>NC_064615.1:522501717-525001717 GCF_023898315.1 Schistocerca nitens | reverse complement strand
GGAAACTTTATTGACACATTCCTGGGGTCAGATACATCACATGATCACACTGACAGAACCACACGCACATAGACACAGGCAACAGAGCATGCACAATGTCGGCACTAGTACAGTGTATATCCACCTTTCGCAGCAATGCAGGCTGCTATTCTCCCATGGAGACGATCGTAGAGATGCTGGATGTAGTCCTGTGGAACGGCTTGCCATGCCATTTCCACCTGGCGCCTCAGTTGGACCAGCGTTCGTGCTGGACGTGCAGACCGCGTGAGACGACGCTTCATCCAGTCCCAAACATGCTTAATGGGGGACAGATCCGGAGATCTTGCTGGCCAGGGTAGTTGACTTACACCTTCTAGAGCACGTTGGGTGGCACGGGATACATGCGGACGTGCATTGTCCTGTTGGAACAGCAAGTTCCCTTGCCGGTCTAGGAATGGTAGAACGATGGGTTCGATGACGGTTTGGATACACCGTGCACTATTCAAAATGGTTCAAATGGCTCTGAGCACTATGGGACTTAACATCTATGGTCATCAGTCCCCTAGAACTTAGAACTACTTAAACCTAACTAACCTAAGGACAGCACACAACACCCAGCCATCACGAGGCAGAGAAAATCCCTGACCCCGCCGGGAATCGAACCCGGGAACCCGGGCGTGGGAAGCGAGAACGCTACCGCACGACCACGAGATGCGGGCCGTGCACTATTCAGTGTCCCCTCGACGATCACCAGTGGTGTACGGCCAGTGTAGGAGATCGCTCCCCACACCATGATGCCGGGTGTTGGCCCTGTGTGCCTCGGTCGTATGCAGTCCTGATTGTGGCGCTCACCTGCACGGCGCCAAACACGCATACGACCATCATTGGCACCAAGGCAGAAGCGACTCTCATCGCTGAAGACGACACATCTCCATTCGTCCCTCCATTCACGCCTGTCGCGACACCACTGGAGGCGGGCTGCACGATGTTGGGGCGTGAGCGGAAGACGGCCTAACGGTGTGCGGGACCGTAGCCCTGCTTCATGGAGACGGTTGCGAATGGTCCTCGCCGATACCCCAGGAGCAACAGTGTCCCTAATTTGCTGGGAAGTGGCGGTGCGGTCCCCTACGGCACTGCGTAGGATCCTACGGTCTTGGCGTGCATCCGTGCGTCGCTGCGGTCCGGTCCCAGGTCGACGGGCACGTGCACCTTCCGCCGACCACTGGCGACAACATCGATGTACTGTGGAGACCTCACGCCCCACGTGTTGAGCAATTCGGCGGTACGTCCACCCGGCCTCCCGCATGCCCACTATACGCCCTCGCTCAAAGTCCGTCAACTCCACATACGGTTCACGTCCACGCTGTCGCGGCATGCTACCAGTGTTAAAGACTGCGATGGAGCTCCGTATGCCACGGCAAACTGGCTGACACTGACGGCGGCGGTGCACAAATGCTGCGCAGCTAGCGCCATTCGACGGCCAACACCGCGGTTCCTGGTGTGTCCGCTGTGCCGTGCGTGTGATCATTGCTTGTACAGCCCTCTCGCAGTGTCCGGAGCAAGTATGGTGGGTCTGACACACCGGTGTCAATGTGTTCTTTTTTCCATTTCCTTGATCGGGGTAAGATCTGCTATCACTGAGGGCAGCGTGACACATCTTCTGCCTTCGAGCTCTCGACCGACACTACTACTTCCACTCTCGCAGGCAGACGTCATCTCGCAACAATGCTTAGAATCGCGCTCCCGTGTTTCGCCATCAGAAAATTACTATCGATATCTGAGTGCTTACACAATGCAAAGAATAGCGTTAAGCTGACTATATTGTTTTGAATGTAATGGCGATTTCTGACACACTACTTACATAGGTTGGTACATACTGTTACTATTCTAATTTACACGAAGTCATTTTCTCATTTGGAAGTCGTGAGTGCAGCTGTCGACGCTAGAAAATGGAGTGCCAAGTGGAGAAATCGGAAAATGTCCGACATATTCTTCTGTTTGTGTTCAGTATCGGGGTGACAGCTACAGTGGCAGCCAGAAATATTTGCCCCCTGTAAGAGGATAATGCCATTGGACAAGCACGGCATGAAAATGGTTCTGTCGTTTTGAAGAGGATCGTTTTCACTCTCCGCGTTCAGGAAGACTAGCGGGGTTTGATGAACATCTATTAAAACCATTAACCCACAGTGATCCATGTCAGTGTGCTGGAGAACTGGCAAATGTGAAAAATGTGATCACTCCACCATCGTCCCACATAGGGAAGATGTATGGGTACGGCAAGCTCTAGGCCAAAATCACAAAAATCAGAGGGTGGCCATATGTGCATCTCTACTTGCTCGTCCTCACTTGGCTCATGAACAACATCGACCATTCCTGTCCTGTATTGTCACTGGTGACGAGGAATGGTGACTTTATGCTGACATAACGAAAACAAAGGAATGATTGAGCCCCAACAAAGCACCAACCTCCCCCCCCCCCATACAAACACCTACCCACAAAAGATAACGTTATCATCTGGAGCAACAGCGACGTTGTGACGTACTACGAGTTGCTTCCCCGTGGTGAACCACCACTGTTATATTTATTGTCAATAACTGAGGTGTCTTGCAGACGCAGTCCACGAGCAACGACCAGGAATACTGCATGAAGTGATACTAATCCATCATAAGGCTTAACTGAATCGTGCTAGACCGACAAAAATGCAGATAAAAGTGTTGGGTTGTCCTATTCACCTGACCTTGCGCCCTCATAGTTTTCACCTTCTCCGCTCTTTTGTCGAACAACCTTCAAGGAACTTCCTTTCCGGATGAAAAAAGCCCTCCGAACACGATTCGATGAGTGCTTCTCCTCTAAACCACGTGATTTCTAGACCCGTGGAATCGAAAAGTTAGCCCAGCACTAACAGACTGTTGTAAATAGTCAAGGAGAATTGTTGATGGCTAAATTCTCTGAAATGTATGACTGTTGTGTATGAAAAAACGCTAAGAACTTGTGCATATGCCTAAAGTTCTCACTTTACCCTTATAACATATCTTTTGACAAAGACGCAAGGAGTGAACTATCGTGCCTGGTTAAATAATCCTGAAGGAACGTGATAGTAACAGTGTCAAATGATATTCCTGCTTGTGGACTGCCTCGTAGCAGCTACTAGTATTATTTCACTTGCAATGTGTGCGACTTTATGTCAACTCTATTGAATGAACAGAAAAAAACTATTTATTTTGGCTGTACCTATGTCAAAGCAAAGTCTTGTAAAAAATGAATATCTTTGCTCTCGGATTATTGTTATATCTGAGAAACATCTCTCTCTCTCTCTCTCTATTAGTTTAGTCGGTTCCGACTCTTCGTGACCCCATGAACCAAATCACGCCACTTTTTCCTGTCTTGCACTTTCTCCCGTAGACCTTCCAGGTTGGAACACATTGCTTCTGTGATGCCATCGATCCATCTCATCCTCTGACGTCCTCTTCTTCTAGTTCCTTCAATCTTCCCCAGCATTAATGTTTTTTCCAGCGAGGCATGCCTTCGCATTGTGTGTCCAAAGTAGGTCAGCTTTTGTTTTAAGATTAGACCTTCCAGGGAGAAATCTGGTTTAATTTGCTCCAATATTGATCTGTTGGTTCTCTTTGCAGTCCATGGAACTCTAAGAAGTTTCCTCCAACACCACAATTCGAAGGAGTCAATTATTCGCCGTTCAGCCTTTCTAAATGGTCCAGGTCTCACATCCATACATCACAACTGGAAAGACCATAGCCCTCATAATACGGATCTTTGTTGCTAGTGTTATATCTCTGGACCTTATAACCTTGTCAAGGTTTAACATCGCCTGTCTACCGAGCAACAGGCGTCTCCGGATTTCATGGCTGCAGTCACCGTCAGCAGAGATCTGGGAACCGAGATAACTGAATGTGGTCACTACCTCCATGGTTTCTCCTGCTATATCCCACGAATTGGTAGGTGTAGTTGCCATAATTTTCGTTTTCTTCACATTCAGCATAAGACCAGCCTTTTCACTTTCGTCTTTCACCTTCAGTAAGAGTGTTCTCAATTCTTCTTCACTTTCTGCCAACAGGATCGTATCATCAGCGTACCTGAGGTTGTTTACATTTATTCCAGCTATTTTAATTCCTGTTTCTCCTTCATCTAGCCTCGCATTCCTCATGACATGTTCTGCATACAGATTGAATAAGTACGGTGACAGTATGCAGCCTTGCCGGACCCCTTTCTGCATCTTTATCCATTTCGTTCTTCCATACATAGTTCTCACCGTGGCTTCTTGGTCTAGGTATAAACTCCGTATCAGATGAATGAGGTGATCTGGTACACCCATGTTTTTCAGTACGTTCCATAATTTGTTGTGATCGACGCAGTCAAAGGCTTTGGCGTAGTCAATAAAGCAGAGGTACACATCTTTCTGGAATTCTCTCGCTTTTTCCATAATCCACCGAATGTTAGCAATTTGATCTCTAGTTCCTCTTCCTTTCCTAAATCCAGCTTGTTCTTCTGGCAGCTCTCGATCTAGATATTGGCGAAGTCTATTTTGTAAGATTTTCAACATAACTTTGCTAGCATGTGAAATAAGTGAGATTTTTCGGTAATCTGAGCATTCTTTAGAACTTTTCTTCTTTGGAATGGGGATGAATACTGATCTTTTCCAGTCTTCTGGCCACTGCTGCGTGATCCATATTTTTTGACATATTGAGTGCAGCACTTTCACTGCATCCTTTCCAGTGACTTTAAACAATTCTGCTGGTATTTCGTCATGTCCACTAGTTTTGTTATCAGCCATATTTTCAAGGGCCCACTGGATTTCGCTCTCCAAAATATCTGGCTCTAGTTCTAAATTAACATTAACATCAGCAGTAGGAGCCCTGTCATGATGCAGTTCTTTCTTGTATAGGTCTTCTACATATTCTGCCCACCTTTCCTTAACATCCTCTGCTTCACTCAGATCTTTCCCGTTTCTATCTTTTATCATTCCAATTTTTGCCTGGAATTTTCCTTTAATTTCTCTAATTTTCTTATAAAGATCTCTTGTCTTCCCCATTACGTTACTATCTTCAACTTCCTTGCACTGTTCATTAAAGAATAAATTTTTATCTCTTCTAGCTAATTTCTGAAAATCTTTATTTAATTCAAACATAGCTGATCTATCTCCCTTGATTTTTGCTTTCCTTCGTTCTTCTGCAACTTGCAGTGCCTCAACTGATAGCCATCTAGCCTTCTTACTGTTCCTTTTCTTGGGAATGTGTTTCTCTGTGGCCTCCTTGACAGTATTAGCTACTTCTGTCCACATCTCTTGCGAGCTTTTGTCCTCCAGCTGTAATACATTAAATCTGTTTTGTACCTCTACAGCATAGTCGGAGGGTATAGAGTTAAGGTCGTATCTGCAAGTTGGGATACTTTTTGCTACATTCTGAAGTTTCATCCGAAATTTTGCAATCAGGAGCTCATGATCTGATCCGCAGTCAGCCCCAGGTCTTGTTGTAGCTGACTGAACCGCGCTCTTCCACCTCTGATTACAAAGTATGTAATCAATTTGGTTCCGGTGTTGGCCATCTGGCGAAGTCCAGGTATATAGACGTCGTTTTGGTAGTTGAAACAGTGTATTAGTAATTATCAATGAATTTTCTTGGCAGAATTCTAGGAGTCTCTGTCCAGCTTCATTTGTTGTACCAAGACCATATTTCCCTGTTATACCTTCTACAGCTTCATTTCCCACTTTTGCATTCCAATCTCCAACTATGAAGACGATATCCTTTTTTGGTGTTGACAGTAGTAATTCTTGTAAATCTCCATAGAACTGGTCAATATTTTCCTTTTCAGCATCGGTTGTTGGTGCATAAACTTGAATTACTGTGATGTTGAGGGGCTGACCTTAAAGTCTGATGGACATCATTCTATCATTTTTATATTTGCATCCCATCACAGCTTTTCTCACTTTATCACTAACTATGAAGGCTACTCCATTACTTCTGTTGTTATCGTGCCCAGATTAATACATCATATGGCCATCCGAAGCAAATTCTCCCATGCCAGTCCACCTCATTTCACTTATTCCCAATATGTCGATGTTAATTTTCTCCATTTCTCTTTTCGCTATGTCTAGTTTTCCTTGATACATGGATCTTACATTCCATGTTCCTATGCAGTGCTTCTCTTTGCACCATCTTACTCTTCGTGAAGCTCCTCTCAACCTGGTTCCCCCCGGAGATCCGATCGGGGAACTTGAAACTCCGGAACATTTTGAGCTGAGCGAAGCCATGGGGTTTTCTTGGGATAGTTCAGTGGTGGTTTACCGTTGCCTTCCACTGTCCTCCAACTCCTATCTGCTCACCGACTCAGTTTCCCGCTGGGGTTGGTTACCCAACCTTCCGCTGAGTTGCTCGGCTTAACAGGGGCACCACGTGTAGGTAGGAAGTTGGAGAATTGAGGTGACAGAGGCTGTGAGAACTCTCTTGCTGAGTTCTTGTAATCGCGTATCACCCCCATTTTATGCCAGAGTCTCATGATGTCTGCAGAGACCCCCCCAGGTCATTTCCTGGGCCCCTGAGAAACATGCAACACCATAATTTCTTCTTGTTGGTCTGGCAGTGAAGCGATATAGATGTAAATTGTACTAGTTATATATTATTGCCAATAAAAATTATAATGTTGTATTTTAAACATGTTTTGTTGTGTAAAATTATAAACCTGTCGGCTTTTCTGTTTAAATTAAATCAGGCAATTAATTTCTGGGCGTTTAAATTAAGGTGGAAGCGGGTGGTTTGTTGACGCAATGAACGAGCGCCGTTAGTTATTTTATTATTAACAAGTCAAGACTGTATCTTACTTTGAAATCCGATTCATTTTTTACAAAATTATTTCTTTCGTACGAACATTATCTACTTCTACGGCCAATCGTAACAAACCTTCAACGCCGTTTTGGCATTATGCTAATTTTCATTCAGTCCAATAAAGCCAATGAATATGACTTCGTTTCAAGCAAATATAAAGAAAGCGACAATACTTTCAATTGCAACTGAGGATAGTTGTACTTCACCTTTGTTATGGCCTGTGGACAGTATATTTTTGTCTGAGGCTTTATGATACTTTATAATCTGGAAAATTAATGAATTTATACCAAAGGGGCCGAGCGGTTCTAGGCGCTTCAGTCTTGAATCACGCTACCGCTACGGTCGCAGTTTTGAATCCTACCTCGGGCATGGATGTGTGTGATGTCCTTAGGTTAGTTAGGTTTAAGTAGTTCTAAGTTCTACTGGACTGATGACCTCAGATCTTAAGATCCATAGTGCTCAGAGACAATTGAACCATTTTATACCAAAGGAACCATTTCACTCCATTTTCTTGAAACTTTTACATTTTCATTAATAGTTTGTTGCTCTCGTTTCATCGTAAATGTAACTTTTAAGACTGGTTTCTAGTAGCAACTCTCTTGCTATACTTATGTGATAAGTTTCCCTTGTTCCATACAATGTATGTAGCCGGTCAGAGTGGCCGAGCGGTTCTAGGCGCTACAGTCTGGAACCGCGCGACCGCTACGGTCGCAGGTTCGAATCCTGCCTCGGGCATGGATGTGTGTGATGTCCTTAGGTTAGTTAGGTTTAAGTAGTTCTAAGTTCTAGGGGACCCGTGACCTGAGAAGTTAAGTCCCATAGTGCTCAGAGCCATTTTTACAATTTATGTGAATTCCCAAGGGTCAAACTGCAGGTCATCGGTCCTTACACTGACACACTACTTAAACTAACTTATGCTAAGAACAACACACACACTCATGCCCGAGGGAGGACTCGAACCTCCAGCGGGAGGAGCAACGTGGTCCGTGACTTGCCGCCTCAAACCAAGCGGACACTCCTCGCGGATCAGTTCCCCTTGTCATTTTCTCCCATAAGCCCAATATAGAGACCACGTGACGATACTTGAATTCCAGTCTTTTTTTTCGTATAACTTTTTTCTAACGCTATGTCAAAATTTACTATGTTTTAAATTTTTTTAATCGTTTGGCAGAAGAATGGCATATTGGAACCACTGACACTGAGGCGAGAGGCATGAAGTAACAACAAATAAAAAAAGTACGATATAATTCATTGGTATATTTTATACCATTTATTTTCAGAATGGATTTAACTCGAGGTTTTATGTATCACGAAGAATTTGTTTGTGAATTAATTACCAGCACCTGATGATGGCAATAAATTTCCAGAATCGGGACTGTGAATTCCGTAGTACTAACGCTATCTTGTCGTAATAAATTGCTATATAAGCATCAGTGGCTGCCCTTGTTCTATATTGTCGAGATAACGTGTTTCCTTGATGCAGCGTTATTATAAAGGATAAGCTTTGACGACCTATAGGCAACAGTTTTCGATGAAGTACAGCAGTAGAGGCAAATCTGGTCAGCCATGGATTATATTGTATGACCTGTGAGCGATTCTTCTGTTCTACGCCTGGTTGCTATCACGCAGAATCGTAGACTTCGTTTTCTCTTTCACCTTGAACTGTAATGACATGATAACTTCCGCAATTTCAAAGTTATATCACAATGATGCCATTAGTCGACTCACAATACACGCACACAACAGTTGCGTGTGAACAGATTACAAGAACACAATTCCAGTTACCTCCCCCCCCCCACCCCCTTCCCCCCCCGTTTCTGCCCGAAATCCAACGACTTTAGCATTCAGCGTAGGAATTGGTCGCCTGCTTTACCCATGGAAGCAGTGAGCAGTATACGCTACTGGCCATTAAAACTGGTACACCAAGAAGAAATGAGGATGATAAACGGGTATTCATTGGACAAATATATTATACTAGAACTGACATGTGATTACATTTTCACGCAATTTGGGAACATAGATCCTGAGAAATCAGTACCCAGAACAACCACCTCTGGCCGTAATAAAGGCCTTGATACGCCTGGGCATTGAGTCAAACAGAGTTTGGATGGCGTGTACAAGTACAGCTGCCCATGCAGCTTCTACACGATACCACAGCTCATCAAGAGTAGTGACTGGCGTATTGTGACGAGCCAGTTGCTCGGCCACCATTGACCAGACGTTTTCAATTGATGAGAGATCTGGAGAATACGCTGTCCAGGGCAGCAGTCGAACAGTTTCTGTATCCAGAAAGGTCCGTACAGGACCTGCAGCCGGCCGTAGTGGCCGTGCGGTTTTAGGCGCTACAGTCTGAAGCCGAGCAGCCGCTACGGTCGCAGGTTCGAATCCTGCCTCGGGCATGGATGTGTGTGATGTCCTTACGTTAGTTAGGTTTAATTAGTTCTAAATTCTAGGCGACTGATGACCTCAGAAGTTAAGTAGCATAGTGCTCAGAGCCATTTGAACCATTTGAACAGGACCTGCAACATGCGGTCGTGCATTATCCTGCAGAAATATGGGGTTTTTCAGGGATCGAATGAAGGGTAGAGCCACGGGTCGTAACACATCTGAACTGTAACGTCCACTGTTCAAAGTGCCGTCAATGCGAACAAGAGGTGACCGAGACGTGTAACCAATGGCACCCCATACCATCACGCCGGGTGATACACCAGTATGGCGATGATTAATACACGCTTCCGATGTGCGTTCACCGCGATGTCGCCAAACACGGATGCGACCATCATGATGCTGTAAACACAACCTGGATTCATTGGAAAAAATGACGCTTTCCCATTCGTGCACCCAGGTTCGTCGTTGAGTACACCATCGCAAGCGCTCCTGTCTGTGATGCAGCGTCAAGGGTAACCGCAGCCATGGTCTCTGAGCTGATAGTCCATGCTGCTGCAAACGTCGTCGAACTGTTCGTGCAGATGATTGTTGTGTTGCAAACGTCCCCATCTGTTGACGCAGGGATCGAGACGTGGTTGCACGATCCGTTACAGCCATGCGGATAAGATGCCTGTCATCTCAACTGTTAGTGATATGAGGCCGTTGGAATCCAGCACGGCGTTCCGTATTGTCCTCCTGAATCCACCGATTCCTTATTCTGCTAACAGTCATTGGATCTCGACCAACGCGAGCAGCAATGTCGCGATACGATAAACCGCAATCGCGATAGGCTACAATCCGAACCTTATCAAAGTCGGAAACGTGATGGGACGCACTTCTCCTCCTTACATGAGGCATCATGTTTCACTAGGCAACGCCGGTCAACTGCTGTTTGTGTATAAGTAATTGGTTGGAAACTTTCCTCATGTCAACACGTTGTAGGTGCCGCCACCGGCGCCAAACTTGTGTGAATGCTCTGAAAAGCTAATCATTTGCATATCACAGCTTCTTCTTCCTGTCGGTTAAATTTCGCGTCTGTAGCACGTCATCTTCGTGGTGTAGCAATTATAATGACCAGTAGTGAATGTACAGACAGCTCGTCAGTCCCCTTTTATTCGTGATGCACGAAACTCTTGGTGTCAAAATTACGCATCAACTAAACGACCTTGACAAAATGCTGGCTAACTGAAGCCAAAACGAGCAGGTGAAGACGACTGAGAAAAAAAAATGTACTGTAGAAGTTGTGGAGCTGGCATTGGATCATCAGGTAGACATAAATCATGGGATAGCAATACCCACATATACAGATGGCGGTAGCACTACGTAGGCCTACACTAGGTATAAAAGGGCTGTGCAAGAGCGAAGCTGTGTTTTTTTGCTCAAGTGATTGACGAGAAAAGGTTTCCGACGTGATTATGGCCGCACGATGAGAATTAACAAATTTTCAATGCGGTGTGGTATTTAATGCTAGATGCATGGAACACTTCGTTTTGAAAACAGTTAGGGGATTACATTCCGATACCCATATTGTTAATAGTGTGCCAAGAGGGCCAAATTTCAGGCAATACCTCATACCACTGACAAAGGCCTTCACTGAACGACCGAGAACAGTGGTGTTTACGTAGAGTTGCCAGTCCTAACATACAAGCAACACTACGTGAGATAAATGCAAAAATCAATTTGTGATGTACGACGAACGTAATCGTTAGGGCCTTAATGACCTATGGCAGCAGACGACCGACGGAAATGCCTTTGCTAAGAGCACAACATCACCTGCACTGCCTCTCCTGTTCTCGTGGCCACGTTGGTTGGGCCGTAGATGACTGGATAATCATGGTCTGGTCAGATGAGCCAATTTCAGTTGTTAAGAACTGATTAGTTCAAGTGTGGCACAGACTCCACGAAGCCATGAACCCAAGTTGTAAACAAGGCACTGTGCAAGCTGGTGGCGGTTCCGTAATGGTGTGGGCTCTGATTACATGGATCATTGACTGTAAACTGTTCTCGGAGACATGGAGACCATAAACATCCAACCATGAACTTCATGTTCCCAAACAACGATGGCATTTTTATGGATGACAATACGTCTTGTCACCGGGCCACAATTCGCGATTGGTTCAAAGAACACATTGGGCAGTTCGAGTGAAATGGCCACTCAGATCTCGTGAAATAAATCCCAGCGAACATTTGAGACGTAATCGAGAGGTCAGTTCTTACACAAACTCCTACACTGTCAACACTTGCACAGTTATGGACACCTATAGAGGCGCATGGGTCAGAATTTCTTAATGGAACTTCCAACGACTTGTTGGTCTGTGTCACGTCGAGTTTCTGCAATACGCCGAACAAAAGGTTTGATACAGTATTAGGAGGTATCGCATGACTTTTTCACCTCAGTCTCTAGTGGGCAAAGTGGAGCAGTAAATACATCCAAACTATAAATTAATATACATACAATGTAGGTCAATGATTTTTAAGCCAGAGCTGTTTTGTAGCAGGAATGTATTTTAATGTATCCACTAAAACTAGCGGTCGTCGCTATGACAGAAGATATGAGTTTAAGTTGTTGTTGTGATGTGAAAGAGTTGATTGTATCATTAAAAGTGTAGACGATCATTTCCAACCATTTGTTGTCTAACAGCGTTCTGTTAAGATCCTTTAGTTTCTTCAGTTATGCTCCAGACTAGATTAGAAATGCCTGCCACAACGTCCTCTCTTGTGCCAGGCTAATCATCTCACACTGGCACCTAATCTGAACGTCCTCAATTATTAACGTTACCGTTGTTGTTGTTGTTGTCGTTGTCGACCTTCTTCTAGAAGGATGGTTAGATGCAGTTCTCCACGGTAGTGTGTCCTGTGGAAGCCTCTTCACCTCTGTGTCATTACAGCACCCTACATCGATTTGAACTTTATTACGATATTCGAGCCTTGGTGTCTCTCTAGAATTTTTATCCCCGTAGTCCTCTGTTAGCAAACTGACGAATCTTTGATGCTTCAGGACGTGTCCTGTCAGTCGAGCACTTCTTTTAGTCAAGTTGTACTGTAATCTTCCTTCCTCTTCAATTCGATTCGGTATCTCCTCTTTTAGTTATTCGATTTCCCAATTAACCTTAAGAATTATACTGTAACAGTATATTTCAAAAGCTTCTCTTCTCGTCTGAAGTGTTTATCGACTACGTTCCATTCCCGTGCAAGGATATATTCCACGCATAAATCTTCAGAAACGAATTCCTAACAATTAAATTTATACTCGATGTTAACAGACATCTCTTTTCTAGAAACGCTTTTCTAACTGCTCGCAATTAGTCTTAATTTGGACACCTGTTATTTTGCCGCCGAAATAGCGAAACTCATATCTACCTGTAGTGCGTCATTTGCTGATCTAATTCCCTCAACGTCATCTGTTTTAATTCAGCTACATTCCGTTACCCTTTTTTATTGTTTTTGGTGATGTTCATCTCACAGCCGCTTTTCAAGACATTAGCCGTTCCGCTGAACTGCTGCTTACAAGCCCCTTGCCGTCTCTGATTCAATTACATTGTCATCAGCCAAACTTGAAGTTTTTATTTCTTATTCCTGAACTTTAATTTCCTTTCAGAATTCTCCTTGGTTTCCCTTACAGCCTGCTCAATGTATAGATTAAATAGCAATGGAATAGGCTAAAATCTTATACTACTACCTCCTCAAATACTAATTCATTTCCATGCTCTTCGACTCATAACTACAGCCTAGTTTCTGTTCAAAAAATCGTTCAAATGGCTCTAAGCGCTATGGGACTTAACATCTGAGGTTCTCAGTCCCCTAGACTTAGAACTAAGTAAACCTAACTAACCTAAGGACACCGCACACATCCATGCCCGAGGTAGGATTCGAACCTGCGACTAGTTTCTCTTCAAGTTGTAAATAACCTGTATACACTTCACAGTTCTTGTCCTCTATTGCTCCATTGTACAATGAAAGTTATTCGCCGACGTTCCTTAAATAGTTTTCCATAAGTATCTCTCTTCGCCAGTCTTGCGGATAAGCTGCTCTTTCCTTATCTTACCTTTTCGCTTAATTTTAGCGTATTTATGGAACTTCACATCTCAAATGCTTCGATTCTCTTCTTACACGCTTATCACCATATTTCTTGATCCACTTCCATACAATTTCTTACTCAAACCAGGCGAAGCAGCACAGTAGTCAGCATACAACACGCGCATTCCGGGGCCGCAGCTCGTGGTATGCATAGCACAGGTTCTCCCCATCCCATCATTGGTGGCGAAGACGATCGTGTCCACCTTAGCAAGCTTTTGTGGAAAGGGGAATTCTTTCGAGTGCCGGTGAAGACAGCAGTTTTGGATTCAAGCAAAGGAGGAATGGGACTAACTGACATCAAGTCTAAAGCGATGGCATTGTATGTCAAACGAACATGGAGCATCATGTGTAACGATCCAGGGTGCATTACAGCAAACCTATACGACATTATCAGGCCAGAAAATGTAGAGCCGCCGATAAATATACAAAAAATAAGTTTTAAACTAAAACATATTAGGGAGTATTATCTTGAATGAAGCAATCTCAACAAAAAGCTTTTAGCTCCAAAAACGTTACAGCAAAGGCGATTTAAACTGGAAGACGGAAACATGAAAGGAAAAATAACAAAGAGACTAAATATGCTGCAATAGCATGGAATTTGGTCTCGGAAAACATCAGTAATTATGTTCTTTCGTCTGACGTGAGTTCAGCGTGGTACAAGGTAGTCAATAACATCACCAGAACTAATGAGCGTCTCTCTGCCATCGGTTTAAGAGACACTAACCCCTGCAGTAAATGCAACCTCGCTAATAGTGTGCCTCATCGTTATACATGTGGAGATTGCTTTATCAACTGGAGGTGGACCAGGGAGAAAATTGCTCAAATAACAAGAACTTCACTGAATAATGTACCGACTAACATTTTCTTCAGACCAGAGGAAAGTTACTACCCTCAAGCAAAAACTAAAGCAGTGATTTGGTTAATGGGCAAATATACAAGATACATTTTTGACAACATTGGTAGCATTGACACATATTCGAGAAAACACTTAAGTATCAGAATCACAATATTAAATATGGTAACATGCTCCGAATTGTCTTCAACATAATGGGTATACGTTAGGAACACGTGGATTCCTGGTGGAGAGGGGATGGGTTGGGTCACGTTCCCGACCCTAACCTTACCTGCAAGTCACACATGAGAAATAAATCAGTACAACAGCAGATACATGAATATGACGTCTAATATCTGGTGTCTTATAAAGGAAGATCTTTAACTCCCTAAGGATGCGTTTAGAAGGCTGAAACTGACAAGAATAACTAGGCGGTGAAGGACTTTGCGATGTCACTGTTCGGGACTGCTCTCCTGTCCACGTAATTTACCCTGAAGGAACACACATCAGGGATATACTGAATGATTAATATGGGTCTGGGAAATGATGATGAGGAACCTCAGGCTGCAGAAGAAGAAAACGTGCATGCTGAACTGCCACCAGTTGAAGGTGACAGTGAAGATGCTAAATGTGTGCTACTGCTACAGACTGAATGTCATTCCTCATTCTATGAATGCTGTAATTTATGACTGCAATTATCTGTCACCTTATTTATGTCATTTCATTGTAAGCTAGCCATTTTTGTTACTGTTTTTGTGGAATAAAGAAAAAAGTGGCTAGCATTGCTAACTCTCGATCACGGAGTCCCGGGTTCGATTCCCGTCCGCGTTTGGAATTTTATCTGTACAAGGACTGGGTGTTCGTGTTGTCCTAATCACTTTATCATCATTTATGAAATTGTACAGATTGGGAATTTGTACTCGCGCTGATGACCGCGCAGTTGAGCACCGCACAAACCAAACATCATCATCGTCGTCGCATTCGGTAAAAAGGCGGTTCATATCTTGGTCTAGCCAGATTGACATTTTCCTAAATCGTTTATGGCAAATATAGGAATGGTTCCTTCAGGTAGGACACAGCCGGTTGCCTATCGTTACATTCTTGCAATTTAAGCTTGTGCTCTGTCTATAATGACATATTCGTAGAAGGCACGGTAAATAATAACCTTTCATTTATTCCTCCGATTAAAGCCGGTAATGATACTAATTAAGTTCTTCTGACGAAGAATGGTCTACCCCTTGGCTAATTTGTTTGTTACGTCCCCCGTATTTCACCTGAAATACGTTACTTTCGTTCGAAGGTGGCAACATTACTTCGTCTACTACATATACCTAAATTCTGATTTTAGGTTCGTCGCCTTGCTCATTTCTGACGCTCAAGAGACAGTTCATTCCCTTCAAAAATTCTCTAATTCTCCCGGACTTTCACCGAGGACAGCAATATCGTCAATAAATCTTAAAATTTCTACCCTTTCACCTGGATTTTACTTCGACTTCTGACATTTTACTCATTGCTTCTTTTGAACAGATAATAAAAATTTACACCTTGTTACGCCCTTTTTAATCCGTGATCTTCGTTGGTTGGTTCGTTGGTTTTGGGGAAGGCGACCAGACAGCGTGGTCATCGGTCTCATCGGATTAGGGAAGGATGGGGAAGGAAGTCGGCCGTGCCCTTTCAGAGGAACCATCCCGGCATTTGCCTGGAGTGATTTAGGGAAATCACGGAAAACCTAAATCAGGATGGCCGGACGCGGGGTTGAACCGTCGTCCTCCCGAATGCGAGTCCAGTGTCTAACCACTGCGCCACCTAGCTCGGTCTGTGATCTTCTCTTTTGGTCTTCCATTCGTATTATTTTCTCTTGATGCTGCACACTGTATATACCCGTCTTCGTCTATCAGTCTTTTAATTTTTACCAAATATGTTTCCGATAGCCAATACACATACTTCAAGTGGACAGCAAAAGCTATGTAACATATGTATGTACACTGATGAGTCAAAACATTGTGACGACTGCTAAATAGCTTGCTTCTCCGTCTTTGGAACGAAATATACCAATGATTCTGCGTATCACGGATACGACAATTTGTTGGTAGGTTTGTGGAGGTATATGACATTAGATGTCTACGCAAAGGTCATGTGATTTGCGTATACAAGGGGCCGCTGATTTGCGTACACGGTGATTGTGACCTATATGTGTTCCATAGAATTTACATCAGGCGAATTTGATCTCCGAGACATCCACGTGAGTTCACTATAATGCTCTACAAACCACTGTAGCACGTTGCTGGCACCGAGAAATGGACATTCATACTGCTGAAAACTGACATCGCCGTCGGGGAAGGCATCAAGCATGAAGGGACTCAGGTGGCTGGCAACCGTCAGCGGTCTTCGATTACAACCACAGGTCCTATGCAAGCGCAGAAGTATGTCTCCCATACATAATACTGCGTCCGTCGCGCGATGCACGTTTCGAGTCGCCGTTCGCCTCGATGCCGGCGTCTGTGGAGACGACCATTGACGTAGTGTAACAAAAATGTGATTAACCCCATGAGCCGACAAGTTTTCATTGATCCATGGTCGAATCCCCATGGTCCCGTGCGCACTGCAGTCGTAACTGACGATCTCGTTTGGTCAATACGTAAACACTTAGGGGCGGAGCAGCGCAGCTCCACGTTCAGCGACGGACGATGAACGGTGTGCTCCTAAATACTTGTGCGTGCACCACCATTGTGCTCTTTCGGCAGAGATCCCACAGACCGCCATCTGTTGTACAGATAAGCTTCCGAACCCCATGTTCTGTGAAGACACGTGGATGTCCAACAACTTACCGCCTAGTGACACACTGTCCTTCTACCTCTTCCCATATATGCTCACGACAGTAGAAAATGAATATTCGACCAGCTTCGCCATTTTCGAGATACTCGTTCACAAGCTTTGCATAATAATCATCTGCCCTTTGTCGAAGTCGCTGACCTCAATGGATTTCCCCATTTACAGCCCGTATCTACTCTAGGGTGAATCCCATTTGTGTCTAATCCGCTTACACACTTTTCTTACAGCGTTACTTGCGCCCTCCCCTCCCCCCCCCCCTCCCCCGGAACCGAAACGCCCCAAGCGGTAGTCGCGGTGGGCATTGATCATAATGTTTTGGCTTATCAATTTGTGCATGCATGTAATAAATGACAATGCTAATGTAACTCGACAGTGTTAATAAAGCTCGTGTATTAATGATACGTGGCAGACATATCAATGCGAACAAGATAATTTTTCAGACTGTGACTTCTGGTCCTTTGTCCCAATAGCATCATAAAAGCGTTACTTACCGCCTTACCACAAGGCATCCCACGTCGCGGTGGCAGTGGTCGTAATGTTTTGGCTTATCAGTTTATGCATGTATGTAATAAGTGACAACGCTAATGTAATTAAACAGTGTTAATATAGTTCGTGCATTAATGATATGGACAGACATATGAATATGGTGAACAAGTAAATTTCAGACTGCGACTTCAGGTCCTTTGTCCCAATTGCGTGAAGTATGCGCACTGTACTATTAACATCTTAAAAGCGTTACTTACCGCCGCCGTAGATAAAGCCTTCCTGCGACGTGACACCGAATATGATGGGTACAGGGGTGAATTTGCCGCTGCTCATGATGTCTGCCGGGTCTTCAGTCATCAGTGCGCCTTCAGTGCCCGCCGGCTCCAGCGTCGGCCGGAAAGGGAAAATTTCTTGCAACGTCTTTTCCTGGGAACCCACGTTGCTTTTAGTGTGGCGTCGTGGTTCTCATAATGCTCTCACAATAAGTATGTTTCTGTTTAACTTAACGGACACTTCCCGCTACAAGACCAATTGTCCCATTCAATAACAGCGAATTTGTAAAAATTATATTAAATCTATCAGCTGTCATTGTGTTTTGCAAGTTTTCGTTTTGGTCTGCCTAATATTACCTTTTATTGGCAGTGACATTCTGTGGGGAATAGCTTCCATGAGCTAATCCAACAACGTAAAGACTATTCAACTTACTTTTTGAAATGTTTCGTGAAACATTTGTTGAATCAATGGGGCTATTTCAGTGAAAACACGGTTCACACAACTAGTTTCACTCTAAAGATGAAGTTGTAATGACTATCAACTAATTGAAGGGTTGAGAATGATATATTCTAAAGCCATGCTTTGCTCAAAATAGGTTTTTTGTCTTAAATGGTTCAAATGGCTCTGAGCACTATGGGACTTAACTTCTGAGGTCATCAGTCCCCTAGAACTTAGAACTACTTATACCTATCTAACCTAAGGACAATACACACATCCATGCCCGAGGCAGGATTCGAACCTGCGAACGTAGCGGTTGCACGGTTCCAGACTGTAGCGCCTAGAACCGCTCGGCCACTCGACCGGCTTTTTGTGTTAGTTCAACTTCTATTCAACAGAGAAAGCTACCGTGAAAATATTTTAACTTTCACTCAGCAGATGGCAGAACAGTTCACACTAGTTGATCTCATAGAGTGAGGAAGTAGTCTTTTTCATGTGTGACAACTCAAAGCCACAGTAAAACGGCGCTTCCAAAGAAGAAGTTATTGCCACACATAACCAAAAAAGAAGATTCCAAGACAGAATTGGCCAATTCTGGAGAAGGTTATTCATCGAGTGGAATCAGTTATTGTCCCTCTGATAAATATTCATCCGAATATGTTGTGGTAAGTCGAAAATACTTACTTTTTTAAACATTTAAAACATTGAGTCACAGGAATGAACCATAAAAAAATATTATTGCGTAATTATAACTATTATATACTCGCTAAGTAAAATACATATTTGTGAGTCATAAACACAATATTCTACTTCCATTAATTACTGTATTACTATTATTATTTTAATATTATAAGTCTATTTGTATAATATATTCAGGTATGTTATAAGTGTTAAAGTGCCTTCGGTCTTTCTCATTCTGAATACTTTGTTTGGTTTAGGATGCTGACCAATGTAAAAGGTGTCCTGAAGTATCACCTGCTAAAGAGCCTGAAGGCAGAACAAAAAGAAGAAATATTTGCAACTGTAAAAGGAAAAAATGTAAATGTCATGGAAATTGTGGCAGAGAGTACATATCTGATAAAACAGGACAAACTGTTGGTGATAAAATTCATACTCCTGGATGTAAATGTAAAAACAAGTGTTGGGACCAAATTGTATAAATGTGTAGAGCAGATATTTCATATTTTTGGGGGGGATATGGGTGATTTCAGTTGCCAAAATAATTACCTGCTGAGCAATATTAAGATGAAACAAGTGCCGAGGAGGTAACTATGATTAATGAAAATTTGAAATTAATTTTTATATCATGCAATTTTGGTAAATAAAATATTATTATCTTGATTAATATATTTTAATTTTTTAAATTTCAAATAAAAGGAAACATGCAGTTTCACATTGAATGGTTACTCTTTTGTAGCAGGTTAAGGTTAATGGCTGTAATATCTTGGCATGCAGAGAAGCATTTTTTAGTGTGTATGGGCTTCAGAACAATCAAAGACGTCTTAAGAACTTACAAAAACACTTGTCGGATGGACACTCCACTTCTCCAAAAGTTAGAAGAGGTATTTAAAGATATATCAATATTGCTTCTCAGAAAAACCAAAATTTTGTTCTATTCAGCTTAATTATCTAGTGTTTTTCTTTAAGTATCATATTCAAACATAAATTCACTAATTTTCTCTGACCTGTGCACTTACCTTCAAAAAGGGTATACATCAAGGAAAGTTTCACCAGAAGCAGTTCACAACTTCATAAATAATATACCTAAATATGTCAGTCATTACAGCCACTCACAGAATCCTAATAAAGTGTACTTCGACCATGACATGTCTATTTCTTCATTATATGAAGAACATTATTTGAAAAATCTTGAAGAAATTTCTAATTCTAATAAAAAATACACAATTGACGAACTCTGAACGTATGATCAGAAGATTAGAAATTGAAACGGACCTACATCATGCCAAAGCATTTTCTAGACAACATATCATTATATAGCTTTCGAAGTTAGCTAGATAAAATCCTGAGGAACATCTATAAAAAACATTTCTAACACCAAGGCTGACGTCTGGGCCTACAATCTATAAGAGGAAGTTGCCCACGTATAATTCTGGTATTAATCATTGTGGGTCTGAAAAGGGACATATGTTCGTGTGGACTGAAGATGAAGTAAAGCTTGGATCTTGTGAGGTAAACTGTCTGATAAAATTCCTAGAACTAGAAAAGTCTCAAGCAAACATTCTTCACATTATTAGTGATAACTTCAGAGGCCAAGAAAAATCTGGGCAATTGTTGCACTGTAGAGCTCACCAGTGCCTTGAAAATTTAAAGCCATTGAACATTGGTTTCCACGAGTTGGACACACATGATTGCCGTGTGATCGAGATTTTCGTCGAATTCAGAAGCACATTGAGAACAGAAACCCCGCTGTGTACACCCCTAATGACTGGATTACAGTCATCAGAAAATCGTGCAAGAAGTACCCATTTTCAGTCGTTAAAATGAAGCAAGCACACTTTATAGATCTGCACCTGTGCAGATAAATATTGTAAAGGACAAACATGGTGATGGATCTCAGTTCCGATTTTATGAAGCCACAGCTTTTCGTTTTGATGAAGGAATGCCACCATACAAGTGAATTACCAGTACACTAATTTTAAAGAGTTCAATTCTGTAAATATCACCAGAAAATGACGAGCACATCAGGAGTTTAGCCCATTCCAGTTATCTAGGAAATACTTAAAAGACATTCCAATTTGAAACAAAAAACTTAAAGATGTTATTTCATTAGTGGCATACGCACATACACCAGTAGAATAATTTTACCAGTTCTAGCTCACTAGCTTAATATTAAAATAAATTATGTATTTTATAAGTAACTTGACAGATTTTTTTAAAATTCAGTTTATTTAATGAACTTAACCAATTTCATAACATTAACTTTACAACAATACAACTAATTATATTAACTAACAGTTTTCTAACTCCATTTACTTCATTTACAAAACACTTTTAACATAGACCCATGTCTTAGTTAAAAAAGTAAGTTATTTTTTTAAATTTTTAACTATGAATGTAAGACAATTAATTAAATGTTTTAGTTAACAAAAATAAGTTATTTTTTTAAAAAAATCACATTGTGAGGGTTAATAAATAAATAAAATGTAATAGTTAACGAAAGTAACCCATTTTAAAAATTTTAGATTGTGAATGTAATAAAATAAAAATAATTTGTTAATTAAGGTAAATTATATTAAAAATTATACATTGGTAACATAAAAATAAATAAGAAGATTTAGTAAATCATATTAAAAATTTTACATTTTTAACATAAAAAAATTAATTAAAATATATTAGTTAACAAATTTAATTTTAAAAATTTCCATTTTTTACTTTTTGAATATACTTTGAAAAGAAATGTAAACAATAAGTTAACAGTTTTATAATTATTTTAAGTATTTAATTCAATTGTATAGAAGCAAATATTAAAAACTAAAACTGTTCTGGAAGTAATCTGTGTTATACATCATATGTAAGATCCTTTTTACCATACATAATTACACAGGAAAGAGTATCATTTAGATTTTTATCATTAAAGGTTGCACAAAGTTTCATAGTTGATTTTTGTGTAGTTATAACATATCTTCTAAAGCTCAAATTGATTACATAAATTGGATAATTAGTTCTAAAACAATATGGATTACTTTCAATATCTGATTTTAGTAAGTAATTCCTTTAAATTCTAGAAATGGATCATATGCTTTAAGTAAAGTTTGTATGTTTATTCAAAAATATTAGAACAAACAAAATATACAGAACTCATAAAACAATGTAAAAAATTTGAAGTTAAAATTAATAAACATTGAAAATAGATGAATGTGACAAATTCAGATGTAATTATAAGTGTTTGTTATAGTAAATCTATATATTGTTAGAAATTATTTTTCTAGAGGTAGACACAATGGTATAGCTTGCTTTTATTTAGCTCAATCTTGTTCAAAAATACCAAAAAACTTAGAGACAATTGAAATTTTTTAAATTTTTTAGACAAGATGAAACAACTTTAAAACATACCATAAGTTTGTTGGTGCAGATTTAAAGTTTGGTAAGTTTAAAGAATTGTGTAGTAAATGATGTATTTTGGTTTTGTAACAATAGATATGTCTAGAAAACCAAATGAAGTTAAGTTTTAAAATAAAATAAAATACTTAACAACATAAATATAAAACAAAACATTAAACAAAAACATTAAATGTAAAACATTAACTTTAACATTAACTTTAACATGAAAATTAACATTAACATTAACTTTAAGTTTAAGATAAACACAAACATAAATACAAATATACATATAAATAATAACATAAACATTAAACTTAAATATAAATATAAACATAAACATAATTAATGTTTTTCTTCATTAAAACATGTTTGAAAGGTATGATGAAAGAGATGGTAAACAAGCTAACCAAAATAGACAGAAATTTGAAGAAATAAAAGAACAATTTAAACATTGTAAATAGCAATCAGAACAGAATATGAGAAGTATAAAAAAAGAAGATCAAACTGTTGTTGATGCTATTGACGAAGTCAAACAATGTATTGAAGGTTTGCATGATAATGTTTTAAAAGAAATGGAAGAAAATAGAGTAGTTGAAAAACAAACGATTCCATATCATCGTATAGAAGGTTTTGAAGATTTAAGACCAATTAAAAAACTAACAGATAGGTCTGATGATATACCTGGAAAATATAATTATGCATTAAGATACTTTTAATAAATACCAAGAATACAAAGAAAGTAAAAATATAAATGAAACTAAAAAGATAAATGTCAGTGAAAGAAGTTTAAAGTATATATATCATAGTGAAGATAAAGTATTCAGTTTAACACCTGATGGTATCTTTGAATATTTGTTACTTTACCTGTAGAATTAAATGGTGATAAGTTAACAATTGCTAAAAAAACATATGAAGGTAAAGATGGATTATTTTTATTTTTATTTTTATTTTTATTTTTATTTTATTTATTTATTGTTCCATGGGACCACATTTAGGAGAAGTCTCCATGGTCATGGAACGAGTCAATACATGAAATTATAACACGATTGTAGAAACAGATGAAATGAAATATAAGAAACATATTCAGGCGACAAGTCGTTAGTTTAAATAAAGAAAATCAACAATGTAACACTGGAATTTGCTTAATTTTTTAGCTCCTCCAGGAGCTCCTCGAGAGAATAGAAGGAGTGAGCCATGAGGAAACTCTTCAGTTTAGACTTAAAAGTGTTTGGGCTACTGCTAAGGTTTTTGAGTTCTTGTGGTAGCTTATTGAAAATGGATGCAGCAGAATACTGCACTCCTTTCTGCACAAGAGTCAGGGAAGTGCATTCCACATGCAGATTTGATTTCTGCCTAGCATTAACTGAGTGAAAGCTGCTAACTCTTGGAAATAAGCTAATATTGCTAACAACAAACGACATTAAAGAAAATACATACTCTGAGGCCAATGTCAAAATTCCCAGACTATTGAATAGGGGTCGACAAGAGGTTTTCGAACTTACACCATACATAGCTCGAACAGCCAGTTTTTGAGCCAAAAATACCCTTTTTGAATCAGAAGAATTACCCCAAAAAATAATACCATATGACATAAGCGTATGAAAATATGCGAAGTATACTACTTTTCGTGTTGAAATGTCACTTATTTCAGATACTGTTCTAATGGTAAATAAAGCGGCATTTAGTTTCTGAACAAGATCCTAAACATGGGCTTTCCACAACAGCTTACTATCTATCCGTACGCCTAGGAACTTGAACTGTTCCGTCTCGCTTATAACATGCCCATTCTGTCTGATTAAAATGTCAGTTCTTGTTGAATTGTGAGTTAGAAACTGTAAAAACTGAGTCTTACTGTGATTAAGCATCAGATTATTTTCCACAAGCCACGAACTTATATCATGAACTACATTATTTGATAATGTTTCAATATTACACACAAGATCCTTCACTACCAAGGTGGTGTCATCAGCAAACAGAAATATTTTTGAATCACCTGTAATACTAGAAGGCATATCATTTATATAAATAAGAAACAGCAGTGGCCCCAGCACCGACCCTTGGGGAACGCCCCATTTAACAGTGCCCCATTGGGACTGAACATCATTACCACTCTCAATATTGCGGAGGATTACCTTCTGCTTTCTGTTCTTAAAGTAGGAGGCGAACCAATTGTAAGCTACTCCCCTTACTCCATAATGTTCCAACTTCTGCAGTAATATTTTGTGGTCAACACAGTCAAAAGCCTTCGTTAAATCAAAGAAAACACCTAACGTTCGCAACCTTTTATTTAATCCGTCCAAAACCTCACAGAGAAAAGAGACTATAGCATTTTCAGTTGTTAAGCCATTTCTAAAACCAAACTGTGCATTTGACAGCAAATTATGTGAATTTAAATGCTGCAGTAACCTTGTATATACAACCCTCTCGATAACTTTAGCAAACACCGATGGCATAGAAATAGGTCTATAATTGTCAACATTATCCCTGTCTCCCTTTTTATAAAGAGGCTTCACTACCGAGTACTTTAATCGGTCCGGAAACCGACCACTCCTAAAGGAAAAATTACAGATATGGCTAAGTACTGAGCTAACATACGTGGAACAATACTTCAGTATTCTGCTAGATACCCCGTCATATCCATGAGAGTTCTTGGTCTTTAGTGATTTAATTATTAACTCAATCTCCCTCTTGTCAGTATCATGGAGGAGCATTTCAGGTAACAGTCTCGGAACACTTTTTTCTAAGAGCACTATATGATTCCCTGTTGGGACTAGGTTTCTATTTAGTTCACCTGCTATATTGAGAAAGTGATTATTAAGTACTGTACATATATGCGGCTTATCAGAAACACGGACATCCCCACTACGCACTGATTAAAGAAACTTTTAACTGAAAACCAAATTTCTATATATGGTTTAAAGGAGAAGTTTAATGGTGAAGATTTATCAAATTGTACAGAAACATTATTAAATTCAGGAGTATTATATTCTGACAAAAATCGAAATAAAATAAGTTCAAGTAGAGGTAATAAATATAAATATTTAATAACACCAATAGTTGATGATTATTTTTCAAACTTACAAACTTAAGAAGAGAAACTATAGATGATAGAGGTATTAGTTCCCCTGAAAAACAAAAAATTATTGAAGGTTTATATAAAAAATATACAGATAAAGCAATTGAATCTGTTTGGTTGAATGATGTTAGACAATTAATTTATATATTAGCTGTAATTGATTGTGAAGAACTAGCTGGAAATAAAAATTAATGTAATGAAAAAGTTAGTAATACACAAATGTTAACAAACAAATTTATCGATTTTACAATTGATATTATATATAATCTTACAGCACACATTTTGGAAAAGTGATAAATATGGAAATGGATTAGAAAAATCTTTAACAAATTAACATGTGAAATGCCTCTTCCAGGTTATAAATTTTGTGGTCCAGGTCCAAAATTAGAAGAAAGATTAGCTTACAGACATAAAGTTTTAGAGAAAAGACATATAGCTGATAAAGAACTACAGTTAGCTGCAAAAGAAATGATGTATGCAAATGATGCTTTATTTGGTGAAAAAACTGCAGCAACAGTTGTTACAGGAATAATATATGGAAAGAGAAAATTTGGTAAGGAATTAATGTTTATGATAATGGTTAGGGATTATAAAAAACTGTAAAAAATTTTAAACTATATATTGAGTTTTGATAACTTTTTAATCTATATTAATTTTTAACTATATAAATTTTTAACTATATAAAAAATCTTTATTAAATTTTTAACTACATACCTATAACTATGTAAATCAATGACTTTTCAATTTATAATCTTCGCTGTCTATTGGTAAAACTAAACTAAAGTCAATTAAATTAACGTTAATTAATGAACAATTAAAACAACTTAACCATTTACACAGAACAACAAAAACCCAAGAAACTTTAAAAAATTTGTGGAAGTAGGTAATAGTATCACAGAAACAAAAAAAAAATTAAAAAGTAATTGATTGATATACTAATGCATTATGTATTTTGGACATAAAACACTAACTAAACTATCAAAAATTAGCCATCTTCATGGTGTATACATGACTGATGAATTAGTAAATGAGACATTGCTTAAATTATCAAAGTGCATGTATTTTTGTAAGTTGCATTCCAAGAGATAAATATTGTTTAAAATTTCTATAATGTCCTACATAATTATGCTTTTTATATAAAGTAGCTATTAATTTACTGTATTTTGTCTCTGGAACAAGTTTTGTTTCAGGAGCTAATGGTATATCTTTATGTAACACATGTAATTTTTTTGGATTATCCAAATCAACTTCAAATATATAACTTCTTTCAGATCTGTTTGAACGTTCATTAATTTTTGTACAATTAAAATTATTTGACATCCACCAGATCGTAAATGCTGGTTCATAACATAACCATGTAAGTTATATTCATGTAGATACGTTATATAATTTGGTAATTCTTTATAATTAAAACTTTTAAATTTTTATTACTTGATTTTACATATCTTTTACAACACTGAGAAATATCTCCTTTTTAACCATTAAAATCAAATCATAATCATATAATAATTAAACATTTTGTTCAGTAATTTTTAACTTCCTAAGATATACCTGGTGCAGTAAAACACCAAGAAGGATCTAAATTATATGTTTAAATATATCTTTTTCTAAAATTTTCAGAAACATCACTTAGCAGTAGTATATCAGTTTTAAGATACAAATCATGATTTTCACCGAGATTTTTATATTGAATTTTTCCCACACTTTTTAATATTTTTAAATGATTTTTTCTTTAAATTTGTGAAAAATTATCAAGTGAAGAAGCCATGAACCTAAATCTATCAACAAATCTCAATTTTAAATTTTTTGTATTTTTACCATATCTAACAAATTTTTTTCATTGTTTGGTGTTAGTTTTATTTCTTTGTTATCATAACCAAGTTCCTTTACAAAATGATGAGAATCATAACCAAATAAATTATGTAAATAAATAGCAACCAAATAAGGTTGTTGTATTATAAATTACAGTTATTACACAATGAAGCAATATATTTTCCAGTTGGATGATGATGATGACGAACTTTTCTGTTACTTTTTGTATCATGTATTTAGACAATGTACAAAACTTTGAAGTATTTTGTATTTTGTTTCCTTCAAATGTAAGTGGTTTCATTTCTTCAATTTCAGATCAAATTTATCCAATTCCTACAACTTTTCGTTTTAAACATTCAATAAACTTTTTATTACAATTTCGTCGTCTATTAACAACATTATCTTTATAATGTACATATATGTATATTGTGTAAAAACAAAATCCACTTGATTCACGTTTTTGGTATTTCGTTGTATATGTTTTTTCAGGATTTGGCTCACAATTATCCTTATTTAAAAGTAAACTTTCAAAATTAGCATAAATTACAAATGGAAACTTTCGTTTATATTGATATTTTTCAAAATATACCCATTTTCCTAAACTTAGCATTTCAACTTTTAATCGCGTATTAGTAAACTGTCTGGTGTACGATTATATAATTTTTCAGTAGTGTTGATATGTAGTAAACATAAATCACAAATAAATTTTACTTTTTCATATTTGGTTATTTGACTTCATACAAGTCCTGATAATTTTTTTACATAATAATAGTGTGAATTATTATCTTTCTTGAAATGAAGTAGATTTACATGTTTTCCTTTTTACATTTTGAAATTTAAATGGATATACTAGATATTCTTATTCCCAAATGAATAAATATTGACAGATACATTAATTATATTTTCTGTTTTTGGAATATGATCATCTACTGCAAGAAAGTCAATATTTTCAAGTTTTATTATCAAGATGAAGACCAACATCCTTATATTTTGTTCTTCTTTCAGCATTTTTATGTACAACGAACAAAGCTGATTTCATACACCACAGAAAACACCTTCGACTATTACTTTTCATATCAATATATTTATTTTTATTTTTAATTTTATCTGGTAAATCAATGTAATATGATCCTTTTACTGGAATATATTTATTAACTGCTACTTGTAGAAGAATAATTCTATTTAATGTATATCCTGACCCTTGTGCTTGAAAGTTAAATGTTTTTCCTAAAATACCTCTTTTACCTTGTACAAATTTTTTAACAAATTTTTTCTGTCATAATAGTATAGTTTCGTGTTTGTTGTCCAAATTTTTTAACTTTTTAAATTATTTCATTTGTTTGCAGATTATATTCCCAATATATATTAAAATTTATCTTTAAACCATGATGTACTTTTAAGTAGTGTTGAACAATTTAAAAATATTTTGTTTTTACTGCAGTCAAGACATGACTAGGATCAAGTATATCTATACTATTTTCAAAATTTATAACTTCTAAACTGTTTTCAAATGCTTTTTCAACTAAGTAATCTATAATTGTATTTCTATCTTTAGTTTTCAGTTTTACAAATATATTTGTAGAAAATGGAAACATTCATTTTACTGCTTTATCTCCTTTTTCCAAAAGTTATCATTTTTCATACGGTGTATAATTTCAAAAAATATATGTATGTTTTCACTTACTTCAAGTATATAAATTGTAACAATATTTTTATAATTTTAACAATATTTACTGATTTTCAATTACTTCAGGTGTATAATTTCTAAGAATATTTGGATGATTTCTAACAATAATTAGTCGATTTCTAATAAGTAATCCTATTAAATCAGCTATACACACATCTGAAAATCCTCATAAATTATTTATTTTACGAAATACTTGAAGTCTTGCAACAATAAATTTTTTTTCAATAGAAATGAATGTGTCCATTTTGCTCTTTTATTTATTACAAAAATAATTCATTAGATTTGTGAAAAATATTTTTGAACAAAATGATAATAATTTAATAGATGGATAAGAATTATTATTTTATTTATAATTAATCACAAAAGAAAATTAGTTTACTATTTAGTTCATCAATCAGTTAGTTTTTAAACAATTAGTTGTTGAAAGGAATTAAGTTACTATTTTGTTTAACAATCAGTTACTTTACTTTTTAGTTTAGCAACCAATTAGTTATAATAATTTATTTAATTAATCATAATAGATTATTTTTTAATAAATAATATATCATAAGTGAAATCTTTCTTATTCTTAATCCTGGGTGATAAAAAAGTCAGTATAAATTTGAAATGTGCTAGTTCAGTGTTACGATCCTATCGCATAGGAAGGGGATTTGAATGGTTAAATGTCTGTTGACAAATGCAGCTGAGGAGAGAATGATTTCAAAGTTCGAATCCTTGGGTTGCTTAGACGATAGACACCGTAGTGGCCGACTGAGTACAAGGTGTAATGCTGCTGAGACAGTCCTGGAAGAAATGGAGACTGTAGCGGGTTCGTCTATGCACAGGGAAGTCAGCACTTGTGCAGTCGCACATCGCACCAGCATTCCATAAACCACTAATTGGCTGGCACTTAGGTGTACCCTCCAATGCTGTCTGTACAAAATCCAAGGGCATCATGAACTGTTACCTGGCGATTAAGGGCATTTGTGGTCTGGGAATTTCAAAATATGGCGGAAGATGACGATTGGTTGAATAATGTGTTGTGGACCGTCAAACCTCATTTCATGCTCCGAGGGTCTGTCAACCCCCACAACTGCACAATTTGGGCTACCGAAAATCCTAGATCTGTCGTGGCAACTCCATTGCACGACGAGAAAGTCACGGTATAAGTTGCATTAACCACGTTTACCATTATCGGGCCTTTTTTCTTTGAGGAACAGCTTGATTCTGGTTTTGTAACTGCTACTGTGAGAGGTGAGAGGTACATGGATATGTTACAGAATCGCATCATCCCTAGCCTGGCTGATAAACACCTGCTGGAACGTACAATGTTTATGCAGGATGGCGCTCCACCCCATATTGCTAAACGCATGACAGATCTCTTGTGTGCATCGTTTGGTAATGATCGTGTACTCAGCTGCCAGTTTTGTGATGCTTGGCCTCACAGGTGCCCAGACCTCAGTCCATGTGATTATTGGCTTTGCGGTTTCCTGAAGTCGCAAGTGTACCATGATCGACCGACATCTCTAGGGATGCTGCAAGACAACATCTGACACCAATGCCTCACCATAATTCCAGACATGCTTTACAATGCTATCCACGACATTATTCCTCGACTACAGATATTGTTGAGGAATGATGGTGGACATATTGAGCATTTGCTGTAAAGAACATCATCTTAGCTTTGTCTTACTTGGTTATGCTAATGATTGCTCTTCTGATCAGATGAAGCGCCATCTGTCGAACATTTTTTGAACTTTTGTATTTTTTTGTTCTAATAAAACCTCATGTCATATCAAGCATCTGTGTCAATTTGTACCTCTCTATCTACGTTATTCCGTGTTGTATTCAATTTTCAAATTTATACTCAGTTTTTGATCACCCAGTATTTTCTGAAGTATACTTCTTACATTTATTTTTATGTTTATCTTTATGTGAAGGATTTATGTAAGAACAATTTAAATCTTTAATCTCTTGACAACTTTTACCTTTCTTTGTAGATTTAGATGCTTATTCAGTTACAACTTCTCCATTATTCATTGTAGATGTAGATGTTTCTTCATTTACAATTTCTTCATTATTCATTGTTAATAATATTTTTTAATGTTCTTCACTTGATTTTATAGTAAATGTTCCTTAAAATAATATTTAGCAACACTTTTTCCACATACACATGGATTTCTACTTTTAATGTAATTTTTACATGATATTTTTTATACATAGTCTACATATTGTTCTATAACCACATTTTGTATATTTCTGTAAAGTAAAATTATGAATTGATTTCTCTGTATTACAATTTTTATAAGATTTAGATTTCACACAAGACTCTTGTTGAACCTGTACCATTTACAAATAAAAAAATTCTTACATTTGTGAAAAAGTAAACTTTTATAATTCTCATAATTTAAATATTTAATTAATCAGAATCATAATATATGCTGGTTCACCATAATTGGTGCTTAATCTTGAGCGTCAAACAAACCAAAAGTATTAATTTTTGAGCTATTTCTGGTACTTTATTTTCAATAATAATTCTACAACATGGACAATTTTCTTTTTCCTTTAACCACTCATCAATACATTTTTTATGAAAAATATTATTGCAGCTTGCTTTGACAAATTAATTGTTATTTTCATTACTTAAACAAATAGGACCAACAGTATCTGTTTCAGATTGCTCAATTAATTTATTAGATACTTTTAGTTTAGTTTGCCTTTCGTTTAGGTTCTCCATTTATAACAAATAATTTTTATTAGATTTATGAAATAATTTTCAATGAATCATTTAGCAATAAGTTCAAAATTACAATTTTTTAAAAATATGTTGAATACAAACTACAAATTTATTTTTGTAAAACTAATAAAATTTTTTTCTATACAAATGGAAACTACTTTAATTAAGAAGCTCAACAATGTAAGTATTTCTAAAGAAATTAAGAAAGTAAATGAGCTAGATGCAAGTGTTTTATACAATATTAAGAACCGTGAATATTTAAATACTAGATATGGAGAACAACTTTGCCTAGAGCTCAATAATGATTTTAAAGTTATTTTACCAAATAGATTATTTAAATTGATTGACAATTTTGATTTTGAAGTAATTAAAAAAGGACAAATGAAATTGAAACATAAAGGAATGAAAAAACTAAAAATAGAAAGAATGAACTTCATAATATAGAGTTCACAATGCAAAATTTTTAAAATAATGTACTTTTATTTCAACTAATACATTTTATATCTTACAATTATGTTGTAACATTTAGATAATTTACTTTTGTTAACTAACACATTTTAATTATTTACTTATGTTCACAATGCGACTTTTAAAATATTATACTTCGCTAACTAATACATTTAATTAATTTAATTATGTTCACAGTTTAAAATTTTAAAAATGACTTACTTTTTAACTAATACATGTTATTGTGATCGTGTTGTAAATGAAGTAAATTAAGTTAGAAATCAGATGGTTATTGTAATTAGTTTTATTATTGTAAAAAATATATATTTAGTAAATGTTATAAAACCAGTTAAGTAAATTAAAAGTTCTGAATTTTTTAAAAATGACTTAAGTTACTTATAAAATATAGAATTTATTTTAGTATTGAGATAGTGAGCTAGAACTGGTAAAATTATTCTATCACACACACACACACACCAGGTGTTTCGAAGGGTTACTCCAGGAGTATGGGTGAAACAAAGGAATAAAGTGATGAAAATGACACAGGGATGATAAATATTGGCGTTATTGTTTGAAAGTTATGACGTACAATGACATTCAAATTTTGGTTAACGTTGTATTCATTTGTATGAGTCAAGCTGAAGCCAAATGTTATGTCACACAGGTATAAAATATTCTTTTAATAATATAACTCCTCACACATGTATATTAACACAATCGAAAAATAAACTACTTCTGTCGGATATTGTGTAAAGTTAAAATATGACTGACGAATTTATTCAAAATTTAAAAATGCTCTCCTGAAAAATTTATATTTTGTTGCTTTGGATTATGTAATTCTCATCCCATCAATCGAAAGACTGTTAAAAATAGATGGATAACTGATTGTTACTCCAGTAAAAATGCAAACGATTTAGATTTTGTTTGATTTTTATTTTTTAATTTTAGAATGTTTTTTATGGATGTTTTTATCCCTTCTACCCTTATATCAACCCTGTTCTCGTGACTTACAAACAAAACCAGAATTGAGTAACAACTTTCATTTGCATTGCTCTCATTTGGATTGTGATGCACTGAACCTTGCGTAAAATTGGCTTGCAATGCAATTTGAAATTATATAAATTATAAACTCGAAAGCCTCGTGTTGCGAAAACCTCATACCTTGCCTGACACAGGCACATTTTCTAGATTAATTTGGCTTCATTATATTATAATCTTAGAGTAATGCATTGTCTACCATTTATATCATGAAGATATTGTATTTATAAAAATAATTTGTTGACTGTAATTGTAGTGTATTGATTCTCTGAGACACAATTTTCTGTAGCACAATTTTATCAGTCAGTTGTATAATAGGTCGACTGCATAGACTTAAGCCTCCAAATATAGATTTGTAAAGCACAGTCTCACGAAAGAGACTTTTATTTAATAATTTAAATGCAAAACTGAGCACTTCTATACTTCTAATGCTTTTTCTGTGATAGAGTAAAAACATTGAGTAATTTTACTAAAAGGCATTTAAATGTTATTTTCACAGTTTTGAGAAAATTAAACAAGGTCTGATTTCATTTTATTTTGCATTTATAATCATCCTCACGCATTTTTTAAAAACGAATGCTTTGAATACTGAGAGTATTGTTAGCAAATGAACGGAATGACAAGTGGTAGAGTGCTGCCTTTCTCAACAAGAGCTAAATTATAGTAAGCAGTGCAGGGCTTTTCTTTTTCAGCTTATTGTGTTGCAACAGCATTATCATTGGCAGTTGTGCCAATACAGAACAGAAACATGCCTCCACTGCAGGTATGTCACAATAAGGACACAACCTATCTTTTCAGTAGAACATACCTCAAGTGAAAGTAGGCAGCTGTTGGTATGGCAATCACAGGAATAAATCACCTTTGTGTGTGTGTGTGTGTGTGTGTGTGTGTGTGTGTGTGTGTTTTTGTGTATGTGTGTGTGTATTGCTTGAGGTGGAATAGTATCGTCATTGTAAATAACTGATTTGTTGCAGCCCTACTGATGTTCAAACCAGTATGTGATTCAGTTTATGTCTTTATTTGTGTAGGAACAGTACTAAATAACCACAAATACCATAAACTCTTTTTTGTTACATTATTAATAGGCATAAAGTTATGGACTATGTGTGACAGAAACTTGTAGGTTACAGATATATTCTGTCAGCCGTATTACGCTTTCGGTCACAATATCTGTTTCTTCTAATTACTGTTCGGGGCATATGAGAGTGGTAGCTACAGTTTCAAGGACTGTATAGACATAATGGGCCCTATATCTACTTTCTTTGTTATTCAGACCAGAATGTCACATGAAAAATCCAACGAAGCTTTGCTCCTATATGCTTAGTCAAAAGGATGTCAGCAAAGATAATTACATTTTCAGAAACTATGTATTTGGGTAACTACTAATGTAAATTCTGGGTGGTTCGACTGATTTCCGAAAATAAAAGTAGTTAGAACTCCTAGTTCGGAGATGCATGCGGGTAAAACGTTTATCTTATTTCCCGTGAATGGAAAATCGCGCACCAGAGGTATGACTCATTTCGTTTACCCCACTAAATCAATTCTGATATCGCTATCGGCATGTCGTTAGCCTACCATTCATACTGGAACCATGTTCTTTTACAGACAGATAATGGTTGAGTACAGAGAGCAGAAATGAGAAATTTTGAAACTGTGCGCTCGAGTCCAGTTGAAGCAATCAGAATTTTTAGGAACGACGTTGCGTGGCACATTAATGAATGTTAACTGTGGAATTAATGTGGATGAATGGGAAGCAGGGGAAAAGAGAGGAAGGATATTAACTCGTAAGACAGAGGAGAAGGCGGTAATAAGGAGTTATTAAGGAAGTGGTGTACAGATTGAAAGTGATTCAAATGGTTAACAACCGCATGTGAACGCTGCAAAACATGCGAGTAGTAATTGTTCTATACGACGTTTCATTGGGAATTTCACGGGGTATAAGGCCAGAGGACAAAAAACTAGTTATCCGGAGAGAAACCACTACAAAAACCATTTGATACTGCGTAATTCAGCCCCTGGACTTGACAACCGCCTGGATTCGGTTAGGAAGTAAGTCCACAAGATTGTGCAGCTACGTCGCATCTGCGGTAAGCCATTCGCTGAAGATTTCTTTGCGTGATTTCACCAAATTGTAGGGCTGCTGATGTCGGCGTTTTACTTGCTGTTCCACTAGGTCCCACAGATTTCCTATGAGATGCAAGTCATGTGATTTAGCCTATCAGTCGAGACGTAATTGATTGGAGCAGTGTTCAGGAAAACAGTTACATACTCTTCAAGCCCGATGAGCTTTACTGTTGTCGTCTTTATGTGCATGTGTACGCAGCTGCCTCTTGCGATGTGACTAACTCCAATTGTTCATTGCGTGCAGTTCCTGTCGCGATGTTCTCTCGCTAACAGGTTTGGTATGGACCTTCAATCAGCGCCAGCAACGATGCCTGTCGGGTTTGGAAGCTATTTTGATTCACAGTTCAAATGGCTCTAAGCACTATGCGACTTAACATCTGAGGTCATCAGTCCCCTTGACTTAGAACTACCTAAACCTAACTAACCTAAGGACATAACACACCACAATGCCCGACGCAGGATTCGAACTGCGACGGTAGCAGCAGCGCGTTTCAGGACTGAAGCGCCTAGAACCACTCGGTCACAGCGGTCGACTGATTCACAGTCCGTGATACGCATCTCCAGTCGTTCTCAGTCAGGATTTACATTTGCATCTAGACGGATACTCTGAAAATCGCAGCCATGTGTCTGACAGAGGGTTCATCTAACCACCTTCACAATAATTCTCTATTATTCCACTCTCATACAGCGCACGGAAAAAACGAACATCTATGTAGGTCGGCGTCAACAAAGTATTTACGAGTTTGGAGGAGACAGATGGTGATTGAAATTTCGTGAGAAGATCCCGCCGCAACGACAAACGCCTTTATTTTAATTATGTCTACACCAAATCTTGTATAGTGTCCGTAACGCACTCTCCCCTATTTGTACATAATAAATGACGTGCTGCTCTTGTTTGAACTTTCTCGATGTACTCCGTTGATCCTATCTGGTGAGGACCCACAACGCGCAGCAGTACTCCAAAGGAGGAAGTACAAGCCTAGTTAGGCAGTCTCTTTAATAGATCTGTTGCATCTTCTAAGTGTTCTACCAATAAAAAGCAGTGTTTGGTTCCCCACCCCCACAACATTTTCTATGTGTTCTTTCCAATTTAAGTTATTCCTAGCCTTTCTGACGTGTTTTTTGTCCACATGTGTTACACCACTGTTTGCAGACATGTTGAACCAAGAAACGCAGCAACTTCACACAACGTACGAGCATGAGCGTAGCCGAACGCCATTCCCCATTTTAGCCTCTCTGTCACGTCCTTACATTTACCCATGTTTACGTACCATGTCTGCCTGAAATACAATTGTCTCACTGATCGCTACTGCGTTATGCTCAAGCAGAGGCAGTGCGCGCATGGTTGAGCACATGACTCGATCTCTGCGCGATCTATAAAGGATTAACGATTCATCTGCGCGTGTGCACTGCGGTGACTTAATTTTTTGTACGCTTAATTTATACCATAATGCCATAGACAAAATCTAAATAATGTTTTCATAACAGCGTACGAACGCGAGGGTGAACTGGAACTGTTGAGGATCCAGTGATTGTTAATAAACAACGTCTACGTTTACATATTTTGTTTGTCTGTGATATGAAATATAAACAATACACATTATATCGCCTGTTTGCACTGAAGGTAGTACTAATCAGGCTGTATTAGATACTAGCACAGTCAGAGCTCTTTAACGATCCATATTTAGCTTTCTAGATGAGTTTTCTCCCTTCCGCTTCCCGAATTGCTGCGGTTCCGATGGTTGTTAATAATCAGTGTCTAAGCTAAAAAACTAAACTCCGCCTGAACAGACCATGAAGGTCTAGCGGCACCGACCCTCCGCCATGTCATCCTCAACCCATAGGCCTCATTGGATGTGGATTAGAGGGGCTGTGGTCAGCACACCGCTCTTCCGGCCGAATGCCAGTTTATGAGACCGGAGCCGCTACGTCTCAATCAAGTAGCTCGTCAGTTCGCCTCACAAGGGCTGAGTGTACTGCGTTTGCCAACAGCACTCGGCAGACCGGATGGTCACCCATCCAAGTACTAGAGCAGCTCGACAGCGCTTAACTTCGGTGATCTGACGGGAACCGGTATTACCACTGCGGCAAGGCCGTTGGCAATAAACGATGTCTACGTTTACATATTTTGTTTGTCTGTGTTACTGAATACAAACAGTACATATATTGCCTGTTTGCACTAAAAGTTGTAAAAATCAGGTTGTATTATATACTAGCACATAGTAAGAGCTCTTAACCCCCTGTATTTATCTCTCTAAATGAATTCTTCCCCCTTCCATTTCCCCAGCCTTCATCCACCCTTTTTAAATTACTTCGGATTGCCTTAAAATAAATTTGCGACCGATAACCTCCAGTGAGAAAGTGACAAGTGTGGGTGGAGGCTAAACACCGAACTTATTCAGAGAATTTAGTCGTTGTCCAAACAGCCTCTACGGGCTTTGTGGACAGTCTGCCTGCTTAGGGATAGCGGGATCATGCCCCGGTTACTAGCGGCCGCACTCACCTCTCGGGAGCGACAGTGCAGCATCTGTTCGACCAGCGTCCTGGCGGGGACCTTCTTCATGAAGGCTAGCACCTCCTCTGAGGAGGCGCCTTGCTTCAGCCCCAGGTGGTGCGCCAGCCGGAACGTACACTCCACCACCGACGTGTTGAGGCTGCCGCGTTGTGCCACTAAGCTCTGGCAGATGGCGCGGTGGAACAGGCCTGCAAAGTGTTCCGTGTAGCGTCCCTCACAAGTTCCTCACTCTCCGGTCTGAGCACATTACTCAGCAGTGCAAGCAGGCATCTAAAACTAACCCAAGTCTGCATACACTATGTCGAGCCAAATGAAAGGGTTGGGACCAGCGTAGGTTCAGAAAATATCATTCTTGTGAAACATAACCGCCTTTTTATTGATACGAGGTAATTAGGACTATCGACAGGGGATGTCAAGTTGATTCCATATGTTTTGATTCCCATAATGCTTTTCCAACCGTACCTCACAAGTGGCTTCTGATCAGACTAGCTACATGTGGAATATAGTCTCAGCTATGAAACTGGAACCGTAATTTCCTTTCGGAAATGTCACAATTCTTACTAACTGACGTTGTCAATTGGTGACACAGTAGTCTTACTTGGGGTTCCCCAATAAAGTGTTATACGACCTGTGCTGTGGTTAATTTATATAAAAGATGTAGGAGATCATCTCAGCAGGTCTCCAGTTTTTGCGGATCATGATGTCGTTTACCGTCTATTAAAGTCATCAGAAAATCATAACGAATTACACAGTGATTTAGATATCGAAATGGTGCAGTAAGACGCAACAGGCTCTGGGCAATGAGAAGTGTGGGGACGTCCTACGAATACTAAAAGGTTTCCGTTGAATCACACAAATTTAGAAGTTGTAGTATGAACTAAAGGCTAGGGATAAGCACTTAAATCGGGACCATAACATAAAATATTGTGGTGAAGGCAAACAACGATTGTGTTTCATTGGCATTTTCAGCATGATAATAAAAGCTTGTTCCCAAGAGATAAGTGGGATTATTAGCCACATATGTAATAGCTCTCTGAAGCAGGGTAGACTGAAGTATGCCATTGTTAAACCACTGCATAAAAAAGGGGTATGTCTGATGACAACAACTACCGCCCAATCTCTCTTCTGACTGCCTTATCCAAAATTTTTGAAAAAGTAATCTATTGTACAGTAGCTTCACACCTTTGTAAAAATAAAGTTTTAACAAAATATCAGTTTGGTTACCAGAAAGGTTTTTCGACGGAAAATGCTATATATACTTTCACTAATGAAATATTAAATGCTCTGAGTAGCCGGAAGTCACCCGTTGGGATTTTGTGTGATCTATCAAATGCTTTTGATTGTGTAAATCGTGGAATACTTCTAGATAAGCTCAAGTACTGTGGTATTAATGGGACACCGCTCAAATGGTTCAAATCATACCTAACTGGAAGAGTGCAGAAAGTTGAAATAAACAGTTCACATAATATGCATAAAACTGGTGATTTCTCAAACTGGGGAACAATCAAGAATGGGGTGCCGCAAGGTTCGGTCTTGGGTCGTCTGCTGTTCTTAATATATATTAATGACTTACCTTTCTATATTCACGAAGATGCAAAGCTGGTACTTTTTGCCGATGACACAAGTACAGCTATCACACCCAAGAGGCAAGAATTAATTCATGAAACTGCAAATGATGTTTTTCAAAAATCATTAAGTGATTCTCTGCAAATGGGCTCTCGTTAAACTTTGACAAGACACAGTATATACAGTTCCACACAGTAAATGGAACGACACCATTAATAAATATAGACTTCGATCAGAAATCGGTAGCTAGGGAAGATATGCAAAATTTCTTGGTGTATGTACTGATGAGGGGTTGGACTGGAAGAAACACAATGAAGATCTGCTAAACTGTTTGACTTCAGCTGCTTATGCTATTAGGGTCATTGTAAATTTTGGCGATATACATCTCAGTAAATTAGCTTACCCCGCCTATTTTCATTCTCTGCTTTCGTATTGCAACATATTCTGGGGTAAAAAATTTGTTATTAAAAATCCAAACCAATTCAAAAGTAATAGCAGTGTACATGGGTACAACACTAGGAGAAAAGTTGATCTTCACTACTCAAAGTTAAATCTAACTTTGGCTCAGAAGGGGGCAAATTAAACTGCCACAAAAGTCTTTGGTCACTTACCTAATAGCATAAAAAGGCTTACAGATAGCCATATAGCATTTAAAAGAAAATTAAAAGAATTTCTAAATGGCAACTCCTTCTACTCATTAGATGAATTTTTGGATATAGTAAGTGGGTAATTCCCCCCCCCCCCCCCAACAAAAAAATTAAGTGTCATGTAATAAATATCTTGTATAGACACCTTTTATTACTCTGACACGTTTGACATCATTATGAAGTGTCGTATTCATGATCTATGGAACAAGTACTAATATAATATAATCTAATCAAACTGGAACACTTAGAATATACAACAAATCAACGGAATACACTATCTACACTACGCTCGTCAGTCCTCTCCTAAAGCATTCCAACGCAGTATGGGATCCTTAGCACATGAGACTGATAGAGGACTTCGACAGAGAAGGGCAGACTGTTTGCGGGTTGAGGCGGTAGTCATCATAATAAATTTGTGTCCAACTTCCCCCTTCCGATTGCCGAAACATTTTTTTAATCTGCCCATAGATGGGGGATGACCATCGTGATTAAAATAAGAAAAATCTGTGCACGGACGCACGGAATGCTGCCGGTATTTCTTTTTCCGATGTGCTACTGAAGAATGAAACAGTAGAGAAATTGAAAGTGGTGCTATAAACACAAACGCATGTGTGTGAGCTGCCGAGTAATCGTGTTGCTGTAGTTGTAAATTTCCGATCACTCCAACTGAGGCATCATAGGAAGTACTAGATGTGCATCGCAAGCTGCATATGATCACTTAAGGAAAGACGAATTCGTCAGAATTAGACACATACGTAATGGCCGAGCTAATTACAGTATCACATTAGACACATGGCGGCACTAACGAAAAATTCTCCCGGAGGTCCCAAATGTGAAATCTTCCCTATTGTGTGAACAGTGCCTGAAATTATATTTTCAACTAATATACGAAATCGAGCACTTTTTGCTGGCCATCGCTCCTCGTCAAAGGCAAGGAAGATTAGGCTAACGACCCGTCACAGACGATGTCATTAGAGACCTATCACAAGCTCGGGTGGGGGAAAGATGGGAAAGGAAACCAGTCTTTGTTCCCCTCGAGCACTCTAAATGGGAACCAACCAGCAGAAAGAATTAGAGGAAAACATGTTCAAAGACAACTTCACCGGTCTGTAAAACTGAGCGAAACGAGTGACATCTGCAGGAGGTGTTACGATGGCTACATGTCATCCACTGAGCGTACAGCAGAAACTAGCTACGTGGCACTGATGACACGAATGGCGCCGGCAACCTGGGGCCCCCACAGATGGGCTGCATCTGACAGGAGTATGTCCTGGATCAAGGAATTTACCGTTCTATTCCGAACTCTCCAAATAACAGTAGCTGAAGTGCTGTGTAACACAATTTCATCAGTCGAAGTTCTTGTACAGCTAATTTAAATTGGTGATGGGGCAAAGGATTAGATAAGAAGTAGGGGCAGAAACTCGTAGAAGTAGTACCCCATGCCAAGCTGTCAGGCGGACTGATCATTTATGAAGGACATAGATGTGAGATAAAGAAACACACATAAGAACAAATGGTTTAAGACGTAGAAATTTGTCAGTGGCTGTTTTAGGTACTACTTGACAGATACAGGGTGTTTCAAAAATGACCGGTATATTTGAAATGGTAATAAAAACTAAACGAGCAGCGATAGAAATACACCGTTTGTTGCAATATGCTTGGGACAACAGTACATTTTCAGGCAGACAAACTTTCGAAATTACAGTAGTTACAATTCTCAACAACAGATGGCGCTGCGGTCTGAAACTCTATAGTACGATATTTTCCACATATCCACCATGCGTAGCAATAATATGGCGTAGTCTCTGAATGTAATTACCCGAAACCTTTGACAACGTGTCTGGCGGAATGGCTTCACATGCAGATGAGATGTACTGCTTCAGCTGTTCAATTGTTTCTGGATTCTGGCGGTACACCTGGTCTCTCAAGTGTCCCCACAGAAAGAAGTCACAGAGGTTCATGTCTGGCGAATAGGGAGGCCAATCCACGCCGCCTCCTGTATGTTTCGGATAGCCCAAAGCAATCACACGATCATCGAAATATTCATTCAGGAAATTAAAGACGTCGGCCGTGCTATGTGGCCGGGCACCATCTTGCATAAACCACGAGGTGTTCGCAGTGTCGTCTAAGGCAGTTTGTACCACCACAAATTCACGAAGAATGTCCAGATAGCGTGATGCAGTATTCGTTTCGGATCTGAAAAATGGGCCAATGATTCCTTTGGAAGAAATGGCGGCGGCCCAGACCAGTACTTTTTGAGGATGCAGGGACGATGGGACTGCAACATGGGGCTTTTCAGTTCCCCATATGCGCCAGTTCTGTTTATTGACGAAGCCGTCCAGGTAAAAATAAGCTTCGTCAGTAAACCAAATGCTGCCCACATGCATATCCCCGTCATCAATCCTGTGCACTATATCGTTAGCGAATGTCTCTCGTGCAGCAATGGTAGCGGCGCTGAGGGGTTGCCGCGTTTGAATTTTGTATGGATAGAGGTGTAAACTCTGGCGCATGAGACGATACGTGGACGTTGGCGTCATTTTGACCGCAGCTGCAACACGGCGAACGGAAACCCGAGGCCGCTGTTGGATCACCTGCTGCACTAGCTGCGCGTTGCCCTCTGTGGTTGCCGTACGCGGTCGCCCTACCTTTCCAGCACGTTCATCCGTCACGTTCCCAGTCCGTTGAAATTTTTCAAACAGATCCTTTATTGTATCGCTTTTCGGTCCTTTGGTTACATTAAACCTCCGTTGAAAACTTCGTCTTGTTGCAACAACACTGTGTTCTAGGCGGTGGAATTCCAACACCAGAAAAATCCTCTGTTCTAAGGAATAAACTATGTTGTCTACAGCACACTTGCACGTTGTGAACAGCACACGCTTACAGCAGAAAGACGACGTACAGAATGGCGCACCCACAGACTGCGTTGTCTTCTGTATCTTTCACATCACTTGCAGCGCCATCTGTTGTTGAAAATTGTAACTACTGTAATTTCGAAAGTTTGTCCGCCTGAAAATGTACTGTTGTCCCAAGCATATTGCAACAAACGGTGTATTTCTATCGCTGCTCGTTTAGTTTTTATTGCCGTTTCAAATATACCGGTCATTTTTGAAACACCCTGTATACACAGAACAGCAATATCATTTCCTGACAAATTAATGTTACATTTCGGGCTGAGGCTCAAGCCCTCTCACTCACTTCTACTCGAAATTGTCGTTAAGGTGCTTTTGAGAATAGGCCACAGAAATCTGGTGGTTTGCCTTTCGTTGTCCTGGAAAGCTCAGTCGATAAGTGTAGTATATGCGAAAAGTAAGGATGTGGTCGAGTCAAATTTCGCAACAAGGATTAAATGTCAACAGGACCATGAAATTGTTGTATGACATGCGTTGTTATTTTCAAATAAGTACAGGCTGATGTGACGAAAATTGCATGCTTTCATGTCACAATACCTGTAGTCTGATTGTTTTGTGTTGTAGATATAAAACTTCAGCTATAGCAGTGCGCCATTCGTGGCTGCTAAGACTTCGGAAATATCGGATCTTCAACACTAGTTGCGCAACTAAATTAAATTTCTCAGTAGGGAGAAACACATACCACAATAAGTCTCTTCACATTACTGCAATTAGCAACAAAATAAATCGCACTATTCCCTCGGATGTTCTTGGTGTTGTCATTGTTGTTGTAGTCATCTTCAGTAAGAGAACTGGTTTGATGCACCTCTCGACACTAGCCTATCCTATGCAAACCTCTTCATCTATGACTAACCACTGCAACCTGTGTCCACTTGAGCCTGTTTTCTGTATTGATGCCTTGGTCTCTCTCTCTCTCTCTCTCTCTCTCTCTCTCTCTCTCTCTCTCTGCAGTATTTACTCCCGATACCTCACTCCAGTATCTTACGATGCGTCAGAGTGAGTCTTATAAAAAGACCTCTTCTTTTAGTCGAATAGAGCCATTAATTGGTTTCCTCTAAAATTTTGTACGGTACTTCCTCATTAGTTACGCCAACCACCCATCTAATTATCAGCATTCGTCTGTAGCACCACATTTCAAAGACTTGTATTCTCTTTTCGTCTTGGGATCACACGGAGAAGCTATGAAGCATACGTTCTGGGCCAAGGAAAAACCAAGAAGCTTACATTCTACATAAAGAAATAGCAAATCTGACAACCAGGATTAAACTCGCAACGGAATTCAACGTACAGCATATAAAACTGGGGAAGGTTCTATTCAGGAAAACTAAATCTCAATTGTACCAGGTAATCGAGAAAGAGTGAATAGCTTTGTAGCTAGAAAGTTAGCTGACGTGAAGGGAACACAAGTGTTGTATAAGTGTGTATTTAAGACTTCTATAAAAAAAAGGAATAAGACAATTCTACAAACCATGTCACTGAAAATTGTAAGTGAAGGATAGAAGTAACGACATGAATGGGACATGGGGAAAGAGTTGAGAGTAACTATAAGAAATGTCTTTATATTTAACAAAGGTTAAAGAACTAGAGAAAGTACTTAAGAACACGAAACTCTAGGGAAAAACAGAAGTAGCACAGAACTAATTAAATAAGGACCACTTGTAATAAATTCACCATTTTAAAAAAAATTGTTCCATATACATTGTATGAGAAATAAAGTGCTAAAAGAGTTAGATTTTTAAATTACTGGAAGGAGAAATTAATGTTACGACTATTGAACAATAGCAGTCAATTCCGTTGAACTTTGGACAGAGAGATTTGAGAGAAGGCTTCAGGTAAACGTATAACTGGTTAAAGTGTGCTCCAATTAGTAATATTTAAATGTGATAGTCTAGTTGTTTCTAAAGTTGCCGTCGAAACAGGGGTTAAACAAGCCACGTGGCTGTTTGACAATGACACCATCATAGAAATAATTAGGCGATACAGCACCTGAGATACCTCACAGAAGATAAAGCTTGATTGATTGATTGCGTGGTTTGTGCAGTAGCGATGTTGTACAGCAATGTCCCCCCCCCCTCCCTCTGCATACGTGAGGCTTGCGACCTAAGTGCTCAGTGCCTACAGTCTGAAATGTATCTAGTAAGAATCATTTTCGGAATGAAGGTTCAGTGCCGTGGTGTTTCGACCATAGTGCCAATTCTGGTGATGTTTTTAACAAAAGATGATCATTCATTGAAGAGTTAGTGGAAAATAAATTGTTACATTTGGTATTCATGGAAACGAGTGTTTTATCTATATACTCGAGGCTGTTCCTCAGACGCGTATAAATTTATCTGATCACAGAGGCTACGCTAATCATATACAATTTCCATGCTGACTCGCTAGCGCCGTAGTAACATTAGTAACATTAGCAAATGAACAGACTACTGGGCATTACTAGCAGAATCCTAATGCGTTTTAGACATTTCCATTGCTTATTCCCTCATAATTGTTGTTTTCATCTAAATGTTGACAGATTAATATAACTAGAACGTTTTATGCTATCATGATATGCTCACACATTGCTTCAGTGTATGCAGTTGTTAGTATTATTAGTTCGTATTCATTTAATGTTTATGTCTATTACGTTGTTTGGTCACCTAAATGGAAGGGTAGGAAACAATTCAATACCTAATGATGTTAGAATGCATGGAGACACAACTTGTCAGTAGCATGCGCAATTACTTAACGATTTTTCCACTTTCATTGATTTACAATAACTAACACATTTTGTAGAAAGACGATATTCATAAATATACTCGGTTCTCGTAGATGATACAGATCAGTTATAGATTGTAATATAGTGATTAGACGAATAGACGAATACAAGATTAAGTAGAAGATACAAGAGAGTACAGAAGTTTTGATATCTGAACTTATCAATACCTTGTAAAGACTTAAATTGACAGTTTCACTAAATGTAAACAGAAGAAACTTTTTACCACACAAAAGCTACACTAATGGCCATTAAAACTGCTACACCACGAAGATGAAGTGCTACAGAAGCGAAATTTAACCGACGGGAAGAAGATGCTGTGATATGCAAATGATGAGCTTTTCAGAGCATTCACACAAGGTTGGCGCCGGTGGCGACACCTACAACGTGCTGACATGATGAAAGTTTCCAACCGATTTTTCATACACAAACAGCAGTTGACTGGCGTTGCCTGATGAAACGTTGTTGTGATGCTTCGTGCAAGGAGGAGAAATGCGTACCATCACGTTTCCGACTTTGATAAAGGTCGGATTGTAACCTATCGCGATTGCAGTTTATCGTATCGCGACATTTCTGCTCGCGTTGGTCGAGATCCAATGACAGAATATGGAATCGGTGGGTTCAAGAGAGTAATACGGAACGGCGTGCTGGATCCCAACGGCCTCGTATCACTAGCAGTCGAGATGACAGGCATCTTATCCGCATGGCTGTAACGGAACGTGCAGCCACCTCTCGATCCCTGAGTCAACAGATAGTGACGCTTGCAAGACAACAACCATCTGCACGAACAGTTCGACGACGTTTGCAGCAGCATGGAGTATCAGTTCGGAGACCATGGCTGCAGTTACCCTTGACGCTGCATCACAAACAGGAGCGCCTGCGGATGGTGTACTCAGCGACGAACCTGGGTGCACGAAAGGCAAAACGTCATTTTGTCGAATGAATCCAGGTTCTGTTTACAGCATCATGATGGCCGCACCCGTGTCTGGAGACATTGCGGTGAACGCACATTAGAAGCGGGTATTCGTCATCACCGTACTGGCGTATTACCCGGCGTGATGGTATGGGGTGCCATCGGTTTCACGTTTCGGTCACCTCTTATTCGCATTGACGGCACTTTGAACAGTGGGAGTTACATTTCAGATGTGCAACGACTCGTGGCTCTACCCTTCATTCGATCCCAGCGAAACCCTACATTTCAGCAGGATATTGCATGACCGCATGTTGCAGGTCCTCTACGGGCCTTTCTGGATACAGAAAATGTTCGACTGCTGCCCTGGCCAGCACATTCTCTAGATCTCTCACCAATTGAAAACGTCTGGTGAATGGTGACCGAGCAACTGGCTCGTCACAATACGCTAGTCACTACTCTTGACGAACTGTGGTATCGTGTAGAAGCTGCATGGGCAGCTGTACCTGTACACGCCATCCAAGCTCTGTTTGACTCAATGCCCAGGCGTATCAAGGCCGTTATTACGGCCAGAGGTGGTTGTTCTGGGTACTGATTTCTCAGGATCTATGCACACAAATTGCGTGAAAATGTAATCAAATGTCAGTTCCAGTATAATATATTTGTCCAATGAATACCCGTTTATCATCTGCATTTCTTCTTGGTGTAGCAATTTTAATGGCCAGTAGTGTAGAAGAGGTCGACCATTGCCGACACTCAACTTGAGTGGGGAAGACCTTTGTTGGTCGTTCAGTCTGTCATCTCATTGGACGACTTGTATTTAGTCGCCGACCGCTTATGGAAACTCTGTGTGTCAACTTGTGATTTCTCCTTGTTGTTCCACAGTGATTGGTTTTAGGATTGTCAGAGTTCTTGGTGCAAGTGTTTACGTGGAACTGTGGGCAGCTTATGTGATTGCCGCTGAGCAGATGAATGCGCTCTGCGTACAAGAGTAGCCAGTCGGTCAGTTACGACAGAGCAGTGACGAAGCCTCCACGGCATGAGGTCAGGCTGGGGCCGCTGGCAGCTTGCACATGCGGTCGGAGTTGTGAGGCACTAACTGCGAGAGCTGCATAATTCGTCGCCCACCAAACCTGGATACTGCAGTTGAGTAATCAGTTACCCTGTTATGAAACCTCAACTGCCGTGACATCTCTTCGTTCATTGCTGGTTGTTGCTTCCGGGCCGTTCCTATAAGCAGCAATGTATGGTGTGAAACTTCCTGGCAGATTAAAACTGTGTGCCCGACCGAGACTCGAACTCGGGACCTTTGCCTTTCGCGGGCAAGTGCTCTACCATCTGAGCTACCGAAGCACGACTCACGCCCGGTACTCATAGCTTTACTTCTGCCAGTACCTAGTCTCCTACCTTCCAAACTTTACAGAAGCTCTCCTGCGAACCTTGCAGAACTAACACTCCTGAAAGAAAGGATGTTGCGGAGGCTTAGCCACAGCCTGGGGGATGTTTCCAGAATGAGATTTTCACTCTGCAGCGGAGTGTGCGCTGATATGAAACTTCCTGGCAGATTAAAACTGTGTGCCCGACCGAGACTCGAACTCGGGACCTTTGCCTTTCGCGGGCAAGTGCTCTACCATCTGAGCTACCGAAGCACGACTCACGCCCGGTCCCGAGTTCGAGTCTCGGTCGGGCACACAGTTTTAATCTGCCAGGAAGTTTCATATCAGCGCACACTCCGCTGCAGAGTGAAAATCTCATTCTGGAATGTATGGTGTGCTGGAATCCAAGATGTAGTGCTGCTAGGATCTTCGTCATCGCTGATATTTTCGGTTGTCGTACTGTTGGTTGTGTGGAAGGGAATTGATTAGCTTGTTGGTTGGTTCGTCAGCTGTCCCTAGGTCGTGCTGCCACGCTATTACTTAGTGTTTAGCTTGGCTGCCTGTCTAGTCTAAACTGTTGTTAGAGCATAGTCCCCAGGCCGACCTTTGGAAGACTCCTGAGTACCATTGCTCAGTTGTTTGGGATTGTGATTTTCTTTAGTCTCAAGTACTGTGCTAGGCCTTCAGCCATGTATTAATTTAGTTTGTTTTAGTGTTCAGTTTATGGCCTTCAGCCGAACCTTATGAGAAATATTTTAAGATTAGGCCTTCAGCCGTGTTTTATTAAAAATTCGTGTTTGCTCTGTATTTAGGCCTTCATCCGCGTTTGTTTTATAATCTGTGGCATTCAGCCATAATGTGTAAATTTCTTGTTTGTAGAATTTCTGTTTAATTATCCCGAATTCTTAAAATGGCCTTCAGCTGTCCTTTGTAAATGCTTATCTTAAGGTTTGTCTTTAATTATTTTGAATAATTGTTAGGGCGTCAGTCTGCAAGATATTTCAAGTTTTCTTAAGATTGTTTCCCGTTGTACTGTGTAAAACATTGTCTTTAAAGGTTCGTTTTATTATGCTGAAATATTATTGGGCTTCCAGCTGAAGAATTAATTTGAATTTCCCTTAATATGGCTTTTAGCTGAAATTGGTAAACGCTTGCCTTTTAAGAATTTCCTTTGCTGGATTGAAATATTATTTGGGCCTTTAGCCAAGAAGATATTTTAATTTTATTTAAGTAAAGTCTTCAGCCGTTTCTCTAAATCCTTGTATTTTAAAAGGAATTATTTAAACCTTATTATTGAGAAGTTACTTAGGCACTCAGCCGTGAATTGATTCTTGTTGTTTTAAAGAGAAAACTGTGCATTGGTTTCCGAGGAATAAAGTTGTGTGCCGGCCGCGGTGGTCTAGCGGTTCTGGCGCTGCAGTCCGGACCCGCGGGACTGCTACGGTCGCAGGTTCGAATCCTGCCTCGGGCATGGGTGTGTGTGATGTCCTTAGGTTAGTTAGGTTTAAGTAGTTCTAAGTTCTAGGGGACTTATGACCTAAGATGTTGAGTCCCATAGTGCTCAGAGCCATTTGAACCATTTTTTTTAAAGTTGTGTATTCTTGTGTAACTAACAGTAACTGATCTTGGCCCCTTTCCACAATCTGATCCGTTCTGTCCTGCGAAAGCAGATCTCACTTAATATGGGCGTACAGAAACATATTGCATCAGAATATCATTTCTTGTAACGGCGTTCAGAAATATATTGTCTCACGATAGCATTTCTTGTAACCGTGTGAAACAAAGGCAAACACAAACCTGCAACAATATTATCCCCAGTTTTTGTAAAAGGCAACATAATCTTTGTCGAGAAAAACAAATTAAATTAAGACAGTAATGTCAGTTAAATAACGCGGTCTCCAACAGAAACACCGCAGCATTTTTAAATCTTGAATAAAGGACAACTATGGTTGACAGTAAATTAAGAAGACGGATACTGTGACAGTGTGATGTCGAAATACGGAAGTGTCGACGCTGGTCGGCTCATAATGTCTCTGATTTAAAGCGGCCGTACGTTGGCCTTTCTAAATTCTAATAAGGATGTACTGTCAGTAATGTACATCACCCGATATGGACGATTTCGATGCTGCTTGTCCTGCATACTCTGGAGAATAAGGACACCAGAGCTGTGTTCCTACAGCAAAATATCACTGTGATTCTGGAATGAGATTGAAAACGGTTTTACAGCGTTCCATTGCTTATGTTATTCGGCTAACCACGGACAATAACCAGGTGATGCGTAATAACATCCATCCTTGGTTAACTTTCTATAAGATATAGTGTAGTGCTGTTCAAGACGACAATATCTAGTTTCACTGTACTATTCGTGGTTGTATAGTTTAACATACAGAAGACTATCAGTGCCTTGTCTCGAATCAGCCTACTGAAATACGCTAGACCCACGCTAATCCGCCCATTTGTTGAACGTATGGGTGTCGAATCACTGAATGTGTCTGAAATTAAGTGTAAACGGATACACTTTACTTTCTTAAATCCAAAGATATATTAGTTCTCATAGAAAACTTAGTTCCTGAATGTGTACATATACAGCAGGATCACTCACTATGAAATAAGTGACTGAAATACAATCTCATGTAACAATATTTGCACACGGATATGATTTTGTAGCTTGCTAGTAATGTAACCTTCCTCACATTACTTACTTGCATTTTTATCTACTCGCGTCCTCGAGTTACGAGTGAAGCGAGGATGTTGCCATAGTCATAAGACAGGAACTTTAATTCTGACTTAGTTACATGACAAAAGACATGAATATTTAACGTCAGTCGTCCCACGTGTGACCTCTGGTTCCGGCTATTGTTCACATGCACTTAAGTTGACAAGAGCGCATGTGTGTGGATGAATATACATCGCAGTACCGTAGCTATAAAAAAGTTACCAAAGGACAAACGCAATACGAAAAGCGTTAAGGAATGGTTGGTAAGTGGCTGAGTGAGGAAAACTGTAAAACAGACTAAATTTTAACTGATGAAGAAACAATGGAAAATGTGCAGAAAATTTATGATTAAAGTGATGGAGGAGAGGACACAGAAGGAGACAGCACGAAGATTTCTCGCACTAGTGATGCTTTAGCTGTAGACATCTTTCTGGAGTACATTATGTAACGACCAGATATATGCAGTACTTACGTGCCGGCCGGGGTGGCCGAGCGGTTCTAGGCGCTACGAATCTGAACCATTGAAATACTTACGTAAAGCTTGCAAATCGGTTGCGTGCCGGTGTCGCATACAATCATTGCGACAACCAAAAATTCGGGACACACTTCATAGTGATTGACCTTGATATGTACTTATTCATTGGAAATATTATAATATATACTGTTGCGTTTATGTTCTTTGAAACACCTAGGACGTAAAGCAAGTCCACAACTGCAAATGCGTTCTAGATCCGTAATGGCACTAAATTTTACAGTGTATTGGCGAAGCAGCGAGCTAGATCTGTTTCTTACCTTTGGCCAGTGGCGACAGGACGAGCAGATGACAGGCCCTGCTACCAGCGCTCTCACCGAATATCGTGATGTTGTCGGTGTCTCCACCGAAGGCAGAAATATTGTCCTTGACCCAGCGGAGTGCCATAACGTGATCTTTGAATCCCATGTTGCCGGTCACAACCGAGTCACCGGTGCTCATGAAACCTGCATAACAACCAAAGCGTTACGCGGAGAAACACTCAATGTAAAACGAGTCTGAACATAAGGTTGTGCAAGACTAACGGAATTGAGTCCCAATATTCATCTCAAGCACCTTCAATGCACCGGAAGATGATCTCCACTTTTTTCAGTTAAATAAACAAAAACGAAATATAGTGGTCCCTTTCAACTAGTGTCACACATAGCACAGGGGGCACCATTGCAGAGAAGTTTCACAGTCAGTACATCGGTCGACCGTTTCTGCAGTATATTGAAAGTTTTGTTTGAAAACCCATATTTGTTACGACGATATCTCGGCAAACAAAATAGTTTCGCGTTTTTAATAAATTTCGACAGTAAGTTCTTGTATGTCGGGCGCCACAGCTAGATATTCATTCAAAGACAATTTCTTTTTCCACCTATTACAGTCACATTTATTTCACAAGATCAACTGTACTCGCCGACATGCTATTTTCAAGTGCTTCCTCATAACATAATTTTAAATGGACATCCTATGTCGGTGTATACAATGTATCTACTCGTGTTATTCAAATACACCAGCTGATAAAAGTGCCTCGACATTAATACGGAGTATGTCCGCCATTCGCCTTTATGGCGGTTTAAATTTAGGCGGCGGCACTTTCAATTAATTGTCTGAATGTCTGCTGAGGAATGGCAGCTCAGTGTACCTCAAAAGTTGATAACATGCATGGTAGTGATGTTGAACACTTGTAACTTACGTCGAAGGTATTCCTTTGGGTACAGGTTGAGACTCTGGGCAGGTCCGTCCATTTCAGGAATTTTACTGCCACGAACCACTGCCTCACAGATGCTGATTTATGACAGAGGGCGTTGTCATGCTGATACAGTTATCGTCTCAGGATTGTTTCACTGCTCTACAAAGTACACAATGTTGTAACATGTGTACATATCATTCCGCGTTTAGCGCTTTCTCAAGTGCAGTAAGAGGACCCTCCCTAACCACAAAATCTACCGTTGACGCAACTTCCTCGGCACTTCACGGTTGCCACTATTCATGACGGCAAGTAGTGTTACTCAAGCATTCACCAGGCCTAAACCCTTCTATTGGTTTGCCACAGGGTTTAGTCTCCAGCTTTACAAGGTTTGAAGTATTCCTGTTGGATTCGTTACTCAGTTCCAAATCCTGCCCAACCCACTGTACTGTTACTGCTTCTGGAGTGACAACACAGTAGCCCCCCCCCCCTCGCTCCACACACACACACACACACAAGAACGACAGTCGCTGACCCTCTATTTTTTTTTCTTTTTTTTTTTTTTGCCATCAGTCTACTGACTGGTTTGATGCGGCCCGCCACGAATTCCTTTCCTGTGCTAACCTCTTCATCTCAGAGTAGCACTTGCAACCTACGTCCTCAATTATTTGCTTGACGTAGTCCAATCTGTCTTCCTCTACAGTTTTTGCCCTCTACAGCTCCCTCTAGTACCATGGAAGTCATCTTAGCAGATGTCCTATCATCCTGTCCCTTCTCCTTATCAGTGTTTTCCACATATTCCTTTCCTCTCCGATTCTGCATAGAACCTCCTCATTCCTTACCTTATCAGTCCACCTAATTTTCAACATTCGTCTATCAGTCCATGTTTCACTACCATACAATGCTGTACTCCAGACGTACATCCTCAGAAATTTCTTCCTCAAATTAAGGCCGGTATTTGATATTAGTAGACTTCTCTTGGCCACAAATGCCTTTTTTGCCATAGCGAGTCTGCTTTTGATGTCCTCCTTGCTCCGACCGTCACTGGTTATTTTACTGCCTAGGTAGCAGAATTCCTTAACTTCATTGACTTCGTGACCATCAATCCTGATAAATTTCTCGCTGTTCTCAGTTCTACTACTTCTCATTACCTTCGTCTTTCTCCGATTTACTCTCAAACCATACTGTGTACTCATTAGACTGTTCATTCCGTTCAGCAGATCATTTAATTCTTCTTCACTTTCACTCAGGATAGCAATGTCATCAGCGAATCGTATCATTGATATCCTTTCACCTTGTATTTTAATTCCACTCCTGAACCTTTCTTTTATTTCCATCATTGCTTCCTCGATGTACAGAGTGAAGAGTAGGGGCGAAAGGCTACAGCCTTGTCTTACACCCTTCTTAATACAAGCACTTCGTTCTTGATCGTCCACTCTTATTATTCCCTCTTGGTTGTTGTACATATTGTGTATGACCCGTCTCTCCCTATTGCTTACTCCTGCTTTTTTCAGAATCTCGAACAGCTTGCACCATTTTATATTGTCAAACGCTTTTTCCAGGTCGACAAATCCTATGAAAGTGTCTTGATTTTTCTTTAGCCTTGCTTCCATTATTAGCCGTAACGTCAGAATTGCCTCTCTCGTCCCTTTACTTTTCCTAAAGCCAAACTGATCGTCACCTAGCGCATTCTCAATTTTCTTTTCCATTCTTCTGTATATTATTCTTGTAAGCAGCTTCGATGCATGAGCTGTTAAGCTGATTGTGCGATAATTCTCGCACTTGTCAGCTCTTGCCGTCTTCGGAATTGTGTGGATGAAGCTTTTCCGAAAGTCAGATGGTAAGTCGCCAGACTCATATATTCTACACAACAACGTGAATAGTCGTTTTGTTGCCACTTCCCCCAATGATTTTAGAAATTCTGATGGAATGTTATCTATCCCTTCTGCCTTATTTGACCGTAAGTCCTCCAAAGCTCTTTTAAATTCCGATTCTAATACTGGATCCCCTATCTCTTCTAAATCGACTCCTGTTTCCTCTTCTATCACATCAGACAAATCTTCACCCTCATAGAGGCTTTCAATGTATTTTTCCACCTATCTGCTCTCTCCTCTGCATTTAACAGTGGGATTCCCGTTGCACTCTTAATGTTACCACCGTTGCTTTTAATGTCACCAAAAGGTTGTTTTGACTTTCCTGTATGCTGAGTCTGTCCTTCCGACAATCATATCTTTTTCGATGTCTTCGCATTTTTCCTGCAGCCATTTCGTCTTAGCTTCCCTGCACTTCCTATTTATTTCATTCCTCAGCGACTTATATTTCTGTATTCCTGATTTTCCCGGAACATATTTGTACTTCCTCCTTTCATCAATCAACTGAAGTATTTCTTCTGTTACCCATGGTTTCTTCACAGCTACCTTCTTTGTACCTATGTTTTCCTCCCCAACTTCTGTGATGGCCCTTTTTAGAGATGTCCATTCCTCTTCAACTGTACTGCCCACTGCGCTATTCCTTATTGCTGTATCTATAGCGTTAGAGAACTTCAAACTATCTCGTCATTCCTTAGTACTTCCGTATCCCACTTCTTTGCGTATTGATTCTTCCTGACTAGTGTCTTGAACTTCAGCCTACTCTTCATCACTACTATATTGTGATCTGAGTCTATATCTGCTCCTTGGTACGCCTTACAGTCCAGTATCTGATTTCGGAATCTCTGTCTGACCATGATGTAATCTAATTGAAATCTTCCCGTATCTCCCGGCCTTTTCCAAGTATACCTCCTCCTCTTGTGATTCTTGAACAGCATATTGGCTATTACTGGCTGAAACTTGTTACAGAACTGAATTAGTCTTTCTCCTCTTTCATTCCTTGTCCCAAGCCCATATTCTCCTGTAACCCTTTCTTCTACTCCTTTCCCTACAACTGCATTCCAGTCGCCCATGACTATTATATTTTCGTACCCCTTTACATACTGCATTACCCTTTCAATATCCTCATACACTTTCTCTATCTGTTCATCTTCAGCTTGCGACGTCGGAATGTATACTTGAACTATCGTTGTCGGTGTTGGTCCGCTGTCGATTCTGATTAGAACAACCCGGTCACTGAACTGTTCACAGTAACACACCCTCTGCCCTACCTTCCTATTCATAACGAATCCTACACCTGTTATACCATTTTCTGCTGCTGTTGATATTACCCGATACTCATCTGACCAGAAATCCTTTTCTTCCTTCCACTTCACTTCACTGACCCCTACTATATCTAGATTGAGCCTTTGCATTTCCCTTTTCAGATTTTCTAGTTTCCCTACCACGTTCAAGTTCCTGACATTCCACGCCCCGACTCGTAGAACGTTATCCTTTCGTTGATTATTCAATCTTTTTCTCATGGTAACCTCCCCCTTGGCAGTCCCCTCCCGGAGATCCGAATGGGGGACTATTCCGGAATCTTTTGCCAATGGAGAGATCATCATTACACTTGTTCAATTACAGGCCATATGTCCTGTGGATACACGTTACGTGTCTTTAATGCAGTGGTTTCCATTGCCTTCTGCATCCTCACGTCGTTGATCATTGCTGATTCTTCCGCCTTTAGGGGCAATTTCCCACCACTAGGGCAAGAGAGTGCCCTGAACCTCTATCCGCTCCTCCGCTCTCTTTGACAAGGCCGTTGGCAGAATGAGGCTGACTTCTTATGCCGGAAGTCTTCGGCCGCCAATGCTGATTATTTATCAAAATTTAGGCAGTGGCGGGGATCGAACCCGGGACCTAAGACATTTTGATTATGAGTGAAATACGCTACCCCCCTTTTTTTTTTTTTTTTTTTTTTTTAAATCTCGTTTTGATCGATTTTGTTCGTTGCATCTGCGCGGACGTCGTAAGACAGCCGTTTAGGTTCGTTGTTGATCGATTAACTCAGTTTTTTTTATTACAGAGGGCTGCTAACCCTCTGACCGAACACGCTGAGCTACCGTGCCGGCGAAATTTTCACTCGAGGGAGACCCTAGACCACGGGTCTCTATAAGAGCTACTATTCCTGTGATTTTCCTTTCGTTATATCATGAGATGTTCCTGGGATGAAGTAATGTGCGACCTCACTCCTCTTTGGACATACGCAGTATATTTCAGCAGTAGAAACGAATATTATCCCCAACATACGATAGATCCGATTGAAAACAGAATCAATTATTCTATAACAGTGACCAGCGACGCCTATCAGAGTTCAGGTAGGCAGTTGGAGCTGATACATAATTGAGAGCTTGTAGCCATTTCCAAATAACAGAAACAACGTAGAACATGAATTTTCTGACTAGGATGATTGCATGTGAACCTAAGTTACAAGGGCGTTGCAATAAAAGGACAACAGGAGTGACACATATACAATCTGAAATCTAACTGTAAGAAACACGTATTGAACGACACATAGAACAAAGATTGTACACACATACTCGTTTTGCTGTTTCTGAGGTGCTGCAACACTAGCGTTGTTCTTTCAGTGGTGTGTCAATTAACTTCGCTGATAGTGACTACTATTTTTAATAAAATAAAGAACAATCATCCTTAATCACAGTCGTAATTTTATTTCAGTGCAGGATGCATTGGTATATGCGTATCTTCAAGTGCTTTGAGAGCCTATAACTTTTTCTCAAATTTTGGTTAATTATAGTGCTGGTAAGACTACATTTTTATATTACAGAGTGGCACTTTGTGACTATAATTTTATAAAACAAAGACATATCAAAACATAACTCACTGGCTCCAGTAGTGGATCCATGATCTTGAAGTACAGTATGTGTAATGGTTAAACTTATATTAAAAATGTGCCACTCTGTAATATACCAATGTAATCTTAGCGGGACTAGAATTAACCTAAATTAGAAAAATCTGATATAAACAGGCAAAGCACATGAAGATGGACCCCCAACGCTTGAAATGCATCGTGCATTGAAACAAAATCACGATAGTGACCGAAGGCGGTTGTTCTTTAGTTTACAAAAACAACAGGGTCACGGAAGAAACACCGACAACACTGGATAAAATTAAGTGATTATTTTAATCTTGAAGTTAGTGGCAACGCACCCAGGACGCCGAGACGGTAGTTGAACGTGACCACGACGACACCGTGCTCGAGCAGGTAGTCAGGACCGTACATGTCGGTGTTCCCAGAGCCGACCGTGCATCCGCCGCCATGGATCCACACCATCACCGGTGTCAGGGCGCTGCTGCTATCACTCGGCATCTGCAGCAGAAAGTAATCAGACCTGCACGTTAAACAGGAGAGGCACCCGCGCTAAATCATCGGGATTAAATTACAGCACACAGACCTGAGGTGTGTAGACGTTGAGGAAGAGGCAGTCTTCATCCCCCATGTACTGTCGCGTGGCATCACTGACCTGAGGTGCCACATTGCCTTCCTTGGTGGCGTCTCTCACTCCAGCCCATGGCTCTGCGGACTCAGGTGGCTGCGAAGATACGTATCAAGTCGAAAGGCACTGTTTATGAGAGGCATGAGGTATTAACGAAAAGACGCTTTTTCTGTGAAAAAGATTAAAGCAAATTGGCCATTAGTGTACACACAATCTCGTCAAAACTATCCGGACACCTTTTAGTGGCCTTTAAGACAGCTTGGGCTCGCTGGGGACACTTTCAGTGAGGTGTCTGAATGTCTGTGGAGGAATGGCAGTCCATTTTTCCTCAAGAATCGAAACCATAGAAGATAGTGATGTTGACGTCGGTTTGCAGTAGGGTTTTGGAGCATATACTGTATTCAAACATTATGAATCACCTCGAAGGGAACGATCTATTGATACGTAATCAGCATGGTTTCAGAAAACATCGTTCTTGTGCAACGCAGCTAGCTCTTTATTCGCACGAAGTGATGGCCGCTATCGACAGGGGATATCAAGTTGATTCCGTATTTCTAGATTTCCGGAAAGCTTTTGACACCGTTCCTCACAAGCGACTTCTAATCAAGCTGCGGGCCTATGGGGTATCGTCTCAGTTATGCGACTGGATTCGTGATTTCCTGTCAGGAAGGTCGCAGTTCGTAGTAATAGACGGCAAATCATCGAGTAAAACTGAAGTGATATCAGGTGTTCCCCAGGGAAGCGTCCTGGACCCTCTGCTGTTCCTGATCTATAGAAATGACGTGGGTGGCAATCTGAGCAGTTCTCTTAGGTTGTTCGCAGATGATGCTGTAATTTACCGTATAGTAAGGTCATCCGAAGACCAGTATCAGTTGCAAAGCGATTTAGAAAAGATTGCTGTATGGTGTGGCAGGTGGCAGTTGACGCTAAATAACGAAAAGTGTGAGGTGATCCACATGAGTTCGAATAGAAATCCGTTGGAATTCGATTACTCGATAAATAGTACAATTCTCAAGGCTGTCAATTGAACTAAGTACCTGGGTGTAAAAATTACGAACAACTTCAGTAGGAAAGACCACATAGATGATATTGTGGGGAAGGCGAGCCAAAGGTTGCGTTTCATTGGCAGGACCCTTAGAAGATGCAACAAGTCTACTAAAGAGACAGCTTACACAACACTCGTTCGTCCTCTGTTAGAATATTGCTGCGCGGTGTGGGATCCTTACCAGGTGGGATTGACGGAGGACATCGAAAGGGCGCAAAAAAGGCCGGCTCGTTTTGTATTATCACGTAATAGGGGAGAGAGTGTGGAAGATATTATACGCGAGTTGGGATGGAAGTCATTAAAGCAAAGACGTTTTTCGTGCGGCGAGATCTATTTACGAAATTTCAGTCACCAACTTTCTCTTCCGAATGCGAAAATATTTTGTTGAGCCCAACCTACATAGGTAGGAATGATCATCAAAATAAAATAAGTGAAATCAGAACTCGAACAGAAAGGTTTAGGTGTTCGTTTTTCCCGCGCGCTGTTGGGGAGTGGAATGGTAGGGAGATAGTATGATTGTGGTTCGATGAACCCTCTGCCAAGCACTTAAATGTGAATTGCAGAGTAATCATGTAGATGTAGACGCTGGGGTCTGCAGCGATGTCGACATTCTAACTCATCCCAATTGTGTTCCAGTAAGTTCAGGTCGGGACTCTGAACAGGCAAGTCAGCTCAGGAATTTTACTGTACACAGACCACTGCCAGATAAAGGCACCTTTATAAGAGAGTGCCTTGTCACGCTGATTCACTCATCGTCTGCGAACTGTCCCACTGTTGTATGCAGAACATTGTGCTGTAAACTGTTTTATATCCTTGTGTATTTAGCGTTTCCTTAAACACCGCGAGGGGACAACGTCCTAATCATGGAGAACATTCACATACCGTAACACGTCATTCCCCGTTTTCAAGAAGGGGTGTCGACCAGATGTGCAGAACTATAGACCTATATCTCTAACGTCGATCAGTTGTAGAATTTTGGAACACGCATTATGTTCCAGTAAAATGACTTTTATGGAGACTAGAAATCTACTCTGTAGGAATCAGCATGGGTTTCGAAAAAGACGATCCTGTGAAACGCAGCTCGCGCTATTCGTCCACGAGACTCAAGGTCCATAGACACGGGTTCCCAGGTAGATGCAGCGTTACTTGGCTTCCGCAAGGCGTTCTATACAGTTCCCCACAGTCGTTTAGTGAACAAAGTAAGAGCATATGGACTATCAAACCAATTGTGTGATTGGATTGAAGAGCTCCTAGATAACAGAACGCAGCATGTCATTCTCAATGGAGAGAGGTCTTCCGAAGTAAGAGTGATTTCAGGTGTGCCGCAGAGCAGTGTCGTAGGACTGTTGCTATTCACAGTATACATAAATGACCTTGTGGATAACATCGAAAGTTCACTGAGGCTTTTTGCGGATGATGCTGTAGTATATCGACAGGTTGTAACAATGGAAAATTGTATTGAAATGCAGGAGGATCTGCAACAAATTGACGCATGGTGCAGGGAATGGCAATTGAATCTCAATGTAGACAAGTGTAATGTGCTGGGAATACATAGAAAGAAAGATCCTTTATCATTTAGCTACAATATAGCAGGTCAGCACCTGGAATCAGTTAATTCCATAAATTATCCAGGAGTAGGCATTAGGAGTCATTTAAAATGGAATGATCATATAAAGTTGATCGTCGGTAAAGCAGATGCCAGACAGATTCATTGGAAGAATCCTGAGGAAATGCAATCCGAAAACAAAGGAAGTAGGTTGCGGTACACTTGTTCGCCCAGTGCTTGAATATTGCTCACCAGTGTGGGATCCGTACCAGACAGGGTTGATAGAAATAGAGAAGATCCAACGGAGAGCAGCGTGCTTCGTTACAGGATCATTTAGTAATCGCGAAAGCGTTACGGTAATGACAGATAAACTCCAGTGGAAGACTCTGCAGGAGAGACGCTCAGTAGCTCGGTACGGGCTTTTGTTGAAGTTTCGAGAACATACCTTCACCGAGGAGTCAAGCAGTATATTGCTCCCTCCTACGTATATGTCGCGAAGAGACCATGAGGATGAAATCAGAGAGATTAGAGCCCACACAGAGACATACCGACAATCTTTCTTTCCACGAACAATATGAGACTGGAATAGAATGGAGAAGCGATAGAGGTACTCAAAGTACCCTCCGCCGCACACCGTCAGGTGGCCTGAGGAGTATGGATGTAGATTCATACCTCATTGTTGGCGCTACACATGATGGATGGAGAAGTTCTCAAGGATTCGCCAAACCAGAATATTTCCATCAGAGGGATATTCATCGCTCCAAATTACTCGTTCACAGTCATCCACTATCCGGTGGCGTCGCTCTTTACAGCACCTCATGCATCGATGGGCAATCAGTACATAAATGGGTGGCTTACGAGGAGCTGCTCGATAACTGTGCTCCATTCTTTTCAACTTCTTAAGCGCCGTCCATTGTTCTAGCCGGGCTGCTGGTATCATTGTGAAGCTCACGAGTTATTCCTTCCCCTGATTTCATGTGATTTTTATACACTCATCCTCCGCAGTTCTCGACGGCCGCTGTCTGTCGTATGTGAGCTCTACCTGGTCTGGGTTTAGCTGTGCTTGCTTCTTCGCGTTTCCACTAGACCAACAGTGGTTGTAGGCAGCTGTATAAGGTTTGAAATGTCCCTGAAGGATTTGTTACTCAGATGGCAACCGGTAACTAGACCGCGTTCGAAGACGCTTAGCTCTCTCGAGCGACCCATTGTGTAATTGTCAATGTCAATAAAATTCACCAACAGCCGTGTAATTTAAGAGAATATTTTATTCTGTTGTGAAGGTTAGCAGTTTCGGCATTTCATTATGCCATCTTCAGGTCCCATACGCATGTATCCAAATAAATGAACTTGTCGTATAGCGCCATTAATCACTGGATATCGTAAATTCATTCGTTCTCCAATTGTCTCATTTGAAGTCGTGATAGCAACTCACGTCTTCGAATGCTATCACGTCTTCGAATGAAGTAATTGTAGAACGACTGAATTCACGATATCCATTGATTCACGGCGGTATACGACAAATTCGTTTATTTTGATAAATGCTTGTGGGACCTGAAGACGGCACTCTCAATAGAATAAAATAATATCTTTTACTTTAGTAAAAGGTTATTGGTGAATTATATTGACACTGAAAATTATTTAACCAGCCGATGTCCCCTGGCCATGATGGACCAACACAAACTCACTATGTTGTAATCGCTGCTCAATGCTTCCAACAAAATACCCAAAACCACCTTTTATACTGGCGGGTTCGCCTCTCATGACATCTAGTTTTCAGTTCCGCATTACGTATCAGATAATGTTGATGAAATAGTGTGAGGCGAAGCCATGGTCGTAGATACATCGGGACAAGTATGTGAAATGTCGTTTCTCCCTTTCTATACCCTCATACCGCAGACGCCACTGCACAACTCATCAAAATGTCTCTCACATCTCATTCTCCATCATACCACTGCGCACGCACGCACAAACGCACACAAAAATACTAACAACAACAACACCAACGACAAAGACAAAACATTCTAACTATGATCGCTCACCTCCCACTTCGGACAACAAAGGAATAACACTTTCTTGTTGCATTCTGCACGCATCAATAAATCTAAACAATATCTTAATATTTCTGCAATGTATCAGCACTATAAAGAGATAAAGTATAAATCAATGCATTTTTTCAATACAACTGTGCTTTATTATCTGTCTATACACTCAGCCTTGTTTGTTTTCATACCTGAGACATAAAACACATAATTGCAACGTCGTTTTTTGCTGCACAGTCCTTGGATAAGGAGTTCTTGGTTAACTTGTCACGTTAAATTCAGATAAAATTACAATTACGATTCGGAAGTGGCGAGTTAACTGACAACTTTTTTTCCATTAAATTGTATATCCATGTCAGTGCTGCTTAAAAGCCATCGCAATAATATACCTCATCAGACAGGCAAATGTAAATCATGTTTTACCAATTTTCACTGTACCTGTCTTAAACCTTTCAATCAATGGAGGAAGATGCATTAAATTTCTCCGACCATCTGGTTAATTATGTGATAGTTTCATGGTTTCTCCAGTAAACATTCTCCGTTCTTTTACTACTGTGTTGGAAGTGCAATAATTCTAACACTGCTGATGCATAAACAGGTAATAATGTGAATCTTTGTTATTTCAACATTATCTTACACGAAAGAATATGTTCATATTTGCCAAAAATTGCATACTTACGAACAGTGTCTCGATAAATCCAAACATAGAGGATTCTGGTAACACTGCACCAGCAATGAGTGTTTAAAATTACAAATATACCCATAAGCACGATGGCCTTTGTGACCGTAAAGTCAATATTACTCGAATCTCAGTCGCAGAACTGCTAAACGGAGTTGAGAAGTGAAAGCAAATTTCATCCAATGACATTTTGAGTACTACAGGATATTCTCGGACAGTTACATGGTTATGTAACCAATGAGAGAAGGTCGTACCCAGTGACGAATGAGTGCAAAATCACTTAATCTGATCGCAGCACAAGATGTCCAATTTGCTTAGATGTGAGTAATGGACAACGAAGTGTCGACTGTAGTAAGGGCTGTACGGTGGAACGACGAATCATGTGTAAACGTCCGTTAGGTACAGGCTGGTCTAGTATTTTGCATGGCGTATTATCGGCTCCCACTGTCCAAAAAGTACAAACTTTTGTGTTTCATCGGTACGGTAAATCCACTGCTGGCACGCTGATTGGCAAAAAGTAGTGTTTTGGTGCGAATGCTGCAGCGACCCCACCCATAGCCAATGTGTTCTACTCATTTACGATGTCTAACAGGGTGACAGTTGTATAGCTATGGTTACTTTCGGTATTAACTGCTACCAGTCGAATTACATGTTTCGATAAAGGGACTGGATGTAGTTTCTACAACAGCCACTCATGGCCGCTTCCGCGTTAGACGCCACAATGAAAAAAGGAAGAGTATGTTTTAAAGCCCCGTTGAGAACAAAATCATTAGAGGCGGAACACAAGCTAGTATAATTTGAAGGATGGGGAAGGGAATCGGCCGTGCCCTTTCAAAGGTACCATCCCGACATTTGTCTGAAGTAATTTATGGGAATCACGGAAAACCGAATCTGTATAGCAGGGTGCAGAGTTGAACCATCATCCTCCCGAATGCAACTCCACTATGTTAGTCACTGCGCCACTTCTTTCGGCATGCCACTGTGGTATTCAAAATCTGGAAAGTAGTTTTGTTAAATAACATAACAGACACACAACAAACGTGTTTTTGTTACCATCAGGTACAACATAATGTGACATCGAGTGCTACATATTGAGGTCAATCTGAACGTTACCCGCTGTACCGGGCACATTACTGAACCAGAGGTACTGCAAGTACCTACGAAACTCCACTTGTGATATTTCAACAGAGCACTGAACCGCTGCATTTTGTGAGGAATTATAACTCGGCATAACGACGGAATCACTGTGTCTCTATCCTTCCTCCATGTCGTCTGACGGACCTAATCCTCTACCTACAAACACAGCTGATTTCTTGACCTGCGTACAAACTTTTGAACGCCCTTTCTCATCATACGTAACCAGGGCCAGTTTAAGGCCAACAGACACAAACAATCGCTTGGGACGCCAAGCAAATATTGGTGCCAGAGGTACCCCAACTGTAAGATTTCTATACAGCATGTGTGACTATTAGTAGCGGCGCTTGGGGCGCCTGACCGAGAGGGACACGAGGGATACCCAGGTGCAAGACTTGCATGGAGAGCATATCACTATTAACGAGAAAACTCACACGGGTGAAATTCTACGACGGAAAATGGAGGAGAGTGTGAGGAGCGTCAAATGATGGATCACTTGTTTGGAAAAATGTTCTCTAACAGGTCCTGCACGTATTTATGTTTAGAAGCGCTGATTACATCATGTGTAGGCACTCATCTGAACTGTATGACAGAGATCTTGTACAGTTCTGTAAATTAAATCACTTGTGAACCGATCCGGTGTGAGAGTGGGAGTTGGAGGGGGTGGGGCATAGAAACGACATTTGTGGAAGTTTTCCTTCAATAGCTCGAAAATCTCAGCTACTGGCAAAAATGTTTCCCAGTGAAAATTAAACTACAGTAAGTTCCCTACAAAGAAATCCCATTTTTTTTTCGTGGGCAACTACTTTCCATCTCGCAGGGGATGAAAAAATCGAAGATATTAAAAATAATGTTTCAGTTGCATAAAATTAATCTCTTTTTCAACAAAAGTACGTTAAGAATAGTGTATCACACCTAGGTCCAAGAATCTTATTAAAGGATAAACTACACTGAAGCGCCTAAGAAACTGGTATCGCCATGCGTATTCAAATATAAAGACATGTAAACAGGCAGACTACGGCGCTGAGGCCGGCAACGCCCATGTAAAGCAACAAGTGTCTGGCATAGTTGTTAGGTCGGTTACTGTTGCTACAATGGCAGGTTATAAAGATTTATTTGAGTTAGAAAGTGGTGTTATAGTCGCCGCACGAGCAATGAGACACAGCATCTCCGAGGTAGCGATGAACTGGGGATTTCCCCGTACGAGCATTTCATGAGTATTCCGTGAATATCAGAAATCTGGTAAAACAACAACTCCCCGACATCGCTGCAGCTGGAAAAAGATCCTGCCAGAACGGGACCAACGACGACTGAAGAGTGACAGAAGTGCAACCCTTCCCCAAACTGCTGCAGATTTCAGTGCTGGGCTATCAACAAGTCTCAGAGTGCGATCCATTCAAGGAAATATCATTCATATAGGCTTTCGGAGCCGATGGCCCTCTCCTGTACCCTTGATGACAGCACAACACAAAGTTAACGCCTCGTCTGGGCTCGTCAACAATGACTTGGGCTGTTGATTACTGGGAATACGTTGCCTGGTCGGCCAAGTCTCGTTTCAAATTGTATAGAGCGGATGGACGTGTACGGTTATGGAGACAGCCTTATGAATCCATGGACACTGCATGTCAGTAGGGGCTGTTCAAGCCGGTGGAGGCTCTGTAATGATGTGGGGCGTTTGCAGTTGGGGTGATACGGTATCCCTGATACACCTAGATACGATCCTGACAGGTGACAGGTACGTAAGAATTCTGTCTGGTTACCAGCATCCATTCATGTCTATTGTGCATTCCAGCGGAGTTGGGTTCCAGCAGGACAGTGCGACAGTACACACGTCCAGAATTGTTACAGTAACTCCAGGAAAACTCTTCTGAGTTTAAACCCTTCCGCTGATCACCAAACTCCCCAGACATGAACTTTATTGAGAGTATCTGGGACGACTTGCAACGTGCTTTTCAGAACATATCTCCACCCCCCTCATTCTCTTACGGATTTAAGGACAGCTCTGCATGATTCAAGGTGTCAGTTCCCTCCAGCACTACTTCAGTCATTAGTCGTGCCCATGCCACGTCATGTTGTGGTACTTCTGCATGCTCGAGCGGGCCGACCACGATATTCGGCAGGTGTAACAGTTTCTTTGGCTCTTCAGTTCGGGGGTGTGTAATGGGCTTGACGGGCAGGGGGTGGAGTGTAGACGCTTGAGTGAAGGTAAGTCACCAGACTGTGGTGATGCACTTCCTTCCTTCATAGTTCTGCAAACTGAAGAGCGAGAAGGCGATTCCCCATTCTCTTTATCCCACTAAGTAATTACAGGGCGTTTAATAAAGTTAGACTGTCCCTTCTGGAGCACACTTTATGGACCTTCGTCGACACGATGAGCAGACACAATGGGGTGTGTTTATTTTTAACAACATCCGTTAAGACCACATGGAACACAGATATGAGTCAACTAATAATACAATAGCAAGAAACTCATTTGACAGTCTACATAAATCGCTGCACTCTTCCTACATTGCTAGAAGGGAAATTAATTCTTAGTCATCCTTTGCGGTAGCTGTTGTGTTCTTCGGGGAAAGGCAACTTCCCCTCAATGAGCAATGCTCGCTTTTCAGTTTACCGACAGTGTGTACCTCTCCAACATTTCCTGTCTACTTGTCTCCTATGGGCAGACAAAGTCACTTCCTTGAGCTCTTGTTTAAATATTCGACTGAGTAGTTATTGACACCTGTTAACTGACTTATTATGTAGAAAAAACTCCACAGTTTAAGCTCTAAACTCTCTACCAAGCTGAAGAGCTTGTCCCTTGTGTAACATGCTGGCAATATGTATTCGACAATTTTGAGTTCATTGTCTCCGTTATGAATGGCTGGAAAATTTTCGCAGCGTGAGATCTATCAAATGCATGATCCCAAACTCAGATCTCTCAAAACCTAAAGAGGCCTAGAGGCTTAAACTGATTCCCAGTGTAACAGATTTAAGTAACCTAGGTGTTAGCCGGCCGCGGTAGTCTAGCGGTTCTAGGCACTCAGTCCGGAGCCGCGCGATTGCTACGGTCGCAGGTTCGAATCCTGCCTCGGTCATGGATGTGTGTGATGTCCTTAGGTTAGTTTTGTTTAAGTAGTTCTAAGTTCTAGGGGACTGATGACCACATATGTTAAGTCCCATAGTGAGAGCCATTAACCTAGGTGTTAGGTAACTTCAGGTATTTCAATCCAAGTCAAGCAACGTATTATTCAGATGGCTGTTCTGGAGTTGAAAATGATCAAACCTATCACATCTTGCATATTGTAGACCACTTGCAGCATATAGTGTGGATGTGTGGTAAGTAACTCCACTCAGTGCCGCCCAATCTACAAGTGCCAGGAATTCCAGAATGGAAGAGATTTATGCTACTACAAGTACCACAATTAATGGTGAGAGATGTGTAGTAACTTTCTGGTCATTCATTACTTCGCCACCATGCGACTACAGCATAATTAAACGGCTTTATAATATGTTGCCAGAGATAGGTAACAGTAAGATGAGACATCTGCATATCCAATCCCTTTCTCATAAACACGACAGAGGTCACTGACATACTGACACAGCAGGTCTCTGCCATTATTTATAGGAATCTATTTTACATAAAAGCTCACTTAATGACAGCAAATAAGTACACATAAGGCGAAAGTAACTCCGCTATGTAAAGACGAGCCCAGTGAACTTTGTTTTCTATATATTTTGTATACTGAGTGATTGACTGTGCGGGTTGTAGGACTAAACGACGAGGTCACAGGTCCTACAATTCAAAAAATTCTTGTGTAAGATGGATTTTTCCGCTAAAAGTGGGTGGAACGAGTCAGAGGGGTCGAACTATAAAGCGACGAAGCTAAAAACATACACCTATAAGGCACCTAAAAACTGGAGAAACAGAAGGATAAAAGATAGATCTACACAAGGGTGAGCTGACATTGGTCCCAGACACAGAAAACGCGAAGAGAAGCGCCAGCAACAACCACTCTGTCCTGCTCCAGGAGTAAAGTAAAATCTTACTGAAAATAAAAAGCACTTTCATGTAGGGTGGCTCTTTATGCAATAGGAAGCAATATTTAAGCCTTTTATGACCAATGCATAGAGAGCAAGACAGTGGACTCCTTCTGAGAGGAGTGGGAGGAATAGTGCCAAACTGCAGTAGTCTCCTTGATTGTGAAGAGTTTATTTCCGTGTGCAGTACTGCACCAGATGTCATTCCACTTCTGGGCAAAGACAGATTTGGTGTATATCCGCATAACTGCATCTGAAACCATGAAAGGACAGGGGGTCAAGGAGCTACCCCTCTACGTAAACAGTCAGCAGTTCATTCCCTCGAATGCTCACATAAATTGGGACCAAGAGAAAGACAAATGAGCAGAAGGCATGGCCAAGGACAAAGAGATCATGGATAGCAGATACCGAAGGGTGACGAGAGTAGCGTTGATCTATAGCCTGTAGGATGCTCCTTGTGTCGGTATATATTAAAACACTGTGGATGGAGGCCTGAGTGACAAAATGGAGCGCCATTTTATGGCTAGCAGCTCTGCTGTAAACACACTACATGATCCCAGCAGTAAATGGTGTTCCATCCCAATAGGAGACGGGAAAACGTATCCCATAACATCTATTGTTTTAGAACTGTCAGTACAGAAGATGGTAGTATCCTGGAACTCTTCAAGAATGGGAAGTACAAGATACCAAAATATGATAGGAGACAGAGACCTTAGGCCCCTGTAATAGGTTGGTCCTAATCCGTGGTCTAGACACGAGCCACATTCCAGTGAGTGGAGATGGAGATAACAACAGAAGAAAGTGAGATGCATTCCAACTGGCAATCCCACCCGAGGGTGGCTATCAGGAAGGAGACCATCCTTGTTTGAAACAGGACAGGGAACCGTCGAATGGCGATTGCGCAAGAAACCAGGCGTTGGCTTCATCGTATTTGTTGAAGGGGAATCCTCACTTCTGCTAAGAGACTGTCGATGGGACTAGTGCGAAAGAGACCAATAGCCAGATGCACCCCATAATTTGAACAGGATCAAGTAGTTTCAGAGTTGAAGGAACTGCTGAGCCACAAACTTGACAACCGCAATCCAGTCTGTCCAAAACCAGAGTGCTGTAAAGATGACAGAGTTACGCAGTCTGCACCCCGAGATGTGTGGGCCAGGAGGCAGAGAGCATTGAGCTTTCACATGCAGGTAGTCTTCGGGTGATGAATATGGGGAAACCAGGTCAGCTTTATATGTGAAATAAGGTCCAAGAGCTACGACAGCTAGGCGCTTGCTGCCTAAATTACGTTCTGGATCAGGGTGTGCTGTGGGTCGATGGCAAAGCTGCATGACCCCCAATTTGGAGGGAGAAAACTGGAAGTCATGGGAAAGGGCCAATAAAGAGGCTTGTTGGATGGTGCCTTGATGCTTGTGTTCAGCAGATGCTACCGAGTGGGAGCTGTACCAGACGTAAAAATCGTGGCAGGGTAACCAGAGGTTCAACCGAAGTTACAAGGCCATTGATGACGATGAGAACGAGTGTGACAGTCAACATAGAATCCTGCAGGAAACGATTCCACTAGATCCAAGGGGTGCTGAGCGAAGTGCCAGCTCTAACCTGGAAGAGCTGATGAGATAAAAAATTGTGGGTTAAAATCAGAAGGAGGCCGTAAAAGCCCCAGTCTTGGAGGATACCCGAAATGTGATGGCGCCAAGCTCTGTTGTATGCCTTCTGTAGGCCAAAGAAGACTTACAACGTTTCAGATTTTGGCAAAAGTCTGTCAGATTTATGTTTCCAATGTGAGTAAATGGTTGTTGTAGATCGTCTTCCTGGAAGCCACACTGTTTAGGATACAAAAGCCCTGAGTATTACACCTAACAGGAAGCTAACAATCCTCTCCAGCAGTTTACAAAGAAAATTGGTCAGGTACCTACCGAGAGATGTCGCGTTCTCCCGAAGCTTAAGTATGGGGATAGCCCTGAGAAGAAATTGTCTCTGGGAAACGTCCAAGTGTTGGATCAACGGTTGTGGATGGAATCTAGGCCTGACGCTAAGTTATGTGAAGAAATAACAACCTACAATAATTCCCATTCAGTTAAGGATTCATTATAGGCTTCAGTTTGGTGGGGTTGAAACAAAGGGAGGTTTCTTCAACTCATTGTTTCTGCCAGAGAAGATAGCAGAATAGGAAGAGGACGCCAATGCTGTCGCAAAGTGTGTTGCTAGGTGTTATGCAAGAAGTTATGGAATACACCGTAGGAAAAGACCCTGGACAGTTGGCTGTCACTGGCAGTCCCGAAGGCTATGGAGATTCGACAAAACGTAGTATGAAGACGCTTTTGTCCCCAGGTAGGAAACAGCGCTCCCAGAATTCCTTTTATCTCTGTTTAATAAGGCAGCGAGTCTTAGCATGGAGATGCTGAAAAGCGATAAGGATAGTCTACGAAGGGTGTCCCTTAAATCGTTGCAGCGCCTCTCAGCGGTCCTGAATGGCGACTGCTATGCCCTTGGCCGACCACAGTATTAGTCGACGACGAGGATCACCTCTACCTAGAGGGACAGCAGTGCCAGCAGCATGAATATATATATATATAGCTCTGCAGAATACCCAAATGGGAGCCCCTCTGCCTGACGGCGGAGGGGCAACTATAGACTCACCGAAAAGTGACCAATGTAGTGGAGGCACAAGAACAGGGGAGGAGACAATGAGATCGATGGCGGCCAAGGTGCCATGAGTGGCACTGACAGCTAAGTTGCACCCCCCGTACAAGGGGAGGTGTGTGCTGACATCCCAGAAGAGGAGATATGGGGGTGGGAGTTCCTGTGTTAAGGTACGCAGTCCAACATAAAGTAGCGTTCTCGCTTCCCACACCCGGGTTCCCGGGTTCGATTCCCGGCGGGGTCAGGGATTTTCTCTGCCTCGTGATGGCTGGGTGTTGTGTGCTGTCCTTAGGTTAGTTAGGTTTAAGTAGTTCTAAGTTCTAGGGGACTTATGACCACAGCAGTTGAGTCCCATAGTGCTCAGAGCCATTTGAACCATTTTTTTCCAACATAAAGATGTGGGCTAACTGGGTGGAGGTAGACATTACAAATGGTGGGGCTGTTCGCACTCGTGCCACTATTGCTTCCAGGTTGGTACCAAGGGGGATCCAGTCACTGCTAACATTGGTGTGACCCCAAGTGCAGAAACTTCCAGATGCTGTTTCAGGGCTGGTGTGGTTCCAAAAAACACCTGATAGCCACAAAATGCTGGCGGTGGTTATCATGAAAGTGCATTTCTTGATGAGCAAGACAGAATGAAGAATAAGAGGTAACAAGTTATTGTCTTTCCAGTAGGTGACGGTAATATCCATTGCTGTTTACTGGATTGTCATGTGGAAAGAGTCCAGGTTCGACAAAAAGAATCCAGGGGAGGTTATGTCACTGGGTCAGCGATCGTCACTGATGAAGTGGTGACATTCATAAAAACTGGTTGTGATTTGGAGTGAGAAGGAGGGGGTGAGACACCTGGGATGCCAACGAAGCCGTGTCCTTGCACTTCTGAATTCCTCGTCTGACCAAAGGTTGCAGGCTTCCTATCTCGAGAATGCAGGGGAGGTGTGTCAGAAGGAGGAAGAGCAGTAGGAAGGAGGTGATGGTGGAGGAGCAGGAGGAGGAGGAGCAGTTCCTTTAGGGGAAGTGACAGGAGTTGTTGCGTGGGAGGGAAGGGAAGGGGGAGTTGCAGTGTAGGGGGAGAGGAATGGGGGATAGGACCAAGGTAAGGAAGAGGCAAAAGTAGAAGACATCGACAATGGGACCTTCTTTTATTTAAAATGGGCAATATGGTGAGCATGGAGAGTGGCGGTCATGACCAGTTACACCTTCAGGTGACGGAACACAGTGGCTTCCCTCATGGAGTGAGTGTCCACAGTCACCACAAAGAGTGTCCCCCACACAGCGGGAAGACTTATGACCAAAACGCAAGCACCAAAAGCACCTCATGGGTGACGTGACACACAGCTCCACGTCACATTGGTGTAACATAACCCTGACATTCTCTGGGGGGGGGGGGGGGGGATAATCTTCCTCAAAAGCCTGAAAAAATATGCATGTAGTGGTGTGGTTGTCTTTATTACTCTTCTGCATGCATTCAACAAAATTAGTGCTGTGTCACTCCAGATTAGCCCAGAGTACCTCATCAATTTTAAGGATGAGGTCCCTATGAAAAATCACTCCCTGGACCATATTTAGACTGGTAAGAGGTAACAGACACTAGGACATCACCAAGACACAAGTTCACAAGCACGAAGAGCTGCAGATTGGGTGACAGAAGCTTTGATAAACAAAGGGCCTGACCCCCATCTTACTGGGAAACTCCACTTTGGCAAACTTGTTCTCGATATTCTTCACAACAAATAACAGCTTTCTGGCGGTGAATCTTACTCTGTCTCTACTAGTACAGACCAGGTAGTGGTAAAAGTGTTTCATCCCAGGGTATAGCCAGGAAAGGGAAGGTGGCAGGGTCATATGAAGCAGCATTCAATGATCTGTAACCACTTGAAGAGAAGGCCATTTGGAAACGGCCAGATTTTTTCAGATTGATGCGCTTCATGTGCCAAGCATCAGCCCACGTACCATCCACTGCAATTAGGGGCTCTCCCCTTGTGTGCTACCCAGTTACAGCAAGGGCTGTTTGGCACGTTGGCCATTTCCAGGAGTTCCGATGCTCCAGAATGACAAGCAACCACTCCTTTGCATACATGGGGAGGCAACAGCAGCGTTATGACTAGTGTGATACCTGTGTTGTCAGGAGGCTCAGCCAGATGGTATATTACTGCCCCATTTCATTGACTGGCTGCATGTGCTGGTGACCTAGAAGGGCAGAGGGGTGCTACAGCAGGGAAGGAAAAGAGGAAGCAACACAGGGAGAATAATCCACGCTGTATAGCTATGGATCGCGTTTTTCCCCAAATAGCTCATACTAAAAATAAACAATTTAGAAGTCAAGCCCCAAGGTGGGACCAGAATACGCCAAAAAGGATGAAAGAGAACAGACAAGAAAAACAAAACTACAAGAAGTCCAGATAACCAGGTGGAGAGTTAGGTCGACATAAATAAGAAAACCGAGAGATGGAAAAGAGGGGGCAGCAGGGAAGGAGCGAGGATGAGGAGGGAGGAACACAGAGAAGGAAATAAATACGGGGAAGGAAGAATGGAATGCAACAGCTCGGGACTGCATGTGTACCATTCACAAGCTCACGAAAAAATTGGGAGCCCCAAGGGACGTATTTATTTACTGCAACGTTATGACGTGTTTCTGATAATGGCCAAGTGCAGATTAAAACTGAAAAATTGCAAAAAGGTAGGAAATTTGAGAAATGAAAGTTGGATAAGTTGATAGAAACATGTACTGTTGAGAGTTTCAATGGGAACATTAGGTAGGGAAGGGATCAATCTCATCCGTAAAAAGACAACACCTAGCAGAAATCCTACAACAACCCAGGAGATACATGGTAGGGAAGCTAGAGAAATACATAAAAATGCAACAAATAAAGGAAATGAGAGGGAATACAAACATCTAACTAATGAGACTGAAAGAAAGTGCAATACGACTAAGCAGGTGTGGCTAGTGGACAAATGCAAGGCTGTAGAAGCTTGCATAACTAGGGAAAAATTGAAGACTCCTATAGGAAAATTAAAGAGGCGTTTGGAGGAAAGAGAGGCAACTGCACAAATATTAAGGGAGTCTATCACGTTAGCCTACAGTCAGAAGATCCTTTTATTATTTCATGACAATTACACTGTTCGACATGGGTTCTATTTCTGATATTAAAGTTTGTGCTTCTAGACCATTTTACCACGGGAAATTCAAATATGTAAACAAAATGTTGTCAGGGATACTTTTTATGTATATATATATATATATATATATATATATATATATATATATATATATATATATATATATATTCACAATTTAAGGCATACACAGAGACGTTGTAGAGAAATACGGGTATATTGCCGTATCCAATAGTGATAGAACGTGATAATTTCTTGTGCAACAGCAGGTGGGAAGAATCAGACATCATTAGCTTATCCCCCGCCACACCCATGTCATTAAGACCACCTGAAACATCTCATTAACTCGAACGACGACAGCCGGTCGCTGCCTCGGCAGTAAAGCTTCACACCTCCTAGGGGCAGGTGCATCGAGTTTACAACAGTGGTGTTAGCCGCAATTTGTGCCAGTCTTAACGAGTGGGTTTTTTTGGCTGACAAGTAACTGTGTGTCATATTTCCGAGCACTGTTGAATCTTTTAGTTCCTGTGTGTAAACTGATTGAGCCTGGTGCTGAAGGTAAAACGACTGCATGTTTTTACACATCAGCGTTCCTCTAGTTCCCTACTATTAATTTAATACAGGTGTATTACCAGAGTGGTATTTTTAAATTTGCACAAATGTCACGTCGTCGTGGATGTCGATATAAGCCGGACAACTTCTGCTACATCTGTGGGAAGTTCACTTTTGCCAGAAATAGGAAGAAAATTTCTTCAGTCATAAAGAAAGCATACAAACATTACTTTGGAGTAGAGGTAGGAGACCAAGATAAAGAATAGGCACCACATTTCTGTTGTGCTATATGTTACTGCAAACTAATTCAGTGGTGGAAAGGTAAAGAGAATGTGGCGTTGTTTGCTGTTCCCAAGGTGTGGAGGGAGCCTAAGGACCATGTTACTGATTGTTATTTCTGTCTAACAAAAATTCATGGTTTTACAAACAAAAAGTCGAAGAGGCACATTGTTTACCCAGATCTGCCTTCAGCGAGAATGCCAGTGCAGCATTCCGACAACCTTCCAGTACCTTCAAGAGCCCGAGGTCAAATTCCGAGTGACAGTGAAATAAGTAGTACTGAAGAAATCACAGATGATGATTCTTTATATCATTGAACAAGTGAGTCATCGCCACATTTGTTAACACAGGCAGATTTAAATGATTTAGTACGTGATGTAGGACTAAGTAAACAAAAGGCGCAGCTGCTTGGTTCAAGATTGCAAGAGTATAATCTACTGCACCAAAGTACTAAAATCGGTGTGTTCAGGCACAGAGAACACGCCTTTATTTCTTATTTTTCAACTGACGAAGCACTGACATTTTGCAAAGACGTTGCTGGCCTGATGAAAGTGCTGAACTTCACTTATATTTCACAGGAGTGGAGACTTTTCATAGATGCACCGAAAACAAGTCTGAAGGGTGTTTTGCTCCACAACGGAAATAAAATACCCTCTGTTCCAGTAGCTTACGCTAGTTTGACAAAAGAGAATTACGAATTCGTACAAAGGATGCTAAATTCATTAAAATACAATGAACACAAATGGAAAATATGTGCAAAATGGTTCAAATGGCTCTGAGTACTACGGGACTCAACTGCTGCGGTCATAAGTCCCCTAGAACTTAGAACTACTTAAACCTAACTAACCTAAGGACATCACACACATCCATTCCCGAGGCAGGATTCGAACCTGCGACCGTAGCTGTCGTGCGGTTCCAGACTGTAGCGCCTTTAACCGCTCGGCCACTCCGGCCGGCCCGAAAATATGTGCAGATTTCAAGGTAATTTGCTGTGGTACTGGGAATGCAACAAGGCTACACAAAGTATGCCTGTTTTCTTTGCGAGTGAGATAGTCGAGACCGAAATTCTGACTACGTGAAAACGAAATGGCCTAGGCGAAGATGGAAAGTTGGCGAAAAGAATGTACAACGTGAAAGTCTGGTAGCTCCTGAATATATACTACTTCCACCACTTCACATCAAACTTCGCCTGATGAAACAATTCGTGAAGGCCATGGATCCAACAGGCCGTGGGTTTGCATATCTAGATAACAAATTCCCCCATCTTTCAGCTGCAAAAATAAAGGAAGATGTATGTGTGGGCCCACAAATCAGGGAGCTGCAGAAAGATGCAAATTTTGAAGCATGTTTAACTGATAAAGAAAAAACCGTATGGGACTGTTTCAAGATGGTGTCGGAAAACTTCCTTGAAAGAAGAAGAGCTACTAACTACAAAGCAATGGTGAAGGATATAATCAAAGCATATCAGGATTTGGGGTGCAATATGTCTTTGAAGGTACATATGATGGACTCTCATCTGGACTACTTCACAGAGAGTTGTAGTGACATATCGGATGAACATGGGGAAATATTCCATAAAGACATTTCTACCATAGAAAGGCGCTATGAAGGGAAGTGGGTACCTTCTATGTTAGCAGATTATTGCTGGAATATCATTCGAGAGAAGAAAGATTCACAATACAAGAGAAAAAAGTGATGTGCATTACAATGCAGTGGCTCATTGTTTGTCAATTTTCTGTAATTTCTCATGTCAAATAAATGCTTTAAAGTCTATACACAAAGGTTACTGTGTTATAAGTTAGATCCCACCCTCCATTAATGTGATGAACTTATAACATCATAAAGATGTGCATTTGTCTGTCGAATTTCACCTCACGTTTGCTGCACTATATCACGAACTGAAAAGAGAAATAAAATTGCGATTACTCATAAACTATCCCTGACAGAAAAAAACCAAAAACAGTTTTCAATTCAGCACTCAAAATACAACTAGGATCACAATATTTTTTATCAGAAATAGAAAAAAAGTTTTTTTTTGTAGAACAGTGTTACCTATTGAAAACTGTTGTTATATAATTTGAAGAAATAAATTATTTTATTGCCAGTACAGTTATTTTACTTTCTTCCGTATTGCCCAGAAAAGACTATTTTTTCCATGTGTGGAGACACATACTTTATTCAACCTAGAGTAATATGAAACTACTTTTAGTTAGCCATTTTTCTTGCTAAAGCAATTTTATCACTTTACACTATTGTAAAAACGGCCGCGTTAATTTTATTTCAAATTTACAATATTATTATCTCATTATCTCATTATGAGGAAATCCACGAGTGCAAATAAGCAATGACATCGAATAAAGTATAATATAGTACAGTCTTTATCACTTAGAAACACTTTTTCTCAACCCGATGTGGAACTTCTTTGGTCCATACTCCACTGACGACGTGTGTAGACGACGGCATGGAGTAGGAACTGTGGCACCACTCACTCATGTCGTCGATTCAATGGGTGGTATTCACAGTTCCTGTTCCGTGTCACCATCTCCACATGTCATCCCTGAAGTATCGTCCGAAGAAGATCCACATCAGGTCTAAACTGGTAATCACGAATAAAAGTGCTTTTGTGTGGTCTAGACCGTTCTGCATAATATTTTATTACTATTGATTGTGATCGCTCCTACATCAGACTTGCTTACATAGGTTATAAATGGTACTCAATTATAGTCCATGAAAGCACAATTGGTGACACGAAGGAATGGTATTGGGGGAGGAAAGAAGCAAAAAATTCTGAGGATACCATGAGTGGATCGTATTACAAATGACGAGACACTGAATCGAATTTTGGAAAAAAATAATTTACATCACAACTTAACTGAAAGAAGAAACCGGTTGACAGAACACATCCTCAGGTATCAAGGATTCATCAGGTTGGTCGTGGAAGTGTGTGGGGTAATATCTGCGGTGGGTGACGAAGCCTCGAATACAGTAAGCAGATTCAAATAGATGTAGGGAAGGTGACTAGGAGAAAAAGCTTGAATAATTAAACAAAGGGTAACGTTCTACAAGTTGGGGCATGGAATGTGAAAAGTCTGAACTTGGCAGGGAAGAGTGGAAAGGGAAATGCTCAGGTTCGATGTAGATACAGTGGGGTCAGTGAAGTAAAATGGTGACAAGAGTAGGATTTTGGTCAGATGAGTATCGGGTAATATCAACATCAGCAGAAAATGGTATAACGGGAGTAGAATTCATTATGAATTGTAAGATAGAGCAGAGAGTGAGTTACTGTGTACAGTTCACTGATGCGATTGTTCTCATCGCACTCAACACCAAACTGACACTGACAACAACAGTTTAGGTATAGATGCCGATGTTAACAACCAGAAGATGAAGAGATACAGGAAGTATATGAGGATGTTGAACGGGTAGTTTAGTACATAAAGGGATTTGAATGCGGTTGTAGGGGAGTGGGTAAAATATGGGTTACGGGAGAATGTAGGCTTGGTAGTAGGAACGAGAGAAGAGGAACACTAATTCCAGTTAGTAACAGCCAATACTCTCTTCAGGAGCGAACAAGAGGACGAGGTATACTAGGAAAAAGCCGGGAGTTACAAGAACATTTACGTTACATTACATCATAAACAGGTATTGATTCCGAAATGAGGTATTTAATTGTAAGGCTTACCCTGCAGCAGATACAGACTCAGATCACAATTTAGTAAAGATGAAGAGTAAGCTTAAGTTCAACAGACTAGTCAGGAAGAATCAATGAACATAGAAGTGGTAGAAGAAGGAACAGGAGTCGATACGGAAGTACTAAGTAATAAAGAGACGTGCTTAAGGTGCTCTGAGGCTAGAGATACTGCGAAAATGAGTAGCTCAATAAGAAGTTCAGTTGAAGAGGAATGGACATCTGTAAAACGAGCAGTTTCGGAAGTTGGAAGAAATCCGGAAGTACAAGGAAGGAAACTGCGAAAAAACCATGGATAACGGATGAAATACTTCAGCCGATCGATGAAAGAAGGAATTACAAAAGTATTCAGGGAAATTCAGGAATACAGAAACACAGGTCTCCTAGAAACGAAATAAAAAGTAAGTTCAGGGACGCTAAAGGCGAAATTTCTGCATAAAAGCATGAAGAAACCGAAAAAGAAATGATTGTATGAAGGACTAACGCAGCATATAGAAAAGTCGAAACAACCTCCGATGAAATTAAGTAAGCAAGGGCGGTAACATGGAGTGCAATGAGAATTCCTCTGTCAGATGCAGAAGTGAGAGCGAAAAGGTGGAAAGAGTACACTGAGGGGCTCAATGAGGGGAGGACTTATCTGACGAAGTGATAGAAGAAGGAACAGGAGTCGATAGGGAAGAGGTGGAGGATCCTTCTTAAGAATTTAGAAGATATTTGAAAGACTTAAGGTAAAACAAAGCAGTAGGGATAGGTAATATCCAAACAGAATTTCTAAAATCTTTGGAAGAAATGACAACAAAAAGCTATTAACGTTGGTGAGTAGGGTGTATGAGACTGGCGACATACTATCAGACTTTTGGTGAAACATCATCCATACGATCCTCAAGATAGAAGGAATCGAAGCGAGATTTATCGCACAATCCGCTTAACAGTTCATGTTTACTTGTTGCTGACAGGAATAATATAGAGAAGAATGGGAAAAGAAATTGATGATTTGTTACATGACTATCATTTTCGCTTTAGGAAAGGTATAGACATCAGAGAGTCAGGTCTGACGTTGCGATCGATAACGGAATCAGGACTGATAAGAAATCTAGACACGTCCATCGAATCTCTCGACACGAAAAAACATTCGACAATGTAAGTTAGTGAAGGACGTTCGCAATTCTGAAAAAAAAGGCACATGCTGTAGGGAAAGGCGGGCAATATACTATGCATACGAGAACCAAGAGGCAACAGTAAGAGTGTAAGATCAAGTAAGAACTGCTCCGATTAAAAAGGATGAAATTCTTGAATGTAGTCTTTCGTCCCTACTGTCCAATCTATAGCAGGGACAAAAATAAAAGAAAGGTTCAAGAGTAAGATTAAAACTCAAGGTGAATGGATATTAATGATAAAATTCGCTGCTGACGTTGCTATCCTCAGTGAAAAATTCCAATATGTGTTGAACGAAATGAACTGTCTGGTGAGTACAAAATATGAAGAGTAAATCGAATAAAAACAGAACTAATGAGTTGTAGTAAACATGAGAACAGTGTGAAACTTTACATCAATATTGGAGTTATGAAATAGACGAAGTTGAGGAATTCAGTTACTTAGGCAGGAAAATAAGCCATGACGGACGGACAAGGGGGACATAAAAACCAGACTAGCACTGGCGAAAATGGCGTTCTTGGCCAGGAGAAGTCTGCTTGTATCAGACAAAAGGTCTTAATTTAGGAAGAAATTTCTGAGAACATACGTTTGGAACACAGCATTGTGTGGGAGTGAGATATGGACTATGAGAAAACTGAAACAGATGAGAATCGAACCCTTGAGATGTGGTGCTACAGGCAAATATTGAAAATTAGGTGGACTGATAAGGTAAGGAATGAGGAGGTTCTGCACAGAATCGGAGAGGAAAGGAATAAGTCGAAAACACTGACAAAAAGAAGGGGCATGATGATAGGATATCTGTTAAGACATCAAGGACTAACTTCCATAGAACTAGAGAGATCTGTAGAGGGTAAAAACAATAGAGAAGGAAAGAGATTGGAATACATCTAGCAAATAATTGAAGACATAGGTTGCAAGTGCTGTCCTGAGGTGCATAGGTTGGCACACAACACGAATTCGTGGCGGACTGCATCAAACCAGAAGACTGATGAGTCAAAAAACAATGAAGTAATGAATTTAAACAACATGCATCATTCAGAAAAAAACCATGTTTTGCGGAATTTCGCAAGTAAATAATACATCTCTACTAATCGAATGATAGTGTTACTGTTGCTTCTGAGTGCTGTGCATCCAGCTAGTGTGCCATTGCATAGTGTAGTGTAGTCGTTCATAAATTGCTTTCTTTCTGCTGATGCTTTCTATGTATAAGGTTTTTTCGTGTTTTAAGTTTATAGTAAGGGCTGTGGTCGAATGTCTATATTTTTAAGTCTGTTTCTCAATTCGGTGATGTTTGTCGGTCGTTCAGTGGTCAGCAAATGTGCTAATCTAATCTTTACTTTTAGAGGAACTTAGAAACAAACTGTTCAGAACAGTCCAGTGTTCATAAAAGTAACAGCACCAATATCACATTTGCTGATGACTTCATATCCCACAACTATCATCCAACTAAAATAGACTTAAAAATACCAAAATCCAGCCATGGCCTGTGCAACAAACTTACATTAAAAAATTTCCACATACAGAAGGCATGGCCACAGGGTAACATATCCTTAAACGACTACAGTATGCTATGCAATGGCAAAGTAATTAAAACGTGAAAGCAACTGTTAAAGACACACACACACACTCACACACACATACACACACACACAAACACACAGAGGGGCTGTGTATGCAGAGGAAGCTAGAAAGTAAACAAAGTTCGAACTTTGCGCCAAAGTGATATGAAAACAAGTCTCCATCAACAGGGACTGTACATACAGCTGCTACACTAACATCGTGTTTCGTAAAGTGGAAAAGGCTTTTGAAATACAGTGCTACAGAAGAAAGCTGATGGTTAGATGAATAGATCAGGTAATTAATGTGGAGGTACTGAATAGAATTGGGGAGAAGAGGAATTTGTGGAACAACTTGACTAGAAGAAGGGATCGGTTGGTAGGGCACATACTGAGCCATCAAGGGATCACCAATTCAGTATTGGAGGGAAGCGTGAAGGGTAAAAATCGTAAATGGAGACCTAGGGAAGAATACAGTAAGCATATTCGGAAGGCTGCAGTAGTTACTCGGAGATAAAGAGGCTTGCACAGGATAGAGCAGCGGGGAGAGCTGCATCAAACCGGTCTCTGGACTGAAGACCACAACAACAAAGTGGAAATGTCTTAAATAAGACTGAAAATCCATAAATATGTGCAGTGTTTTGATGTGTTTACGAGCAACATACGAGAATGCAGGTTAGAAAGGATTTTAGAAAGCTCGCTGTAAGTAATCGCAAAATATAGTAATTGAATAATTGCGCACAATAAAATTAGTTTATGGATAATATTATTCGTTAAATTGTCAAAAATGGCTCTGAGGACTATGGGACTTAACATCTGAGGTCATCAGTCCTCTAGACTTAACCTAAGGCCATTACACACATCCATGCCCGAGGCAGGACTCGAAACTGCGACCGTAGCAGCAGCGCACTTCCGGACTGAAGCGCCTAGAACCGCTCGTCCACAACGGCCGGCTGTTAAACTGTCAACCACATTCAAAGGAAGATCGTTTAATTGGAGACGTCAGGCTACTTGCATCGAACAATGTACAAAGGGTCCTACGTAAAACAATGTGGTAAGATTTAAGATAATGACACCAAAGAAAACATTTTGTAGGCCTCATTTTCTTTATAATACCCATCACTTAAAACATGTTTACGTTTTACAGAGCTGAGTAAAGACTACCCACTGTCAACGGGTTCACACGACAGTTTTTTTTAAGGGGGAGGGGTGGAGGCAGCAGGGGTAGGGTGAAAGGAGCTTGACTTGAGAAGTATGGAGTATTTTAAATGTCTTGGAAGACGATTTGTGACTTCAAGTTGCCATAAAAACCTGCATAATACCGTCTTTTAAATCATTTTCTTGAAAGAAGAACACCTGACTCTATTACAGTTCCTATAAAGACGCGTCAGTGAGACAAGTCAGCTGACTTTAAAACTCGACTACTAACCTGGAACCTGAGTGGGCCAACCGGCGGCTTGGCATAAGGGATGCCCTGGAAGCTGTAATACTTCTTGCCACTGTGAGTGGTGGCGACCTTTCCCCTCAGAGCTCCCTGGCGGACGGTTGCTGTAACGGAAGCCATGTCGCTACGCTCTCTCGCAAGACAGGGCCTGCCTTCTACTAGCGCATCGCGTTGGAGCGTTGCCTCGGGTCGTGGGCAGCCGCTAAGGTCGCCGCCGCTTCCTGTCGTGTTGGCGCTGGAGGGGGAGAGGGGCAGAGCACTTGTGAATGTGTACTGCCATCAGGTGTGTAATGGAGCGACAATGAAAATATGTGCCGGAACAGGACTCGACCCTGGATTTCCCTCTTCTCGCGAGCGGTGGCCTATCCGGTACAAATTTTTACTGTCGTCGTTCCATTATATAGCTGACGTCAGAACATATTCGTAACTGCGAATACATTTCATGTGTTTCATGACGAATGTAGCAGCCGCAGTGCCTGTTCCATCGGACATGGATGCATGTAATAGTAATTCGGAATTACACAGGCACAGCAATATCGTATTGTGATTTAAAATTTATTTAAAACCGTCGCGTTTGTTTCTCCGTTGGACACGCTAAGCTCTAAAACTCCATAATGAATGTTCATGGGGGTTTCTCAGATAACTTCAGGGTAGCGTGCGGCAACGTACAGGTTTTATTTCATCAAAATCGAATCATCGTTTAAAGAATTTAACGTGACGTAGGAAACATGATTACGCTTTGAAAAAGCTGTATACTCTTTGGTGTTCGACCTGTATCATTTGTGAAAATGCTTTTATTGCTTGATATGTTCTACGTAATATGATCCAACATAATGAATACAGTGCTTATACAAAGTGTTAAAAGCTTGTATACACAGTATTAATGTTGCACAATAATATTTATTTAATAGCTAGTTTTGAAGCGGTTTTCGGCTTCCTAGCCCATCATCAGATAACTTAATACTAAACAGATAATCTACACAACTACAGCGAGGGTACATAGTTGTACAAAAGATTGTTACACAAATGTAAGATTTTATGACTATCGATACAAAACGCAAGCATAACGTAATACCCAAAGAGAATCTGAGCAAATAAATCTTATATTATGGTATATTCAGATATTAAAACTACCGTATACGAATGCATAAACCAAATATGTTATACAAGTGGGTAGTGGGATAGGCTTCTATGTCATAAGAATGGTGAACGTAATCTTTGTAGAATGATCGTTGTACAGATACGAACTCTAGCTGAATTTGTGGGACGGTCTGTGTAGTATTAAGTTATCTGACGATGACCTAAGAAGCTGATAGCCAATTCTTAACGAATTATTAAATAAGTATTGTTGTGGGTCATTAACACTGTTTATGCAGGAAGTCTATGTTCCTCCGAGAACCGACGGAGTATTCTATAAACATTAATCCTCAAAGCGTTTAATCCATTCTTCCAAACTGATATTATTAAATGAGAAATGGACTTGTCACATTTTCACAACTAAACTGCCGAACAGATTTCGATGAAATTTAGTGTGGAGATAGCCTTGAACCATGAGGGAGAACTTCATAAAGTAACAAGAAAGCAATGCTCCCTATGAGTGTGAAGTCGGGGATAGAACAAATTTTTTTACACCAGCGAACATAAACCATGTTACAAAAATAAAAATCTTTCGCGTAATATCCACACCGTATGATACACAGTTACTTGATTAGCTCGATGCACAGATGCCCGCTCGTGTCAATGAACCTCGCACGCACCGCTCTGCAGTGACGCAACGCGTGCCGCCGATTCGTCGTGCTTTTGGGAAATGGAGGGACGGGGTCGCCATCAGCGGGGAGGCGGGGGTGCAGGGGGAGGGCGCGGAACGCACACCATGGCTAACGTTACAGATAAGGAAATGGTTCAGGGCTTAGCGAAAACCGCCGCTCAAAACGGCAATTTTTTAAAACACATATCTCAGCCAGACACATGAGGGTAGTGAAATTACTGCATGTACAGTTGCTTACTTACTGTCACATCATAACAAAACTGATGATATGCGAGCGTAGTCATGAGGAACAGCTAGTTCAGAATAAATGAGGTGAGTCCCAGTCCGAATTACATAAATGTTTCCTGTAACTGTTATTTGAGGGTGCAATAAGGAACAGAACATACACAATGTGCAGTGGTTAAACAGAAACTATATATAGTGTAATTCTAACTGCAATGCTGTACAGTATATTTAATTTAAAAGGAGCCAATATAATAATATCTGATTAATGAACAACAGCATTAAAAAATTAAAGTTCAGACGTACAATCTGAAGCTACATTAAACAAGCTTGAAATGCAAACAGCTGTACCTATAAATCTCTGTCCATATTCCAAAATGGATATTACCAGAACTGGAAAATTTATGTGTTATATTTACCGTATGTACTTTGCCATTTATTTGCTGCTGTCACCAGGATCTACAATTTCCAGCCACAACACCCAATGAGGCACTACCATCTGATGTTGCAATTTTTTCATTCTCGATATCAGTTGGACCAGTGAGAGATTAGCTCTGTGGTATTGAATTCTTTTCGTTAGCTTAGCTTCATAGGTGTATGGTAGATGCTACATAATATTGTTGATTGGACTACGCTTTATAGATTTCCTACTTAGGATTGATTTTAAACCATCACTGTATATGCTCAGCAGATGCTTCTGCTGAGAGTTACTGCGCACACACACTCACTTTCTTCATAACTTGACATAGCCTTGGACATCAATATCTACATAAATACTTCGCAAGCCACCGTCCGGTGCGTGGCCAAAAGTACCCTGTTCCACTGCTAGTCCTAGTCATTACGTGTAATGTAAGTTGGCGGCAATAGAATCGTTCGGCAGTCAGAATGCCGGATCCCTTTTCAAAAGTTTTTCTCGAAAATAACGTCACCTTCTCTCCAGGGATTGCCATTTCAGTTCCTGAAGCATATCCATAACTCTTATGTGTTGTTCGAACCCACCGGTTTCAAATCTAGCAGCCCACCTCTGAATTGCTTCGATGTCTTCCTTCAATCCGACCTGGTACGGATCCCAAATGTGTTAATATTACTCAAGAATAGGTCGCACAAGCTTCCTTTACACGTGAACCAGTCTTTCTTTAAATTCTTCCAACAAACCGAAGTCGACCATTCGTCTTCTCTACCACAGCTGTTGCATGCTCTTTCCATCAAATATCCCTTTGCAACGTCACGCCCAGGTATTTAAGCGATTTTACTGCATCAAGCAGGACAGTGGGAATACTGCACCTGAGCATAACAGGTTTGATCTTCCTACTCATCCACATTAACGTACATTTTTCCACATTTAGTGCTAGCGGCCACTCGTCACACCAACAGGAAATTTTGTCTAATTCGTCTTGTATCTTCCTGCAGTCACTCAACTTCGACACCTTACAGTACACCACGGCATCTTTAGCAAACAACCGCAGATTGTGGCCCACCCTACCCGCCAAATCGTTTGTATATAGAGAGAACAACATTTCCATAAGGCACTCCTGACGATACCCGTGTCTCTGATGAACATTCATGTCGAGGACAACATACTGAGATCTATTATTTAAGAATAATCGAGCCACTCACATACCTATGGACTTATTCCACATACTTGTACCTTAGTTAACAGCCTACAATGGCGCATAGCGTCAAATGCGTTCCGGAAATCTAGAAATATTGAATCTGCCTGTTGCCCTTCATCCATAGTTCGCAAGATAACATGTGGGAAAACGGCAAGCTGAGTTTCCCACGAGCGATGCTTTCTAAAACCGTACTGGTTCGTGGACATTAGCTTCTCAGTCTCAAAAATATTTATTATATTCAAACTGAGAATATTTTCAAGGTTTCTGCAGCAAACAGAGGTTAGGGGTATTGGTCTGCAATTTTGTACGTGCTTCCTTTTAACCATCATATACTGTTGTCACCTGCGCATTTTTCCAGTCGCTTGGAACTTTTTGCTGGCGAGAGATTAACGATAGACGCAAGCTAGGTAAGGGGCCAATGCCTTAGAGTACTTTTTGTAAAATTTAACTGGGATTCCATCCGGACCTGGTCATTTATTTACTTCCAAATCTTTCAATTATTTCTCTACACAAAGGATAGTTATTACTACGTCGTTAATACGGGAGTCTGTTCGGTGGTAAAATAACGGTATGTCTGTACGATTCTCCTGTGTCAGCGATTTCTTGAACACGAAAATTAAAACTTCGGCTTTTGATTTGTCATCTTCAGCTGCCCCACCAGATTGGTCAACAAGGGATTGAATGGAAGCCTTATACCCGCTTAGAAATTTTACATAAGACCAGAATTTCCTTGCTTTCTCTGCCAGATCTTTTGCTAAGGTGAGACGGTGAAACTAGGTGAAACTAAGTCTTTAATTATTTTCGTCATATAACCATTGACCTACAGAAATTTCCCTGACAAAGACAACTTAAACTTAACCTATTTATTTATTACTCACAATATACAACCACAACGCAATCAGAATGTTATACAGTGACAACATGACTTCCAATAATTAACACAAAAGAATGGCCCCGAATTGTAAGAAATACTAAAAATTATAAAAATCCAAAAAATAAGAAATTAAAGAAATATGAAACTACCTCCAACTCTGTTAATTGCCTAAACTCATTTCAATCACGAATCCCATTTTGTTATAAGTCACTTACCTCACAGAGTATATTCGTAACACGAACTACAGCAATTACTGCAAGCAGCTGCTACAGCCAATTAAATAAAAAGATTCTACGAACTATAGACTTCTAGGAGGCATATGGTTAGCAAAAGAAAGATTTTGTTGAAAAGGAAACAATGTATTTAAAAAATCTTACTTCATTCATGTGACATATAGTCCCAAAAATTATATGGTTGTCAATAATTCCACCAACCAAACATTACCAAAAACATCCATCCTCATTTTGCAATGCATGTTCTATCAGCACAGAGTCTCCACTAAGGAAAAAAAACATGAGTACACAGTTCTCTATCCACTCGCTAACTGCTAGTCTGTCCAACCACAGACTCTCTTGCCGAGGGCGCAGAGCGCTGTCAGCGATATTGACACAGTCTCTAGCGCTGCCAACATACAAACAGGCTACTTACAACGGTGGTAGTTGATGTAAGCTTCGAGCATAGATGTTTCCACAGATGCACGAATCTCTACTAAACTTCGCTTGTCGTCATTTGTGCGTTCCGCTTTGAACCAAGAGTGCAACAGCCTCTGCCTCCTCTGCATCCTCCGAATCATTATTAAACCATTTTGGGTCTTTTACATCCTTTATCCACTTGCGCATAACTCTTCCGCGGCTGTGGTCAGGGACCGAGCTTACGGCGGTTTTTTCCTCCGGTCGCTGAGCATTGGCGCTGCACTGTGCCACCGGTGCGACGGGTGTTGACGTCCGGAACGAGAGTAAGTGAGCTGTAAGGGTGCTTGCAACGATGTCAGTCAGTTAGCCGTGAATGGATCGTGTTTCTCAATACATCGAAGTGGTAGTTTTTGTTACTACTGTATCACGCGGTAGATCCTTTCCTCCCTCCTTCTTCATCCTGATCTAGCTGAGAGAACCAGTTAACTAAGCAATTCTATAGCACTTTTGAAAGAGAAAATGCACTTAACAGTCATGTGGTGGTCAGGAACTCTATAACCAAAACGGTATCAATTCACTTCGAAATTTCAAATTATGACTATCATTTCATGCATCATCGCTTCCAGTCGTGGTCAAATAATGTTCAAAATGTTCAAATGTGTGTGAGATCTTATGGGACTTAACTGCTAAGGTCATCAGTCCCTAAGCTTACACACTAATTAACCTAAATTATCCTAAGGACAAACACACACACCCATTCCCGAAGGAGGACTCGAACCTCCGCCGGGACCAGCCTCACAGTCTATGACTGCAGTGCCTTACACCGCTCGGATAATCCCGCGCGGCAGGTCAAATAATAATAGGTACGGATTATTTAATGAAATTTCTCGTCAAAAAACGTAGCACTGTCGTTTATGCACGCAAACTACTGTGCAGTGTCGGTTTTCTTTCATTTCGAGTAGTTTTAAACTGTGCGAACCAAATTGTTTAAACGCTATTTAGCCATTTAATTAATACTTCCCGTAGCATGTCTTCTGAAGCAACATTTGTGAAATCTTCAAGATGTGATATTCCATACCAGATTTAATAACATTTCGTGAGATGCAACACAAAAATGTGCGCCAGGAAGGCTGTGGCAGCTTAGAGCCTACGGCAGAATGAAATATACCATGCTAGTTCCTATGTCATCTGCAAAGCAAGCTACAGATCTCTCTCTCTCTCTTTGTACACAACAACCATTTTTTGAAGTGTATTTCGAGTGAGCCACCTGCTACCTTTGAGGCATCGTCAATTTTTTGTGTGTCGAGTAGCTACTGCATCTGCCTTATATCCCCTAAATCACGGTCATGTGGCTGGAAATTAATTATTCACTAACTTCAGCAGTATTTATGGGTCAATTCCCTGTCAGGTATTTGCTTTGGATGGAAGGCTTCTCTCGCTTGTGCTGATTGATGACGTTCATGAATACGGACCACTTGAGACGGCAGGGTCGGGGGGATGGAGACAGGAGTTTCTCAGGTACCAATATCAAATCGTTGCTACCACCCGACGCTTTTGTTCATGGATTAGCTCCGTAATTCACCTAGTTGTGGAGCCCCCGGCAGCCGACAGCAGTGCGGCGAACCCGTTGGCACGTGGTGTGGCCGCTGACGGATTCCCGGTGAACCCCGACTCCGTGCAACCTGCGCGGGTGACGAGACGAGAGAAACTGGTATAGCCACGCTTATGCAAATGCAGAGATATGTAAATAGTCAGAATAGGGCCCTGCTGTCAGCAGCGCCTATACAAGGCAACAAGTGTCTGGCACAGTTGTAAGCCTTAAGTGCATTTGAACGATGTGTTACAGTCGCCGCACGAACGATGGGAGACAGCATATCACAGGGAGCAATGAAGAGGGGATTTTCCCACACGACCATTTCACGAGTATACCATGAATGTCAGGAATCCGGTAAAACATCATCTCCTACATCGCCGCGGCCAGAAAAAGACCCTGCAAGAATGGGACTAAAGTCGACTGAAGAGAATCGTTCAACGTGACAGAAGTGTAACCCTTCCGCAAATTGCTGCAGATTTCAGTGCTGGGTCATCCACAAGTGTCAGCATGCGAACTATGCAACTAAACACCATCGATATGGGCTTTCAAAGCCGAAGGCCCACTCGTGTATCCTTGATGTCTGCATGACACAAAGCTTTACTCCTCACCTAGGCCTGTCAATACCAACATTGCACTGTTGATGACCAGAAGCCACTTGCCTGCTTGTACGAGTCTCATTTCAAATTGTATTGAGCAGATGGATGTGTACGAGTATAGAGACAACCTCATGAATCCATTGAACTTGCATGTCAGCAGGGGACTGTTGAAGCTAGTGGAGGCTCTGTAATGGTGTGGGATGTGTGCAGCTGGAGCGATTTGGGACCCCTGATATGTCTAGATACGACTCTGACAAGTGACACATATGAAAGCATCCTGTCTGATCACCTGCATCCATTCATGTCCACTTGCTTTCCATGGACTTGCGCAATTCCAACACATCTACTGACCACCAAACTCCGCAGACATGAACATTATTGAGCATATCTGGGATGCCTTGCAACATGCTGTTCAGAAGAGACCTCCACTCCTTAGTAATCTTACGGATTTATTGACAGCTCTGCAGGATTCATGGTGTAAATTCCCTGCAGAACTACTTCAGACATTAGTCGAGTCCATGCCATGTTGTGTTGTGACATTTCTGCATGTTCACTGGGGCCTTATGCCATATAAGCCAGGTGTACCAGTTTCTTTGGCTCTTCAGTGTATATACGCCACTATGCATCCTACTAATTTTTTAAATAAACAATATTCCACCTATTTTCTAAATTTTTACACGATATTCCATAAACTGTGGTTGATCAATTAGTATTTCCAGGAGCTGTTGGGAAGGGAGGGGGGGGGGCGAGGAAAACTAAGGCATAACTATTTAAGTAATTCGTCAACTAAACTGATATAGTGATTGGGGGAGGGGCTATTTGAATAACCTGAAGTAGCTCGTGTACACTGAAAGTGAAACAATGAACTATTTGTCGCCAATTTTTTTAATCAGTTTAATTTATTAGTCAATTAACTTGATGTCGGAAGTGCTGCTGGGTTTTTGAAGGGATAGGAAGGGCAGGGATCACATCGAAAGCAACTTAACTGAACAACAGATTGAGGACCTGTCAACCAAATGGATGGATTATCCCCACGAGGTCATAATCCTCTTAACAGAACAATAGGTTAACTACCTGACAATCGAGAGAGTACGATAGGTTTACCCCTCAATGTAGGCACCCCACACTAACAAAATGCACTCATGCCCCTGTTTCCTTACTACTCACATTGGCATAAACCTGTTGGGTGGAGTCGTGGGAGGAGCACTTTGAGGTCCATATCTGAATGAGCCCCTTGTAAGTTCCATTGCAATACTTTGCCTGATGCATCACAAAACATTCCACTAAGCATTCAGTGGGTGCTATGGTTGCAGCATGATGGTGCAGAGCCACACTTGGGAATGAATTCGCATAACTACTTAAATAATGCGTTTCCAGAGAAACTCAAAGGAACAAATTTGTAGTACTGCACTCATGGATGTATATTACCTAATAGCTCACATGCATGTCATTTTGGCAATGGTAAATGCATGTATGTTGCGCAGTGTCCAGCAGTGACGAACTGTTTGTAAATTCAAGGTGGTCACTTTGAACATCTTCTCTAAATTGACGTTGCTCATATGTATACAAGCTCTGTGAAGATATGGCATCATGTGAAATGTACATAATGGTATATTTGTACATAGCACAATGTGCAGTCTAGTATAGCCTACCTCTGTTTTTTCTCCATTGTCTTCTATTTGCTTTATTTGTGTTATGGACAGAACACAGTGGATATTAATATCTATAAAAAGTTTAATTTATGTATTAATGTTTAAATAAAGGATACAGTAAAAGAAAGAAATACGCAAGAAACCGCATTTTGGAGGTGTAAATTGGATACAATTTGATACTTTAACTGGAAAAAAATTTGGTACAAACACGACTTGAACATCGGCGAGTCTGCATATCCGTTCCCCACGGAAGTATCTCTCACATTGAGCTATGGGGGCAGCTGCAGCAGAGAGCTGGGTTCAAGTTTCCTATTGTTGGCCATGCTGCTCTCGCTTACATCGTTGTCAGAGGCCCGTTTCTAAATCGCATTTGCATTAAACCCATTGACTATGTCTTACTAGATACATTTTTGGCTTGAAATGGGTTGAGGAATCGCATGCCCATAGCCCTGTGCAGCATTTTTTCTTCATCCTGTAGTTTGGCAGAAATGTTCTGCAGCATTTGACTGTGGTTCTAAATGCTGTTCGATTAGCTCTGTGATAATTCAAAATGTCTTGATCAGCGGTACAACTCAGCCTGTCGTGATATAGTTTCAGTCTTCTTCTTTGTATGTGATACCTTTTGGGGGTTATTTAAATTTTAATTTGTGCTAAATGTCAGCTGGACTTTCTCATAGTAATCTCCTCTTTTAAGTATTCTTTGCTTATCGTTTAGTGCATTGTGTATGCATTATGGAATTGCTGCATATTTGGCACTATCTCCCATATTACTGGACCGTTATTGCGCATTTATTGTTCTTTAGCGAGTTGGGGAGTTACCTTGCTAACTCGGCGCCAGATTAACATTGCAATGCTGTTGTACAATGTTGTTTTTGGAAGTGTTTTATATCTTATTCTACGTTATCCTAAATTTTTAGGTACTTTTGATTGATGGACAACCCATATACATTTCTAAGTTGTTTGACTTCTTAACAGTGAGAGTTGACCAGCGTATTTGCACTTGTTGTATGTGGTCTATGCTATTTTGTAAATGTGTTTTGAAAGTTCCCGGTACTTGTGCTACCCAAAGATCGGACGCGCAGAATGCCCGCGCGATTTGAGGCGCCATGCCACGGAGTGCGCGGCCACTTACGCCAGAGGTTCGAGTCCTCCCTCGGGCATGGGTTTGCTTGTTGTTCTTAGCATAAGTTAGTACAGGTCTAGGGACCGATGACCTCATCAGTTCGGTCCCGTAGGAATTCACACACACGCACACAAAGAGTGTGTGTGGCGCTGGGTCCAGACTAACCCAGACGTATGTAATGTACATGTACAGTCAAACAAGTGATTAAAGTTTCAGAAAAACTGGATGATCAATTCAAGAGAAAGAGCTTCACACATTGAGCAAGTCTATGACAAGTTGATCCAGCTCTGGCCTTCATGCAAGCAGTTATTCCGTTTGGAATTGATTGATAGAGTTGTTGGCTGCCCTTCTGAGGGATATCGTGTCAAATTCTGTCCAAATGACCCTTTATATAATCAAAATGCCGAGATGCTTGGATGGTCCTGCCCACAATGCTCCAAATAATCTCAGTTGGGGAGAGATCCGGCGCCCTTGGTGGCCAAGGTAGGGTTTTGGCAAGCGCTTTGCGACTGCTGCACCTTAGCCAGCCAACTTACATGCTACCCACTCTGCAGAGCTGACACTATGTCCACTCCTCTGGCCCTGTAACTTTTATGTGTTCATATTTCAACTGTTTCAATGCATCCCTCCTCAGAAAGGACACGTGAAATGCAGATGTAACTACACATTGTGAACAATTATATAATCAACAGGGTAGAACGAAAGAAAACGAGTGACTAAGATTCAACAAACAGACTTATTTCTTCATGAAAACCCTTTCAGTTAACATGGTTCTTCTTATAAGAAATATGCTACCATACAATGGGCTACTGCATTTGTTCCGCATCATATACTTCCCCTGAACACGGGAAAAACAGTTCCCAAAGCGAACACTATCTGGATGTTTTAGGAGGGACATGAGGACATTCGTTTTTCCAGAAGACGACGAATCAACATTATGCGAGCTGATACTACTGGGCAGTAGTGCTCCATTCTTGTTATTCAGTTTTTCCGTAGTATTCTCAGACCCACAGTTACAACGAACTCCTTGGAAAAGAGGATGCTTCGTCCATCCACTCAAGTTGAATACTGTATCGCTACACTAGCATACAAAGGGTTTATCGGACAAAAGAAGAACACGGATATCACACACATGATTCATTTCTTTGTACAGGTATCTGGATATATATACACGCTCAAATAATATCTCAAATATATGCCTACATCAAGCTTAGTAAGCTCATACATAGTTCTGTGCATCGACGTGCAACAATCATCGAAGTAATTAACTACATCTTCTTCCCCAGGCTTCAGAGTTTGCTGCAAAATGCTATTAACGTACCGTTATCAGCTTCAAGCTTCGTTATAAGTTGACTAGTTCTGCCAGCTTTCTATCAATGTATTCTATATTAGCACTTTTGAATATTTAGTTATTAGTATTTGATGAATTGTCTTCCTCTGATACCACCAGAATTTGTCAATCATGCGGAATATTTGTTTGAATTCCTGAGAAGGGAGGGTTTCTTGGGTCTGCTGCAAATACCGCTGAAATTTCTGTGATGTGAATAATAGGGAAAGGGGACGCATGTCTTCTATATCCGTATCAGGCTAATCACTGGCTAATTGGCACCTCTAAGTGACTAGAGGGTGCAAATATGTGGCAAGTTTAGAGAAACATCCATTGTCTCTACACATAGCTACAAATAAGGTCAAACCCAGGCAGGCTACGGCGCATCAGGTTTCCACCCTCACCAGTGCAGTGTGGTACTGAAGGCTACAGTTAGTAACGGGGCCTGTCGGCCATCGCTTTGTGCGCAGTGACGTCACATGACAGCCAGCATTGTGCTGAGAGTGGTTACAGCCAGAGACTAACGTATGTGGTCCAGCGATCGGGGCATTTCGCAAGGCCCTGGGACTGATACAACAGCAGCGATGCTGATCACTGTGAACCACTCGTTCACCTATGAACTATTGGCTGGAGTGGTGGCTGCTGTCTGATGTTACCTGCCCTGTTGCGGCGGTGGTGGCGTGGGTCACTCGTGCTCCATAGCAGCGCCTGGCCGGCTGCAGCACCTGTGGCCGGGAGTCTGACGTTACAGCCTGGCGCCAGTCAGTTACCATGAGTTCGTGATGGCTGCGGTGGTTGTGGTGGTAGTGGCAGTGGTGGGTGGGTGTGGGGGGGGGGGGGGGTGTAGGAATGTGTTGCAGGGGCGAAAAGCACTTCCTTCCTATCCCCTAGTGTGACGTTTAAGGTCCAAACTTAGGAGGATCACTATGATCTGGCCATACATCTCTGAATGTATAATAGCTCGGGGAGCTGGGCTGTACCTGGACAAACATATTTGTGTGTAACGTTATAGAGCTAGGGCCAGTCTTTCAGGTCTCTAACATCTAGAGCCTATTATTCCACGTCTTGGATTCTGATGTAACAGAGCCAGGGCCAGTATTCCGGGTAAGCTAGGACGACAGTGCATAATCACGCCGATTTATATTTACAACAGTGGCCCTACCTCCTCAGGAATGGGAAAACACACTAGCACAGCTCGTCTGTTTTATTTTTTTAAGATCTCACAATTTTTAATTTCCGACCAAAATTTGAATTTCCCGCCATTCTATCCATAGGACGTTTGAACTCTGTCAGAAGGGAAAGGTGGAGGAGGGAGGAAATCCCATGACTGATCAATGAAATCATTGATGATATCATTGGGACAAAACCACCAAATGCCTACTCACTACTCCTAACTACCCAGATCAGCTCAGGTACAGCACTCATTGCGTTTCACCTCAGTGATCACATTAGGAGAGATAATTCGCTTTCTTGGGTTAGCCACAAGTTAAAGCGGCTCTCACGAGGCATATAAAAATAAAATATTCTGGCGAACTTGATGTTTCTGTTTAAAGCTAACTCACACCTGTCGAATCTATGGCATAGAAAATCAGAATACATCCAAGCTGTGCAAGTCCGTGATTTGCGCAAACGAGCAAACACGAATCTGAAAATCAATCATGAAAAAGATTGCACAGCGTTACAATGCAGAGAGACGGCACACGTCAGGGAAGCCAGGTGAATTGGTATTTATTAAAAGATGGTGTTGTGAGACAACAGGTGAGACTACGGTCAAGTCTTTGACACGTTTCATTGACCCTGTCCAGATAGCTCGATTTCTCACCCCAATAAAATTATTGGAATGTGGCCCACAAGAAAGAGAATCTTTAGAGTGCGTCTCTGTCAGACTACTTCGTATTTATGATTGGCTTCACCAGAAACAAATTTCTTTCAGGAGTGCTAGTTCTGCAAGGTTCGCAGAAGAGCTTCTGTAAAGTTTGGAAGGTAGGAGACGAGGTACTGGCAGACGTAAAGTTGTGAGGACGGGGCGTGAGTCGTACTTGGTTAGCTCAGTCGGTAGAGCACTTTCCCGCGACAGGCAAAGGTCCCGAGTTCGAGTCTCTGTCCGGCACACAGTTTTAATCTACCAGGAAGTTTCATATCAGCGCACACTCCCCTGTAGAGTGAAAATTTCATTCTAAATTAAAACCCATTATGGAGATTCATGGTTTAAGACCTCCCATCGATAATAGAGGTTATTTAATTTAAGACCTCCCATCGATAATAGAGATTATTTAAACAACGTCCGCCTGCTTAGCTGGGTGTCAAAGTGCTTGTCTCGCAAGCACTGGGCCTGGGTTCCATTCCCTTCAGGGTTGCAGAATTTCTTCGCTCTCGTGGAATGGGTGTTGTTTTGTCCTCATCTTTATTTCATCCTCATCATCGGCCGCAAGTCGGCCAGTGTGGCGCCGACTGAAATAACACTCGCACTAGGCAGCCGAACCCGAATGGGACCTCCCGGCCACAATGCCATACGATAATATCATTGATACTTAAACAATGTTGTAGAGAGTAATTTATTATCACTAGAAGTGGTTGCTCACTACGGTGGCTCCAGTTCTTCTAGAAAGCTTTAGAGGTCCGATACTGGAATATTGTCTTTTAACCTGGCTTTTAATGACTCAGTTTTGTTTAAAATTAAGATTTATGATTTAGCAAATTTATAAGGCGATTGTTCAAATTTGTTAGTGCTGTCTTGTAAATAAGTTCACGTGAATCATTAGTGGTAACCTAAATCGCGAAATATATAAACCAGGAATGTTCAAGATTTGTTAATCTCAGTAAGTAAAGGCACTTTCGTAGAGATGGTCAATTATCATAATAAATTTCTATTGGAGCTAGCCAAACACATTCCCACATGTATACATTCAGTGTGTTTTATTCTTAAGGCGTCTACGACAAGAGTTTTTAAACTGCACATGGCAAATCTAGTGAATTGTGGCCACTTATGCAATAGTGAAGTGGAAACTGTGGCCCGACTAAGGCAATAATGCATATTTGGTGCCAAGGAGACTAATGTACTGTATCACGTACGATTATTTTACGAATTTGCGAGCTATACGTTCTTATACCGAAATGTGGGAATTACGCGCCCAAGTGGTGGGTGAGAGTCAATATAGCCAGTTAGGATCTGCAACGGTCAGGTATAAGTGCAGTGCACCTCAAACAGTCAGAGAGAATACAACGAGATAGTCACTCATCACCGAAATCAATTCTTTGACAAGATAATTATTCTTTTGAATTAAATATAATATGTGTAGTGACCAGGAAAGTACTTGGGCTCTAACAAACAGATCTATATGAACGTTTGGTTACAGGACCATCATGTACCTCTGAATGTGCTGGTGGGTGTCGTTTGTCTGCAAAACTCTGCAGTCATGCTCTAGATATCACTGTAGATGTAATTGTAGACGCCATACGCAATGCAGCAATCTTAACTATAAATGTAAATGCGGTATGTCAATAAAATGCTCCGAGCAATACGAATGACTGCAAAACGCACAGTGAAGGAATGCAAGTTGATCGCATGGCGTATTTGCACATTCTATAATATCAGTGTTGAACGCCACGTCAATGACACTTTTGAAGTTGTTCACTGGTTCACCAATATAGTAGCCAGCGTTCTGCCACGCATAACGAAGCATTGGTCTGTATACTCCCGCAGATAACTGATTGTAAATGACAGAATGCATATTCATGATAAAGAATCTGTCGTGCAATTTCGGCTGCATATTACTGGAAGTAGTTTAATGAAGTCTGTTATTCTCTTGGTATATATTTTATATTGCCTGAAGAAATACACATCCAGAGGTTGTGCTTATTTTGTAGTTTTAGGCGGAATGATTTTTAAATCTACATGTTTTCCGCCAGATGCTTCCAGTAGTACTCGTTCATCCTTATGTCCAGACCAGGAGTCACAAAGTACTAATGACTTTCACGACAAATGTGGATTCAAAACTGACAGAAAAAAACGTCTTCAGATGTTGTTTCCTCATCTTCCCACTCACACTTGCATCGACGAAGACATTTGGAGGGCACCGCGATTCTATTTCCCTTGACACGCGGGGTCCAAACTTTCCACTGGATTCTTGGAAGCAAATATAGAGTTTGTCTGCCAATCGTCCGTTCATTGAGGTAGCAACATCGATCGTGTAACTATATGTTGCACAGTTAACTGATTGCAACATCGCGACAGTGTTTCTCTCCCCTTTCATGGGTAGTGTTCTGTCACAAGAAAGTTCATAGTTGAACTGACTCTGATCACAGTTCCATGCAGAACTAATATCGATGTTTTCTCTCGTGATATGCTCATTGACGTCAGCAACAAACGTTTGAGCTCTTTCAATAAGCTCTTCTTCGTCATCCTTATCTTTTCGTGCTTGGAGCATAGTGATACGGCATGATGTTATCCTAAACTCCTTTCCCAAATTAGTAATAAATCCTAGTGAAGCTGTAAAGTTTGTACACCCGAGATTTCTGGCTAAGTCCAATGCCCAATGTTGTAACTGCCAATAATGAACGGCGGGACCGCATTCTCGCGCTTCATCGAATATCGCCATTACACGCTCCTTGATGGTCTTGAACAGCAGTGTACGATTTCCTTTGAAAACTGTATTTCCTTCTCTTTCCTCGCCACGTAATCCAGTATGTTATTAATATTGCTTTTAGACTTCAGTTTAGGGTTCTTTTCAGAAGCTTGTCGTATGTGTCGAAAACTCTTACGTAGTAATCATCGTACATGTTCTCCAGTGTGTTGTCATCAAATGCCGTGATGATACTTGCAACTTTAACCTTCTTCTTGGGAGACGGATGGTATTCAGTGTCACTGCTCCCATCGCCTCTTCCCGCACTTGCCGCAGCACTACCGTTTGCAATGAGTTGTTCGTCATTATCATCCCTATCATCATCATTATGTGTTAGTGTTACAACAGTATCTGTTTCTAACTTATGCTCATATTTCTGCACTATAATAGATATCTGCCTCGTGATGACTGGGTGTTGTGTGCTGTCCTTAGGTTAGTTAGGTTTAAGTAGTTCTAAGTTCTAGGGTTCTGATGACCATAGATGTTAAGTCCCATAGTGCTCAGAGCCATTTGAAACATTTTTATAAAAGATACCAGAAAACATACGAATGATTCGGCTTCTACACCAATACCATCTTCACGAAGAAGGGTACTTCGTAACTTCATCTCAACTAATCGCAATACATTAGCAGGATTGACTACCAATCGCCGAGCTATCTGACGCTTCAATACACAAATGATGTCACAAAACGCAACTTCAGAGTCACATTGCACCGTCCCTACTGGTCCCGACTGGCGTACCAGCAGGTCAGTGTGCAATGCGGTATGGCATACGCAGAGCCCTCTAACGGACGACTGCAGAGTTTTGCAGATGCGGGAGTATCACTAGTGCAATAAGAGACCTTTGTATTATTTCTCACACGATTTTGGTGTATTTGTGTTTGTTCGAGCCCAAGTACTTTCCTGGTGAGTTGTTAAATATTAGTCACAATGATGCGAACGTTTATGACAGACTTGTATTGAATTTCGGGAGATTTAAGCGCATTGTTGGGCGCCAATAGAAAAGAATTACTAATTTGATGGAATTTCTAAGTTATAGTTAACTTGAAGTCAAGTGTATGTTGTTCATGGACCATAAATGAAGATGGAAATTATATCCAGACAAAACTGGTCCTTGAAAATAAATATTTTATCCATTTCACCTGATTGTGAGTTTACGGCAGAAAGAGGGATGGGAATGCCTTGGTTAGGTGTCAGAGCCTGAAAATAATTACGCGTTCTCATGCGGAACGTTCATTTCGAAAGTTTGAAAAAGTTTTCCATTCACTGGACTCGGTCACAGCCAAATACCTACTCGCACATTACAGGAATCAGTGAAATTTCAGAGAGGAGAAGTAAGCCGACTGATCTACAACAAGTAAGTGATTTTCGGTTTATGGATATGAAAGTGTGACGATCAGATTACTGATTCAGATTTATAATTTTCTTGATGCCCAAACCTCTGAAGCGAATGTTTATTTATTGGGTATAGTAAATGATAAGTCACGATAGGAACTAACAAAGACATCGATTTAGATCAAGCGGACTTCGACTGTATGAATACATGCATAGGGAATAGAGACGTTTACACTACACACAAGGTAACTATTCGAGATAATTCTGTACCAGAGAGCTTTTCAGCACACAGTTAGATGATCTCTATCAGACAGCCACGTAGTAATTTTACAGTGGTGCACACCAGTAGAAAAAAAACTGACGTTCTACGGGTCGGAGCGTGGAATATCAGATCGCTTAATCGGGATGGTAGATTAGAAAATTTAAAAACGAAAATGGATAGGTTAAAGTAAGATATAGTGGGAGTTAGTGAAGTTCGGTGGCAAGAGGAAAAGGTCTTCTGGTCAAGTGAAAAAAGGGTTAGACATACAAAATCAAATAGGGGTAATGCAAGAGTAGGTTTAAAAATGAATTTAAAAAATAGGAGCGTGATTAGGCTACCACAAACAGCGTAGTGAACGCATTGTTTTAGCCAAGATGGACGCGAAGCCCACACCTACCACAGTAGAACAAGTTTATATGCTAACTAGCTCCGCAGATGATGAAGAGATTGAAGAAATGTATGATCCGATAAAAGAAATTATTCAGAGAGCTAAGGGAACGACAGTTTAATAGTCATGGGGGACTGAAATGCGATCGTACGAAAAGGAAGAGAAAGAAAAGTAGTAGTTACATATGGACTGGTGGTAAGGACACCTGTAGAATTTTGCTCAGAGCATAACTGTGGGGCTAGGAGAAATCCTTGGGTAACACAAGAAATATTAAAATTAATCGATGAAAGGAGAAAACATAAAAATGCAGTAAATGAAGTAACCGAAAAGGAGTACAAACGTCTCAAAAATGAGATCGATAGGAAGTGCAAAATGGCTAAGCAGGGATGGCTAGAGAACAAATGTAAGGATGTAGAGGTATATACGACTAAGGGTAAGATAGGATAATTAAAGAGACCTTTAGAGAAAAGTGAACCGCCTATATGAATATCAAGAGGTCAGATGGAAGACCAGTCCTAAGCAAAGAAGGGAAAGCAGAAAGGCGGGAGGAGTATACAGAGGGTCTATACAAGGGCGATGTACTTGAGGACAATATTATGGAAATGGAAGAGGACGCAGACGAAGATGAAATGGGACGTACGATACTCCGTGAAGAATCCGACTGAGCATGTAAGACATAAGTAGAAACAAGGTTCCGGAGTAGGTAACATTCCATTAGAACTACTGGCAGCCTTGGGAGAGCGAGCCATGAAAAAACTCTACCATCTTGTGAGCAACATATGTAAATCAGGTGAAATACCCTCAGACTTCAAGACTAATATAGTAATTCCAATCCCAAAGAAACGAGTGCTGACAGATGTGAAAACTACAGAACCATAAATTTAATAAGTCATAGCTGCTCAATATTAACACTAATTCTTTACAGACCAATGGAAAAACTGGTAGAAGCCGACCTCGAGGAAGATCAGTTTGGATTACGTAGAAGTGTTGGAACAAGCGAGGCAATACTGACCTTACGATTTATCTTAGAATATAGATTAAGGAAAAGCAAACCTACGTTTCCAACATTTGCAGACTAAGAGAAAGCTTTTGACAATGATGACTGGAATACTAAAACTATCTTTAATATTCTGAATGTGGCAGGGGTGAAATACAGGGAGCGAAAGGTTATTTACAATTTGTGCAGACAGAAACAAGATGGGAGTTATAAGAGTAGAGGGGCACGAAAGGGATGCAGTGGTTGAGAAGGGAGTGAGACAGCGTGGCAGCCTATCCCCAATATTATTCAATATGTATATTGAGCAAGTAGTAAAGTAAACTAAAGAAAAATTTGGAGTAGGAATTAAAATCCATGGAGAAGAAATAAAAACTTTGAGGTTTGCCGACGACATTGTAATTCTGTCAGAGACAGCAAAGGACCTGGAAGAGCAGTTGAACGGAATGGACAGTGTCTTGAAAGGAGAACATAAGATGATCATCAACAAAAGCAAAACGAGGCTAATGGATTGTAGGCGAATTAAATCAGATGATGCTGAGAGAATTAGTTTAGGAAATGAGACACTTAAAGTAGTAGACGATTTTTGCTGTTTGGGGAGCTAAATAACTGATGATGGCAGAAGTAGAGAGGATATAAAATGTAGACATGCTATGGCTGGAAAGCGTTTCTGAAGAAGAGAAATTTTTTGACATAGAGTATAGATTTAAGTGTCAGGAAGTCTTTTCTGAAAGTATTTGTATGGAGTGTAGCCCTGTATGGAAGTGAAACATGGATGATAAGTAGTTTAGAGAAGAAGAGAACAGAAGCTTTCGAAATGTGGCGCTACAGAACAAAGCTGAAGATGTGTAGATCACGTAACTATTGAGGAGGTATTGAACAGAATTCGGAAGAGGAATTTGGGGCACAACTTATGTAGAAGAAAGGATTGGTTGGTAGGACACATTCTGAGGCATTAAGGGATCTCCAATTTAGTATTGGAAGGAAGCATAGAAGATAAAAACCGTAGAGAGAGACCAAGAGATAAATACACTAAGGAGATTCAGAAGGATTTAGATTACAAAAAAAAATGGTTCAAATGGCTCTGAGCACTGTGGGACTCAACTTCTGAGTTGACCTAGACCTTATAACTAGTTAAACCTAACTAACCTAAGGACATCATTGACATCCATACCCGAGGCAGCATTCGAACCTGCGACCGTAGCGGTCTCGCGGTTCCAGACTGCAGCGCCTAGAACCGCACGGCCACTTCGGCCGGCCTGTAGATTGCAGTAGTTACTCAATGATGAAGAAGCTTGCACAGGATTGAGTAGCATGGAGTGCTGCATCAAACCAGTGTCTGGACAGAGGACCACAACAACACAACCACACAACAAGGCACACAACTAACAACTTCATACAAATCAAATAACTGATTATGGTCGAAGCAGAGAGGATATAAAATGAAGACTGGCAATGGCAAGGAAAGCGTTTCTGAAGAATAGAAATTTGTTAATATCGAGTATAGGTTGAAATGTCAGGAAGTCGTTTCTGAAAGTATTTGTATGGAGTGTAGCCACGTATGGCAGTGAAACATGGACCATAAATAGTTTGGACAAGAAGAGAATAGAAGCTTTCGAAATGTGGTGCTACAGAAGAATGCTGAAGATTACATGGGTAGATCGCATAACTAATGAGGAGGTATTGAATAGAATTGGGGAGAAGAGGAGTTTGTGGCATAACTTGACAAGAAGAAGGGGTCGGTTGGTAGGACATGTTCTGAGACATCGAGGGATCACCAATTTAGTATTGGAGGGCAACGTGGAGGGTAAAAATCGTAGAGGGAGACCAAGAGATGAATACATTAAGCAGATTCAGAAGGATGTAGGCTGCAGTAGGTACTGGGAGATGAAGAAGTTTGCACAGGATAGAGTAGCATGAAGAGCTGCATCAAACCAGTCTCAGGACTGAAGACCACAACAACATCAACAACTAATCATAGCAAGGATAGTAATATATCAAGACAACTGTGTTTTGTGTTGCACTATGCCAATTTTTTGTTGATTTAACCAAATATTTATAACTATTGATAACATTTGTAAATCACTGCTTTACTTGAAATACAGAAAACTTTTTGCGAGTTTGTTTTTCATCAACAGACCATTTTAACACCAGTGGGTCCACCAAGCCCCCCGTTCAGCATCCATTTTAAAAATAGAAGCTTAGATATCCTAGGGTTTCGGTAGGGTAAATTCATAGGCAGCCAATTTGATAGTCGGCTATAAATTAAGATAATTTTGTTACAAATGAGAACCAAAAAATGTGCGACATCTGGCAATCATACATGCTGCACCTGCTCTTCCGACCCTTTGAGTTACCCAACATTTGTATCTTACCCAGTTGGCCTAGAGGGATGTTTGTTTACATACGGGGATCTGATAACAATGCAGTGTGAGTATGTCGTAAGGAAAAGATTCAGCGGTGGAAGAAAGGTTCAGATGGTTCAAATGGCTCTAAGCACTATGGGACTTAACATCTGAGATCATCAGTCCCCTAGAATTACAACTAATTAAATCTAACTAAGCTAAGGACATCACACACATCCATGCCCGAGGCAGGATTCGAACCTGCGACCGCAGGAGCAGCGCGGTTACGGACTGAAGAGCCTAGAACCGCTTGGCCACAGCGACCTTCAGGAAGGATGCAATTTTAAAATTAGTCTCTTCGATATTCAGATCATTAGAGACGGAGCACTAATTCAGCTATGCAAGGATGAGACAATGTGTCGTTTCACCATCAGCAACAATCCTACAACACGATGGTTATACACAGAGTCTTTCCAATGACAGGTGAATGTAAGAAACATTGTTTCAGTGCAGTTATGAACATTGTTTAATTTGTTATATTCCTGGCGGTTACGGTAACGAAATATAATTACCTAAATCGAACACGATTTTTCTTAAACCGTTTAGTGGTCTGTTTCTGTCAGCACAACCTGTCAGGTTTCTATATTTCTCCTTGATTTCCTTGAGGCAAATACCATGATTCTCCTTATGAAAAGACACGTCCATTTGCCTCCACTATACGTCACTAATATGCTCTCTTGCTTCCACTCAAATGACATTTTTGTCAATTTCCAAGGATCATCCTCCATTCTCTTTCTTTCATACACGTCGGATAATCTGACGCAAACTGAAGCAATGAAACTCCAAAAGAGAAATTTATGCCATTTACACATTAGAGGATGGAGTGCGATCTCTGAGACAAGCTTTGAAAAATTCTAAAAGTGAATGATTATTTTTTCCCTTCATCAGTTGAAGAGTCACACATTTCAGTTTTTAATTTTGGTCCTTTACATTACTTGTGCACAAACTGCAGAACGACGTTCTTGTGAAACACAACTAGCTCTTTATAGTCATGAAGTATGAGTGATATCGACAGGGGATTTTGATGTGTCGGCAGCTGGGCCAACACCTTGTAGATAGAGGTGGCTTAAAAGGCACGCTAGACTAACGCAGACGGGCGTGAAGTACTGGAACAGGATGCGTAATTAATGCTATGAAGAAAAGTACGTAGCTGGTATAATACTTATCTTTAATCAATCATTGTGGTACATCGCACAAAGGAGACTTTAATTACAATCACTGTAAGGCTAATGGCGCCTTGCTAGTTCGTAGCCATTAACTTAGCTGAAGGCTATTCTGTCTCTCGGCTAATGAGAGAGAAAGGCTTCGTACGTCTAGTCGGTAGCTCTGTCGTCCGTACAACTGGGGCTGAGTTCGAGTCAGTCTCTCGAGACCTGCCTTGTGGTGGCGCTAGGTTTGCGATCACACAGTGGCGACACGCGGGTCCGACATGTACTACAGGACCGCGGCCGATTTAAGCTACCACCTAGCACGTGTGGTGTCTGGCTGTGACACCACAGATTTCAAATTGATGCCATATTTTTAGATTTCCAGAAGGTTTTCGACACCGTTCCTCACAAGCGTCTTCTAATCTAACTGCGTGCCTATATAATATCACCTCAGTTGTGTGGCTGGATTCGTGATTTCCTGCCAGAAAGGTCACAGTTCGTAGTAATAGACGGAGAGTCATAGAGTAAAACAGAAGTAATATCCGGCGTTCCTCAAGGAAGTGTTACAGGCTCCCTGTTGTTCCTGGTCTATATTAACGACATAGGAGACAGTCTGAGTAGCCGTCTTAGATTGTTTGCAGATGATGCTGTCTTTTACCGTCTTGTAAAGTCATCAGATGATCAAAACGAATTTCAAAATGATTTAGATGAGATATCTGTATGGTGATAAAAGTGGCAATTGACCCTGAATAAAGAAAAGTGTGAAGTTATTCACATGAGTACTAAAAGAAATCCGCTAAATTTCGATTACGTGATAAGTCACACAAATCTTCAGGCTGTAAATACAACTAAATACTTAGGGATCACAATTACAAATACCCTAATTTGGAATGATCACATAGATAATGTTTTGGATAGAACAAACCAAAAACTGCGATTCATTGGCAGAACACTTAGAAGGTTCAACAGGTCTACTAAAGAGACTGCTTACACCACGCTTGTCAGCCCTATTCTGGGGCACTGCTGTGCGATGTGGGATCCGCATCAGGTGGGACTAACGTATGACATCGAAAAAGTTTAAAGAATGATTCCTCGTTTTGTATTGTCGCGAAATAGGGGAGATAGTGCCACAGACACGATACATTAATTGATGTGGCAATCATTAAAGCAAAGGCGTTTTTCGTTGCGACGGGGTCATCTCATGAAATTTCTATCACCAGTTCTCCTCTCCGATTGCGAAAAGATTCTGCTGGTACCCATCTACATAGAGAGGAATGATCATCACGATAAAATAAGAGAAATCAGGGCTCGCATAGAAAAATTTAAGTGCTCGTTTTTCCCGCGCGCCATGCGAGAGTGAAACGGTTCATTGAACTCTCTGCCAGGGACTTTATTGTGAATGGCAGAGTAATCACGTAGATGTAAGTGTAGATGCAGGTGAACTTGACAGTATCAGCCCGCACATCAGTATGACGTTACAACCCCTCTGGACTGAATGCATGCACTGATTCGGTCGGGAAAAATGTCAAAGAGCCGTTTTCTCCACTCCTGAGGCGTTCTGGCCTGCAGCTGTTGTGATTCGTGCTTGATATCCGGGATACTGACACTGCGACCGACTTGATGTCGCATCTCGTCCCACACATGTTGTGCTGGGACAGCACATGGGAGCGGCTCACAGTCACAAGTACAGTTCGCAGAGACATGTACCATTTGTGGACGAGCATTATCCTGTGGAAAAATAAAACTGCAATACCGTCACAACTCTCACATAAGAGGCTACATATGAGTCCGCAGGATGTTCACGAAGTAACCGTTGTGTTGTCAGAGTTCTCTTAATCACAGCCAGATGTGACCCGGGGTCATACTCAATTGCTCCTCACATGACAAAGCCACGAGTAACAACGTTGTAGCAGCACCACTACGAGGATACAGTTTACGTTTCCTTTAAATAGACGCTATAATGGTAGCACCGTTGTGCCCTCTAGAGAGGGACTTCTCCCCAGGTTACCGTCATATCCACCAACGATGGCCATCTTGCGTGGTGTAGAACCACAATTCATCACTGAACGCAATGCTACACCAGTCATCAGTATCCTGTGCTTCCCAATTATGCTTCCAAACGCAACCAATTGTGTTGTGGGGTTAACAACAATCTAAGCATGGGATGCTACTTCCCACCTGCTGGACTCTCCAATGAATTGTGCGGGATAACTCAAAATGTGGCCTGGAGCCCACTAATTTTCTTTGGATGGCAGGCGAAGATGTGAAGCGGTTCAATGTTCTTAACACGGCGCTCCTTTCATCTAGTGGTCATACGTGGTCGACCGGGACCTTGAAGACAAGTATGTCTGCTCTAACGTTGGCATGCAAACAAACACTGGGCCACTAACTCATCCGCATGCCCCAAAAATATGGGTACTGCAAGCAGGAGAACCACAGACTTTCTAGGTACAATTCGACCTTCTAGCAGTCACTGACCTTGAACTAATGACATTAACGATGAAGGTTGCGTACAGGAGACACTTAATGACCCTTCACTTTGAATACAAAATATCATCGCGTCTCACTGTCTCACCCTCCGCCTTCTCCTTCCATTATTATACCAAATCGGAACTGCGAATCAGCTTCAATCCCTATGGTTTCCATCTTGCCGATGCTCAAAAGTATCCAAACTTCCTGAATTGCCTAAAGGAAACAGCCAATCAGTCGGTACCCCGTGATGCTTTCACGTGATTGCCGAAAGCTAATCGTGTCAGATGGAGGCCAAGAGAGGAGCAGCATGGTTTGTCAGCAGAAGCACAGCTTTGTCAAGCTGCAGTTTGTCTGATTTCGCAGAATCCTGTCACAAATGCTTTAGCAGAACATACACACCGCTTTGTCAAGTCTGGACTTGTCTCAGACTTTGCCGACTTCGCAGAAACACACACACACACATTTAGATCTCCCAGTCACAGCCTAGTATTTTACCAGCCATTAAAACAAAACAGATATATAGCAGTAAAGTAATATGTAGTTTTGAGCGATGGACCATCTACACAAGGTGTGGCTATAAAATAACGGCACTACTGCTGCAAAACATTTTATTTCAGAAACATACATCTTTAGGTATTCTCATCTCAACAAATTCCCCTCCTGTATTCCTACGACATTCCAATGAAATTATCCATTCATAGAAACAGTGCTTGAAGTCTTGCTCTGTGAACTCCTTGATGTCGTTTACCACTTTAACTTACATTGTTTCAACAGACTGAAACCTTATTTCTTTTAATGCTGATTTGAACTTTGGGAGTAGATAAAAATCACATGGTGCTACATCTGACGAATAAGGAGGATGGTCTAACACTTTTACTTAAAACTTAGGAAAATATTGCAATCTGTTTGTGTTTGTCCTTTTTGCTGACGGATACAAGAAACATGATTCTGAAAGCCGTTACAAGAAATGCTATCCTGATACATTATATTTCTGAACTCCGTTAGCAGAAATGCTGTCCTGATGCAATATGTTTCTGAACGCCCATATTAAGTATAAATGGGAGCTGTGAGTTAATCTCTTGTTAATGCCAGACTTCTTCAGTCAACCACGAGGACAACCGCCTCGTGTCGGCAGCGTCGGTTGTGTGAAAACGGCAGTTCGAAGACGCTAGAAGACGGTCGTCCAGTCACACATGTTCAGTCTGAACGTCTTCCATTGGAGTGGCGTTGCACACCCAATTCGTTGTAGTGGTGATTCTAGGTCTGAAGTCGCATGTGTTGCTTTAGTTATATTGTTATTCGTGATGATGCTCTTAAACAGTTAGCTATCAGGATCACTGAAGAATTCTACTACACCTCCATTTTTTGTCACTGTCTTGTTTCGAGTTGGTTCATGTTATCTCCTCTGGCATAATCTCTCCCTACACGTAATACATTGCCGAAATGTGACGCACTTACTGCATCTAACGGTGTTCCCTAGGATACTGCCAACAAACCTTCTTTATCTGCGAACGGGAGTGGTTCTCTGTCAGTGATCACTGTTACTACCTCAAAAATCTGATGCTGCTTCTTTCTGATATTAAATGATAATACTTAGGTTTGCGACGTAAAACAATTAATTTTATCAAGGAGGTATCTTTGACACCCGCAGTAAAACTAAGTGCACAAACAAATTCCTGATTGTGAAGACTGTATGACGTGTGGTTGAACAGCGATACCTATTAACTGAGACTTGAGCAGTTAAGTGACGCGTTTATGGTGGTCAAGGAGTGTCCGCTGGCGGAAGAAAGGTGAGGCGACCGAAGCGCCGTTATGGAGCCCCTGAAAAACGCTGATCTCTATGCTGGGTAAAATTCCCTTGATCATACCGATGACGCACCGGAAAATGATAGCTGTCGAAAAGTGCAAGCGGAAAAATGGAACAAAGAAAAATTGGATGATTGTTTTCAGTAAGTGAACTGAACGTAAATAATAAATTTTGTAAGTAAGTTCTTAGTTTCCAGCGAGAAATGCGTAAATAATATCGTGGGCCATCAAATAAGGCATGTATCATGTTCCGCAACCATAGAAAAAGCATGCTTATTCAGGATAATCGGTGATTCTAGATTATCTCTGTAGTCTGGGTCCAGTAAACCGGGGTCTTGCTTCAACTGCATCGTGTTTTGAGAGGGACGATCGGAGGTTGACTTGGTTGTTTCACTCCTTTTTTACGCAAGAAGCAGATATTTTAACTGACTTACACCAGTTGTATTTAACTTGTTTTTCTGAGGAATAGCTGACAGATGTATTGGATACGACAACAACGCGCTTCTGGCAGTTCTCAGATAAAACATAATGATGTCATATTTTACTGAATAAATTATTACTTTGAACTGTTTTCTTCTCTATCTCTCTCTCTCTCTCGACCGAGCGAGGTGGCGCAGTGGTTAGCACACTGGACTCGCATTCGGGAGGACGACGGTTCAATCCCGCGTCCGGCCATCCTGATTTAGGTTTTCCGTGATTTCCCTAAATCGCTCCAGGCAAATGCCGGGATGGTTCCTCTGAAAGGGCACGGCCGACTTCCTTCCCTAATCCGATGAGACCGATGACCTCGCTGTTTGGTCTCTTCCCCCAAAAACCAACCAACCATCTCTCTCTCTCTCTCTCTCTCTCTCTCTCTCTCTCTCTCTCTCTCACGCACACACACACACACACACACACACACACACCGGAGGAGTATGTAAATGATTACTGTTGCTGTTCTCTTTGTCACACAGAACTGCTACCAGAGAGCATTAGTATTGTCCGTGTTTAATATTGTTACCAGGCCTGGCGCGGTACATACCGTAAGGGACATGAAAAGCGATAGATGTTGAGTGATTACTGTGAAGGACACAAAAATACTGTATCGTCACGTGAGGCAGCAGCATTAACTGAAAGGAGCGTCATTTGTGGGTCATCATTTGGCAGCTAGACGAATCGAGCAGGAACAGGACAACTTCCTACTTTCTGGATACAATTCGACGTTTAACACTGTCACGGGACGTGGATGCACGACGTCTTAAGTGACTCTGAAGATTGCCTCCTTGCAGGAGTAGGTCAACAACCTTTGACCCTGAAGGCAAGTAGTCACTCCCTTCTCCTCGGCCCTCTCCTCCAGTGTCCATCAGCCACAATCCAGTATTTTACCAGCTACTAAAACAACACACCCAATCTGTATGTACCCCATTTGGCACTTTCTTCTAAAGCCACATTTTTTGGCCAGATCACCGAGTGAGACGTCGCAGTGGTTAGCACATTGGACTCGCTTTTGGGAGGACGACGATTCAATCTCGCGTCCGGCCATTCTGATTTAGGTTTTCCATGATTTCCCTAAATCACTGCAGGCAAATGCCGGGATGGTTCCTTTGACAGGACACGGCCGACTTCCTTCCCCACCCTTCCCTAATCCGATAAGACTGATGACTTTCGCTGTTTTGTCAACTCAACCCAACCGAACCCCCTTGGCAAGTCAGAGATTTTGATCAAACGCATATTTCGATGTCCCAATCACAATACAATATTTTACTGATGATTTACACAAAACAGCCATTCACTAACTGGTCCCCGACCCGCTATAATGAACATGCTCAAAATATTCCAGATGCCCTCAATTAAGTCAACAAAGCAAGTAGCCTATCATTACGTAGCCCGTAGGAAAAAGAATCCTAAGGACTTGCACCCACCCCATCTGCATGATAGACGCATTTTACCTACATCTGGAATTATACTCTGCTGTAAAATTTCGTATAGTTATCTCACACGCCATGACTGTAAGTTTGTACGTCAATCTGGTGATCCGACCCTTTCGGCTAACATTCATGAGCAGAATTCCAAGGAGTGTTTTGAAAAAGTATAACACTCGTTCACTTTCCACTTTTGTAACCCAATATGCTCTACAGATTGTCGACATGTTACTTTGGCCTGCTTGATCACCAGATCTGTCTCCAATTGAGCACATGTGGGACATTACCAGATGTCCCATGAACCATGGACCTTGCCGTTGGTGGGGAGGCTTGCGTGCCTCAGCGATACAGATGGCTGTACCGTAGGTGCAACCACAACGGAGGGGTATCTGTTGAGAGTCCAGACAAACATGTGGTTCCTGAAGAGGGGCAGCAGCCTTTTCAGTAGTTGCAGGGGCAACAGTCTGGATGATTGACTGATCTGGCCTTGTAACATTAACCAAAACGGCCTTGCTATGCTGGTACTGCGAACGGCTGAAAGCAAGGGGAAACTACAGCCGTAATTTTTCCCGAGGACATACAGCTTTACTGTATTGTTAAATGATGATGGCGTCCTCTTGGGTAAAATGTTCCGGAGGTAAAATAGTCCCCCATTCGGATCTCCGGGCGGGGACTACTCAAGAGGACGTCGTTATCAGGAGAAAGAAAACTGGCATTCTACGGATCGGAGCGTGGAATGTCAGATCCCTTAATCGGGCAGGTAGGTTAGAAAATTTAAAAAGGGAAATGGATTGGTTAAAGTTAGATATAGTGGGAATTAGTGAAGTTCGGTGGCAGGAGGAACAAGACGTTTGGTCAGGTGATTACAGGGTTATAAATACAAAATCAAATAGGGGTAATGCAAGAGTAGGTTTAATAATGAATAAAAAAATAGGAGTGCGGGTTAGCTACTACAAACAGCATAGTGAACGCATTATTGTGGCCAAGATAGACACAAACCCCATGCCTACTACAGTAGTACAAGTTTATATGCCAACTAGGTCTGCAAATGATGAAGAAATTGATGAAATGTATGACGAGATAAAAGAAATTATTCAGGTAGTGAAGGGAGACGAAAATTTAATAGTCATGGGTGACTGGAATTCGTCAGTAGGAAAAGGGAGAGAAGGAAACATAGTAGGTGAATATGGATTGGGGGGAAGAAATGAAAGAGGAAGCCGCCTTGTAGAATTTTGCACAGAGCATAACTTAATCATAGCTAACACTTGGTTCAAGAATCATAAAAGAAGGTTGTATACCTGGAAGAATCCTGGAGATACTAATAGGTATCAGATAGATTATATAATGGTAAGACAGAGATTTAGGAACCAGGTTTTAAATTGTAAGACATTTCCAGGGGCAGATGTGGATTCTGACCACAATCTATTGGTTATGAACTGCAGATAGAAACTGAAGAAACTGCAAAAAGGTGGGAATTTAAGGAGATGGGACCTGGATAAACTTAAAGAACCAGAGGTTGTAGAGAGTTTCAGGGAGAGCATAAGGGAACAATTGACAGGAATGGGGGAAAGAAATACAGTAGAAGAAGAATGGGTAGCTTTCAGGGATGAAGTAGTGAAGGCAGCAGAGGATCAAGTAGGTAAAAAGACGAGGGCTAATAGAAATCCTTGGGTAACAGAAGAAATATTGAATTTAATTGATGAAAGGAGAAAATATAAAAATGCAGTAAATGAAGCAGGCAAAAGGGAATACAAACGTCTCAAAAATGAGATCGACAGAAAGTGGAAAATGGCTAAGCAGGGATGGCTAGAGGACAAATGTAAGGATGTAGTGGCTTGTCGCACTAGGGGTAAGATAGATACTGCCTACAGGAAAATTAAAGAGACCTTTGGAGAGAAGAGAACCACTTGTATGAATATCAAGAGCTCAGATGGCAACCCAGTTCTAAGCAAAGAAGGGAAGGCAGAAGGTGGAAGGAGTATATAGAGGGTATATAGAGGGTATATAGGGGGTATATAGAGGGTATATAGAGGGTATATACAAGGGCGATGTACTTGAGGACAGTATTATGGAAATGGAAGAGGATGTAGATGAAGATGAAATGGGAGATAAGATACTGCGTGAAGAGTTTGACAGAGCACTGAAAGACCTGAGTCGAAACAAGGCCCCGGGAGTAGACAACATTCCATTAGAACTACTGATGGCCTTGGGAGAGCCAGTCATGACAAAACTCTACCATCTGGTGAGCAAGATGTATGAGACAGGCGAAATACCCACAGACTTCAAGAAGAATATAATAATTCCAATACCAAAGAAAGCAGGTGTTGACAGATGTGAAAATTACCGAACTATCAGTTTAATAAGTCACAGCTGCAAAATACTAACGCGAATTCTTTACAGACGAATGGAAAAACTGGTAGAAGCGGACCTCGGGGAAGATCAGTTTGGATTCCGTAGAAATGTTGGAACACGTGAGGCAATACTAACCTTACGACTTATCTTAGAAGAAAGATTAAGAAAAGGCAAACCTACGTTTCTAGCATTTGTAGACTTAGAGAAAGCTTTTGACAACGTTAACTGGAATACTCTCTTTCAAATTCTGAAGGTGGCAGGGGTAAAATACAGGGAGCGAAAGGCTATTTACAATTTGTACAGAAACCAGATGGCAGTTATAAGAGTCGAGGGGCATGAAAGGGAAGCAGTGGTTGGGAAAGGAGTGAGACAGGGTTGTAGCCTCTCCCCGATGTTATTCAATCTGTATATTGAGCAAGCAGTAAAGGAAACAAAAGAAAAATTCGGAGTAGGTATTAAAATTCATGGAGAAGAAGTAAAAACTTTGAGGTTCGCCGATGACATTGTAATTCTGTCAGAGACAGCAAAGGACTTGGAAGAGCAGTGTCTTGAAAGGAGGATATAAGATGAACATCAACAAAAACAAAACGAGGATAATGGAATGTAGTCAAATTAAATCGGGTGATGCTGAGGGGATTAGATTAGGAAATGAGACACTTATAGTAGTAAAGGAGTTTTGCTATTTAGGGAGTAAAATAACTGATGATGGTCGAAGTAGAGAGGATATAAAATGTAGACTGGCAATGGCAAGGAAAGCGTTTCTGAAGAAGAGAAATTTGTTAACATCGAGTATAGATTTAAGTGTCAGGAAGTCGTTTCTGAAAGTATTTGTATGGAGTGTAGCCATGTATGGAAGTGAAACATGGACGATAACCAGTTTGGACAAGAAGAGAATAGAAGCTTTCGAAATGTGGTGCTACAGAAGAATGCTGAAGATAAGGTGGGTAGATCACGTAACTAATGAGGAGATATTGAATAGGATTGGGGAGAAGAGAAGTTTGTGGCACAACTTGACTAGAAGAAGGGATCGGTTGGTAGGACATGTTTTGAGGCATCAAGGGATCACAAATTTAGCATTGGAGGGCAGCGTGGAGGGTAAAAATCGTAGAGGGAGACCAAGAGATCAATACACTAAGCAGATTCAGAAGGATGTAGGTTGCAGTAGGTACTGGGAGATGAAGAAGCTTGCACAGGATAGAGTAGCATGGAGAGCTGCATCAAACCAGTCTCAGGACTGAAGACCACAACAACAACCAGATGACAACTCCAGCTTCACGCACAAACAGCAATAATAGTCCTGAAATTTTACTGACCAAGTGCAACAGATATGGAACTCCATCCCACAAACTGACATCTGGCGCTTGTGCAACACGATCCATGGGCATTTCATGTTTACATTCAGGCTTTGTCAGCAGAACCACACTTTGTCAAGTCCCTACTTGGCTGACTTCATGTAAACCTGACACAGCTTCATCAGTAGAACGCACCCATAGTTTATCAAGTCTGGACTTACACCTTTATGTCTAGTATTTTACCAGCCATTAAAACGAAACAGTCAGTGAGTATGTACTCCTTCTTATTCCCTGTACCTGTCACTTAGCAACGAGCAAAGTTCGATTATTGTACCACATTTCGTGCAAGACACAATTTACCCTCAAATTAAGCACTTTAACATCTGCATTGTTGTTCTACAGCAGTAAGAAAACGCATGGAACCCTTACAGTCATTGCTGATCCGACTTACACTTTAAACTATGTTCGACAGTGAGCAAAATTTTATCTTTATACCACATTTGGCGCAAGGCGTTACGGACCCCCATCTACCCAGTTCAAATATTTCCACATCTAAATTTTCTGTGTTCTTTATTAAAACACATGTGCCACTACTGTATCATTTGCAGGTTAAGGTGCACTTGGCAACAAGCAGAGTTCACTCGTTCTACTGTTCTTAGTGCAAGGCTGCAACTATTCTGTAACTTAAAGGTTAAAATAGAAAAATTATTTTTTTTGCTCTCAAATTGTCGCAGTGTTATTACTACATCTATAAATTGTCTGTATTATTTTTTTCAAAAATATGTAAAGATGTTGACATTACTGGCAGAAGAGTTTAAGATGCCCTTAACTCTTCCACTGATGTACGAAAACGAAATTTCACACATTTACCGACTGGAACTTTGGTGGCAAGGCACCTCTACAATGTTTGCATACAGTATAATCATAATCTATTACTAACTTATAGCATTCTTATCCCCGATGTCACATTTTATGGCACATTAGCACAAAAGAGAATACTAAAACTGGTGTGTTTCACTAAAACTGCATATTTTCGTAAAACTTACACAAGTGCCAAATACGATATGTAACTTTTGTAAACATTAGTTAGTTTCTTTGTATCAGACAGAACGATGGACAAGCTTCCACACTGTGGGATGTTCAATCTCTGATCACAAATAAATAGTCGACCTCTGCAGTAAAATTAAATAGCACTTACAGTTGTCTGTATTATTTATCAAAATACCTACAGATTTCTTTGGACCTTGCCGTTGGTGGGAAGGCTTGCGTGCCTCAGCGATACAGATAGCCGTACCGTAGGTGCAACCCCAACGGAGGGGTATCTCTTGAAGAGGCCAGACAAACGTGTGGTTCCTGAAGAGGGGCAGCAGCCTTTTCAGTAGTTGCAGGGGCAACAGTCTGGATGAATGACTGATCTGGCCCTGTAACACTAACCAAAACGGCCTTGCTGCGCTAGTACTGCGAACGGCTGAAATTAAGGGGAAACTACAGCCGTAATTTTTCCCGAGGGCATGCTGCTTTACTGTATAGTTAAATGATGATGGCGTCCTCTTGGGTAAAGTATTCCGGAGGTAAAATAGTCCCCCAGTCGGATCTCCGGGCGGGGACTACTCAAGAGGACGTCGTTATCAGGAGAAAGAAAACTGGCGTTTTACGGATCGGAGCGTGGAATGTCAGATCCCTTAATCGGGCAGGTAGGTTAGAAAATTTAAAAAGGGAAATGGATAGGTTAAAGTTAGATATGGTGGGAATTAGTGTTCGATGGCAGGAGGAGCAAGACTTTTGGTCAGCTGAATACAGGGTTATAAATACAAAATCAAATAGGGGTAATGCAGGAGTAGGTTTAATAATGAATAAAAAATAGGAGTGCCGGTAAGCTACTACAAACAGCATAGTGAACGCATTATTATGGCCAAGATAGACACGAAGCCCACGCCTACTACAGTAGTACAAATTTATATACGAAATAGCTCTGCAGATGATGAAGAAATTGAAGAAATGTATGATGAAATAAAAGAAATTATTCAGATAGTGAAGGGAGACGAAAATTTATTAGTCATGGGTGACTTGAATTCGGTAGTAGGAACATGGAGAGAAGGAAACGTAGTAGGTGAATATGGTTCAAAAAATGGCTCTCAGCACTATGGGACTTAACTTCTTAGGTCATCATTCCCCTAGAGCTTAGAACTACTTAAACCTAACTAACCTAAGGACATCACACACATCCATGCCCGCGGCAGGATTCGAAGCTGCGACCAGACTGTAGCGCCTAGAACCGCTCGACCACTCTGGCCGGCGGTGAATATGGATTGGGGGGGGGGGGGCGAAGATATGAAAGAGGAAGTCGCCTGGTAGAATTTTGCACAGAGCACAACTTAATCCTAGCTAACACTTGGTTCAAGAATCACAAAGGAAGGTTGTATACTTGGAACAAGCCTGGATATACTGACAGGCTTCAGATAGATTATGTAATGGTAAGACAGAGATTTAAGAACCAGAATTGTAAGACATTTCCAGGGGCAGATGTGGACTCTGACCACAATCTATTGGTTATGAACTGTAGATTTAAACTGAAGAAACTGCAAAAAGGTGGGAATTTAAGACGATGGGACCTGGATAAACTGAAAGAACCAGAGGTTGTACAGAGTTTCAGGGAGAGCGTAAGGGAACACATGACAGGAATGGGGAAAAAATACAGTAGAAGAAGAATGGGTAGCTTTCAGGGATGAAGTAGTGAAGGCAGCAGAGGATGAAGTTGGTAAAATGACGAGGGCTACTAGAAATCCATGGGTAACAGAAGAAATATTGAACTTAATTGATGAAAGGAGAAAATATAAAAATGCAGTAAATGAAGCAGGCAGAAAGGAATACAAACGTCTCAAAAATGAGATCGACAGGAAGTGCAAAATGGCTAAGCAACGATGGCTTGAGGACAAATGTAAGGATGTAGTGGCTTATCTCGCCAGGGGTAAGATAGATACTGTCTACAGGAAAATTAAAGAGACCTTTGGAGGAAAGAGAACCACTTGCATGAATATCAAGAGCTCAGATGGAAACCCAGTTCTAAGCAAAGAAGGGAAAGCAGAAAGGTGGAAGGAGTATTGGAGGGTCTATACAAGTGCGATTTACTTGAGGACAATATTATGGAAATGGAAGAGGATGTAGATGAAGATGAAATGGGAGATATGATACTGCGTGAAGAGTTTGACAGAGCACTGAAAGACCTGAGTCGAAACAAAGCCCCAGGAGTAGGCAACATTCCATTAGAACTACTGACAGCCTTGGGAGAGCCAATCCTAACAAAACTCTACTATCTGGTGAGCAAGATATATGAGACAGGCGAAATACCCTCAGACTTCAAGAAGAATATAATAATTCCAATCCCAAAGAAAGCAAGTGTTGAAAGATGCGAAAATTACCGAACTATCAGTTTAATAAGTCACGGCTGCAAAATACTAACGCGAATTCTTTACAGACGAATGCAAAAACTACTAGAAACCGACCTCAGGGAAGATCAGATTGGACTCTGTAGAAATATTGGAACGCGTGTGGCAATACTGACACTTATCTTAGAAGCTAGATTAAAGAAAGGAAAACCTACGTTTCTAGCTTTTGTACACTTAGAGAAAGCTTTTGACAATGTTGACTGGAATACTCGCTTTCAAATTCTGAATGTGGCAGGGGTAAAATACAAGAAGCGAAAGGCTGTTTACAATTTGTACAGAAACCAGATGGCAGTTATAACAGTCGAGGGACACAAAAGGGAAGCAGTGGTTGGGAAGGGAGTGAGACAGGATTGTAGCCTCTCCCCGATGTTATTCAATCTGTATATTGAGCAAGCAGTAAAAGAAACAAAAGGAAAGTTTGAGTAGGTATTAAAATCCATGGAGAATAAATAAAAACTTTGAGGTTCGCCGATGACATTGTAATTCTGTCAGAGACAGCAAAGGACTTGAAAGAGCAGTTGAACGGAATGGATAGTGTCCTGAAAGGAGGATGTAAGATGAACATCAACAAAAACAAAACGAGGATAATGGAATGTAGTCGAATTAAGTCGGTTGATGCTGATGGCATTAGATTAGGAAATGAGACACTTAAAGTAGTAAAGGAGTTTTGCTATTTGGGGAGCAAACTAACTGATGATGGTCGAAGTAGAGAGGATATAAAATGTAGACTGGCAATGGCATGGAAAGCGTTTCTGAAGAAGAGAAATTTGTTATCATCGAGTATAGATTTAAGTGTCAGGATGTCGATTCTGAAAGTATTTGTATGGAGTGTAGCCATGTATGGAAGTGAAACATAGACGATAAATAGCTTGGACAAGAAGAGAATAGAAGCTTTTGAAATGTGGTGCTACAGAAGAATGCTGAAGATTAGATGGATAGATCACGTAACTAATGAGGAGTTATTGAATAGGATTGGGGAGAAGAGATATTTGTGACACAACTTGACTAGAAGAAGGGATCGGTTGGTAGGCCATGTTCTGAGGCATCATGGGATCACCAATTTAGTATTGGAGGGCAGCGTGGAGGGTAAAAATCGTAGAGGGAGACCAATAGATGAATACACTAAGCAGATTCAGAAAGATGTAGGTTGAAGTAGTGACTGGGAGATGAAGAAGCTTGCACAGGATAGAGTAGCATAGAGAGCTGCATCAAACCAGTCTCAGGACTTAAGACCACAACTACAACGGTACGAAACACACACTATTCTCTTATTGGCACTATCGATTCGACTTACACGTTAAGCTTCACTTGATGACGACAGCAGTATGGCATTTGTACAACAACAACCGAACCAAAAATGATCTGTATTATTTGTCAGAACAGGGGAAGATTTGTTCTATAACAGTACAACACGAACATGGCTCTCTTATCACCACTACTGCTGTGTATTTATTTAGACTCAGCAAATTACGTCCCGCTTGGAGATAGCACAAGTGTCGATTTGTCTGCGAAGGTACATTTGCCTTTATGTTGACTCAGCGAAGTGTAACATGCTTGGAGACCGGATCAATGTGCAGGCGCAGGCAGTAGCAAGCTGACACAAGTGACTCACCGATACCATCACACAGTGGAAACTACACGACACTTTGATCAAATAACACCATGTTAAGGAGAATTCCGCTCACAGCTGCTGCAATTGTTTTATTGATACACAACCAATTTCGCCGGCCGGAGTGGCCGTGCGGTTCTAGGCGCTACGGTCTGGAGCCCAGCGACCGCTCCGGTTGCAGGTTTGAATCCTGCCTCGGGCATAGATGTGTGTGATGTCCTTAGGTTAGTTAGGTTTAATTAGTTCTAAGTTCTAGGAGACTGATGACCTCAGAAGTTAATTCGCATAGTGCTCAGAGCCATTTGAATCATTTGAACCACAACCAATTTCACCGCCCAAAGCCGTATTATCACACCCAACCTACATGGTAAACAGCAATATACAGTGTGTCAACAAATGTAATATCTAAAATAAACTCACAATGTTAAAAGGTCATAGTGTATCCGTCACTGCCAGCCAAGGTGTATTATTCAATGAATAATGTTTAGATTACAATGGCGCAAATACGAGTGACGAAGACATAACCCATTAATTTCGTAAAAATTGATGGCAGGTTAATCATGTAGTTACAGACCCTAACCGGTAGTCTTAACATCTCAATTTAAAATGCATTCAGTGACATGGGACAATTGGCCACTCCTTAATATACAGTCCTAATTACATTGTAATAAACTGCCGTGTACATTACCACGCTGGTGACATAGGGTAGGTGTTACAACTTAACAACTAGCCCTAACGAAATTGTAACAAATTATCCAATATTTGCCATTTTATATTCAGCTGCAGATTTTAATACACATTTGGTGTCACAGGACAAGCTTATCCATCATTTTCTTTAACGTAAACAACAGCTTACGAAGCTAACATATCTGATTTGGTGCATTTTGAAGCTATAGTTACGTATTAAGAAAATTTGCAGTTTTAGTGACATACATTATTAACCCTTTCATGATTAAAATTTATTTTATGTATATTTGAAAAAGAGAATCTTGAAAATCAAGACACTTGTATCCCAAGGACCTAACTAGATGCATGTTTTCACGTGAAATTATTAATTTTGTAATGATTTCATCATAGATGTCAATCATGACAGAAAGTATAATAAAACAACATCAAAACATATTTTTTCTCCTGACAGGAAAAGAAAAAGAAACATGAAATATCGGTTACAAGATTTCAACATAGCATATGAAGATGACTTTGACATACCACACACCAATGTTTTCAACATTCTGTCAAGTTTTCTGGGGCACATACGTTACAGTACATACAAATTTTGCACAAAGCAGCAGAATTACTGTGGTTTGTAGTACTGTTTCAGAACAATGTCTATGACGTACAAGAAACCACACTTCGTTACTTCAGACGGTCTTGGAATGGAGAAAATGGTGATGTGATCTGATTCCGGTGAAATTGGCTCACTGCGCCACCTATAAGCACACGGCGCACTATTTGATCCATACAGCCTTCTCAGCCTTCTATATACTTTCCCCATAGTCCGTAGTATTTTTGTCCCAAGTTCTGAAGCATCTCGCTACATGCTAGCACTAGATAGATGTGAGATACGAGTTGTGGCTACAAAATAAAGGGACTGATGCTGTCACAGGGTACTAACACATGGGTCAAAGATAAACGAGCATTAGTTGTAAAGCGTGAAGTTTTCTCAGTCGAATGCGACATCTCTGGTTTCTCTAGACAAATCTGTACAGTCATGGCCTTCGTTCGTGTAAAGCTTGTTGTTTTGTTTTGCCGAAAAAATAAGGTAGCAACAGAGCAACGGATTGTCATGAAGTCTCAAGTGAAACACGGAAGAATTTCTACTGGAACTTATCTTTCATTAAAATATGTGTACGGTGAGGACTATATATCACATACGTGAGTTTGAGTGGTTCAAGAGTTTACAAGATGGCCGAGAAGACGAAGATGACTCACTCCCGGGATGCCCTTAAAGGTAAAAACGGATGAGCCTCTCGAAAAAGTAACCTGATTCGACCTGATCGTCTATTGAGTGTTCGATCGATTGCTGAAACTCTAGAAACTGACAAAGAGACGGAAATAAATTTTAAATAACCGTTTTAATACGAGAAACGTGTCTGCGAAACTGGCGACGCAAAATCTCAGAATACAGATTTTGAATATTACTAAAAATGATTCAAATTTCTTGGGAGAAGTAATAATATGTAACGAATCTTGGTTTTTCATCTATGATGCACAAACTAAGCGCCAATCAGCGTACTGGAAGTGCCCAAATACACCCCAAGCCTAAAGAGCTCGCATGGGAAATCAAGATTTAAATACATGATGATTGTTCTTTTCGATATTCATGGAATTGTGTATCTTCTCTGGCTTCCTGAGGATCAAACTATTAATCACCACTACTACCTTGAGATTCTTGCTCGACCCCTGAAGAAAATAAGAAAAACGAGACTGAATTGTGGAAGAACAAGTCATGAACTGAGCATCAAGACAACACACAGGCTCGTACCAGGTTGTGTGTGTTAACAAGTTTCAAGCAAAGTACAGCATCCTCGTGTTAGACCATTCTCCGTATTCGTCTGATGTAACACCATGTGATTTTTATCACAACTGACAGTAATGTCAGTGAAATAACGCAGTCTCCAACAGAAACGCAGCAGCATTTTTAAAACTTGACTAAAGGAGAACTATGGTTGATAGTAAAATAAGAAGAGCGGTACTGTGACAGTGTAATGACGAAATACGGAAGTGTCCACGTTGGCTGGCTGACAATGTCTCTGATTTGAGGCGGCCGTTCGCTGCCCTTTCTAAATTTTGATAAGTAAGTACTGTCAGTAATGTACATCACCTGATGTGAACGATCTCTGTGCTGCTCGTCCCGCATACCCAGGAGAATAAGGACGCCAGAGCTGTATTCCTACACCAAAATATCATCGTGATTCTGGAACGATACTAAAAACGGTTTTACAGTGTTCCATTGCTTATATTATTCGGTGAACCATGGACAATAATCTGGCCGGCCTCGGTGGCCGAGCGGTTCTAGGCGCTTCAGTCCGGAACCGCACGACTGCTACGGTCACAGGATCGGATCCTGCTTCGGGCATGGATGAGTGTGATGTCCTTAGGTTAGGTTAGGTTTATGCAGTACTAAGTTCTAGAGGACTGATGACCTCAGATGTTAAGCCCCATAGTGCTCAGACCCATTTGAACCATTTGACAATAATCTGGTGATGCGTAATAAGACGCATCCTTGGTTAACTTTCTCTATAATATAGTGTAGTGCTGTACAAAACGACAATATCTAGTTTCACTGTACTAATCATGGTTGTGTAGCTTAACTAACAGAAAACTATCTGTGCCTTGTCACGAGCCAGTCTACTGAAATACAACAGACTCATGCTAATGCGCCCACTCGTTGCACATATGGGTGTCGAATCATTGAATGTGTCTGAAATAAAGTGTAAACAGATACGCTCTACTCTCTTAAATCCAAAGATACTTTCATTCTCATAGAAAACTTATTTCCTGAGTGCGTGCATATACTGCAGGATCACTCACTATGAAATAAGCTCTTAAAATATAATTTCCTGTAACAATATTTGCACACGGATATGTTTTTGTAGCTTGATAGTAATGTTATCTTCCTCACATTACTTATTTACTCGCATTTTTATCTACTTGCGTCCTCGAGTTACGAGTGAAGCGAGGATGTTGCCATAGTCAGGAACTTTAATTCTGACTTAGTTATATGACAAAAGACATGAATATTTAACGTGAGCCGTCACAGGTGTGACCTCTAGTTCCGGTTATTGTTCACATGCACTTATTTGAGTGGACAAGAGCGCATGTGTGTGGATGAATATACATCGGGGTACCGTAGCTATAAAAAATTTACCAAAGAACAAACGCAGTAATAAAAACGTTAAGAAATCGGTTGGTAAGCGGCTGAATGAGGAAAACTGTAAAACAAACCAAAAATTTTAACAGATGAAGAAGTAACGGAAAGTATGCAGAAAAGTTATGATAAAAGTGATAAAGGAGAGGACTTATAAGGGAGACAGCACGAAGATTTCTCGCACTAGTGATGCTGTAGCTGTAGACATCTTCCTGGAGTACGTTATGTAACGACCAGATAATGTAGTACTTATGTAATGCTTTTAAAGCGGTTGCGTGCGGGAGTCACATACAATCACTGCGACAACTAAAAATTCGGGACATACGTCATAGTGCGTGATCTTGTTATTTACTGATTTACTGGAAATCTAATACTAAACTGTACTGTTGTGTTTATGTTCTTGCCAAGTACACAGTGGCAAACGCTTTCATGACCCCGCAGAGACGCTAAATCCTATAGCGTATTCGCGAAGCAGTGAGCCAGATCTCTTTCTTACCTTTGGCAACTGGCGACAGGACGAGCAGATGACCGTCCCTGTTACCAGCGCTTTCGCCGAATATAGTGATGTTGTCGGTGTCTCCACCGAAGGAAGAAATATTGTCCTTGACCCAACGGAGCACCATAACTTGATCTGCTGGTGACAACCGAATCACCCGCGCTCATGAAACCTGCATAATAACCAAAGTGTTACGCTGAAACACTTAATGTAAACTGAGCCAGTGCACGAGAATACAGAATATACTATTCATATGAAGCACCTCCAATGCACCGGAAGATTACCTTCGCTTTTTTCAGTAAATAACCCAAAATGAAATATAGCGGTCCCTTTCCACTAATGTCACACATACCACAGGGGGCGCAATTGCAGAGAAGTTTCACAGTCTGTACATCTGTCTACTGTGTGGCAGTACATTGAACGTTTTGTTTGAAAACCCATATTTGTTGCGGTACCTCGCTATACAAAATAGTTTCGTGTGTTCAATAAATTTCGAGAGTAAGTTCTTTTATGTCGGGCGCCACAGCTAGATATTCATTAAAAAACAACTTCTTTTTCCACCTATTACAATCACATTTATTTCACGTGATCATCTGTGCTTACCGACGTGCCATTTTCAAGTGCTTCCTCATATCCTCATAGTTTTTATGGCGATCCTATGTGGGTGTATATAATGTATCTACTCGTATTATTCAAATACATCAGTTGATAAAAGTGCCTGTACATTAATACGGAGTGTGTCCACCCTTCGCCTTTATGGCGGATTGAATTTAGGCGGCCGCATTTGCAATTAAAGGTGTGAATGTCTGCTGAGGAATGGCAGCCCAGTCTACCTCAAAAGTTGGTAACATGGAGGGTAGTGATGCTGAACACTTCTTTCTGGAGCGAAGTTGACGATGTAACTTACGTCGAAGGTATTCCATCGGGTGCAGGTCCCAACTCTGGGCAGGTCCATCCATTCCAGTAATGTTGTTGCCACGAACCACTGCCTCACAGTTCCTTCTTTATAACAGGGAGCGTTGTCATGCTGATACAGTCATCGTCTCGGAATTGTTTCAATGCTCTACAAAGTACACAATTCTGTAAAATGTGTACATATCATTCCGCGTTTAGCGTTTTCTCAAGCGCAACAAGAGGACTCGCCTTAACCACAAAAAATACCGTTGACGTAACTTCCTCGGCACTTCACGGTTGCCACTATTCATGATTGCATGTAATGTTCTCCAGGCATTCACCAGGCCTAAAACCTATTGGTTTGCCACAAGGTGTAGTCTCCAGCTTTACAAGGTTCGAAGTATTGCTGTTGGATCCGTTACTCAGTTCCAAGTCCTACCCAACCCATTGTACTGTTACTGCTTCTGTAGTGACAACACAATACAATCCCCCCTCCCTCCCCCCCCCACACACACACACACGCACGCAAACACACATTTCCGTGTTATACTGGCGGCTCTGCCTCTCGTGACATCTAATAGTCAATTCCGCATTACTTAAATAGTCATCGACATGCATACTATCAAACCACTGTGAAGAGCATTGTAGAGAGTACTTGCCAGTTCACGAGTAGGGCTTCTTCATGTCCCATTTCACGCATGGCGCGTGGGAAGAGTGACTGCTTAAGCGCTTCCGTCCGTGCTGTAATTACTCTAGTCTTGTACTAAGAATTCCTTGTGGAGCAATTCGTAGGGTTTGTTGTATATTCCTAGATTCATCACTTACATTTGGTTCTTGAAACTTTCTAAATTGGCTTTCACGGTATAGTTCTCGTCTGTCTTCAAGAGACTGCCTGCATCAAACAAATCTCTCGCCACTCGCTGCTCCTCTTTGTATACGTTCAATATCCCTTGCTAGTCCTATTTGGTAAGGCTTCAGCAGTATTCTAGGAAGGATCGCAAGAGTGTTCCATACGCAATCTCCTTTGAAGATTTGCAGCTTCTTTAACTACAACTGAGCCTATACTCACTGATATTGTCGGTATAGAATACAACGTTTATTCGTTTTATGAGGCGCACTATTTCTCGTATCTGAATATTTAATCCAACTTGCCAATATTCGCACCACTTTTAAATCTTTAAATCTTATCAAAAGTTGACAGAATATTTGTGCAGTTTTACGGACAGCACTCGTTATCGATAACTGCATCATCTATGAAAAGTCTGAGGTTATTATTAATGTTGCCTGGAAAACCATACGAAAGTGAAGTCATATGGCACGACTGGCTGGGAGAGCTCGAGGGGCACGTTTTCCCTACCCCGCGCGAACAGTGGCATCTTTCCTTCGTGAAGTGTGAGAGTCCTGTGTTAAGTGTCTCAGTGTGTAGATGACTGAAATGGGCGTGTGTTCGGTGTGGTGTCATGTTTGAATCGTGTGATGATGAGAGAAAGGAGAGGGCGAAAAGCGGTGCCGGCACGTAGCCTATTCCTGTCGAGTAGCTCCTATAGCGCCGCCGATCTGAAAGTCCCCAGCCGACGCAGGGATTGCTATCAAGTGTCACATGCCCTCGTTCAAAGAGACACTGCGTATACGTTTAGAATTTAATGCAGGAAACTGGTGAGAAGCCTTTCGATCAGGAGATTTTTGCCACCATCTCTCCTCCCATTTCCCGCAAAGACAAAGGGTAAGCTGCCAATGGGTGTGGCGTAGACGGACGATTACCCAACCAAGTACCGGCCCACACAACGTAGCCTAATTTCAATGGTTGACGTGAACCTGTGTATTCAACTGGGCAAGTTCGTTGGCTGCGAGGTCACTAATATTCAACATGAAAAGGAAGGGTCATAAAACTCTTTCCTGGGGCGCAGATAAATATAGGTCTACATCACTCGATGGGTCTTCATCGATTACATCAGTTCAACCAGTGATGAGAAAGGTTATACCCGATATACCTCGAACTTTTCCCTAGTTACACCATTATGGCATCAGTGTGAAATCATTGATGAGCGTGGAACGTTGTTCTCGTTCGATTCTACTACGACAGCGGTTGTTCTTTTTCTTCTGCTGACTAGAGTTGCCCCTGTTTGTCTGCCTCATTCCGTAGATGTGCTGGACCAGTTGCTGTCAGATCTGTTGGGTGGTCGTTTCTCTTGCGGTTGTTCATGCTTGGGTCCAGCCTACCAATTTCTTTTTCTTGTCTTCATTCATTTATTTATATCTTGTGTTTACATCGTTACTCCCTGGATCCACTACCGTTGTCTTTTATCTTTTTCGTTTCTGCTTTAGTTTCTGCTGCATATGTAAAAACAGGACGCACCATTGTTTTGCATATTTTTATTTTTCTATCAATTGTCATATATTTGTTTCTCCATACAGCATTTTTCAGGCATCCGGCTACCCTAATTGCTTTTACCGCTTCACCTCAATGCTTAAGTCTTTATACCTTTAAGACAGACTGTGGAGAAATCCATGGAGTTTAATAACCCAGCCAAAGTGTGCTTCGTTGACTTGTCAAAAGCCTTTGATAGGATTAGATAAAGGGTATAACTCAACTCTTAATCGACAAGAGAGCACCAATGAGTTTCTTGAAAATCACAGAAGATATACACTCCTGGAAATTGAAATAAGAACACCGTGAATTCATTGTCCCAGGAAGGGGAAACTTTATTGACACATTCCTGGGGTCAGATACATCACATGATCACACTGACAGAACCACAGGCACATAGACACAGGCAACAGAGCATGCACAATGTCGGCACTAGTACAGTGTATATCCACCTTTCGCAGCAATGCAGGCTGCTATTCTCCCATGGAGACGATCGTAGAGATGCTGGATGTAGTCCTGTGGAACGGCTTTCCATGCCATTTCCACCTGGCGCCTCAGTTGGACCAGCGTTCGTGCTGGACGTGCAGACCGCGTGAGACGACGCTTCATCCAGTCCCAAACATGCTCAATGGGGGACAGATCCGGAGATCTTGCTGGCCAGGGTAGTTGACTTACACCTTCTAGAGCACGTTGGGTGGCACGGGATACGTGCGGACGTGCATTGTCCTGTTGGAACAGCAAGTTCCCTTGCCGGTCTAGGAATGGTAGAACGATGGGTTCGATGACGGTTTGGATGTACCGTGCACTATTCAGTGTCCCCTCGACGATCACCAGTGGTGTACGGCCAGTGTAGGAGATCGCTCCCCACACCATGATGCCGGGTGTTGGCCCTGTGTGCCTCGGTCGTATGCAGTCCTGATTGTGGCGCTCACCTGCACGGCGCCAAACACCCATACGACCATCATTGGCACCAAGGCAGAAGCGACTCTCATCGCTGAAGACGACACGTCTCCATTCGTCCCTCCATTCACGCCTGTCGCGACACCACTGGAGGCGGGCTGCACGATGTTGGGGCGTGAGCGGAAGACGGCCTAACGGTGTGCGGGACCGTAGCCCAGCTTCATGGAGACGGTTGCGAATGGTCCTCGCCGATACCCCAGGAGCAACAGTGTCCCTAATTTGCTGGGAAGTGGCGGTGCGGTCCCCTACGGCACTGCGTAGGATCCTACGGTCTTGGCGTGCATCCGTGCGTCGCTGCGGTCCGGTCCCAGGTCGACGGGCACGTGCACCTTCCGCCGACCACTGGCGACAACATCGATGTACCGTGGAGACCTCACGCCCCACGTGTTGAGCAATTCGGCGGTACGTCCACCCGGCCTCCCGCATGCCCACTATACGCCCTCGCTCAAAGTCCGTCAACTGCACATACGGTTCACGTCCACGCTGTCGCGGCATGCTACCAGTGTTAAAGACTGCGATGGAGCTCCGTATGCCACGGCAAACTGGCTGACACTGACGGCGGCGGTGCACAAATGCTGCGCAGCTAGCGCCATTCGACGGCCAACACCGCGGTTCCTGGTGTGTCCGCTGTGCCGTGCGTGTGATCATTGCTTGCACAGCCCTCTCGCAGTGTCCGGAGCAAGTATGGTGGGTCTGACACACCGGTGTCAATGTGTTCTTTTTTCCATTTCCAGGAGTGTATATACATCCAGATTATAAAACATGAATTTAAACAATAGAATAAAATAATATCTTAAAGTAAAAGGTTGTTGGTGAATTATATTGACACTGAAAATTATTTAACCAGCCGATGTCCCATGGCCATGATGGACCAACACAGGCTCACTGTGTTGTAATCGCTGATCCATGCTTCCAACAAAATACTCCCAACCACCTTTTATACTGGCGTGTTCGCCTCTCATGACATCTAGTTGTCAGTTCCGCATTACGTATAAGATAGTGTTGATGAAATAGTGTTCAAATGATTCAAATGGCTCTGAGCACTATGGGACTTAACATCTATGGTCATCAGTCCCCTAGAACTTAGAACTACTTAAACCTAACTAACCTAAGGACAGCACACAACACTCAGTCATCACGAGGCAGAGAAATGAAATAGTGTATGAGACGGGAATGAGTTCTTCCGACCCAACTATCGTGTGATCAGAGGCGAAGCCATGGTCGTAGACACATCGGGCAAGTATGTGAAATGTCGTCTCTCCCTTTCTGTAGCGTTATACCGCAGACGCCACTGCACAACTCATCAAAATGTCTCTCACATCTCATTCTCCATCATACCACTGTGCACGCACGCACAAACGCACACAAACATACTAACAATAACAACAACGACAAAGACAAAACATTATAACTATGATCGCTCGCCTCCCATTTAGGACATCAAAAGAAATAACACATTCTTGTTCCATTATGCACGCACCAATAAATCTAAACAATATCTTAATATTTCTGCAATGTGTAAGCACTATAAAGAGATAAAGTATAAATCAATGCATTTTTTTACATACAACTTTGCTTTATTATCTGTCTATACACTCAGCCGTGTTTCATGCATTCGTTATTTCCATTCCTGAGACATAAAACACTAAACTGCAACGTCGTTTTTTGCTGCATAGTCCTTGGATAAGAAGGTCTCGATTAACTTGCCCTGTTAAACTCAGATAAAATTTCAAACCCGAATATGAAGTGGAGAGTTAACTGACACCTTTTTATACATAAAACTGTATATGCATGTAAGTATTGCTTAAAAGCTGTCACAATAATATTCCCCATCGACAGACAAATGTAGATCATGTTTTTGCCAATTTTCAGTGCACCTGTCTTAGACCTTTCACTCAATGGAGGCAGATGCATTAAATTTCTCCGATTATCTGGAGGGTAACATTAAATATGTGATAGTTTTAAGGCATCTCCTGTAAACATTCTCCGTTCTTTTACTACTGTGTGGAAAGTGGAATAACTCTGACACTGCTGATGCACAAAAAGGTAATAATGTGAATTTTTGTTATTTCAACATTATGTTACACAAAAGAATACGTTCAAATTTGCCAAAAATTGCAATACTTACAAACAGTGTCTCGGTAAATACAAACATAGAGGGATCTGGGAACACTGCACCAGCAATGAGTGTTTAAAATTACAAATATTACCAGAAGCACTATGGCTTTTGTGACCGTAAAGTCAATATTACTCCAATCTCAGTCGCAGAGAAACTGCCAAACGGGGTTTAAAAGTGAAAGCAAATTTCATCCAATGACATTTTGAGTACTACAGGATATTCTGATAAGAAAGTTACATGGTTATGTAACCAGACAATGTGAGAAGGTCGTACCCAGTGACGAATGAGTGCAGAATCACTTAATCTGATCGCAGCACAAGATGACCATTTTGCCTACATGTGAGTAATGGACAGCGAATGTCGACTGTAGTAAAGGCTGCGTGATGGATCGACCAATCATACATAAACGTGTCTCTGTCAACACTTCGTCGGTCATGTACAGGCTGGCCTGGTATTTTGCATGGCGTTTTGTTCGCTCCCACTGTTCAGAAAGGACAATCGGTTGTGTTTCATCAGTACGGTAATTTCACTGCTGGCACGCTGATTGGCAAAATGGAGTGTTTTCGTTGAGAGTGCTGCAACGACCCCACCCACAGCCAAAGCGCTCTACTCATTAATATGTCTAACAGTGTGGCAGTTGTATAGCTATGGTTAATTTCGATATAAACTGCTACCAGTCGAATTACATGTTCCGATAAACTGACTGGACGTAATTTCTTCAACCGTCACGGCCGCTTCCGCGGTAGACGCCACTATGAAAAAAGGAAGAGCAGGTTTAAACGCCCCGTCGAGCACAAAACCATTAGAGGTGGAACACAAGCTAGTATAATTTGAAGGATGGGGAAGGGAATCGGACGTGCCCTTTCTAAAGTACCATCCCGACATTTGTCTGAAGTGATTTATGGAAATCACGGAGAACCAAATTTGTATGGCAGGGTGCAGAGTTTGAACCATCATCCTCCCGAATGCAACTCCACTATGTTAGTCACTGCGCCACTTCTTTCGACATGCCACTGTGGTATTCAAAATCTGGAAAGTAGTTTTCTTAAATAACATAACAGACACACAACAAACGTCTTTTTTGTTACCATCAGGTACAACAAATTGTGACATCGAGTGCTACATATTGAGGTCAATCTGAACGTTTATTTCAACAGAGCACTGAACCGCAGCATTTTGCGAGGAATTATAACGACGGTACGACCGTGTCTATCCTTCCTCAATGTCGTCTGACGGATCTAATTCGAGTATGGTTGGTCGGTAACCTTGTTGTCCTGTACCTACAAACACAGCTGATTTCTCGTGAATCTGCGAACAAAGTTTTGGACGCCCTTTCTCATCATACGTAACCAGGGCCAGTTCAAGGCCAACAGACACAAACATTCGATTGGGACGCCAAGCAAAGAGTGGTGCCAGAGGTGCCACAACTGTAAGATTTCTATACAGCATGTGTGACAATCAGTAGCGTCGCTTGGGGCGCCTGACCGAGAGGGACACGAGAGATCAAGATATGCATAGAGCGCTCACACAGGCGAAATTGTACGAGGGAAAATGGAGGAGGGTGTGAGGAGCGCCAAATGATGTGAAACGTACCCTTAGAAAAATTACTGACACACAATATTTTTTGGCGCAACGCAGTCTGACTTTCAAAAATCCCTACAAAAGAATGGCCCTGACTAACATTAACCTATACGTTTCACAAATCACTTACCTCACAAAAATCTTGGTTACTCGAACCACTGCAATACAGCGAACGCCACTACTGCCAGCTAAATAAAAGATTCATACTACGGAAGGCACTAACTACTCATAGGCATAGTTATCAAATGAAAGATTTTAATAGAGAACAAACAATGTATTTACCTTAATAGTCATCAAAACTCATAATACATATAGCAGTTCATGACATCCAGTCTTACAAATTTCAAAATTCCACCATTACTCTCCCCACATCCATCACTGCTGGCGGCTCACCTCCAACTGCGCAACGCTACGCGCTGTTAACATCCAGCTGCCCAACACTACAATGGCGAGGATTCCAACAATGCCAACCAGCCACAGACTGCACACAGCACAGCCAGTGATTTTCATACAGAGCGCTACGTGGCGTTACCAATAAGAAAACATAAACAGCCTACTTACATAGCCCCCAAGCTCCCCACAAAAAATTTTACAAATTGTTTAGGGCACTGGCCAATACATATTAGTTAAAATTTTTTTCACAATTACAATAACAAAGAAATCATATGCACACACTTATTGATACAATGTTGGTCAAAAGCTAAAATTTTCTCACAGTCCATAAAGACAGTCCTGATCATTCATCACAGTAAAATTGCAGTTTTTTTTTCTCAAAGTCTGAGCAGTAAAAGACAATGCACATGGAAGTAGTGGATTTCAATGCAGTCTTGAAGAAGTAGTGTTGCCCTTCCAACAGAAAGACAGTGCTGACTCTTGACATGCAGACAGGGAATGGTCCACAACAGAGCAAACCCACAGCAGAGTCAGTCGAAGTTTTGAAGAATATTGGTAGGTAGGTCATCACAGAGCAGACCCACTGCAGTCCTGGTAGAGATTATGGTATTGGTGGGCCATCAGAGGTGCAGACCCACTGCGGTCCTTGTAGAAATAATGGTATTGGTGGGCCATCAAAGATGCAGACTCACTGTAGTCCTTGTAGAGACGGCCAGCAACCATCTGCTGCGACTGTGCAGGTGCACAATCACCATCGAAGAGTCTTGCGGACAATATAGCAAGTCCATAAACCACCACTTGTGCACTCACAATTTTTTTTTTTTTTTGAAATGTCCTTAGAACCAGCAATGCTGTTATCCAGTCCCTTGCTGAATTATTAACACACGTGCAAACACTAACAGTCCCAACTGCTCACATACTGTGCATATACTATGACCAACAGAAACGTGTGCAGTGAAATGATACTTAATTTGAAGAACTGGTGTCTATACAATTATAAATTTACAACATAAGAATACAATTACAAAGGTACAAAATACATCATTAAATAACATAACAGTACAGATAACATTTGTAGTAACACAGGCTTTACAAAAGAATAGAAATATACATATACATCAGTGTTACAGGAATTATGACATAAGTACATACATAAAAGATCAGAATAACTTTTGAAACATCAACTTCACACATGAGCATTAAAACAAAACAGAATAAATAATGTCTAAACATCTTTACAAAGAAAATAACATATTATCAGAAAAATTCTACAACGTAACTCTCATCAGATAAACACATAAAGACAGGAAGAACACAAATACCCAAGGGTACACAAACACATAGTGGGATAACACAAGGAAAGGACAGCGTTTGTTTTACTGCAGTATTTTACAAACAAAACTTTCTTTACTTCTTGGAGATCTCCCTTCATTCTTCATTATTTCCAAAAAGTCCTATCTATACCTGCTTTCTGTACTTTTTTCGTATAACTTCTCAATGCATTTCTTCCAATGCATCGCAACTCATTCTCTTATATAGTCTACCCCCTCTTAAGCTAACTTAAATCTACTGAGCTCAGATGCTAAACTAAAGGACGAGGCAATGCAGCAGCACAAAACAATTAATTCAAACAGCAATGACAAAAAATGCAAATTGGCAAAGCAAGCAGCTGTAAATCTAAATTAACAGAGAAAATGCAACATTACAACTAATATGAGCCAATGTGCAGCAACAAGAGAAATAAATCAGTAGTAAAACTGGCTTAACACAGTAATACAAAGTGAAATTCAGTAGCACTATGCCTGGTACACAGCAGCAGCAAATGCAATAACTTATACCTAAACATGACATGCTCAGGCAGGAAAAGTAGTACACTAAAGACAACAATACAGATAAGGGAAATGTCTATTCACATCTTAATGTCTATGTAATTAAAGTGGTGCACCACAACTTACTCTACCATATAAATTACGAAGTACTTTAAAAGTAAATTATGTATGCAGTTACTGTTATTAGTCCCTTCTTACTGTTCTTTCCTTTCCAAGTGATCCTTTTTTTTTTTTTGAAGAATGTGGATCATAAAATTATTATCTAACAGATCTACTGACAGAAAGTGTTCACATTAGCAAATGCATTTAATTTTATTTTATAAAAGCAATGATGCAACACACCTGGAAAACAGATATCAAATAAAATAAGCAACTATGTACAAAGTAAAGCATAAAATAATCATTCAGTAGTCATGAGGCATTTCATAAGTTAGTAGAAATTCTCTCAATTCTCATAGAAAGACATTTGTCATAATCAGGTGTGCAGATGTATGAATATTTCCCATCAATTCATAAGCATTTCAATAAGTAGCACAAAGTATGAGTAATCATATGTTTTCAAGTAATGAGCGTGTCATATTTGCGATGCTTTCTACAAAGGAATGTCAATAGCAAGGTTAATGGTCTCTTTTTTTTCTCCACCTGTGCCTGTGAAAGGCACACACAAATGGCTTTTTCCCAGGCGACTATCTCGCAGCTGGGTGCCCACCACTTAACTCTCCTACCGAAATATTTATGACAGCAGTTTGCACTACAGTGACAGTCTAATATAAAAAATTTCACAGGTCGAGAATTTGCGTTACAAATGTGTAGAAACAAAATCCTATAAATACAACAGTGTCCATAAAATTTTCAGTGGCATTGTGATACATTCACACATGTACACACATTTCATAATTCTAAAGTACGATTTTTGGTTTCCAACATCCTTCTCCACAAATCAGAGTCTCTAACCACTACTCATTATTCCTTACCTTATTATACATATACATATTCGTCGACACTACTTCAATATTTCATCATAAGAAATACGTAGCATAATCAAATTCCTCATATACGGTAGCATCATCTTATTGATCATAAACATATCTCAACAGCATAATACATATCGTCATTGTAATAATATCATAACATCTCAGTCAATTCTCAAAATCGTCGTAGCTTCCTCCAATAATTTCAAAATGTAAAAAAAAACTCTCTGCTCATTTCAATAGTGTCATCTACCTCAAACGTACTTTAAAATCATGATCCCATACCAAATACATCATTCAGAGCTCTCATAGTATCACAATGGTTCCGAAAAAATATGAACGGTTCACAAAGTACAGACGAAATACAATTCCATAAGTGTGAAGTTATCCAACTGTGTAATTGCGTAAACATCTGTCACTGACATAGTAAAAAAATGTTTTTTTCTCTGTTAAATAATCAGATAGCTGTGTAATTCTGTATAGAGGAATATGGTACCGATGTGTAAAGTTGTATAAGAAAATACCATATTAGCTAGGGCTCCTTGTGCTTGCCAATCACATGGTACACAAAGTAGGCGTGTACCCCCCTGAGGATTAATGTAATGATACCCTCAGGTGTTATAGATTACAGCAATGGAATGAAATGTATCACGGAAAACCTTTGTATCATAGTACTTCAAATATCTTTAAAAATAAATGATTTAAGTACAAAATTAATCACTCAAATACGTGTCCTGTAGCGCTAAATGTGCGTCTTGCTGTAAGATAATCTCTGTGGAAGTGTCGTAGTTATTGTCCTCCGAAAGCTAAGTTCTGCAGAAGCCAATGTACTTACCTCATGATAAACAAAAGTGAAATGCTTAGTGTATAGATATCTTAGTTATTACGCTTATTGCCATGATGAAAAAAGTACTGTGCTGTAACGTATTGTTGTGCTACGGAAAAGGCAGTCTCATTGTAGCTATACCATAAAAGTTACTACTAAAACATGTTTTACTTTCCAGAATAATACAAAAAATTGTGCAGATATAAAACAGAAACACTGCAACTGCAACATTGTAAATTGTCACTCATTAGTAGCGTCGTGATAAAATCGTGTAGCTGTCACATAAACTAACCTCTGTGTCATCTGGTATCTCACTGAAAGTACTTTAAATCCAGAATGTATTTTCAAGTAAACCAAAATGTTGCATTAAAATCTCATTAGCAGTACCAGTATTTGTTCTAAGTATGTAAGCTTTATAGTCGTTACGTAATCGTGCAACTAACAAGCAAGAATGTACACACACAATAACACTGTGACGTCTGTTCACTATAACAATGCATTCGTAATTTCTGTTTAATTAAGTTCTCTTGGTTCTTGATTGGATATTTAACTTCAAACATTGTTGCATGGTAACAGTTTCTAAGTCTGACAATGCATACTAGAAATGTGAAGTGAAAAGTATTATGGCAAAGACAAAGTTAAAAAGCAGATTATCTTTCAATAAACGGTTTTACATGTGAAATGTGGTGTAAACCTTTACTCTTCCTAGTACGCAGAGTTTCAGCTTCAGTGGAATTATCATGTGGTATATGGTACATCGGTAAAGAATGCTAAAATTTTTCTCAAGGTTAGCGTCTATGTAATTTTTCCCTGAGCAAGCTGGAGCACGTGGCTGCCTGCGGTGCGAGTCATTGTCTGTCTCTTTGTTGGCGTGCGTCGTTATTGGGATTAGGAGACCTAACTTCTACAAATTCACCTTTTCGAGAGTGCCCTGCTCTGTTTGAATCCCGCCAGTTCTGATGGAATTCAGGTCTGTCGTTTTGTCGGTAGTTTACATAGTTTCTTGTTTGTCGGTCATGTGGTGGAGAATTTCTCCCAGAATCGTGACTGCACGCTGAACTGTTGCGTCTGAGGTTATTCTGTCTCCCTTGATAATAATTGTTTTTGTTCCCATATTGTCTGTTTCTATGGTAATCTCTGTCATATTCATTACTACGGAAATGCGATCTTTCTCTGTAACTATTATTACCCTTCCAGTGGTTGTCATATGGGTGGTGTCTGTTTTGATCACGATTTCCGTTGTGAGAATAGCCTTGTCGTGTCCAGTTATTATTTCTTTCATCACGGAATTGCGACGGATGTGACTTGTAATAGTTGTGTTCCTCTTTTCGCATTCCGCGATTGTCAGTGTCGACTTCTAATTCTTGTAAGAGTCCCTGAAAAGCTTCAATGTCGTCTTTGCAACGTCCTGCCAAAATAATATGTCGTAAATGTTCAGGTAGTTTGATTAAACAAAGGCGGATGAGTTCTGAGGGGCTGTATGGCTTTGACAGGTACTGATTCTTGTGCAACATGTCTTCAAAATATTTCACAAGACAAGAAAATTCAGATTGTTCGAAATGTTTCATCATTATGATGCTATGTTTTACTCGGTCTTGTGTAGCTTGAGACCAATATGCTGAGAGGAAGGCATGATAAAATTCTCCTTCACTGTGGCAATCGTGAATGACCGATCACATTCTTACGGCTGGTTCATTCTCTAAATAGCCACACATAAATTCTAATCTGTGCTCTAATGACCAGTTGGGGGGGGGGGGGGGGGGAACAATGAGAGAATTGATGGAGCCACGCTTGTGGATGACTGTCGTTGCCAGAATTCTTAAATGTTTTGAATTTACGTGTAGTAATAAACAGCATATCGGTCGCATATCGGTCATTGTTACGTCGTTTCGGCGGTTCCATTTCAAAATTCGGTGCACCTTGTCAATTTCTTTCATAATTTCCGAAATGCGTTGGTTATTATTTTGTGGCTGTTCCGTATTTCTATGTCCCTCTTCCTGTATTGGGGCGCGAGTGTCCTTTGAAATACGTAATTCTTGTATTACCTGTGTCAGCTGATCTTGTACTTCCCGGATTTCTCTTTGGTGTTGCGTATTAATTTGATTCTGATTTTGTTTGAATTTCCTAATTTGTTCGCACTCTTCTGTGTCATTAAAGACTACCGGTTTTGTGTCATTCAGATTATCACCTACCTTCGTAGATAAATTATTTAGCTGATCCGAAAGGTCAACTACTTTCTCTGATAATGAACTAATTTCCTCCACGTGTCTTTCTGAACCAATTTTCAGAGTATCTACTGTGTCCTTTAAGTTTTCCTGAGTTTTTGCCAGTTGCGTAACTGAATAGGTAGATGCAACTGAGTCAATTTTAGCTTGCAAGGTCTCATGATTTTCATGAACAATAATTTGCAGTTCTTTTATGGCTGCTTCGTGATTCTGTAATGCATTTTCATGCCGCGAAAAAATAGGTTGGATATGCTCACAAATTTGTGTTTTTACGTTTTGACATTTCGCTTCGATTTTATGTAACTCAGTAGTTAAATCTTCACGTGTTTGTTCAAGCGTGGTGTCTAACGTCCGAAGATTTTGTTCCATTGTGTCTAACTTTTGAAGATTGTGTCCCATTTGTTTCTGATTTTGTTCAAGCGTTGTGTCTAACTTTTGAAGATTTTGTTCCATTATGTCTAACTTTTGTAGCCTTTGTCCCATTTGTTGCATTAACTGTAATAACAATGCACTGGTATATGAAACATGTTCCTCAGTGCTTTTCGGCAGTGCATTTGCACCGGCAACATTCACATTTTGACAAGCAGTAAATGTGTCTTGTCTTATTTGAGAAAACGGTGAGGACCCAAAACCTGAATCTGCAGTATTTGCAAAATTGTGTCCTGTCATTCCCGATTCCTGAGGCAGGCTGTTGCCGACCGATCGATCGATAATGCTTCCCTGTTCACTAATTGTTTCACTGTCTACACCATTATTTGCCGCCCGCTCCATTTCCCTATGTACAATTACCATATAACTACTTCGAATGTCTGTTAATTCATTACACAGTGGTGCTGATAAGCTACGCTCGTCGTCACTATTATTTCTCAGTTTACTTTAGAGCCTAGTGTTACGTTTTTCACACGTCATTATTGTCACAATATTTCACACGATAACACAGAAAAGCACAATTTGAAGAGCAAAATAAGAAAACACATTAACATAGCATTGAAAATGATATGTCATTAATTGCAAGCGCAGCTGCCAAATACTTGGCGCAAATCTACAATCATGCCACAACTGTTTTACTGTACAAGAATGAAAAACTACAACTACAAAGGAAATTCTCTCTACAATTACGCGCTAGCAATAAACAAAAGCTACACTAATTACACAAACTACAAGAAAAAATCAGAAGATTCCAGTGAGGTATCCTCGGCTAAGGGTCGACATATGAAACGTCCCCTTAGAAAAATTACTGACACACGATATTTTTTGGCGCAACGCAATCTGACTTTCAAAAATCCCTACAAAAGAATGGCCCTGACTAACATTAACCTATACGTTTCACAAATCACTTACCTCACAAAAATCTTGGTTACTCGAACTACTGCAATACAGCGAGCGCCACTACTGCCAGCTAAATAAAAGATTCAAACTACAGAAGGCACTAACTACTGATAGGCATAGTTAGCAAATGAAAGATTTTAATAGAGAACAAACAATGTATTTACCTTAATAGTCATCAAAAGTCATAATATATATAGAAGTTCATGACATTCAGTCTTACAAATTTCAAAATTCCGCCATTTCTCTCCCCAAATCCACCACTGCTGGCGGCTCACCTCCAACTGCGCAACGCTACGCGCTGTTAACATCCAGCTGCCCAACACTACAATGGTGAGTATTCCAACAATGCCAACCAGCCACAGACTGCACACAGCACAGCCAGTGATTTTCATACAGAGCGCTACGTGGTGTTACCAATAAGAAAACCTAAACAGCCTACAGGGACATGAAAGGGAAGCAGTGGTTGGGAAAGGAGTGAGACAGGGTTGTAGCCTCTCCCCGATGTTATTCAATCTGTATATTGAGCAAGCAGTGAAGGAAACAAAAGAAAAATTCGGAGTAGGTATTAAAATTCATGGAGAAGAAGTAAAAACTTTGAGGTTCGCCGATGACATTGTAATTCTGTCAGAGACAGCAAAGGACGTGGAAGAGCAGTTGAACGGAATGGACAGTGTCTTGAAAGGAGGATATAAGATGAACATCAACAAAAGCAAAACGAGGATAATGGAATGTAGTCAAATTAAATCGGGTGATGCTGAGGGGATTAGATTAGGAAATGAGACACTTAAAGTAGTAAAGGAGTTTTGCTATTTAGGGAGTAAAAAAACTGATGATGGTCGAAGTAGAGAGGATATAAAATGTAGACTGGCAATGGCAAGGAAATCGTTTCTGAAGAAGAGAAATTTGTTAACATCGAGTATAGATTTAAGTGTCAGGAAGTCGTTTCTGAAAGTATTTGTATGGAGTGTAGCCATGTATGGAAGTGAAACATGGACGATAAATAGTTTGGACAAGAAGAGAATAGAAGCTTTCGAAATGTGGTGCTACAGAAGAATGCTGAAGATAAGGTGGGTAGATCACGTAACTAATGAGGAGGTATTGAATAGGACTGGGGAGAAGAGAAGTTTGTGGCACAACTTGACTAGAAGAAGGGATCGGTTGGTGGGACATATTGTGAGGCATCAAGGGATCACAAATTTAGCATTGGAGGGCAGCGTGGAGGGTAAAAATCGTAGAGGGAGACCAAGAGATCAATACACTAAGCAGATTCAGAAGGATGTAGGTTGCAGTAGGTACTGGGAGATGAAGAAGCTTGCACAGGATAGAGTAGCATGAAGAGCTGCATCAAACCAGTCTCAGGACTGAAGACCACAACAACAACAAACAGCCTACTTACAGATGGATCACTTGCGTGGAATAATGTTCTCAAACAGGTCCTGCAGGTATTTATGTTTAGAATCGCTGATTACATCTGAACTGTATGACAGAGATCTTGTACAGTTCTGTAAACGAAATCACTTCCGAACCGATGGGATGTGGGTTTGGGAGTTGGAGGAGCTGGGACGCATAAAGGACATTTGTGGAAGTTTTTCTTCAATAACTCGAAAATCGTAGCTTATGGTCGAAATGTTTCCCATGCAAAATTAAACTACAGTAAGTTCCCTACAAATAAATTTCAGTTTTTTCTCGTGGGCTACTACTTTCCATCTTGCAGGGGATGAAAAAAAAATCGAAGATTATCAAAAATAGTGTTTTAATGCATAAAATTAATGTCTTTTTTCAACGGAAATAGGTTAAGAAGAGTCTACCACACCTAAGTGCAAGAATCGTATTAAGGAATAAACTACACTGAAGCACCAAAGAAACTGGTATAGCCAATCGTATTCACATACAGAGACATGTAAACAGGCATAATACGGCGCTGCGGCCAGCAACGCCTATTTAAAATAACAAATGTCTGACATAGTTGTTAGATCGGTTACTGTTGCTACAATGGCAGGTTATCAAGATTCAAGCGAGTTTGAAAGTGGTGTTATAGTCGGCGCACGATAAATGGGACACGGCATCTCCCAGGTAACGATGAAGTGGGGAAGTACCCGTAGGACCATTTCATGAGTGTACCATGATTATCTGGAGTCCGGTAAAACATCAAATCCCCGACATACTGCCACAACGGGACCAAAAACGACTGAAGAGTGACAGAAGTGTAACTCTTTCGCATATTGCTGCAGATTCCAATGTTGGGGTATCAACAACTGTCAGAGTGCGAACCATTCAACGAAACATCATTGATATAGGCTTTCGGAACCGAAGGCCGTCTCCTGTCCTCTTGATGACTGCACGACACAAAGCTTTACCCCTCACCTGGGTCCGTCAACACTGGCTTGGACTGTTGATGACTGGAAATATGTTGCCTGGTAGGACACGTCTCGTTTCAATTTTTATCGAGGGGATGGACGCATACGGTTATGGAGACAGCCTCACGAATCCATGGATCCTGCATGTCAGCAGGGTCTGTTCAAGCTGGTGGAGGCTCTGTCATGATGTGGGGCGTTTGCAGTTGCAGTGATATGTGATCCCTGATAAGCCTAGATACGACTCTGACAGGTGACACGTACGTAAGAATTCTGTCTGATCACTGCATCCATTCATGTCAACTGTGCGTTCCGACGGACTTGGGTTCCAGCAGGGCAATGCGACACCAAACTCGTCCATAATTGCTACAGTGGCTCCAGAAAAACTCTTCTGATTTAAACACTTCCTCTGATCACCAAACTCCCCAGCCACGAACAGTATTGAGCATATCTGGGACGCCTTGCAAGGTACTGTTCAGCAGAGACTCTACCCCCACGTACTCTTACGGATTTAAGGACAGCCCTGGAGAATTCATGGTGTCAGTTCCCTTCAGCACTACTTCAGACATAAGTCAAGTCCATTCCGCGTCGTGTTGCGGCACTTCTGCGTGCTCATAGGGGTCCAACACGATATTAGGCGGGTGTAACAGTTTCCTTGACTCTTCGATGTATGTGCTGGGGTGTGTGACAGGTTTCACGAGTAGGGGACAGAATGTAGACGCATGAGTGAAGGTAAGTCACCACATTGTCGTTATGCACTTCCCTCCTTCGTAGCTCTGCAAACTGAAGAGTAAGAAGCCGATTCCCCACTCTGTTTATCCCACTAAATAGCTACAAGGTGCTTTACAAAGTTAGACGGGCCCTTCTGCAGCGCACCTTATGAATCACCGTCGGCACGGTGCGCAGACACATGGTGCACAGAGACACATACTACATGGAACACAGATATGAGTCAACTAATAATGCTAAAGCAAGAAACGCATTTGACAGCCCACATAAATCGGTGCACCCTTCCTCATTGCTAGAAGGGAAATTAATTCTTAGTCATCCTGTGCGGTAGCTGTTGTGTTCTTCTGGGAAAGGTAACTTCCCCTCAATGAGCAATACTCGCTTTTCAGTTTACCGGCAGCTTGTACCTCTTCAACATTTCCTGGCCACTTGTCTTATTAATACAGACAAAGTAACTTCATTGAGCTCTTGTTTAAATATTCGATTTATTTTCGGTTTACTGTGTAATTATTTGCAGCTGTTAAGTGACTTATTATGTAGAAAAAACTCCACAGTTGAAGCTCACATCCCTCTACCAAGCTGAAGAGCTTGTCCATAGTGTAACATGATTGCAATGCGTATTAGACCATTTTGATTTCATTGTCTCCACTGTGAATGGCTGGAATAATTTTCGCAGCGTGAGATCTGTCAAATGCATCATCCCAACCTCAGCTCTCTCAAAATCTGAAGAGCTCTAGAGGCTTAAACTGATTCCCAGTGTAACAGATGTAAATAACCTAAGTGTTAGGTAACTCCAGGTATTTCAATATGAGTCAAACAACGCATATTCAGATGGCTGTTCTGGAGTTGAACTTGATCAGTCCTAACCCATCTCGCATACTGATGGCCACTTGCATAATATATTGTGGATGTGTGGTAAGTAGCTCCACTCAGTGCAGCCCACTCTGCAAGTGCCAGCAATTCCATAATGGAAGAGATCTATGAGTCTGCAAGTACCACAATTAATGGTGAGAGAAGTGTATTAACTTTCTAGTCATTCATTACTTACGCGCCATGTGACTACAGAATAGTTAAACGGCTTTGTATATGTTGTCTGATAACAGTAAGATGAGACATCTGCCAGTCCAACCACTTTCCCGAAAACACTACACATGTTGTAACACCATGGCTCTAATGCTGTACGGATTTATTTTGCCTATTGCTTTGGTTTAATGTTATAACATTGAGTATCTGTAAATGTGTTTGAATCGATAACACAAAATTGTATACTCCTGTCTTTGTTAAAACTTTGATGTCGTGGTTTGATTCTATGCAATGTAGTATATCTGTCATTTAAATTCTTTGTCCCATTTGGGGGGAACAAAACTTACTATATATAACTGTAATTTCTGTGTGGATAATTTTTTGTAGAAATGTCAATATGTGCAAATGTTTTGTTTTATTTAATGTGTTTGATTGCTGTTATGTAAACTGCTGATCCTCACTTAGGGTTCTTAGTTCTTTAGTATATAAAAAGTGTAGTGGTTCCCCTCGGGAACGGAACTGTGTAGCGCACTCAAATTGTGGTTGGCCTAGGTAGAAAAGGTGGAACAAGAGTCAGTCGGGGACGAGCTACCAAACTGTGCACTGCCACGTAAAAGTTGTATATTGTGCTGGTTCCGAGAGAGGTTTTTTCTGCCACTGCCCAATGCCTCAGATGGATGGATAAACAGCTGGAACGATTCTGGAATCGGTATCCATCATCGCCACCAAGAAGGGACAGAGTCCAGCAATTCTGCCTGCAAATCCACCTACCAACATGCAGTTGCCACCACATTACGCAATCACTGTAACGGAATACTATAATAATGTACAGTGAAGGATCAGCTTATTGGATGTGTTAGTGTGCTCAAATATAAGGTAACTTATAACTGAATTTATATACCTACCTTGATTTTTTTCCTGAATATTTATCTGACCAGGAAAAAATTAATGTGGTAATCAGTGCATTATCGGGAGAAGAAAAAAGTTGGGGGTTGAATCTAGATACTAACCAGATGTCTTTTGAAAACTTTAAACAAAAATTTATGGACTAGTACCGGTCAGAACAAAATGGCCAGGCTGTATGATATCAGAGGTAGACAAGAGTTTTGCGAATCGTGGTATAGAAAACTGATACACCTAAAGGCTAGGAAGACTGAAACCGAGATCGTTTGGGTTCTTTGGCAGAAACTGCCTGTGGATTCTAAACGATATGTTGGGAGTACCCTTAAAAGCTTTTCTGCGTTTTTGGAAAGGGTAGAGGATGAAGATCACTGGCGAAGGAATCGCGAGTCCCATCCCCATAGTAACAATTATTCGCGAGAAAGTAATGACCAAAACGAACGACCTGAAAACGATAGATTTCGTGTAAACACGATTCAAAGAGGTCGCGCAAGAGGTAGGGGAAATTATACGGTGCCCGGTAGAGGATACATGGCGCGGAATTTCCAAACTAGAGACGAAATGGAAAACTGAAAACCGCGTGTGTTACGGGCCATATTCACGCGGAAACCGGTTTTGGGCCCAAAGAAAAGATGCCAAATCATAAATTCGAGAAGGAAAGATGTAAAATACGGGGCAGGAAGGTTAAGGACGCGCCTATGGAAGACGGGCACGGAGTGATATAGTGTCGTTCCCAGTGCGAAGTCACGTGACCGTTTGTGCTAGGAGCAGCGCTTGCTGGAGCACCGTACATTGCACTTGGCAGCACACAGAAATGGCCGAGGTCAGAACAAGATGGCTGCCGTAGAGAAAAACAGAAGAGGTGGGATCGGACACTTCCGTTGGCCGGTTTCAGTAATAGACGAATGTAAAACTGAAAATAAAGTTAATATGTTATATGATAAAGATAACTCAATATCGGAATCGTGCGAAAAGGCATCATTAAAGAATGAGAGGGAGCCAGAAAAGGCGAGTGAAAAGGAGAATATTTGTACTGTTACTGATGTATATGAGATAAAAGACGTAGATTTGGGGGAGGTTATGATGAATAAAGAGGAAAGGAAGGTAGAATATGCCACGCAAAAGACGTGTGCACACTTAATAATAGGTGAAAGAGATCTAAAAAAGACCATTAGTAAGCCTGACATTATAAGCAGTGCAGATGAAATTATTGTTGATGGAAAGGTGTTTTGTGGTTCTGATGCAGAGGAGTCTAGTAGGAATTTCGCACGATTACCTGAGAATCATAGCAAAGGGGAAAATGAAATGAAGGTTATCGAAGTATATGACGATTATACTAAGTATGAAGTTAAGGCTGAAGTCGTTCAAAGTGATACAACAGAAGTACCTGAGTGTCCAAACGATGTGAATTGTGTAGAAAATAATTTAAAAAACAAAGTAGCTGAAACATCTAGAGATAATCTGCCTCACTGTTTAAAAGTTGCTTTCCTGCTCGAATCCGATAACGAAATAGAACCTAGTGATAGCTCAGACGAAGGAGAGGCTACAGATTCAGATACACATGAGTTTTCGGAGGTCGACAAATATAATTATACCTTTACAGAAAGAGGTTACGAAAAAGTTAATGACATCTTTTCGAAACAGAATCCGGAATGCATAACTGAAACAAAACCGAAAGAGCTGCCAGATGACGCTATATTAGGGCAAGCTTTGCTTAATGCAATGAAAGAAATAGTTTTACAGAAACCTAAAGAATCTCCAAATATAAATATAGTAGAATGTGAATTGTTGAAAATCTGTAACGATGTAGAGGTCAACAAACCTAAAAAGCCACCTGATGAAACAAAACATTGGCAAGATCGGAGTAGGTTAGTGAAAGATGTAGAAAATAGGAGACCTAAAAAGCCACCAGACTTAAGTAATTGTTTTATGAACCACAAAAGACTGCCTTGTTAATAAAGAGACTGGGGGCAGCCTGCTGTATGTATATATACTGTTAATATAATGCATGACTTTGCTATTATTGTATCTGAGTGTTATCTGAAAGTGAATTATTGTTTTGTTGACCTTGAGGCCTGAGGCAGGTTGTTGCTTAATTACTGTAGTGTACTGTTGGACTTTCCTTAACAACTGTTCATTTTCAATTGAATACTTATTGTTGCCAGGCTAATTATGAAGACAGGACCATGTAGTGTGAGGAATCTGAAAACTTTATAAATAATGATGGTTACGGTAACTTTATGAAAGTGCAAAGAACTCCACAAGATAATAATTTATTTCTAATATACTTAAAAATCAGAAAGGGCTTATGTTTGCAGTATGTGGTTTACTTAAAGATACATGTTCTCAGATGAGGGTGGTTAACCCTCAGGGGACATTCACTCTTTGCATTGTCAAGTGTCTGATGAGCACTAGGTACCTCAGTCATTGCCAGCACTACTTCCGTTTCTTTTCGTGCTGTCAACCTTCCTCTTCATCATTCAGAACTTTTACTATCTTCTTTCCTTCTTCTCTATCAGAGTGAATTGAATAATGTGGAAATAATGTAGAATACTGTGTATTGTTTGAGGACAAGTAAATGAATAATAAAATTGGGCACACTAGAAAATGATCAATCTTTTTATAAGTAAGTGGGTACAGTAAAAGGAAATGGGAACAAGCAGCCAAAGTAAATGAATAAATGGTTCTATGTAGAAAGATGCAAGATTAAAGAAAGGTAATGTTTAAAGTGAATAATCTAATATGATTAATGTCTAAAGATGGTTGTACAGAAATGGGTAAGAACGGTATTGAAAAATATTCTGTGTCAAAATTGGGGAGATAAAACTGACTAATGTCTGTAAAGTAGATGTGAGATGTATGGCAGAAAGCTCTTGCAGTAGGATGTAAAATTATTGTTCTGATCGTGACATATCTAATGACCTAAATGTGTGGAAAAATAATTAAACTGAATATTGACTATAAAAGAAATATTGATGTGTAAGAATGTGGGGAGAAAAATCACAAATCTGGGACTCTCAAATAACTCCTGAACATTGTCATTACACCAAAAATGTCATTTAAAATTTACTTGATTAATGATGTGTATATTACCTGATTTTGTCATGGTGTAAAGAAAAATTTCATATTACCAGTGTCTAATTGCTGTTTCAAAGTTGCAGGTTTTATGTTTTATACCATTAAGGCAATTGGTAACAAAGTTGTGACATAATGATGAAAAACTTAAAGATGATGACAATAAACTGCTCAAAAATATGTTGTTGGGAAGCAAAACAAGACAAAAGAATAAAAATGCTGTAGTCCTGAAGTTGAGGACCGCCAAATATGATATCTGAGCAGTAGCCGAAGCACTTGCCATTGTGGGGGAAAGGAGCTGGTGAGTGATCGTGAATTGCCTAACCTAGAGGATGGGACAGTGTGTCAATTGAAAAATGTGTATTTTTTTTAGTGTTCTTAATCTAAATTGTGTTTTATGCCTAAATGTTACATACAAAGACTGCCAAACCATTAATGGGCAGAATGTGTAACATGGACTGCTTATGCTGAGGCAAGCAGTGAAGTAAGTTATGTTTTTTGACCAATGTGTTATAGACTGACTATTCTTACTGAAGGCAGTGAAAAAGTATTATAAAATATATAGAGAATCTTGTTCAAATAGTTATAGATTTTTGACAGTAGGTTTTCTTATGTAACTTACAAATTGGACTGTCTTGTTTTAAAACACAGCAGTGATGATTAAAGATAGATTCCGAATATGTTAGTGTGTTTATGTGCAACAAATATTTTGGACTGCTATTAATGAGGAGCAGCTTTAAAGTTAATTATATTGAGAAAAAAACCTTGTAAAGTTACTTCGGTATTTAAAGACTCAGTTGGAAAAGGTTCTCATAACTGTTTGTTTAAATATTTGTACATATGCGGATGCAAACTGAAATTTTCAACATTTCATTAACTGCTGAACCTTGTAAAATGTACAATGGTCATCAGTATGTTTGTGTGTCTGTGAAAATTAGGATTCCTTTAAAAATATTGAAAGAAAAATTTCTGCTTTGTTAAGTTAAAATGTTCTGTGCTATTGTATATGTGTTTGTTTTATTTTATTTGAAGGCTATACCTATTCTACTATTATGAAGATTAATTTGTGTACTCTTTGTCTATTATTTGAACTGTATGTGTATGAAATGAACATGCTTAAAGATATCTTGTCTAATGATGCAATGCAAAATTAGTTTCCTTAAACCAGTGTGGAAATGAATATTACTGTAAATGTCTTAGTTTTGAAAATGTTTTTGAAAAAAAATGTATGAAATTTCTTAGTGTATATACTGTATGTTTGTAATATGTATTTTTCTTATCCCAACTGAAGTTGGATGGTATAATTTTCTTCTTGTAGACAACACCACTTAGGTGTTATGGATGTTTCCTTGAAGTATCCCTGATGGGAAACTTTAATGAAACATGGGGCATGTGTAACACCATGGCTCTAATGCTGTACGGATTTATTTTGCCTATTGCTTTGGTTTAATGTTATAACATTGAGTATCCGTAAATGTGTTTGAATTGATAACACAAAACTGTATACTCCTTTCTTTGTTAAAACTTTGATGTCGTGGTTTGATTCTATGCAATGTAGTATATCTGTCATTTAAATTCTTTGTCCCATTTGGAGGGAACAAAACTTACTATATATAATTGTAATTTCTGTTTGAATAATTTTTGGTAGAAATGTCAATAAGGGCAAATGTTTTGTTTTATTTAATGTGTTTGATTGCTGTTATGTAAACTGCTGATCCTCACTTAGGGTTCTTTAGTATATAAAAGGTGTAGCAGTTCCCCTCGGGAACAGAACTGTGTAGCGCGCGCAAATTGTGGGTGGCCTAGGTAGAAAAGATGGAACAAGAGTCAGTCGGGGACGAGCTACCAAACTGTGCACTGCCATGTAAAAGTTGTATATTGTGCTGGCTCCGAGAGAGGCTTTTTCTGCCACTGTCCAATGCCTCTGATGGATGGATAAACAGCTGGAACGATTCTGGAATCGGTATCCATCATCGCCACCAAGAAGGGACAGAGTCTAGCAATTCTGCCTGCAAATCCACCTACCAACGTGCACTTGCCACCACATTGCGCAATCGCTGTAACGGAATACTATAATAATGTACAGTGAAGGATCAGCTTATTGGATGTGATAGTGTGCTCAAATATAAGGTAACTTATAACTGAATTTATATACCTACCTTGATTTTGTTCCCTATCACAACACCTCTCAGGTTCTTCTCCATTTGAACTATGATTACCGAGTGTCCTAGTTTGTGGTAAAAATGAAAGCCTCAGAACATTAAATAACGTTGTTTGATCTGTGGTAAGAAGGGAGTGTTCAGATATACTGTGGATTTAGTGAAATTGTGGGATGTAGTAAATGTAGTCTTGTGAAAGCCTCCCAGGGAAGTAAATAGTCTAATTTAAAGTTTTGTGGAGTTTCAGTCACCTATTTAATCATTTACTTCAAAGTAGAAGATTGTGGTAATAAAGACAATTTGCAGTTTCTTTTAAAGATTAAAAGCTCCTAAAACTGAGGCTTATAAAGTGTTGCCTAGTTAATGATCATAGTGCTGCCTGTAGTAAATTTTAAAAGGTGAGTCAGTTTCTTGTTAATTTGTCAACATTGTGTCTCACTGTAGCAAAAGTCGTGAACTGCATTTATGGGAAGTTAAATACTCATACTTGCTAAGCACTTGTTTCTTTTTGGTATTGGAAGTGCCTATTAATAGTGTAATAAAATCCACAGGTTATCCTTTACCACTATTTATGAAAACAATAATTTCTTTATTCAAAAGACAGTGAGAAGTAATCTGTTAGAGAATTCCATTTAATTTTCATTCTAAACAGAATAGTATTTAGTTGAGAGATACTTAACCTGTCACCAGTTCATAATTTTTCAGTGAACTACATTTATAATTTCATGCCAGCTAGGAAAATGTTTGAACAATAATACTGAACCTATGTCCAATTATGATTCTGCAGTGAATGTTAATAGTAATGTTATAGGGACCATTCAGTTTGAACAAGCCCTGAAAGTAATAGAGTGGTTCGGTATCTGTTATATTTTTGCAAATAGTTTGTGCTGCTCCAGCTGTTAGCTTCAATCTTACCGTAAACATATGTATGTGTCAGGGTTCATTGCACTCGTGTGTGGCAAAATATAGGCTGTGTTTGTCCGTTGAAGGTACTCATACCTACTTTCTTAAACAAGAACGTTATTCTTTCTTTTGCCTAATTAGACGCGACCGTTTTCCTTATTCTTTAAACAGTATAGATAGGTAAAACATTGTTTGTACTGTTTAAATATTTACGAAATTTTGACTTTCATTTCCGATAAGCCACCTCTGTTAGGTACAACACGGTCAAAACAACAAAATTCCTCTCAGAGGGTAACACTGCTCTGTTGTTTTATACCACAATTGCTTTAACAACATAGTTTTATTTCACGACCTGCCTCCAACTTTAAGGTTATGGTATAGCAGTAGCGGACAGGAGTGTTATAAGGTCACCGACATAATGACACAGCAGAAAAGTATTTTACATAAAACCTCACTTAATAACTGCAAATAAGTAGACATAAACCGAAAATATCTCTACTATGTAAACACGAGCCCAGTGAACTTTTTTTATTTGTTATCGCAAGTGGGAATGAGGGCACTTTGGTCGACTAACGGAAGTCAGCACATAATCCAGGTTGATAGCATGTGCACAACTGGCCTGAAAGCATTGACACTGCGATACATATTTATTAATCACCACTGTACTTATTTACTGCTGATTGATCGATTGACTGACTGGTTGATTGTGGGGGTTATAGAATTAACGGCGAGGTCACGAGTCCTACAATTAAAAAATACTTGTGTAAGATATATGTTTCCCCTAAAAGTGGGCGGAACGAGTCAGAGGATTTGAACTATAAACCGAGGAAGCTAAAAACACACACAGCAGAAGTCATAAAAGGGCAGTCCAAGTCTAAAAACTGGAAAAACAGAAGGATAAAAGCGGGGAGTTGACATTGGTCCCAGACCCAGAAAACGTGAAGGGAAACCCAAAAAACAACCACTTTGCCCCGCTCCAGGAACAAAGTAAAACATTACTGAAAATAAAAAGTACTTTCACGTAGGGTGGTTCATTACGCAAGAGGAAACAATGGTTGAGGCTATTATGACCAATGCATACACAGAGTAAGACAGTGGACTCCTTCTGAGAGGCGTGGAAGGAAGAGTGCCAAACTACAGTAGTCTCCTTGATTGTGCAGAGTTTATTACCCAGAGCAGTAGTGCACCAGATGTCATTCCACTTCTGGGCAAATAGAGATTTGGCGTGTATCTGCATATCTGCACCTGAAATCATGAAAGCAAATGGGGGTCAAGCATCCGCTCCTCTATTCGAACAGTCAGCAGTTCATTGCCTGGAATGCCCACATAAATTGGGACCAGTAGAAAGACAACTGAGAAGAAGGCATGGCCAAGGGCAGAGAGGTCGTGGATAGCAGAAACCAAAGGGTGCAGAGAGTAGCGTTGATCTATAGCCTGCAGGCTGCTCATTCTGTCCGTACATATTAAAACACTGTGCATGGGGGCCTGAGTGACAAAATGGAGGGCCGTGTTATGGCTAGCAGCTCTGCTGTAAACACACTACATGATCCAAGCAATAAATGGTATTCCATCCCATTAGGAGACATAAAAACGTGTACCATCATATCTATCTTTTCAGAACTGTGAGTGTAGAAGATGGTAGCATGCTTGAACTCTTCAACAATGGAAAGTACAAAACTCCAAAATATGATAGGGGACAGAGACCTTAGGACCCTGGAATAGGTTGGTCCTAATCCGTGGTCTAGACACCATCCAAGAGGGGGAGCAAATACGTGGGCCAACATTCCAGTGAGTGAAGATGGAGATCCTGACAGAAGAAAGTGAGATGCATTCCACCCGAGAGTGGCTATCAGGAAGGAGACGACCCTCGTATCAAAGAGGACAGGGAATCTTTGTAGAAGGGGAGTACGCACTTCTGCGAGGAGACTGTCGATGAGACTATTGCAAAAGGAACCAATAGCCAGATGCACCTCATACGAGGTGCGGCTAGAAAAAAACCGGACTGATGCTGGAAAAAACATTGATTTACAATTATTTACAATTTCATGTTATCTCCTTCAATGTACTCTCCTCCTCGGTCTCTACACCGCTCCATACGAATTTTCCACTGTTCATAGCAATGCTGCAGATCATTTTCGGTAAGTCCATACATTACTTCCGTCGCTTTTTCTTTTACTGCTTCAACAGTCTCAAATCTAGTTCCTCTCAAAGCTGACTTGACTTAAGGGAAAAGAAAAAAGTCACAGGGGGCCAAATCAGGTGAGTAGGGTGGATGATCTAAGATGGGAATGTTGCGTTTTGCCAAAAACGTCTTCACTGACAACGCACTGTGAGCTGGGGCATTGTCTTGGTGAAGGATCCATGACTTTTTTCTCCACAAATCGTTCCCTTTTCTCCGTACTCGCTCACGTAGGGTAGCCAGGACGCTAATGTAGTAATGCTGATTCGCTGTTTGTCCCTCTGGTACCCAATCAATGTGCACAGTCCCTTTGATGTTAAAAAAACAATCATCATTGCCTTGACTTTCGATTTTGACATTCGTGCTTTTTTTTGTCGTGGAGAACCAGGAGTTTTCCAATGCATCGATTGGCGTTTAGTTTCGGGATCGTAAGTAAAAAACCACGATTCATCGCAAGTAATAACATTTTGTAAGAAGGTAGGATCACTTTCAATGTTTTCCAGGATGCCAGAACAAATCATTCTTCGGCGTTCCTTCTGTTCAATTGTGAGACACTTTGGAACCATTTTTGAACACACTTTGTTCATGTTGAAACTTTCATGAAGAATCTGCCTAACACTTTCCTTGTCAACTCCTGTTAACTCAGACACTGCTCTGATTGTTAAACGGCGATCTTGTCGAACAAGTTTACCGATTTTTTCAATGTTTGCATCAGTTTTTGCTGACAATGGTCTGCCAGTGCGAGTGTCATCACTAGTGTCTTCGCGGCCATCTTTAAATCGTTTAAACCACTCAAACACTTGTGTTCGCGATAAACAATCATCGCCGTACACTTGTTGTAACATTACAAACGTTTCACTTGCAGATTTTCCTAGTTTGAAACAAAATTTGATGTTAACACGCTGTTCTTTCTGTACACTCAACATTTTCCGACGCACAGACAAAACGTCAACTACTTAAAACAGACGCCACGGGCAGACTGAGTGCAGGAGGCAGATCAAACTCGAGCAGTAGACGGAGCGAGAGTCACGTGACAGGCCACGCGACTTTCAGCCTTATTGCATTCGTTTTATTGTTTCACCAGTACTAGTCCGGTTTTTTTCTAGCCACACCGCGTAATGATGAACAGGATCAATTAGTTTCAGGGCTGAAAGAGCTGCTGAGCCATAAATGTGACAACCGTAATCTAGTCTGTATAAAACCAGAGTGCTGTAAAGATGATGAAGAGTTGTGCAGGCTGCACCCCGAGACGTGTGGGCCAGGAGGCAAAGAGCATTAAGCTTCCACATGCAGGTAGTCTTGGGTGATGAATATGAGGCAACCAGGTCAGCTTTCTACCAGAAATAATGCCCAAGGGAGAAGACTGTCCTTCAACAGCTAGGCGCCTGTTGCCTAAATTAAGTTCTGGATCAGGATGTGATATAGGTCAATGAAAAAACTGCATGATCCCCCTTGTGGAGGGATAAAGCTGGAATCAATGGGAAAGGGCCAATAAAGAGGCCTGTTGGATGATGCCTTGAAGTTGGCATTCAGCAAATGTTACCGAGTGGGAGATGCACCAAATGTAAAAATCATACCAGGGTAACCAGAGGCCCAACCAAAGTTACAAGGCCATTTATGGCGACGAGAAAGAATGTGACAGTCAACACAGAACCCTGTGGGATACCATTCCCCTATATCCAAGGGGTGCTGGGTGAAGTGCCTACTCTAACCCGGAAGAGCTGATGAGATAAAAACTTCTGGGTTAAAATCAGAAGGAGGCTGTGTAAGCTCCAGTCATGGAGGCTAACTGAAATGTGATGGCGCCAAGTTGTGTTGTATGCCTTATGTAGGTCAAAGAAGACTGTACAAGGTTTCAGCTTTTCAGCTTTCTAGCAAAAGCCTGTCATATTGCTGTTTATGTGAGTAAATGCTCACTGTAGATCGTCCTTCTTGGAAGCCACACTGATTAGCGGACAAAAGGCCTCAAGTGCCAAATATAACAGCAGTTTACAAGGGAAATTGGTTAGGTTAAGTGGTATGTAGAGATGTTGGGTTCTCCGCAAGCTTAAGTATGGGGAGAGCCTTGAGTAGATGTTGGCTCTGGGTAATGCCCCAGTGTTCGATCATCTGGTTGTAGATGGAATCTGGGCCTGGGACTGAGTCATGTAAAGAAGTAACAGCCTACAAGAATTGCCATTCAGTGAAGGATTCATTATAGGCTTCAGCTTGGTGGGGTTGAAACAGAGGGAAAATTCTCCAACTCATTGTTTCTGTCAGAGAAGGATAGCAGAACAGGAAGAGGAAGCCAATGCTGTCACAAAGTGTGTTGCGAGGTGTTCTGCAACGACTGATGGAGCACCCTGTAGGAAAGATCCTAGATACTTGACTGTTACTGGCTGTACAGAAGGCTATGGGGCTTGGACCAAACATGGGATGAAGACGCTTTAGTTCCCAGGTAGGAAACAGCGCTTCAGCATCCGTTTTACCTCTGTTTAGTAAGGCAGCGAGTCTTAGCATGGAGATGCATAAAAGCGGTAAGGTTAGTCTATGAAGGGTGTCGTTTAAATAGTTGCAGCGCCTCTCAGCGGACCGGGATAGCGACGGCTATGTCCTCGGCAAACCACAGTATCGATCGATGACAGGTATGACCAGTGGGTAGAGGGATAGCAGTGCCCGAGACATCTAGCGTGACCACATCACCTCCAGGAGAGAGGTGTCTAAGTGCACAGCAGACGTATATAAAGGTCAATTGGCTGTGCAGAATACCCAACATGGAAACCTCTCTGCCTAACGTCGAAAGGGGATCAAAAAAATGTTCAAGTGTGTGTGAAATCTTATGGGACTTAACTGCTAAGACCTTCAGTCCCTAAGCTTACACACTACTTAACCTAAATTATCCTAAGGACAAACACACACACCTATGCCCGAGGGAGGACTCGAACCTCCGCTGGGAAGGGGATCGATCCAGAATGACAAGCAACCACTCCTTTGCATATATGGGGAGGCAACAGCTGAGCTAAGAGTAGTGTGATGCCTGTGATGTCAGTGGGCTTTGCCATATGCCATATAACAGCCCCACCACATGCACTGGCTACATGTGCTTGTGACCTAGAGTGGCAGAGGGGGGGAGGGGGGTAGTAAGAGGAGAGGAAGGAACAGAGGGAGAGGAATCTACGCCATAGGGCTGTGGATGTAGGAAATTGTAGAGATGAAAGTTGGATAAATTGATGGAACAATGTACTGTTGAGAGTTTCAGGGGGATCATTAGGCAGGCTTGCATAACTAGGTAAAAGAGTCGTTTGGAGGAAGGAGAAGCAACTGCATAAATATGTCAAGTTAGCCTACAGTCAGAAGATCCTTATATTATTCCATGACAATTACCTATAGAAAATTGCTGTTATATAATTTGAAGTACTAAATTATTTTATTGCCAGTACAGCTACTTTTCTCCGTATTGCCCAGAAAATGACTTTTTTTTTTCAAGTGTGGCGAAAATATTTTATTCAACCTAGAGTAATATGTAACTACTTTTAGTTAGCCATTTTTTTTGCTAAAGCAATTTTATCACTTTATACTATTGGAAGAATGACAACGCTAAATTTATTTCATATTTTCAATTTTATTATTTCATTATGAGGAAATAAACTAATACAAATAAGCAATGACATCGTATAAAGTATAATGCAGAACAGTCTTGATCACTTAAAAACAGTTTCACTCAATCCAATGTGAAACTTCTTTGGTCCATACTCCACCAACGAAGTGTGAACACGATGGCACGGAGTAGGAGCTGTGGATGCCACCCACTGAGTTCGTCGACTCAATGGGTGGTATTCACAGTTCCTGTTCCGTGTCACCATCTCCACATGTCATCACTGGAGTATGGTCCGAAGATGATCCACATCAGGTCGAAACTGGTAATCACGAGTAAAAGTGATTTTGTATGGTCAAGGCTGTATTACAATTGATTGTGATCGCTGCTATGTCCAACTTGCTTACAGAGATTATAAATGGTTCTGAATTATGGTCCATGAAAGCACACTTGGTGACACGAAGAAATGGCATTGGGGGAGGAAAGAGGTAAAAAATTCTGAAGATACCATGGGTGGACCGAATTATAAATAACGAGATACTGAATCGTATTTTGGAAAATATTAATTCACGTCATAACTTAACTGAAATAAGAAATTGTTTGAGAGAACACATCCTGAGATATCAAGGATTTATTAGGTTGGTCGTGGACGTGTTGGGGGTAATACCTGCGGTGGGTGACAAAGACTCGAATACAGTAAGCAGGTTCAAATGGATGTAGGGCGAGGTGACCAGGAGAAAAAGCTTGAATAATCAAACAAAGGGTAACGCTCTACGAGCTGGAGCATGGAATGTCAAAAGTTTGAACTTGGTAGGGAAGAGTGAAAAGGGAAATGCTCATGCTCGATGTAGATACAGTGGGATCAATGAAGTAAAATGATAACAAGAGTATGATTTAGGTCAGATGAATACAGGGTAATATCAGCATCAGCAGAAAATGATATAATGGATATAATTGGAGTAGAATTCGTTATGAACTAGAAGATAGGGCAGACTGTGAGTTATTGTGTAAAGTTCACTGATGGGATTGTTCTCATCGAACTCATCACCAAACTGACACTCACAACAATAGTTTAGGTATACATGCAGAAGGCACAAACAGAGGATCAAGAAAAAATTTTCAAATGTATGTGAATTCCTAAGGGATCAAACTGCTGAGGTCATCGGTCCCTAGACTTCACACTACTTAAACTAACTTAACGCTAAGGACAACACACACCCATGCCCGAGGGAGGACTCGAACCTCTGGAGGGAGGGGCCGACGATTAGTGACATGGCGCCTCTAACGGCGCGGCCACTCCACGCGGCGAGGATGAAGACATAGAGGGAGTATATGAGGATACTGAACGGGTAATTTAGCACGTAAATGGAGATTTAAAACTAACAGTCATGGGGGATTTGAATGCAGTTATAGGGGAGGGAGAAAAAAAGGTGTGGGGTTGAGAGCAGGAACGAAAGAAGGGAAATACTAATTGAATTTTGCAATAACTATCTGTTAGTAAGAGCGAATACTCTGTTCACGAGGGAACAAGAGGACGAGGTATACTAGAGAAAAGCCGGGAGACACAAGAAGATTTCAGTTACATTACATCATAGTCAGGCACAGATTCCGAAAAGAGGTATTTGATTGTGAGACTTACCCAGTAGCAGATACAGACTCAGACCACAATTTAGTCATGATGAAGAGTAAGCTTAAGTTCAACAAACTAGTCAGGAAGAATCAATGAGCATAGAAGTGTGATACAGAAGTACTAAGTAATAAAGAGACGTGCTTAAGATTCTCTGAGGCTACAGATACTGCGGAAATGAGTAGTTCGATAGGCAGTTCAGTTGAAGAGGAATGGACATCTGTAAAAGGAGCAGTCACGGAAGTTGGAAAGAAAACCGTAAGTACAAGGAAGACAACAGCGAAGAAACTATGGATAACAGATGAAATACTTCAGCCGATCGATGAAAGAAGGAATTACAGAAATGTTCAGGGAAATTCAGGAATGCAGAAACACAGCTGCCCTAGGGACGAAATAAAAAAGTATGTGCAGGGACATTAAGGCGAAATTTCTGCGTAAAAGCACGAAGAAACCGAAAATGATTGTCTGAAGGACAAACGCAGCATATAGAAAAGTCGAAACAACCTGTGATGAAATTAAGTAAGCAAGGACGGTAACATTAAGACTGCAATGAGAATTCCACTGTCAAATGCAGAAGTGAGAGCGAATAGGTGCAAAGAGTATACTGAGGGCCTCTATGAGGAGTCGATAGGGAAGAGGTGGAGGATCCTTTTATAGAATTTAGAATGAAAGACTTAAGATCAAAACAAAGCAGTAGGGAGAGGTAATATCCAACCAGAAATTCTAAAATCTTTGGAAGAAATGACAACAAAAAGACTATTCACGTTGGTGAGTAGGGTGTATGAGACTGGCGATATACGATCAGACCTTTGGAGAAACATCATCCATACTATCCTCAAGATAGCAAGGACCGAAGCGAGAATTATCGCACAATCCGCTTAACAGATCATATTTACATGTTGCTGCGAGATATAATATATGGAAGAATGAGAAAGAAACTTGATGATTTGTTACATGACTATCGTTTCCGCTTTAGGAAAGATAAAGACATCAGAGAGGCAGTTCTAACATTGCGGTCGATAATGGGAGCAAGAATGATAAGATATCGAGACACGTTCATTGAATCTCTCGACATGAAAAAACGTTCGACAATGTGAATGATGCAAGATATCTGAAATTCTGAGAAAATAGAGACAGGCTGTAGGGAAAGGCGGGTAATGTAGTATGTATACAGGGTGAATCGCGTAAGACCTAACACCCCCTGCTTTATTCTGGAGGCGACTGCACGTATCGGCATGTGATTTTCGACGAATCATAGCGGACTACGGGACATATACTTTGCTACATGCACAATAATCACAACATTTATATCGACCGAGATAATGAGGCAAGTACATGTTTTTAAATGGGACGCTATACTTTTTTTTACCATCATTCGAACGCTCCGAAAAGACGAGTATAGTGATGTAACGCATGTTGCTATTGTGATTCAAACTTTGCTTAAAAGAGGGCAAATGAGGATTTACCTACGTAGCTTAGGCCGTGCATGCTGCATAGAGCATGGCAACTCGGCCCGCGGGTCGCGCGAGGCGTGTTTACAGTCTGCAGCCGCTTCCGACCGCCTCGACCTTCAATCGTACAATATCTCCCAGCGTCTTTTAAGCGAAGTTTGAATCACAATTGCAACATGCGTTACGTCACTATAGGCGTCTTTTCCAGAGCGTTCGAATGATGGTCAAAAAAGTATAGCGTCCCATTTAAAAAAACATGTACTTGCCTCATTATCTCGGTCAATATAAACGTTGTGATTATTGTGCATGTACCAAAGTATGTGCCCCTTAGTCGGCTATGATTCGCCGAACACCGCTTGTCGATACGTGCAATCGCCAACGGAATAAAGGGGGTGTTACGTCTTACGCGACTCACCCTGTATAAGAAGCACGAGGCAACAATAAGAGTGTAACATCAAGTAAGAACTGCCCGGATTAAAATAGGATGAAATTCATGAATGTAGTCTTTCGTCCCTACTGTCCAATCTATGCGTCGAAGACGCAAGGACAGAAATAAAAGAAAGGTTCAAGAGTGAGATTAAAATTCAAGATGAAAGGATATCAATTTTAAGATTCGCTGATGACGCTGCTATCCTCAGTGAAAAATTACGGAATGAACTGTCTGATGAGTACAAAATATGAATTGAGAGTAAATCGGAGAAAGACGGAAGTTATGAGTAGTAGTAAATATGAGAACAGTGTGAAACTTTACATCAGGATTAGAGTTATAAAATAGAAGAAGTTGAGGAATTCAGTTAACTAGGCAACAAAATAACCCATGTCTTACGGACAAGGAGGACATAAAAAACAGACTTCCACTGGCGAAAAGAGAAGTCTGTTTGTATCAGACAAAGCCGGCCGCGGTGGCCGTGTGGTTCTAGGCACTTCAGTCAGCAACCGCGGGACTGCTACGGTCGCAAGTTCGAATCCTGCCTCGGGCATGGATGGGTGTGATGTCCTTAGGTTAGTTAGGTTTACGTAGTTCTAAGTTCTAGGGGACTGATGACCTCAGATGTTGAGTTCCATAGTGCTCAGAGCCATTTGAATCATTTTTTGTATCAGACAAAATGTCTTAATTTGTGGAAGAAATTTCCGAGAATGTACGTTTGGAACACAGTATGGTAGTGAGATATGGACTGTGGGTAAACCGGAACAGATGAGAATCGAAGCCCTGAGGTGTGGTGCTACAGGCGAATGTTGAAAATTAGGTGGCAAATAAGGTAAGGAATGAGGAGGTTCTGCACAGAATCAGAGAGGAAAGAATTATGTGGAAAACTTTTTGTAGGCCTCATTTTCGTTATAATATCCATCACTTAAAATACGTTTACGTTTTATAGAACTGAGTAAACAATACCCACTGTGCAAGGGCGTTCATAGGATAGTTTCTTTGCGGAGAGGGGGGGGGGGGCGGGTATGGAGGGGAGGGCGAAGGGAGCTAGACCTCGGGAGCATGGAGTATTTTTTAATATCCTGAAGGACGATTTGTTACTTACATATGTCACCATAAAAACCTGCGTAATACCATCTTTTGAATCATTTTCTTGAAACAAGAACAACTGACTGCACTGCAGTTTCTACAAAGACGCGTCGGTCAGGCAAGTCAGCTGACTAAAACTCGACTACTAACCTTGAACCTGAGCGGGCCAACCGGCGGCTTGGCGTAAGGAATGCCCTGGAAGCCGTAATACTTCTTCCCACTGTGAGTGGTGGCGACCTTTCCCCGCAGAGCTCCATGGTGGACAGTCGCCGTAACGGAAGACAAGTCGGTCCGATCTCTCCCATGATAGGGCCTGCCTTCTACTAGTGCATCGCGTTCGCGCGTTGCCTGGTGTCGCGTTGACACTGGAGGGGGAGAGGGGCATTGCACTTTCGAGTGTGTACTACCATCAGTTGTATAATGGAACGACAATGAGAATTTGTGTGGACCGGGACTCGACCCTGGATTTCGCGAGCGGTCGCCGGGTCAGCACAATTTCTCATTGTCGTCGTTCCTATGACGTTAGAATATATTCGTAACTGAGAATACATTTCATGTGTTTCATGACGACTGTAGCAGCCGCAGTGCCTGTTCCGTCGAACATGGATGCATGTAATCGTCATTCGGAATAACACAGGCACAGCAATATAGTATTGTGATTTAAAATTTGTCTAAAACCGTCGTGTCTATTTCTCCGTTGAATACACTAAGCTCATCGTTTGAAGAGAAACTTCCTGGCAGATTAAAACGGTGTGCCGACCCGAGACTCGAACTCGGGACTTTTGCCCTTCGCAGGCAAGTGCTCTACCATCTGAGCTCCCCAAGCACGACTCACGACACGTCCTCACAGCCTCACAGCGGTCCGGCACACAGTTTTAATCTGCCAGGAAGTTTCATATCAGAGCGCACTTCGTTTCAGAGTGAAAATCTTATTCTGAAAACATCCCCGAGACTGTGGCCAAGCCATACATCCGCAATATCCTTTCTTCCAGGAGTGCTAGTTCTGCTTGGTTAGCAGAAGAGCTACTGCGAAGTTTGGAAGGTAGGAGACGACGTACTGGCAGAATTGAAGCTCTGAGGAGGAGTCGTTAGTCGTGCTTGGGTAGCTTAGATGGTAGAGCACTTGCCCGCGAAAGGCAAAAGTACCGAGTTCGAGTCTCGGTCCGGCACACAGTTTTAATCTGCCAGGAAGTTTCGTATCAGCGCGCACTCCGCTGCAGAGTGAAAACCTCATTCTGGATCGTCTGAAGAATTTAACGCGGTATGGGGGAACATGATTACCTTTAGAAAAAGCTCTTTACTCTTTCACGTTTGACCTGTATCATTTGTGAAAATGCTATTGCCGGCCGAAGTGGCCGTGCGGTTAAAGGCGCTGCAGTCTGGAACCGCAAGACCGCTACGGTCGCAGGTTCGAATCCTGCCTCAGGCATGGATGTTTGTGATGTCCTTAGGTTAGTTAGGTTTAACTAGTTCTAAGTTCTAGGGGACTAATGACCTCAGCAGTTGAGTCCCATAGTGCTCAGAGCCATTTTTTTGCTATTATTGGTTAATGTGTTTTACGCAATACGACTCAACATAATGAATACAATTCTTATACAGTCATCAAAGCATTAAAAACTTGAATACGCAGTATTAATGTTGCACAATAATATTTATTAAACAGGTCGTTACGAATCGACTTTCGGCTTCCTAGACCGTCATCACATAATACTAAACAGATAATCCGCAAAACTGCAGCGAGGGTTCATAGTTGTACAAAGATTATATCCTCCCCACAGAAAAATTTAATGAATAATGAACGTGATTCTTATTTAGTGTAACCTCTCTACAGAAATTCATTCACATTTAACCTCCACACAAAATTTGTTTCCATTTAATGTACCCACAAAATTCTTTTCTCATTTAATGTAAGCTCGAAACAGAAAAATTCCTAAACCTCGTAATAAAAAATAAATTCAGTAACCTGGTAAAATTTGGACGACAGCAGTGCAGCGTCATGGCCCTGTAAGATCATTCTGAGTAAAAAGCAAAAACTCTCACCTCGATAAAGTCGGCAACTATCTGCTCTTACAATAGCTCTTTTCCGGCACAGCTCTGTGCAATGCTGGCCTATACATTTGTTATTTATGAAAGGAAGCAAATGATTTTTCTTTTGCAACAATCGGAATGATCATGCATTAAAAAAAAGTATTAAATTCTTTAAATTGGAATTAATGCTTGTTATTATTAGGACATTTTTAAAAGATATACATGGGAGTTTACATAATATTACTAGATATGCGCGAGGCTGCTTTTTTTTTACCTTATACAATAATACTAAGGCTCCCGCATCGCTGCACCGCGACTGGCCCAGCCCACATGATACACCAGACTAGCGCAGACTCCAGACCAGACAACCTCAGACTAGCGACTAGCAACAACTAACTGCTACAGCTACACAGTTGGTACTCAGTCAACACTGCTCTCTGGTCAGCGATTCTCTTATACCTTGCATATCGCAGGCAGCGCATACCTCTTACATAACCCTCCACTGGGGCGGCAAAAATTTGGCAGCGATGGTGAGTCAATTGGACTTGCCACGAGCAACAATTTTTTCTTAAATAACTAAGTTAACAATCACAGAATATATATATATATATATATATATATATATATATATATAAATGCAGAACATGAAATGAAGTATAGTGCACATGCACTGAGTACAAAACATATCAAGCAATTACAAAATGTATACGCAATGAGTACAAATCATATTAACAAATGACATAAAGTGCACACGCACTGTAGTACAGAACATATCAGGTAATGACAAAATGTATACGCAACGAGTACAAATCATATTAACAAATGACATAAAGTGCATACACACTGTAGTATTTTTTTACCATTTTACAAGAACTAGGATAGGAAAGGGAAGGATTGCATCATGGTTGTAGCACAGTGGGTTGCACGTAGCTGCACTGAAAGTCCATATCTTTCTACAGAAGCACAACACCAAGTGAGACAATCTGAAGTTCTCTTCCCTGAAGTATTAATCAGTGTAGCCAAGACACTGAAATGTCGTATGAATATTCAATGTTATCATTTTGGTAGTACATTGGGTACACCAAACAGTGGAACCATAATAACATCTCCATTGTTCAAGGTGGTGGACACCATGGTGTGTCAACACCACACTCTTTCACCAACGTAGAATTAGTGCAGAAACCAAATATAGTGCTCCATGATCATAAGGATAGACAGGACAAACGTATATTGCAGTAATTTCTGGTAATTAGGTCAGAAGATGAAGGACATTAAGTCTTATGCTAGTCATCATTGAGAATTACTCTAGTCTATCAAAAGATTTGAGTAATTGGTGACACTCATTGCCTAGTTACTAAATATTTCTGTACTATGTATGGAGTATTACAGAATATTATTCATAAGTCATCTGATGACAGTAAATATTGGCACTCATTGGCCAGTTACAAACCATTTATATGCATTATGCAAAAGTGATCATTCAAAGCAAGAGTTAATTAATGGCATACCATTTATGTAATTCATCTAGTTATAGTAATTATTGGCACTCTTTGGCCAGTTACAAACCATCAGAAGTCATCCTTCAAAACAGGAGCTAATGAGTGTAGCATCAAGCTACTGGTATTCATATATATAGCATGTAAGTGACATAATACAAAATTAAAATAAGAAACAGTGGCATTCATTGGCCAGTTACTAAACATATAGCAAGTACTGAATAGTACAAAACATTTTTCATCATTCAAGTGACATACGACATATTCAAAGTAATTATTGTCACTCATTGGCCAGTTACAAATCATCAGAAGTCATCATTCAAAATGAAAGTTAATTATTAGCATAGCATTTATAGAGTATAACAAAAATATTATTTACAGAAATTATTGGCATAGCATGTATGCATTAGTACAAAATATCATTCACTATTACTCAGAACTCATCATTCAAGTGATATATGACATATTTAAAATGTAACACTCTGTAACTATTACTCAAGGTCTGTGATTAGAAAACATCATTCAGTATTACTCAGAACTATCTTAAACTGGTAGCATTATTTGGGACCGGTAATACATTTTTTTTGTGTGTTAGCAATGCATTGCGTTGGGATCGATAATTAATTTCTGGGCATAAAAATATTTGTTTTTGATTTATTGCTGCAAATAAGGATTAGTAACATCATTCGTCATGAGTCATCTGTAGCAAGGTGATGAAACAAGTAGAGTATATGTGATCACATTCATGAATGACACACACAAATGGGTAAAAAAAAATGCAAGTACTAGAACAGGTTTAATAATTAACTGCTTATAGCACATTAATTTCATGAATAGCTTCTCCTGGAAAAAATACAAAATGGATTATTAAGCTGAAAGAAGAAACTCATTTATGCTGAAAAGTAGTGAACTTCGAATTAACAGGTAATGAAATGTGTACCCAATATATATGTACTCTAGCTGTCCTTTCCAAAACCTTCAGTCATTATACCATGTGACATAAGACATACTGTCAAAACGAAGCAACAAATACTTAAATAACTACATAGCATTTCTTAACTAACAGTAAATATATAAACTTCATCATTATCCTCATCTGCAAAGAAAAACTTAAAAGTGGTGCGTTAAGTGACCATATAAAATTTATCACTAACATCACCTATAAACAAAAACTTCATTATTCATATCACCATAACTTCATTATTATCATCACATGCAAAGAAAAACTTCATTATTCATATTACCATATTCTTCATCACTATTCATCTTCATTCATTATCATCTGCAAAAAGACACTTCATTATTCATTATTCATATTACCATTTACTTCATACAACTATTCATAGTATAGAGTTCCTTATTTCTAGCATATTTCATCACTAAAACTAAGATGTGTAGTTCTGTCTGACAGCCTGCATCAATCGCCTCGTATTCTGAAAGAACAATAATTAGTTAAGACTGCTATCATACAATGTGTATAGTATATCAACGTTAATGTTTGTTAATTCTGATCCATTTACTCTTCGTGACGAGGTATTGCATCTTCTTTCGTTCATTCCGAAGGTGAAATTCCCATTTCATAGTAATCCACTGTGGTTTGTTTCATTTATTTCATTTACACGTTATTGCTTTCTGAAAATGGTGAACAATGATTAATGTCTTGCATTTAAATCATATACCCATTAAATAAAAACGGGTTTCTAGTGATATAATTAAGCATACAGCATAGCATGACGGAAAACGTAATATGTCAAAAACATAGACAGTGTGCAGGTGCAAAAAGTACACAGAGTATCATAATGTAGCAGCAAAAAAAATTTAAAATAGTCACGATGTTGAGATATCATAAGACAAAATGTCAAAGTCAAATAGTGTTTGTTATATCTTAAAGATTTCAGAGTGCATACAAAGAAACAGGAAAACAATCATACATACATGAAAAATGTGCACAGTCTGATATATAACGACAAGAAATGACTTTCTTTGTGTTCAGCTTGTATGTTGTGTAGTTGATAGAGGGGAGAGTTGAAGTCTTTAATGGAGGAAGAATTTGATAAAATTAATATGTCACTGGATAGAATTGCGTAATTGGTCATAAAATATGTAAGTTTATCTGAAAAAATGTGCACGGTCTGATGTGTAAGGACAAGAAAAGCGACCTGCTAACCTTACCTAGCCGGGCACTTGCCAAGAAAAAATATGATAATCATCAGTAAGTAATCACATAGATATAATTGCATAAGTGGTCATAAAAGGTGTAAGTTTATCTGGAAAAATATGCACGATCTGATGTGTAACGACAAGAAAAGCGACCTGCTAACCTTACCTTGCTGGGCACTTGCCAAGAAAAAATATAATAATCATCAGTAAGTAATCACATAGATAATTGCATCATTGGTCATATAAAAATCAAGAAAAGGTATTACAGTGTGATAAATCATAAAGTATGTTCATTCAATAAAGGGTTTAATATTGGAGACATGGTGATTGCCTTTACTTTTTCTGGTTCTCAGAGTTTCGACGTGTACTACATTGGGGTGAGGAATGCTGCGAATTCGATATGGACCTGCGTATAGAAGCTCAAATTTACTACATCTACTCTTTCCTCTTTTAGATAAATAATGTGTGCGTACTAATATCTTCTGTCCAATGTGAAAGTCACAGTGTGTACAAACCTGTTTTTGCTGCCTTCTCCGGCGCTCTGCGGCACGTTTGATGTTGTTCAGCGCAATGTCAATTATTTCATGGTGTCGTAGTCGACGAGATGTAGGAAAGGATACTAATTCTTTAATTTTGTTAGGTGGTTCAACATTTTTCAGTATAACAGTCGGAGATAGCATAGTAGATTAATTTGGTATGGAATTAATTACATCCTGGAATGAGAGTATGTGTGTGTCCCAATCAATATGTTTTTTATGGCAATATATTCTACATAGTTTACCAGTTTCTTTCATTAGTCGTTCACAAGGGTTCGAAGAAACATGATACTTGGATATATAGATCGGAGAAATGTTTCTAGCTCGTAACATACGTGTCCATATAGCAGATTGAAATTGTGGTCCATTGTCGGAAATTACTTTCAATACATGCCCTACATGAAATAGAAAAAGTTTTACAAATGCTTTCGAAACAGTTTTAGCAGTAGCTTTGCGTAACGGAGTGAAGGTAACAAATTTTGAAGTGAGTTCAACAGCGACAAAGATGTAGCAAAAACCTCTATTAGTTCTGGGAATCGGACCAAACATGTCTACAGCGGCCATGTGTCTCAATTTAACAGGTACAATGGGATGTAATGGAGGAATATGTGAAGTCGTGTCTGACTTAGCTTTCTGGCAGATTTTACATGACGCTAAAACTCGTCGAATACGTTTCTCCATGTTGGTAACATAACAGTTCTGTCTCAGTATTAGAAAACATTTTCTGGCTCCATAATGTGCGTAACTTAAATGAGTATACCAAATTAATTTGTTAACAAGGTCGTCAGGAATGCATAGTAACCAATTGTTGCTGTCAGGGTGAGAGCGGCGAAACAGAATGTTATTGCGTACAGTGTAATGGTTTCTAATGGTAACATTATTCCTATCTAGCCAAAGGTGTTCAATTTCTTTCCATACGTTGTCTTTACTCTGCTCCTGTGCCATGTCTCGTAATGACGACGAAATGAAATTTTCAAATGCAACTTGTTGAATATACATGACGCTGAAATTTGCTTTGCAGAAGTTGGTTGCGATGTCTTGCTGATTGTTGCTGAGAGAACGGGATAGTGCGTCTACTACAATATTTTGTGTGCCGGGAATGTGAACAATTGTAAAATTAAATTCCTGTAAATAAAGTTTCCATCTGCTTAACCTGCCGTGTGTAAATTTTGCTGAAAGTAAAAACTGTATCGCTCTATGATCTGTGTAAACGGTAGTGTGTCTTCCATAAAGAAAATGCCGAAATCTCGTAAATGCCCATACAACACATAATGTTTCAAGTTCTGTAACAGAATAATTGCGTTCAGCAGATGACAGAATGCGACTCGCAAAGGCGATGTTTTTAATTGCTGTAGTACCCTCTTCTTCAATTTCCTGAAAAATGTGTACGCCTAAAGCGGTGTTAGAACTGTCGGTGGCAATTTCTAGTAAGATCTGGATGTGATAAAAGTGGTGCATTCAACAAAGCTTCTTTCAAGTTCACAAATTCAAAATGTACTTGGCTATCCCAGGACCAAATAGTGTTTTTACCCGTCAATTGACATAATCTAGGGGTGTCTAAAGCAGAGTAATGAATAAATTTACGAAAAATGTTAATTAAACCCAAAAAGCTGCGTAGTTGTTTCTTCGTCGTAGGAACAGTAATGTCACGTAAAGCTTGAAGTTTTTCCGGGTCAGGCGCAATGCCTTCTGCTGAAATTACATGTCCAAGAAATTTTATAGAAGTTTTGCCAAAGTGCGATTTACTGAGATTAACTGTGAGTCCTTGTGCACGTAAAGTTCGTAACACTTGTTCAAGAATCAGATTGTGTTCAGACCAGTGAGCTTCTGCAATAAGAATGTCGTCTACATACGTTGTGATTCTGTCTTTAAGTTCTGTCGGAAGTATAGCATTCAAACCGCGAATAAATGCTGCTGAAGAAATAGTTAAACCGAACGGTAGTTTACAAAACTGGTAACAGTCACCAAAACAGAGAAAAGCTGTGTACTTTCTGCAGTCCGGATGGAGCTGAATTTGCCAAAATCCCGACTTCACATCTAATGTGGAATAAATAGCAGTCCCATGAAATTTCTGTAGAAGTTCTTCTAGTGTCTGTGGGCGATCTGTTTCATTAACAATAATGTCGTTGATGTGACGCGAATCAAGTACGAGACGAAGTGAACCATCCTTTTTCTTAACAATATGGAGTGGGTTTATGTACGGACTAACTGCCGGTTCAATAATACCTTGGTCAAGCATAGCTTGCAATTCTTTCTTAACTTGTTCTGTGTGAATGTATGGAATAGGATAATGTTTGGCTTTAAATGTATCGTGCTGTTTAACTTGAAATTCATACATAAAACCGGACATAGTACCAGGGACGTTGTCAAAAACTGGAGCTTGCTGTAAAAGAATTTCGCGCAGTTGCGTGCGTTCGTCGTCTGTATTTGCACTGCTCTGTTTAACTTTATCAGAAATCATTTGCATAACATCATAGTCGGCTTGGTCTGGAGTATTATAGATGTGTACGTACGTATCTGTGAACAATGTGGAATTACAGTCTATGTTACGTGATGCGGAAATGACCTCTGTACGATTAATTGTTTGTTCTTCTGCAGATAAAGAGTGCTGAAATTCTAAAGCCAGTTGTACATTTTCTTCCTTTAACATTAACTAGGAATTTTGAAAGTCAATAATTGCGTTGTGTTGTACCAGAAAATTCGTACCTAAAATAACGTCTGTTGTCAATAAGGGAACAATCCAAAAATTTGAGTGAAATGTATGACTTGCAATACAAAATGATAAATGTGTCTGTAATTTTACATCTACTCCTTTACCAGATACTGCTCCTTTTACTTTAGTTTTGCCTTATGGTAATGTAGGATAGGTATTCTCTTTGTTACATTCGTTGAAAGTTTCCGCATTTATAACTGACATAGGTGATCCAGAATCGATTACTGCTGAAAATTTGGATGATCCAATCTTTACTTCAATGACAGGGTGTGAAATGGTTTTTTTGAATAACTGGTCTTTCCTGCACAAGAGTGTCTCGGATGTCGTCAAAAGTAATAACATTTTCGTGAACAAGATTCTGTGTATCTGAAGTATTGCTTGCGTTGCTGGAAGATGCAACCTGTACTGTATCTAGTCAAATTCTTTCTGACGTGCTGTCATTTGCGGGAGGATGCTGTGGCATTTCCACTATTTGTACTGTTCTGTTATTTCTTCCTGACGTATTACGTTCGGGAGGATATCTACTGTCTGGTTCATTCATGATAATATGTTGTTGCGGATGATTTTGCTGCTGATAAGACCGACTGTTATTAAACGTACGCTGAAAATTGTGCTCATTATTTTTACGTCTGTCACGATAGTCATTGCTATATGGCACGTTGCGATAGGAATTGAAATGATGTGTTTTCTGTACGTACTGGTTTCCTTGTTGCTGTGCGTTACTATTTGGTGTGGCCGACGCTATACGTGTAGGCGGCGAAACATTAAAGCTTGGTTGACCTTGTACATTACATTGTTGGTTAGGTATGCTAACTGGTTGGTTTTGTTGCTGTTGCGGAGAAAAACCTGTATTGTTACCAAAATGTGTTTGCGTCTGCTGAAAATTTTGTACATACTGATGATTACAATTTTGTCTGTTATTAAAATTACGCTGGTAGTTCTTGTCATTTCGGGATCGTATAATGATAAATGTCACTTTCAGATAAAACTTGTCATATCAGGTTTTCTTTAAACATTTCTAATCCTACATAGATCGATAGTTGAAGAGCTGTTTTGATAGATATAAAGGATAGTAGAAGAGAAGGCAGCAGTGCAGAAAACTAAAGATGAAATAGCACTACTACAGCTCGGGGCCCTGTGCACGCTACGGCACATGTTCATCGAAGTGTAATGAATCCCCTGAGGTCGATTACGCGCTGCAAATAAATTTTAGATTCTGCGTTACAGGCAATGGCGGTGAAAATTCAAAAGTAAATTGTCGTATCCAGTCCAATTTTAGTTTCTGCATTACAGGCAATACCGGTAAAAATTCGAAAACAAATAGTTGTATCCAGTCCAAAGCGTGAATATGTGTTCTGTCATTATTAAGTACCTTAAATTTTCTCACGGTTAGAAAGTGCTTATAATCAAAATTATCGTCTCTGTAAGTCTGAACAGGTTCACGATTGTATGATAATCTATTTTTCTGTGACTATTCGGTTCAAAAATGGTTCAAATGGCTCTGAGCACTATGCGACTTAACTTCTGAGGTCATCAGTCACCTAGAACTTAGAACTAATTAAACCTAACTAACCTAAGGACATCACACACATCCATGCCCGAGGCAGGATTCGAACCTGCGACCGTAGCGGTCGCTCGGCTCCAGACTGCAGCGCCCAGAACCGCACGGCCACTGCAGCCGGCGACTGTTCGGAATCTAAGTCACGTGCTCTCTGTAAATTACCTAAATTATACTGGCTGTGTGAGTCTGATAAATGTTCGCAAAGTGGCGTATGCTGTGACGTGTTAGAGGCTGAAACATTTTTCATCTCTGTCACTTCTTGCTGTAAAGTTGACAATTTTCTACGTAATGTATTATTGGACGAACCTATCTCACTGATTGTCTGCTGTAAATTTTGGAATTCGGGTGTTTGATTAAACGAAACTGGTGACGTATCGTCTGATTTGGTGTCATTATTACTTTCGATAACATCAACACGACTGGCCAATTCATCATATTTTTCAGTCAGTGCTTTTACCTGATCATCGTTTTTAGTATCGCAAGCATTAATTTGTTCTTGTATTTTACGTGTGGTTTTGTTTAATTTCTTAACGTCTGCTTTGATGGCATCGGGATCCTGTATTAGTTCTAATTGTTCAAGTCTGTCGGTCACTGTTTGAAAGTCTACTGTGTGTGTGTCTGTTTTTGTTTTAAGATCAGAGATTTCATCATGCAGTTCGGTGTTCAACTGTTTGATAGCATTAATTTCGTCTGATACTGTAGCAATATTGTTGTCTACGTATGTTTTTGCTTTCGTAAACAATTTATGCTTATCTTCCTGTCTCTGTGCAGTAATTGTTTCCATGACTTGTCGCTTTACTTTACTCTGTTCCTGTATAAATTTACGGTAACGCGTTTCACTGTTTTGTAGGTGGTGATTAAAACGTTCGTCAATTTGGCTGTTCTGTTGGTCAAATTTCGTGTCTACTTTCGCATCCAGTGTACGTGAAAGTTCTGCTGACATTAATTTAAACTCGTCGCGTAACTGTGTTGCGTTTTCAGAGCATTGTTTAGCGACTGCACTAATTTCCTCTCTAAGTAATTTAGTTGTGGCTGCATGTGTATTCCTTAATTCTTGAGCCACAGATCTAATTTCTTCACTACTATTCCTAGCACAAGCCTTAATTTCTTCGCGTAATTGTTCTTTAGTATCATGACATTGCGCGGCAACGGCGGTAATCTGCTCACTAAGTTGTTTGTTCTGTTCATTTAGGTTGTTGTGTTTTTCATTCAACTGTCTGAAATTTTCATTAAGGTTGTCTTGTTTTTCATTATGATTGTCGTATTTTTCATTAACTTGTTTAAGATTTTCATCAAGTTGTTTGAAGTTGTTGTCTTGTTCTTTCTTAGACTGTAGCAATACTGCCATAATTTGATCCAAGCCAAAATTAGCGACTCTTTTCTCTGAGCTATGTGGTGGTGTAACTGAATTTGTCACGTTTTGTGTAACCATTTGGTCATTTTCTAATTCTTGAAAAGGTTCGCCAGTTGGATGTGCACTGTTGGTCACTACCTCGGAATCAAATAAATCTGACGTATTTTGATTACATTGTTCATCTTCGTGCGAATAATTTATCTGATCACAATTCAAATTTTGCAAACCGGGTGTGTCAAACTGAGCAGCGTTCATTAAAACGGAACGTGCCGCGTCATCAATTGTTACATTTACTCTGGACATAATTGGATTTGTTTGCTCACCATTAGGATCAAAATCAATATTAGTGATCGGTACGCACTGATTATCTGTAATTAGGGGATTATCACTATTACACTGAGTGTCGCACGTATTTTCGCTCAAATTATTCGAGTCGGCTATTTCACTCATGGCACATCGCGATGTACTGTTAACAGTTTTTCGCGGCATTTTTCACAAATCAAAATTAAGCACAAAAATGAATCAAAGACAAAGCAAAAATGGAACAAACACAATTACAACAAAGAGCAATAAATTGCCGATGATCTGTGAAAGAAAGAGTGACAAATTAGTAATTGCGTTGCGCCAGATGCAAACTACATTTAAGTAAATAAGAGCAGATATATGACTACTTCTCAGAAATTCACAAAGGAAATCCGATCCTGGCCGGATGTCGCCAAATGTAACCTCCCCACAGAAAAATTTAATGAATAATGAATGTGATTCTTATTTAGTGTAACCTCTCTACAGAAATTCATTCACATTTAACCTCCACACAAAATTTGTTTCCCATTTAATGTACCCATAAAATTCTTTTCTCATTTAATGTAAGCTCGAAACAGAAAAACTCCTAAACCTCGTAATAAAAAATAAATTCAGTAACCTGGTAAAATTTGGACGACAGCAGTGCAGCGTCATGGCCCTGTAAGATCATTCTGAGTAAAAAGCAAAAATTCTCACCTCGATAAAGTCGGCAACTATCTGCTCTTACAATAGCTCTTTTCCGGCACAGCTCTGTGCAATGCTGGCCTATACATTTGTTATTTATGAAAGGAAGCAAATGATTTTTCTTTTGCAACAATCGGAATGATCATGCATTAAAAAAAAGTATTAAATTCTTTAAATTGGAATTAATGCTTGTTATTATTAGGACATTTTTAAAAGATATACATGGGAGTTTACATAATGTTACTAGATATGCGCGAGGCTGCTTTTTTTTTACCTTATACAATAATACTCAGGCTCCCGCATCGCTGCACCGCGACCGGCCCAGCCCACATGATACACCAGACTAGCGCATACTCCAGACCAGACAACCTCAGACTAGCGACTAGCAACAACTTACTGCTACAGCTACACAGTTCGTACTCAGTCAACACTGCTCTCTGGTCAGCGATTCTCTTATACCTTGCATATCGCAGGCAGCGCATACCTCTTACAAGATTGTTACACAAATATGTGACATTTTATGATTATCCATACAAAACGCGAGCACAACGTCATACCTAAAGAGACGCTGAGCAAATAAATACTATATTACGGTATAGTCAAATATTAAAACTACTGTATGTGAATGCATTAACCAAATACGTTGTACAAGTGGGTAATGGCACGGGCTTCTATGTCATATCGATAAACTGGTGAACGTAATGAACGTTGTACAGCTATGAACTTTCTCTGATGTGTTGTGGGTAATCTGTTTAGTATTAAGTTATCTGACGATGGCCTAAGAAGCTGAAAGCCGATTCTTAAGAACTATTAAATAAATATTGTTGTGGGTCATTAATACTGTGTATTCAGTAAGTCTATGTTCCTCTGAGAACCGACACACTATTCCATAAATATTAATCCTCAAAGTATTTAATCCATACTTCCAAACTGATATTATTAAATGCGAAATGGACTTGGTCACATTTTCACAACTAAACTGATGAAGCGATTCCGATGAAATTTGGTGTGGAAATAGCCTGAACTATGAGAAAGAACTTTACACAGTAACAAGAAAACAAAATTGAGCCCTATGACTGTGAAGTTGGGATGGAACAATTTTTTTACCCCAGTGAACATACGCTATGTTAAGAAAGATTAAATAGGTAGCTTAATATCCACACTGTATGATGTATAATTACTTGAGTAGGACGAAGCATAGATGCCCGCTGCTGCCAATGATCCTCGCACGCACCGCTCTGCAGTGACGCTGTGCGTGCCGCCGATGCTCCATGCTTTTGGAGGGGGTGAAGGGGGCAAGGGCGGGACGCACATCATGGCTAACGTTAACCATAACGAAATGGTTCATGACTTAGCGAAAACCTCCGCTCAAAATGACGCTTTTAGAAACATGTATCTCATCCAGACACATGTGGGTAGCTGAAATTACTGCATGTGCAGTTTGCTTACTTTCTATCACTAATCACAACCAAACTGCTGATATCCGACGCAGAATAACTAAGGGTGTGTCCGAGTCCAAATTACATAAATTTTATCTGTAACAGTTACTTGATGGTACAATTATGGTTCAAATGGCTCTGAGCACTATGGGACTTAACATCAGAGGTCATCAGTCCCATAGAACTCAGCACTACTTAAACCTAACTAACCTAGGGCCACCACACACATCCACGCCTGAGGCAGGATTCGAACCTGCGACCGTTGCGGTCGCGCGGTTCCGGACTGTAGCCACAGCGGCCGACTGGTACAATAAGAAATAGAACATGCAGCGTATGTAGTGGTTAAATAGAAACTAGATATACTGTAGTAGTAACTGCAATGCTGTAGAGTATATTTAATTTAAAAGCAACCATTGTAATAATATCTGAAAAATGAACAATATCAATAAAAATCTAAACTTCAAAAAATAATCTTAGGTTACACTGAACAAGCTTGAAATATAAACGGCTGCACCTATATATTTTCGTTCGTTTCCAGAATGAATATTTCCAGTACTGGAAAATTTATATGTTATATTTACTGCACGTACTTGGCCACTTACTTACTGCTGTCACCTAGATCTACAATTTATCGGCCACAACAGCCAATGAGACACTATTATATGATGCTGCAATTTCATTCATCTTTAATATCTGTTGAACCAATCAAAGAATAACTCTATGTAATAGAAGCCTTTTTGTTTATTTTTACGGGTGGCTGTGAGATGCTGCACAATACTGTTGATAGGCCTACGTTTCATAGATTTCCTGCTTAGGAGTGATTTTAAACTATCAGCATTAGCACTCTAAAGAAACAGTGATTCGTTACTTACTTTATGTCCAAGAGTTGAACATTAAATCTTTATGAACTGCATGAACACTTGCATCGCCTGCACATATGATACCTCACACACATTTCCGGTAATCGTTCCACATCAACTCTTCGGTAAAATACTCCTCTTACAGAAACTCCGACAGAGGGTTGCTTTTTTCGACAAGGTACACACCCCAAGATAGTGGTCGTCAGTTTTCGTCCAGTGGTCAGTCTTCGTTTTCCCCTTGTTTCCCGTTTGTTACCGCATAAACCTCTCAGCTTTATTGCAATTTTTTTAACGTCGTAAAATACCGACTTAACACTGTTAAATTGTCGTAACACTCTGTGCGTAAGCATGAACTAGGATTTTATCAAGCTGTTTCACTTTATCTTCTGAGCTAAACGATCTGCATGTACTTTAATATACTTTCAAGGGATCACAGAAATGGAATTAAACACAACTCATCGTGCAACCCTCAGTAAGCGAGCTGAACAGCTGTGACTTCGTTATTTGCTTATGAAAAAAAAAAAAAAAAAAAGGTTCAAATGGCTCTGAGCTCTATGCGTCTTAACTTCTGAGGTCATCAGTCCCCTAGAACGTAGAACTACGTAAACCTAACTAACCTAAAGACATCACACACATCCATGCCCGAGGCAGGATTCGAACCTCCGCCCGGAGCGGTCACGCGGTTCCAGACTGTAGCGCTTAGAACCGCTCGGCCACGCCGACCAGCGCTTATGAACAACAATATCACATGTAGGACGTTCCTCATTATCGGCCACAGATGAAATGAATTGGAAGAGGGTGGGATGCGTGCCACATTTTACAGTAAACGATTTTGGAGCGATGATGTCCAGTACAGCAAGTCTCCCGATCACCAGTCCCAACTTTTAACTAGCGAAGTCCGAATTACTGAGTGATCCACAAAATATGTTGGTGTCTACATAGGTTTTCACTTAACCGTTGTTTCCAATTGCCTTTTAAATTATTTTGAGTCTAAGGCTGTAGCAAAGTACGTTGAAACTTGAATGTCACTGTATATGCACTGCAAATGCTTCTATTGATGGATACTAAGCAAATGCTCTCACTTTCTACATAACCCGTCGTAGCCTCACTTTCTACATAAGCCCTGGGCATCTACGTATATCTATATCTACGAAGGTGCTCCGTAAGTCACCGTACGGGCGTGTTGGAGGGTACTCTACACCACTGCTAGTCATTTCCTTTCCTGATCCACTCGCAAATAGAGTGCGGAAAAACCACTGTCTACATGCCTCCGTAGGAGCCCTAATTTCTCATATCTTATCTTCGTGGTCCTTACGGGCAATGTATGTTGGCGGCGGCAGTATAATCGTTCGGTATTCAGCTTCAAGGGCCGGTTCTCTAAGTTTTTCTAATAGTTTTTCTCCACAAATAGGTCACCTTCCCTCCGGGGATTCCCATTTGAGTTTCTGAAACATATCCGCAACACTTACGTGTTGTTCGAACCTACCGGTCACAGCAGACTCCTCTGAATTGCTTCGATGTTTTCCTCCAAACCGACATGGAGCGGATCGCAAACACTCGAGTGGTACTGGTGAATAGGCAGCACCAGCCTCCTATACGCGGTCTCCTTTACAGACGAACCACTCTTTCCTAAAATTCTCCCAATAAACCAATGTCGACCATTTGCCTTCCATACCACAGTTCTCACGTTCTCGTTCCATAAAACATCGCTTTGCAACGTTACTCCCACATATTTAAACGATTTGACTGTATCAAGCAGGACTGTATCAAAACATTACAGGTTTGATCTTCCTACTTATCCACATTAACTTACACTTTTCCACATTTAGCACTAGCCGCCATTCATCACACCAACAGGAAGTTTTGTCTAATTCTCCTTGTATCTTCCCGCAGTCAGTCAACTTCAGCACCTTACCGGACACCACGGCATCATTAGCAAACAACCGCAGATTGTTGCCCACCCTGTCCGAAAAACCATTTATGTATATAGAGTATAACACATCCCTGGGGCAATCCTGACGATAGCCTCGTCTCTAACGAACGCTTGCCGCCGAGCACAACATACTGGGTTCTATTATTTAAGAAGACTTAGAGCCACTCACGTATCTGTGAACTCATTCCATATGCTTGCACATTCGTTAACAGCCTCCAATGGTGTATCTCGTCAAATGCTTTCCGGAAATCTAGAAATATTGAATCTGCCTGTTGCCCTTCCTCCATAGCTCGCAGTATGGCATGTGAGGAAAGGGCAAGCTGAGTTTCCCCACGAGCGATGCTTTCTAAAACCATGCTGATTCTTGGACATTAGCTTCTCAGTCTCAAGAAAATTTGATTTATTCGAACTGAGAATATTTTCAAGGTTTCTGCAGAAAACACAAGTTTGGGATATTGGTGTGTAATTTTGCAGGTCCGTACTTTTACCCTTCTTATATACTGGAGTCAAATGCGCCATTCTCCAGTCGCTTGGGACTTCGTGTTGTGCGAGAAATTAACGATAGATGCAAGCTAGGTAAGAGGGCAATGCCATATAGTAATCTTCGTAAAATCGAACTGGGATTACATCCGAATATGGTCATTTATTTACTTCCAAATCTTTCAGTTGTTTCTGTAGGCTAGGGATGCTCATTGCTATGTCGTCCGTACGGAAGTCTGTCAGATGGTCAAATGACGGTATGTTTGTAAGATTCTCCTGTGCGAACGATTTCTTGGAAGTGAAATTTAAAACTTCGGCTTTCGTTTTGCTAACTTCAACTGTCACACCAGACTGGTCACAAGGGACTGAATGGAAGCCTTGGACCCGCATAGCAATTTTATGTAAGGACAGAATTTCCTTGGTTTTTCTGCCAGATCTTTCGCTAAGGTGTGACGGTGATAGTTGTTGTATCTTCGCTCATAGATGTTTTCGCAGACGCTCGAATCTCTACTAAACTTCGCTTCTCGTCGTTTGGACGTTCCATTTTGAACCAAGAGTGTAACAGCCTCTGCTTCCTCAGCATTCTCCGAATTTCGTTATTAAACCATGGTGGGTCTTTTCAATCATTTGTCCACTTTGTAGGCACATAACTCTCCAGACCATGGTTTACAACCTGCTTACATTTTGCCCACAATTCCTCTACATCCATCTTACTGAAGTTAGTGATGCTAATTCATTGCCTAAGTGAGATACAAATAACTGCGTATCTGCTCTATCTAGCAGAAACACTCCTAGCGTTCATGACTGAATTATTAACTTTGGTAATCATAGTCGCAATAATGACACCATGATCGCTAATGTCCGTTTCTCTACTGACATTGTCCATAAGCTCAGACCTATTTGTAGTTACAAGGTCTAAGATATTTCCACTACATGTGGACTGCCGAGCTAGCTGCTCAAGACAGTTCTCAGAAAACACATTCAAAAGTATTTCGCATGACTGTCTATACCACCCGCAATGAATCCATAGATAGCCCAGTCTCTGCTCGGTAGGTTAAAGTCGCATCCAACTAGTATTGCATGATCTGGATATTTACGCGCTATTGACTCTAGACTTCCTTTGAATGACTCTACAACTGTCACAGCAGATCGGGTAGCCGGTAAAAGCATCCAACACTTAACTTGGTTTCACCAACACCTGTTATGAGCGACCAGATAACTTCACTGTCACACAAAATTTTGACCTCATTAGAGATAATATTTTTGTCAACTGCAATGAACACTCACCCACGTATGGTCTCTAATCTGTCTTTCCACGACTTGCTAAATACCTCAGAGCTTTCCACTTCGGGTTTCATGAAGCTCTCGGTCCCAAGAACAATTTGCGCGCGAGAACTTTCTTGGAGGGTAGTAAATTCGAGAACTTTATTAAGGATTCTTCGAAAGTTTACTGATAAAATTATGACAGTTGAATTGTCTTTATTCTGAACGTCGTTTGACTTTCCTTGCTGCCTATCGAGTGGCGAGTATTCATCAGAGCAGCTCAAACAACTGCCTAACCTGAAAAGCCCCCATGTGCACTCCACAAGTACTTTGGTACCCGAGCAGTTGCTTCCTTTGTGTAGTGCACCCCTGACCTATCAGAGGGAGTTCTACAAATCTCCACACGATAACGCAGGTCTATAAATGTGCTGCGAAGACCGCTATAGAGCCGAATAAGCCTTTGGCTGAGACCCTCCACTGGGCTCCAAACCAAAGCACCCCAATCAACTCTGAGAACAATGATGCAAATAGCGAGCTCTGCTTGCAGCCTGCGCGCAGGGCCAGCAGTCTTCGTCAGGGGCCAGTACGAACTGAGAATTCTCCTCAAAAGCCAGGCGAGAGCCATTGTTAGTGCTGACGTGAACCACAACTTCCAGGCGACTGCACTCTGCAAAGATTAATTTGACAAGCTTCTGAAAACGAGTGAAATATCGAAGCTGGTTAATCAGTAAAGTTCTTTATGTGAGGGTTCGACTGTAATAACTTTATTCTCATGCATTTAAACTGCGTTGTAAATTTAGTTTTTTACCACTATGTCCTTTGCAAAATACGAAATGCTCTCCTTTTGTTATCCTTAGCGGAACGTTACTCTAAACGTGCGCCAGCTTCTTCGAGTCTCGCTACGTTTTTGTAAAAGTACTATATAATCGTAAACACTGAACAAATTTCTGTTTTTATTATGTGTCATCGTATTTTAAAGTTAGAAGCGTTGCGTATTTTGGTACACCTTATGGCTGATGTCGTCTTATTTCTAATGTAGCGCTTAAATTGTCGGTTTGGTTTGTCTGAAAAACGGCTAGATGTGCTGAAAATATCGCAGATATCCTGAAGAGGGAAAGCAGGCTTTTCAGTAGTTGCAGATACAACAGTGTGGATGATTGTACTGATCTGGCCTTGTAACATCAGCTGACTTGGTCTTCCTGTGCTGGTACTGCGAACGGCTGAAAACAAGGGAAACTATGGCCGTTATGTTTCCTGAGGGCACGCAGTTCCACTGTATGTTCAAATGGCTCTGAGCACTATGGGGCTCAACTGCTGTGGTCATCAGTCCCCTAGAACTTAGAACTACTTAAACCTAACTAACCTAAGGACATCACACACATCCATCCCCGAGGCAGGATTCGAACCGGCGACCGTACCAGTCGCACTGTTCCGGACTGCGCGCCTAGAACCGCGAGACCACCGCGGCCGGCTCCACTGTATGTTTCAACGATGATGGCATCATCATGGTTGAAATATTCCGGAGATAAAATACACTTTTCTTAGTTTCACTTATGTCTTGACCACATTTTTATTTTTCGTCAACCTTACGCATTTCGACTTTACGTGTTTTTCAAAGCCGTTGCTATGTCAGTCGTATAAAAACTGGGAACTGGCTACCGAGTCGTCACCAGAAAGTTACAATTTACTATGTAAATTATTGCAATGTAGACTTGAAATTCAAATACATAATGCAAGAGTGGAGCATATTTAATTACACAACACGTTATCTGACATTGTTATGTTCACCTTGCTATGCAACTAATTGAGTGTGATCAGTTTCCTCATATAAGATTAAGCAAATTTTTATCTTTATTTTATAACCTTCCAAAATTAATGATTGGTAAGAGCCAAGGAACGGATATTCTGAACAGGTAAGTGCTGTAAGGACCAGAATGATTATTGAATTTATTCAGTTCAGCAGAGACAAAACAATCAGATTGTTCTTAAAAGGTTTCCCTAAGTGGAAAGAAGAGAACAGCTAAAATCTACACAGTAAACTTTGCAATATCTTCTGTAATGGCTGGCATTCTCCCTATCCAGATGTACTGCACAAAATTCTATGTGTATCCTGTCATAAGTCTATCAGAAAAAAAACGTAAGGTGGCGATCACGAATGGTGCGAACTGGTAATCAAATGTCACGAGCTCTATCGCTGTAGCAAGATGGAGCAAGACTGATCAAAGTACGGTGGTGCTGCGTACATTTACCAGTAATAACTGCAAGTGAACCCGGTGATACTGAAGTCCGCCTACATTGCTCGATGGGTTGCTACCTAGACTGCCGACGGAGCAGCAACAGTGACGATGCGCGATTGCGGTAAACAATGTGTTCCACGATAAAACTACTGTCTCCGTACGCCATAGCGTGTGCAACGACTGCTGGCTAAAGCAGTCAGAACACGAATCTCAGTTTCCCAGATCGAGCGCACCCTCAGTTTCTCCTACTCAGCACCGGCCGCTGCCCAATCACCTTCTTGCAACTAGAATTTCCTCCAACCCCCTGTCTTCCCTCCGGACATTGTGTGCGCGAGAATCACGGCCAGCCAGTGGGTGGCTTCTGGGAGGCGTTTTAAGTTAAACGTTCTCGAGGATTCTGCGTCGCTAACGGAACCATCGGAATGTTTCTTCAGAGTCACACGCCAAGGGCAGAGGTGTGAGGGGCTTATAAGGAGCGCAGCTTGCCAACACGGCCCGTAGCGGCGCCAGACCCGTCTTTCGTGTTAATATGGCGCCTTGCCCACAAAAACTGAGCCCGGGCCAGCTTTCCACTTTGTGGAGAAATCGCAGCTTTGAGTTTTACGGTACGGGAAGAGGGTGTCACTCCACCCCCGCCCTGTACAAAGGGCCGGGGGCGGCGTATGTGCTAGATTTCTCTCGGGCCACCCGTGGAGGCCGCTATAAACCGCCTCGCTTCAGTCCCTCCCTCGTTGTGGCTCATTCACAGAAACAGAAGCTAACATAATTATTTACATCTACTACAAAATTTGCTAATTGCGTGAAATGCGACATTTAATCACCACTTGCCCCACTTGGTTACTCCCGTTTGAAGATAACTAGAAATATTCAGAATGATTCCGCAAAACTATATGCAGACTGCATGGTTCAAATGGCTCTGAGCACTATGGAACTCAGCATCTGAGGTCATCAGTCCCCTAAAACTTAGAACTACTTAAACCTAACTAACCTAAGGACATCACACACATCCATGCCCGAGGCAGGATTCGAAACTGCGACCGTAGCGGTCGCGCGGTTCCAGAGTGAAGCGTCTAGAACCGATCGGCCACACGAAAACTGCATGGTTGTGTACTAATAATGTAAGGTGAGCGAGTGATGTGGATCTTGCACTCATTGTGGAGGGGACGCATCGATTGCCACCTTGCAAAACATTAGATAAATTGTATCACGTCAACATTCTGGAGCATGAGACAATTGCGAACTGTTTCGTGCTTGAGAATGTTGACGTGATACGTTGTATCTAATGTATTTTTATGACTGACATAGCAATGCCTTTGAAAACAGCGGAAGTCGAAACACCTAAGGTTCATGAAAATAAAAGCGTGGTCAAGATATGAGTAACGTTATTAAAAGTGCATCCAGATGGCAGCGTCGTCCCATAGCATTTTCATGCAAACTGCGGCAGATAGAGCAGTCTCCCTTTCGGAGACACGAAACCAACATCTGCCAAAGTAATACAGGTTTATACGTCAACTCTGTAGGTGACGAAGAGACAGAAATAATAAACGATGGTGTAACAGAAATTATTTACTTAATTAAGGGAGATAAAATTTGTGACTAAGTACTGGAACTCAATGTACACTCCTGGAAATGGAAAAAAGAAACATTGACACCGGTGTGTCAGACCCACCATACTTGCTCCGGACACTGCGAGAGGGCTGTACAAGCAATGATCACACGCACGGCACAGCGGACACACCAGGAACCGCGGTGTTGGCCGTCGAATGGCGCTAGCTGCGCAGCATTTGTGCACCGCCGCCGTCAGTGTCAGCCAGTTTGCCGTGGCATACGGAGCTCCACCGCAGTCTTTAACACTGGTAGCATGCCGCGACAGCGTGGACGTGAACTGTATGTGCAGTTGACGGACTTTGAGCGAGGACGTATAGTGGCCATGCGGGAGGCCGGGTGGACGTACCGCCGAATTGCTCAACACGTGGGGCGTGAGGTCTCCACAGTACATCGATGTTGTCGCCAGTGGTCGGCGGAAGGTGCACGTGCCCGTCGACCTGGGACCGGACCGCAGCGACGCACGGATGCACGCCAAGACCGTAGGATCCTACGCAGTGCCGTAGGGGACCGCACCGCCACTTCCCAGCAAATTAGGGACACTGTTGCTCCTGGGGTATCGGCGAGGACCATTCGCAACCGTCTCCATGAAGCTGGGCTACGGTCCCGCACACCGTTAGGCCGTCTTCCGCTCACGCCCCAACATCGTGCAGCCCGCCTCCAGTGGTGTCGCGACAGGCGTGAATGGAGGGACGAATGGAGACGTGTCGTCTTCAGCGATGAGAGTCGCTTCTGCCTTGGTGCCAATGATGGTCGTATGCGTGTTTGGCGCCGTGCAGGTGAGCGCCACAATCAGGACTGCATACGACCGAGGCACACAGGGCCAACACCCGGCATCATGGTGTGGGGAGCGATCTCCTACACTGGCCGTACACCACTGGTGATCGTCGAGGGGACACTGAATAGTGCACGGTACATCCAAACCGTCATCGAACCCATCGTTCTACCATTCCTAGACCGGCAAGGGAACTTGCTGTTCCAACAGGACAATGCACGTCCGCATGTATCCCGTGCCACCCAACGTGCTCTAGAAGGTGTAAGTCAACTACCCTGGCCAGCAAGATCTCCGGATCTGTCCCCCATTGAGCATGTTTGGGACTGGATGAAGCGTCGTCTCACGCGGTCTGCACGTCCAGCACGAACGCTGGTCCAACTGAGGCGCCAGGTGGAAATGGAATGGCAAGCCGTTCCACAGGACTACATCCAGCATCTCTACAATCGTCTCCATGGGAGAATAGCAGCCTGCATTGCTGCGAAAGGTGGATATACACTGTACTAGTGCCGACATTGTGCATGCTCTGTTGCCTGTGTCTATGTGCCTGTGGTTCTGTCAGTGTGATCATGTGATGTATCTGACCCCAGGAATGTGTCAATAAAGTTTCCTCTTCCTGGGACAATGAATTCACGGTGTTCTTATTTCAATTTCCAGGAGTGTATGAAAAGGAAATGAAGGAGAAATGGTAGGAGAACATGGACAGAGAGAAAGGAATGAAAGAGGAAGCCGCCGGGTACAATTTTCTACACTGCATAATCTAATCACAGCTAACACTTCGTTTAAGAATCATGAAAGAAGATTGCATATGTGAAAGAGGAATAGAGACATTGGAAGGTTTCAGATTGGTTATACACTGAAGCGTCAAGGAAACTTGTATAGGTACGCATATTCAAATACAGAGATATGCAAACTAGTAGAATATGGTGCTGTGACCTACACAGGGTGGTCCATTGATAGTGACCGGGCCAAATGTAGCAATGTTGATGTAGCATTCTCAACACCGACGTTTTCGAGATTCCCGATTCGCGCGCAATTTGCCTGCTACTGATGTGCGGATTAGCCGCGACAGCAGCTAAAACGCCTACTTGGGCATCATAATTTGTTTCAGGTCGTGGTTGACGTTTCACATGTGGCTGAACACTTCCTGTTTGCTTAAATAACGTTAACTATTCGGTGAACGGTCCGGACACTTAGATGATGTCGTCCAGGATACCTAGCAGCATACATAGCACACGCCCGTTGGGCATTTTGATCACAATAGCCATACATCAACACGATATCGACCTTTTCCACAATTGGTAAACGGTCCATTTTAACATGGGTAATGTATCACGAAGCAAATACTGTCCGCTCTGGCGGAATTTTTATTTTATTTTTTTTCCTTATTGTATTTCAGTTCCCCATTGGGGCGGGCTGGCAGCAGCATATGCGCTGCTCTTCAGCCGAAAGACATAGAACAAAAAAAGTGGTGACTGTCAAATGGAGATAGAAACCGTAAAAAGTAGTGCACACAAAAAAAACCACACACTGGAACAGTTAAAAGAACACAAGGCACATTATGACCGGAGCATAAAAGTATCGACGGATGGCGTAGCACATAACAAACACTGACAGCGACACTAAGTACAAGGCCAGCACACAATTAAAATCACAACTCTCGATGCACAGCAGAAACATAACACTGACGTGGCACACTGATGATGATCAAGACGGAGGATCTGACAGGCGCAAGGAGATGTGGGAAGGAAAGAGGCAAGGATGGTGTTCAGGATCTCAGGGAGGGAAGGAGTAAAATCCGCTCTGGAGGAGGGAAGAGGAAAAAGGGGGCCGTGGGTAGGGGGGCTATAGTTGGAAGGAAGGGTTGATGTCACGGCGAAGTTCATCATCCGGGAGGGGGAGACGCTGGAAATTGCCCTGATGAAGGAGATGGAGGTTGTGGAGGTGGAGAGAGGAAGGGATACAGCGATAGACGCGCGGCAATGGGTGGGGGTGGAGAGGAAGGAGGAAACCAGAGGGTGGGGGGGGGGGTGGGATCAAGCCTGCGGACAATGTAAAGGATGCGGAGATGTTGGAGGAACAGGAGGAGGTGGGGGAAGGGGATGAGTTCATACAGGAGCCGTGTGGGGGAAGGGAAGTGAATACAGAAGGCAAGATGGAGTGCATGGCGTTCGAGGATTTGGAGGGCCTTGTAAAAACGGGTGGGTGTGGAGATCCAGGCAATGCTCGCATAACAGAGGGTAGGATGGATGAGGGATTTTTAGGTGTGGAGGATGGTAGAAGGATGCAATCCAAATGTCTGGCCAGAAAGAAGTTTCAGGAGGTGGAGGCGGGAATAGGCTTTCTGCTGGATGGTCTGGAGGTGAGGGGTCCAGGTGAGGTGACGGTCGAGGGTGAGGCCAAGGTATCTCAGGGTGGGGGTGAGCTGGATTGGATGACCATAAAGGGAGAGGTAGAAATCATGGAGATGAAAGGAGCGGATGGCGCGGCCTTTGATGATTGCCTGGGTTTTGGAGGGGCTGAGATGGAGGAACCAATGGTTACACCAAGTGGTGAGCTGGTTAAAGTGGGTTTGGAGGGTACATTGTGACCATTGAAGGGTAGGATAGAGAGCCAGGAAGGCAGTATCATCAGCATACTGGATAAGGTGGACAGGTGGAGGTGGCTTGGTCATATAAGCTGCATACAAGAGATAAAGGAGAGGGCAGAGCCCTGGGGCCGGCCGTGGTGGTTTAGCGGTTCTGGCGCTGCAGTCCGGAACCGCGGGACTGCTATGGTCGCAGGTTCGAATCCTGCCTCGGGCATGGGTGTGTGTGATGTCCTTAGGTTAGTTAGGTTTAAGTAGTTCTAAGTTCTAGGGGACTTATGACCTAAGATGTTGAGTCCCATAGTGCTCAGAGCCATTTCAACAGAGCCCTGGGGGAAGCCAGTTGTGGAGGGTGACATAGGAAGGACGGTGTGAGAGGAAGGAAGCGACCAGATGGACAAAATTGATAGGCAGGGCGTAGGTTTGGAGTTTAAAGAGGAGACCAGGATGCCATACACGGTCATAGGCATTTTGGAGGTCAAGGGAAACAAAAATGGCAGAATGACGGGGGTTGAGCTGGAGGGAGAGAAGATGAACGAGGTTAAGGAGTTGGTCTTCAGCAGAGAAGGAGGGTTGGAAGCCACACTGGGTAAGGGGGAGGAGGTGGTGTTGAGTAAGGTGCTGATGGATACGGTGGGAGAGGATGGATTCGAAGACCTTACTGAAGACAGAGGTGAGGCAGTTGGGACGACAGAAAGTGGTGGCAGAAGGGGGTTTGTTGGGTTTGAGGGATAAGAGGATGTGAGAGGTCTTCCACAGGTCAGGGTAGAGGCCGGTAGAAAGGATGACATAGAGATGGGCGAGGACAGTCAGGAAGGAATAGGGGGCTTTCTCGAAGGTGGCGGTAGAAACACAGTCATGACCAGGGGCCGTGTTGTGTTAGGACCGGAGGATAAGTTTAATGTCTTGTGCTGTGATGGGAGCGTTTCTGTCAGAGGGGGGCAACTGCCCCAAGTACTGGAGAGAAGGAGCAAGTGGAGCGACTGAGGTATCGGCACATTCCATGACAGTGGGGAAAAGAGAATAATCAAAGTGGGGATCATCTGGGATGGAGAAGACCTCGGAAAAGTTGGAAGCGAAGTGATTGGCCTTACTGAGGTTGTCAGGAAGGGGGCTATCGTTATGGATAAGGGGCTAGTGGGGAGCGGAAAGGGAACCAGTAAGGTGATGGAAGGCGGACCAGTACTTGGAGGATTTGATAGGGAGGGTGCTGTTGAGTCGTGTGCAGCTCTGGCGCCAGTCTCGGCGTTTCGTTGCTGTAATAAGGTTCCCTATGTGTCGCTGTATTTGCCGGTGGCATTGGAGTGTATCCCTGTCACGAGAGCGCAGGAAGGAGCGACAGAGGCAGTGGGATTCACGGAGGAGGAGGAGGACAGACCGCAGAGGGAGAGTGGGACGGTGGGGGTGGATGGTTTTATTTGGAACATGGGCCTCCACGGCGTCAGTAATTACCTTCTCAAGGAAGGACGAGGCGTGGATGATGTCGTCATGGTGGCAATAGGTAAGAGGGTGGCTTTCGACCTGGGTGGTGATGGATTCCCAGTAGGCATCCCAGTTGGCGCGGTGGTAGTCATGGACGACTTTGCGAGAGGGTGCAGGGTGGGGAACCAGAGGGGGGGCGGTGAGCAGACGTTATGGTGAGAAGGAAGGGGAGGTGTTCGCTACCTGTGGGGTCAAGGATGGCTTCAGCGATATGCCCAAGGAGGTTGGCAGAGACAATGACAACATCTGGGGTGGTGTCACTTTCGGTTTGGGTGTGCTTGGGAAGGGGAACAAGGTCACCTTGGATCGTGGAGAGGAATTGATGCCACCACCAAAGGGCGGCAGGAGTGCAGCTACGGATGTTGAGGTCAGCGGCAATCACATAGGTGGAGAAGGTGCTGTCAATGTGTGAGATGAAGTCATAAGGAAGAGGAATAGTGGAGCGGACATAGATGGTGGCACAGGTAATGGGGAAGAAGACGCTGAGGATAAGGTGTTCAGTGGGGTGATTGAGGAGAAGTTGTGGCCTGGCCAGACGGGGATATGATTAAGGTGGCCAATCGCAACTCCACCCTGTGCACGAGGACCAGGAGCGTCAGTGCGGTGGAGGGTATAGGGAGAGGTGTGGATAGAATGGTGGGGCTGGAGAAAGGTCTTGTTCAAAACGAAGGTGTCGACATGGTGGTGAGAGAGGGTGTGGATGAGTAGGTATGTGTTGGAGCGGAAGGAGTGAATGTTCTGGAAGAGGATGTGATACTCATGCTGTGCCATGGCGAGAAGAGAGGGGGGAAGAGAGGTAAGGGAAGAGGCTTAAACTAGGGTGTCGAGGCTGGGGCTGACAAGGAGTGGAAGAGGAAAGAAAGAGTGTCAGAGATGCATGGGGGCCAAACATAGCTTGTGTGAAAGGAGGGGGATGGGGACTTGATTAGGACTGAGTCGCTGAGAGGAATGAGTTGGGAAGTGGGAGCACCAGGTAAATACTTTCGTATCTCCATGGTGAGGGTACAGGCATCAAGGAACTTAGGATCGGGAGTTGACAGGACAAAGGTGTGGCAGGTGGGGGCTGGGGTATGGGTGGCTGGAGGAGAGGTGGTGTCCATGAAGACGAATGGAGGAGGGGGAGGTGGTGTTGACATTTTGTGGGAAGTGGCGGGAGCAGAGTCGGTAATAACGCGCTTTTGGGGTTTTTTGGAGACTGGAGGCTGGGAGGAGGGGAGACGGATAGGGAGGAGAGGGAGTTGACGGGTAGGTTATCCCTGTGGCGTAGTGGAGGTGCCGTGAGAAGCAGCCGGTTCAGTGGTGACGTGATGATTGCGGGGGATGCAGATGAGGAGTGATGGGGTGGATGCGAGAGGGGAAGCTGACCGCCTGAGGGGTGGCATCAGAGGCGGCAACAGAGACGTAAGTGAGGGCGGGGGTAGTAGTGAGAGCTGTTGAGGGTGTGGAGGCCGGAGGAACGGTGTAAAGGTGGGGGTATGCAGCAGGGGAGGAGATAGGTGAATGGGTAAGTGGGGGGAGGGGAGGTGAGGTGTAAGGAGGAAGGCCAGGGGCGGCACTCCAGGAAGTGACTGTGGAAGAGGGGGAGGGGGAGGTGTAGATGACAGTGGAGGTGGGAGTACTCATGGTGGACGAACTGCGACGGACGGACGGACAGCAGGCGACTGCGGCGGCGGCGATGCACGATGGCAGTCGGACGGCGACGGACGGACAGCAGGCAGCGGCGGCCACTGACGGCGACGAACAGACGGACGGATAGCAGGCAGGTAGGCGGATGGATAGACAGCAACAGCAGCAGCAGGAAGACAGACAGAGAGAGCAGAATGTTGCGTGTTACCACGTGCTTATACGTTTGTGACTATTACAGCCTCATCTATCACGAAGCGAAAAAAGTGGTACAACTAAACATTCACATTTCTTTATGTACTACGCGAATATGTAATAAAAATGGGGGTTCCTATTTAGAAAAATGCAGTTGATATCCGTTTGACCCATGGCAGCGCCATCTAGTGGGCCAACCATAGCGCCATCTGGTTTCCCCCTTCAAGCTAGACAACATCTACATCTACATACATACTCCGCAATCCACCATACGGTTGCGTGGTGGAAGGTACGTCGTACCACAACTAGCATCTTCTCTCCCTGTTCCACTCTCAAACAGGACGAGCGAAAAATGACTGCCTACATACCTCCGTATGAGCCCTAATCTCTCTTATCTTATCTTTGTGGTCTTTCCGCGAAACATAAGTTGGCGGCAGTTAAATTGTACTGCAGTCAGCCTCAAATGCTAGTTCTCTAAATTTCCACAGTAGCGATTCACCAAAAGAACGCCTCCTTTCCTCCAGAGACTCCCACCCGAGTTCCTGAAGCATTTCCGTAACACTCGCGTGATGATCAAACCTACCAGCAACAGATCTAGCAGCCCGCCTCTGAATTGCTTCTATGTCCTCCCTCAATCCGACCTGATAGGAATAACAAACGCTCGAGCAGTACTCAAGAATAGGTCGTATTAGTGTTTTATAAGCGGTCTCCTTTACGGATGAACCACATCTTCCCAAAATTCTACCAATTAACCACAACTGCCATTGCATGCTTGTCCCACTTCATATCGCTCTGCAGTGTTACGCCCAAATATTTAACCGACGTGACTGTGTCAAGCGCTACACTACTAATGGAATATTCAAACATTACGGGATTCTTTTTCTTATTCATCTGCATTAATTTACGTTTATCTGTATTTAGAGTGCTGGGCGGAGTGGCCGTGCGGTTCTAGGCGCTACAGTCTGTAACAGAGCGACCGCGACGGTCGCAGGTTCGAATCCTGCCTCGAGCATGAGTGTGTGTGATGTCCTTAGGTTAGTTAGGTTTAATTAGTTCTAAGTTCTAGGCGACTGATGACCTGAGAAGTTAAGTCGCATAGTGCTCAGAGCCATTTTTTGTATTTAGAGTTAGCTGCCATTCTTTACACCAATCACAAATCCTGTCCAAGTCATCTTGTATCCTCCTACAGTCACTCAACGACGACACCTTCCCGTACACCACAGCATCATCAGCAAACAGCCGCACATGGCTATCCACCCTATCCGAAAGATCATTTATGTAGATAGAAAACAACAGCGGACCTACCACACTTCCCTGCGGCACTCCAGATGATACCCTCACCTCCGATGAACACTCACCATCGAGGACAACGTACTGGCGTCTATTACTTAAGAAGTCTTCGAGGCACTCACGTATTGGGGAACCAATCCCATATGCTCGTACCTTAGTTAGGAGTCTGCAGTGGGGCACCGAGTCAAACGTTTTCCGGAAGTCAAGGAATATGGCATCCGTCTGATACCCTTCATCCATAGGTCGTAAGATACCATGTGAAAAAAGGGCGAGTTGCGTTTCGCAGGAGCGATGCTTTCGTTCTTTGTAGTTTTCTGTTTGACGCTTATTTCGTGAGATATTTGACCCGGTCACGATCAATGGACCACCCTGTATACTACAACAAGTGCCTGGCGCAGTTGTTAGATCGGTTACTGCTGCTAAAATGGCAGGTTATCAATATTTAAGGGAGTTTGAACGTGGTGTTACAGTGGGCGCACAAACGATGGGACACAGCATCTCCGAGGTAGCGATGAAGTGAGCATTTTGCCGTACGACCATTTCACGAGGGTACCATGAATATATGGAATCCGGTAATCCGGCAAAACATCAAATCCCCGACATCGCTGCGGCCGGAAAGAGATCCTGCAAGAACTGGACCAACAACGACCGAAGAGAATCGTTCAAGTGCAACACTTCTACAAATTGCTGCAGATTTCAATGCTGGGCCATCAAAAAGTGTCAGTGTGCGAACTATTCAATGAAACATCATTGATATGGGCTTTCGGATCCGAAGGCCCTCTCCTGTACCCTTGATGACTGCACGACACAAAGCTTTACCCCTCGCCTGGGTCCGTCAACACTGACCTGGACTGTTTATGACTGGAAATATGTTGCCTGGTTGGACAAGTCTTGTTTCAAATTGTATCGAGCGTATGGACTCGTACGGTTATGGAGACAGCCTCATCAATCCATGCATCCTGCATATCAGCAGGGCACTGTTCAAGCTGGTGGAGGCTCTGTAATGATGTGGGGCGTTTGCAGTTGCAGTGATATGGGATTCCTGATACGCCTAGATACGACTCTGGCAGGTGACACGCCCTTAAGAATTCTATCTAATCACTGCATCCATTCATGTTCATTGTGCATTCCGACTAACTTGGGTTCCAGCAGGGCAATGAGACACCCCGCACGTCTATAATTGCTACAGTGGCTCCAGAAAAACTCTTCTGAATTTAAACACTTCCTCTGATCACCAAACTCCCCAGACATTAACATTATTGGGCATATCTGGGACGCCTTGCAACGTACTGTTCAAAAGAGACCTCTACCCCTTCGTTCTCTTACGGATTTAAGGACAGCCCTGCAGGATTCATGGTCTAAGTTCCCTCCAGCTCTACTTCATACATTAGTCGTGTTCATGCCGCGTCGTGTTGCAGCACTTCCTTGTCCTTGCGGGCGCCCTACACGGTATTATGCAGGTGTACTAGTTTCTTTCGCTCCTTAAGGTATAAAGGTTAGACAGATATTTCAGAAATAGATTTTAAACTGTAAGACGTTTCCAGGAGCAGATGTGGAATCTGACAACGAGTTATTGGTTATTAACTGCAGATTAAAACTGAAGAACTTGGAAAAAATAGGAAATTTACGAGGCTGAACCTGGATAGTTGAAAGAACCAGAGGTTGTTGGGAGTTTCAGAGGGACCATTAGGCAGGTGATAGTAAATTTAATATGAAATTTAATTGATAAAATGCTAAAAAATAAATATTTTGCAAATGAAGGAGGATAAGAGAATACAAACATTGACGGAAAGTGCAAAATAGATAAGCAGGAATGACTGGAGAACAAGTACAAGTTTATAGTGGAGGAAAATGAAATACATCTTTGGAGAAAGGAGAGGCAGCTGTGTAAATATCTAGAGCTCTGATAAAAAACGAGTACTTAGCAATGAACGGAAAGGTGAAAGTCGCAATGAGTGTATAGAGGGGCTATACGGGGGAAAAGAGAGCAATATTGTAAAAAGGGAAGAGAAAGTACAGAAAGGTGAGATGAGAGACGTAATACTGCTAGAAGAATTTGACACAGCACTGACAGTGTCAAGTCGAAACAGACCACTGGAGTAGACAACATTCCCTCAAATTAGCTAATATTCTTGGGAGGTCCACTAATTACAGAACTATTCCACCTCGTGTGCAAGCTGGACGAAATAGACCAAATACTCTGTGACTTCAAGAAGGCACGAGCTGACAGGTTTGAATATTACCCACCAATGAGATACGTAAGCCATTTTTGTAAAATACGAACACCAAATACATACAGATGAATGGCAAAAACTGTTAGAAGCGGCCTTGGCAATGATAAGATTGGATTCGAACAGACTTAGGAATTCGCTAGTCAATTCTGACCCTACAATTTATTTTAGAAGGCAGGTAGAAGGCAAAACTTATTTGTAGCATTTGTGAATTTGGAGCAAGATTCAGACAATGTTGACTAGAACACACTCTTTCAAAGGTAGCAGGTATAAAATGCAGAAAGCTCTAGGTTTTTTACAAATTGTACAGAAACCAGACAAGTTAGAAGAGTCGAAGGGCATGAAAGCGAAACAATAGTTGAGAAAGGTTGTAGCCTATCCTTGACGTTATTCAGTCTGTACTCTGATCAAACAGTCCAGGAAACCAAAGAAAAATTTGGAGAAGGAATTAAAGTTCAGGTAGAAGAAACAAAAGCTTTGAGATTTGCCGATGACATCGTATTTCTGACTGAGACACCAAAGGACTTGGAAGAGTAGCTGAGTGGAATGGACAGTGTTTTGAAAGAGGCTTTAAGCTGATTATCAACAAAAGCAAAATACAGGTAATGAAGTGTAGTCGAATTAAATCAGGCTATTTTTATGGAACTCCGTTAGGAAATGAGACAGTAAAACGAGCAGATGGGTTTCCCTATTTGGGTAGTAAAATAGCTGATGATGACCGAAGTAGAGAGTATGTGAAACGTACGCGACAGTGGCAAGGAAAGCATTTTTGAAGAAGAATTCGCTAACATCGGATATAATTTTAAGTGTCAGAAACTCTTTCCTGGAAGCATTTGTCAGGAGTGTAGCCTTGTGTGGAAGTGCAATGTGGACGATAAGCGTTCAGACAAGAAGAGAATAGAAACTTTTGAAATTTGGTGCTACAGAACAACACTGAAAATTGGATGGGTAGACCGCTTGACTAACGAGGAGATACTGAACAGAACTGAGGAGTAGAGAAATTCGTGGCATAACTTGACTAAAGCAAGGGGTCAGTTGACAGAACACGTTCTTGAATACCGAGGGCTCATCAGTGTAATACTGGAGGAAACTTGACAGAACGACACCCAAAAATAGGAGTGCGTGTCTCAGCGTTGGGATCAACATGAGCGACCACTTGCTGATCACGAGCCATACGAGATCTGGATTTATTATTGTCACTAATTAGTCAGTCAGCCTTTGTGTTTGTAGTAATGTATTCAAGTCTGTTCCTGAGGTTCACAGACATTAACTCGAAATATTGTCCAGATAACCGTCTAAGGCCAAACCTAATAATAAATAATTGATCAGATCCCAAGTTCACAGAATTAGTCTGCAATAAAAACGGGAATATGTATTTAAGAGAGGTAATACAAGCAAAAAACGTAACTGTACAGAGTTTTCCTCATGAAAGGCCATAACTGAATTAATAAAATATTTTTAATTATCCAATAAAAGACTATTGAAAATAATAGATGCTGTTTAACAGCTGTTGAGAAATGAAAACATACATCACAGTGTGGACTGAACTGCGTTCAGTTTCTTGTTAATCATAAATGTGATCTAAAGACGTGTAACGATAATCTGAAAGACATCTTACCTACCGATGTGGAGTAGTTAAGTGTTGTAATGAGAAACACGAATCCAGCCCACAGTGATCAATACCACAATGGTATGCTTACTCGAGGAAGGAGTGGAGTCTACGAAAATTAACTTTGCACCCCTTTAATTACGCTAGAGGAGACCCAATGCATTTTAATGGCTTGTCCGCACAGTCATGCCCTTTAAGACACACCTCTTGAGACGACTTGATGAGCCCACGGAAGGCTGTTAACTCCTATTACTAAGGGCGAATTGAAAAACCCTTGAGCTCTCTCAAGTTCAGACCGCCCTCCGTCCAACAAGGCAGTAAAGTGAGTGACTTGGTCTCGAGTCTAGCAACTTCCATGTACAAAATTTTCCCAATTCCACATTACAGTGGATACTCTGCAAATGACATTTAAGTGCCTGGCAGAGGGTACATTGAGCCACCTTCACAATTCTCTATTATTCCAATCTCGTATAGAGCGCGGAAAGAACCAACAACTATATCTTTCCTAACGAGTTCTGATTTCCCTTATTTTATGGTGGTGATCGTTTCTTAATATGTAGGTCGGTGTCCACAAAATATTTTCGCATTCGGAGGAGAGAGTTGGTGATTGGAATTTCGTGAGAAGATTCCGTCGCAACGAAAAATGCCTTTCTTTTAATGATGTCCAGCTCAAATCCTTTATCATTTCTGTGACACTCTCTCCCAAATTTCGCGATAATACAAAACGAGCTGTCCTTCTTTGAACTTTTTCGATGTACTCCGTCAGTCCTATCTGCTAATGATCCCACACCGGGCAGCAGTATTCTAAAAAAGGACGGACAAGCTTAGTGTAGGCAGTCTCCTTAGTAGATCTGTTACATTTTCTAAGTTTCCTGGCAATAAAACGCAGTCTTTGATTAGCCTTCCCACAGCATTTTCTCTGGGTTTATTACAATTTAAATTGTTCGTAACTGTAATTCCTAGATATTTAGTTGAATTTACAGCCTTTAGATTTGACAGATTTATCTTGTAACCGAAGTTTAACGAAGTCCTTTTAGCACTCATGTGGATGACCTCAGACCTTTCGTTATTTAGGGTCAACTGCCAATTTTCGCATCATTCAGATATCTTTTCTAAATGATTTTGCAGTTTGTTTTGATCTTCTCATGACTTTATTAGTCGATAAACGACAGCGTCATCTGCAAACAACCTAAGACGGCTGCTCATATAGTCTCCAAAATAATTTATATAGATAAGGAACATCAAAGGGCCTACAACACTACCTTTGGCAATGCCAGAAATCACTTTTGTTTTACTCGATGACTTTCCGTCAATTACTACGAACTGTGACCTCTCTGACTGGAAGTCACAAATCCAGTCACATAACTGAGGCGATATTCTATAATTACGCAATTTCACTACAAGCCGCTTGTATGGTACAGTGTCTAAAGCCTTCCGGAAATCCATGAATACGGAATCGATGTGAAATTCCTTGTCAGTAGCACTCAACACTTCATGCGTTCTTGTGTTTCACAAGAACGATATTTTCTAAACCCACGTTGACTGTGTGTCAATACCGTTTTCTTCGAGATAATGCATAATGTTCGAACACAATATATGTCCCAGAATCCTGTTGCATATCGACTTTAATGACGTGGACCTGTAATTATGTGCATTATTGCTACTACTTTTGTTGAATATTGGTGTGCCCTGTGGAACTTTCCAGTCTATTGGTACGGATCTTTCGTCGAGCGAACGGTTGTGTATGATTATTAAGTATGGAGCTAATGCATCACCATACTCTGAAAGCAACCTAGCTGCTGAACAGTCTGGACCAGAAGACTTGCTTTCATTAAGTGATTTAAGTTGCTTCACTACTCCGAGAATATTTACTTCTACGTTACTCATGTTGGCAGCTGTTCTTGATTCGAATTCTCGAATACTTACTTTGTCTTCTTTTGTGCAAGCATTTCGGAAGGCTGTGTTTAGTAACTCTGCTTTGGCAGCATCTTCTTCTATAGTACCTCCATTGCTGTGGCGCAGAGAAGCCATTGATTGTTTCTTGCCGCTAACATACTTCACATACGAACAGAATTTCTTTGGATTTTCTGCCAGGTTTCGAGATAAAGTTTCGTTGTGGAAACTCTTATAAGCATCTCGCATTGAACTCTGTGCTAATTTTCGAGTTGCTGTAAAAGAGCGCCAAACTTGGGGATTTCGCGTTTGTTTAAATTTGGCATGTTTGTTTCGTTGTTTCTGCAACAGTGTTCTGACCCGTTTTTTGTACCAAGGAGGATCAGCTCCGTCGTTTTCTTCCTTTATTTGGCATAAATCTCTCAATTTCTTTGAATTCAAGCCACATCTGGTCTACACTTATATTATTAATTTGAAATGAGTGGAGATTTTATCTCAGGAAGGCGCGAAGAGTATTTTTATCTGCTTTTATGAATAGGTATATTTTTCGCTTATTTTTCGAGGATTTGGGGATTACAATATTCAATCTCGGTACGACAACCCTGCGTTCACTAATCCCTGTATCCGTTTTGATGCTCATTATTAACTCAGGATTATTTGTTGCTAAGGGTTCAAGGGTGTTTTCACAACCGTTTACCATTCGCGTGGGCTCTTGAACTAACTGCTCGAAATAATTTTCAGAGAATGCGTTTAGCACAATTTCGGATGAAGTTTTATGCGTACCTCCGGAATTAAACATGTGTTTTCGCCAACATATCGAGAGTAAATTAAAGTCACCACCAACTAGAATCGTATGACTCGGGTACGTGTTTGAAATCAAACTCAAGTTTTCTTTGTTCCTTTCAGCAACTGTATCATCTGAATTCGGAGGTCGGTAAAAGGATACAATTATTATTTTATTCCGGTTGCCAACAATAACCCCACAGAAACTATCTACTTCAATTTCGCGACAAGATAAACTACTTCTAACAGCAACAAACACTCCACCACCAACCATGTTTAGTCTATCCTTTCGGAACACCGTTAGGTTCTTCGCGAAAATTTCGGCTGACCTTACCTCCGGCTTTAGCCAGCTTTCAGTGCCTATAACGGTTTGTGCATCAGTGCTTTGTATTAGCGCTTGGAGCTCTGGTACTTTACCAACAACGTTGGTTTCTGTATCTACGTTCTTCCTGTGTTCGGCCTGCACCCATTGTGACTGAATCCCTTCTTGTGTTTTCGCGAGGCCCTCTAACCTAAAAAACCGCCCAGTCCTCACCACACAGCCCCAGCTACCCGTGTTGCTGCCTCCTGCGTATGGTGGACACCTGACCTATTCAGCGAAACCCGCAACCCAATCACCCCTTGGCGCAAGTCGAGGAATAGGTACACGGATCCGTCATTTTTAAAGAACTCTTTGTATTAGTGTGCTTTACAGTTGGTCTTTAAATAAAGCAGCGTGTAAAACTGACACAACAAAGATGCATAAGTCCAGGAAAAAGTAATGGCATAATTTGTTCTTTTCGTCAGAAACCCACACAAAAGACGACAGTAAGAAAAGCGAATGTGTGACGTCAGATCATAGTTACGTCAATGGAGAACGAAAAACATATAGACAAACTAGCCCAGTGGTGGGTGCGGGGGAAACGTAGATCAAAGACACCTTCGGAACTTTCTTTGGCGTCCATCGTGAAGCAATCTACATTAGATGTAGTTCGTAGACAATGCCTTCGAGTGACACTTTATGATCCTAGTGTAGCAGTCTTTCCTCTAAAAAGTAACGACGTATTACTTTTAGAAAACCTATCGAGAAGTATAAATACATACAGCATTAAAATTAAACTGCAGTGTACAAAAAGTTACGAGCTTTTTTCAGATGAACTAGTAGGAAGTGGGAACGGTTACTTGCGTTAGATTCCAAAAACACAAACACAAAAACTCACCAATGTTTTCCATGACTTCACTGTTAACAGGCAAAATTTTCTTTTCGATTTCTTCATTGTATACAGTATTGATCTCACAGTAGTGGATTTTTCAGGACTACTTTTAAATTTCCTTTGTTAGGGGCCTCCGTTGTTGAAGCTCGGTTACACTACAGAGTAACTTGAGAACGTCACTAGAAAAACGGAAACGGTTTATATGTGTTCCATTAACAAGTACACCATCGTCATTTCCGAGTTCACAGATTTAAAAAAAAACTTTCACTAGGGCTTTTGAAAAAGATTAATGGAATCCACTTAACTAATAACTCTCTAAATTTTAATGTCTCTCTACACGAATGAAGTCTAATGGACGCTCTAATATTGACTTTTACAAAAAAAAAAAATGGTTCAAATGGCTCTGAGCACTATGGGACTTAACTTCTGAGGTCATCAGTCCCCTCGAACTTAGAACTACTTAAACCTAACTAACCTAAGGACATCACACACATCCATGCCCGAGACAGGATTCGAACCTGCGACCAAAGCGGTCGCGCTGTTCCAGACTGTAGCGCCTAGAACCGCTCGGCCACTCCGGCCGGCTGACTTTTACATTCGTCAGTGTATTGGCATAGTTTCAATCGGTTCCACGGTCCCCAAAGACTGCCTTGTCATACTTTTTTAACTGAATTAAGACTTTCTCAAAATTTGTGAATTTCAAACAAAATGATAATCAATACTCATTACCCCCTCCTACAGCTACGTGCACGTGTTACAGAGGCAGTTTGTTCCTTTGTGTTCTTGAAATCTAGAACTTCTATGCCTTTTATGAATATTTTAGCGAATATCTGATACATTACGGACAGGAAGCTATTTTTATATCATTTTACCTTCAGCATAATCCGTCCCCGGTAGCTGAGTGGCAGCTCGGCGCTAGCGGCCGTGCGAAGCGGAGGTCCGATACTTCCGCCTGTGCGGTGTGTGTGAGTGTTTGTTTACTTGTGGACTTAGTCTGCGCGCGGGCTAGTAACAACGATTATGGCGAACAAGTACAGGAAAACTATAATACGATTCAGTTTCTGCAAAGACTACGAACAACCAAAGGCTTTAGCAGTGGAACGATTCCTTCGAGAGGAGGTCAAGATACCGCCAAACTATATTGTCAGAATTCACCTGTCCATCATTAGTCCCACTGTGTATATTAAGATGGTAAATGACGCGGCGTGTGAGAGAATTCTACAGGCGACAAAAGCAGGTCTCCGATTTTGCCATGGTGACGGGAATGTCGGCACGGTTACTGTATAACATGCTGGTCTGGGTGTACGGACAATACATGTTTTTGAGCTGCCATTTGAGCTCTCGGCTGACGAAGTTATCGAGGCTTTTAAGCCATACGGCACGGTACATGGTCACACGGCAGAACGCTGGACACAATTCGCCACGTACCCCGTTCTTAACGGAGTGCGGCAGATCACTATTGATCTTCAGAAGCATGTACCGTCCTATATGACAAATGGTTGTTGTCGGGCGGTGGTGATTTACGATGGTCAACCACGTATATGTTCTGGCTGTGGCCAGGAGGGACCCCTCAGGTCGAACTGTATGCAACGGCGGATTACGCAACTGCCTTCAGATGTGAGGGAGCCGTCGCCGGAATTGACAGTACTTCCGAGCACCTATGCCAAAGCCCTCACTGCGTCCGCTGATGACCTAAGGGACATAGCCCCGTTGGAAGATCAAGACGGCACTCTTCGAAACCTTGTAGCAGACGTCGGGATGACAGAGGATGCTGCTCCATTGAGCATATAATCTACGGCGACAACATCAGTTGAGACCGAACTCCCACCAAGCACACCGATAGTACACGAAGTAGTTCCAGCTACTACGGATGCTGTTCCGTCTGGAACGCACTCTGTGACGACAACATCAGTTTCGACCGAACTACCGCCACAACGACGGGACTCGAAACTCTTCCAGTTCCTACGAATGCTTTTCTGTCGGGCAGACGTGATTCCCTACAATCTGCGGACACGGAAGGAAAGTCACGCAAACAACGTTCCCCGAAAAGGATGAAACGACGGTGCCGCACGACATATCCTCGGGATGACTCCACTTGCCCCGACGACGATGTGCCTGTGGACCAAGACGACACAACAGCCTCTACGCAACAGGATGAGGCAATGGAAACTGTTCGATCAGACCGGCAGGGGTCTGTCACATTGACGGTACAGGGACGTGGTGATGCTGAAGAGGAATCACAGCCAGTTGGCTCTCTAGACACAGATGCTGTGGCTATGGACACGAATATATCACTGCCTGAAAAGACGTGGTATGACGATATTGAGGAGGCGCCAGACGTCACACAGAGGCAACCGGCACTCACAAAGACGGCCTCATAATTGCTGAAGGTGAAGGGAGAGGGGCGGGAGAACGTCTTCTAACTCAGCCCCCAGCGCCGATGCAGGGAGATGTTGTTGCGCCTCGACAGAGTGGGATTCAACGCCAGGCGAACCGTATTGCGACATTAAATTTAAATGACGTGCGTTCACCGGCCAAAATACATCTATGAAGGAAACGATTTGGGCGTCTGATGTGGATTTTGCTTTGCTGCAGGAAGTCCACATAGCAGGACTCCCGTACATCGCAGGCTACCAATCCTATTCGTCACATGGAGATCACAATGGGGGTAGGGTGGCAGTTTACGTGCCACATGGATTCCCAGTGTAAAACGTGTGTCATCTTCCGCCGGCCAGGGGAATGGCTTTCACGACGTTTGGGACACGTATCATCAATCTTTATGCACCGTCGGGAAATAATCGGCGGCGGGAACGGGCGCGATTTTATGCAGAAGACATTGCCCCACTATTCCATGGACGTTATGAATGTGTAATAATTGGTGGAAAAAAATGGTTCAAATGGCTCTGAGCACTATGGGACTCAACTGCTGTGGTCATCAGTCCCCTAGAACTTAGAACTACTTAAACCTAACTAACCTAAGGACATCACACACATCCATGCCCGAGGCAGGATTCGAACCTGCGACTGTAGCAGTCGCACGGTTCCGGACTGCGCGCCTAGAACCGCGAGACCACCGCGGCCGGCCAATAATTGGTGGAGATTTCAACTGTGTTCTCAGCCAGAAAGACCAATAGCCGCAAGCAAACATCAGCCAGGAGTTGCGAATCGTTCTCAATGACCTTGTACTTAGTGACACGTGGGAATTACGACTGGAGATGCACCGGGATACACCTATGTGACAAGTCATTCGGCGAGCAGATCAGATCGCATTTATATCTCACGGGCTCATGCAAATGATGTCCAGGACGCGGAACGCTGGCCATTGGCATTTTCAGATCACAGCGCTTACATCTGTACGGTGCTTCTTCCCCGTAGAGAGGTGTGGAAAAGTAAGGCCCCGTGGAAACTAAACATTCAACATCTACATGAACCTGAATGCCGTCAACGGATCCTTGAGACATGGACGATGTGCGAGCGAAGGGTTGGAAGGTATGCGACGCTGCTTGATTGGTGGCCACAGTATGACCGACTTTTATTTTGCAGCGCTGTGCGACCTGGATGATGGTCCGCCGGGACAGCACAACTGGATCGAACGCAAAAGGATAAAAGCTAAACTAGTGGCTTTAGCTCGGAAATATCTTCCGGGAACCATTGTGTGCACCAGATGTCACGAAAGCACCGACGACGCGTTTTGGTACGGGAATTAATTACCCGCGAAGACCGAAGAGTGACACGTCAAGCGGACATTGTCTCAACATTTGTCGACCATTACCAACACATCTATTGGGAAGAAGCAGCGCCTGTCGATGACCTCGACCGCATAGCCACGCACGTCTCCCGTACGCTGACGGTGGAAGCCGCGGGAACCTTACTGGAAGACATTAGCTGTGAGGACGTACATGATTCGATCGCACAAGGTGCGTTGAATCGGTCCCGAGGCATTTATGGGCTTCCTGCTGAATTTTACCAAGAATTTCGCAACGAAATGACACCGCGATGGACGGAAATGTACAACGAGATGTTAACTTCCGATGAGCCTATTCCACCGGCTTTTATGAAAGTCCTCTTGGTGCCAGTACATAAACCGAAGCCAAGGATTACGGTCACACATTATCGCCCCATCACCCTACTTAATGCCGACTATAAGATCTTTGCACGGTTGCTAGCGTCCCGATGTCGTATGTTAATTCGTAGCGTTCTCTCTCCAGAACAGACGACACCGAGTGGATCGGTAAATGTGTAAACAGCTATTGGCGAATGCCGTGATGTGATAGCGCTAGCGGAAGAAAAAAAAATGGCTCTGAGCACTATGGAACTCAACTGCTGAGGTCATTAGTCTCCTAGAACTTAGAACTACTTAAACCTAACTAACCTAAGGACATCACAAACATCCATGCCCGAGGCAGGATTCGAACCTGCGACCGTAGCGGTCTTGCGGTTCCAGGCTGCAGCGCCTTTAACCGCTAGCGGAAGAGTGCCGGCTTAAAGCGGCGATGGGGGCGGTTGATTTTCACAGTGCTTTTGATAAGTTGCGCAACAACTATCTGTACGCTATACTGCAACAAATGGGATTTCCAGGACGTTTTACTGGTCTCATTAGAAGGATTTATGGGGGCGCACAATCCTTGGTACTGGTTAATGGGCGTATAGCAGGGCCCATTCAAATTCGACGATCCATTCGCCAGGGCTGCCCTCTTTCGATGCTGCCGTTCGCGATAGCGTTGGAACCATTAATTTGGAAGCTAACAAATTCTTTTTCCGAGGTGGAACTACGGGGCTACACCTTCAAATGTCGTGCTTATGCGGACGACCTCCTGCTGCTCGTTCGTTCTCAGGAAGAGGTGAAGACGGTCCTGGAATTGTTGTTGGACCACAGTGTGACGGCGGGTAGTGCAGTGAACATGAACAAATCGGTGGCAATGCCGGTTGGAAGGGGCCTTACGCCGGAAGAAATCAGTCCGTTTCCTTATGTGCAACGATTCCGCTATCTCGGCATAGACTTTACCTCATCTGTAAAACATACTGCGGCAGTCAACTATCGATGTATTTTACAGATAACACGTACCATGGTCCGACATCTCCTACGGCGCCTTGATCCTTTGCAGCGAGTCGAGTATCTGAACACTTATGTGGTTTCCCGAATGGTGCATATTTCGCAGATCCTGTCCCTACTACTCAAGCTCAGACGTCGACTTCAATCAGCACTAGGCTATTTTGTGATGATTTGATCGCCCCACAAGGTGCAATACGCAACGCTCACGCTCCCTACAGACAAGGGGGGGACTCGGACTTAAGAATGTTCACTGCCGAGAGACGGCGCTCCTTCTAGCCACGATGTACAAGCAATGGCGTAGCGGGGGTGATTCCCTTACATCCCGCCTACTGGATCTCCTGGTTCCAGCGTCCCTCACACCTCCGGTGGCGGTAAGCAACATAACGCCACATTTTGCGCATGTATCAACATTTATCGTGGAACTTAGTTATATCAGAGACGAGTTTCCGCGCACGAGACCGCCATGCGCGAAGGATTTTTATGTTTGGCTGCTACGACGGATAAGTCTTAATGTCATTGAACTCAAACACCCCAGGTTGCATTGGCCGAAGATTTGGAGACATGTGCACCAAAAATTCCTTTCTACCTTCTTTCGGGCACTGTGGTTCTCTGTCGCCTGTGGCAAGTTCAACACCAACCAACAGCTCCATGCAATTGGACTAGTGGACACTCCACTGTGCCCGAAATGTCGCCAAGTGGATGACGACCATCACCGCTTAACTTGTATCGCGGTGGATGACGTCTGGCTCCTAGGAAGACAGATGGTAGCTTGCTACCTCCGTGTGACCCCGCAACATATTACACCTGCTTCCTTCTTACATCCGAAGAGTGACTATTTTCCGGCGACTAAATCACAGTCGATCATCTAGGTCAAACGTTGGACGATCGCGTACCTCTATGGGGATGCTGCCAAGTCGCAACTTGACTTTTGGTATTTCTTTCAGCAAGCCCACAATGAGGTTCATAGATGGTCACACTATCAGAAAATCCTTGCCAACTATCTCCAAGCATCCTGGCAGATTAAAACTGTGTGCCCGACCGAGACTCGAACTCGGGACCTTTGCCTTTCGTGGGCAAGTGCTCTACCATCAGAGCTACCGAAGCACGACTCACGCCCGGTACTCACAGCTTTACTTCTGCCAGTATCTCGTCTCCTACCTTCCAAACTTTACAGAAGCTCTCCTGCGAACCTTGCAGAACTAGCACTCCTGAAAGAAAGGATATAGCGGAGACATGGCTTAGCCACAGCCTGGGGGATGTTTCCAGAATGAGATTTTCACTCTGCAGCGGAGTGTGCGCTGATATGAAACTTCCTGGCAGATTAAAACTGTGTGCCCGACCGAGACTTTCGCGGGCAAGTGCTCTACCATCTGAGCTACCGAAGCACGACTCACGCCCGGTACTCACAGCTTTACTTCTGCCCGCGAAAGGCAGAGGTCTCGAGTTTGAGTCTCGGTCGGGCACACAGTTTTAATCTGCCAGGAAGTTTCATATCAGCGCACACTCCGCTGCAGAGTGAAAATCTCATTCTACCTTCAAGCAGTCTTCCTCGACCCACCACACAGTTGGGACGTGCCGGGTGCAGTCGGTGTGCACATTTGACAGCTGATAATTAACCTCACGCTTCTCTCACCAATCAATAAGTAATGCACATACTATACCATGAAATGATCTACATGTTGCTTTTAACAGAGTGATCTTTATTGAAAATAGATAAATAAAATAAAGTGGTCAGCGCGACAGAATGTTAATCCTAAGGGCCCGGGTACGATTCCCGGCTGAGTCGGAGATTTTCTCCGCTCAGGGACTGGGTGTTGTGACTTCCGTTGGAAAGCATTTCCCAAGAGTTTTCTTCTTTTTATTGATTATCATTTCAACATATTCTGTCGTGTTCATATTACTTTTGTTTGAAATTCTCAACTTTTGTTTTACAGAACCATCATTTCATTTGACATTTTCGTTTCATTTCTTCGTACTGGAGAAAATCTTACCGATAAATAAATTTAGTCCTGTTTGTATCTTTCCCTTTGTTATTTTTCTAAATTTTACGTGTCTTAATACACTTGTTGCAGAGTGGTTTAACAGTTACATACATTATACAATTTCTTTATTTTAATAATGATCGTTTTTTCCCCTCAAGCCTACTGCAATTAATGTCTACTTGCCTTCTGTGCTACACGAACGTACAAGAGACAGGAACGGGAACAACGAAATGTGAGAGAAAAAGTAAACTAAAGATGGTGTACTATGGCATACTACCAAAGATACACCCATAGAATAATAATTTCAGAAAATAAGGATGGCAGATATACAACATGAACAAGGCAACATCTGGCAGCAGACACAAAAAACGCGTATGAAACAAGGTAGTATCGCTCAACTTTTGCCAAACACCCACACCAACACCAAAATAAAATTACCACGAGAGACAAAGATGTGGAAATCGTAAGTTTAAAGAGAAGTAAAACATTTTCTAAACCTATAAGAAAACTATCACATTCATAAAACATTAACAGAAAACAACAACTCATAAATGATCAGATAAACACGCTAAACCAAATACCTTTTAAATCGATATATCGTTTAGTATAATATTAAATATAAACGTATAAATTAACAGATCACTCAGGCAGGGAAATCAGGACGCGCTCAGTGTAAAGACACTTCAGCTATCAAGATATTAGCAGTAAATTTTCAGAGTGTTCGGAATAAAGTTCCTGAATTTACTGCCCTCCAGGAAGCGTGTGGTGCGCAAATAATTCTCGGGACTGAGACCTGGCTGGACCCTGAGATAGGAAGTTGTGTAATATTTAGTGAGGGTTGAACGTGTATCGGAAAGACAGATTAGACACCGTAGGAGGTGGTGTCTTCATTGCAGTTGACAAAAATATTATGTCTACTGAGGTCGAAGTAGAGTGTGATTGTGAAGTTGTCTGGACACGTTTAACAGAGCTAGGGGAAATAAAGTTAATTGCGGGGTGCCATTACCAGCCACCAGGTTCCACCGTGACAGTTCTAGAATCATTCAAAGGTAGTCTACATTCTGTATCGCTGAGGTACCCGGATCATGCTATATTCGTTGGAGGCGACTTCAACCTACCTAGTATAGACTGCGGTGTCTATGGATTCATTACAGGTGGTACAGACAAGCCGTCGTGTGAATTACTTTTGAACACTTTATCCGAAAACTGTCTAGAACAGCTAAATCGACGGCTAACGCGTAATGGAAATATTTTAGATCTCGTAGCCACGAACAGACCAGACCTCATCGACGGTGTCAGTGTTGAGACAGGGATTAGTGATAATGATGCTGTCATTACGACTATGGTTACGAAAGTTAAAATGTCGGTCAAGAAGGCTAGGGGAGTATAAGCAGTTGTTAGCATCCCACTTAGTAAATGTATCGACTTCATTTACTTCCGGTACGATGGACGTGGAAGAATTATGGGCAAATTTGAAACACATTGTAAATCACGCACTGGACAAGTATGTGCCGAAAAGTGGGTTACGGACGAAAAAGACCCACCGTGGCTTAACAGCGCAATTCGAAGAATGTTCAGGAAGCAAAGGCAGTTGCACTCGCGGTACAAGAAAGATCGGGAGAATGAGGACAGGCAAAACTTAGCAGAGATTCGTGCTGCTGTAAAAAGAGCGATGCGCGAAGCATTCAGCCACTACCACCATCATACCTTAGCAAAAGATCTTGCTGAAAACCCAAGGAAATTCTGGTCTTACGTAAAATCTGTAAGCGGGTCGAAGGCTTCCATCCAGTCACTCACTGATCAGTCTGGCCTGGAAACGGAAGACAGCAAAACGAAAGCTGAAATTTTAAATATAGCATTTGCAAAATCTTTCACGCCGGAGGATCGTACAAACATGCCGCCGTTTGAGTCTTGTACAGATTCTCGTATGGAGGACATAGTGATAGACATCCCTGGGGTTGTGAAGCAGCTGAATGGGTTGAAATTAAATAAATCGCCAAGTCCTGATGGCATTCCAATTCGGTTTTACAGAGAGTACTCTACTGCACTGGCTCCTTACTTAGCTTGCATTTATCGCGAATCTCTTGCCCAACGTAAAGACCCGAGCGACTGAAAAAAGCGCAGGTGACGCTTGTATATAAGAAGGGTAGAAGAACGGATCCTCAAAACTACAGACGAATATCCTTAACATCGGTTTGTTGCAGGATTCTCGAACATATTCTCAGTTCGAATATAATGAATCTCCTTGAGACAGAGAAGCTGCTGTCCATGCATCAGCACGGCTTTAGAAAGCATCGCTCCTGCGAAACGCCACTCGCCCTTTTTTCACATGATGTCTCGCGAACCATGGATGAAGGGTATCAAACGGATGCCATATTCCTTGACTTCCGGAAAGCGTTTGATTCGGTGCCCCACTGCAGACTCCTAACTAAGGTACGAGCATATGGGATTCGTTCCCAAGTATGTGAATGGCTCGAAGACTTCTTAAGTAATAGAACCCAGTACGTTGTCCTCGATGGTGAGTGTTCATTGGAGGTGAGGGTATTATCTGGAGCGCTCCAGGGAAGTGTGGTAGGTCCGTTGTTGTTTTCTATCTACATAAATGATCTTTCGGATAGGGTGGATAGCTATGTGCGGCTGTTTGCTGATGATGCTCTGGTGTACGGGAAGGTGTCGTCGTTGAGTGACTGTAGGAGGATACAAGATGACTTGGACTGGATTTGTGACTGGTGTAAATAATGGCAGCTAACTCTAAATATAGATAAATGTAAATTAATGCAGATGAATCCTGTAATGATTGAATACTCCATTAGTAGTGTAGCGCTTGACACAGTCGCGTCGATTAAATATTTGGGCGTAACATTGCAGAGCGATATGAAGTGAGACAAGCATGTAATGACGGTTGTGGGGAAGGCGGATAGTCGCCTTCGGTTCATTGGTAGAATTTTTGGAAGATGTGGTTCATCTGTAAAGAAGACCGCTTATAAAACACTAATACACGCCTATTCTTGAGTACTGCTCGAGCGTTTGGGATGCCTATCAGGTCGGATTGAGGGAGGACATAGAAGCAATTCAGAGGCGGGCTGCTAGATTTGTTACTGGTAGGTTTGATCATCACGCGAGTGTTACGGAGATGCTTCAGGAACTCGGGTGGGAGTCTCTAGAAGAAAGGAGGCGTTCTTTTCGTAAAAAGCTAGTGATGAAATTTAGAGAACCAGCATTTGAGGCTGACTGCAGTACAATTTCACTGCCGCCAACTTAACATTTCGCGGAAAGACCACAAAGATAAGATAAGAGAGATTAGGGCTCGTACAGAGGCATATAGGCAGTCATTTTTCCCTCGTCCTGTTTGGGAGTAGAACAGGGAGAGAAGATGCTAGTTGTGGTACGAGGTACCCTCCGTCACGCACCGTATGATGGATTGCGGAGTGTGTATGTAGATGTAGATGCATTAAATAACCGGCCATCTACAAATGCCAACCATTCACTACCACCCGAACGCCCTGCCCCCCACCCTGAACTCTTAGTTTCCCTTCCCCAATACCATCTCCTGCCACTTGTTTTTTCACTATAATCGTTGCACGCCTTAACTCCCCCTTCTATCCCCCCCCCCCTCCCGAAACTCCGACAACCACGTGGCCCCACATTCCAAACACTTACTTCACGTCTTTGATGAACATGTACCACATCTTTACATTTACACCCACCTACACACTCCTGCCCCCTCGTCGTTCCCCCTCCATACCCACGCACGACAACGAAAAAAAATTGCATTCACATTTTCTCCTCTAGCTTACTGTAATTAATGTCTCTTTGACTTTTGTGCTACACAAATATGCAAGACACAGGAACGGGAACAACAAAAAGTCAGAGAAAACGCAAACTGAAGATGGTGTACCATGTTATACTATCACGAATTCACAGACAGAATAATAATTTCATAGAACAAAGATGGCAAATAGAGAACATAAGCCAGGCAACATCTGACAGCAGCCACAAAGAAAATGTAACAGCATAGACGTATCATTCAACTTTTGTCAAACACTTGCACCAACACCAAAATAAAATTACCAGCAGAGACGAAAACGTGGAAATCGTAAGTTTAAAGGGAAGAAAAACACCTTCTGAACCCATAAGAAAACTATCACATTCATAAAACCATAACAGAAAACAGCAGCTCATAAGCAATCAGACAAACCTGAGAAATCAAACATCTTTTAAATTGATATATCATTTGCTATAATGTTAAATATAAACGTATAAATTAACAGAACACTTAATATAATATTAAATATAAACGTTCGACCACCCCACAATCGACGCCAACCATTCCCTACCACCCGAACCCCTGCCCCGCCACCCTGCTCATTCAGTTCCCATGCCTCAATACTATCGCCACCCAGTTGCTCTCACTATAAACACTGCACACATGAACCCCCACCCCCTTCCGCCGAAACTCCGATAACGACCCTCGCCCCACATTCCCATCACTTCTTTACATGTTTGCTGTACATGTAACGCATCTTCAAACTTACATCCCGCCACACACTCCACCCCACCCCACCCCACCCCACCCCCTCCGTCACACCCACACATACGACTACCAAACACAAAATTGCCTTCACAAGCTTGCTAATATTCATTATGTACATAGAAAACCAATGAGTAAATATAATAACTATGTTGAGTACGAAACATGCAAACCTACATATTCTGTAGTACCAGAATGACAAGATGCTTTATAAATGAAAGCGAAACACGTCTTTCAAAAAGTACTCCTTAACTGCAGTAAGTCTCAGACGGAATAACCAATAATCATTTATCTGCAAGATGCGAAGTTCCCCCGCAAAAGAGCTTATTAATTTCGCTAGTATTTGGCGATACGTAGGAATTTCGGTTGTACTTCTGGCCTGCTACATCTTCTATTTACTGTCTTTTGAAAAAGTGAGTTAAGGTCTTACGTATTGTTCTTTTATGCCACTTCTAATAATGCATAATCCCTGTCATTTCTGCTGCCATACGCATAGTTTCCCATAGAAGAATCGCTCTTTAATATTTGCTTCCGAACTAAAGTTTCTCGTTAGCCATTTATCATTTTTAGTGACATTTGCTGTCATTATCAGCTTCTATAACTCTTCGCAGGGGGCGTCGTGTGGACATGTGCCTCATCGGCTTCTTCCATGCAAAGCTACGGTCTTAGGTGCCCTTGCAGGTAGAGCCTGTTTGACCACGTGGTACCACTGTACTGGTCGACGTCGGAGCCAACGCCTTGCTGCGTCAATAAGCTCCCCATCATCCTCGTACTGCTTCCTGTGGAGTGCGTCCTTCTTTGGGACAAACGGATGGAAGTCAGAAGGGGTGAGATAGAGCTGTAGGGTGGATGAAGAGGAACAGTACAATGAAGTTTCGTGAGGTCCTATCGGGTGTAGAGACTTGTGCGAGGCCTTCTGTTGTCACGGAGAAGGAAAAGTTTGTTTGCATTTTTGTGGCGATGAAAACATTGCACAAGTCACAACTGTGTGTGTAAGGCCGGCACGCGGACGCGGGACCGAGCCAGGTGGCGCAGTGGTTAGCACACTGGACTCGCATTCGGGAGGACGACGGTTCAATCCCGTCTCCAGCCATCCTGATTTAGGTTTTCCGTGATTTCCCTAAATCGTTTCAGGTAAATGCCGGGATGGTTCCTATGAAAGGGCACGGCCTATTTCCTTCCCCATCCTTCCCTAACCCGAGCTCGCGCTCCGTCTCTAATGACCTCGTTGTCGACGGGACGTTAAACAACACTAACCTAACCTAACCCGGACGCGGGAGATCGGACAGGTTTGCGGAACCTTGTTGTGATGTTGACAGACGCCTCGCCCAACGACTTAGCCTGCTTTTGTTCAGCACCCGGTCTCCGTAGACATTCTGCAAGCGTCTCTGCTATGCTCTGGTTTTCCGCTAAAAGAAAATGACAGCTCACTGCTTGGGATGCGTCTCCGTTACAGACACCTTTTGAAAGTTACGTATAGCGCCGCCACCTATCGGAACTTCATGAGACTCTAGGGGCTGAATCAGGAATACTCCATGTCGTTCCACAATTAATTCCGCATGTTTTCAAATGAAATTGTCCGAGAAAAAGAAAAATTTTGTGTTATTTATTGAACGCACCTCGTAAGTGTGAGAGACTGTTTTGAGTATACGAAAAGCTACTCCTCTGTTCCTTTGTATTATATCACTCATTCTGACTTTAATTACGTTGACTCTCCATTTCTTCGCCGGATCCTGCCAACTCTGCTTCTTCATTAACCTGATTTCTAATCTAAAATTCTGCAATTTACTGTATAGGGAGATGGGTTTATAAAGATACTAAATGCTTAGCCATTACGGAAATCGATATTGCAGTGTCTGTGGTACTCCGAATTACGACGCGATGTTCCTTTGGACATAGTAATTACGAATAACACAGGCACTGCAATATCTTATTTTTCCATCGACACCAGGCAACGTCTCTCCTATACGGGAATATACTCTAGGGACTGAATCAGGAATGGACATCCGAAATGTGAAATAATTTGGGTGAAGGTCACGGTTAAAGCAGGCTCAGACATAGTAATTGGATGTCTCTATAGGCCCCCTGGCTCAGCAGCTGTTGTGGCTGAGCACCTGAAGGATAATTTGGAAAATATTTCGAGTAGATTTCCCCACCATGTTATAGTTCTGGGTGGAGATTTTAATTTGCCGGATATAGACTGGGAGACTCAAACGTTCATAACGGGTGGCAGGGACAAAGAATCCAGTGAAATTTTTTTAAAGTGCTTTATCTGAAAACTACCTTGAGCAGCTAAACAGAGAACCGACTCGTGGCGATAACATATTAGACCTTCTGGTGACAAACAGATCCGAACTATTTGAAACAGTTAACGCAGAACAGGGAATCAGCGATCATAAAGCGGTTACTGCATCGATGATTTCAGCCGTAAATAGAAATATTAAAAAAGGTAGGAAGATTTTTCTGTTTAGCAAAAGTGACAAAAAGCAGATTACAGAGTACCTGACGGCTCAACACAAAAGTTTTGTCTCAAGTACAGATAGTGTTGAGGATCAGTAGACAAAGTTCAAAACCATCGTACAATATGCGTTAGATGAGTATTTGCCAAGCAAGATCGTAAGAGATGGAAAAGAGCCACCGTGGTACAACAACCGAGTTAGAAAACTGCTGCAGAAGCAAAGGTAACTTCACAGCAAACATAAACATAGCCAAAGCCTTGCAGACAAACAAAAATTACGCGAAGCGAAATGTAGTGTGAGGAGGGCTATGCGAGAGGCGTTCAATTAATTCGAAAGTAATGTTCTATGTACTGACTTGGCAGAAAATCCTAAGAAATTTTGGTCTTATGTCAAAGCGGTAGGTGGATCAAAACAAAATGTCCATACACTCTGTGACCAAAATGGTACTGAAACAGAGGATGACAGACTAAAGGCCGAAATACTAAATGTCTTTTTCCAAAGGTGTTTCACAGAGGAAGACTGCACTGTACTTCTTTCTCTAGATTGTCGCACAGATGACAAAATGGTAGATATCGAAATACACCACAGAGGGATAGAGAAACAATTAAAATCGCTCAAAAGAGGAAAGGCCGCTGGACCTGATGGGATGCCAGATCGATTTTACACAGAGTACGCGAAGGAACTTGCACCCCTTCTTGCAGCGGTGTACCTTAGGTCTCCAGAAGAGCGTAGCGTTCCAAAGGATTGGAAAAGGGCACAGGTCATCCCCGTTTTCAAGAAGGGACGTCGAACAGATGTGCAGAACTATAGACCTATATCTCTAACGTAGATCAGTTGTAGAATTTTGGAATACGTATTATGTTCGAGTATAATGACTTTTCTGGAGACTAGAAATCTACTCTGTAGGAATCAGCATGGGTTTCGAAAAAGACGATCCTGTGAAACGCAGCTCGCGCTATTCGTCCACGAGACTCATAGGGCCATAGACACGGGTTTCCAGGTAGATGCCGTGTTTCTTGACTTCCGCAAGGCGTTCGATACAGTTCCCCACAGTCGTTTAATGAACAAAGTAAGAGCATATGGACTATCAGACCAATTGTGTGATTGGATTGAGGAGTTCCTAGATAACAGGACGCAGCATGTCATTCTCAATGGAGAGAAGTCTTCCGAAGTAAGAGTGATTTCGGGTGTGCCGCAGGGGAGTGTCATAGGACCGTTGCTATTCACATTATACATAAATGATCTTGTGGATGACATCGGAAGTTCACTGAGGCTTTTTGCAGATGATGCTGTGGTGTATCGAGAGGTTGTAACAATGGAAAATTGTACTGAAATGCAGGAGGATCTGCAGCGAATTGACGCATGGTGCATGGAATGGCAATTGAATCTCATTGTAGACAAGTGAAATGTGCTGCGAATACATAGAAAGATAGATCCCTTATCATTTAGCTACAATACAGCAGGTCAGCAACTGGAAGCAGTTAATTCCATAAATTATCTGGGAGTACGTATTAGGAGTGATTTAAAATGGAATGATCATATAAAGTTAATCGTCGGTAAAGCAGATGCCAGACTGAGATTCATTGGAAGAATCCTAAGGAAATGCAATCCGAAAACAAAGGAAGTAGGTTACAGTACGCTTGTTCGCCCACTGCTTGAATGCTGCTCAGCAGTGGGGGATTCGTACCAGATAGGGTTGATAGAAGAGATAGAGAAGATCCAACGGAGAGCAGCGCGCTTCGTTACAGGATCATTTAGTAATCGCGAAAGCGTTACGGAGATGATAGATAAACTACAGTGGAAGACTGCAGGGGAGACGCTTAGTAGCTCGGTACGGGCTTTTGTTAAAGTTTCGAGAACATACCTTCACTGAAGAGTCAAGCAGTATATTGCTCCCTCCTATGTATATCTCGCGAAGAGACCATGAGGATAAAATCAGAGAAATTAGAGCCCACACAGAAGCATACCGACAATACTTCTTTCCACGAACAATACGAGACTGAAATAGAAGGCAGAACCGATAGAGGTACTCAAGGTACCCTCCGCCACACACCGTCAGGTGGCTTTTGGAGTATGGATGTAGATGTACATGTATATAATGTACGCACGAATACAGGTTGCAGCCACATGGTTGACGACATGCCAAAGTTTGGATCTAGCCGTGAGTAGTGTTCGGATAGCCAAGTGGTACGCCGGCAGTACGGCGCAAGCTGTCATAGTCGTCATTCTATTATACAGCTGATGGTTGCCCATATTCACAACTGTGTATATATTTCATGTGTTATAGAAACATGTTTGCAGCACAGATGGATTATTAGTAAGTGAAGGAAGGTAGTGTAGAAAAACTTCTAAGCCTGTTTAAAGAATCAGTTTACACGTTGAAGAAATGTATGTATAGCACAAAAAGGCTTATAAGAAACATGATAAATGGGAGATTTTATGTGCTCCTCCAAGTTGTGCCAGTCAAATTGAGCATATAAAACACACTATAGCTATATTCTCTAAACATATACATAGTGATGACAACATAGAAATTAAATTTCTCTTGCTGTTAACATAAAGAAATATAGAACCATTCCTAACGCAGAGCCTAATTAATTTTACAAACGCTTTAGGGAAGCATGATACAGGTTCTGAGAAGTGTGAAGTGCAAGTATAGTTATGGAAAAAATTGACTAGAATTGCTTGAACAGTATATGACTGTGGAAAATGAAGGTTCGGAAGACTGTGGTCCAACTGAGATCAGAACGTTAGTTTATTCAATAAACTACTGATGATAGAAGAAACACCTGAAAACTAAGTTACGAAGTAAAGAAATAAATGGAAGTAACTGACGGGTGGGCGACCTGATACGACATAAAGGTGTAATTTATATGGCAATAAAGAGCACGGCAAGATAGTAGTAACTGATATATATATATATATATATATATATATATATATATATATATATATATATATATATATATATATATGAAGATATTGGAGGTATATCAACAACACCTGTTGGCAGCTGAGGTTGTCAGTTAGTCATCATGTACACTTATGAATACATGACATTTATTATTAAAGATTAACACAGTAAATTATGATGGAAAAAACAACGGAATACATTTACAAACCATTTATAGAAGCCGTAGAAAAGCTTTGAACGAGGGAAGACGATAAAGCAGTGAGTAGAGAATCAAATACATCCTGCTTTTCCCGGTCAAAAGTGAACCGGTTGAGGCAACGCGACGTTTAATTAACTCGTGGGGGAGAATGTAGAGTGGCAGGTGTGTAAAGCCACGAGGAAACACCACGCAGCTACGGCAGCTGGAAACGTGCAACTTCCAGTTGGGGCGTGAGAGAGGAGAGAACTGTTTGAAATTTGCGCACACCACGTCCACCAACCGCAGCTCACAAACGTTGAATTCGCTGTTGCGCTACAGTCCACGAAAGGTGTAAATTTCTGAGCCTGTATTCGCAGTTGCATAGTGAACTGAACACGCAATGAAGTAGGGGTTTCCGGATACAATGTATCTTAGCGTATCAGTACTACTCCCGATATCCCTCAAAGCCACTCATCTATCTTTCTCCATTTCAGACTTTTTAGTTAAACACATCCAGTTGCTGAGTTGTAATTGCGACACATGCAATATTTCGGTCGGTTTGTTTCTCTTCTTTAGTGCCAGCTTGGGTAGACAGGTAAACAGTAATTGAGGTGCACCAACCACCAGTCAAGTAAGTCATCCCCTGCTTACACCTTCAGGCACAGCTGCCAGCCTCCGTTGATGAAGCACCAGGATACTAGTAAGTCACATAATTAGCTTTTCTGTTTGTTTTCATAGTTCAGTTCTTAAATTCTTTGCATGTTTTTGTGTGTCAGCGTAGTTTAATTCTTTACGTATTTTTGTATTTAAAAGGCGTATTGTCGCGTACTTAGCAACTGCGACATGTACATCTCCACGTCTGTAGCGCTCTTGCCATTTATTTGTTTTGGACGGCCAGAGACTATTAATCACAGCCCAGTCCATCGTTAGCCTCCGTAGATGAAACACCGGGAGAGTAGCAGGTCAGATATTTACCTTTTTGTGTTTTGTTCAAATGGCTCTGAGCACTATGGGATTAACATCTGAGGTCATTTGTCCCCTGGACTTACTACTCAAACCTAAGGACATCACACACATCCATGCCCGATGCAGGATTCGAACCTGCGATCGTAACAAGAGCACGGTTCCGGACTGAAGCGCGTAGAACTGCTCGGCCACAACGGCCGGCCCTTTTTGTGTTTGTTTTCATACTTTAATTCTTAAATCAGCAGTAGGAGTATGATCGATAGGGTGTGTACGTGCTTTGTCTGGGTCCAGGAGGAGCTGGTCACAGTTCTTGAACAATTGAAAACTCTTATGGCCGCGGTCATCCGTCTGCAGGCTGCTGACTCGGGCTGTGGAGGTAACGGAGGAACTGGTGTGCCGCATGGGACATAGCAGGTGTCACTTGTTTCGCCCACGGGGTCTGCTGTCGAGGCACCTTTTAGCGTACCCGAAGCAGAGTATCAGCGCTCACGGACTAAGTGGCGGGTTGTTTCGCGGTCGCGTCGCACGAGGTCTAAAGTCGATGTAGAGGGTGGTCACCGGCAACGCCGACGCACTCTCTGAGAGGAAGAGAATTCAGGCAGGTGCGCAGTGGGAGAGGTTCACAATCAGGAGCTCCAATGCCAGGCGCGTTGTGGAGACCACTAGGGAAATGTGGTCCAGGGCTGGAAATAAATCCAATGTGCATCCGATATGTCTGGCGGGGGTGCCTCGTCGGAGATATGGAGGAGGTCGTGTCTGCGGTTATCGAGGATTCAGGGTGCAGTAGTTTGCAAGTGGTTGCTTATGTCAGCACTAATGAGGCATGTCGCTTGGATACTAAGACTATCCTCAGTTCCTAAGAGCGGCTGTGGAGGTAGCGAAGACTAATGGCCTCGCTCTCCGGCTGCATGCAGAGCTTACAATCTATAACATAGTACCCAGAGTCGATCAGAGTTATTTTATTTGGAGCTGAATGGAGGGTCTCAACCAAAGGCTCCGTCGATTCGGTGATAGCTCCAAATTTCTGGACCTGCGTGGAGAATAGTAGGAACTTCTTGATAAATCGGGGATGGTCTACACAAAGTGAGCAGTTACTCTGGTAGGAGAGTACTTGTGGAGTGCATTTTTTTTTTAGGCTAGCCGGTATTTTGAGGCTCTTCATGAATGCTCACCATCGAAACGTAGAAAACGAAGTGAGACTGCGTACTTAGTAAAAATAATTCGAAAGAGAAATTTTCAACAGTAAATTATCGAAGTATTCGTAATAAATGTCATGAATTTACTGCCCTCCAAGAAGATGTCGCGATCAAATTATTCTCGTAACCGATAGCTGGCTGAAACCCTAAGCATTCTAAGCTCCGAAATATTTAGAGAAGCATAGAACGTATGAGGAAAAGACGGATTAGGCACTAGTTGGTTAGGGGGGGGGGGGGAGAAGCTATTCATTGCTGTCGACAAAAATACTGTGTACCGCATTCGAAACTTAGTCTAACTCTAACGATATCTGCACACGAGTAGCAGGTGTACATAAACTCAGTTATCAGATGCTTTTACCAGCCACTCGATAGCGTCGTGACACGTGTAAAGTCATTCAAAGAAAGTGTACGCTCAGTAGAACGGAATTACACGGATCATGCCATATTAATTGGAGGCGACTGTAATCTATCGCGTGTGGGTTGGAACATCTACAGATCCATTGTTAGTGGTACGGTCAATTAGTCATGTTCATGTGAAGTACTTAAGAACGTGTTTTCTGGAAACTGCCACGAACAAATAGTTAGACAAGACACAAGCAATGGAAATATTTTATACGTTGTAGCTATAAACAGCCCTGCCTTTATTGACAGTGTCAGAATAGAGACAGGGATGTCTTCATACCGAAGAAAGTTAATAAATTCATCAAGAAGACTAGGGCAGTATTTATCCTAGAAAAAGTAGATAAAGTTTAGACAATGAATGGGCGTCATTTAGTTGCAATATGACGGACATAGAGGAATTATTGACAAAATTTAAACTGACTGTAAATCGTGCTCTGCAGACTACGTGCCGAGTGGGTGAATTATGGATGGAAAAGATCCACAATAAAATTCGGAAAATACTGAGTCTTAGGGAATATCTTACGCAGAAGCTGAGAATATTATGGTCGTACGTAAAATTACCAAGCAGGTCAAAGACATCTGTTCACTTACACGTCGACCAGTCTGAGATGGCAACAGGAGACAGGAAAAGGAAAGCTCAAGTTTTAAATTTCACGTTTAAGAAATCACCAGCAGAAAAAATTCTCTTATCGGAGCATAAAAAATGTGAATATGTTACTGTTTATTTAGAAGACTCTGACTCAGTAGCCCGCATCTCGTGGTCGTGCGGTAGCGTTCTCGCTTCCCACGCCCGGGTTCCCGGGTTCGATTCCCAGCGGGGTCAGGGATTTTCTCTGCCTCGTGATGACTGGGTGTTGTGTGCTGTCCTTAAGTTAGTTAGGTTTAAGTAGTTCTAAGTTCTAGGGGACTGATGACCATAGATGTTAAGTCCCATAGTGCTCAGAGCCATTTGAACCATTTTGAATCTGACTCAGTACTGGGGTATCGGCTGCCTAATTCTACCTGCCTCAGCACCTTTTAAAAATTTTCCCCAAATTTTGGCTCTGAACATATTCGCTCTTTTTTTTAACGTATATTAAATCTCAAACTCCCACAATCTCCTCTAATTGTAATTCACTCACACCCACTAGCCCATCGCAGTAAGTCGCTCATGCCCATCAACTCCCAGCTGCCCTTTCTCACTCACTCATTCAGCCCAATTCAATGTCATTGTCTCTTCCTGTATCAGTGTCATTGCCTCCTGTGTCACAGCAACAGTCACCTTCGTTCTGTCCTTCTACTACAGTCTCCTCTCATTTTCAATGCCTCCCTCTTGCTGTCTCTTATTGCTAATATCTCATTCCTTAATACCTACTGCTCTTGTCTCTGCTCACTGTCACTCTCTGTCGTTGCCAATGTCATATACTCTGTCTCCCGTTATCACTCCTTCTCACCCACTTCCACATTCTCTCTCTCTCTCTCTTTATTCCTCCACATCCTCCCCGTGCCACTGTCTCCTTCACTCTTGTCCTAATACTATCTTGTCACTGTCAACTACGCTACACAGCCACTGTGTCCCTCTCTCTCTCACACTGCAATTGTCTTCATCGCTTTTTCTGTAAAACAACCACTGTCTGTTGTCTTCCAGTGCCGGCCGCTGTGGCGGAGCGGTTCTAGGCGCTTCAGTCCGGAACCGCGCTGCTTCTTCGGTCGCAGGTTCGAACCTGCCTCGGGCATGGATGTGTGTGATGTCCTTAGGTTAGTTAGGTTTAAGTAGTTCTAAGTCTAGGATACTGATGACCTCCCATAGTGCTTAGAGCCATTTGAACTATAATTACTATTGTCTTCCAGTGTTTATCACTTTTCGTTCTTTTTGCCACTGCCACTGTCTTCCTCTCTCTCAGCATAAAAAAGGGCGAATATGTTCACATGCCAAAACTTTTGGGAAACTCATTTAAGGTGCTGAGGAAGGTAGAACGAGGCAGCTGGTGCCCCGCTTTTCAGATAGTCATTTTTTGTATACCGATAGGAACATTTTCTTTGCTGGTTCCCTAATTTTCCCTGCTGCAGCAGGTAATGTAACTCATACTAAAGGCGATGTATTGGTTAGTAAAATTTAGATAGTTTATATGTGAAACTAAAATAATGCAAAACTAATTTTACACCTCAGTCGGATTTTACATGCAAAACAAAATGTGCCTGTGGTTCAGTACTACAACATGTGATTCCCAGATGTTAACGGAGACAGTTTACAAAACCGTTATCCGTGCTACATCACTTAATAAACTACGTTTCTGCCTTATACCGAAATTTAAGTGCGTTTCTTACGTGTACAAGTAGGGTAAATTTGAACCTCTGTATCTCGGAAACGGATTTAAGTATACAGAAGATTTCGTCTGTTCGAGATCGGGAACTTAGGGATGTTGTTGTTGTGGTCTTCAGTCCAGAGACCGGTTTGACTATGCTCTCCATACTACTCTAGCCTGTGCAGGCTTCATCGTTTCCCAGTACTTACTACAAGCTACATCCTTCTGAATCTCCTTAGTTTATTCATCTCTTGGTATCCCTCTACAATTTTTACCCTCCACGCTGCCCTCCAATACTAAGTTAGTGATCACTTGATGCCTCAGAACATATCCTACCAGCCGATCCCTTTTTCTAGTTAAGTTGTGCCACAAATTGCTCTTCTGCCCAATTCTATTCAATACCTCCTCATTAGTTATGTGATCTACCCATCTAATCTTCAGCATTTTTCTGTAGCACTACAATTCGAAAGCTTCTATTCTCTTCTTGTCCAAACTATTTATCATCCATGTTTCATTTCTATTCATGGCTACACTCCATACAAATACTTTCAGAGACAACTTCCTGACACTTAAATCTATACTCGATGTTAACAAATTTTTCTTCTTCAGAAACGGTTTCCATGCATAGCATTTTTCTGTAGCACTACAATTCGAAAGCTTCTATTCTCTTCTTGTCCAAACTATTTATCATCCATGTTTCATTTCTATTCATGGCTACACTCCATACAAATACTTTCAGAGACAACTTCCTGACACTTAAATCTATACTCGATGTTAACAAATTTTTCTTCTTCAGAAACGGTTTCCATGCACTGTCAGACTACATTTTGTGTTCTCTCTACTTCGACCATCATCAGTTATTTTGCTCCCGAAATAGCAGAACTCATCTACTACTTTAAGTGTCTCATTTCCTAATCTAATTCCCTCAGCATTCGATTACATTCCATTATTCTCGTTTTCCTTTTGTTGATGTTCATCTGATATCTTCCTTTCAAGACACTGTCCATTCCGCTCAACTGCTCTTCCAGGTCCTTTACTGTCCCTGATAGAATACAATGTCGTCAGCGAACCTCGAAGTTTTTATTTCTTCTCCATGGATTTTAATTCCTACTCAGAATTTTGCTTTTGTTTCCTTTACTGCTTGCTCAATATACAGAGTGAACAACATCGAGGATAGGCTACAACTCTGTTTCACTCCCTTCCCAACCACTGCTTCCCTTTCACTCCCCTCGACTCTTATAACTGCCATCTGGTTTCTGTACGAATTGTAAATTACCTTTCGTTCCCTGTATTTTTCCCCTGCCACGTTCATAATTTGAAAGAGAGTATTCCAGTCAACATTGTCAAAGGCTTTCTCTAAGTCCAAAAATGCTAGAACCGTAGGTTTGCCTTTCCTTAATCTATCTTCTAAAGTAATCCGTAGGGTCAGTATTGCCTAACGTGTTCCAGCATTTCTACGGAATCCAAACTGATCTTCCCCAAGGTCGGCTTCTACCAGTTTTTCCATTCGTCTGTAAAGAATTCGCTTTAGTATTTTGTAACTGTGATTTATTAAACTGATATCTCGATAATTTTCACACCTATCAACAACTGCTTTCTTTGGGACTGGAATTATTATATTCTTCTTCAAGTCTGAGGGTATTTCGCCTGTGTCATACATCCTGCTCACCAGATGGTAGACTTTTGTCAGGGCTGGCTCTCCCAAGGCTATCGGTAGTTCTAATGGAACGTTGTCTACTCTCGACTCAGGTCTTTCAGTGCTCTGTCAAACTCTCCACGCAGTATCATATCTCCCATTTCATCTTCATCTACATCCTCTTGCATGTCCATAATATTGTCCTCAAGGATATCGCCCTTGTATAGACCCTCTATATACTCCATCCACCTTTCTGCTTTCCCTTATTTGCTTAGAACTGGGTTTCCATCTGAGCTCTTGATAATCATACAAGTGGTTCTCTTTTCTCATAAAATCTGTTTAATTTTCCTAGTGAGATATGCGTCTACATCCTTACATTTGTCCTCTATCCATCCCTGCTTAGCCATTTTGCACTTCCTGTCTATCTCATTTTTGAGACGTTTGTATTCTCTTTTGCCAGCTTCTTTTACTGCATTTTTATATTTCTTCCTTTCATCTATTAAATTCAATAAATCTTCTGTTACCCAAGGATTTCTACTAGCCCTCGTCTCAGGGATACAGTGTAAACATTACAGCCATTTGCTGTGCATAACCGTTTTGGAATCCTCGATTGGATTTTGGTTCAGTGATGACCTCGAAAATATAGTAAAAAACACATTTTAGTGGTTTTCCGAGGACGGCCCACGGACTAATGGCGTCCCCATAAATCCCAAAAAGCCCACCACATACTACATCAAATGCTAAAAGAACCAACCGATTTGCTCTGTTTGCTTAAGCAGGAGCGACAGTGTAATTTTCATACTTACCTGTACTGTGGGGCAGAGACACTAAGACGATCCTTCTGTTGGGCTATCCTATAATCCTTCCTTTTACTACAGGAAAACGCGCCGCGTTTTGGAACAAATCTAGTACACATGCATACCGTTTCGAATCGTACAAACATTTCGTCACATGGCTGTCGCGTCGAGGACATAGTATTAAGCATCCCTGCCGAAGAGAAGCAACTGAAAGAGTTTCAAACAAGTAAGTGGCCCGATCCAGATGGAATCCCAGTTCGGCACTGGGCGCTTACTTACTTGGATTTATCGCAAGTCTCTCGCCCAGAGCATAGCCTTAGCGACTGGAAAAAAAAGTGCAAATGACTTCTTTATACCAGAAAAGTAAAAGAAGGGTTTCGCAGGATTGCAGTCCACTGTCCTTAACATCTGTTTTCTGCAGAATTCTTGAAGTTATTCTACTCTCGAAAATGAAAAACTTTCTTGAGGTGGAAAAGCCTCTGTCCACAACTCAGATTTAGAAAGCATCGCTCTTGCGTAACTCAGCTGGTCTTTTCTCACATGTTATCCAGCAAAGCAAGAATGAATGGCATCGGCAGGTACCAAATTTCTTGATTTCCGGAAAATGTTTGACACGGCTCCCCAAGCAGACTAATAACGAAGGTCAGAGTGTATGGTTTAGGTTTCCGCATATGTGAGTGGCTCGAATACGTCTTAAGTAATAGAACCCAATACGTTGATCCCGACAGCGGATGTTCATCAAAGGTCTCGTCAGGAGTGCCCCTTGGAAGTGTTTTACGCCTGTTTGCTGGTGATGCTGCACTGTACAGTAAGTTATATTCGATGCAGATGGGTAGGAAAAACAATCCTGTAAATTTCGAATACAGCTTAAGCAGTGTGCCACTTGACACAGTCACGTCCATTAAATATCTAGGCGAAACGTTGCAAAGCGATGTGAAATGGAATGAGCACATAAAATTGGTAATAAGAAAGGTGAATGCTGGACTTCTTTTATTAGGCGAGTTTTTGAAAAGTGTAGCACGTATATAAAGAAAAAGGCTTATAGAACGCTAGTACAATCCATTCGTGAGTACTGATCGAGTGTGCGGGATCCTCACTAGGTCGTATTAAAGGAAGACATCGCAGTAATTCAGAGTTGTGCTACTAGATTGTTACCGGTAGGGTCGAGCAACACGCGAGTGTTATGGAGGTGATTTGCTAACTCTGGAGGGAAGACGACGTTCTTCTCATGGAACACTATTGAGGAAATTAGAGAATCGACATTCGAGGTCGGCTATAGAACGATTACACGGCCTCTAATGTATATTTCGCGTAAGGACTGCGAAGATAAGATAAATTAGGGCTCATATGGAGGAACATAGATATTCGTTTTCCCCTCGCTCTGATTGCGGGTGGAACGGTATAGAAAATTATTATGGTACCCTCCGCCATGAGCTAATGGTGGCTTGCGGAGTATGTATGTAAATGTAGATGTAAGGTTTCGTATCTATGCACTGTTCTTGCACAAATGTGGAAGGGACGAACTGTTCCACCAACAAAGTAAGTTATAATCAAAACCTCAGATCTGATTAAGATTTTTGGGAGGATTACACGGGTATTAGGCAAGAGATGATGTTTGCAAATCCTCCCCACAATTTCCCAAATAGGAATCTCTTCCTTTTAGTTAATTTAATAAAAAAAGCCATCAAATAGACGTCAGTTCTACAGCTTACAGTTACATCCATCTAAGAAAAACAAGAATAAATTAAATCAATAAATGATCAGATAAAGCAGACATATAAGATATTATTCGGAACAGATCACTTCTTGCAATCAAACTTTGGCTTGCCACTCTCAAGGCCAGAACTGTGAGGAAGATAGCTGAAATACAAACTATCACTGTATGACAGAAACATCACCAATTACTCAGTACGACTATGTGAAAGACTCAGCAGTCAGCCATAGTTTTTCTTATGATGCATTTATGTATCAATAATTAGTTTCATATAGAAGTATGTCTTCACACAACTTTTAAACTTGTAAAACATACTGAATGCATGTTAGAGGATTACCACACAGTTTAACACAGAGTATGGTCAACTGAGAACAGCGTATTGTTTTGATAAAGTTGTGACAACAATATTATGCGCTAAAAATAAACATTTAAACAATTTTCAGAGTGAAAACCTGTATAAAGTCATGAACTGCCTTAACATTACTGATTCTGTATATGTGTTTACCATTTTCTTGCGATTGTGTTGCTTGTTTTATATTTACCATCGTTAATACTAGTGTTGTCTGCCTGCATTTTCGTTTTGGTGGATTTCCTTTTTTTGTTTATTATTTAGTATTTTTTCTGTTTATTTATTTTACTTTTAACTTTACCAAATATTATTTCATTCTATCTCTTTTTAAAGCTGTCTGTTTTGAAGTGGCAAGCTCTTTTTCGTAATCAGGGATGTTTTGGGGGACCTTATTGACTCTGTTTAATATATCTAAATGAAGCTTGTTTGTGATTCTGTGGGTCGTTTGAGATAGCATTTGTTACAGTGCCTATTGTGATCTTCCTTTATATATCAGAGGTGTGGTTGTGATTTTACTTTCTTGCGGTTATATCCAGAAAACTGAGTTTGTTTTCTTGTTCTCCCTCTATTGTAAACCTTAGTATGGTACTTAATACATCCAGGCATATTATAAAAATGACATATGTATGTACATATGTATGTTCCACATCTCCTCCTAAACTACTGGATAGATTTCAATCAAAGATGGTACACATGTCACTTACACTCAGAAAATAATCACTGTTGGGGTGAGAACCAATTGAGGGACAAAAAGAAGTGTAGTCCACGACGTAGGAATACCCAGATATCATTCATCAAGTATTTGAGAATGAGAACACTTAATGACTTGTAAAAATCATTACAAATAATTTCAAACCATTTGCGAAGCTTTTTCTCGCTGACAGTCCCTACAAAGTACTTGAAAGGGAAAAAAATCGCTTACTAAATTTTCGCTGTTCTTATGATACAACTGGCAATCAGGCATGACCCTTTAATTTATTGATTCCTTACTACTAACTGTTTTCGTGTCACATTTTGCTGACAGTATTCACACATACTACTGAATGTACATGCAAAATTATAAACGTCACATAGTTCAGGAGGTGAGACGTCATAATCGCTGAGATGCGTGAAACACCCGCGTATCATGCGTAACGTTTAAATTTGTTACTTCTTTGTTACTAACTCTGTTGCAATACGTTTCGCGGGCAGTATCCAGAAATTCAGCTGAATATACCAACAGAATCACATCACTGTATGACACATAGTTCAGTTCAGATGGTATGTAGCCATACACAACGACCGGCGTGAAAAAAATAGCCAAAAAAAGAACTATAAGGTGAAATTCGCTAGGTATACAGGTGAATTATGTGTTCAAATATCTACATCTACGTATATACTCCGCTAGCAACCAAGAGGTGTGTGGCAGAGGGCACAATTCGCACCAAGGTCATATTTCCTCAACTCCCCCCCCCCCCCCCCCCCCCCGCAATCTGTTCCACTCGCGGATCGCGTGAGGGAAAAACGACTCTCTGAACGCCTGAGTAAGAGCTCTAATTTCCCTTATCTTTGAATGGTGATCTTTGCGCGATTTGAAAGTTGATGGTAGTAATATATGCTCTACAGCCTCGGGGAAGATCGGATTTCGGAATTTATTGAGCTGCCCCTTCCGTTTAGCGCGTCGTCGATCTGCAAGTGTGTCCCACTTCAAACTTTCTATGAGATTTGTAATCGTCTCGCGATGGCTAAATGTACCAGTCACGAATCTTGCCGCTCTTCTTTGGACCTTCTCAATCTCTTGAATCAGACCCAACTGGTAAGGGTCCCATAATGACAAACAATACTCTAAGACTGTACGAACTAGCGTATTATAATCAATTTACTTTGTTGAAAGCTGGCCGCTGCGGGCGAGCTGTTCTAGGCGCTTCAGTCCGGAACCACAGGGCTGCTATGGTTGCAGGTTCGAATCCTGCCTCAGGCATGGATGTGTGTGATGTCCGTAAGTTAGTTAGGTGTAAGTAGTTCTAAATCTAGGGGACTGATGACCTCAGATGTTAAGTCTGTGACGGTACAAAATCCCGTTACCAGATGAATATTTCTTGTATGCAAGGATTGCGTTGTGGAGAGCGAGCGTGCTACATGGTGCACGATTCACGGAAGCGCGTGGCGCCCCCGCGCGAGATTTGCAGCGGTCGGTGGGATGTCTCCGCCGCCGGGCGGCCACGTGGCCCGCAGGTTGAGGTATTGTTTGGTTTTTCGCGCGTTAAGCGAAAACTATGTAACTTACGATGAAGAGCGATGCGGCAGTGGATTGTGGTCATCAATATGCACCTTCTGAAAGATCGATCTTTATTTCAAGTCACGAGACGCAAAAGTTATGGTAACCTCAAAATCGGTTAATATCACAAATACTGAAAGATTAACAAAAATAGTAAATAACAACTTACAAGGATGAGCGAGCACTCTTTAAAAACGTCTCATCATAGCGGGTCGAGTGCCATAGTCATATGTTAAGATTCATAAATAATTAAGCCCATAAAGAGCAATAAACAAAGTTTGTGGGAAAATTGTATATAAAATTCAATAGAAAATTCATGACGTAAAGAACGGCACTATATAATATTTTGGTTGCCATCTCACGTATTTTACACTCATCGTCGTAAGTGAACAAGTGGCGAACTGTGATTTCGCGCAAAAGCTGTTAGAACAAAGAGCACAGTGGGACTTGTGGTTCTGTTCGAATTGATTGAGTAATTTTCGTTTATAGCAACCTATATAAAATGGTTCAAGCTGTTCAAGATTCTGAAAAAAGTAGGGGTAAGCTATAGGGAGAGACGGGTCATATACAATATGTACAACAACCAAGAGGGAATAATAAGAGTGGACGATCAAGAACGAAGTGCTCGTATTAAGAAGGGTGTAAGACAAGGCTGTAGCCTCTCGCCCCTGCTCTTCAATCTGTACATCGAGGAAGCAATGATGGAAATAAAAGAAAGGTTCAGGAGTGGAATTAAAATACAAGGTGAAAGGATATCAGTGATACGATTCGCTGATGACATTGCTATCCTGAGTGAGAGTGAAGAAGAATTAAATAATCTGCTGAACGGAATGAACAGTCTAATGAGTACACAGTATGGTTTGAGAGTAAATCGGAGAAAGACGAAGGTAATGAGAAGTAGTAGAAATGAGAACAGCGAGAAACTTAACATCAGGATTGATGGTCACGAAGTCAATGAAGTTAAGGAATTCTGCTACCTAGGCAGTAAAATAACCAATGACGGACGGAGCAAGGAGGACATCAAAAGCAGACTCGCTATGGCAAAAAAGGCATTTCTGGCCAAGAGAAGTCTACTAATATCAAATACCGGCCTTAATTTGAGGAAGAAATTTCTGAGGATGTACGTCTGGAGTACAGCATTGTATGGTAGTGAAACATGGACTGTGGGAAAACCGGAACGGAAGAGAATCGAAGCATTTGAGATGTGGTGCTATAGACGAATGTTGAAAATTAAGTGGACTGATAAGGTAAGGAATGAGGAGGTTCTACGCAGAATCGGAGAGGAAAGGAATATGTGGAAAACACTGATAAGGAGAAGGGACAGGATGATAGGACATCTGCTAAGACATGAGGGAATGACTTCCATGGTACTAGAGGGAGCTGTAGAGGGCAAAAACTGTAGAGGAAGACAGAGATTGGAATACGTCAAGCAAATAATTGAGGACGTAGGTTGCAAGTGCTACTTTGAGATGAAGAGGTTAGCACAGGAAAGGAATTCGTGGCGGGCCGCATCAAACCAGTCAGTAGACTGATAACAACAAAAAAAATCAACCCACATTACTGCTATTTGGCGCTCGGAGTCAAATTATTGTTAAAGTAAAACTGTAAACCGCCTCACCAGTGCTAATTTCATTATGTGAAAGAAAAGGACAACGCCAATAAATAGTGATTGAACTCAGTCTTGAAAAACTGATTTTCCTATAATAATCGCCTAATGTTTGTTCCCTAGTATAAACTGTACTCATGAATATTAATTCGAAAAGCTATAACTAATGCGCGGGTGTGGAACAGTGTACTAATGCACCAAGTGTGGAAATCATCCCCTGAGACTTAAGTGAGAGCCAATTTGCAATAACATTTTTAACCAAAATTTGTATATGCACATTCGTGTGAACTCTTCAACTGCACTTCCTTAATTTTTCCGCCCCGTCGCAAGTCCCATGATGCTTAGAGCTCTTTGAACCATTTGAACCTTCGTTGAAGGACTGCATCGCTTCAGGATTCTACCAATAAACCGCAATCTATAGTTCGCCTTGCCCGTTACTTGTGTAATCTGATCATTCCTTTTCAGATCATTTCGATTAGTCACACCAAGATACTTGACGGATTTTACCGCTTCCAAAGTTTTGACAGTTATTTTGTACTCTACATTAATGGGGATTTTCGCCTTGTTAGGAGGAGAAGTTAACAGATAAGGGGCAGGAGGAGAAAAGGGAAGAGGGAAATGCACAGAAAGGGAAAGAGAGAGATGAACAGAAAGAGGAATAGGAGGGAATGGACGTGGGAAAGGAAATGGAAAGGGTCAGAAATTGGGGACAGAAGGAGATGGACAGAGAAAGGAAAGAGAAGAATATGGACAAAGAGAAGTGGAGGAAATATTAGACAGCGAGGGGGGTGCGGTGGAGATGAATAGGAGCGGGAAGGAGGAAGTGGGCAGAGAGAGGGGGACAGAGGAAATAGACAGAGAGAAGGCAGAGGTGGAGATGGATGAAGAGAGGGGGGAGAGAACGTGGATAGATAAAGGAAAGAGGAGAAGATGGACAAAGAGTGGGGGGGGGTGGAGCGTAGATGGACTAGGAGAAGACTGGAATAAATACGTACCCAGGCAATGTCAGGTAGTCAGCTAGGTGAAGTGAAAACAGAAAAAGCAGAAAAAATGACGACATTACGCACATAAAATTAGATCGGCTGGTAAGGTAAGGAATGAGGAAGTTCTGGGATGTTCTCCGGAGAATCGGAGAGGAAAGGAATATTTGGAAAACATGGAAGGGCCATGATGGTGAGACATCTGTTAAGACATCACGAAATAGCTTCCATAGTACTACATGGAGCTGTAGAGGCTAAAAACTGTAGAGGAAGATAGAGATTGGGATAAATCCAGCAAATAATTGAGGACGAAGGTTGCAAGTGCTACTCTGACATGAAGAGGTTGGCACAGAAGATAATTCCTGGCGGGCCACATCAAACCAGTCAGACTCAAAAACACGCACATAACAAACACAGACATGCCTTCACCCAGGAGAATGTAAACATTAGTAGTGCAACATTGTGTTGTGTCATAGGTTACAGGTGTATAGTGGTGCAACTCGAAGTAAAACCAGGCGTAAAGCATCAGTTCCAAATGCAGAAATACCTCGAAAATTAGGATGTAGATGACACTTAGGGGTGTTATATGAAATCTGACAAAATAACTGTTAAGCAAAAAATCATCCTTCATTACAACACGGTTTGGAGTTTTACAGCGATCAATTGGAAATTACTAATTAAGAAAACAGTGAAGATCGCAATTTTCATTTGTTTAAAAACGATAACGGGTTTCAGTCTTTATGCTGGGCGTCTTCAGATCTAAGGCACCATATGGCTGCAGCCGATGGTTGCGTGCAGTCACAATTGTTTACAGCTGTAAGCGACCGTGATTTCACGGAACTGTTACGTGTGCTGCCAGCTACTCTTATATGGCGTATCAGATCTGAAATGATCAGCATAAAATCCGAGACAGGTAGTCATTTTTAAATAAGTGACAGTTGTGATCTTGACTGTTTTCCTGATTAATACCTCAATAACTTTTGAGACTGTTTTTAGAACTAGAAGCAAATCTGAATTGTAATTACTCATTCCAGGCAACTGATTTTATTTTAAAATGAATAAAAATAAACGTATGTGGACAATATTCTCAAAAACAGATTTGAAATAATTTTATAATTGTGAAGCTATGTTGACACACTGGCACTACAAGTGAAAAATTTCTGATCAGCTAGCTGTACATTGTTTATCAGTCAGTCAGCGGGCACTAATCTGGAATGTGTTGTGTTAGTTGTAAATGGAAGTAGATGCATTGCCAACTTCTTTTCTTTACATAGTAGTGTAGGGTGAGAGAGGCATTTCCATGCCACATACACTGAAGCGCCAATGAAATTTATAGAGCCATGTGTATTCAATTACAGAGATACGTAACAGGCAGAGTACAGCGCTGCGGTACACATTGCCTATACAGAGTGGTCCATTGATCATGACCGAGCCAAATATCTCACGAAATAAGCATCAAACGAAAAAAAACTAGAAAGAAGGAAACTTGTCTAACTTGAAGGGGGAAACCAGATGGCGCTATGGTTGGCCCGCTAGATGGCGCTGCCATAGGTCAAACGGATATCAACCGCGTTTCTTTTAAATAGGAACCCCCATTTTTTATTACATATTCGTGTTGTACGTAAAGAAATATGAATGTTTTAGTTGGACCACTTTTTTCGCTTTGTGACAGATGGCGCTGTAATAGTCACAAGCATATGGCTCACAATTTTAGACGAACAGTTGGTAACAGGTAGGTTTTTTAAATTAAAATACATAACGTAGTCACGTTTGAACATTTTATTTCGGTTGTTCCAATGTGATACATGTACCTTTGTGAACTTATCATTTCTGGGAACGCATGCACTTACAGCGTGATTACCTGTAAATACCACATTAATGCAATAAATGCTCAAAATGATGTCCGTCAACCTCAGTGCATTTGGCAATACGTGTAACGACATTCCTCTCAGCAAAGAGTAGTTGGCCTTCCGTAATGTTCGCACATGCACTGACAATGCGCTGACGCATGTTGTCAGGCGTTGTCGGTGGACCACGATGGCAAATATCCTTCAACTTTCCCCAGAGAAAGAAATCCAGGGACGTGAGATCCGGTGAACGTGCGGGCCATGGTATGATGCTTCGACGACCAATCCACCTGTCATGAAATATGCTATTCAGTACCGCTTCAACCGCACACGAGCTATGTGCCGGACATCCATCATGTTGGAAGTACATCGCCTTTCTGTCATGCAGTGAAACATCTTGTAGTAAAATCGGTAGAACATTACATAGGAAATCAGCATACATTGCACCATTTAGGTTGCCATCGATAAAATGGGCGCAAACTATCCTTCCTCCCATAGTGCCGCACCATAAATTAACCCGCCAGGGTCGCTGATGTTCCACTTTTCGCAGCTATCGTGGATTTTCCGTTGCCCAATAGTGCATATTATGCCGGTTTTCGTTACCGCTGTTGGTGAATGACGCTTCGTCGCCAAATAGAACGCGTGTATAAAATCTGTCATCGTCCCGCAACTTCTCTTGTGCCCAGTGGCAGAACTGTACACGACGTTCAAAGTCATCGCCATGCAATTCCTGGTGCATAGAAATATAGTACGGGTGCAGTCGATGTTGATATAGCATTCTCAACACCGACGTTTTTGAGATTCCCGATTCTCGCGCAATTTGCCTGCTACTGATGTGCGGATTAGCCGCGACAGCAGCTAAAACACCTACTTGGGCATCATCACTTGTTGCAGGTCGTGGTTGAAGTTTCACATGTGGCTGAACACTTCCTGTTTCCTTAAATAACGTAACTATCCGGCTAACGGTCCGGACACTTGGATGATTTCGTCCAGGATACCGAGCAGCATACATAGCACACGCCCGTTGGGCATTTTGATCACAATAGCCATACATCAACACGATATCGACCTTTTCCGCAATTTGTAAACGGTCCATTTTAACACGAGTAATGTATCACGAAGCAAATACCGTCCGCAGTGACGGAATGTTACGTGAAACCTCGTACTTATACCTTTGTGGCTATTACAGCGCCATCTATCACAAAGCGAAAAAAGTGGTCCAACTAATTCATATTTCTTTACATACATGTGGTGCTACACAAGAATGCTGACAATTAGATGGGTAGATCATATAACTAATCAGGAGGTATTGAATAGGATTGTGGAGAAGAGAAGTTTGTGGCACAACTAACTAGAAGAAGAGATCGGTTGGTAGGACATGTTCTGAGGCATCAAGGGATCACCAGTTTAGTATTGGAGGGCAGCGTGGAGGGTAAAAATCGTAGAGGGAGACCAAGAGATGAAAACGCTAAACAGATTCAAAAGGATGTAGGTTGCAGTAGGTACTGGGAGATGAAGAAGCTTGCACAGGATAGAGTAGTATGGAGAGCTGCATCAAACCAGTCTCAGGACTGAAGACCACAACAACAACAAGTACACGACTATGTAATAAAAAATGGGGGTTCCTGTTTAAAAAAACTCAGTCGATGTCCGTTTGACCTATGGCAGCGCAATCTAGCGGGCCCACCATAGCGCCATCTGGTTTCCCCCTTCAAGCCAGACGAGTTTCGTTCTTTGTAGTTTTTTCGTTTGATGCTCATTTCGTGAGATATTTGGCCCAGTCACTATCAATGTACCATCCTGTATATTTGGTGTCCCAAAGAACACCGACAAATTTCAGGGATAGGTTTGTTATACAGAAATAAAAAGGAGGTATCGGTCGAAACGAGAACAAAATGTCCAGTATAGGTATGGTCTAAAAGGCATACTGTAAGAGCTATGAGCACTTATTCATCTTCTTTAGCGTGAACCAAACCTCGTGTACTGAACATGCTGTCGTAGCTCTTAAAGCATGCGTTTTAGAGACCATGTTTTGTGAACATTTTTGTCTTGTTTTGGTCCATATTACCTCGTCCCAAAATATGAAAAGAGAAGAGCTTACAGTGAAGAGATGCGTTTCATAGTATCAGAGATAAACAAGTGCTCACATTTTATTAGATACGCGTTTCAGAGCCCTTGTTTACTAGATATTTTCTTCTTGTTTTGTTACAAGGAACGTATTAATTTGCGTATTGAATGTAAAATTACTCGCTCCACGTAGCTACGATTAATCGTGCAAAATCATCCATGGAACATGATACCAGCTAACTAAATAAGGGGTCTTGTGTTTTGTTCACAATTATCTGGCGTGTATATGATCGCTACTAGGTGCTTTCTTCTTTTATGGTCCTCCAGGAGTAATTGTGTAACATTTGTGAAATTCTGTCCACAGATACACATGTTTTCCATTGCTGTTTACATTTATCTGTGAACTGAAATATTCTCTTCTTAATTAGTGTTGTAAGTTCCTGATGATATATCACATTTAATAAGTTTCCACCTACTGGAACATAGTGAGAAGCAAGCAGTTTCAATAAACACAATGCAGTGGCGTTTGACATTCGTCATATACGCCCTTAATATCTCAGGCAAACGAGAGCCGAAGCGATGAGGCCATTCATTTAATTTCGCGGGCCGTTTTGCTGGTGACGTCGTTAGAGCGATATGAGAATTACGTTCGACGCGCCGAAAGGCGAACTCCCATTTGTAACGCTAATCCTGCGCATTACCGCAGTTCGACATCTCTCATGAATTGTTCACTAGCGTCGGACCACTCAGTTTTGGAAAGTATTGCCGCATCCAGTAATGGATGCGAATAACTATCGTAAACGAATCTTCTACAAAAAGTGTCGTGTTACCTGCACAAGGAAATAATCGACAGAAATAATGGGTTCAGTTTTTCGGGGTCACATCCAGAAACGTCTTTGTAAATCAGCCCTGCTGCTAATATAACGACACATCGGACTCATCTATATTCATCGATACTTCCGACCAAGCAATGAGAGCAGTTATCTCTCGTAAGTGAATTTGCGGTTGCACACCAGTTCAGCGCAATCGCTGCGGTTTTTCATGCCATCTAAAATGTAAATGGAAAATTAGAAGAGGAATTGCTTCTCTGTGAAACATAAAATGAGCACTCTAATATGTTCCACTTCACATAGTAATCACATTTTCGTGATCACTTGAGGGCAGCAATGCTCTGAACCTTTTTTGACGTGACGTTTTTCATTAATTCATTTGCTTGTTCCCACAAATATCTAGAGGAACCAGTATCTATCAATGGATCGTGCTTCATGTTCTTGATAGATATGAATATCAGTATTTTTATATCTCACCAGATCAAGTGCTTTTCACTATCGTCTGGAAATTTTGGAGTAATGAAATCTATATGGTTTAATGATTTTTACTGAATAAATTATTTCATGTGGCATACTTCGGCTACTTATATCACTAGATCCATAAAGATCTGTTTCAGGACACAGCAAATCTGTTCGCTGAAGCAAGGTGTCAACCTGAGACCTCAAGAAGACGAGTCGGAAATTTGTTGAAAGGTCGCTTTAAGACCGTACTGCTACTCGGCTGTTAACATGTGGTTTCGGCGCGGTAAATCGCAGATAAAACTGGCGTTCTCATACATTCAACCGTAGGTTTGGAGTTTAAGTACTTAGCTGAAACCTCTCACACGTTTTAGGCACAAATCTGGTAAATGAGTGATGTGTGTGATAGTTGGCGGACGCTGGAAATCGTAAAATACCGTTAAAGGTGATTCTGCACAAGGTGCGAACGTTCCTCTGCGCCACATGGACTGGTATATACGCACAGCCGATTTCTGTCTATGGCCGGAGAAGTCAATGTTGCGCGGAGCTCGTGAGTGAAAAACTGTCGCACGAAGTAGGAATGTGAAAGAAAATCCGAGTACGCTTTGTCGAAGTCAGAAGGTTCTAAATAAATACGCGAGAAGTTCAAATGACTCTGAGCACTATGGGACTTAACTTCTGAGGTCATCAGTCCCCTAGAACCTAGAACTACTTAAACCTAGCTAACCTAAGGACATCACACACATCCATGCCCGAGGCAGGATTCGAACCTGCGACCGTAGCAGTCGCGCGGTGCCAGACTGCAGCGCCTAGAACCGCTCGACCACTGCGGCCGGCTACGCGAGAAGTTTCAACGGGTGAGAAATATCGGTTGTCGGAAAATAGATCAGTCATACCACAACATTGGGCAACAAAAAATAATTTTCGAATGTTTCGAGCACTTCATGAGGCAATTCCTACTAATTTTGGGTTGAGAAAAACAAATATGACAATGAAAAACTTTTATTAGCTTTAGTTTCAATGATATAAACAAGGTCAAAGTATTACATGTTAACGGATTGAGAGAAAAGGATTACATTTTAATTACATATATGCTAACAACAATGAAAGTGCATTTGATTTTTTTAACTGGTAATTACATGCTAAGAGTTCTAAATTGCTGGAAAAATACTTCGCAGATGGTCGTGTCTGAAGAGAATCATGTGGTGGCCTATTGACTTCGTCGTCTTTTAGCTTGCCTCTTGTAATGGAGTTCCGCAGAGTCCCTACACAAAGACCAACAGTAATCCGCAAGCATTACTTCATTCCAACGGCCTTGATATCTTTGTTCCATAACAGAAATGTCCTGACAGAATCTTTCACCATGTTCATCACTAACAGCTCCACAACTAGGAGGGAAAAAGTCTAGGTGTGAGTGGAGAAATTGGATCTTAAGAGACATGTTGCATCCAAGGTTACGGTATTTTTGCAGGAGCACTGTCACCAAATGCTTGAAGCTGTCATCCCTTTTGTTGCCTAAAAATCCATGAACAACACCCTTGAAGTCTTTCCAAGCTTCCTTTTCTTTCCCCTCCAAAACTTGGTCAGATGCAGGATCCTTTACAAGTTCTCTTATTTGTGGTCCGACAAAAATGCCTTCCTTAACTTTTGCGTCACTTAATTTCGAAAATTTCTCTCTTATGTACTTAAAGGCCCGTCCTTCTCGGTTCATAGCTTTGACAAAGTTTTTCATCAAACCCAGCTTGATATGCAGGGGTGGTAGAAGAACGTCTTTCAGGTCCACAAGAAGCTTGGCAACGACATTTTTCTCGCTAGGGTGAAGGTTTCTTGCAGGCCAGTCTTCTTTAATATAATGTAATTTCCTATCTCTACTGTCCCACATACATGAGAAGCAGCAATGCTTTGTGTAACCCAATTGCATTCCTAAGAGTATGGCAATGACTTTTAGATCACCACAGATTTTCCATTCGTGTTCATGATATTTAATTGAGTCCAAGAGAGCTGTTATATTTGCATATGTCTCCTTCATGTGAACAGCATAACCAACAGGAATAGATGAAAGAACCTTCCCGTTGTGAAGTAACACAGCCTTCAAACTAATCTTGGAGGAGTCTATGAATAGCCTCCATTCAGTTGGATCATGGTTCAAATTCAAAGATTTCATCAAGCCATTAATGTCGCAGCAAACAACAAGATTATTTTTCTTCTCAAGAAAGGGAAGCAGTTCCATGTGACGTTTTCTGTACTGTGAGATTCTCACATCACTTTGGAGAAGATTCCATTGCTGTAGTCGAGACCCAAGAATTTCTGCATTCTCCCTTGACAGACCAAGGTCTCTAATAAGATCACTCAATTCCGCTTGACTGAGTCTGTGCGGTTTATCATCTTTTCCCTCAAAATCAGGGTCATGGGATGTGGAAGGCTTGTTTGGTTCTTCTTGTTCCACACTGTCTTCATTTTCTACTTCAAACACACAATTTTTTCGGGTAGAGTAGGAATTGGTAAGCTATCCGAATGTGGAAAGGGTCGAATAGCAGATGGAAGATTCGGGTACTGAACTGTTCTTTTCTTCATAGACAATCCTGCCTTTATAGGTGGAGTCAGGCAGAAATAGCAGTCATCTGTATGGTTTGTAGGCTCCCGCCAAATCATAGCCACAGCGAAAGCCATAGATCGTTTCTTCTTTTTCAGCCATTCTCGCAGTGTAACTGAACATGCGTTGCAACATATATGTGGAGCCCAAGACTTATTATGGTCCCCTACTTTCATACCGAAATAATACTGATAGGCAGCCTTTACAAGAGGCGTCAGATCGCGTTTCTGTGAGGAAAATGTTATTTCGCGACAAATATAACAAAAGTAATTCACCATATTTACACATCAAATTTTACACTAAAAAGGCACTCCCGAACCAGAAATTTTGCATTAATTTGGGTAGAAACTACATGTAATTCACAGTCACAGCAACAGTATCTACGTTTTTGACTTACAAACAGCTGAAGAGCATTTGTGTTTTGTTATTTGACAGATGTGCCAACTCCCCAAAAAAAATTCCCCCAAATTTAAAATCTTCGCTTTAAAAAATGAAATGCCACATTATCTTCCAAACAAGAGCTTATCTGTCATTTTTATGGTGATTTTTGAATTCAGCAGATGGAAATACATGGAAATTTACTATTTTTAAGCCCGAAACATTTTCATTGTTTGCCAGTGTAATATTTCGGCTCCTACAGACCACAATGTTACGACAAAAATGCATGAAAAGTCCAGTGGATGGAAGGGAGTCGTTTCTCGCTGCAACTGGATACTGCATCACACAGAGGTTACCTCGATAAGACCAGTTTTCGTCATGTTTACACCTGGCCTCATCTGCACTATTTTGTTACGTCAGCCTACTCATCGAGCATATCTGAAACATTGTTGTTTGGAACCTTGTGTATCAAGATCAAGCAGAAACCACAATTGGTGCTATATGATATGCACACAACACATCCAGGTCCTCATTGACTACATGACATGTTGTTGAGATACTCTCATCGCAGCACCGGACAACGTAACACCATACTGAATTCTCAAAGTCAGCGATCATGTGCAGTTGTCTATTATTTAGCATGCTGCTACGTCGAGGCGTGGAATGCCGGAAGTTTCAATGTAGTAGGGATGCTAGAAAATCTAAAAAGGAGAATGCTAAGCCTCAAGCTAATATAGTGGGGTCAGTGAAGTGAAATGGAAATAAGACAAGGATTTCTAATCAGGTGAGTATAGGGTAATATCAACAGCAGCAGAAAATGGTATGACAGGAGCAGAACTCGTAATGAACAGGAAGGTAGGCCAGAGAGTGAGTTACTGCCAATAGTTCAGTGACAGACAAGTTCTTGTTAGAATCGATTGCAAGCCAACGAGGACAAGAATAGTCCAGGTATACATGCCGTCGTCGCAAGCTGAAGATGAAGAGGTAGAGGAAGTGTATGAGTATATTGAAAGATTAGTTCAGTATGTAAAGGGAGATGAAATGTAATTGTCATGGGGGACTGGAATGCAGTTGTGCGGAAATGAGTAGAAGGTAGGGTTACGGGAGAATACGCGATTGATACTTGGAGTAATACAGGAGGAAGACTAATTGAGTTCTGCAAAAAATCTCAGCTAGTAATACAGAATACTCTGTTCAAAAATCACACGAGGAGGATGTGTACTTGGAAAAGGGCGGAGAAATGGGAAGATTTCAGCTAGATGTCATGGTCAGACTGAAATTCCAACATCAGATACTGGATTGTAAGGCGTATCCAGGAACAGATGTAAACTCAAATCACAATTTAATACTGATGAAGAGTAGGTCGAAATTTAATAAACTAGTCAAGAAGACCCAATACGAAAAAAAGTGGGACACGGAAGTACTAAGGAATAAAGGGACACGCTTGAAGTTCTCTAAGGCTGTAGATACTGCAATAATGAATGACTCACTAGGCAGCGCAGTTGAAGAGGAATGGACATCTCTTGAAAGGGGAATGATAGAAGTTTGAAAGAAAGCTTTAGGTACAAGGAAGGCCGCTGCGAAGAAACCATAGGAAACAGAAGAAATTTTTCAACTGATCGATGAAATAGGAAGTAAAAAAAGTCCAGGAAAATTCAGGAATACAAAAACACAAGACACTTAGGAAAGAAATACATAGGGATTGTAGGGAAGCTAAGGCGAAATGGCTGCATGAAAAATCTGAAGAAATCGACATATGGAAAAGTCAAAACAACCTTTGGTGAAATTAATGGGAACGGTGATAAAATTAATAGTGTAATGGGAATTCCATCATTAAATGCAGAGGAGAAAGCACATAGGTGGAAAGAGTACAATGAAGGCCTCTATGAGGTGGAAGACGTGTCTGATGACGTGAGTACAAGAAGAAACAGGAGTCGTTATAGAAGAGGTAGGGGATCCAGCATTACAGTCAGAAATTAAAAGAGCTTTGGAAGACTTAAGATCAAATAAGACAAAAGTAGTCAACAATTTTCCATCGGAATTACAAAAATCGTTGATTGAAGTGGCAACAAACCGACTTTTCAAGTTGGTGTGTAGAATGTATAAGGCGCGGTACATCACCAGACCTTCGGAAAAACATCATCCCCACCATTCCGACGATTGCAAGAGTTGGCAAGCGCGAGAATTAGCCCATAATGACCTTAGCAGGTCAGTCATCGAAGTTGCTGACAAGAACAGAATGTAGAAGGACGGAAAAGAGACTTGAGGATGTGTTAGATGACGATCAGTTTGGTTTTAGGATAGGTAAAGGCACCAGAGAGGCAGTTCCGACTTTGCGGTTGATAATGGAAGCGAGACTAAAGAAAAATCGAGACACTTTAATTGGATTTACTGACATGAATTTGTCGACCTGGAAATAGCGTTCGACAATGTCAGGTGCTGCAAGACGTTCTAAATTCTAAGAAAAGTATGGGTAAGCTGGTAATATACAATAGGTACAAGATCCAAGAGGGAATAATAAAGTGGAAGACCAAGAACGAAGGAGTCGAATTAAAAATGATATAAAAGCCGAAATCCAGGTACTAGAGAAGAAAAATACGGTGGTATACAGTGAAATGTAGGTTATTATTTCAAAAAATTTTAAGAGTTGTTTAAAGTACGTAACATATTAGAAAAATGTAATAAATACAACAGGTAAGAGATGTTTATGACTAATTTTAGTTCCGTTAATAAGTATTTCAAATATATTTATATTTATAGAACTGATTAAAAGCACCCACCGATTATTGCACAAAGGCCCCGAAATATGTTTAGGTATTAAAAATATCATGTAATTAACGAAAACGAATTTCTTATATAAGTCATAAATAATTGTGAATATTTGATGACAAAATTTCTACATCAGTTTTTCTCTTTCACTACTGGATGTGCCCCGTAGGTCGCTTGATATCTGCCACTATTTAAGTTGTCGTTTCGACAACAACCATCATCTGATCAAAACTTATAAATTGTAATACAACGTTCAGCGTCAGTATCTAATCGGAGCTCCACTTCCTTTGAAAGTTCGAAGTTTTGATCCGGTAATCCCAGTAGTCGAAACCATATTGTAAATAAAGACATATGTTAAGCGATCTAGACAGTTTTAGTCACAAAATATCAGAAAGAGCAGTTGTTTGCATAATAGGTGAACCTGAATAATTTAGCTTGTAAACGCGGCTGCTTTAATACTTCAGACCCAAAAGAGGATTAATTCTTTTAGAGTTTCAAACCGATTATCACTGACAATATCACTCGCCCCGGACCAAGTCGGGTGGTATCTTTAGATCAGTGTTGGTACGTCGCGTTACATAGCTGCGAGTGGTACACTGTTTCTTGCAGGTGCGTAGAATACCTCGTGTTCGGGCAGCTTGTTTCACGGTGTGGTGACGGGCACGTCATAACACGATAACTCCTTTCTGCCATTCTATCAGGTCTTCACGTCAATACAACTTACTGCGTTCATTCCACACAATCGACTGGACTTACGTACACACCACTTCACCGCGATACTTTATATGACCGCATGTTACCATTTCTACGGCACCTGCAGCGCTCCAAAGCTATCAATGTATCCTTATAAGCGAGATATTAATATGAACTGACGGAAAAAACTTTGCAACGTCAAAAAATAATTAGCATAGAATAATTAAATTTTCGGAAAACATTTCCCTAGGTAATATACGTAAGTGATTAACATTATAAGATCACAGGTTAAGGTAAGCCATTACAAATATGAAATTCTGGTCCATTAATAACTGGCGTAAGCGACAGAACGTTGAATGCAAGCATGCAAACGTGCAGGCACTATGTTGTACACGGGCCGGATGTCAGTTTGTGCGATGGAGTTCCATGCCTGTTGGTCGCTCAGTACCGGAGTGATTAGTGATGTTTGTGGATGACGCTGGAACTGTCCGATGATGTCCCATACGTGTTCGACTTGAGACAGATCTGATAATCGAGCATCCCAGGGCAACATGCTGACACTGTGTAGAACATGTTGAGTTACAACATCTGCATGTTTATCGAGCGTTATGACGTTGGAAAACACCTGCGGGATTGCTGTTCGTGAATGGCAGCACAGCAGGTCGGATCATCAAACTGACATACAGACTTGCAGTCAGTGTGCGTGGGATAACAACGAGAGTGCTCCTACTGTCATATGAAATCGCAACCGAGACCGTAACTGCAGGTGTAGATCCAGTGTGTCTAACGTACACACACAGGTTGGCTAGCTGCAGGCCCTCAATTAGCCTCCTTCTAACCGACACACGGCCATCACTGTCACCGTGGCAGTATCAGCTTCCATCATAAAAGACAACAGACCTCCAACCTGTCCTCCAATGGGCTCTCGCTTGATACCACTGAAGTCGTAAATGGAGGTGATTTGGGGTAAGTCAAATGCACACTACAGGGAGTCTGGCTCGGAGCTGTCCTTGAAGTGACCGATTTGTAAAAGTTTGTTGTGTTGCCGTGGTGCTCAAATTGCTGCTGAAGATGCGGTACGATGCGCCAGAGCCATACGCCGAATACGATAGTCTTCCCTGTCGGTAGTGTCACGTGACCGTCTTCTTCTGACCGTACATTCTCGTGATCACCACTGTCAAAAATCTTGAAGATTGGCTACATTCCTGCCTAGTCTTTCTGCAGCTTCTCGTAGTCCTATTACACGATCTTTGTCGTCTTAACGGCAGTCTTGACTCACCAAGTCCTGTCTCAAAGATAACTAACGCTCACGAATGTTACAGCGTGAATTTATAGCAACTCCTTTGTGACTGGCGCGAAATTTTAATAGACATCATCTCTGAAACGTAGAAACACGCCTAACGACTTTCGTTCATGTCGCATAGCTCCTTCTTGATGTTCTGATTTTTTTCAGTCAGTGTATATTTTTTTCGGTGAGATGAAAGAAAAGGATTTTGTTGGTCTGCTGCCTTTTGACAGATATTGTAAACTTTTAGCCTGAACTGTTACTGTCCTTCTGTAGGTAGTGTTTCACAGGAAGTGGCTACGACACCCTTTGCGCAGTACCTTTTAATTACTTAGTATCAGCCGGCGCTAAATGGTTCGTCCCAAACGGCAGCTCCCTTCTGTGTGCACCTCAGCCCGCGCACTGGCACTCTTAACGGCGCCAGTTCCACCGGTGCTGCCTTAATTTCCGGACGAAGGAAATGGCTATCCCGGAGGTGGGCGGCCACCGCGAGGACCGGAGAAGGGGAGGGGGGGGGGGGCTATCGGATGTTTGTGCTCCCCCGGGAAAATAGTTCGCAGACTGCCTGCAGTAAGACAGAAGATGTTGAGAAACAGGGGAAGAGCTGGCGGGCTACGGCCTCACTCGCTACTAATTGCTCTGAGAATCCGGCAACACAAAAGGGACCAAGTTTAGCCGGATTCCGCCTCGCCGCCCACCTGCTCCGTACGGCGTTCAGTAAACTCTGCTGGCCGCGGGCAGCGCTGGTGCTCGCTCCGGAAGCTGCAGCAGCAGTCAACGCTGCAGGGCGAAACTGCAAGCAGCCACAAACCACTACACGACAGTTCTGTGTTACGCACCCAACTACCTTCTACAGCCACCTCCTGCCTTCTACAGACACCCTGTATGCGCACCTCCTTGTGTACAAGAGTGAAGCACCAATTTATCTGCGTTGATATGAATGAAATTTAGCATTTCATATGTGCGCTAGGGTCCATAGGATTTACACTACTGGCCATTGAAATTGCAACACCACGAAAATGACGCGCTACAGCCGCGAAATTTAGCCGACAAGAAGAAGATGCTGTGATAGGCAAATGATTAGCTTTTCAGAGCATTCACACAAGGTTGGCGCCGGTGGCGACACCTACAACGTGCTGAAACGAGGAAAGTTTCCAACCGTTTCTCATACACAAACAGCAGTTGACCGGCGTTGCCTGGTGAAACGTTGTTGTGATGCCTCGTGTAAGGAGGAGAAATGCGTACCATCACGTTTCCGACTTTGATAAAGGTCGGATTGTAGCCTATCGCGATTGCGGTTTATCGTATCGCGACATTGCTGCTCGCGTTGGTCGAGATCAAATGACTGTTAGCAGAACATGGAGTCGATGGGTTCAGGAGGGTAATACGGAACGCCGTGCTGGATCCCAAGAGCCTCGTACCACTAGCAGTCGAGATGACAGGCATCTTATCCGCATGGCTGTAACGGATCGTGCAGCCACGTCTCGATCACTGAGTCAATAGATGGGGACGTTTGCAAGACAACAACCATCTGCACGAACAGTTCAACAACGTCTGCAGCAACATGAACTATCACCTCGGAAACCATGGCTGCGGTTACCCTTGACCCTGCATCGCAGACAGGAGCGCCTGCGATGGTGCACTCAACGACGAACCTGGGTGCACAAATGGAAAAACGTCATTTTTACGGATGAATCCAGGTTCTGTTTACAGCATAATGATGGTCGCATCCGTGTTTGGCGACATCGCGGTGAACGCACATTGGAAGCGTGTATTCGTCATCGCCATACTGGCGTATCACCCGGCGTGATGGTATGGGTTGCCATTGGTTACACTTCTCGGTCACCTCTTGTTCGCATTGAAGGCACTTTGAAAAGTGGACGTTACATTTCAGATGTGTTACGACCCGTGGCTCTACCCTTCATTCGATCCCTGTGAAACCCTACATTTCAGCAGGATAATGTACGACCGCATGTTTCAGGTCCTGTACGGGCCTTTCTGGATACAGAAATTATTCGACTGCTGCCCTGGCCAGCACATTCTCCTGATCTCTCACCAATTGAAAACGTCTGGTCAATGGTGGCCGACCAACTGGTTCGTCACAATACGCCAGTCACTACTCTTGATGAACTATGGCATCGTGTTGAAGCTGCATGGGCAGCTGTACCTGAACACGCCATCCAAGCTCTGTTTGACTCAATGCCCAGGCGTATGAAGGCCGTTATTACGGCCAGAGGTTTCTCAGGATCTATGCACCCAAATTGAATGAAAATGTAATCACATGTCAGTTCTAGTATAATATATTTGTCCAATGAATAACTGTTTATCGTCTGCATTTCTTCTTGGTGTAGCAATTTTAATGGCCAATAGTGTACTTATCACCTAGGAAAAATCTAGAAACATATATTTCTAAAATGAAACTTTCGCTCCGCAGGAGATTGTGGGCCCATACGAAACACCCTGGCAGATAAAAACTGTGTTTCAGACCAAGAGTCGAAACTGGAACCGTTGCCTTTCGCGGGTGAATCTACCGACTGAACTACCCAAGCACTACTGACGACAAACTGCCTATTGGCTTCTGTCTCGGGTTCTTCGGCCGACGTTCATCTAATGATTTTTCTGACGTTTCGCCAGCACGAGTGGCTGGCATTGTCAAAGCTTCACCCTCCATTGCCGGTGGTGAACAGGAGGCGAGCTCGCGGCCGCAGACTATATGTACCTGGCGCGCCAACGTCCGAGGGCTTCTCCGCGGTCATTTCCGGTGCGGTTCTCCTCTTGCTACCCGCGACGGTCGTTCGCTGCAGTACGGGAAGCCAGGATCCGTTTACCTTAAGGCTTTCCTCTTTCTTGTTGAAACTGTTCACGTGTTTTTGGATTTCTACAGCTTCTCTGAACAAGCGCGTGTGATAGTGCTTCTCTACAGCCAGAACTTCCGTGTCGGCGAATTTTATTACGTGGTCGGTCTCATTCAGTGCGTGCTCTGCCACGGCCGATTTCTCCACCTGCCCCAACCTGCAATGTCGCTTATGCTCTTTGATCCTGGTGTTAATGGATCGTCCAGTCATTCCGACATAAACTTTTCCGCATGTGCAAGGTATACGGTATATTCCCGACATTGCAAGTGGGTCTCTTTTCTCCTTCGCCGATCTAAGATACTCTTTGATCTTCCTTGTCGGTTTGAAAATCGTCTTTACACCGTGTTTGCGCAATATACGGCCGATTCTGTCCGTCACTCTGGGAATGTATGGCAGAAAGGCCGTACCCGACATTTCTTTTTCTGGTTCCTTACTTCGCCGAGTGTTTGGCTCTGTTACACTTCTAATGTAATTTGTGGAGTACCCATTGCTCCTCAGAACAGTTTCCAGGTGTTGCATTTCTCGTTTGAGGTGTTGAGGCTCACATATTCGTCCTGCTCTCGTTACGAGCGTACTAATCATGCCTCTTTTCTGGCTCGGGTGGTGGTTTGACAGTTTGTGGAGGTATCGGTCCGTGTGTGTCGGTTTTCGATGCACGCTGTGTCCCAGGTTTTCGCCGTCCCTTGTGACCAGCACATCTAGAAATGGCAGTTTCCTGTCCTTTTCTACCTCCATGGTAAATGTTATGTTGGCATGGAGGCTGTTCAAGTGTGTCAGGAATTCACCGAGCTGTTCTTCACCATGGCTCCACACCACGAAAGTATCATGGACGTACCTGTACCACACCTTAGGTTTGCAAGTCGCCGAGTCCAGTGCCTGTGCTTCGAATTGTTCCATGAAGAAGTTGGCCACCACTGGACTGAGAGGACTACCCATGGCGACGCCTTCCAGCTGTTCGTAGAAATCGCCATTCCACGTGAAATAGTTTGTGTGAGACATGCATGGAAGAGCTTTTTGATATCTTGCGGGAACATGGAACCGATGTGCTCCATAGCGTCGCTGAGTGGCACTTTCGTAAATAACGAAACAACATCAAAACTGACCAGGATGTCGTTTGGCGCAAGTTTCAGTTTCTTCAGCTTCTCAATGAAATGTCCTGAGTCCTTAATGTATGTGTCGGTCTTTCCCACGTGTGGCTGTAGCAGAGAGGCCAAGTGTTTCGCCAGTTTATGCGTTGGTGAGCCAGGAGCGCTAACGATCGGTCTCAGTGGAACGTTGTTCTTATGGATCTTGGGTAATCCATACAGCCGAGGTGGTAGGGCTTCTGTGTTGCGCAGGTTTCTCTGTATGTCCGCCGGCAGAGAAGACGCCTTGATTAATCGATTCGTATTCCGAGTGATACGCTGCGTCGGATCTGCGCTTAGTTTTCGGTACGTCGTCGGATCTAATAGGTCTCGGATCTTTTGCTCATAATCTTCGGTCTTCATTACGACGGTCGCATTCCCCTTATCGGCAGGCAGTACCAATATACTCTTGTCGGCGTTGAGATTCTTAATGGCTTGTTCCTCTTCTTTCTTCAGGTTGCAAGCTGGTGGTTTTGCTCGGCGCAGTATCCTGGCTGTTTCAGTGGGTATTTCCTCTGCCCATTCACAAGGAAGGGTCCGAATGGCTGCTTCGGTGTTGGCAATGATGTCCTCCATAGGTATAGTTCTCGGGATGATAGCGAAATTCCCTCCTTTTTGAAGGACTGACACTTCCTCTTCGGTCAATTGTCGTTCAGTGAGGTTGACCACTGTGTGTGACATGTCGGGAAGCGCCTTGTCGGTCTGCTTCCGGCATCTTTCAAACTTTTTCTTTTGCCGCTCGGTGCAGCGCTCGAGTTCGTTCTGCATGCTCCTGTGAGTGATGCTGTCGATCTTGTCCCAGTCGTCTCGATGCATTCTGCTACTTAGTTGATAGAAAATGTCCAGAAGTTCCTGATCCGTTCTTGCCAAGTCTCTCCGTGTTGTATGTATTCCCTCACGAAGAAAAGCTCGTTCCATTCTGTCGTAGATACGATGCGCTTTGGCGGTGGTGAATAGGCGCTTGCATCTCAAGAACTTCGGTGTAGCACATTCATCTCGGCACCGTGACAGAAAGGCGAGAGAGGACATCAGTCGCGCTTTCTTCTTCCGTCGTTGGTCAAGGCGTCGGTACAATCTGCAAATCTCCTCCCCGTAGAGGCGTAATACAAAATTGTTAAGGCTTTCGTGGCCACTTGTTGACAAACTGCCTATTGGCTTCTGTCTCGGGTTCTTCGGCCGACGTTCATCTAATGATTTTTCTGACGTTTCGCCAGCACGAGTGGCTGGCATTGTCAAAGCTTCACCCTCCATTGCCGGTGGTGAACTGGAGGCGAGCTCGCGGCCGCAGACTATATGTACCTGGCGCGCCAACGTCCGAGGGTTTCTCCGCGGTCATTTCCGGTGCGGTTCTCCTCTTGCTACCTGCGACGGTCGTTCGCTGCAGTACGGGAAGCCAGGATCCGTTGTTCAGAGAAGCTGTAGAAATCCAAAAACACGCGAACAGTTTCAACAAGAAAGAGGAAAGCCTTAAGGTAAACGGATCCTGGCTTCCCGTACTGCAGCGAACGACCGTCGCAGGTAGCAAGAGGAGAACCGCACCGGAAATGACCGCGGAGAAGCCCTCGGACGTTGGCGCGCCAGGTACATATAGTCTGCGGCCGCGAGCTCGCCTCCAGTTCACCACCGGCAATGGAGGGTGAAGCTTTGACAATGCCAGCCACTCGTGCTGGCGAAACGTCAGAAAAATCATTAGATGAACGTCGGCCGAAGAACCCGAGACAGAAGCCAATAGGCAGTTTGTCAACAAGTGGCCACGAAAGCCTTAACAATTTTGTACTACTGACGACCTTTCCTCACTGCTTTACTTCCACCAGTACTTCGTCTCCTACCTTTTTACATAGATTTCAGTTTCTATACAGATTCATTCTGCAATCCTGGTTCACACTAAAAACCCCCATACCTCAGCACTGCAGCAGGCTTCTAGAGCAACCGATCAAAATGTGTTAGTGCATTGGTAAAGCTAAATATCGTGCGGCAAATCATTTATGACAGCATTAGAAATGTTGCAATTGTGTCAGGCTAATCAGGATGACGTCGTTAACCGTCAGAATTGACCTGTAATTTTTCCCAATACTTGCATGACACTCCAGTTTATCGATGCACTTATGGGTGGTTAATACGTGAATAAGGGTCAAAAAATTTCTACAGTTTTTTGAACAAGAAAAAGTTTCTGTAATCTGGTAGTCAGGGAGAGGCAGGATAAGGCAACGATTGTGGGTGGGGTCGTAATCAGCTACCGTTGGCTAAACACATACACTTTATTTGAACAAATAACTTTCAACAATCATTTAAAAAGATTTTACTACACTGACGGCTGAAGGCGTGATTAAGAAAGAATTCAACATTATCTGTCGGCTGAAAGCCACAAGCGCCGGCCGCGGTGGCCGTGCGGTTCTAGGAGCTGCAATCCGGAACCGCGGGAATGCTACAGTCGCAGGTTCGAATCCTGGCTCTGGCATGCATGTGTGTGATGCCCTTAGGTTAATTAGGTTTAAGTAGTTCTAAGTTCTAGGGGACTGATGACCTCAAATGTTAAGTCCCATAGTGCTCAGAGCCATTTGAACCATTTTTTTTTAAAGCCACAAGCAATGTTACAAACAATTAACGGCTGAAGGCCTGATCAAGAAAGAATTCAAAATTATCTGTCGGCTGAAGGCCACAAGCAATTTCGGAATACACATAGCTGAAGGCCTGAATTACAAATAACGTGGACAGTTACACGTTAAAAATATTAAAACCTTTTTTTAACAATCTTAATAAACTGTAACAAGCTATAGTGGTGGCTGAAGGCCTTACTAAGACAGAACTGAAAATTATTTGTTGGCTGTAGGTCACAAGCAATGTGACAAACAATTAACGGCTGAAGGCCTAAGAAAGGATTGAAAATTATTTGGCGGTTGAAGGCCACGAGCAATTTCAGAATACTCAACGGCTGAAGGCGTGAATTACAAGTAAAGAAGCCAATAACATGTTAAAAATACTAAAACCTTTAAAACAATCTCAACAGCCTGTAACAGGCTATAGTGACAGCAGAAGGCCTTATTAAGACAGAGTTGAAAATTATTTGTCAGCTGAAAGCCACAAGCAGTATTACAAACAATTAACGGCTGAAGGCCTGAATTAAAAGTGAGGAAGGTAATTACACTTTATAATATTAGGATAAATTTTGAACAAAAAAAGTGGTTCAAATGGCTCTGAGCACTATGGGACTTAACATCTATGGTCATCAGCCCCCTAGAACTTAGAACTACTTAAACCTAACCAACCTAAGGACAGCACACAACACCCAGCCATCACGAGGCAGAGAAAATCCGTGACCCCGCCGGGAATCGAACCCGGGAACCCGGGCGGGGGAAGCGAGAACGCTATCACACGACCACGAGATGCGGGCAAATTTTGAACAATTGTGACAACTTGACCAAGTAAGAAAGAGTGATCCACAGACAGTGGTCCCTGGATCGACCTGAGGAAGGTGACTACAGCATTGTAAGCAGTGAGACAGGCAGCCAAGAGTAATGTTCACCTAATGAGGGCAACTCAAACTAGAGACGGCTTAAACGCCGACCATAGTTCTTAGCAAATCCACCTAACGCCGGATAATCAGTACAACGATGGAATATTTCAGGTGAGAGCGAAGTAACATACAACACTGAGTCTCCAGAATCCGGTGTTCAGAACACCAAAAGGCAGAAGGAACCACTATAACCCAGGTAGACAAGGAAAAAAATTATCGATACCCCAATCAAGGAAGCTGTCAAATTATACGCCGTGCCGGAGAGCATCGGCAAGACGAGAAGTACACTGCCGCAAAATACGCCAACCTCCAGGGCAGGTAACTGGGGCATTAGCGGCCACTAGCAAACTCAGTAGCGCCATTAACACAAGAAGGAAACGAGACGCCACTACCGCTATTACAAGGCGCCATGATATGTACGGCAAGAATGCGAGTCGCACACGGTTCAGTTTCCTTCGAAGAAACTGTACCGACGAAAGCCCGAAACTTAGATGAATTTAAAGGAGTCTGCGCATGTGACGACGTCCCTACGTCATGCAGACAGCTTTGTTAAAACCAAAATTTTCTTTTCACTCGTTTGTCTTTTGTGACTTTTTAGTCTCCTATTTCTTAGTGACACAACATTATTATAGAAGTAACTACATGGTATTTTGTATCGGAATGGATACCAAAAACTGTTCTGGTAGGACTAAATACTTTAAAAATAGGTCTGCTGGATGCTCTGCTGTGTTTCAGTGATGGTCCACTGTCAAGGTTTAAGGTTATCGAACTAATGGGATTACCTGGTGGACTAAATACGCAAAGACCTTTAATTACCATTGACAGTAATAGGCTCATGGAAGCAGATGAATCACTGTTGGAAGCCACCCAAGAAGCAAGAATAATAAGGAGAAGCCTGAAAAAGAGAAGTGGAGGGGAACAACGTCAGAAACCAGATGAATATAGACCTGGTATGGATTAGTGTTATGCAGGGTAGGTAGAAAAACAAGTTTTAAATTTAACTTGAAATTTCCAGGCCTTCCCTTTTTGGGTGTTATGCTACACATTGTTTAAAAACTAGGAAAGACAGCAGACTGAAATTTTGTATACTGTATTAAGACACACTAAAATATAGAATAGACTATTCTTACGACTTAAATTTTAAAATTAAAGACTTCCTTAAAAACCTATGATTTATTACTGAAATTCCTGATAATCATTATTTTAAAAAATTTGAACCATAATATAGGACAGCAACATCTTTCTGAAAGTGTAGTTAAACATTACTGTGTAAAGAACTTCAAGGAAAAAAATGAAGCTTTTACTTTGTTTTCATTTCAAGATATGCGTACCTGTGCCGTAAACAAATAATAAATATGCTTTATCTCACTTGCAACACAAAATACAGTTCAGATAAAAGTGTAAGACCAAAAGCTGTGGAACATACTTGAAATAGTTTACAAAAGGTCCGTCAAAAGATGGTAAGCATTACATGGGCTCACAACTCTTCATCTTTGACCTACACTATTCAGAAAACATTGGTTTTTCAAAATTTTCTCTTGTGTTCACGAACCTGTCCATCCCTCCTCCCCCGTCTTGAACATCCGTCTCTAATGACCTCGACGTCGACTGGACGTTAAACACTAACCTTCCTTCCTCCCCCTTCAAACATTATTGTCGTGGCTCTTCTAAAAAAATGGTTCAAATGGCTCTGAGCACTATGGGACTCAACATCTTAGGTCATAAGTCCCCTAGAACTTAGAACTACTTAAACCTAACTAACCTAAGGACATCACACACACCCATGCCCGAGGCAGGATTCGAGCCTGCGACCGTAGCAGTCCCGCGGTTCCGGACTGCAGCGCCAGAACCGCTAGACCACCGCGGCCGGCGTGGCTCTTCTAGTAGCGTGCTACAGTATAGCACAGCGGATATTTAAAAAGCGTAACAGAAGTGCAGACGAATATCAGGAATCAACAACAAAGTTAATTGCCTAACATTTTTACTAGGTATTAATTAAATCATTGAGCCTATAGCTCATACGTTGCGCAGTGATGAATTCAAGTTACAAACTTCATTATCGGCAAAGCTATGTTTACACAGCCTTTAAACTAAACGTACAATGTGTTATTCGTTAAACTGAAAAATATATCGTCATAGAATTGTTTATATTACACGCTTTATCGCCAGCAGAAGTACCTCGAAACTTGCTGTAATATAATGAATTTGCTACATCACTTTCAGACTTAAGGACCCACACAAATAGCTGCGAGCGTTACAACGTCGCCTCCGGGATTCGGGGAGACGCGCCACGCCCATGTAGAGTCCGTCCGTTCTATTAGCGACGAAGACGGGTGAGTTGATAATTCTGTGTGTAGGTTTTAGATGGTTTCCACTTTCGACATTATACTAAGGCGTGCTGAAAAGTAATTCCTTCGACTTTCTTATGTGCAAAATCTTATTAAAGCTTTTTAAATAAAACAAACATTACTAACGTTCTACATCTTTAGTTTTCTGTCTAACCTGGCGACAAACACATTTCTCCCAACAAGAGACCAGTTTCTTGATACTGTCACAACAGAATGAATACCTTTGTTGACGGAGTTCGCAACCCAACCTCTGATTGCACCGCTTCATCACTATCAAAACGAAGTCCTCGAGGGTGCTCTTTAAGTTCCGGAAACAAGTAAAACGCTGATGAGACCATATTAGGACTGTTTGGAGGTTGATCGATGAACCCGAGACGTTGAACTGTTGCAGATATCGCAGGGCTCGTGTGTTGTCTAGCATTTTCATACCGAAGGATAAGATTCTCCACGTGTAGTCGAACTCTTCGAATCCGAAACTCGATTACAACACGCTGTTCGTCACGCACCGGCTTATTTGCGTTACACCCTCCCACGTTGCTAGAACTCGTAGTCCTCTAGCGGCAGATGGTTGCAAATATGTAAACATGATGGATAAAAATGTGCAAGGTTAGCAGCTTTTGAGTAGTTAAAAAGCTTTAGAGTTCGCGTATAAAAAGTTCGGGGGCGTTACTTTTCAGCACGCCCTTGTAAATACCGTGATGGTACTCACGTATCCTCTCACTTACATGATTCGCAAATATTTCGAAAATGTTCACACACTTTCACATGGGACAGCAATGTTCACACACATTCACATGGGATAACACTAGACGTAGACAGTGAGGGTATACAAATTCCACCCTGGGGGAAGTGGTAGCATCATTGGGGCCCCATGAAGATACGGAGTGAAGGCCACGAGAAAGAAGAAAGATTTTCAACAGTTCAGAAATTAAGTATAAATATAAATGTTAGGACGTCTTTTCTGGAGGTAATTTTCTGGATTACACCACTGTACGGAAATGAAATGTAAACGGCAAACACTTCACACAAAAAGAGAGCAGAAGGTTGTGAAACAAGGCGGTAGTCAAGAACGCTGAAGAACAGCTGAACAGATAGAATAACTAATGTGGGAAGAACTAGGAAGAAAGGAAACTTAAGTAAAGGAAGAAACTGGTTACAGGGTGCATCCTGAGTCTTCAGGGGATAGTACGTTTGATTACGAAGGGAAGTGTGGAGGTTAAAATCTCTGGAAGAAGGCCAAGACTTTTGGCAGCAGAAAGCAGGTTCAGATAGATTTAGGTTGCATAAGTTATGCAGAGCTGAAGACGCTTGCACAGGTTAGCGTAGAGAGCTGATGAAACTAGTTTTGAGGCAATGGCAGGTTAAAGTATGCGCTGCAGACACTTGAGAGTGTGAATATAACCATAACAAGAACAGTGCTACCAACATCCATGTCACCTGCAAAAATTTGGTAGTGTTTTCCGATATTCGTCAGAATTCTCGGTCCATTTGATCGGAAAAACCGAGGAATTAACCACAGATCATCCGCAGAATACGCAGTAGTCTGTTATTCCAGGTGGGTGCCAGGGATTAATGTGCAGGAAGCGTGCTGTAAACCCAGGAGCCGGCCCCAAGAAGCGGCGTCGCGCGGCGTTAATCAGGCGGGGCAGACTTATGGCGGCCCGGATGCGGCGATCCGGCGGCGATTTATCGGTGACGTCGGCGGCGGAGATTCGCGCCCGCTGTTATGCGCATAATAAGAGCGCCATTACGCATTCTCGGCGGGGGCCCGCGCCGCTATAATTACGGCGTTATTTATGGCGCCATCGGCCGGCGCGCCCTCACCCCCGCTTCATCAAGCACCGCTGACCGACCGCCACCAGCTCCCCCGTCCCCCTTCCCGGTCCCCGCAAACCCTGCTTCGTCCGCACAGTAGCTTAAGACGCGCACACCGCAGCAGAAACCCTTCTTCCTCTGTCTTACGTCCTCACTCCACAGCAAACACTAATTAGGCTGTGGGAGTATAGCTTCTTTAACACAGTATTTCATTCTATGGACCATACAATACTTTTGCATTATGGGATTAGGGAAAAACCTCAACAGTGGTTCAGTTTGCATAGAAATGTTGTGAGACCACGCGGCCATTTGGATGCATTTTATAATCTCCTGACGACACTTTTATTTTCCGACAACTTTACGCGTTTCGACATCCGTCATTTTCAAAGTCAGTATCACGTCAATGACTGGCGTAATACTGCCTTTGAAAATGACGGAAGCCGAAATGCGTAAGATTGATGGAAAATAAGTGTGGTCAAGACATAAATAATGTTATCAAGAGTCACTTCATACTATCTCTAAAGCAGGAAGCAGAAAGTTGTCCTCCATTCTCAACAAATGGGGAAAAAGTTAGATTTCTTCTATTGGATCACGGTGGAGCTGGCGGGATGCCAAAGCATTACATTCTGCGTCCGTCGCTTTTGCTCGGTATATATCAATGACCTGTCATCAAACGTGACAGATGATGCAAAAATTGTTCTCGTTGCTGATGACAGAAGCGTTATTGTGGAAGACATGGAACACAGCCGGCCGTTGTGGCCGAGCGGTTCTAGGCGCTTCAGTCCGGAACCGCGCTGCTGCTGGGGTCGCAGGTTCGAATCCTGCCTCGGGCGTGCATGTGTGTGATGTCCTTAGGTTAGTTAGGTTTAAGTAGGACTAAGTCTAGGGGACAGATGACCTCCGATGTTAAGTCCCATAGTGCTTAGAGCCATTTGAACCATTTGAACATGGAACATATTAAGTGTACAACTTCGCCTCCGCCGTTTTGCGATAGATATCAGTAACGATAATTGATGGTACAAGTGGTAGGTCGTAAGTGCTACACAGTAAGAGTAGGCATCTGTAAACGTAACTACATCAAAGTATTAATCGAATCGTGATTGCATCATAAAGTTAATTTCGATTGAATGTGTTAACCCACGAGCCCAATTCTCGTGATTTGCGGGAAGTTTTAGTTTTCTGCTGTAGTATACAGGCCGCCCGGAGTGGCCAAGCGGTTAAAGGCGCTACAGTCTGGAACCGCACGACCGCTACGGTCGCAGGTTCGAATCCTGCCTCGGGCATGGATGTGTGTGATGTCCTTAGGTTAGTTAGGTTTAACTAGTTCTAAGTTCTAGGGGACTTATGACCACAGCAGTTGAGTTCCACAGTGCTCAGAGCCATTTGAACCATTTTTTGTAGTATACAGAAATCTGCGGATGCGGCTCAAAAAGTGCTGGGTAAGGCCTATAGTGAGGCACCTGCTAGTGAAAGAACGTGCAGAGAATCGTTTCAACGCTCTGAGGACGGAGATCGTTAGCGCAATAGCTGACTCGTTTCAATCGTACATTGGCCACAATACAGCGACGGACATGAAACGGTGATTTTGCAGCATGGCAATGCTCGACCCCATTTCGCTAAACTAATCAAAACTTGCTTCGAAACACTGAAATGGGAAGTCCTACCCCAGGCGCCGTATTCTCCAGACATTGCTCCGTTGACTACGACCTTTACGATCAGTGGCACGCAGAATAGCTGACTAACACTTCTGGTCATACAAAGAAGTTCAAAATTGGATCAATTCATTGACCGTCTCAAAGACGCCCGGTACTTCCACCATGGGATTCGTATTCTGCCCGAAAGATGGGAGATAGTAATGTCCAGGGAAGGTCCTTACTTTGAATCAGAAAATATGAGACTAAACAGCATAGCACTTCGAGGAAAAAACTGCGAAAGCAAAGCTGTAGACGTAGTAGTATAAATAGACATAGTAATACGGCAGTCAGCACCATCTGCAGACGCCTTTCAGAGAACAGATTAATGCTTACCTGTATCAATGCTACTTATAATCAGTCTTTATTGCGGAATTTTTTTTTTATTCATATGACCGGTTTCGGTTCATTCAGAACCATCTTCAGATCTGATACTTCAGTTACATGAGTAACCCGTCCAAATCCAGCAAATTTCACATGCTGCGTCACAGCGCGTGAAATTTGCTGGATTTGGACGGGTTACTCCTGTAACTGAAATATCCGATCTGAAGATGGTTCTGAATGAACCGAAACCGGTCATATGAATAAAAAAAATTTCGCAATCAAGACTGATTATAAGTAACATTGTAAAATCACTGATTGCTGTTATCCCAATCAGACATTATGTCTGTTTTTGAAAAACTGTTATCAATGCGCCTACAGTTTCTGACACGCAACTCCTGTAAAAGCGAAATTTTATTGTCCGAAGGTGGTCAATCAGTGAATTTGATCATATTAAATTCTTAAGACTGAGGGCTTTTGGAAGGAATTCGTGTAAGTATGGCACTCAAAGTCTTGTGCAGAAACAGAATGCTGCTATCTTTTACTTGTGGAAAGATCCTCATTGACTTTGACGGTGAAACACGAAGCCTTCTTTATTTTATTTTCGAGTCTCGGTCCGGCACACAGTTTTAATCTGCCAGGAAGTTTCGTAACAGCGCACACTCTACTGCAGAGTGAAAATCTCTTTCTGGAAACTTCTTTATTTTGTTTACTTGCCATATGGTGTTATATTTTGGGGCAACTCTGACCACTTTCCACGAACATTTATAGCACTGAAACGGGCAGACCAATTGATCTACGTTGTCAGTTCGTGAACTTCGTGTTGCCGGAATTCTAGCTTTACCGTCCCTGTACTATGAAGCTTGCTATTGACAATATTGACTCATTCGGAACAATCTGCAACATCAGTTCACAATTCAGAGAACACTAGACGGGGAAACGAAACACACTTGGATTACACTTACTGAAACATTCTACAGAAAGTTGTGCACTAGTCCGCACGTTTCATTTTCAGTAGGCTTACAGATGAAGTGAAAGAATTGAGTGATAAACCATAAGAATTCAAATCGAACGTGAAACGTTGCCGTAAGGCACACTCTTGTTCTGTACAAGGGTTTCTCGCAGTAGGTGAGATATTTTGTCCGTAGTATGTTATTTGTTCTTATACTCACTATGTTTCGTGTTATATTGGTACTTCACATCCTTGCACACAAATTTTCTACTCAGCAGCCTGCAAACTTTATACCGACTCGTTCCATGACTAAGTACCTTTGGCAAGCATGGTCCAATGGAAGTTCATAATTAACAAGCACATTTCCTGATAACACGATATGGAGCCCCCAGAAAGAGAGGAGGAAACAAAATGAAGCTTCAGTGGGTAAGATGATATCTGATACTGTTTCGGTGATTAAAAATCGAACGAAATGTACAAATAACTTGGCATCACGAATCTAACCCCTCTGGATTGGATGCATACACTGATTCGTTTCGGAACGGTGTCGTTAAGCGTCGTAAGGTGGACCACTGCTGTTACTTGACTGATCCTGATATCCTGGATATTGGTACAGGGACATGTGACGTCCAAACTGACTCCACACCTGTCCTGGGATCTTTCTGGCCACCTCAACATCAGGCGGACAGCGATACGTGCCACGTGTGAACGGGCAACGCTCCGTTCAGAAATCGTATCATGTTGCATGAGAAGTAAGACTTGAGGACGCCACGACCTGAAGTCATAGACACTGACTCACCATAACATGATCCTAGGGCTAACACCGTTGTACCTCTCTAGAACCTGGTCCTCAGTAGACGCCTTAGTCGCCGAAGACGGTCATCCGGGATAGTACAGAAACCGACTCATTGCTGAATACAACGTGACGCCATTCATCAGCAGAAGGTACCATAAAAAGCAAGTCTTTCATACTGTGGTGTTAACGGCAGCCTACGCATGAATCGGCAATTCCTTAGTCTGGCTACTACTAATATGCGAACAGTGATGCAGGATGACACAAAATGAAACTTCCTGGCAGATTAAAACTGTGTGTCGGGCCGAGGCTCGAGCTCGGGACCTTTGCCTTCAGCGGACAAGTGCTCTACTACTTTTTTTAAAAAATCTCATTTTCTTCGTTATTGGTCGTTGCATTTGTTCGGGGCGGACGTTGCATGACGCTTGTTGAAGTTCACCATTCATCCATTCACTCAGATTTTTTGTTACAGAGTGCAGCTATACCTCTGACTGACTCACAACCCGTCATCACAGCTTTACTTCCGCCAGTACCTTCCAAATTCACAGAAGCTCTCCTGCGAAACATCCTGAAAACATCCCCCATGCTATGGCAAAGCTATTTCTGCGCAATATCCTTTCTTCCAGGGGTGCTAGTTCTGCAAGGTTCGCAGGAGAGCTTCTGTGAAGTTTGGAAGGTGGGAGACGAGATACTGGCTGAAGCAAAGCTGTGAGGACGGGTCGTGACTCGTGCTTGGATAGCTCAGATAGTAGAGCACTTGCCCACGAAAGGCAAAGGTCACAAGTTCGAGTCTCGGTCAGGCACACAGTTTTAAACTGTCAGGAAATTTCATATCTGACCACACTCCGCTGCAGAGAGATAATCTCATTCATGACACAGAATGTTGCACAAGATCCATTACTCATTCTCCTATGTCAAGGACAGACGTGATGGGGTATCTGGTGTACTGGTCAAACGTGGTCGACGGGAACACTGAAGACGAGTGTGCTTCTCCTCGTGTTCCCATGCAGTCCAACATCCGGCTATTGTCACATCCGAATGCCACACAGATCTTAATCATTCACGATTCGACTATTCGGGCGGGTAGAAACCAACAACGAGTGCTTACAACTCTCACAAGAGTTCCTGCGCCTTCGGATTCTTCACAGTGATCACTCAACATCCGACACTCCCTGTATTTTCTATCATGTCAGGCAACTGTAATAATACTAAACACGAACACCTCTAAGGCACCCTCGTGGCTGTTCTACTCGTCAGCTGTAATCATTCACATACTCGTCGATGGTGGATGAATTTACATCGACCATGTATTTCGGGTGCTTCATTTTTCTTGTATACGCAAATAAATCATATTGTAGCCAATTGTGGCTACAATCTGATCGCAGCCCTAAGCGTTTCATCAGTAATGACACTACATGCATCCAAGCGTCTTGCTGCTCGTGGTCTTCAGACCGAAGACTGGTTGATGAAGCTCTCCATGCTACTCTAACCTGTAGAAGCCTTTTCATTAACGAATAATTATTCCAACCCAAATCCTTCTTCTTGCAGGCATGCCGGATCCTCCATCCCAGAAGACATTCTGAAAATTTGTAATAATATAGTAATACAGTAACATAAATGTGGTAATCGGAACTTACACTATGTGATCAAAAGTATCCGCACACTCCCAGAAACATAGGTTTTTCATATTAGGTGCATTGTGCTGCCCATACTCCCAGATACTACATATCAGCGACGTCAGCAGTCATTAGACATCGTGAGAGAGTAGAATGGGGCGCTCCGAGGAACTCACCGACTTCGAACGTGGTCAGGTGATTGGGTGTCACTTGTGTCATACGTCTGTACGCGAGATTTCCACATTCCTAAACATCCCTAGGTCCACTGTTTCCGATGTGAAGTGGAAACGTGAACGGACACATACAATACAAAAGCGTACAGGCCGACCTCGTCTGTCGACTGATTAGAGACCGCCGACAGTTGACGAGGGTCGTAATGTGTAATAGGCAGACATCTATCCAGACCATCACACAGGAATTCCAAACTACATCAGGAACCACTGCAAGTCTATTAAACAGAGGCTGGAGGTGAGAAAATTTGGATTTCATGGTTGAGCGGTTGCTCGAAGCCACACATCACGCCGGTAAATGCCAAACGATGCCTCGCTTTGGGTAAGGAGAGTAAACATTGGACGATTGAACAGCGGGAAATCGTTGTGTGGAGTGACGAATCACGGTACACAATGTGACGATCCGATGGCAGGGTGTGGGTAAGGCGAATGCCCGGTGAACGTCATCTGCCCGGTGAACGTCATCCGCCAGCGTGTATAGTGCTAACAGTAAAATTCGGAGGCGATGGTATTACGGTGTGGTCGTATTTTTCATGGAGGAGGCTTGCAACAATTGTTGTTTTGCGTGGCACTGTCACAGCACAGGCCTACACTGATGTTCTAAGCACCTTCTTGCTTCCCGCTGTTGAAGAGCAATTCGGGGATGGCGATTGCATCTTTCAGCACGATCGAGCAACTGTTCGTAATGCACGGCCTGTGGGGGAATGTTTACACGACAATAACATCCCTGTAATGAACTGGCCGGCACAGAGTCCTGACTTGAATCCTATAGAACACCTTTGGGATGTTTTGGAACGCCGACATCGTGCCAGGCCTCACCGACCCACATCGGTACCTCTCCTCAGTGCAGCACTGCGTGAAAAATGAGCTGCCATTCCCCAAAAAACCTTCCAGCCAGCACATAATTGAACGTATGCCTGATAGAGTGGAAGCTGCCATGACGGCTAACGGTGGGCCGACACCACATTGAATTCTAGCATTACCGATGGAGTGCGCCATGAACTTGTAAGTCATTTTCAGCCAGGTGTCCGGACATTATTGATCACACAGTGTATTTCCTACTGCAGTAATGTTCCCTCCCGCTCAATCAATCGAGCTCCATTTACTACCATAATGTTGCAGAGTACTGGGCTATCAGGATTAAGATGCTGGAGCGGTTCACTGAGTTTGGGTTATACACTCCTGGAAATGGAAAAAAGAACACATTGACACCGGTGTGTCAGACCCACCATACTTGCTCCGGACACTGCGAGAGGGCTGTACAAGCAATGATCACACGCACGGCACAGCCGACACACCAGGAACCGCGGTGTTGGCCGTCGAATGGCGCTAGCTGCGCAGCATTTGTGCACCGCCGCCGTCAGTGTCAGCCAGTTTGCCGTGGCATACGGAGCTCCATCGCAGTCTTTAACACTGGTAGCATGCCGCGACAGCGTGTGGACGTGAACCGTATGTGCAGTTGACGGACTTTGAGCGAGGGCGTATAGTGGGCATGCGGGAGGCCGGGTGGACGTACCGCGGAATTGCTCAACACGTGGGGCGTGAGGTCTCCACAGTACATCGATGTTGTCGCCAGTGGTCGGCGGAAGGTGCACGTGCCCGTCGACCTGGGACCGGACCGCAGCGACGCACGGATGCACGCCGAGACCGTAGGATCCTACGCAGTGCCGTAGGGGACCGCACCGCCACTTCCCAGCAAATTAGGGACACTGTTGCTCCTGGGGTATCGGCGAGGACCATTCGCAACCGTCTCCATGAAGCTGGGCTACGGTCCCGCACACCGTTAGGCCGTCTTCCGCTCACGCCCCAACATCGTGCAGCCCGCCTCCAGTGGTGTCGCGACAGGCGTGAATGGAGGGACGAATGGAGACGTGTCGTCTTCAGCGATGAGAGTCGCTTCTGCCTTGGTGCCAATGATGGTCGTATGCGTGTTTGGCGCCGTGCAGGTGAGCGCCACAATCAGGACTGCATACGACCGAGGCACACAGGGCCAACACCCGGCATCATGGTGTGGGGAGCGATCTCCTACACTGGCCGTACACCACTGGTGATCGTCGAGGGGACACTGAATAGTCCACGGTACATCCAAACCGTCATCGAACCCATCGTTCTACCATTCCTAGACCGGCAAGGGAACTTGCTGTTCCAACAGGACAATGCACGTCCGCATGTATCCCGTGCCACCCAACGTGCTCTAGAAGGTGTAAGTCAACTACCCTGGCCAGCAAGATCTCCGGATCTGTCCCCCATTGAGCATGTTTGGGACTGGATGAAGCGTCGTCTCACGCGGTCTGCACGTCCAGCACGAACGCTGGTCCAACTGAGGCGCCAGGTGGAAATGGCATGGCAAGCCGTTCCACAGGACTACATCCAGCATCTCTACGATCGTCTCCATGGGAGAATAGCAGCCTGCATTGCTGCGAAAGGTGGATATACACTGTTCTAGTGCCGACATTGTGCATGCTCTGTTGCCTGTGTCTATGTGCCTGTGGTTCTGTCAGTGTGATCATGTGATGTATCTGACCCCAGGAATGTGTCAATAAAGTTTCCCCTTCCTGGGACAATGAATTCACGGTGTTCTTATTTCAATTTCCAGGAGTGTATATTTTACTTAAAACATTTATTGAAACTTTTATTGAATTTCACATTAACCCATCGCAACTTGCCAAAGTCAGCTTACATGGACTCACAGCTCAAAGAAATACGAATGTAAGAACAAGTCAAAATTACTTAAAAGACTTGAGCCTTCATGTACATAAATTACTTAACAAAACGGTTCACCAAATAACCTCTCATCAAGAAGTTTGACACTAACAGTGAATTTAAAAGACAATTTCAAAAAAAAAAAAAAAAAAAGGCTTGTCCGTAACGCAACAGTTAAAAACTATTATCTGAGGAAAGAATTAAACTTTAGCTATTAACAAACTGACAAGTAATACCCAAATGTGCCGTATAAACCAGAATGTCCTTAAAGGAAATATACTTCCGTTAAGACAACCGTAATTACGAAAGGAAGCTCTTGATCAAATGGTTCTCTTCAGCATATTATGTAACGGGAATCGAACCTGCAACAGACTATAATTAATAGCCAGATTGTAATTAATAGCCAGTAATCACATCCAAGCAGTTCAACATTTCTTTCTTCCACTACAACTGCAGCCCAGCTTATATATCAGTTCATGTCCCAGTAATTAATAGTCGATCACATGTGTACAACCCTGATTCAGAAAAAAGCAAGCAGAAATGTCAGCATCGAAGGAAACATTCCGTGCATTAATACAGGAACAGAATCTGACGATGGACTCAATACAGCTCACTATCACCCAAAATGGAACTCAGCAAATACGGCTGTATCTTTTAGTACGAAGGACAATCGCAGCTCAGGTTCCTTCACACACCACAAAAAAATGGCTCTGAGAACTACGGGACTTAACTTCTGAGGTCATCAGTCCCTACTTAAACCTAACTAACCTAAGGACATCACATATATCCATGACCGAGGCAGGATTCGAACCTGCGACCGTAGCGGTCGCGCGGTTTCAGACTGTAGCGCCTAGAACAGCTCGGCCACCCCGGCTGGTCACACACCACAGATGCACACTCTTCCATCCTACAGACCCAATAGAATACCGGCGACAGATATAAAATCTTTCAGAGCATAAACTTACCGACGCACGCCAGACCAGCTGAGAATGTCTGTTTACGAGGAAAGCTGTCACAACTGTCCGCTTCCTCTTCTCATTCAGTACTGTCACTCTCCTCTTTCTACTTGCTGGCTGCACAATTCTTCTGCTACCGATCTCGTAAATCGCAACGGTGGAAATACTGCCAACTTAGGCATACTGCTTATTGTAATCGTCTCTTGGTCACCCTCTATGAGTTTTACTCTCTCTCCGCTACTAAACATGCGATCGTTTGATGTCTCAGAATGTGTCCTATTAACCGATCACTTTCTTTAATCTAGTTGTACCACAAATTTCTGGTCTCCTCAATTTATTTCAGTATTACGTCATTAGTTACGTGATCTGTCCATCTAATCTCAGAATTCTTGTGTGTCATTTAAGCATATCGGACCAAAAATTAATCACCCACAGCAAGCTAATCTCGACTAACACCGCCTCTGGCCCTGATAATGACAGCGAGGAAGTGAGGCAACAAGCTTTTTCTTAGGTGTATTATTTCCAGATGAAACCTTTCATTGATGGCAGAGGTTGAAAATACCGCTTCAGTTGTAAATTACTTTATTCTCACACGACCGGTTTCGGACTGTTAAAAATGGTTCAAATGGTTCTGAGTACTATGGGACGTAGCATCCATGGTCATCAGTCCCCTAGAACGTACAACTACTTAAACCTAACTAACCTAAGGACATCACACACATATCCATGCCCGAGGCAGGATTCGAACCTGCGACCGCAGCGGTCACGCGGTTCCACACTGAAGCGCCTAGACCCGCACGGCCACACCGGCCGGCTTCGGACTGTTAAAAGCCCATCCTCAGGTGTCGTAGCTGTGCTGTGATCCCCGAGCGCCGCGTGTACCAGGCGAGGTGTGCTGCCATGAGCGCAGAACAGGAATGGTAAGATCCTGCAGAGGTACCAAATCGCGAGGATTCCCAGCTCCAAACAACCCCTTGCTTCTTCTGTAGATTTAGGGTCGGGTAACCTTGCGGGACTATCGAGGTGCGGTAGGATGCCTCAGTGTTCATCATGCCAGGAACGAAAGCGTGCAGCCCAGTGAGCACGGATCTTCTCATCTCGGAAGACTGGACTGGGGTGGTGGAAGAAGAGGTAGACCTTCATCAGACAGAAAGTTACAATGAATATCCCATTCCAACTTCGCTGTAGCCTGAAGAAGTGGTGCCAAGTTATGGCGCTAAAAACAACTTTATAACATCATAGAAGCATCCTAGATCCAGAACTACACATCACAGGTACTGCAACACCAGAACACCACATTGAATCAACGGTGCACTCGACGCCTTGCTTCATTGGAAAACGGCAAAATCGCGTCCGTACACGACTCCCGTTGCTGTAGCCCATTTTCTGGGTTGAACGCCTCATTGAAGACGTAGAGCTTTATATGGCGCAGTGCGCTTCTGTGAGGTGCGCGACTCTAGATGTTTAATACATGTCGTTTCCTTGGCAACTGAGCCGTGGCGCCTTCTCTTTATCTCTGGCGCCAACTGTGTGTGTCGGCTTTTCGCCTTGCTTTGCCGTGGCGTGATTGACCACGTGAAGTTTATAAAAGGCGGGCTAAGACGGGCCGACAGGTCGGTTTCCAGCCAGATTGCACTGAGTTACGAGCACGTTTGGTAGAGGCAGTGCTCTCGTTTACCGAGCATGGTGCGGCTACGGCGGTCGCAGCGAGCAGTCAGCCATGGACCAGTTCGGCGCCGCTTTTGGTTTGGCGACACCACTGAGTGGGTCGGTACGGCGAGGCCACGTTGGCGTAGCGGAAATGGCATCGCCAGCGTCCGCAGTGGAAGCCGTTGCTGTCCTAAGCGGTTAGGCATGGGTGTGGCTGTGTTCTGTCTCTTGGATCACGCAGTCTCTCCAGCTCTCATGGTGCTGTTACTGACGGCGTCCTTTCCAGCGGATGACCCGTTTTAAGTCCTCTGTTCCGAAATACCAAGCTGTTAGCAGTTATTTTTCCGTTCGGAACTGTGTCATATTGTGATTACACTGCTTGACTTTCTGGCTCAACAGTGCCCGAGTTCTGCCCCTTCTATACTGCTTTGTATATTTAAATCAATTTGTTGTGCCTTTAAAACGATTTTTCTATGTTTGTATCAAGTGCGTAACATTTAAAATGTTTTAACGTGAAGCCAGTGAAAAAGGCTGAGCTCGTGTAGTTCTGTTAGTGATTCTTAAACTGCATTCAATCTGGGAGGGAGGGGGGGGGGGTCATTATAAACACTGTAAGTTTGTAAGTTTCAGATCTGTTGCTGCACGTTACTGGTATTCGGTGTTACGTTAGTTAAGCCTCTTCATCGCTCAATGCCTCTATTACATGAGTTGTGTAATTAAATACTACACCACTGGTCATTAAAATTGCTACGCCACGAAGATGACGTGCTACAGACGCGAAATTTAACCGACAGGAAGAAGATGCTGTGATAAGCAAATGGTTAGCTTTTCAGAGCATTCACACAAGGTTGGCGCCGGTGGCGACACCTACAAGGTACTGACATGAGGAAAGTTTCCAACCGATTTCTCATACACAAACAGTAGTTGAACGGCGTTGCCTGGTGAAACGTTGTTGTGATGCATAGTGTAAGGAGGAGAAAATGGTACCATCACGTTTCCGACTTTGATAAAGGCCGGATCGTAGCCTATCGCGATTGCGCTTTATCGTAGCGAGACATTGCTGCTCGCTTTGGTCCAGATCAAATGACTGTTAGCAGAATATGGATTAATGGGTTCAGGAGAGTAATACGGAACGCCGTGCTGGATCATAACGGCCTCGTATCACTAGCAGTCGAGTTGACAGGCATCTTATCCTCATGGCTGTAATGGATCGTGCAGCCACGTCTCGATCCCTAAGTCAACAGATGGGCACGTTTGCAAGACAACAACCATCTGCACGAACAATTCAACAACGTCTGCAGCAACATGGACTATCACCTCGGAGACCATGGATGCGGTTACCCTTGACGCTGCATCGCAGACAGGAGCGCCTTCGATGGTGTGCTCAACGACGAACCTGGGTGCACGAATGGCAAAACGTCATTTTTTCGGATGAATCCAGATTCTGTTTACAGCATCATGATGGTCGAATCCGTGTTTGGTGACATCGCGGTGAACGCACATTGGAAGCGTGTATTCGTCATCGCCATACTGGCTATCACCCGGTGTGATGGTATGGGTTGCCATTGGTTACACTTCTCGGTCACCTCTTGTTCGCATTGAAGGCACTTTGAAAAGTGGACGTTACATTTCAGATGTGTTACGACCCGTGGCTCTACCCTTCATTCGATCCCTGTGAAACCCTACATTTCACCAGGATAATGTACGACCGCATGTTGCAGGTCCTTTACGGGCCTTTCTGGATGCAGAAATTATTCGACTGCTGCCCTGGCCAGCACATTCTCCTGATCTCTCACCAATTGAAAACGTCTGGTCAATGGTGGCCGAGCAACTGGTTCGTCACAATACGCCAGTCACTACTCTTGATGAACTATGGTATCGTGTTGAAGCTGCATGGGGAGCTGTACCTGTGCACGCCATCCAAGCTCTATTTGACTCAATGCCCAGGCGTATCAAGGCCATTATTACGGCCAGAGGTGGTTGTTCTGGGTACTGATTTCTCAGGATCTATGCATCCTAATTGCGTGAAAATGTAGTCACATGTCAGTTCTAGTATAATATATATGTCCAATGAATACCCGTTTATCATCTGCATTTCTTATTGGTGTAGCAATTTTAATGGCCAGTAGTGTAATAAGCTGTCCATTTTCACTGTAATTACGTAAAGAGGAAAGGTAGAAGCCGAATAGCCATAATTAGTCACCTCGTTGTATAAAATTTTTCTATATGAACCACAATATATGCTGTATAGCTTTTTCCGAAACCATTGGTTCCTCCGATCGGTTGATTCAATCTTTGCTACCTTAGGTTAGTGTTGAGTAAAAAGTTGATGACTTGTGGCAAGAGTCACAACGCATGGCTATACATTTATTGGTTTATCCATGTGTTGTAGAATGCAACTTGTTTGTCTGTGTCGCGTCCTATGCTGCCTCAGATGCTGCTGCCGTCTGGCGAGTTATTGGGGCCTACGCTCCCTCAGGGTAGTCATAGTGCAACATCATAATGTTGATGAGAAAGCTTTTTAAAAAAAATTTTTTATTTGTGAATCATGCTATTTTACGTAAGAGAAAGTAGAGGGTACTGATTCTACAGTTCCCAGTAGGTTGCAGAATAGAAAACTAAAATTGTTGTTTGAAGTTTTTTTCTATTTTTCTCTAAAATAAGTTTGATTAAATGTTTTAAAATTGTGTCTTACTAAAATTACCCTTGACAAGGGATTGGTTGTATCTGTGTCATGATTAATTTTTTGTGGAAGTGCGATATTTGAATCTGAAGTTTAAGTTCAGTTGAGGTACAATTTTACCATCCGTGCCTAGGAGTCATCTTGTTTTACGTAAAGGCATTCATAAACAATCTATTTTTCTTAAGAATTTATCCTTTCCGTTAGCGTGTGTTTCAAGGGCTAGTCGCAGGTGGCTCCTATCTATAAATTCAGGATATTCTCAGTGTTAGAATTTCATTTTCTTGTTACATTCTTTTTAAATAAAGTTTACTGTTTAAGAAACAGGTACTGCAGTCTTGAATACCCATGCTGATAACAGTGTGCCTGGCTGTTGTGCTTCTACGCTGAGGTAAATAAAGGAAGTAAAAAGGATATTGTTATATTGTCTCCTTAAATGGTCAGGTCCTCCTATTCCCACAACCATGTGCTCTGGAATCACCTATCAGCAATATTTCTCGAACCTGCAGCTCAATGACAGCAGCAATTCCTGACGGATTTTTAAATTTTGAAGAAACGTCTTCAGCAATGGCGGTCGAAGATTTCCGGCTTTAGAAGTCACCTTCATACCGCTAACAGCCTTGTCAAAGATGGCGCAAGAGCGGACAGACCTTCAGGGCACTCTCTTGTCCTTGGGGTGGGAAACACCCCTACAGGCGGAAGAAACAGCAATGACCAACGGCATGAAGATGCAGAAGGCACTGGAAACCACTATACTAAAGACACATAATGTGTATCCATAGACATGTCACCTATAGCAGAAAGTACTTCGGAATAGCCCCCATTCGGATCTATGGGAGGGGACTGCCAAGAGGGAGGTGACCACGAGAAAAAGATTGGAAAACCGACGAAAGGGTAACATTCTACGAGTTGGGGCTTGGGATGTCACAAGTTTGAACGTGCTAGCGAAGCTAGAAAACATGAAAAGGAAGACGCTAAAGCTGAATCTAGATATAGTGGGCGTCAGTGAAGTGAAATGGAAAGAAGACAAGGATATCTGTCAGAAGAGAATAGGGTAATATCAACAGCAGCAGGAAGCGGTATAACGTTATGAATACGATGGTAGTGTAGAGAATGAGTTACTGTCAACAGTTCAGTGATAGGATTGTTCTCATCAGAATCGATAGTAAATCAACACCGACAACTACATGCCGACGTCGCAAGCCGAAGATGAAGAGACGGAGGGGATTTAAGAGGATACTAAACTGGTATTCCAGTACGGAAGGTAGATGAAAATCTAATAGTCATGGAGGATTCGAATGTTGTTGCAGGGGAAGGAGTAGAAGAAGGCTTACGAGATAGTATGGGCTTGGTAGTGAGAATGAGAAAGGAAAAGGAATAATTGAGTTCTGCAGTATATTTCAGAGCTTAACAACGAATACTCTGTTAACGAATCACAGGAGGAGGAGGTGTATTTGGAAAATGGTGGGAGATACAAGAACATTTCAGTTATATCACATCATGATCAGGCAGAGATTCCGAAATCAGATATTGGATTGTAAGGTGTACCCAGGGATATATATAGTTTCTGATCACATTTAATCAGAAAGAAGTAGGATACGGAAGTACTAAGGAATGAAGAGATACACTTGAAGTACTCTCACGCTATAGATGTTGCGACAGTGAATAATTCAGTTCGCAGTTCACTTGAAGAGGAATGGACACCTCTAAAAAGGGCAGGTACGAAGCTGGAGAGAAAAACGTAGGTACAAGGAACGTCACTGCGAAGAAATCATGAATAACAGAAGAAATACATCAGTGGATCCACGGAAGAAAGAAATAAAGAAATGTTCCGAGAAATTCAGGAAAGTGGAAATAAAAGTCACTTAGGAATGACGCAAATAGTGCTGGGAAGCTAAGATGAAGTGGCTGCATGAAAAATGTAAATAAATGGAAAAAGAAATTATTTTCTGAAGGATGACCCATCACATAGAAAGCCCAAAACAAACTTCGGTGAAATTAATAGTAAAGAGTGCAGTGGGAATTCCACAGTTAAATGCAGAGGAGAGAGCGGATAGGTGCAAAGATCACATTGACGGGCGCTATGAGAGAGAGGATTTGTCTGATGACGTGATAGAAGAAGGAACTGGTGTCGGCTAATAAGAGACAGGGGATCCAATATTAGAATCATAATTTACAAGGGCTTTTAACGACTTAAGATTAAATAAGGGCCGGCCGAAGTGGCCGTGCGGTTTAAGGCGCTGCAGTCTGGAACCGCAGGACCGCTACGGTCGCAGGTTCGAATCCTGCCTCGGGCATGGATGTTTGTGATGTCCTTAGGTTAGTTAGGTTTAACTAGTTCTAAGTTCTAGGGGACTAATGACCTCAGAAGTTGAGTCCCATAGTGCTCAGAGCCAGCCATTAAATAAGGCGGAAGGGACAGATAACATTCCATCGGAATTTATAAAATCATTGTGAGCAGTGGCAACAAAACGATTATTCACGTTGGTGTATAGAATGTATAAGTCAGGCGATATACCATCAAACTTTCGGAAAAAAATCATTCACACAATTCCCAAGATTGCAATAACCGACAAGTGGGAAAATTATCGCACAATCGGCTTAACAGCTCATGCATCCAAGTTGCTGACAAGAATACACAGAAGAATGGAAAATAAAACTGAGGACGTGTTGAATGACAGTTTGGCTTCAGGGAAGGTAAAGGCACCGGAAAGGCAGTTCTGACGTAACGGTTGATAATGGAACCAAGACTGAAGAAGAATCAACACGCATTGATTTGATCTGTAGACCTCGACAAAACGTTCGACAATGTAAAATGGTGCAAGATTCTCGAAATCCTGAGAAAACTAGGGGTAAGCTATAGGCAATGACGGTAATATGCAATACTTTCAAGAACCAAGAGGAAATATAAGACTGGAACACCGAGAACGAAGTTCTCGGATTAAAATAGGTGTAACACAGGGATGTAGTTTTTCGCCTCTACTGTTCAATCTATACTTCGAAAAACAATAAAAGGATGGTTCAAGAGAGGGGTTAAAACTCAAGGTAAAAGGATATAAGTATTAAGAATTCCTGATCACACTGCTATCTTGAGTGAAAGTGAAGAAGAATTACAGCATCTGTTGAATGGAATGAACAGTGTGGTGAGTAAAGAATACGTACTGAAAGTAAATGGAGGACAAACGAAAGTACAGAGAGGTAAAAGAAATGTGAAGAGAAATTTATCATAAGGGTTGTTAATCACGAACTAGATGAAATTAAGGAATAACAGGCAGAGAAATAACCCATAACGGGCACAGAAAGGAAGAGGGCAGAGCAAGGAGATTATAAAACGCAAACTAGCACTGGCAAAAAGGGCATTTTTCGCCAAGAGAAGTTTACTAGTATCAAACTTAGGCCTTAAGTTCTGAGAACGTACGTTTGGAGCACAGCATCGTATGGCAGTGTGACCGGAACAGAGGAGAATAGAAGCATTTGAGATGTGGTGCTAGAGACGATGTTGAAATATGGGTGGACTGATAAGGTAAGGAATGAGAAGGATGGCGAGGAAAGGAATTTGTGGAAAACACTGACAAGAAGACGGGACAGGACGATACGGCACATGTTAAGACATAAAGGAATAACATCCATGGTACCGGACGAAGCTGCACACGGTAAAAATTGTAGAGGAAAACAGAGATTTTGATTCATCCAGCAAACAACTGTGGACGTAGGTTGCAAATACTACACAGATAAGAGCTTGGCACAAGAGAGAAATTTGTGTCCGGCTGCTTCAGACTAGTGTAAATACTGAAGAAATCAAAAACAAAAAAGAAAAAAAAAATTAACTCGAAGACAGATTCGGTACATGAACTGCACTTAAAAGCAGTTGATAATATCAAAATTATTTTCAGTTTCTTCCCATACTACAGGCGTTGGGCTGTTTCTAGGCGGAAAGCACTCGAATACTCGAACGCAAGATAATCTGCTACTTGTTTCCATGTATAATTCTTTCCCCTCTGGTTCTCTGAAAAACGCCCTTCATTCTTATCTTGTCAGTCCGCTGTATTTTCAGAGTCTTAAATTATTCGATTCTCTTCATTCCCAGTTCTGCCAAAGTCCATGGTGTAGTATCACGTAACGATGTGCTTCAGGGCTAGACCGGCAGGTATTTGTTTCTGTCGTTTAGCCCAGTGATAGGTCCTAGTAGACTTCTTTTGGAGAAGACAGCTGGTCTGTCATGGGCTACTTCCCACGACCTCCTTTTGTCTGCCATATGTTATTTTGCTCCCTTGTTATCAAGTTTCCTCCGTGTACTAAGTAAACTCCAGTTTTTGCGTAATGTTTGCCTCTAATCTCATTTTTACTGCTTATTGGTAGCTTCGCCGTTCTTTGGTTAACTTTTAGTTTATATTCTGCGTTCAGTAGGGTCTTTATTCCATTCAACAGATCCTGTAATTGTTCAACACTTTCATGGAGGATTAATATTCATTCACGTTAACTTTTGAATCAACTCTAAGCTTTTAACTTATCCGTTCGCCTTTTCATATACAGGTTCATCAATACACGAGGACTGCAGCTCTACTACGCATTTTTCTTAATTTGAGAATTTGATGTGAATAATTATTTAAATAAAAATAATTTTTTAATAAGACACATTTTTAAATCGGACTTAAAATTATAAAAAATTTCTTCTAGTCCCATACAGATAGACTCGTTTTTAAATCGGACGAAACTTATAAAATAATTTCTCCTAGTCCCATATAGATTCCCTGAAGGTTTTTTTCTCGTGAGTGTTTAATTTTGTAAGATTTATAATGATGAACATGGGAAAGATGCAATACTTACTTGACGCATCAATATTTCACCTCCTAAGTATTATCTATTGCATACGCCGCGTGTTTTCCGTTATAAAAGTTACAGGCATCGTCACAGATACTAAAAATTAACAAGAAATACTTTTTCAAGACTACCTTGATGGGGATAGCGAACTTCATGGGCATAGGAGAAATTAATTCATGCGTTTTAGCCCGATTTAAAAACGCGCAATATTAAAAATTTACGTATATTAAATGATTATCTTCTGCTTTTTAGTCTTGAATATGCGCAATTTTAGTTTATTCGATACAATAATTGTAATGTAAAAGAATTATATGGTGTCATGTATTGTCATTAAAGTGCGTTAAAAATGATTATTTCAATTTCAGAAGAAACTAATGAAGGCAGAAATTTGTGGTGAATTTTAACTAACTTATCACAACTAATAGCTTACTTTGGCGCCAGATGTATATTGCCAGCTCATGTGGTTGACGGTAGAAGTCTTCTTGATGATCGCTAATTCATTACCAGGTGCTTCGAGCCGAGAGGGAGATAACACAACAACGAAATGCATTTCACGTTCTGCGTTTCAAGAGGTGCAATTCACTTAACAACAATTCGGCGTGATTTTCGTACAGAGTAAGGTACTACATCTCCTACAGTTCAAGGGATTCAACGATGATACCAGCAGTTTCCAAGCACTAGTTATTTATGTGAGGGGAAATCCACATGTTACCCATGTGTACCCGTTCAAGATATAGGGAAAAAGAATTCTGCAGCAGTCCGCCCAACTCTCAAGAACAGCACATGATTATATATTCAGTTAATACCGTAACAGACTGACAGTGGGAAAGACAGGCTTGAGAGAGATTTTACACTTAATCCACAAAAGTCTAACCGTGTTTATCTGTTTTGGAGCTATAGTACAACTGCCAAGAGTGTTAAGCTCAACAAGTAATTACGCACGTTATACTACGAAAAGTATTAAACGAGTGTCTTACACATATCACAATACATGTTTGCTACTTGATGATCACTAGCCAACAGTGAAAATGTAACTGAGGTTAAATAAATGTTCGTTAACTACACCGACCACGCTGATAATGAAACCGACAATGAAAAACTCAAATTAGCTCTTGTTTCCAAGTTAAATGGAGATGCATTTAACTATAATTATATTTTATACAGGGTGGAGAAGTGTTGTGCCATGAAATTTCCGCCTTGGGTAGCTGATGTCAGCAGGGACCATTTTTAAACTAGGGAAGTTGGCGCCACGCGCTTCGATTTGCCGTGGGATTGCCCTGTTGCCGTTCGTCGGTTGACGGGCAGCGGTATGGTTGTCGGTTCACTTCGAGCATGCGGGCCGCCTTGGATACACCGCGACAGGCAAAGCATTCGCGGCCATGTGTAGTACAGAGGATCCGGCAACAGGGCAATCCCACGGCCAATCGGAGTGCTTGGCGCTAAGTTTCCATATTATAAAAATGGTGCGTTGTCGACCTACACAACATTAGTTATTTTGTTTCCTACTGACATCAGCTATCCAGGGTTAAAATTTCGTGACATAATTTTTCTCCGCCCTGTATATATATACATATTTGACGCCAGCCAGTGTGGCCGAGCGGTTCTAGGCGCTTCAGTCTGGAACCGCGCGACTGCTACGGTCGCAGGTTCGAATTCTGCCTCGGGCATGGATGAGCCATTTGAACCATTTGAACATATTTGTCAATTCCTTCCCATACAGGCTTCTAAATGCCGCTGATGGTAGACAGAACGATGCGGTTTAAGACAAAAATAGTCGCGTTGTTTTTGTCGCTATTTTCAGTCCGTGTTCACAGCAACAAAAGAAGTGGATGAGAAAGGTAGAGTGGAACATAGTTCATTGAAGCGCTGTCTCAGTCTGCTACTAGCTGTGTTATGTTCGTGTGCTTGAAAAACGTGTTACTGTAGTGGGGTTAGTGCGTGTGGTTATTTTCATTATTAAATACGCCTTAAAAATGCGTAAACTGTGTTGACACTTTTTACTGCATTCGTGGACAGGCTACGTTGAAATCTTAAGGAGGCTAATAACGGCATATACTAGGAAGGCGTAGGACTGGAAAATTGAGGACCAGACAAGCCTTGGGCTCCTCAAGCATGCTGCATATCTTGCGTCTCGAGTCTTTATTCGTAGTACAATCGTAAATGATCTTCTGTGGGCTTTGCTTTAACCATGATCTGACGAGATCCATCAAACCACGTGAACGATTGTTACTTTGTTGCGCAATTAGCGCATGGTTTTGCAAGAAGAAAAAGTCTTCCTTGGCATACCATAACATACCGTCGACCATGCAACCAGTGCCTCACGTCAATGGACTGCCTCTACCTATCCCACCGGATTGTGATCGTGTCGATGGCGGTAGTGAAGCACCATCACCGTCAAAACCCTGTTTTTCTAAAGATTCCGATTTTTTGTTTAACGATGGGTGTATAGAGATTCAAAAAATAACACAGTGTGAAGTTAATGACCTGTGAAATCTGTGAGATCTGAAACTTCAGCAACGTGAAACTGAACTCTCGACGTCAAGACTACAACGGTGGAATTGTCTTGATAAGATGATAAATGTGACTGCGTTCCGTAACCGCCAAATACCATTCCTTCCATTTTTCGAAAGTGAAAAGTACTTAGTATTTTGTGCTGATGTACAATACTAATGGCAGTTGTGGTGAGGTACAGTACTAATGGCAGCTATGGGTATCAACTACAAAAGTGATTAGTGGAGGTTTCTCATTGACACCTCCAATGTAAGTGTCAATTGTTGGTTGGTTTTGGGGAAGGAGACCAGACAGCGTGGTCATCGGTCTCATCGGATTAGGGAAGGATGGGGAAGGAAGTCGGCCGTGCCCTTTCAGAGGAACCATCCCGGCATTTGCCTGGAGTGATTTAGGGAAATCACGGAAAACCTAAATCAGGATGGCCGGACACGGGATTGAACCGTCGTCCTCCCGAATGCGAGTCCAGTGTCTAACCACTGCGCCACCTCGCTCGGTAAGTGTCAATTGTGTACAAGTGCATAATGGTTACGTGTTACCATCGTTTCTGACAGGGTATGCACCGTACATGAAAAAACTATATGTCAACATGAAACAAATGTTATTGCGATTGAACTATGACAAGTTTAAATGACAGTTTTCAGAGGATTTGAAAGTCATAGGCATGTTACTTAGGCTAAAACACGGCTATATCATATTCTGTTGCTTCTTGTGCCTCTCGCATACCCGCGACAAAGTACTTCATTACAAAAAGAAAAGTTGGCCTAAGCGTTAGACACTTGTACCAGGATCGCACAATGTTATGCACGAATCACTTATCGAATCCAAGAACATAATTCTCACTGTTCTTCATATAAAACTGGGCCTAATGAAAAACTTTGTTAAGGCCTTGGACGAAACTGGGAAGTATTTCTCTTTTGCGTTAGAAATTTCTACGTCTTGGTGAGGCGAAGATAAAAGATGGGATTTCCGTGGGTCCCCAGATACGCAAACTGTGCAAAGACGAGAATTTCAACACCATCCTGAAAGCTGGCAAAAAGTAATTTTGGGATGCCTTTATTAAAATGTCACTAACTTTCTGGGAAATAAGAGCGTAGGGAACGATAAGGATTTTGTGGTAAATCTTCTATAGTGCTACTGTAGACGGGGGTGAAACTTATCCTAAAAGTTACATTTCCTAGATTTCCACTTGAATTTCTTGCCTGACAACTGTGGTGCTGTAACCTACGACCACGGAGCGCTTCTATAGACAAATTTCGGACATAGAAATAAGATACCAGGGAAAGTGGAATGCATCAATATTAGCCGATAACAGCTGGCAGTAATCAAGGAATCACCACCAGAAAACCACAAAAGCCAGGTAAAGCCATTGCGCCTTTAGTGCTATTCCTCTAAGGGATAACACCAAGGTAAATACATCCCTAAGCTTATATAGGCAAAAATGTGAAGTCATCATAATTTCAAAAAGAGAGCTAATCTTGCATTTTCATTAACATTCTCGTTATCAGCACATCTGTAAACATACAGATTAACTGTTTTATATCAGTTACTAAAAAAATTAAAATTTTGTTGGCTAATGGTACTTTTGACAGTGCGTGATGGTACAATGCTTTTAAGATACGTAATACTAAATGGACACTGTTGACAGATTTCCATTAGACGCACGTTAGCATTTCATTCTTTTCGAACCTGGTAATTGGATCATGACCTCCAGAAACGTAGAATTAAATAAGTCATACATTTGGAGAACTGGTGCGTCATAGTTTCCAACTCATACCATTGCTCATCTCGTCACCCTAGTCGAGAGTTAGTTATTCCTCAAAGTGTCTGTCTGGCATCTTTTGAGGCGACATTTATGTTTCAAAACATACGAGATTCAGCTACTAGGAATCCTTCATGATGGTAATTACGAAACGTAGAACTTTTTTAATTAATTATTTGCTTGGGGATGGAAGATAATTATTTATTTTCTCAGTTGGAGTTTAGTGATGAGGCTACGTTCCATTTTAGTGGAAAAGTATATCGTTCAAAAGAATATGGGGAACACGGAAACCATATGCCATATGCACGAGAAACTCTCAAATGTTTAATGTGTTCTGCACTGTTTCCGGAGAAAAGATTTATAGACCCTCCTTTTCTTGTTGAAATCACAGTTACAGGACTCACATACTTGGATGTATTGGAAGCATGACTTTTCCCACAGTTGGGAGAACATGCCGAAAGGTAGATTTTTCAATCCAGTGGAGGACCAACGAATTGGCGCCTACATGTAAGAGAATTTCTTAACAATGAGAGGCATCGACGATGGATCGGCTGTCATGGAGCGGGAGGGTGGGGCGGGGGGAGGACTCGAATTGCTTCATTGGTCCTCAGGGTCGCCTGATTTCACGATATATACCTTTCCTTGTGGAGGTTTGTGAAAGACTGTCTTTGTGCCTCACTATCCAACAGTGAGGCCATGTAGCAGTACCAGTTATGCTTTAATTCGAGACGCGTTCGCGAAGTTATGAGACGAGAATGAGTATAGTACGGCAGTCTGTCGTGCGTCTGGTAGAGGGCATACTGAACATTTACAAAAGGTAAATGCAGACTCTGGTCCTAAAAGTAAGTGTAAAAGGTGCTCAAAGGTAGTATTTGCATGCCTCTAAAAGACATAGCCTCGTAAATTCGGGTAGTTCATCATTTAAGAAAAATTTTGTATTCCTACATGTAATTTAAAATCTGCCCCAAGTTCCTCTAGTGATTTAAAAGATAATATAATCCTGTGAAGTCGGATGAATCTTCTGGCCTTGTTCCCCCCCCCCCTCTCCAGGGCCCCCTTTTCCTCTCCCCTCCTTCTCCCAGAGCGGATTTTCCTTACCCCCCGCCCCCTCCTGAGTCCCTGCACCCCATCCTAGCCTCTTTTTCTCTCATGTCCTTCCCTCCCCAGCCCTCTTCGGCGCCCTCCGCCCCCCCCCCCCCCGCCTGTTGCCCTTCCCACCCTTCTTTCTTTCTCCCTCACCTCCTTGCACCTGGCGGATCCTCTGTTTTGCTCATCGGCATCAGTATGCTACATCAGTGTTGTGTTTGGTGCTGCTCTCCTGTGCATTGAGAGGTGCGATTTTAATTGTGTGCTGGACTTGTACATAGTGACACTGTTAGTGATTGTTACGTGCTACACCTTCTGTCGATACTGTTATGCTCTGGTCATACTTCGCCTTGTGTTCTTTTAACTGTCTCAGTGTGTGGTTTTTTGTGTGCACTACTTTTTTACGGTTTTTATCTCTATTTTTCAGTCGCCCATTTTTGGCTATTGTCTTCCATAATATTCCCCCCTTTTTTATATCTATGTACACCATATTTTCTCCTTGATGTTATTTTAAATGTGTTCTATTGTATGCTCTATGTCTTTCGGATGAAGAGCAGTGCGTATGCTGCTGCCAGCCTGCCCCAATGGGGAACTGAAATACAATAAAGAAAGAAAGAAAACATGAAACTTCTTGGCACACCCTGTACTTTGTATGGTGATGAGGTAGTGTTCGACTTGTTTGGACATGTGATACAAGGCATTAGGGTGAGATGGCTTTTATGTTGGTCACTATTACATGGTGCACCGGAGTACCCAGTTTAGTTGTCGGTTGCGGCTGTGCATGTTCGAGCAATGGCTCAAGCTGCCAGAACAGTCGTTTGTAGACAGGGAAGAATTCTGTGAAAGATCAAATGGCTGTCACCGTGCATAAACCGTATCATGAACGAGAGACACTCAGACTATCATCCAATATTTTGGCAACTGACAGAGACGAGTTTCCGATAGATGCTGCTAATTTCGTATGAAAAGCAAATATGCAGCGCAGTATCCAGTTAACGGAGAGACCAACATTCTGATCAACTTAGTGTTACAATAGAATATTGGGTGTGGGGTCATGATGGCTTCGTGAGAGCAAGTGATTACCAGAGATGGATGTGGGTGCTGAAGAAGTAGTCCAGCAGTGAATAATAATGCTCTTTATTGTTTATTATTTACAAGCATTCAGTCTTCTTGGCCATGGGTGTTTATCTCTGAGGGGACATCAGAGACTGCAACAGATACGCCACCACAGCATATCCCAGCCCAAGCTGTCGTCCCAGCAATGTTCTTGTCAGCGGTAATACATATCAAGCGCCTGCTGGTGCTGTATCAGACACCATGGACGTCTCGTGTAAACAGACATAGCCGCGGCGTCTGTTTTCCTCACAGTGAAAGTAGCCAATTGACGGTATGGCGACCCAGTGTCCTGGATACCACGCCAGAGCATAGACGGCTATGGCTGGCTGAGGCAGGCAACAGAGGTGGGGGCTCAGACACTTTAAAAGTTTTAGAACTTGAGAAGGCGGCGGATCCCCGTGAACAGACCCTCTCTTCTCACACCAAATACGACATGGTACCAGGATGACTCGGACTGGGCGACTGATTCTCCACCAGAGAGTGTGCATGCAGCAGAAGGTGGCAGCCTATGGAAACAAATGCTCTCCATTATTTACTGTTCACAAGCATTCATTCTTCTTGGCTATGTGTGTTGATCTCTGGGATCTCAGTGACAGATTCACTACACAGCTTCTCCAGAAGCAGCTGTCCTCGTAGAGTCGTCTTTGTCAGTGACAATGCATACCAACCACTTGCTGACACTGCGTCAGGTCCTGTAGACGTCTTCTGTATCCAAGGCCAAAGTAGACCGAGCAAAAACGACTGTCGTTGTCCCAGTGAAATTGGCCAGGTGACGGTACGGTTACCCAGTGCTCTAACCCTGCACTGGAGGTGGAACAGCGGTGGCTGGCTGCATCAGACTCTTGTGGTGCAGGGCTTTAGTTCAAACTCTGGAAAATGGAAAGGTCGTTGGATTCCAGTGAACAGGTCCATGGTGGTGGCGGCATCCAGGACTGCCAAGAGGGTGGAAAGTCAGGCAGCAGTTGAGGGTTCAAATCTCAGTGATGGTATTGGCAGCCTCGGCAGTCCAGCAGCAATTTAGGGTTCGAAGCCTAGTGATGGTGTTGTCTTTGTGGCGGCGTCCGACACAGGGTGGGCATCGTAACAAAGCCCAGCTGTCAGACGAGCTCTGGCTTGCCCCTGGGGCTACAACTACTGCTGACAGGAGGTTGTTTATGCACTACTGCATACCGCATTCTTTGGTCACATGGAAGCTTCTCAAAGGATGGTGTGAGTTCAAGGACTTGGTTATGGGCTCTCCAAAGTATGTAGGAGCATAGAACTGGTTCGCTGCTGCTGAGAGTGTTGTGTCAGCATGGGTCACTGATAGCCGCATACCATACCTGGAACACAGTGCTGTGGCTGCCGGTGCCATTTGATTCACTACAATAGTGAGGAATATTCTGAGGGAAAACGGCAGACTACAGTTGTCTGAAGCACCAGCTGTTGTATGAGAAAGCTCTTTTTGGCTCTCCTCTCGCTGCTGGTTAACTGGATGATGAGCCCTGTAAAGTACAGATGCCTTCAGAGAAGAGCGGCGCTCAAGTGGCGTTCAGTGGTAATGGTTCGAGTAGCAGTGCAACAACAGGCAGGCTATGGTTGAGTCGTTTTATGAATACCTAGGCTTCATCATAATATATGTGTTCTCTTTCAGCTGGTGAAACTTATCCGTTAATAAGGAGAGTCGGCGTTGTACATATTCAGGAATAACATTTGACTACCATTTTATACCAGCTACATCCCTTTCTTTCTCTAAAGTGCTTTTGTCAAGCTTTTTGGCCAGAGTAAGGTCATCTAAATTCTGGTATGTCAGCATCTGTTTGGTTGCGCTACAAACTGATTTTAGCTGCCATGTGTGAATATGCGTTACCGATATTTTTAAGACTGCTTCTCATTCTTAAAGGCTCATGTTTCATACTTTTTGAGACGTATTGTTACAGATAGCCTACAGCTATAGAGGCACAGTGGATTAAGATTTCGTCGAGTAAATACAATATTTTATTGACGAAATATACAATTTGAATATGCTGGCGGATTACACAATATGGTCACTCAAATACTGGATTACACAGCATCCTAAATACGTTCATTTATGTATAAATGTCCGAGTTCTGCTTTACTATGTATATATTCCCCCTCGTCACACTTCTGACTAGTCGTTTAGTCTTTGACAAGTGTCAGTGAAATCAGCCAGCTGTAAGCACGTTTATAAGCGTACATGGGAGTCGATGACGCCTCAGAAATTTAGACACGAAGCTTGTGTATTTAAGAACAACATTCATCACCATGCAGCGCTTCTGATCGAAAATAGACGCCTTGCGCAAACTATGGTGTTGACAAAGACAGATTGTAATTCTGCATTTCCTAATTTGCTTTGCTTGATTCTAATTAATGTGCTGGTGGTCCTTTCCAGTTATCGAAATTTTTTAATGAGGGTTTCACCCTTATCCACCGATGTGTTCGAAGAATTAATGTCCCAGACAATTTATAGTAATTTACTTGTTTCACAGGGCCTCAATTCTAATCAATGTGCTGGTGGTCCTTTTCAATTCTCGAAATTTTTATAATGATGTTTTCACCCTTATCCACCCATGTGTTCAGAGAATTAATGTCCCAGACAATTTATAGTAATTTACTTGTTTCACATGGCTAGTATTCAATTTAGTCTCCCTAACACAAGTATCCGAATTATATGCCACTGCTAATACACCCAGCTGTGTGTATGACAGCATATTGCCGCTACTGTGTAACACTGTCTTTATGCTGTGTACCTGTATGCTGGTACTTGGCGATATTTTTGAAGAGTACTGCAATTTATGAACCACCAAATTTATTTCCGATCCTGAGCATAAATTTTGATGGTGGTGGTTGTGTTTCTATATCTACAACAGCCTAGCGGGATGTATGCAGCAGAAATACACAAGTGACACTAAGTTTTACGAAGCATCCATCCAACTATTTATGTGCCAAACATGAGCCTCTGTTACATAAAATGTGATAGATACCGTCAGTTCTTAGGGATGCTTTGTTCCAGCCGTGGAATATAATCTAAAAATAGAGTTACAGGTACATTTCACACCATACTCACATTACTTCATTTTTTTTTACTTTCCGTCTCAATTTAAATTGTAAATGAACTTTGCATAGGTATATTGTTATTCGAACTGGAAAAGAAGGGAATGAAAGTGAGTGATACGCCAGAGACATCATCAATAATCTCTTCAAACAGTGCAGCTTGGGGTAGTTCTGACAGTTACATAAGACGCATCTAAGTAGAAGATGTTTCGTTGCAGATATTATTTTGTTCTACACGATGTCTGTTTTAACTTGAGACAACCAAATATCTCGAAAACGATGCATGTGAAAGGTTGATATTAATAAAGGAGACATCTGTCTGTGCTACAACTTGCCAACTCGTATCCACCTCTCATGTATGAAGGTCAAGTGGGAACCCCATTTTTATTGCGTATTCGGATTCTACGCCAAAAATACTTACGGTTCACCCAAACCCTTGTTTTCCGTTCGTGGTGTATAGCGCTATAATCGACCAATACCAAGAGTGCCTATTTTCCCATTTAAGAACCGAATAATTTAATTCTACATTTCATTTACAGTGTGAATGTAAACCTTTGTGTTCTAATTGTTGATATTTACGTTATAAATTTACTACTTTAGTTTTGCAAATTTGGTTGTACAGTGCACTATGGTTAGCTGTTTTAATACCTAGTAAGAAACTACGTTTAGCGATATCCAGGACCAACGACGTGGATGTAACAGCTTTCTCTTCCATTGGGATGTTTGATATCAGTGAGTCCCCTTGTCTCTCGCCATTGGGATGTTTGATTTCGGTGAATATCCACGGTACGTGCTCCTGTCACTATCACTTCAGGGACATTTTACCTTATTACAATAGTTATAGTGACGCAAGAGTTGGTTGGATGGAAACACACACCGAAATCAGTCACCCTGATGGCGGGTTCGAGTGCGGCCACCGAAATCAAGCAATCCGATGGTTTGTGGACTCACCGCAATTAACCCCAGAGGAACAGAAAACTATGAGAATATGTTACCATACAAGCAACTTTTTTGCCAGCAATGTCAATGACTAGCCATATTATTTGTACTGAACAATCACATTTGAAATTATGAAATAATGTTTGTACATAAGTATCAATCGTTAGAGCATAAAGGCTCTCATTTACATCGTAAAGGCAGGTTCTTATTAAAAAAAAAATAAAAAAAAGGCAGGCATACTTGAAATTTATCGGATACACCGCCATCTACCATCATGAAGGGGAAACAATGGTCTTAGTAAACTGTTCTTATTTTTTGGCACTGAATCCGAATATGCAATGTAATTCCGGGAGGGTGGGGGGGTGGGGGGGGGGTGTTCCCGTTTGAAAATACGAAGCCAAACCCACCCACGCAGGAGGGTTGGCTGGGAGCTTGTCATCTGAACCACCAACAGGTGTTTCCTTTACCAATATTACCAATTTACCATCAAGAACATTTTTATCGTACGATGCGTCGCTTTTGTGATATTTAGTTGTCTTAAGTTAAAACAAACACCTTGTGTATTATGGAAGCTATACCAATAAGTATTAAACTATTTTCACACATTTGGATTCGAACATACTGAGATCGAAACAAGTGGTTTTATCCATATCGTTAGCAGTTTTCAAAGGACGTACTGAGACGTTTAATATTTAATAGATTTTTTTATACTTTAAATTAATTCTTCCCTCGAAATTGGCTGTGAATGAGGAATGTTGGAGCTGTCGTAGGGTAATGCATAGGGGGATTTGTTGCCAATCTTGTAGGAAATATTTTCAATGCTGGGAGTGTAGTGGGGACAACAATGGCAAAACAGAAGAAGCTCTTTCCTGCAGTTGCAGAGTATATAACTGGAATGTTTTGATTAAGGAACAGGAAGGGAAAATGTTTCAATAGATATCAGAAAGCGTAGGATGAGGGAAAAGGAAGGAAGAAAGTGTTGCCACTGGTGTAGGCTTTCAGTTGCAGGAACGCTTAGGTGCAGCACACCAGACCACCAGCATTTTCAAGTCAGGTGCCGGGCTGAGAGAAATGATAAGGGATTTAAAATCTTTATGCAAGGATTTGTTGAATAAAGGACCATGTAGTTTTTGTTGATGGGGAGGGAAACAGTTTGGACTGGCATGTGACTTATGACATAGGTGGTGCCCTAGACAAGATAGCTTCCCTGACTCGCGGCACCAACGTACACTTTGTCGATCTTATCCGGTGTCATGATGGACCACACCTTAGTGGAACTGTGAGGCGGATTAATGTAGGGTTAGAGGTGACACTGATGGCAGCCGATTTTGCTCATATTGTCCTGATACCAGTCGGTACTATCAATAGATGGTGTTTCACCAGGCATGGCCTACATTTAAACAGGACTGGAAAGGGAGGACTGGAACAGTTGATTCATGAAAGTAAATCCCGCACCACACACTTTCAGGTACCTGTTGTCATGGTTGTGAGAAGTAGGTCTTTTTAGGATAAATTCACACAACAGTTTCCTCTGCCTAAAATCTAAAGCAGTCTTAAAAATATCTCAAATATCCACTCACAAGATAGTTTCTAATATGTCAAATATCTCAAATATTCACTCACAAAATAGTTTCTCATATTTCAAATGGCACACATGCTATATGTCACAAATTAAAAGAAATCAGTGGAAAAGTGGAATGAGATATGTAACACTTCTTCATCAAAACATCAAATCAACAAAAAGCAAAATACACCAGTTGGATTTTCAGCCCCAATCTTTGAATTTCACAGTATTTTGTGTCACTAAACAGTGGTGTAGTGACAGAAAAATCCAAAGTGAAGTTTTATCACTGTATGAAAGGACAGACCCTTACTGTATGACTACTTGAAAGGGTGGAACATCATACACCTGTACCAGGAAAGAACACAGCTTAAATCAAGACATGGTCTTAGCAGAGTAAGTGCAGACAAACACTTTGAAATGTCAGCTATAGAAATACTAGAGCCTGAAATCACCAATAAATTAATCATTTTGAGTGTGTATCGATGACCCAGTGGTAATGTGAACTTGTTTTCAGTAAATTCTAGATAATGTCTCAATTGTAATAGTCAACATTATTTTGTGTGAGGCACAAACAGAAACACAAATGTCATAAAGGAAACTAGTAACGCCCTCAAAAATACCTTTCAGAGGTTTCGCATGTCCTTCTAGGTCACGAGTGGAACAAGGCTTACTACAGTAATAGACCATGTGGCGACAAATTAGGACAGGGAAAACTGCACTGAATCTGTAAAAAAAATGGTTGAAATGGCTCTGAGCACTATGGGACTCAACTGCTGAGGTCATTAGTCCCCTAGAACTTAGAACTAGTTAAACCTAACTAACCTAAGGACATCACAAACATCCATGCCCGAGGCAGGATTCGAACCTGCGACCGTAGCGGTCTTGCGGTTCCAGACTGCAGCGCCTTTAACCGCACGGCCACTTCGGCTGGCGAATCCGTAAAACTCATGGACTGTTAACCTATTTCTAATAAAAGTCGGGTGTGGGAAAAAATCTCTTGCCTGTAAAAGACATAAATCAGAAATCAAAATATAAATTTTTTCAAGAGAACTAGCAAAGAAAAGGTGAGATGTAGTGTACGGTAAAGCTAATGTAAACTCAAAATTCTTTAAATTCTGAACATTATTTAAATTGCACTTAAAGAAGACATTTCGAAAAGCACTAACATCCCTGCCGATGACTCACAAAAACACTTTGTAACAGCAGGTATTGAGAAGTCCTTCGACATTCTTAAGTATCACGGTTCCATGAAAAAGAGTCATTATGAGCCATAGTTCTTAATTTTCTATCGTATGTACAAAACGACTTATAGGAAGTTGCTGACTGCTGCAGAAAGTCTTTTAATAAGAAAATAATATGAAATAGAGATAATAAAAGCAGAGAAATGTGGTAAGACGGTGACAAAGGCATGCTAACATAACGATAAGGGATGGGGATACAATAATGAAAGATCCTTAACATCTAGAAAACTACGTTGATGAGCATTTTTCAAGTGCTGTAAAGAAACTACAACAAAAACATATACATCATTTGTAAATAATTACGCACTAACTGAAAGTAAAATGATGTTATTACCAACACAAAACCTAAAGAGCAAAAAGTCAGTAGACGCAAATCAAGATGCACAGACCATGGCCAGTGGCTGGCATGTGGTCGCCATTTATCTGATGGCGGCCCACCCCTCACCGTTCATTTCTTTAACTCTTTTTGTAATCATCTTTCATTCCTTCCCAGAAACTGCTAACTGCTAAACTACTAAATGGTATGTTCCGGCAGGAGAATACTTATGTCGTTAATGATGCAAACTTTTTTTTTGCCGTTACGCGGTCAGTGGTGAGGGGTTAGCGGCCTATGGTACTAGCAAGTCTGCACACTTGTAGCTTAAGTGAGGTACTCATGTGTGTGTACTGAAACAAATATAAGGTATACAAGCTCGTTAACAGACATAATAAATGAATCATTCGCCGGCCGGTGTGGCCGAGCGGTTCTAGGCGCTTCACTCTGTAACCGCGAGACCGCTACGGTCGCAGGTTCCAATCCTGCCTCGGGCATGGATGTGTGTGATGTCCTTAGATTAGTTACGTCTAAGTAGTTTTAAGTTATAGGGGACTGATGACCTCAGATGTTGAGTCCCATAGTGCTCAGAGCCATTAGAAGCATTTTTGAGTTATTCAAAACAGGGAAATTTCAGAGTCTTTAAAAGAGGCAAGATTTTTACCCCGGCTAAGGAAGATGATAAAGACATAGAAAACTAATGGCCAATTTCCCTGTAGTCACCATCCTTAAAAAAAGTAGAATCATTAAAGACAAATTAATTAATTAGTTTAATAAATACAACCTTATAAGTAAATCATAGTTTTGTTTTCGAGGTGGCAGAAGTGCAGAATCAGCCACTGTAGAATACACAGAAGTTTTACTTGTTGCTGTTAATAAAGACTATGTCACAGGCATATTTTTAATCTTTTAAGGCTTGTGATACTCTTTTCAATAAAGAGCATAAACTAGAAGCTTTATGAATAAGAGACATAGCTAATGACTGGTTCCGATCACACGTAGCAGATAGGGCCGGAACATTAAAGATAACACATAGCTCAAACAAGTCAAACTTGTGCCGGCCGAAGTGGCCGCGCGGTTCTGGCGCTGCAGTCTGGAACCGCGAGACCGCTACGGTCGCAGGTTCGAATCCTGCCTCGGGCATGGATGTGTGTGATGTCCTTAGGTTAGTTAGGTTTAACTAGTTCTAAGTTCTAGGGGACTAATAACCTCAGCAGTTGTGTCCCATAGTGCTCAGAGCCATTTTTTTTAAGTCAAACTTGTAATTAAATACTTATCACCTCCAAGCCACATTAATATACGAGTTCCTTAGGGTAGCATATTGAGGCTAGCTCTGTTCCTGACCTAAATCAATGCCTTACCCAGTAGTGTTAGTCCTCGAGAGAAAATTCTCTTTGCTCATGACAGAAACGTATTAGTCGCTGAGAAAACAGAATGGCTTACAGACACGTAAGTGAAGCCCTTAACGAATTTCGCAGTCAGTTAATATGGAGTACAGTGACACTAAACATGAAGAAAACAGATGCAATAAATTTGGGTTTTAAGAGGTGAAATATCATTTTTAAACCTAATGTACGAGGTGGTACCCTGAAAACCGGAAATACAGGGTGATTAAAAAGTCAGTATAAATTTGAAAATTGAATAAATAGCGGAATAATGTAGATGAGAGGTACAAATTGACACACGTGCATGGGGTTTTATTAGAACCAAAAAATTACAAAAGTTCAAAAAATGTCCGACAGATGGCGCTTCATCATATCAGAATAGAAATAATTAGCATAACAAAATAAGACAAAGCCAAGATGATGTTCTTTACAGGAAATGCTCAATATGTCCACCATCATTCCTCAACAATAGCTATAGTCGAGGAATAATGTTGTGAACAGCATTGCAAAGCATGTCTGGAGTTATGGTGAGGCATTGGCGTCGAATGTTGTCTTTCAGCATCCCTAGCGATGTCGGTCGATCACGGTACACTTGCGACTTCAGATAACCCCAAAGCCAATAATCGCACGGACTCAGGTCTGGGGATCTGAGAGGCCAAGCATGACGAAAGTGGCGGCTGAGCACACGATCATCATCAAACGACGAGCGCAAGAGATCTTTCACGTGTTTAGCAATATGGGGTGGAGCGCCATACTGCACAAACATCGTACGTTCCAGCAGGTGTTTATCAGCCACGCTGGGGATGATGCGATTCTGTAACATATCGGCGTACCTCTCACCCGCCACGGTATCAGTTACAAAACCAGAATCACGCATTTCCTCGAAGAAAAAAGGGCCGATAATGGTAGATGTGGTAAATCCAACCCATACCGTGACTTTCTCGTCGTGTAATGGAGTTTCCACGACAGTTCTAGGATTTTCGGTAGCCCAAATTCTTCAGTTGTGGGCGTTGACAGACCATCGGAGCGTGAAATGAGCTTCGTCGGTCCACAACATGTTACTCACCGAATCATCATCTTCCGCGATCTTTTGAAACGCCCACACCGCAAATGCCCTCCGCTTCACTAAATCGCCAGCTAACAGTTGCCGATGGATTTTGTACGGATAGCATCGGAGGGTACGCCTCAGTGCCAAACAAACAGTAGTGTATGGAACGCCGGTGCGACGTGCGACTGCACGAGCGCTGACTTCCCCGTGCATAGGACGAACCCGCTACAGTCTCCATTTCTTCCTGAACTGTCTCAGAAATATTACGCCTTGTGCTCGGTCGGCCACTACGGGGTCTATCGTCTAAACAACCCGTGGCTTCGAACTTCGAAATCATTCTCGCCACAGCTGCATTTCTCATCGGACCTTTACCCGTTCGAATCCCCTTCCTACGGCGATAGGATTGCAACGCTGAACTAGCACATACCCCATTCTGATAATACAGCTTCACTAAAAGCGCCTTTCAGGTAACGTCAACATGCTGCGATTGCTGGCGCATCTGATTCTCTCTCTCATTACAGCTCCTTTTATACACGATTGTCATGTACAGTCACTGACGTTTTGCTGACAAGCGCCTTCTGTCGGACATTTTGTGAACTTTGTTTTTTTTGTTCTAATAAAACCGCACGTCATTCCCAGCATGTGCGTCAATTTTTATCACTCTATCGACATTATTCCGTGGTTTATTGAGTTTTCAAATTTATACTGACTTTTTGATCACCCGATATGTTTAAAAGCTATATAATAGCCGTGGTGCGGCTGGCGCCAGTGTTCTCAACTTACAATGGCATCGCTGCCATCGATTATAGTGTCACCATCTTTGCCTTCCGCGATTCAGACCGGTGGTCGGGTGGTTAAGGGGGAGAGAAAGGAGACAGCGGAGTGGATATTCGCAGGGTCGGAGGTGGCTTACCGTGAGGCCTATGGCACGACACCTGTACGCTATGGGCAGGATCAGCGAGAGATCCCGGCAGTGACTTGATGGGACCTCGGGACTGGTATCACGGTGGTGCACTGTTATGTTTTGGGGCTTTTCTGCAGCGAGGGCATTACAGGTTCTTGTTACTGCCCATTGAAACTGAGATGTGTCTATGGCGTGACGGAGGAAATGTTTGATGCTTGCCGATCTTGCATGTGAAAACGATTCGTCTGCCTTGTCTCTGTGCAGGAAATTATGTGAAGTAAATAACTGATACCACGGCGACGTCTTGCTCTCACGCATTGTTGAATATATTTCGGAATTACTGAATGGTGAAGGTATCCCACGAGTAAAGCAAATGAAGTCATTTGCGCCGTACTAAGGTACCGTTTTATTCTGCTTAAATCTGTATCAGTTATATCTGCATTTATATGCCCTTCTTTAGTTGCAGAAGTTATAGAAGTGTGAAAACAGAGAGCTATGTGGAAAGGGATGTAAGGTTGAAACCCTTCCAATAAGTGAATACCCTCTAACTCTGTATTACTAAAGTTGCCTTTCGATACCAGCACCGACCTCGGGTAAAAAGTGTTATTCGGAGGTTGTCATGGTACTGTAAGTAATTACACTACTGGCCATTAAAATTGCTACACCAAGAAGAAATGCAGATGATAAACGGGTATTCATTGAACAAATATATTATACTAGAACTGACGTCTGATTACATTTTCACGCAATTTGGGTGCTTAGATCCTGACAAATCAGTACCCAGAACAACCACCCCTGGCCGTAATAACGGCCTTGATACGCCTGGGCATCGATTCAAACAGAGCTTGGATGGCGTCTACAGGTACAGCTGCCCATGCAGCTTCAACAAGATACCACAGTTCATCAAGAGTAGTGACTGGCGTATTGTGACGAGCCAGCTGCTCGGCCACCATTGACCAGACGTTTTCAGTTGGTGAGAGAGCTGGAGAATGTGCTGGCCAGGGCAGCAGTCCAACATTTTCTGTATCCAGAAAGGCCCGTACAGGACCTGCAACATGCGGTCGTGCATTATCTGCTGAAATGTAGGGTTTCGCAGGGATCGAACGAAGGGTAGAGCCACGGGTCGTAACACATCTGAAATGTAATGTCCACTGTTCAAAGTGCCGTCAATGCGAACAAGAGGTGACCGAGACGTCTAACCAATGGCACCCCATACCATCACGCCGGGTGACACGCCAGTATGGCAATGACGAATACACGCTTCCAATGTGCGTTCACCGCGATGTCACCAAACACGGATGCGACCATCATTATGCTGTAAACAGAATCTGGATTCATCCGAAAAAATGACGTTTTGCCATTCGTGCACCCAGGTCGTCGTTGAGTACACCATCGCAGGCGCTCCTGTCTGTGATGCAGCGTCAAGGGTAGCCGCAGCCATGGTCTCCGAGCTCCATGCTGCTGCAAACGTCGTCTAACTGTTCGTGCAGATGGTTATTGTCTTGCAAACGTCCCCATCTGTTGACTCAGGGATCGAGACGTGGCTGCACGATCCGTTACAACCATGCGGATAAGATGCCTGTCATTTCGAATACTGGTGACACGAGGCCGTTGGGATCCAGCACGGCGTTCCGTATTACCCTCCTGAACCCACCGATTCCATATTCTGCTAACAGTCAATTGATCTCTACCAACGCGAGCAGCAGCGAGAGGCTACAATCCGACTTTTATCAAAGTCGTAAACGTGATGGTACGCATTTCTTCTCCTTACACCAGGCATCACAACAGCGTTTCACCTGCAACGCCGATCAACTGCTGTTTGTGTATGAGCAATCGGTTGGAAACTTTCCTCATGTCAGCACGTTGTAGGTGTCGCCACCGGCGCCAACCTTGTGTGAATGCTTTGAAAAGGTAATCATTTGCATATCACAGCATCTTCTTCCTGTCGGTTAAACTTCGCGTCTGTAGCATGTCATCTTCGTGGTGTAGAAATTTTAATGGCCAGTAGTGAATTATACGCAAAATTGTTTATTCTGACTGTAGTAAATTGGAGATGTAAGGTCGCTTGTGTGCCACTGTAAATTACTATCGTGTCCTCTGTGTGACAGCCTACTATTGTCAGTGGCTTCAATCATTATTTCTGCCGTATATCGAGTTTTGTATTCGCGGGTTTGCTGAAGCTGACATTGTTAACTTGTGTTGTAATACCTACAAACAGGCAAGTCAAACTGAGTATTCTATGAGCTCAAGATGATATTCTATTATGTGGTTTCTTAGTTTGTTATAGGTTAGAAGTATTTTACGTTTTATTGATATTCTGCTGTTTGTTTTGTCTAAAGAGGAGCTAGTTCTGTGAAGTAGTCGTTTATATTTTATTATTGTGTTACGCCTTTTGTGACTTTTCATGTTAATTGTTTTTAAGAGGCTACAAATGACACTGTATGTTGCAGGTAGCTGAAACTGACAGGGTCGCTTCCTGACAGGGTTGATAGTGGCCCTTTATACGACGGCACATTCGGCTATCCTCCTTCAGTACATTTGTCTCGCTTATATCGTTACTACGTTTGTCGAGTGGAATTAGGGCTTACTGTAATCACCTTATATGTTGAAGTTAAGTACCTCCCTTGCCAGGGCGCGAACCTTCGTGGATATAGTCGTATTCTCATCTGTAAAGATTGATAGTGTTATTAATTTGTTCTCGTCACGTGTATGATTATTTATCTTGTTATATTTAATGTCAGAAAACGTTAAGTGTTAGCGAGGTCCTAATTGCGACGGTGTATTCTCCTCTTGTGGAAACAAATTTGAATGATTTTATTCCTTTTTTTAAGTAGCTTTTAGATGCGTACATTTTGCCTCCATGTTTGGTGTTTTTATGGCTTCCACGTTAATCAAAATTACAATAAAGGTAAATTTGGCAACGGAGGGTTTCGTGTATTTATTAGTTGCTAAGTGGACCATAAGCTAAGTGAAGGAACTCTACAAATATATTTTCAAATTTTTGACAAAGCAAACTTATCCCCTACAAAATACTCTCCATTAAAACTAATACATATGTCCTACCGATGTTTCCAATGTTCGAAACATTTTTTTAGTCATCGTTAGAAATGGTTGACAGCTCCTCCCCCTCATTTTTCTTGACTTCTTCAATGTTGCCAAATAGGTATCCTTTTATGCCTCTTTTCATGCGTTGAAATACGAGAAAGTCTCACAGAGACAAATCGGGCGAGTAAGGTTTGCGGGGCAGCGGAACCATGCCATTTTTAGTAAAATCTGTCTAACAGAGACGGCTGTGTGTGCAGGTGCGTTGTCGTGGTGGAAGAACCAGTCTCCTGTCTGTGAAAATCTTTCCTTAAAATTCGCTGAACCGTGCTCCAAGATAACCCACTAATCACTGATAGTTGATCAATTGTCTATGAGCACAAGCTCTCGAATAGTTTAAATATTTTCGTCGATTCTGGCAATTCATGGACGTCCAGAACTAGGTTTATCATCAATCGACATGTTGCAATTTTTAAATCGAGGAAACCACTCGTAAGCTTGGGATTTTCCCATAGCGTCACCTTGGTAACATATTTTCAACATTAAAACAGTTTCAGCAGCATTTTAAACGAACAGAAAACAAAATTTATCAGCTGCACGTTGTTCACTTAAACTCGCCATCATAAAAAACGAAACAAAGACAAATCAGCGCTAGCACATTCACTGCAGATGAACAGAACAAGCCAGGTCGACGACGCAGGCGGCACTGAAATGGCAATGAGTTGCGCTGTACACGCCTAACGTCAGGAATTATTATTATTTTTTTTTTGAACATCCTCGATTCTTAGTTGACATAGTGTTAACACACAAAGATACCTGAAAACGGAATGTCATCAGCATGTCCTTTAGCCTTGTCATCGGTGCCTTGTAGTTACATACTGTTCATATGTACACGCAATTTTTGTCTATGGGATTCTTTTCTGGATAAAAATGCACAGAACACGAACACAGTATTCAAACAGCTGCTAGGGTGGTAAGAATATTAACCAAAAATATTAGTCCACCTCATTTTAAAGAGCTGTTATGTTGTAATTACATTTGCCAATCAGTCGTACACTTCGAAAATAATATTGATAACTATAGCACAGCTCTGTTCATTACCATGGAACGAGATCAAGGGTAAACTTACATTTACTAAGAAAGAAAAAACATTAATCTCAAAAAATCATTGTCTGTCAAAGGATAAAACTACACAATAAATTTCCAAAAGAGATTACTAATACAAACTTGTTTAAAAAGGTAATTAAAAAGTACCTGTTAACCAGTACATGCTATGCATTGAAGGAGAACGCAGCTAACACAGAGTAGGGATTTGGTTAAAAATTGTAACTTTATATACAGTAACAACGACGATAAAACAAATCATTTCACATTACACTCTCACACTGTTTCTTACCTTATTTCCTTCTCTTCTTTGCAAAAACGTACAGCCAAAGCTATGCAATGTATAATCAACATCTAACATGTAATAGAGGGATCCTGACTGTTTTTCAGGCCAGCATATCTGAAGTTTCGAAACATGAAATGCATAATAGACATCGTCGTTATGGTCCCGACATCAGCAGTTAGTCTGTATGTATGTTATGAAACTATGTTTGTGTATCGTATGCGGTGACTGGGAGTGAGAAGTGAGTGAACAGTGTAGCGCTAGCCTTTACATTACTAAATAACTTTTTGGTTAAACAGTGTTGTACACTGTGGATATAACGAACGAGGTAGCTCTGTTTGGACAATCTAGCCTTGTGTTTTTGTGGTGAATACTCCAGGCTCCATTCAGCCATCTTGATATAGGTTTTCCGTGGTTTATTCAAATTACTTCAGGCAAATGCCGGAATGGTTCCTACTGTATCCCCACGGACGACTGTCTCTCCTATCCTTGTGTATGTAAATGCCTGTATATGCGAGTTACGATTTTTTCTGTTGTTCTTAAATTGTAGTACCAAGACATGTCCACTACCTTTGTCAAATTGACGTACGAATGAATAAAAGTGCTACTGCCACTAACATTGTAGCTATAGTCTCACACTTAATGACAAAAGAATCAGACGCTATTCAGTGTGTATTACTCATTCAGTATACGTAGTGTGTAGTATGAAGTCGTACAAAAGGTAATCGTTAGCATTTGTAATGGAAAAATAGATTATTTCCTAAAAATTTAGCAGTCTGTGACCTGAAAGGCGAAATTTCAAATTCTTCTTCACTTAAGGTAATGTTTCAGTTTATGAGTTCCAAAAAATTTAGTTAGCCTGCTTCAGTCTGCAATAAAAGTCGAACGCCATAATCGACCCAGTACAGAATGATATTGCTTTCTTGGAATACTAAGGGCAGCCTAACACTGCGCTACAAAAGCTGTAAACTAAATTGGTTGGTGAATCACAGGGCTCGCACCGTGTTCCTACGGTGCGCCCTTAGAGACAGGATAAACATTCACGTTAAAGCTTCCGGAGAATTTTAATGCTTTAACTTCCGTAGAGTCTCTAATTTGTTTTAAAGTGGCCTTTGAGGATAATCCTCCGCGTCTTGCACGAAATTTCACCGGTCGTTTCATCGCCTCTCCCCTGCTCATTTTCCTCGGATATTGAGACGGAGAATTAACAAGGAGCCATACTGCCTTTCCTACATCTTCATTATCTCAGAGAGACTGCAGCCTTGCTTCGCAATGTCTATTATTTACATAAAACCTATTCATTAACATACATAATGGGGTACTTTCGTCTCGCATTTACGAAACGATTAAATGTTATACGTTAAGTGATAGTTTTCAGTAATTAATCACTGAGTAACCAATATCCAATATGATGAAGTCTAGGCTGTTTTCGTCAGTAAATAGTATATAAATCTTGTATCTATATTTTCACAGCCTCACCTTTCCTGCTAAATTAATTTTTGACCTGATAACACAGAACATAACAACTATAGTAGACAAAGGTGTTCTGAATTCTATATCTGCGAAGCCGCCGTAAACTGAATTCATTTCAGACCTGCTAGCAGGAATTAAATGTGGTCTGAAGCAGTTTCTACTGATGAGTTACTTCTCTAAACAATAGGTCATTTACATAGGAAAGTGAATTACGAATTTCGTGGGACAGTTTACACTTCAATTTGTGATCATCTTTATTTCCTGGAAATAAATGTCCAGTCGATGTTGAAATCAGGAACGAACACTAGCATCGTATTACCCCCTAAAGTATATTTTTTTTTGTATGTTTCCTTTCTTTTTGAATTCCCGTAACTAAAAACAGAATATTCATAACTAAATTAGAGGGTGAAGGGTGAGACCGACACATTTACTTGAATCACTAAGCCTCGTACGGTTTTATGTCAACTAAAGTTTATAGTATAAAAGCAAAGTTTATACGATCGTAATATTACAGGGGAGATTACTGTACCTTGGATCGCTTCTCAGGCATTCACCTCTAGGCAGTCCAATAATGAGAGTTTAATATATTTTCTTATTGTACCTTTGTGTGCTGATGTCCTTTTTGACAGTACAAAAGTTACTCCAGTGAAGTAAGGCGTTTCCAAATACGTAAAAATGTTTCACAGTACAGAGTGGTCTTGTACCTAGAAACAAATATTCTACTGGAATTTAAAAGTATTTACATAGAGAAAATCGGGTTATTACTTTGTTTAATAGTTGACCTGTTTCATTATTTGTCTACTTACACCAATAATAAGTAAGCGAAATCACATTATGTAGAAGAATAATAAAAAATTAGTTGCAACTTGAATACATTTTGAAACTGAAGGTATTACAAGCTAACAATAATTTTCATTTTCAAGTCTCGTAAAATTGTCACGAGATCAACGAAATATAGTTCATTTGTAAATATCGGTTGTTGCTTGGTAGAAGACCTCCTTCCGTTACAAGGTACCGCACGGCTCATGATTGACAAAGTATGGCTTAAATGTCCACACTTTAAGTGAGTGGTGTTTAAAATACATAGAATTTTACTCGCCATAAAAGTCTGAAACTGAGCAATAAACAATACCTTCCAAATAGCTTTAATATATTCTAAAGCACTTCCACTGGGTGGTCAGAAATAGTCCGAAAAGCTTATAAGGGTGTTGCAGGGTAGTTTGTGCAGAGAAATAATTGTTAACCAAAAAATTCGATGCACTGCACCATTTCCGAGTTAAGTAACATTGAACCGCCAGAGACGGTGTCGCCAAACGAGCCCCTCGTTCGGTTTCCTAAAGCCGAAGAAGAGAACGATACAAAAACTAAACTTGGAACGATAGTAAGGATAAAAACCGAGCCAAAGGTTGGGTAGTGAGCTATCAACAACCTTATAAGCAAACCTGCCAATAATTATATCTGGTGGACCGCTTGAATTTGCGCGTGCAACAGTCTGATTGGTCAACTTCAATCCTAATTAACTCGGAAACGGCGCAACGTATCGATTTCTTTCTTAAATTATTTCTCAGCGCTACGTACCTTGTAATACCCCTACAAGCTTTTCAGGCTGTTTCTGACCACCCTGTACTTGTAGAATTTTAAATATACACAAACGCTCCATGAAACGCAATCTCATGCCTCACAACATCAAAAACGGCAAAAAAATGCTGGAAATTTCTTATAGTAGTCTCTAGTGTCCATTGCTTCATGTGACGAAAATCACTGAATTGAAACACCGACTAAGAAACATCGCGTGTTCCTAGGTACACTATCCCTCTCTCCCCCACATTAACTTCATTCACGCCAAGCGCAGTGACAATGGAATTATTTCCGTTAGGAAATCTTTCTAATTAAGACGTGCAATCGTTCACGAAAATTGCTTGAAGTGAAAGCACGGTTCCTTAAATTGGCCACGGTGACGTATTGGTTCGGCATACTCCAGTATAGTTATTGCTTCCTCGTTACTGCCTTCGAAGATTGCTCTTAAGTCATATAGATCTCACTCCCACACAGATTTACAAGCGGTGGCTCCAGGCGTGAGAAAGGCCTAACAGTCTCCGGCTATAAGTACACGCTTAGACACCTTTAGGCAGCACTAAAGTGTCATTAACTGACTGCAACTGTCACTGCTTTTACGTCAAACTCAAATAGGGAAATACGAAAAAAATGAGTGGTTCTGATTAGCCTTCTTTATTCGTCTAGTGTCTAGACTCTAAACAATGGGACTGAAAACAGAAAGACTTCGCGGAATTCCCAGCAGTGGTGAGATAACTTCTCTTATTGTGGACCTGTTTGTCTTCTTGGATACGTAGCGAACTGCTAATCAAGCCTTTTTCTGGAGGTACACTTTATGACCTTTCGAGGCTTTGTCTTTGAGGAAAGCTACTCGATTGTGGAGCGGGAAAGGGGCTCGGGAAGTTAAGTTTCGATTGATCCCTTAATTCACGAATGTGACGGATCAGGTTTCATAAACCATGACTAACCCGCGCAGGAATTGCTGCAAATGGCTGTGTCAATTTTTTTTACTTATTCTTTTCTCGTTAAAACTGATCAAGGACAAGACCCAGAGCACACCCAGAATTTTGAAACCCGGCATTCCACTGGCTGTAGTGTAGTCGTTTATTTGAAACTTGAGAAATGTCAGATTTACAATGGTTAACCGCAACTGTATGCTTCAACACACCTACAGTGCAAAGTCAGCTTGAAGTCGACTCATGCAGTTCGATTTCGACTCATGCAGTTTCAAGCATTCAAATGAGAATGGTAAGAATAAGAAAAACGTCAGACCAGTCTGACGTATCATATTTATCTGCGGTGCTGAGGTTTCACAAAATTTCCCACACTAGTCAATAATACATCCTGTTGTGTTTGTTCATTAGCAGCTTCAGTACACATATTTATGACTATCAAATTGATATTCTTCTATGTAAGTGTAGTATCGAGTACACTCAGCGAACACAAGTGGAGGAATACAATTACTAAACAAATTATGGAGCTTTGTGCAAAATGTCACCATTTCTGCGAACGTTTGACTATACAGCTATGAGAAAAGTAAAACACAATTTCCAAACATTAACAACCCACGAACAGTGCTACAGCTTTCTTCCGAACAATTGTGGTTTAGTAATCTTCCTTTCATGTACCAAGGCCGATGACCACCATGACAATTACGTCACTCACGGTATTGTCCACATAGTAGCATGAGAAACTATAAAGTTAGCTTCCCATACGATTATTAGAGCAGAATGAGATCCGCACTGTAATAATATCGCTATCTGTGAGACATCAGAGCTCTCAGTATTTTCCAGCATCATCTCTGTCTATATTTCTACTTGTTATATTGTCCGTCTATGAACCATTCCAAAACTTCAACTTGTTATGTTGGAAAGCCCATTCCCATTCTCAGAGCAGACAGTTACTTCCTGTTCATGCGCTAGGTCGTCATCCTTATCAGGCCTTCCAAGTGGCTAGGCAAGACCTTACTATGGTAAGAACTGGAGTCCAGATTTTTCGGCGGCTCTGCTGAACTCACATGACCTTTAGAGTAGCAGCACATTTAAGGTTGACTAAACTACAGATAAGACACGGTTTCTTGTGTAAGAGCAAGAAACCTAGATAATGGTGAGGTGTAAGGCACGAGAGAAGGATTTCGCTATTCACATCTATTCATGAATGCATTTGCAGCATTTCGTAACCATTTGTTCGGTGACTAGATTGAGGTCCACGGTAATCAAGCGTCGAGACGCATTCTACTGGTTCGTATAATAATAAGCAGTAGTGAGAACGAAGCCTTTCGAGACGGCAATGTTGTATAAAACATTCTCGGATTTTTAGCCACGTCAGTTCAGGGTAAGACCTCGAGCTTTCGACGATTTCCACCATCGTCTTCGTCAGGAGCAACTGTCAAAATCGCTGCTGTGGTGGCCTTCTATAGCACAAAGACGGCTTCTGATTGGCTGGTAGTTACGCCATGCTGCCGCAGGTAGTGTCAACGTCTGCGCTGGAGCGCCACCGCTCCCGGAGTAACGTAAACATTTTGACGTATATCTCTGGTTCTTCTCTGCACCAAGAGCTCGCTTCCAAGCACTGTTAAGATTATATCTACCTCACGTTTGAAGGTTTTCTCACAGTCTTACTTCTACAACCTGCTTAATTACAAGGGTTGTCCAGAAAGTAAGTTCCGATCGGTCGCGAAATGGAAACCACTGTGAAAACCAGAAACGTTTTATTTCCAACAGTTAGGTTCAGCTTCCACCTACCTCTCCACGTAGTCGCCGCTCCAATTTCGAGTGTTGTCGTAGTGTTGTATCAACTTTCCAATAACCTAGTCGTAGAAAGCAGCCGCCTGTGCTTTCGGCCAGTTATCTGCAGTGGTCTGCAGATAACTGTGGAAAAATTTTGTCTTCTTAGCCAGTGGTTCTTGTGAACAGAGATGAGACTCGGGGGGAGACAATTGCGGACTGTATTGAGGGTGATCAAACACTTCTCACCGGAAACGCAGCAGGAGCGTTTTCATTGCCCCTGCAGTGTGCGGCCGAGAATTGGCATGAAGAAGGAACTGCTCGACAATTGTGTTATGGGGGCTGCATGACACAGGCGAAATCTCTAACCAGGACCTCATACTTGGTGCGAGACGCTATTCCCTACACATTTGTATGTGCTCACTGTTCACTCAAAACTGAAAAGAGCGACGCCACACGATCGATGGGCATACTGTAGACACTGCCCAACACATCTGTGCAAAGCTTTATCGGACTTTCCCAGTGGTTTCCATTTCGCGACCGATCGGGACTTACTTTCTGGACAACCATTGTACGAAGCCCCAGTATCTGTAAGGCTGGGACAAAACTTTTGTTCCTTCATACAATATTTTATGTTTGTTTGCAAGGTTGTTCCCGGCAACTGCAAATTTCACCTGTTTTGAATTTTTAATATACCGTTTACGTTCTGCACAAAGGCCAGTAGCCCTACAGGTGGATTGACCAAAGTAATTGCTTCCACACTCAAATGGGATGTTGTAAATCCTAGAAATTCTGAGGCCAAGGCTGTTCTTAACGGGGCTTAGCATCTACTTTATATTCTTAGGTGGCCAGAAAATACATCTGATTCCCCGTCTATTTTGCTGGATTTAGCACCGTAAAAGGGATGGAATGCAGTCGGTGGCTCATCACATGAATGTTCAATATTTCTAGGTTTCTTTTCTTGGAGACTTGATATCACGTGACCCATAGCCATTCTTTCGGAACACATACTTCAGATGATTAATTTCGTCATGGAAGTGGTTTTCGTTAGAAACTGATTCTGCTCTGTATATTAGTGTATTTAAAGCTGCTCTCTTCTGGACTGGATGGTGAAAACTATCGGCCCCGAGCTATAAATCTGTGTGGGTCGGCTTGCGGTACACTGAGTGGTCGAGGCGTTCATACGACTTTCCAACCAGAATATCTAAAAACGGCAGCCTTCCCTCTTTCTGTGTCTTGGCGGTGAGCTGAACATTTAGATGCATGCTCTTCGTATGTTCCTGGAGGTGCTCAACACCTTCTACCCCATGTGGCCAGTTGCAATGTGTCCTCCGCAGGAACCTTTGTAAATAGTGAGATCACGTACCGGCTGACTAAAATATCATTTGACCACAGTGGAATACCTTCACTGTGGACTTGAAGTAACCCGTATAGTCTAAGAGGCCTAAGAGCTCTGTACAGATCACCTAAGGTCCACAAATAAGGTACTCAACTGAGACCACTTGATAGCGCCATTGGTTAGAGACTGGCCAAATATTTAATTAAGCTGATGAATCCGATAGTTGGCCACTGTGAACATCGCATCAAAAACAAAGTATGTGTTCCGAAAGAACGGCTACGGGTCATGTGATATCAAGTCAGCGTTCTCCAAGAAAAGAAACCTAGAAATTTTTGGGATTTGAGGTCCGCCAGTTACGCAAAACACCGTTTTTCTCAGTACCCAAACATGTTTCGGCACCACTCTACCGTCATCAGTGGGTTTTCGTTTTTATTTATTCTGCAATGTGAACATTTTTGTTTCATGATTATAAAATTATGTGCATATTTAGTTCAAACAACAGATCGTTTCTTTTTGTAAACACCTTTACCTTTGGTGAACATGAATTTTCTGGACCACTTTTGTGTTAATTATTACAGGTAGCTTGCCATCTGCAACCAAACGATGTTGATGAGAAAGTTTTTTTTGCTGAGAGTTAACCTATCTTCTAGAGTATAATTTAGTTTTTCGCGATGTTTTCGCGCCTCTGTTCGTATTTACTTACGTTTTCATGTGGCAAGCACTTCCATTCTTCGCATCATGCTGAGATTTTGTGATGCATACGTAGCTATAATATTTTCCTCAAATAACATAGTAAAACGCTTTTCACTACACTAGAACACAGTGTGATTATGGTTTGTTATGTGTGTTTCTTAGCTGTGCGTGTCGTCTTTTGTATGGTACTCCTATTTGTGTGTAAATGGTGCGTCTTTGCAGATTTTAGTGGTTTTTTTTCGTGTGTGTGTGTGTGTGTGTGGTGTGTGTGTTTGTTTACGTGCGTGTGTACATGCTTGCGTGCGTGAGCTTGTGTGTAGACTTCATCTGTTTGTGCTGTTTTTATTTGTAACGTTCATTTAATGTGTTAAATAGTGTGCCCTTGCATAGTGTAGTGTATTCGTTTAAGACCTGTTTTCCTTCCGATATTGCCTTCTGTATGTGGAAGTTTTCCTCAATGGTCAGTTTTCTGTATAGGCTGTGGCTGGGTTTTAGTATTCTTAATTCTGTTTCTATTGTGGTTCGGTGGTGATTGTTAGCTACAAGGTGGTCAGCAAATGTGCTATGGGAGCTGTTGCTTTTTAAAGCTCTGAGATGTTCCGAATATCTTGTTTTGAAGTTTCTGCATGTTTGTCCTATGTATACTGACTGGCAAGTGTTGCATGTGAGTTCATATATTCCTGACCTGTTAAATTTATCCATGGGTATTTCTTGTGTTCTGATCTTTTTATGCGTTGTGTTCTCCGTCCTGTATCCTATTTGTAGTCCCTGTTCCTTTAATATGTTGCCTATTATGTGAACAATCTTGTTACTGTAGGTGAGTATGTGCCATTTCGTTTTGTGTGTGTGTTGTTCCTCTGTTGTGTCTTACGTGTGGTCATTGTTTGTGTTTTGTGTTGTTCCTTGCTGGGTGAGGATTTGTGTGTGTGTGGTGTGTTCATTTTTGTACTGTTTGCATATTTTTTGATTTAACTTGTCTACGATATGGGTAGTATAACCATTTTCTCCTGCTACTTGTTTTATTGTGTTTAGTTCTTGTGTGTAGTTCTATTTGTTCATGGGTATTCTGTTTAATCTGTGGAGCATCAATCTGAAGTTTACATGCTTATGTGTCAATGGGTGGTTTGACAGGTTGTGAATGGTGGTGCTTGTGGTTGTCGGTTTTCTGAATATTGTGAAGTTGTGTGTGTTGTTTGTTTTTTGTATGGTGAGATATAGAAAGTGTAGTGAGTTGTTAGTTTCTGTTTCTAATGTGAAGTTAATTTTTGAGTGTAAGTTGTTTATTTCATTGTGTAGCTGTTCAATGTGTGTATGTGGTTCATCAATCAGGCATATTATGTCATCGACATAACGGTACCAGTATAGTGATTTCCCTAAATCGTTTCAGGCAAATGCCGGGATGGTTCCTTTGAAAGGGCACGGCCGATTTCCTTCCCAATCCTTTCCTAACCCGAGCTTGCGCTCCGTCTCTAATGACCTCGTTGTCGACGGGACGTTAAACATTAACCACCTACCATCTCCCAAGGTACCAGTACATAACTTTGTAGTTCTTTGGTTTGGTTGTGGAAAATACTTATTATAGCGACGTATGCATCACAACATCTCAGCATGATGCGGAGAATGGAAGTGCTTTCCACATGAAAACGTAAGTAAATACGAACAGAGGCGCGAAAACATCGCGAAAAACTAAATTATACTCTAGAAGATAGGTTAACTCTCAGCAAAAAAAACTTTCTCATCAACATCGTTTGGTTGCAGATGGCAAGCTACCTGTAATAATTAACACAAAAGTGGTCCAGAAAATTCATGTTCACCAAAGGTAAAGGTGTTTACAAAAAGAAACGATCTATTGTTTGAACTAAATATGCACATAATTTTGTAATCATATAACAAAAATGTTCACATTACAGAATAAATAAAAACGAAAACCCACTGATGATGGCATAGGGGTACCGAAACCTGTTTGGGTACTGAGAAAAACGCTGTTTTGCGTAACTGGCGGACCTCAAATCCCAAAAATTTTAACTGCAAACACGGCCAATACAAGGAGCTCTAAATCAAAAGATGGAAACCCAGAAATGTTGAACATTCACGTGATGAGCCACCGGCTGCATTCCTTCCCTTTTGTGGCGCTACATCCGGCGAAATAGGAAGAGTTCTGGGAAGACGAGGAATCAGATGTATTTTCTGCCCACCTAATAAGATAAAGCAGATTCGCTACGCCCTGTTAAGGACAGCCTCGGCCTCAGGATTCCTGGGATTTACAACACCCCATGTGCGTGCGGAAACAATTACATCGGTCAGTCCACCCGTAGCGCTTCCGACCGCTATGCAGAACATCAACGGCATATTAAAAATCGAGAACAACTTTGTAAACAAACATAAAATATTGTTTTAAAAAACAAATGTTTTGTCCTTGGCTTCCAGATACTTGGACTCTATAATTCACGAGGCTGTAGAAATAACAATCTGTGAGAAAACCATCAAATGTGACGGTGGGTATAACCTTATCGGTACTTGGTAGCGAACTCTCGGTACAGAGAAGACCCAGAGATATTCATCGCAATGTTTACGCCACGATTGGAACGGTGCATCACCAGTGCAGATGCTGACACCATCTGCGACAGCATGACGTAACTACCAGCCAATCAGAAGCCGTCTTTGGGCAGTAGAAGGCCACCACAGCAGCGGTTTTGACAGTCAGTTGCTCCTGAGGAAGATGATGGTGGAAATCGTCGAAAGCTCGAGGATTTACCCTGAAGTGCCAGGAAGTCCGTGAATGTTTTGTACTACAATAAGCAGGAAGCCGAAGGACAGAGAGCTTGCTATCTCACACAGGAAGTGAGGTGCAGAGTCTCGTGACTGGGACCCGTACGCTACCACCTTTTATCGCCTTGTCGACTAAGTTCCGGTGATCAAAACTGGGGCAGAACTGAGGTTTGAATCGATACCTCCGAATGGAAATCAACCGCTCTTGTGTGCCTTAACGATGCCAGTCACGATAGCGGACAAATTCAGTTCTTTCCGTGGCCTCTTCTAGTTCTTTGTGGTTCCTTTAGTTACAGATCTGCATCGAACCTGCAACTGGAAACCGTCCGAAACTCCACTTTTACTACACTAAGCTAGAACACAGTTACTGCGTCGATATAGTTGACAGAAATTTACCCGTGTGCGGTTACGCACTTGTTTGACTGCAAAGCTAGAGAAACAGGCCGAGACAACAGAAAATCTATTTAGCTCAAGGAAATGAATTAAAACTTTTTGTAATGTCTGTATAACCTCTACCTGAGGATATACAAAGTGTCACTTACATTGACGATCGTGCTATGATTGCTCAAGGCAAGATAGTTGAAACTGTACAGGAGACTTTGTTGACAATCCTAGACACCCTCTATACATGCTACTAAAGGAACCGTTTCAATGGAAACTGCTGCAAAGAAACATGTTTTTCCCAACTGAGGAACAGAGAGGCAAAGAAGAACTTAAACCTTTGCTGGTTGGGAACAACACGGTAGACTGCGCAACTTCAAAATACTTAGGGGCTACGTCGGAACAAAACTTCGTCTTTTAAACAGTATTGTCCGAACATGAATATGAAAGTATCATGGGTAATGCTGTGCGCAAACTGACACCAATAGCTGGGGGAGCACTACTGAAACCATTAATTCCACAATCGCATGACAGTTGTGGGATCCTGAGAAACGCGGTCTTCTCATAACTAAACAACATTATAATGCTGTTCCTGACTGAGAAACCCAGTGTGTAATCTTTCTTTTCATAGGGTGAAACAGCTAAGACAACTCACTCCGAATACAGCCTCCGGTCACGTTAATATGACAACCTGTCAATAGCTTGAATAACCACCTTTTTCAGCTAGAGAAGTGCAGGAAGAGAAACAGTGACCTTCTGGAATGTACCGACGGGGATGTGGAACCTTGCTGACTCCAGTTCCTTGCCCACTTGTTGTAAGTTTCTAGGCTGATAATTCATGGAGCGAGCAGCCCGATCGAGAGAGTTCTATAGATACCCATCTAGATTTTAATCCCGGTAGTTTGGTGGCCAGTGAGTAGAGTCAACTCATTCTGGTGCTCGTCGTACAACGCACATATACTGTGATCTGTCTGATACATTGACCTGCTGCCAAACACCACCGTCCCGAGGAAAAACACACTGCTTGTAGTGGTGGACATGGTCCCCAACGATAGATGCATCGTTATGTTCACCCCTTGTGCCTTTCAGAATGTTGTGGTCACCCAAGGAATGCAAAAAAATGGAAAAGTCCTCAGACCGTAACGATCCATTTGGTTGCAGGTAGTTTGCTTTCAGACGTTTAACACCGTACACGTCAAGGACCATCTCTCCGATGGAGCAAAGAAAGTGTTTCATCTGTAAAGGCTACTTGTTGCCATTCAGTGGCAGTCCAGTTAGGGTACTGGCGTGCAAATTCCACTCTCCGTCACTGATGAACAACTCTCTGCATGGGTGTATGAACCAGACTGCTACTGCGCAGATCCATACGCAACAACGTTCGCGGAACGATCGTTGAGAAGATGCTGCTGGTAGTCCCTTGGTGCTCAACAGTTCCACACCTGTTCTCCCGTACACGTCTCCGCAACCATCGTTCACCCCTGTCATCTACGGCCCGTTGTGCACCACACTGCCTCGGCGCCGGTTCTGAATAGCGCCACTTAGCCATGCAAGTATACTATACTGAGGGCGGCACGCGAACAGTTTACAAACTTAACTGTTTCGGAAATGCTTCCGTCCTTGGCCGGAAAACCAATGGTCATGCCGTACACGACGTCACAAAAACAGCTTCTTCTCCCCATTATGACAACGACTGTACTCTTTAACTTGTCCCCCGACATGTACCCTCCTCTGTTAGTACTGCTACATGCCGTCTGTGAGTGGCTATTGGACGTTGACGTCGAACATAAGCGATGGTCGCATTAATTTAAACCGACAGCGTATATCCAGAATGAATAAATATATCAAGGTGCAGCTTTCGCCAAGCTATAGTGGACAATATGGCACATTTCCTGACTTTCGCACGTAATTTTTTTCCTTTATAGTCCCCAAATTACAACTACTTTCTATTCTCTAATGAAATTATGTACTTTTTTCTGTAGTATTTGAATGAAGCTTCTAAGAGAACTCCAACGACACACCATGTCTGGGACTTGATCAAATAGTTTCAAGATCATAGCGACGAAAGCCACTGTTCCGCCAACATGAGGAGAGGTTCCACAAATATCAGCCCTATTGTACCAAATGTAAGAGAATAAGAACTCAGATATGCTTCCTGTGTATACCTGTGCGCTTGAAGAACATCAGTTTGTTCTGCTGTTGTAGCAGTCATACACTACTGGTCATTAAAATTGCTACACCACGAAGATGACGTGCTACAGAGGCGAAGTTTCAAATGGCTCTGAGCACTATGGGACTTAACATCTTAGGTCATCAGTCCCCTAGAACTTAGAACCAGTTAAACCTAACTAACCTAAGGACATCACACACATCCATGCCCGAGGCAGGATTCGAACCTGCGACCGTAGCAGTCGCGCGGATCCGGACTGCGCGCCTAGAACCGCGAGACCACCGCGGCCGGCTGACGCGAAGTTTAACCGACAGGAAGAAGCTGCTGTGATATGCAAATGATTAGCTTTTCAGAGCAGTCACACAAGGTTGGGGCCGGTGGACACCTACAACGTGCTGACATGATGAAAGTTTCCCGCCGATTTCTCAAACACAAATAGCAGTTGACCGGCGTTGCCTGGAGAAACGTTGTTGTGATGCATCGTGTAAGGGGGAGAAATGCGTACCATCACGTTTCCGACTTTGATAAAGGTCAGATTGTAGCCTATCGCGATTGCGGTTTATCGTATCGCGACATTGCTGCTCGCGTTGGTCGAGATCCAATGACTGTTGGCAGAATATGGAATCGGAGGGTCCAGGAGGGTAATACGGAACGCCGTGCTGGATTCCAACGGCCTCGTATCACTAGCAATCGAGATTACAGGCATCTTATCCGCATGGCTGTAACGAATCGTGCAGCCACGTTTCGATCCCTGAGTCAACAGATGGGGACGTTTGCAAGATAACAACCATCTGCAAGAACAGTTCGACGACTTTTGCAGCAGCATGGACTATCAGCTCGGAGGCCATGGCTGCGGTTACCCTTGACGCTGCATCACAGACAAGAGCGCCTGCGATGGTGTACTCAACGATGAACTTGGGTGCACGAATGGTAGAAAGTCATTTTTTCGGATGAATCCAGATTCTTTTCACAGCATCATGATGGTCGCATCCGTGTTTGGCGACATCGCGGTAAACGCACATTGGAAGCGTGTATTCTTCATCGCCATACTCGCCTATCACCTTGTGTGATGGTATGGGGTGTCATTGGTTAGACGTCTCGGTCACCTCTTGTTCGCATTCATGGCACTTTCAATAGTGGACGCTACATTGCAGATATGTTACGACCCGTGGCTCTACCCTTCATTCGATTCCTGCGAAACCCTACACTTCAGCAGGATAATGCATGACTGCATGTTGCAGGATTTCTGGATACAGATAATGTTCGACTGCTGCCCTGGCCAGCACATTCTCCAGATCTCTCACCAATTGAAAACGTCTGGTCAATGGTGGCCGAGCAACTGGCTCGTCACAATACACAAGTCACTACTCTTGATGAACTGTGGTATCGTGTTGAAGCTGCACGGGCAGCTGTACCTGTACACCCCATTCAAGCTCTGTTTGACTCAATGCCAGAGGTGGTTGTTCTGGGTATTGATTTCTCAGGATCTATGCACCCAAATTGCGTGAAAATGTAATTACATGTAAGTTGTAGTATAATATATTTGTCCAATGAATACCCGTTTATCATCTGCATTTCTTCTTGGTGTAGCAATTTTAATGGCCAGTAGTGTACAATTTGCTCGTAAAACTATTGAGACATTCACCATGTGCACGACAGTGAAAAAAAGTGAGTGTCGTTTCTGGCTATTAACGCCAAACTATTAGAGCAGTAGTGCAGTTGTATGCTTAAGTGAACTTGTAGAAACTGGAAATGTGGAGAACAGAGTACGCTAAGTAAAAAGAAGAGGGACTGACGAAAGAAATAAAACTAACATTTCATCAGCAGGACCGCACAGTGAAAATGTCACTAAGACGCATCTTATACAAACGAGAGGAATCGATCAAACGGGTGTTCAGCGAACAGTACATTCCATCGCACTTCATCCTTCTCTCTTTTAGCTGCATCTACAGCTTCATGTGGATGACTTACATAATTGGTTAAATCTCTCCGAATGTTACCTACTAAAAGTGCAAAGTGGTGCAGCATATCTAGGTAACATTTTTTTTTTCTTTTTGAGGTAGAAGCATCGTTTACAAACCGTGGAAAAGTCAATCTCCCTAGTGGGCACTAATAGTCAGTTGAAAATGCAAGCTCACTAGAAGTGGATAAAACAACGGTCTCGGTCCATCAACGATTGGGAGTATTTTTCGAGATCCTCGTCTTTGATCTCTGTTTTGTTGATGATTAAAAACACTCAAGTACCTCGAGTTCCCAAGATACGCTGCTGCCGCAGTTATTGGAAGACATCCCACTGAACATGAGGCAGTCAGTGTGGCACCAACATGACGGCTGTCCCTCCCATTCCGTACATTAAATGACAGACAGTCTTAGGGGAGCATTGGAACGGTCATTCAGGAAACGCAAGTTGGTCTGCACGCTCGCCAAACTTAACACTTCTACACTTTTATGCATGGCGGAAAGAAGAGATATATTAGAAAAAAAATGGTCCACATGGCTCTGAGCACTATGGGACTTAACATCTCAGGTCGACAGTCCCCTAGAACTTACAACTACTTAAACCTAACTAACTTAAGGACATCACAGACATACATGCCCGAGGCAGGATTCGAACCTGCGACCGTAGCAGTCGCGCGGTTCCGGACTGAAGGGCCTAGAACCGCTCGGCCACCGCGGCCGGCGATACATTAGAAAACACCAACGCCTCCCTAAGGCATTTAATGCCTTGTAACACTGGCCTGTACTGCCGTTAACTTCAGAAGAAATTCAACGTGCAGTATTGTTTCTCGATAAACATTTTACAGAATGTACCAATGTTCAAGGTCAACATATTGAGCACTTGGTTTGACAGCTATGATAACAATCACATGATTTAGGTGTTTGCTTGCATTTGGTATAATACGTCAGATGTTTGTGGAACCTCGTCTCCCGCCGCTGGTGCAGTGGTTTGAGGCGCTGTTATCTTGATACTATTAGATCAAGTCTCACAGGTGTCATGCCGTTTACGTTCTTATCGAAGCTTCTTTCAAATGCCACAGAAAAAGGGTATAGATCCATTTAAAAAATAATGAGGGCGTCGTAATTCGACGACCATAAAAGATAAAAATTACCTCTGCGACGCCGTCGCAGTCTTTGGCGTAGCCACTGTGTCTGCTGCTAACAAGTGGTGCAGAAGTCGTAGCAAAACTAAAGTTGGTAGGCCTCTTAGTACTTTTAACAGATGACGTCTGTTCAAATTTTCCGCCAGTCGCATAAGAGTGCCGCTGTAACGGTGGAGAGCGTTGATTACCTTTTACATTGGGCATGGTGGCTTACTGTTAGTCAAGTATGTCTTTAAGGAGATAAAGACGCCAGTATCAACACATCACTGAGTCCGAACGAGGTCGTGTAATACTGCTATGAGAAGATGGATGTTATTCTGTAACGTTACAGAAAGATTTGGCAGGAATGTACCCACTGTACCTGATTGCTGGCAGTATTGATCACGAAAGTGCGGTTGCAATAAGTCCAGGCCCAAGACGCCACTTGGCAGTACCGAGAGAGCGGACGATCGTGTTAGGCATAAGTCTCTGGCGCATCGTACTGCATCTGCAGCAGCAATATCAGCAGCAGTTGGCACCACAGTGACACAAAGAACTGTTACATATCGGTTACTTCGAGGAAAACTCCGAGACAGACTCCCTGTATCGTGCTCGCCGTTGTCCTCAAACCTCCGCCATTTGCGACTTCAGTGGTGTCAAGCGAGAGGACACTGGTCGGCAGGGTGCAGGTCCGTTGTGTTTCCTGATGAAAGCTGGTTCTGCTTCATTGCAATTGATGGGCATATGTTGGGTATAATCAGGCCAATTGACGGCCTGAAACCAACCCGTCTGAATTCTACACACACTGGAACTACACCTGCAATTATCGTCTGGGGTACGATTTTGTATGGCAGCAGGAGCGCCCTGACTGCAGATTTATAGGTCAGTCTGGTTATTCGACCTATTGTGCATCCATAGATGAACAGCATTCCAAAGTGCTGGGGGGGCGACGGTGTTTCCAGCAGGATAAGGCTCCCCTGCATATTTTTGCTGTAACACAAAATGCTCTGCATAGAGTCTACATGTTGCCTCTGCCTGCTTGATCACCAGATTCGTCTCCACTCAAGCAGATGTGGGACATCATCAGTCAACAACTCCAACGTCATCCACAACCAGCTATATCCGCCCTTGTATAGACCGTACGACAGGCATGGAACATCATCCCACAAACTGACAACAGTCACCTATACAACAGAATGGATGCATATTTGAATGTTTGTATTCGACATTCTGACGTTACACCGGTTATTAATGTACCAGCATTTCACATTTGCAAATGGATCTCGCACCTGCATTAATCCGTGCGCTTGCAATATTAATCACTTTAACATGTTACCTAAACAAATGTTTTCATTATTCTGTATTATTATTTTCTGGAGTCGCGATATTTTATTCCGTCAGTATATTTATTCATTCTGGATGTGTCTGGAGTGGCCTGTCATAGCTGGCTCACGCGGTATACAGAACGTAGACGGTGTGCTATCTACTTCCTCTGAAATGCTAATAATTTCCGTATCCGTCCATATGATACATCCCTTGTCAATTTCACATTTGTTACATGCAGCCTTAATGGTATTGCCGTTTCAATGGTCAACTATTCATAAAAGTGATGTCTCAGGTCTTAAAGTTACCTGCTGTGAAATGCCAATAATTTCCGTATCCGCCCATATGATACCTCTCTTGTCAATTTCACATTTGTTACATGCAGCCTTAATGGTATTGCCGTTTCAATGGTCAACTATTCATAAAAGTGATGTCTCAGGTCTTAAAGTTACCTGCTGTGAAATGCCAATAATTTCCGTATCCGCCCATATGATGCCTCTCTTGTCAATTTCACATTTGTTACATGCAGCCTTAATGGTATTGCCGTTTCAATGGTCAACTATTCATAAAAGTGATGTCTCAGGTCTTAAAGTTACCTGCTGTGAAATGCCAATAATTTCCGTATCCGTCCATATGATACCTCTCTTGTCAATTTCACATTTGTTACACGCAGCCTTAATGGTATTGCCGTTTCAATGGTCAACTATTCATAAAAGTGATGTCTCACGTCTTAAAGTTACCACCAGTGAATAAAGCACAATTTTACCTCAGTATTCTTTAGAGCCAACAAGCAATATTCTGCTTTGCCGTTGAGAGGGTCATGCATCAGGAGTTTACGAATTCCCGCATTGTGCGACGACTAGGCACTCCTTTATTGAATGGCACCTCCATTGGGCACGGTCCGAAGTAATGACGTTAGCTGCACCGACGTCTGCGTCACGCACGTTTTCGGACGTGTCTGCTCAACGGGAAGCGATGTCCGGCGCGCAGAGCAATTGCAGTGACGTAGACGGCGCACGTGCGTTTAAACGGCAGCGCGGCGGCGCTGCGCTAAACGGCGCCATTGGCCGGCTGCCGATCGCCATCTGCATGATAATGGCGGCTCCTAACGAGGCGAACCGCGCGCGACACGCACAATTTGCGGCCAATTACTGCCCTCCCCTACCCCACAACGCTGTGGGCTGGACGTGGGCGACGATTACAGGGTCAGTCCGATCCCGAGCTACTGCCACCTACTCGGGATGTGCGGGTCACACTTGTTTCTTTTGCATTTGTCGCTACCGGAAAATTTTGCTGCCTCTCTCACGTTCGGTGGCAGAGGATCGAGATAAAGAATACACTACCGGATTTAAAACACTATTTCTGTATCTGCGAAAACAAACACGATTCTACGCTCCTCTCTTCAGAAGCTGTCGTCTCCTACCGTTACAATTAGATAACCCCTATACATAATATGAGAGTTCAGACGCCCTCTCCACGCAGTCAAGATACACACAGTAGATTCTCATTCCGTCGTGGGTACAGGACAGATATTTACCAAAGAAAAATTGCCAAGCACCACTATATTTTCAGAAGTTATTTTATTTAGACGACCAGTTTCATCGTCTCATTAATATCATCTTCAGTCATCTATGCACTCCATCTATACATACATCGATGCATACATAACTGGAGCCATTAGTGTCTTCATTTCGTGAATTCTGAAACGAAAGCACAAACAGTCACACCTTAAGGCTTTTAGAAGTCACAGATTCCAGATATTTGTTGTTGTTGTTGTTGTTGTTGTTGTAGTCTTCACTCCAAAGACTGGTTTGATGCAGCTCTCCAGGCTACTTTATCCTGTGCAAGCTTCTTCATCTCCAAGTAACTACTGCAACCTACATCCTTCTGAATCTGCTTAGTCTATTCATCTCTTGGTATCCCTCTACGATTTTTACCCTCCACGCTGCCCCCCAATACTAAATTGATGATCCCTCGATGCCTCAGAATGTGTCCTACCAACCGATCCCTTCTTATAGTCAAATTGTGCCACAAATTCCTCTTCTCCCCAATTCGATTAGAACCTCCTCATTAGTTACGTGACCTACCGATCTTATCGTGAGCATTCTTTGTAGCAACACATTTCGAATGTTTCTGTTCTCTCTTCTTGTCCAAATTATTCATCGCCCATGTTTCACTTCCATACAAACACTTTCAGAAAAGACTTCCTGACATAAATTTATAATACTCGATGTTAACAAATTTCTCTTCTTCAGAAACGCTTTCCTTGCCATCGCCAATCCACATTTTATATTCTCTCTACATCGACCATCATCAGTTATTTTGATCCCCAAATAGCAAAACTCATTTACTACTCTAAGTGTCTCATTTCCTAATTTAATTCCCTCACCATCACCTGATTGAATTCGACTAAATTTCATTATCCTCGTTTTGCTTTTGTAGATGTTAATCTTATGCCCTCCTTTCAAGACACTGTCCATTCCGTTCAACTGCTCTTCCAGGTCCTTTGCTGTCTCTGACAGAATTACAGTGTCATCGGCAAACGCGAAAGTTTGTATTTCTTCTTGATGGATTTTAATTCCTACCCCAATTTTTTCTTTTGTTTCCTTTACTGCTTGGTCAATATACAGGTTGAATAACATCGGGGATAGGCTACAATCCTGTCTCACTCCCTTCCCAGCCACTGCTTCCCTTTCATGCCTCTCGACTCTTTTAACAGTCATCTGGTTTCTGTACAAATTGTAAATAGCCTTTCGCTCCTTGCATTTGATCCCTGCCATCTTCAGAATTGGAAGAGAGTATTGCAGTCAACATTGTCTACAAATGCTAGAAACGTATGTTTGCCTTTTCTTAATTTATATAAGTTTGTAGGGTCAGTACTGCCTCACGTGTGCCATCATTTATACGGAATCCAAACCGATCTTCCTCGAGTTCCGCTTCTACCAGTTTTTCCATTCGTCTGTAAAGAATTCGTGTTAGTATTTTACAGCAGTGACTTATTAAACTGATAGTTCGGTAATTTTCACACCTGTCAACACCTGTTTTCTTTAGGATTGGAATTGTTATGTTCTTCTTGAAGTCTGAGGGTATTTCGCCAGTCTCATAAATCCAGCTTACTAGATGGCAGAGTTTTGTCAGGGCTGGCTCTCCCAGCGCTATCAGTAGTTCTAATGGAATGTCTACTCACGGGGCCTTGTTTCGTCTTAACTCTTTGAGTACTTTGTCAAATTCTTCACGCAGTATCATATCTCCCATTGCATGTTCATCTACGTACTCTTCTATTTCCATAATATAGCCCTCAAATACAGCGCCCTATTTTCTCCAAAGGTCTCTTTAATTTTGCTGTAAGAAGTATCTATCTTACCCCTAGTGATATATGCCTCTACATCCTTACATTCGTCCTCTAGCCATTTTGCCCTTCTGGTCGATCTCATTTTTGAGACGTTTGTATTCCTTTTTGCCTGCTTCATTTACTGCATTTTTATATTGTCTCCCGTCATCAATTAAATTCAATATCTCTTCTGTTACCCAAGGATTTCTACTAGCCCCCGTATTTTTACCTACTTGATCCTTTGCTGTCTTCACTACTTCATCTGTCAAAGCTACGCATTCTTCTACTGTATTTCTTTGCCCGTTCTTGTTAATCGTCTCGTAATGCTCCCTCTAAAACTCTCTACAACCTCTGGTTCTGGTTATCCAGGTCCCATCTCCTTAAATTCCCACCTTTTTGCAATTTATTCAGTTTTAATCTACAGTTCATGACCAAAACATTTTGGGCAGACTCTATATATGCCACTGGAAGTGTTTTACAATTTAAAACCTTGTTGCTAAATCTCTGTCTTACCATTCTATAATCTATCTGAAACCTTCCAGTGTCTCCAGGACTCTTCCACGTATACAACCTTCTTTCATGATTCTTAAACCAAGTTTTAGCTATGATTAAGTTATGCTCTGTGCAAAATTCTACCAGGCGGCTTCCTCTTTCATTCCTTACCCCCATTCCATATTCACCTACTATGTTTCCTTCTCTCCCTTTTCCTACTCTTTCCAAATACGAATGCGTTGATGTATCTGGTAGGCGTAGGAGCCTGACGATAGAATTAATGAGATGCTGAAACTGGTAGACTAAAGAAATTAACCTCTGAAAGTATGTGACTGTTCCACTGTTTTTCGTTGGTGAATTAAAAATATTTCCCCAGAAATGAATTAAAACAGGTCAATCCCTTTATTTCACAAAGTTTTTCAGCAGGTTCCCCTCGCTAGTAAGACAAATGTGGGAACGGCAAATGCCTCCTCAATTTTTACCAACTGAAACTCTCTCTGCCCCATTCCAGCTCAAATGGTATTTGACTGAAAAATCCTTGACTCCGTCATGGGTCGTTACTCGAATAGCACGCTTTACGTGGCAGTGAGGCAGTATGTGATGCAAGGCAGCGCTCCGTGAGGTACACTACAACGGGTGTCGCGGCAAGTTATCAATCTTACTCCGTTAAACATACTAACAGACATTTGAACAAATACTAGGCCATAACATTTGTATGTCAGGCTGATTGTCTCAGAAATAAAATAAAATACTCCTAATCCTCTGATTACAATTAGGTTTATGCAATGTATGGAATGTTCTAGAACAGATACTCCCTTCCTGTGCGTATTCCCATTTTTGAAAATCCTCTACAATATCGTTTTTACTCAGATCTTCCTGAAAAACCAATCTCTGTAATAGACCATGTCCCTGACACCTCGCCCAATCTTGTGATTGTGATTGGCAGGGAAAGGGAAAAAATATGTACGTATGTTGTTACGCCACTTTTTGGGTGGGAGTGGTGTTTGGCTCGGAGTTGTGCAAGCAAAGCTATTAATCAATGAGAATGCATGCTCGCATCGAACAGCATAGATGGAGGAGCTCTTGGGACGAGAGGACATATGCAGTTGTTTGGCCTGGGCGTTCCCCCTACTTAAATCGCATTGAGCACGTATGGGATGCGTTGTGGAGACATACTGATTTATGCACACGTGCCCAAAGACATCCAGTAGTTGACAACCGCTCTGGTACAGGAATCGGTTGCCCTACAAGAACTCGTCATCAATCTTGTGGCCACATGGCACCACGTTTCAGAGCATACGCTGCTGCCCCATTAAGAACCATATTCCCTGGTGGCTATAGTGCAGCTATTGTCTTTTAATTAAACCATCATTTCTGTTCGTCTCGTTGCGTACTTCTTTCAGTTTCCTTCTGTATTATACTTCAGCAGATCTTTATAATCCAAATTTCATATATATACGAAAAAACTACAAAGGATGAAACTTGTCTAGCTTGAAGGGGAAAACCAGATGGCGCTATGGTTGGCCCGCTAGATGGCGTTGCCATAGGTCAAACGGATATCACCTGCGTTTTTTTTTAAATGTTGTGTTCTTCAGTCCTGAGACTGGCTTGATGCAGCTCTCCCTGCTACTCTATCCTGTGGAAGCTACTTCATCTCCCAGTACTTACTGCAACCTACATCCTTCTGAATCTGCTTAGTGTATTCATCTCTTGGTCTCCCTCTACGATTTTTACCCTCCACGCTGCCCTCCAAAACTAAATTCGTGATCCCTTGATGCCTCAGAAGATGTCCTACCAACCGGTCCCTTCTTCTTGTCAAGTTGTGCAACAAACCCCACTTCTCCCCAATTCTATTCAATATCTCCTCATTAGTTATGTGATCTACCCATCTGATCTTCAGCATTCTTCTGTAGCCTACATTTCGAAAGCTTCCATTCTCTTCTTGTACAAACTATTTATCGTCCATGTTTCACCTCCATACATGGCTACACTCCATACAAATACTTTCAGAAACGACTACCTGACACTTAAATCTCTATGTTAACAAATTTCTCTTCTTCAGAAACGGTTCCCTTGCCATTGCCAGTCTGCATTTTATATTGTCTCTACTTCGACCATCATCAGTTATTTTGCTCCCCAAATACCAAAATTCCTTTACTACTTTAAGTGTCTCATTTCCTAATCTAATTCCCTCAGCATCACCTGACTTAATTCAACTACATTCCATTATCCTCGTTTTGCTTTTGTTGATGTTCATCTTATATCCTCCTTTCAAAACACTGTCCGTTCAACTGTTCTTCCAAGTCCTTTGCTGTCTCTGACAGAATTACAATGTCATCGGTGAACCTCAAAGTTTTTTATTTCTTCTCCATGGGTTTTAATACCTACTCTGAATTTTTCTTTTGTTTCCTTTACTGCTTGCTCAATATACAGATTGAATAACATCGGGGAGAGAATACAACCCTGTCTCACTCCCTTCCCAACCACTGCTACCCTTTCATGTCCCTCGATTCTTATAACTGCCATCTGGTTTCTGTACAAATTGTAAATAGCCTTTCGTTCCCTGTATTTTACCCGTGCCACCTTTAGAATTTGAAAGAGAGTATTCCAGTCAACATTGTCAAAAGCTTTCTCTAAGTCTACAAATGCTACAAATGTAGGTTTGCCTTTCCTTAACCTTTCTTCTAAGATAAGTCGTAGAGTCAGTATTGCCTCACGCGTTCCAATATTTCTACGGAAACCAAATTGATCTTCCCGATGGTCGTCTTCTACCAATTTCTCCAGTCGTCTGTAAAGAATTCGCGTTAGTATTTTGCGGCCGTGGCTTATTAAACTGATAGTTCGGTAATTTTCACATCTGTCAACACCTGCTTTCTTTGGGATTGGAATTGTTATATTCTTCTTGAGGTCTGAGGGTATTTCGCCTGTCTCATACACCTCGCTCACCAGATGGGAGAGTTTTGTCAGGACTGGCTCTCCCAAGGCCGTCAGTAGTTCTAATGGAATGTTGTCTACTCCCGGGGCCTTGTTTCGACTCAGGTCTTTCAGTGCTCTGTCACACTCTTCACGCAGTATCGTATCTCCCATTTCGTCTTCATCTACATCCTCTTCCATTTCCATAATATTGTCCTCAAGTACATCGCCCTTGCATAGAACCTCTATATACTCCTTCCAACTTTCTGCTTTTCCTTCTTTGCTTAGAACTGGGTTTTCATCTGAGCTCTTGATATTCATAAAAGTGGTTCTCTTTTCTCCAAAGGTCTCTTTAATTTTCCTGTAGGCAGTATCTATCTTACCCCCCGTGAGATAAGCCTCTACATCCTTACATTTGTCCTCTAGCCATCCCTGCTTAGCCATTTTGCACTTCCTCATTTTTGAGACGTTTGTACTCCTTTTTGCTTGCCTCATTTACTGCATTTTTATATTTTCTTCTTTCATCAATTAAACTCAATATTTCTTCTGTTACCCAAGGATCTCAACTAGCCCTCGTCTTTTTACCTACTTGATCCTCTGCTGCCTTCACTACTTCATTCCTCAAAGTTACCCATTCTTCTGCTACTGTATTTCTTTCCCCCATTCCTGTCAATCGTTCCCTTATGCTCTCCCTGAAACTCTGTATATCCCCTGGTTTCGTCAGATTATCCATGTCCCATCTCCTTAAATTCCCACCTTTTTGCAGTTTCTTCAGTTTTAATCTACAGTTCATAACCAATACATTGTGGTCAGAGTCCACATCTCCCTTGGATATGTCTTATAATTTAAAACCTGGTTCCTAAATCTCTGTCTTACCATTATATAATCCGCATGATACCTTCTAGTATCTCCAGGCTTCTTCCATGTATACAACCTTCTTTCATGATTCTTGAGCCAAGTATTAGCTATGATTAAGTTATGCTCTGTGCAAAATTCTACTAGACGGCTTCCTCTTTCATTTATTACCCCCAATCCATATTCACATACTATATTTCCTTCTCTCCCTTTTCCTACTATCGAATTCCAGTCACACATGACTATTAAATTTTCGTCTCCCTTCACTACCTGAATAATTTCTTTTAACTCATCATACATTTCATTTATTTCTTCATCATCTGCAGAGCTAGTTGTCATATAAACTTGTACTAGTGTAGTAAGCGTGAGCTTCGTGTCTATCTTGGCCACAATAATGCGTTCACTATGCAGTTTGTAGTAGCTTACCAGCACTCCTATTTTTTATTGATTATTAAACCTACTCCTGCATTTCCCCTACTTGATTTTGTATTTATAACCCTGTATTCACCTGACTAAAAGTCTTGTCCCTCCTGCCACCGAACTTCACTAATTCCCACTATATCTAACTTCAACCTATCCTTTTCCCTTTTTAAATTTTCTAACCTACGTGCCGGATTAAGGGATATGACATTCCACACTCCGATCCATAGAACGCCAGTTTTCTTTCTCTTGATAACGACGTCCTCCTGAGTAGTCCCCACCAGGAGATCCGAATGGGGGACTATTTTACCTCCGGAATATTTTTCCCAAGGCCAGATCAGTCAATCATCCAGACTGTTGCCCTTGCAACTACTGAAAAGGCTACTGCCCCTCTTCAGGAACCACACGTTTGTCTGGCCTCTCAACAGATACCCCTACGTTGTGGTTGCACCTACGGTACTGCCATCTGTATCGCTGACGCACGCAAGCCTCCCCAACAACGGCAAGGTCCATGGTTCATTTAAAATAGGAACCCCCATTTTTATTACATATTCGTGTTGAACGTAAAGAAATATCAACGGTTTAGTTGGACCACTTTTTTCGCTTTGTGACAGATGGCGCTGTAATAACCACAACGTATAAGTACGTGGTATCAGTAACAATCCGCCAGTGAGGACGGTATTTGCTTCGTGATACATTACCCGAGTTAAAATGGACCATTTATCAATTGCGGAAAGGATCGATATCGTGTTCATGTATGGCTATTGTGATCAAAATGCCCAACGGGAATATGCTATGTATGCTGCTCGGTATCCTGGACGACATCATCCAAGTATCCGGACTGTTACTGAACTCAGTTAGTCTTTCTTCTGTGTCATTCCTTGTCCCAACCCCATATTCTCCTGTAACCTTTTCTTCCATTCCTTCCCCTACAACTGCATTCCAATCCCCCATGACTATTAGATTTTCATCTGCTTTTACATACTGTATTACCCTTTCAGTATCCTCAGATACTTTATCTCTTCGTCTTCAGCTTCAGCTTGCAACTTCGGCATGTATACCTGAACTACCATTGTCGGTGTTGGTTTGCTGTCAGTTCTGATAAGAACAACCCTGCCACTGAAGTGTTCACATTAAGTACACTCTGGCCTACATTCCTATTCATAACGAATCCTACTCCCATTATACCATTTTCTACTGCTCTTGGTATTACCCTATACGCATCTGACCAGAAATCCCTGTCTTCTTTCCACTTCAATTCACTGACCCCTACTATATCTAGATTGAACCTCTGCATTTCCATTTTCAGATTTTCTAGTTTCCCTACCACGTCAAGCTTCTGACATTCCAAGCTTCGTCCCGTAGAAAGTTATCCTTTCGTTGATTATTCACTCTTTTTCTCATGGTAACTTCCCCCTTTGTAGTCCCCTCCCGGAGATTCGAAATGGGGACTATTCCGGACTCTTTTGCCAATAGAGAGATCATCATGACACTTCTTCAGTTACAGGCCACATGTCCTGAGGATACACGTTACGTGTCTTAAATGCAGTGGTTTCCATTGCCTTCTGCAACCTCATGCCGTTGATCATTGCTGATTCTTCCGCCTTTAGGGGAAGTTTCCCACCCCTATGATAAGAGGGTGCCCTGAACCTCTGTCCGATTCTCTGCCCTCTTTGACAAGGCCGTTGGCAAAATGAGGGTGACCTCTTATGCCGGAAGTCTTCGGCCACCAATGCTGATTATTAATCAAAATTTAACCAACGGCGGGAACCCCTAGACCACGGGTGCCATAGTGGGCTCAGCAATACAAGACCAAAGATCCGTGGCATGAAATTAGTAATCGAAAGACCACATTGGCAATACGGCAACATAGTCTTCACCAAAACGTACTTAGACATCATATATGCAGAACTGACATCTCAAGAAGACATCGAAATCATGACTGTAGAAATACAATCCTGTACAGAGACATCTGTCTATAAGGTACCGAACAGAGAGTTGAGATTCAATGAGCCATCCAACTTCAGGTTAGAACCGACGAAACTAGTAATCGGCGATTTCATCTGCCATAGCTCAGCCTTTAGGTACAGACATACAGACAAATGTGGAGAGGACCTCGAAGCCTCGTCAACTGGACTGAAATTAATGCACGATCCCAAACTTCCATACTCCTTTAACAGCAGCAGAGGGAAACGCGGATACACTCCTGATAACATCTTCGTCAGCGAACACACTGCACATCAAACCAGGAAGGGTGTGGGAGAAACCCTCTTACGTACACAACATCGAGCCATGATATGTCTGGTAGGAGCAGTTGTTTTTTAAGCCAGCAACCACCTAAATCAAAAGACGCTTTAATTTTAAACGTGCCCATTGGGACAAATTCACGGAAGAACTTGACAAAGAAGTGTAGAACCTAGACGCGACCTCCGAAAAATTCTACACATTTACTGAATTGGTTAAAACTGTCTCACGCAAAAACATCCCCAGAGGTTGTGTATACCTGGCCTCGATGGAAACTCAAAGATTCTCCTGGAACATTACCAACAACTGTTTGAGGGGAACCCGTTTTCAGAAGAAACAAGTGCGGCGGGAGAGGGCCTCCCCCAGGCCATATCAGACTCAAAATAAGCGAAATGGTGTAACTTAATCACAAGCCTACGCATGAAGCAGAATAGCCGAAAGGCCTGGCAATTTATTAAAAATATCGATATGGCCCTCCAATTCACGCTCAAAATTCATATATGGTCACACCAAATCAAATAGCACATCAGCTCCTGCCAATTGAATTACAGACCCATATCACTGACCTCAATTTGCAGTAGGATTTGGGAGCATATACTGTACCCGAACATTATCAGTCACCTTGAAGAAAATTACTTATTGATACATAACCAACACGGATTCAGAAAATATCGTTCTTGTGCAACACAGACTGATGACCTCTACAGTTAAGTCCCATAGTGCTCAGAGCCATTTGTGCAACACAGTTAGCTCTTTATTCCCAAGAAGTAATGAGTGCTGTCGACGAGGGATCTCAGATCGATTCCATATTCCTAGATTTCCAGAAGGCTCTTGATACAGTTCCTCACAAGTGACTATTAATCAAACTGCATGCACGTGGAGTATTGTATCAGTTGTGTTGAAACGTCCCCTTTGAAAAATTATACATGACTGTGCTTAAACTGACACACAATATTTTTTTAGCGCAACGCAATCTGACTTTCAGTAATCCCTACAAGAGAATGGCCCTGACTAAATTAACCTATACGTTTCACAAATCACTTACCTCACAAAAATCTTCGTTACTCGAACTACTGCAATACAGCGAGCACCACTAATGCCAGCTAAGTAAAAGATTCAAACTACGGAAGGCACTAACTACTGATAGGCATAGTTAGCAAATGAAAGATTTTAATAGAGAACAAACAATGCATTTACCTTAACAGTCATTAAAAGTCATAATATATATAGCAGTTCATGACATCCAGTCTTATAAATTTCAAAATTCCGCCATTTCTCTCCCCACATCCACCACTGCTGGCGGCCCACCTCCAACTGCGCAACGCTACGCGCTGTTAACAGCCAACTACCCAACACTACAATGGCTGACAACAATGCAAACTAGCCACAGACTGCACACAGCACAGCCAGTGATTTTCATACAGAGCGCTACGTGGCGTTACCAATATAAAAACCTGAACAGCCTACTTACAGTGTGACTGGATTCGTGATTTCCTCCCACAGAGGTCACAGTTCGTAGTGACAGACGGTAAATCATCGAGTAGAACAGAAGTGATAATTGGCGTTCTGCAAGGCAGTGTCATAGGCCCGCCGTTGTTCCTGATTTACATAAATGATCTAGGTGATAATCTGAGCAGCCCCCTTAGAATGATTGCCGATGATGCTTCAATTTACAGTCTAGTAGAATCATCAGACGATCAGTTCCAATCACAAAATGATCTAGAGAGAATTTCTGTATAGTGCGAAATGTTGCAATTAGCAACAAACAAAGAAAAGTGCGAGGTCATCCACATGGGTACTAAAAGAAATCCGATAAATTTCGGGTATACGATAAATCGCACAAATCTAAGGGCTGCGCGGTGTGGGATCCTTAGGATTGACGGAGGACATCGAAAAAGTGCAAAGAAGGGTATCCCGTTTCGTGTTATCGCTCAATAGGGGTGAGAGTGTCATATGATACGCGAGTTGAGGTGGCAGTCACTGAAACAAAGGTGGTTTTCTTTGCGGCGAGATCTATTTACGAAATTTCCATCACCAACTTTCTCTTCCTAAACCGAAAACATTTTGTTGACACCCACCTACGGAGGGAGAAATGATCATCATAATAAAATAAGAGAAATTAGAGCTCGAACGGAAAGATTTAGGTGTTCCTTTTCCCACGCGCCATTCGAGAGTGGAATAGTAGCGAATTAGTATGAGAATGATTTGATGAACCCTCTGCCAGGCACTTAAGTATGAATTGCGGAGTAACCATGTAGATGTAGATGAATGGCAAAACCAACAGCAAACACGCAAGAAAGAAGCTTCAGAGATTCACTCAACAAGAAGACCATCTAGGAGCTCCCTTTATCCTGGAAGAATTAGAAGACTCCATCTCTCTAATGAAGAATAGTAAAGCTGCTGGACTAGATTATCTACATCCAGAGCAAATAAAAACGTTCAGATCCGCTACCAGACGATGGTTATTACTTGGGATGAACAAATGCGTCCTTGAAATGGAGACCCCCAAGATCTGGCGGAAGGCAAAGATAGTAGCCATACCAAAACCTGGAAAGAGCCCCACATATCCCAAAACTTTTCGGCCCATCTCCCTCCTCTGCCAGCTCCATAAAGTCCTAGAACGAGTGATCCTCTACCGCATCCCCGCACATTTAGACCAGAACATTATTAAAGAGCAAGCAGGATTCCGTCCTGGGAGGTCATGTTGCGGACAAATTTTGAACCTCTGTGTTGTACTTTTTTGCAGATTTTTCACTGACACTGATCTTTACCTTATTTCGACCACTATTTTCACACAATGTCTACGAATGCTCTTGCTAGAGGCTGGAAACGGATGTCTTTGCATGAAGCTGAAGGTCTTGTGTTAGATGCTTGTCGGCAAACGTTTGGGTGGGCAGCGTCGTTCTTCCTCGAATTTTGCAACAGGACGTTACCGTAGTTTGATGTGGCCCTCATCATAATGTAGACCTTTTAGTGCGGCGTCTCGTGGAGTATTGGCTTTAAAAACGTGTATTTTTCTTCTAACGACATTGATGAAGTTATTTAAATTTTTGTAGCACTTCGCAAACAACTAGTTTACAATAGGCTGGGTATTTGGAAAGGTGTATCTTGAAATTTTTTCGCCCATCTTCTCGTTTAAACATCAGTCCTGTGACTCTTCATTTTCTGTTCTTCCAAGCATCTTCCCTTCTTCAGACTTGAACCTTGTCTCTTCTCTGAGCAGGATATGGGAAATTGTTGATTACTAGTTGCTTTGAAGTTTTCTACATTCGTTAGTGTTTCTATCGCCCTGCAGTCCTTCCGATTTGAATATTGGCCGAAAGTGAATTTTCGCAAGGCATGGCTGCTCATCCATCATGTACTTTTCTTTATCACGGCTAGGTTGCTACCGCCGTTAGGTGCAAGGGTTGCCTTGGTTACAAATCGCCATCCTTCTCGTGCCCTTGCCGGCACTTCTGCATCGAAGAAAATCGTTGATCTCGTCCATTCACGTCCCATATACATTTTCGGTTGTCTTCTACCGCATTGTCGTAGGCAGTTGATGATTGTTTCTTGCAGGAGGTCGTGTGCAAAAATCTTTCCTTATAATCTACCTTACGTCTAACGCCTGATTTAATTTACACCTCTTAAGAAATTCTTTACATGGTTCGGCGTCCTATCACTGTGTTACAATTATAGTTTTTCTGTCAGGTTCCATTTTATTTATGACATTTTAAGCTAATGATACTCCTTATGTTCGTTATGTGTGGTGTCGTGGTGTGGGATGTTAGTGTGTCAGGCTATTAGATCATCACCTTTGCGAACTCTATCATGTTCATTGCCACATATAAAAATTTTAGGGTCTTCTCATTTCTCTGTGTCTTCTTTTCCTCAGATTCCTGGTCACGTCCTGTCTGAAACATACTTGATTGCTTCTGATATTATTTATTGATGCCTTTAAGTGATTATGCATCATACCTTTTAATATGGCTTACATGATGAAGTCCTAAACCTCTACCTATTTCATTCTATGCTCGGTTCGTTCTGTCTATTCCATTTTGTTTGACTGGTGGAAGATCGTTATTTAGGTCTGGAAGGCTCTTGCTCTTCCACCTATGTTTGACACTGTACAGCACTGGCTGAAAGGGAAGTGTAATGCTCTCAGACGTCACGCTACCCTTTCCCATGTCTGTCACAGCTCGTCTTTCATTCAGAAATTCCGCACCTATTATCATGTCCACCGTTAATTTCGGTATGACAACGAAATTGTCTTCGATCTTTTGACCTTGACACGAAAGATTTAATCTTTCTTTTTGACACCCGCAATATGACTTTTGACGGGACCCTTCACTTTAATTTTCTTCATTTTCAGTCTCGGTAACTTTTCATTAGCATTGCATTGCTTAAATGAGTTGTCTGAAATCGCGGTTAGCTCGCTTCCGCTGTCTATGACTACATTAACTGGGATTTTCGCTACGATGGCCTTCACTGGTTGAATCTCGACCGGTTTGCTCTGTTCGTCCTCATCTCTCTACATTAAAGCATCCTCTATTGAAGCATATTTAAGTCGTTTCAGGACATTTACCTGTCAATTCGAACCTTCTCTCGGATATGCCTCGACCACTATCTCTCTTCTACAATTTCTTCTTCGCGTTTAATTTCGTCTTCCCTCAACTCAATTACTTCTTTCTCTTCTTTCTTCGTTGAAACTCCCAAATAATCGCATCTAAATGCCCTTATTATATCTCTGTAACTTCCATCATTGTATACAGGTTCCAACCTGTGCCCAATTGTAATTTATTTTCAGCTTCCGTCGACTGTGCATTATCCTCCTTGAGTTCGTTTTCTCTGGTCTCAGCCTCAAATAACTCTGCAATTCTAATTACTTCGTCCCTATTGTCTTCTCCCATTGTGCCTGCCTCTTGAAGTTCTTTTTCCTCGTCGGTATCTTCCCAATTAATTTCTCCCCAGCATGAAGTTGTTGTTTTCCTGCCTTTCTTTTGTACCTGCGATCCTCTTTCCGCATTTACTATCTATCGTGACAAAATGTTTGTTTTTCTTAACGGTACACTATCCTCTTGGAATTGGCTCTCCCTAGTTTCAGTATTAAATAACTCTGCAATGCTAATTACTTTACCCCTTATCTCGACTTCCGTTATGCCTGCTTCATTTTGTTCCAGTAGTCCGTTTTTTAGAAATCCTCCCAAGTAATTCCTGTCCAACCGGATGTTTGCGATATCTCGACTTCTTTACGTCCCTGCGTTTCTGTTCCTACGTCTTTCACCTCTCTTGTTTATTTCTTTCGTTACGCTGCTGCTTCTTACTTGGGTAGGTGCGCTGTTCTCCTTGACTTTGGCGCTTTCTCGTCTATTCGAATGTTATTGAGGTTTGGCGGCCTTATCGCCACGTCTTCTTTCGGTCCTTTCTGTCTATGTTCAACTTGGTGACACGGGTTTCGTTGCCGGTAATTTGTCGGCCTGTTTCTCCTCCAACCCCCTTTGCGATTACCGTTGTTCCCCCTGTAATAGTTATTGCCATTTCTGGGTGGCTAACCGTTGCCGTTTCTTGTTCCGTACCCACAACCGTTTATTTGTTGGAATCTGTTGTCACTTCTCCGCGCGAATTTATCACGCTGTTCGTGATAGCTATTTCTTCGTACGGTCACTGACGCATTTCGCGGTCTTTCATTCATGTTTTTACCCGTGTTTCGCTTTTTTCTTGCCTTATCTTCCGAGAATATGAAATCTAATTCTCTCAAAATTTCTTTAAAGGCTCCACGTCATTGCCTCCACGCCCTACCAATAAGTGTTGGTATTTTAGTGTAAACTTCATGGTACACAATTTAATCAATTCTCCATCGTTATATGGCACATCCGAACACTGGTTTTTCTTTGCCATTCCTTCGAAAAATTTTACAAGGCTCTTCTCCGGAATTCTCGAAGTATGGATTTTGTAGTAATTCTTACTTCACACTATCTTTTGCTTCACTCGACCAGTAAAGTGAGAGAAATTATCTGCGAAATCTTCATGTGATCGACATTTAGTTGCTACGTTTTACATCATTTCTGCTACTGTTCCAGACTTATGGGCACTTATAAAGTCTCGTTTGTGTGCTAGTGTCCAGTGTTCTGGTAGTTATACTCTGAACTGTTCAGTGAAGGTTCGTGGATTCAGTGAGTTTCCGTCACGGAAATGCTGGAACTTCCTTACAGTGAGGAAATGATCGTTGTCGTATCTCGTCATGGTACCGTACGAAATTCGAGAGCCCTCGTCGCTTCTGTTTCCGATCATTTCACGTGTCGGTCTTTAAGGTTGTGGTAAATCCATTGGATATTGAAAACTGTAACTTTCGCCTAGACGTCGTTGTAATGGAACGCAAAGACTTTGTTCCATTTGCTCTGCGCGAAAGTCGGTATGCTTTACGCTATAACCCTCGTGCCCTTACACTTCCCTGTACGTACTGGCTCGGTGTATTGCCTGGCTAATCTTGCCGCTTACTCATGCGATTCCGAAAAGTATGTTTGTGGTACCCGATGTCTTCGTCGTGCCGTCTGCTCTTCGTAAGTTTCAAAAAATGGTTCAAATGGCTCTGAGCACTATGGGACTCAACTACTGCGGTCATTAGGCCCCTAGAACTTAGAACTAGTTAAACCTAACTAACCTAAGGACATCACAAACATCCATGCCCGAGGCAGGATTCGAAATTGCGACCGTAGCGGTCTTGCGGTTCCAGACTGCAGCGCCTTTAACCGCACGGCCACTTCGGCCGGTTCGTAAATTTCGAAACGTGCCTGTGGCATCGCAGTTGGTCGGCTAGAGCGTAATTTCTTCTCCACCTGTGATTGGAATTTTATCTGCGTGAAATCTTTTTTGGTTCCTTGTGGAACTTCTTGTCTTTCTGGTGGAGTTATTGACTCGGAAGCTGTTACGATTTCAGAGCTTGTATGATCTTGATCACTTAGCTCTTGTGTAGTTCGCAACAGTTCTTCTATGAGTTTTTCGAAATGATTCTTCATTTTCGCTTCTATTCGCACTATGCGAGTATCGTGCCTCTTGAGCACTGCTTTTGTGATGCGTTTTTGCAACACACTATCTTCAACCATCTTTCGTGCTGTGCCCGCTGCTTGGCGAGTAATTGCTTTAACCTGTTTGGTTATTGTAACGTTCCCTGGCATTTTCACAGTTTATTTGTACCATATACGCCGCTCTGGGCAAGTTGTATATACATCGTAATTATTCAACAAAAATATTACTGAATGTGGTATAAAATACGTTTGTTATTTTCATTATGTTTTATTGTAATATTTCTCTGTATTTAGGATAGGAATTTTTCTGTATTTAATATGTGAATGTAAAATGTGTCAGTATTTGCGGTATCAGAGATATAAAAATTTGCCAGAAAAGAATAATTTACAAACAAATGTTAATAGTCGGGAAATGCTATATAAGGACTAAACATTACGTATTCTTTGGTCGTCTCTGATCAGACGTTATCGAGGTAGGTCGCTGTGAAGAAGCTTTTAACGAATGTGTAGACTTCTTTTGTCTCTGTCTGGACTTAGCCGCCATTAGACGATGCGTTACGAATTAATGTGAGTTGAATTGTTGTTTGAGCTAAATATATCAGTATTTATCAAAAGTGTGAATTATTTATGTAAATTAGCTTGCCCACGTCATCTATAAAATTTCTTTAAGAATTTTTCAGCATTTTTTAGCGGTGTTGCTGGGCTGTGCCGCGACCAACAATCGCAGATCTGAAGAGGCGGCACATTTAAAAAATTATCAAACCCGTAAATCGGGAACAGATGCATAAAAATCAATAGTGAATTAAGAAATTGTTCTTTCTTTTCAGTGATCCTGTGGCTGATAACATTTGAATTAATTATACGTTTGTGCATTCGTAGGCGGATAGTTAATGTTAGTTAACATTGAAATTTAAACAGTTTGGTTCTTTTAAATAACTCAAATGCATAGTGAAGTAGGTTTGATCAGTGATAATTGTCGGCTTGGCAATAATTAAAACATTTTCTGCTGATAGAGATAATCGTTCTGTGGCTATTGCCGGGATAAAATTCAGTAAAATTATTTAACAAAAAACCCACTGCATCTGGAAAGTGTATGTCAAGGCCGAATGATTTAAAGGACTCAATTCTCAATCTAATATTCCTAACCAGTTAATATGAGTGCACGTAATATTTTTCTTTAAATGTACGTAATTCTTAAAAAAGTAAAATTTTTTATTACCACACGAAAATAAGAGAGTGGTTCTACAACAAAGTTCGCACGAAAGAAAATTAACTTAAAAGCAAAAAGATAAAATTTATTATTCATTCTTTAACGAAATTTAAAATCAATTCCAAATATTTCGACAAATTTCGTTAAATTGGCGCCCAACGTGGGGCTCGAATATGCAGTGGCCACTAAATACCCGTGAGATAACTAGGGAGTTAATATAGTCGAACTTGTTGCATGTTTCCTGGAGCACCGCGAGAAGACGTCGCACGGGCGAGCTGATATCCAACGCGCATCCGGCTACATCAGCTATGCAGCGGCCACAGCAGCCCGTAGCAGACCAGACAGCCACGCCCCTCCGCGCCGTAGCTGTCAACGCCGGGGGCGGTGACCTACACGGAGTCAGCGCGCCGCGCCGAGCGCCGCCCAACAATCACTCCGCACCGCTCACCAAATACAACGTTATTGACTTTTTTGAAATGTTCACATAAACTGAATAACATGTTAATGACTTCATTTCGATAAACATTGAACATTTACTATGTACGTCCGTGAGTGATATATCCTAGGACAAGTGACCTTGTAGTGTATCACAAGAATAATAGTATCACACACAAAAAAAACCTTCCATTGAACTGTATGTGACTGTGATATTGTGTAATTGTGTAACCCCGTTTGTGACAAACTGCTAATTTAATTCAAATGAATAACTGTTAAAAAGACAATATTGACTATGAACCAACTGGGATGGCTGGGCTCCGGCACAGTTTTGCCCAGGTTTCCTGTTTGCCTACGCCCAAATGGGGGAGCCATGAACTTATATAACCCTGGGACTAAATAAAAGAGCCATTCCGTAAAACATACAGAAGTGTAAAGAACGTTACTGGCACCATTGTGTCAAAGTGTAAAAACTCTTTGCCAAATGCTGCCAGGGGGCAATGTAACGTTCCCTGGCATTTTCACAGTTTATTTGTACCATATACGCCGCTCTGGGCAAGTTGTATATACATCGTAATTATTCAACAAAAATATTACTGAATGTGGTATAAAATACGTTTGTTATTTTCATTATGTTTTATTGTAATATTTCTCTGTATTTAGGATAGGAATTTTTCTGTATTTAATATGTGAATGTAAAATGTGTCAGTATTTGCGGTATCAGAGATATAAAAATTTGCCAGAAAAGAATAATTTACAAACAAATGTTAATAGTCGGGAAATGCTATATAAGGACTAAACATTATGTATTCTTGGGTCGTCTCTGATCAGACGTTATCGAGGTAGGTCGCTGTGAAGAAGCTTTTAACGAATGTGTAGACTTCTTTTGTCTCTGTCTGGACTTAGCCGTCATTAGACGATGCGTTACGAATTAATGTGAGTTGAATTGTTGTTTGAGCTAAATATATCAGTATTTATCAAAAGTGTGAATTATTTATGTAAATTAGCTTGCCCACGTCATCTATAAAATTTCTTTAAGAATTTTTCAGCATTTTTTAGCGGTGTTGCTGGGCTGTGCCGCGACCAACAATCGCAGATCTGAAGAGGCGGCACATTTAAAAAATTATCAAACCCGTAAATCGGGAACAGATGCATAAAAATCAATAGTGAATTAAGAAATTGTTCTTTCTTTTCAGTGATCCTGTGGCTGATAACATTTGAATTAATTATACGTTTGTGCGTTCGTAGGCGGATAGTTAATGTTAGTTAACATTGAAATTTAAACAGTTTGGTTCTTTTAAATAACTCAAATGCATAGTGAAGTAGGTTTGATCAGTGATAATTGTCGGCTTGGCAATAATTAAAACATTTTCTGCTGATAGAGATAATCTTGTGTTCTGTGGCTATTGCCGGGATAAAATTCAGTAAAATTATTTAACAAAAAACCCACTGCATCTGGAAAGTGTATGTCAAGGCCGAATGATTTAAAGGACTCAGTTCTCAATCTAATATTCCTAACCAGTTAATATGAGTGCACGTAATATTTTTCTTTAAATGTACGTAATTCTTAAAAAAGTAAAATTTTTTATTACCACACGAAAATAAGAGAGTGGTTCTACAACAAAGTTCGCACGAAAGAAAATTAACTTAAAAGCAAAAAGATAAAATTTATTATTCATTCTTTAACGAAATTTAAAATCAATTCCAAATATTTCGACAAATTTCGTTAAATTATCTTCTCAATTTCACCGTGAGTATCGGCACGTAATGTTTTGTTGCATCACGTAATGTTTTGACGTCATCACGTAATGTTCAATTTCACCTTGAGTGTCGTCATGCAACGTTTTTATTTCCGTCTGAGTGGCGTCTCGCAATGTCTACATGTCCACTTAGACCTTGTCAATATTTGTTCTTAATTGCGTGTGATCTATTAGTAAATTGTCGATCACATCTCGGGATTATTTTGCCTCTTCCTCTATGTGACGTTATTTTTCTTTGACTTCTATGTTTTGTTTTCTAATTTCACTCAGTTGCTTCGTTGTTTCTGCATTCTGCTCACGTATCTGTTGTTGCAGTTGTTTCGCTGTTTCTGCACTTTGCTCACGTATCTGTTGTTTTATCTCTCTGTTTTGTATCATTATGGTGCGTGTTATTTGTTGGAGAATTTCCGACCAATTAACGGGTGCTACCACCTCTTCTTTCACAGCGCTTCTTTCTGTGTTTACATTCTCCTGTCTGTCCGCAACTGACTGCAGTGAACCATGCGGTGACACATTTCGACTTGTATTGCCTGTACATGGATGTGAGGGAGGTCTTATTACGTGTACTACGTGTTCTATGTTCTCAAGGCGTTCCCCATCTTCTTGCACCCCTGCAACGTATTGGTTGCCGCTTACGGCACCTTGTTGCTCGGTATTTACGTCCTACTGCCTCCTACCCTATTTCACGCGGCCTTATGTCTTCTGTTGTTCCGTCCTGAGGTTCCCATACGCTATCTTGCTGGGTGTCAATCTCTATTCGGTCACGGTCTCGATCTGCCATTCTTAATCTGATTCCCGTCTTTGCAGTTTTAACTGATGCGCCCTACTTCGCGTAATCATGCGATCATACGACCTTACTCGCTTCATAAAACTGTTACCTAACTGTTCCTAATTCCTCTGACACAATAACAAGACTGTACGATCGTCACTTACCCATTGGGTCACAACCAACTTATCAACGCCGTGTTAGCCACCTGTGCGCTTGCAAGACAAACTTAAAGCTAACAATATCGTTACAACTATACTATGGGGATACTGCGCACTTCTCTCAGTGCATTGTACATGTCCGTCTCACTATTGACTTGTCAGTAGCCATTAATATTTACCATTGGTTGATACAACACAAAAATTTCTTAAGAAAAAATTTTAAGAGGACTTTATTTCTCAGCAGTTACATATTGTTGACCACCTTACCATGGTATTTTACCATCCTGGCAGGGTCACCATTATCTAACATGAGTGAGACTGTTCCTGTTCTGTCTTCCTACCACAGTTGCGCAAAGACACTCTGTGAATGTTTTAGCAACTTGGTTTTGAACCGACGACCTGAAAGATAGGAAGATACCATCTCACACATGCATAGTTCAGAAGAGTGCAGCAGTATGGACAGTGACGTAATCAGACAATGATTTCCATGTGAGTTCCACTACACTCCCTTTAAAGGAAACACTATTGCTAACAGAAATTAGCGTACAGGTTCAGGCATAAGTATACGTTAGCAAAAAATGAAAATGTTAGATTTTCGTTGTTAAGGTTTATTTCTACTCTAAGTATGGCACCATGACATAGCAATGTTAGCAAAATTACGTACAGGAAATTCCTAACTATTGTAAGGTTCTTTAATGGTAAGATGGTTGATGACCATGTCTGGGGGTCGATAAAAATACAAATTAAATACAATTGGGGCCATACATATCAATTACGACAAAATGCACGATGAAAATATCCAAAAGTGAATGTGGGTTGGTAAAAAGCAACAGCAAGAAGTACACAATCAAAACAATTCATAACTCTGCAGTGGCTGATGAATCCTTTTCATTAGATCGGACATCTTGCGTTTCTGCTTCAAATACGCCTGTCAATCGTGAATATATTTACCTACAGGCCACAGTTGAATGTATAAAGCCGGCCGCGGTGGTCTAGCGGTTCTAGGCGCGCAGTCCGGAACCGCGCGGCTGCTACGGTCGCAGGTTCGAATCCTGCCTCGGGCATGGATGTGTGTGATGTCCTTAGGTTAGTTAGGTTTAAGTAGTTCTAAGTTCTAGGGGACTGATGACCACAGATGTTAAGTCCCATAGTGCTCAGAACCATTTGAACCATTATTTTTGAGTGTATAAAAAAATACGAGAGACGGAGATGACCGCAGTTCTGAGTGTCAATTGAATATCACTTGCTGGCACGGCGCGAGTGTCCGTGTGTTTACCTTGCATCGGCGGTGGCAGTGGCGGCTGTTGGCGCGTGCTGTGAATCTCAGAACCTATTCTAAATCTCTCTCGACTGTTAAACACCAGCTAACTGACATGGTACAAGCTATTTGGCTGGAATAGCGCGTACGTCGTAGGCCTCAAATCGCTCACATGCATTAACTGTCAGTGCTCAGTGTGTAGTCACCAGCATTGTTTATAACCCGTTGCCAGCGTTATGAAAGTCGTAGGATACTCATAGCAGTGCCATTTGTGTTGACATTTCGAGCGGCGCGGTGTATGAATTGGTAGCAGTTCTGAAGCGAATGCTGTGAAATGTTTCCTTCAGTTTAGAAATCCAGTTGAACTCATTAGGGCTTAAGTCAGGGGAGTGCAGTAGATGGTATACCACTTAGCAGCCCCATCAGTCAAACAAATCAGTAACAGCTTGCACTGTACGTGTTTGAGCATTGTCCTGCAAAACGATGGTCAGGCCCTGCAGAAAGTGTCATCACTTCTGTCTCTAAGCTGGTCATCAGTTGTGTTCCAGGCTTCAAGACTTAAATCAAGGAAGAGTTGTCTACTAACAAGTAGACCACCTAAAGCATGACGAGAAGAACTGTGGTGAAACTTGGAGCCAGGAAGACCAAGAAATAACTTCAGGAAAGAACCTACAGCTGGCTTACAACTTCCACACACGATCTGGAAAACCCTGAATAGATTATGAATGGGTGTATCACGATGCAAAGAAAACCTGAAGAAATGGGGCTATATCAGTACAGACGAGCTCTGTGAATGCGGAGAAGTTGACTTTTGCGTGCAATATAAAGACTGTAATCCCAGACAGAACCATACCAGCTCTTTTAAATGAACATTATTTTCTGTGTTTTTGTATTTTACTTTATTTAGTATTCGCTTCTGTCACTACCATGTGTAGAATTGCTTTATTTTCTATGTTTTCTCTTTACTGTAATCTTAAAGATTTTATAAAAGTGATGTTTTGGTTATGATAAATAAATAAATAAGTGATGGCTGAGCAAACATTATGTAATGAAGAAATATGGGCGCATGTTGCACCTGCAATGTCAAAAAATGGCCTGCTTATGCCTATGGCCAGACTACCTCTGTCACCACAACATCACCATGCAAGGTCACTCTGGAGTCATCGATTAATGATAGATTCGACTGGTTTGTGGAATGGCACCCTTTTTTCTTCAGTGATAAGAGCAGGTACTGTCTGAATGTACATATGTACGGTGTAGACTTTGGGAGCGGCTTATCCTGGGGTGCTTTCATTCACAACACACAGGTCCCACCTCCGGCTTCATGGTGTGGAGAACCACGACATACAACTTGGGGTCACATTTAGATTTTCTACAGGGTAAAGTAAGCAGTGCCCCTAAATTGCACAGGCTGTCACCCAGTGATACCGAAATTTCTGTAACAGGTAGGTGATATGCTTTCGCAGTAGGACAGTGCACGTCCATGTACAGTTGCTACGCTGCAATGTACTCTTCGTAGTGTACAATAAATGCTCTGGCCAGCTAGATCCGCAGATCTGTCGTCATTTGAACATATATGAGACATGATGAAGTGAGGACTTACTCGTTCTGCAGGGTCTGCAAGAACCATTGAAGAAGTGTAAAAAGAAGATGCAAGATGCTTAGGACAATCTATCGCAGGATGCCATTCTGCACTTTTATGATAGTTTGCATGTGATAATACACGCCAAAAGGGTTACATTGTATATTGATGCAACTATTTGGGGACCTGAGCTGTAGCACCTGTTCTTTATCTTTGGCGCTGGTCATGTGTCGGCTCAGCCTTTGTTTTTTTTTTTTTTTTTCTTTATTGAGTTTCGATTCCCCCCGAAGGGGGAGGGCTGGCAGCAGCTTAGCATGCCGCTCTTCAGTCTACAGAATTTGTTTTAAAAAGATGAAGATAATAAATAATGAAAACAGGTGATAAAATCGGAGACTTGAATGGAAACATGGCGGAAAAATCGTGGAACTTAAAACATAGAACAAAGGGATGATGATGCTAATAAAATATATATGAATCAGACAGATAAAATAATAGACAGACAATTAAAAAACGCGGTGACAGTCTGGTGTCTGTTCGCAAGAGACATAAAATTCACACCCAGCGACAGCATGATTTCTGTTCGCAACACTTTGGAAAGACGAACAACAGTGAACATTCACTAGAACAGTGCACTAAAAAGTTGGCAAATATACCACAGCCGAGGGCAGGTGGGGGGGGGGGGGGGACTGAACAGATGATGGGAAAATAAAAAGGGGGGAAGGAGAGGAAAAACGTAGGGGGGGGGGAGGAGCCGATGGAGGATGAGGACCCATAAGAGGGGGCGGGGGTGCTGGGCAGACACGACAGGGAGTGGGGAGAGGCAGAGGAGGGGAATACAAAAGGACTCGGGGGGGGGGGAGGGAGGTAGGGAGAGGTTAGGCAGGGAGAAAACAGGATGGGAGGAAGAGGGAGCCCAGGGAAAGGACAGAGGAAAGGAGGGGGGGGGTGAGGATCAGAGTTGATAGGAGGGATAAATGGAGGGAGAGAGGGCATCATCTGTGAGGGGGAGAGGGTGGAAGCCACCATGGGAAAGGAGATGAAGGGTGTAGAGATGGAGGGAGGGGAGACACAACGGTGAAGGCATGGCAGGTGGCGGGGACGGGAGAGGAGCAACAAGCGGGTGAAGGGGATTAAGGCGGCGGGAGGTGTAGAGCATGTGGATATGTTCGAGGAATAGGAGCAGATGGGGGAAAAGAATGAGGTCATAGAGGATCCGTGTGGGAGACAGGAAGTGTATACAGAAGGCGAGGCAGAGTGCATGATGCTCAAGAATCTGGAGGGACTTATTGAATTTGGGGGGGGGGGGGGCGGATATCCAGGTGGGGCTGGCATAACAGAGGATGGGACGGATTAGGGATTTGTAGGTGTGGAGGATGGTAGAGGGGTACAACCCCCATTGCCTTTGGTATGGCGTGATCGGTTGCGCGATGCTTTAATGGAGCGAGATAGGATGGTCATGAGGTCGGTCGGTTTGTAGCGAGGTTAGAGCGAGAGTTACGAGGACGATCGGGAGAGGGTAGTACGCCCGTGTGCCTAGTGGTGACGCGATTGTGGTCGGGGCCGGCAGCCAGCGCTGCAACAGGGCGGCGCGGCTGTTGGCGAGACGTGAGGCAGCTGAGTGGGGCTGCGCGGCGTGAGGTTTCCTTGGCATAGCGGAACTGGGGTTGGTAGTAGAAGCCGTTGCTGTCCGTAGGCGGTTTACTCCTAAGCGCAGCCGTGTCCTGTTCTGTGTCCTGTGGCATCGCGCGGTGTCTTCGGCTTTCTCACTGCTGCTGCAGACTTCTTGCGGGTGAGCAGTTTATTGCTATTAGCACTATGCCCCGAATTATTAAGTTGTTGTCGGCCCATTTCTGGTTAGAAACAGTATCGTGCTGTGAGTGCACTGTCTTACTGTTCTGGTTCGGCACTGTCCGAATTCCGACCCTCCTATAGTGCTGCATATGCTTAAACCAGGTGGTTGTGCCTGTTAATGACGCCAATATTAAGGGTCGTGCCTTCGATGTGATTCGGCAGTCATTGCTTAAGGCACATCCTTTTTAAGGTGTCCTTGTGTGAAGCCAGTACAACTTCTAACAACCAATAATTCTGCTGTTATTTCTACACTGTTTTTAATTCGGAAGTGCCCTTCTAAACACTGTAATATTCCAAATCTCTCTGTTTCACCTTATAACAAATTGATGTTGCTTAGGCTAGTCTTTTTTTTTCAATTACCTATTGCTTGTGTGAATTGGGACCTGCCAGGTTAGCCGAGAGCGCTAACGCGTTGCTTACTGGACTCGGGGAGGCGCGCCGGCCCCGGATCGAACGACGAGGGCCGGTGTGCCAGCCAGCCTGGATGTGGTTTTTAGGCGGTTTTCCACATCCCCCTAGGTGAATACCGGGCTGGTCCCCACGTTCCACCTTAGTTACACGGCTCGCAGACATCTGAACACTTTCGCACTGTTCCATGGGTTACACTAGTCGCAGACAGTCGAGGTACACTAATTCCTTCCCGGGGGTACGTGGTGGCGGCAGGAAGGGCATCCGGCCACCCCTTAAACTAACATTGCCACGTCCGATTAACCTTGCCGACCCTGCGTCTCTGTGGGAAAACAGGCACTAGAAAAAGAAAAAAAAAATTACTTGTGTGAATTGTCTTAAGTAATTAATTATTGATTTGCTGTTTGCTTTGGTTATAGTACATAAGAAAGGCAGGGCAGTTGTTTAATTATTTATCACTTTCTAGAGTTGCAATTTAAAGATAGATATCTTGGTCACATGAATCCAGTGATGACATTTATTAAAAACAAATTCCCTTTTTTTCCTGGTTGATTAACTGGAAGTTTATTGTCTTATAAAATGGTTCAAATGGCTCTAAGCACTTTGAGACTTAACATCTGAGGTCATCAGTCCCCTAGACTGAACTAACCTAAGGACATGACACACATTCATGTCTGAGGCAGGATTCGAACCCGCAACCATAGCAGCAGCGGTGGTTCCGGACTGAAGCGCCTAGAACCGCTCGGCCACAACGGCCGGCTATTGTCTTATATTGATGGTTGCTAGGGCTTGCTGTCTCGGCAAGTACCTTCATACTTGGCCATGAATTTATTGCTTTTTTATATGTTGTGGAGTGGGATTTAGTTTGTCGTGTGTGGCGCTGCCTCAGGCATTGTTACCATCCAGTGCAGTCAGGCGGGCCACGACCTCTGAGGGGTGCCATAGCAGAATGGCACCACAATTGATGTATTTGCATGGTGTCAAGAAAGCTCTTTTTCTTTAAATTGTAGTTCGTAAGTCGTTCTATTTTAAGTCAAAAGAGTAAAGATCACTGATTCTATTGTGCCCCTCTGGCTGGAGATTTGTAAAATTAACCTGTTGCCTAAAAAAATCTCTCCTGCAGTAATTTTCTTAAATAATTTTTTTTAATTCTGTTATACTTTAAGTTCCCCTTTTTTGAGGGGTTGGTTGAATCTTTGATGCTTATTCCGCTTGGGATTCACAAAATTATTGATATGGGATTTAAATTCTAAGTTTAGTTTTGAAATATTCTGAACTCATTTTTTATGCAGTGTTTCATTTTTGGGAGCTAAGCGCCACCTGTTGTAATCTGGATGTCGATGTTTTTATCAATGTGCAATCTGTTACTTTTTGGCAAATAAAGAGTACTGTCATACTGTATCCTCAGCTAGATTCGGACATTCCACTCCAGAAGCCCTCTCCACTGCTATCACCTGTCAGGACCGTTTATTGTGGCGTGTATTTTTTTGTTTTTGTCTGAATTTGTTATCATATACTCCAACAACGATGAACTACCAGACACATAACTTGTCAAAAAGATGTCCATGTTGCATTTTTTTAATTTTTTCCCGGCAGTGCATGTGGCAGTATCTATATGTGGTGCTATGAACCCATGCAGTGCTAAAGTGTACGAGACACATTTCATATTAGACTAACAGAGACATCAAACATATAGGAAGAAGTGCATGCAGGTGCTGACAGGCTCTCCCTAGAACCTTCTTCGAAATCTTAAAGGACTGTATGTAATGACGGAAACTATAAATGTCCACTTCTTTACGTAACTCTCTCATACAGGACGTGCAGAAAAATTTGGAAAAAGACCGTCCGCACAGACATGGTGCATTCTACTTGTAGTATAAAATACTCACCACATTACACACACACACACACACACACACACACACACACACACACACACACACGGTGTTCAGAAACTGTCTGAAATGCTTGCAAGAGTGTTGCAGGGTAGGTTGTGCTAAAAACTAATTGTTAAGAAAAAATTCGATACGTTCTGAGTTAATTAGCACCGAAACTAGCCAGCAAGGCCCTGGGCGTGCAGATTCAAGCAGCCCGCCAGATACGATGTCAGTTATTCTCCTGGCGCAGACACTGGCAGGCGAGATTGCTCAGTGTCTGCTCGCGTTCAGTGCTTATTGCTATCCTCAGTCCACTTTTTGTAAAGTTCTCTTTTCCGGTTTTAGGATACCAAACGAATGACGCGTTGGGGACACCGTATCTGGAGGGTCGCATGAATATCAGAGCGCAACGGTCTAGTTAGCTAACTTGAATGCTAATTAACTCGGAAGTGGCGCAAAATATCGAATTTTGTAACAGTTATTTTTCAGCAAAACCTACTCTGCAATAGCCTCACAAACTTTTCAGACTGTTTCTGACTACCCTGTGTATATAATGGATGATTCAGCTGCCTCTATTTATGGGATTTATCCAATCCACAATGCCTCCAAAATTAATGCACAAGATTTTCATATTTTTACCTCGCTACGCACAAAGTATTAGTACTACAGAAAATACGAACAAGAAAATATACTTAAATTTTGTACTGGGATATGTTTTCGCCTGAGGCCACGGTTCTCGAGTTATTAAAGAAAAACGCGTTTGAAGGCCAGTTTTCACTTTTTTTTTTAACAAACTACAATCTCCAGCGAAAACGCATCGCAGTACAAAATTTAAATAGGTAGGGGCAGCTGGTGGAGTGTCTGTCCTAAGAGTCGCCTGGTGCATTTAATTTTCTCTAGTGTTTCGGCAGATATTTGCAATGTCGCTTTTGCAGTGTGTAGCTGGAGTCAACACAAACAAATACTGCTCATCGAGTCTTCCACGCGGTCCCCAGTGCCGACAGAAAGCTTCCCTTTGCGAACAAAACAATTTTAAAAGCGGAACTTTACGTGCACACTCGACTGAGTGGTCCCAGGTTAGTCCGTTGCGATGTTTGTTTTGTCGGTATGTATTAACAAGGACAGTCAAATACGAGGAATAAGGCCGGATCCATACACTGGAGCCAACGTTGGCGCCAACAGTGTTGGCCGAATGTGTGGGTCTATGAAACATCAAAGGACGTTGAGCCAGTAGATACAGCACGCACACACTGTCGCGAACTGTGAATACTTTGTAATTTTAGCTTCGGAATAAAGGTTGTTTGTTCGCTCTTTTGTTTTCGTCGTCTTTATTTCCAAGTGGTTATATCGAAACGGTACGGGAACAGTGGACAAATAGTGAAGTGCGAGTTATTGAGCTGTTGCAGCAAGAAAGTAGTTTGTGGAGTCCAGCAAGAAGCAGTCACTAAACCCCAATGCAGATGCAGATGCTTGGCAGCGGATACTACGGAAATTTAGTCTGAATAGTTCCGTTAACGAACCTAAGGAGGAAGAAGATTCTTTAATGTCTATCGACTATATCAAACGAAAACCAAAGAAAAGCTCTGCTCAGGGACATCGACAGATGAGATATACATATGCACATGGTTTGGTTACAACTTAATTGATAGTTTGGTCAGGGTTTTTAGCAAAAAGAATACTAATAAAACAAATAGAGGAAAGTGAATTGAAACAAAGGTGTTTTTATACGAGACCTTTCTTATTACCATGAACCTCTTGTACATATTTTCATGTTTAAGATTTGGCTGAATAAAAGCAAGCTGCAAATTCTTCACGCATTTCTCTCGCATTTTGCGTTGGCCCCCCTTAAAGCCTTAGTCGCAGTAGTGAAAGTCGATTTTCCTGTAAGGGGAGTTGTATTGCACCTTCTCGCACTTACATGTTGAGCGAAGTTCTGCTTTTCTTTAAACACTTGTGCAATATTACACATGTGAGCGTTAGAAGTTTTGCTCTTTCTGGTGCTAATAAAATCGATTTCTGAAAAACTCTGAAAACTGACTAAATTTCAAAAAAAAAGTATGAGTTCATACAGTACTTTTTGTGTAGGCTGAACAGGCAATTTTTGATAATCATAAGCTGACAGAATGTGCCAATGTCAGTACTTATTACTATGCTATTACACTTGATATTCTTATTTATTCGTTCTAAGGTTTTGAGTCGCTTATTGTCACTATTTCTGAAATATGGAGTTCGAAAGATGGAAACGTTGGATGTTCAGCACAAGCAATATCCTCCTTTATTTTTGCTCTTCATTTAATCTTCACAAAAAAAGTAGAACAGCCAGTCATAAAAGCTGATAATTGGGGGGGGGGGAGGGAGGGGAAAGGAAATCTACAACTACCTCCGATGATTTGTCGTTGTGGAAACAAAGCAATTCACGTCGGATCATGTTACCCAGCTATAATGAGGAGGAAGATACGAATGTGCGGTCTCGAATAGCCTAGAATGTCTTCAGTTGTTTCTAATGTTGGATGGACTGAATTAATTGGAAACAGTAGAAAATGTTCCTTCACATTAGTATTATGGCGCATTTGTCACAAAGTATGAAACGGTTGAAATACTGAGTACTTCTTCCTTTTGGGTCAAAATCTTGGAGGTTTCCCTTATAGTTACTAGTGTGGCGTATGGTACTAAAAACAATTCGTGAGGCCCCTAGCAACCATCATTCAGATTATTATGTGATCAGCCGTACTTGACTGCTTTGGGAATACCGAGATACTGCGTAACATTTCGTTTATAAACCTATAGGAACGAGTTGCGAGGCATCTCATGAACGTGACGAGTTGGGAGCGAGGGTACTGAAATCGGATGCGTCCATTTGTGTAAAGACAAATCGTCAGGCCGTCCCCGAGTGTCTGACACAGACGTCGAACGAATCCAGATATTAGCAAAAATTAGATATTTCGCATCTGTTTGTGCCTAATTTGCAGTTACGATTCGTGCTGTGTTCGAGTCTCTGTCATACACGAAAGCTTTGCTTAGTTAGCATTGCTAACAGGTGCTGGGTTTGAATTTATATCCAGAACAAAATAGTTCGCCACGTCATCTGAACTTCAAACTTAAGCACAACTAGTTGCTCATGAATAATTTAGATGTATAATGTCACGTTCTGTTAGGTATAAAATACGGTAGTTGACTTTCGAACAGCACATATAGCCACATGGTGCAATGAGTACTGCGAAATCAATTGTTGATGGTGAAGTTTCCATATAGTGCTTAAGCTGTTAATCGTAGTTCATCTAACTGGTTAGTTCATTAACCAGTTTGCGCAAAACCACTGGCCAAACGAACAATCGTTTGAGATTGTCTGCTGTTTTCAGCCAAATTCCTGCGACTCGGGAGTTGAAAATCAGGATTCCAATTAGGAATATTTGTAACGATTTCCGTTCCAACACTTGTGTAACAACGAAGAAAAACCTTTCAAAAGTCTTGTTCGATACTGAGACTTGTAACTTTTACTTAGTTTATGGAACAATACATCCTAGACAAAAGTATGAATGAGTCGGGTAAGCATGTGTACCATGTAACATGTGTAACAGAACAAAGTCTGTGACTATATGCATCGCGTCTCTGGTAAGGGTCGTCAGACGCATTTTCTCTTGTGTGTCGGCAGGTATTTGTAATTTCGTTTTTCAACTTGTCTCTGGAGTCATCCAAAACAAATACTGATCGTCATGTGTTTCACGCATCGCCCAGTGCCGACAGAAAGGCCGACTAGTTTCCCTTTACAAACAAATTTATTTTTAAAGTTGAAATTAGCATGCCCATTCGTTAGAGCACTCCCAGATTAGTCTATTGTGATATTAGTTTTATCAGTATGTACTAAGAGACACAGTGAAACACTAGGAATAATCAGTACTTCAGCAGCCGCAGCACCGCCCAGGCGCGCGCTGACTGTTACCGCCATGCGAAGCGCTGCTAGCAAGGAAAACTCCCGATCGAACCCCCCTTAGATTTAGTGGTAAAATGGCCCAGAGGATAACCCGTCAAAAACGGACACAGATCAAACACGAAAGCAAGAAGTGTGAATAGAAACAAGGAACGGTCCAAGCTCAAAATGTGGAACATAGGGCGACTCGTAAGAACGGTGACGTCATGGTTATGTGGTCACGAAATGGACTAAAAAGCGGGACATCCATGTTCAAACCTCCATAGCCCATTTTTATACAAATTTATGAACTTTCCGTCCGGTCATTGACGTGTCTGTTCTTCTGCGGTCTTGGCAACTGTCATACCATACATAGGTTATAGAATATGAGTCATGTAGTAAGAATATATTACCGTGCCAAGTAAATGTGATGAATCGTGATAGCAGGAGGGATGTCTTACAGACCTCTCACAGAAATGAGAACAACAAACTATTGTACAACGAAGGAATTCAAGAGTTAAAACTTCCAAACCGGAAGGGAAGAGTCGTAACATGTGGTACTATTGTAGAACAAATAGGAATTACGTACATCTGTAGGTCCCGTCGTTACACGTTACTGTTGCAAACGGACGTTACATCACGATACAGACACAATCTGAATACAATTAACAGACAGCTCAATGTCCGGAAGACCAGTTCATAATTTTGTGGGAAAAAAAAGGTGGGGCATGAGAGAGAGATCTGCATCAGGATCGCCCCCCCCCCGCCCCCCCGCCCCCCCCCCCCGCCTCCCCCACATGCAGTCCAACAACGTGACGAGAAGACCATGGCACCACGGATTTTCACCGTTGCTCAGTGTTGCACATATTGATCTTGGACTGTTCACTTTTTTTACAGTTTAGTATACCTTCTTCCGGTTTTCAAGTTGATGTGTCTTCAGTTTTTGACAGGCTATTCAATGAGCCATCTTCTCAATAAATATGGGGGGACTGCGTTGTGAATTCCTCTTGTAAGTAACTGTTACTGGAGTACTAGTTACCCTTCGTCCACATATTGGTGGCAACGCTGGCGACAACATTGGCCATTTATGGGACGGAACCCACACATTGGAGCCAACATTCGGGTTAACCCGGGTATAGCGCCAATGTCAACATATCAGACGCACAGATCGTGGCCGGAGCATTTTCGGTTCTGAGTGTGAAGAATAACATTTTAGTAGGTACTGGGAGATGAAGAAGCTTGCAGAGGATGGAGTAGCATGGAGAGCTGCATCAAACCAGTCTCACGGCTGAAGACCACAACAACAACAACAGTATAAAACAAGAAAAGGAACTAAGATAAAAGAAGAAGATGCAGTATATCACTTAACACATATAGAAATACCATAGCAAAAATTCTACCAGTTTGATTTATAATTATTTTGGAGGTATAACGGACGTCAGTTATTAGGCCATTTGATGCATGGAGACTCAGGGCAATTTGATAACTTTTGTCGTATGTCCGATCTGGTTTTTCAAATGATCGAACCCAAAATAAAAAAGATAGATATATTTTGGAGAGAAGCTATACCTGTTAAAATTCGTTTGGCAGTGACACGTCAATTTCTTGCTACAGGAGACCGTTTCAAAAGCCTACACTTCCTGTTTAAAATTATCCACTCAAGTGGTATCACTGACAGTGCCTTAACTTTTCAGAGCGATACGTGAGGCCTTGAAAGATAATGTTAAGGTAACGACTACTTTTTAAATTACATTCATTAACGGTGTGTGCCAAAGGGACAAAATACCCAAACAACTGAGTTCAGAGATAATGTCTTAAGTCTGCAAAGTCAGTGTTTCGAACACCATAAAATTCCACCACAAAACTTAGGGAAAATGTAATACACAGGCTGTAGGTATGTGGAAAAACATGTGTTAACTGGATAAAGGACGACACTATTACAAAACTAAATTAAAAAGAAAAAGAAAAATAATTCACTAATGTTGCACTTGATTAAGTCTTTGGGGGCAGTCAACCTGTTTCTTCCGCAGCCCAGAACTCTGTGACTGTTGCACATACTACACGTCTTAGCTGTCACCTGAGCTTTGGTGCACTGTTATGTATTGGTTTTTCACTACTCGTTTTTCGTATAAGAAGTTGTCTATTCCATGCATAATGTTCTCCCTTTGCCGTTCATCAACATTATAATTCTGTTTTCCAGAAATTTGCAATTCAAATATATCTTATCAGGCCCTTATTCTTTTCCTTCTGAAAATTGAGACAGCCTGGTCCGTTTGAGTTTGGTAGGTTTTGTTTCTGGCTGTCTGTGGCGCTTGGTATTGGCAAGTGTTTGTATTGATTCTTTTGCCATTGAATCTGTGTCTCGTGTTTAACAGTCTGTTTCACTGGAAAAAAGTCTGAAAGAAACACACGATGTTATCTATTGGTAACTGTATCCTATGATTAAACATGTGAACTACAATCATTTTATACTACTATAGTGAAAGTACTAATTTATTTTTGTTTTCTTCTCTTTTATTCTCTTTCAGTCCCCTGCAAGTAGTAAAGAATGTTTCTTGTAGCACATAGATTTGATAATATTTGGCAATTCCCACGTGTTCTGGGGGCTTTGTATGGCAAACACGTCAAAATACAGGCTCCTTACAATAGTGGATAAGAGTTTTCTAATCATAAAAGTATTTTCAGTATAATAGTAGGTTTAGCTGACAGTGACTACAACTATTTGTAGGTATCGATACCCATGACCGTATGAGTGATGGTGGATTATTCCATGGCAACTTAAATTATCATAAACTTCAGCACACTGATACATTTCGCCAACCAACTTCTCTTCCAGGTCGAAATCTACCAGCTTCTTATGTTTTTGTAGCAGATGCCACCTTTGCATTAACAGAGAATTATGAAGCCTTATCCTGGAGTACCACCCAGTGGTAGTCAACAGAGAATATTCAAGCGGCAGTTATCACGTGGCAGAATTGAAACTGACTGAACACCACAGCTGGTCTCTAGTTCTGTGGAAACGTCGTCCCACTGTAAAGCCAAGGCTGCATTAGTTCTAGGTTCCAATCTCGCAGGAGACCAGCTTTTTAGCCCTTCCATGGCAGTGTTAATAGCAGAAACATCAGAAGTTCGTAAGGAAATCTTATGAAAAATTTTCATCTTCTTGCTTCATTCAGTAACAAGTAGATAATAATGTAAGAAACATATTACATTGAACAATTACTCGTGTGTTAATGAATTCAGTGTTCTGCTTTTACTACACATTTTTGTTGATAAAACTATAGCAATGAATAGCTAGCTACATCACCAGGTTTCTTTGCGTTTCTGTTCGTGCTGCCACATTTACATATTTAAGTGGCAGTCCTGAAATGCTACCCCTGTGCAGGAGTGCACAGACTGTTATGTGGGCAAAAGAAGGGTTGGACACACTCATGCTACGTTATGTTGGAGACAGAAGTTCATTACAAGGTTAGTATGATACCTTGTAATTCAGTTGTATCAGTTTAGTGCACATTCGTAGAGTTTTGTCAGTCATCAGTATTATACTCTCTTACATTATCAAATATTTTCTGAAAATGATGTGGCAGCTTCTTGATTCTTGGCCTGTGGAAACCTTCCCCTTCAGAATAACGATGTCGTAAAGCCAGGTTTAAAGTGTGTATCACATGCAAAGTAATTTTCTTAATGATCGTTCGACAAGGATGCTAGAAATTAAACATTTGAGTGTATATATGTAGATTGAAGTGACAAATGAAAATCTGTACCAAAACTGGGACGTGCTAACCAGTATGCCATGGTACAGTGGCTTTGAAGAAGTACAGGGACTACTGCAGCATGCCTCATTTGGTTCAAATTTTCATTCATATATACATCAAGCTGTTTGAGACTTCAAAATGTCTGTGGAACCAAATAGTTCCATATGATTAAACATCAGCAGTTGGAAGATTAAGAGAATAAATGTGCTGAGGGATGGCTACCGTAACATAGTGTTTCAGAAAAAAATATATGTCTCATGATTTACTTACTACACAGATATTCGAAATTTTTAATAAAATTGAAAAGTATGCCCACTGTGATAAATTAAAGTTTAGTTATTTAGCTGATTTTTTCACTTGCATCGTTTCCTTCTTTTAAGGGGTATGATGACACTGATTCCTTCCTGTACAAATAACGGAGTAATTTTCCACGATGGCTGGTCTGTTGGGTCGCTTCAACCATGAAATAATAACAGTTCTTTTCTTCATTCTTCTATATTTTAAGATACCCTGACAACTGGTTAGCAATGTTTGTACATTTTCCACCTGGTCATTATTTTTATCTGCTCAAACTAACTACAAAATTCCAAAAATTGTTGCATCTGCAGGGAACACGTCAGCTTCTCACAAAAGGTTCCACATGACTCCTTCTTACAACCACAAACTCAGCCAAGTGCTGGAGAAAGATGGAAGACTAAATTTTTAGCGAAGAATTTAAGTCGTTTGTATCACTGGCAAATCTTTGGATTACGCACTTAACAAAACTTAGTGTAAAATATATTTACATACTTTCGGGTATTAAAACTTCAGTATGATCCCAATCATGCAGAATATAAATAGCAATGCATGAAATATGGAATTAGTGTTTACAAAGTTTTGTATGAGCTTCTGATCTTATAAATGTAAATATTGATCCCCGTAATAATATCAAGCTCACCTTGATATCAGATCCATTATATTACACATCTTAGGCTCTTACTAGCCTTTGCATGCAGCAAGAGTTTCCTAGTCATTGCGGGATAGTATAGGTGGTTTATGAGCAACTTCAACAAATCCATGAAGCTGCTCAATGAATGATACAAGAAGGAGATACCTTACACCTAGCGTGTCGAGCAAGAAAATGCTTTTCAATATCTCAAAGATAAACTGATCACTCCACCAATACTAGAAAATCTGAACTTTGAAAAGAATTTCCTTTTATTGGGGTCATTTTAAGTCAAGAAAAAGTTGCACATAAATTAAGGACGCTGAATAAAATCAAGAGGCTACAGTACTCTAAAGAGGGAGATGTTAGCCATCCTTTAGACTGTGCCTATTTGGCAGAATGTTTTTGATGTGTACTCACAATAAACGCTGACATGGGATGTAGCACGTCAGAGCCATCATCTGGGTTAATTAAGTTCAGGTGAAAACTGTACCAAATAAAGTATACTAGTGGTATACAAAATCGGTTTGCCAGTGCACTCATGAGTAAGAGATGTCAGGATGGTTGGTGCATGACAGAAAGGCTATGGAAGCCTATGTCAGCAGGTAACTGAAGAGACACCATTTATGCAGGTTGGGGAAACACGTGCAGGTAAAGGCAGCATGGCTGTTGATGCTCATGAGCTGGCAGTAGGTGCAACAGGTGAGGATATAGAACACATGACAGCTGAGATGACACCGATGAAAGAAATAAGTGGAGATGAAAAGTCTGAGTTATAGAAATAGTATCATGATTCTCCCATAGAAACCTGTTAAGATATAGGAAGGACTTACGAATGAGTGACAATGTACTGAGGATGAAGTGTTATGAGAAACGATGGAGAGGAGTATATAGAAATGTGATGAGTTATCAGAAGAATAAACTGATTAGGCAAAACATAAAGATGCCTTTAGATATCATGAGGACCCCAGAGCACATCTTGAAGGTGTGTGACATTGATTTAGTAGCTCATCTGAACCAGAGAGACTAAGGCTACAAGTACATCAAACATTAACAGAGATGTTGCAGTATTACATAAACTTTCCATGTGTACTACAGAAAGATCTGTCTGGAGCGAGGTATAATTTTCACAGTTGTGTCGCAGAGGTTAAGGGCACTGATGTGCAGAAGAACAGAATGCACAATGGAAAATAAGGAACAAGGAATACCATGATGAGGCACAGATTACAAAAAAAATCAGTTTTGGCGATAAGATTCTGTTATATGATGAGACTGTACAACGGGGCAGATGGCATAAATTACGTACACAATGGCGAGGTCCATACACACCGAAATAAGGGGTTTAACGCTGTAATCTGCCAACAGACTGAAGGAATTTTTCTAATTCCAAAGTAAGGTTGGCCCTGATGCTATTTATGTATGGTGTAAAGGATACAGTGTGTGTGAAAATATAAATTTTATAGGTAATATGACTGTACATTTTCATACATAAATTCTGTCACCTTGAAAAAAGAGCTACACATTGATCTTCTTGGTGTTGTAGCTCTCAGGGCCGCCACGGGATGCTTTCGGTATGAGGTACCCCATGCATCTCTGTGAGTCACTGCTCGAGTGATGTGAGTAATCTAATTCCGTAAAGGAAGCCTGGCAGTGTTGAATATGAATGCAGCAGAATGAAAAAGCGTGGCGCATGCTTTACGTTGGCACCTAGGAAAGAGCAAAAAAGCACAAGGTCTAATTGAACAACTGTCACGACATGAGTTAAATCGAAAGAAGCGAGGAACCTTAAACTTGGTAGTGAAGTCTGTAAAAATCTGGGTTGGAACTTCAGACAAAGAGCGCACTACGTATTTCAAGGTGAAGGGAGATGTGATAGAAGGGGGACGGAAACTGCTACTCAGACTTCCAAAGGAGTAAGTAACATCAGTTAAGTAAACTTCAACAAGTCTTAATCGAACGGTAAACTCCATTGTGAGAAATGAAGAGTCTGTAATACAGGGAATGAAACGATTAAGCTAACACGTAGTTAAATACGAGACCAGTACCGACAGGTGGTTGCAAACAGCGGAAAGTTGGATCACTGTTAACGAACAGCTAATAAAGTTTACAGTTATCTTCAATGAATTATTGTGGGAATATATGTAAATGTTGGCAATAGTAAAGGCACAAAAAGATTTTCCAGAACCTCATCTGACTAACTGAGTTCAGACAGTAAAGTGCGACAATTCAGAACTGATCTAGAACCACATTAATTACAAGAGATTTCCTGTCACCGTTGCTGCATACGGCGCTTAAAAGTTGAGCGGAATTATAGATATGACTGTTTCCATTGACGGGAACATCTTAAGTTATGCGTTAAATAATCCGTTAGTAAAAGATTTGAGTATAGCCTGTATAGAGTACTATGGTTGTCATCGGAAGGGTGTGGAGCGAAATGTCTATTTATTCACAATGCCTCCGAAATGATGGTGTGAAATGGCAGTTTGCGAAGCCAAGTAGCGAACAGCTACAGTGTAAAACAGTAGTTCATGGTTCATTAACATGTAAAGGCACTTGCGTGTTTACACCTTTATTTACGTGTTACAGTGAGATATGTGCCAGCCCGAGAAGCTCCGAAGGACTGCGTGCAGAAGCTAATTGTGTTAAACAAAAGTCATAATCAGTCCTTTGTTTGTAGCTCCAGTGAACGAGGACATTACCATCATCTTTCACAAAGTAAGACCCATAGATATTGTGCTCTGAGCCACTGGATAGTTAAAATTTTTAGGTAAATGTCGTGGGCATGTATGGCTCAAGATGTGATAGGAAGAAATGTCACCAGTAGTGCCATTGTGCTGAAAATGACTATGGATATCGACTGATGCATAGAAAATAACATGAGAAAAATTTTCAGTGACATTAAGATGGACCTGCCAATACAGCAGTTGGTAGGCAATTAGATGACCTGATAGCTGCAGGACATAAGCTTTATGAAATGCAGAGAGAAATATCAGAAGAGCAACTTCTATATAAGCCATTTCTGTTTCTGCAGATACATGGGCTCTGGCATAGTGTTATCCACATAAATACTTTAAATGTGACAGAGACTGTTTTAAATTCGTGTTCACAACAATAGGTGAAGATTGCTGCAGAAAAATGTGTGTTAGAAACACTATTATCAATCAGTACCCAGATAAGAATATAGTGAGGCATCATTCCAAGCCGGCCGAAGTGGCCGAGCGGTTCTAGGTGCTACAGTCTGGAACCGCGCGACCGCTGCGGTCGCAGGTTCGAATCCTGCCTCGGGCATGGATGTGTGTGATGTCCTTAGGTTAGTTAGGTTTAAGTAGTTCTAAGTTCTAGTGGACTGATGACCTCAGAAGTTAAGTCCCATAGTGCTCAGAACCATTTTGCATCATTCCACTCAAAGGTCACTGAGAGAAATTGACGGAAAATTTTTAATAGATCCCCGTATGTGAGAAGTGATGTTTGAAGTTGGGTTTCGCTAAATGTTGTACCTAAAAAGGACAAACGGTTAAGCAAGTTCACGATTAAGCTAAAAAGAGAAAATTGTTGTACAGTCGATTGTAAATACAGTCTTTACCCATTGTTTTCAGAAAACAAAACTGTAATCATGATGGAACATTTCCATTTACTGTATGTGTCTTCCACGAAAAAGATTTGTTTAATATTTTTAAGCTATTATGTACTTCTTTTGCGTTTTATTGGAAAGCAATTAAGTTTCGTTCTATCATTGTATCATTACGAAGCATTTATATATTTGGTCGTTGATCATTATAAAGCAGTTATGTGTATTTTTCAAACAACAAAATAAAACTTGTGACACACTTTCGTAAAACTTCCGCAGTCAATGAGGACAGCGCTACTGATTTTTCCGCAAGACGACGGAGGAGGTCAGGGAGATACAGAATAGGAAAGTAATATAACGCCTAGAAGGTAAAGACCAAAGCCGAGAGGAACGATTTTTCTTGCGAGTAGAAAGAACACATCCCTTAAGGGCTTTTGTGAATGCAGTGGCTGGAAATGTTACATAAGCTCACGTCGTCGCACGTGGTTGCAAGTTTAGGAGCCACTAGGAGCATCGGGACACAGCCTGAGTGGAGGCGGACCATATAATGCATTCTCACAAACGAGAGGTTGCCGAATAGCGTTGAGTAACCGTATGCAAACTCACGAGCCACAGGACGAGGCGGGAACAGCGTGGCCACCTCGAGGGACATAAGGAAGCAGCGAGACGCCCTCGATTCCATTAGGTCTCAACAGTCAGTCACAGTCATACCAAGAGGGATCCCGGGTAGAGCAAGACTGGGGCCAGGATTTAGAGAATTAGTGTTCTGGAAACTCAGGTGAAGCAGTCAACAGCCCACATAGGCTTGGCCTGGGGCAGGAACATCAAAGTTTGCTATGGCTCGGCTCACGTTAATACTTAGCTGTGTACCTTCCTCCATGGGAACGTTACAGTTAGTACAGATAGGAATAGCGCACCGTGTTTCATTTATTTTGCTCAGAAGATCATTAAAGGTTATTGTTGTTCACGTTTTGCTTTCATTTGTTCGTATTTCCCGACAGTGTGCCATAATTTCTAAAAACATTCCATTAGCCACAACCACATTAGCTACCTTCCGAAGTACCTATCTCATTTAGCAACTACACCGATGGCTGGACGCGTCAATTGCCTTCACCACTTGTAAGGGGTCTGTAGGCCCTTACTATAAATTTGCACTCCGCACAGGTCGATAGGGCGAACAATCGATTGTGTCGTGTTGCGAGAGCGAGTGTGGAGCTGAGCCAGTGCCATGTTGCGGGTAGAGGTGTGTGGAGGCCAGTTGTGGTAATGCAAGGCTTTAACAGTGAAGGGAGTCGCCATCGCCGTGGTTAGACCCCTTTGTACTAGAAATAATACCGGGAAAGTGAAGAAGTATAATTACAGAAGTGGTCAATGACATTTCGAGTGCCGATATTTTGGTTTCGCGTCTACCGCGCCGGCATCACCTTGGATTGCAGTGTTGGATTGCAGTGTTGGATGCAGTGATGGATTAGCGTGTGATGATAATGGAAAATGAAGAAGCCTGTGCTGAGATTAGCCGTAATTAGATATGTATGACGAAGGCAGTGGCTGTCTCCTCCTTCTTGTGTTTTTGAGACGAATATAGGTTCGTAATTAGTGAAACTGTGTTGGTGTTTTTCTTGTTACCAGACATTTCATTATTACAGTATTGAGAAGGACGAACTGGAAAGTAACAACTTCCGTAGCAGTCAATTCCGATTGCCAGCCCCATTAGGTACACGGTCACATTAATAATAATTACTGGGCTGCTATTCGATCAGATCAGGTCGCGATAAATAAACGGAGGTGTTACACACTCTAGTAAATCTAACGATAACAATATCTCATGAATGTTATTCTTCTTTCCACTGAACGCTCCGTTTTCTATTCTTTAAACGACGCTAATCACAAACTGCAAGTACGCAACGTACAAGATGTCATTACAAGAGCAGTACTAGAAGCTAAAATAAAACTAACGATTGATAAGTACTGGTGTTAACCTGTATACGAACACACCAATAAAACTCAACAAGAACTTGTGCACCAACCTACATTTTACGGCAAGGCGACACCATCAACTTGACCTCATAATTAAAAGATAAAAAAAGCACACTTGCGAGATATCAGCCCCAGCAGTCGAATCCGCCAGAAAATTTCGGCCATAAATCTCATAGGACGCAGTTGTGACCTTCAGAGTGTATAGCTCTTAAGCACCAGTTGTTTGTCCCGCGATCCACCCCATTGCAGCCGCCTAATGCCAAAGCGCCAAGTACTGTACAGTAGAGTGACAATCAGAGCACTTCTATTCGTAAGATGTTGAAAGAGAGGGTAGAGGTGGACACATCTGTCCAACATATTTTGAAATTTTTTTCGGGAACACGTTTTTCTACGTGTAAAATAGTAATATGAGTACGCAATATGTCAAACTCACACACGTATATGTTAGGTATTGTATTAACAATATTATCCTATTGGTATTCTGGGCGACGGCGTGGTGGAGTGGCGGCAGCAGGCAGTGGCCGGCGGGTGGCAGATGGCGCCCCGACTGGTCGCGCAGCGCAGGCCCCTCCAACTCAGGCAACGGGCAGCGCGGCGGCGTTCGGCTCACGTGTCCGACTAGCGTGTGCTGCCTCGTTGCAGCGCGCGCCCTGAGCGTGTTTACTGGCACAGCCACGGCCCGCGTGGAGCAAACGTGGCGGCCGGTTGGCGCATTCCATGCGCGAATTGCACGGCGTCTTGCCGGAGACAGTTTAGTGTAGCGGCAAAGTCGCTACGGGAACGGGTCCGCACTTCTGACACCGGTTGTACACGATGGGCGTACGGGCAGACGGTGAGTATTATGGAGTGAATAGGATAATTTTCAGATAAAAGCCATTTATTGGCGAAAGAATGTTAAAAAAGGGTCTCATAGGCCTTGGAAGGTGAGGGTGAGCCAGAGCGTAAAGTTTGGCGAGCCATAGTTCGCGAAGCTAACGAAAGTTGTTGTCTGCCAAAACTAAGTCCACAGTGCCACAGCACTGGGAGAAGCGGCAAGGTCTACACTGCTACAGGGTGCGCGTCCGACTCACGGATGAGCAAAAATACAAGAGTGCGGAGTGCGGGCCCGGCGACGGGCGGCACGGGTATATTCGGCGCACCACGCGGCTTCCTCCGCCCTGATTGTTTGGGACCGAGAAACCCGTGGGGGCGGCAATGGAACTTTCCAGAGCGTTGCCTGCTAAGCGACGCCTGAGGCGGGGTTAACTTGTAAGCACCTGAGGGAGGCACGTGATCAAGATGCCCTTCCTCAGTGCTGACTACCTGTTACTAGACCGTGGCACGAAAGAATTTACAGGCAGCTAACACTGCCGGCCGTGGCTTGGCCGCAATGGAACAATGAAGTTACCGTTTGGAAGCCCATATAATAAAGTAAATTCCCCTACTGTCTGGCTCATCCTTTACACAGCTATATATAGAGTGTAACGTGCATAAGTGCAGATATTTTGATATACATTATCTTAATATGTACACACATCAATTTACACGTTGTTTTTTCTGTGTCTAACAGTCTTCCCACAAACATGTCACAAACTGTACGACCTGGTGTTTTACACATGGTCGTACTGTACCACTAGCAAGGGATCATTCCCCACAGTCAATAAACGAACTTGAGAAAACTTGGCAGTTGTGTAAAGGGGCAAAGTAATGCAATGTCTATTATTTCACTTGTACCCAATTTCGCTTATCAGTGGTAAAACACACTGTGAAAGGTAATTTGGCATGTTAGGTTTGGAGGGAACACCTTCGAAACGAGGATATATAAGAAAATGTTTATCATATAGATGTTGATATGTAATTAACGTTCTTGAAAACTGTATCATTCAGTTTTGTAATAACATAAAGTTTTACTACATAGTCCACCATTAATTAATTTTGAAAAATGAAAACTTTCATTACAATGTAAATAAAAGAAGATTTTAAGCATGTGTAATAAAGTTGGTTTCTGAGATACCGTTTTTGGAAAAATATGCTGTACACAATGTGCTGTCAGATTATTTTCAACATACCTGATTAAAATATTTAAACATTCGTTACAAATCTAGTTATTTATTGTTATATTCTTTTTACTTTTACATTGTTATTTTACAATTAAATTAATTTTTTGTTTTTTAGTTTACCGTTTCACATACATTCATTTTAATTAAAAATAATAAACCACCGACCGCCGTGTCATCCTCCGAGGAGGATGCGGATAGGAGGGGCGTGGGGTCAGCACACCGCTCTCCCGGTCGTTATGATGGTATTCTTGACCGAAGCCGCTACTATTCAGTCGAGTAGTTCCTCAATTGGCATCACGAGGCTGAGTGCTCCCCAAAAAATGGCAACAGCGCATGGCAGCCTGGATGGTCACCCATCCAAGTGCCGACCACGCCAGAAAGCGCTTAACTTCGGTGATATCACGGGAACCGGTGTATCCACTGCGGCAAGGCCGTTGTCTACTAATAATAAGACCCTCATTATTATGATACAAAACCATTACAATAATGATAACGTGTAAAGAAAGGTTAAACGGTCTAAGGCGCTGCAGTCATGGACTCTGCAACTGGTCCCAGGTGAGGTTCGAGTCCTTCCTCGTGCTTGGGTGTGTGTGTTTGTCCTTAGGATAATTTAGGTTAAGTAGTGTGTAAGCTTAGGGACTGATGACCTTATCAGTTAAGTCCCGTAAGATTTCACACACATTTGAACATTTTGAAAGGTTAAACCGTAACGTTTTCTTACGCCATTCACATACAATTAACGAAATTTATTCACATAATATACACGACGGAGAACACAATACAAAATAAAATTCGGCAGTATTTCAAATCTTTTTCCTTGTAATATAAGGTCAAGTTGATTGGTATAGCTTTGTTAGTATCCCTCGCGTCATTTACTTTCATGAACAATGGCTACGATTTCGTTATTTCTGCACGATATATATATTTCAGAGTGAAAAGCGAACTACAAAACTAGTAATTTTGTGCTTGCTATTGCGAGAGCAGAAACGTCCGCTGTTATATCGTACAGTCCGCAGCTCGTGGTCGTGCGGTAGCGTTCTCGCTTCCCGCGCCCGGGTTCCCGGGTACGATTCCCGGCGAGGTCAGGGATTTTCTCTGCCTCGTGATGACTGGGTGTCGTATGATGTCCTTAGGTTAGTTAGGTTTAAGTAGTTCTTAGTTCTAGGGGACAGATGCGCACAGATGTTAAGTCCCATAGTGCTCAGAGCCATTTGAACCTTTTTTTTTTTTTTTTTACATCGTACACTCAAGGCATATTGCGTCACACTCACTTTAGGAGACACCGGCTGTCATCAAGTGGCTGTAGATTGCTGAAGCAGAAATTTTTCTGGTGAGTGTTACTTGGCAGATTATGCCCAAACTGTCACTTAACCTATTGTATAATGTAATATGCACATCCGAATAGTCTACAGTCGACTCTTTAATGCTGGACGAAAACTGCATGCTGTTTGCGCTGCTGACTGCTTCTTCTTCTCCTTTCCTGTTATTAGGATGAGGGAGATCTGTTATTAACTGCAGCCTTTGGGTCTTACGTTAGCTGGGTCGCAAAATGCAAGTTAACTTATGACCAGAGTATCAGAAACTTGTTCAACGCAGCAAGCTGCCGACGAGCCATTGTAGAATAGGGAACTCACAGTGTACTGTGTCAACACAACAGGCATATAGGACACCGCCTGAGTTCCTTAAAAACTTCATTGCGCAGACTTGAAACCCAGGTAAAAAACTCAAGAGCTTGTGACCATGGGACTGGCCACCAGCTGCGGGTGCACAACAATGGAATGTTCGATTAAGTCAGAGTAGGAGGGTTTATGGCTGTCTCACAGTAATTACTTTGATACAATGTGTCTTTTCTCTAGCGTGTCAAGGCTTGTGGCTTTTGGTTGGTTGGGGGTTGGAGATTGATCAAGAATTGGGAGAGATTTTATGCCTTCCTCCCCACGAACGCAAAGTCGATGAGAGTAGATATTTATCAAACTTGTTTATAGAATCATTATTGGTGTGAGCTAGCAAGGTCTGCTGCAATTAGCCAGCGATATTCCTATGCTGACAGAATCAGCTACATTTCGGAGCATATAGTCCGGAAACACTTGCTGTCGAGAGGTCGATAAGAACTCTTGCTCCATGGACATCTAAGGGTAAGTTTGCTTCAGTGACGTTGAGGAACCTAGCTGCGGGAGAGAGATAGTTGTCTCCGACTTAGAGCAAAGGACGGAGGTGGACGTGGTCTCGGAATTTCTACATCTACATCTACATTTATACTCCGCAAGCCACCCAACGGTGTGTGGCGGAGGGCACTTTACGTGCCACTGTCATTACCTCCCTTTCTTGTTCCAGTCGCGTATGGTTCGCGGGAAGAACGACTGTCTGAAAGCCTCCGTGCGCGCTCTAATCTCTCTAATTTTACATTCGTGATCTCCTCGGGAGGTATAAGTAGGGGGAAGCAATATATTCGATACCTCATCCAGAAACGCACCCTCTCGAAACCTGGCGAGCAAGCTACACCGCGTTGCAGAGCGCCTCTCTTGCAGAGTCTGCCACTTGAGTTTATTAAACATCTCCGTAACGCTATCACGGTTACCACATAACCCTGTGACGAATCGCGCCGCTCTTCTTTGGATCTTCTCTATCTCCTCCGTCAACCCGATCTGGTACGGATCCCACACTGATGAGCAATACTCAAGTATAGGTCGAACGAGTGTTTCGTAAGCCACCTCCTTTGTTGATGGACTACATTTTCTAAGCACTCTCCCAATGAATCTCAACCTGGTACCCGCCTTACCAACAATTAATTTTATATGATCATTCCACTTCAAATCGTTCCGCACGCATACTCCCAGATATTTTACAGAAGTAACTGCTACCAGTGTTTGTTCCGCTATCATATAATCATACAATAAAGGATCCTTCTTTCTATGTATTCGCAATACATTACATTTGTCTATGTTAAGGGACAGTTGCCACTCCCTGCACCAAGTGCCTATCCGCTGCAGATCTTCCTGCATTTCGCTACAATTTTCTAATGCTGCAACTTCTCTGTATACTACAGCATCATCCGCGAAAAGCCGCATGGAACTATCTACTAGGTCAAAATGGCTCTGAGCACTATGGGACTCAACTGCTGAGGTCATTAGTCCCCTAGAACTTAGAACTAGTTAAACCTAACTAACCTAAGGACATCACAAACATCCATGCCCGAGGCAGGATTCGAACCTGCGACCGTAGCGGTCTTGCGGTTCCAGACTGCAGCGCCTTTAACCGCACGGCCACTTCGGCCGGCCTCTACTAGGTCATTTATATATATTGTGAAAAGCAATGGTCCCATCACTCCCCTGTGGCACGCCAGTGGTTACTTTAACGTCTGTAGACGTCTCTCCATTGATAACAACATGCTGTGTTCTGTTTGCTAAAAACTCTTCAATCCAGCCACACAGCTGGTCTGATATTCCGTAGGCTCTTACTTTGTTTATCAGGCGACAGTGCGGAACTGTATCGAACGCCTTCCGGAAGTCAAGAAAAATAGCATCTACCTGGGAGCCTGTATATAATATTTTCTGGTTCTCATGAACAACGCGAGTTGGGTCTCACACGATCGCTGTTTCCGGAATCCATGTTGATTCCTACATAGTAGATTCTGGGTTTCCAAAAACGACATGATACTCGAGCAAAAAACATGTTCTAAAATTCTACAACAGATCGACGTCAGAGATATAGGTCTATAGTTTTGCGCATCTGCTCGACGACCCTTCTTGAAGACTGGGACTACCTGTGCTCTTTTCCAATCATTTGGAACCCTCCGTTCCTTGCGGTACACGGCTGTTAGAAGGGGGGCAAGTTCTTTCGCGTACTCTGTGTAGAATCGATTGGTATCCCGTCAGGTCCAGTGGACTTTCCTCTGTTGAGTGATTCCAGTTGCTTTTCTATTTCCCGCGACATCTTCCACATTCACACCATTTAAGAGCGGCAAGCGTGAGCCTTTGATACAATCACTAAGCAGAGGAGGACATTAAACCAGATAATTTGCATCAGGGCTTAATTGTGCAATTTTAAATTCATAGCCAGCTAGTTGCACCCATCATGCACTTTGGCAGATCCATCGGTGTTATTCGTCTTCCATGGTTCCTCCTTCAATTCACTGATCGTTTATAATCATTGGCAGTACCACGATTTAGTTTCAGGTTATGCTTTCACATAATGTCGATATGCAGCGGGATTCTGGAACATATATTGTGTTCGAACGTTATGAATTACCTCGAAGAAAACTGTCTATTGAAACATAGTCAACATGGGTTTAGAAAACATAGTTCTTGTGAAACACAACTACCTCTTTATTCGCATGAAGTGTTGAGTGCTATTGACAAGGATTTCCAGAAGGCTTTTTACACTGTACCACACAAGTGGCTTATAGTGAAATTGCATGCTTATGGAATATCGTCTCAGTTATGTGACTGGATTTGTGACTTCCTGTCAGAGAGGTCACAATTCGTAGTAATTGACGGAAAGTCATCGAGTAAAACAGAAGTGATTTCTGGCGTTCCCCAAGTTAGTGTTACAGGCCCTTTCCTGTTCCTTATCTATATAAACGATTTGGGAGACAATCTGAGTAACTTTCTTAGGTTGTTTGCAGATGACGCTGTCGTTTATCGACGAATAAAGTCATCAGAAGTGTTGTGTACATAGTTCCGCGTAGTCAGCGCGTACACAACTTTCCCACTAGAGCGCGCCCCACTAAGCACAACAGCGCAGGCGCAGCGCTCGTGCATCTCCGCACTACGAGATGGCGCTGCCTTAGAGACGGACCAAATTCTGCTTCCGCCGATCCGCGTATTAATATGTAATGCAGCCAATGAGATTGCTGCTAACGTAGAACCTTTTCTCCTCGCGGATCACACTCGCGCAGTGATACATGAACGCGCGAGGTATTATAACGAGTGTACAGACCTCCGATTACTCAGTCTGCATTTGTCTGCACTAGTCTGCATTAGTCTCTACCAGTCTGCATTTGTCTGTACCAGTCTATAGTCGAGTTTAAGTCTGCGCCTAATAAGATTATCATATTCCTGTACATAGGCATGAAGAGAAATGTATAGACATTTTGTCAAGTATCATAGATATGTGAGAATAAGATTAACGTACCAAGACCAAAGGAACTCCAGACTGTCGATTATAAATAGCATCCAGAATCAAGTTATGCGAGGTTTATGCTTGTTACTATTTTAATAAATGTGTGTGAAAATTAATCAAGTTCTGTTTAAAGTTGGTCACCGTCAATCTGCTACTCTAAGCGTGCAAGTGGCGTTTCTATCGTCTGACCTAACGGCAGAAGATAAACACGCCACGATAAGACCACGAGACGTATTGCTGACGCTCGCCTATTTCGTTAGAGCGACAAGTCAAATAATCTGATGGTGTGTGTACCGAAGGTCTTACAGTACGCACACCACAAGAAGATCAAAACAAACTGAAAAACGATCTAGAAACGATATCTGCATGGTACGAAAATTGGCAGTTGACCCTAATAACGAAAAGTGAGGTCATCCACATGAGTGCTAAAAGGAATCCGTTAAACTTCGGTTACATGATGAATCAGTCAAATATAAAGGCCATAAATTCAACTAAATACCTAGGAATTACAATTACGAACAACTTAAATTGGGAGGAACACACAGAAAATGTTGTGGGGAAGGTTAGCCAAACACTGCGTTTTATTGGCAGGACACTTAAAGAAATGTAACAGATCTAGTAAGGAGACTGCCTACACTACGCTTGTCCGACATCTTTTAGAATACTGCTCTGTGGTGTGGGGTCCTTGCCAGGTGGGACTGACGGAGTCCATTGAAAGGGTTCAAAGAGGGGCAGCATATTTTATATTGTCGCTAAGTATGGGAGAGAGTCTCACTGAAATGATACAGGGTTTGGGCTGGACATCATTAAAAGAAAGGCGTTTCTCGTTGCGACCGGATCTTCTCACGAAATTCCAATCACCAACTTTCTCCTTCGAATGCGAAAATATTTTGTTGACACCGACCTACATAGGGAGACACGATCACCACGGTAAAATAAGGATCAGAGCTCGTACGGAAAGATGTAGGAGTTCGCTCTTTCCGCGCGCTATATGAGATTGGAATAATAGAGAATTGTGAAGGTGGTTCTAAAAAATCCTCTGCCAGGCGCTTAAATGTGATTTGCAGAGTATCCATGTAGATGTAGATGTAGAACCCCCCACGTGTGCTAAGGCGCGGCTATAATTGCAAGCTACTCTGCACTCATTAAATGTTTAGATGCTTACTTCAGTGGGTAAGTTAGCGCAGATGAGCACGAAGAACAAACCTGCAATTTCGGTTTTACTAGTGTCCTGCATGAAACAGTCAAGTCGTTTAAATATCTGGGCGTAACGTTGCAAAGTGATACGAAATGGAACAAGCATGTGAGAACTGAAGTGGGAAAGGCTAATGGTCGACTTCGGTTTATTGGAAGAATTTTAGGAAAGTGTGGTTCATCTGTCAAGCAGACTGCATATAGGACGTTGATGCGACCTATTCTTGAGTAGTGTTCGAGTTTTTGGGATCCGTACCAGGTCGAGTTGAAGGAAGACATCGAAGCATTTCAGAGGCAGGCTGCTAGATTTGTTACTGGTATGTTCGAACAACGCGTAAGCCTTACGGAGAAGCTTCTCTGGAAGGAAGGTGACGTTCTTTTTGAAAAACACTATTGAGAAAATTTAGAGAACCGGTATTTGACTGCCGAACGATTCTACTGCCGCCAACATACATTGCGCGCAGGGACCACGACGATAAGATTCGAGAAATTAGAGCTCATACGGAGGCTCAGAGACAGTTGTTTTTCCTTCGCTCTATTTGCGAGTGGAATAGGAAGGGAAATGTACTCTCCGTCACGCACCAAACGGTCGTTTGCGAAGTATCTATGTAGGCGTGTATATATATATATATATATATATATATATATATATATATATATATGACAATAAGCCAAATCGTTATAGTAACTAGTTAGATGAGAGTCCCTTTAGTAATATATCCTTGTTTGTGTGGACTTCATACTTTCATGCTTAACTGGGCCACCTCAACAAATTTTCTGTTAATAAGACGTTACTCACTGCTGACACTTCACAAAGAAATTTGACGGCCTTGCAAGGATAAATTTTCGAAATACCTCGATCTTCTAATTCACACAATCACTTCATAGGCGTTAGCTATGGTTTCTGGATCGTGGAACCGTCTGGAATGAAATTTTCACTCGGCAGCGGAATGTGCGCTCATACGAAACTTCCTCGCAGATTAAAATTGTGCGCCGGATGGAGACTCAAAGTCGGGAAGTTTCCCTTTCGTGGGAAAATGCTCTACCAACTGAGCTACCCAAGCACGACAACAGAGCACTTGCCCGCGAAAGGCAAATGTCCCGAGTTCGAGTCTCGGCCCAGCTCACAGTTTTAATCTGCCAGGAAGTTTCTAGAAACCTCTGATTTATTTAGTAAAATTTTTAGATCAACGAATCTTTCTCTTTAAATCATCTGCTTATTGATTACATTCTTAACTGGAAAATTCTAGACGAACAGCATACTAATAAAATAACTTCAAGAATTTAAATTAATTATAAGTTGCTTGTGCTGTGCTAATTTGTTCTTGTCTTACAACAAAGGCTGGTGAGTAGGGTGTGGCATCGTCCTGATTTTCGAAATTAACTTGTGGGGATATATTTAAATATGTTTTCATTTTTGGTAGATTTTCGTTGAGTATCATGTCGTGTGTAGTTTAGAAATTTGGTTATTACAGCGAAATGTTTGATTGGCATCAGTGTTTGGTTATGTCAAGGTTAATCTGTGCTTGTGCACGTATTTTACGAAAGATGAGTATAATCATTATGGAAGAAGCTAGTCCATCTCTAATTATAAAACATGAAGTTTTTATGGAGGTGGAGAGCAGTAAGGCTAGAGAAAGTCGTGAGAGTAACAATACATGGTACTTACTGGAATTAAGGAAAACGTGGAAAGTAGAACCCATCGATACAACTTTCTTTTCACACAATCTGTTTATTTAACAATATATAACCATAAAATTTTCTTTAACAGAATGAACAACTTTGGAAAATTCTTTTGACTTTAACCTTAAATTGAATAAGCTTTGCAAAAGAAATCTAAAGTGCTGTATTGCAAAACAGCAAACAATATGACAAAAATTACAAGACGGACAGACCTGCAGCCCGACCGTTATCGGGTGGAACAGCGGTGTTTACTACCGCGCTGGACACAGTCTGTCTTATTAAATGTCCTCCTGCAACACATGAAAGCTAGATAAGCACCATTGATGACAAGCGTTACTCAAAACAGATGACGAAACTTTTAATTTGAAAGCTGTATGTCGAAAGGTTCGGGGTTAAGATGCGCACCTGTGCGTAAAGGTGAAAGAGATTAGGAAACAATATGACAATGATGAGGCTTACATCAATGCAACCAACCTCTTAATTTCAGTCGACAACCAAGGTGCGACTGGACCCCAACCCGTCCCTTCTGACAATTTTATTTTGACTTAAGCCCTGGTGACAGTTGTCTATTTTCAAAGTTAAACTGATTGTCAGTTATTAAGACCGATCTGAAGGAACATGAGAACTCACTCGGCGGGAACCACAAGATACAGCTAAAATACGCCAATAATGACCTGGAATTTCAAACACAGCAACGAACAGCTTAGTACAACAGGTTGTTCAGATTATAACTAATAACTGAGAAATGCAATTACAATCAAAGAACTGATCAGGTTAATATCTATATCTAACCACAAGGGCCCTCTTTTGTTTAACGACAACGGTTGCCTTGTACAATTGTTCCAGGTGTATTTACGACCATGAACTGATTCATTAGAACATTAATGGTCTGGTACAAACCAGAAAGGAAAGGCAATATAATAGCGGAACAAATTTTGCAAACGACAAGTAGTGTCTTAGTGCAATATTACGGCCTATATTTACGACCAAAGAGCCTACCGAGTAAAACTGAGGGTCGGGAACAAACCAGAAAATAAAAGAGGGCAGGTAGACAATGGCACAAATCACCATGGGGATTACAGAATGTTACTCCCCTTTATCAGCAAGCAGTTCCATGGATTAACAGTGCGTCACAGCGGTTACTGAATGGTGCAGATGAAAGCCAGGTAGAAGAGGGCAGCCAGGCCACGAGCGGTCGTCCAACATGAATGTCGGCCTGCTTCTTTTAGGCGACGCTGACCCCAGTGAAGTACTCCGGTATCTTCCCTCTGCGAAGGCCCTCATTGCGCAGCTCGTGGCTTCGGCCGCTCGGACCTCGTGACCACCTCTCGTCGCGACGCTACCGCCAATCCCCAAACTTCGTGCCTCTATCTGGGGCCAACAAACCCCGTATATATATCAGCAAGAAAAGACGTTCTAAGGGCACAACCCACAGATACCAACTCTTCCTCATATATATTGGCAACGGGGCCTACAGAGGGTAGTCGACACTACACCTGAGCTAGTGGCGCAAGACAGAACAGTCTACTAACTCAATGGCGCCAGGTCTCAAGTAATTTTCAAGGATTGGTAGGATCAGATGTTGAATTAAATAACGTGCAGAGTAACAAGGTACAATGCTAACAAGGGGAGGCCACGACGTTTGGAACGCGGATTTACTGCAGACTTCGTACACTCGTAGTACTCCATGAGGACAACAAAATGTGTAAGCAGTAGCGCGTACTTCTCAAGCGTTACTGAGAAAATCGCAAGATAATTTCGGTCGGCAAATATATACCTGTGCGTGGCCATTTTTACTATGAAGCGGCGGCAGCCGAGTGGTTAGCGTTCAAGCCCCCCTGACCGCTGGATCGATGGATCGAGTCCCGTTCGTCAGTTTTTTTCATGTCTAACACAGTCATTTTCTTTACTATTTATATTACAGTTGATATAATGGGAAAATACGTGTAATCGGATTAAGTTTTATTAAATTTACAGTGTTATTTGGCAGTCTACAAATTCTTGCTATCAGAAACAGTATAATATTCACAACTATCGACTTGTAAACGACCACACGCGTAAAGTGATACTGAAAATGTATGCTTGTCCGTGATTTGAGAAATCCCTTATACCTGGAAGGAACCCGAAATGACTTGTTACCTCCAAGTTTTGACCGGCTCAGACGGGTTTCAAAAGATGTACAATTAATCGTCGCCTTCGACATTACGAGTACAAGTTGCAGGATGGTATTTTTCGTAAAAACATGGAAAACAAAGTTAAACGGCACCATCCGCACTCAATGAACGCTATGTTTCCGCATACGCAAGGTCTTTTGAGGTTTTCCGTGGAAAAACGAACCTCGTTAACATATTCAAAAACCTCTCTTTCAGTCGATAGTTTGGAAGCAAACCATGCATAAGGCAACATTTCCTTAAATATCGGCGCTGATAAGTGGTCATGCAGTATCGAGTGTATTTTGTAAGACGTATGCTTCGCCGGCGATGGGCGAAGCATGACAGAATCTCTGACCAGAGAGTAGTTTATTGTTAGTTGTTGCTTGTCGCGAGTCTGCGCTAGTCTGCGCGAGTCTGCAGTAGTAGTCAGTCGGATACAGTAGTAGTCGGTCGGCTTTAATAGCGAGTGGACAGTAGTAGTCTGCGGGAGACGGCATGCGTCGGCTGTGTGCTCTGCTCGCGACTCTGGTCAGGACTCTGGAGGATGAGTATTGTTGTAGAAGGTAAAGAAGCAGCCTTGCGCATATTTAGTAATGTATGTTAATTGTAATTTAAATTGTTCAGAAAAAATGCCCCAATAATAATTTTATAATATAATGTAACTCTTTTAAAGAAAAGCATTCATTTCAATTTCCAATGCATTATCATTGCTTCCAAGAATCAAAAAAAAAAAAAAAATATACGCCAGCATTGCACGAAGCTGTGTCGAAGAATGTATAATTAAGAGCAGATATAATTGCAGTTTTATTGAGGTAAGAATTTTTGCTTGTTTTTTTCAGAATACAGGGCCGAAGGTCAGCGCTGCTGTCCTTACAAAATTTACCAGATATTATTATTTCTGTTGGGAGGTTACATTTCGTTCATGGTTCATTATTTAATTGATATTATTGTGTGGTTTATGGTCAATTATCATTCTTTAATTTTTGTGTGAGGAATTTACACTTGGGTCCATTTCACATTTTATTTTTTTACAATTTATACTGTTGGGAGGTTACACTTGGCGACATCGGGCCATGATCGTATTTCTTTGTGAATCTTCTGAGAAGTAGTCATATATCTGTTCTTAATTACTTAAATGTAGTTTGCATCTGGCGCAACGCATTTACTAATTTGTCACTCTTTCTTCCACAGATCATCGGCAATTTGTTGCTCTTTGTTGTATTTGTGTTTGTTGGATCTTGTATTGTCTTTGTTTTATTTGTGAATAATTTTGATTTGTGAAAAATGCCGCGAAAAACTGTTAACAGTACTTCGCGATGTGTAATGAGTGAAATAGCCGATTCTAATAATTTGACCGATAGTACTTGCGACACGCAGTGTAATGATGACAATCCTCCATTTACAGACAATCAGTGCGTACCGACCACTAGTAAAGATTTTGATCCTAATGATGAACAAATGAATTCAATTGTGTCCTCTGTTAATTTGACGACAATTGATGACGCGGGACGTTCTGTTACAATGAACGCTGCCCAGCTTGACACACCCGGTTTGCAAAATTTATGTAATGAACAGAAAAAATTTTTAAACGATAATGAACAGTTTAATCAGAGTACGACAGATTTATTTGATTCCGGTGTAGTGACTAACAGTGCACATCCGATTGGGAAACATTTTCAATAATCACAGAATAACCAAATCGTTATACAAAACGTGAAAATTGCAGATACACCATCACACAATACAGAAAATAGTCGCTAATTTTGGCTTGGATCAAATTATGGCAGTATTCCTACAACTCGATAAAAAATACGACTATCAGAACAAACAAATTAATGAAAGTTTCAAACAGCGGAATGAAATGCTAGACAATCATTTCAAACAACTTAATAAAAGTTTCGACAACCATTTCAAACAACTTAATGAACTAATTAATGAAAGTTTCAAACTGACGAACGAAAAACACGACAACCTTAACGAACAGAACAAACAAGTTAGTGAACAGATTACAGCTGTTACCGTGAAACGTCACGACACGAAAGAACAATCATGTGAAGAAAGTAAGGCTCATGCTAGGAACAGTAATGAAGAAATTACATCTGTTGCACAAGCACTAAATAATACCCATGCAGCCACAACAGAATCAGTTAGAGATGAAATTAGTGCAGTCGCTGAACAATGTCCTAAAAACGTAACACAGTTACGCAACGAGTTTAATTTAAAGTCACCTGAACTTTCACACACTGTGGATACGGAAGTCGATAAGAAATTTGAACAACAGAACGAGCAAATTGACGAACGTATTAAAGTGACACAGATGAAAAATATTTCAGTCACTAACACGTCACAGCATACGGCACATTCCGATCATTTGTCATACTCACACAGCCAGTGTAACTTAAGTAATTTACAAAAAGTACGTGACTTAAAATCCAGAAAGACACAGACAGACAGATTCTTATGCAATCGTGAACCTGTTCACACATTCAGTGACGATAACGTTGATTATAAGCAATTCTTATCCGTAAAAAAGTCTAAGGTATTTGAAAATGACACAGCACAGGTACACGCTTTGAACCGTATATGACAATTTGTTTTTGTATTTTCAATAGCATTGCCTGTAATACAGAAACTACAATTAACATGGATACAGCAATTTGCTTCTGAATTTTCACCGGCATTGCCTGTAACGCAAAAGCTAAAATTTATTTGCAGCGCATAAAAGACCTCAGGGGATTCATTACGCTTTAAAGAATATGTGCCGTATCGTGCACAGGGCCCCGAGCCGTTGTAGTGCTGTTTCATCTTTAGTTTTCTGCACTGCTGCCTTCTCTTCTACTATTCTTTATATCTATCAAAACAGCTCTTCAACTATCGCTCTATCTAGGATTAAGAATGTGTAAAGAAAACCCGATAAGACAAGATTTACCGAAAGTGACGGTTCTCTTTAGACACTCCCGAAATGACAACTGCCGCCGCAATTTTAATAACAGATAAAACTTGTAATCATCAGTATGTATAGCATTTTCAGCAATCGTCAAAATTATCAGCAACAGGAACCACATTTTAGTAATAATAGACGTTTTTCACCGCAACAACATGAAAGCCAGCCGGTTAGCATACCTAACCAACAACGTAATGTACAAGGTCAACCGAGCTTTAATGTTTCGCCGCGTACACGTATAGCGTCGGCCTCAACAAATAGTAACGCACAGCAACAAGGGAATCAGTATGTACAGAAAACACACTATTTCAATTCCTATCGCAATGCACCGTATAGCAATGACTATTATGACAGAAGTAAAAGTAGTGAGCACAATTTTCAGCGTACAATTAATAACAGTCTATCTTATCAGCAGCAAGAACATCCGCCACAACAAATAATCGTGAATGAACCAGACAGTAGGTATCATCCAGAACGTAATACGTCAGGAAGAAATAACAGAACAGTACAAATAGTTGAAATGCCACAGCATCCTCCTGAAAATAATAACACGCCAGACAGAATTTGATTAAATACAGTACAGGTTGCATATTCCAGTAACGCAAGCAATACTTTTGACACGCAGAATCTTGTTCACGAGAATGTTATTTGAAACATGCTTTGTTGAATGCACCACTTTTATCGCACCCAGATCTTACCAGAAATTTTTCCATTGCCACCGACAGTTCTAACACCGCTTTAGGCGTACATATTTTTCAGGAAATTGAAGAAGATGGTTGTACAGTAATTAAAAACATCGCTTTTGCAAGTCGCATTCTGTCACCTGCTGAACGAAATTATTCTGTTACAGAACTTGAAACATTATGTGTTGTATGGGCTTTTACCAGATTTAGGCATTTTCTTTATGGAAGACACACTACAGTTCACACAGATCATAGAGCGATACAATTTTTACTTTCGGCTAAATTTACACACGACAGATTAAGTAGATGGAAACTTTATTTGCAGGAATTTAATTTTATAATTGTTCACATTCCCGGCACACAAAATATTGTAGCAGACGCACTATCCTGTTCTCTTAACAACAATCAGCAAGACATCGCAACCAACTTCTGCAAAGCAAATTTCAGCGTCATGTACATTCAACAAGTTGCATTTGAAAATTTTATTTCGTCGTCATTACAAGACATAGCACAAGAGCAGAGTAAAGACAACGTATGGAAAGAAATTAATCACCTTTGGCAAGATAGGAATAATGTTACCATTAGAAACCATTACACTGTACGCAATGACATTCTGTTTCGCCGCTCTCATCCTGACAGCAACAATTGGTTATTATGCATTCCTGACAAACTTGTTAACAAATTAATCTGGTATACTCATTTAAGTTACGCACATTACGGAGCCAGAAAATGTTTTCTTATACTGAGACAGAACTGTTATTTTACCAACATGCAGAAACGTATACGACGAGTTTTAGCGTCATGTAAAATCTGCTAGAAAGCTAAATCAGACACGACTTCACATATTGCTCCATTACATCCCATTGTACCTGTTAAATTGAGACATATGGCCGCTGTAGACATTTTTGGTCCAATTCCCAGAACTAATAGAGGTTTTTGCTACATCTTTGTCGCTGTTGAACTCACTTCAAAATTTGTTACCTTCACTCCGTTACGCAAAGCTACTGCTAAAACTGTTTCGAAAGCATTTGTAAAACATTTTCTATTTCATGTAGGGCATGTGTTGAAAGTAATTTCCGACAATGGACCACAGTTTCGATCTGCTATATGGACACGTATGTTACGAGCTAGAAACATTTCTCCGGTCTATATATCCAGGTACCATGCTTCTTCGAACTCTTGTGAACGATTAATGAAAGAAATTGGTAAACTGTGTAGAATTTACTGCCATAAAAAACATATTGATTGGGACACACACATACTCTCATTCCAAGATGTAATTGATTCCATACCAAATGAATCTACTATGCTATCTCTGTCTGTTATACTGAAAAATGTTGAACCACCTAACAAAATTAAAGAATTAGTAACCTTTCCTACATCTCGTCGACTTCGACACCATGAAATAATTGACATTGCGCTGAACAACATCAAACGTGCCGCAGAGTGCCGGAGAAGACAGCAAAAACAGGTTTGTACACGCCGTGATTTTCACATTGGACAGAAGATATTAGTACGTACACACTATTTATCCAATAGAGCAAAGAGTAGATGCAGTAAATTTGAGCTTCTATACGCAGGTCCATATCGAATTCGCAGCATTCCTCACCCCAATGTAGTACACGTCGAAACTTTGAGAACCAGAAAAACCAAAGGGAACCACCACGTGTCCAACATCAAACCTTTTATTGAATGAACATAGTTTATGATTTATCACACTGTAATGCCATTTCCTAATTTTTTTTGACCACTTATGCAAATATATTTATGTGACTACTTACTGATGATATCGTATTTTTTCTTGGCAAGTATCCGGCAAGGTAAGGTTAGCAGGTCGCTTTTCTTGTCGTTACACATCAGACCGTGAATATTTTTCCAGATGAACTTACACATTTTATGACCACTTATGCAATTATATTTATGTGACTACTTACTGATGATTATCGTAATTTTTTCTTGGCAAGTGCCCGGCAAGGTAAGGTTAGCAAGTCGCTCTTCTTGTCGTTACACATCAGACCGTGCATATTTTCCATTTTTCATGTATGATTGTTTTCCTGTTTTGTTTGTGTGTAATATGAAATAGTTAAGATATAACAAACACCAGTTGACTTTAACATTTTGCCTTATGATATCTCAACATCGTGACTATTTTACATATATTTTTTTTTTTTTTGCTGCTATATTGTGATACACTGTGTACATTTTTGCTTCTGAACACTGTCGATGTTTTTGACGTATTACGTTTTCTGTCATGCTATGCTGTATGCTCAATTATGTTACTACAAACCAGTTTTTATCTAATGGGTATATGAATTAAATGCAAGACATTAATCTTTGTTCATCATTTTCAGAAAGAAATAACGTGTAAACGAAATAAATTAAACAGAAATGGGAATTTCACCTTCGGGATGAACGAAAGAGGATGCAATACCTCGTGATGAAGAGTAAATGGATCAGAATTAACAAGCATTAACAAGAATATACTATACACATCGTATGATAGCAGTCTTAACTAATTTTTTCTTTCAGAATACGAGACGATTGATGCAGGCTGTCAGACAGAACTACACATCTTAGTTTTAGTGATGAAATATGCTAGAAATAAGGAATAGTTGTATAATGAATAATGAAGTGACTTTTTTGCAGATGATAATGAATGGTGATGAATAATGATGAAGAATGTGCTACTATGGATAATGAAGTTTTTCTTTACAGGTGATGATGATAATAATGGAGTTATGGTGATATGGGTAATGAAGTTTTTCTTTGCAGATGAAAATAATGATGAAGTTTATATATTTGCTGTTAGTTAAGAGATGCTATGTAGTTATTTAAGTATTTGTTGCAGTTCGTTTTGACAGTATGTCTTATATCGCATGGTATGATGACTGAAGGTTTTGGAAAGGACAGCTAGAGAACATATATATTTTTATACACATTTCACTACCTGTTAATTCGAAGTTCACTACTTTTCAGCATAATATGCGTTTCTTCTTTCAGTTTCATTATCCATTTTGTATATTTTGCAGGAGAAATTATTCATGAAATTAATGTGGTATAAATAGTTGTTTATTAAACCTATGTCATTTATGAATGTGATCACATATACTCTACTTGTTTCATAACCTTGATACAGCTGACTCATGACGAATGACATTACACAACTTCATTTGCAGCAATAACTCAAAAGCAAACAATCGAATTACCAGTCCCAAATAATGCTACTAGTTTAAGAGAGTTCTGAGTAATACTGATCAGCTCTGAATAGTATGTCACTTCAATAATGACTTCTGAATAATGCATAAAAAAATGCTTTGTAACTGGCCAATGAATGCCACTGATTATTGTAATAAGATGACTTATGATGCCAATGATTACTATAATTAGATTAATTATGTATAAATGCTATGCCAATAATTAACTCATTTTGAATAATGACTTCTGAAGAATACAAAAAAAAATGCTTTGTAACTGGCCAATGAATGCCACTGATTATTGTAATAAGATGACCTATGATGCCAATGATTACTATAATTAGATTAATTATGTATAAATGCTATGCCAATAATTAACTCAGTTTGAATAATGACTTCTGAAGAATACAAAAAAAATGCTTGGTAACTGGCCAATGAATGCCACTGATTATTGTAATAAGATGACCTATGATGCCAATGATTACTATAATTAGATTAATTATGTATAAATGGTATGCCAATAATTAACTCATTTTGAATGATGACTTCTGAAGAATACAAAAAAAATGCTTTGTAGCTGGCCAATGAATGCCACGGATTACTGTAATAAGATGACCTATGATGCCAATGATTACTATAATTAAGTGAATTATGTTAATACTATGCCATTCATTAGCTTCTGTTTTGAATGATGACTTCTGATGGTTTGTAACTGGGCAATGAGTGCCAATAATTACTATATTCAGATAATTTATGAACGTTATTCTGTAATACTACATACATGGTACAGAAATGTTCAGTAACTGGGCGATGAGTGCCACCAATTACTCAAATCAGTTGTTAGACTAGTATAATTCTCAATGAAGACTACTATGTGACTTAATGTCCTTCACCTTCTGACCAAGTTACCAGAAATTACTGCTATATCCATTTTGTCCTGTCTATACTCATGATCATGGAGCACTATATTTGGTTTTTGCACTAATTCTACGTTGGTCTACTTTACAAGAACATGGTGTTGACATGCCATGCTGTCCACCACCTTGAGCGATGGAGATGTTATTATGGTCCCACTGTTTGGTGTACCTAGTGTTCTACCAAAATGATAGCATGGAATATTATTACGACATTTCAGTGTCTTGGCTACACTGATTAAGACTTCAAGGAAAAGAGCTTCAGATTGTCTCACTTGGTGTTGTGCTTCTGTAGAAAGATATGGACTTTCAGTGCAGCTGCGTGCAACCTAAAGTGCTACAACCATGACGCAATCCTTCCCATTCCTTTCCTAATTCTTGTAAAATGATAAAGACATATACAGTGCGTGTGCACTTCCTTTCATTTGTTAACAAGATCAGTTGTCCTACAAATACTAAAGACTTCTATAGTGCATGCGCACTTTATTTCACTCCTTGATATGTTTATTTGTTGTAAAAAAATGCGAGAGAGTTTTACACTGCGTGTGCACTTTTGCCATTTGTTAATATGTTTTGTACTCATTGTATATACATTTTGTTTTTACTTGATATGTTCTGAACTTCAGTGCGTGTGCACTTTTGTCATTTGTCAATATGATTTGTACTCATTATGTTCATTTGTTGTAAAAATGCTAAAGAGTTTTACAGTGCGTGTGCACTTTTGCCATTTGTTAATATGTCTTGTACTCATTGTGTATACCTTTTGTCATTACCTGATATGTTATGTCCTTAGTGCATGTGCACTATATTTTATTTCATGTTCTGCACTTATATATATGTAAATATTTTGTGACTGTAAACTTAGTTAATTAAGAAAAATTTGTTGCTCATGGCAAGTCCAATTGACTCACCATCGCTGCCAAATTTTTGCCCCCCCAGTAGAGGGTTATGTAAGACGTATGCTTCGCCGGCGATGGGCGAAGCATGACAGAATCTCTGACCAGAGAGTAGTTTATTGTTAGTTGTTGCTTGTCGCGAGTCTGCGCTAGTCTGCGCGAGTCTGCAGTAGTAGTCAGTCGGATACAGTAGTAGTCGGTCGGCTTTAATAGGGAGTGGACAGTAGTAGTCTGCGGGAGACGGCATGCGTCGGCTGTGTGCTCTGCTCGCGACTCTGGTCAGGACTCTGGAGGATGAGTATTGTTGTAGAAGGTAAAGAAGCAGCCTTGCGCATATTTAGTAATGTATGTTAATTGTAATTTAAATTGTTCAGAAAAAATGCCCCAATAATAATTTTATAATATAATGTAACTCTTTTAAAGAAAAGCATTCATTTCAATTTCCAATGCATTATCATTGCTTCCAAGAATCAAAAAAAAAAAAAAAAAAAATATACGCCAGCATTGCACGAAGCTGTGTCGAAGAATGTATAATTAAGAGCAGATATAATTGCAGTTTTATTGAGGTAAGAATTTTTGCTTGTTTTTTTCAGAATACAGGGCCGAAGGTCAGCGCTGCTGTCCTTACAAAATTTACCAGATATTATTATTTCTGTTTGGAGGTTACATTTCGTTCATGGTTCATTATTTAATTGATATTATTATGTGGTTTATGGTCAATTATCATTCTTTAATTTTTGTGTGAGGAAGTTACACTTGGGTCCATTTCACATTTTATTTTTTTACAATTTATACTGTTGGGAGGTTACAATTTTAATAGCTTCTTCACGAGAAGCAGTTTCTCGGTCTCTTTCGATTAAATACGAACAGTTTTGAAGACACGGACAAGCACACATATTCAGTATCACTTTATGCGTTTGGTCGTTGACTAGTCGATAGTTATGAATATTATACTGTTTCGGATAGTAAGAATTTGTAGACTGCCAAATAACATTGTAAATTTAATAAAACTTCATCCGATTACACGTATTTTTCCCATTATATCAACTGTAATATAAATAGTAAAGAAAATGACTGTGTTAGACATGAAAAAAACTGACGAACGGGACTCGATCTATCGATCCAGCGGTCAGGGGGGCTTGAACGCTAACCACGCGGCTGCCGCCGCTTCATGGTAAAAATGGCCACGCACAGGTATATATTTGCCGACCGAAATTATCTTGCGATTTTCTCAGTAACGCTTGAGAAGTACGCTCTACTGCTTACACATCTTGTTGTCCTCATGGAGTACTACGACTGTACAAAGACTGTACGGAGTTCCAAACGTCGTGGCTTCCCCTTGTAAGATGAGTCGTTGTGTGAGGGGAATGTGACAGTGTCAGAGGCAGTGGAAATCTCTGTGGCTATTGGATGCGGTGATGTGACACAATGTGTTAACGATGATGTGTCAGCTCCTTCTTTACCACCGACTTTTGATCTCCAGTGTTTCTTAGTCGAAAAGGCGTTGGAAAGCAAGCATCAATACGAAAATAATGATCATCATTATAAAAAGGCGGAAGAACTTTTTTGAAATACAGAAGAGAATTTTGCAGCACTGACTCGGATCAATACACAGCAAGATGAGAAGAATGATGCAAGGTACGAAAAGACCAAAAAGAACAGTTCAGGGACCATAATAAACACTTCAGGAAACTTGAGTAGCAGTAAAAGGGCCACATTCGAAGAGAAGACGAAGCGGGTAACTGAGGAGTAAATCAGCGTTTGCGACAGTAAAATAGGTATGCTATCTCAAGAAGTGAAGGGCACAGCTGATAAATTACGCAAGGATTTTGATGTCATTAAAGAACGGAAAGACAAGGTAACGATGACGTACCCATGTCAAGAAATAGCTAGAGCAGTTGTTACATAGTTTAAGATGGGACTGTTCCTGTAAACATAAAAGCTCAGGAGGAAATAAGAGTGTTGTTCCAATTTGATAAAGTAAAGGCAGACATCAACCTTTGTAATCTAGAAGTGCGGGTACAATTGTTTAAAGAGAGAGAATATAATAGCGGCTCAGGAAACAGTACGAGGATTGGAGAGACGTTAATGAGTAGAAACGATATGCAGAATGAAGAGCAGGAATTACATACGTTAACGGGGAGACTATCATACACGCGGTGATCTTGTACCACCAGTCGCGAATGTACAGTCAGCAGTTCTAGTAGGAACAGGATATCAGGAGGTAAAAAGAGGACAAAATTAGAAAACGTTTTGTTTCAGTACAGAATTATGTGCTATTCCCAGACAGAATGTGCTGGTTGCATCAGAAAAAAATGCCGCGCGTGATTAGCCGAGTGGCCTAAGGCGCTGCAGTCATGGACTGTGCGGCTGATCCCGGCGCAGGTTCGAGTCCTCCCTCGGGCATGGGTGTGTGTGTTTGTCCTTAGGATAATTTAGGTTAAGTAGTGTGTAAGCTTAGGGACTGATGACCTTAGCAGTTAAGTCCCATAAGATTTCACACACAATTGAATTTTGAACATCAGAAAATGTGGATCGAATAGTTCCAGCACGGACTTCCGAGGTCATGGTCTGCCGGATACAAAATCTATTTTATTTGTGCACTTCCTCAGGAAGAGGCAACCACCATGATACTAGTGATAGCAGCAAAGTGGAGGACTTACGAGAAAATTAAACAGGCGTTTCTGCACGAATTTTGGGTGCAAGAGAAGCAGGAGTTTGTGATCCTGGACATTTTCGGTTTTGTAGTGCTACTCTGTGAAATGGTGAAAAGAACTAGCTTTTGGATGCGCTGTTTCAGCAGAACGATCTAATGTGGATCTGACAAACGAAGTTGCCAAACAGGATTCAAAAAGATATTACGTTGGCTGATAATGGGATAAATGATGCAGGCGCGTTTTTATTTTTACCTGACGAGCTTGGTTATGATCGTGAAGTTGATGTTAGAGGACCGACGCGCACTGTGGAAACCCATTACAGGCCATCGCAACATGGACCACCCAATGCAAACTGGTGAGGGAGGCATCTTTTCAGCAGAAGTGGAAACAAATGGCACATGAGCAGTCATCATGGTTCGGAAGTGCCACTGTATCAGGCGGATGACAGACGAAATTTTGAGGGACGTGATGACTTGAGATGAGAGGGTGCAGATGGTAGAGGTCAATGGTCAAGAACCGTAAAGGAATCCACGAGGAAATGACTAAGAGAGGAGTATGAGACGAGACACTAGCACCCGAGGCACTGACTTCTCCATTAGACAGAATTCAGTTTCTAGAAGCCTCATTGTAAATTACGAATACCTAAAATAGAAACTATCATAAATTGTCATTCAGTCCGACAACAGAGCGAGATATATGTTTACCCGCTGACTGATGTGTTGTTGGGAGATGAAATAGTGCAGCCAGCTCCTGGTACTATCAAAGGTGTCACTCAGTTCGACAACAGAGGACAATGTAGTCCCAGTGACTGATGTGACATTGGGAGATATAACTGTACCTTGTTTCTGGATTCAGACAGCCAGACGTCGGTACTTGATAAGAATCTGTATGATATGTGCCGTAAGGATAAGAAGTGGCTGATGTTTGGGTTCAAGAGATGAGAATATGAGGTGCAACACAAATAAAGTGTAAGGGAGTAAAGGAGGAGGTTAATTCCGAATTCGTGTGTTATCACTCACATTTACTGCCAATTTTCTGACTATATGCTGTCTGATTTAGAAAGCAGTTCCTGGCCTCGACTTCGTCAAATTCTACAAGGTGGTGCTGTACTTCAAATAGAAGTATGTGCCAGAGCACTTAGGGAAAAAATGGAAACAGCTGAAGAAGAATTATAGGTAGAGGGAAGAGAGATTCAGCTATTTTAAGGAAAATCAGGGGAACTTGGGCAATGGTAGCTTTGAAATATTACGCGTCGTATTGGCTAGTGAAGGGGGTATACTGAGACCAAGAAAATAATATATGATTAATGGAAACAAAAAAAAAATGTTCAAATGGGTGTGAATTCCTAAGGAACCAAACTGCTGAAGTCATCGGTCCCTAGACTTACACACTACTTAAACTAACTTAACGCTAAGGACAACACTCACACCTATGTCCGAGGGATGACTCGAACCTCCGGCGTGAGGGGCCGCACGATTAGTGACATGGTGCCTCTAACCGCGCGGCCACGCCGCGGGGCTTCAATGGAAACAGCTGAAGAAGAATTAGGTAGAGGGAAGAGAGATTCAGCTATTTGTTGCATCAGGAGTTCTGAAGGTAAAGGCGTCAAATGAACTAGTCATAGAACGTAAATAGAGTGTGAAGAATTTTGTGAGGATGACGATGAATGAGAAGATGTTTGAGGATGAGGAAGGTAACTATAAATACACAGGATGAAACATATTAATAGAGACTGGGAAACTTTTGTTGTGTTTCTCTACACAAAAGAGTGGACAAAAGGCGATTTTAGTATTACCAGAGGAAGATGACGATTCCAGTAGAGATGAAAGTGCGAACGGCGAACTAAGGTTAAAACCAAGAAAAAAATTTTTGTTCTGGATACAGGAAATCCGGCGGTTTAGTTAGTAGGAACATAGCAGAGGGCAGTAGAGATGACGATGAGGACGAGTCATGAAGCATGCTATTCGACAATAATGATGAACTTGATCATTAGTAACTGAGAGTAGGGTAGATAAGGTCAGGAGTTAGGAATAGGAATTTGGACATGCGTGTGCATATAAGATAGTCGTTTGCGTTGTACTGAATAATAAGATGCCATGAAAACCATAGAGTGCTATGAGATGAAGATACAGGAAGTGTTTAGTAAGTAATACAACACAATTTTTTCTTAAAGCAGGTTGGTTTTATTCAATAAACCTTATTACTCCCGGCTCATTTTGGCTAAAAATGCCTATTTTTCAGTATAATCTCCTTTCAATACGACGGCTTCACTGCGGGGGGGGAGGGGAGGGGGAGGGTGGCGCTTTATACCTGCACTGGTTAATGTTGGAGCCAACATCTTGCTGCTTAATAATCTTCCTATCATACACATTATGCTTTCCATAGAGTGCATCCTTCATAGGGCCAAATAGATGGAAGTCGGAGTTGCATGGCCTAGGCTGTAGAGTGGATGGGGAAGAACATTCCAATAAAGATTTTGGAGCTCCTCTCGGGTTTGCAGACTTGTGTGAGGCTTTCCGTTGTGTTGGAGGAGGAGAGGCTCGTTTGCATTTTTGTGACGACGAACGTGCTAGAGTCGTCCTTTCAGTTTCCTGAGGGTAGCACAATACACTTCAGAACTGATCGTTACACTGAGGGAGTACATCAAACAGAATAGCCGCTTCAGAGTCCCAGAAGACCGTGGGCATGACTTTATCGGCTGACGGTAGGGTTTTGAACTTTTCTTCGGAGGAGAAGTGGTGTGGAACGAATCCATGGATTGCCGTTTTGCTTTCGAAGTGATGAACCCACGTTTCATTGCCTGTGACGATAAAAAATGTCACTATGAGGCACGTAACTTGCAAGCAGTTCAGCACAGAAGCTCCGCCAATGTTCTTTATGGTCTTCTGTTAGGTGGTGAAGAACCGACCGAGTACACTTCTTTAAGTACACCCGCTCTTGGGCGATTACGTCAACACTACCAACAGAGACGTCAAGTTGAGCAGCGAGGTGTTTGATTTTGATCTATCGATCACTTCGAATTAGTGTGACCGCACGTTCCAATACTGCACGAGTCATGCTCTGGTTTTCCGCAAAAAGGAACTCCGCTTGGAACGCCCATCTGTTACAGACGCCAATTTGAAGGCATCGTATAGCGTCGCCGCCTACCGAAATTTCATGATACTACAGGGGCTAAAGCAGGAATATTCCACGACGCCCCGCAATAAATTCCGCAATTTTTTAGCCGAAACTGGCCGAGAAAGGCAATGTGATGCACTATGCTTCAGAAGAGTTACTCGAGAAGTAGAATGGTCAATTGTTGTCAGGATTCCAAAAATGTAAGGAGAAGAAAGTAGTCTTGAGACAGAGAAAAACCCGTCATCAAAACTAAGGGATTACGGTATATTCCGTAATTCCTCTTTCACTTCAGGTAATAGATTTAAGGTTAATTATTTCATTACAAGCAAGGAGATAAAATGGAATTATTTTATGGATTTCACCTAAAGAAGAAACTGACGGCCAAATCACTGCGGACGCATGACCGTGAATCGGTATTTTACTGCCAGTAAGTGCTTTGCAATGTAATGATTCTTTGTAAGACAACTTCGTGCATCAATTTTTAGAATGAAAGGAAGTTCAACTACTGATAACGCATGCTAAATACATTTACTGCTGCTGTAATTGCGGCCGATCAATGGCAGCACCGTATAAGCAGCGTCCTGATTAGATCGTTGCTCACCGACACGGTATTTACGAGAAAATATAGTTGCTCTTTCACTTCAAATAAAAGATTAAAGGTTAACTGTCTGATTACAAGCAAGAAAAGGAAGCGAAATTATCTTTATGACCCGATCTAAGGAATAAATGAGAGAGCGCTGATTCACTGCCAACAGAGCAATGCGTGACCGTGAATCAATATGTGAATGTCTGTAAAGGCTTTGCAATGCACTGATGCTTCGTAAGACGTCAGACTTCATATAATAAGTTTAGAGTAACTGTATGTTGTGTTGCTGATCATATGATACGCATTCAAGTTTGATATAATGGTGCCGGGGCAACGGAGACACCATATTAGCATCGTCCAGCTTAAATCGTTGCTCACCGTCACAAAAGCTGCAAAAAATATAGTAGTGGAATTTCGGAAATACAAGTGATCAGTATTGCAAGATCACAGGTTAAAGTAAGTGCAACACCAGCAGTTGCAAACGTGAAACGCCTTACTAACAAGTGAAACCGCAAGAATGTTGAGTGCATGTAAACAAGTATGCGTTGTGTTGTGCAGGTGCCAGTTGTCAGTTTGTGAGATGGAGTTCCATGCCTGTAGCACTTTGCAGGGTATAGGGACAATTAATGCTTGTTGTGGACGACACTCAAGTTTCCGTCCGATTATGTCCCAAACGAGCTCGATTGGACATAGATTTGCAATCAGGGTGCGTGGAATAATCACGAGAGTGCTCCTGCTGTCATACGAAATCGCACTCCAGAAAATTGCTCCAGGAGTAGGTCTAGTGTGTCTATTACTCACACAGGTTAGTTCCAGGCCCTCAACTGGCCTCCTAACAAACAACACACACTCATCACTGACACCGAGGCAGAATCAGCTCTTTATCAGAAAACACAAAACACCTCCAACCTGTCCTCGAACGATCTCTCGCTTACACCACTGATGTCTCAAACAGCTGTGGTTTGGGGTCAGTGGAATGCACGCTAGAAGGCATCTGGCTCAGAGCTAACCTTGAAGTAACCTATTTGTAACAGGCCGTTATGTCACTGTGGTGCCAAGTGCTTCTCAACCTACTGTTGCTGCAGATGCAGTGGGATGCGCCAGAGCCACTCTCCACACATGTTGGTCTTCCCTCTTCGTAATGCCACGAGGGCATCTGGACCCCGGTCTTCTTGCAAAGGTGCATTCTCTTGACCACCACGGCCAGCAATCTTGTATAGTGGCTACATCCCTGCCAAGCCTGCCTTTCTGCAACAACGCAGAAGGAACATCCAGTTTCTCGTAGCCGTATTACACAGGACTTCTTTCAAACTCAGTGAGGTGATGATAATTGGTTTGTGGCGTTATTTGCACCCGTAAAAATTCTCTCTCTTTACACAGTCCACACTCGCCACTTTCACGAATGATGATGAAACGATGCAGACTACACAAACACCCAGTCCCCGAGCGGAGAAAATCCCCGACCCGCCCGGGAATCGAACCTGGGAACCTGTTATTCAGAGGCAACAACGCTAGCCACTAGACCACGAATAACACTAAGGTGTTGATAGTGAAGTCTTTGTAGCTTTATTGGCATTTTTGTTTGACATCAGCTTACCATGTCCAATCTCAACGTTAGGTAACACTTAGGCCATTACACTGCGTATTTAAACGAAACCTGATTTGCATCCTCACAGTGCCGCTACTGGCGCCCCTCGCATGCGACTGGCGCAAAATCTCAATAGACATCATCTTCCAGTTGTATAAACACACCCATCAACTTTCGTTTATGTCGCACAACTCCTTCTTGGTATCATGATCTTTTCTGTCATACATATGCCTGGACTGGAGAAGATTTCGTTTAGCATTTGTAGATACCTCAGGAAATAATCAGTTGCATGTGATGCAGATTAACTACATGTTCACTAACAGCTAAGGAAATATTTATTGATAATTTGTCATTGTCTACCAGAGACCAACTACAGATCAGAATTTTTTATGTTTAGTTAGTACCCTACTGTTCATGTGTGAAGTCTTGTTTCCGTATTGATTATTAATTTGATTGTCCATTTGTTAAAAGGCCAAGGAGCCTGAGTTCATTCTTTTCATTTTTTAAGAGGCCATAGAGCCGAGATACACTCGCATTTTATTAATCTTAGGTCACTAAGACTTGGTAGTGATTGAAGGCCGGTCAGCCACTGTATCGGTTTGGGGTTTACTGATACCAGATACTGAGCTTCAGTGACAGAGGGGAGCAAAGGTCATTATTTTGTCAGGGATGGCGTGAGGGAAAGCGACGTTTTGTGGACGATGGAATGGGTTCTTTTCCTTGGCTCAGTGTGTAAGGGCTGAGTGTAACATTGGTGATTCCACCATCAGTCGTTTATTGTCACTTAAGACCCTTTAAACAAACACAGTAATATGTTATGTTTTCACTCGCTCAACAGCTCGCGGCAGCGGAGCGGAGTCGTAGCGTGCTGGTTCTGGTGACCGCTGATGCGGAGACGGCTCGTGTTGCAGCGGGGCGTCAGGCGGCGTATTCTTCCATTCAGTGCCGTACCCGTGACCCTCTTGCGGCGGCGGCGCGGTTTTCTCTTTGTGAATTTGCTCGTTGTGTTGATAGCAAGCGGCTACGGCGAGGCGCGGAGTGCTCCGTCCCAGAATCGAACCAGCGACCCTCATGTCCGGAATCTTCTTACGGAGTTCATCAACCTCTACGTTCACAGGTGACCCATTTGGTGAGGCCGCAGTCCCTTTCTCCTCACCAGCCACCTGGGTAAGTACCACGCAAAATGTTTTCTGGTAACACCTGGGATGGCATCTTCTGCATTGATCTATTGACGCGGTACCGATATCTTCTTCTGTCGAGCAGCGTAGCGGCTAAGTCGTTGTAGCAAAGTACGACGTCCGTCCAGGTGACGTATCTTCATGTATTCTTTCTCCCCTCAAAGGACCGCCTCATGCCCGTTTTTTGGACGTATTTATTCAGTGTTTTTGCCAATGTCGCGAAGTTCCTAGGGCGGCGACTGACTCTTCAGTCGTCGGTCTACGCTTCTCATGTTGGGCAGACACACTTGCCGGCTTTCCTTGTTTTTCCTCTATGTTGACGTGGTTGGGCACTGCCCTGTCGTCCTCCTGCGCATCGCCAAATAGGTCACGCACGTGAGTTCAGTACGCTGAAAGTTCCTGGACCATTGACCACTGATGTGCGAACTGCGCTGGCCATTTTTCTCGTTGGAGGATTGACCATCTGCTCGGTCGCTGATCTGTCGAAGTGCTGACTGCTGCTGCGCAAACTCCGCCGGTCGTCAGACTCCTTGTTCGACTGTTTCCGGTTCCGAATATTGTGTCTTAATTGTGAGAGTCTCTAAAATGTTCACTTAATCTATAATAAGTCGTTACGTATTTTTTCTGCCAGATCTCTGCTTTGAACAACCATAAATGACACATAATTATTATATAAAACCATGAATAGCACATAATTATTATACATCCTACACGAGTATATTTTGTTGATCATTCATCTTTTGAGCCATCATATATTACTTTGTTCATTCGCTGAGTGTCATGATTATTAAGTAAATTTTATTTCTGTATTTCTCATAATCCCATGCAACATTCTTTTAGGGCAACATAATCGACACGTCCAACCCTACCCGCACGGGATGGTGAGACAGGACACATTACCACAAAGGTAACTGACTGGGGAGAGCGATGCGTCCTTGACAAATTGATGAGTCGAGATCGCATATCACGCTGAGCACCTCCTTTCGAGAGGGTACCACCACCATCACCCACAGTGAGCCAGCTTGCTTTTGAGGGGCGGTTAGCTCTTGTCTTGTGCCTAATTCTGCGACCCCAGGACAATGCAGCGAGCCACACCTGCTCGACTGCTTTGTACTTCCTGGCGTCCTGAAACACTAACCATCACAGGAGATTGGCATCTGCTTATCGACTTAAGATAGTCTTGGTGACAACCTACGATAAGGTCACAAAGCAACGATGAAGAGGACATCAAATCGGCATACGCAACATCAATCATCAGAAAGCCTGTAAGTCGACCAGAGTCATTAACGATCTCAAGTGTAGCGATTGCTCAAAGAAGTGAACTTATTATCGCATTGTCCACAAGTTCATGCTACTCACATGAAAAATAATCTGACATTTGCTATGAATTATTACTTGGTTACACTCTTACTCCTCCAGTCTATTGAGTCTAGTTCAAATTTGTTCAAATGGCTCTGAGCACTATGGGATTTAACAGCTAAGGTCATCAGTCCCCTAGAACTTACAACTACTTAGACCTAACTAACCTAAGAACATCACACACATCCATGCCCGAGACAGGATTCGAACCTGCGACCTTAGCAGTCGCGCGGTTCCAGACTGTAGCGCCTAGAACCGCTCGGCCACTCCGGCCGGCTATTGAGTCTAGTGTTACACATACATTCACACAGAATGTTCCAGAGGATGTCGTACTTCTTCATTACTTCTGTGTCAAAACTAAAATTGTTTCGCCAATTGCTAATTTTTTTTCAGTCGTCAGTCTTCTGACTGTGGTTTGATGTAGCCCACCACGAATTCCTCTCCTGTACCAACCTCTTCACCTCAGAAACCCTTCTTCTTGTCAGTGTTTTCCGTATATTCCTTTTCTCTCCGATTTTTTTCAGAACCTCCTCTTTCGTTCCCTTACCAATCGACCTATATTTCAACATTCGTCTGTTGCGCCAAATCTCAAATTCCCCGATTCTGTTCTGTTCTGGTTTCCCCACCATGTTTCCCTACCATACAGTGCTGTGTTCCAATCATATATTCTCAGAAATTTCTTCCTCAAATTGATGCCTATATTTGATACTAGCAGATTTTACAGACCAGGAAAGCAGAATTCTTTAGCTTCATACACTTCGCGACCATCGATCCTGATAAATTTGACGTTGTTCTCATTTCTGCCACTTCCCATTACTTTCGTTTACCTTTAATCTCAATCCATATTCTGCACTCATTAGCCTGTTCCTTTCACCCATGAGATCCTATAATTCTTCTTCCCTTTCGCTGAGGATAGTAATGTCATCAGCGAATCTTATCACTGGTATCCTTTCATCTTGCAAGTTAATTTAATTCTTGAACATTTCTTTTATTTCGGTCATTGCTTCTTCGACATACAGATTGAACAAAGAGGGCGAAAGACTACATCCCTGTATTACAGCCTTTTTAATCCCAGCAATTCGCTCTTTGTCTTCCACTCTTATTAGTCCCTCTTGGGTCTTGTAGATGCTGTGTATTACACGTCTCTCCCTTTACCTGACGCCCATTTTCTTCAGAATTTCGAACATCTTGCACCATTTCACATTGTCGAACGCTTATCCCAGGTCGACAATTTCTGTGAACGTGTCTTGATTTTTCTTTAGCACCTTTACTGCCATTATCAACTGCAACGTCAGAACTGCATCTCTGATACCTTTACCCTACCAAAGGCAAAGTGATCGTCATCTGACACCTCTTCGATACTCTTTTGCATTTTTCCTTATATTATTCCTGTCATTAACTTGCACGTATGAGCTGTTAAGTTGATCGTGCGATAATTCTCGCACTTGCAGTCAGCTCTTGCAGTCTTCAGAATTTTGTGGATGATATAAGATGGTATATCGCTAGACTCGTACATTCCACATATCATACTTTTCCAAGTATACCATCTCCTCTTGTGATTCTTGAACACAGTATTCACTATTACCAAATGCAATTTATTAATTCCTGAATTTCCCTCAAAATTTTTGTTCTTCCTTCTTCCATCGATCAACGGAAGTGTTTCTTCTGCTACACGTGTATTCTTCGCAGTTAACATCTTTGTACCTGTGTTTCTGTGTGTTTCTTTCCAACTTATAGTAGACACTGTAAGTAAAATGAGAAGGAATTAATGGCTGTCGCAAGCAGTCTACGAATATTGGCTTTTATGCTAGCCAGCCGATTAACTACGACTGAAGTGTGCCACCAATTACTCAAGCGAGCTCCTAACTTATGAGTCATGTCGCGCTTCCACAAAAAGAATTACGAAAACTATAAACATTAACTCTTTCGTTTATGTGTCATTTCATGTGTCAAGCTGCTGTTAAGACAATTCGTGTTATTAACCTTGTGTTTTCCCGAGAACAGTTATGTTTATTTTGTACTTTTATTGGTGATCTTTGGTGGACCATATCAATGATTAGACTGTAGGCCCGACCAATAAACACTTATTACGAGCATAATTTTGACGCACGCTTTTTTTGCAGTTTGTACGTGTTTATAATCTCATGGTATTTTGTTATGGAAGTATGCTACAATATTTTGTATGAGCCTCTCAGTGTTTACTGCTACAATTACGACACTAATTTACCAAAACGTACGTCAAGCTGTTCATACACAGATACAAGTGTTTGTATGTGAGAGTTTTTCTACACTCCTGGAAATGGAAAAAAGAACACATTGACACCGGTGTGTCAGACCCACCATACTTGCTCCGGACACTGCGAGAGGGCTGTACAAGCAATGATCACACGCACGGCACAGCGGACACACCAGGAACCGCGGTGTTGGCCGTCGAATGGCGCTAGCTGCGCAGCATTTGTGCACCGCCGCCGTCAGTGTCAGCCAGTTTGCCGTGGCATACGGAGCTCCATCGCAGTCTTTAACACTGGTAGCATGCCGCGGCAGCGTGGACGTGAACCGTATGTGCAGTTGACGGACTTTGAGCGAGTGCGTATAGTGGGCATGCGGGAGGCCGGGTGGACGTACCGCCGAATTGCTCAACACGTGGGGCGTGAGGTCTCCACAGTACATCGATGTTGTCGCCAGTGGTCGGCGGAAGGTGCACGTGCCCGTCGACCTGGGACCGGACCGCAGCGACGCACGGATGCACGCCAAGACCGTAGGATCCTACGCAGTGCCGTAGGGGACCGCACCGCCACTTCCCAGCAAATTAGGGACACTGTTGCTCCTGGAGTATCGGCGAGGACCATTCGCAACCGTCTCCATGAAGCTGGGCTACGGTCCCGCACACCGTTAGGCCGTCTTCCGCTCACGCCCCAACATCGTGCAGCCCGCCTCCAGTGGTGTCGCGACAGGCGTGAATGGAGGGACGAATGGAGACGTGTCGTCTTCAGCGATGAGAGTCGCTTCTGCCTTGGTGCCAATGATGGTCGTATGCGTGTTTGGCGCCTTGCAGGTGAGCGCCACAATCAGGACTGCATACGACCGAGGCACACAGGGCCAACACCCGGCATCATGGTGTGGGGAGCGATCTCCTACACTGGCCGTACACCACTGGTGATCGTCGAGGGGACACTGAATAGTGCACGGTACATCCAAACCGTCATCGAACCCATCGTTCTACCATTCCTAGACCGGCAAGGGAACTTGCTGTTCCAACAGGACAATGCACGTCCGCATGTATCCCGTGCCACCCAACGTGCTCTAGAAGGTGTAAGTCAACTACCCTGGCCAGCAAGATCTCCGGATCTGTCCCCCATTGAGCATGTTTGGGACTGGATGAAGCGTCGTCTCACGCGGTCTGCACGTCCAGCACGAACGCTGGTCCAACTGAGGCGCCAGGTGGAAATGGCATGGCAAGCCGTTCCACAGGACTACATCCAGCATCTCTACGATCGTCTCCATGGGAGAATAGCAGCCTGCATTGCTGCGAAAGGTGGATATACACTGTACTAGTGCCGACATTGTGCATGCTCTGTTGCCTGTGTCTATGTGCCTGTGGTTCTGTCAGTGTGATCATGTGATGTATCTGACCCCAGGAATGTGTCAATAAAGTTTCCCCTTCCTGGGACAATGAATTCACGGTGTTCTTATTTCAATTTCCAGGAGTGTATTTTTCTTAATATTCATGATACTTTCTTTGTGAATACAATTCCGTATATGGTTCATGAGTACACGTTTTGATAATTTACGCAATTGTGCTTCCATAATCATAAAACAGCTAAAGTGTGGTACTGTTTGCTTTTATTATGTTTCTGTTGTTACGTGCATAAGAGGTGTAGCTAAAACTGATGGAAATATTGTTTTAAAATATTTTATTTAAAAAAAATTTAGTTATTGTCACTCTCAATACAGTCCCTTCCTCAGTCCCTAAAACGCTCCATGAGTTTTCCATTGATGGAAATTTTGCTGCAAGTCTTTCTCTGTGAACTCCTTTATAACGTGTGCTGCTCTTTCTGTCACTGCCTCACCGGACCTAACTCTTGTCCCTTTTAATGCAGATTGGACCTTGGGGCATAAATGGAAGTCACATTGTGCTAGGTCAGGCGAATAAGGTGGGCGGTCTAACAGAGGGATGCTACAAACGTCTTAAAAGGCCATGCCGTATCAGCCGGTGCGTTGTCTTGATACGGAACACATGACTTGTTTTTCAACAATTCGGGTCTGTTTTTCTTATTTTTTCACGGAGTCGAGCAGTAACTTTAAGGTATTGATTTTGATTAACAGCCTGACCTTCAGGAACCCAGTGAAGATACACAACTCCATGAATATCAAAAAAAAGCAACCCACTTTGAATATTTCCAATATTTCTTTGCTCATTCGAGCTTTCTTCGATCTGAGTGAAGTTGGGTCCTTCCAATGCATGGATCTGCTCTTAGTTTCTGAATCGTAAGCAAAAACCCAATGTTTGTCATACGTTATCACAGTTTCCAAGAAACTAGGATCATTTTCAATGGTACTAAATGTCTCAGTATAAACATTTTCACGTGCTTCATTTTGTTCGATCATGAGAATTTTCGGCACCACTTTCACACAAATTTTTCTCGTGTTAAATTGGTCATGTGGAATTTTCCTTACTCATTCTTTGTCGGTTTATACAGTTTCAGGAATCGCTCGAATACTCGATCGACAGTCAGATCGAATCAGATTACGTGCTTTTTCAACGTTTCATCCGTTTACCCGGACATGGGTCATCTTCAACGTCTTCTAGACCATCTTGTAAACGCATGAACCACTCAGAAAGTTGCGTATGTGACAAAAAAATCTTCGCGATACACTTCTTTTAGTAGCAATTTTTCCACGTGAAACTTCATGACAATCAGTTGCTATATTATTACACTTACCATTTTTCCAGTAAAACAGAATAACAGCTCTTACGCAAACGAAGGCCATGGCCCTATACACCAGAGACACTGCATGCGACTGAAAGGCTTCACCCTTCACAGCTATTGGCTGATCATCTTTTGCACATGCATACTTAGTCTGTGGCAGCATTAATTCCGTTATTTTATATCCAGATCTCATATAATTCCATAAATGTCAAAGTGTATTTTTGTGAATCATTATTTTCAGTGTGATAAACGATGCAGTAGGATATTTTTATAACTCAATGAAAGATTTAGTATTGCGATACAGTAAGTGCTAATGTTGTAACTAACTGTCAAATGGATTTCGAGTATGAGTGTATTTTGAGCACAGGTCATCAACACATATGTGAGAGACTATAAATGAATTTCCTTCATTTATAAATATTGTAAAACTAATTGTATTTGTGTCCATCATTGTATTGCCTGGTGTTTCCCTTTATATTACATGTATTCCATAAAATTCACCCTCACGCCAGTGTGAGGACGCTTGGAAATACGCATGTGTGTTTTCATGTTGTCACCTTAGCACCAGGTTAACCTTTTCCATCCTTCATATATAGTATGAAATTCAGCTGTCGATGATCATACAAAACAAAAATAAAAGTAGTACCCATAAGCCACTTAAAACTTGTTTGAAGAATTTTCACTACAGATCAATCTCAGCACAACTTCATCGGCACCCATTTTGAAAAGGAAGTGGAGATGATTTTATATTGCAGTTTATGCCAAAAATGTCATGTAACCTATTCTATAATGTAATATGCATCTCCTAATAGTCAGTATGGACGAATCTTAACGCATGAAATCTGCAGACAGTATTCACTATTGCCAATAACTGCACTGCTAATTACTTCTTCTACACTTTTCCTATTCCTGCAGTGAGAGAAACCTGTTATTTTCTGTGATCTTAGCTCATGATAAGGAATCTAACCTACAAGGATCAGAGTGTCATCAACTGTTTTGGTGCCCTCAACCCCCTCCCCGAGAATGCATAGAACAGGGAAGACATAGTCACAGGACTGGTCGTTGTTTGCAGCTATGCCACGCAGGAATGCTCGTTTAAATCTGTATAAGAGGGCCTATGATTGGCCTCTCCGAGAATGCATAGAACAGGGAAGACATAGTCACAGGACTGGTCGTTGTTTGCAGCTATGCCACGCAGGAATGCTCGTTTAAATCTGTATAAGAGGGCCTATGATTGGCTCACAATAATTATTTTGGTATCAGGTGTAAGGCTTTTGGTTGGCTGGGGTTGGGAATCTGTCATATTGTAGGAGAGATTCTGTGCCTTCCTTCCCATGTCACACCATTATTTATTAACTATTACAACAAAATCCATGAAAGTAGGTATTTGTTAAGATTGTTTATAAAATTATTATTGGTCAGAACTCACAATGTCTGCTGAAGTTAGTCAGCCAAATTCTTATACTGGAAGAACTACACAACTTTCAGAGAGTAAAGGCAGAAAGTACTAGTTGTAGAGAGGCCAAGATAATACTTGCTGCCAGGAAATATAATAGATGCCTGCTTCAGAAACACTGAAGAACATGTTTGAGGGAGAAAGAGGTCTCTGATGTTTCAGCAGGGTACAGAAGTCGAGCAGTACTCAGAATTTCTGGCCACTAATGCAGCAACCTTTCACACTCACAACGTTTAAGATGGTGTGCCATCAAAAATGGTTCAAATGGCTCTGAGCACTATGGGACCTAACATCTGAGGTCATCAGTCCCCTAGAACTTAGAACCACTTAAACCTAACTAACCTAAGGACATTACATACATCCATGCCCGAGGCAGGATTCGAACCGGTGACCATAGCGGTCGCGCGGTTCTAGACTGAAGTGCCTAGAACCGCTCGGCCACTGCGGCCGGTGGTGTGCCATCGATGGAGTCACTAAGGCAAGGGGCACCCAAAGTTAGTTAATTTGTATCGGGGTTTTATTGCACAGTTTTAACATTCACAGACAGCTAGTTTCACCTGTCATGCACTTTGATAAATCTATTTGTGTTTATTCTTGCCTTTCTGGGTATACTTCTTCAAACTACTAACAGTTTTGGCAGTCATTAGCCGCAGCTGCGTTAGATTCATGTTAACGCTTTCAAGTGTCTACCCAACTGTGCCATTGCTATAATTCATAAATGCAAGCTATTGTTCACGCATTAAATGTTTAGCTGATTCGTCCAGTGGATAAATCATTTTATTTGATGTATTATGGCAATGAATAACTCATCTCCTTTTGTAGTTAGATGACTCCCTTCATTAACATATCTGATCAGATGCGAGATCCATACATTCATTCTTAAGGCCTGGCCAGACAGAATGCGGCCTGGCCGTCCGGCCTGTGGCCTTGAACCGCAGCCGGCAGGCCGCACTGTTGAATCGCTCGTTACTGTACGGCGGCGGTCACACAGAGTGCGGCTCTGACGCACCGGCACGCGGCCTGCCGCACCGGCCGCCGCCGGGTTGTCACAGATTACAGATTCGCCGCAAGCCGGAGCGGCTGCTTGCCTCTGTTGGCGCACTCAACTGCTCTGTGGTCACGCTGGAAGCAGCGGCGCGAGGCGGTTTTTGTCTTGCAGCTCGTAGTGCACGCGTCATGGACGCAGAAAGACTTAGGAGGTGAGGGAATACAACTTTTTGTATGATACACGCGATCCTGATTTGGAGGTAGAATACTTTTGCCCTCGATATACTCTTGACAGAAAGCTGAATTCTCAGAAATAGTGTTGTCACTGTGACGTCCATAACTTCCAACATCAACTACTGTAAACTCGGTAGTATGGATCAACGATCGCCAGGAGAACCATCTAAAAGAATTGTTTGTAACAGAAGAAGTGGGATCCACTATCCTTCGGGCATTTTAACCTGATAGGCTTTCCGTGTATGCTTCCAAGGCAGTCCGCAAACCCCCCAAGTTCTACAAATCCTTCTTCAGATTTCTTCAACATCTCTGTTGTAGGAGTAGGTAAATACTTGAGCTCTAGAACAGTCCATATTGCCTGGCAGGTGACTGTCGCCTGTAGTCAAGTATCTCGAAAAGATTAAAATTAATTATTCCGATAGAACGAATAGATAAGTTAACGACCAAAGACATGTTTGTTTAAATTCAATGACAATGTTATGAATACAATGAAACAAAACAATCTATTAAGTACAAAGTTCTCTCTAGCGGGACATACGGAGCTAGATCTTACTATCGTTTGCTGTATTCATAAACACTGCAGATAAATTTATCACTGCACTCGTAACTACGTTGTGGGATAGCACTTTCTTCCGCCGAACCTTTCATATGATACAGCAAAACTAAAATGGAATAATTTATATGACTTCTATTTGAAGCACAAAGAGGCTACAAACGGTAAAACTTATCTCAAACAAACGGCTAGTCTGTGCCTTGTATCAATTGGCTTTCTCCAGTTCCTTCTGCACTTCTCGGTGCTACCTTTTTATCAGGCGATGCATTTCAAATGGTTCAAATGGCTCTGAGCACTATGGGACTTAACATCTATGGTCATCAGTCCACTAGAACTTAGAACTACTTAAACCTAACTAACCTAAGGACATCACATAACACCCAGTCATCACGAGGCAGAGAAAATCCCTGACCCCGCCGGGATGATGCATTTCCTCGAAACATTCTCGCGACATACGAAAATATTTGAAGAAAAATGGCTCAAATGGCTCTGAGCACTATGGGACTCAACTGCTGTGGTTATCAGTCCCCTAGAACTTAGAACTACTTAAACCTAACTAACCTAAGGACATCACACACATCCATGCCCGAGGCAGGATTCGAACCTGCGACCGTAGCAGTCGCACGGTTCCGGACTGCGCGCCTAGAACCGCGAGACCACCGCGGCCGGCATTTGAAGAACCTATCTTCGTCAGAGTCTAGATCAATACACAGACGATGGTATTCTCCTAAGCTTTCTCTCTTGCTATTAATGTCGTGCACCCAACATCTCCTCTTCTTAGTGCCATTTCGTATCGCTAGTGCGAGCTACTCATTTCTGCAATTAAAAAAAAATAATAAACTCGCACAAAGATAACGCGTCCCGTGTGAGGATTCCAAATCGTCCAACGCCAAGACAATCGCGCTACGGATGCAAGCTTAATAATGGGTTTCGGCCCCTTCCACAGTGTAACACAGCTGACGCATCAAGAGTCGCTGCGGCCGGCCGTTGCCTGTGTGGCGTCCCTGGCCGCTGACGGGCCCGGCCCAACGCTGCGCCGTCCGTCGCAGCGGCAGGCCGGATTCTGTCTGGCCAGGCCTTTAATTGGGCCACGCTTAGTAACCGCATGACAGTGATTCTCTTAAATTTCCATGATCTTATGGGGAACTTACTTCCCCTATAGGTCACTGAGGATCAAATTTGTAGGATCATTTTGCGTATGCTAAATGGGTCAACTGACACTTCACAGCATCCACGTGCTCTTTCATGGAAATGTGTTTCCAAGGTTTTGTTATTACTGGTAGGTTTAAAAAATGAAGCAAATTATCTCTGAGGTTCCAACCCATTGATACTGTTAGCAGAAAGATGATATGTGGTTTTAAAACATTCAGAAGTTGTGAGTATTGTGAATCACCTTTTCTTTTGTTCTGTGCAATATTTACCACGAACAGATGTGTTGCAGAGTGGGTGAAGTGGGAACACTACTTTAGAATCTTCCACACCTTGTGATGTTGCCACCTTTTGAAGATTGCCATCACGTGATTTAATTTCAGTGACTTCAAAATCAAATCAAATGCCACATTAGGTAGCTGAAGCAACTGGTAACTGGTGATTCTACAGAACAAGGGAACTGGTGTACTGAGCTGGCCATAACACACTCCATGAAGTCATGTAGTCAGAATTCTAATCCAGTATAGAGCACATCCATTATGACAAAATCCATCCAAGTATACGAGGCCATTGGTGTGTGATGGATTGCTGCGTAAAGTCTGGTTTCGATTCCCGCTAAAAATGGGAACTCTGTCCCCAGCAAGCTTTCTTCCACGAGTAATTTTATTTGAGTAATGAACCAGTCTTCACATAAGGTCACAGGTCACTAATTCCTACTTTTATTTGAACTCCAGTTGTTAAAACTATTGGAGTTGGACTGGAATTCAGACTCAGACATTTCTTTTAACAGGATTTCGTCATGATGTACTTGTAACAGTTTGTTCTCTGCTCCACATTCCAAAGTCGTCAGGGACTCCATGTACAGACGCAGTCTGGGTTTCAATCCTGGCCGCACAAATATTTTCATCATGTCTTTTCAAACCCTACGACGTGCACACCTTCAACGTCCATTAGTACACAACATCAATAACTACCGGCTTCTAATAACAGGAGGGCAAAAACTATAAACTCATCTTGACATTTCTGATTCATACATCTCGCTACTGCTAAAAATTCGATATTTGACATTTGATTGTGCCTAATTAACGATGCCATTATGTGCCACGACGACTCCCAGACCTCAAAACTTGTCGCTGAAACCATATTTAACAGATTTTGTTGTTAATTAATTGGGCAATTGTTGTTGGATAGGAATCCCCGCAAGTACAAAGATTTTCTTCGTGTTAATTCATTTCCCTCGAGGTACGAATTAAAAAACACCTGCAGTCACAATTTTTCGTGTTTTATTCAGTACACGATTCATTTCGGACCGTGTGGGTCAATCTTCAAGTGTAATTCGTCTTAGTACATGCTTTATTTGTTCTCTTGAGTGAGACGAAATGCATATTCCTGTCACAAAACCGTTTGATGCTAGGTTACGAATTTCGTAAGTCAGATGCGGAAAATACGTGCGAAATAGTGGAGAAGATGAATAATGTAAACTTACCAAATAATCAAAGAAAAGCGTTTTTAACGTTTTAGCACCAGCTGTGTTAACTTACCACTGCAATGCCTCTGCGACGTGGCTATAGTCGCCGTTGGCGGCGCAGTGTTCCTGTCTACAATGGCTGATCAATTCAATAAGCAGCAGCTTATGGGTGGCCCAAATGTGTTTCGTGGACTAAGAATGCAGTTCACGTGTGATGTTTTTGCTGTGTTTGGAGGTAGCACATGACTGACCTTGGCTTTTGTATGGGGGAATCATGCTAACTATGGTGGCCTTGAAGCTTTCCCAGATGCAAACATCTTGGCTTGGAAGACATGGAGTATATCGGAGAGTACAGGCCTACTAGCTAAGGTTCCCTATGGTACGTTGGTGTCACACTAGCCGTTTACTTTGTAGACAAGGGGAAAGAAGAAGCTCAGTGCGGACGAGTATGTTTATATGGGCAAAAGTATGGAACAGTAATTATAAAATAAAGATTACAGGTGATTGTATGTTCTTTTATAGACAGTAAAAATCCCTTATCTCCCTTCCCTATCTCCCATGTTTTTATTTTTAAAAAATGTTCCTTGACTTATGTCCGCTGGCACTAAGCACAACATATATTACTGGAGATATGTTGCTGATGCCTTGCTTCTATTTGATGGAATAAAAGATGAGATCGAAGAACTACTAGCAGTATTCGACTCTTTCCACAAAAACATAAAATTCACACTAGAACATGAGGACAACAAAAGCATAAATTTCCTGGACCTTAAAATCACCAACCATCAAAAAAATATAAATTCAGCATACACAGAAAACACACATACACAGACATAACACTGGACAAATCATGCCGTCCTACCACACAGAAACATGCTGCATTTAGGTCTAGGCTACACACAGTACATTCTCTTGGTCTAGAAGGAAACACCCTTAAGAATGAGATAGATACAATAAAGAGCATCGCCATAAGCAATGGCTACACAGCCAAAACAATTGACAATCTAGACAGACAAATAAACAAAAGCAAGACAACGAATGGCAACATTCTGAAAGAAGAGAAAATATTCGCCAGTATCCCATACCTGGGACCCATATCAGAAAAAGTAGCTAACCTTTTCAAAAAAGCAAAAGTGACAGTTTCAGACTCAACTGATAATAAATTAGGGAACCTACTCATCCATAACATAAAATCAAATACGCAAACATACAACAACAGTGGAGTGTACGAAGTATCATGCCCCAGTTGTCCTGCCTACTATGTAGGGAAAATAAGGCAAAAACTACAAAACCCCTTTTCAAGAACATGTAAATGCTTTCAGACTGAACCATTTTGAAAAATCATTATTCCCCAACATATGTTGGAAACGGAACATGTCATCAGCATTGTAGAAAACGGTTTCATAGTATTACATAATAAAGCCAATGGTATGATCCTAAATCTGTTAGAACAAATGGAGATATACCTCCACAAAATCAGAAAACCAGAATCAATGTTAAATGAACAAATAGATTTCGCAAGCCACAGCTATTTCAGCACTTTTAAAGATCTGTTTTTAAGTTATTTCCCGCCTATGTCAATTGTTTAATAATTATATCTTAAACACTACGAAAAATTCATCTTTGACCAGAAAATGTACAAAAACATCTGTGAAGTGTTTACAAACATGTGTTTGCAAATTTACCTCTTGAATGAAATGATATGTGTGAAAACGATGGAGGAAAAATCTTATGCTGGTGCTAAAACGTAAAAACCCTTTTCTTGGAGTATTTGGTAAGTTTACACTTTTCATCTTTTCCATTATTTCGGACATATTTTCCGCGTCTGATTTACGAAATTCGTAACCTAACACCAAACCTTTTCGTGACATGAATATGCATTTCAGTTCATTCAAGAGAACAAATAAAGCGTGTATTAAGACGAATTACACCTGAAGATGGACCCAACGGGTCCGCAATGCATCGTGTAATGAATAAAACACGAAAAATTGTGACTGAAGGCATTTTTTAATTCATACATCGTGTGTATTGAGTACAGTCACGTCTGAAGCTGCAAAATGTGTATAAAATTATATGCTTCAATTACATATTTCTTTCGAAATGGTAGGTGCTTCACATCCCTTTATGACCACTCAGCAAAGATGATCACTGCTATGTTCGAGACTCGGTGCTGAATTTGAATCCGTATCTAGAACTAAATAGTTAGTCATGTCATTTAAAGTTCAAACATATACACAATTAGCTGTTCCAGAGTAACTTAAATGTTTAATGTGATTTTTTGTTAGATAAAAAGGTCAACAAGTTACTTTTGAACTGCACCTAGGTCAACATGAGTTCATGAGTGTGGTGAAATTAACTGTGATACGCCGTTGTTGATGAGGTTTCCATAGACTACATGATGCTGGCTATAATCAGCTATTTCTTTAATCAGTTTAAGCATAACCATTCACAAAGCAAACAATAGTTAGTGGGTGGTTGAAAAATCCTTTAGACAACAAGTATAGTTCGAATTATCGTAGAACCTTAAGAGTCCAGATAATATTGCATGTATACTCTTCGAAAAAAAATTGTTTTTAGCATATATTCAGAACGATTTATGTGGTGTAGGTGTCAACAGGTCCTTACAAAGTTACATGTTCTTTACTAATGATGTAATTTTTTTTTTGTTAAAAATCGCCCACTTTGGCTCCATACTTTATATCAGTGGGACTTTATTCCTTTGAAAGTGGCTTAATGCTGTAACGCGTGACGATTAAAGAATTATATTAATTGGTTGTGGTCAAGACGAGAATTTTACTATAGGTGTGAATAACGTGGTCCTCATAAGAACCTCTACCGTCCTGCGAAATTTTTCGATATCATTAAAAAAAGCTTAAAGCGGCTATGGAGATAATCAAATTTATTCCGACAATACGACAGTTGGAGGGATATTGCTTCTACTAAAAGAAAGTAATAAGCTAATAACGGGTTGATTGAGAATTAATTCTATTATCTGAAGATAATTACGTAGCAGCGGGCAATAATGTGCAATAAATATTCAGAATGAATAAAAATTAGCATCCCTACGTTAGCCTGTTGAATATATTCAAAATATTCAAACTAAGTTGCCAGTTTAATAACAGCGCAGAACTTCCCGTTAGCTGCCGATGCCTCACGATATACCCAGACATACTTTGTAATTCCCACAGTAGTTCACAGTCGGCGAGTAGTGTTTATATCATCTAACTTAATTCTAACAATTTTCTTTTAAAATGAGTTGTTAATAAGTTAGTTTCCCTTTTATGACGCAACTCCGTCGAAAAGGTCGCTAATGCACTCTAGTACCAAGCGGTACAAGGAACTATCATCTCTATTCTCTGCTTTTTGATCCAGAGCCCGACAGTGATGGTGGTGTACAGTTATTGATCAGCATAGCTTTAGTCAGCCTCACAGGTTAAATTACACATCTTTCAGCAGTGCCTGATGTCGTATCGGTATTGCTCCGCTTGTCGGATTTGTCGGAAGGGGGATGCCAATTTGCGAGATTTCCTTGTCACCATTCAGATACATATGGGTGTGCAACAGCCTCGAATTTCACCATGCCCCTTTCTTTCAGTTTCATAATCAACTTTAACAGTACCAAGACAACTCTGAATTACGTAAATAGACACTGTTGATCATAAAATGCTACTAAAGAAGCTATAAAAATTAGGAATAAGAGGAGTAACAAAGGTATGATTGCATTATGATCTGGAAAACACGTTACAGAAAATAGGTATAGTGTGGGTCCCAAATGAAATTCAGTACAAAGTCAGAAATATGAGGCCCACAAACGTTGCAGTTTTTCTCGATTAAAAACGTCTATGGGAAGAAAAAGTGAGGTAAAGTTTTTTTCTTTTAACTTCTTTGTTCAGTATGCCAGAAATCGTTTGCACGCCGTCAATAATTGTTTGTAGCAGAACGCTAGATCGTGATCTGAGACCAAACATTATGTCCATGGTAATCAGCATGGAATCTGGAAACATCAATCAATTGAAAGTCTACTCGTATTGCTCACAGTGCCGCGTGCAGAAGGACACAGGTTGACTAGGTCTTTGTAGACTTTCAGAAAGCTTTTGATTCATTGTTAAATCGAAGTCTTTAAAATAAAAAACTTCACTATGGGATATCTAACCACGTTTGGAAATGGCTTGAAAGTTTCCTGACATAGAGGACACAGCACATTATCGTAGATGGAGAGTGATCTACAAACAATGAAATAATTTCTAGTGCTCCCAGGTTGGGTATAATATGACAATTGCTGGACATGTGATTTATGAATTAGTTAGTGGAGAGTGGTAACTGCAGTCTCAAACTCTTCCCAGATAAAGTAGTTAACTACGAGGAAATTATTCTTAAAAGTTACAGTGATTGTAGGGAGACCTTGACAAAACATCAGTGTGATGCAAGAACTGGCAAAATGCACTTAATGTTGATGAATACAAAGTTGTACACTTCATGAAGTATCAAAGAGCGATAGTAATTATGCGATTAATGAGTGTGAAATAGTGTCGGTCATGTCCTACAGATAAGTGACAGTAACAATGTGTGGAGCTATGCTGAGATCGCACGGGCTCGTTCATGGGTACAGAAAATGGCGAGCTACGATTGGTTCGTAAGGTACTGGGAAACTGCGGTCTACAAGAAAGATACCATACAGAAAATCTGTACTGCTAAACTATATGGGACACAAGCCAGACCAAAAGAGGCATCTAAGGGAGATGGCACTGCTGATAGTGTTTATTTGACTTGTAGGAGTACATAACAAAAACATTGCAGAGCCTTAACTGACAACACTCGAAGAAATGCATTGTACATCCCGTTAGAACGTGCTTCCAAATCTTCGAAACCGTCTTTCGTCTCCTGACAAAGGTAACTATCTCGTACAGAGGGTGAGAAAAAATAGGCAAATGGCAGATAGCAAGCAGACATTCTTTACATGCTCCATCCATGAATGAAAGGAGAATAAAGCTTAACATGTACGATAGAAAATACCTTCTGCCACGCATCTTAGAGTACCTAATAGTGTACGTATGGACGTAAGAAAAACGCAGTTGACGACACATAAACCAACAAGTTCACGTACTAGAAAGAAACTTTTAACGGTAATAGAAAGGTCACGCTTCGGAGAAGTGTGCACGACGCAAAATAATGCAGTAGTAACACATGTGGCCTGAAGACGGTAGAATATTACCATAACATTCGTTCATGTCAAACTTGTTTGAATAATAAAAGAGAATATTCCGGTTAAAAACTGTTCAAGATAGTTATAGCCCTCAAACTACTCTACTATAATTTGAACAAATTTAAAAGAAATGAATTTTCTGTTTGTAAGTACACTGCTGGCCACCGTAAATGCAACACCCTGAAGGAAGCATCCGAATCAAGTGAAAATTACACCATGAGTTTGCAGCGATGAGATATGCAACTGATTAGAATTTCAGCACAGACGCACATCAACCGCGCCTGTGGCGCCACCTCATAGCGCCATTTAAGGCTTGGCGATTTCGACGAGTGTACGTTCGGCACGTGTGTTTACCTTGTGGTTGTTTCACAAGACGATCAGTTATGCCTCGTAGACAACAGCGAACATCTTTTGATCAAGTATCCGAGTTCGACAGAGGAAGGATAGTGGCTTACCGAGATTGTGGATTATCATACAGAGAAATCGCTAGTCGTGTTGGACGAAACCAAACAACTGTAATGCGGATATGTGACAGTTGGATGCAGGAGGGTACGACGGAGCGACGTGGTCGATCGCATTCACGTCAGTGCACCACTGCACGTGCTGATAGGCAAATTGTGCGCATGGCAGTGACGGATCGCTCAGTGGCATCCCGAAACATAGCAAAGCACATTGCGTCTGTAACGCATCATCCAGTGTCTGCGCGTACCATTCGACGCCGTTTACAGCAGAGTGGTCTGTCCGCAAGACGTCCATTGCTTCGTCTACCATTGACGCAGAACCACAGACGTCTCCGCTGCCAATGGTGTGATGACAGACGGATGTGGACGGCAGAATGGAATGACGTTGTCTTTACTGACGAGGCACGCTTCTGTCTGCAGCACCACGATGGTCGGATTCGAGTGTGGAGACACCGTGGAGAGAGGATGCTGGACAGCTGCATTATGCACCACCACACTGGTCTTGCACCGGGTATTATGGTATGGGGCGGTATTGGATATTACTCTCGCACGCCTCTAGTACGCATTGCGGGTACTTTAAATAGCCGGCGCTACATATCCGAGGTGCTGGAGCCAGTTGTCCTTCCTTACCTTCAGGGCTCGGCCACAGCCATATTTCAACAAGATAATGCGCGACCACACGTGGCACGCATTGTCCACAGGTTCTTCGTCAATAACCAGATTGAATTGCTTCCCTGGCCGGCTCGCTCTCCGGATCTTTCGCCGATAGAAAACATGTGGTCCATGGTTGCTCAACGAGTGACCCAGATTACATCCCCAGCTGCCACACCAGATGATCTTTGGCAACGTGTGGAAGCTGCTTGGGCTGCTGTACCCCAGGAACACATCCAACGTCTCTTTGACTCAATGCCGAGACGTGTGGCAGCTGTGATCTCCAACAATGGCGGCTACTCTGGCTACTGATTCTGGCAGGAACCACATGTCACAGACTTCTGTAAACGTAATCATTTGATACTTGGTCAACATGTTATCTACAAAATAAATTTTGTTGTGCTACCTCTTGTCTTTCTTGGTGTTGCATTTACGGTGGCCAGCAGTGTATATTTGCTTCTGTGTGTAGAAAAATTCAGTTGGATTACTTGCTTTGATTGTGCTGGAGAGCTAAAGGGTCGTCCAAATCATTAGTAAACTTTCGTAATTTGCCCCCATTTCATATCCAAGCGAAGCACACAGGTCATTTATTGGAGATCGAAATTGAGAAAAATTTGGAAGTGAATGTTCAATTTCAGCATTTGCCTAATCAACAAAGGAATTCTACTCAAAACAGAAACTGGAAATGGGATCTATATTTATAGCTGAAAAAATATTGTCTAAATTTGCTCTTATGCTTCATGTCATTATCTTTGACACTATTACGGTATAATTAGGATTTTGTTCCTTTGAAAAATGCCTTAATGCTGAAGCGCGTAACGATTAACGAATTGTAATCACTCCTTGTGGTCACGACGCGTGTTTTACTGTAATTGCAGAATATAGTTTATTGCAGAAAATAGTTTATAAGTACATAAAGTAGGCCGCTACGTACAATTTCAATTTCCGTTAAATAAGTACTTTACCTCTAATAACTACACAGAGGGGTAGAACCATGGATGAATACTATTATAACCAATAATGTGTGTAGGAGATGTGCTGAATATAGTGTCAAAAAGCGAATAAATTGCGAAAAAGTCTTTCAACTCCCGGAGTAAAAGTGAGGTTCGTTTCTGGCATTTCGGCGTGTCCCAGCAGAAGGCTGCGCTCCGCCCTTTGCGCGGCTGTCTCATGGCTGCCTCGCGAAGGAATTAATATCCGTAATGGAATTCTTAAGTTCGCCCAGAATACGGCGACACTTATGAGCCCAAGCAAACGAAATTACCCTAATTAGCGCCTTCGTTTGCACAAAGTAATTACCCCGCCCCCTCCCTTCGCTCGCTTCTATAAATGTCTTCGACTCCCTTATGGCGCGTCCCAACGTATCACGTCTCCTGGCTCTGTGCCGTGTACACCAGAGACAGACACGCAAACTAAGAACGCGTCATGAGCAGATATAGAAAAGTGTTTTCACAAAAACCAAAGAACACTTTCCCTGTTTGGCCTGACGTAGGTTTTATCTTTGTAATGCGATGAAATCCCCATGTTTCATGTTCTTTAATCTTCTATACCAATAAGTATAATTTGCTGCCCTTTCCATTCTAATTTCGTCTAACATAAAGCCCAGCTCAAATTTCAACGAACATTTATTTCGCTGTCTTCATCTCTAATGGTCTCTTGGACGAAAAACTTTAGACGCAATTTTCTTTCCTTAAGTGCATTGCTAGCACTCTGTAAAGCATATTAACATCAGTGAAATCCCCAATACTAAGAAACTAGCGTGCGACATAAATTAACTTTCTACCATACATAGGGTACATGATACTACACAAATTCTACTAACATGCACCATTTGTGACTTATTCCTTACTCCTCAAGTGTAAAGCACTTGAGGGAATTCTGCCAACACTCACTGCATACAGAGTTGAATCAGATATTGGATTGCCGACCTGGGGATTGGCCATCGACTGGATTACAAAAATTCTACAAATCTGTCGCCACTCCTCCCTACTCCGTCTCACCTTTGCTGTCCCGCACATCTCCCCACCACACCAACCAAAGAAAAGTCTTCAGTTTCGTAGCGATGAGTGGATGGTTTTCGAGAAGAAACAGCAGTTAGAGGGCAACGTCTGGACATACAGGAGTGGAACAGAAATATAGAAGTATCAAAAATAGAACAAAGTACCACCCCTAGTACGCCAAAGGAAACCCTTTGCCATTCAAAATAGCTTCCTATCGTATCGGAATGGAGAAAGACGGGTCCTGTATGGTTTTCAGGGAAATCTTACATATACAATTCTTCGTGCAAGTTCAGGTAATGGTAATGCTGTAAGGTGATCAACCACTCTTGTCTCCAAAGTAGACGACAAAGGCTCAATAATATTGGGATCTGATGACAGTGATGCGACAATTCTACCTCGTGTTCACAAAACCAGCCCTGCACTCTGTCAGCTGTGTGTAAAGGGGCCCTATCGTCTTTGAACACAGCATCATCATTGTGGAAGAAAAATTGTACCATGGGATGGACTGATGTGCCAAAATTGTCACCTAACCCTTGGCAGTAATGCGACCATGTAGAGTAACCATTGGCCCCTTGGAATACCACCATATGGCTGCTCAAGTATCACCGAGCCCTCGCCGTGTTTCACTCTTGCGACGTAAACTCGGCGAAAATTATTCATTCAAATGATTTTCTTCTGTTGCTTCGCAGTCCAGCTTTTATGGTTTCACCACCAAGTTTTCATTCTATGGGCATTTGTATCACTGATGTGCGGCTTTGGAATTCTAATTAACCAGCTCCCTGTTTGTGGAGCTCCCTTCGGGTTGTTTTGGCGCTGGCAGGTTTCGTGAATGCGCAGATTATTTCTGCAGTGCCTTTTGCAGTACTCAACCTCTTATTTTTCCCACAGTTCTCTTCAGTGACCGTAGCGATCACTCAACAAACACTACACTTTCCCCCGCGTTGCGACTTAACGAATGACATTCTTCCGCTTTCCCTGTATGTCGTATAAATCACTGATGCGGTGCCTCTTGAATCACAAAATATTTCAGCTACCTTAGCTATGGAAGCTTCCACGAGACGAGCACCAACAATGCGCCCATGTACGAATTCCCATAGCTCCAACATAACGCACTTACAACTACATAGAGCAACTAAAATACTTTTGAATAAAGAAAACATGCAACAAGAAATAAATATAGTGAAATAGATTGCAAACTAATGATTATACTGCTTTCAGGGTTGACACGTTCCTAAACTAAGTGAAGAAAGACCAAAATACAAATTGTACCCCAGGAAAAAAATACAAGAACGAATGTTTATCTGGCATCCTATACATTGGCAATATGACACAGAAGATTGCAAATATTTTCAAAAATTCATATTCTACATCAAATAAACTACAACAAAAATACATAATACAAAGTGTAATCTTGACCCATACTCAGACTAAAAGAGTTTACAAAGTAGCATACTAGCAATGTTCCATGTTATACCTAGGACAGTCATGCCAAACATTCAACACCAGGTACAGAGAGACCACTGAAGGCCCCCACCCACCCCCCCCCCCCACACACACAAAATGAACACACATCATAACCAGTAGCTACCCACATATATAATACAGGACACCCATTTAGAAAACAAGACAAAGTATTAAAGTACTTCACAAGTAAATAAAGTGCATAAAATGGATTTGTTAGAAGAACTGGAGATATATCCACATTACAGAAAATATGAAGCCAAATGTTAAATAAAAAACTCGAAAGTGAGTAGGTGAATTTCTTTAGTTGCTTTGACAATATATCAAGATAAAAGTAGTAACTCATAGAAACAAGCACCACTGTAAAACAGATGTAAGCAAATTATCTTCCATATTATTAAGATAAATACCTTCTGTACAAAAGTGTATCATATACTGTGGAAGAGCTGTAACTCTGTCTCTGTCAACTATACCTAAATTCTTATTTGAAAATGTGCTTTATGTAAGGTATTCTCGATGTATATAGTCCACTGAAAGTTGTGTATAATGTTTAACATGAGTGAGTCTCTGCTCAAATGGACCATGACGAAATAATTGTGATGTTATACAATTCTCGAGTTTTCTTTACTGCTTTGGTATAAATTTACTGAATTGGGATAATAACCACTGTCAACATTTCTTTTCAATTGGGGTCTCTATTTATAATTTCATTAAGTTGTTAAAGTGATCTTATCTCTGTGTTCTAATTACATAATGTTATATCTAAAGTAATCATCAAATAACCTTAAAATAATATATGTTGGTGTTAAATCTTTATTATTAGGATTATTTGCTCATTTTTGGGTATTTTTTAAGTAATGATAACTGTTTCACTCAAATTTTCGATTTATTTCTCCTCCTATTGATGATTTCTCATGTTTCATTTATTTCTTAGTAGTTCTGCACAATGATTTTTGTATTCTACTTCTCTTCTGATCTTATATTCTCCATATTCACAAACTGTTAGTCAACCTTCTTCAGACACCCAGTTTTGAAATTTTTCTGTTTGATTCATTTTCTATTTTAAAATTACAGCATATAAATGTCATTCATTGATAAAATTTGTGTGAGGATGTAAGGGTAACAAATCACTGTTCTTGAATTCCTTATAAGTGTTTCAACATTTTTATCTAAAATGATCTAATATCATTTTACTTGTACTTATAAATTCTAAAATTTCTGGAAAATCTTTGGCTTTAAACCAAGAATATATTTTTTCATCAATAAACACAAATATTTATTTATTATTATGAACAAATGTGATGTTGACAAGATACAAAAAGGACTCCATTCAACAGCAAAATTTTTGATCAATTTTTAAAAATTTTTTGTATAACATAATTAATCTTAACTTTCATCTTGTATTTCAGCAACATCTTACAATATTTTTAAAAAATACATTACAAAAACTAGAACTTTTAACTGATATATGAAATTCTTTTATCCTAGTAATTTTTTCATAAATATATAGAGTAATCAAAATAAATGTAAAATGTGTGAAACTGAGAAATAAATCATTATATATCAATATGTAGAATGTGTTTATCCCTCAAGTGAGCATGCCCATGTATAAGGTGCACCAATTACAAATAACATTGTTTTGTACCACTCCATTGTTGTTTTACAGTTCAAGCCCATGCCAGTTTCTTCATTATTGCTTCAACTAACACAGTGATAATTCGCGCTATCATATGTTCAAGTAAATAACTGTAATATAAAATAAGAAGCAAGCTGGGTGAGAATAAACTTATAGTACATGTAAGAACGTGACTCAAATACCCTGCTAGCAGCGAAATCCAACAATAAGGCAGTTGTCTACAAGATAATTAGCAATTGAATAAGTGTTGCTAGGATCTGACAGAACTACGCTGTTCTATACTTCGAGTGGGTCTTTAATGTGGGTTAACAGTTGTATGTGAGAACAGAATGATGTAGCAAATGTTTGTTTTATTAATGTTTAATGAAACAGTGATTTACTCATATAATGTAAGTTTAATTTATCGATTTTAACTAATCTAAGATTAAACTACGATTTTGTTCATACATGTTTACCTTGGCAGTACAAAGACAGTTATTCTTTAAATGTGTACTAAGTACACTATGCCCCAACTCATGTAATAAAATACGATGTGCCATACTTAAGGGTTAAGTAAATATTGTACAGAACTTTATAACAGTAAACAAATTAGTTGTGTCTGTGGAAAAACATTTCTGTATATTATTATAAAGGTCATTTAAAAAGAATTCCAAGTAAGGAACATTCCAATGTATTGTTATGGATGAAAAAAGTGAAAAAGAAACTGAGGATGATAACACAAGGTAATATGTATTGTCAACAAAGTAAATATTTAGAGTCTTTTTATGAATATCTGTCTTGTAAAGGCAAACTTACAAAGAAAGGCAAATAACTGTTTTAGAATATATAAAAACAAATAAATCTTGTGTTGATCCCAATTAGTTTTATGATATATTTAATTATGTATTGTTTTGAATTCCATTATGATATATCTACTAATTTCCGGAAAAAGGTTTTGTAGTGTCTCTGATGGTTACTAATATCAGTTTTTTAATTGATGAAAGGAGAAAATACAAAAATTCAATAAGTGAAGCAGACAAAAAGGAATACAAGTGTCTCAAAAATGAGATCGACAAGAAGTGCAAAATGGCTAAGCAAGGATGGCTAGAGGACAAATGAAAAGATGTAGAGGCACATTTCACTACAGATAAGATAGATACTGCTTACAAAAAAATTAAAGAGACCTTTGGAGAAAAGAGAACCATCTGTATGAATGTTAAGAGCTCAGATGGAAAACCAGTCATAAGCAAAGAAGGAAAAGAAGAAGGGTGGAAGGAGTACGAGTATAGAGGGTCAATACAAGGGCAGTGTACTTGAGGGCTACATTATAGAAACCGAAGAAGATGTAGATGAAGATGAAATGGGAGATGTGATACTGCACGAAGAATTTGACATCACTATAAGACCTAAGTCGAAACTAGGCCTCAGAAGTATACAACAATGCATTAGAACTACTGATAGCCTCAGGAGAGCCAGCCTTGACAAAACTCTACCATCTGGTGATCAAATGTATGAGAGAGGTGAAATTCCCCCAGACTTCAAGAAGAATATAATAATTCCAATCCCAAAGAAAGCAGATGTTGACAGGCGTGAAAATTACCGAACTATCAATTTAATATGTCGCAGCTGCAAAATACTAACAGGAATCTTATACAGACAAATGGAAAAAGCTGGTAGAAGCCGACCTTGGGGAAGATCAGTTTGGATTCCATAGCATGTTGGAACACTTGGGGCAACACTGACTATGACTTATCTTAGAAGAAAGATACAGTAAAGGCAAACTTACGTTTCTAGAATTTGCAGACTTAGAGAAAGCTTTAGACAGTGTTCAGTGGAATACTCTCTTTCAAATTCTGAAGGTGGCAGGGATAAAATACAGGGAGCGAAAGACTATTTACAATTTGTACAGAAACCAGATGGCAGTTATAAGGCTCGAGGGACATGAAAGGGAAGCAGTGGTTGGGAAGGGAGTGAGACAGGGTTGTAGCCTCTCCCCGATGTTATTCAATCTGTATAATGAGCAAGCAGTGAAGAAATCAAAAGAAAAATTTGGAGTAGGTATTAAAATCCATGGAGAAGAAATAAAAACTTTGAGGTTCGCCGATGACATTGTAATTCTGTCAGAGACAGCAAAGGGCTTGGAAGAGCAGTTGAACGGAATGGACAGTGTCTTGAAAGGAGTATATAAGTTGTATGTCAACAAGAGTAAAACGAGGATGATCGAATGAAGCCGAAATAAAACAGGCGATGCTGAAGGAATTAGATTAGGAAATGAGACAGTTAAGTATTAGATGAGTTTTGGTGTTTGGGGAGTAAAATAACTGATGATGGTCGAAACAGAGAGGATTTAAAATGTAGACAGGCTTTGGCAACGAAAGCGTTTCTGAAGAAGAGAAATCTGTTAACATGGAGTATAGATTTCAATGTGAGGAAGCCCTTTCCGAAAGTATTTGTACGTAGTGTAGCCATGTATTGAAGTGAAAAATTGACGATAAACAGTTTAGACAAGAAGAGAATAGAAGCTTTCGAAATGTGGTGCTACATGAGAGTGTTGAAGATTAGATGGGTAGACCACGTAACTAATGACGATGCACTGAATAGAATTGGAATTTGTGGGACAACTTGACTAAAAGAAGGTATCGGTCGATGGGACACATTTTGAGGCATCAAGGGATCACCAGTTTAGTACTGGAGGGAAGGGTGGAGGGTAAAAATCGTAGAGGAAGGCCAAGAGATGAATACACTAAGCAGGTTCAGAAGGATGCAGGTTGCAGTAGCTACACAGAGATGAAGCATCTTGCACAGAATAGAGCAGCATGAAGAGCTGTGGACTGAAGACCACAACAATAACAACAACACTTTTATAGAGTTATGAAACCAAAGTACAGAGAAAAAACTGAACTTTATCAAGGCGCTGATAACTACATTTATAGTATTTTATGCTTTAAATTTTGCGATTTTTCCTGAAAATCGTTGATGCATGTGTTACATTATAAATTTTTCTCCATAATACCAAAAATTTTAAATCGGACTTTTTCCTTAAATTTTACAGTTTTTCTTGGAACTTTTACATGCATATTTTGACATTTTTTGCACATATTTATAAAAATATTATACGGTTCAAAATTAATAGAAAATGATAGAAAAATTAGTAAAAAATGCTTAAAAATGAAGAAAATTGTCGAAGAAATAGTGAAAATGTTAAAATGACGAAAAATGTATGTTTTTCTTCGCTCAAATCGTTTTAAATTTATTTGCTTCTAAAATCTCACTTCTTGAAAAATATCGTGATTCTGTAGCATTTTCCCGATTCTCGGAAAGGTGCTCGTAATGCCAAATACTGTCTACTTACATTGGTCCCTTACCTCTCAGATGAGTTGTGTCGTATGTGTTTTTGCTGAGTGCAGGCAGCTGTAATGTATGCATGTGTAGTGTAGTCTTATGTTTGTGTTGGTTGATGATAACAAGATAATGGCGAGGGCACACTGTCTAACCCTTGTTAAGAAGATCAGTATGGCTGTCCCATCCAATGGACGGAGCACCGTTAACCGTGTCACATGCTCTCACTTCGTGAGACAATGAATATATGTTTGGAAGTCGATCGAAAGACTGGTTATAAAGAAATTTATGCCACCACCTCTTCCCCGGCCGACCAAATTGCAAACTTCATCCACCACCAGGATTCTGAAATGCTTACCTCTCAGTCGAGCGCCACCGCACAGGCCTGAGTTAGCGACCTCGGGTGTGGAGACAGGTGCTCCGTCGAGTTTCGTGTACGTCGAGAAAAATCGTTTACTTTCCTTAAATGGGGAACGCTGAGTGTAATGTGATTAACAAGGATCCGCGTGTGAGTGACAATGAGAGAGCGACCTCCTTTGGCATACAAAAGACTGCAGTAGGCCTATACTCGATTTCACATCAACATTAGTTGTTAGAAACGTCTGTTGCCGATAGTTCTGCGATTTAAATAGAATCTCAAAAATAGGTTAGTTTCAATTGGTGTAACGAATGGCTAAAAAATTAGACCGAGTAAATGCAAAATGCTCATGTAACATCTTATCAGGTGACGGGACTTGGATATATTTATGGGCAGGAAACTAATCTGTGATCAAGTGTTATGGTGTTCTAATCAGCGGCTCGTTCGCGAAGCCCTTTCAAGCAATGATCGCTTGTCTCTTCGGACATTTCATGACAACTGCTTTAGACACCCGAAGAACATTTAATGCTGATCGATATCACCAACTTGCTTGTCATATATCATCGAAAACTTTGCAACAGTCTTCAGCCTAAGAATGCCAGGTGCCATAAGCACACCAAACATTAGACCATCTCCAGAGTCATTCTTTTGATATGCAGCGGAGTGAAGATTCATTCTCGGAAGAATCTCCTAGTGACTAAGCTATTTCTAAATAATATCCTTTTACCAGGAGCTCTAGCCCCGCAAAGTCAGCAGGAAAACTTATTCGAAGTTTGGAAAGAAGGAGAGCAGTATTGACAGAAATAGAACTGTGAGGGCGCCTTGTGAGTCTCGCTTGGATGGATGTGCCGATAATCCGTAATTCAGCAGCTTCGTGCGAACACTTATACAACTGCGTAGCTCATTCCATTTTAGCTCAATAAAAGACTAAAAATCTCTCTCGGTGCAAGCATAAGCATATTGCCTGGGAATGTAAGGTTCCTGGTACAAAGTTGAAGAAAAAAAAACTGATCTTCTCGTTTGTCAGAGAAATGTCTCATTTCTTACATTCATCTAATTAGTTGCTTAGTGACTCATTTTATTGCATTACGTCAAACAAACTAAAACTGTCGATAACAGTTTTCATTCGCTCAATAAGCTGTGCAAATTTTCTAAAAGTTTGTTCATCAGGTACCAACATCAGAGAGAAAAATGTTTCCAAAAATTATGTGAAGTTTCATCTTTCCTTGAGTTGTTTATATCTGAACTCCGCTTCCTCGCACACTGCCCCAGTAACAGTCAATGTACGAGTTCATTTGGCCATGATAAATGTAACTGGACGCTACTGGAATAAATTACAAACAAGTTACTTATTGAACAAAAAGGTCTCCATTATACTCTTTCACCTACAAACGAATGAAGGAAATTTCTAAGGGCTTTCATGTTCAAGTACCAACATTAAATCTGCACTTCATTTGATATGATGTTGTGATACGCCGCCATGAGGCACGTTAAATATTGAACAATTGACAAAGAGTATGTTTATTCCTTTAAGATCAAAAAATGGTTAAAATGGCTCTGAGCACTATGGGACTTAACTTCTGAGGTCATCAGGCCCCTAGAACGTAGAACTACTTAAACCTAACTAACCTAAGGCCATCACACACATCCATGCCCGAGGCAGGATTCGAACCTGCGACCGTAGCGGTCGCGTGGTTCCAGACTGTAGCGCCTAGAACCGCTCGGCCACTCCAGCCGGCCTTTAAGATCACATCATATCAGTCTACTACGTTTAAATTAAATTAGAATAACTAAGTAACTAGACAGGCAAGACAATCCTATAATTAATTTAAATCCTAACGAATAAATCTAAATACATCTAAGTCTATTTTCGCATGCATGGGCGCCACCATTTTCCCATGGAACATAATACCCCTTTAACTGCTGTGGACGAGTTAATTCGTCATGCTCCACTGCTCCCCAGGTGCTGAGGACGTGTTAAAATGCGGCCCCTGGGTTTTCTTGAAGCTCTATTGACGTGTTTACGCGTCCTGTTCCGTCGATCCCTCACTACAGCGGACGAGCTACTTCAATATTTCACTCAATAATGTAGTTTCAAATATTTATCATACAACACACATGCGTCTTTGGGTGATATTATCAGCACAAACCCACGTTTCGATATTTTGAACCGTTTATGATGTATGACGGTTATTGTAAGTGCGTGATTCGTGACGAGCTGGGACAGGAATTGGTGCAACACGAGACCATGTGTCAGATATAGTACGCAGTAACTCGAGAACGAAAGCAGATATAGTTCTGCTGTTTTAAATAAAACTGTATCTCTTACCCATATTTCATACAGTGCAATGTATGAGCTAAAATTAACCATAAACAAAGTTTACACAGTGCGTGTTTACCTCTGCAGTCTCTTGAAAATTTCCCACTATGTTTTACGTAACTTGATGCAGTACGGTAACCATGATGTATAAGGAAACAAATTCAGTCCTTTATCGAGAAATGTATCTCAGACTGTAAGATCTGCAAAATTTTTGTTTTTTCACCTAATAGTTTTCTTAACATCAGATGATAAGTATTTCATAGCGGCCAGAACGCCGGCTCTTATCACAGGTACCACCATCTGGCGAGCAGAACAGCCATAACAAAGCCACTCTCAGAACGGATTGCAGAGAGTACGTCTATAACATCTAAAGGGATAGTAAGTACGAGTTGTGCCTCTCCTGGCGCATATTCGACATCTCTCAAAATTCCTCCCAGGGTGAGCTGCTGAGACAAGATTTTTAGCAGGCTATTCCCATAGTCCCCAACAGTTCGATTTCGAATTTAGCAAACAGATGGCCGCCAGGTACCTCAACCCAATCCTTACCTCTTTCCCTTGCACTAGAATATACTTACTGACTGTGCTTTTTTGTCTTTTTTGTGCCATCAGTATTCTGATTTGTTTGATACGGCCTGCCACGAATTCCTCTCCTGTGTCGATCTTTCTTTCTCAGAGTAGCAATTGCAACCTATGTCCTCAACTGTTTGCTGGAAATGTCCCAATTTCAGTCTTCCTCTACAGTTTTCACCCACTAAAGCTTCCTCTAGTAGCATGCAAGCTATTCCCTGCTGTCTTAAAGATGTCCTGTCATCCTGTCCTTTTTTGTCAGTGTTTTCGATACATTCTTTTCCTCGACGATTTGCAGAGAACATTCTCATTCTTTAACAAATCAGCCCACTTAATATTCAACACTTTTCTGTACCACCACATCTCAAGCGCTTCGTTTCTTTTCTGTTCCGGTATTGCCACAATCAGTGCCTCACTGCCATACAATGCTGTGCTCCATACTTACATTTATTTCTCAATTTAAGACCTATGTTTGATACCAGTTGATTTCTCTTGGCCAGGAATGCCTTTTTTGCCAGCGTAAGTCTGCTTTTTACGTCCTCCTTGGTCCTTTTGTCATGGGTAATTTTGCTGCCTAGGTAGCAGAATTCCTCAGCTTCATCTACTTCGAGATCAATCCTGTTCTCATTTCTGCTACTTCTCATTACTTTAGTCTTTCTCCAATTAGTCCGTATCCCGTACTCAGTAGACCGTTAACTCCATTCAACGGATCCTGTAGTTCTTCCTCCCTTTCACTGAGGATAATAATGTCATCAGATAATTTTATCATTGATACCCTGTCATCCTGAATTTTAAGCCCACTCTTGAACCTTTCTTTACTTCAGTCATTGTTTCTAGATCGTATAGATTGAACAGCAAGGGCGAAAGACTATATCCCTGTCTTATAACCTTTTTAATCTGTGGACTTCGCTTTTGGTCGTCCACTCTCATTATTCCCCTTGCCGCAGCGGCTACACCGGTTCCCGTGAGATCACCGAAGTTAAGCGCTGTCGGGAGTGGTCGGCTGTTGGATGGGTGACCATCCAGGCCGCCATGCGCCGTTCCCATTTTTCGGGGTAAACTCTGCCTCGTGATACCAATTGAGGAGCTACTCGACCGAATAGTAGCGGCTTCAATCAAGAATACCATCACAAGGACCGGGAGAGCGGTGTGCTGACCCCACGCCCCTCCTATCCGCATCCTCCACTGAGGGTGACACGGCGGTCGGATGGTCGCGGTAGGCCACTCGTGGCCTGAAGACAGAGTACTCTCATTATTCCCTCTTGGTTTTTGCACATATTGCATATCACCCATCTTTCCTTATAGCTTACCCCTATTTTTCTCAGGATTTCCAACATCTTGCACCATTTTGCGTTGCTGAACCCTTTTCCCAGATCAGCAAATGCTATGAAAGTCTGTCGACTTTTCTTCAGTCTTGCGTCCATTGTCAACCGGAAGGTCAAAACCGCGTCTATTGATGCCTTTACATTCCCTTAAACCGAACTGAACGTCATCTAACAGATCGTGTGCTTATTACTCTTAAGAGCTCACGGTTTTCCATCACGGGCTCTTCCCATGTCTACGTAATTCTATTTGAAAACCTTTCGAGGGGTGACAGGAGGGAGAAATGTCTCGCTGGAGCTTGAGTGCTCGTTTTGGCGAAAAACAACGCAGGTTAGCGCTCTCTGGCATCCTGCTAAGTAGTCCGTGCCACGTAGATGCCATGGCTGGTTGCTCACGCAGGCCAAACCACACCCACTATCCGGTTACGTCGCAGTTGGTGAAATAGTGGCAGAAACGGACACGTTTTAAGTGTGAAATATTTTGAGATGAAGTAAAACGATTTATACAGAACCCGCCAGGGTAGCCGAGAGCGCTCACGCGCTGCTTCCTGGACTCGGGTAGGCGCGCCGGCCCCAGATCGAATCCGCCTGGCGGACTGACGACGACGGCCGGTGTGCCAGCCAACCTGGATGTGGTTTTTAGGCGGTTTTCCTCACCCTACTAGGTGAATACCGGGTTGGTCCCCACGTCACGTCTTGGTTACACGACTCGCAGACATTTGAAACACATTCACATTATTTCCCGATTTACACTAGACGCAGACAGCTGGGGCACACTAATTCCGTCCCAGGGAGTATGGGGTGGCGGGAAGGAAGGGCATCTGGCCACCCCTTAAAATTAACCATGCCAAATCCGTTTTTATCCCTGCCGACCCTGCGCCCAATGTGAGATAAAGGCAGAAGCGAAAGAAAGCAAGAAAGAAAGAAAACGATTTATACAGAAAAAATTTACTCGGTCATTCTTTCTGTAATAAGTTAAAATGCGGACCTCGCAAACAGTGTGAGATTTCACTGTGTCACAAAGCTCACTGTCAGCAGCGGTAGCCATCTACACGCTGTAACTGTCAGACAGGCTAAATCAACAGCGTTGTAGCTCGCGGTGCTGTACTACCAGAGGATTGAAATAGGTTCTGCGACACAGGCAGTCTGATAAACTTTACACACGTCCCGGGTTTGATTTAAAGTGAATTCCTTTTTTTTTTTTCTGTTCACGTCTTCCCACCCCGACACCGACAGAAATAACAGGACCTCATGACGAAGTCGGACGGTAAACAGAGAAGGCGCGCGATGGTGGTAAATGCTGCCTGGTTTTATTCCTGCTCCGACCGCGGCAGGAGCCATTGGAAAAACGTCGCGACGTCTCTGGAAATTGCCTGGGGAGCGACCACCGCTGACAGCCGGCGCAGTCCTAATAAAGCGGCCGATGGATGTGTCGCGCTGCTTCCCTCCCTGGGGTGTCTCCAGATTATTATTAAAACGGATCCGCTCTCTCCTAGACTGACATCCGTCGGAAGTTCAAAGCAAGTGAATCTGAGAGAGCAGCAGGGCCTTCGGCTACACGGTATTACGAATAAAATCCCTCCGCACGAAACATCTTCGAAAAAATGTGTATGTTACTGCAAGAGAACTCTGGCGTACTTTTTTGATAGGCAGCAGCTATTGTTTCCCTTATGTTGCTACAAAGTAATCTCGTGTCGATGTGTTGAACATGTGACGCCCCTATGTCTATCACGAGTGGAGTACGAAACTCTGCCGTTTCACTTCTTTTATAAGTCCTCCAATCCAATAACTTACCATTAAACTAACTCTGCTTCCATACCGCAGAAAAACGTGGCAAACGTAGTAGCTCTGAGAAAGAGACACTAGTGCTGCACCCATACATGTTACAAAAAGGGTGTAAGTAGTCTGTCTAGGTTTTTATGTTGGTAACGCCACGTAGCGCTCTGTATGAAAATCACTGACTGTGCTGTGTGCAGTCTGTGGCTGATTTTCATTGTTGGAGTATTTGCTATTGCAGTGTTGGGCAGTTGGATGTGAACAGCGCGTAGCGTTGCGAAGTTGGAGGTGAGTCGCCAGCAGTGGTGGATGTGGGGAGAGAGATGGCAGAATTCTAAGAGCGGACGATCTGGACGTGTGTCCGTCAGAAAAAGGAAACTTGGAAGATATATATATATATATATATATATATATATATATATATATATATATATATATATATTGTGACTTTTGAACACTGTTAAGGTAAATACATTGTTTATTCTCTATCAAAACGTTTCATTTGCTAACTATGCCCATCAGTAGTTAGTGCCTTCAGTAGTTAGAATCTTTTATTTAGCTGGCAGTATTGGCGCTCGCTGTATTGCAGTAGTTCGAGTAACGAAGATTTTTGTGAGGTAAGTGATTCTACATCTACATCTACATGACTACTCTGCAATTCACATTTAAGTGCTTGGCAGAGGGTTCGTCGAACCACAATCATACTATCTCTCTACCATTCCACTCCCGAACAGTGCGCGGGAAAAACGAACACCTAAACCTTTCTGTTCGAGCTCTGATTTCTCTTATTTTATTTTGATGATCATTCCTATCTATGTAGGTTGGGTTCAACAAAATATTTTCGCATTCGGAAGGGAAAGTTGGTGACTGAAATTTCGTAAATAGATCTCGCCGCGACGAAAAACGTCTTTGCTGTAATGACTTCCATCCCAATTCGCGTATCATATCTGCCACACTCTCTCCCCTACTACGTGATAATACAAAACGAGCTGCCCTTCTTTGCACCCTTTCGATGTCCTCCGTCAATCGCACCTGGTAACGATCCCACACCGCGCAGCAATATTCTAACAGAGGACGAACGAGTGTAGTGTAAGCTGTTTCTTTAGTGGACTTATTGCATCTTCTAAGTGTCCTGCCAATGAAACGCAACCTTTGGCTCGCTTTCCCCACAATATTATCTATGTGGTCTTTCCAACTGAAGTTGTTCGTAATTTTTACACCCAGGTACTTAGTTGAATTGACAGCCTTGAGAATTGTACTATTTATCGAGTAATCGAATTCCAACGGATTTCTTTCGGAACTCATGTGGATCACCTCACACTTTTCGTTATTTGGGGTCAACTGCCACCTGCCACACTATATAGCAGTCTTTTCTAAATCGCTTTGCAGCTGATACTGGTCTTCGGATGACCTTACTAGACGGTAAATTACAGCATCATCTGCGAACAACCTAAGAGAACTGCTCAGATTGTCACCCAGGTCATTTATATAGATCAGGAACAGCAGAGGTCCCAGGACGCTTCCCTGGGGAACACCTGATATCACTTCGGTTTTACTCGATGATTTGCCGTCTATTACTACGAACCGCGACCTTCCTGTCAGGAAATCACGAATCCAGTCGCACAACTGAGACGATACCCCATAGGCCCGCAGCTTGATTAGAAGTCGCTTGTGAGGAACGGTGTCAAAAGCTTTCCGGAAATCTAGAAATACGGAATCGAGATCCCCTGTCGATAGCGGCCATTACTTCGTGCGAATAAAGAGCTAGCTGCGTTGCACAAGAACGATGTTTTCTGAAACCATGCTGATTACGTATCAATAGATCGTTCCCTTCGAGGGAAAAGTATAGTTTATTGTTGGTCAGGGCCATTCTTTTGTAAGGATTATTGAAAGTCAGATTGCGTTGCACTAAAAATATTGTGTGTCAGTTTAGTGATGATCAGAATAAGTAAAGAGAGAACTGTCTGAGTACGTTCAGTTTTGCTCAGCTGTTTGAAAATCAAATAAAGTAGACGTTTATCAGCACAGTCATTAATAATTTTCCAAAGGGGACGTTTCAAGTGTGTGTGTGTGTGTGTGTGTGTGTGTGTGTGTGTGTGTGTCACATCTCCTCCTAAACTACTTGACCAGTTTCAACCGAAGTTGTTACACATATCCCGCACTGTCAGGTGACAATCGCTCTGAGGGTAAGATCTGCCTATCTATCGTAGTTCAGGAGACATGACGTCATAAACAATGAGATGCGTGAGAAAATTCCGCATCCTGCATGACGTCTAAAATTATTATTTGTTTGCCACTAACTCTATTCGCAACATATTTCGCAATCAGTTTCAACATATGCGGCTCAATGTACCTATAAAAATACGTCACAGTAAATCAGGTAGTTCAAGAGATATGACGTCATAATCACTGAGATACTTGGAAAAATGCCGCATCATCCATTATGTTTTAATATATTTATTCTTTACTGCTATCACACTTCTACAGTCGTGTCAAGGAAATCCCTGACACATGGCAACACTTTTGACACCTTTCAACTGCGAAGCAGAAACGGCTGTAGGCGAAAACAATAGCCATCTCTAGGGCTGTGAAGAAGTGTTGCCGTAGAGAGGTTTACAAAATCGCATTATAGAGATAGGAAGCAACTGCGGCCAGCTTAAAGAAACTGTTTCATAATTTCAAATGTGTTTTCACGAATAAATGGAAGTGAAATTTTTTCGATATCGCACTGTAGACACAATAGATTAACTTCTCGTGATCAGGGTTCAAAGTCACACAGATTTTTTTAAAGGCATCATATTCACCGTTGACTGTAGAAATTATTTATTACCCCGCTGCAGTTTCGGCCTTTGAGTCAGTACAGTTTGCAAATGGCCGAAAGACCGAAATAGCAATAGTGAAATAAATTATATCTACAGTCAACGGTGAATATGACGTTCTTAAAAAATAGTGCATATATAGTACATTTTTTGAATACCCAGGCAATGCCGAGTTTCTCAGTTTGTAATATTAATAAATGAAACCACTATCTACGCTCCTAATAACGAGTACTTACCTCTGATTTAGTAGAGGTTCGAATCCTTTGGGCTTCTTTGCTCGTTGCCAAATTTACCATCAAACAATACCTTGTATATGAACCATTTATCGGCTCGTGGAACGATTTTCCACAGCGTCCTCCCCTGTACTCAACCTCTGGTCGTCGCTAGCCAGCAACGAGCATTGTGGCGTCTTACCAGAGCCCGCAGCAGGTCCTGCCGGGAGGAATTATGAGTGATACATCCGCAGTCTCGCGTACTGTCAGTGTGGACTCCTCGGTGTGGCTGGGACTCTCTAACTGCCGCGATTCAACTTGTGTCACAGACACACAGTAGTTGGTTCAAATGGCTCTGAGCACTATGCGATTTAACAGCTAAGGTCATCAGTGCCCTAGAACTTACAACTACTTAAACCTAACTAACCTAAGGACACCACACACATCCATGCCCGATGCAGGATTCGAACCTGCGACCGTAGCAGTCGCGCGGTACCGGACTGAAGCGCCTAGAACCGCTAGGCCACGGCGACCGGCCACACGGTAGTATTTACCGTGTGTGTGGAGGCGATGACTCGTACACTGAAGAACCAAAGAAACTGGTACACCTGCCTAATATCGTGTAGGGGCCCCGCGAGCACACAAAAGTGCCGCAACACGACGTTGCATGAACTCAAATAATGTCTGAAGTGGTGCTGCAGAGAACTGACACGATGAATCCTGCAGGGCTCTCCATAAATCCGTAAGGGTACGAGGGGGGCGGAGATTTCTTCTGAACAGCACTTCGCAAGACATCCCAGAGATTCTCAATAATCTTCACATTTGGGGAGGTTGGTGGGCAGCGGAAATGTTGAAACTCAGAAGAGTGTTCCTGGAGCCACTCTGTGTCAATTCTGGGTGTGTGAGGTGTCGCATTGCCTTCTGGAATTGCCCAAGTTCGTTGGAATGCACAGTGGACATGAATGAATGCAGATGATCAGAAAGGATGCTTACGTACGTGACACATGTCAGAGATCTATCTAGACGTATCAGCGCTCCCATATCAATACAACTGCACACGCCCCACACCCTTAAGAGCCTCCGCCAGCATGAACAGTCCACCGCTTACATGAAGGGTCCATGGATTCATGAGGTTGTCTCCATACCCGTACACGTCCATCCATTCGATAAAATTTGAAATGAGACTCGTCCAACCAGGCAACATGTTTCCAGTCATCAACAGTCGAATGTCGGTCTTGATGAGCCTAGGCGAGGAATAAAGCTTTGTGTCTTGCGGTCATCAAGGATACAAGAGTGTGCCTTCGGTTCCGAAAGCCCATATCGATGATGATTCGTTGAATAGTTCGCAGGCTGACACTTGTTGATGCCCCACTATTGAAATATGCAGTAATTTGCGCTTCTGTCACATTGAACTATTCTCGTCAGTCGTCGTTGGTGCAGTTCTTGCAGCATCTTTTTCCGGCCGCAGCGATGTCGGAGATATGATGTTTTACCGCATTCGTGATAGTCACGGTACACTGGTGAAATGGTCGTACAGAAAATCCCCACTTCATCACTACCTCGGAGATGCTGCGTCCCATCGCTTGTGCGCCGACTATTACACCACGTTCAAACTCACTTAAATCTTGATGACCTGCCATTGTAGGAGCAGTAACAACTGCGCCAGACACTTGTCTTATATAGGTGTTGCCGACAGCAGCTCCGTATTCTGCCTGTTTACATATCTCTGTATTTAAAAACGCATGTCTGTACCAGTTTCTTTGGCGCTTCAGTGTGTTTTGTTTTGTCTTCTGTGAAACAGAGGCACCGCTGAAGGAGACACACTGGGCACGCTGCAACTGACAAGACAACTGTCCGAAAATGTCGGTCTAGCTATAGACTGATGACGCCTGCCTGTACAACGCTTACGAGCGACTGGAACACAGAACAATTAAGCAGGTGAGGGACATTTTGAAGTAAACATTTTGAACTTTCCTTTCACCGCCGTGACTTGTGAAACTCAGCTAACTGTTGTTTAAACCGTTACGTATCGCTCAGTGAGTCCTTGTTGCAGGACAGTCTTCTTTGGTGGTGTTTTCAGTTGTAAATTATTAAATTCTTACAGCTATCCAGCTAGAATAAAGAAAAAAGCTTTTATACCTTAGATTATCATTGGTTTGGTGTCATTATATATGTAACTTATTACGCTCCAGGGTTCTAGCATTGTTTGTTTTCATTATCTTTTTCGAAGCCCTTTAATTTAATGGCTATTTGTTTCATATTACTAACTTATGAACATACATAGCTGTTTCAGAATTCTAAAAGCCTTCTTATCATCTGTTTTACACTGTCCAACACATTAATGTGCCGCCAATTAAAAGCCTGAATAACCATCATTTTGCAGCGCGGACCGTTGCCAACTGTGTTGGAAGAGAGTCCCTTTTACTTGCTGAGATTGTCGAGGATGTTGCAGAGTTCCATGTAGAGATCAAACAGACGCTAGCAATCCATGATTACAGTTCAGTGGTTGGATCTAAGCGCACTTAGGCTGCTACAGGGCCGCGTCCTTTTGTACCTTACAGTCTTTGTCGTGGGCTAAAGTGAGTTTGGGGAGCCTCATAAGAAACTATTTAGGCAGTTTGTGTGACCACATGTAACAGCAACAACAGTTTGCAGCGCGGACGTGCAGGGAGAGAGTCAGTGATGTCCGTGAAGGTACTGACAAGGAAGTGGAGCCATTCTGACTTCAGGGTTCAAAATGGTTCAAATGGCTCTGAGCACTATGGGACTTAACATCTGAAGTCATCAGTCCCCTAGACTTAGAACTACTTAAACCTAACTAACATAAGGACATCACACACATCCATACTCGAGGCAGGAGTCGAACCTGTGACCGCCATAGCAGCGCGGTTCCGCACTGAAGCGCCTAGAACCGCTCGGCCACAGTGGCCTGCTTGATTTCAGTGCCGCGGCCAGCTGCGCTAGGTTTCTCCGTTGGTGCAAACAAGCCGATCGACGTGGGCACACAGATTCGCGATTGGGTTTTAATCCGGAGAGTGTGGTGGCCAGGTGAGTACGCTAAACTACTCCAGGTGCCCTTAGAACCAAGCACGTACACTGTGAGATGTTTGACAGATTCCATTGTCTTGCTGCTAGACGCCACCACGCTGAGGAAAAAGAAACTGCATGTGGGTGTGGGCATGGTCCCCGAGGATAGATACACGCTTTTCTTGGGCCCGTTTCGCCTTCCAGGGGTGCCACAAATACGTTCCCCAGTCCATAACACTCCCTCCACCGGTCTGGGTGGTGTAAGCTTCCAGCCGTTTCACGCCGTATACCCTAAAGGTCGTCGGCACGATGAAGCATAAAACGTGATTTATCTGAAAAGGTCAGCTGTCGCCAGCCACACAGTGCACGTCCAATTGCGGTATTGGCGTACAAATTTCAGCCTTCAGCGCCGATGAACTGCAGTATCCATGGGTGCATGAACCAGGCTCCTGCTGTGGAGGGCCAGTTCGCTGAATGGTCTTCGAGGAGGCAATGTTGGTAGCCCCTTTGTTCATCTTGGTGGTCAGTTGCTAAACAGAACACGTCTGTTCGCTCTTACATATCTCCGTCAGCCATCGATCACCCCTGTCATCTACGGCCCGTGGTGCAGCACAGTTGTTTCAGTACCGGTCCTGCCGTGCATGTCATTTTGGTATGCACGGCATACTTTAACCACAGCAGCACGCGAACTATTTACAAACTTCGCTGTTTCGAAAATTGGCCCTAAAGCCAGCGATAATGACAATGCTCTTTTGGACGTCAGATACATCGCTCAGTTTTTGCATTACGACAACGACTGCGTTGATTACCGCCTTGCCCGGACACTCTTTATATACCCTCCACTGCTAGTGTTGTCAACTGCCGTGTGAGTGGTTACCGCACGTTGAGGTCGAACATAGGCGGTGGCCACATTGATATGACTGGACCGCTTAATACATTCCTTTCATTGTGTGCGCTTTATCTGTTTGCATACTTCAGAATACTTTTCCAAAGGTAGTAGCAGTCCCGTAGGGCCATCTTAATACGTTCAAGATTTCATGACCACTGTATGTTGCGTGCACTAATGCACGTTTTGGCTAAATTTTTGTGCCACTGGAGTACGTAATTAATTCATATTGTATTTTTTGGTGTGACTGTAGACTCACAGCAACTGTATTTCGTGAATTCTATGGTTTCCTGTGCAACACTGGCCTTTCTTTAACATAGACAATAACAACGGAGTCAGTTTTGTCATGTTTAGTTATTGGAGCATCATTTTCTTTCAATTTGAGATTAATACTATTAATTAGTTTTTGTTCTTTTACACAAAAGTTAGCTTTTAACGCGGTTTAGTTTTCTATAGTATTATTTCACTTGTGGGACCCTATCAAATTCGAGGGTGTCCACACCTGTTTCGACATCGATTAAGAAATTGCTAGGAACAGACGAATCATTTAGCTTGGGCGTGGGGGGAAGGGGGGAGAGGCAACATTGTACTTGAAAACTTTACGAAAATTACATTTCAGTCTTATACGATACTCTATCGAAAAAATGATGCTTTGTACTAGTGCCGGCAGTAATTATAATTATATTATTAACCTGTGTTCTTCTTACAAATATTGACAATGTCTTTTGACGACTAGCCGTAATTTCAGATTTACGATTACAAAGCCATTCATTTATACAATTCCAGATGACATAGATTTGATAATTAAGCAGTTCTTTAAATGCTGTGGTCAGAAAAGGTATGAACAGTATGCTTCTGTATTGAAGTTTTTTTCCTTATGGAGTTAGTGGTCCTATCAAAAATGCTTTGCTGTACCAATGTCTTGTTAAAGGGTGGCACAATAATACACTATTTTATATTGATGTAAGATTACCCGTAATCCATCGGTATGTACACTCCTGGAAATTGAAATAAGAACACCGTGAATTCATTGTCCCAGGAAGGGGAAACTTTATTGACACATTCCTGGGGTCAGATACATCACATGATCACATTGACAGAACCACAGGCACATAGACACAGGCAACAGAGCATGCACAATGTCGGCACTAGTACAGTGTATATCCACCTTTCGCAGCAATGCAGGCTGCTATTCTCCCATGGAGACGATCGTAGAGATGCTGGATGTAGTCCTGTGGAACGGCTTGCCATGTCATTTCCACCTGGCGCCTCAGTTGGACCAGCGTTCGTGCTCGACGTGCAGACCGCGTGAGACGACGCTTCATCCAGTCCCAAACATGCTCAATGGGGGACAGATCCGGAGATCTTGCTGGCCAGGGTAGTTGACTTACACCTTCTAGAGCACGTTGGGTGGCACGGGATACATGCGAACGTGCATTGTCCTGTTGGAACAGCAAGTTCCCTTGCCGGTCTAGGAATGGTAGAACGATGGGTTCGATGACGGTTTGGATGTACCGTGCACTATTCAGTGTCCCCTCGACGATCACCAGTGGTGTACGGCCAGTGTAGGAAATCGCTCCCCACACCATGATGCCGGGTGTTGGCCCTGTGTGCCTCGGTCGTATGCAGTCCTGATTGTGGCGCTCACCTGCACGGCGCCAAACACGCATACGACCATCATTGGCACCAAGGCAGAAGCGACTCTCATCGCTGAAGACGACACGTCTCCATTCGTCCCTCCATTCACGCCTGTCGCGACACCACTGGAGGCGGGCTGCACGATGTTGGCGCGTGAGCGGAAGACGGCCTAACGGTGTGCGGGACCGTAGCCCAGCTTCATGGAGACGGTTGCGAATGGTCCTCGCCGATACCCCAGGGGCAACAGTGTCCCTAATTTGCTGGGAAGTGGCGGTGCGGTCCCCTACGGCACTGCGTAGGATCCTACGGTCTTGGCGTGCATCCGTGCGTCGCTGCGGTCCGGTCCCAGGTCGACGGGCACGTGCACCTTCCGCCGACCACTGGCGACAACATCGATGTACTGTGGAGACCTCACGCCCCACGTGTTGAGCAATTCGGCGGTACGTCCACCCGGCCTCCCGCATGCCCACTATACACCCTCGCTCAAAGTCCGTCAACTGCACATACGGTTCACGTCCACGCTGTCGCGGCATGCTACCAGTGTTAAAGACTGCGATGGAGCTCCGTATGCCACGGCAAACTGGCTGACACTGACGGCGGCGGTGCACAAATGCTGCGCAGCTAGCGCCATTCGACGGCCAACACCGCGGTTCCTGGTGTGTCCGCTGTGCCGTGCGTGTGATCATTGCTTGTACAGCCCTCTCGCAGTGTCCGGAGCAAGTATGGTGGGTCTGTCACACCGGTGTCAATGTGTTCTTTTTTCCATTTCCAGGAGTGTAGTTTTAAACTCTATTTGCTACAATCGATGGCCATACCTGTTTCCTCGATTTCCAGCTTAATGTCTATATATTTAGATGCAGCTCTGGATGCATGGGCATGCATTAACTTTAAGATTTTAAACATGGCTTCACTTCAGCAACTGTGAATGCAAGAGCTTTAGTGGATTGGAAATAAGAGGATTATTAAAAACTGATCAGGATTTCGACAGTTCTAAAGCTCTCTTCTTCAAACTATATTGTACCTACTAACAAATTTTACGACATCGTGTGCGGAACAGAGATCGTATTACTACAATAAACAATATTACAGGAAATTTTAGAAATAATTTTAGTGTAACATACTCTGGCAGAATCACATGTTATCTATATTCCATATCGAAGTCGTTGATTGTCTGGTCATGTGCACGTCGTCCACTAAATCACCATTTAAAATACATGATTTAAACGTAGTAGCTCTCTACTGTTGGGTATTGTCTTAAACAATTCTGAGGATACGTTCACAAATACAGGCATTTACAAAATTATCTGCAGCAACTGTCCAAGTTACTATACTGGACAAACTGTTAGAGCAGTCAAGGTAAGATATGAAGACCATCTCCTTGGCAGAGAACGTGCAAAATTCCGCCTTTGCAGACCATTTATTTAACGCTGGTCGTAATCCGAAGGATTTATAGGATACCATAATCTTACTGAAGAAGTAGAAGGATGTAGATCAGATTTATGGAAAGAGCTAGAAATCTTCGAACACGTAGAGAAAAACGATGGCCACATTTTTCGTGATCAGCTTCAGCTCGCAGGTAGACGTTTCCTGGAAGACTCTAAGCCTCTGCTTCTGGCCGAGTAGCCAAGTTTACGGCTCGAAGCTCGCCCCCGCGCTGTGTTTGTCTTCCTCGGAATTCTGTGTTCAGTAAGAATACGTCTTTTATTTTGTTACTTTACGAAGTATACTTCGTCAAGAACAGTAGAGTTGCTGTTCAACATTTTAGTAACGAAACACCTTAGACCCACCACTCCTTTTTTATTTTTATTGTATTTTATTATTCCCAGTAACATCGTTGTTGTGGATTGGCAGGAGCCAACCCACGGAGTTTGGAGGAAGCCGAAAGGCACGCGTTTTAGCTCACGCAGGCTGGCGTGAGGTCTGGAACAGGACAAGGACTTTATACCTTAGAAAAACGGACGCAGATGGTGGAATACTTAACTTTAATCCATTAATGTTGAACGTAGCTCTTGTCTGTACATTATTTACAATATCGATATTAACTGAACATGGCGCCTTGCTAGGTCGTAGCAAATGACGTAGCTGAAGGCTATGCTAACTATCGTCTCGGCAAATGAGAGCGTATTTTGTCAGTGAACCATCGCTAGCAAAGTCGGCTGTACAACTGGGGCGAGTGCTAGGAAGTTTCTCTAGACCTGCTGTGTGGCGGCGCTCGGTCTGCAATCACTGATAGTGGCGACACGCGGGTCCGACGTATACTAACGGACCGCGGCCGATTTAAAGGCTACCACCTAGCAAGTGTGGTGTCTGGCGGTGACACCACAATCGTGATATCTAGGCATATGCACACTGCTTAGCGAGGCTTCATTTATTCGTTCTTTTCCTGGGTATTTTATAGCACCCTCCCTTATAATACACTTATTCATGCATCATGCTTTTTGAGTACGACCAGTTCCCTATGTATGATGCTGCACAAATGATGATCTACATGATCTACAACCCTCCCCCCGCCACCTCCAGCAGCCCCTCCGCCCCCTCCCCCCTCTTTCACCATTCTCGTTTCCAAATTTCCTTTTGTGGTTTAAACTTGCAGTTTCTCCGTCACAGTGTCCTTCTACAGTATTCATTCATGTCAGCAGTCAGCATAATCTGTCAAGTATTTGGCGTCTTATGTACTGATAATACTTCCTTGAAGCGCTTTTGCTTTGACACTCATGCTTGTTACAGTTGCATATTCACGCACAAGTGCTTCTCTTGCGTTTTTACACGTATTTACCTGAGCCTGCGGGCTCTTTATAGGCCACATGATTTTAATGGAAGACTTCTTTATCCCCTTCCGCTACTCCTTTCTACTTTTCAGTTAATATGTTAGTTCTAGTAATTATTGGGTACTTGTGAAATCACACACGCTGCTCATTGCTGCTACACGCACGCAGGACGCACAGCGGCGTCACCTACAGCAGGGGACCCAGAGCTAGAGTCTCTGCTCTTCAGCCAATCGGCGCATGTCACCAGTTTTCTACCTGGTACACTTATGCTCTGTAGGAGACAATGTCACATTTTATTTTTAAACGTCATTGTATACAAATCTTTCAAGTGGCACACTGTACGGTGTTCGTGTAGCGATACGCGGTACAAATTATGAAACCGTGCGACGACAAGTCGGACACAAAACGAAGTAAACTGAAAATTGTTAAAACTTCAAATTATTGAAAACATCACGCGGTGACTCTCAAAATGCGCGTGTGATTACCTGTCATAACGGTAATTCGTAATGAAACGAAATAATAACGAAGCAAAAGACTCTATAAGATAACTGTGTAGAATCTATGTATCAATGTAATTGTCTTTTTACTCGCTGGTGCAAGAAAACAAAAAGACCACCGTTATTAGACACAATCTTTGTTCTAGACCTAAAGAAAACGCACGCTACGGCGGCCATTTCGCATTGTAAGTTGTGAATTTAAAAGCATATATTCTAATTTATGCTAATTGCGCATTTTTCATGTATATAGTGACCTTCATGAAGAAGTATAAAATAAGGTTTATTTTTCAAGGTTTTCAGTACACTGGATAAACCACAAGAACGGCCGAACAATTGACCATTCTTAGCAGATACCTTGCGTAGGAACAATTTCATTATAATTACAGTGCGTTCCATCATCAACGGACGCTTTAAAAGACTCACGATCATAATTAGTAAAGAAAGAAAGGGCATAAATTAATTTATTTCATATTAAAGTAAAAACTAAAAACTTTCAGTTCAGTATAGACATTGGCCGCTTCTCGGCAAAACAAAGATTGTTTCTTTTAAAAAGGAAATACTTCCTTTAATTCAAAGGTTTCTTTTAATTAATTTCGCTACGGTAAAGATATCCTGCAGTAATATTTTAATGAGATAACATGAAATATAATCCTTGAGATTACGTCTACTTTTTTGTCTCTATGAACGCTTCACGTAGACGTCAATTTTGAAACAGATTCTAAAAGCGCCTCACGAAATCCTATACTGAGAAGGCTATGAGTCACGTGTTGTTAAATAATCAGAGCTCAGAGAACTATTTTATGAAAGTATTGATTCCGGTCCCCCACATTATCATATTTCTTTCTTGTGTCCGCTCCGCCAAATAAGTGCTCTATTTATGCACTTGTCGGGCGTAAATATCAATAAAATTAGGCGTTAAGATTTACTTACACTCTTTTCGTCAAATTCGTTGAGGACACCGTAAGTATACTTGAGACAGTGTCCGGACCTTGGCGGTAGCGATGCATTGGATCCACTGTCAAATGTGTGGTATTTTAAAAGTTTTAAGACGCAGCACTACAGCAGAGGCCTTCTAGTTGTAAATCATTTATTTTAAATCGTGATTGAGTGGATACATGCACACGCACCGGAGAAACGACTCCACATCGGATATAGATAATGTGATTATACCTGAGTATGATTCACTGAAATTATTTGTTAACATTTCCTGTAATTTTGTTCAGTATGATACCATCACTTTTCCACACACAATATAATATTTCTTAATGGGTACAATAACTTCTGTAGAAGGTAGTTTTGAAACTGTCGAAACCACAGTCAGAATTTGATAAACTTGTATTTCGCAACTGGTTGGCTGTTATTTCCAATCCATTGAAGAGTCTAGAAAAATAATTTGTTATACACAACAAAATGCACGCCTAATCAGTCTCCATTTGGTCTGCCATCAATCTGCTGTCAGTCGTCAATAAGGCTAATTGTGATATGTAAGAACTTGTGCTGTGATTGCACAATGTCTTTTGTTTTGGGAACGTTTTGCTCAAATCGCTGTTTTGTGTATAAAACAACAGATATGAAGTGCTTTACTTTGTGACCAGACAAAAATACTAAATAAATTGAAAAGAAATTGTGTGAAACAGTATTTTAACTGGAGAAAGAATATTCGTGGATACATCATCTCCTAGTAAAACGACGAGCACTGAATTTTTACAATTGAAAGACAATGTATTCAACAAATTTTGGTATTGAATATCCACGCTTCCAGTTTCATCTAAATATATTGAATCAGACATTAGTATAGCTAAATAAGTACATAGCTTCTATAAAAAATCGTTCACACTTTTTGTAAATTGGGGAAGTAGGCCATTTCAAGGGGTTGGAGAAAAATATGGAAACACCAAACACACGTTACCATAACTAATTAGAATTATATTAATACCTTCAGCTGCTAACGGGCGTTGATATATATCAACGGGGACAGGTGAAATGTGTGCCCCGACTGGGACTCGAACCCGGGATCTCCTGCTTACACGGCAGACGCTCTGTCCATCTGAGCCACCAAGGGCACAGAGGACAGCGTGACTGCAGGGACTATCTCACGCACGCCTCCCGCGGGACCCACATTCTCACTTTGTATGCCCACACACTACATTCGTAGTGGCCCACCTCAACACACTCATTACTCGTGGAAGACATTCTTTCCAAGTGCATCAGCACAGAAGAAGAACTATATACTTACATGGATATGGTGTCTGTTCTTTGGGAAGGTATTAATATAATTCTAATTTCGTTCTAGACGGCTGCAGGTCATCAATGGTGTCTGTTCTTTCGGACATACCATACCTAGGTTGCATATCGTGTGATCAGGCACCCTGTCCGCTTGTAACACAGCATCACCATTGGAAAATAAACATTGTACCATGGGATGGACCTCATCATCCAAATGGGTCATATAATCGTCGGCAGTAACCATGGACCCGTTGAAGTACCACGATACCACTGCCAAAATCATCACCAATACCACATATTTTTCATCCTTTAGACGTAAACTCTGCCAGAAGGTGAAAAAAATGTCAGACCAGTCTCATCCGACCAACTGACTTTCTTCCATAGCTCCAGAGTCCAGGTTTTATGGCTTCGGTACCACGTTTTCCAATTAAAGGCATTTACATCATTGATGAATGGTCTCGGAATTCCAGTTCTCCCTACAATTCCGTGCTTGGAGCTCCATTTGTGTTGTCTTGGTGCTGACCGCGTTCACAAGTGTGACGTTCGGTTCTGCATTGCCTTTTTCAGCTGTTCCTGTCATGATCACTCAACACATACTTTGGTCCACGTTGTGACTTAGCGGGTGGTGTTTTCACGCTTTCCCTGTATGCGATCTCTTTGACTGGGTGCCTCTCTTGAAACACGAAACACTTCGGCTGTCTTGCTTACGGAAGTTTTCGTCATACGAGGACCAACCACTTGCCCACGCTTGAATTCATTTAGCTCTGGCTCAGTGCACCCAAAGCTACACAGTTCTGACCACGACGGACGCTTGCACACGTGCAGCTCATTGTCAATTATAACAGCGCCACCTGCAGAATTGCCTAGCATCTGCATTTATGTTCAAAAAGTGGCTCTGACCACTATGGGGCTTAACATCAATGGTCATCAGTCCCCTAGAACTTAGAACTACTTAAACCTAACTAACCTAAGGACATCACACAACACCCAGTCATCACGAGGCAGAGAAAATCCCTGACCCCGCCGGGAATCGAACACGGTAACCCGGGCGCGGGAAGCGAGAACGCTACCGCACGACCACGAGCTGCGGACTGCATTTATGTTCATGTATGCATTTTTGACTGTTTTTCCCATACTTTTGACCAGAACCAGTAGGTGCCAGGCAAAACCGTCCGGTAATTTGTTGACAAACCAACCACGTGAGCCACTATCTTGTTGTTGTGGTCTTCAGTCCTGAGACTGGTTTGATGCAGCTCTCCATGCTACTCTATCCTGTGCAAGCTTCTTTCTCTCCGAATAACTATTGCAACCTACATCCTTCTGAACCTGCTTAATGTATTCATCTCTTGGTCTTCCTCTACGATTTTTACCCTCCACGCTGCCCTCCAGTACTAAATTGCTGATCCCTTGATGCCTCAGAACATGTCCTACCAACCGATCCCTTCTTCTAGTCAATTTGTGCCACAAACTCCTCTTCTCCCCAATTCTATTCAATACCTCCTCATTAGTTATGTGATCTACCCATCTAATCTTCAGCATTCTTCCTTGCCATTGCCAGTCTACATTTTATATCCTCCCTACTTCGACCATTATCAGTTATTTTGCTCCCCAAATAGCAAAAATCCTTTACTATTTTAAGTGTCTCATTTCGTACTCTAATTCCCTCAGCATCACCCGACTTAATTCGACTACATTCCATTATCCTCGTTTTGCTTTTGTTGATGTTTATCTTATACCCTCCTTTGAAGACACTGTCCATTCCGTTCAACTGCTCTTCCAAGTCCATTACTGTCTCTGACAGAATTACAATGTCATCGGCGAACCTCAAAGTTTTTATTTCTTCTCCATGGATTTTAATACCTACTCCGAACTTTTCTTTTGTTTCCTTCATTGCTTGCTCAATATACAGATTGAATAACATCGGGGAGGGACTACAACCCTGTCTCACTCCCTACCCAACCACTGCTTCCCTTTCATGTCCCTCGACTCTTATAACTGCCATCTGCTTTCTGTACAAATTGTAAATAGCCTTTCGCTCCCTGTATTTTACCCCTGCCACCTTCAGAATTTGGAAGAGAGTATTCCAATCAACATTGTCAAAAGCTTTCTCTAAGTCTACAAATGCTAGAAACGTAGGTTTACCTTTCCGTAATCTTTCTTCTAAGATAAGTCGTAGGGTCAGTATTGCCTCACGTGTTCCAAGAATTGAGCCGAAGTGTTCATGTGTTGACTGCAAGACGTGGGCAACGTGTCGGCCAAAGGACAGACATTCTCTCTGGTTCTGGCCTCTAGCTAAGTGTGACGTACATTCTGTCCTATCTCTCCTAATCAGTCTTTATTAGGCTGAAAAGGCTCGTTTTCCAAGAATAACCTGGCTAGTTAGTCGTCCGTGTTCTAATCCGGGGCGCACACACTTTTATACCGAAATTTTGGGTTGTATTGAGATGAGATGATCTTAGAAATGTCTTTCTTTTTTTCAAAAGACAGTCCCTTTGGATGCCCACAGACCTAGCAACCTAGACATTTCCAGCTAACTACCGTAAAATTCTTTAACGCATTTAAAATGTTAGCCCGAAACTATGTTAATTTAACTGAAATTATTTTTATTTCGTATGCTCCTTTTTGTCGAAAGACAGACTGAAACACAGCAGGCAAATCTGCATGCCTTTTTCAATTAATATCATACTGATTCTGTAGTCAGAGGCTGAAAATGGCTCAGATTTCATTGACAATGTTTTTATTAAACTGTATCGGATCACAGTAACTGTTCTCACCAAGCTCTGTACAGCTTTATTTCCTTTCATTTAATATGGTGTTGGATCCACTTGCTTTTTGAATGATTTTTGTGCACATGGGAAGGCACAGTGCGTTGGATTTGGGATGTGACAGTCAGAGAATGCAACGGGAAAAAGAGTGGCCCTTAGCTATCAGGGTATTATCTTCGCAAAAGTCGGGACACCAGGGAGTTTCGGGCTTTTGAGTTGTTTTAAAAGCTAGCCATACTCAGTGGCCAAACTGCTGCATGGCAGCTATGCAAGCAGCAGGAGTACGCTGCTTTCTCATGTTATGCAGAGAGCTTTCTTGATGATAACCATCAGCTGCTTTTAGAAAGAGACACGGCTTGCAGAAAATAATGGCCAAGCCTTATGAGTAGCTTTCCAGTTTCAGAGTACCTCTGATGTGAGGCTAGGTGCTGGGTGCGAGGACGTGCCATTGGTAAAATAGTCAGAGAGGTCAATGTGATAGAGCTGTAGTGGCCATTTTTTGAAGTGAAAGGGCGTTTCATTATTTAACTGGAAATTATTGCGACGCATTGTCCTGGCAGGATTTTGTGCTGCAAGGAATGTCGCTAATGAGCCACCCTGTTTTGCATTTTCTGCTATTGGTGGACAGGCATTGTTTGGCAGGAAAATATAGGAAAACAAAGGTAAAATTATCTTAGTCTTTGTTAGGTGCAGAGGTGATCAAATCCAAGGTATACGAGTAAAGCCGCAAAAGAGATCACATGGAAGAGTCGGTAGGAAAACGTTATGGTGAGCGCATTTAGTGGCCCACCAGGGATTGGAGTTGCGTTAACAGCAACGCGCCTTTGTCCACAAACGGCGAATCATTAGTATGACGGTGGAGTTCACCATGGCAGTCGGTAAATAATTTACGGTGAATATTAATAACAGCAACGGCATGATAGGGCATTCCTGGGCCACACATGCTGAATTCTGTGTGATCGCCTTTCGCTGCTCCAACATTGCTGTATTGAGTGTATACACTTTTTAATTTAGCAGTAGGTTAACAGTTACTGCTTCTCGTTTGGATTAAAAAGGTACAAAATTTATTTTTTGATCCACATTTGAATCAGAAAGGTATGATTTTCTATATCAATCAAGTAACACTGCAAACCAAACAAACTCCGCTAATTATGGTGTAAGCCATTTCATAGTCTTTCATGAGATTTTCACAGTAAGTAGATCTTTATTCAATAAATTACTGTGTTAGATAAAAGAGTGTTAATGTTAGACGTCTAACATTAATATTAATGAATTTTTTGTGCAAATTTCCCCTTTAGGATGTAGAGCAATTAGGTTTCTGGGTCTGGATTACTTCTCATATGCAGATCGGTTTTGCAAGCTACAGATTTTTATTATTGTAAGTTTCATTAATGTCTTCAGAGTTGGCGCTGTAATTGGATTTCTTAATTTATGTCACTTGCATAACTTCTACATATATAATTGGTAGGCAGATAAGTAGTAGTAGATTTAGCATGTAGTACTACGCAGAACATGGAAGCCAAATACTTTCAAATATTCATTCACATGGGTTTTTTGTATTTAACGCTATTTTGTGCAGGTGGTGCCCCACGGATTGTAAATATTTACATAAAGTTATTTTTATGTTGACCCAAGGTCTGCTGCTAAGCAAGGTTTTACTCGTTTACAGCTTACGAAACGATTATCTCAGGCTATAAAAAATTGTGGTAGTACCCTATATGGCTGGCCGGAGTGGCCGAGCGGTTCTAGGCGCTACAGTCTGGAACCGCGCGACCGCTACGGTCGCTGGTTCGAATCCTGCCTCGGGCATGGATGTGTGTGATGTCCTTAGGTTAGTTAGGTTTAAGTAGTTCTAAGTTCTAGGGGACTGAGGACCACAGCAGTTAAGTCCCGTAGTGCCCAGAGGCAAGTACCCTATATGGCATCTCTCCGACTGTGTAAGTAGGAAGTCTTTCTCCGTCGCTGGAGAGGGTAAAACGCATTAATTGAATTTAGTGATCTTACTACGCTGTCCATTTCTATGTTCCCTGCTGCTGTGCTGAGTGCATCTGCATGCGGTTGAACAGCTGGTGAAAAATTTGTAGACGGATCAAGTAAAAGACGTTTACGACGCTGTAATAATGTAATACAATAAATAAATAAATAAATAAAAGAAATTCGTCCTCGGGCGCATAAATTTTGCAATAATATGAAACTGAGAAAGTAATTAAATATGTGGCCTAAACATATTGAAATTGAAACATATGCTTTGCTTTGTATCCTTACTAACTGTTTCTCAAACTGTGTGGTCTGACTAGCAATAAAACATCTCCAGGCGTAACGATCAGCTGCAGTCGATTGTAAAGATCGACATTTCATTTTTTCGGAAACCGAAGCCATTGTGTGCTGTTAAGCATCAGAAAGTATTTCATTACTTACACTTTCTGTTTCACGTTCAGTAAATACTAAATGAGCAGAGCTGTTTTTTGCATATCCAAATACTGGTTGCGGAGCACCGGTGCCGGCATAATGAGCTGACGAGTTGTCTTGAAACACGACAGTACTGGTGCACTTTCTGTGTGTTTGACTTCCTCTCTTCCTCCGCGAATGGCGAATGCACTGAGCTTAAGTTTCACTGCTCTGTTCGTAACACCAAACGAGAAATTTGCAGAATCTTCAAGAGCACACAGCGCCCTGCTCGACACTACAAAGCAAATCTCCTGTTAATTATGCTTATTCATGAACCACCAAGCGTCAAACTGACTGCATAATACTAGCTCGTCCCGCATACGTCTCAGACTAGAAAGTTAGCTCTTGGCAGATGAGGTCGCTGCTTCGACAGACACCGCAGAAACCTGCGCAGTGAAATGTGGGATGTCTCTGGGGGCGTCAAATCTTCACTCATCTCGTCTTCAGCATACATAATTATGTAGCTGCAGACATATAACGTCGAAATGTTACAGCATGGGGTCAGCCACATGTATTGGTAGAGAGATGAGTAACATACAAATGTCATATTTACTGCCTTGTGTTTGCGTAAATTGAGATGTATACGTTATAAGTGCAGTGGCTGACTAATCTTAATATGCAAATCAGTTTCACTGCTTCACTGACAACCTTGTTCATAAAATATCCACTTATTTCAGGGATCCTTGTCATTACGATAAAAAAACCTATAAATTCAGGACCATACCTAGGGTACAAATTCTGAGCCCCACCCCCCCCCCCTCCCCTCAATGAATGGTAAAGAGCCATGTATTAGAATCTATACCTGGATCAAAATAACCTGAACTGATTTTGCAAGTCCAGTCAAATACCGCTTTTCCGTTGTTGTTGCACATGAATGGGGTTTTGGAAATCAGTTGTCCAATTTTACGACTAAGATGTCTTCTTCTCCTGAGGTAAGTGCAGTCGGTAGTGAATAACTTCTTGCTCTCTCTAATATTTCTTCCATTTCGATGCACAAAAAATCATGCCGACATTTTTAATAGCAATTAGGATCCTGACAACCGAAACACTTTTTAAAATTGTTGGCACCGTTACACAGTGGGGAATATCATTTGCGGAAGGGAAAAATCCGATAAATATAGTATAACCATGTTTCTCTAATATATACTGGAGTGTTTTCCATGACCAACGAGTGACAGTATTGGAAAATCGGTTTACGAAAACTGAATTTGCGGTCCCCGTGTAAACGTTGTAAACATAACTGCAGTGGCCACAGTTGTGGTTTTCCCCTTTGGATGCACTCACACGCATCGCATTAACATGAAGTATTAGGTTTGCATAGCGGGATGGTAATAGCCTTATCAATTTTCTGTGCCCTATCAGATATTGTTTGCATAAAATAAACACGCCGCAAAGAGCAGCAGTGTAGAAAAAGAAACAAATCAGAGTTGTTATATTATCGGGCGCAAGGGTCGTCTTCAACTGAATTAAGTGGCTGCAGTGATAGACCAGCGACATTGTAACGGTGAAGCGAACAGTGTGCGCGACCAAGCTTATCCCCTGGTTGTTGTTATGGGACCTGTCATTTAAACGAATAGCTAACAATCACATTATTACTCTGATCCAGCTGTGCAAGCCTGCTTACTATTGAAATAGGAAACTGTTGGCTATCTCCGCAACACAATGTGGCGTGTTTCCTTATAAGATTTATTTAGTCTTATCTACAAAAACGCATAAAGGATTTCTTTTCTATTCTGTTTATAAAACAGAATGTCATCTCCAACAGCCTCAGCTCTTGAGTTTCGAGCTACAGATGTTTCTGGTGGATCGGCCTACGCCTTTTACGTAGATCTAACAAAAATTCTAAAATAAAAATATTTTTCATTCATATCACAAACATTCATAAAGTATTTACAAGTTTTTAGGGTTTAAAGACAGCAGCAGCACTGTCTTCTTCTATGTCTATTTCGACATTATCAACAGTGGCAGCACTGAAACTATATTCTCTTCCGTCTCCAATCAGACTGTGGCCGTAAGCACCGCACGGCGAGACGTCTTTTGTCTTATATGTAGGCGCGTCTTGCTACCCTGTTGGGTAAAGAGCTCATTTCCATACCTGAATCGTAAATAACTTAACAGAGAGCCAATGTAGTTTATGGGATCTGGGATTATATTTTCATTTGAATCCTTGTATTAATGCGAGACAACTTCAGTTTTCATCTCGGTGTGAACATTTGGTGAAAAACTTCGGCGCTTCTGGATCTCGATGCAACTAATGAATGAGTTTCTCCTTGTTCCATCATCTTATCACTCCTCGTTGTGCTACGATCTAAAATCAGTATATGTTACAAAGGCTCGAATGGTATTCTTAGCGATAGACACGCAGTTCTGGAGTTGCGAATGATAATGGAAGCAAGACCGAAGAAAAATCAAGACACTTTCATAGGATATGACGACCTGGAAAAATCGTTAGACAGCGTAAAATGGTGCAAGATGTTCCAAACACTGAGAGAAGTAGAGGTAAGTTATAGTGAAGGACGTATGATATACATTATATACGATAACCAACAGGTATCCTTAAGGCTGGAGGACCAAGAGCGAGGTGATCAGATTAAAAAGGGTGTAAGACAACGACGTAGTCTTTCGCCCCCACTGTTCAATCTGTACATGGAAGGAGCAATGACGGAAATAAAAGGAAGTTTCAAGAGTGGGATAAAAATTCAAGATGAAAGCGTATCAGTCATAAGATTCACTGACGATCACGAAGCAGACGGAGTGAAGAAATTCTGCTACCTAGGCAGCAAAATAACCGATGATGGAAGGAACAAGAAGAACGTAAAAGAAGGCAAAGAAGGCATTCCTGGCCAGAGTAATCACGTAGATGTAGAAATGTAGATAATAATTTTATAGTTTAGATGGTACTGAATTTCCGGAATTTCTGGTAACAGGCGAGGCGTTCATTTTATTCAAGTCGGTGTGGACAGCTTCCATCTACTCCAATTCGTCAAGATATCATCCTTTATTGTACTCACGGATCTCACATGGCAGGAAACGCGATTTTTAGAAAATTGTCGACGTCAGGGCGCGGAGCCAGATCCTTCAGACATAAAGCTAAGGTTGAGGGCTGGTCCAAAGTTAGATTTGCTCTTTTGCACGTAGCAGCTATTTTGCTAGTAAAAATCGCTACCCTTCGCCGATAATGATTAACTGCAACTGGCATTGGTCAAACATTTACGGTTCAACGCGCAGCTGCTTTATAATAGTTTATGTGGAAAGATGGTCTATGAATAGCTTTGTCTAAAGATCATGCCTTCCTTCAGATCCTGAATAAGTGCTAGTAGTTATGCTTATTTCTCTGCTATCTATAAATTTCAGACCACCATTTAAGACTAGCGTATATGTCGTTGCTTCGCTATTCCTTAATTTAAAATTCACATTTTAATTTGAATGTACTCGTATATACGTTTAAATTACTAATAGATTATTAAAACATGTGACCTACTTCAAATTTTAATTAATGTCCCCGTGAAGTAACCAGTTTAGTGGACAAGATGTAATGTGTCTCACATATCATTAACTTCCACTACCTTAGATAGCAGGGCAGGTTGAATTAACGAAGAGCCAATATCGCAATTACTGGATGTGTTAGCTGGAGGCATGCAGGCTAGACCGAAAGATAGTGGATACTTTCCCTGCCAGGAACTCCCCTGGAAAGGACGAGGTCGCTCAGTGTCCAGATACAGTGATTTTTCCAGTCAGTCTTCTGGCATCTGATGCGGCCGGCAACGACTTCCCGTCCTGTTCCAGTCTCTCCATCTCAGACTAGCACCGCACCCAGTGACCTCGATTATGTGTCCGATATATTCCAGTTTCTGTCTACAGCTTTTAGCTTCTACAGTTCCCACTAACACCATAGAAGTTATTCGCTAATGCCTTAAGACATCTCCTATGGTCCCACTCCTTCCCCTCGCCAGTGTTCTCCACGTATTTACTTCCTCGTCGATTCTGCGGAGATGTTCCTCATTCCTAACGTAATCTGTCATGAGAACATGGCATACGTAGGCTATATTCTTTTTATTATCAATGCGATTGGCCAATTTCAAGTTCTGGTCATTTTCACGTATCTTAAGCTTGGAAGCCTAAAATACGTGCTTTTAAAATGTTAGAAGGTTGACATTGGCGAACAGCGTAGATAATAAAAAGAATATAGCCTACGTGGACCATGTTTGCATTCCCAAAGCACTTTGAGGCTGTGGACCCCACACAAAAATAAAATCCTAATATAATCAATCTATCTAATTTTCAGCATTCGTCTGAAGCATCACATCCAAACTCTTTTTCTTCTTTCACGATTTTTCCTTAGACCATGAATCATTTCCATAGAATTCCGTGCTCCAAGTGTACATTCTCATAAATTCCTTCCTCAGTTAAAACCAATATCGGACACTAGTAAACTTCTTTCGTCCAGGAATGCCCCTTTTTCCCTGTGGTAGTCTGCTTGTTACGTCCTCCTTGCACCATCTTGTGTCCAGATAGAGAGCTGCCTACTTCTTTTTCTGCCTTATGATAGTATTGACAGACAATTGTTGCGGTTGTAAAATATCTCCAGCACAAAAGCACATTATTAAACGTAGCAGTACAGTTTGTATGACAAAGGGCCCTGAAGAAATTAACTGCGCTATGGCCAAAGTTAACATTACGATGGAAGTTTCATCTAAATCAGTGTGCCTACAACTCAGTGAGAGATCTGGCACCGTACTTAAAAGGCCAATTAATAAGACTGTAAAAAAGTATGAATAGCACCCGTGGTCTGTGGGCGCCGGCACAGTGGCTCATCGTTTTCGGTCAGAGGGTTAGCTGCCCTCTATAATAAAAAAAAAAATCTGAGAGACGACCTTGAGCGGGTGTCATGGGACGCCCGCCCGACCAGATGCACCGAACAATAACGAACAAAATAGAAAAAAGGTGGTAGCGTCTTTGATTAGTAACCAGAACATCTTCGATCCCTGGTTCGAACTCCGCCACCACTTAAATTTTGAATAAGAATCATCATATTTGCCGGTCGAAGACTTCGGACGTAAGAAGTCGCCTTCATTCTGCCAACAGCCTCGTCAAAGAGGGCGGAGAAGCAGACAGAGGTTCAGGGTACTCTATTGCCATGGAAACTGTCCCTAAAGGCGGAAGAATCAGTAGTGATCAACGGCATAAGGATGTACAAGGCAATGGAAATCACTGCATTAAAGACGCACAGTGTTTATCCACAGAACATGTGGCCTGTATTGGAAAAGCGTCATGATGATTGTCTCTTTGGCAAAAGATAGGGAATAGTCGCCCATTCGGGTCTCCAGGTGTGAACTGCCAAGGGTAGGTGACCATGAGAAAAATATTGAACTACCAACTGAAGGATAACGTGGAATTTTAGAAGTTTGAACGTGATAGGGAAGCTAGAAAATCTTAAAAGCGAAAATGCAAAGGCTCAGTCTAGATATAGTGGGGATGAGTCAAGTGAAATGAAAAAAAGACAAGGATTACTGGTCAGTTGAGTGCATATACGGTAATATCAGCACCAACAGAATATGTATAACGAGAATATGATTAGTTATGAATAGGAAGGTAGGTCAGAGAGCATGTTAAAGTGAACGGTTCAATTATAGGGCTGTTCTCATCAGAATCGACAGCAAACCAACACCGACAACGATAGTTCAGGTGTATAAGCAGACGTCTCAAGCTGAAGGTGAAGACACTGAGAAAGCATATGGTGATATCGAAAGGTGATTCAGTACATAAGGGAACGTGAAAATCTTATAGTCATGGGGGACTGGAATGCAATTGTAGGGGAAGAACTAGCAGAGATGGTTACAGGAGAATATGGACTTGGTATTGGGAACGAGAGAGGAGGAAGACTAATCGAGTTCTACAAAAAATATCAGCTTGTAATAGTGAATACTTAGTTCAGGTATCACAAGAGGAGAAAGTATACTTGGAAGAGGCCGGAATATACGGGAAGATACCAGTTAGACTACACCATGGTCAGTCAGAGATTTCGAAATCACATATAGGATTAAAAGGCTTTCCCTGGAGCAGATATAGGCTCCGATCATACTTTAGTAGAGATGAAGTTTTAGAGACTAGTCACGAAGAATCAGTACGCAAAGAGGTGGGATACGGAAATACTAAGGAATGAAGAGATACTTTTGAAGCTCTCTAAGGCTACAGATTCTGTGATAAGGAATAGCTCATCAGGGATTTCAATTGAAGCGGAATGGATATCTCTAAAACGAGAAATCACAGATGTTGGGGAAAAAACATAGCTGCAAAGAAGGTAACTACAAAGAAACCATGGGTAACAGAAGAAATACTTCAGCTGATCAATGAAATAAGGAAGTACAAAGACGTTCAGGGAAATTCAGGAATAAAAAATATAGGTAGCTCAGGAATAAAATAGATAGCAAATGCAAAGAAGCTAAGTCAAAATGGCTCATGAAACATGTGACGAAATCGGAAAAGAAATGATTATCGGAAGGACTGACTCATCGTATAGCAAAGTCGAAACAACCTTCGGTGAAAACAAAAGAAAGGGTGGTAACATTAAGACTGCAATGGTAATTCCACTGTTAAATGCTGAAGAGAGAGCAGGTAGGTTGAAAGAGTACACTGAGGACCTCTATGAGGTAAAGACTTGACTGATGTGATTACAGAACGAACAGGAGTCGCTAGGGAAGAGATAGGACATCCAGTATTAGAATTTGGAAGAGCTTCGGAAGACGAAAGATCAAATAAGGCAGAAAGGACCGATAACATTCTATCAGAGTTCCTAAAATCATTGAGGGAAGTGGCAACAAAACGACTGTTCATGACCATTCATGTTGTTGTGTAGAATGTATGAGTCTTACGATATACGATATCATCCACACAATTCCGAAGATGGCAAGAGCTGATAAGTGCGATAATTATCACACAATCAGCTTAACAGCTCATCTATCCAAGTTGCTGACAAGAACAATACGCAGAAAAATTTAAAAGAAAACTGAGAATATGTTATATGACGATCACTTTGGATTTAGGAAAGATAAAGGCACCAGAGACGCTATTCTGACGTTGCGGTCGATAATGGAAGCAAGGCTAAAGAAAAATCCAGACACGTTCATAGGAGTTATCGACTTGGGAAAAGCGCACGACAATGTCAAATGGTACAATATTTCGAAATTCTGAGGAAAACAAGGGTAAGATATAGGGAGAGAATGCTAACGTACAACACGTACAAGAGCCGAGGCGGAAAACTAGGGGTGGAAGACCAAGAACGAAGTGACCGGATGAAAAAGGTTTGTAAGACGGGAATGCAGTCTTTCGCCTCTTCTCTTCAATCTATACATCGATGAAGTAATGTTGGAAATAAAAGGAAGTATCAAGAGCAGAATTAACATTCAGGGTGAAGGGATATCAATGATAAAATTTGCTGATGACAATGCTTTTCTCACAAAAAGTGAGGAAGAATTATAGGAGCAGATGAATGGAATTAACAGTCTAGTGAGTTTAAAATGTGGATAGAGAGTAAATCGAAGAAAGACGAAATTAGTGAGAAGTAGCTTAAATGAGAACAGCGACAAACTTGACATCAGGATTTATGGTGACAAACTAAATGAAGTTAAGGAATTGTGCTACCTAGACAGCAAAATAACTAATGATGGACGGAGTAAGGATGACGTAAAAAGTAGACTAATACTGGCAGGAATGTCATTTCTGGGCAAGAGAAGTCTACTACTAGGAAAGAAATGCCTAATTTGAGGAAGAAATTTATGAGACTATACGTTTGGAGCACGTCACTGTATGGTAGTGAAACATGGACAGTGCGAAAACCGGAACAGAAGAGAATCGAAGCATTTGTGGTGTGGTGCTACAGACGAACGTTGAAAACTGGATGGGCTAATAAGGAATGAGGAGGTTGGGCGCAGAATCCGAGAGGAATGGATTATATGGGAAACACTGACAAGAAGGAGTGACAGAATGATATAGGACATTTGTTAAGACATTAGGGAATAACTTCCATGGTACTACAGGGAGATGTGGAGGGTAAAAACTGTGGAAGACTGATGACTTGAAAAAAAAATGGCACTGTCGGCAGGAAGAATGCGGAATGGCAGCTTTACCCCCCTAACTGGAAAGGTTTTTCTCTGCTTCGCGCACAGTGGTACGTTTCCTATGCAATGTCTGAGAGTTGTGGGTTTTAAGTGTATCTAGTAAGTGAATGTTGCTCTAATTGGTGTGTGTAATGCGGTGTTATGTTAGACAACGATTATGATAATGATGACAATGATGGTGGCGGTGGTGGTAGTGGTGGTGGTGGTGGTGGTAGAAGGGAAATGGTGAAACCTAGTGCACATAGCTTCTAAGGACACCAAGGGGGTAGCCGATCTTAACGTCCCCCCCCCCCCTTGCCCTCCCCACCTACGGTTGACTATCAACCGTATCACTTGCACCCACTTCATGAGACACCACGGAGGAGATTGGAATTTAATTTAACCTATTACACTGGCAGAAAGTCTGGTGATCACGCTCTCACTTATCCTGTTCGTTAGCCGTAAAGGCAAAGTGAAAGCAGCCAACAGCTCGTGGCGTACCCGGGGGCTACCCTCCGAGGTAGTAGTCGCACCCGACCTTGCTTAGTTACGATAATTTGACGAGAACCGATGTATTCAATGAGTCAACGCCGCTGGCCGAATAGTTTTGTAAATGACAGTGTTGAAATAAAAATATGTTTTTTAAACTGTACAGAATGGCCAGACAAAACGCTCTCAAAAGCTGGTAAGGATGTTGAAGTGTAAGTTTTGCTGAGAAATAATTGATGAGAAAAAATTTGATACGTTTCCGAGGTAATTAGCACTCAAGTTAGCGAACCGTTATACGTGAAAATTCAAGAGGCTAGCCAGATACAATTCGTGCCAGTTGTTTTTACAGCGTAGATGATAACGCGCAAGACTGCTCAGCCTTTGGCTGAGGTTCAATCTTTACTAACGTCCCATGTCAAATTTTTGTACCGCCCTCTTTTTTTGTTTCAGGAAACCAAACGACGACCACTTTTGGCGACACAGTCTCTGGCGGGCCAATTGAATTTGTACGCGCAACAGTTGGCTGACTGCAGTGCTAATTGGCTTGGAAACGGTGCAACGTATTGAATTTTTTTTTCTTAATTATTTCTCAGCATAACCTACCTTGCAACACCCTTAAGAGTTTTTTAGATTGGTTCTGACCACACTGCATAACTTTAGAAACATGTTTTTATTTCAACAATATTAGGCCAATGGTACTGACTCGTTGAATATACCGGTTCTTGTCAAATCATCGAAATTAAGCAACATCGCGTGTCGCCAGTACTTGAAAGGGCAATTGCCGATTAAGCCCTGTACTGTTGGAGGTGGATACAAACCGCACAATATCTGCCCAACAAATTCCTCCCCAATGACTATCCACGCACAGATACACAGGCCCGCACACACCTTAGGGATATAATGTATACTGATTACACTACAGAAACAGTCACTTGCCCGTTTCGGCGAGAGGCGGTCGTGTTACCAATTGCTGGTTTGAAAAACAAGGAAACACCAGGTCTCACAGCAGATAACCTCAAATTTAACAGATTTAATAAATGGTGTTCTGAGGCTGTGGGGTGCCTGTTGTCTGACAAACACCTAACAGCAATCATTAAAAAAGTCGCAGCTAGGGATCCACCAGAACCAAAATCATTCTGACCAACTTCCTTGGCTGATATCCATGAGAGGCTTCCGTGTAACCCTCTCCAGGCTCACATGAAACTCTATGGTCCTTGTCAACCCTAATTTGGCCTTAGTCTGAGAAAACCTGTTGACGACGCAATTACTCGGGCTTTCCAAATTGTAGAATAGAAATCACAGAAGCATGCAGTTGCAAATTTTATAAACGTTGCTGACGCCTTTGCTAATCTTTGGTGGTCAGCAATGTTTACTCCAGGTACCCGGTTACCTGTACGATAGTCTCCGAGAATACTGTAGGAATACAATGGCTGAGTGGGGAAGGGCAACCCCAAGGTTTGTAAGGTAGACATGTCATTTTGATTTTTGTAAATTATCGATGTATACGTCAGAGAAAGAGCAAATTACGCTACTGTTAAATAATATTTGGTCTTCTGTGGCACAGTTTGTCTCTGCGCATTCTGATACATTCTTAGTTGAAATGTGACAGGTGATGGACGTATTCAGTAATGCGGTGTTGACTTGTGATTGTATCTGTAATATGAAGAGAGATTTATTGTAAAGGACAGCGAGGATGAATATGCTGTATAAACTGGAAAGCGAAGAAAATATAAATTTTGAATAATGTTATTATTTCTTCACAGAAATTTGAGGTAAGACTGCAGCACTGAGCAGCTAATTCTCTTTAGAATAATTATTGTTAGCTACTTAATTTGCTCAGAGTTGAGAGAAAGACCATCCCCCCTTTCCTTGAGTCATGCTTTAAGACGTTGTAAGTAGCCCGTTCGTGTGTTGGCAGCGCTGTAGACTGTGTTAATATCGCTGACAGCGCTCTGCGCCCTCGGCAAGAGAGTCTGTGGTTGGACAGACTAGCAGTTAGGGAATGGTTCGGGAGGTGTATGGACTTGATGTTCTTAGTGGAGACTCTGGTGGTAACACATGCATTGTAAAGTGAGACGCAAGGAAATGTAAAATGAGGATGGATGTTGTTTGTAATGTTTGGGTTGTGGAATTATTGACAACTATATAATTTTTAGAACTAGATGTTATATGAATAAGGTAAAATTTTCTAAATACATTGTTTGTCCTTCAACAAAATCTTTCTTTTGTTAACCATAGGCCTCCTAGTAGTTAGAGCATATAGTAGTTAGAATATTTTTATTTAGCTGCTTGTCGTAATTGCTGTAGTTCGTGTTATGAAGATTTTCTGTGCGGTAAGTGACTTATAAAAAAAATGGGGTTCGTGATTGAAATCAGTTTTTGACAATTAACAGAGTTGGAGGTAATTTCATATTTCTTTAAGTTCATTTTTTTGGGATTTTTATTATTGGTAGGATTTCTTGCAATTCTGGGCCGTTTTTTGTGTGAACTATTGGAAATCATGTTGTCCTGTATAGCATTCAGGTTGCGTTGAGCTTCTATATAGTGGGTAATAAATTAATAGGTTAAGCTTGAGTTGTCTTTGTCAGGGAAAATTCTGTTGGTCAGTGTTTAAATGACATAAATAATTAAAGGCGTAGTTTCAGTATCAACTGATAAAGATGCCTGGTTTTTATAGAATTTCTCTTGTAACATTGTACCCTCTTCAAATCGTTGTTCACTTTATCAAGCGTAGCACTGTTCGGACCAATGTTATGTCTGAAGATCACGCGAAGTTTTACTCTGTCGTTTTCAATGCACATTTCTTCTAAAACCGTTGTCTTGGATAACATTTCATACGAAGAGTTACTCTCCTCATCCCATTGTTTAATGAAGGTTTATCATTACGTATACTCACATTGCACCATGTAGTAAGCCACAGATTAAACATTGTTTGCAAATATAATTTAAAAATAGAAATCTAGCTTAGCCGCTGCCTGCTTGCTGTTTGCTGTTGTACTTTCGAGAAATCTGCAACAATGTTGTCAATACCAGAGGTAAGTGGAAATTTTGATTCGGGCCAGATAACTGCTTTACTTCAGTTACGCATTTAACATAAATTCAAGTTGTATTCGGACCAGTTACAGTTCGGTTGGATAACAGTTTGTGGGTAAACAGTTTTGATATTCTGTAGATTATTTTATAGACTGGGAGGTAAAGTTGGGTCAAACTTCATACAGAAACGTGTAATGGGGAGCTTACACGTTGAAACTTCCTGGAAGATTAAAACTGTGTGCCCGACCGAGATTCGAACTCGGGACCTTTGCCTTTCGCGGGCAAGTGCTCTACCAACTGAGCTACCGAAGCACGACTCACGCCCGGTACTCACAGCTTTACTTCTGCCAGTACCTCGTCTCCTACCTTCCAAACTTTACAGAAGCTCTCCTGCGAACCTTGCAGAACTAGCACTCCTGAAAGAAAGGATATAGCGGAGACATGCCTTAGCCACAGCCTGGGGGATGTTTCCAGAATGAGATTTTCACTCTGCAGCGGAGTGTCTTGAATTTAATCGAGGGAGATGAACGTCATACGGAATTGTTGCGTATGTTTAAAAGATCTCTATAAAGACAACCGGCAATTAAAATCAACAACAAAAAAATTGAAATGCAAAGTTGCAACTCGATATCTGGAGATGCACATTGGCTAACGGCATGACTTCAACGGACACATACGACTAATCATGAACAAAACCGAAAGTATACTTCATAAACTAGCGACATTAAATTCAACACGATACAGACTATCACTTAAACACATAAGAATGTACCACCGTGCACTTCTTGAGTTGGTATTGAGGTTTGCACCTAGTACATTGTCGCATACACTCATTCACGTCACGAATAGGACCACTGTTAGGCGGGAACAAAGGGGTGTGCTACTTATACTACCTGGGGCGTTCAGCACCACGTAAGGCGATTCGCTGTACAAGTATGTGGTACTTGGAATATACCGTATCGATATAATCGTCAGATATTGGGCTCTAACGAACTGGCAGAAGATGGGTAGGCCTCAGAGAGTGTTGCAAATCACTGGGCAGCAGAAAGAAGATTGGCACCATCTACAAATTTGGCGTGTGGGCACTTGGCAAAAAGATTGGGACAAGTGTGATAAAGGCCGTCGAGCCCATCCCAGTATCCGGGAGCGGTTTTTGTTGTGCCATGTCAACCATGGCTGAGGCATGTTTCATTTTTTGACCGGATATGGTCCTTACCCCACGCACTTGCAGGGCTTGTCGTTTCCAGAAACCAATCGGCGCATATGCGGGGAAATTATTTCCACAGAACACTTCATTTCGAAAGCCACTAGATGCAGGCACTTGCATAGCAACATGGAACACATAACGGAAACTTCACTATACGAAGCAGTGATGTACCCAGATACATGGACACAGCTAAACGCAATCGTTTCAAAACCAGAAAATGACGTAAACAAACAGACTCATCAACAAAGAAGGCAAAGATATGCCGAAGGAGACAGCTCGAGTAGCTCCAGTGTTGACTATGAAGCGGATGACAGTAACAACACTTACGTAACATAGTCACTCAGATCTAACACAATTTAAAACATATACAAGTAGTAACACGAACATTACTCAGATACCCAAATTTATATCTCATTATGCATTGACGAAGTTACAGTAGAAGTCCATAGGCATATATTGTTCTAGAATCGATGTTGAACGTGTACACAACTTTGTTAGGTGGTAATATAAACGAATTCATTATTGTAAATTTGATAATACGAATGTACTAAAAATGTAATATAAAGCAAGTAAGCAATAGATCAGTGTTAATATTTTACGATGGCAGATCATGCACATTACGCAAGGTGTATAATATTAACAGGTACACTACTCAAAGAAACTGGTTTTATTATACAAATATGTTTTTTAAAATGTTAATAATTAGGTTAGCTGTGGCTTGCTATTTCATTCTAGTCATGTAAGATTTGTATATAACTTAATTAGATTACATCAAGGCAGGATATTGCTTCAAAGCCACGCAAAATGCGTTTATCAACCAAATTGTTATTAATATTATTATTATTAGTAGTAGTAGTAGTAGTAGTAGTAGTAGTGGTGGTGGTAGTAGTAGTAGGAGCACTAGTACTAGTAGCAGTAGTAGTAGGATTACGTAGCGTAAAGAACATTAACTCGCACAGCACGCTAATGGACATACTATATATTAAATCCTCGTGGACCGAACTAATCTTGTTTTACCGAGGAGAGATATTCCCGGGGGTACTAGTAAAATGGGTGGCACCACACGGGACCCTGGAATTGAATTTCAGTACCAAGGCCCTTCCCCTGAGTGGTGTTGGTGAAGGAAAATCTGCTTCTGCTCTCTGCTGTCTTCTTTTTACTCCCTTCTTAAGTTATGCCATAAATTTATAATTTCCTACTTCCAGATTCATGTACTTTTCATTAAAAAATAAGTTTTACTGCTGTAAGTAAATAAAAAAATAATACCAAAGAGCGGACAAAAGAACTTTACGTTGCCCCACCTCCACGTGGAGCTACATGGGCAACAGTGCCCATGACCATTGCGAAGTACATTTTCAGCGCAGGGGTGGCAGTGGGTGCTGGCTGACAGGTCTGTGTGGAGCAGCACTACGACCTACATAATGAAATAAGATGGAAGGCCCTAGCACTCCTAATGCAGCTTGAAAAAAATGTAGTCAACGCCGGTGGCCTAATATTGTGAATGACACAAAATAGAAATATCCATTTTTATAATTATATAGTCGAAATGGCTAGTAATGGTGCTGCAGGGTAGGTTGCACTGAGAAATGATTGTTCGGGAAAAAATTCGACATGTTGCACCGTTTAAGAATTAATTAGAACTGAAGCTATCCAACGGTTATGCGCGCAAATTCAACTGGCCCGCCAGGTACAGTTAGTGCCAGTTTTTCTCATAGCGTAGATAGTAGCACAGGAGACTGTTCAACCTTTGGCTGAGGTTCAGTCCTTCCTACCGGTCCCTCTCCAATTTTTGCATCGTTTTCTTGTTCGATTTTAGGAGACCAGCGAAGACCACGTCTGGCAACGCCGTCTCTGCCGAGTCGCTTGAATGCGTGCGACGTTTGGTTAAATTCAGTGATAATTAACTCGGGAACGGCGCAGCGTATCGATTTTTTAACATTTATTTCTCAGCGCATCCTACCCTACTACATACTTACAAGCTTTTAGGACTGTTTCTGATCACGTGCAGTTGTCGCATGTCTCATGCCAACATGCCATCTACAAGTATTATCAAGATGGTAACAACTTTACTTTTAGGAAATATCTAGTAAGTCGTATAACATAAGTGCGTACAGCATAGACTGTCAATTCTGACATCTCTGCCTCATCGTACCATCTCCTATGGCCAAACCCAAGTACAAAGAGAAGCGAGCAACATGACGTCCTCCAGCTGGTGCCTGGTAAGACAAAAACGGTTTCTTCAGAGGGGTTTCGACACGCAAAAGATGTAATTTGCGTCTCTTCCGTCATAGGAAAGCTGAAAGGGAGAGAGTGTTGCAAGCAACCTGGGCTTACGAGGGACCAAGCAAGAGTGCGAGGATGTCGCTCAAGGCTTTTTTGCATATATCTCCCTTAACTTTCATCAGCTACAGTCTGCAGAGTAAGTAAGTAATACAACTCGCTGTGTATCTGGAGCACAGGTGGCCATATTTACCATCTACAGTATAAGTAATGGAAATGGAAATGAGTGTTTGGCGTCATTGGCCGGGAGGCCCCTTGCGGGGCAGGTCCGGCCGCCATGGTGCAGGTGTTATTACATTCGACGCCACATTGGGAGACCTAAGCCCCGGATGGGGATAAAACGATGCTGAAGACACCACAACACCCAGTCCCTGAGCGGAGAAAATCCCCGACCCAGCCGGAAATCGAACCCGGTACCGTAGGACGGCAATCCGTCACGCTGACCACCTTTTTTAACATTTATTTATTGGTACTCTATTTGGATACAAAATTAGGCAGTTCACAAACGCTAAATGAAATGCATCCCCGCAAAAAAAAAAAAAAAAATATATATATATATATATATATATTCATTGTAAAACAAATCACAAATTTAAAGGAACAGCAATGTTTTATTTATTTATTTATTTATTTTCAATAAAGATCACTCTGTTAAAAGGAACATGTAGATCATTTCATCGTATAGTATGTGCATTACATATTGAGTGGTGAGAGAAGCTTGAGGTTCAGTATCAGCTGTCAAATGTGCACACCGACTGCACCCGGCACATCCCAACTGCGTGGGGGGTCGAGGAAGACTGCCTGAAGATAGTTGGCAAAGGTTTTCCGATAGTGTGACCATCTATGAACCTCATTGTGGGCTTCCTGCAAGAAATACCAAAAGTCGAGTCGCGACTTGGCAGCATCCCCATAGAGGAACGCGATCGTCCAACCTTTGACCCAGATGGTCGACTGTGATTTAGTCGCCGGAAAGTAGTCACTCTCCGGATGTAAGAAGGAAGCAGATGTAATATGTTGCGGGGTCACACGGAGGTCCTGGCCGACGGAAGATAACACACGTTTTCCACTGGGAAGCCATCTCGAACGTAAACTGCCACCCCACTCCCATTGTGATCTCCATGTGACGAATAGGATTGGTAGCCTGCGATGTATGGGAGTGCAGCTATGTGGACTTCCTGCAGCAAAGTAAAATCCACATCAGATGCCCAAATCGTTTCCTTCAGTAGGTGTATTTTGGCCGGTGAACGCACGTCATTTACATTTAATGTCGCAATACGGTTCGCATGGCGTTGAATCCCACTCTGTCGAGGCGCAACAACATCTCCCTGCATCGGCGCTGGGGGCTGAGTTAGAAGACGTTCTTTCGCCCCTCTCCCTTCACCTTCAGCAATTATTAGGCCATCTTCGAGAGTGCCGGCTGTCTGTATGACGTCCGGCGCCTCCTCAATATCGTCATACCACATCTTTTCAGGCTGTGATATATTCGTGTCCATAGCCACAGCACTTGTGTCTGGCGAGCCAACTGGTTGTGATTCCTCTTCAGCATCACCACGTCCCGGTACCGTCAATGTGACAGACCGCTGCGGGTCTGATCGAACAGTTTCCATTGCCTCATCCTGTTTCGTAGAGGCTGTAGTGTCGTCTTCGTCCACAGGCACATCGTCGTCGGGGCAAGAGGAGTCATCCCGAGGAGATGTCGTGCGACGTCGCCGTTTCCTCCTTTTCGGGGAACGTTGTTTGCGTGATCTTCCTTCCGTATCCTCAGATTGTAGGGAATCACGGCTGCACGACAGAGAAGCATCTGTATGAACTGGAAGTGTTTCGAGTCCCATCGTTGTACTTGGCGGGAGTTCGGTCGAAACTGATGTTGTCGTCACAGAATGCGTTCCAGACGGAACAGCATCCGTAGTGGCTGAAATTGCTTCGGGTACTATCGGTGTGCTTGGTGGAAGTTCGGTCTCATCTGATGTTGTCGCCGTAGATTGTATGCTCGATGGAGCAGCATCCGCTGTCATCCCGACGTCTGCTACAATGTTTCGGAGTGTGCCATCCACCGGGGCTGTGTCCTTTCGGTCATCAGTGGACGCAGCGAGGGCTTTGGCATAGGTGATCGGTAGTACTGTCATCGCCGGCGACGGCTCCCGCACATCTGAAGGCAGTTGCGTAATCCGCCGTTGCATACAGTTCGACCTGAGGTGTCCCTCCTGGCCACAGCCAGAACATGTGCGTGGTTCACCATCGTAAATCACCACCGCCCGACAACCACCAATTGTTAGATAGAACGGTACATGTTTCTGAAGATCAATAGTGATCTGTCGCTCTCCGTTAAGAACGGGGTACGTGGCGAATTGTGTCCAGCGTTCTGCCGTGTGATCATGTACCGTGCCGTATGGCGTAAAAGCCTCGGTAACTTCGTCAGCCGGGAGCTCAAATAGCAGCTCAAAAACAGGTATTGTCCGTACACCCAGACCAGCATGTTCTACAGTTACCGTGCCGACATTCCCGTCACCATGGCAAAATCGGAGACCTGCTTTTGTCGCCTGTAGAATTCTCTCATATGCCGCGTCATTTACCATCTTGACATACACCGTGGGACTAATGATGGACAGGTGAATTCCGACAATATCGTTTGGTATCTTGACTTCCTCTCGAATGAATCGTTCCACTGCTAAAGCCTTTGGTCGTTCGTAGTCTTTGCAGAAATTGAATCGTAAAGTAGTTTTCCTGTACTTGTTCGCAGACCAAGTCCACAATTAAACGAACACTCGCACACGCCGCACAGGCGGAAGTATCGGACCTCCGCTTCGTACGGCCGCTAGCGCCGAACTGTAAAATGGTTCAAATGGCTCTGAGCACTATGGGACTTAACATCTATGGTCATCACTCCCCTAGAACTTAGAACTACTTAAACCTAACTAACCTAAGGACATGACACAACAACTAGTCATCACGAGGCAGAGAAAATCCCTGACCCCGCCGGGAATCGAACCCGGGAACACGGGCGCAGGAATCGAGAACGCTACCGCACGACCACGAGCTGCGGACAACTGTAATATGTCTTAGTTACTAAAACACTTCATGGACTTAAAATGTCTTGTTGTTGTTGTTGTCGTGGACTTCAGTCCAGAAACTGGTTTGATGCAGCTCTCCATGCTACTTCATCCTGTGCAAGCTTCTTCATCTCCCAGTACCTACTGCAACCTACATCCTTCTGAATCTGCTTAGTGTATTCATCCCTTGGTCTCCCTCTACGATTTTTACCCTCCACGCTGCCCTCCAAAACTAAACATTATCATTTTACCATACAGTAAAGCTGCATGCCCTTGGGAAAAATTACGGCTGTAGTTTCCCCTTGCTTTCAGCCTTTCGCAGTACCAGCACAGCAAGGCCGTTATGGTTAGTGTTACAAGGCCAGATCAGTCAATCATCCAGATTGTTGCCCCTGCAACTACTGAAAAGGCTGCTGCCCCTCTTCAGGAACCACACGTTTGTCTGGCCTCTCAACAGATACCCCTCTGTTGTGGTTGCACCCACGGTACGACTATCTGTATCGCTGAGGCACGCAAACCTCCCAACCAACGGCAAGGTGTCTGCCAAATAAACTAAGTAATACCGAGCTATAAGGCATAACAAGACAAACCACCTTTGAAAAATCTTTAGTGGAAGAGAGGTCGGAGCGACGTGCCATGTGTTGCAGTCTTTTACAACAGTTGAAGTCTTTAGTATGGCGATAGTGGGTACAGTTGAGAGAAAAAAATTTCCCTAACAAGCGTTAGTGGACAAAGTACTGGGATGAGCAGATGTTAACTGTAGAAGATAACATAGCGGTAAGGATTTAATACAGTGAAGACAAGATCAAATTTGCCAAAATACACATGACTACAAAAATATGAGAGTAGGTTCTCAAATCGCCCAACTAGCTAATCATGAAGTTTAGTCAAAGCTTGCTTTAGAAATGGTCTGGGTACAAGGTATTTGATTTGAGATTAAAGTAAGTTTACGTTGTAGTTAAGTGAAATAGAGTGGGAGGAAGTGAGATAAAATATGTTACATACTGCGGGCAGCTCCGCAGCCCACATCATTACAGCTCATTTTTTTTCGTTTATTATACTATAACTACAGACGGAACTGCAAAATAACCAAATTTTAATAATAGAATATCTTATTATTCTGCATTTTACGAATAAAAGTACTGTTTATTACAATAATATTAACTGGATCTTAACAGCATAGAAGAGTACCGCACACTAAAACGCTTCAAGTCAGCACAGAGATTTCTTACGCGTGCATAATTCTCCTGCAGCACAATGGTTCCCAATGTGGGGGTGGTTACCCCCTGAGGGACAAAATTAAATTTCCTGCAGCATAAAAAAAAGGGTTCGATTGCTTTTGAGTCAGGAGACTAAATTATTTTTGAAAGATTATTACTGTTACCACTATCTCTTAAGACCCTAAAACTGATTACCTAAGTTACCAATAATATTTTTATTCAAGTATTAGCATTACCATGAGACACAATATGCTGCAGGTTATAGCTTGTGTATCGAACTTGTGCACATAATCTTCCCCTCACAGTCCACCTACAACACACATACTTTGTATTTTGCACCACGCACCTATGATAGAAAAATTGAGATATAAGGAGTGGTCAGAAACAGTCTGGAAAGCAGGGTACGTTGTGCTGAGAAATAACTGTTAAGAAAAAAATTCAGTAATTTTCGCCGTTTCCGCGTTAATTAGCACTGAAGTAAGCAAACAGTTACCCGCGCGGCTTTAAGCAGGCAGTCAGACACGGTGTCGCCAAATGCGTTCTTCAATTGGTTTCCTAAAATTGAACAAGAGGAAGATACAAAAACTGGACATGGGGCGGTAGTAAGGATCGAAATCCAGCAAAAGGCTGAGTAGTGTCATGCGTTACCATCTACTCTATGAGAACAATTGACGCTAACTGTATTGGATTTTTTCTTAACTTCTCAGCGCAAGCTGCCCTGGAACAGCCTTTCTGGCTTTTCAGGCTGTTTCTGGCCACCCTATTCAATCAAATTTTTCTAACTCTCTTATGAAAATTCCCGCAATAAACCAGAAATTATTTCGTTATTCATTTCACAATAATAAATGAAATAATTGACAGGTCAGCAAAACAGTAATTATCTAAATGCTACTGCACTCTTGTAGGCACTACACATTATTATCAATATTGCTGTTATTATTAGTAATTACAGTGGTAGGACACAAAGCACTGGCAGCGTCAAGTCTTTCAGTTTATGTCAGTTCAGAAGTAATGAGTCAAGGAATCAAGTGATTTACAGACAATAAGTATAGTACCCACATTTTAACTTGCTTGGTTTTAAATGGGGCTATAGGGTGTGAGTGATGCAAGTGTCTCTAGAAACATTAGTTTTGTAGAAGAAGCATGTTTTGCAACACTGGTCACCATCAATGTTGATAGTGAGCTTTCTTTTCTGAGAATAAGGTGCAGGTATCACTCACGATTGCTGGATCATTCTATAAAAAACGATTTTAGAAATATGCAGTACCAATTATGTCACTGACTCACTAGTTCGTGGTTCAATAAAATGTCTACAAAAACCAAAGATAATTTATCTTTCGAGATTTTGAAAATAACAGTGTTCAAAGATAGTTCTTTTTCTTTCTACAGTGAGGGGAAGGGGTCTACTAACAAATATCAGACTGTACTTGGAGGTAATGCTGTCAGAAAGGTTGGGAACCAGTGCTCTAGTGAGAGTTTGATGTAAGTGCCATAATATCTTTTCGGAGGAATATTTATTGAAAAAACTAACTACTTGTTCTCGACAAAATTGCTCCAGTTTTAGCAGCAGCAGTTACTACAGTAAAAATGAGCAGTTATGAAATCTTCACGTGTTATCAGCCGAGTGGAGTCGTCTTCTAGTCGCAACGTTTCAAAGGACTGCGTATCCATCATCTTCGCCTGAAGGTGATGGATACGCAATCCATTGAAACGTTGCGACTAGAAGACGACTCCACTCGGCTGATAACACGTGAAGATTTCATAGCTGAAATACACCGAGAAAGCCTGCAATCGCATAAAATGAGCAGTTTCTGACAGTGAATATCACTCATCACTATCGATCATTATATTCTCTGTGAACCTGCACTTTTTATGACAGTGCGGGCATTCGGGTAGAGAAGTTCATTAATGGTGTCGAAGTTGTTGAAGGCAGTTTTCTCGAAAGGCTTATTCTGTTGCCGGGGAGAAAACTTGACGGCAAACTTTTCTCATTCTCACTACAAGGTGCAATTCCGCCTTCTGGCTGTCTCTGCCACTTTTTGTTTTCTGTACAGTCTTTGTGAGTTCACGGGCCCCGCCTTCGCCCGAGTCGCCTCATTTTCATGCCCATTTTCCTCTTTGCCTTAGTCGCTAATTTTATGTACAGCGCAGTTTCAGGTGATTATTGAGAATTGTTTGATAGTCCAACTAAAGAACTTTTTGTGGGGGTCCCGGTCATCACTTTTTTTTATAATGAATGATAACTGTTTTATACTACTGAACTTTTCAGGTATTTGCTGAAATAATTGGACTTTGTTCTCCTGTTAATTACTGTTTTTGAGTATTGTTTTAAATCTACAAATATACAATACTGACAATCTGCAAAATCAATATCAGCAATACTAGAAAATGCTAACGTCACGTAACAGTCTTCAATGTAAACAGTCGAACATACCTGGGTTTTCAAAACGGAATCGAAATTCCGAATACACCACCGTATTGGAAGCATTAACAAGCAAACTGAAAGAACATTTCCGACAGCAATCATCAAATGAAAACAGCTTCCTACAGCAGCAAGCTTACTGTGACAAGCCTTCCGATGAATCGGTAATCCAAACATCGATCTGACAGGGTTCCCCAGAATTGACTGATATGTTTAAATGCTAACCCCGCGCGGCGAAAATTAATGAAAAAGTCATGTTATGGCTCCCCGATTCGTTCGTAGTCACTGCTTAGTTTTTGAATAAAACTCATCATTAATGGGGTCTGAAGCTTTTCGGCATAAGGAGTCTCCCTCTTTCTGCCAACAGCCTTGTCAAAGACTGCGGAGGAGATAACAGAAACTAAGGACAATCTGTTGCCATTGAGGTGGGAAACTGGCGGAAAAATCACAATGGTGAAAATGATCAACAGCAGGATGCAAAGAGCAATGTAAATCACTGTATAGTGACAGATAATGCGTATCCACAGAAAATATAGCCTGCAATTGAATACGGCTCATGATGGTCTCCCATTATCAAAAGAATTCTCTGTTATGAAGCCTTACCATGATGTCAAGTGGGGACATATATCAGCGACAAGTATTAACATTCGTGTTGCATTCTGAACTCGCGTTATTGTTTATGATGTGTAGCGGTTTCGTTCCCGTTCAGAACATATTCAGATGTAGTAAATCAAATAATAAACATGCTGTTTTCTTATACGTACCTAATCGGAAATACGGATGGGAAAGAAGTAAATACTATATCTATAGAAGTAGCAGAGCAACCAGTCAGCTGCATACGCTGTGCTCATCCTGCATAGGTCACTAATTTACATACATTACAGAGTCAGGAATTATAAAGAAGTGTGGCCAGCAGGTTGCAAGATGTCGCCCTCTACATGTGCTATGAAGTTATTGTATTGAAAACAAGACAGTTACAAAGATAGGATAAAATTATGGCCGTTACATAAAACTAAAACTGTAATGGAAGCAAATCTCGCAGTTCACAAGTCGAAGACATTTTCTTCAGTTTTGCGTTTTTAGTGTGCTTCTTCTGTGGGTATTTCTCCATGGGCTGTTGCTTTCCGTGGCTCGGGAACACGTACAACGTGCAGTTCAGGAAATTAACCTCTTTCTTCCCTGTGTAAAACTGATCACTTTCTGCACGTCTTATTTTTTGTACTCGTGGTCTATTGAATTTTGTTGCGTGGCCCTCGATCTTATTTCGTTGTCTCATTTTAATGGAACCTTCTGCACGAAATTCTGTGCCGCTGTTTTGCACTTAATTACACATTATAGCATTTGTACCAAGGTCTTTCTCTTAAAGAGTAAGTGCTTTGCATCTAAATTAATATTACTCCAGAGATCCCTCAAGTATTTACGGCAGACCTCATCCGGAGGAACTTTTGGGAAATTCTGTGTACGTACCAAGTGGCGCGGCGCAATGTATACGTGCCACGAATCGATAGAAAAAAATGTTCAAATGTGTGTGAAAGCTTATGGGACTTAACTGCTAAGGTCATCAGTCCCTAAGCTTACACACTACTTAACCTAAATTATCCTAGGGACAAACACACACATCCATGCCCGAGGGAGGACTCGAACCTCCGCCGGGACGAGCCGCACAGTCCACGACTGCAGCCCCCAAGACCGCTCGGCTAATCCCGCGCGGCGAATCGATAGAACGCAAGGACTAATGTTACCAGAATTCTGTGAAAAATCAGGCCCTCATAGGTCTGACGGGAACTACTGAACGAAAACATAACTTTATTATAAAGATTAGTTTAAAAGATAAGATATTTTTCTGCAGCTGATCTGAAGACACTGTTGTTATATTCTCTTAAATATACATCGAAGTCCTTCTGTAGGAAGGTAAAACATTGCTATAATTTTCTTCCAACAAACGTAGAAAATGCGAACTCTCGTACCAGGTTGAGGCGAACTGAAATGCAGAACAAAATTTTCGGTTATAATAAAAAGAAATATTCAGTTTTCTTTTAATGCTTCCTGACCAAGCTGTGAGTCAAAGTTTATCGTTACTTCGTTTTGTTTTTGGTTCCGCAGATACATTTAGGGCTATTTCATTAGCGTCACATTAAGCCATTCACGTAAATCTCCCAAGTCTTTCCCACAGCGCCGCTATACTGCAAACCTGCCGCGATAAATCACGGAAGGGACATTAACGGAAAACTTTTGTGGCGAGGCGGTGGTTATTACGGCATTGGTAGCATTCTCCTCCTCCACTGGCTAAGCCGCAACTGCTCACAAACTTTTCTTGCGATTAAGGATATTTTCTTTACACGCTGTTACCGTTCGGTTATTTAATGTGTTTACTGTTTTTTACTGACATCGTAAACAATGAAATATAGGAAGTATACCACCAGTGACGTGCTCTTGCATGACGTCAAGAGGTCACAACTTTTTGAAGACAATGACTAGAGATAACACATATTATCAAGTAAGATTTCAACTCCTATCAGGGAAAATTTTCGAAATGAAACTAAAATCTCAGTAGCATGAAGAGAAGGTAAGTTATCAAGGTCAGTGGCCCTGATACCTTTTCTCTTCGTTCGCCTCAATCCAGAAAATATGGATAGCCTGCCTCTAGATACCTCATCTCCTCGTTCACAGTCTTACAGTTCTTTTACCATGTGTCTTACACGTGTAGCCACGACAGATCAAACCCGTGTGCTGGACAATGTTTCGAAAAGACAGGTTTAATGTGTGAACCGCTGTCTCATCTGGGCTCTCGACCTCAGCCAGTTCCTTTGTCCCTTTCATTGTGAGTTCAGGCGACGCAATTACATCGCCGACGAAGTTGTCTTGCTAGAAACGACTGTATAGTTCAGAGAATACCGCTAGGTATCTTTTTTTGTCATGATAAGGGTCTTCTCGAGATCTCGAGAAATGCTTCTGTGGGCACCACCTCATCTACAGACGGTAATTCCTTTCTCGGTGATATTACGGAAGCCGTGCAAGGAAAATCCTATCAAACCTGTTACAAGAGCTAAGTAGTGTCCCCCAAAAGATCGTCGTAATCATCGGCGTCTTTGCAGTTATTACAGATGTTCTTCACCGCGGTATTGTGTAGTCCTGATCCTTCAGATAGGTAAAAAGGGAGAGGGCTTCCCCATGGTGCGGACAGCTAGTACTGTCTGCTTCATCTGGGTCGGCCCTTCATCATAAACACGTAAGGCACGTATTGTCCACTGCCTAGCTCCTTAGTAAGATGCATTTCTGTGTATAATGATGTCCGGTGAAAACTATCAGTGATCAAAGACGCACGCAGACAATATTTTCTTCGAGATGTGCTCTATCTAATCGAATAATCGAAAGATTGTTTTCTGCCGTACGCCTTACGCCACTTTACGGGCTCTTACCAGATTACTAGTCACCGATATTGTTAACCGTCTGTTAAGGTTTTAGCCTGATCGTGACTGTGTCTGATGATAAGAAATCGGACTATACTTCCGTAATTGCGAACTAAATGTAACAGTAACAACAACAAAGCAAACTGGTTTGGGACTTACGTTCTAGTATACGAAAGTAAACTGTAATTATATAAACATAGATCGTCAGCCTAATTACGCAAAGCGATAAAAAGATTTTTGTCACTTGATACCCTAACTAATCTCTTCTAACACAGTTACTCTCAATATTACACTGTAACATGTCCTAGCAAACAACACAACAGCTAATCCTTATGCACGACATAGAATGACCAATAAATGCAGCATTACACACTGTCTCGCAACAACACATCCTATTTGCAAAAGCTACTATGCAATATAATGAAGCCCGGGGGAGTGGGGGGGAGTGGGGGGGGGGGGGGTAGCCGTGCCGTCTTGTACGCTTTGCCACTGTTCGCACGGCTCCTCACGTCGGAGGTTCGAGTCCTTCCTCGGGCATATGTGTGTGTGTGTGTGTGAGTCTGTGTGTGTGCGCGTGTGTGAGTGTTGTCCTTAGCGTAAGTTCGTTTAAGTTACATTAAGTAGTGTGTAAGCCTAGGGACGGATGACCTCAGCAGTTAGGTCCCATAGTACATTGCCACAAATTTCCATAATGAACAAATGCAGAACTGCATATGAACCTACTAACAAAGTCTGACTGGCAATAGCACGAACTACTTTTATTTTAATTAACTATCACACAGAATATCGTGATTTGAAACAGTACTGATTACTATGGGCTTAAGAAATTTGCACATTAAGTTACTCTATACAAACAGGAAGTACAGTTACTGTTTATAATAAAAGTTTTGGCACAGAATAAATGATTTTACTGGTTGCTACACTTGCTCAGAAAGAGCGTTTACTTTCATTTATCACATAAGTCAAGTAGCTTATGGGGCTCCTTAAACTGGTATGGTTTGAAGAACCATCATCAATTGTAAATGGCAACACACAAAATTAAGAAAATAGCAAATACCTTTAATAACAACTTTAAGTATATTGTATAATGTAAAACTAGTCCAATAGTTAGCAAGGGGACCTAGAAACTAGTATCTCATTGGATTCAAAGTCAAACTGACTTTGTAATTGACTGCTCAATTTGAAAAACCACTTTAAAACAACATATACAAAGAAATAAACAAATAAAACTTTACAAACCTGCTCAAAGTGAAATAATACTACCGTCTTTTTATAACTTTTACTTACAGGCAGCTATAAGAACTTTGTTTCCCTCATTGTTTATTTCAACGGTGGCTTCTGATTTAATGAAAAGCTTTCCTTATGAACACGCTTTGGGAAACTTTAAGATGAAAAAATTATGTGCAGTAAATCATTTACTGCTGTACAGAAAACTAGCCAAACTTCATACTTCACAAAGTTAATAAAAACTGCAAAATGTTTTACTGTCAAAAATGACAGTTTAATAAAAACAAGACACCCGGACTTAATGCACTTGGAAAAGACCCTGCCTAGCGATGTGATTGGGGATAATCAAGGGTGTACATACGTGAGTTATGAGTTCCACAATAAGTTATTATTCAATACATAATACCTGGTCCATTGGATGTACATATTTAGACAACAGGTCTGCAGAAAGTGGTGGCACTTGTGGGAAATTATAGTGGCTGCAAAACTGGCGGTAAAGTAACCATGGTTCTTGATGTTAGCCACGCCCTGATATAACTCTTCTTGGGGGTCTTAAATTTAACAGAACAGGGCCAATAGACAACTTTATATTCCATCTGAGGCTAATTTACATACTCTCAAGCTCTTCTTGCCTCATTTTATACATCTAAATTAACCACAACAGCTGACCAAAGCCATTAAACTCAGGCTGCTTCCTCGTGTATGGTGACAAACGTTTGACGGAACATATTACACACGATTTCTTAAATTAGTTGCCACTTGCCAATAATATCCCCCCATTCTGCTATACGCATTTAAGTATATTTAATACTTGGTTCTTCAGCCACCCACCACAAAAAGGTGCTTCTTTTGGTACCTGGTTTCCGTGCTAGTCATAGACAAATAACTTTGTACTCATTCCTGCTGTATTTTTTAACGTCAACCAAGCTGCATACACCTTTTACGGACTGGGATTCAGCATGTACCGCTTCTGCTGCATTTGAATGGGATATCCTACTTGCTGCATATTGACTTTCAGTCGGTATTAAGGGCAAGGTAAAAATCTATGACGAGAATTTTGATTTCTCATCATTTTTCATTACATGTGTACTGTTCAGAAATGCTTCCTGGTGTTTTAAAAGCCTGATCTTGAACCCTTCTTTCACACTTTCATTACTCTTTTCAATTCCTTTCTCATATTCCTTTGTTTGACACTCTTGTTTCAATAATGTTCCTACTATTCTTTTCTCTTTCTGAGTTAATCTCATTTTTACTGGATTCGTATTGAAAACATTCGCTTATCGTCATGCGGTGTCCATTTGGCCCTTCTTTGCAAGGACAATTAGCATTGTTTGACTTGATATTATTCTCCGTACCATTTACTTTAACGATTATACTGCCCTTCTCTAACTCTAAACAGATCCTTTCCTATAATAAAACTGGTAACATTGCTCTAGTACCATCATATCAATAATTCTCACTACTTTTTCTTTATTCTTCATTTCTACTAATACTTATCTCTTTATTTTATGGGCATCTATGACCTCAAGTCTCTGCTCTGGTAAAACTGGCACACTACCTTTACCTACCATTGCTCATGAGAGCCTCCTTTTACAAATGCATCCGACCTGCTACTGATTCCGTGGCCACAACTGTTTCAATTCCACTAACTTCACCCTCACACTAAAGTGATAATTCTATTTACTATCATTTCTTATTCCTTTCCTTTTATCCATGGTTTTTCTCTCACGACCATTTCATCATGTATTACAACGAAAATTTGAATTCCTGTCTACGTCCTCTCTTTCAAAATACTGTATCATGTAAATGTCAATCCTGATTAGCGTTTCCTTTGTCACATTTATTGATTTATTTAAACTCATGAAAACGTGAACCCCTTTGTTTCCCACTTATTACTTTCCTAGGGAAATCTTCGCTATAACTTCCATTCTCGTTTATAAAGACATGGATTCCGTGATTATCTTTCTTTGATTTCCACCTCACGCTCCTCCAACCGCTTCCTTTCGTTGCTTTTTCTGGCAGAGTAATCACCTGATATGAAGCGTCCAAAGCATTCCCATTTTTATTTGCATGGGGTACTTTTCTTTCAGTAGCGAGCTTGTGGAAATAACCTATTTCTTCTTTGTTAATATTTCCACTATGACTTCCTATTTCAGCCCTAGTTTTCAATTTTTTATTTAATTCTTCATTAAAATCACTTACCTCATTCTGAATACGAGCTACTTTCGCCTTCACTTCCTTCGCAAATTTCTTAACGGAATCTGCTTTAATAATTGGTGTGGTATGGATTGGCTCACCTGTGGCTACGTTACTATTTACATCCGAAGTTACATCAGAATTTCTTGTGGCATGTAGCACTGATTAAACCCGTTCATTTGGAACTAAATGATTATTCACATTAGAGGCTGACCTGTTACATTCCTATTCACCATCGGTAACAGTTCGTAAAATATTAATAATACTCTCACTTTCTTTTATATTTTTATTAGGTTCCACCTGAAGATTTTACCTCGTACTCGCTCTGCTTGCTAACCCACTCTTCATTAAGTATTTTTATGGCCTATTTGTTCGTTACCTGAATGATTTTCCCTTGTGTCATCGAACTTCTGATTAACATCCTTAGAAAATTATTTCATTTTGTTATTAGATGCATATAATTTATTGCTAGTTTTCCGTCATGTCATCCATCCTATATTCCTAGCCCTCCTTAAGCTTCACTGGTAAGTTTAAGATACTAACATTTTCTTCTGGATCTATGTTTCCTTGAGCGATACTCCGAGCTGCGTTTTCTACTAAGTTACTCAGCCGGCCGAAGTGGCCGTGCGGTTCTGGGCGCTACAGTCTGGAGCCGAGCGACTGCTACGGTCGCAGGTTCGAATCCTGCCTCGGGCATGGATGTGTGTGATGTCCTTAGGTTAGTTAGGTTTAATTAGTTCTAAGTTCTAGGCGACTTATGACCTCAGACGTTGAGTCGCATAGTGCTCAGAGCCATTTGAACCATTAAGTTACTCATTCTGACCTTTTCCCTTGTCCTACCGCTCATAAGCGGCATATCCTTATACGTATGTATTTCCAAATTTGTTATTTACTCTTTCTTATATCTTTTAATAACCCAACCAGTGGTCTATGGAGAGCGTCTTTGATTAGTGATCAAAACGACCTCCGTCCTGGACTCGAACCTAGCAACAGCTTGCACTTGGAATAAATGTCATCAGTAGTGGTGGCCGAAACTACTGGTATGACAGCCCCCGTTATCTGCCCATAGCCTCGTCAAAAAGGGCGGAGGAGCGGGTAGGATAAGGTGCAGGATTGGTAAGCAGGGCACATGGGCTGCTGGAGTCAGTGGAATGCTGACCCCAATTGAAGATACAAAAATTTATTTTCACCACATTAATCAAAACAGAGCACTGGCAACAACAAACAATGATTAATTAATATTTGCAAATGGCGATGATCTATACCGATTATTCAATTGTATAAAAACAATGAAAATAATTCAAGAAATTTTAAAGAAAAACCGCCTTATGGCCCCAACTTTAAATTAATAAAGAAACTACTTTACACAAATATAACTAGCATAGCTACAGATCCGTGCTCACTGGTCAATTATCAGGCCTTCTGAATAAGAAAAATGTCTGCCCCCGGTAACTGTGTGGTAGCCGGCACGGTAACTGAGCGTGTTCGCTCAGAGGGTTAGCTGTCCTCTGTAATAAAAAAATCTGAGTTAATGGAACAACGACGAGCTGAAATGGGTGTCTTGCGACGTCCGCCCAGAGCAGATACAACGAGCGAAAACGAACAAAATGAGATTTTAAAAAAAGTGGTCAGCGCGACAGACTGTCAATCATACGGGCCCGGGTTCGATTCCCGGCTGGGTCGGAGATTTTCTCCGCTCAGCGTCTCGGGGTTGTGTTGTCCTAATCATCATCATTTCATCCCCATCGACGCGCAAGTCGCCGCAGTGGCGTCAAATCGAAAGACTTGCACCAGGCGAGCGGTCTACCAGACGGGAGGCCCTCGTCACACACCATTTTATTTAATATGAAAAATAACAATTTGTAAAAGCTATTAGGTTTCAAAAAAATACTGAAATAGCAATATCTCATAAATACTTGAATCAACTATAATGGAAAACATTCGGCAAAACTATGTTAATGATAGCCTGAAATATCTTCACAGGAATCAGCACTTTCTCAACGTTTGGCGTCCACATCGGCCGCGCGTCTGAATTGCGTGCTCGAGAGCTCAAGTGACAACAACAGGCAGGAGGGCCTGCGCACACCAATAATGGCTTCTAGAACACGCAAACCCAGTATTAATACACAGTTCACTAAAGTACTAAAACCAACAGCCAAGCACTGGGTAGCGCCAAAAGCAGGGAGAGATGTTAAACGTTATAGTGTGACAACCGCAGTTACTATTAAAGTAAAAGTTCATTAAACAATTTCCAAATACGTGAAATTTCACTTAAAGGATTTATAAACTACAACTAGCTCAAGGTGACAATGACCTGACGATCCGCACATAACCTCGAATACCAAAGCACCGTTTGAGGGAACAAAATTGTTACTATTATAGTTGCCAACAAAAAGATAGTTGGCAACTCCAATTTAAATTGGCGGCTGAAGTTTTATACAGAGAATAAACTTTCATTCTTTAAATTGACCACTTAACGTATTAACAACAATAATAAAAAAAGAAATCGCCGAATATCGATCACACTTTTAATGCAACGGAACCAGGGCACGGCGCAGTTACATGGACTTGCAATACCAAGTATCCCGGTTCCACGTCCAAGTGGTTTACGGAATGACTAGCGAAAATCAATGTTGCTACTCGGAGCAGTGACATCCAAAAGTTCCACCACAAAATGGCTCACTATCTAAAGTTAGTCCAGGAGCTCGCCGTTAACGACAGGGTAAACTTCCGCGCTCTCCTCAGGATCCGAGATAGACACGACTCTTAAACAGAGCGCGTGTTGACGGGTGACTGCTTCTGCACTCCAGTTCCGCTCACCGCCAGACTCAGGCGCCGGAATGTCAACATCGTGCGTCCTCGCAGTACACCAAGTGCCGACTGACTACTTGCGATGTCCCGTGCTCTGTCACTGCTGCCGACCGGGTATCCGTCACTGCCGCTTCCGAATCTCTTCACCTCGCGAGCCGCTAGCCAACCAGGACGCTGCAAAGTGCGTAACTTCGACAGAGAAACTATCCTGCCAAGAGTATCACAGGAAGTCACGGCTCACTCTCTTTCCCTTGAGATGCGAAATTGACTCTAAAATGTGGAAGAATCGGTAATGATCAACGACATGAGCGTGTAGAGAGCAATGGAAGTAAGTTTCGTGATGAGCTCTCCATTGCAAAAGATTCCGGACTAGTCCCCTATTCGGATCTTCGGAAGAGGACTGCCAGTGGCGAGGTGACCGTGAGAAAAAGACTGAATAACTAACGAAGGGATAGCATTCTAGCATGGAATGTCAGAAGTGTGAACGTAGTAGCCTAAGCCTCGGAGGCATGCACTGGATATACACCGCGGTGGTTAGACCTAGGATCTCCCACGGGGCCGTAGTGTGGTGGAAGAAGGTAGAACAGCGGGTTGCAGCTAAGGAGCTTACTAAGGTGCAGAGACTGGCCTGCTTAGCCATAACAGGCGGAATTAGCAGCACACCATCCGCTGGGATGGAAGCAATGATGGACATACCTCCACTACACCTTCGGCTCAAAATGTAGGCAGCAGATGTGGCATACAGACTTAAAACTGGCAAAAACCGGATCTCATAGAGATATCCAGAATCACGCACTAACATAGTGAGTGAGGTAAATATAGGAATGGCTGGAGAAATACCAGACTACTATATAATAACTCCCAACTGCTTCACCAAGCCGTACAATATAACAATTGGAAGCAGGGAGCTGTGGGAGAAACCTGTTCGACACCGTACGGGGGACATTGCTTGGTTCACCGAAGGGTCGAAATCATCAGACCAAGGCGTTGGGGAAGGGGTGTACTGGGTTCAGCCAAGACTGGAGGGTATCATCTCTCTAGGAAAATTGGCCTCTGTATTCCAAGCTGAAATTACTGCAATCAGGGCATATGTGGAGGAGAATATGCGCAGGTGCTACAAGGACCACAGCACCCACATCTATTCAGATAGCCAGGCAGCCCTGAATCACTGGAGCTCCTGCAACGATATCTAAGATCGTTGCAGAATGCCAGAGGGTTCTGGTGGAGCTAGGGGGAAGCATTAGGGTACACCTAGTGTGGGTCCCTGGGCATTCAGGAATCTGTGGCAATGAACAAGCCGACAGATTGGCCAGGATCGGGGCAACGACTCCATTTATTGGACCGGGATCTGTCTTGGCAATCACCAAGGCTATGCTCAGACTGGAACTACGGAACTGCCTTAGCAGACAGCATGTAGAATATTGCACCAAGGTCCATAAACAAAAACAGGGTAAGGTAATGATGCCCAAGCCATGCTTTAAAAGAAGCTCTGTAATCCTGGGATTGAACAGGAAAGAGCTCAAACTCATGACTGGACTGATGACCTGCCATGGGAATTTCAAAAAACACATACACGCAATGGGTATAACGGAAGAAGACCCTAAAAGTAGGATCTGTGATGAGGGTGACGAAACTGCATCACACCTAATCTTCGAGTGCATGGCTTTGGAGAGCAAAAGATACAGAATCTTCGGGACAACTAGACCTGAAGAAATTGTGTCTAACAAAAAAACTGGTAAAGGGACTCCTTGCAATATTTAAGGGCATTGATTGGCGTTACCAGCTATAAGGGAGCGATACCACACAATGAACTCGGTTTCGGTGCGGGCAGTAGCGGGTTGGACCAAAGCCGTTTCAGCTTCCCTGTCAAAATCAAATCAAATCAAAGTACCAACAGCAGCCGAAAATTATATAACTGGATTAGGATTCGTTATGAGTGGGAAGGTAGAACAGAGAGTGACTTACTATGGACTGTTTATTGGTAGGTTGTTCCGATCAGAATCGACAGCAAACGAACAACAACAATGATATTTCAGGACACATGCCGACATCGCAGACAGAATATGATGACACAGAGACAGTACATGAGGATAATGAACGGGGTAATTCATTATATAAAGGCAGCTGAACATGTAGTAGTCATGGGCGATTAGAATGCTGTTAAGAGAAGGAGTAGAAGAAAGGGTAACGGGAGAACATAGGCTTTGTAGTAGGCATGAAGATTAGACAGACTAACTGAGCTCTGCATAGCTAGTAATAGCGAATACTTTCTTCAAGAATCACAGGAGGAGAAAGATTTGAGTTGCATTACATAAAGGTCAGGCAGAGATTTCGAAATTAGATACTGGGTAGTAAGACGTAGCCTGGAGCAGATACAGACTTATATCACAGTTTAGTAACGATGAAGAGCAGGCTGAAATTTAAGATACTAGTCAGAAAGAGTCAATGCGCAAAGAAATGGTATACGAAAATACTAAAGGACGAAGAGATACGCTTGAGACTATAAATACTGCGTTAGTGAATAGCTCATCAGGTGGTTCGGTTGAAGAGGAATGGACATCTCTAAAAAGCGGAATCACAGAAGTTGGGAAGAGAAAAATAGTTACAAGGAAGGTAACTGCGAAGAAACCGTGGGTAACAGAAAAACACGTTACTTGGTCGACGAAAGAAGGAAGTACAAAAACGTTCAGGTAGATTCAGGAATACATAAATACAAGTCACTTAATAGTGAGATAAACAGATAGAGCATAAAAGCTAAAGCAAAATGTGTGCATGAAAAACGTGAAGAAATAAAAAAAATGACTGTCGAAAGGACTGACTAATATAGAAAATTAAAAAAAAACCTTTGGTGAAACTGAAAGCAAGAGCGATAACATTAATTGTGCAATGGGAATTTCACTGTTAAATGCAGAGAACTGAGCGGGTAGGTGGAGAGACTGCACTGACTGCCTCTATGAGGAGAGGACTTTTCTGATGACGTGTTAGAAGAAGAAGAAGAAGTAGAAGTCTTTTTGGACGACTCATTTTTCTGTGTCATCTGTCCTCTGATTGGTTTAATGCAGCTCGCCACGAATCCCTCTCCTGTGGCAACCTCTTGAGTTCAGAGTAACACTTGCAACCCCTGTCCCCAATTATTTGCTGGATGTATTCCAATCTGTTTTCCTGTGCCGTTTTTATTCCCTGTGTGCCATGGAAGTTATTCTCCCTGATGTCTTAAAGTAGTCCTGCCATCCCGTCCTTTTTTCTCGTCAGTGTTTTCCCTATATTCCTTTCCTTGCCGATTCTGCGGATAACCTACTCATTCCTTACCTTACCACACCACCTAAATTTCAACATTCTTCTATAGCACCACATCTGAAATGCTTCGATTCTGTTCAGGTTTTCCCACAGACCACGTCTCACTACCATACAATTCTGTGCTCTCAACGTTCGTTCTCAGAAATTTCTTCATCAAATTAAGGCATTTGTTTGATACTAGTAGACTTCTCTTGGCCAGGAATGCCCTTTTTTCCAGTGTTAGACTGCTTTTAATGTCCTCCTTGCTCCATCTGTCACGGATTATTTTGCTGTTTAGGTAGCAGAATTCCTTAACTTCGTGATCACCAAGCCTGATGCTAAGTTTCTGCTGTTCTCATTTCTGATACTTCTCATTACTGTCGTGTTTCATCGATTAACTCTCAACCGATATTCTGAATTCATTAGACTGTTCATTCCACTCAGCAGACCCTGTAGTTGTTCTTCACTTTCACTGAGGATTGCTATATCGTGTACCAATCTTATTGCTGATATCCTTTCACCTTCAATTTTAATTTCACTCTTGAACCTGTCTTTTATTTCCGCCACTGCTTCTGCAAATGTATGTATTGAACAGCAGGGGAGAAAGACAAGATACCTGTCTTAAACACTTTTTAATACAAGCACTTTCTTCTTCATCTTCTACTCTTATTTTCAATCTTGGCTCTTGTGCACGTTGTGCCAGGGCTGCTTGGAAAGTAAGGTCCGATCTGTCGCGAAATGAAAACCACATTGAAAATCAAAAAATTTCTATTCGCCACACTTTCCAGCTATCTCTCTAAATAGTCGCCGCTCAGACTTGGGCATTTGTGGTGGCATTGTGCAAACTTTCCTGTACTCTCGTCACAGAAAGCAGCCGCCTGTGCTTTTCACCAATTCACTACACTGGTCTGCCTTTCATTGTTTGTGCCAAAATGTTGTCTTCGTAGCCACTGGTTCACGTGAGCAGAGATGAACAACTGAAGTAGCCAATTAAGGGTTCTATTATGGGTGAACAAACACTTCCCAGTGCTACAGGAGCATCTTCATTGCCCCTGCAGAATGTGGCTGAAAATTGGCTTCAAGAAAGAAACGCATGACAGTTATGTTATGTGGGCTGCATAGCTTCAGGCGAAATCTCTTATCAGATCCACATACTTGGCGGGAGACACTGTTGTTTTAAACATTTCTACGTGATCACTTTACACTCTTAACTGAAAAGAGCAACGTGAAGTGATCGACAGGCACACTAAAGACACTGCTCCACACATCTACGCAAAGTTCCATCGGATTTTCAAAGTGGTTTCCATTTCGCACCTAATCGGACTGTGCTTTCCAAATACGCCTCGTATATTGCCCGTCTCTCCCTATAGTTTACCCCCTTTTTTCTCTGAATTTCTTACAACCGCCGCCATATGACATTGCGATCGCTTTTTCAAGATCGATAAATCCCTTAGTCTTGTTTCCATTATCATCTGCAATGTTAGAATTGCTTCTCTGGGCCCCCTATCTCTTCTATATTGACTTGCAGTTTCTTCTTCAATCACGTCATCAGACAAGTCTTTCCCCTCAGAGATAGGGGATCCTGTATTAGAATCTGAATTTGAAAGAGCTTCTCCCTGTTCGCCTGATTCGCTACAGCAGCTTCTGGTCCACTTGTCACCACTACCTTCGTGGGAAACAGCTTCCTACTTGCTTCCATCGTATTCTGCAGCGCTGCTTAAGGCAGCGAATTACTCCTGGTATCTGCTGAGTTCTAATAACATAAAATTTAGAAAATAAAATACATTCCAAAACAGTATGAACCTCACAGACAAGTATTGGCGAACACGTTGCTTAAAACATAAACTTTTGCACCCTGCATTCCAAGTTGACACTCGGAGCGGTGACTGACGGGTGCGACTATAAAAGCATTTCCCATTTACGGCCGTTCCCATTAGCCACTGCGCCCAGTGTCAGCTTGTTCTGCGCGAATAGTAGCTATGGAAGCTAGTATTGTGTTGTAGGGAGCTGTTTTCGCTTTATTCCCGTTGGAAGAGCTGTTAAGTAACCAGCTGGTAACTAGCGTTGGAAGGTAGATTCCTGTGGAATAATATTCTCACTTCCAAAACAGGAATTGATAGGCTCGAAACGTCGATCAAAGGTTACACTGCACTGACGAGACAGCGGCTGGTAGAATGGCAGCCATCTGAACGGCTGAAGCCAGTTCAAGGACCATCCACAATTCTTCGCTCAGTCAGTGACTTAACTGATTAATTATATGCCTTCCGCATATGCGCCGACAGTTTTACAATGTCTGTAATATTTGAAGATACCGATGACGTCGTAACATTCTCAAATTACTAGATATTGTCCTAAATACCGTTGAACTTGCTTGATTCTGTAATCGTGGACGGACAGTAGTGACAAATAACAGTAGAAACTACATCCGTCTTTTGCCCCAACTATCGCTTTTAATGAGAGATGCCTCTCGTGGTCAAAATGAGAACTGTCTCTGAAGCCAAAGAAATGCAAAGTGGAACGAAATGTTAAGTGATGCTTGTGAAATGTTTACAACGTCAAAAATGAGGAAATATATTGCCTAGACACTGGAACCATAAGGGTAACATATCCATAGAGATTACCATTGACTTGCGTGTTAGCTGCCTTTAGAAAACAATGGGTATTAAACTGCCGCATACACACAACTTTCAGTTTCTTCCTAATGATGATTGTTTCATTGCCAGCATGAGTTTTGATGAATTTTAATTAACTATTCTGTATTGTTCTGCGTTTCGACGTACTACAGTCATTGAAGCGATTAGGTGCTGATTAAATTTCGATACAGTTATTCATAATTTACACATCGCAGGCAGCCGAACGATCTATGTAAGAAAATGTAAGACGTCAGGATTATGATACATTAAAATACATAGCCAACATTTGCGAGAAACTTTCGACTTTGTAACGTGCTATACACAAAATTGTGCAATTCAAACTTTTTTACAAACTTCACTTTCCTGATGAAAAGGGAAAGGACAGAACTTCACAAAATAGGGGAGATCTGTAGCCCAGCAAATTTAATTCTCGTAATTGCCACTGAGACTAGTATTATTATTTTTTTTTACTTTCAATAGATTTAGGAAGAAGCATTAAAACACCTCAATTATTTAGTGCTTTTTTAATTACTGTTACAGCATAGCGTTCACGAAACAACTAAAAACCAGCTCTCGTGAGCGGTAGCAGCGAATAACGCTGTTCTTATCGCGAGAGTAGCCAAGTCCGAAGTCCGGCACTTAATTATGTAACGGAGCCAAGCGGCCCGGCTCGGCCGTTTCGCCCCAATGCGCTCGTTAGTTCCGACCCAGTTCACCAGATGCCACCACGCGCCAGCGCAAACCGTCTAATTAAGGCGGTGGCAGCGCTCGTGGGTGGGGCCGCCGTGTAGTTAAGGTCCGGGCGTGCGACGGCGCGAGAACAGCCAGGGACACGCCGTAAGGTTAGCCGGCGAGCGTCATTAACAATCTCGGGGAGGGGCGACGAATTAATGTAATTGGAGCAGCCATCTTACAGCCAGTACACCGTTTAGAAAATTACCTACCAGCTCTCCCTCTCTCTCTCTCTCTCTCTCTGTGTGTGTAATACACACACACACACACACACACACACGCACGCACGCACACACGCTATAATTTGTTCAAACATATTTGAAAACCCGTTTTTTATGATCGAACAAGTTCAGCTTGTGAAGCAACGCGAAGCCGGCAAGCACAGGTGAAACCTAGATCCTCTATTCCTTTCTAACCAGGCTTCAGATAGCAAGACTATGATTCAAACAGTGATGCATACAAGTAGATCGCCGCAAAATTCTGGTAACCTGCTCTCCGTTGTATAACACGAAACGTATAGCCCCTTATACACACCTAGCGGTTATCAGGCATGTTCTGGCCTTTGAAGTAACTTAAAGACAAAATTAAAGAGGGAAATACAGTTTTACAAGGAGTCAGATCAGTGATGTGTACTTCACATGCGGAACCACTGTCAAACGTGGAAGCAGCTATAGATGCCACAAAAAATATCGTAGAAACTACAATGGATTTAAACCAGAAACTTCGGATTCATAGCCTAACACTTGCCCACTTAGCCACTGATCCACAAAAAATTAGGAAAAGTCGTGCTTATACAAATGGGGACTGACAGTCTTTCTACTCGTGTATCAAACGCCAATGAAATGGGAGGTGGGCACGAATGAATTACAGACATTGGCTGTGAATGGGCATTGATAGAAATTAATGCAGAAAGTTGAAAACTTGTGCTAGACTGTGATTCTAACCCCAGTCTCCTGCTCACTAGGCAGATGCTCTGACCACTAAGCAATCCGGGAATAGTGGTCATTGTAACTGCACAGACAACCCTAGCACACCGCTCATCAGACCCAAATTCTCAGTTTATCCACACACCGCTAATGTAGTGCCCCTTCCCCAAGGTGTCTTTTTCTTTTGGATATGTCCGAAAGAATAGACAACATAGGCAAGGGGCACTATGTTTGGAGCCGGCCGCGGTGGCCCAGCGGTTCTAGGCGCTTCAGTCCGGAACAGCGCGACTGCTACAGTTGCAGGTTCGAATACTGCCTCGGGCATGGATGTGTGTGATGTCCTTAGTTTAGTTAGGTTTACGTAGTTCTAAGTTCCAGGGGACTGATGACCTCAGATGTTAAGTCCCATAGTGCTCAGAGCCATTTGAACCATTTTTCAACTATATTTGGAGGCGAGACAACATATATATGAAGTGGATGAGGATGGGGAATTATTCAAGTATACTACATACACTCTCCCACAGACTCACGGTGGTTTTCCGTGTACACATATGGGTGTGGGTGTACTATCAGTACCATGCACAACTCATGGTTTCTGTATCTGAGAAGTCTGCTACACTTTTGGCTCGTAATTTTAATGCCAGGGCACTCTAAAATATTTACGGACTGTGCCCCCTTTCCTTTTGAATAACACGCTGACGTATTACTTCCCGACACTTCAGCATATTTATTTATGATATGGCATATATTAATAGTTTTTGAAGCGCAGGAATGACTACAAACATGCAAAGAATGCTAAACTACTATGTAGCAACGCTTCAACATAGCTCTCCTCGATACTGTATTTTAATACAAATAACAATATCTATAGGCGAATATCAAGGTCTTATGCACAGGGTCTAATGGATATAAGTGCAGGTATTTCTGTTGATGACCGAGGACGGTGTACTGAACAACATTGCGGCAATATTTACGGCATTTGCAGACTAATGAATACGGCTAGTAATATGTTTTTACGTTGTATAGTACCTTCAAGTAAACGTGGCAAGAGCAAGCCATTAATGCTTGTTCTTCCCTGGGCTGCAGGCCCGGTGTTTAAACGTAGACGCGTGGATGCAAAATGGTAAGTCCATATTGACAGACGTAGTCCACTTAGAGGTGCAGTTGCGACTATGCAGGAAACATCAGGTCGTAAAGTTTGTGACTCATTTGTGGGAAGACTGTTCGACGCAGGGAAAAAGCGACCAATACACTGATGTGTGTACGCGTACTGAGGTCCACATATAAAAATATCTGAACTTGTCCCAGTTACATCCTGCATAATTTAGCACACCGCTCGTCACTGACAGGAAATTTCCTAACGATCCTTGTAGGCATGTGTGGGACATTTGATATTAAATCAGCAACCATGCGTCGTTGAGCACCATAGTCACAACACGGTGATGAAGATTTACTGCACTTGTCGAGAGTGTCTGCACATCTTCCACGGCCAGCTCGGATGAGATTCAGAGCAGCTCTAATCATCCGAGGCTGAACAAATCCATAGGGCTTCTCCTGGGTGCGTGACAGCTTCAGGCAAAGTGGAATACAGTTATGTTATTTCTTTTTTTTTTTTTCAGCAGCGTCTCCATTCGCCGATGGTACTGAATTCCGCTTCAGCAAGAATACTAGCAGTTATATGAATGTCATGTATCGATCTCGATCTTTCTCGGCCCACGGGGAACGCGTCATTCGATATTGGAATGTCCACTGATTCGGCTTCATGCGGACTTGTATCGTTCCTGCTGAAATTGTCCACACTGTCAGCGGAGTTGCTGCAGAGCCTGTAAAGACACAGCGCTCAGTTCTGTGCTCACGAAACGGTCGAACCTGCAGATGTTCCACAGATCTCTCCCACACGTAGCTTTGAATATAGGAGTACGCCACGTCAGCGCACAAATAACGAAAGTACTTTGAGACGTCCTAATATCTCATGATATCGCCCTACCCAAGAATTTCGCACAAAACGATGGAGTACCTAAAGGACTCTCGATCAGTCCGATACTCTTCGATATGAGAAGACAAAGAAGAACTACAAAATGTGCTGAACAGACTCAGGTCATGCGCCCTGGAAAATGACCTACAAATAAACCACGAAAAAACCGAACAGATGGTTTTCAGAAGAGGTGATAAATTCACACAACTGGTCCTTCAAAATAAACCACTAGAAGTGGTACCACAATACTAAATTTCGGAGATACTCTGCAAACACTGACATCGTTTAACAGCATCCAATAGCTTCAAAAAAGGGGAATGAAAATATTTAAAAAAGCCATACGAGCAATAACAACTTATAGGATCCACATAATCTGGGACGAATTAAAAGTAAACGACTTCGCAACATTGGCAAAAGTGAAATCCCCTTATATGAAACGAATTCTGGGCATCGGGAAGACAATCGCCTGCAAGACTGGCTTATGTCTTAACGAAAGAAACCTTCTTCATAGAAGACAAGAGAATGTAAATTCTCCTGTCAGGCACCACAAAAGCACGTGCCAAATACTCGTAGAAAAACGCAGTTGTATCAAAGACTTCCACACAACCGGTGCCATAATGATGGAATAATGGGAACAGAGGTGTAGTAACACAATACACAACAAATGGTTTTCACCACAAGTTCTGCCAAAACAAGAGATTCTACCATCCGAATGGAAACTGTGTGTGTGAACTGTGCAATGAACACTGAAATATATCACGCAAAAAACTGCATAAAAAGACCAATGTCAGTTATAAAACTACGACTAGAGGAATTTACTCAGTTTTGTATTTGTATTTGCTTTGTATGTGAAGAGCATACGGGAAAACCGGGTAAGTTACATATTGTACATTTAAAAAAAAATATTGTATATTTCTCAGGAAGAGACATTTAAACTTTCAAGACTTCAAGAAGTACATATGATACTTCAATCGAATGTGATTAATATAACTTTAATGCCAAATTCAATGATTGTGGAGGATGTACATTAGAAAAAAATCACAGTTGAAATTATATGATAAAATATCAATAAATGCAAAGGAAGCACATCTTTATCCCGAAAAGCACGTGGTAAATCCATCACTTTTTGGTAAGCTTTTGTCCGTTCTTTGTGTTGTTTAGCACTGGAAGTTTCATTTTGTTGGTCTTTTATTTTAGTTCGTTATGTGGTAGACGGGAAAAGATATTTCTTAAGCCTTCACCACAAAACTGTTTAAGTTCTTGAAAGGCTACATATTTTTCATAAGGTATTGGCACGAGTTCTGAAAGAATACCCCAGAATTATTTTCAAAACAATCGTGATTTACGTTTGAAAAATTTTCATATTACGAAATACTTAGCATTATATGCTTGAGGCGGCAGTAAGAATTTTTCAGGACCCTGCCGTTGATACCCAAACTCAACGTCTACTTGTAGACCAACAGAATGCTTCAATCGTACTGGTGTTCAGGTTCCACTGTAAATAAACGTGTATTTGGACAGCTTATCTTCCTTCACAACCAGATCGCCTTTTAGCTGCCGTGTCTTCAATGACTGCTTCAGTTTGTAACATACTTTTAAAAAGGTCATTCAGTTTCGTGTACTTTATTATTGAGCAAGAATGGCTTTGCAAGGTCTTGGAGTCACTCTTGCCGTTTGAGAAGCGTGAATCCCGGTCTTTTGGTAGCTCTCAAAAACCTTTCTTTTTACTAGACTAAAGTTTTTATCACATTCCATGTAAGAGTGTCCTCCTCTTGGAAGTACTATTTTGACACTGGCTAATGTCTTACTTTTATGAAAGAGATAGGACGTTATAAACACAGCATAGTTCTTATGCTGTCCTGAGCACGGATCACAGAATGTTACAAGAACCATAACTTTTGGATCAAGGATTTCACTTACTTAATTGTGCAAAAAACTAATAACTTCGTGCGCTCCTTTATTCCTTAAATCTTCAGTGTAAGTGTGAAATATTTTATCACTGTTGGATATTTGATGAATGTTGTAGCAGTAAAAGGTAAATCCTTACAAAAAAGTGAAGACTTTTGCAAACAGGTCTCTTAGTATCACTTCGTTTGATTCTTACAACGCATCGTAAAGAGCAATCTTTGGAGTTGGAATCGTCATGCCTAGGCCCTCTACGAGCAATTAATGTCACAGAAATTAAGCTAGTTAAATTGGAAGATTTGTCATTCCATTCACTTAACAAATTAAAGTTCTTCATAAGCTGTTCTTTTTCGTGGGGTTTGGATTTGTTCTAGACACTGAAACAGTGAACATTTACAGTCACTGCCTATCTCGTGAGACATTGCCCTAAGGTCCCTACAAACATTACCCTCTCTGTCATGTCTTTTTCTCTTTTTAGATGACTGATTAACAGACGGTTTCTCACCTTCATCCTGTGATGAGCCACACATTTTAAAACATCTAAGACGACCAAACTACTATCACACTTCACCCAAAACAGTATTACTATAGGGAAATAACACAGAGTGAAAAATTCAACTAATCATGTTTGCAGCCACAGTTCAACTGACCTAACAGACATATTGGAAATAGTTGAAGCAAGCCTTGGACTCTCCCCTTTCTTTGCGTGAAAAGAACGACACAGAACTTTCTTTACATTGGCACTAAAAATAAAACTCTCTGTGTATCGGTACCTTGCAAGTTATTTGAAAGTCATTTTAACTACCTTGTAGTACCGATGGCTGCCCATCAGAATCTGCCATAAACTCATTTTCTACTTAAATGAACTTACTCCTTTATCTGTGTTGTATTTGCAGGCTTTGAGCATTTTCAATAATACTGGGACGTCGGGGTTATCAGCTATCTTCTTTTATTCACTGCGTACCCTCTGCCGCATACCCTCTGGCTGCTGCTAAAATTTCGAGGTAGATGTCTAAAGCCGAGACGCAGAGGAATCCACATAATATCGAATATCCCGACTGATTTGGATTTCTCACAAGTCATAAACTTTAGCACAACAGACTGTCCTAAAAATCACGCACTGCGCAGAGAAAGTTATTACGGTGTATCACACTACACTGCTTCGTAATACGTAAGTATACATAAGAAAACCACCAGATAGGGCATACAGGCTTTGCTGCATTATGTTTTTCATATTTTCAATTCTGAATTTGATATGTTAAAGGTTTTTGGTTTGGGTTCAGTGTAAGTTCTTACAACGAAACGGTGATATTTCCTTGACGTCGTTGGCAACGTGCTCTGGTTGGTTGACAGATGTAAACCGAGTAACCGCCATGTTGTTTCAACTGCTTGTGAGGCTAACTTGTCGTACTTGGTGGTTTTCGTATTTACATTTGCGTGTTACGAAAATATGCTGTTTAAGTGATACACAGTATTAAAGATCTCTCCAGGTGCAATGAATTGTGATATAGCTGGCTAGTCATTTTATCAAATCATATTGTGCTGTTTTCAAACTCAGAGTTCGCAAGTTATCCGTAAGACAATAAAGCTCACCAGAACTCAGGCCAATACTTTCGCTAAGGAAAACATTCTGATAACGCACTTTACCCCACGGCAAGCAAGAAAATTCTGAGCAACTGAAGGTGGTGTCACCTACTTTGTTTGATCATTTGTGAAAGCCTCATTACATGTTGTCACTTACGTATTCTTAGGCACTCTAACAAGACATTTGGAAACTTAGCTTTCCTTTCAATGCCAGCACCAAAAATCCTTAATGCCATCGAACTTTAATATTTATCGTCGATTAATGACACACCCAAAGCACTATAGAAATATACAGACGGGATTCGAGACTGAAGATACAGCCATTCTGTTGTAAGCAGTGGTAATCATGTGAAGATTGACAGAAAACCTTTAGGCTCCACAAACAGAGCCTTTTTTCCACGCGGAGTGGCCGTGCGCTTTGAGGTGCCATATCACGGACTTCACTGCTCCTCCCGTCGGAGGTTCGAGTCCAGACTACCTACTACCTACCCAACAAAGTATGAACAGCTGTTAAGGAAGTTGACATTATTTAAACCAACGTCGTAACTATTTAACAGTGGCCTTGAAAGTTAACCCATTGGGTGACTTTATAAAAGATGATTGAGAATTTAGTAAAATTTCCTAACAACGTTTATTTTTCAAAATAAAAAACAGACATAAATTATAGTTATTGACTGAATATTGTAAACATCTAACAGTTGGGTTAAGAGAACAATGGACAAGGAGCATGGGTGGCAGAAGTGGGTCAATTAATCTGGCCCCAAAATACGTGGATAACGCAATCTGAATTGATCTGACGCTGAGCAGACTTTGATAATCTACAGAAGTTCCTCAAAATAGGTGCAGCTAAGAGCAAGTGGCGATTGAAATCTGTAAGCCCTGAGAAGGCAGGAGCAACAGTACGTTACCCTGTTTACTTCATGCGGCGATGTAAATGCCAGCTGGCGAAAAGTGCGCAACGGTGGCGAGATGCGGAGGCGGCACCTGTGAATCGACAGCGGCCACGGAAGAAATGCAAGTCTCGCGGTCTAGCGATCAGACAGAGGGATAGCAATTCACTCTCTACCAGAGCCCTGAAATCAACTTGTGACCTACCCGTTTGCTGGTCGTACCAAGGACCAAGTTGGCTCACTTATACGACAGATCGCACAAGGATACCAAATGTCGAGACTGGTAAACCAAACACGCATAAGTGTGTATTCGGCAAACGAGTAGTCCGAGACGTTTGAAGTCACACTGTCGGTACAGTAAGAAGTTCACCACAGACTCTCCAGTCTAGGCTATTTGCAAGTGAAGTCAGTCTCAGGACAGGTCCCAAGCACCAACCACACATGCCAGAGATGCTTCCAGACCGAAGTCCAGAAACCGAGTGCTTCACACCTCTCCAGATAAATTTCCGTATCCCGCAAAGTGCACGAACGATATCGCCTTCACACCATCTTGAGCGAATCACAGGGCTATAGAGGCGCTAAATCACCCCTCCTACACTACAGCACAAATACATGTCAAACTAGCATAAGAGTTAAGAAACCTGCATCTTTGGAAAAAAAAAGAAACCGCCAATTACTGGCTTTTTTAAGTTTTTGCAGGGAGGGAAGATGGTTTTCTCCGATGTCGTGTCGCTTCCCATGGCAACAAATGAACAGATACAATCTTAAAGATCTTTATCTAAATCATCTATGCCTTGGAGCATGTTAGCCCGAGCCATGAGGTGTAATAAAGATTCTATCTCTAAACGTTTCTCAGACTCCGTAGTTTCCTATACAACTGACACGACTGATGGAAGTGGGTCACAGGACTATTTGCAGTATCGGCGAATACGAAATCTTGTGAATTTTTATTAGGCGTGGCTCTGCACACAATGACCAGTTTACGATTCCACTGTGTAGACGTGTCCCTTCAGTCCATTGCCTCCAGCCCAGCCTTCTGCTGGTGCCACGGCAGGTAGCTCTGGATTGTTCTGCTGGAGACCTGTCTCAATTAGGGGCTGCCTGTATGGCTGTGGACCTGTCTGGCAAGATTTACTAAGGGACAGTCTCGCCGCCAATTGCTTTCAACTCGCAACATGCCATTTGTGCGAGCTCGGAACCATAAAAATACCTCATCCTTTTAGCGTCCTACCAGGCTCCATCAACATCTGTTCAAGCTGTTAAGTTTCTAGAGTCTCGGTGTGGGGGTTGGGGGGATTTAGGGGCTGTGGGAGGATGGGGTATGTAGTGGTGCGGTAAAGGTTGAACTCAGACTGCTTTGTTGCATAAGGTTGTAACAAAATCTTTAATAATTTTCCGTATATGAAAAATAGGTGAAAGAGTAACTTGTCCTCTCTCAGTCTGATAATTTAAATTTTGTAATGCACTATTAAAGAATATTTTTTTAATAAATAATTTGGGGCGGCTCTGCCTCAGGACCTCTAAGCACGACCTGCACCTGATCCACACACCATTTCTAAAATATCTTTGAGTGACTGTGCCGTGATTTCGTGAGGGCAAATTCAGTCACTTTCCATAAATATTTCCGAAAATTCTGATCTTTGTAAATACCTTAGCATCCTGTCTAGTTGAGAAACTGAAGATTGGATTTTATCATTTGTATTTCTTTCAATATCGTGTGAATTTCTTGTCACATATAAGTTTTCTAGGACCAAATTTTCCCTGCCAAATGATCGACAAATCTCAGTATTATTTCGTTTAGTTGATTTTTTTTTTACTGAATAACTGTACACGGGAAGTTTTATACAATTTAAGTGTCAACTATGGCATACATAAACATTTCTTAACTAACCATGATTATCTAACGCGTGGAAAGAAACACAGACATGAAGCGCATCACTGTTATTGTGATGCATTTCATTGCAGTAGGTGTGGGGGTTGGAGGTGGGGTATGAAGTGGCGCGGTAAAGGTTGAATTCAGAATGTTTCGTTGCATGAGACAGGATAGCAGCTGAATAAGAGAGATCAACTAGGGCCCTCAAGTTGCAGCAGGAGAGAGTGATGGCGGAACAATGGTTAAAGGAAGTGGGGAAGTGGAAACAGATACAAAGAAAAAGGGATCACAAAAAGAGAACATTACCTGACAGGTAAGAGAGTAACCGTGGAGGAAGTGTGGATGAACTATTGCACGAAGGACTGCGAAATAAAAATCAGGTCACAAACTTCTTCAATGTAAGCTATAGGGTGCTATACGTTCTATGTGTAAGAATTTTGGAAACGAGGATCATGTTGGAATAGAGGGTGAGACACAGACCAAGAGGAATCAAGGCTAGAGCAGTTCGAATGATTGTTAAAGGCAGCTTCGACAACAAACCATGTCGATAGAGGATTTGAGTCTGTTGCGCTGTGAATCCGTCAACGTGTAAACTAACTGCATCAGTTAGTTACCGACTCAAGCATGGGTTTTATTTCTTATGATGGAGCCTCGAGTCACTACTTACAGCTCACCAAGAAACGGAAGTTGTCTGGAAGTAGAAGCTATAAGGGGGCCGCTACAACTCACCTGTTTGAGGGCAGTACTGTTAATAGTGTAAGCTCATAGTTCACGTTATCAGGATCAAATTAAGTAAATATAACGTCACTGCAATAATAAAACATACCATCTAAAATTTCATTTGGAGTCCTCCAACCTTTCCGTGTGCTTCACATTTTTGTCAAGCAGTCTAGTTAATTCTAAATGTTGGATTCAGTATTCGACGTAAGACCTCTTATAACATGCATGAAATACTTACCGCAACGAATGTACGTAAATACGTATAATGCCTTGTTAGGCTTAACGTTCCAGTTTCACGGAAAGATGACCACCACCGGTATTAGATATTTTCATTGTATAAGTCACTGCTGACTAGTTTGGAAATTCATCTAGGTCAGTTGCACAGAGTCTGGGACTGAGGAACTTTACGCCACCACCTATCCTCTCCCTTGCCATCAGAGGAAACTCTTCTATCTCCGGTACTGAAATCGGCTGTCAGGTTATCCTCCATTCAGAAGGCTGTTGCACGCAGCGACTGTTATATTGACTTGTAAATAATAGATTTCAGCTATCAGTCGTCCTTTTGAAATTTTATTGGCAGATCTAGATTTCAGCTAGAAACTAGCCATTCTCAATGCACTATCATTTTTGATCAATGCATGTAATGATTGTTGCCGGCCGAAGTGGCCGTGCGGTTAAAGGCGCTGCAGTCTGGAACCGCAAGACCGCTACGGTCGCAGGTTCGAATCCTGCCTCGGGCTTGGCTGTTTGTGATGTCCTTAGGTTAGTTAGGTTTAACTAGTTCTAAGTTCTAGGGGACTAATGATCTCAGCAGTTGAGTCCCATAGTGCTCAGAGCCATTTGAACCATTTGAATGATTGTTGGTCGGGCTTCATACACAGTTCATTGAATAATCTAGATCTGCCAATAAAATTTCAAAAGGACGACTAATAACTGAAAGCTATTATTTACAAGTGAAATCGGCTAGTTACGACATGATCGCTACCGCAAAGCAAAAGTTGCTTACGAAAAAGTGTGACGAACACTGCGCAACAAAATTGAGGGATCGCTTTTTCGAAACCCCCTAATTGTCCTCCCTTCCGACGTATAAATTTTTAATTTGGCCCAAAGGTGCTTACGGCCTTCCTCTGTAACGGTGCAAAGTCGTGGTGCCCTGCGACGTCACCCTAGGGCTCGGCGACCCTTCAAACAGCAAGGTGCCGACTCATGCGAAAAAAACGCCAGGGCTCGGAAGTTGATGTTAGCTGTAAGATTGGTTTAATGATGTCACATTGTCACCAATCCTTACGACAGTTGTCCCCAACGCCACCATGGACGTGCCACGCGATGGGAAGGTCATCACGTACATACACTCTTACCCACATTTCACCCCTTCTCTTTACGGCTCTGTGACGGACGTCGGAACCGCGACACCCAGCGTTAATATCACGTCACTTTCTTATGGGTTACCGAGAAAAACATTTCAGGCACATCGCCGCTGAGTCGACAAGAAAAGGTTCAATGGTTCAAATGGCTCTGAGCACTATGGGACTTAACATCTGTGGTCATCAGTCCCCTAGAACTTCTACATCTACATCTACATTTATACTCCGCAAGCCACCCAACGGTGTGTGGCGGAGGGCACGTTACGTGCCACTGTCATTACCTCCCTTTCCTGTTCCAGTCGCGTATGGTTCGCGGAAAAACGACTGTCTGAAAGCCTCCGTGCGCGCTCTAATCTCTCTAATTTTACATTCGTGATCTCCTCGGGAGGTATAAGTAGGGGGAAGCAATATATTCGATACCTCATCCAGAAACGCACCCTCTCGAAACCTGGCGAGCAAGCTACACCGCGATACAGAGCGCCTCTCTTGCAGAGTCTGCCACTTGAGTTTATTAAACATCTCCGTAACGCTATCACGGTTACCAAATAACCCTGTGACGAAACGCGCCGCTCTTCTTTGGATCTTCTCTATCTCCTCCGTCAACCCGATCTGGTACGGATCCCACACTGATGAGCAATACTCAAGTATAGGTCGAACGAGTGTTTTGTAAGCCACCTCCTTTGTTGATGGACTACATTTTGTAAGCACTCTCCCAATGAAATCTCAACCTGGTACCCGCCTTACCAACAATTAATTTTATATGATCATTCCACTTCAAATCGTTCCGCACGCATACTCCCAGATATTTTACAGAAGTAACTGCTACCAGTGTTTGTTCCGCTATCATATAATCATACAATAAAGGATCCTTCTTTCTATGTATTCGCAATACATTACATTTGTCTATGTTAAGGGACAGTTGCCACTCCCTGCACCAATTGCCTATCCGCTGCAGATCTTCCTGCATTTCGCTACAATTTTCTAATGCTGCAACTTCTCTGCATACTACAGCATCATCTGCGAAAAGCCGCATGGAACTTCCGACACTATCTACTAGGTCATTTATATATATTGTGAAAAGCAATATCTAGTTATTGCGCTTGACCTTGAATTCGCACTTAGCCGCTGAGCGCTGAGCGAGGCTGGCGCGCAGTTCGAATCGTGGCGGGCGTTTGAATCCGGGCAACACGGGCCCTAGTATTACTAGGCCCGTGCTGCAGAAAAATTAACATCCGGTTGCGCAATGGCGCAGATAAGGCGCGCTGGCACCGACTTGGCGCGCCGAGACCGAAGTTGTGGTCGCGATAAGCGCTACTGGGGTCCAGTTGCGCCGCAGCACGGAGCGTCATTCGCTCTGCGAACGTCGAGGAGTGCGGACGCATAGCTCTGGGTGTCTCGCTGGGCGTTGGCTTGCTACGTTCACAGCCAAGTCGGCTGTGTGTCTGAGAAGGACTTTGAGGTTTTATTCTATTGAGACTATAACAGTACAAACAGAACAACGATTTTAATTGATTGCCGGCCGCGGTGGTCTCGCGGTTCTAGGCGCGCAGTCCGGAACCGTGCGACTGCTACGGTCGCAGGTTCGAATCCTGCCTCGGGCATGGATGTGTGTGATGTCCTTAGGTTAGTTAGGTTTAAGTAGTTCTAAGTTCTAGGGGACTGATGACCTCAGCAGTTGAGTCCCATAGTGCTCAGAGCCATTTGAACCATTTTAATTGATTTAAAAAAAAAATTCACGAGCGGTCTGGCGCGACCAATAACCACCACAATCAATAACTATATCAATCGAATAAATTGTTCTTTATTAAACTGTCCAGCCAAATCAATATGAATAGCTTTCAAACTGCGATACACAGGAACGCTGCGCCACCAGCGACGACGCCATGCACGTCGCCTAGGCATTGCTGTGGCACGTTAACACAAGTTTAGAGAATTATTGCTTATCAGCAGCGTAATCTCCATAAGAATAACACAGACCGGAAGTGATTTTTCTGCAACACGGGTCAAGTAAATATACCGGACGGGCAACAATCATTTAACAATGAAATCATTTAACAAATGAAATAGTTTTGTAACAATGAAACCTATATGAATCACCCTGACAAGGAGACCTCACTTACCGTGAGGCCATTCTCTAGGAAGGCCTTCGGCTGTGTGTCTGAGAAGCACTTTGAGGTTTTATTCTATTGAGACTATAACAGTACAAACAGAACAACGATTTTAATTGATATAAAAAAAAAATTTCACGAGCAGTCTGGCGCGACCAATAACCACCACAATCAATAACTATATCAATCGAATAAATTGTTCTTTATTAAACTGTCAAGCCGGCCGAAGTGGCCGCGCGGTTCTGGCGCTGCAGTCTGGAACCGCGAGACCGCTACGGTCGCAGGTTCGAATCCTGCCTCGGGCATGGATGTGTGTGATGTCCTTAGGTTAGTTAGGTTTAACTAGTTCTAAGTTCTAGGGGACTAATGACCGCAGCAGTTGAGTCCCATAGTGCTCAGAGCCATTTGAACCATTTTTAAACTGTCCAGCCAAATCAATATGAATGGCTTTCAAATAAGGCGTTTGTGTTAACGTGCCACAGCAATGCCTAGGCGACGTGCATGGCGTCGTCGCTGGGGGCGCAGCGTTCCTGTGTATCGCAGTTTGAAAGCTATTCATATTGATTTGGCTGGACAGTTTAATAAAGAACAATTTATTCGATTGATATAGTTATTGATTGTGGTGGTTATTGGTCGCGCCAGACCGCTAGTGAATTTTTTTTTAAATCAATTAAAATCGTTGTTCTGTTTGTACTGTTATAGTCTCAATACAATAAAACTTCAAAGTCCTTCTTAGACACACAGCCAAAGGCCTTCCTAGAGAATGGCCTCACGGTAAGTGAGGTCTCCTTGTCAGGGTGATTCATATAGGTTTCATTGTTACAAAACTATTTCATTTGTTAAATGATTTCATTGTTAAATGATTGTTGGCCGTCCGGTAACTAGAACTACTTAAACGTAACTAACCTAAGGATATCACGCACATCCATGCCCGAGGCAGGATTAGAACTTGCGACCGTAGCGGTCACGCGGTTCCAGACTGAAGCGCCTAGAACCGCACGGCCACACCGGCTGACTAACTAGAAAAGGCCTCAGGGGGTGGCTTAAAGGGCTTCAATGAAATCACCCCTTCCTCTAGGGCCTAGATTGCCAACATTTCGCTGTCGAAAACGACAGCTCGCCTTGCAATGAGGAATGGGAGGACGTTCTTGACAACGTCTGACACTTCCACCTTCTCCTGGCCGTTCCAAACCTGCTCTACAAGATCATGGGGCTGCAGTGCCATTAAACGTGACCTGACCTCTTTGAAGTGTAGAGCGACGGCAATTTTCGTTGTGCTATATAGGATGGAATCACCAGAGACAGTTCGAAATCATTCGATGGAATCTGAACATGATCCGAAGCATAAAAGCGTTTTTATGCTTTTTCATCCTTCCTTTTTCGCGCTGCCAACAGCCTTGCGGAAGTGGTGACACCGATCCCCGTCCGATTACCGAAGTTAAGTGCTGTCGGGTTTGGCTAGCACTTGGATGGGTCTTAAGAGCGCTTTTGACAGCCGAGGTGCACTCCTCTCTTTTGAGGCGAATTGAGGATCTACTTGGCTACTAGATGTAGCGGCTCCGATCAAATAAACTGACAGCGGCCTAGAGAGCGGTCTGCTGACCACACGCCCATCCACATCTGCATTCAGTGACGCATATCAGCTGAGGAAGTCACGGCATGCAGTCGGTTCCGTTAGGCCATTCGAGGCCTGTTGGGTCGGAGTTTTCCTTTTCACGCCACCCAGTGAGGTCTTTTCTTGTCGATTTTGAGCGGCGGTGAGTCTGAAATGTTTTCCTTGGCCACCCACAAGAAAACCGCGTGATTTCAATCCTGGGCGTCGTGGTTCTGACTTCCGTCACAGATGCGTCAGAAGAGGGGGTGAAATGTGGGTAATAGAGGATGTGAAGACCTCCCAACGTCTGACATGTCCACGGGGCCATCGAGCAGAACTGTGGTAAAATATGGTGCCAAAGTGATGTCATTAACCCACCTTACAGCTCACATAAACTTCGCACTTGTCGACATTTTGGTATTTGAAGCGTCGCTGATCCCGAGGGCGATGCCGCAAGGCGACTGCCACGTTTGTGCAGCATCGCAAAGGAAGGTTTTAGGCACCTTTGAGCCAAATTTCAAACTTAAGCGTCGGAAAGGAATACAATTACGGGGTTTCGAAGACGTGATCGTTTAATTGTGTTGCGCATTGTAGCACACTTCTGATGCAGTGTACAACAGAACACTGATCAACTACAGAACAATGATATCAGGAGGCCCCTTCCGCAGTTCCGAAGTTCGAGGCGATTAATATAGAACCTGTGAAGCGAGAAGTGCAGCAGACAGACTTTGGATTGACGCGCACTCCGCCCGCTGACTCAGTGACGCGGGCCCGGAGGCGTGGGACGGCAGCGAACAAAGCGTGTCGGCAGGAAATTTGATGTACGCTATTAGCCGGGAGCGGGCGCGCCGCAAATTCCATTCCGTCGGCGCCGGCGCGACACACACTGGGGCGTCTGTTCATTCGATTCACAAAGCAACCGGGAAGCGGGCGGAAGTTGTAGGCGGGCGCCATTCCCTGGGTCCATATTTCAGGCGGCGCCGCGTTCGACAGAGGCGAGTGGCGGCTGCCTGCCTTTGAGCGAGAGGCGAAGGGGACCGCCACTTGGCCTGTTTTAGTTTATTAGCTGCCTGTCGGCGAGAGGCGGGACAACTTTACGCCCCGGCACGGCGTCGCCACCTGCTTCCCAGCGGGGCGACTGACAGCTCCTTACGACGTGCGAGGCTGCGGCAGCGTAAAAAGTGAGCACACCGAGGAATGTGCAGTCGTGGAAGAAGGCGTGTTTTTGGAAGAAAGTAACAACATTGCACAGCCACTGCTAGAAGAAAGAAATCGAAGTCGCTTGCTCTGACGAGTCACAGTTAAGTAACAATCTTGTTGCCTCGGTGCTGGGCAAAGAACCAAATGGTTAGGCTCACAGACTCTCCACCTCAGCCTGCCATGGCGCTGAGAAGGGTAAAACCAAGTATTATATTGTTGCGCATCAGAACAGTATTCGGCCCAGTCACATTAACGTGCCAACGCTTATGTTCGACTTCAACATGCAATAACAACTCACAGACGGAACGGGCAGACGTCAGACAGTAGCAGTAGCATATACAGTGCGTCAAGGGACCTCGGTAAAGAGCGCAGTTGTGGTACTGCGGAAACGGAGCGATTTTTGACGTCCAAAAGGACATTATCACTGGCTCCACCCTCACATGTATCCCTCATCGCGTTCCACACATGTCATTTACCAGCTGGACAATGCATTACGTCAAAGATCTCGCAGAGTATGTTCATGTTTCGAAGAACACCAGGATCAGGCTTCCATACTCTCCTGACCACCAAACTCCCCATATTTAAATCCAATCAAGAAAGTGTGACCACATCGATCGGCCTGTTCGTGCCTCAGCTGGGAAACCTAGCACAGATGTCCACAGCACCGGAACACGGTAGATCTACCCCCTTTCCTGCATGTCTTCCAGCAATCTGCAGTGTAAAAGCTGGTTATTCTGGCTTTTGATAGGTGGTCACATTAATGTGATTTGAGAGTGTAATTAAGAGTATGAATAACATTCTGTTAGAACCAGTTGGGACCATGTTAACTGGAACACGTCCGCCAGGTACGCAATGGCGGCCTAACCAATGTCAACACTCGGAAAAACTGAAGAACAGTCACATAATGCACGAGAGAGGATACCAGAAATCCCTGATTCAGCTCTCAGATAACAGAGCGTAGCAGGCGCAACGCTCTTCTATAAAGAGGCTATGTGTAGTAACTTCACCTAAGGATGACAAGAGCGCCTTTCAGGCTACAAACTTTGCGCAGAGGAACGCTCCGAAGGTAAACCTAACGCCAGTCAAAAGTACTGACAAACTCAGAAAAAAGGTGCACATTCTATCACTCATAGGGGATAAATCACGCCATCAATTGCTACAAAACGCTGCCCTTCCCTCCACTCGCATTCAGAGTTAGGTCATTCCATCTGCATCACCGATGGACAGCCAGCTCTACTTGTTGCAGGATGCCCTGGTGAATGCAATTAAGTTTCTACAACGGCCGCAGCATTAGAGTCCACTGCTACAAGAATGCAACAGTACAGATGTGGAGAGAACTTTATCTCTGCTAACTGCACTCCTACTAATCACAAAGTGATTGAAAGTGAAGGCCAGGCCAGCGTTCCGTGGATGCAGAACCGATCTGCCCATCTGCAAGCTGTTCAACTTAGGATCAGGGCACTTGTGCCGCCATTCTCGGCCAGTACAAATAGCACTTTGAGGACTATATGCTGGGACACCTCTCGGGTTATCCTTTGAGTTTCTGTTGTGTCTTCCGCCCATACGCCGTCTCGACAACTGGCATCATGGGCATGCAGATTTCTAGGACCGAGCATAACTTTATCTTCACTCAGTGAGGACGCTGAGGCTCTGAATGACGTCCACAGACACGCCAGGATGCAGTGACGCACCAGCCAACAGACCCTCCCACTACAGCGCCGCAGCACTGACCTCCGGCAATGCCAGAGCCTTCGCCTGCAAATTCCTCTCCAGGCGCTGAAATGTTACTCTGCGCTTCCGTGCAATGCAGGCTCACTACAGCCGTAGCTAGGCAGCGCCGGGAAGAAGGCTGAGTGAACACAAAACTCTTGCTATTATGTGATCGTTAACTGAATGATGTCTCATTAGCGCCCCCGCTCTCGACAGGACTCCACCACTGCACCTCCGCTCGTCTGTCGGACGCTCACGTAGGAGTCCGCATCTGATGCGCTCCTAAAATATTAAGAAGTTTAAAAAAATTCTATATAGTCTGTTTTTCAGTCCCAGTTGCAACTGCGCAATTGGTACTCAAAAATAAATGTAAATACATTTGCTGAATTTTATTGCAGCAGATGTGTCAGCTGCAATGATGTTAATAAGTTGTTGAAGAAAACTCAGCCAACCAGTTTGCAAGCCAAAGGTTCATTTAGCCCTCAACCTAGGTTTCGATATTTCTATAAACATCTTCTTCAGAAAGAGTGTGGCACTTCACCCACAGGGGGGCGTTTTAATAATAATCTGGCTCAGCCTATTGCATATTGATCTACCGGAGAGCCGCTATTTACTGTTACTAATGAAGGCAGATGGGAGTTTTCAGTAGCATGAAAGCTAGATTGGTCCTTTAATTGACATGTCGCAGCAGGCTTCGAAAACAGATGTGGGTAAGCTGTATTCTGATTTCTCCACAAATTGGTAGGTAGATTAAAAATGAATATATGAAACCTATTAAATAATTTGTCCTCTTTCTTATCGGACATGATCCTTGTTGGTTGTACTTACAAAAAAAATATATTGTCCAAAATATTCAACCCGACCTAACAGGTGCATGGCAAACGAAACTGAAAAGATACAAAAGCCTCGTGTGTAGGCCTGGAGGCGCAGCATAACGACTATCCACTGACCGCCACATAAGACATGCCCTATCTATAGTCTGGCCAGTATGGAGGGTGGTGTACGCGCATGGCACTCAATAAGACATAAGTTTAGCAGGATACGATAGCGGTACTCAGCAAAGTAGTAATAAGTTCAAGGCGCCACCACTACTAAACCTGTAAATACAGCATGTATGACAATTAGTAACTAAAAATGGCATAGGTGGAAGCAGGTCGTTCGAGTAAAATATGAGTAAGAAAACAAACGAGATAATTGCGAATGTGTGAATTCCAGTATGTTGTTTTAGTTCATACAAATGTATTTGGAACGTAGATTTTTCAATTAAGTACTCATTTAAATGGACTCAAATATCACCCGCGGCCCATCGTTTGTGAAAGTGCTACATACATGGTTGGGTAACAGCTGCTGATATATGGCGACATCTAACCCGCACATGTGGTCCACGATGGGTTTTCCAAGCGGGGCCTGTCTTGCCCTCCAAGATCACCGGCCTCGAATCCACTGGATTTTTCTGTCTGGGTCATCTCAACAGTAAAATATACATTTTCGTTGATACAGTTGAAGAACTGGAGAAGCGAATTGTAGTGTCGTGTCAAGATTTACAAAACAGTCCGTGTGTGCTCGAAAAAAAAAAACTTAACTCACGGCAGAGACGAGTGTAGAATTGCATCCAGATCCGAGAACGAGACATGCAATGCCTCTCCCGACCCCACTTTGATAGTGATGAGGTGGTGCAAGTAGAAGTGAGGTTGCGACTATATTAATAAAGTGACGGCCGCAGCTCTCATTGGGGAAAATATGCTCGTCGCCAGGATGACGATGTTGAGAAATAAATAAGTAGACATGAAGAATAGAGAATCAGAATGTTAATAAAGTTTCTTTATTTAAAAAAACTTTAAGGCTTTTCACATAAAAAATCTAGAGATATTACTTTTCAGCATACCCTCGTACATAAAGTTTCTGCAAGTTATCTTCTCTGTTTGTTAACAAATAGTTTTTATTTCTTCGTCCCCTATTCTATAGCAACTACTAGCCGATACCTCCTTTGTCACCCTGTCCGTGACTATATCAAGAAGTAGCGGGCTCAAAGAGTCACCCCGTCTAATACCTCTGTTAACATGGAATATGTTTTCGCCTGAATGTAGTTCTTGTAAGGAATGTCTTCAGTTCTTTTTATTAAACTGGAAGGATTGTCCCAATCGTAGAGCAAATTTACCAAATCTTTTAACGGAATTCTAGCGAAAGCTTTCTGTAAGGCAATAAAACTAAGATAAGCTGACGTAATGTATTCAATGGACTTCTCTACAATCTAGCTAACTACAAATACTACGTCTGTGCAGGACCTGCCGAGTCTGAAACGATGCTGCTTCCCTGCCATAGCTATATTTATTTTATTTCGTATCATTTGTGTTAGGAGTTTAAAAGCTGAAGTAGATTTATCCCTCTGTAACTGGAGAGGTATTTGTTATCTCTTTTCTTTCATATGAGGACAGAGATATTGTAGTGCACCACTCCTTTGGAATTTTATTACACGTTATAACATTGTTAATTAACCTGATTGACTGTTCAGCTTAGCCGGACGCGGTGGCCGTGCGGTTCTAGGCGCTCCAGACCGGAGCCGCGCTGCTGCTACGGTCGCAGGTTCGAATCCTGCCTCGGGCATGGGTGTGTGTGATGTCCTTACGTTAGTTAGGTTTAAGTAGTTATAAGTTCTAGGGGACTGATGACCACAGCAGTTGAGTCCCATAGTGCTCAGAGCCATTTGATTTTGTTCAGCTTACGGATATCCTACATACTTGAGCAATTATTTGGAAATCTTATATTTCCCTGGAGGCATCGTATTTTAAGCAAATTTACATATTGTTCTACCTCTGTATATGAAACATTTATAGCGTCGTTTACTTGCACGCTGATTTCTAATCTTACCAATTTCTTGTAGTTTTTTATCTTCAAACAACTCTCTTGGATATTTAACCTACAATTCCTCATTTATGTCTTTCTTTCATTTAATCATTTCCTATGACGTCGTATCATTTCTTTCCGCAGTCCATAGAAGTCATGTTCTTTATTTTTAGAAAAGATTTCCCAGTGTACCTCCTTAAAACGACGTACCAGTGAGTTTGTCTCATTCTGAGTTCTTTTGTAATCTTGATAAGTCTCTTGCGTTTTGTGTGTTTTATAGTTCAAATAATCATACTTCTGTTTTTATACATGTCTTTAACTTCTTTGCTAAAGTGTGATGTTCTATTTGTTTTTCTTTTACGCTTTATGACTGGTTTACCTAATGCTTCATGACCTGCTACTTCAACACTATCTTCGATTTTCTCCCAACCCTGATCCACATTATCCTCTGCATTAATGGCGTTCTCTTAGACATTCTATGCTAATAGTTTGTGATATATTTTTTGTAGATTGATTTCGTTGTGACTCTATATTAAACTCTCTTCTTTTAAGATAGTTCTTGTTTAATTACTGTTCCTTTCTACATGCTGTCCGGTTTTTGCAATGAGTAGGCTATGACCAATCCCAAAGTTGGCGGAGTTTAGGGTTCTAACGTCTAGTACTAACTAGTCATGGATCTTCCTGTTTGTAACAATTTTATCTGTTGTAGATTTACGACATCTTGTTTTCTGAAGAGTATATTTATACTACTCTTTGTGGTTCTAGAAGATATTATTTATTCTCACTTCGATTCTTAAGCATAAGTTCATAATAATTCACCATTATCATTTAGAAAGTCTTCATTAAATCAATGTTTAACTACAGGGATGACACTATTTTCAATACGAGCATTAAAACACCACATTGTCGCCCTTTACAACCACTACTTTCCATTCATGTCCTTAGGTTCATGTAACTGCAACCTGATTTCTATAAAAGCTGTATTTTATTCCTACTACGTTTGCTACATTTAGAACTTGAACAAAAAATAAAACACAAAAAAAGCGGATGAGTGTGAGTAGGACTAGCGCTCCGAGGTTTCTGTACAAACTTAATTAGTAAATAGGCATACATCCCGCGAATCGGGAAATGTCAATGACTTTTGCTTGTTTTCAGTACTGATACTAGCAAGATATTAAAATGTGTGACATAAGTGGCAGTATCTTTTGATTTCGTTGACTTGGAAGATTTAGACTTTAAATTTCAACTTGATACGTCTACCCGTTCTTGAGAAAAAGGGGTCTTAGCAGATCAACAGACAGGCCAGGTAGAGGGATGAAAAATGTGTTATAATTACAGATTAACATTTTTCGGATTTTCTTCCCTTATTTGCATCATGGAACCTCGCTTCCTGCCAAATTTCATGATTCTAGGTCAACTAGAAGTACCCAATAGATTTTGATGAGGAGTGAGTTTATGAGTACCAAAATATGAGGCACAAATGGCCGTTTCTTTTGATGTATTGACGTAGAAGCTTAAATTTTGTACATCACCAAAGGACTCTAGACCTTTGAATATGATACAATCTTGTTTCTGAGAAAAAGTGTTGTTAAGAGTCTGACAAACAGACGGACAACAAAGTAATCCTGTAAAGGTTCCGTTTTTACCGACTGGGGCACACAGCCCTAAATATCAAATTATTGTATGGTATTATTGGCCGGAACACTCCGCCTGTGACAGTTCGAGTGCCTGTTTGACACCACTTTTGTGACTTGCGCGTCGATGGTGGGGAGATGAAATGATGTGAACAACCAGTGCCTGAGCGGAGAAAATCCGAAACTCGGCCGGGAATCGATCCCGGGACCAAAAGATCTAGACGCAGCAAGGCTAGCAACTAGAGCACAAGCAATGGACCAGAATTTCAAAGAGTATGCTCCAGTTAAGTCGTCAAAGGCTTTCTCTGAGTCTACAATAAATGTAGGTTTGTCATTCTTCATCCATCTTACGTTGGAATGAAAGGGAACATGGAGCTTATAAATAAGAAAGGACGTTGCGAATGGTTACCGGCTACTTTTAATGTAACATAAATGCTGAAACATATGAATTGACGCATTTGCGGAGAGAAGCCTGACGTGCCGGTAAATGTGCATTGAATCTATGATTGTCTTCTGTAGTCTGCTTATTACACGAATAACGACAGTGGAGATAAAACTGGACTACCAAAAAGTAGACCATCGTTCTACGATCACTCAATCTCCAAGTGGAATGAGAAGGAGCCCTTATGCACGCTACAATGAGATGTGTCAGTTGTACTGCACACTGCAGTGGTTTTCAGAATATAGACTGCGACGCCATTGGGTTGTGTGAGGATAGCTTTTCGCAAAGCAGCCATAAATCCTTGGCAGATAGAAATTCATGCAATACCAGTATTCCTTCCTCGCTACCTGCTAAATCCAACAACGTTCTAGAGCCTAGAGCAGTTGCATCGTATACTGGGTGGTTATAATTAAACTGCAACTATTATTGTAGATCCAGTGTCGGCCGTGATTATCGTAAAGCAGTGAAAATTGATAGATATGCTAATGCCTTAATGTGGAACCGATTAACGCTCGAAAACAATTAGTTCCAACTTTGGTCATCAGTTGCATATATGGGGTGTACAGCATCTCGTCGAGGTTTCTGGTGCTCATGTTCAACAAACTGTGTAAGCGTCAGTTAATAATGAAATAATCACTATGCCTTTCTCACTTGTTTGATCTTTTCTGCACACGTTCTGTTCCTGATCCAGTACATATGGAAACACTTGTATACATCTTTCTTGTATTCACAGTGCCATATTTGCGTCTGGTGGCCAAAATTGGAACTAATTTTTTTTCAGCGCAAATCGATTCCACATTAACGCATTAGAATATCTACCAAGTTGCGCTGCAATACAATAATTACAATTCACTCTGGACCTCTGTGACTAGCTGCACTTCAATTATAACCATCATTCCTCATCCTGATTTTCACGTGAAGACATATCTGGACACAAGACACTGTAGAATACGATTAAATCCCAGTCCGCAGCTGCGTCAGCTGCATACCTCCTTCAGTCTTTCGGTTCATGGAACGACATTGGACACAGCCTACGTTCATTATCCGAGAATATTTACCACCTTGGAACCAAAAGAAACCGAGCAGGGTGGAATTTTAGACGCTGATGTAAAATCTAACAAACTGTGAAAGCATAAGAGTATCATCGATAAACAGAGGGCAAGTAGGAGAATTGAAGAGCAAGCAGCAGCACCCATCCTTGACGGAAAACATGTTACTTCTGGCCAATGACACAAAAAAATTAAATAAAACTAGTTACAAGTTTCAACAGAAGAGAGGAGACCAAAAAATTACTACACACAAGACAGAATCTAATGGTCTCTCTGATTTCTCTCATCGATGATCGGCAAAATCTTATGTTGCTTAGTGTTCTGAGATATCTGCATTCATCTTCATGGGGTGTGATAGTTCTTGTCGTAGTATAGAGCAAAAAGACTGCCTCAGAGAAATGTAGTAGCTAATAGCCGGAGAACTGAAGATTGCACACTGAGGAACATACGTAACATTTATATCGTTACGTGCAACTGGAATCTGCGGCTCGCACAGAACAGTCAATTCGCAAGTAATCTTCCAGCCAGACAAGCACTCTGAGATGTCTCAGTAAACAGACAACCGGCTGCACATAAACGTTAGGTACATTGACCTACGTTTCGACACCTACAAGGGGTGTCTTCATCAGAATGAGCAGTTGCTAAATCGTAAAATTACATTACTAAAAAGCAATAGAATTTTGAGCAGCCATGCTCAAGTCAAAAATAAAACAAAACGTTGTTGCTTTTGCCACTCGTACCCAGCTGGGAACAACATCAGATGTACTGAACAATTGTATATTTTCGTTGCTTCATTGAAAACACAAATTGAAATTAATAAATCATTTTTTGCTTTAATGCCTATGATTTCCAATTTGCCACTTCTCTTTCCTGTAATTTGTTTTCATATCTACAAATCTAATTGCCGTTGGTTTCCCTTAAGTACCCTGGCGCCATGCAATTATTAAAACGGTTGTTAAGGCAGTCGATCTACTACGTTATTGGCGCTCACGGTGGGCCAACAAAAGTAATCACTACAAGATGTAGATGGGAATGCCGTTTCGTCGCCGGAGAATACCATAATTTGCTCGTCAGTATAGAAACTGGAATGCTGCTGGCTTGAGACAACTATCTTTAGTGCTGAATCTCCTTTCTGCCTCAGAGGGCGGACGGGTTCCTCCATGACCGGCAAATGACGTCAGAGAACAAGAACCTTCTAACTGTTTCAGGGAGAACAAAGTCGTTGGGAGCAGCATTACGCTCTCCATAATGTTCGTCGAGCAGTTTCTAGAATCCGTGTGGTATCTAGACGTATGAGGGGTCCCATACCACTCCAACTGCAGACGCCCCACACCATTACAGAGCCTCCACCAGCGTAAACAGTCCCCTGCTGATGTGCAGAGTCCATGGATTCATGAGGTTTTCTCCTACCCGTACACGTCCAGCCACTCTATACAATTTGAAACGAGACTCGTCCGACCAGGCAACGTGTTTCCAGTCGTCAACAGTCTAATGTCGGTGTTGACGGGCCCAGGCGAGGCGTAAAGCTCTGTGTTGTGCAGTCATCAAGGGTACACGAGTGGGCCTTGTGCTCCGGAAGTCCAAATCGATGATGTTTCGTTGAATGGTTCGCACGCCGACACTTGTTTATGGCCCAGAATTGAAATCTACAGCAATTTGCGGAAGGGTTGCACATCTCTCAAGTTGAACGTTTCTCTTCAGTCGTCGTTGTTCCCGTTCTTGCAGGATCTTTTTCCAGCGCAGCGATGTCGGAGATTTGATGTTTTACTACCGTATTCCTGATATTCGCGGTACCCTCGTGAAATGGTCGTACGGGAAAATCCCCATTTCATCCCTAACTCGGAGATGCTGCGTCCCACCGCCCGTGCGTCGACTGTAATACCACGTTCAAACTCACTTAAATATTGATACCGTGCCATTATAGCAACAGTAACCGTTCTAACAACTGCATCAGATACTTGTTATCTTACATAGGCGTTGCCGACCGAAGCACCGTATTCTGCCTGTTTACGGATCTCTGTATTTGAATACGCATGTCTATACGAGATTTTTTTTTTTTTCGCCTTAGTGCATACCCGCACCGGAGTCGCGTTGCGTTTCATACACGCTGAAGTAACGCTCTTCTTGATCACCCCTTATATAGTTTTCTGTTTGCTGTCTTGGAACTGTATCTCATTCAACCATGAAATGTTTGGAAGATTGGTATTATGCTGTTCAGTGGTTTCTAACAAGTATTGTAAAACACAGCACACATAACAGACCCAATTCTATTCCTTTCAAAAAATGGTTCAAATGGCTCTGAGCACTATGGGACTTAACAGCTGTGGTCATCAGTCCCCTAGAACTTAGAACTACTTAAACCTAACTAACCTAAGGACATCACACACATCCATGCCCGAGGCAGGATTCGAACCTGCGACCGTAGCAGTCGCGCGGTTCCGGACTGCGCGCCTAGAACCGCGAGACCACCGCGGCCGGCAATTCTATTCCTCATCAACCGCTTCGTAACAGATTTCTTTGCGACAGCGTCCCACGCGACCATGCACACCTGTACATAACTGTTAGGCATCTTGGCAAACGGCTGGAGTGACTGTGATCGATACTCCAGAGCTTCTATACATCATATCCCAGTTCGAAATATGCTGGACTGCCTCTGTTATCGTGTTCACTGTGTTAAAATTCTGTAACGCATCCTTCAATGTCTGCTGGAAATACACAATGACACCAGAAATATATCAGCACATGAAAACTACCCAGCTTATCTGGCAACAAACGCCAAATATTTTGAATACTCGGGGGCTGCCATATTAATGTTCGTAGCTAGTGTATTATAAACAATAATTCAACCTATCTACATCCCTACACCTACTTCGCAAGGCACCGTATGGTGCATGGCCGAGGGTGCAATGTAGCATTACTGCTTATCTCCCCTTCTCTTCCAATTGCATACGGTTTGAAGGAGAAACGATTGTCTATTTCACTCCATATTTCTCTTGCGTTGTCTTCTCTATCCCTACACGATATGAACGTTGGTGGCAGGAAAACTGTTCTGCAGTCAGCTGCAGATGTCTTTTCTCTAAATTTTCTCAACAGTCCTTCCTTAAAAAGAAAGTCATCGTCCCTCCAGAGATCCCCATTTCACTTCATGAAGTATCTCCGAAACATTCGCGTGTTGATATAACCTACCAATAAATCTAGCAGCCGGCCTCTGAGCTCTTTCGACGTCTTCATTTAATCCTTTTGATGGGGATCCCAAACAATGGTTTACTACACATGAATAAGTCCCACTAGTCTTCCATACTCTGTCACTTTTACAGATGAACTACACATTCCTTAAAATGGTCCCAATACACCAAATTAGACCTTTCGCCTTCCCTAGTACCATCCTGACGTGCTCGCTCCATTTCATATCGCTTTGCAACGTTACGCCTAGGTATTTAATCTACGTGAGTTTGCCAAGCAGCGCACTAGCAATTTTGAATATTACAGGACTGCTTTTGCTATTCATCTGCATTAACTTACATTGTTGTACATTTACAGCGAGCTTCCCTTCATCTCCTTAAATATAAATTGTTAAGTCAGCCTGTATCCTTCTAAAGTCAGTCAAAGGCGATACTTTCCCGTACACTATAGAGTCATCAGCACAAAGGCGCAGACTGCCGCTCACACTGTCCGTCAGATCATGTATGTGTATAAAGAAGAAGAGCCGTCTCATAACACTTTCTGATAAACACTCGTTGCCGAAGACAATGTAACGCGTTGTATTACTTGCGAAGTCCTCCAGCCACAAGTATATGTGGGAACTATAGTGTATGCACGGATTTTTTTTTACAGTCAGCATTGCACATTGTGTCCGACTCTTTCTGGAAGCTTATGAATATGGAAACTTCCTGTTGCCCTTCATTCATGTTTCGCAGGATAACGTGTGAGGAAAGGTCAAGGTGAGCTACGCTCGAGCCATGCTTTCTGAATCCAAACTGATTTGCGAACAGAAACTTTCCTGACTCAAGAAAATTTACTATTTTCGAGAGTAGAATATGTTCAAGAATTCTGCAGCAAACCGATGTTAAGGATATCGGTCTGTAATTTTGCGGGTCCATTCTTTTACCCTTCTTTTAGAAATATGTCATCTGAGCCTTTTTCGAGTCGCTTGGGACTTTGCACTGGGTGATCCAAGTTTATGACGACAACAACGAGCTAACAGTCTCCGCTAGTATACTGTGAAGCTACAGCTGCTAAAAGGAACCTCTCAGTATTCGTGAATTCAACATTTTTTTGCCAATTTTTTGTACGCTGATTAGATCCAACCTACAGTTCTTATCCCTGAGTTCTGGAGGTGAACTGCCATGTGACTCTGCGGTATACACATCCACTTGGCATCACATGTTCACAGCGACATTTTTTTCATGTTCTGAGGACAATACCATTAAATTCGAGACATGATGATGACATTCCCAGTAGGTGCAAGTAAATGATGTATTTACTGAGTGAACGTCTAGATAAATGAATCCCACTCCGCTCAAAAAAGGTATTCTTCCATCTGTAATTTCCACGTCTTGGGTTGCTCAACGTTAACATTAACTTACAATTTCCATGAACACCGTCATACCGAATCTTTGTTTAGTCACGCGTGGCAGTACAAATTTCGTTACATATCATTTCACGCTGTTATACCTTTTCGAAATTTCAAATTGCTTGTGATTGTGTTCTTTGGATGTGTAAGTGACTAACAAATGAATAGTCTCTTACCGGAGTGAGTACCAGTTTCATAATAAAGATAATGACTGACGTGACTGATGGAAGTATCATTAATGGAGCAAAAAAAGCGCGCGTCAAATACAGATGTCTTTCGTGTACTCTCGTCTAAAACAATAGGTGCCACACACAAATCTAATTATCAAATCCTTGCTAAAGTGAGATGCAGATTCAGAGAGCACAATAGGCCTCGTGATTAAAACAGACGATCCATTATTATTGTGGCTAGCCTCCTGCTTCCCAATCTACCTCATTCGATTGAACATACTTTTCAATTAATTACAATGCGGAGTAACGAGAGCGGCTGAGCAGGACTGTCTTTAGTTGCCATATCGACGAGACTAAAATTTCGGAGTCTGAGCCGCTCTCGGCATCATACAACTGCTAGATAGGCGACGGCACGCGGCCTGCCCTGACTAATTAATACTGTGGCAACTTGAAAGTTACCTGCACACTTGTGGGTTATATGCTGAAATGAGTGTTTCTGAATTTTTCACTAACAATCTTAAAACTGACTTCTCTCTAAATTCCGAATACAGATTCAGATCTAGGATCGGCCTAGCTACCTTACTTTTGAACTAGAACTTATTTATGCAAATTAATTTTTAGAAATGCTATTTTAATTAGCCTGAATTGCATCTGACTGTCTGTAAATTAGATCGCATATAAGCGTGATTCATAAGAACACTCAGAATGACTGTCACGTAGCTTAATGCCACCTACTACAAAAACTCATCTGTCTAATTTACATAAAATTTCACTAACTGAAAGCCCTATCGTTCTGTCAAAACGTTCATTTAGGCACTACAACCAATTCTCTTCTTTCCGCTGACAGCTTCACTCTGCATTGGCTGCACTGCAGGTGATCATCTGAAATAATTCACTGTCCGGCCGTTTGCCTTCTTATTCTTTTTTCTATTAAGCTCATGTTTTAGCAATAAGTATTCGATTCTCTTCTAAAAATTATCAGTTATTGTTCACACTAAAGTGCAAGGTGTGACAATACAAATTCTGCTAAACATTTTTGTTCGCACAGTAGGGATATGATTTGCGAAATTTCTATAAATGATAGAAGGTAGTACTTTAAAATTCTTTCTCAGGAGTGAACTAAAACTAAGAATTTGAAGCCATTCATAAACATGAATACACACACTATCGCAACGCAAAACTAAAAATAACAACAAACAATGTGACACAGCTTCCTTACACAACATCCAAAAACCCAAGTACACAGCGTTACCATATTTAGGTGTCATATCAGACAATACAGCCAAGCTGTTTAAAAAAACAGACATCAGGATCACCTTTGCCACCAACAATAGCTTAAAAAAGAAACTGATGCATGACGTCTCAGATTCCACAGAGAAACTTAACAAAGCAGGCATTTATAAAATTACATGCAGTCATTGCAACAAATATTACATTGGACAAACGGGAAGAAATTTTAAAACGCGCTTTAAAGAACGCACTGACTGTTTCAGACAAACCGAGTAAATCAGCTATAGCGAAACATGTAAGTAAAACAGGACACAGTGTTACAATAGACAACGATCTCACAGTACTACATAACTCAGAAAGGAGCTGGAAAATAGACACCTTCGAAGAAATGGAAATATTCATCCATGGCCACATGGGGGATAACGAGATCCTGAATGAAATGACAGACTTCAAAAATTCACATTTCTTTTCCAATTTCATTACAGTACTCCTAGAACAAAAGATACATAACATGACAGTCGTTGACTTTAGCCCCAACAGTAGCTTGGAAATATCTAAAATAAATACTTTATATCATGATCTGTTCAATAATATTGTAACAGGTGCTAAATCTGTAATGGACTTCGTCTACCTACATCTGTAATACCTTAACAAGGCGTGCAGAAGACAGGTAAACATCTGACACCTCATGGATCGACAAATCGATAGTCAAATCGAAACCAGCTGTACTTCGACCGCCATCTTCTCCACTGCACTACAGAACTGCTTGTGATCGTGTTTCCGAGTTACTGCTATGTTAGTAACAAGTTGTGAACAGTGATCTGGAGAGGCACGGAAATGGAGGCACCCCAGCGCATCACTACGAGACTGCCACGCGAGAAGAAAAAAGTGACTGACTGTTACAAAACATTTTCGTGCAAACATCAGTCCAGCTTCCAAAGTTACATCACCCCTTACTAACAAGGGAACCTCCCCATCGCACCCCCCTCAGATTTAGTTATAAGTTGGCACAGTGGATAGGCCTTGAAAAACTGAACACAGATCAATCGAGAAAACAGGAAGAAGTTGTGTGGAACTATGAAAAAAATTAGTAAAGTATACAAACTGAGTAGCCGATGCGTAAGATATGCAACGTCAAGAATAGTGCGAGCCCAGGAGCGCCGTGGTCCCATGGTTAGCGTGAGTAGCTGCGGAACGAGAGGTCCTTGGATCAAATCTTCCCTCCAGTGAAAAGTTTAATTTTTTATTTTCAGTTTATGCGACAAACTCTTATGTTTTCATCACTTTTTTGGGAGTGATTATCACATCCACAAGAAAACCTAAATCGGGCAAGGTAGAGGAATCTTTTTACCCATTCGCTAAGTGTAGAAGTTAGGTGGGTCGACAACATATTCCTGTCATGTGACGCACATGCCGTCACAAGTGTCGTATAGAATATATCAGATGTGTTTTCCTGTGGAGGAATCGGTTGACCTATGACCCTGCAGTCAAATGTTTTCGGTTCCCATTGGAGAGGCGCGTCCTTTCGTCTACCAATCGCACGGTTTTGCGGTGCGGTCGCAAAACACAGACACTAAACTTATTACAGTGAACAGAGACGTCAATGAACGAACGGACAGATCATAACTTTGCGAAAATAAAGAAAGTAAAATTTTCAGTCGAGGGAAGACTTGAACCAAGGACCTCTCGTTCAGCAGCTACTCACGCTAACCACGGGACCACGGGGCTCCGGATCTTGAATGTTCCTTGATGTTGCCTATCTTGCGCATGGACTATTACGTTTGTATACTTTACTAATTTTTTTCATAGTTCCACACAACTTCTTCCTGATTTCTCGATTGATCTGTGTTCAGTTCTTCAAGGCCTATCCACTGTGCCAACTTATAACTAAATCTGAGGGGGGTGCGATGGGGAGGTTCCCTTGTAAGTTTTCTCTTCTTCCACAGGATGACCCCCAGCATTTACGAAAAGTCTATGTAACATCTGTATGGCCTTATTTTAAAGTTGTTTTTGTAATGCCATTTGGCCTGAAGATGAGGTTTACCTCGAAACACGTCGCTAAGTAAATAAGTAATACAATAGTTGAGAAAGTTTGTGGCTGGTAGCGGTAATTTAAAAAAACCTTTACATCGAACTAAAACTAATACGAACAGTCAGCATTATCTCTCTTCCCTTTGTCACAGATCATAATTCCTGCTTCAACAGAATATTCCTAACGCAATACCAATCAACTGATCTAAATTGTGGAAAGCTTATTAAAATACCTAACACACGATTGATAGTTATCCCTGATTGCCAACATGTAGATATTTTTGGTCACAATGAAATCTTTGCACAGCAATAATTCTTGAATCCGCACTTGCAGCTAACAACTTCAAAACAAGTAACCTTTTTCTGAAGTGCTCTCCCTTTAAGTAGTTATCTTAAAAAATCATTCTTCATCCGCAGGTTATACATCATGGTTCATTTAAAATAGAAGTCTCTGCACGACACCTCCGCTATCCAACCTGCTCATTCCGCCTTGGTCCGATATCCTCTCTCCACGACTCCACAGCTACTACTGCGACTGAACTACGACTCGGCTGTTACCTACCAGTTTGCGCACGTTTTTCATAATAATGCAATCTCTGGAAAGCAGAGACTGTGTATTCCTCATGTGTTCAGCATGCAAAGATATTGGAAGTGACAATTTTCCGAATAAACAGAAAATTTTCAGTATACATGCATTTAAAGATGGATCAAGTGGTAATATACGAAACTAATTGTGATTTCCAACAATTTTATTTAGCAAAGAAACCTTTCAACCTAAGCACTGAAGTAACTGGACACATTCAGCTTATATGATTCCAACCTTTTCAGATTTAGGTTTTGTTTACAGAAACACATCATTCCTCCTGTTACAGAGTTAGTAAGGAATTATTTAATACTTTCTTACATAATACCATGCCTGCTATCTTTCAAAATCAATGCATACGTATCTACACCAACAAATGAACCAAAAGCAAATTATTCATTAATAGAATAAAAGCCATGACATATATTTATGTCACCCATAAATATAACATTTTAATTATGTGGCGTAATATTTCTGCGTGTTATGTACTACCAGCGCTTGTTACGCTTTCTCAGACAGATGGTAGAGAAAGGCATGATTCTTTACTCACTACATGAACTTAACGATAACACGTAAATGATTTTTCTGACGGGATTAGATCCTATGGGTCAAGAAGCATTTTTTCTCTCCAGGGATGCATTAGGTGACTTTCCTACATTTCCAGGAAGGTGACAAACTCCACTCAGAAAGGTGACACTATGAAAAAATTGTCTGGTTTATCCGATTTGTGGGACCATAATTTTTACCGGCTTTAAACAAAGTCTTTAAATGGACGACGTCGACATGTTCCTGATAACGTACGATAATCATCTCCGTGCGGTCATTCTCCAGATGTTCGCTCCCGGGAGTCACTGGGTACGTCATTAGTCCACAGGTGAGTCAGTGAAACTCTATTGCGGAATTGGCGGAATATGTGGAAGCGGCGGGGGGGAGGGGGGGAGGGGGGTCATGGCGCCATGACACAAGTTGTTACGACCGTCGCGCAAGTAAAGTCCGTACTAATAATGATACATAATAGGCAATGACGCCACACGACAGGGAAAAGAGGCAAGAAAGCTCATCTAAACACCTATTCTGTAGATGTAACAGTACTTTAGATACCAGTGACGGAGGAATGAATGTATTTAATTTCTTTAAGAAGTAATCGTTTCTAGGCATGTTAAGTAATTTTTAAAAAAAAGTCAACAGATAGCGCTTTAACTGCACTATAGAAGAGCCGTTTCAGAATTTATATTGAAGCAGGGTTAAAAATAGTTTGCATAAAATACGTATAGCTCCAGATGTAATTAACTCAAAAACTAAGAATCCCAACAAAAAAAACTAATGTCACCAAGGAAAACGAGTGTAATTCCAGCCCTACTTCATGTATAATACACACATCAAAAAAAGTTTTGCATCACCTCGGTTCCGATAGTTACGGAAACTGTACAGAAAATTGGAATAGAGATCAACATAAACATCATTTCCGCCCATTTTATTGCTCATGAAAACCACACATTGCATGTTGTACCACCGTACAGCGAGAACTTCAGAGGCGGTGGTCCAGATTGCTGTACACACCGGTACCTATAATACCCAGTAGCACGTCCTCTTGCATTGATGCGTGCCTGTATTCGTCGTGGCATACTATCGACAACTTCTTTGACGCACTGTTGGTCCAGATTGCCCCACTCCTCAACGGCGATTCGGCGTAGATCCCTCAGAGTGGTTGGTGGGACACGTCGTCCATAAACAGCCCTTTTCAATCAATCCCAGGCATGTTCGATATGGTTCATGTCTGGAGAACATGCTGGCCACTCTAGTCGAGCGATATCGTTATCCTGAAGGAAGTCATTCACAAGATGTGCACGATGGGGGGCGTGAATTGTCGTCCACGAAGACGAATGCCTCGCCATTATGCTGACGATATGGTTTGCACTATCGGTCGGAAGATGGCATTCACGTATCGTACAGCCGTTACAGCGCCTTCCAGCATACGTCGGCCCCACATAATGCCCAAAACAGCAGGGAACCTCCAGCTTGCTGCACTCGCTGGACAGTGTGTCTAAGGCATTCAGCCTGACCGGGTTGTCTCCAAACACGTCTCCGATGATTGTCTGGTTGAAGGCATAGGCGACAGTCATCGGTAAAGAGAACATGATGCCAATCCTGAGTGGTCCATTCGGCATGTTGTTGGGCCCATCTGTACCGCGCTGCATTGTGTCGTGGCTGCAAAGATGATCCTGCCATTGACGTCGGGAATGAAGTTGCGCATCATGCAACCTATTTCGCACAGTTTGAGTCGTAACACTACGTCCTGTGGCTGCACGAAGAGCATTTTCAACATGATGGCGTTGCTGTCAGGGTTCCTCCAAGCCATAATCTGTAGGTAGCGGTCATCCACTGCATTAGTAGCCATTGGGCGGCCTGAGCGAGGCATCTCATCGACAGTTCCTGTCTCTCTGTTTCTCCTCCATGTCCAAACAATATCTCTTTGGTTCTGTCCGAGACGCTTGGACTCTTCTCTTGTTGAGAGCCCTTCCTGGCGCAAAGTAACAATGCGGACGCGTTAGAACCCCGGTATTGACCGTCTAGGCATGGTTGTACTGCAGGCAACACGAGCCGTGTACCTCCTTCCTGGTGGAATGCCTGGAACTGATCGGTTGTCGGACCCCATCCGTCTAATAGGCGCTGTTCTTGCATGATTGTTTACATCTTTGGACGGGTTTAGCGACATCTCTGAACAGTCAAACGGATTGTGTCTGTGATACAATATCCACAGTCAACGTCTGTCTTCAGGAGTTCTGGGAATCGGGGTGATACAAAACTTTTTCTGATGTGTGTATAGGAATTACGATAGCGATAAGTTTGACGTAATCTCTGTTCGTTGTAAGGTTCATGTGTAAAAAGTGCATAACATTACTCTGGATTTTCCGATGCAATGTGGAGGAAACTAGTGCTTTTTAACAGGCAAAAGGAATCGGTGACCTAGCCCGTGTTATGTAAGGTGCTTAGATTTGTTATTTTATATCAAAATGTACAGTAACTGTAATTTGGTGGATTTTGCTATAATATGTCGTGTCTATGCTGCGTGCCCCAGGTGGAATCGTCAGTATTCAGGGATTTGACAGGAACAATAATTCGAAGAAAAAAAGTCTAGTAAATATGTGCTCTAAAACACGTAGCTCTATGTTTTGCATATATAGTGAGGAGATAGAATGGGCCAAAACAAAGAAAACTTGCATAAAAATTGGCTCTAAAAGGCATAAGAGCTACTTGCTCAGTGTCCGCCCCTGGTAGTTGAGTTGTCAGTGCAACGAAATGTCATACCTAACGGCCCGGGTTTGATTCCCGGCTGGGTCGGAGATTTTCTCCGCTCAGGGACTGGGTGTTGTGTTGTCCTTATCATCATCATTTCATCTCCATCGACACGCAAGTCGCCGAAGTGGCGTCAACTCGAAAGACTTGTACCAGGCGAACGGTCTACACGACGGGAGGCCCTAGCCACACTTGCTAAGTAGAAGAGACGTGTTTCACAGTCGCTGAGATGAACAAGTGCTTATAGCTCTTGAGGTATGCGTTTTAGACACCATGTTAACTCGACTTTAAGCTTAGATTGATCATTTTTCATATTCCTGCATAATTACCATTCCTCCTGGGACGCCGGCCGCGGTGGTCTCGCGGTTCTAGGCGCGCAGTCCGGAACCGTGCGACTGCTACGGTCGCAGGTTCGAATCCTGCCTCGGGCATGGATGTGTGTGATGTCCTTAGGTTAATTAGGTTTAAGTAGTTCTAAGTTCTAGGGGACTGATGACCACAGCAGTTGAGTCCCATAGTGCTCAGAGCCATTTGAACCATTTGAACCTCCTGGGACACCTTGTGCAAGGCAGTTGCTATGTTGGTCCGAGGCAGTTCGCTTTGAAAGGTTGACGAGTGCGAACGTGTCTGCAACGTATAAAATTTTTCGGGGGACAAATCCAGGGACTTGCAAAATTCCTGCAGCCGTTCGGGATCTTATGTTTTCGACAGTTGCGCTTGTAGACTTTGAACACAGTGCGGTTAACGGATTGTGAAATTTCCTCATAGCTTCGTAGATTTTATCTCTGAACTCAGGGTAGTGTTTAGAGGTTTGTGAAACTTCTGAATTGGCTTTTGGACCTCGAAAGATCATCCACGACCGATTTTACTAACTTCATATTTGAACAGTAACGTGATAGTGTTACGGGCATCGAGCACTGTTAATTGAGTTAGTGAGTCGATTTTTTGTTCCTCTCTCACGACATTAGGCATGGTTCAATGAACTTTTTAATTTCAGAATAGTACCCAGATTGTGTTAAGGACATTATTGAGTGCACAAATCATAATCTTGCCTGCAATTTAATCAAGTGTTTGGAAGTTAATAGAACACACAAAGGGTAATGCGACAGGTGTGTGACCGTCCCCCCATAGACACATACGAAGCCAACTACCTTTAGAAATTGATCACGCATTTAGTTAATTTCTTTTACACACAGAGGCATTGTGAAGAAAGTCTTAGTACGTCTCAGGTTCCATCCACAGTTCTTTGTCACAGACGCTAGCAGTTGTACAAGCTAGTCGCCGACGATGCAACCTCAATAAGCTGTAGTAAAGTATTTCTGGAAGTCATAACACGGCAGTCACATGAACTCCGCTAATTTCTGTCTTCTGGATCTACTAAACGAACAGTGTAAGCTGCGGTTCGTCTCCTGAATGCTTTGTACACAACACATTCTATAACTGTTCAGTAAACAGACGTTAGTGAGAAAGATGGATAGATCAGTTCATCTGTCTTGCCATGCGTCTTTCAGTTGGAAGGAATTGCAACTTTTCTGATCACGTGGAACGCTCTGGAGATCAACGTTAGCCTACTGCCAGAACAGGGGCTTTTTCCGCAGTATATTCTATACACAGATCTAACAGGTGCTTCACCAAATCCACTCATTTTCTCTACCAATGCCCGTCAGTTTTATATCTCTTTCGCGCTCACTTGTTTCTATATTTGTCATTTTCGCAAGCCATTTTTCATTTCCCGCTCATAAACGCTGCCATTACTGCCGGAACCACGGCAGGTCATGGATAAATTCTTCTCTGCTCCCTGTAATTCATCTACTGTGGAGAGAGTACAGCTTGGCTCCGAAAGCAATGAATAAAATGCGTGTGGGCAAGAGTATTTTACAAAGATGCCCACATAGAGGTAAGCATATTTGTGTATTATTGACAATCTCACCTTGCGAATGTTTGTTTTCATTTCACCACGTATCTCAATAACGTAGAATTTTAATTGGATGGCGGATGAAAATGTTATTCCAACCAGTTCTGCAATTAAAAAACAAACACAGATGTATGGAAGACTGCTATGAATGTAAGAAGGAGAAATATTATTGCCTCAGCCATCGGAGAATGCTCATATCGAAGTCACTGAAAAACGGTATGAATAAAATGAGTAATAAATATGGAACTGACGTTGAAACATAACAGAAACGTATCAGACAGTAACGAAACAAGATACCGGTAAGTTTTCAATTTGAACAACTGATATGTTTGTACAGTAACACATACGTGGCCATTTGTAGAAAATGTGCCTGTAACTATAGTTTTCCGAAAACATAAATAACGAAAACAGTGTCCAGTCTCTTCAGTTTTTCATGTAGGCGATCGACATCAAGTATAATCAAAAAAAGTCTAAGTAAACAGCAGTGATAGCAGATTAACACAGCAACGAAAAGAAGTAAGACCAGAACATTACTTATAGCAAACGCTCACTAATTACGAAACGTAGTACAAAGATTACTTCAAAGACATTTTGTAACTACGAGGAAGTAAGGAATAATTACACTTTTGTTGCTGAAAAACTGATATTGCTGTGTAGTTAGGAAACTTCGTTTCTTCTAGCTTTCGTTTTGCTTCATGAATTTTATGGACTACAATGTAAATGCTTGGAAAACTCATTTGCAGTACGTTAATGAAGTACAGTATTATAAGATAGATGACGTTCATTACGTTTTGCCTCCATTGATACGTTAGTTAAGACAAATAGGATTAAAAAGGAGCCTCGAATATTTCTAAACTGCTTTTTCGATAGACGAGTTCTTAGAGAATGATGTATTCCCGAACGCAACGACATCATCTATCTGGATTAGCTTACTGTAATGGGAACAATTGATAGTAACGACGTTATGCAAATCGCCACAATTTCCATATCAGCAGGTAATGCAGCTGCGTAATTGTACAGCTGAATGCTACAATATCGTGAGCTATGCACCGACCGCTCATATTTCAGACGGGTACGTAATTTACAACATCGCTTTGTCTCGGAGGTATAATTCCACTTTCCACCTAATTTCCTCTTTCGTGACGTATGAGCGATAGAAGGTTCTACCGTTCAGTAGTTACAAGACTTCACACGAACACAGGTACCTCACTGTCGTCCAACATCACGGTGCGAGTACCTGTTATCATTTTTTATTTGTATTTCTAGTACCTGCATCTCATTCATGATTCTGTACGTTACTGATTTTGGGTCGAATTTTTAGTTATTATTTTAGCGTTTTGATATATCATAACTCAGTTTCACGTAATGTATCATTCATAATAGTTTTATGGGAAAACCACGTTCATCACAGCAAATATATAAAACAAACCTTACTTTCACTTAGTTTTTTCACGTTTATAACTCTCCTGTCCCCTTAGAATGGTGCATCACTTATACAAGTATTTCGATAAGGAGTTTTTCGAAACATTTGACGTAAGGAAATATCTAAACCTTAATCTTCTCGTCTCATTTTGAAGTATATAACGCTATAAACTCCTTGAAAACCAGTTGAATCATGGTGAGCACCATGATTGCTTTCGATTATGTAGAGATGGTATTAAAAGTTAATAGTTAAGGACATTTATTTATGGTGTAATTAACAGTCTTGCTACTCATATATATTTCCTCCAAGACATATTTCCAACATACTCGAACATAAAGACACATTGTGAAATATAGTTTATACGTCATTAGTCCAGTGTACGAAGGACAATTAGTGAAAAAGTTTCGTGTAGTCGTAAATTTTTTTACGGTGGTAGGGTGGAGTGTCATGAATAACATAACAGCATACTAAAAATCCTGACCGGTGGGCTGCGAGAATGCGAGCAGGGGAATGAGGGGGGGGGGGCGTTTAAAGTTCACTTTTTTATGTTTTTCTTGAGTATCTCGAAAACCGCTGCTTCTATCGAAAATGTTTCCTAATATAACATGAAACTGCATTAAATTTCCCACAAAAAACGTCCTAATCATCTTTTGTCTAGGAAAAATAATTTCCACGATGCGGGGGATGGCAGAATCTAACATTATTAAAGACAGTATTTTAATGGCAATAATTGGCGTTTATTGTTAAATGAACAAATATCAAATGTGTGTACTCATCTAACTTCAAGAGAACCATATCAAGGGATATATCGTGTTCTGGGGTTGTAACAGGGTGGAAAGAGGGAGGGGGAAGGAGTCGGAGTTAGAACTGCGGGGGAAGGTAGGTTGCTGAATTGTGGTCATGCACTTCCCTCCTTCATAGCCCTTAGAACTTAGAACTACTCAAACCTAACTAACCTAAGGACATCACACACATCCATACCCGAGGCAGGATTCGAACCTGCGGCAACTGCAGCCGTTATGAAATAAATTAAAAATGTATTCGAAGTTGCGAATATGGACAACCATCAGCTGTAGAATGGAATGGCGGTAATGGGAATCCATTCTCTCCATCTCACTGCAACACAAAGAGCAACTGTAGGATGTTTCACAAAGATGTAACGACCCTTTCGCAGCTCGTCTTATGAATCTTATTCGCAATTAGGAATGTGGACAATCATCAGCTGTAGAATGGAATAAAGACAATTCAAATTTGTGCCGCATTGGGTTTCGAACCCGGATTTCCCACTTATCGCGAGCGGTTGCCTTACCATTTCTTTTTTTTTCTTAAATGTCATTTTGTTCGTTATTGTTCGTTACATTGGTTCGGCGCTGATCCAGTCAGTAAGTTAGTAAGTTTTTTTTTTTTTTTTTTTTTTGCAGAGGGCAGATAACCCATTGACCGAACACGCCGAGCTACCGTTCTGGCTGTTGCCTTCCATTTGCCTATCAGTCCACGACTAACGGCCAGACACCCAGAAAAAGAAGAAATTGGTTCAAATGGCTCTGAGCACTATGGGACTTTACATCTGAGCTCATCAGTCCCCTAGAACTTAGAACTACTTAAACCTATCTAACCTAAGGAAATCACACACATCCATAACCGAGGCAGGATTCGAAACTGCGTCCGTAGGGGTCGCGGGGTTCCAGACTGTAGCGCCTACAACCACTCGGCCACAACGGCCGGCGCCAGACCCAAACTTCCATATGTCGTCATGCAGACACCTGCAACCTGTACTAGTACATCTATTATATATATTCCCGTACAGGTGAGACATTTTACTTGAAATTTGCTTGTCATGTGTCGGCAGATAAATACGATACAGCAGTATCTGTGTTGTTGTGAATTACGATGTAAAGTTCCTTTGGACACACTTGCATGTATAAAGGAACAGACCCTGCGGCAACTGCAGCCGTTATGAAATAAATTAAGAATGTATTCGAAGTTGCGAATATGGAGAACCATCAGCTGTAGAATGGAATAACGGTAATGAAATTTCTGCTGAATCGGGCATAGAATCCGGATTTCCAACTTATCGTGGGCGGTCGCTTTCCCATTTGACTGTCTGCGAATGATTCAGAGCCAGACCCAAACTTCCCTATATCGTCAACTATGAACGTTCAAACTGCATTCGTACATCCGTTATGTACACCCTCTCAAATGCGAATACATTTACTGTATTTCATAACGGCTGTAGTCCACGCCGCGGTGCCTGCTCCTTTGGACGTGCATGCATGTCCAAAGGAACTTTGCGTCGTAATTCAAGTTAACACAGGCACTGCAATATCGTATTATGAATCAGTGGCGACGCTGAGTGCAGACATGCCTGGGGGGGGGGGGGGGGGGTGTTTATTTTCCCCAAAGTGCGTTAACACTACATCGAATACAAACATGAATTGCCAATAATACAAAATCAGTGTCAACACTTTACCTGTCACGTGTAGTATTGTGTTCAAAAGCATTCGAACGACCTGAAGTTCATTTCTTTAAGCAGGTCCTCTAATCTCCGTGCGATTTGACAATACAAAATTGTTACTAGAAGCGACTAGTTGAGTTATCAGCTCTGTATGTTTAAATATAAGCGTACGCGTCCGCGGCCATTTTCACAGCCAATAAAATTCTTCTGGGTGTGTGACCGCATTGTCAATGTGTAAAACTTTCGACTTTTCGGCCATTATTGCAAATGGACTTCCTCTGGGTGTTTTTGCTAACTGCAGACTCAGAAAAGTTTTGGTTCTTATATCCTGGCGGAAGAGACTGTTATCGAACTCCTCCACCAGTATATGAGAACCAAAACTTTTCTCATTCAGCAGTTAGCAAAAACACCGTGAGGAAGGCCATTTGCAATAGTGGCCGAAACGTCTGAAGTTTTACACTTTTATTGCATCTAGACGTTCTTAGCTAATATCACGATATTGGAAATGTTCCGAAACACGTTATTAGATATGGGACTGTCCTTAAAGCTTTTAAACTCAGCTTTATTGTAATAAGAGACATTCCAAAGGATTACCATACTCACTGGAATCTGAAACTATCTCCATCACTTAATAATTCTGTAATTCTTAGTCAAAATTAAATATTTATATGACCGAGAGGTTTTGAGACAATATCTGCCCTCCTGAAGTCCTACAACAGTTCGAAGTATTTTTGCTGTCTAAAAGGTTTTCGCAACTGCTACTAAGCGTCTTTCCTCTGGCAGACGATTTTGTGTAAACTCGTTATTGATTTAGCCAGCTAAAAAGTAAACGCGATCGATAGCGGCAAGCGCTCTATGGAAACCTCAACTTCAACAACGTATCACCTATAAATTCCCTGTACTCATGATTCATGGTATGTTACTTGTGCACATGTTTGAACTTCAAATAACATGACGTCTGTTTATGTTTTCTTATTGGCAACGTTACGTAGCGCTCTGTATGAATGAAAATCACTGGCTGTGCTGTGTGCAGTCTGTGGCTAGTTTGCATTGTTGTCTGCCATTGTAGTGTTGGGCAGCTGGATGTGAACAGTGCGTAGCGTTGCGCAGTTGGAGGTGAGCCGCCAGCATTGGTGGATGTGGGGAGAGAGATGGCGGAGTTTTGAAATTTGTAAGACTGGATGTCAATTATGACTATTAAGGTAAATACATTGTTTGTTCTCTATCAAAATCTTTCATTTGTTAACTGTGCCTATCAGTAGTTAGTGCCTTCAGTAGTTTGAATCTTTTATTTAGCTAGCAGTAGTGGCGCTCGCTGTATTGCAGTAGTTCGAGTAACGAAGATTTTTGTGAGGTAAGTGATTTGTGAAAGGTATAGGTTAATGGTAGTCAGGGCCATTCTTTTGTAGGGATTTTTGAAAGTCAGATTGCGTTGCGCTAAAAAATATTCTGTGTCAGTTTAAGCACAGTCATATATAATCGTTCATAAGGGGACGTTTCATATGTCGACCCTTAGCCGAGGATACCTCACTGGAATCTTCTGATTTTTTCTTGTAGTTTGTGTAATTAGTGTAGCTTTTGTTTATTACTAGCGCGTAATTATAGAGAGAATATCCTTTGTAGTTGTAGTTTTTCATTGTTGTACAGTAAAACAGTTGTGGCATGCATGTAGATTTGCAGCAAGTATTTCGCAACTGCGCTTGCAATTAACTAGATATTATTTTCAGTGCTATGTTAATGTGTTCCCCTATTTTTGCTCTTCAAATTGTGTTTTTCTGTGTTGTCGTGTGAAATATTGTGACAATAATGGCGTGTGAAAAACGTAATACTAGGCTTCAAAGTAAACTGAGAAATGACAGTGAAGACGAAAGCAGTGTGTTAGCGCCACCGAGTAATGAATTAACTAATGTTCAAAGTAGTAATTTGGTAATTGTGCATAGGGAAATGGAGCGGGCGGCAAATAATGGTGTAGACAGTGAAACAAGTGGTGAACAGGGAAGCATTATCGATCGATCGGTCGGCAACAGCTCGCCTCAGGAATACGAAATGACAGGACACAATATTGCAAATACTGCAGATTCAGGTTTTGGGTCCTCACCGTTCTCTCAAATAAGTCAAGACACATTTTCTGCTCGTCAAAATGTAAATGTTGCCGGTGCAAATGCAGTGCCGAAAAGCATAGAGGAACCGATTCCAGACACTAACACATTATTATTGCAATTAATGCAGCAAATGACACAAAATCAGAGACAAACACAGCAAAAGCTTCAAAAGTTAGACACAATGGAACAAAATCTTCAAAAGTTAGACTCAATGGAACAACACCAGAGGCAAACACAGCAACAGTTAGACGCAATGGAACAAAATCTTCAAAAGTTAGACACCACACTTGAACAAACACGTGAAGATTTAACTACTGAGTTACATAAAATCGAATCGAAATGTCAAAAAGTCTGTAATGACGTAAAAACACAAATTTGTGAGCATTTCCAACCTATTTTTTCGCGTCATGAAAATGCATTACAGAATCACGAAGCAGCCATAAAAGAACTGCAAACTATTGTTCATGAAAATCACGACACCCTGCAAGCTAAAATTGACTCAGTTGCATCTACCGATTCGGTTATGCAACTTGCAAAAACTCAGGAAAACTTAAAGGACACAGTAGATACGATTTCAACACAAATGGACACTCTGAAACTTGGTTCATAAAAACACACAGAGGAAATAATTTCATTAATGAATAAAGTAGCCGAACTTTCAGATCAGTTCACTAACATATCTACAAAGGTAGATGATGATCTGAATGACACAAGACCTGTAGCCATCACTGACACAGAAGAGTATGAACAAATTAAGAAATTCAAACAAAATCAGAATCAAATTAATACGCAACACCAAAGAGAAATCCAGGAAGTACAAGATCAGCTGACACTCGCGCTCGAACACGGGAAGAGCGACATAGAAATACGGAACAACCACAAAATAATAACACTGGGCACTTCGGAAATTATGAAAGAAATTGGCAAGGTACACCGAATTTTGAGATGGAACCGCCGAAACGACGTAACAATGACCGACATGCGACTCGCCGACATGATGATTTTGACTATAAGCTGTTCATTACTACACGTAAATTCAAAACATTTAAGAATTCTGGCAACGACATTCATCCACAAGCATGGCTCCATCAATTCTCTCATTGTTTTCCTCCCAACTGGTCATTAGAGCACAGATTAGAATTTATGTCTGGCTACTTACAGAATGAACCAGCTGTAAGAATGCGATCGGTCATTCACGATTGTCACAGTGAAGGAGAATTTTACCATGCCTTCCTCTCAGCATATTGGTCTCAAGCTACACAAGACTGAGTAAAACATAACATCATAATGATGAAACACTTTGAACAATCTGAATTTTCCAGTCTTGTGAAATATTTTGAAGACATGTTGCATAAGAATCAGTACCTGTCAAACCCATACAGCCCCTCAGAACACATCCGCATTTGCTTAATCAAATTACCTGAACATTTACGACATATTATTTTGGCAGGACGTTGCAAAGACGACATCGAAGCTTTCCAGGGACTGTTACAAGAACTGGAAATTGACACCAACAATCGCGGAACGCGAAAACAGGAGCACAACAATTACAGGTCACATCTGTAAAAATTCCGCGATGACAGATATAATACACGACAAGGCTATTCTTACAACGCAAATCGTGACCAAAACAGACACCACCCATATGACAACCACTGGCAGAGTAATAATAGTCACAGAGAAAGATCGCATTTCCGTAGTAATGAATATGACAGAGATTACCATAGAAACAAACAATATGGGAACAAAAACAATTATTATCAAGGGAGACAGAATAACTTAAGACGCAACAGTTCAGCGCGCAGTTATGATTCCGGGAGAAATTCTCCACCACATGACCGACAAACAAGAAACTATGTACACTACCGACAAAACGACAGACCTGAATTCCATCAGAACTGGCGAGCTTCAAACAGGGCAGGGCCTTCTCGACGAGGTGAATTTGCAAAAGTTAGGTCTCCTAATCCCAATAACGACGCGCGCCAACAAAGAAACAGACAATGACTCGCACTGCAGGCAGCCGCGTTCGCCGGCTGGCTCAGAGAAAAATAACATAGACGCTAACCTTGAGAAAAATTCCAGTGTTCTTTACCGACGTATACCGCACGATAATTGCGATGAAGTTGAAACTTTGCGTACTAGGAAGAGTAAAGGTTTCCACCACATTTCTCATGTAAAACCATTTATTGAAAGATAATCTGTTTTTTAACTTAATCTTTGCTATAAAATTTTTCACTTCACGTTACTAGTATGCTTTGTCACACATAGAAACTGTTAACATGCAACAATGATTTAAAGTTAACTATCCAGTCAAGAAACTGGGCAACTTATTTAGACGAGTATTACAAATGCATTGTTATAGTGAACAGACGACACAGTATTGTTATGTGTACATTATTGCTTGTTAGTTGCACAATCACGTAACGACTATATGGCTCAGATACTTAGAACATATACTGGAACTGCTAATGAGATTTTAATGCAACATTTTGGTTTACTTGAAAATACATTCTGGATTTAAAGTACTTTCAGTGAGATACCAGATGACACAGTGGTTAGTTTATGTGACAGCTACACGATTTTATCACGACGCTACTAATGAGTGACAATTTACAATGTCGCTTTTTCAGTGCTTCTGTTTTATATCTGCACAGTTTTTCTGTATTATTCTGGAAAGTAAAACATGTTTTAGTAGTAACTTTTGCGGTATAGCTACAATGAGACAGCGTTTTCTGTAGCACAACAATACGTTACATTATAGTACTTTCTTGATCACGGTAAGGTACATAATAACTACGATATCTATACGCAAAGAAATTTCACTTTCGTTTATGATGAGGTAAGTACATTGACTTCTGCAGAACTTAGCTTACAGAGGACGATAATTACGACACTTCCACAGAATTATCTTACAGCAAGACGCACATTTAGCGCTACAGGACACGCATTTGAGTGATTAATTTTGTACTTAAAACATTTATTTTTAAAGATATTTGAAGTACAATGATACAAAGTTTTTCCGTGATACATTTCATTCCATTGCAATAATCTGTAACACCTGAGGGTATAATTACATTAATCCTCAGGGGGGTACGCGCTTACTTTGTGTACCATGTGTTTGGCAAGAACAAGGAGCCCTAGCTAATATGGTATTTGCTTATACAACTTTACACATCGGTACCATATTTCTCTAACACACAAATTACACAGCTATCTGATCATTTAACTGAGAGATAAACTTTTTTTACTACATCAGTGACACATGTTTACGCAATTACACAGTTGGGTAACTTCACACTTACGAAATTGTATTTTTTCTGTACTTTGTGAACTGTGCATATTTTTTCGAAGCCATTGTGATACTATGAGAGCTTTGAAGGATGTATTTGGTATGGGATCACGATTTTTAAAGTACATTTGAGGCAGATGACACTTTTGACATGAGCACAGAATTTTTTTTAGGTTTTGAAATTATTGGAGGAAGCTACGACGATTTTGAGAGTTGACTGAGGTGTTATGATGTTATTATTACGATGACTATGTGTATTATGATGTTGCGGTATGTTTATGATCAATAAGCTGATGCTATATGAGTTATTTGAGTATGCTACGTATCTGTTATGATGAAATATTGAAGAAGTGTCGACGAATAAGGTAAGGAATAATTAGTAGTGGTTAGGGACTCTGGTTTGTGAAACAGGTTGTTGGAAACCAAGAATCGTACTTTAAGAGTTATGAAATGTATGTAAATGCGTGAATGTATTACAATGCCGACGAAAATTTTTTGGACTCTTAGCCATGTATGGAAGTGAAACATGGACGATAACTAGTTTGGACAAGAAGAGAATAGAAGCTTTCGAAATGTGGTGCTACAGAAGAATGCTGAAGATAAGGTGGGTAGATCACGTAACTAATGAGGAGGTACTGAATAGGATTGGGGAGAAGAGAAGTTTGTGGCACAACTTGACTAGAAGAAGGGATCGGTTGGTAGGACATGTCCTGAGGCATCAAGCGATCACAAATTTAGCATTGGAGGGCAGCGTGGAGGGTAAAAATCGTAGAGGGAGACCAAGAGATGAATACACTAAGCAGATTCAGAAGGATGTAGGTGTCAGTAGGTACTGGGAGATGAAGAAGCTTGCACAGGATAGAGTAGCATGGAGAGCTGCATCAAACCAGTCTCAGGACTGAAGACCACAACAACAACATATCAATAGGATTTTGTTTCTACAGATTTGTAACGCAAATTCTTGACCTGTGAAATACACTCCTGGAAATGGAAAAAAGAACACATTGACACCGGTGTGTCAGACCCACCATACTTGCTCCGGACACTGCGAGAGGGCTGTACAAGCAATGATCACACGCACGGCACAGCGGACACACCAGGAACCGCGGTGTTGGCCGTCGAATGGCGCTAGCTGCGCAGCATTAGTGCACCGCCGCCGTCAGTGTCAGCCAGTTTGCCGTGGTATACGGAGCTCCATCGCAGTCTTTAACACTGGTAGCATGCCGCGACAGCGTGGACGTGAACCGTATGTGCAGTTGACGGACTTTGAGCGAGGGCATATAGTGGGCATGCGGGAGGCCGGGTGGACGTACCGCCGAATTGCTCAACACGTGGGGCGTGAGGTCTCCACAGTACATCGATGTTGTCGCCAGTGGTCGGCGGAAGGTGCACGTGCCCGTCGACCTGGGACCGGACCGCAGCGACGCACGGATGCACGCCAAGATCGTAGGATCCTACGCAGTGCCGTAGGGGACCGCACCGCCACTTCCCAGCAAATTAGGGACACTGTTGCTCCTGGGGTATCGGCGAGGACCATTCGCAACCGTCTCCATGAAGCTGGGCTACGGTCCCGCACACCGTTAGGCCGTCTTCCGCTCACGCCCCAACATCGTGCAGCCCGCCTCCAGTGGTGTCGCGACAGGCGTGAATGGAGGCGTGAATGATGGTCGTATGCGTGTTTGGCGCCGTGCAGGTGAGCGCCACAATCAGGACTGCATACGACCGAGGCACACAGGGCCAACACCCGGCATCATGGTGTGGGGAGCGATCTCCTACACTGGCCGTACACCACTGGTGATCGTCGAGGGGACACTGAATAGTGCACGGTACATCCAAACCGTCATCGAACCCATCGTTCTACCATTCCTAGACCGGCAAGGGAACTTGCTGTTCCAACAGGACAATGCACGTCCGCATGTATCCCGTGCCACCCAACGTGCTCTAGAAGGTGTAAGTCAACTACCCTGGCCAGCAAGATCTCCGGATCTGTCCCCCATTGAGCATGTTTGGGACTGGATGAAGCGTCGTCTCACGCGGTCTGCACGTCCGGCACGAACGCTGGTCCAACTGAGGCGCTAGGTGGAAATGGCATGGCAAGCCGTTCCACAGGACTACATCCAGCATCTCTACGATCGTCTCCATGGGAGAATAGCAGCCTGCATTGCTGCAAAAGGTGGATATACACTGTACTAGTGCCGACATTGTGCATGCTCTGTTGCCTGTGTCTATGTGCCTGTGGTTCTGTCAGTGTGATCATGTGATGTATCTGGCCCCATGAATGTGTCAATAAAGTTTCCCCTTCCTGGGACAATGAATTCACGGTGTTCTTATTTCAATTTCCAGGAGTGTATTTTTATATGAGACTGTCACTGTAGCGGAAACTGCTGTCGTAAATATTTCCGTAAGAAAGTTAAGTGACCACCTGCACGTAATGCGTCGTGGGCATCCAGCTGTGTCAGACGCCTGGAGAAAAAGCCATTAGTGTGTGCCGTTTCAGAGGCACAGGTAAAAAAAAAAAGGGGAGGCCATTATCCTCGCTATTGACATTCCTTTGTAGAAAGCATCGCAAATACGACAAGCTCAAACTTGAAAACATATGATTATACTGTGGAGCTCTTAATTTACGGTATTTACTAAAATGCCTAATGAAATGATGAGAAACATTTCACGGCTATTGTCTTGCTAGTTGAGAGAAATGCCATATGGCTTGCTTTATGTATTTATTTACTCATTTTGTTTAATACCTAGTTTCTAGCTGCACTGCAGCATTGGTTAAAATAAAATTTAATAGATGTACTAATATAAATATTTTATGCCTACAGATCCAGTAAATAATTTTATGATCTATTCAAAAAAAACGAAGGAGCATAAAAAGACATTTCCCTTCACAGGAATTGCATACGGAATTTTCTTTTCAACTACTTGGTAACTTTTTTGGTAGAATAACTTTTTGTGGTGCACCACTTTAATTACATAGACATTAAGATGTGAATATACATTTCCCTTGTCTGCATTGTTGTCTTTAATGTAACATTTTTTCTGCTTGAGCTATGTCATGTTTAGATATAAGTTATTTCATTTGCTGCTGCTGTTTGCCAGGCATAGTGTTACTGAATTTGACTTTGTGTTACTCTGCTAAGCCAGTTTACTACTGATTTATGTTTCTTGTTTGCTGCTCATTGCCTTATATTAGTTGTAATATTGTTGCTTACTTTGCCAATTTGTATTTTTTTGTCCTTGCTGTTTGTGTTAATTGTTTTGTGCTGCTGCATTGCCTCGTCCCTTAGTTTAGCAACTGAGCTCAGTAGATTTAAGGTAGCTTAAGAGGGGGTAGACTGTATAAGAAACTAACTATGATGAATTGGAAGAAATGCATTGAGAAGCTATAAGAAAATGGTTTGGCCAAAAAAAAAGGTAGTGTACAGTGGAGAAAAACTGTTTTTGAAAGAGGATGTGAACAGAATACAGAAAGCAGGCTTAGATAGGACTTTTGGGAATAATGATGAACGAAGGGAGATCTCCATGCAAAATACTGCAGTAAAACAAACCCTGCCCTTTCCTCTTGTGTCATCCCTCTATGTGTTTTTGTACCCTTATGTATTTGTGTTTTTCCTGTCTTTATGTGTTTAGCTGATGAGAGCTATGTTGTAGAATTTTTCTAATACTATGTTATTTACTTTGTAAAGATGTTTAGACATTATTTATCTGTTCTGTTTTGTTGCTCATGTGTGATGTTGATGTTTCAAAAGTTATTCTGATCTTTCATGTATGTACTTATGTCATAATTCCTGTAACAATGATGTACATGTTTATTTCTATTCTTTTGTAAAGCCTGTTTTACTACAAATGTTATCTGTATTGTTATGTTCTTTAATGATGTATTTTGTAGCTTTGTTATTGTATTCTTATGTTATAAAATTGTAATTGACACCAGTTCATCAAATTAAGTAACTTGTAAGTTACATTTCACTGCACACGTTTCTGTTGGTCATAGTATACCATTATTTCTACAAGGACTGCAGTGGGTCTGCACCTCTGGTGGCCCACCAATACCGTAATCTCTACCAGGACTACAGTGGGTCTGCTCTGTGATGACCTACCTACCAATACTCCTCAAAATTTCGACTGATTCTGCTGTGGGTTTGCTCTGTTGTGGACCAATACCTGTCTGCATGTCAAGAGTCAGCACTGTCTTTCCATTGGAAGGACAACACTACCTCTTCAAGATTGCATGGAAATCCACTACTTCCGTGTGCATTTTCTTTTACTGCTCAGACTTTGAGAAAAACACTGCAATGTTACTGTGATGAATGATCAGGACTGTCTTTATGGACTGTGAGAAAATTTTAGCTTTGGACCAACATTGTATCAATAAGTGGGTGCATTTGATATCTTTGTTATTGTAATTATGAAAAATTTTATCAAATCATTATTGGCCACTGCCCAAAACAATTTGTAAAATTTTTTGTGGGGAGCATGGGGGATATGTAAGTAGGCTGTTTATGTTTTCTTATTGGCAACGTTACGTAGCGCTCTGTATGAAAATCACTGGCTGTGCTGTGTGCAGTCTGTGGCTAGTTTGCATTGTTGTCTGCCATTGTAGTGTTGGGCAGCTGGATGTGAACAGTGCGTAGCGTTGCGCAGTTGGAGGTGAGCCGCCAGCATTGGTGGATGTGGGGAGAGAGATGGCGGAGTTTTGAAATTTGTAAGACTGGATGTCAATTATGACTATTAAGGTAAATACATTGTTTGTTCTCTATCAAAATCTTTCATTTGTTAACTATGCCTATCAGTAGTTAGTGCCTTCAGTAGTTTGAATCTTTTATTTAGCTGGCAGTAGTGGCACTCGCTGTATTGCAGTAGTTCGAGTAACGAAGATTTTTGTGAGGTAAGTGATTTGTGAAAGGTATAGGTTAATGGTAGTCAGGGCCATTCTTTTGTAGGGATTTTTGAAAGTCAGATTGCGTTGCGCTAAAAAATATTGTGTGTCAGTCTAAGCACAGTCATGTATAATTTTTCTAAGGGGACGTCTCACATCTTTGTTTTGGATATGAATTCACACGCCACCCCTAGCCACTGATAACAAGAAAAGCTTTCGTGCTTGACCAGAATTCAATCACGGCAATGTTCGTCATTGCTGACTAGGCACAAAAAAGCGTGGAATATCTAACATTTCAACTGTATCAGTTATCTAGTCTGAACTTCATAATAAATGAAAATTTTGTACCGAACAGGGAATCTTATCAGCATCATATCTCCCGGCTAATATGTTTAATACAGCTTGATTTACAAGTAACAAAGTGAGCGCGTGTTTAAATATGTAATGCCATGGTGTAAATTTTTGTAACGGGGATTCGAAGGCAATACACAATAGTATTGTTAACTATGTAAAATCAGATGTTAGATATAGAATTTTTTCAGTAGTAACGAGATACTTGAACCTGAATGATGCTAGATTTTTTTCTCTAATCGGGTTTCGAACTCAGCACCTGCACCCTTTGTGTTCTAACCACGAATGGAAGTTAAATATCAACTGTTTGTTTACCGTTGTGAGATGCACATGTGTATGAATAGAAAGAACGTGACTAAGGTTTTGTGCTGACTGGTGTCCAAACCTGTACACGTGGTCAGAAATACATATTAATTATCACATTCTTTTTCACCAGTAGCAAGGAGTGGCTTGTTTGAGCTTGTAATGATTCCATGGAAAATTCCCTGTTGACTCGAAGTCATTCCTTGCGACCAAAGAGACGTTTGCCATCTAATACTTTTCCACCAGTAGCTAAAAATGGGGTGTTTTATCTCGAAATGATGAGATGAAATGTTCATTGTGTGACTAGGAGTTGAAAGCCAGACTTATCGTTATTCTTGACAAGTAATGAAGGTACGTTAAAAATAAAAATTATTTTTCACCAATAGGACGGTAGGCACGTACTAGGGCTTGAAATTAATAAGGAATATTTTTATGCTGGACTATGATTTGAACACCGATCAGTGCCTTTCGTGGAGACCTAGATGAGTTTGCAATCATGGGGTAAACAAAGAAATGATGGAACTGTATCGTCCTGAGATAGTCTAATAATTCTAATTCCAGTCCAGCACCAAATTTTCAATGTTCGAGTTCAAATGACTTAAGAGCCCTGTGAGCATTGGTTCATAAGAAAAAATCTAGTCTAACAATTATTACCAGTGACCGAGTTTCTGTTTGCACGACTTCCGCCTTTGTCATAACAAAAACTAAATTGGCTCTGCCTCAGTCGATAGCGTACGTATATAATGTTTAATGCCTTTCTGAACAACGGTGCTACCTGACGTTCTTCAGTTCTCTGTGCCGGAGATGAAGGAGCTCTGTTTGTGACTGTTACACGTGGACACTTGAAATCGGAATTGAATCCATACCTTGCATCTATCAAACTGTGATTAATCCACCAGATCACTGAACCACATATTTGTAACTTTCATGATTGTGTTCTAGTAGAAGATGTACCACGCTATATGAGAGCTCTGGTTTCCTGTAAATGGTTTCCAGACTGTTCATTTCATTTTCTGGCTCTGTTCTAATTTTGTTCTACCACGTTCACATTAACACCTGCCTTCGCTGCTCAATTTGTATTTTCGATACGTTCAGTATCTCCAAAAATTCCACATGCAGTGGTGTTTTGCACCATACTGATATAAATCCCAAAACTGGTGGTTTTAACTGCTGATCGTTTATAGGTGATGTCTGACACTAAGGTTAAAAAGAACTTACAAACTGGACACAGTGAAGGAAAATCAGTTCTCAATAACTTGAATAATTACACTTCTGACACAGAAAGTTCTCAGTTCTTATGTCAGCGGGATGTAAAGACGCTTCTTGCACCATAGCCGTGATTCGATGCCGTTTAGAAACTTTCACTGTGTCAACAAATTTCTTAGTTCGAGTACGAAGTGACTATGTAAATCGTTCTTTTCTATCATAATTACAATAACTTTCTTCACCCAGTTGCTGCTACGGAAGGGTTTGAAGAATGCCTATAACGCTTTATGGTCATTTTCAGTTACCCAAAACCAAATAATTATTCATTTTTTCATGAGTATGGAATAATTTTCAAGTTAATATCGGACATCTCCGACTACCTCACTAGTTAAGTTAAAATTAAATTGATTGATGAAGACGTTACTTGACAACATTATTTTTTGCGCATAGTAATGACGTTAGTAAAGCTTCAAAACGGCAAATGCCAATATCAAAACCGGATGATGTTAATATCTACCGTTAAATGTTGTGATCAATAAATAAGGCTCCAGGCGAACAGCTGAGGCAGACACATTGCTTATTTACAAGCTACTAGTTCTGACTCATTAGACATCAGATTGAGTAATTTGATTTAGTGAACACAGTTTGCGGTGCTGTTCCTCGCTGGGAAACAAGCAGTCGACTTACTACGATCCATGACAAAACTGTAACAATAATTTCGTGTGCAACGATTGCTTACGGATTGTAAAATTTAATATCTTCGTGGCTTCCAGCTCTGTCTAAGCCTCACCTAAATTGCCCGTCCACCATTTCAGGAACCGTATAGTGAGTATCTTACTGTCAGCAGCACAGTGTGCTCGCCGTACCAACTTCATCGTTCGTTTATTTGATTTTGTAATCATTGGCATAATGTCACATAAACTAGCAACATGGGAGGTATCATTTAAATGTCCATTCCTTCTGGGAGATTTTTTTTTTCGTTTTTGTCAGTAATCTGTTGCTTTTTCTACCTGTCAAATGAGACAAAATACAGCTATTAAACGATTCATAAACCGTTGTTTAGTACTGCTAAGAAGATTCCCTTTAAGGTTTGTCGAAGGTGAAGGAATTTAGTTTCTTTTAAGAATGTCTTAAGTAAATTTCCCAAATAAGAGGAGCTCAATGTCCAGATAGGAAAAGGTTTCGAAACAAAGTCCACACGGTCCAAGCCAAGTCGATCTTTTCCTCTGGTAGCATTTCTAAACTATTTTGCCTAAGAGATATCACACTTTGTGATCTCTAGCTGCGTAAATCGTTAGTTGAAACAGTGCTCAACCCCTAAGCGTACGGGATTGCTAAAAAATACAAAACGTTTATCAAAAGAAGGCTGGATTCGTCCTCATATTCAGGCGTATTTAAATCACGTAAACTATTGGAGACTGCATTTTTACCTTCCTCCAGTGAGCATTGAAAGCTGTATACACAAACGTATACCGTACTATGAATACCTTTTATACTGCTATAGATGTTGTCGCCCTGAACTAGTAACTCTCACAACAAATTAACAGATTTAGAACTGACACGGAGCACTGTATCTACAGATTAGAACTTTCCCAATTTAATCACGACGTCATTCTAGCAATCGTCCAATAATTTTGCTAAATAATGTGATATTGGCTGTGAGGACACACAACTGCTTAAAACATAAAATAGCCAGAGAAACATATGAATCACTACATGAATTTGACTTTCACTTCTAAAGCATGCATGCATTAGAGATCATACAGTCTTTGACAAAAACTCTGACACACGGAGCAGGCACTGCCGTGGCAAAGACAGAACCGATTCATTAGGTGCAATACATTACCATCGTCAGGGCTCTATGTTTGGCAATATACTCAAAGCGGCCACACAGTAAGATGTGGAAGTTGGTAGAGGAAATGTTATTATCTCATAGGGCTATCAAGTACCGTGTCTGCTAGTGGTCTTGGCCTGAATGGTGCTAAAAGTGCGATGAAGTCCACATGCTTCGTGGCATTTCTTCTACATCTACATCTACATACATACTCCGCAATCCACCATACGGTGCGTGGCGGAGTGTACCTCGTACCACAACTAGCATCTTCTCTCCCTGTTCCACTCCCAAACAGAACGAGGGAAAAATGACTGCCTACATGCCTCTGTTCGAACCCTAATCTCTCTTATGTTATCTTTGTGTCTTTCCGCGAAATGTAAGTTGGCGGCAGTCAGCCCCAAATGCTGGTTCTCTAAATTTCCTCAGTAGCGATTCACGAAAAGAACGCCTCCTTTCCGCTAGAGTCTCCCACCGGAGTTCCTGAAGCATTTCCGTAACACTCGCGTGATGATCAAACCTACCAGTAACAAATCTAGCAGCCCGCCTCTGAATTGCTTCTATGTCCTCCCTCAATCCGACCTGATAGGGATCCCAAACGCTCGAGCAGTACTCAAGAATAGCTCGTATTAGTGTTTTATAAGCGGCCTCCTTTACAGATGAACCACATCTTCCCAAAATTCTACCAATGAACCGAAGACGACTATCCGCCTTCCCCACAACTGCCATTACATGCTTGTCCCACTTCATATCGCTGTGCAATGTTAGTCCCAAATATTTAATCGACGTGACTGTGTCAAGCGGTACACAACTAATGGAGTATTCAAACATTACAGGATTCTTTTTCCTATTCATCTGCATTAATTTACGTTTATCTGTATTTACAGTTAGCTGCCATTCTTTACACCAATCACAAATCCTGTCCAAGTCATCTTGATCCTCCAACAGTCACTCAACGACGACACCTTCCCGTACACCACAGCATCATCAGCAAACAGCCTCACATTGCTATTCACCCTATCCAAAAGATCATTTACGTAGATAGAAAACAACAGCGGACCTACCACACTTCCCTGTGGCACTCCAGATGATACCCTCACCTCCGATGAACACTCACCATTGAGGACAACGTACTGGGTTCTATTACTTAAGAAGTCTTCGAGCCACTCACATACTTGGAAACGAATCCCATATGCTCGTACCTTAGTTAGGAGTCTGCAGTGGGCCACCGAGTCAAACGTTTTCCGGAAGTCAAGGAATATGGCATCCGTCTGATACCATTCATCCATGGTTCGCGGGATATCATGTGAAAAAAGGGCGAGTGGCGTTTCGCAGGAGCGATGCTTTCTAAAGCCGAGCTGATGCATGGACAGCTACTTCTCTGTCTCAAGGAAATTCATTATATTCGAACTGAAAATATGTTCGAGAATCCTGCAGCAAACCGATGTTAAGGATATTGGTCTGTAATTTTGAGGATACGTCCTTCTACCCTTCTTATATACAGGCGTCACCTACGCTTTTTTCCAGTCGCTCGGGACTTTATGTTGGGCAAGAGATTCGCGATAAATGCAAGCTAAGTAAGGACCCAATGCAGTAGAGTACTCTCTGTAAAACCGAATTGGAATCCCATCAGGACCTGGCGATTTATTTATTTTCAACCCATTCAGCTGCTTCACAACCCCAGGGATGTCTATCACTATGTCCTCCATACGGGAATCTTTACGAGACCCAAACGGCGGTATTTTTGTACGATCCTCCTCCGTGAAAAATTTCAGCTTTCGTTTTGCTGTCTTCCGTTGCCAGGCCGGACTGATCAGTGAGTGACTGAATGGAGGCCTTCGACCCGCTTACCGATTTTACGTAAGACCAGAATTTCCTTGGATTTTCAGCAAGATCTTTTGCTAAGATATAACGGTGGTAGTGGTTGAATGCTTCGCGCATCGCTCTTTTTACAGCAGCACGAATCTCTACTAACTTTTGCCTGTCCTCATTCTCCCGATCTTCCATGTACCGTGAGTGCAACTGCCTTTGCTTTCTGAGCATTCTCCGAATTGCGCTGTTAAACCACGGTGCGTCTTTTCCGTCCGTAACCCACTTTTTCGGCACATACTTGTCCAATGCGTGATTTACAATGTGTTTAAAATTTGCCCATAATTCTTCCACGTCCATCGTACCGAAAGTAAATGAAGTCGATTCATTTACTAAGTGGGATGCTAACAACTGCTTATCTGCTCTTTCTAGTAAGAATACTCTCCTAGCCTTCTTGACCGCCTTTTTAACTTTCGTAACCATAGTCGTAATGACAACATCATGATCGCTAATCCCTGTCTCAACACTGACACCGTCGATGAGGTCTGGTTGTTCGTGGCTACCAGAACTAAAATATTTCCATTACGCGTTGGCTGTCGATTTAGCTGCTCAAGACAGTTTTCGGATAATGTGTTCAAAAGTAATTCACACGACGGCTTGTTTGCACAACCTATAATGAATCCATAGACATCTCAGTCTATACTAGGTAGGTTGAAGTCGCCTCCGACTAATATAGCATGATCCGGGTACTTCTGCGATACAGAATGTAGACTCCCTTTGAATGATTCTAGAACTGTCACGGTGTAAGCTGGTGGCCGGTAATAACACCCCACATTTAACTTTATTTCCCCTAGCCCTGTTAAACGTGTCCAGATAACTTCACAATCACACTCTACTTCGACCTCAGTATTTTTTTCAACTGCTATGAAGACACCACCTCCTACGGTGTCTAACCTGTCTTTCCGATACCAGTTCCAATCCACACTAAATATTTCAGAACTTCCTATCTCAGGGTTGAGCCAGGTTTCAGTCCCGAGAATAATTTGCGCGCCACACGCTTCCTGGAGGGCAGTAAATTCAGGAACTTTATTCTGAACACTTTGAAAATTTACTGCTAATATCTTGATAGCTGAGGTGTCTTTATGCTGAGCGCGTCCTGATTTCCCTGCCTGCACGTCGACTGGTGAGTGTTCATCAGGACACCTCGCACTACTGCCTAGCCTAAAAAAAAACAATGTGCACGACACAAGTACTCTGCTGCCGAGTAGCTGCTTCCTTTGTGTAGTGCACCCCTGATCTATCTAGGGGCGTCCTACAATTCCCCACCCAATAGCGCAAGTCTAGAAATCTGCAGCCAAGACCGTCACCGACTCTGGTTGAGACCCTTCACTCGGCTCCAAACCAAAGGACCCCGATCCACTCTGGGAACGATGCTGCAAATTGAGAGCTCTGCTTGCACCCCGCGTGCGAGGCCAGCGGTCTTCACCAAATCGGCCAGCCGCCTGTACGAACTGAGGATCGCCTCAGAACCCAAGCGACAGGCATCATTGGTGCCGACGTGAGCAACTACCTGCAGACGACTACACCCCATACACTCGGTAGCCGCAGGCAAGGCCGCCTCCACATCTTGGATGAGGCCCCCCCGGCAGACAAACCGACTGCACGTTGGATTTCTTTCCAGTCCTGTACGCTATTTCCCTAAGGGGCTCCATCACCCGCCTAACGTTGGAGCTCCCAATAACCAGCAAGCCTTTGCCCCAGTGCCTGCTCGGGCCCTGCTGAAGGAGCGGCCACCTGCCCACTGACAGGATGAACGGGCGAGGCCAGCCGGCCAGCCTCCACATTGGCCCTCCGCCTCGAGCGACGCGAACGCGTTGCAGTTCGCCACTCACCCTGAGGTGAGGGCGGCCCCAACGCGCCGGGTACACTAGAAGGTGCCTGGGCAGCTGAGTCAGCGGACGCAGCAAACGACACCTGGGGTGTCTCAAGCGACGCGCCAGACCCTTCGCCGTCGCTGCACCTCGAGGCAGCGGCCTGAAGGCGGCTGACCATGGCCAATAGCACGCTCAGCTGCTCGCGAACCGCGGCCAGTTCCTCCTGCGCCCGCACACAGCACGCACACAACCTATCCATCCTACTGCTAATATCTAACGACTCCGCGAATTTATACTCTACGGCTATCAATGAGCAATATTACTCCTCTCAAATACGAGAATAGCAAGGATTTTATGTAATTAAATACGAAAGCGCACAAACACACGGGCCGGCCGCGGTGGTCTCGCGGTTCTAGGCGCGCAGTCCGGAACCGTGGGACTGCTACGGTCGCAGGTTCGAATCCTGCCTCGGGCATGGATGTGTGTGATGTCCTTAGGTTAGTTAGGTTTAAGTAGTTCTAAGTTCTAGGGGACTGATAACCACAGCAGTTGAGTCCCATAGTGCTCAGAGCCATTTTGAAGAAACACTCGGAAAGAAATTAAGAATCAAACTACAAAACAAATATAAAAGCTAAATATGCGACTCGCTACTGCACTGCACTGCACTGCTCAATCAGAATTTCACATTATGGTACGTTGCAGATGACAACATAGTGTAAAATTATTTGTACGACAGGGTTCTGAGTTGGGTGTTCACTTCAGAACACTTTGATGCTTCGGAGTCCGCACCAAACACGTCGAGTGGAGATGTTAACTACGGCCATACGCCGCCTATCCGTTCAGGTGTTACCCCCGTGTCGCAGCGACTGCTTCCGACCTACAGCTTATACTGCCGATCTCCTTTTGACTAGGTTAATACTCCTCTTAGGTTCTGTGTGAGTATACATGGGAAAAGACTGTGATGTACCGAGTGAAAGCAGCACAGCACATCTTTGGTGGAAATGCAGATAGACCGTCTCACTCAGTTCAATGAACAGAGTTATGAAAACATAATTTGAATCAAAGTGACTCAATAAGTTTTCTACCAGATTTTATTGGAGCTACTCGCTTTGGAGATTAGGAGTGTTGTGTGAGAACTTAATAGCCGATACTACAATTGTGACAACATTTCGACACAGCGATGGCAGATGTACTCATGTAACAATTGCTCATGCAGCATATAGCTTGAGAATCTTTGACGCGTATAATCTATCACCATGATTAATATGTCTCAGATTGTCCTATGAAATTGTACGCCTATAGTAACTGTGTTACAATGAAAGTTTGTCGCATTGAAAGAAAAACGTAATCTGCTTTTTTCAGTCACAACTGAGAAATGGTTCCAGCGGTCAAGGGAGTTTTTTTAGTGCTAGAGGCCATCATCGCATCTGCGCTAGTTGGCTTCAATGGAATCAATCACATCTGTCACCATGAAAACTAACGCAACATTAAAACAGAGAAGGACAATAGATCTGCCCTTATAAAGGGAAAGTTACTGCAAGACAAACTCCCCAAACGTCAGGAACAAAACGTGCACCTTTGATATGTGCCGTCAGGTATCATAAACAACTAACAATCAGGAAGTAGAGGTATAAGTAAACTGAGAAAACATATTATTCGATTTTACACAGTACTAAAATTTTGTATCTACAAGGAAAATGTATCTGTTCTGCTATTCCATGCGTTTTTGACCTTCAAATCTACCATACACGAATGCTACTCTGTTTGCTTATTGCTTTCATGACTTCCATCTGAGTTGACGATTTCCAAAGTGTCAAATAAAATAAATATCACTGTCACTAAACATGTGATCCATGATTTTAGCTGCAGTGGACTCTTTTAACGATCATTTCTCTGACGTTTTCAATCAATCATGGGGCAGCAAATGCATGCAGATCATAACGCCAGCAGGAACTGCCCAGTGCAGAAGTGATTGAAAACGCCAGAGAAACGACTATTAACAGCCGTCCCCTGTAGTGTCGTTGCGCGCCACAGGTTTAATGATATTAACGGTGTCTTTCATTTGAGACTTTCTTGTGAAGTAACTCAGTAGTTCAGAAGGAGACACGTATGCTTTCTCCTACGAGGTATTGAATTGAGGCTGTGAGATTGCTTGTGATACAAAGCTTCTCTTACGGTCTTCTCTTAAAATTTCGTTACTGAATTTCGTTCTGGTCGTTTTCAAATCGAATAAAGAAAACAAAAAAATTATCTTATAAACTCCAGCGATATATGAACCGGCCTCTAAGCCTTGCATCGCATCAGAAGCAGAGCGGGTTAGTGCTAAACCAACAAGACATGGCTGCAGCATACCATCTCTCATTACTACCATTGTGCCTACAGCAGATTGCTCGGAATGTACAAAGAGAGAGAAATCATACAGGTAGCTTAGGAGCCGAACGCCCATCCTGGGTTCATACAATGAATTTTAATTGCTCAGTGTCACATATCAAATGGGAACTAATTAGAATATTTCATCAACATGAAAGAAAGTATCACATGAATGTAGACGAATAGTTCTGCGCGCAGCCGGAAGTAAATGGAAGATCACAGAGTTGCCAAAACATTCCTCCAATGTCGACGATTCTATTCTACAATAGTTTCCGTATCCAAACTTCTCAAGTACCTCAGAGAGTCCCACGTACTGGAGAGTATGCGCAGGCCAGTCCTTAATTAACTTGATAGATGGTTCCACATTGGGAGAATGAAACGTAGCTCCGCGAGTTTCCCGCTGAGTTTTATTTTCATTTCAATATCTAAGCTAAGAGGCTAAAATCTAGAAAGGAACATCGTCTTCGACCACTACGCCTAAAGCTCAAATTAAGAGCAGGAGAGCTTTTTAAGGTAAGCCTCCAATGCAGCAGTGGTTACAACTTTTCCCTTCCGGCTTAAGGGGGCTACATTTTTGACACTCATTCAACAACAGCCTTTCGACTTTTCGGCTAATTATCCTCAGTTGTTATACTTGAATGTCGTCCGTTTGAATCTGTCAGAATGTTCCTATGGGAATAATCGAGATATAATTACCACTAGTTTAATAAGTAAATATTACAAGCTGCTGACAATTATTTGCAGAAGAAAGAAATATCTATAGAAGTCCATATCGGAGATCACTGTGTGCTCCGGAGAAATGTAGGAACACACGACGCTGTTTAACTCTTGCGATTTATCTTAGAAAATAGACTAAAAAGGGAAAACTTATGATTACAGAATTTGTAGATACAGGAAAAGCTTTTGACAATATTGACTGGAACCCACTCTTTGAAATTCTGAAGATAGCAAGGGTAAATTGTACAGAAACCAGATTGCTGTTATAAGAATCGAAGTGTATGAAAATAAACAGTAACTGAGAAGGGAGTGAGATGGGGTTGTAGCCTCTCCCCAATGTTACTCTATCTGTACGTTGATCAAGCAGTAAAACAACCCAAGGAGAAAATGGAAAGTGAATTAAAGTTCAGGGAGCTTATACAAAAATTCTGCTCTTTCCTGGTGACACTGCAATTCTGGCGAAGGGATCGGGACAATAGATAACCGCAGGAGCTTGCGGGAAGAAAGTTTTCCATGCAAGCTGTCTTTACTTTTCTTTTATTGCGGTAATGATTTCACCATATGTCGGCGGGTGTCAACAAAATACTTTCGAATCCGGAGAAGGAAGTTAGTGGTATACATCTCGTGAAAAAATCTCGCCTCAGCGAAAAACACTTTTGTTTTAATGATTACGACTCCAAAATGCTTATCATATCCACGCACTCTCTTCCCTATTTTGTGATAATACATAAGAGCTGCCCTTCATTGAACTTCTTCGATGTTCTCCGTCAATCCTATCTGAAGAGGATCCCATATCATACAGCAATACTCTAGAACAGGGCATACAGGCCTAATGTAGGCAGTCTCTTTAGCAGACTTGTTGCATCTTCCAAGTATTCTCCCAACAACACACTGTCTTTGCTTCGTCTTCTGCAATGCGTTATGTATCTGAGAGTTCCAGTTGTCCGTGATTATAATGCCTAACTAATCAGTTGAATTGGCAGCCTTTAGATTTGTGTGATTTACTGTGTAACCGAAATTTGACTGATTCTTTTAGTACTCGTATGGATGACCTCATACTTTTCACTGTTCAGAGTTAACTGCCACTTTTCGAATCACACAGATATATCGAGTAAACCATTCTGCAGTTGATTTTGATCTTCTGATGATTTTACTACACGGCATCGTCTGCAAACAACATAAAAGGGCAGCTCCAATTGCCTCCTAAATCGTTTATATATATTAGGAACAGCAGAGGGCCGATAAAACTTCACTTACGTTTTAGTCGACGACTTCCCATCAGTTACTACGAACTGCAACATTCCTGACAGGAATGCAGCCGCACAGATGAGACGATACTCAATTTGGTTAGAAGTCACTTGTGAGGAACGGTGTCAAAACTTATGGAAGTCTACAAATAATGATTCAATCTAGGATCCGCTCTCGATATCACTTAGTACTCTGAGTGAATATAGAGCTAGGTATGATTCCCAGGAATGATATTTTCTGAATCGATGTTGACTGTGTCGATACATCGTTCTCTTCGAGGTAATTCATTATGTTCGAAAAAACAAAGACGGAAAGACGAGTCGGGCAGAGTCATAGGCGAAATACACTTCTGCAAAATACCGACGATCCCTCTTCCGATAGGCAGTCAAATGAACGCTGCTTAAAGCTGTTCTCCGACGATAAAATTAACTGCCTTTGAGTACACTTTCCACGTTTCTTGTACTGACATTAATTTGTGTGTAACCGCAGTAAATGAAGAAGGGACTGCCACATATTTTCTCCATGAAATGTCTGTCATCTCCTTCACTGTTTACAGAGCCAATCATGCACAGAATGAGCTAGGGGCGGGGCGGGTTAAGATTGTGGCGCAACCGTTTGATCACTGTCTCTGGTCGTACTGTGCGCTACAGAAGTTCCACCTACCTCACTACGGCGTCTGATCACCAGCCCGTTTCTCTGCATACGTAGATACTGTTCAGACGGCGTTAAAAGCAGCGTTGAAGAAAACCACCGTCAATACTTACGTTTGCAAAGTCCGCGTAAACTCTGGTAGCAAGCTGTCCTGTAATATCTTATAACAATTTTCGGGTGGAGGGCGATTGCTTCATCTATTTAGACAAATGTCAAAATTCTGCAACGAGTTCTTTTATTTCTTTAGGTTCAAAATTAACACTTGCTATCAGCCCGTATTTAATTAACAAATGCCGGCCGCGGTGGTCTCGCGGTTCTAGGCGCGCAGTCCGGACCCGCGCGACTGCTACGGTCGCAGGTTCGAATCCTGCCTCGGGCATGGATGTGTGTGATGTCCTTAGGTTAGTTACGTTTAAGTAGTTCTGAGTTCTAGGGGACTTATGACCACAGCTGTTGAGTCCCATAGTGCTCAGAGCCATTTGAACCATTTTTAATTAACAAATAATACCACTATCCTCAGGTCACAGATCATACAATCAAGGACACACACAAGGCAGTCAGGAATGTACTTAAGTCCCACCCCAATTATTACGCGATTTACATTCATTACTTTGCTACAATACATGAGTTTCACTTGCGGTTCTTTTAATTGGATTTCTATTAACAGAAATGGCTCGCCAAGTATTCCATAGACGAATATGAAACATGACACGCGGAATTTTACAATGGCCAAAACATCACACGCTGTTCTCTTTCCAATAAAACAATCAAAAAGCTTCCAAACTTCACAAAACTGTCCATAAATGCAACTGCTATTATGGCCACACAGTCTGGACGCGAGATGCCAATTATTTCTTCATTTTACACATAATAAAGACGGAAGCGTTCAAAGTGACCTGCACGTCCGATCGCTGCCTAGTGACTCGTGAATGCTGCTCCTTCCAGGGCCTATAACTACTTGCAAACCGCGGGAAATGCCTAACTCTGATTGGTTGTTCAAAATGACCAGCCAATCAAAACAATCCTTCGAGTTCTTCTCCCGCCAAAACTGTCCTACGCCAATCACTATTCACAGATTCATTTACGTCACTTCATCATGCAAATCTTAATATAATGTTTAACAAAACCAAAGGAGTAGAAAACTAACCTTGAAATAAATTTAGAAACTTATTACTCTGCAAACGGCTGTTGTGGCTGCCTCCTTACAAAACCATGTACCCTTGGACATACGTCATCAGCACGGTTGGGAAAATACATTTTTCATTGCAACTTGCTTGCTTAACACTTTCCCATGACATAGTTACGTAATGTTTAACATGAGATAATATTGAATTTTCTCGTATGTCCCAAATACACACTCTCACCCATTCTCATTTACTCACACAACAACACATGAAATAAATACTGATCTTTTCTGAATTTTATATTACGAGAATGAAAAGTAGTTAACTTCTTTTTAAATATGAAAATTCAAACAAATTGACCTAACATTTTGTTAACTTCAGTAACGATTCCAAATGATACTAAAAGACAAACTGTTATGAATCCTAACTGACTTTAATCTTACAAGTGTCGGTTTGGCGTATTTTAGGTAATTTTCTCTACCTATGAAAGTATGCCAACTAGAAAGCTGAGATTTTTACACGATCTTCTTTTAAATAACAAAAGGCTGTATACTGAATAATATTTAATATAGTTTATTTAGATTCTTAAGAGCTTGAATATTCTGTCGCTCGAACTGGCCAAGGTACCGCTTCCCACGGCTAAGCTAGCGACAGGTGCGAATGAGTCACGGTAAGACGGAAGCGGCTGTTTCTATCACCGCCAACGGCTCCAAAACTACGAGCCGTACTGCAAAGGAACTTACTGCAATAAAATGCTATTGCGTATTGACTCGCGACGTTTTAAACTCTTGGTTGTTTAATGATAACAGTGGAGACTAACTTGTATCTAAAAGGAGTTGATCCTCACGATTACAAGATGCCAGATCTTTGCGCGTGTCTGTACAAAGTTTGGTCCCTCAAGCGATAACACTTTCATTGTTGTATACAGCAATCAGAACAGGTTGCAATTGTTTCGATATATCGTTGACAGATAGAAAAACTGAAATTAGTGTCACAAACGAAACTCTTCTTTACAAACCAGCCTTGTAATTGCATCTCGATCATTCCCATACGAATAGCCGGAGAGCTTCACACCACGACTTTTAGGTATAACAACTGACTGATGATTAGTCAAAACGTCGAAAGACGGCTGTTGAAAGAGAATGTCAACTTTTAGTTTGCTTACACCGGAAGTAAACAGTTGTAACCAACCTAAAAAAAATTCACCCGCTCTAAATTTGTGCTTTAGGCTGACGTAGTAGTCGTGAACGATATTCCTGTCTACTCTTGGGCCTCTTAGCCTAGCTACTGAAACTGGAATAAAACTTAGCGGGAAACTCGTGGAGCTACTTTGCATTTTCCCGGCGTGTGAACATCTCTCTAGTTAACACAGCGCTGGCTTGCACTTACTCTCAAGTACGCAGGATTCTCAGAGCCACTCAGGCAGTTTGGATACGGAAACTAGTGTACAGTGGATATGACAGTACTGCAGGAAATGTTTTGCAGCGCTGTGATCATCAACTTACTTCCGAGTGTGCGCTAAACCATTCGCCTACATTCCCCCTGATACTTTGTCATGTTGATGACATATTACGAATGATTCCCATTTTACGTGTGACATTGAGCAGTTAAGGATCATTATGTGCACCCAGGATGTGTGTTCGCCGCTAAGTTACGAATTCTCTTCTTGCAAATTCCGAGCAATCTACCTTAGGCACAATGGTAGTAATTAAATGAGGTACGCTGCAGCCACGTCTTGTTGGTTTAGCAGTAACGCTCTCTGCTTCTGATGCGCTGGAGGCCTTAGATTCCGGTTCGTATCTCACTGAGGAACCGCTGCAGTTTGGAACATCCTTTTTTCTTCTTTATTATATTTGGAAACGGCTAGATCGAAATTCGGTTACGACACCTTATGAGACGGTCTTACGAGAAGCTCTGTATCACAAGCTATCTCACAACCTCGATTCACTTCCTTGTAAGAGTAAACGCACTTCAAGTCAAAGGCTCTGAAGAGACTTAACGGCATCGTTAACGACAACCAGTTGTGTTTTGTTCGTTATTTAGGGAATCAGCGCTCCAGACGTAGGTCATGGAAGCAATGTACACACTGAGTAGCATTTGTCTCTGGTAAATAGATAACATTCCATCAGAATTTCTAAAATCATTGGGGGAAGTGGCAACAAAACGACTATTCACGTTGGTGTGTAGAATATATGAGTCTGGCGACATACCATCTGACTTTCGGAAAAGCATCATCCACACAATTCCGAAGACGGCAAGAGCTGACAAGTGCGAGAATTATCGCACAATCAGCTTAACAGCTCATGCATCGAAGCTGCTTACAAGAATAATATACAGAAGAATGGAAAAGAAAATTGAGAATGCGCTAGGTGACGATCAGTTTGGCTTTAGGAAATGTAAAGGGACGAGAGAGGCAATTCTGATGTTACGGCTAATAATGGAAGCAAGGCTAAAGAAAAATCAAGACACTTTCATAGGATTTGTCGACCTGGAAAAAGCGTTCGACAATATAAAATGGTGCAAGCTGTTCGAGATTCTGAAAAAAGTAGGGGTAAGCTATAGGGAGAGACGGGTCATATACAATATGTAAAACAACCAAGAGGGAATAATAAGAGTGGACGATCAGGAACGAAGTGTTCGTATTAAGAAGGGTGTAAGACAAGGCTGTAGCCTTTCGCCCCTACTCTTCAATCTGTACATCGAGGAAGCAATGATGGAAATAAAAGAAAGGTTCAGGAGTGGAATTAAAATACAAGGTGAAAGGATATCAATGATACGATTCGCTGATGACATTGCTATCCTGAGTGAAAGTGAAGATGAATTAAATGATCTGCTGAACGGAATGAACAGTCTAATGAGTACACAGTATGGTTTGACAGTAAATCGGAGAAAGACGAAGGTAATGAGAAGTAGCAGAACTGAGAACGGCGAGAAACTTAACATCAGGATTGATGGTCACGAAGTCAATGAAGTTAAGGAATTCTGCTACCTAGGCAGTAAAATAACCAATGACGGACGGAGCAAGGAGGACGTCAGAAGCAGACTCGCTATGGCGAAAAAGGCATTTCTGGCCATGAGAAGTTTACTAATATCAAATACCGGCCTTAATTTGAGGAAGAAATTTCTGAGGATGTATGTCTGAAACATGGACTGTGGGAAAACCGGAACAGAAGAGAATCGAAGCATTTGAGATGTGGTGCTATAGACGAATGTTGAAAATTAGGTGGACTGATAACGTAAGGAATGAGGAGGTTCTATGCAGAATCGGAGAGGAAAGGAATATGTGGAAAACACTGATAAGGAGAAGGGACAGGATGATAGGACATCTGCTAAGACATGAGGGAATGACTTCCATGGTACTAGATGGAGCGGTAGAGGGCAAAAACTGTAGAGGAAGACAGAGATTGGAATACGTCAAGCAAATAATTGAGGACGTAGGATGCAAGTGCTACTCTGAGATGAAGAGGTTAGCACAGGAAAGGAATTCGTGGCGGGCCGCGTCAAACCAGTCAGTAGACTGATGACCAAAAACGAAAAAAAAAAAAATCTGGAGGTGAAAAACGGACATAATGGCAGAATTTCACCCTTTTTCTTACCTTCATTTTTGTATCTATATCAGAAGAGATACATTTCCCTTATGAATACAGTATTTGATTACTGTGTACAGCCTAACAATTTTTTTATCAAGTTTCCTTATACCTATGCTTCAACAACCATTTCATTCACATTATGGTGAAACTCCTGAAATGCTTACCTCTATATGAGCTGAGCGCACATACCACAGTTGCACAGTATACTATTCCTACTATTCCTTCCTGAAGTCTGAGTGATTTTGCTTTCCAGTAACTTTCTTGTTATAAGGGCAGATACATTGCCCTCTATATAATGTTATGGCAGACATCACCGCGACAAATGAGACTGATTTCATTGTAGCCAACTAATGCAGATATGCCGATGGCATGCACCTGTTGGGGTGTGGGTCATAAGGACACACCGAAATCACAATAGTAATCCGTTGTAGTTGCCACACACTTCTTCATTTAGTCATAAAGCATATCAAATCACAATCACAATAATAAAGGCGATTGCCTTATAAAGCCGGATCACTTGGATAAATGACAAACAAATTTCTTTAACTAGAACAAGACCCATAAAAAACTGGAAAAGTGAATATAACTAGTTAAACTGACTCACAAAAACTTCATTACTTAGATGGAACTAATATCCACAAAATTCGTATCAGAACTTTAATTACTTCCAATCAGCTAAAGAATACATTAACTGCCAGAACACAAATCTTGTAAGCTTTACCTAGCCAATTTTTCTAAATAAAACACTATTCCTAAAACCTTTATTACAATAAAAATCACTTCCACGACTAAGGAGGTGCTTTAATTTGACCAAACAAATTTTCAAGTAGACTTAACTCAGTTGATTAATCAAAAATGTTGTTAAAATCATTACTACTAGAACACGACCATATGACAATAGCCCCTAAACTGAGGCCGCTTCAATACTGCATGTGAATTAGTGATAGACGCGAGCACACCAACGGATTTTAATCAATACAAGAGATCCATGAGACAGCAAATGTAATAGAAATCTACTCAACTTTGCACTGCAATTTAATTTCAGACACCATTACCCTTCACGGGAAGGATGGAATCACAAAAAAGTAACAACATAACCCGAGATGTAAAGCAGGGTGGGGGGGGGGGGGGGGGGACACGGCCTTAAATATCACTCTGCTACCCACCGTGGTACTCTGCTCACAGTTTGCTCGCGTCGATCACTGCCAATTATCTGCAACAACACAAAACATATTAGCGGCGGACAATATTCCGAGGCATGAGATACACGATCTTGTCTAGAGAACAGGTGAACAATACTCTCAATGAAATCAGCCTCTGTGAGTTACTTGGCCAGTCACGGCCCTTCAAATTTGATTAACCAATTCGCAAAATGACCACTAAAACAATGTCCTAAAGTTAAAATGACAAAATTATCTCGGCACACATTTAAACGCCAATCTAGAATAATGAACTACAAGGTAGTATCTCGGCATGGCTTGGAACGCCAGACACCGACTTACGCACTACCCGTTGCACTTCTAGCTACGTATTTAGCCATGCTTCATGTCGCTTTGTTGGACGTAGCTTCACTTCCTTAACTCCCGTCACGTATCGAGTTACGACACCGAGTTGCGTGATAAACAACTAGAACAATTCCATATAGTTTTTAGTACACTGGCATGTTCAGTTAAGATGCACGCAACCCACCGAAGCAACTCGGCGACACCAATTCATTCGGTCTGTGTAACTTGTAACAGACTCGAAGGAACTTGCCTTTCCAACGTCTAGGAAAACCAAATCACCATGGGCAATGGATCGGCGTTGCACGATTCAACGTGCCGTAGCGGCTGGCCACGCTCCTTCGGCGTGCCGACTCGGCCTCTCCGCGTGATGCCTACGTACACAGTCCCACGTCACTGCACCACACACCGCGGATCCCCACACAAAGAGTCCCAGCAGAACGCACGCGCTGCAGTTAAATGCCCGCCGCCAAAGATATGAAGAAGAGCAATCAACATCGAAGTCGACTCAAAGATGAAAATGAGAATCGATGGCAACTGGCGCCAGAAACGCACTAGCTCACCTGTAGCAGGCGAAAACGGTCGCGATCGCTTGAGTTATTTATCAACGGTGACTGAAACGAGCAGTTACCTTTTTCTTTCATTACAACATACTATGACAAGTGTATAATTTAACTACATTGCATGCTACATATAAATTATGGTAGTACATAAGGGCGTCCAAGATTATCAAACCATATACTGCACGAGGAATATTGTTACACTCGGCATTTCGAAAACAAGCAGGTCAGATAAATCCAGCAGAATACCTGCTGCATTACCTACAATCTGCTTATTTTCATCATATCCCCTTTCATTGAATTCAAAATCAAGTGGTCCGTCTGCATTACCATCGAAAACGCTGGAAAGTCTCCTTGTGAGCCGTTCCACTGACCTTGTAAAGCAACCTTTGGTTTCTAAAATTCTTAACGACTTAAATGCTCTGTACGACTATGTTCGGAGACAAAGATCAGGAGAGAATGAGTGAGATTATAGCGGCAAAAATTCATAATCATGTTCTGTATGAATGTGTGGTTTGTCTGTAGCTGGCGCTTCGTGATTTCTTCGTTACCAGAAGGTTTCTTTGAATGTAAGGGCAGTTTAGCCAACCTTTGTATAATTTAGAGCTTTGAATACGGCTATGTTGAGACAGAGAGGCATTATTGGCCACTGGTTAGCACCCACTGTGAGGTTGGTACAGGTAGTAACAGCTTACGCTCTCTGAGCCGTTCCAAGTTTCTGTGTAGACGCTGGGGACAAGGCAAGTTTGTTTCATTCTTTCCTAGCCAGTCGGAGAGGAAGTTCTGAGTAGCATCTCTAGTTGCTAAGATGAATTGTGTAAGACTTAGCTTTTTTTGAGTTTCCGTTAGTCACTCTGGTAATCATGCCGCACCAACTAATTCAGTCAGGGAACGGTATTAATTTCATTAGTATTCAGCTTATTAGATGAGATCTTTTGTGCAACTGCGACTTGGCGTGGGCGAGCGGGGTGCCACGTGATGTACAGTTTTAGTTAGTTTCATGTATCATGTAATAATGTGTCGTGTGCTTTGTGGAATGTTTGCATTAAATTTTATTTAATTAACCCCCCTTTTTGTGTTTCTTTCTCATGAACGTAGGAGCCAGTACTCTACTGCATCATGTGCGTTTCTTTGTTAATCATGAGGCTCCAATTCGACGTAACCACCTCTCGTGTTCGAATTGAATCCTGAGTTTCATCGTGGCGTAGATGTGCTAACGTTCGATAAATTTATGTACAAAATTACTGACTTGTACGGAATTTCGGAAAGTTGGCTTTGTTCTCTGAAATTGGCGGTTAAAGCTAGTCGATCTCTGATCCAGTGAGCTTTATGTGGAGAAGGGAATCTTCTAAATACTATCTTTGGTTGTGTGAGTAATCAGTGTGAACATGATGCGTGTGATCCTAAACTGTAACCAGTAATTTAGCAGACTTGCCCCCACACATGTAGGTTCAGATGTTGCGCTGTATGATGTACCGTGTGACAAGATTCCAAGTAACTGTGTGTTACTTTTAGTGAGGAAATAAATGTTAATTATTGCTAAATTCGTTGCTACTACATCTCACAGCGGCATTCCGCTTTCTAGTCAGGATCCCTAAAATCAGTCAGTTGGCATCTCCCCGTAATAATGTTTCAATGAAATTTATCACGGTTATTGTACATCCAATAAATGGATTGTTATTTTATTAAATCATCAAATGATCTGCGAGGTGGCGCAATTTTATCAGTTTAATTAATTAATATTTAAATAAATTTGAAACCACTAATCAGAAATTTTATGTTTGGTACTCGTTAGAGGAAAGCGAACGTAGGCTCTACTTGCATAGTCATTCTTGGGATTCAGGAAATCAGGAAAGAGATATATCTTGTAGCTGATCCTACCAGTACCTTGCAGTAGAGAAAGACGACAGATATCGTTCAGTGCACTACACCGCTTTCACTCGGTATATTAGTCTTTTTCCATGGAAACACTAACAGATTCTATGAATGGTATTATAAAGAGATCGGCAGTATACGCCGTAGACTGGAAACAGTCGCTTTGACACACGAGTAACACCTGGACGTCTAGGGGGCGTATGGCCATGGTCAACATCTCCGCTCGCTGTGTTGGCTGCAGACTATGGCGCATCAAAGTTCTCTGAAGTGGACACACAGCCCAGAACTCTTTCGCAAAAATAATTTTGCATTAGACTATCATTTGGGACGCACCATAATGTGAAATTATGGCGTGCTAACGCTAGACACAGTTTTAATATACGGAAGAAATGCAATATAGCGAATGGACTTCAACGCACGTTAGGCCAAGGTCACTAGCATACACGGTATTTGATGGCTCTACGAGATAATAACATTGCCTCTACCAACTTCCATACCATAGGCCCTGAGGATGGTAACACTTAACGAATCGGTTCGGTCTCTGCCACTCCAGTGGCTGCCCGGAGGCTTAGAGTTTTTATCAAACGCTGTATTATCTCTAATGCATTCGAAGTGGCATGCTTTTGAAGTGAAATTCAGATTCAGTGTTTCTCTGGCTATTGTGTGTTTTTAAGCAACTATCAGTCCTCACGACCAATCTCATATAATTTAGCAAAATCACTGTAAACGATTGCTAGAATGGCGTCATGATTAAATCGTTAAACTTCTAATCTGCAAGTACTGTGTTCCAATCGTGTCAATTATAATTCGTTGTTAGGACGACAACATCTGTAGCAGCATTCAAAGTATTAATAGTACAGTATACATTTGTGTTACAGCTTCCAATACCGACTGGAAGGAGCCAAGGACGGTCTCCATTAATTTACGTGATATAAATACGCATCGATATAAGGATAAACCTAGCGTTCAGTTCATAACCGTTTTCTATTTTTAGCAGTTTCGTACCCTTTGGTAGTAAACACTGTTTCAAGTAATGCTTTAAACAGCTACAGAATACAAACTAATACCCCTTAGGAAAAATGCTGTTCTATCAGAAGAAACAGTCGACCTTGCTCAGACGTGTAACTGTTTTCAAACCTTTTGCGATCCGGACAATGAACATTTCTTATTCGGGAAATTTGTTAATGTTGTTGCGTAACATGTTTTTAGACGAAACCAACTTCCTTCACCCATGACGATCCTGAAATCTTCATAAAACCAATCATCGATTTGTGAATCGGTTACTAGCGGCATTTTGTTGCATTCAGCCAGTAGAAAAAAAAGCTGACTTACAAAAAAGAGAAAAGAATCTCTCTTAAGGAAAGGTGGACGAAATGAAACCTTTCACGTCTGGAGGTTATAGTGATCAAGTGAACGAGTAATGACACTTGCGGCACGAACACACTACTAGTGTCAGTAAGATGTTCACTAGTTGAGGTCAAAATTATTGCAGGGGAAGTTTAGGTCAGGCATATACTAAGTTGGAAGCCACGGAATTATTAAATTCTACTATCTGTAAACATTCCTTGCCCACGAATTCACTGTTAAAATGTAATTACTGTCCACGTAAGCCAACTGTGTGTTTTTCACAGCCAGAGAGCACTGCAAGTAGTCTTTGCTAAATCAGATTACAGAAACTAGTGTTCCAAAAAGTTAGAATATCTGGTTGGCGACTAAGTGTAAGTCCACTGAGTCGTATGTGAGATTTCCAACTGTGCGATATTTTTCTGCACTGTGCAAGTGTGAACCATGTAAACGCCTTAATTTTACATTATTACAACAAAAACAGTTGATCCCATGCAAATTTTTCTTCCTTATACTATATGTAGCAGGTAACTTCGACCAAGTCATACGAAAATAATGACCAAGAAATGACCGGAGGAAAGATCCTCTGGCTTTTCAACTGCCATTTACCCTCAGTTTCAACGTTTCACAAACGTCGTTGGTAAGCGCAAAAAAATAAGGCTACGAGGCTTCTGTTGTCAAGTAACATCTTGATCAACTAATTTAGTTTTCAAAAATAATAGGAAATTTCTGATGTTAACTTTAAAAGTTCATTTCCATTTTTTTCCAACTTTAAAAGTATTCCCCATACATGAAAAAATTGAACTACTTGTTTTCGGGTAACTTCTAAAAATTATCATAAAATATTAAATCCTTCTTGCAAGTACATCTGTACCAGCAGCTGAATGAAAAAATTTGCAGTAATAATCGAATATCTAGTAACTTCATGCTCTGCAGTAGCATTTCATGATGGTGAAAATTTCCAAAGGGCTTCGAATCGGGGCTATGATGGCAAGAAGCGCCTTTACATCCCGCTGACAAGAGACTTGAAAAATTTACATGTAAGAGGGGTAATTAACCAATTAACTAGAGCTGGTTTTCCTTCACTATGTCTAGTTTGTAAACTCTTATTAATCTTAATATCAGACATTAACTATAAACTATTAGCAGTTAAAACCACATTCATGGTGGTTTTAGGGTTTTTTTTTCAGTGTGAGCAAAATACCACTGAATTGTAGGATTTGTGGAGGTATTGAGCTTATCGAAAACACATGGTGAATACCCAAGGCAGCTGGCGAATGTCGATACGATCGAGCAAAATTACAACAGAACCAGAAAAACAAACAGCTGACCAGCCTGGAATCCACTTCAGGTCAATCAGAACTCTCAGACAGTAGCCGCGCGGGATTAGCCGAGCGGTCTAGGGCGCTGCAGTCATGGACTGTGCGGCTGGTCCCGGCGAAGGTTCAAGTTCTCCCTCGGGCATGGATGTGTGTGTTTGTCCTTAGGATAATTTAGGTTAAGGAGTGTGTAAGCTTAGGGACTGATGACCTTAGCAGTTAAATCCCATAAGATTTCACACACATTTGAACATCTCAGAGAGTGTCTGAGAGTTAAATTATGACATTTGAAAATGCGTGATTCACTGGCCTCTTGAATTGATCATACACTGATATGTGCAATGTATAGTTGCCATTTCTACTTTTGGCGTCAATTTTTAACACAGATCTTCACATCGAGTAACGCCAAGTGTAGAACATGGGGTTACACCATTGTTCAGAATCCGCTTGAATCATTATACCTATTCGCTACCGACGATAGGAGAGCATGTTACGTTGGGCCATAACAGACGCGTAAGTCGTGGCAAACCCAAATTCGGTGAACTGCAAGCTTTCTTACAGCAGAAATTCTATTTTATATTATGAACCAATGACCATGTAACGTCAAGCTGGTCTTTTTAGAGCTCGGGGGTTGAAAATGTTGGTGTTGGACTGGGATTAGATATCTGGTCTCCCTTTTCGCGATACTACATCCCCTCGGGACGACGCAGTTCCATCGTTTCTTTGTTTCCCCCTTCTTGCAAACACAGCTAGTTCTCCACGCAACGCACGTATTGGGGTTCAAATCCCAGTCCAGTATAAAAATATTCGTTTCTTCATTTTGAGCACTAGTACGTTCAGCCCGAACTACTGGCAAAAAGTAATTTTCATTTTTAACGTCTCTCATGTGTTGTCGATAACTTAGATGCTAGTTTCAACTCCCAGCCAAACACTGTATATTTAACCTCATCATTTCAAGTTACAACACTCCACTCCTAGATACTGGTGAAAAAGAATTAGATAGCAAACGTGTCTGTCTCAAAGGTTTTCCCACCATGTGCTAAACGTCATTCTTGTGGCGTGTGGTTTGGAATAAACTGGTTATTGAACTAACCACTTAAAAAATAAACGCGATCAACAGAGGCAAACACACTATGGAAAGTTCAACATTAAAAATGTATCACCAGTAATTTCCCTTCAAATGGTTACAAGTTCAAACAAGGCACTCTTCGCTTGTAGTGAAAAGGGACCTTACTGTTTAAATGGCCTTGTGACGATGTGTGTAAGGCTGGACTCCAGTGAGCAGGTAACCTTTCGTCGCGTTCTTTCTAGTGAATCATGTACAGTTCTCGCTAATGGTCAACAAACAATCATATCTAATATCTACTCGTGGTTAGAAAACAAAGACGTAAAACGCCGGCTTTGAAACAAAGTTAGAGAAGAAAAGTTGTATCATCATTCCAGGTTTAACATCTAATTTTACGTAGTTAACAACTCGATATGGTGCTGCGTTCGAATCCCCGTCACAAAAATTTATATCATGGTATTTCAGTTTTAAACACATGCACACTTTGTTACTTGTGAATGAAATTACTAAACGTCTTTCGTGGTTAGATAGCCAGAAGACATTTTTTATAAGATTTCCAGGTCAGCACGAAAATCTTCATTTATTTTCAGGTTCAGAGTTAATGATACTCGTGAAAACTTATTGCACGTCTTTTAAGACTAGTCAAAAATGACAGTCTTTACAGTGATCGAGTCTCGGCAAGATACGAAAGCTTTACTTAGTTAGCAATGGCTATGGGTGCTGGATTTTAATTCAGATCCAGAACAAAAACGTTCGTCATGTCATCTAAAGTTCGAAGACGTGCGCAGGTAATATATAATGAATCACGAGCACAGTGAAATTACTGGTGATACGTCGTTAATGTTGATCTTTACATTGTGTGTTTGCCACTGTGGATCGCGTTTATTTTTTTAACTGGTTAGTTCAATAACCAGTTTATTCATAACCACCCGCAGGAATGACGTTTAGCAGATGGTGGGAAAACCTTTTAGACAGCGAAAATACTTCGAATTGTTATAGAACGTTAGGAATGCAGATATTTCCTCAAAATCTCTCGTAGAGAGAAACATTTCATTTTGAGTAAGAATAATAGGATGATTAAGTGATAGAGTTAGTTTCGGATTCAAATATAGCAACACTTCTGAAATGTCACTTATTGTAATAAAGCCGAGTTTTCAAGGGTTATGGACTAACTCGTCTGTAATAACCTGTTTCCTAATGTTTGCAATATTGTAGTATTAATTTACAAATAAATTTATATTAATTTACATATAAATTTATTGCTATACAGAGCTATTTTCACTACAGATCATTTGTAACCATTTTGTATAGTAAAACGACTCTAACGCACAGATAATTAGAGGATGTGCAGAGGAGCTACGTTATGTGGGCTGCATACAAATCAAGCGAAACGAAATTCAGGTCGTTCGGATACTTTTGAGCTTGATGGTACGTGAGCAGAATGAGATCTGTTTTGGTTTGATAGAGTTAAGGCGTTTTAAAGCAAACTATAGACTGGGTCGTACTGCATTTTGTATCAGTATGACAAGAGATAGGTTTACTGTATTCAGGAGCCTGAAGATACTGTACTGTAACACCGTAATGGATTGTAAATAGAAAACAAGACCTTATGACTCAGGAAACGGTGGGAGTGGAATGTGGCTGGGGGTTGTGTGGGCGAACATCGTTACAGCACTAAAAAAATTTTATTAAAAAATTTCAACAATTTCAAACCAATACGCAGGATGAGCCAGCACCTTAGAATCTTAATCTCTACGTTGCAGATACTGTTTTGGGAGCTTTTCTTTATAAGCATGGGGATTATTGCACTCGTTTTGTCTGATGCCATAAAAGAGTGGAATGGGGGGTGGGCGGGAGGAACATCGCGACATCTTCTTAACCAATGGCGATGTCGAAGGTGGTCTGCAACATTACAACTGTTCTGTTCGAAACAGTGATTTGCTTAACATTAAGATGCTCGTTCTTTATCGCCGGCGTCATGACATGTCTACGTCCATGATGATTAATACCAAAATTTTAACGAGAGTAAACTGCAATGGCTGGTGTCCGAAAAAGAATGGAGCTGAAATGGTGCGTCGCGGAGTTCTGTGACCTCGGAGTGACCAGTGCTCAGTAAACATAAAAAACTATTAAGAGCAGTCAAACGAAAATATTGGAAAAAGTAAGTGAAAACTTTGTGCTTTCAAGCTAATCGCCAGAGCTGTTAATGCATTATCCCACTGAGACAGGATGGTCAGTGTCTTCATGGAAAAATGTCTGCGGTTGCCTTCGGAACCACCGTTCTACAAAGGCGCGCACCTCTTCGAAAGCAAATCGACGGTCTAGTTTCTTCCTGCAGTGCTCTAAAAACGTGTAAAGCATGGGGAGAGATCTGGACTGTGTGGAGGGTGCGTAAGGGCTTCACAGCGAAACGTCTGCAGCTTAGTCGAAACAACCTTGGCAACATGTGGACAGGCATTATCCTGCGACAGAATGATATTGACGGCCAACAATCCTAGGCGTATAGACTTGGTAGCGAGCTTCAGTTTTCGCAAAGTGTCCATGCACGCTGTGTATTAACTGTGGAGCCGTGTTCCAGAAAGTAAATGAGCATCATTCTGTCGCAGGGTAGTGCCCGTCCATATTTTGCCAAGGTTGTTTCGACTGTGCTCGCTGGGAAGTCCTTACTCATCCTCTATACAGTGCCTATCTCTCCCCATGCGATTTTTGGAGCCCTGAAGAAGGAAATTCATGGTCATCGATTTCCTTCGGACGAAGAGATGCACGCCTGGGTACGATCATGGTTCTGTAGACTACTGCAAACGTTTGTTCATGAAGACATGATCGTCTTGTTTCAAAGTGGGATAAATTTATGAACAGTTATGGCGATTACTTTTGAAATAATAAACATTTTACTTACCTTTTTAGGATCTTAGTGTTGCAAAAGATTGCAGCAGCTTTTATCCAGTCATCTCTTTTTCTGCATCTATAACCTCCGTTAAGCACACACAAATAGTGCTGTTACTCGATTCCATATTCTGCTAACAGTCATTGGATCTCGACCAACGCGAGTAACAATGTCGCGATACGATAAACCGCAATCGCGACAGGCTACAATCCGACCTTTATCAAAGTCGGAAACGTGATGGTGCCGGCCGCGGTGGTCTCGCGGTTCTAGGCGCGCAGTCCGGAACCGCGCGACTGCTACGGTCGCAGGTTCGAATCCTGCCCCGGGCATGGATGTGTGTGATGTCCTTAGGTTAGTTAGGTTTAAGTAGTTCTAAGTTCTAGGGGACTGATGACCACAGCTGTTAAGTCCCATAGTGCTCAGAGCCATTTTTTAAAAAAAAAAAACGTGATGGTACGCATTTCTCCTCCTTCCACCAGGCATCACAACAATGTTTCACCAGGCAATGTCGGTCAACCGCTGTTTGTGTATGAGAAATCGGTTGGAAACTTTCCTCATGTCAACACGTTGTAGGTGTCGCCACCGGCGCCAACCTTGTGTGAATGCTCTGAAAAGCTAATCATTTGCATATCACAGCATCTTCTTCCTGTCGGTTAAATTTCGCGTCTGTAGCACGTCATCTTCGTGGTGTAGCAATTTTAATGGCCAGTAGTGTAGTTTCATTCTAAAAGACAGATGTTAAATAACATTATAGCGCGTGTGATAACTGATCGAATTTACACCTTAGACACTGCCAGTAACCAGAAGAACCTCTTTCCTCTAAAAACTTAAATTGAATGCAGTCAACTCCTTGTAATTTCTAATGGCGCACCTCAAGGTAATCACCAACTAAATCAGATGTTACAAATGGACAAGCACCATAATTTGGCAATAAGGTCTCCGAGACTCAAAGAACGCACATGCTGCTTAGAAAATAAGTGAATGCTTAATACGAGTGTTGGAACATAAATAGTGGCAACTATTTATTCACAACCGATACAAAAGAGTTACATGTTTCCACCTGTTACTGTCCTTCAGAGTAGTCACCAGCGTTGTGTAGAACCCGTTGCCAGCGATGTGGAAGGCGTAGTATACCGCTAGCAGAGCCTGTTCTGTTGATGGTGCGAATGGAGCGGTCTATTGCCTGTCGAATCTCTGTAACAGTTCTGAAGCGAATGCCACGAAGTGCTTCCTTCATCTTCGGAATCAAATCAAAGTCACAAGGACTAAGTCCGGGTAGTATGGTGGATGGTGCAGTACTTCCCAGTCCCATCGACCGAGCAGAGCAGTCACAGCTTGCGCTGTATGCAGCCGCGCATAGTCGTGCAAAATGATAGGCGAGTTGCGCAGAAAATGTCGCCGCTTCTTTCGCAAAACTGGTCGCAGGTGATGCTCCAAAAACGAACAGCAATACTGTGCATTCACGGTCTGCCGTGGAGGAACATGATGCGCTAGGATAACACCATCACAGTCGTACACGAGAATCACCATAACTTTAGACCGCTCCATTCGCACTATGAACAGAATGGGCTCTGCTAACGGTATATTACGCCTTCCACATCGTTGGCAACGGGTTCTACACAACGCTGGTGACTACTTTGAAGGACAGTAACAGGTGCAAACATGTACCTCTTTTGTATCGGTTGTGAATAAATAGTTGCCACTATTTAACTTCCAACCCTAGTACCTGACAATAAACTTGATTTCTAACCCAAATTATTTAATTAATTGCAAATACATTCACAGTTGAACTAGAGAACCCAAGATGAATTTGTTTAATACTCTGAAGTCAACAATTAAACGATGAGCGGACAGACTTTCTAGCAACATCAAAATCAATAGCTTCATAAAAAGCAATTCCTTTAACACGTGAGGTAGATGCCTGACACACGTTGCACTCGAACCTGCTTCACCGTGTAAACACGAGTTTAGAGCTTGATGCACCCAGAGCTATTGGACCAAGCAAAAGTCATCTCTCGTCAATGAACCAGAAGAGCAAATTTCTCTTAACAAATTACACTTTTCAGACAATCCATGGAGACGAAGCACAAGCGGGGAATGCATCGTAAAAACGTTTTATGAACCACAAAATTTAAAAGAGATCAGTTCTTAAAATCATAATTATAAAAACCGGAAACATTAAGGGATGCCGGGCGGTGTGGCCGAGGGGTTCTAGCCGCTTCAGTCTGGAACCGCGCGACTGCTACAGTCGCAGGTTCGAATCTTGCCTCGGGCATGGATGTGTGTGATGTTCTTAGGTTAGTTAGGTTTAAGTAATTCTAAGTTTTAGGGGACTGATGACCTCAGATGTTAAGTCCCATAGTGCTCAGAGCCATTTGAACCATTAAGGGATGCTGAGTTCCACCACACACATTTATACTATGTAAGACACGTCTGTCCGACCCCAGAAAATCGGATCTACACACCCAGTAACACGAGGAGCAAAATACAAGGCACCGCCGTCAGATCTCAGTACTGAGCCTTTGTGGCCCAATTTGGAGAGAGAGGTGCGTGGTCGCATATACCGCCATCGTTACCTGAAATTGCCTGTTTTGCAGGGATAATAGTACAATATTCCCTTGAAATCAATACAGAGCATACATTTATCCATTCCAAGACGACTTGAAGCTGTTTTGAACGCCAACAGTTTTCCTGAAACGTATTAGGCATGATAATGTCTTGTACTTTCGGTACATCCGTATTGTTTCTCCACCCTCTGTGCGGTCATGCTTTGAAGAACAGTCCGGCACCGTATTACACTTCGACTGGCCCGCTAATTCGCTCTGTTTTAATCCCACAATAAATGCAATAAATGTCTAGGACAGCTTGTAATAGCAACTGAAATGTAGCAATCAGTTGCAGAATCCTCTATCTCTGCGGGATCTAATCATCAATAGTGGTTTCAGCTGGGTGCGGCACACCTGAAGTAAAACGAGCACTATCTTCTCTCGCCGATCTGAGCCTATTATCAGTGTTGGGGCAGCATAACACTGTATTGGCTGGATGTCTCCTGACATGAGTAATTTGTTGTCTGCTCCGCTTAATTCTTTCATTTTGTTAAATTAATACTCAGCGCTATTGGGGGACCTATCAGTACTGAACGATGGAACTAGCAAAGACCTCTCTATTGACACTTGAGCGTGGGAGGCTGCTACGCACGGCGGCTGCCGGCGACCGCCAGCAAGGGCCTTTGATGTAGTCCTTTCAATTAAAGCGCCCATCTGCGCTCTAAAGTTAGCGGTTGCCGCTGACCGGCAAGCTGTTCTCCCCTAAACCTCAACAGCACCAAGAATGCCCTTTGAAAGTCAACCGGTCGCTTGTAACAAACGCGTCCACGTCACTGTGGGCCCTCTCTAGTGGTTTTACGTACATCGGCGTAATTTATATTTAGCGCTCTTCTTGGAAAATGTGGTTAGGGAATTCACCTGTCGGGAGAAGGATTTTACTCGTAACACTAAATATCTGAAGAATAACAGCCCACTCCTTCAAAATACTGGGGTCACTAAATTGACGCAGAGGTTATGAGGTTTTCTCTGAAATGGACAAAAAAATTAAATCCGTGCCCCCATCCAATGACACCATAAATATACACTCCTGGAAATTGAAATAAGAACACCGTGAATTCATTGTCCCAGGAAGCGGAAACTTTATTGACACATTCCTGGGGTCAGATACATCACATGATCACACTGACAGAACCACAGGCACATAGACACAGGCAACAGAGCATGCACAATGTCGGCACTAGTACAGTGTATATCCACCTTTCGCAGCAATGCAGGCTGCTATTCTCCAATGGAGACGATCGTAGAGATGCTGGATGTAGTCCTGTGGAACGGCTTGCCATGCCATTTCCACCTGGCGCCTCAGTTGGACCAGCGTTCGTGCTGGACGTGCAGACCGCGTGAGACGACGCTTCATCCAGTCCCAAACATGCTCAATGGGGGACAGATCCGGAGATCTTTTGCTAGCCAGGGTAGTTGACTTACACCTTCTAGAGCACGTTGGGTGCCACGGGATACATGCGGACGTGCATTGTCCTGTTGGAACAGCAAGTTCCCTTGCCGGTCTAGGAATGGTAGAACGATGGGTTCGATGACGGTTTGGATGTACCGTGCACTATTCAGTGTCCCCTCGACGATCACCAGTGGTGTACGGGCAGTGTAGGAGATCGCTCCCCACACCATGATGCCGGGTGTTGGCCCTGTGTGCCTCGGTCGTATGCAGTCCTGATTGTGGCGCTCACCTGCACGGCGCCAAACACGCATACGACCATCATTGGCACCAAGGCAGAAGCGACTCTCATCGCTGAAGACGACACGTCTCCATTCGTCCCTCCATTCACGCATGTCGCGACACTACTGGAGGCGGGCTGCACGATATTGGGGCGTGAGCGGAAGACGGCCTAATGGTGTGCGGGACCGTAGCCCAGCTTCATGGAGACGGTTGCGAATGGTCCTCGCCGATACCCCAGGAGCTACAGTGTCCCTAATTTGCTGGGAAGTGGCGGTGCGGTCCCCTACGGCACTGCGTAGGATCCTACGGTCTTGGCGTGCATCCGTGCGTCGCTGCGGTCCGGTCCCAGGTCGACGGGCACGTGCACCTTCCGCCGACCACTGGCGACAACATCGATGTACTGTGGTGACCTCACGCCCCACGTGTTGAGCAATTCGGCGGTACGTCCACCCGGCCTCCCGCATGCCCACTATACGCCCTCGCTCAAAGTCCGTCTACTGCACATACGGTTCACGTCCACGCTGTCGCGGCATGCTACCAGTGTTAAAGACTGCGATGGAGCTCCGTATGCCACGGCAAACTGGCTGACACTGACGGCGGCGGTGCACAAATGCTGCGCAACTAGCGCCATTCGACGGCCAACACCACGGTTCCTGGTGTGTCCGCTGTGCCGTGCGTGTGATCGTTGCTTGTACAGCCCTCTCGCAGTGTCCGGAGCAAGTATGGTGGGTCTGACACACCGGTGTCAATGTGTTCTTTTTTCCATTTCCAGGAGTGTACCTTGCGGATTTCGTCAGTAACGTAAGATGAATTGTACTGGCTACAATCCAGGTCATGCCTCTGGTTCCATGATGTCCCAGAGTTCATTTGCGCTATGTGCCACGCAAATACTAATGATTCGAAATATCTCTCCTTATCACAACGTTTTCTCTGAAAACAAAAGTTAGAAAAGAATTTCGCAGCAACGACATCGGTCATGTTTTTGCAATTTTTCCAACCTACACTTGGATTACATTCACAGTAACAGAAGTATTGTAGTTTGCACGAGCTGTCACTGCATCAGCTCGCTCTGGACGGCCTTTTGGCTTGTCTAAGACGTATAGGCACCACGTTCCCCATCAGTTAAACGGGTGATAGGTTACAAAAATGAAGTATACATTTGTACTTAATAGTAGAATTAAGCTGCCTTATGGGTCGTGCTGATTATTTTACTCTTACCTCAAAAGAGTTTTCCTTTGCATATCAAATTTGTCAGAATGTACGTTAATGTGCTAGGGGAATTTAAACTGAGTCCAAAATTATTTCTTCAACCCGTTCTACTATCTTAGTAAGTTAAAGTAAATGCAATTTTTATGACACTTAAAACAACTCTGGTACGACACCTAAAAAGTCTCATCTTGAAGTATCTTTGTGTTGATTCAAAAACTTTTCTTACATTTTACAAGTCTGTAACATTTCTGAAATGATAAGTGATTTAATACTGTGGTTAATATTTTACTAATATTAATTTATCTGAGGCGTTTTGGTCACAGTTACATAAATAAAACATGATATCTTGTAATCCAGCATCAGTTGAATGGATGTTATTATTGAAACCAGTTGTTTCATCGAGTTTTAATGCAGCAGCAGAGCTTCTGTTTTTAGTATGTGATGCAGTTTTGGAATTAGACAAATGAGTAGGTTCACCGTCATACCTATTAACCTATTATGCTTATTAGTGGCTATAGTTACTCAATTCATTGTAGCAAAATATGAGGTGATTAACTGAACTGGGCCGGCCGGTCAAAGATGCTATCAGTATCAAATTTAGAGGCCCATTGGTAGGTTCATTATTCTTCCAAATCTCTTCATAGCGTCTACCACACATGTCGCTGTAGAAACAACTGAAAATCCACTCATTGAGAAATCATAGTCACGTAAGAAAAAACTGTGCATTGACAAGATCAATATATTACCAAATCAGATATGCATATGGCTTCTAAACATTATGAATATCTGTTGGCAGCCTGGATAGGGACTAGAAGAGTGCAACGAATCCATGTTATATCCATTATGTAAGGTAGGTTACTGTGTAAACATTACAGAGAAACAAACCTCTTACGTTCAATCTCTGTTGGTCTATCACGGCCAGGGCACATCGGCTGGTAATTACTTCTCAATGTCAACAATATTTACGAACAGTAGTATATTTTCAGATATTTTATTTTATTCTGAAAGCAACCAGTTTCGGCAATTCATTTTGCCATCTTCAGGCCCCATACGCTTTTATCCAAACAAACGAACTTATCGTATAACGCCATAAACCAGTGGATGTGCTGAATTCCAGTCGTTTTACAAATGTATCATACGAATACGTGACAGCAACTGCTTCGTATGAAGCGTTTGTATAGCGATAGGAATTCACGATATCCAGTGGTTTATGGCACTAAACGATAAGTTCGTTTATTTGGGTAAAAGCGTATGGGGCCTAAAGATGACAAAATGAATTGCCGAAACCAGTTGCTTTCAGAATAAAATAAATTATCTTACAATATACCGCTGTTGGTGAAGTTTATTGACATTGAAAAGTCTCTTACATTTCTATTCCAAAACATGCGTCTAAATAACTAATAAAAGATTAGTCCTTGTTATTTACGCACAAATTTGAGATGTCCTACATGGTTTAAGAAAGAACAGATCGTGGTCAGACTGCATTTTAACATTTGCATAACCTAAAAACGTCTAGAGTTTACTTACCGATTTATTACACGTTCATAGTCTGCGACATGGTATAGACAGAGTGAAACGAAAGTGCTATGGGAAGCACTAGAAAATGTAGATATCAAAGCTCATTTACTCTCGGCTCTTCAATTCCTGCACATGAACTATAAGATAATGATTCATCCTCTGGAATGTGAATCAGCCTCACCAAATCTTAACCAAGGTGTCGGACAAAGGTGCTAACTTTCACCCATACATTTTAAAGTTTATGTTGACGCATTGATAAAAATTTGATTTAAAATAGTAAACACTCACTTTACTACAAACGTAAACGTTGCAACTTTACTTTTTGATGATTACTAGGTCATAAAAGGCAACGCTGAAGTTGAAACGCAGACAACAGTACAGAAATTGATCCAGGTTGAGGCTGTGTATATCGTATTACAAACTGCTCAAGTGAAACTGAAGCGATATCATTTCGTGGATTAGAGCCATTAACTGTAAAACTGGTGACAATTGTACAAATAATCAAACAGTTAAGTGATTTTAAGTATCTATGATAGCACCTTAAATGTACGAACTCAGACTATGTTGAACTGAAGCTTCAAAGACTTAGGCATTTCTGTGCCACAGAGCGACGAACATCAAAATGTAACGTTTGAAAGCAAGGTCTATTCAATCTGTACGAAATTATAGCTCTTCAATTATTGAATGGATGTGAAAGTCAGACTGTAGACCACATAAGGCAAACTGAGGCTTCCGAAATGTAGTCACTTCGCTATGTAGCTGGTTATTCACTCCTAGATAATACGAAGTACACTGATAGCAGGCAGGAATTAAATATGACGTCAGTTACAGATGTTAAATATAAATTTAGAGTAAACACAAGGAATCGTGTTCATTGAATGGACAATGGAGTCACTATGATTGCTTTCAATGCAACTCCATACAAAAAACCACTAGGTCTAATCTAAGATATTGATGATGATGGTGTTATTTTCTGTATTCTAACATTCTGGAACTTCTGCGTTACGTATTTTATTGAATAAATAACAAGTGATATCAGTAAATACATACGAATATTTTTGTACCAAGTAAATGTGATAAAAGGTATAATCGCATGTACTTTGTGTGTTTAAATCGGAGACATCAGCACTTGGTGTGACGTATAATGAATCACAAGTCTAGTTTAATGCAAAAATAGCATTTACGACTATAATATGACAATTAAAGAGTGATCTGCCCCATCGAAAGAATCTCCAGTTCTGGTAGCTATGTCGTATGCTCCAGTAAAGGATTTTAATTACTCCTTCTTTGTATTTTCGTAAGATTTCATGATTGAAGTCGTTTCCATAAAATTATTCTGCATTGTACATTCTCAGATGAATGTCAGTTGCATTGGTGACCAAAACGATCTTTAACAGGAACTTTTTATGAATATTTTTGTTTCGTTGGCTTTTGCCGCCCAATGCTCCTAATTATGAGCTATCACTCGTCCGTTGTGACCGAAATCCCATCTTGTCGTTGTAAACGTCAGTTAAAGCGAAGGAAGTCTTGTGCGCAATTGTTATACGAACCGTGCTTATTTTCTTTTGGCTGTGCTATATATTAACTGTTTGTGTGTTGTGTTTCTAAAGTGAAAATGAGCCACCGTCCTTGATAAGTACGATAAAATACCCCAAAACCTTTACTCCAGCTATCAGTTGCATGAGAACAACGGTCGTTAAATTTGGTACGCGAACTCGACACACATGTGCCCACCTTTCTGTCTCGCAATCTAGTGCACTGCGCACTAAGATATAAAATAGAATCATTTCTAAAACTAGTCTTTTTCTTCCTTGGTTTTTCAGTCATTAACCTTCTCACTGGTTTGATGTGGCCCGCCACGAATTCCTCTCCAATACCAATCTATTCATCTCGAACACTTGTAACCTAAGTGCTAAATTATTTGCTGGATCTGTTCCAATATCTGTCTTCCTCTACAGTTCTTACCCTCTGTAGCTCCCTCTAATACCACAGAAGTTATTCCCTGATGTCTTAGCAGCTGTCCTATAATATTTTTCCTTTTTCTTGTCAGTGTTTTTTATGTATTCTTCTCCTCGCCGATTCTGCGGAGAACCTCCTCATTCCTTACCTCATCAGCCCACCAAATTTTCAGCATCTTTGTGTAGCACCAAATCTCAAATGCTTCGATTCTCTTCTGTTCTGGTTTTCCCACTCCCCATGTCTCACTACCACACAGCACTGTGCTCCAAACGTGCATTCTCAGAAATTTCTTCCTCAAGGTCTATGTTTGAATGCCCCTTTCTCCAGTACTGGTCTGCTTTTTATACCCTCCTTGCTCCGCCTTTTATAGGTTATTCTTCTGCCTGGCAATAGAATTACCTAACTTCGTCTACTTTCTGATCTCCAGTTTCTCGCCCGCAGCTCGTGGTCGTGCGGTAGCGTTCTCGCTTCCCGCGCCCGGGTTCCCGGGTTCGATTCCCGGCGGGATCAGGGATTTTCTCTGCCTCGTGATGGCTGGATGTTGTGTGATGTCCTTAGGTTAGTTAGGTTTAAGTAGTTCTAAGTTCCAGGGGACTGATGACCATAGATGTTAAGTCCCATAGTGCTTAGAGCCATCTCCAGTTTCTCTTTCTTCGATTTACTCTCAATCCATATTCCGTACTCATTATTCCATTCCACTCCATTCAGCACATCCTAAAATAATTCTCCACATTCACTGCGGATAGCAATGTCATCAGGGATTATTATCATTGATGCACTTAATTGTGGGCCGGCCGAGGTGGCCGAGCGGTTCTAGGCGCTACAGTCTGGAGCCGCGCGACCGCTACGGTCGCAGGTTCGAATCCTGCCTCGGGCATGGATGTGTGTGATGTCATTAGGTTAGTTAGGTTTAAGTAGTTCTAAGTTCTAGGGGACTGATGACCTCAGAACTTAAGTCCCATAGTGCTCAGAGCCATTTCAACCATTTGAACTTAATTGTGGACTGCAGAGTAATCATGCAGATGTAAATGTAGTCTGCCAGACATAATTATTCTGCATAACTACATATCCCAGATTAAGAAACGCATTCTGGAACGTACTACGATGAAGAAATGGAAAAAGAGAACAATAAATAAATAAAACGAAGTTTCGTCTTTTTCTGCAGCTGAGATACCTGGAAGATCAAATTAAACGACAAAGAACGCACCGAGAGCGTTGGTCAAGATTATTGCCTGTATCTTGTACTGAAATAAGAACTCCACTTCTTAGTCAAGAAATTGATATGGAAAAACTCCGTCTCTCGTATCCGTTAAACATGCTTTCAGCTTGGCGGAATATTCAACGCGAGATCAGATACGGAAAATTTCATTGTGAAAAGCGAGTTTGGAATGACGTAAAGTAGCTCTACAGCTCATGGCCAGAACTATCATGGACTTAAACTCTCTGCATGGGACATCCCTCCAGCACTGCTACTCACAAACCACATCGCAAGGTCGATACTTTCAGCCATGACATCGACCGAAGAGGTAAATCATGCATATTCCATACCAACAATTACTCACAGACTCTACGTGGGTTACTGAAGAAGAGTGACGATTATACAGCATTCAGGAGGATAGTCGTGAGAACATTGCAGTATTTTAGCCAGCAATGGTTTATGCGAACACCGTATTACCACGTCTGGCTACTGCAGACAGGTGAAGAACCGACAGTGTAACCTTGGACAAGCAGGGCATTCACATGACGTTCCAACTTATTCACGTCACGCAGTTGCTCGAACAATAAACTATTCACGCAGCTTGTTTTAATAACTACCTCAGCGTGCGTGATATTTGTTTTTTGTAAAGCTGAATCGAGTGCATATTAGTACTTCTGGAAATGGAAACACGCAAGCAATTTTCGCGACACTGTTTTATTTCCTTTGCAAAATTACTCAGCTGAGAGAACTGTTGTGTTAACTGTGGAACGCAAAAAGAACAAAAGCTCTGGTGGACGGGAGTCGTGTAGAGAGTTTTTGTTTTGCACGCGGTAATGAAAAGTTCATTGTGCTACGCCGAGTCCGTATTTGGCACAGTTTGCCCTAGGTCATCTTGAAGATAGAAGTAGGGTGGCTACAGTCGAGTTAAATTAGTTCTTACTGTTTTCTCGTTTCTCGGTGCCTGTGGCGAATTTTTCAGATCGTACCGTTATTGGATGTTCGGAGTATAATTTCGGGAACTAACTTCAGACTATCGGAGGAAAACTCTGAAAAGGTTTCTACGTATCGCTTTCTAACATCAGAAAATATTTCACATTTTATCGTATTATTGATTTGTAGGTTTGGTTAACAGATAAAAAATATTAAGAGTTTCATATTTTGTTTGAGTGCATGCGCACAAAAACGGGCTGCAGGTAAGCTTAACGAAATACAACAGAATTTTAGCTGCTGGAGTATAAATAGAGTAAATACGTACGGCAAAGCACTAATCTAGGTTCTGGTGTACAGACCATATGTTGTGAGTGAAGAGATATTTAAAAGAAATCGAAGATACCGTTTTACTCTACCGATCATAATTTTTGGGTAATGCACTTGGGCTGTTTCTTGGCACTTTGTAAAAGGAGTCTGAAAATAGTAGTCTATTTGGTAATAGGAAAAACACTGAATTACAAGTGGTGAAAAAAATATGACTTCTTATGAAGAAAAACAACTAAAGTAACAGAACAAACGGATCAGGTTACCTTCCATTAAGAAAGTGGGTGTACTCAGCGACTGTTATGTAATTTATAAATGATAGAGCGCTCAATCAGTCGTCCATTTTTTTTTTTTTTGCAGGTTTTATTACGCAAATCCAGATTTCGTCTAGCGCCTAGCCATTATCGGTGCAGTATATTTTTAAACTCGATACATGTTAGTTCCCTGTTGTTCGGGCGTCAGTTACAGTTCTTAGAATACTACTCAATATTCTAAGAACTGTAACTGACGCCCGAACAACAGGGAACTAACATGCATCGAGTTTAAAAGATAGTGCACCGATAATGGCTAGGCGCTAGACGAAATCTGGATTTGCGTAATAGTACCTGCAAAAAAAAGGATGACTAATTGCTGCGCTCTATTACAGTAGAGCGTCGATTACCGGAACGTCGGTCAACCGAACGACCGCTTAACCCTTAACCGAACTGTGTACTCGCTCGCACCTGTTACTCTCACACCCTACCGTCCATCATTCCCCTCACTCCCAAACCTAGTTTCCCACAGTAGTCGCCGCACTGGGCCACCGCTGGCGGAACATTGCTTCTAATGGGGCCTTCACAAGGCGCTGCTGACCGGCCAAGCCGCCAGTCGCTGTGTTTCAAAAATCAACACTGGCAGTAGAAGTAGCGGCAGTATCAAAGCTGTTCACAGCAACAGCTGCGCCAGCTTAGAGTTGAGGCGTGCCGCTCCATGCAGTTTGAAGGATTGCGCGCCCCCAAGAAGAGCTTCTCACGGTGCAAACAGTCACCTTCTGTCCTCTGTTGCCGTCCGAAGTGGCCGTGCGGTTAAAGGCGCTGCAGTCTGGAACCGCAAGACCCCTACGGCCGCAGGTTCGAATCCTGCCTCGGGCATGGATGTTTGTGATGTCCTTAGGTTAGTTAGGTTTAACTAGTTCTAAGTTCTAGGGGACTAATGACCTCAGCAGTTGAGTCCCATAGTGCTCAGAGCCATTTGAACCATTTTGTTCTCTGTTACGACCACTTGTGTGCTGCTGCGTGAAGAAGTGAACTTGACGATACAAAATGTGTGGTGTCACAGCCAGACACCACACGTCCTAGGTGGTAGCTTAAATCGGCCGCGGTCCTGTAGTACATGTCGGACCCGCATGTCGCCACTGTGTGATCGCAAACCTAGCGCCACCACAAGGCAGGTCTCGAGAGACTGACTCGAACTCAGCCCCAGTTGTACGGACGACAGAGCTAGCGACTAGATGTACGAAGCCTTTCTCTCTCATTAGCCGAGAGACAGAATAGCCTTCAGCTAAGTTAATGGCTACGAACTAGCAAGGCGCCATTAGCCTTACAGTGATTGTAATTAGAGTCTCACTTGTGTTCACCATAGAGATGTACAAGAAGAAATTAAAGATAAGTATATGAGAAGCTCCGTTCTTTTCTTCATAGCATTAATTACGTATCCTGTTCCAGTACTTCACGCCCGTCTGCATTAGTCTCGCATGCCTTTAAGCCACCTCTAACTACAAGGTGTTGGCTCAGCTGCCGACACATCACATGGCGACGAGTCTACAAAGGCTCTTGTGTTTTACTTTGCCCTAAATTCTTTGTGTCATGGCTTCGCCACAATCTCCAGATGTACTGTCCGAATTTTATCGCTTGCAGAATCAGCAGACGCAGGCGTTATTGGATGCTCTTGGACAGCTCGTCCAGGGTCAACGTGCGCTGCACACCGATGCGGCCGCCGCCGCTTCATCGCTACCGCAGCCACAACATGCTGTTGCACCTCAATTCAGACCCTTTGATGCCACCCACGAGTCATGGCACGAGTGGTCCCGTCAGTTCGACTTCCACCTAGCAGCCTACAGAATTCAAGGTAATGAGCGGCAGCCGTTTTTGCTTTCTTGTGTCGGTGTGTCCACCTATCGAGTGATAGTGAAGTTGTTTCACCGGCACGACGTAGCAACTCTGTCCTACGAAGAACTTTTGTCTGCTTTAGATGCCTATTTCAAGGAAACAGTAAATGTCGTTGCAAAGCGGTATACGTTCTTTCGTACAAAACGTACGGCCGGTCAGACTAATAGAGTGGGTTGCGACATTGCAAGGACTTACTAGGGAGTGTGCGTTTGAATGCGAATGTGGACTTCCTTATTCAGATACTATGGTGCGTGATGCAATAGCACAGAACGTTTCTGATGTTCGCATACGGGAACAGATTTTGAAACTAGTTAATCCCTCCCTTCAACAAGTGATAGACATATTGGACAGGCAAGACACACTTGACTTTGCTCAGGAATCGTTTGAAACTTCGCCAGCAGTGTGTCACATTAACCGGCCCGCCGGGCCCGCTGCACGGGACGCTAGGCGGCCCTCGCGCCCGTCGGCACAGCGGCACCCTAGCTCGCAAACACGTGCGCCGCGTAAGCAAGCTAATGCAGTGAAATCATGCCCGCGGTGTGCAACTAGACATTCGCGTGAAAATTGCCCGTCACGCCAAGCTATTTGCTTTTACTGTCATAAGAAAGGACATGTCCAAAGTGTTTGCCAGAAAAAGCTCAGATCAGACGCTCACACCAATTCCAGGCCCTTTGCTTCACGCCGGAATCGAACCAAGGAAACTCAGGCTCGTGAATCTTCGCCCATGGATATTCATGTAGTTCATTCCACCCCGTCCGGTGACAGTGTTCATTCCACAAACAGTGTGCGTCACCGTCGACGGAAGTTCCGTCACGTCGCACGTGATTCTGTCCCAGTGTCTGTTCCAGTTGCACGAAACAGTCGCTTTTGTCGTCAACAGGACAATAAACTTTTTGTAGACTTAGACTTTGCAGGCAAAGTGATTCCATTCCAGCTCGATACCAGAGCTGCAGTTTCATTGCTCAATCACGACACGTACAACCAACTGGGCAAACCTCCGTTGCGTGCCGCAAATGTTCAGCTCAATAGTTACTCAGGCCAGAAAATACCAGTGTTAGGACAGTGCAGCCTTCTTGCAACATACAAGGGACAAACAAAACTTGTGTCATTTTACGTTCTTCGTTCTTCTACTGCAGTGAACTTGTTTGGTTTGGATTTATTTCAGTTGTTTAATTTGTCTATAGTAAATCAGGTCCTCTCAGTGAATCAGACTGTGCCTTCCGCCAGTGTTTCTAGTCTATGTGAGGAATTTGCAGACATTTTTGCACCGGGCCTTGGTTGCGCTAAGAACTATGAAGCACATTTGGAACTGAAAGCAAACGCGCACCCGAAGTTTTTCAGAGCGCGCAATGTTCCCCACGCATTGCGTGATGAGGTCGCAAGGACATTGCACGATTTAGAATCTCAAGGTGTAATTGAACGTGTGCAGGCTTCTCTCTGGGCCTCACCCTTAGTAATTTTGCCAAAACCTTCCGGAAAATTGAGACTTTGCGTGGACTTCAAAGCAACTGTGAATCCACAACTAGTGACTGCTACTTTTCCTTTGCCCCGCCCGGAAGATCTTTTTGCCAAACTGTGCCCGGGAAAATATTTTTCAAAGTTGGACCTAGCAGATGCGTACTTGCAAATACCTGTGGACGAAGAATCCCAGCGCGTCTTGGTGGTAAACACGCATCTTGGCTTGTATCGCTTCAAAAGACTGCCTTTCGGGTGTGCATCCGCCCCTGCATTGTTTCAGCAATATTTACAAAGTATTTGTGCGTCGGTCCCTACTGCTGCGAACTATCTGGACGATATTGTGATCTCCGGAACGACAGAAGCCGAATATTTGCAAAATCTCCGAACGTTATTTCAGGTCTTGCGACAATATGGTCTTCGCTTGAGGAAGGACAAATGTGTGTTTTTTGCTCGTGACTTACCGTACCTGGGACATGTAATAAATGCCCAGGGCATCCATCAGAGTCCAGAGCACCTCCGTGCCATACAGGATTTGCCGTCACCGCAGAACTTGAAGCAACTACAGAGTGTGCTGGGTAAAATCAATTATTATCATAAATTTCTGCGCAATGCTTCTTCCATTTCAGCTCCGCTTCATCGCTTACGCCGTAAAGGTGTTCCGTTCGTCTGGACGACGGAATGCGAACGCGCCTTTTGCCAGTTGAAATCGGCGTTACTTTCAAATACTTGCCTTACGCCGTTCGATCCCCAGAAACCCCTTTTGTTGATGGTAGATGCATCGGATTTCGGGATCGGTGCTGTGCTTGCGCACAAAGATGGATCGCATGATCGCCCTATTGCCTTTGCGTCAAAATTGCTCTCATCTGCGCAAAGAAATTATTCACAGATAGAGAAAGAGGCTTTAGCTCTCGTGTTTGGTGTTACTAAGTTTCACGATTTCTTGTATGGTCGTCACTTTACCATCATCACGGACCACAAACCTTTGACATCGCTTTTTCATCCGAACAAGCCGGTACCTCCGCGTACGGCGCAGAAATTCATTCGCTGGTCTCTTTTCCTCTCGCAGTACCGCTACGATATCTTGTATCGGTCCACTGCTAAGCGCGGAAACGCTGATGCGTTGTCCCGTTTGCCTGTTGCTGAGGATAAAGCATTTGATTCTTCCGAACTTGCTTGCATGTTCATTGATGCGGAAACCGACGACGTGGTCGCATCGTTTCCGATTGATTTTCGTCGTGTCGCTACAGCCACGGCTGCTGACCCTGTCCTTGCTACTGTTTTGCGTTTTGTTGCTACGCAATGGCCCTTGTCCAAGTCACGGATCGAGGATCCGCTGGTTCGCCGATTTTTTGCTCACAAGGAGAGACTTTTTGTACGACGTGGTGTTTTGTTGTTGCGTTCTGATAATGATCATTCCCGAGTCGTGGTCCCACGTTCGTTACAGTCCTCTGTCTTACGGCTTCTTCACCACGGACATTGGGGTATAGTGCGTACGAAACAACTTGCTCGTCAGCACTGTACTTGGTTCGGAATCGATGCTGCGATTACGAATATGTGCTCCTCTTGCGTGGCGTGTGCCGAACAACAATCCGCACCGCCACGGAAATTCTTTGCATGGATGAAAGCCACTTCCCCTTGGCAACGCTTGCACATCGATTTTGCTGGTCCATTCTGGAATGCTCGTTGGTTGGTTGTGGTCGATGCTTTCAGTAATTTTCCTTTTGTTGTCCGGATGTCTTCCACGACGTCTTCTGCCACAATCCAAGCCTTGTCTGCTATCTTTTGCATTGAAGGTCTTCTGCAGACTATTGTTTCCGACAATGGCCCACAATTCATGTCCGCAGAATTTCAGTTCTTCTGCAAGGCCAATGGTATTCAACATCTGACGTCTGCGCCGTTTTCGCCTCAGTCAAACGGTGCCGCGGAACGATTGGTCCGGACTTTCAAGTCACAGATGTTGAAATTGAAAGAGTCGCATTCTCGGGAGGACGCATTATTGCTCTTTTTGTCCTCGTATCGCTCTCAGCCCCGCGATGGTCGCTCGCCGGCTGAGTTGCTCCATGGTCGTTCTCATCGAACCTTGATGTCTTTGCTGCATCCGCCGCATCAGGTTCCTGTGCAGCGGCAGACTCCTGCTTTTGCTCCTGGCGACGTTGTCTTCTATCGCACCTATCGCGGTTCACGGCGTTGGCTCTCAGGGCGCATTCTTCACTGCCTCGGCCGCGCGATGTATTTGGTTTTGGGGGCCTCTGGTGAGGTGCGTCGGCATCTCAATCAGCTGCGCCTCTGTCGTCGCCCGGGTTCTGCCGCTCCCCGTCTGCTTTCAGCGACGGAGCCGTCAGGTCAGCACCCTGGGGACCCATCTACTGGCTCGCCTCATCCCCAGGTGTTACCGACGCTGCCTTCCATTTGCCTCATGGTGTCGCGCCGCCGCCGCAGCCGCCGCAGCCGCCGCAGCCGCCTCCGGCGCCGCCCGCAGTGGACGCTTCGCTGCAGTCGCCACGCGCCTCCCTGGGTCACGCGCCGCCGATCGCTTCCCGTGACCAGCTGTCCTCCGCCATGGAACTCTTGCCCGCTCTGGACCAGATGTCGTCATCGCGCGTCGGATTCTCCGACCACATGGAGGTCGACCCTTCGGCCCCTCCTGTCTCTTTACGGGCGCATACACCGCATGTTGACGTGCACCCTGGACTAGGTTTTCAGGCGTTTCCTAGCTCCCCTCGGACCGAATGGCCGGGTGCGGGTGGCACAGCCTCGCCTGTTGTTAGGCTCCCCACCTCATCGCATACGTCAACATGGGGTCCTCCCCACGGCGGGCGGAAGCCTTATCTCACGACCGTTCGCCGATTTGCGGGGGAGGAATGTGGTGTCACAGCCAGACACCACACGTCCTAGGTGGTAGCTTAAATCGGCCGCGGTCCTGTAGTACATGTCGGACCCGCGTGTCGCCACTGTGTGATCGCAAACCTAGCGCCACCACAAGGCAGGTCTCGAGAGACTGACTCGAACTCAGCCCCAGTTGTACGGACGACAGAGCTAGCGACTAGACGTACGAAGCCTTTCTCTCTCATTAGCCGAGAGACAGAATAGCCTTCAGCTAAGTTAATGGCTACGAACTAGCAAGGCGCCATTAGCCTTACAGTGATTGTAATTAGAGTCTCACTTGTGTTCACCATAGAGATGTACAAGAAGAAATTAAAGATAAGTATATGAGAAGCTCCGTTCTTTTCTTCATAGCATTAATTACGTATCCTGTTCCAGTACTTCACGCCCGTCTGCGTTAGTCTAGCGTGCCTTTAAGCCACCTCTAACTACAAGGTGTTGGCTCAGCTGCCGACACATCAAAATGCTTAAACGTAAACGTATTGTCCTTTCTATGAGGGACAAATACGAGATTATTAAAAGGTTAGAAGAAGGTGAATCTGCAACCACTTCATCCAATGAGTACAAGGTGGCGAAGTCCACAATTACGGATATAAAAAAAACAAAAGACGAGCATAGCAAATTTCATAGCTATGCTTGATTCTACTGATGGGTCAACAAGCTGTAAAACTATGAAGCTCGCCACTAACACAGAGAGACCAAAATAAAGAATTTTTTTAAATGTTAATTTTGTATACTGTGTGTATTGTTCATGCAAAATGCGTATGTAATATGTATATATTTTTGTTTAATAAACTGTGCCACATACTACATATTCCTACTGAAGTTTCCTTTCTATGTTACTTTGTAATACTAAAAGAGATGCCTGTTTTTGTGAATAAATTTACTGTACAGTACTTCTTTTTGGCAAATAAATATCTACAGTTCGATTATCCGAACAAACCAGTTTTCCGAACACCCATGTCCCCCAATTACTTCGGATAATCGATGCTCTACTGTATTTATAAAGAACAAACGGAATTTACTTCATCGGATAGACTGGTTTTTCAATAAGTTCATTAAATTTTGCTATGTTCATAGACTCACAGGCACCCGAATGATTTAAAGTGTTGAGGACGTTGGCCACGCGGGGTAGCCGTGCGGTTTATGGCGCCTTGCCACGGTTCGCGCGGCTCCTCTCCGCCCCCCCCCCCCTCCTTAGAGGTTCGAGGTCTCCTGTTGTCCTTAGCGTAAGTTAGTTTAAGTTGGCTTAAGGCTTAAGAAGTGTGTAAGCCTAGGCACCGATGACCTCAGCAGTGTGGTCCCATAGAACTTACCACAAATTTCCAAATTTTGTTCAGGACGTTCATCCTGCCAAAAGTTACCTTTCTGTGGGATATATGGTCAGCTGATTTTTTTTTTTTTTAATCATCAGTCTCCCGACAGTTGGACGCGGTATGCCATGAATTTCTATCCTGCGATAACTTCTTTATCTTAGTGCACCATGCCTCATCAAATATTTGTTGCATACATATCAATCTCTTACTTCCTCTACAGTTTTTACCCTCTAGAGCTTCCTCTGGTACCAAGGAGGTTTCGTCTGATGTTCTAACACATGTTCATTCGTCCTGTCCTCCTTCTTGCCGTTGTTTTTGACATGTTCCTTTCTTCACCAATACTGCGGAGAACCTCCTTATTCTTGATTTGCCGTGCGGAGTGGCCCTGCGGTTTGAGGCGCCATGTCACGGATGCCCAGCCTCTCCTGTAGGAGGTTCGAGTCCTCCCTCAGGCATGGGTGTGTGTGTTATTCTTAGCATAAGGCAGTTTAATTAGTTTAAGTAGTGTGTAAGTCTAGGAACCGATAACCTCAGCAGTTTGGTCCCTTAGATATTCACACACAAACACACACACACACACGCACACACACACACATTCGAACATTCTTGATTTTCTCGGTCAACTTAACTCTAAATTGCCATTTTTGAAGAAAACCAGATAATTCCTTACAGTATCATTCCACCTAATTTGTCACGTTCTTCTGTAGCACCACATCTCAAATGCTTCGCTTCTCTTTTGTTCCGGTTTTCCCACTATCCATGATGCACAACCATACGATGCTGTACTGCCAACATACATCCTCAGAAATTTCTTCCTTAAATTTAGGACTATGTTTCATGATGGTTGACTTGGACAGTCTACTAGTCTGCTTTTTATGTCCTCTTTGCTTCGTCCGTCATGGGTAATTTGGTTCTAAAGGTAGGGGAGCTCCTTAACTTGGTCTACTTCGTGATCAACAATTTCGATGTTAAGTTTCTTACTGATGTTGTAATTCTTTTTTGCTTTCACTAAGAATAGCAGTGTCATCAGTGAATCTTTTCATTGATAACCTTTCACCCTAAATTTTAATTCCACTCTTGAACCTTTTATATTATTTACGTCATTGCTTCTTCGATGTACAGATGGAACAACAGTGGCGGAAGACTGCATCCTTGCCTTCAACCCTTTTTAATCCGAGCATTTCGTTCTTGGCCTTCCAGTATACTAATTTGCTTTTGGTTCTTCATATTGTATATTACCCGTCTTTTCCTATAATCTCCTGTAGTTTCCCCAGAATTTCGAACATTGCATCAGTTTACACTGTCGAACGCTTTTTCCACTTCGACATACCCTATGAACCTATCTTGATTTTTCTTCATTGTCGTTTCCATTATCAATCGCAACGTGAGAATTGCCTTTACCTCTCCTGAAGCCAAACTGATCATTACCTAACAGATCAATTTCTTTTCCATTCTTCTAAATATTATTCTTGTCAGTAGCTTGGATGTACGAGCTGCTAAGCTGATGATGCCATTGTTTTCACATTTATCTGCCCTTGTTATCCTCGGAATTGTCTGAATGATATTTTTTGAAAGTCTGAGGATGTGTTCCCAGCCTCATAGATACTACACACTACCTCGAGTAGTCGTTTGGTTACTACTTCTATAAATTACTTCAGAAACTCCGATGGAATGTTATCCACCACATCCGCCTTTTTGAATCTCAAGTCTTACACTGCTCTTTTAAATTCCGACTCTCGTCTTAGCTTCCCTGGATTTCCTATCCATTTCATTCCTGAATGATTTGTATTCCTGAATTTCTTTGAACATTTTTGTACTTGCAGACAATGTTGTAGATGGGCAACCACAGTCATGAGTATCCATCTTGGGTATTAATAACCACCTCAGCTTTATTTTGTCCTTCATTATTGTACCACTACCGGTTTCGTGGCGCTAAAAGTCACATTATCAGGTGACATATGATTAGAACACTGGAGCGGAAAAGCTCGGAAATTTTTGTTTTGACGGACAACGAATTTTGGGAAAAAGATTCTGAGCTTTTCCGCTCTAATGTTTTAATCGTATGTCACCTGAAGACGTGGCTTTTGTCACTATAAAACCGGTATAGGTACAGTAATATAGGACCAAATACAGCTGAAGCGTTTATTAAGACCCAATATCTTTGTACTTCCCTCTTTCGTCGATGAACTGCAGTGTTTCGTCTCTTACCCTTGGTTTCAGAGCAGTTATCTTCCTTGTACCTAAGTTTCTCTTTCCAACATCTGTGATTACCCTATTTAGATATTTTTATTCCTTTTCAACTGGGCTGCCTACTGAGCTATTCATGATCGCAATATCTATAGCCTCAGAGAACTTCAAGCGTAACTCTTCGTTCCTAGCGTTCTCGCTTCCCACGCCCGGGTTCCCGGGTTCGATTCCCGGAGGGGTCAGGGGTTTTCTCTGCCTCGTGATGACTGGGTGTTGTGTGATGTCCTTAGGTTAGTTAGGTTTAAGTAGTTCTAAGTTCTAGGGGACTGATGACCATAGATGTTTAGTCCCAAAGTGCTCAGAGCCATTTGAACCATTTTTTTCTTCGTTCCTTAGTTCTTCCGCATCCCATTTCTTTGCGCATTGATGCTTCCTCACTAGTCTCTTAAATTTCAACTATTCTTCATCATTACTAGATTGTTATCTGACACCGTATATGCTCCTGAATGTGTCTTACAGTCCAGTCTCTGTCTGATGATCATGTAATCTAACTGGAATCTTCCCCAATCTTCCGGCCTTTTCCGTTCATACTCTTCGTTTTACGTTTCTCCAACTGAGTATTCGGGAGAATCACATAAATTTATTCCAAAACTAAAATAGTCTTTATCCTTTATCATTCCAACTACCAATCCCATATTCTCCTGTGATCATTTCTCCCAGTCCTACCCTTACAACCGCTTCGAATCTCCCGTGATTAATAGATTTTTATCTTCCTTCACATACTGAATTACCCGTCCAGTATCCTCACACGTATTCCACTCCTGTTTACGATATCTGGACGCATACCTGATGTATTGTTGTCGGTGCTGATTTGTTATCGATTATGGTGAGAACAGCCCTGCAACTGAACTGTTCACAGTAACTCTCTCTTCTCTACCTTCTTATTCTTAATGAATCCTACTCCCACTATACCATTTTCTGCTGCTGTTGATATTACCCAATATTTGTCTCACGAGAACCCCTTACCTTCTTTCCATTTCACTTCATTGGTCCCTACCACATGTAGACTACGTCTTTGTATTTCCATTTTCAGAATTTCTAGCTCCCTTGTTACGTTCAAACTTCTGACATTGTAGGCCCCGACTCGTTTAACGTTACCACCGTTGGTTATTCAGTCTTTTTCTCATGGTCAGCTCTCTCTTGGCTGTCCCCTCCCGGAGATCCGAAAGGTGGGTTAGTCCAGACGCTTTTGCCAATGCAAGGATCATAATGACACTTTTCCAGCTACAGGCCACATGTCCTTTCGATACGCAATATGTCCCTTTAATTCAATGATTTCCATTCACTTCTGCAACCTCATGACGTTGATCATTGTTTATTATTCCGCCTTTTAGGATAATTTTCCCATGCCAGGGCAAGAGAGGGCCCTGAACCTCTGTCCGCTCCGCCATCCACAATGACGAGGCCGTTGTCAGAACAGGGTGACTTCTTCCGCCTGAAATCTTTCACTGTCATTGCTGATGACTTTTATTCAAAGTTTAAGCAGTTACTGGTTCGTACCCGAGACACGGCACTTGTCAAAGACGCTACCCCCAAAACTACGGGTCACACAGTTGATGTATTACTTACGAAAATGTCTGAAGAAAATAGTCCTATACAACTATTTCTTACAGGGACGACACATCACCTGTCTGATGAGAAATTACAAAAGAACATACAGCATGAGTCACGATGTGGCCTTCTCACTGTAAATCAACTCTAATGGATTTTTTTTTTAATTTAGAGGCTGATTTCTTATTACGATTGATACGTTTATTTATGACTGCATCATTCCGTACAGGGATAAAACAACAAAGTTTAGACCGTTGTTGCAAGTGATTTTCATCAGGATATACAGTTATTTTGGATCAAGGCCCCTGAAGCTCTGCTACACTGATTACCCTCATACCTATGTAACTCCGTAGGTAAAGCGAAATGAAATTTGCCAAATCGGAAGTGGGTCCAGTCAGGAATGGTGCATGTTAAAAACGATCGTTGGTAAGCCTTCGTGCGAGCTCGAATGTATTTTATCTTCATAGTCATAGAGAGATACGTTGGAGGAAACTACAAATATACTGTCTGGCTCATCTCGGTATTTTAACAGTGATGCACCATGCATCTCTCATAACTTCACCCTTCTCTAATAACCTCGTCGTCTCGACGCGAAGCTAAACACTAGTCTCCTCCTCCTTGTAGTTCCAACCACTGAAGCTGAATGAGCAGCTTAGTATTTAAGCCACTTTGCAAACTGTGATTTATTACACTACTGGCCATTAAAACTGTTACACCAAGAAAAAATGCAGATGATAAACGGGTATTCATTGGACAAATATATTATACTAGAACTGACATGTGATTACATTCTCACGCAATTTGGGTGCATAGATCCTGAGAAATTAGTACCCAGAACAACCACCTCCGGCCGTAATAACGGCCTTGATACGCCTGGGCATTGAGTCAAACAGAGCTTGGATGGCGTGTACAGGTACAGCTGCCCATGCAGCTTCAAAACGATACCACAGTTCATCAAGAGTAGTGACTGGCGTATTGTGACGAGCCAGTTGCTCGGCCGTCATTGGCCAGACAGTTTCAATTGGTGAGAGATCTGGAGAATGTGCTGGCCAGGGCAGCAGTCGAACGTTTACTGCAACCAGAAAGCCCCGTACAGGAACTGCAACATGCGGTCGTGCATTATCCTGCTGCTGGTGGTGGTGGTTAGTGTTTAACGTCCCGTCGACAACGAAGTCATTAGAGACGGAGCGTAATCTCGGATTAAGGAAGGATTGGGAAGGAAATCGGCCGTGCCCTTTCAAAGGAACCATCCCGGCATTTGCCTGAAACGATTTAGGGAAATCAAGGAAAACCTAAATCAGGATGGCCGGAGACGGGATTGAACCGTCGTCCTCCCGAATGCGAGTCCAGTGTGATAACCACTGCGCCACCTCGCTCGGTATCCTGCTGAAATGAAGGGTTTCGCAGGGATCGAATGAAGGGTAGAGCCACGGGTCGCAATACATCTGAAATGTAACGTCCACTGTTCAAAGTGCCGACAATGCGAACAAGAGGTGACCGAGACGTGTAACCAATGGCACCCCATACCATCACGCCGGGTGATAGGCCAGTATGGTGATGACGAATACACGCTTCCAATGTGCGTTCACCGCGATGTCGCCAAAAACGGATGCGACCATCAAAATGCTGTAAACAGAAACTGGATTGATCCGAAAAAATGCCTTTTTGCCATTCGTGCACCCAGGTTCGTCGTTGAGTACACCATCACAGGTGCTCTTGTCTGTGATGCAGCGTCATGGGTAACCGCAGCCATGATCTCCGAGCTGATACTCCAAGCTGCTGCAAACGTCGTCGAAGTGTTCGTGCAGATAGTTGTTGTCTTGCAAACGTCCCCATCTGTTGACTGAGGGATCGAGACGTGGCTGCACGATCCGTTACAGCCATGCGGATAAGATGCTTGTCATCTCGACTGCTAGTGATACGAGGCCGTTGGAATCCAGCACGGCGTTCCGTATTACCCTCCTGAACCCACCGATTACGTATTCTGCTAACAGTCATTGGATCTCGACCAACGCGAGAAGCAATGTCGCGATATGATAAACCGCGATCGCGATAGGCTACAATCCGACCTTTATCAAAGTCGGAAACGTGATGGTACGCATTTCTCCTCCTTACACCAGGCATCACAACAACGTTTCACCAGGCAACGCCGGTCAACTGCTGTTTGTGTATGAGAAATCGGTTGGAAACTTTCCTGATGTTAGCACGTTGTAGGTGTCGCCACCGGTGCCAACCTTGTGTGAATGCTCTTAAATGCTAATCGTTTGCATATCACAGCATCTTCTTCCTGTCGGTTAAATTTCGCGTCTCTTGTATGTCATCTTCATGGTGTAGCAATTTTAATGGCCAGTAGTGTATATCGTGTAGAACTTCATCTGCTGCTTTAGCTACGCAGACCGAACAAAAGAGTTACTTATTCCGCAAGTGACAGAAGGTGACGCCATATAACTCCGGTAACATATTTGCCGCCAAAATGCAGTATAATATTCATTGTTTATCTGATTAAGAAACCTATCTGACAATGCTGAAGTTTTCACCCATGCTGTTGTCTATATAATTACAATTTCAGTTATAAATTGACCTGAAGAGGTTAACAAATGAGTTAATGTAATATTACGAAAGTTGGCGTACACTGGCGAATTGTCACGGTAGTTCACACCATGCAAGTAGGCGGGAAGCGTTCAGAAACGGCCTAACGCAGTCTAGCTATGCCATTCATAATGTGAACATGGGTAAAACACGACTGTTTCATTTTACTTGAGAAAATGATTTAAAGTTTAATTTTTACTAATAACTCGGTAGCAGGACAGCAGTTTTCGACGTCCGAACATAGCACTAGACCACCACGATCTCTCTCTCTCTCTCTCTCTCTCTCTATCCTCATACACAACAAGTGGCAAGAAAATGACTAATGAAATGCATGAATAGAGCTGACAGAACCTCACCAAAACTTTAAGTGTACTACGTTGTACATAGGACATCCAACATATGCAGCAGATTTCTAACGGTACTGTCTCCTGAGTGTGAACGTGTTGATGATGATTTAACGCCACCCTACAGTCGTAAGCTCCATTTGTTAAAGTAAAATCAATAGAGCAGTATTACGTTGGTCTGTAGGACAGAAACCCCAGTAATCCCTCCTACACAAGAGTTGGATACAGATTTTTACGGCCGGCCGCGGTGGTCTAGCGGTTCTAGGCGCGCAGTCCGGGACCGCGCGACTGCTACGGTTGCAGGTTCGAATCCTGCCTCGGGCATGGATGTGTGTGATGTCCTTAGGTTAGTTAGGTTTAAGTAGTTCTAAGTTCTAGGGGACTGATGACCACAGCAGTTGAGTCCCATAGTGCTCAGAGCCATTTTTTTTTTTATGACCACAGATGTTAAGTCCCATAGTGCTCAGAACCATTTGAACCAGATTTTTACGCTAGGGCATTCCCTGCAACCAGACGGTGGCCACATCACGCAGAACCATGATCGCACAGATACAGCGCTACTAACAGGCCCCGATCTGAGAATGTAGACACCTCCCTTATACTATAACTGTGCTACGAAGCACCACTCTATGGGTCGGAAAGTCTTGGTATTTACCCCTCGACAGTCATCGCAAGGTGAAATATAGGAAGAATACCTAAAAATCAGATTACCAACACATCAGATGCAGCGTCTAATATACCGGAGCAGCACGCAGAACTCGTTCCAGATAAGCTCCATGACACACTGGAGGACGGCACAGAGAATTGTTTCCAGACTTTGCTTTAACCAATCAGCCCATTTCTAGTCTATGTTCCCTTATATAGTTATCCTACAAGTTGTGACCAGCAGGGCAATATCAAAACCAGAAGCACACGCCATCAGCTATTAATAGCTGTCCTGCTTCCACCACAATACGACTGCAAGTCTAGAAACATGTTTTTTCAGTCACCCAGACTATGAAGCTGTAATGGCGCTCTGCATCGATATGGAATTTCAGTGAACTTCTTCTTGATATGAGAGCATCAGGGTAGTCAACAAGTACGTGGACCACCGAGCGAATGATGAAATGTACAGTGGACGTTTGCTTAACTCCGCCTTTAATGCACCTGCCCTACAGCTGTTTCCTCGGTATTAATGGTTCTTGTAATAGTACAGTCATTCCATAGTTTCAAACAGTAAGTCCACTGAAAAATTCGGTACGGTGGTAATAGCATATTCTTACTGTAAATTGTAATAGATTCCCACCTAGCTGTAGTATTAGTACTATTATTATTAGTAGTAGTAGAACAAGAAGAAGATTCGTAACCGTAGATTGTCAACTTCATGTATCACACACTCTTTGATTGGTAGAAGTACCACGGCTATTCGGAAAGTAAGGAACGATCGATCGCGAAATGGAAAGCACAGTGAAATTTAAAACTTTTTTATTTGCAATAGTTAGCTACACTTTCCAGTTACATAGTCACTATCCCGACTTAGACATCTGTTGTAGCGATGTAGCAGCGTTCCAGTACCCTCGTCGTAGAAGATAGCCTTCTGTGCTTTCTGTGGACTGGAGCTCGTTGTCTGTGCCAAAATGTTATCTTCACAGCCGGCGATTCATTTGGGCAGAGATGAAAATCAGAGAGAAACAAGTCGAGGCCGTATCGTGAGTGATAAACTCTTCCCGTCAAAACGCTGCAGAAGTGTCCTCGTTGCCCCTGCAGTGTGCGATCGAGTACTGTCATGATGAAGGAACTGCATGACAGTGACATTACATGGGGTTGCATGAAATCAGGCGAAATCTCTCGGCAGGCAACCATATTTGGCAGGACAAACTATAATCTAGGCATCATTACGCGCTCACTGTGCGCTCAGAACTGAGGGGAGAGACGTGTCGCTGTCTACGGGCTTACTAGAGACACTGCAAAACAATTGTGCAAATCTTCATCGGATTTTCACTGTGCTTTACATTTCGCGACCGATCGTTTCTTGCTTTGCGGATATCCCTCGTATTATTCTTTAACAAATAGTAATTTTCGCTGTAGGTATTTATTTTATTTTATTTCTTTATGCATTTATTTTACCTGGCAAGATTAGGGCCTTCAGGCCTTCTCTTACACCTAACCAGGCATACCCAGATTCAACAAATTTCAGTTTCTACAGAACATTAAGGACATATAACATGTTATACAGTATTAACGTTAAAGAAAAAAAATAGAGATTATAAAAGTAGTACAATGATAATTATAACAATCAAAAAATAATTATAACAATCATGAATAATAATAATAATAATAGTAATGACTATGTATATGAAAGTAAACATATTTTTCTTTTATGAATGTCAGTCCTATTGCTAGTTGGGAATTTTCTCGTTATATCTTGCAGCTTGTGAGTTATTCTCATCAAGCAGAGACATAAGACGATAGAATGGGGTGAAAGAGATATAGAAGAGATAGATAGGTTAGAGGAAGAGAAATAGAATGGTAAAATTCGAAGCTATGGTGGAGAGGAGAAAGAAAGAGACGAGAGGGGCACAACAATGGTGGCTTTACCGTCCCTAATATGTAAGTCTTGAGTTCCCTCTTGAATGTTGAGTGGTTCTGGATAAGACGCAGATCACAGGGGAGCGCGTTCCATAGTCGTATGGCTGAGATGGAGAATGACACGGAGAAAGATTTTGTGTTATGTAAAGGTACAGCCAAGATGCTAGACGTATCCGATCTGGTATTGCGGTTGTGGAATGATGATAGGTGTTTAATGTGAGAAGATAAGTATTGGGGGCACCAGTGGCTAAGAAATCGATGAAGTAAGCACATCGTGTGGAGATCGCGTGCCTTATGTGGGCGTATCCAACCTAGCTGGGAGTATGAAGGACTGATATGATCATACAACCGTATATTGCATACGTATCTAACGCAAGCATTCATCACTAGCTCGAGGTATCTCGAATTTTCACTATTTGTACCGTATTGAACTACATCACAGTAGTAAAGATTAGGCAAGACTAGTGTTCGGACTAATTTTTGTTTAACATGGGTTGGAAATATTTTTCTAAATTTTTGAATTGCATGTAGGGAGGAGAGCGATTTCCGGCAAGCTGTGACTGCTTGTTCTTCCCAGTTTAGATGTTCACCCAAGATTATTCCAAGGTCTTTCACTGTTTTCTGGTATGGTAGTTGGGTACCATTGAGGAGTATTTGAGGGACTGTTTCGCGAAAGTACCGACTGATTAACTTTGGGTGAGATATAAGTATGACCTGGGATTTCTTGGGGTTTAGTTTCAGACCTAGGTTCTGTGCCCATCGAGAAACAGAGCAAAGATCTGCGTTCATACTCGCTACTGCGTCAGCAATGTTCTTGGGGCTTGCGCTTATGTACAGTTGGATGTCGTCAGCATATAGATGGTAGTTGCAGGAGTGAATCACTGAAGAAATATCATTAATGTACAGTGAGAAGAGTAATGGACCAAGGACGGAGCCTTGGGGAACTCCAGAGCGCACGTTTTTCCGTGATGACTTTTCCGACCCACAAATGACTTGTTGACTTCTGTTTTTGAGGTAGCTGTCGAGCCAGTGTATTGCGCTGTTTGAGAAATTCAGCTGCTTCATTTTAATTAGTAATATATCAAAGTCAACTGTATCAAAAGCCTTTCTAAAGTCAAGCAGTGTTAGGATGGTAGCTTCACGTCTGTCCATAGCATGTTTAATGTCATCAGTTACTTTGATTAATGCAGTTGCTGTACTATGGTGCTTTCGAAAGCCTGACTGATATTTGTCGTGGATGTTATGAGTTTTGAGGTAATCCGTCAGCTGTTCATGGACGATGTATTCTAGGGCTTTAGATATTGCAGGTAGTATGCTGATCGGCCTGTAGTCACCTGGCGACTTAGGGTTGTCAGTCTTGGGTATAGGTTGAATTAAACTTTGCTTCCACTCAGTAGGATATGTACTACCGACAAGAGACAGGTTGAAGATGTCTGTGATAACTGGAGTAATAGTGTCTACGACGTTCTTAATCATGCCAATGCTCACTCCATCATTTCCTACTGCCTCGGAAGAGATTCTCATAATTGCCTTGTGTACTGTGCCGGTAGTGACATGTTTTAGGAAAAACTTGTCTCTCGAGAGATTGATATCTTGGGGCTGGTAATTTGTCGCTGCGTGGCAGCGTGAGAAGAAATCGTTTAATTCTTCCGCAGACGCTTGATAAACAGCGTCATATCTTCACTTCCCCATACCGAAACTGCGCAGTTCTTTCCACAGTGCAGCAGGTTTTGATATGCCGCATACGACAGAGCGGGCATGTCTGATTTTGGCATTGCTCACGCTTTGCTTGGTTCTATTTCGGAGTTTCCTATAAGCTTCGTACGCCTCGGGAGTTGGATTACGCTTGAAGGCCATATGTGCAGCATCACGTTTATTCATTAACTGGCGTAATGCAGTGGTGAGCCACGGAGCGGGAGCTCTCTTTACCTTGACAGTGCGTTGAGGAGCATGTTTATCATACAGTGCAATAATTTTGCGACATAATTCCCGAATTTTTCCGTCTAAAGTCGGTTCATTGCTTATATCATGCCAAGGGATGTCTGAGCAATCCTTTTGAAGGGCGTCATGGTTTGCATTTTTTAGGTTTCTGTAGGTTACCAAGTGAGATTTTTCTTTGGTAGTATGCACTGAGTAATTTAAGAATATCACGTCAGGTATGTACTGGTGTGACGAAAATAATGATATCGATGTTGACGAAACGTTCAGTTATTGCTATATCGCAGAGGCGTAGCTTTTCTTTGCATGGGTAAATATGTGTAAAATCATAAAACTGCATGTAGAGAAGAACTTTACTATAAAAATTGTTGCATTGCTGACGCGATTTATCTCATTTTAGATCAGGTGCTGTTCCTGGACTTTGTGCTTCATTACTAAAAGACACAAAATGTGTGCGTGGAATGCAGTTGCTCAAAACCTGAAATACGTGCAGGTGACTATGAAAAATGTTTCTGGGACGGAGGCCACGACTCTTGCGAAAACCACCCTATTCCGCACAGCGCCCAGTGTCATATGCGGGTATGACATCGTGAATTGCACAGTTCACTGTCCACATATGAATCAAATATGGAATGTGAAACTAGATTTGTGATTGGGCTGCAGGGTACTTAGAAAATACCTTGTTGTTTTTGACGTTGAGGAAACTTCCGGTTTAAAAGTAATTTCATGCATTTTTTGCAGAGTATTATTGTAACTTCTAACAGCAGTGCTGTTTCCTCACTGAACTAGGCGGTGTCAGCTCCTGTCTCGGTGCCTGGCCTGGATCCCCATCGATTCAGTAAGCCTCTGTGGAGTTATAAAATTATATAATAGTAAGTGCGGAATCATGTAACCGGCTGTGTTGAAGGCGCTCGCCACTTCGGACTCGTGCAGGGCAGGTGAAAGCGGCTGGGTACGCAGGACCAAACGGCCCGCTTGAGCGTCTAGCTTGTCAGTTGCGAATGCGGCACGCGCAATGTAACTGTTTGATTCTTACGACTGAGGACTCTGTTCTCGGCTGCACTCGTAAAGTAGCTGTGACAGCGATTATTCTCCAGATCGGTACCGCACGGCGTGGGGGCCGCGGCGTTTAAATAAAGACGCAATTGCATACCTCTCCTGTTCGTTTTTCCCCACACTATATACGATAGTGACAACCATACAAGCAGAATCAGTGACTTATACAGTTTTAAACTTATGGAACGTGCCCTGTAGTTCTCACACCTACTGCGGTTCCTCTTAAGTGCTGCTCTAAAACAATCAATGGGTTTCCCATTATTTTAAACTTGGGGTGAGTTACCTGTCTTTAAGGGTTTCGTGCCTCAATCTGTAAAAAACAGAACCTTTGTAACTGTTGTGGCGTAGTAAGACAACCACGCCACTTGGAAGTAGCCGAAAGGCACGCGTTAACTCACGCAGGCTAGTAGATAGGTCTGAAACAGGATACGTAATGAATGCTATAAAGAAAAGTACGTAGCTGCTGGAATACTTAACTTTAATCCATCATTTTTATACAGCGTTCTTGATGATACAAGTGAGACTATGTAGATTCATGCAATGTAATGCTAATGGCGCCTTGCTAGGTCGTAGCCATTGACTTAGCTGAAGGCTATGCTAACTATTTGCTCTGCAAATGAGCGAGGCTTCGTCAATGTGCATCGCTAGCTACGTCGTCCGTACAACTGGGGCGAGTGCTAGAAAGTCTCTCGAGACCTGCCGTGTGGTGGCGCTCGGTCTGCGATCACTGTCAGTGGCGACACGCGGGTCCGACATGTACTAACGGACCGCGGCCGATTTAAGGCTACCACCTAGCAAGTGTGGTGTTTGGCGGTGACACCACAGTAACATCGATTTGTTGTCCGTCTGTCTACCTGTCTGTCTCTCCGACTGATAAGAATCCTATTTCTCAAGAACGGGTAGAAGTATAATGTTCAAATTTAGCGTCACATATTAAGGAGTATGATCCCTTGGAAGTGTAAACATTTTAAGCTTCTACGAAACTTAGTCAAAATATGTCGCATACAGGGTTCTTCACGTTGACCTAGACATAAAATTTGACAAGAAGCAAGGTTTCACAGCACAAGTAAACGAAAAAATTCAAAAATAGTTAATTTTTAATTGTATCACATGAAAAGATATTTTTGTCATTTTTTACATGTGTGTCTGGCCGTATTTTAAGACCCTTGTTTTTCTCTGGAACAGATTGGCTTATCAAGCTCACGTTTATGTCACAAACTAAAGTCTATGGTACCTTGGCGGCGTAGGAAATTTAAGCTTCTAAGACAATGCAGTGAAACGATTCGGTCATTTACGTCACAGATTCTCACGGTACACACTAGTTAAACTGTAATTATCTCACATAAAAAATATCTTTTCACATTTGAGCATACATTACATTTATCGCCCGTCGAAATTAATGGACGAATTAAACTTTACGACTCCAGAGATCTTTAAAAGTTTCAATCATCTATGATGTACACATGCAGACTGGAGCGATGAACGAAAATTTGTACCAGGACCGAGATTCCCCATAACCTCTTTCGAATCGGGGCCTTGGTATAAATTTTCATTCATCGCTTCATTCTGGGCATATATGCCATAACAGACAAACATTGCTGCATGAAAACATTCTTTTAATAAGAAAATAAAAATGTTTTGCTAATTCTTTTCTCTCTACATTCATACACTGAAGTCCCCTGCTGCCTTTTTTTTGTATGTCCGCGCTAGTCTGAGGAACTACTGTAGAGACTTTGATACGGTCTTGGAATTCCTGGGACCAATATCTTGCCAGTATCGATATCAATAACAGGGAAAAGTCGTCGAGATTCTCTATACATAGGAGGCATGAACTAACTCGTACATAACTAATTTTGTGCGCGAGACCTGCTGTCACTTAGCCATTTTTTTTAAATTAGGGCTAGAGAATTTTGTGAGTTATCCCGTCCCCTTTAACTTAGAAGAATTGGGCTCTTGAGACTGAAATTTAAGGTATCTCACGTGAAAGAGGTTAAATTGTTGAAACTGCGGCGTTGGAATGGCGAGGGTGTGTATGTGTGTGTGTGTGTGTGTGTGTGTGTGTGTGTGTGTGGAGATCGTTATAGGAATGATGTGAACATACCGTAACTTTCGAGCCGTAATCAGCCGTGAATTTAGTCAACAGTTGACGTTACACGCCTCCAGAAACCCAAAAAAAATTTAAATCATGCTTTGTGTCAGACTGAATCAATGTTGTATTTGGTGTACAAGATAGCAGTTTCACCCTCTTAAAGTTTGCGACCATAGTATGTCGAAATTGCTACCTGAATGTATGTCAGGTGCTAGAAATAGATTTCCTGTATTGCAATGCAAACAGCGTAGCACTGTAGATGAAACAATCCTAAAAATTAGGCTATGTTTAAGAGCAAAATCTTGTAGTCATAGGAATACGTCTAAAAGCTGTCATCTTACAAAGCGAGCCGTTTGTGCCGATACACGCGCCTCTATGTGGCGAAAGGCAAGAGGCGTCCACTTGCATTCTAAGTACGAGGTGTGGCTAGAAAAAAACCGGACTAGTACTGGTGAAACAATAAAACGAATGCAATAAGGCGGAAAGTCACGTGGCCTGTCACGTGACTCTCGCTCCGCCTACTGCTCGAGTTTCATCTGCCTCCTGCACTCAGTCTGCCCGTGGCGTCTGTTTTAAGTAGTTGACGTTTTGTCTGTGCGTCGGAAAATGTTGAGTGTACAGAAAGAACAGCGTGTTAACATCAAATTTTGTTTCAAACTAGGAAAATCTGCAAGTGAAACGTTTGTAATGTTACAACAAGTGTACGGCGATGATTGTTTATCGCGAACACAAGTGTTTGAGTGGTTTAAACGATTTAAAGATGGCCGCGAAGACACCAGTGATGACACTCGCACTGGCAGACCATTGTCAGCAAAAACTGATGCAAACATTGAAGAAATCGGTAAACTTTTTCGACAAGATCGCCGTTTAACAATCAGAGCAGTGTCTGAGTTAACAGGAATTGACAAGGAAAGTGTTAGGCAGATTCTTCATGAAAGTTTCAACATGAACAAAGTGTGTTCAAAAATGGTTCCAAAGTCTCTCACAATTGAACAGAAGGAACGCCGAAGAATGATTTGTTCTGACATCCTGGAAAACATTGAAAGTGATCCCACCTTCTTACAAAATGTTATTACTTGCGATGAATCGTGGTTTTTTACTTACGATCCCGAAACTAAACGCCAATCGATGCATTGGAAAACTCCTGGTTCTCCACGACAAAAAAAAGCACTAATGTCAAAATCGAAATTCAAGGCAATGATGATTGTTTTTTTTTTTGACATCAAAGGGATTGTGCACATTGATTGGGTACCAGAGGGACAAACAGTGAATCAGCATTACTACATTAGCGTCCTGGCTACCCTACGTGAGCGAGTACGGAGAAAACGGAACGATTTGTGGAGAAAAAGTCATGGATCCTTCACCAAGACAATGCCCCAGCTCACAGTGCGTTGTCAGTGAAGACGATTTTGGCAAAACACAACATTCCCATCTTAGATCATCCACCCTACTCACCTGATTTGGCCCCCTGTGACTTTTTTCTTTTCCCTAAAGTCAAGTCAGCTTTGAAATGAACTAGATTTGAGACTGTTGAAGCAGTAAAAGAAAAAGCGACGGAAGTAATGTATGGACTTACCGAAAATGATCTGCAGCATTGCTATGAACAGTGGAAAATTCGTATGGAGCGGTGTAGAGACCGAGGAGGAGAGTACATTGAAGGAGATAACATGAAATTGTAAATAATTGTAAATAAATGTTTTTTCCAGCATCAGTCCGGTTTTTTTCTAGCCGCACCTCGTATATGACTTGGCGCCGGACCGTTCAGACTCACACTGCGTAAGTGAAAGTTGGCGGTTGAGGCAGGAGAAGAAGCGCACTTCACGTCTGGTGCCTGTAGCTTGCGGTACAGTACCAGCGGACACGTGGGGTGGTCCGGCCGGTGTGGCCAAGCATTTCTAGGCGCTTCAGTCTGGAGCCGCGCTACCGCTACGGTCACAGGTTTGAATCCTGCCTCGGGCATGGATGTGTGTGTTGTCCTTAGGTCAGATGGGTTTAAGTATTTCTAAGTTCTAGGCGACTGATGACCTCAGATGTTAAGTCCCATAGTGCTCAGACTCATTTTAACGTGGGGTGGCAAGGTTTATCCAAGTGTCTTGCCTAACCTGCAGATGTCTCTGTCCACACGGCGCGGTGCGGTGGCTGTTCGCTACCAGACCCACCAGCACCCTGAGTCGACGGGAGCACGCGGACTGCTACCAGGGTCGCCGCCGGCGGAGGTGTAGAGGGCACTTTGCCCCTCGTTTTGCTGTTAAAGATACAAAGTGGAACGATCCAAACACAGAGGAACTGGAGCTAGGATAAGCAGTACGCAAGTATTCTGTAAGGGACCTGATTGTTATAAAAATAGCCTTGCAGGTCTGACTGAATAATGGGTTAGACAAAACGTGTTTGAGCCGTAATGCGCCTTTTCTGGCACACCAGCTCTTTGACACCACTACCGATTACCCGGCTGTACTACGATCTTTGCCCCTGTTGTGATCTGGCGGCGGGTATTTGCCGTCGGGTAGTTGGTCGTCGGACTCGCTACGAGGCGCTAGGACGTGTTTGAGGGGACGACGCAGCATAACACGCCCGCTCGGCTAGTGGTGGCGCGGCCGGTCTACCTTGCAGGACGGTCACGAGTTTGTGGTGCACCTGCCTGATGTCAACTCCGGGCGGTGCTCGTCGGATTGCTTCGGTGCCTGTTTTCTCGGACAGACACATTCCTCGAGACCATTTCGAACAACGCTCTCCATCGAAGGTGTAAGTAGTTTTGGTGCCTTCGTTTCGTGGTACCATTTGCGTTGTAGCGACTGCCACGTGTTGGTTGGTTGCCCTAACGCATGTCTTGTTGAAGTAAGAGCAGCAGGCAAGGTGTGTGAGCGCATGGAGACCAACAGTCTCTACTTCCTTTAAGGAAATGAGCGTCCCCAAAAGATGTAGTAACTGTAAGGTATTGAATGGTTCAAATGGCTCTGAGCACGATGGGACTTAACTTCTGAGGTCATCAGTCCCCTAGACTTAGAACTACTTAAACCTAACTAACCTAAGGACATCACACATATTCATGCCCGAGGCAGGATTCGAACGTGCTACGGTAGCGGTCGTGCGGTTCCAGATTGTAGCGCCTAGAACCGCTCGGCCATTCCGGCCGGCAAGGTATTGAAGATAGGTCATAGTCTAGTCCCGATTTTCTGCATACTAACGTTACACAATTGGCAGTTACATTGCAGACCTATGCAACGAAATTAAAATGCACAAACCTAGTTTTGTTGTGAAGTTGTGCATTTGAATAACGTGACATTGTCTTGAAATTATTTCCATTTCATCTTGGTACACATTGTCGGCCTTAATCATATGTGTAAATATTGTTGGGTAAACTATGGGAGTGTAAAGGTCTGATATAATTTTGCAGTATTCCATTTGTGCACACAAAGTCTTAGTTTAAATGTTTTACAGCATTGATATTGCTGCAAAATTTAACTAGTTTCTATTGAAAGCACTTATCGGTTTTTTAATTTATGTTGTTTATTGTTCTCTTAACTTATATTAATTGATGTTTGCTTGGTGTTTGCCGTGTTTTCTGGGTCTGTTTGTGTTCCAGTTTTCTGCGAGTTGCGGTGCGCTGGAGCGGCACCACTTTCCGCTTCGGTGCACAGAAGCTGTGACGTATCGTCTAATGGAAAGGTACTCCCGGTTGGGTCCCGGCATTTAGGTGTTGTTTTGGACGACTGGTCCGCTGCTTCCGGCATTTTAAGGTAAGTCACCTTTTGCCCAGGCAGCCTGACGTCACTGCCCTGCCAATGAATTATATTAAGTGTAACGTATTGAGCTGGTTGTGTACTGCTCAAAAAAATTATCCTGAGCCGCCTTTAAATTACTTCAGATTTATTGTTCATTAAGTAATTCTAATTTTCTGCTTCCTTGATCATTTTGGATATTGTTTTTAAGACGACCAAGTGTTGATTGTATGTTAGCTGTTTTATAAATGTGGTCTTGAATAAATTGTTAAATTATTAATCTACTAGTTGTGTTTAACGAGTGACATTATAGGGGCATTGACCTTCCATGCTAATCTCGACTTCCTAAGTCACAGAGTTAATAACTTCAGCAGACTGACATCCTTTGTATAACAGACAGGCCTGGACCTGCAGGGGAACAAATGCCTAGCGTCCTACAACTGGTATATGGAGAAGGGAGTGGGTGACCTTGCCCCTAGTTCCAGAACCATACCCTAGGATATGTAGGCAGAACAAACATCGTCTCTCTCAGAGGAAAACTGGCCGGCCGAGGTGGCCGAGCGGTTCTAGGCGCTACAGTCTGGAACCGTGCTACCGCTACGGTCGCAGGTTCGAATCCTGCCTCGGGCATGGATGTGTGTGATGTCCTTAGTTTAGTTAGGTTTAAGTAGTTCTAAGCTCTAGGGGACTGATGACCTCAGAAGTTAAGTCCCATAGTGCTCAAAGCCATTTTAGAGGAAAGCTGATGACATAGAGACTGAACGAGTATTAGAGATTAGATATCACGAATTGCAGCATGACAATGCACAATTTTAGATTTTTAACTTCCTGCCCATTTATTCTTAGGATAACAGCCCAAATTCTATACTGACATCATATGACAATTTTTTCATTACCCACAAATTTTTGAATTTCCCATCAGTTTTTGAATATCCCTCCAATTTTTTGAATTTTCTGCCTAAATTTGCATTTCAGAAATCTGTTAACAGTGCGCTTTGGGGAGTTCTCTCCTTACCTATGTATTTCCTTGTTGATTCCATGAAGATTTTCAGTCTGCAGGAAACTCATAATCCTCAACCGTGAAGCGTGTTATAGAATAGTACAACGGACTGACATCAGCGATGCAGGCCTATAAACGTCTGTTTGACATCAACGAGAAAGACTTGCTCATTTTTCCTGTTAGTGGGAATTCATCGCTCTTACAGCGTGATGCAGTAGCCTGCTGCTACAGGAGCCTGTTGTTTCGCATAGTCTATGTAGAATCACACAGAAGGGGGAGAGCCAGGTTAAGCATTCCTACTTTTTAAAGACGAGTAGCAGTAGACAGAATTGCAGATAAATCAGTGATTATAATCCACAACTATTGAAGTATAATATAGGGTAGTTTAATCACATTTAGATCACATTAGTTACTTTAAATAATTCAGTTTCCACAAAGTGGGAAAACGCAAATTTGCTCGACATAAGCGGGTCAAGTTGCGACTTATCTTTAAGCTAAAAAATTAGGGATAAAAAAACCGTTTAGTAAAGAACTAAACATGTTATGTTGTGGAACAAGATTCCCATTACGCTTTTCACAAATAAGTCAGACTATGTTTATCAACTCTTAAACAGTTTTCGTGACTGCAGAGGTACTTAATCTACTGCTCTTCTGGCCTTGACTTTGAAAATATTTCTTCACAGCACACTCACACTGTCTACGTCGACAAAGTGAGTTATGACAGGGTTGTGTTCCCTGCTCTTCACAATTTTCGCTATATTTATTCCGTTTGAATGATTTCCGGTTTCCTTCTTCGTACTTCCTTTTTCTTCTCTTTCTTTGTAATCCGCTTCTAGGACTTGCTGTATCGCCACGGAGCCCTTCTTGCAGCCGCTGGCGTTAAGTTTTCCCATACACAAAGCTGCCAGAAGCCACCACCGAGATGCTTTGTCTGCATTGGCGCCAGTAAACAAAAACTGTATACCCTATAATAGCATCTCCGAAATTTCAGTAACGAAGTAGAATTATGGAGTGAAGATATACTTTCAACACAAATTCATTAAAAAGACGAAAGAGACAAATACACAAAGTGATCAATCACATCTGGATAACAATAGCGGTGCAGCTGACAGATTAGACTTCACGGGGCGACTGAGTCTTTCAGGGAGAATAAGTTGAAGCATTTCCCGTGCGGTGCCGGCACCTCATAGATCCCGGGACGCCAGCAGCCACTTTGTTCACCATGGCCACTATGCCCGACATGGTCATTTTGGCTGGCTGTCCCCTACGCCTTTCCTTTGTTGAGATATTTTAACTGATTCTTTATCCTGTAGCTATTTATTTCGACACCTATTCAGATTTCGTGCAATGATTGAAAGAAAAGATCGCAGTAGGATCTTCTCCAGTGAAACTACTACCGAGGCAGGGAGTCTATAAAAGCATCCGAACAACATGTTTGAACCATGTTTAATACTTATCTTCTTTCAAATTATTTAGCGTGCGAAATCTACTTCAGAGAGAGTAGTAATATCAGTGGCTATAAAGATGCTTCCACAATGGCTGGAGAATCCGTCTTTTCGATATGCATTCCACCGGAATTCGGAAATTCATTGCTTTTAACATATGATCTAACCATCTCTCTGTCCCTTATACTATGAGGGCAATATAACCGTTTATAAGCGAGGCTGTTTATGGAACCTTTCCATGCTCAGTCCTGTAATTAATTAATATCATATCAACTTTCTTTTCCTTCTATCTGCCATAATAAATGCTACTATTTGTAATTAATGGGGCTGATACTCTTCCGAGATCATAACGCAATTAATAGGACCTATGGAAGCCATACATACTCTGGTACCCTTTCTGTATGTAGTGCACGCCTAACCTTTTAAGCCATGTCCTGCAATTCCCACCACTACAAGTAAGGTCGATAAACCGGCATCCTATACTGTCAGACATTCGTCTGAGCCTCCTTTAAAACATACACTTGGTTCCAGAGAACCGTGATCGGTGCTGGCAATGATGCTGCAGAACGCTAGTTCTGCTTCCACACTGTGCACGAGACTACCTGTCTTCACCAATACTGCTAGCTGCCTGTAGCATTCGAGGATAGCCTCTGAACCCAGGTGGCAAACCACGTCCGACCGCCACAATGAAGAATCACCATACTGTGCCCCAAGCACATCGTAATCCCTTCGCACCAGCGCCTGTCATCCGAGAACAAGTAACAATGGACGACCCGCAGCATTCTGAGTCATCTCGCACAATTGGTTGGAGACCGGCAGCAGCCGAACTAGGGAATTACCGTCCTATTCATAGGCTCCCATTAACAGTACAACACAAACGGCTGCGTCTGAAGTGGTACTGCGGCTAGAAAGCATAGACTTGATGAATGGCATCAAATATGTGCAGTGATTAATCGCAATTCTGCACTACTCCGGATGACCATCGATGAAGAGTATGACGGCGACCTGTCGAGAGTTCCCATTCGTCCAATTTTTTGTAGAGGCACAGCCGTTAATCCTGACTTCATGGTGTGGGGAGCCATAGGGTATGACTTGAGGTCACGCATGGTAGTAAGTGGGAGAACTCGTGGCACAACAATATGTTGCGTACATCCTGCGTCCTGGTTCCATTCTTCAACAGGACAATGCTCCTCCATACATAGAAGTGTGTTTATGAACTGTCTGCGTGGCGTTAAGATACTCCCGTGGCCAATAGGATCCTCAGTTCTGTCTCTTATACATCATGTTCCGGACCAGTTGCGGGACAGCTTGTCTCTGGGTGGGGGGAGGGGGGGGGGGCGGCGGCAACTTCCCAACTGAATCAATGCATGCATCTAGATACGATGGGGTGCAATGTCATACTGGTAAGTGGACACACATTGCCAAGTTATTTGTATATTTGATTCTACTTTGTAAACACTGAAATAATATCACATAAACTATCAACTAGTGAAGTTTCATTTCGTTTCCTCATTCCTTTATGGGTGCTTCACTTTTCTATAAGACACTGTAGTCTGGTGCTGTTTGTTGACATGAATGAATGGGGGTGGTTGTAAGAAAGTGGACTGCCGTGTTTTACATCGTAAATTATGGTAAACTATGGAATGATTGAAACTCAGTGTGGGCACTTACTCTGTTCTTCTCGATTAACACATTGGGCTCCGCTGAACTGTATGTCTGCATCCAACAAACAAATCACCATGAACAGAGTCACTTGTTCTCCCTCCAGAACACTCCTGGAGCAGTCTGGCATTTAATCAAAGGCACTGGTGCGTGATCTGGTGACCAGAAACTCTGAGTCATTTGTGCTTTCTCTGTCGGCTGCAGCGTCATCGTTGTCGACATGACATTATCTCAATCTTCCTTTCTTTGTCACTTAAATACCGGCGAATAGAATTTATTTCACCATCAGCATGCAGCCATTGATGAAGGGCCACTGCATTATCTTGCATTTGCGATCTTGGTTGCGTACAGTGAGTCATCACTATCACGTGCTGAACGTGTACAATTACGCGTGTGTAGGCGAGCTAATCGGCCGCCCAGTATCGGTACGCGGTAAGATGAATTCGTTGTACGGCTGAACGCAGGGCCTGGGGCTCAGAGTGTGCCACAGAAGGTCCGGCTAGGTGACCTACATGGGCGAGTCTAGGTAAAAAGACAAGCAGTGTCGCCAGAAATGGGTAAATCCCAAAGCTGGAAATTTGGGCGGCTGTTGTTCGTATAGCCTTTGGGCAGGAGATGCATCAAAAATGGTGGAGTGTCACAGAAGCTAGAAGATGGCTTCTGACAATTCATTGAGAATCTATAATAATTTACAGTCAAGCGTTAAAGCTAGTCTGAATACATTCGCGATTTCAGAAAAATGTGGCGCATCCAATGACAACAATATTTTCAATATCTTTAAAACTAAAGTTAATATTTCACAGTGATTAAACATATTCGCAGTGGAAAATGGAAATGCCGTGTGGCTAGGGCCTCCCGTCGGGTAGACCGTTCGCTTGGTGCAAGTCTTTCGAGTTGACGCCACTTCGACGACTTGCGTGTCGCTGGGGATGAAATGATGATGAGGGCAACACAACACCCAGTCCCTGAGAGGAGAAAATCTCCGACCCAGCGAGGAATCGAACCCGGGCCGTTAGGTATGAAATTCTGACCACTCAGCTACCAGTGCGGACATATTCGCAATGAACCTCCGAATTAAAAACTTTTAAATGCTTCATATGCTTTCAACAAAAGCTCACTTGTATCTGTTTTATTTATTAACTTGTCTTTTTTATTAAGGAAATGTGTATCAGAACATCATATTCTCAATAATTCCACAGCATATGAATGCAACATAAATACCTCACATATTGTCATACTTGCGAAGTTATTTAGTGAGCAGTTAACTATTTTGTCAGTAACTTTATTTAAATGTTGATTGCAAGTGCTATTAAAAAAACTGTACTGTTTTAAAAGTGGTCGACCGCATGTGATAGTGGACACCAGAACTGAAAACAGAACCAAAAGACGCTTCCCTCAATAAGGCATAAACAATTGTTTAAACAATTTTAACGAATTCGTTATCATTTAACGTGAGCGCATTTGTGCAAAAATACTAGCTTAATTATTTATGAACAAACATTTTATTTGTAATTGATAATTATCTGAATGTGACCGAATATTTATAACATTTTTTGTTTAAATATTGTTATAATATATTATTTTAGTCGGAAAAGTGGTCAAGTTGACTCAAGTCATATCTGTGGAACTTAAGCACAATGTGTTTTCGGTAGGGACAGCCTTCATTCAGTGGAAAAGCAGACAGTATCGAAATACTAAGAGAGTCAGTTTGGGACTTTTCGAATGAAGAGCTAAAGGGAGCGATTCTGGGCAGTTATGTTCGTTCTGGAAGGAGGGAGACCTGCAGTTGGTAACGAGTATTATTCGATCGTGTAGGTGATTGATTCTGGGCGATTAACTTCTGAAGGAACTTCGTTTCGAGAGACCTGAATGATACTCTAATGTAGGACTCTAACTTATTCGCTTGTATTTCGGAACTGAGGATAGATAGAATGAGTTCCTCCTCGTCATCTCGGATGTGTTATTTTGTAAATCGTCATGTTTAACGTAACTTCACTGCTTTTTATAGGGTTACTTTCTGTCTGTTTTTTAACTGAATATCGTAGGACTACTTGCCGTTGATTTTAAAGGTCCTTTCTTATAAACATTATTCGAAATAATTCTCTGTCGTCTACATAAATTACAGACGTTAGCATAGAATCCTTGTTATTACATTCATCATTTAACTTTCATCTTGTATTCATGTGTATTTCGCTAACTCACATTTATAGCCAATTCATAAATTACTTCACTGCAGACTCACAGCTACAGGTTGTTATTCGCAGTGAATTAGCCGTAGGGTATGTACACAGACCTGCGCCTCTCGACCGCACGATTACATCAAATCATTCTTTTTTAAACAGAGCCGTGCACAGCCCAAGTACCTAAAGTATGAGTAACAACAGATTGGTTTGCGCCTATGGGATGCTGCTTAGAAGAGCAACTACACCTGCAGTACTGTTGGATGCCGTCGCAAATGGCAACTGTCAGTGTTCATCCCAAACAAAATAGGAGAAAAAAATTGATTCTAATTTTTTATTCAGATGTGGTACGTTAGGGGCTATCGATATAACAAAAGATTCAGAGTGTTAACAAGTGCGGTTTGATTAATTTAGAAATAAAATAACTGTACAATATCCAGAGTTTCATTAATCCTCAGTCAATAGCCATAAACGACAACCAGTATGGAAGCTCTACTGCATCACTGTCTGGTACACAGTATCAGTCTGTTAGCTGACAAAGCTATAAAGCGACTCATTATTAACATTGGTACACACGGAGTTTTCGTTTACATCCATGACGTTCCTAATTCAACGACGTAACTGTCATTGTGCGATGAATGAATTTCATTGGAGCGGGCGCTGATTGTGCTGAAAATGTATGTGTTTTAAGAGCACTTCGCTGACAGCAGTTGCCAGTACGTAATTAACAAAACAACGTCTGCGTAATGGGATACGCCAGAACACAAACTTCATTTCGTCAGTGTCACCCGTCCCTGCGTTTGATTTCACGCGGAAGTTAATCAGTGATTTGAATTGCAGCTCTGACAAGTCCTCCGGCTTCATTTCAGTGCAGGGCGTGTCGTTTGTCGGAAACTGAAACTGATTATACTCATACAATTAACTGGCCCGGGGAAAGCACAGTCAGAGTCCAAGTCCTATACAGCACTGACGTAAATTTACTGAAAGATAAACCTTGGGGCTAAAATTCCATAGTGAACGCATCCAAGGATACACTCGTGTGAGATTCAGCGCAATGCCTCAACATCGCAGGTCATTAGTCCTAGAATTCTCCTTTTAAAACCGTGAAAAATAACGATAATATAGTATTTTGCAGGATTGAATAATACTACTGGTACGAAATGAATGACTTGAAACTAACATCAACATTTATCATAAACAAGCAGCTATATTACTAAATCTCTATCCCAGAACCAGGTACTAGTCGCAAGTTGCCAAGCTAACGGCTTCCAATAGCGGCAACAAAAAATTTATTTTCGGTATACCGTACCACTATTGACCGAATATAAAAAGTTTAAATGCTGTCATAATCTACCCATTAAGAGGTTTAGCCCAGTAAGACAAGTATTACAGTTAGGAACTGTGCATATGTCTTGCGGTAACGTAGTTCATTACATGCAGATTACCCCGACAGTATTCATTCAGTACTTGAGAATGAGAGCACACAGAGACTTCCACCAAACTTCACACATAATTTCAAATCATTGCGAAATTTATTCTTGCCGACACTTTGCGCAAGATTATAAAGGAAAAAGTTTATTGCCTACTATATTTTCGCTGTTCATGCAGCCAAACTTCACTATCAGGTACGGCGTTTTCACTACAAACTCCATACGCAACACATTTTATAGACGGTATCCACGTATACAACTGAATTTAGCTGCACAATTATATCATCGTACAACAAATAGTCCATGAGATATGATGTTATAAACATAAAGATGCGTGAAAAACTAACTTTTGTTTAAAATGGTTTGCTTCCAAGACTACATTCATCCAGTGTTTGATGGAGCACTAGCGACTTCCAACAAATAATTTCAAACCTGTTCCAAACTTTTTTCTGCCTTACATGTTGTTGTTGTGGTCTTCAGCCCAGAGACTTATTTGATGCAGCTCTCCATGCTACTCTATCCTGTGCAAGCTTCATCTCCCAGTACCTACTGCAACCTACATCCTTCTGAATCTGCTTGGTGTATTCATCTCTTGGTCTCCCTCTACGATTTTTACCCTCCACGCTGCCCTCCAATACTAAATTGGTGATCCCTTCATGCCTCAGAATATGCCCTACCAACCGATCCCTTCTTCTAGTCAAGTTATGCCACAAATTTCTCTTCTCCCCAATTCTATTCAGTACCTCCTCATTAGTTACGTGATCTACCCGTCTAATCTTCAGCATTCTTCTGTAGCACCACATTTCTCAAGCGTCTATTCTCTTCTTGTCCAAACGTTTTATCGTCCATGTTTCACTTCCATACATGGATACACTCCATACAAATACTTTCAGAAACGACTTCCTGACACTTAAATCTATACTCGATGTTAAGAAATTTATCTTCTTCAGAAACGCTTTCCTTGTCACTGCCAGTCGACATTTTATATTCTTTCTACTTCGACCATCATCAGTTATTTTGCTCCCCAAATAGCAAAACTCATATACTACTTTAAGCATCTCATTTCCTAATCTAATTCCCACAGCATCACCCAATTTAATTCGACTACATTCCATTATCATCGTTTTGCTTTTGTTGATGTTCATCTATCTTCCTCTTATATCCTGACTTACATACTTAACGTCATACATTTCACACATTAAGTCAGTTATTAAGTAATCAAACGTTTAAGCTGCTTTATACATGGGAGTTCGATTCTTTAAAGGAGGGTTGGGCACGGCATGCCATATTACACTCGAGCATGATGTACGGGCCGCGTGCGTGCCGAGGCTCGGCCTGTCTCTGCTTTCCGCGATACTTTTCGGCAGTATTCTGTACAGCGTGGCATTTCATTTAGCAGTGAGGTGCAGCATTCTATTGACGGTGCAACTTTCTTAAAGTCGGCGGAATCGTGACGTCAACGCTGTTTGCCCTTCTCTTTTTGATCGTGGTTTAAAAGAAGTTCACAGATCCGGTGGCTGTTTGCACAAAAAGAGGCAGTCTAGTGATCTATCGTCACAAACCTTCATAAATGAATGGCAATGACAGGAGAGAAGGATAATAACTCTCAATATCCATTAAGCGATAAGCAGTCGCATATTCGATGGGTGCCACACGTATGCTACGGAATTACATTACAACACCATGCAGAAAGAATTTAAATATTTAGTTGAAGATGAAAGAGCAAAACATTACGATCAACAGATGGGATTCAGTGTGCTGCACATCAAGAAGTGCTTTGCGCTAATTCGAAGGCATGGAGCACATTATGAAATCGGTGGTATGGATTTCAAGTTTTCTGAAGACATACACGTTATTCCACTGCCAGTGGCAACAGATTTTTAAGAAACGTAACGACGAGTATGGAAACTTTATATATTACTGCAAAGTAAATTGGTTAAGCGAAATGTCTGAAGCGATTTTTCGCTTTAAAAACAGCTATTATCGAAATTATGAGGGAAACAGGGGAGCAGGAACGAAAATCAGAACATGCAGAATATACTGCATACATCGCATTTTAAGTGGACTCTACTGCATACTGCCCACAGTAAGACATTCTGAGGTGAGAGGAACTTCTTTCTGTTCTGAGGGAGTTGTACTTAAAAAGAAAATCGCAGTGTGGAAGAGACAAATCCTGACAAAAAAAAAAAACACCGTCCAATTCCCTAAACTCACCGGCATTAAAGAAAAAGGAAGGTTTTAAGAATCCATTGTGGCTTTGAAAGAATTGCAGGGATAGTTTCCTAAACGATTTGAGGATACTGCCAACTTACGCCTTTTTTTTTCGAGCTGTTATCGAGACCGTTTACCGTTTCAGTTGAAAGCGTCCCTATGCACGTGGTGATGGAACAGACTAATCTCCATTGAAATTCCCATTTAAAATACAAACTCTTTTATGTTAAAATTGTCCACGAGGACTACTTTTTTTGCACAGGAAGAGATTCGATGTCCCTATAATGAGGTTGCAAACGTGATAAAATACTTCGATCGACGTTGTGTGTGAAATACATTTCCGGTTATGAAACTAAATAAGTCACGATTACAATCTGTGAAATTGTCTGCGCCCCTCCGTATACTGACACTTTGTACCAGACAAGTCACACATTGTCCTCAGCATGAAAAAATTATTTGAATAAAACAGAAAAATGTTTTCTTTGTAATTTGAGTTACTGAGAAATGTGAAACATAAAACAGTCATATCTAATGCAACTGCACTGCTATTTCAGTGTGGTAAGATTGCAGTTCATCCCTCTTCGCCCTTCTCACGCTCAAAAAAATGGCTCTGAGCACTATGGGACTTAACACCTTGGGTCATTAGTCCCCTAGAACTTAGAACTAGTTAAACCTAACTAACCTAAGGACATCACACACATCCATGCCCGAGGCAGGATTCGAACTTGCGACCGTAGAAGTCCCACGGTTCCTGACTGCAGCGCCTAGAACCGCACGGCCACCGCGGCCGGCTCCTCACGCTCATACAGCGTGGTGTGGCTGCAGGGGATATTGGCAGCCACGCCGAGTGCTGCTGCACTCGCGATAAAGCACAGCTCGTATGCCGAATTATTGGTCGTCCCTGCGTTAAGGAATCGGGGATTTACTGATACTGTCTAAAAGTAGAAACCTGAAGTTACAGTAAACACCGACATTAGAAAGAATCAGAAGCACTGTCTACAAATAAAAGCAATGAATATTGACCTTAGCATTAAATCAGGAACTGTAAATAACAATAGCAATAACATAGAACTAGAAACCAAATCCAGCCGACTTTTTTGTTTTTTACTAGGCATATTTTTCCTTCTGCCGTAAAGGAAAAGGGTGTTTTAAGGTTTTAAAAGCGAAATAATATCATTGAAAAAAGTCAAGAACAAAAATTTTGAAATACCCGTCTATGACTAAATAACTGGAGGCGAAAGTGCATAACCTACTCCTGGCTGAAAATGTTCCAGCCCGATCGTAGCCCGCTCCTTCGTAACAGATGGAATGTAAAAAGAAAGGAAGTGTGCTACTATTAGAGCAGACCAATTCACACGAAACACAACGCACATTTCACAAAGGATATGTGTCAGTACATGCAAGGAAGCTTTTTCAGAAAGGCGATTGGCCAGTCTGTCGTAGTCTCTCGGCCTCCACCACTACTGAAGTCTTTGTTTCTTACCATTCAGCTAAAGGTGTTGAAGTAATTTCTAAAATGTTATTGCTGTTATAGACATCAGGCATGGGTCCAATTCACGTGTTACGCAGACTGGGATTTTTGAACACCTTCAAATAAATGTGGTATGTGCTGGAAGAGTTTAAGATTTCAAAAAGACTTTCGTATTCCGGTTTTCAAAGCGGGATATATGAATACTTAAAACTGAATATGAACAGTCACAACCGCAATAAACCTGTTTTTTCTTTATAGAAAGAAAAAAAAAGAGTTTATTGCGGTTGTGACTGTTCATACTCATTTTTAAGTAATAAATAAACCGCTGTACTCCAGAGAGACATGTTCTCATAAATAACATATATGAATACTCTTTTAGTCCTCTGATTATCGCTTACGTAGAGACCGACGTGACGAAACTAATGCTAGTAACAGTTCCTTCAAAGCTACAATAAGTATGATTCATCTAACAGGCCATTCGTGAAATGAAATGGATGAAAGCTTCATATATCGTTCAATGGAAAGCCACGAGTTTTATGATGGTTTTCAGACCTAAATGAAGATGCAGAAACTCGTGGCGCAAGGTTGATGATTGAAACTCGAGACTTCTGTCTTGACTTTTGAGTGTGCAGCCGTTGATTTAACAGTAAAATTGCCCCGAAGTAAAGTGACCGTACTTAAATCAATGAAATTCTTGTCCATCACCTAGTGCGCAGTTAGAACATCTGTCGACAGAGGCAGCATTTTGCTACAGCGGCAGCGACAAGCAGGATTTATAATAGTTCGATTTCGACTTTCTTCAAAGGGCGATCTCCTTTTAAACGATTCGTGGCTTTCAGTGGCTGCGGAAATGACTTTCATTTGAGATCAGAGACAGATGTTCCGTAAATGGACTCACAAGTAGCATCGCAGGAAGGCCCATTAGTGACTCTGGTGAATAGCGTCTATATCGTTCTTCTTGTGCACCAGCTAATTGTTTCGTATTGCTTTTAGTGATCAGCATATGTAATGGGAATTACATTTAAGGCACTTTTCCACTCCATTACAAATACGATGCAGAAGTAATACTACGTAATGAAAAAGAAATAAAGAAATCGTAGAAGTGAGCAAATACGGTGCGAGGAACGTTGCGGCCCTGCTTTATACACTGGACTCAGTATCTCGAAAATAAAGGGTAAAAATCTGATAGGTCTTGTGAACGTTTCCATTCACAACAATTCGAACTCTATTCTCTTGTACCTATATTCGTGGTTTGTCAAGTGCGACTGCCTTCTGGTGTAAAGAGTAGTGCTTGTGTTCTTCGTGAAGAAAACGAGAAAACAAGATTAGGTACCAACCACAGCCTACTGCTAACAGCACAAATAGGGACACCGAATTTGACGACCCCATCCGACGCATGAGCGGTACACATGGACTCAGTCAGACGCTGCAGAGTAATTGTACACAAGACGTTGCAACATGCGCTGGAGCGCACCAGCTCTTCACCACCACGAATATTCACATCACCACGCCAAAATAGCACGGATGAAATTTTTTACCCACAATCGGGATTCGAATCACCAAATCTATGGTGGTATGCCACCGTAAAAGTGTGTGTTAGTACCAAACTCGTCTACAGAGGTGGTCCTCTATAACGGGAAACGCCAGTTCCATAAAAAAAAAAAAGCAAAGACATGATAAATGAACACAAGCGACATTTTAAGAAAACATTAAAAGACAGTTCCATTTATTCCACACCATCAACTGCCTTCGGCGATGTGCCATTTTGCCATTTCCAAGCGCTTACTCATAACTACGCAATTTAACACAACGATCCTGTGTGGTTGTATAAAATGTACCGCTGTCTTTTAAATACGTAACTAATGTCGTGGTAGACTCGATCAAGCACCGAGCGGGGTGGCGCAGTGGTTAGCGCACTGGATTCGCATTCGGAAGGACGACGCTTCCATCCCGCGTCCGGCCATCCTGATGTATGTTTTCCGTGATTTCCCTAAATCGCTCCAGGCAAATGCCGGGATGTTTCCTTTGACAGGGCACGGCCAATTTCCTTCCTCGTCCTTCTCTAATCCGATGAGACCGATGACCTCGCTGTTTGGTCTCTTCCCCCAAACAAACCAACTCAACTTGATCAAGCATAACGTTCTATACTCGTCAACGATTTAACAACACTACTGCCAAAGTGGACGGAGTATGTATTCAGAGGTCTTGGCTGTACAGAGATTGGTAGCCAAGCCATACTCATAACCTAAAATCATGCCAGAAAACACAAAAACCTCGAGACTTCGCTTCCAGGGATGCAGCTATGAACTAGCGGAGGGATAGACACCTGCATTGACATGTTTTGTATTAAAGAAGCAAACGTGCGTACAAATAATGACACTCAGTTACCGAATTTTATATGAAATTTCGTTATCTAATATATGTTCTAAAATGGCGCAGTTAAAACACGTAAATCTTTAGAGAAGTGCCTACATGATGTCCATGGGTGAATACCATACATTACTCTTATTGCTCGCCTTTGTGCCATCAGTACTTTGTATGTGATGAGTTCGAGCAGCGTCGATTTACTTTAAGCTTTAAAATCACCTTACGTTCTGCTTTGATGCATCATTCTACTAAAATTGCTTGCTTACTTCAATTAATCACAAGCACAACAAAATTACTTATTACAAAGAATAAACACATAAACAGAAAAACAGAATTAATTAGAAAAGGATCACAGGAATAAACACTCAGGGTCGGTAGCGTAAGATGCTTAAACAGACCACCTAGAGGAAGCGAGTTTGAATTCAAAATTTATTACATGAAATATTAACCAAATTAATTAAAAATTGAAATTCATGAGATTAAATCATCGCAACACTGGTGCATTGCAAATGATTCTAGTTGCGGAAGCAGCCGGTTACAAGCCCTCACTGAACGCCAACATCGGCCGCCGGAGAACAGCTTTACACAACAGTTTACAACAGTAGCGACAGGAGTAAAATAAAACAGTTACCAGACATGACATACTTCAGTTAAGCACTGAGTAAGTATAAAGCCCCTATAAAAGAAAACTCTTCAGATTTCGGGACTACATATGATTTATAACCAACAAATGGATAAATAATTAAAATCACTTAAACTTCATGAAACGCATACATTGCCCAAACGTGCAGAAACTACAACAATCAAAATTAATGGCTGAGTTATAAAATTTTAAATACACACATCCGGAACCTGTACAGAAAACTGGAATAGAGACCAACATAAACATCATTTCCGCCCTTTTTATTGCTCGTGAAAATCACACATTCGTGTTATACAGCCATACAGGGAGACATTCAGCGGTGGTGGTCCAGATTTCTGTACAAACCGGTACTTCTAATAACCAGTAGCACGTCCTCTTCCATTGATGCATGCCTGTATTTGTTGTGGCATACTATCAACAAGTTCCTCAAGGCACGGTTGGTCCAGATAGTCCCACCGTTCAACGGCGATTCTGCGTAGATCCCTGAGTGGTTGGTGGATCACGTCGCCCATAAACAGCCGTTTTCAATCTGTCCCAGGTATGTTCGATAGGGTTCATGTCTGGAAAATATGCTGGCCGCTCTAGATGAGCGATCTCGTTATCCTGAAAGAAGTCATTCACAAGATATGCACGATGGGCCGAGAATTGTAGTACATGAAGACAAATGCCTCGCCAATATGCTGCCGAAATGGTTGCACAATCGAACGGAGGATGGCATTCACGTATCGTACAGCCGATGAGGTGCCTTCCATTACCACCACCGGCGTACGTCGGCCCCACATAATACCGCCCCAAAACAGCAGGGAATCTCCACCTTGCTTCACTCGCTTCACACGGCGTTCTGCTTGACCGGGTTGCATCCAAACACGTCTCCGGTGATTGTCTGGTTGAAGGCATATACGACACTCATCGGTGAAGAGAACGTGATGCCAATCCTGAGCGGTCCATACGGCATGTTGTTGGGTCCACCTGTACTGCACTGCATGGTGTCGTGGCTGCGAAGATGACCTCGCCATGGACGTCGGAAATGAAGTTGCGCAACATGCAGCCTATTGCGCACGGTTTCAGTTGTAACATGACGTCCGCGGCTGCACCAAAAGCGTTATTCAACATGGTGGCTTTGCTGCCAGGGTTCCTCCGAGCTATAATACGTAGGTAGCGCTCAATTACAGGAGTAGTAACCCTTGGGCGGCCTGAGCGAAGTATGTCATCGACAGTTTCTGTATCTCTGTATCTCCTGCATGTCCAAACAACAACGCTTTGGTTCAGTCCGAGACGCCTGGACACTTCCCTTGTTGAGAGCCCTTCCTGGCACAAAGTAAATATGCAGTCGCGATGGAACAGCGGTGTTGACCGTCTAGACATCGTTGAACTACAGACAACACGAGCCGTGTACCTCCTTCCTGGTGGAATGACTGGAACAGATCGGTTGTCGTACACTGTCGGTCTAATAGGCGCTGCTCATGCATGGTTGTTTACGTCTTTGAGCGCGTTTAGTGACATCTCTGAACAGTGAAAGGGACTGTGTCTGTGATACAATATCCACAGCCAACGTCTATCTTCAGGAGTTCTGGAAACTGCGGTGATGCAAAACTTTTGTTGATATATTGTAAGTAGGCTGTTTAGGTTTTCTTGTTGGTAATGCCACGTAGCGCTCTGTATGAAAATCACTGGCTGTGCTGTGTGCAGTCTGTGGCTAGTTTGCAGTGTTGTTTGCCATTGTAGTGTTGGGCAGCTGGATGTTAACAGCGCCTAGCGTTGCGCAGTTGGAGGCGAGCCGCCAGCAGTGGTGGATGTGGGGAAGTGAGATGGCGGATTTTTGAGAGCGGATGATCTGGACGTGTGTCCATCAGAGACAGTACATTTGTAAGACTGGATGTCATGAACTGCTATATGTATTATGACTATTAAGGTAAATACATTGTTTGTTCTCTATTGAAATCTTTTGTTTGCTAACTATGCCTATCAGTAGTTAGTGCCTTCTGTAGTTTGAATCTTTTATTTAGCTGGCAGTAGTGGCGCTCGCTGTATTGCAGTAGTTCGAGTAACGAAGATTTTTGTAAGTGATTTGTGAAACGTATAGGTTAATTTAGTCAGGGCCATTCTGTTGTAGGGATTACTGAAAGTCAGATTGCGTTGCTCTAAAAAAATATTGTCAGTTTAAGCACAGTCATGTATAATTTTTCTAAGGGGACGTTTCATATGTCGACCCTTAGCCGAGGATACCTCATTGGAATCTTCTGATTTTTTCTTGTAGTTTGTGTAATTTGTGTAGCTTTCGTTTATTGCTAGCGCATAATTGTAGAGAGAATCTTCTTTGTAGTTGTAGTTTCTCATTCTTGTACAGTAAAACAGTTGTGGCATGCATGTAGATTTGCACCAAGTATTTCGCAGCTGTGCTTGCAATTAACGAGATATTATTTTCAATGCTATGTTAATGTGTTTTCTTATTTTGCTATTCAAATTGTGCTTTTCTGTGTTGTCGTGTGAAATATTGTGACAATAATGGCGTGTGAAAAACGTAATACTAGGCTCCAAAGTAAACTGAGAAATGACAGTGAAGATGAACGCAGTGTGTTATCGCCACCGTGTGATGAATTAACTAATATTCAAACTAGTAATTTGGTAATCGTGCATAGGGAAATCGAGCGGGCTGCAAATAATGGTGTAGACAGTGAAACAATTAGTGAACAGGGAAGCATTATCGATCGATCGGTCGGCAACAATTCGCCTCAGGAATCCGAAATGACAGAACACAATATTGCAAATACTGTAGACTCAGGTTTTGGGTCCTCACCGTTTTCTCAAATGAGTCAAGACACATTTTCTGCTTGTCAAAACGTGAATGTTGCCGGTGAAAATGCACTGCCGAAAAGCATAGAGGAACAGATTCCAGACACTAATACATTACTATTGCAATTAATGCAGCAAATGAAACAAAATCAGAGACAAACACAGCAACAGTTAGACATAATGGAACAAAATCAGAGACAGACACAGCAAAAGCTTCAAAAGTTAGACACAATGGAACAAAAGCTTCAAACGTTAGACTCAGTGGAATATACGCTTGAACAAACACGTGAAGATTTAACTACTGAGTTACATAAAATCGAATCGAAATGTCAAAAAGTCTGTAATGACGTAAAACCGCAAATTTGTGAGCATTTCCAACCTATTTCTTCGCGGCATGAAAATACATTACAGAATTACGAATTAGCCATAAAAGAACTGGAAACTATTGTTCATGAAAATCATGAGACCTTGCAAGCTAAAATTGACTCAGTTGCATCTACCGATTCGGTTACGCAAGTTGCAAAAACTCAGGAAAACTTAAAGGACACAGTAGATACGATTTCAACACAAATGGACACTCTGAAATTTGGTTCAGAAAAACACACTGAGGAAATAAGTACACTATCGGAGAAAGTAGCCGAACTTTCGGATCAGTTCACTAACTTATCTGCAAAGGTAGATGATGATCTGAATGACACAAGACCTGTAGGTATCACTGACACAGAAGAGTATGAACAAATTAAGAAATTCAAACAAAATCAGAATCCAATTAATACGCAACACAAAAGAGAAATCCGGGAAGTACAAATCAGTTGGCACAAGTAATAAAAAAATTACATATTTCAGAGGACACTCGCGCTCCAACACGGGAAGAGGGACTTAGAAATACGGAAAAGCCACAAAATAATAACACAGGGCATTTCGGAAATTATGAAAGAAATTGGCAAGGTGCCCCGAATTTTGAGATTGAACCGCCGACACGACGTAACCGATATGCTACTCGCCGACACGATGATTTTGACTATAAGCTGTTCATTACTACACGTAAATTCAAAACATTTAAGAATTCCGGCAACGACATTCATCCACAAGCGTGGCTTCATCAATTCTATCATCACTTTCCTCCCAACTGGTCATCAGAGCACAGATTAGAATTTATGTGTGGCTACTTGGAGAATGAACCAGCTGTAAGAATGCGATCGGTCATTCACGATAGTCACAGTGAAGGAGATTTTTATCATGCCTTCCTCTCAGCATATTGGTCTCAAGATACACAAGACCGAGTAAAACACAGCATGATAATGATGAAACATTTCGAACAATCTGAATTTTCCAGTCTTGTGAAATATTTTGAAGATATGTTGCACAAGAATCAGTACCTGTCAAACCCAATCAGCCCCTCAGAACTCATCCGCATTTGCTTAATCAAATTACCTGAACATTTACGACATATTATTTTGGCAAGACGTTGCAAAGACGACATTGAAGCTTTTCAGGGCCTCTTACAAGAACTGGAAATTGACACTGACAATCGCGGAACGCGAAAACAGGAGCACAACAATTACAGATCACATCCGTCACAATTCCGCGATGACAGAAATAACACACGACAAGGCTATTCTTTCACCGTAAATCGTGACCAAAACAGACACCACCCATATGACAACCACTGGCAGAGTAATAATAGTTACAGAGAAAGATCGCATTTCCGTAGTAATGAATATGACACAGATTACCATAGAAACAGACAATATGGGAACAAAAACAATTATTATCAAGGGAGACAGAATAAGTTCAGACGCAACAGTTCAGCGCGCAGTTACGATTCCGGGAGAAATTCTCCACCACATGACCGACAAACAAGAAACTAGGTAAACTACCGACAAAACGACAGACCTGAATGCCATCAGAACTGGCGGGATTCAAACAGAGCAGGGCACTCTCGACAAGATGAATTTGTAGTAGTTAGGTCTCCTAATCCCAATAACGACGCGCGCCAACAAAGACACAATAGGCAATGACTCACACCGCAGGCAGCCACGTGCCCCGGATGGCTCAGAGAAAAATAACATAGACGCTAACCTTGAGAAAAATTTGAGCATTATTTACTGTTGCACCATATACTACATAATTCCGTTGAAGCTGGAGCTCTGCATACTAAAGTGCACGTCATTTATGTTGGCGGCTGAGTTTAGGTTCGTTCTGCGCGTCTAACGTCACAAAAAACAGTCAGCCAATGAAAAGAGAACGACGTTGCCAGATCTCGACTGCAGTGCAGAGCATGGATGAGTGTCTTCAGTTTTAGAAATGTTCAGTCATAAATAAAGTAATAGAACAAAAGCAATGTCCTGATAGCAGACTTTCTTTTACAGAAAGTTTGGAAAAAGCGTTCTTTATACCAATTGCTTCATATTCTATTAATTAATTAAACCAAACAAGCAATAAGACTCCTAATTCAGGCGATAGCAAGGAAAGGTGTTTGTATCAATCTCACGAACTGCTTTTTCGCAATAAAGAACAGCAGTAATTGTTTATTTCCTATTGCACTTCGATGAAGCGTGAGTAAATCATAGTCATACCAAGTGTTTGTCAGTATTTTGCGTGACGTGTTAGAGTGCTCATGGCGTTTGGTAGTCAGACGAATTACGTTAGTGTAACGGTTACGGTGCTGGGCTTCTACACAAAAGGTAATGAGTTCAAACCTTGTGCGGTGCTTAATATTTTCATAGTTTAAAAACAATATTGAAGTGCCTTACTTCACGAATTTGAATGCAGTTGTTTGAAATTTCTAGTGCTTTGTCTCTTGTCTTTCGCTGCTGCAGACAAGTGCTCCCCGCATTCCGCACTGTGCGCGATTTTGTCATCACTGCACTGCTCGCCTGTGCTGACATACGGTGTTCCCACTGCTTTGACACACTTACCATTCGATTTCACGAAAACTATTTGGCCCAAAAATTTGATTTTTACATGTCTTCTTGACTGATATCTTCCCCCCATAAATGACTTAATTTTGTTTCGATGTTCAACGTAGTTATTATGGAGCATTATATGTAGTAAACCATTGCACGAAATTTTGAAGAGTTTGCAGAGGTAAAAGTCCACAGCGTATACTTTCCGTATGGTCGATTTTAGTTGCCACAATGTTGAGAATGAAATGTGGACTATACCTAAATTTAATATAAAATTTACTGTATAACAATATCTCATTTAATTTAAGTACCACATAGGTGTCGTATGTAATATTGAGAAATATTCCGTCTTTCGCGACTATAATAAAAGTTTTATTTACACCGGACGCGTTTGGCTTTATTTTAAAGCACTTCAGTCAATGAAATGTATGGCACATACACAATGGTACTCATGTTCTCTTTCTTGTTTTTGTCCCACAGTCGCAGTTTTGCCAATGGTATTGAAATATATTCCTTTTCTGCAACTGTAATAATCTACTTATTTAGACCAGACACGTTTCTCTCTTTTGAAGCATCTTCAGTGGACAGTATTTTGTCTCCTCCATTCGCAAGTAACCTTTCGTAGTTTTGTGCTGCGGTAACACAATATTCATCGTTTGTGTTGGCTGATCAGTGTTTCAGCAAATAAATGTTGTTTGTATGTGCCACACACAAAAATTATATTTGACATAGCTCAGAGCACTTCACTGATAGATGGTATATTCAAGTCCTAATGTTTTTGTAAGTCCACAGTTTTTTTTAATGTATTTTGTCTACTTCCTTTTGATTGATTGAAGTGCTTTAAAATAAAGCCAAACGTGCCCACTGTAAATAAAACTTTTGTTACAGTCGCGAAAGATGGAATATTTCTCAATATTACATACGACACCTATGTGGTACTTAAATTAAATCAGATGTTGTTATACAGTAAATTTTATATGAAATTTAGGTATCTTGTCCACATTTCATTCTCAACATTGTGGCAACTAAAATCGACTATACGGAAAGTATACTCTATGGACTTTTACCTCTGCAAACTCTTCAAAATTTCGTGCAATGGTTTACTACATTCAGTGCTGCACAATAACTGCGTTGAACATCGAAACATTAAGTCTTATGGGGGAAAGGTATCAGTCAAGAAGATGTGTAAAAATCTAATTTTTGGACCAAATAGTTTTTGTGGAATCGAATGATAAGAGCGTCAAAGCAGTGGGAACACCGTGTGTCAGCACAGGCGAGCAGTGCAGTGACAAAATCGCGCACAGCGCGGAATGAAGGGAGCACGTCTTTGTAGCAGCGAAAGCGTTAATGCGGCCGTGGTGGCTTTACTTCATGAACTGCGCGCTCCCCCCTAAACGTAAGCTTGCGAACTATGCTGTACTATGGCGCTGCTTCTCTTGGCGCGTGCGTTGTGTGCAACTGGCAACGCAGCAATCTCCCGCGTCTGGGCGGGCATGCGCGAGCCGCCAAGATAAAAGAATTGAACTATAGTAAGAGTAAAGGTTTACACCACATTTCACATGTTAAACCGTTTATTGAGATACAATCTGCTTTTCAACTTAGCTACTAGTACAATTTGTCACACTGAGAAACTGTTAATATGCAACAATGTTTTGAAGTTAACTATCCAGTCTAGAACTTAGGGAACATATTTAGACAGTATTTACGAGTGCATTGTTATAGTGAACAGACGACACAGTGTTATTGTGTGTGTACATTCTTGCTTGTTAGTTGCATGATTACATAACGGCTATAAGGATCACATACTTAGAACATGTACCGGTACTGCTAATTAGATTTTAATGCAACATTTTGGTTTACTTGAAAATACATTCTGGATTTAAAGTACTTTCTGAGAGATACCAGATGACACAGTGGTTAGTTTATGTGACAGGTACACGATTTTATCACGACGCTACTAATGAGTGACCATTTACAATGTTACTTTTGCGGTGTTTCTGTTTTATATCTGCACAGTTTTTCTGAATTCTTCTGGAAAGTAAAACATGTTTTAGTAGTAACGTTTGTGGTATAGCTACAATGAGACAGCCTTTTCGGTAGCACAACAATATGTTATAGTACAGTACTTTCTTCATCACGGCTATAAGTGTAATAACTAAGATATCTATATGCAAAGCATTTCACTTTTGTTTATTACGAGATAAGTACATTGACTTCTACAGAATGTTACTTACAGACGACGATAATTACGACACTTGGTACATTTTTTACCCTCAAGTAATGACAGAGATAATGTTACAACAAGACGCACAATTTAGCGCCGCAGTACACGTATTTGAGTGATTAATTTTGTACTTAAAACATTTATTTTTAAAGATTTTTGAATTACAAAGAAAGTTTTACGTGATAAATTTCATTCCATTTCTGTAATCTGTAACACCTGAGGGTGTAATTACATTAATCCTCAGTGGGGTACACGCTTACTTTGTGTACCATGTGTTTCGTAAGCACAAGGAGCCCTATCTAATATGTTATTTGCTTATACAACTTTACACATCGGTACCATATTTCTCTAACACATACATTACACAGCTATCTGATCATTTAACTGTAAGAGACAAACATTTATTTTACTACATCAGTGACAGATGTTTATGTGCTTACACAGTTGGATAACTTCACACTTATGAAACTGTATTTAGTCTGTCCTTTGTGAACTGTTCATATTTTTTCAGAACCATTGTGATGCTATTAGATCTTTGAATGATGTATTTGGTATGGGATCATGATTTTTTAAGTATGTTTGAGGTAGATGACACTTTTGAAATGAGCAGAGAATTTTTTTAGGTTTTAAAATATTCAGAAAGCTACAATGATGTTGACATGTGATTGATCTGTTATGATGTTATTATTATGACGATGTGTATTAAGCTGTTGAGGTATGTTTATGATCAATGAGATGATGCTATATGAGGAATCTGATTATGCTATGTATTTATTATGATGAAATATTGAAGAATTGTCGACGAATATGTATATGTGTAATAAGGTAAGGAATAAGGAGTAGTGGTTAGGGACTCTGACTTGTGAAAAAGGATGATGGAAACCAAGAATCGTACTTTAAAGAGTTATGAAATGTGTGTAAATGCGTGAATGTATCACAATGCCGACGAAAATTTTTTGGACACTATTATATTTAAAGGATTTTGTTTCTACACATTTGTAACACAAATTCTCGACCTATGAAATTTTATATGAGACTGTCACTGTAGTGCAAACTGGTGTCGTAAATATTACGGTAAGTAAGTTAAGTGACCACCTTCACGTAATGCGTCGTGGGCACGCAACTGCGCGACAGTCGCCTGGAAAAAAAACCATTAGTGTGTGCCTTTCAGAGGCACAGGTGGAAAAAAAGAGGCCATTATCCTCGCTATTGACATTTCTTTGTAGAAAGCACCGCAAATACGACACGCCCAAACTTGAAAACATACGATTACACTGTGGAGCTCTTAATTTATGATATTTACTGAAATGAAATGATGAGAAACATTTCACGTCTATTGTCTTGCTAGTTGAAAGATAGTTTACTGCATTATGAAATGCCATATGGCTAGTGAATGACGTTTCACGCCTTGCTTTGCCTATTTTGTTTAATATCTAGTTTCTAGCTGCACTGCAGCATTGGTTACAATAAAATTTAATGGATGTACTAATATAGATATTTTATGCCTACAAATCCAGTAAATAATAACTTCATGATCTACTTAAAGAAAACGAAGGAGCACAAAAGGACATTTCCCTTCACAGGAATTGCATACGGAATTTTCTTTTCCACTACTTGGTAATTTTTTTGGTAGAATAACTTCTTGTGGTGCACCACCTTAATGACATAGACATTAAGATGTGAATAGACATTTCCCTTATCTTCATTGTTGTCTTTAGTGTAATATTTTTTCTGCTTGAGCTATGTCATGTTTAGGTATAAGTTACTGCATGTGCTGCTGCTGTTTGCCAGGCATAGTGCTACTGAATTTGACTTTGTATTATTCTGTTAAGCCAGTTTTACTAATGATTTATTTTTGTTTGCTGCACATTGCCTTATATTAGTTGTAATATTGCATTTGCTTTGCTAATTTATGCTGCTTGCTTTGCCAATTTGCATTTTTTATCATTGCTGTTTGTGTTAATTGTTTTGCGCTGCTGCATTAGCTCGTCCCTTAGTTTAGCATCTGAGCTCAGTAGATTTAAGTTAGCTTAAGATGGGGTAGGCTATATAAGAGAACGAGTTGTGATGAATGGAAAGAAATGCATTGAGAGGCTATAAGAAAATGGTTTGGCCAAAAAAGTATTTTGAAAGAGGACATGAACAAAAAAGTAGGGTTTAGAGACAGCTGGTTTAGGTAGGATTTTCTTGGAAATAAATGATGAGGTAAGATAATGGAAAATAAATAATGAGGTAAGAAATTTGTGAACATATAAATACAGAAAGCATGCTTGGATAGGATTTTTTTGGTGGAGACAAATCTTGAAATAAGACGAAAGATCTATGGAATGAAGTTTTGGGTTGGACTGCAGTACCAAATGTTACCCTGAAAACGAACCCTGTCTTTCCTTTTGTATTATTCCGCTATGTGTTTATGTATCCTTGTGTTTTTGTCTTTTTCCTGTCTTTATGTGTTTAGCTAATAGGATTTATGTTGTAGAATTTTTCAAATACTATGTTATTTTCTATGTAAAGATGTTTAGACATTATTTATGCTGTTCTGTTTCAATGCTCATGTGTGAAGGTGATGTTTCAAAAGTTATTCTGATCTTTTATGTATTTACATATGTCATATTCCTGTAACAGTGATGTATATGTTTATTTCTATTCTTTTATAAAGCCTGTGTTACTACAAATTTATCTGTATTATCTTCTTTAATAATGTATTTTGTACCTTTGTTATTGTATTCTCATGTTATAAAATTGTAATTGACACCAGTTCATCAAATTTCTGATGGTCATAGTATATGCAAAATATGTGAGAAGTTGGGACTGTTAGTGTTTGGACATGTGTTAATAATTCAGCAAGGGACTGATTAACAGCATTGCTGGTTCTAAGGACAATTCCAAAAACTTTGTGAGTGCACAAGTGGTGGTTTATGGACTTGCTATATTGTCTGCAAGGCTCTTCGATGGTGATTGTGCACCTGCACAGTCGCAGCAGATGGCTGCTGGCCATCTCTACAAGGACTACAGTCGGTCTACACCTTTGATGACTCACCTATACCAAGGACTGCAGTGGGTCTGAACCTCTGCTGGCCCACCAATACCGTAATCTCTACCAGGACTACAGTGGGTCTGCTCTTCGATGACCTACCTACCAATATTCTTCAAAACTTCGACTGACTCTGCTGTGGGTTTGCTCTGTTGGGGCCCATTACCTGTCTGCATGTCAAGAGTCCACATTATCATTCTGTTGGAAGGATAACTCTACTTCAATACTGCATGGAAATCCACTACTTCCGTGTGCATTCTCTTTTACTGCTCAGACTTTGAGAAAAACACTGCAATTTTACTGTGATGAACGATCAGGACTGTCTTTATAGACTGTGAGAAAACTTTATCTTTTGACCAACATTGTATCAATAAGTGTGTGCATTTGATTTCTTTGTTATTTTAATTGAGAAAAAATTTTAACAAATATGTATTGGCCAGTGCCCAAAACAATTTGTAAAATTTTTTTTGGGGAGCATGGGTAGGCTGTTTAGGTTTTCTTATTGGTAATGCCACGTAGCGCTCTGTATGAAAATCACTGGCTGTGCTGTGTGCAGTCTGTGGCTAGTTTGCATTGTTGTCTGCCATTGTAGTGTTGGGCAGCTGGATGTTAACAGCGCCTAGCGTTGCGCAGTTGGAGGCGAGCCACCAGCAGTGGTGGATGTGGGGAAGTGAGATGGCGGATTTTTGAGAATGGATAATCTGGAGGTGTGTCCATCAGAAACAGTACATTTGTAAGAATGGATGTCATGAACTTCTATATATATTATGACTATTAAGGTAAATACATTGTGTTCTCTATTAAAATCTTTCATTTGCTAACTATGCCTATCAGTAGTTACCGCCTTCCGTGGTTTGAATCTTTTATTTAGCTGGCAGTAGTGGCGCTCGCTGTATTGCAGTAGTTCGAGTAACGAAGATTTGTGAAACGTATAGGTTAATTTAGTCAGGGCCATTCTCTTGTAGGGATTACCGAAAGTCGGATTGCGCTGCGCTAAAAAAATATTGTCAGTTTAAGCACAGTCATGTATAATTTTTCTAAGGGGACGTTTCAATATGTTTCTACACTAACTGTTGGCCGCTCTATTCTCAAACAAATTAGGAGTAGGTACAGTCTTGAATTAAATGAGCCAGCTTATGGTTTAAATTAACAATGGGCAAACAAAAATTGCACATGGCTTGAGAGGGCTTCTTTATGATTTCAAAAGGAAGAATACAATTTTCATAAATCAGTAACGTTGTACAAGTAGCAAGGCGAGGTGCCATGACACTACACGGAAGCAAGATCCTAACAGATAATTACAATTAAAGCGCAACAGTGATGACGTTAAGGGAAAGCACCATTTTCAACAAAATAATTTTCTTCCACGTAAACTGGTCAGTGTTCACTGTTTGCAAAATGCAGTACTGTAGCCTCCACAAGTAGGTTCCATGAATCAATTAACCATCCACTGTGTTCGAAAACCGTGAAGACAGGATTCACCAGACACCTCCATTTATGTAAACTGAATCCACCAAAATCCTTTAATTTTGGACCGTGAGCGTTTCCGCACACCGCGGCTATACCGTTCGGTCCCATCTAAAGTTCAATGTGGCAATGGATACCGTGACCCAGTACAGGCCTCGTACCACAACAAGCCTGGTACGACTGCATCCATTTACAACAAAATCATCCAGGACAGGATAACACTTCAGCCAAGGCACAAGGCACATGTGGAGACAAGACTCTCTCCCCCAGCCGGCCCGGGTACCAACTTTCGCTCTCGATGTGGAGATTAACCGGCTCCTAGCGGGCAGCGATACCATGCAGCCACGAGGTGCGAGCAAATCCTTGTGATCGACTGCGGCCCCGCTCAGAGATGCCCCATAGAATTATTGCTAGGGCACTATCGAGTAGAACTAAGAACTGCTAATGACAGGGCTGGTTGGCAGGAGTGCACCTAAAATACTGCGCTGCAGACTCGGCATTAGACTCCTCGAAAGTTGCCTCGAAATCGAGAGCCTCCTTCATAGTCCCGAAAGCCAAATTCGCAACCTGAGACCAGCATCCAGAATGCTGTTAAAAGTGGAGACTGCTCTCTCTCTCTCTCTCTCTCTCTCTCTCTCTCTCTCTCTCTCTCTCCCGTTTCGTGCCTAGCCTCTTTGTCCAACAATCCCAAAAAGTTAGAATAATTGCCAGCCAACGGCATAACTGTTTAGTTTTTGCAAATCTCCAACCAGAGGCTGAGAAAAACGACAGCTCCCCTTCCACCCATCTAACTAATTAATGACTCAAACACTACGTCTTTCTCGCGTCACAAAATTTCCGGCAATATGCGTTCTTTAGGGAGACCAACGCAGTTCTCTCCGACCTTTGAAAATAAAACAGGAAAAAATAGTCTCTTCGCTGGCGTCGACCTCCTATGAAGAGATAAAAAGTTTCAGGAACAGTTAGGTACATTTTAGGGGTGCCGGGTGATGTTTGTCTGCAAAATGGGCTCAGCTGCCGCTTCTTGTTCTTGGAGTCCCTCACTCCACAGAGAGAGTTTACATTTTAACTTTTCTCTAGCGGGCCAATGCAATAAAACTGCGCACTCGAGCCAGAAGGACACCGCCTTTTTTTTTTAACGCATTTGCGACCGGACGTATTGTTCACAGGGTTCCAGAGTCGTGTCCGTCGTCGCTGGCCGTGGTGTCACTCGGTCGCTAGGGAGCCGCAGACAACTGAACGCTACCTGCTCTCAGAACAACGTGCGTTTCTCTCAAGTCCGTATGCCAAAGCCGCGGGAAGCCCTTCTGTTAACGTGCAACCCAGTGCATTTAGCTTTTCAAGATCGCCAGTGACTTAGCTCTAAAAGATTACCCTGAGAAAATCAACTGTACTGAAGGCACCTATTTAATTAAGATGTAGAGGAGAGAAAGAGCTCACATCGCCATTACAATCGCTGTAATTAATTTATTCGTTACATCAGAATGCGTTTATTCAATCTGTGTGGCTGTTGAAGTTTCAACCTTGACTAAGACCTTATAAATTTCTAAAAATTTCTGAAAAGAATCGAGATTAGTGTGATGTAAGACATCACCATCAAACCGGAGCAGTTTCGATTTAAAACGAAATTATCGACGCATCTATAAGTCGTACAGTTAGCAGAACAGATATCCGGCGATGTGAATGCACCTAAGCATATTGTAGTTACATTCTTAGACTGCAAACTCGTTTATAACAAGGTGTGAAGAGAGAACCTGATCAAGAAATTAGTATCTCCATCACTGCTACTTTACAAAATAGTCTCCTACAAAGCAAATAAATTGCAATCACTTATAACGAGAAAATGGCAGAAACTTAGACGCTACTTGCAGAAACTCCAGGTCTATACTGTCACCGTGTCTAGCGTCTACTTTAACGATCACCTACAACAACAAGGCGTCCAGTATGCGGAGGACATAGCCCTTGGAACAAGTGGACCTCAACACTTCGTAACCGTTGGAAAACTCAAAGGACAATTGAATCTCGTTATCAGATAGTGCAGAGCAAACAAACATGGACAAAGCCATAGCGGTTACTTTTCGAACAATAGGCTACAATTAAGGTACCATATCAGAATCAATATCAGACAAATGCCTTAGTCACAAAAGGTAAAATACTTATGTACAACCTTGGTAAAAGACTCTTTTCAACAAATATAGCGGCGGAAGAAAGGAAAATTGCCTCGATGTCGCGAAAGCGTTAGTACCCTTTATTGTCAGAACTGACACAGACATCACAACGCAAATCGACGGTGTTGCGCTCCGAACTCAAATCTAGAAACTGTAGTCAGTTCATAAGAAAATCTTAAGCTGGGTCCTCAAGGCCGTCTATGGAAACGCGTTCTCACTATGAAGGAGATTCAAATGGACGGTATAAAAACAAACATAGGAAAAAATTCCCTCTAAAGGTTAACCTTTAAAGGAATACGATACCGGTACTAAGTGAATTACAACAGGCCCAACCAAGACAACATAACAGGAACAAAGTAGCAATGAACTTAGTATAAGACAAGCAGAGGCCTTGTTCTCTGAAGCACTACTCTCAAACGAGGTGGTACCGATAACCAACGACCCAAACCTTCCCCTAAACTAATATCAGTAAAGTGTGATCTCAAACCTCATCAACCAAGTAGTGTCATGACACCAGAGTGACAGCACAAAAGACATAACATGCCGGCAAAAAATAAGAGGCATATTGGGTGTTTCTTTTGACGACTCGTACTCTATCGTCGACGGAGTTTGCTGTGATTAGGGATCGGTTGGCTGTCAATTTCTTCTACAAAGTCGCTCCACATCGTCTCCGAACATGTACAGTCTCTAAACATTGGCCTTACGTTCTGCAGTGGTTATGGACTCGGACCTGTGCAACGCTTTGCGGGACTTCCGCTTTGTAGTGTAAGGGACAGCGTTTGCTTGTATCTCACGTGACATAAAACTGGAGTTTTTCATTAAAGATCTTTCACATTCTAAGCATAGATAGGCACTGTTTAGAGAAACAACATAATCGTTAATTGGCTGTCAAGTATCATGAAAAGAAAGTGATAATACTGTCTCAGTAGCCCGATTTATTCTTTTAATTTTGTTACCATTTGGTGCATTTAATCCCTGAAGTTATTATACTGAACAAATCTCTGCTATTCAGTTGGTGACAAAAGTTTATTATTTGTTCTTTTCATGCTCAACACACAAAGGAAAAGCCGAAACCAAGCGAAATGGAATTGAATGAATCTGAACCGCCGCCCGAGATTTCTCATAGCGTAAGTAGATCTCTGGTGTTACAGGTCCGATGAAATGACAAGGAAACAGTCCAGTGCGACATGTCGATATCTACCCTGAAATATTTTATACAGGAAGAATACACCGAAAGGAACACGAGGTCAAAATTTTAGCTGCTAAGACACACTGCAAGCATTTTTAAAAAATTTGAAAATTGCCAAATTCGTATCTAATTATGTGGCTGGAAAAATGTACACCCCTACCATAGCTGTAGCAGACAGCGCATGCGCAACACGGCTGGTTACGGCGCGTCGGTAAACAGATAACAAAGCACTGCACAGTATTAATTTTTAAAGCATATTTCAGTTTACTTTGATAGTTTCTCTGACATCACCGTTCACATGTGCTCTCCGCTCGAATTTTCAACTCATTTATATCCATAATAATTATCAGTTGCCTTTGCGTTATCACTAAGCGTTAACAATTCTCATAAAACTCAATTTTCTGTGTGTTCCCTTCATATATACTTGTTAATAACATCTATCTTGTTCAGGTTCCGGAGTTTCACAGTAATCTGGAATCCAGTTAATGTTCTGAACCGTACAAAAATGAAATATGAAGATCATGATAAGAAACTGAAATCACCTGCTTCTCTTGAAGACCTACATAAACGTTACTTATTAGTTACTATTTTGACATTCATTGTAATTATGTCGACATTTCATTAGGCATTTGTGGAAGAACAATTAGAAATAACAGGAAATAACTCTTACTACTTCATTAATGTGGTAATTAAAGTACACAACAAAAACTCATTACCTTCCCAGCTCAAAGAAAACATGTACATTATTAGCTATAAATGACAAAGAAAAGGCTCTACATTTTTTGGTTAAACGAAGGAGGGAGAAAACGCTTGAAGTAAAGCGGTGTGCAAGGTCAGTTTCGTTTCGTAAAATCTCAATGTCAGTTGTATAAATGGAAGGAAGATATACACAAAGCACGAAATATGCGCCAAGATGAGATTCGCAAAAGTGTGCAACAAAAAACCGTTTGAGAGATTTAGAATTGCTCCTGAGAGTCAGTGTCGTTAACGAAGGATACCGAGAGGTCTGGACCCTCTAAACTGTGAATGTGAGGAGGATTACTGATTTCTATGCTTCTTCGATCTGGTTAAACACATCCAGGAAATAACACGGAAAAAGAAATTGCAAAATTATGAAGTTTATTTCTGGCAAACGTGTGCAGGACGTGTTTCTAATACGTATGACGTTAAAACGAAGCTTCTTGTTACTCACTAAAATACTATGTACACTCTGATCCAAAGTATCACGACACCTGGCTGGAAATGACTTACAAGTTCGTGGCGCCCTCCATCGGTAATGCTGGAATTCAGTATGGTGTTGGCCCATCCTTAGCCTTGATGACAGCTTACACTCTCACAACCATACGTTCAGTTAGGTGCTGCAAGGTTTCGAAGGGAATGGCAGCCCATTCTTCACGGAGTGCTTCACTGAGGAGAGGTATCGATGTCGGTCGGTGAGGCCTGGCATGAAGTCGGCGTTCCAAAACATCCCAAACGTGTTCTATAGGATTCCGGTCAGGTCTCTGTGCATACCAGTCCATTACAGGGATGATATTGTCATGTAACCATTCCGCCACAGACCGTGCAGTATGAACAGGTGCAATCGCCATCTCGCCATCCCCGAATTACTCTTCAACAGTGGGAAGCATAAAGGTGCATAAAACATCAATGTAGGCCTGTGCTGTGATAGTGCCACGCAAGACAACAAGGGGTTAAAGCCCCCTCCATGAGAAACACGACCACACCATAACATCACCTCCTCCGAATGCTACTGTTGGCACTACACACGCTAGTAGATTGACGTTCACCGGGCATTCACCATACCCACACGCTGCCATCGGATCGCCACATTGTGTACCGTAATGCGTCACTCCACACAACGTTTTTCCACTGTTCAATCCTTCAGTGTTTACGCTCCTCACACCAAGCGAGAGGTCGTTTGGCATTTGCCGACGTGATGATTGGCTTATGAGCAGCTGCTCGACCATGAAATCCAGGTTTTATCACTTCCCGCCAAACTTTCATAGCACTTGCAGTGGATCCTGATGCAGTTTTTAATTCCTGTGTGATGGTCTGGATAGATGTCTGCATATTACACATTACGACCCTCTTCAACTCTTGGTGGTTTTTGTCAGTCAACAGACGAGGTCGGCCTGTACGCTTTTGTGCTGCACGTGTCCCTTCACTTTTCCACTCCACTATCACATCGGAAACAGTGGACCTAGGGATGTTTAGGAGTGTGGAAATCTCGCGTACAGACGTATGACATAACCGATACCCAATTACCTGACCACCCTGGAAGTCCGTGAGTTCTGCGGAGTGCCTCATTCTGCTCTCTCACGACGTCTAATAACTATTGAGGTCGCTGATATGGAGTACCTGGCAGTAGGTGGCAGCACAATTCACCTGATATGAGAATCATATTTTTGGGGGGTGTCCGGATACATATGACCACATAGCGCATAAAGTCAGTCAGGTTTCATCCAATAACTGCGTCCAAACCGCACTTCTTCATTTTGAGTGAAGCTCGTAGTCAAGCTTTAAGCACAAGCGAACTTTATATCTATCTTCACGAACCTCAACGCAAATTAGGACAAAAAATTAAAAAAAAGGACTATCTAGCTGTAAAAATCTTGTAATCGATGTAGCAAAATCTGGAGAAATGGAAGACAATTTTCAATGCTACATCTGCAACGTCTTCTTTCCACTTGCAGAAAATAATTCATTGCTTTTGTTGGACTCTTTGGTTTGGACATAACGACACCTCTTTCTAAAGGCGAACGACGAAATGACTTAATAGAATACAATTCTTTTGCCATCCGGAACTAATACTACAATTCACCCTCTCCACTAAGAAATTTTGCAACAGTGGAAATGATTTTTCAGAAAATTGTCGGACAATATAATTTCGCTTAGCTATTCGTCATTTCAGGTTTATCAGCGGAACGGTATTGTTAAACTTTACAAGTTTGTCATTGTCAGTTAGTATCATAACATTTTACGAATTTGAGCGAGTATGCATCGTACGCAGACCAATATGCAGAATAAGGACCACGAACGTTTCTTAACTCAAAGCAGTTCTCTCTAACTAAAATCAGTAAGTACTGTGAAGTGCCAGAGTGCATTATTTAGTCATTTGTGCATTGTCAATTTGTATCACCACATTTTACAAATTTTACCACGTATGCGTGGTACGTAGCACAATATGCAGATCAATAGCCACGAACATTTCTTACCTCATCCCACTTCTGCCTAAATAAAAGTAGAAAGTAGTGTAAAGTGCCTGAGCGCGTTAATTTTCATCATCCAGTAGACATTTTCGTAGCGAGTAGGGAATGAAAAAGATAACAAAATATACATAGATCAAAAATTATCTTAAAAACGATGATAAAGAAATTGTTATAAATACCTCATGTCAACGAATTAGTGTAGCGATGAATGGAAGTCGCTTGTAATGTAACACCATACTCTGCATTGATATTTTTTCTTCTACTAGCCACTTGCTTAACTGTCGATATGAACTGCAAGTTCTCAAAAAATTGAGACACATTTTTGGTGTAGTTTAAGTGTTTAAAATTCGTGTGTGTGTGCACTTTGGACTTTGCGCTAGGTGGCGCTGCGTTCTCTTGTCACGGGTATGTCTGCTTATTTGCCGATTCCGCACTAGGCAGGAAGGACCGAACAAACCGCTATCATAAGCAATTTTTCGCGCCTTTCCAGTTAATAAACACACACAAAAGTTTTGCATCGCCCCGGATCCCAGAACATCTAAAGATTGACATTGACTGCTGGATATTGTATCACAGACACAGTCCCTTTGACTGTTAGATGTCGCTAAACGCTCCCCCTACACCCCCCCCCCCCCAAAAAAAAGCGTGCATGAGCAGCACCTATTAGACTGAAGGGATCCGACAACCGATCAGTTCGCCATTCCACCGGGAAGGAGGTACACGGCTCGTGTTGTCTGTAGTTCAACCATGCCTAGACGGTCAGTACCGGGGTTCGCATTGTTACTTTGCGCAAGGAAGGGCTCTCAACAAGGGAAATGTCCAGGCGTCTCGGACTGAACCAAAGCGATGTTGTCCGAACATGGAGGAGATGCAGAGAAACAGGAACTGACAATGACATGCCTCGCTTATGCCGCCCAAGGGCTACTAATGCACTGGATCACCGCTACCTACTGATTATAGCTCGGAGGAACCCTGACAGCAACGCCAGCATGTTGAATAATGCTTTTTGTGCAGCACAGGACATCGTGTTAAGACTCAAAGTGTGCGCAATAGGCTGCACGATACGAAACTTCACTCCCGATGTCCATGGCGAGGTCCATCTTTGCAACCACGACACCATGTAGTGCGGTACAGGTGGACCCAACAACATGCCGTATGGACCGCTCAGGATTGGCATCACGTTCTCTTCACCGATGAGTGTCGCATATGCCTTCAACCAGACAATCGTCGGAGACGTGTTTGGAGGCAGCCAGTCAGGCTGAAAGCCTTAGACACACTGTCCAGCGAGTGAAGCAAGGTGGAGGTTCCCTGCTGTTTTGGGGTGGCATCATGTGAGGCATACGTACGCCGCTGGTGGTCATGGAAGGCGCCACAACGGCTGTACGATACGTGACTGCCATCCTCCGACCGATAGTGCAACCACGTGGGCAGCATATTGGCGAGGCATTCTCCATCATGGACGACAATTCGAGCGGTCATCGTGCACATCTTGTGAATGACTTCCTTCAGATAACGACTGGGTATTAGAGGTACTTGTGTGTACAGCAATCTGGACCAACACCTCTGAAGGTATTGCTGTATGGTGGTACAACATGCTGAGTGTCGTTTTCATGAGCAACGAAAAGGGCTGAAATGATGTTTATTTTGATCACTGTTTCAATATTCTCGACAGGTTCCGGAACTCTCGGGACCGAGGTGATGCAAAACGTTTTTGGTGTGTGTATTATGGCAGGCCATTTCTTATGGTGTGTTCTTCTTGTGTGAAAAATTTCATGATAGGTTGGTCCATTCCCTTGTGAGTAAAGTTGCTCAGTAGGTGAGGCAGCAGGCTTGCGACCTCAGTCTGGAATTAGATTTCCTCAGATTTCCCCAAATCAGCCATTTAAAAGGGTTAGCGAAGTACTCTCTCCTTAATTACAGTAACCACAACGAGTTCTTAAACCTTCTTTTCCTTGCGCTCCGGTTGACAACTAGAACTGACAACAAGTGTTGAAAAAAACACCGCAGCTGTATTTCAGGTACGTTTCTTACGCCATCGTCTGTAAACGAATATCTGCAGCTGACAATGAAAGTTCACCAACAGCCTTCGTAAGTAATTCCCGCAAAATGACAGACTATTGGTGTGTCAGCCCTACAACTATTTTGAAACCATCGTAATAGTTGTACCAATGGTTTGATTGTAGCAATTGTCGACGTTGTGTTTCGGGCGCAGAGGAACTGTCACAACATCGTGATGATATGAATGGTAGGCCGCTCTGGGAAACTTGAAAGTGATCAAGTAGATGCCCTGGAAAGCCAAGCATCTCTGCACGGAACTGGCTCTGAGAACTATGGGACTTAACATCTGAGGTCATCAGTCCCCTAGAACTTAGAACTACTTAAACCTAACTAACCTAAGGACATCACACAACACCCCATCACGAGACAGAGAAAATCCCTGACCCTGCCGGGTGCACGGAACTATTAAATATGGTAAACTCGCCCTCATAGATATGATACCCTTGCTCAGAAAACGGTTGTCTGCCGACTGTCAAGAGGAAAGGTCGCGGATATCTGAAATCAGTTAGTCACTACGCGCTAATTCAGTCCCCGATTTCAAAAATCCCATGGAAAATGAGGCACAGACATTAAGAGATTCACGGCAGTTATGGCACGACTGAAATTTAATCACTGAAAGTCTAATACACACCTCTGTCGGCTCAACTTAAGCACCACCCCTCTCTGTGTTTGCGGAGATGCAAACCTTATGTTTTTACAATGTCCTCGGAATACGTATCACATAAACGTCCTTGCAAGCAATCTTCGGTCATCAGTTCCCAAGCAGCCAGCGAACCATGTTAGGAGCCAAGGATTTAACAAAGTATAAACTACCGTACAAATTCGTCAACATTGCCAAAATGAAGATATAACTTCCGCAGCAGCTAACCTAATGTTCTTGCTAATTAGAATGCCAAGGGAAGACCAAAGCTCAATTAACTACATCTTTTTGTGCTACTCCGCAGAATATGGAACGCTCAGCCTCCAAACGTATATTGCCATGTACCTGCTATACGTATGCATCTGAATACTGGTGTTATACCAGAATATGCATCTGAATATTGGTGTAATACCAGAGTCTGGTTCCTGTAAAGTGTTCTCCTGTTCTGCAGATATATTCAGTTTTATTCTTTATCAGATTTCGAAACAATTCTTTCAGAATATACACTAGAACATTTTGTTAATAATTTCGGTATAGGCCTACCTCTAGTGATTAAAATGGACTGAACTGGAAAAATCCCAAATACGTAGCGACAGCGATTTATGCGATTTATCATTTCTTCTTGTGTTACCAGTAAGGCTTTTATAGCACACTAGGTACCTTCATGTATCCTGTGTTATATTTTCGTCTTGTTTACTTGAGTCTGTATACTGTGGTTGTGAAACTTGTTTTATGTCGGAGTCAGTCATTTGTGAAGCCTATGTAACTTCCTGCTAGGATATGACTTAAACTCCCGAACCCGTGGCTGTGTACAAAATATAGGCTTACTCTTACATAAAAGATTACAGCAGCCAGTGCTATCTATTTATTTAAACAGCGCCATTACCGGTTTCGAACCGACAGGTTCATCTTCAGACGGCTAGTTCACGTTTTACATTAGATTTCACCTTTTGTTTCGCCATCTGATTTCTTTATGTAGTGGTGTCGATGAAGAAAATTTCGTCAGATGGTGAAACAAAAGGCGAAATCTAATGTAAAACGAGGACAACTAGACGTCTGAAGATGAACCTGTTTAAATAAATAAATAGCATTGTAAAAGGGTCCTCGTTCTCGCTTCCTTAGCACGGGGTCCCGGGTTCGATTCCCGGCGGGGTCAGGGATTTTCACCTGCGTCGAGGTGACTGGGTGTTGTTGTGTCGTCTTAATCATCATCATTCATCCCCATTACAGTCGGAGGAAGGCAATGGCAAACCACCTCCACTAGGACCTTGCCTAGTACAGCGGTGCTGGTCTCCTGCATCGTCCCCTACGCTTCTCGGAATATGGGACCTCATCATCATTGTAAAAGGTGGCTGGTTGCTGTAATCTCCTCTGTAAGAATCAACCTATATTATAAACTGAAATCTTTAATACAAGATTTTCTGAGTTGAGACGGTTGCATTGGAACGTTCCGAAGGCCAATAAAAAGTACTTTTGGTGACTACGATGAAATCTGAGTATGTTTATTTAATAAACGTATCTGAAACACAGCTGAGGTGGATTTCATTAACAGTTACATTATTGAGGCGTGGAGTAAAAAGTGATCAAGATGAGAACTGACAATCCAACTGTCCGTAATGCCGGGGGAGAAGTACAAGATGATATTTGTTAACACTTTAGGAAGAGCAGTCCCTAGACCGTCTTTTTGGTCGGAGGCCGATTCTTCTTTGATCTTTTACCTCTTGTCATAATTTTCATCCGAATAGTCTCACACATTTCCAGCTTCCGGGGTAGTTGTGTGTGAAACTGCGCTAAACAAGAGACGTAAGGCAAGGGCGGAAGTGAGTGCGGCTGCAGCGGCCCTATAACTCGGCGCGTTCCTCGGCCACGGCTCGCCGAACAATAACGGCGGCTGGCTCAAGCCGACTGAAAGAACGCAGTGGCGCGTGGCGCCGCGACACCGTGAAATACGACGCGGCGCGCGCAAATAAAATACACCGGCGGCCCGGCCGGATGCGAATCTGCGGAAATCTTGCAGGCGCTCTGCGCCCTACCTAAAATACACATTCCACAAATCGCGGACGGGAGATCTCAGAGGGGTAAAGAAAGGGACGCCAGACGGTGGCAATGCGCGTGAATGAATCTACAGGATCTGAATAAAGTAATAATTCAGTTTCCGACAGTCAGGCAGCATCTTTGTTCTCTACAACTCTTCCCGTTTCCAGAAGGAAGTCATTTATTTTTACTTGTTTATGTTCTTAGCTAGTACTCCACCTCGGTTGCTACATGGCCGTATATTATGTAAATCAGAATTCATTTTTACACTATACAGGGTGTTTATAAATTAGTTCCAGAATTCAGTCGGGAGTTCATTCTCGAAACATCCCCCAGGTTGTGGCTAAGCCATGTCTCCGCAATATCCTTTCTTCCAGGAGTGCTAGTTCTGCAGGGTAGGCAGAAGAGCTTCTGTGAAGTTTGGAAGGTAGGACACGAGGTACTGGCGGAATTAAAGCTGTGAGGACGGGTCGTGAGTCGTGCTTGGATAGCTCAGACGGTGACGATCACCTACATGTGTAATGATGGCGACAAATCACGCCTTGATTTCTGGCAGTACTTACAAACCGCCCACAGTGAAGTCCAGCACCGACCGCGTTACCGCGCCTTCGCCAATTACCTACACGCGATCTTTACGTCACCCCAGCTCAGTTGGATGGTGCCACACGCCGACAGCACTCCCGCACCCCCCTGCTGACAGCTGACAGCTCCGCGCTACTTACTATATTGTAACCCACAGTGGAGTAGGCGCATGGACACGCGCCTCCTTTCTTTTATTGACGCTGGTTTTTCCCCAACTCCACTGTCTATTGCTTCACACCTCTTAGCTTACATCAGTATTATTAATCTTTTTTCCTACCCCTTGTTAATAAAAAAATTGCTCGCCTTGTACGAGTGTAATGTCTCGTGTAATTTCTGCCGGAATGATGGTATTTCTGTTGTATTTAAGTTTGTACCAATAAAGATATTTTGTTCATTTACCCAGTTCCTAGTAAAAAAAAAGTCAATCAAAAACCTACTTTGAGGGAGTGATTCAGGGATGGGAGGGGGGGAGGCATCGCGGCCAGGCCTCGGGCTCCGACCCCTGCCCACCTTGTCTCCATCTGCTCGTAACTGACCACCCTACTCTTTTTTTACACCAAAAAAAGAAAAGGCGGCGCAGCCCTTTGAAAAAAATAAAAAAATAAAGAGAGGTTCAGGGCTACCGCACTGAAGGTACCGTGTTCGAATCCTGCTCGTGTATTTTTCTTTTCAAAGTCGACAGAATAAAAAAATAAAAAAATAAAAAGAAAAAAATAACAGATGGTAGAGCACTTGCCCGCTAAAGGAAAAGGTCCCGAGTTGGAGTCTCGGTCCGGCACACAGTTTTAATCTGCCAGGAAGTTTTATAAATCAGTTATTCAAAAACAATCTTTAGTTGTGAGAACTGTAAACAACTTACAGAAATGTTTAATGCAGCACTGAAATCAGTATATCTTCCAAGTTTTATTCCTTGCTAAAACTGGTAGTTCATGACACTCCCGTTAGGTGGCATACGTGAATGAGTTATTCCAACAGTCATCATGGAGTCGTATAGTGGTGCAGAGCATGCACAGTGTCCAGAGAAGTGAAATTACGACCTCTGAAAATGAAAATTTGTATTAAGTCTGGGATTCTAACCTGAGTTTCTGCTTACGCCAGATGCATTAACCATATACGCCACCTTGGCGCACTGTTTAGACTCAACTGCACGGGTTACTTAAGCACGCCTCCCCACTCAGCCCAAATTCCCGTTTGCTGTGCACTACCGAAGTAGCGCCCGCTAGCCCTTTTTCCTTTTTCTGCCCATCGCATCACGCAGCGGCGCGCACGAGGGCGGACGAAGAATCATTAAATATTGGTCCTCACGACACATATACAGTGTGACAATTATTGAGCCACATGAACACAAACGTAAATTAGCTACAAACTACGACGTGCACTGATTTAACTCAACATGTAAACGTCTTACAGATATTCGTATTTAGGTTGTGACATGTTCGACATACCTGTAGTCATTGGTGATGACGTGGCGCAGACGAACAGCGAAATTATGCATCACCCTCTAAAGTGTCGGAACATCGATGCTGTCGATGACCTCCTGAATGGCTGTTTTCAGCTCAGAAATGGTTTAGGCGTTATTGTTGTACACCTTGTCTTTAATATAGCCACACACAAAGGAGTCTCATGTGTTCAGATCCGGAGAATATGGCGGCTAATGGTGACTCATGCCAGTTGCCCCTGGGTACCCCAGAGCCAGAATGCGGTCCCCAAAGTGCTCCTCCAGGACATCACTCTCCTCCTTCGATGGGGTCGAGCTCCGTCTTGCATGAACCACATCTTGTCGAAATCAGGGTCACTTTGGATAATGGGGATGAAATATTCTTCCACCTTCACGTACCGTTCGGAAGCCACCGTGCCATCAAGGAATGTCGCACTGAATATTTTAGTGACTGGTCATTGCACACCACGCAGTCACCGGTTGAGAGTAAAGAGACTTCTCGATGGCGAAATGAGGATTCTCAGTCTCCCAAATGTGCACATTTTGGTTATTGACGAACCCATCCAAATGAAAGTGGACTTCGTCGCTAAGCCAACGTGCGCATGCGCATACTAACCGTGCTGTTTGAATGTCCTAACGCAAACCGTTCAGAAGGACGATTTTACCTCTAATAGTTCAATAATTGTCACCCTCTATATATATATGTGAGTGGTGTCTGTCCGAAAGAACTGACACCATTTCTGTCTTTGATCCCGCGGATGGACATACAATACGTTCAGAAAGGGGACATTCGATCTCTGCTGCGTTCAGGCAATGAAAAATTGGAACACGAATTTGCATTGGGGACGGAGGAGTGCTTGAGTAGTCCGTTGTGTTTAACCTTGTACCAAGGTGGCGTAGATGGTTAACGCTTCTGTCTAGTAAGCGGGAGACCCGATTTCGTATCCCGGCTTAATACAAATTATCAGTTGTCGCCAACGAATTCTTTCATAGCCCCAATGAGGTAGAGATCGGAATTTCGCCTTTCTGAACATATTCTATGTCCGGCCGCGGGCTCAGACGCAGAAACTGCCGGCCTATCTGTTCTTTCATACACGTACGAAAGCAGAGACACTACTCATATACACTCCTGGAAATGGAAAAAAGAACACATTGACACCGGTGTGTCAGACCCACCATACTTGCTCCGGACACTGCGAGAGGGCTGTACAAGCAATGATCACACGCACGGCACAGCGGACACACCAGGAACTGCGGTGTTGGCCGTCGAATGGCGCTAGCTGCGCAGCATTTGTGCACCGCCGTCGTCAGTGTCAGCCAGTTTGCCGTGGCATACGGAGCTCCATCGCAGTCTTTAACACTGGTAGCATGCCGCGACAGCGTGGACGTGAACCGTATGTGCAGTTGACGGACTTTGAGCGAGGGCGTATAGTGGGCATGCGGGAGGCCGGGTGGACGTACCGCCGAATTGCTCAACACGTGGGGCGTGAGGTCTCCACAGTACATCGATGTTGTCGCCAGTGGTCGGCGGAAGGTGCACGTGCCCGTCGACCTGGGACCGGACCGCAGCGACGCACGGATGCACGCCAAGACCGTAGGATCCTACGCAGTGCCGTAGGGGACCGCACCGCCACTTCCCAGCAAATTAGGGACACTGTTGCTCCTGGGGTATCGGCGAGGACCATTCGCAACCGTCTCCATGAAGCTGGGCTACGGTCCCGCACACCGTTAGGCCGTCTTCCGCTCACGCCCCAACATCGTGCAGCCCGCCTCCAGTGGTGTCGCGACAGGCGTGAATGGAGGGACGAATGGAGACGTGTCGTCTTCAGCGATGAGAGTCGCTTCTGCCTTGGTGCCAATGATGGTCGTATGCGTGTTTGGCGCCGTGCAGGTGAGCGCCACAATCAGGACTGCATACGACCGAGGCACACAGGGCCAACACCCGGCATCATGGTGTGGGGAGCGATCTCCTACACTGGCCGTACACCACTGGTGATCGTCGAGGGGACACTGAATAGTGCACGGTACATCCAAACCGTCATCGAACCCATCGTTCTACCATTCCTAGACCGGCAAGGGAACTTGCTGTTCCAACAGGATAATGCACGTCCGCATGTATCCCGTGCCACCCAACGTGCTCTAGAAGGTGTAAGTCAACTACCCTGGCCAGCAAGATCTCCGGATCTGTCCCCCATTGAGCATGTTTGGGACTGGATGAAGCGTCGTCTCACGCGGTCTGCACGTCCAGCACGAACGCTGGTCCAACTGAGGCGCCAGGTGGAAATGGCATGGCAAGCCGTTCCACAGGACTACATCCAGCATCTCTGCGATCGTCTCCACGGGAGAATAGCAGCCTGCATTGCTGCGAAAGGTGGATATACACTGTACTAGCGCCGACATTGTGCATGCTCTGTTGCCTGTGTCTATGTGCCTGTGGTTCTGTCAGTGTGATCATGTGATGTATCTGACCCCAGGAATGTGTCAATAAAGTTTCCCCTTCCTGGGACAATGAATTCACGGTGTTCTTATTTCAATTTCCAGGAGTGTAGATGTGTATCCGCAATGTTGTTTACAGTTTCCTGAATCTAAGTTCGCCTTTACATAAACAATTCAGGACTAAATATCGTAGGCCAGCACCTCAGGGACAATCTGTTACTAACTAGTACAACCGTTTAACCGAAACTGGTTGTGTCTCACATAGGACGCCAGGACAGGATCGGCCAGCAGTCTCTGACACAGTAATTGAACAAGTTCGGCAGTCTTACATTCGTAGTCCGGTTAAATCAATGAGACAATCCAGTTTAGAATTGAATATGCCTAGTGTTACAGTGTGGAAGGTATTGCAGAAAAGCCTACAAACTGGAACTGTTGCAAGGATTAAGGAAAAGTGACAACGGAAAACGATCTGATTTTTGTGTTTAAGAAAACGCAGACTGAAGACGATTTTACTAAGAAAACTGTGTTCAGTGACGAAGCCACCTTTCATACCTGCATTAAAGTGTATCGGCACTGTATTCGGATATGGGGAAAGTATGTCACGTAATCAAACATATACGGGACTCGCCTAATGTAAATGTCTTTTGCGCTGTAATCTGTAACAAAATTTGCAGTCCTTTCTTTTTTGCCAAGTGAAATGTAAGTGCCTGTAAATGTTTGAACATTATCAAATGCCTCAATTACAACTGGAAATGGACACGGAATTTATTTTCCAGCAAGATGGCCACCACATTATCATCGTGAAGTTGTCGCGTATCTTCCAGGAGTGTGCTGACTTGGATTAGAAGTAGTAAAACAATGTCCAGGCAACAACGATCACCTGATTTAACCCCCATCGACTTCTGTTTATAGTGTTACGTTTAAGACGAAGTGTTTGTTCCTCTCCTTCCGGGAAACGACGAACTACGCACTCGGCTAACACAAGCAAACGGAACTATGCATCAAGACTTCCTTCGTAATATTTGACAGGAAACGTACTAGAGATGGCAGATTTGTCGTGTTGCAAAAGGTAACCACAGTGAACATCTGCAAATAAAACTTGAAGAAGTGCTGCGTTCAGTGCTGTATCAGACATGTCTTTCCCACAATAAAAGCTTACTGTAGTATCACTAATTTCTAAACATCCCGCACTTCGATCAGAATAACAAGTGACTGACAGCAAGTTTTCTACGGGACAGCTACCGTGGCAACAATTAATCAGAGCCTGATTTTATCACACCTACTGTTCTGTGCTCACTTATCATGTCTGTGCCAGTCCAACTACCGGTTAACTGCCAGTCAGCTAACGGCGACATTTACGGCCTGTAAAATAACTGTTGTGATTTGTTTTTAGATGCTTTGTTTCTCTGTGCGGTACGTTCGTTTTATGAAATGTGTGAAAGTTGTCCAGGAAAGTGGTAAGGCTATAAATCTCTTGCAGTGCAATCAAACACTGCACGTTAAGGTCAAGTTCACATTACGGAATTCTGACGAGCATTTTTAAGTTACACGTGTAGATATCTAATATTCAACTTACAGCCGATCAAAATGAACGCGCTTTAAAGCAGCGTTCAGGGGAAAAAATCTCTAGCCGCAGACGAAGGCGCGTTGAAGCGCAATTAGAAAGGTAGGTGGTGTCCATGCGTTTCCGTCGTGACCAGACGAATTTTTGTATGTTTCTGGTATACTTGCTTGTTGGACGTTGCGAAAAATGAGTGAAATCGAAGGCGAGAATATTGACATAGAGCTACCAATTGATGAAGTAGAAACAAAGGCCAGCACTTTGGAATATAGCGCCGGAATTCCGACGAGCTTAGCAAAAATTGGTTTCTCTCTTCTGTCGAGAAATAACTCAAAAGAAAATGAAAAATATAGGCAACAAAAATTTTATCGTTTACATGTGCGTTTTCTTTCGATTGGTCTGCGTTCATTAACAAATAGTTGGTAGTGTTGTCCACTTATGAAATGGGTCGTCCATTGTGGGCAGCATTTGTACTTGTGAGATTTCCTTCTAAGATATCTTCCTGTTTAAAGCCATATCTCATTCCAAGACAGCTTTGATGCACTGTAAACGCAAGTTACAGTGTCTTCGGAACAATCTACTCAGACATCTAAATGGGCGATGATGTATTCTCCACTTATTACATGCTGTACAAAAAGAACATGTAACAGACTTAACTGCTAAGCTTAGCCGATAGTTAAATACTTTTTTTCGTAAGTCACACATTTCCCACTGTCCTTTCCTTTCCTGTGGGCCTTAGTCCCGCGTGACGCAGGGTCGGCCGTGTTATTATTGACGTGGCAATGTTAGTGGCATAGGGTGGCTGGATGCCATTCCTGCCACCACTCCAAACCCCCCGGGATGGAAGAAGTGTATAGCCCAGCTATCTGTGTCAAGTGTAAGTCATGAAATAGTGCGAACGTTTTCAAATATCTGCGAGCCATGTAACTTAGGCGGAACGTGGGGACCAGCCTAGTATTCACCCAGCAGGATGTGGAAAACCGCCTAAAAACCACATCCAGGCTGGACATGATCAAGTAAGGAAGTACTATGTCGTGGTTTTCTTTGAGAGGTCTTTGTTTTGGTACAATGTATCCAAAGATTTTCCAGCAGATTTTTCACATAGAACTGAAAATTTCTAAGCCACTATCGTTTCCATAAGCGTAAATGTCAACCCAGATAAAGTGATAGTTACTTAGTGCCGAGAACATTAGAAAAAAAGAGGTTTATAAGTGAGGTTTAAGAACTTCAGTATTCTGAATTTATCTTCTGATACGTTAACCATCCTGAGCATAGTGAGGAAACGCTACGTTCTAGCCCAGTTCTTCAGATACTTCTATCCATTTTTCTTCGTCTCGTGTTAGCATCACGATGTCTTCTAATTTCGTCCATATGACTTTACATACTTCACGAATTAGCCAGCTATAGTCGATTTTTCAGTTTTTTATGCACGGTGTAGCTCTGCCAATAAATAAACGCTTGCAAGACAACTGAAACAGAAACAGCCTGCAAGGAAGCTAGCTACAGCGACTAAAGCGCCCTACCGCCCCCCATCTGAAGTTTTTTGAAATTCAATCGCGCGTTAGCGTGCTTCATTGAGCGTTACATCTGAACTTAGCCAAACGGGAACGTTTGAAAAGAGCGGAACCGCACACCTGCTGCTACCGGCGTGATATTGCTCTTGCACGTATTATGCAGACACTTGCTAACGTAGCACTTCTAGGCGGGAAGTAGAGGGTATTTTGAAGTTGTCTTAAGATACCGGTAGAGATGTGGTCCAAGCAACCACATTTATGACACTGCTAAGTTCGGCAAACAATTGCGCTCTAGCCGTTACCGAATGCTTTGCGTACTCTACTTTGTTTTGTCTTGTGCATGGTGAGCCGTGTGTGGCTCGTGTTATCGGCATCATGTTTTCTACAGCTTATTTATAACGTACTTCCACCTCACACCGTTAATTTAAATTACTACTGTCACTGAGTTGCTGCTTTGCCCGACCGTGAGCGGCGCTAGCAGCGCATATCGATATATCCCCTCCCGTAGTATCTTCGCTCGACTGCTGTTACATCCCGGTCGTTGTCTGTCGTAAGAGAGTTCGTCTGGAGTTCGCGTCGCGAGTTCGGTCTGCCAGTCAGTTGGAACGCGTCTGGAGCGCAGTCCGGACCTGCTAGTCGGGGAGTTGCAATGCGGCACTAGTGCAGTCGGTTTGTAGCAGTGATGTCTGCGCCGACATGGGTCGCCCGACCATTGCCGCCACGCGTCACTTGAGCCGGGCCGCGGTCTTGGTGGATCGTCGGTCGGTCGTCCTACCGAACGACGCGTTTTGGCTCGCCGATCGTTCATGAGTCGGCTGTGTGTGTGTATCGTCTCCTGATCGTCTTCGTGTGTGCTTAGTTACTGTTGGGTATCGTTCAGGTCTTCCTGCAACTGTTTGTCAGCTTGTGTGTGTAGTTGCCGTTATTTCCACTGACGACTATTTTAGGGGTTGTCGGCATTCTGAGGGCAGTGCTCCTACTCATCGGGCGACGTGTAACTGGTTCTCTGAGCGCCTCTGCCCCCCTTCAGTTACCATCTTGTGGAAATTGGGTCGGTACTTTCCTGGTGCAGGTTCAAACTGGTTCAAATGGCTCTAAGCACTATGGGACTTAACATCTGAGGTTATCAGTCCCCTAGACTTAGAACTACTTAAACCTTAGGACATCACGCACATCCATGCCCGAGGCAGGATTCGAACCTGCGACTGTAGCAGCAGCGCGGTTCCGGACTGAAGCGCCTAGAACCGCTCGGCCACCACGACCGGCTCTTGGTGCAGGGATGTCGTTTAGCCAGTGGGCGTGTTCCCTCTGCATGGTTGGGTCCGAGTCAGTATTTCCGCCGTCGTATGTCTGGAAGTGAGTCGGAGACGCACCAGCCGTGCAGTCGCGACGGAGCAGCAGTCGCGGACGGATCAGCAGACAGTCGGTCGTGTGCTGCGGACCAGCGAAGGATCTGTCCGATCGCTACGAGCTTCGTGGTTCATCGACCCAGGACGTCAAGTTGAGTAGTGGTTCCAAGTAACCAAGCCACGTCTATTCATGTTGTGTGGTTCGTTTCGGTGGTTCGCCGTTGGGGAGGTTTTCCTGTGAGCAACACCGAGTGTTTATATTGCTGAAATTTAGCCGCCATGCGGTCCAATTAACTATATTTGTTGACTACAATTGAAGTGCACCAGCGGAATTTTCTGACTAGTGGCCGTTAGTGTTCCAGTTACCTGCCATGGCCACTAATGTAATTTCAAGCAGCGTCCTTTCCTCACCTGTTGTCGCTGTCCAACATGGTGTGTAATGTTGACAGGTAATACATACGCCATTGTGGATTATCACATTCGTAACCTTTTCTGTTTGAGTTCTCATGTAATGATTGGTGGAAAGCAAGTCGTTGTGTAGGTCGGTCCGTGGCTGTCCCCTGGTTGGGTTCCGACGGATCAAGTGTTGTTGGGCTCACCACCTGTCTCGCCTATGTGAACGAGGGCAAACCGACCTCCCTGGAGGCTTCTGAGTGCCACCGGTGTTTAATTATCTGTTTTCAGATGCTTAAAATTTAAGGTTTATGGTTATTTTCTCCTTTTTCTTAAAAATTTTGCGAAATTAATTCTTTAAATTATCTTTTAAGCTTGAAAATTGCGACCTTCTGTCTTTAAAAGATTATGGTGATATATTTTAAAATTTTGAAACTTAATTGTAGCCTTCAGCCTTTGATATTGCACCGTGCATATGTTTGTTCTATCTACTTGGCTGTGATATTTTTTTAAATATTTTATTGCTATCTTAATTGGATTTTTTTTTTAATTTGTTGATTTGTCAAGATTTCTTGTTTGGAGGCGTTCAGCCGTGAAAGAGTTGCATTCGGTAAAGGTCCGGCTATGTGCCGCTTTGGTTGTAAAAGTGTTATTAAATTACAATAAATTACAATTAAAAGGCGAAACTGACCCCAACCTTACTTGCCCCTTTCCACAATTCTAATTACATGTTCTGCCCGGCGGGTTTAGCGGGCGTATCGCATGGCTCATTGTTTTCTTTTCTTCTTTTTAAACGAGTCAAGACACAGACCGGCACCGACAAGGGTCGTGTACGACCCCCACAATACAAGAAGTGATCCATAATTCTTGTGACCATTACGTCAGTGCTTCTTTCGCAGGGGCACACAAAACAAACGTATTAGCGTAAGAACAGAAAGCTAAGCCGGTAATACGCTGGTTAGCCTGCTAGTCATGGTGCGGCAGTGCCACGACGAGAAGAGTGTCGTGTGAGCTCCATTACCTCTGCAGCCTTTCTCACACGATTTTAGAAAAACTATCAGGTAAAAAATATGATTTTTACATTACTTACAGCTTTAAATGTCAGCTTCAAGGTGAGCTGTTCATTATTTCGTTAATCGTTGTAATTTTTGCGTTATTTTCTGTTTAAGTAAGACACTGCACAAAATTCCAGAAGTTTACAATGAAAAATAGAGGTCGCTATGATATTGTGTTTGGTGCATGCTACATCAAATGTTGCTGCATATGAAATTAAGCTAACATATCAAATTTTCCTTTCGACTTGGGAGGAGGCCTGTATCAATCATCTACGGTCGCAGGTTCGAATCCTGCCTCGGGCATGGATGTGTGTGATGTCCTTAGGTTAGTTAGGTTTAAGTAGTTCTAAGTTCTAGGGGACTGATAACCTCAGAAGTTAAGTCCCATAGTGCTCAGAGCCATTTGAAGCATTTGTATCAATCATCAGTCTAGAGAAAACTGATTTTATGCAGCGCACTTATTTTCGATAGGGCTCGTCAGCGATGAAGCCAGAATGAAATATTCATAAAATCTCTGTTATCTCATAAACGGTTTGAGATATCGAAACGAAATTTTGGCAAATGATAGCAAATAAAAAGGAAAGTGTTTTGCCATATGGTTAACAAGCGAAACTTCGTTTTCTCCTGTGTTATTAAAGTAACTAGAGATTTTTGCAATGAAACAATGTAATTTTTAAGGCTCATCGATACCAGGTGAAATGACACTTGTTGCTAATTTTACAACAACTCATGTGAAGAAAAAACAAATTTATTTTCATACCGAGTATGTTGTTTTTCATAGGCTGTTGACCGTGTTCGACCTTAGTTCCTCCCTTAATAAACGACAAATGGTTCAAATGGCTCTGAGCACTATGGGACTCAACTGCTGTGGTCATTAGTCCCCTAGAACTTAGAACTACTTAAACCTAACTAACCTAAGGACATCACACACACCCATGCCCGAGGCAGGATTCGAACCTGCGACCGTAGCAGCAGCGCGGCTCCGGACTGGAGCGCCTAGAACCGCACGGCCACCGCGGCCGGCAATAAACGACAGTTTCAGGCTGCTGTTGCAATTGCATCTGCACTGAGGTGACGTTGGGTAAAAACGGCTGTGTTTTGGCAAGAGAGGCAAACTTTAACGGTGATATTTTCTGCGCTGGTTCAAGCCGCCTCGCTGTGGCATCCGCTACACAGGTAACCGCTTACTTTCAAGATGCCTGTCCTGAGAGAGAGGGGCGGGTTGTTCCGCTACTACGATCGTCTCCACTCCGGAAATGTACACTACTGGCCATTAAAATTGCTACACCAAGAAGAAATGCAGATGATAAACGGGTATTCATTGGACAAATATATTATACTACAACTGACATGTGATTACATTTACAATCAATTTTGGTGCACAGATCCTGAGAAATCAGTACCCACAACAACCACCTCTGGCCGTAGTAACGGCCTTGATACGCCTGGGCATTGAGTCAAACACAGCTTGGATGGCGTGTAAAGGTACAGGTGCCCATGCAGCTTCAACACCATACCACAGTTCATCAAGAGTAGTGACTGGCGTATTGTGACGAGCCAGTTGCTCGGCCACCATTGACCAGACGCCTTCAGTTGCTGGGAGATCCGGAGAATGTGCTGCACAGGGCAGCAGTCAAACATTTTCTGGATCCAGAAAGGCCAGTACAGGACCTGCAACATGCGGTCGTGCATTATCCTGCTGAAATATAGGGTTTCGCAGGGATCGAATGAAGGGTAGAGTCACGGGTCGTAACATCTGAAATGTAACGTCCACTGTTCAAAGTGCCGTCAATGCGAACAAGAGGTGACCTAGACGTGTAACCAATGGCACCCCATATCATCACGCCGGGTGATACGCCAGTATGTCGACGACGAATTCACGCTTCCAATGTGCGTTCACCGCGATGTCGCCAAACACGGATGCGACCATCATGATGCTGTAAACAGAACCTGGATTCATCCGAAAAAATGACGTCTTGCAATTCGTGCACCCAGGTTCGTCGTTGAGTACACCATCGCAGGCGCTCCTGTCTCTGATGCAGCGTCAAGGGTAACCGCAGCCATGGTCTCCGAGCTGATAGTCCATGCTGCTGCAAAAGTCGTCGAACTGGTCGTGCAGATGGTTGTTGTCTTGCAAACGTCCCCATCTGTTGACTCAGGGATCGAGACGTGGCTGCACGATCCGTTACAGCCATGCGGATAAGATGCCTGTCATCTCGACCGCTACTGATACGAGACCTTTGGGATCCAGCAAGGCGTTCCGCATTACCCTCCTGAACCCACCGATTCCACATTCTGCTAACAGTCATTGAATCTCGACCAACGCGAGCAGCAATGTCGCGATACGATAAACCGCAATCGCGATAGGCTACAATCCGACCTTTATCAAAGTCGGAAACATGATGGTACGCATTTCTCCTCCTTAGGCGAGGCAACACAACAACGTTACACCAGGCAACGCCGGTCAACTGCAGTTTGTGAATGAGAAATCGGTTGGAAACTTTCCTCATGTCAGCACGTTGTAGGTGTCGCCACCGGCGCCAACCTTGTGTGAATGCTCTGAAAAGCTAATCATTTGCATATCACAGCATCTTCTTCCTGTCGGTTAAATTTCGCGTATGTTGCACGCCATCTTCGTGGTGTAGCAATTTTAATAGCCAGTGCAGTACGTTCTTGTTCGTTTACACTCACGGCCGATTCCAAGAAGAGGAGGTATACTTGCAAAAGGCCGGTGATACGGGAAGACTGCAGTTAGATTACATCATGGTCAGACAGAGATTCAGAAATCCGATACTGGATTGTAAGGCGTACCCAGGAGCAGATATAGATTCAGATCACAATATAGTAGTGATGAAGATGAGGCTGAAGACATTAGTCAGGAAGAATCAATACTCAAAGAAGTGGGATACGGAAGGAATGACGAGATACGGTTGATGTTCTCCAAAGCTATAGATACAGCAATAAGGAATAGCTCAGTAGGCAGTACAGTTGACGGGGAATGGATATCTCTAAAAGGTCCCTCACAGAAGTTCGGAAGGAAAACGCAGGTACAAAGAAGGTAACTGCGAAGAAACCGTGCGTAACAGAAGAAATACTTCAACTGATCGATGAAAGGAGGAAGCACAAAAATGTTCCGGGAAACTCACGAATACAGAATTACAAGTCGCTGAGGAATGAAACAAATAGGAAGTGTAGGGAATCTAAGACGAAATGGCTACAGGGAAAATGTGAAGACATCAAAAAAGAAATGACTGTCGGAAGGACAGACTCAGCATACAGGAAAGTCAAAACGACCTTCGGTGACATTAAAAGCAAGGGTGATAACATAAAGGGTGCGAAGGAAATTCCACTGTTACATGCAGAGGAGAGAGCGGATAGGTGGAAAGAATATACTCAAAGCCTCTATCAGGGGGAAGATTTGTCTGATGTCGTAGAAGAAGAAACACGAATCGATTTAGGAGAGATAGGGGATCCAGTATTAGAATCAGAATTTAAAAGAGCTTTGGAGGACTTAAGATCAAATCAGGCAGAAGGGATAGATAATATTCCATCAGAATTTCTAAAATCATTGGGGGAAGTGGCAACAAAACGACTATTCAGGTTGGTGTGTAGAATGTGTGAGTCTGGCGACATACCATCTGACTTTCGGAAAAGCATTATCTACACAATTCCGAAGACATCAAGAGCTGAACAGTGTGAGAATTATCGCACAATCAGGTTAACAACTCATGCATCCATGTTGCTTACAACAGGAGAATGGAAAAGAAAATTGAGGATGAGCTAGATGACGATCAGTTTGGCTTTAGGAAAGGTAAAGGCACCAGAGAGGCAATTCTGAGGTTGCGGTTAATAATGGAAGCAAGGCTAAAGAAAAATCAAGACACTTTCATAGGATTTGTTGACCTGGAAAAAACGTTCGACAATGTAAAATGGTGCAAGATGTTCGAAATTCTGAAAAAAGTAGGGTTAAGCTATAGGTAGAGACGGGTCATATACAATATGTACAACAGCCAAGAGGGGATAATAAGAGTGGATGACCAAGAACGAAGTGCTCGTATTAAAAAGGTGTAAGACAAAGATGTAGCCTTTCACCGCAACTGTTCAATCTGTACATCAAAAAAGTAATGATGGAAATAAAAGAAAGGTTCAGGAGCGGAATTAAAATTCAAGGTGAAAGGATATCAGTGATAAGGTTCGCTGATGACATTGCTACACTGAGTGAAAGTGAATAATTACATGACCTGCTGAACGGTGTGAACAGTCTAATGAGTGCAGAGTGTGGATTGAGAGTAAATCGAAGAAAGACGAAGGTAACGAGAAGTAGTAGAAATGAGAACAGCGAGAAACTTAACATCAGGATTGATGATCACTAAGTAGATAAAGAAAAGGAATTCTGCTATCTAGGCAGTAAAATAAGCAGGGACGGACGGAGCAAGGTGGACATCAAAAGCAAGACTAGCAATGGCAAAAAGGGCATTCCTGGCCTAGAGAAGTCTACTAATATCAAACATTGGCCTTAATTTGAGGAAGAAATTTCTGAGAATGTACGTCTGGAGTACAGCATTGTATGGTAGTGAAACATGGACTGTCGGAAAACCGGAACAGAAGAGAATCGAAGCATTTCAAATGTGGTTCTACAGACGAATGTTGAAAATTAGGTGGACTGATAAGGTAAGGAATGAGGAGGTTCTGCGCAGAATCGGAGAGGAAAGGAATACATGGAAAACATGGTCAAGAAGAAGTGACAGGATGACAGGACATCAGTTGTTAAGACATGATAGAATGAATTCCAAGGTACTAGAGGGAGCTGCACAGGGCAAAAACTGTAGAGGAAGACAGAGATTTAACCCTCAATAAAGCCAAAGGAGTGTTATTGTAATTACTTATAGAGATAAATTTGGCCTCTTCTGTGTAACATTACATCAACAGGCTAGTGACACTGAACATCATTTGGGACACTGTTAATGAATTCTCCAGTAGGACAAAATTGTTATTGTGGAATTAAATACATAGTGTCACGAACAGCGCACCTCGTAGATAGTATTTACATTTATGACATTTGTCTCTCATAAGATATCTGAGAAAAAGAGGATAATGGAAAGCGCTTTGTACTGAATGTTGGAGAAACAACCGAAGGGCTATTGGAATAAAAGCAATTTCGTTCCAGAAGAGATATATGTACTGAGGAGATATTTACTGCCATTGAGTTTAGGCCAGGCAAGATTGCTTCGCCTTTCGGAAATCGTTGACAGCTCAACGGGGAATAACGTAAGTGCCAGTCAATTGAGAACGAGGAAGATGGGAAAAAGCATGTAAACTGTTTATTATTGCAAAAGTAATCGCCATCATAGTGTATAAATTTGTCTCACTGTGAGACAAGACAGTCAATGGTTTTAGGGAAAAATGTTTTCGTTTGCCTGCGGAACCATCATTGTACCCAGGAGTGCTCCTCTTCGTCTGAATTACATCGACGGCCACGAATGATATTCTTCAGAGCTCCAAAAATACGGAAATCGCATGGGGACAAATCGGAACTGTATGGAGGATGGGTAAGGACTTCACAGAGAAACTGATGCAGCGATTTCCATATTTTGGAGCCCTGAAGAAAGACATTCGTACCATCGATTTGCTGCAGACGAAGAGTAGCACTCATGGATACAATCATGTACTGTAACCAACCGCAAACATTTTTCCATGAAGATACTGACCGTCTAGTCTCACAGTGGGATAAATGTATTATTAGTTATGGTGAGTGCTTTCGAAGTTATGAGCAGTTTAACTATCGTTTTTTTTTATCTGTCTCGTTTTCATTTGACTGCCCCTTATATGTACCATACACTGAAGAATGATGGCGTTGCGGAATAAGATACTTGCTATTAGTGAAAGACTATCTATTTATTCTTTGGAGGTGCATCTCTGATTTGTATATATATATATATATATATATATATATATATATATATATATATATATATAAAAATCAGAGATGCACCCTGGAAATGGAAAAAAGAACACATTGACACCGGTGTGTCAGACCCACCATACTTGCTCCGGACACTGCGAGAGGGCTGTACAAGCAATGATCACACGCACGGCACAGCGGACACACCAGGAACCGCGGTGTTGGCCGTCGAATGGCGCTAGCTGCGCAGCATTTGTGCACCGCCGCCGTCAGTGTCAGCCAGTTTGCCGTGGCATACGGAGCTCCATCGCAGGCTTTAACACTGGTAGCATGCCGCGACAGCGTGGACGTGAACCGTATGTGCAGTTGACGGACTTTGAGCGAGGGCGTATAGTGGGCATGCGGGAGGCCGGGTGGACGTACCGCCGAATTGCTCAACACGTGGGGCGTGAGGTCTCCACAGTACATCGATGTTGTCGCCAGTGGTCGGCGGAAGGTGCACGTGCCCGTCGACCTGGGACCGGACCGCAGCGACGCACGGATGCACGCCAAGACCGTAGGATCCTACGCAGTGCCGTAGGGGACCGCACCGCCACTTCCCAGCAAATTAGGGACACTGTTGCTCCTGGGGTATCGGCGAGGACCATTCGCAACCGTCTCCATGAAGCTGGGCTACGGTCCCGCACACCGTTAGGCCGTCTTCCGCTCACGCCCCAACATCGTGCAGCCCGCCTCCAGTGGTGTCGCGACAGGCGTGAATGGAGGGACGAATGGAGACGTGTCGTCTTCAGCGATGAGAGTCGCTTCTGCCTTGGTGCCAATGATGGTCGTATGCGTGTTTGGCGCCGTGCAGGTGAGCGCCACAATCAGGACTGCATACGACCGAGGCACACAGGGCCAACACCCGGCATCATGGTGTGGGGAGCGATCTCCTACACTGGCCGTACACCACTGGTGATCGTCGAGGGGACACTGAATATTGCACGGTACATCCAAACCGTCATCGAACCCATCGTTCTACCATTCCTAGACCGGCAAGGGAACTTGCTGTTCCAACAGGACAATGCACGTCCGCATGTATCCCGTGCCACCCAACGTGCTCTAGAAGGTGTAAGTCAACTACCCTGGCCAGCAAGATCTCCGGATCTGTCCCCCATTGAGCATGTTTGGGACTGGATGAAGCGTCGTCTCACGCGGTCTGCACGTCCAGCACGAACGCTGGTCCAACTGAGGCGCCAGGTGGAAATGGCATGACAAGCCGTTCCACAGGACTACATCCAGCATCTCTACGATCGTCTCCATGGGAGAATAGCAGCCTGCATTGCTGCGAAAGGTGGATATACACTGTACTAGTGCCGACATTGTGCATGCTCTGTTGCCTGTGTCTATGTGCCTGTGGTTCTGTCAGTGTGATCATGTGATGTATCTGACCCCAGGAATGTGTCAATAAAGTTTCCCCTTCTTGGGACAATGAATTCACGGTGTTCTTATTTCAATTTCCAGGAGTATATATATATATATATATATATATATATATATATATATATATATATATATATATATAATTTTTTTTGTGGTGTCGCCGGCAGACACCACACTTGCTAGGTGGTAGCTTAAATCGGCCGCGGTCCATTAGTACATGTCGGACCCGCGTGTCGCCACTGTCAGGATCGCAGACCGAGCACCACCACAAGGCAGGTCTCGAGAGACGGACTAGCACTCGCCCCAGTTGTACGACGACGTTGCTAGCGGCTATACTGACGAAGCCTTTCTCTCATTTGCCGAGAGACAGCTAGAATAGCCTTCAGTTAATGGCTACGACCTAGCAAGGCGCCATTAACCATTTGTAACGTTGCATGTACCTCAAGATAGAGTCTCACTTGTATCATCCAGAATGCTGTATACCAAAGGACAATATAAAAGTTAAGTGTTCTAGTAGCTACGTTCTTTTCTTTATCACATTCATTACGAATCCTGTTCCAGACTTAACGCCAGATGGCGTGAGTTGACGCGTGCCCTTTCGGCTACTTCACTGTGGACTGGCTGCCTTAACAGTCCACTACATTGGCGACACGGATTAATCAGGATCTTGTTCTTTCTCATTGCTTACATTTGCTTGTGTCATGGCTTCACCACATTCTCCAGATGTACTGTCCGAATTTTATCGCTTGCAGAATCAGCAGACGCAGGCGTTATTGGATGCCCTGGAACAGCTCGTCCAGGGTCAACGTGCGCTGCAAAACGATGCGGCCGCCGCCGCTTCATCGCTACCGCAGCCACAACACGCCGTTGCGCCGTCCTTCCGTAGTTTTGATGCAGCCAACGAATCTTGGACAGAATGGTCCCGACAATTTGGATTTCATCTCGCCGCCTACAGAATTCAAGGTAATGAGCGGCAGCCGTTTTTGCTTTCGTTTGTAGGTGTGTCCACCTACCGTGTGATAGTGAAATTGTTTCCCTGACGCGACGTAGCAGCTCTGTCATACGAAGAAATTTTGTCTGCTTTGGATGCCTATTTCAAAGAAACAGTTAATGTCGTTGCAAAAAGGTATACGTTCTTTCGTACAAAACATACGGCCGGTCAGACTAATAGGGAGTGGGTTGCAACTTTGCAAGGACTTACTAGGGCGTGTGCGTTTGAGTGTGAATGTAGACTCCCTTATTCAGATAAAATGGTGCGTGATGCAATAGCACAGAACATTTCTGATGTTCGCATACGGGAACAGATTTTGAAACTAGTTAATCCCTCCCTTCAACAAGTGATCGGCATATTGGATAGGCAAGACACACTTGACTTTGCTCAGGAATCATTTGCAACTTCGCCGGCCGTGTGTCACATTAACCGGCCCGCCGGGCCCGCTGCACGGAACGCTACGCTGCCCTCGCGCACGTCCGCGCAGCCACGGGTCCCGCGCAAGCAATCAATTGCAGTGAAATCATGCCCGCGGTGTGCAACTAGACATTCGCGTGACAATTGCCCGTCACGCCAAGCTATTTGCTTTTACTGTCATAAGAAAGGACATGTTCAAAGTGTTTGCCAGAAAAAGCTCAGATCAGACAATCGCAACCATTCCAGGCCCTTTGCTTCGCGCCGGAATCGAACCAAGGACACTCAGGCTCGTGAACCTTCGCCCATGGACATTCATGTAGTTAGTGCCACTCCGCCCAGTGTTCCTCTCGCTAACAGTGACTGTGTTCGTCCCACAAAAAGTGTGCATCGACGTCGACGCAACTCCCGTCACGTCGCACGTGATTCTGTACCAGTGTCTGTTCAAGTTGCACAAAACAGTCGCTCTTGTCGTCAGCAGGACAAAAAACTTTTTGTAGATTTGGACTTTGCCGGACAAGTGATACCGTTCCAGCTCGATACCGGAGCTGCAGTTTCATTGCTCAATCACGCCACGTACAAACAACTGGGCAAACCTCCGTTGCGTGCCGCAAATGTTCAGCTCAAGAGTTATTCCGGACAAGCTATCCCTGTATTAGGACAGTGCACTCTTCTTGCCACATACAAGGGACAAACAAAACTTGTGTCTTTTCACGTCCTTCGTTCTTCTTCTGCAGTGAACTTGCTTGGGTTAGATTTATTTCAGTTGTTTAACATGTCTATCGTCAATCAGGTCCTATCAGTGAATCAGACTGTGCCTTCAGCCAGTGTCTCTAGTCTATGTGAAGAATTTGCAGACATTTTTGCACCGGGCCTTGGTTGCGCTAAGAACTATGAAGCACATTTGGAACTGAAAGTGAACGCGCAACCGAAATTTTTCAGAGCGCGCAATGTTCCCCACGCATTGCGTGATGAGGTCGCCAGAACATTAATCGATTTAGAATCGCAAGGTGTAATTGAACGTGTGCAGGCTTCTCTCTGGGCATCACCCTTAGTTATTTTGCAAAAACCTTCCGGAAAATTGAGACTTTGCGTGGACTTCAAGGCAACTGTGAATCCACAACTTGTGACTGCTACATTTCCTTTGCCCCGCCCGGAAGATCTTTTTGACAAACTGTGCCCGGGAACGTATTTTTCAAAGTTGGACCTAGCAGATATGTACTTGCAAATACCGGTGGACGAAGAATCCCAGCGCGTCTTGGTGGTTAACACGCATCTTGGTTTGTACCGCTTCAAAAGACTGCCGTTCGGGTGTGCATCCGCCCCTGCATTGTTTCAGCAATATTTACAAACTGTTTGTGCGTCGGTCCCTACTGCTGCGAACTATCTGGACGATATTGTGATCTCCGGAAAGACAGAAGCCGAACATTTAGCCAACCTACGCACATTATTTCAGGTCTTGCGACAACATGGTCTTCGCTTGCGGAAGGACAAATGTGTGTTTTTTGCTCGTGACTTACCTTATTTGGGACATGTCATCAATGCCCAAGGCATACATCCGAGTCCAGAGCACCTCCGTGCCATACAGGAGTTGCCTTCGCCACAGAATGTGAAGCAGCTACAGAGTGTGTTGGGAAAAATTAATTACTACCATAAATATGTTCCCCATGCCTCTTCCATTTCAGCTCCGCTTCATCGCTTACGCCGTACAGGTGTTCCGTTCGTCTGGACGACGGAATGCGAACGCGCCTTTCGACAGTTGAAATCGGCGTTGCTTTCAAATACTTGCCTTACGCCCTTCGATCCCCAGAAACCCCTTTTGTTGATGGTAGATGCATCGGATTTCGGGATCGGTGCTGTGCTTGCGCACAAAGATGGATCGCATGATCCCCCTATCGCCTTTGCGTCCAAATTGCTCTCGTCAGCGCAACGGAATTATTCACAAATAGAGAAAGAAGCTTTGGCTCTCGTGTTTGGTGTTACGAAGTTTCACGATTTCTTGTATGGTCGTCGCTTTACCATCATCACAGACCACAAACCTTTGACATCGCTTTTTCATCCGCACAAGCCTGTACCTCCACGTACAGCGCAGAAGTTCATTCGCTGGTCTATTTTCCTCTCGCAGTACCGCTACGATATCTTGTATCGGTCCACTGCTAAGCACGGCAACGCCGATGCGTTGTCCCGTTTGCCTGTTGCTGCGGATAAAGCATTCGATTCTTCCGAACTTGCTTGCATGTTCATTGACTCGGAAACCGATGACGTGGTCGAATCGTTTCCGATTGATGTTCGTCGTGTAGCTACAGCCACAGCTGCTGACCCTGTCCTTGCTACTGTTTTGCGTTTTGTTGCTACGCAATGGCCCTTGTCAAAGTCGCGGATAGAGGATCCGTTGGTTCGCCGATTTTTTGCTCACAAGGAGAGCCTTTTTGTACGCCGTGGTGTTTTGTTGTTGCGTTCTGATAATGATCAGTCCAGAGTAGTGGTCCCACGTTCGTTACAGTCCTCTGTCTTACGGCTCCTTCACCAGGGACATTGGGGTATAGTGCGCACGAAACAACTTGCTCGTCAGCACTGTACTTGGTTCGGAATCGATGCTGCGATTACGAATATGTGCTCTTCTTGCATGGCGTGTGCCGAACAACAATCCGCACCGCCGCGGAAATTCTTTGCATGGCCGAAAGCCACTTCCCCTTGGCAACGCTTGCACATGGATTTTGCCGGTCCATTCTGGAATGCTCGATGGTTGGTTGTTGTCGATTCCTTCAGTAATTTTCCATTTGTTGTCCGGATGTCTTCTACGACGTCTTGTGCCACAATCCAAGCGTTGTCCGCTATCTTTTGCATTGAAGGTCTTCCACAGACTATTGTTTCCGACAATGGCCCACAATTCATGTCTGCCGAATTTCAGTCATTCTGCAAGGCCAATGGTATTCAACATCTGACATCCGCGCCGTTTTCGCCTCAGTCAAACGGTGCCGCTGAACGATTGGTCCGGACTTTCAAGTCACAGATGTTGAAGTTGAAAGAGTCACATTCTCGGGAGGACGCGTTGTTGCTCTTTTTGATTTCGTATCGCTCTCAGCCCCGCGATGGTCGCTCGCCGGCTGAGTTGCTCCATGGTCGTCCTCATCGAACCTTAATGTCTTTGCTGCATCCGTCGCATCAGGTTCCTGTGCAGCGGCAGACTTCTGCTTTTGCTCCAGGCGCCGTTGTATTCTATCGCAACTATCGCGGTTCACGGCGTTGGCTCGCAGGGCGCATTCTTCGCTGCCTCGGCCGCGTGATGTATTTGGTTTTGGGGGCCTCTGGTGAGGTGCTTCGGCATCTCAATCAGCTGCGCCTCTGTCGTCGCCTGGGTTCTGCCGCTCCCCGTCTGCTTTCAGCGACGGTGCCGTCCGGTCGGCGCCCTGGGGACCCATCTACTGGCTCGCCTTATCCCCAGGTGTTACCGACGATGCCTTCCATTTTGCCCCATGGCGACGCGCCGCTTCCGCCGCCGCCGCAGCCACCGCCGGCGCCGCCCGCAGTGGACGCTTCGCTGCAGCCGCCAAGCGCCTCCCTGGGTCACGCGCCGCCGTCCGCTTCCCGTGATCAGCTGTCCTCCGCCATGGAACTCTTGCCCGCTCCGGACCAGTTGTCATCGCGCGTCGGATCCCCCGACGCAATGGAGGTCGACCCTTCGGCCCCTCCTGTCTCATTACTGGCGCATACACCGCATGTTGACGTGCACCCTGGACTAGGTTTTCAGGCGTTTCCTAGCTCCCCTCGGACCGAATGGCAGGGTGCGGGTGGCACAGCCTCGCCTGTTGTTAGGCTCCCCACCTCATCGTATACGTCAACATGGGGCCCTCCCCACGGCGGGCGGAAGCCTTATCACACGACCGTCCGCCGATTTGCGGGGGAGGAATGTGGTGTCGCCGCCAGACACCACACTTGCTAGGTGGTAGCTTAAATCGGCCGCGGTCCATTAGTACATGTCGGACCCGCGTGTCGCCACTGTCAGGATCGCAGACCGAGCGCCACCACAAGGCAGGTCTCGAGAGACGGACTAGCACTCGCCCCAGTTGTACGACGACGTTGCTAGCGGCTATACTGACGAAGCCTTTCTCTCATTTGCCGAGAGACAGTTAGAATAGCCTTCAGTTAATGGCTACGACCTAGCAAGGCGCCATTAACCATTTGTAACGTTTCATGTACCTCAAGATAGAGTCTCACTTGTATCATCCAGAATGCTGTATACCAAAGGACAATATAAAAGTTAAGTGTTCTAGTAGCTACGTTCTTTTCTTTATCACATTCATTACGAATCCTGTTCCAGACTTAACGCCAGACGGCGTGAGTTGACGCGTGCCCTTTCGGCTACTTCACTGTGGACTGGCTGCCTTAACAGTCCACTATATATATATATATATATATATATATATGTGTGTGTGTGTGTGTGTGTGTGTGTGTGTGTGTGTGTGTAGTTATGCAAAGAACGATAAAGTTGTTGTTAGCGCTCACTTCATTCCTATATTTTACGACACAACATGTTTTGCTGCCGGTACCTGAGACGGGACGAGCCGAGAAGGGAAAGAATTAAAAACACGATCTGGGCATAAGGAGTAGGCACGCTTTTCTCCTAGTACACAGGTAAGTAAAACTACAACATCATAATACTTTTGGAGTACTACGCAGTGCTTATGGCGTTATTTTTGACGTTCATAAAATGTGTATCGTTCGTGCTTCCGCCGCTCTTTAAATCAAACCATCGTTTCGCTACTAACAATAACATTTGCTATTCTGGAATGCTACCACGAATACTCAAGTAACTAGTACTGCTATCTGACGTTTGTTCATTGCACTACTGACGTCCGCTGTGGCCGAACGGTTCTAGGCGCTTCAGTCTGGATCCGCGCGACCGCTACGGTCGCAGGTTCGAATCCGGCCTTGGACATGGATGTGTGTGATGTCCTTAGGTTAGTTAGGTTTAAGTAGTTCTAAGTTCTAGGGGACTGATGACCTCAGACGTTAAGTCCCATAGTTCTCAGAGCCATTTGAACCATTTTCATTGCACTACTCACACTAGCCATCTTCATATGTAGCTGATTCAGAAACAGCTTATCACGAACCGACTCTGCTATACTCTTTTGAGTATCGTAACGGATTGGATACGACGGATAACAATTCAGGTGCACAACTGCACGACATAAAGAGGAAGCGCACCATAGGAAGAGTGAACATGACGCACTTCCTAGCGGAAGTTGAGAAGTTGTCACACACTGCGAACTCGCGGTTTGTAATTACTATTAGGAAAGACTACAAGATGTGACTGCCCCAAGGTCCCTGTCTCTCCCGCCTCATTTACATCTTATACACTGCTGATATGCCCAAACCACCTCTTCCCATCCATCTTCTTCAGTATGCTGAGGACACCGCCTTCCACCCAACCTATCGTACGCTCCAAAAATTCCAACGACCCCTTCAAATCCACATCAGCCAGTTTACCTCCTGGTGTAATCAATGGCTCCTTAAGATTAACCCCTCCAAAACCAGGCAATAATTATAGGCATACTACCCATACCTACCATCTCCATAACTTCTACCTCACCACTTATGACCGTCCCATCCAGCTAACTAACACACTAAAATAGCTCGAACTAACCTTCGACCGGCAACTAACGTGGAAGCCTCACCTACTAACAAACTAACAGAAAACCCACAATAGACTACAACTACTAACAGGCCAACCCGTGGACTATACACCTCCACTGTCCTTAAAACACGTAGAAATCCCTAATCCGCCCAATCTTTTGCTATGCATATGTTGCTTGGATTCCGCCACTCCAAAATTCTGTAGCCCCCCCCGATTCCCGAACACCATGCACTCTGCGTAGCTTTCTGCATCCGTTTGCCCTCCACCAGCAGGATCCTTTACGAATTCATCACACTCACGCCTAGTCCGCAGCTCGTGGTCCTTCCCGAACACGGGGTCCCGGGTTCGATTCCCGGTGGGGTCATCGATTTTCACATACCTCGAGATGACTGGGTGGTTGTGTTGTCCTCGTCATTTAATCCTCATTCATGAAAGCGGCGAGATTGGGCTGATCAAAGGTTGGGAATTTGTAAGGGCGCTGATAACCGCGCAGTTGAGCGCCCCTCAAACCAAACTAAACATCACATTCCCGCCTATCCTCACTCACATTGAACACCTCCTAACAATCTACACCATCCGCAAACTCGACTCAAGTAATCCTACCGTTTCCCCTCTACTTTCCAATCCGCATACAATGCCGCGCCTTTACCAACGAATTCCACCAACCTTCCACTTACACACATTCCACGTGTTCTCCCAAAGGAAACTTCAACCATCGTCCCCTCTCAGATAGTGAACTCCACCCCCACAGTTACCCATCCTACCAGCTATAGGTCCACCCCATGCAATTCATTTCATCAGGCCTTCCCCCCCAGATATCCTTACCCTCTTTTTCCCCTTCTGTCCTTGTGTCCTCATCCTGCCTTTCCCAGCAACTACTGGTGTCACCGATTCCCCCATCTACTCCACCCCTCTTCTGTCACAACATCCACATCCACCCCATCGCTGCAATGCACACGTCCTCCATCTTTATATCACCACATTCCTGCTATATCCACCGACCAACATTTTCGCCTTCAAAAACTGGCTCCCTATCCTGGGGCAGGTCCTTTCAGTTACTAGTGACAGGAAAGTGCTTCTTTTATATATCAGTGTTTCGGCAACATGTTTTGAATGTTCTTAACTGTCTGCTTATTGTATCTTGTTTTATCTTTTATTATTACTGTTTTTAACTACTAGTGCAAAAAGTCAACCATGGCATATTTCAAAATTTCAATTTTATTTTTCACTTAAAAAAAAATGTTGTTTCCGCTATCTGCTTCTTGTTTTTTCATCTACTGTACTATCTTAATTGTCCATTCGCTGAAAAGCAGGTTACCTGTACCGCTGACACCCCTTTCCCTCACGCATATGGGAAGCTGGATGGGTGTGTGATGAAATAACAGTAGAGGAAAGGAAACTGCAAGATGTTTTGGATTGGCTCTGGACTGTACGGCTGGTCCCGGCGGAGGTTAGAGTCCTCCCTCGGACATGTGCGTGTGTGTTTGTCCTTAGGATAATTTAGGTTAAGTAGCGTGTAAGCTTAGGGACTGATGACCTTAGCAGTCAAGTCCCATAACATTTCACACACATTTGAACATTTTTATTTATTTATTTATTTATTTTACTGTCTCATCAACTAGATGAGGAAATCCTTGAGCTGTTAGGCGATGATTAATATAAAGTAGACTTTGGAAAACGTGAAGACTAAGTATGTATACGCCCCGAAACCCGCTATTTCTCGAATGTCGCTCGAATTAGGGGAACTGATAGCGTAATAGCATAATCTGCAGCAACATTTCCGGTACTCCCCCCCCCCCCCCGGTGGGACAATCAGCAAACTTCAATAAGACTTCCACCATTAAAACTTGAGCCCTTTTCAGTGATGTGGAAACATGGGCGTGGTCGACACGAAGCCATCAGTATCCACCGTCAACAACCATATAAATTTCTTCGTCTTGTCTTTCGGAAGAGCCTAAGCATTTGGTAGAAGATACTGCGGTGACGGCTACGACGTACGCAGAGAAAACAGTATCCTTCAAACTGGGTTATGACTACAAGGAGCAAGGATAGGATAATTCACGCCCACCTAGATTACATAGAAACCACAAAAACCATTCAGTTTGCCACTCCAGAGGAACTCAATTCGACATTCATTGAATGCCAGCGACGTACGAGTAATTCAAGTTCTCCAGGCTCCTGGAGAAGACGTGAACGGACACTGCCGAGTCCTCGCACAAAAAATTCTCCGTGCTTTTCCGAATGACATTTTCGGTCACTGGATAATTCACACCAGGCGTATGGGAGTATCAGAAGGGGATATTTTACAGCTGGCGGTGTTTCTGAGAGAGGAAGTGGACGAGGCGCCTACCACGCAGAAGATACGTGGTGATATCTCCACCACATCCCTCCACGGCTGCTGCTCTCTAAGTCCATGCAAAATCTAAAAGACCAACTGAGAAAAGTACTACAATACATTCTGCGTCTTTCGTGAATTTCGCGATCACTGAACGCAGGACTGTAAATAGATGGTAAGTGTCAGTGATCGAACAGATAAAATGAAACGAGCAAACACATGTTCTTTTTATTTTCTCCTTCAACGTGGACATATAATTTCAGACTGCTGAAAGAAGGAAAAGACTGGGCGTGCTGTGGTGAGGGAAAGATTACTAAGACTCCTGCGATTCAGGTATACATTACTTCCGTGGGAAAAATGTGTGTGTATGAAGGAAGTCAATCCAGCTTCATAGCAAAATCGATGACTGACAGTTTGAAGCTACAGACTGTTGATAAACGATAGTTAATTGTTTGTTCATTTAAATCGAAGACTAGACGCTCATGCCACTGCAGATGTGGTCGGTTTAATGTGAAGGGACTTCGGAAGAATTCTGTGTCACTCACTGCCTTTGAAAGTCTTCATGTGATTTCACACCAGCCACCTGTCCCACAAAATGTAAAGAGTTTATCATACGCGCATAAGATTACGCAGGCAGGTCCAAAAACCGATTCAATGGAAGATATTCCCGTGGCGATTCTCATAGAAGGCGATTTTTATTGAAGAATAGTGAAGGACAGTTCACCAATACGCGTCTCTGAATCTTTAGTGTTAATTCTTTCCATATTTGGCAGCATACTTGGCAACAAGTCAGGAGCCTGTGTACATGCAACTGTGCTAAATTTTCTGCATTGTGACATCTCCTCTGCTGTCGATTCCAAAGTTTTGGGACTTTGACACTATAAGGATTACTGCCAATTAAGATCGACCCGTGAGTAACAAGGACATGAGCCTTCTTGTTAAGAGCATTTTTCTGTAATAAGGATAGATGTGCAATGGTTTCATTCCCCAAAAGACAGGATAAAACCCTTCCGATTAACAGACTGTAGACTGTAGAGAACCACCTGAGGGCAAGATTTCAACTTCAAGAAGCCTTTAAGCAAATGTACCACGACTTAATAGTAGACTGCGTTACAAAAGGTCAAGCAGATGTCTCTCCCTCTCTCAGGGAACGTACTGTTTTATCTCATTCATCGCGCAGTGAGGACTGAACGATAAACTAGAGGTAGGACAGGTATTATACTGCGATTCATGCTATATTCCATCGCTACTATCACAGACATAATATAAGCGTTCCTTCAACCGTTCTTTATTGAAGATGACAAAGACTTGACCAGATTCTTGTAGCCGGCCGGAGTGGCCGTGCGGTTCTAGGCGCTACAGTCTGGAGCCGAGCGACCGCTACGGTCGCAGTTTCGAATCCTGCCTCGGGCATGGATGTGTGTGATGTCCTTTGGTTAGGTAGGTTTAACTAGTTCTAAGTTCTAGGCGATTGATGACCTCAGAAGTTAAGTCGCATAGTGCTCAGAGCCATTAGAACCATTTGAGATTCTTGTAGTTCAGATCAAAACGGCTTCACCAGGGCTCTCTTCGGCTTGACCTGCAGTCCATTTCTATTTTCTGCAAGTTTAACAGAACACGCCGAAAAGTGTATGACATCAATCCCCACCGTGGCGATTCTTATAAACAGGTATACATATAAAGGCTACTTTGCGATCGCAGTAGTAAGTGATAATTTGATGATCACCATGTACTTTTAACTTACAGCACTAATAAAATTGATCAGCCTCCCATTAAATTAATGGGCTACCACAACTTCAAACAACTTAAAGCTATTTGGAAAGCCGAAGGGTGACAAACTCACTCACACGCTCAGGTTTTAAGTGTACATTGGATAATGGACGGCCCCAGCGAAGTCACCAGAAGTCATCAGAAGAGGTTGCCACCAAACGACAGCTCCTGCAATACACGGGTATCCTTTGTGATCCACTCGGACTTTTCTCCCCTGTCTCTCTTGTTATTCCAGGATATATGGTGCAGAGGAATCGACTTCAATGTACCATAGGATCTTGGAGCACGATGGCGCAGTTGGATATCTAGCTTACCGTCATTGTCAAAGGCACGTGTCCGCAGATGGCTATCCACAGCTAATTGAGGAGACACTCAGGTGCATGTTTTCTGCGTGTGGAGCAGATCTTTCCGCGCGTGCAGTCTTAGAGAATAACGTCCTAACTCATTGAGTCTGTAGCAAGAATAGACTTATTGCTATCAAGAAGGTGACCCTACTATGACTGGAACTTTTAGAGGCATTAGTAGGAACCCGGCTACTTTTTTACTTCTTCCGCGCAACAAAATTTAAAATCGCCTATGTGATATTGTGGCTGGAAGCTACAGTCACACGAATCACTCTAAGTTGGATTCGCAGCGATCCAAATAGATGGAATACTTCAGTTTGTGAATATGTAATGGAAATACAAACTACACGACTCCCACGCAGTGGAGACATTGTTCAGGACAAGACAACGCAGCTGATCATCTTTCAAGAGGACTCCTCGGAGATCAAATACATCCCCCGGAAATTTGGTGACATGTACACCTGAGTGCTGGACATACTTCGGCAGTGAACCGACTATCTTCAAAGGAGAAGTCGAAGGAAAACCATAGATAAGTTCTGTCGATGTCTATACAGACCGGCCTCACGAACCCATCTAAATTCAGCTCATACTGGAGGCTCATTCGTACTACAGCATGGACACTCCGTTCTCTATCTAACATTCGTCAGAAAGAGAAGTCTTCAGAGGCGGTTACAGCCTCCGAACTACACTCCTGGAAATTGAAATAAGAACACCGTGACTTCATTGTCCCAGGAAGGGGAAACTTTATTGACACATTCCTGGGGTCAGATACATCACATGATCACACTGACAGAACCACAGGCACATAGACACAGGCAACAGAGCATGCACAATGTCGGCACTAGTACAGTGTATATCCACCTTTCGCAGCAATGCAGGCTGCTATTCTCCCATGGAGACGATCGTAGAGATGCTGGATGTAGTCCTGTGGAACGGCTTGCCATGCCATTTCCACCTGGCGCCTCAGTTGGACCAGCGTTCGTGCTGGACGTGCAGACCGCGTGAGACGACGCTTCATCCAGTCCCAAACATGCTCAATGGGGGACAGATCCGGAGATCTTGCTGGCCAGGGTAGTTGACTTACACCTTCTAGAGCACGTTGGGTGGCACGGGATACATGCGGACGTGCATTGTCCTGTTGGAACAGCAAGTTCCCTTGCCGGTCTAGGAATGGTAGAACGATGGGTTCGATGACGGTTTGGATGTACCGTGCACTATTCAGTGTCCCCTCGACGATCACCAGTGGTGTACGGCCAGTGTAGGAGATCGCTTCCCACACCATGATGCCGGGTGTTGGCCCTGTGTGCCTCGGTCGTATGCAGTCCTGATTGTGGCGCTCACCTGCACGCCGACAAACACGCATACGATCATCATTGGCACCAAGGCAGAAGCGACTCTCATCGCTGAAGACGACACGTCTCCATTCGTCCCTCCATTCACGCCTGTCGCGACACCACTGGAGGCGGGCTGCACGATGTTGGGGCGTGAGCGGAAGACGGCCTAACGGTGTGCGGGACCGTAGCCCAGCTTCATGGAGACGGTTGCGAATGGTCCTCGCCGATACCCCAGGAGCAACAGTGTCCCTAATTTGCTGGGAAGTGGCGGTGCGGTCCCCTACGGCACTGCGTAGGATCCTACGGTCTTGGCGTGCATCCGTGCGTCGCTGCGGTCCGGTCCCAGGTCGACGGGCACGTGCACCTTCCGCCGACCACTGGCGACAACATCGATGTACTGTGGAGACCTCACGCCCCACGTGTTGAGCAATTCGGCGGTACGTCCACCCGGCCTCCCGCATGCCCACTATACGCCCTCGCTCAAAGTCCGTCAACTGCACATACGGTTCACGTCCACGCTGTCGCGGCATGCTACCAGTGTTAAAGACTGCGATGGAGCTCCGTATGCCACGGCAAACTGGCTGACACTGACGGCGGCGGTGCACAAATGCTGCGCAGCTAGCGCCATTCGACGGCCAACACCGCGGTTCCTGGTGTGTCCGCTGTGCCGTGCGTGTGATCATTGCTTGTACAGCCCTCTCGCAGTGTCCGGAGCAAGTATGGTGGGTCTGACACACCGGTGTCAATGTGTTCTTTTTTCCATTTCCAGGAGTGTAATAAGTTGCCAGAACGTACTGGATACGGGCACTTCAGAGAGAATCTTACGCCGGAGAACTACATGAGCTTCAAAATAACGTAACACTGCCAAAAGAGTCAAGGATGGCACGGTACAACCCTTTCATGGAAGACGAACTTATACGCCTACGAGGTTGGCTGCAGAGCACTACCCTCGACAGGGAGCAAAACCATCCGGTGATCCTTGGCGGTTCCCACCGTTTCGCACAATAGGTTATTCGAGAGACACTCATCGGACTCCGTTACTAGGCGTTCGTTCTGTAGTGCCCGAACTCCGAACAGAACTTTGGACCTCAGAGTTCCTCAGGCAGTCAGAAGAATTCTACACTTTTACTTTGCGTGTATGATCCTGAAGAATTCACAAGGGCAACAAATTGAAGCACAGCTGTCATTTGAACGAGTTACGCCTTCTATATCATTCGCTGTTATGGGGACCTACTTTGCCGGAAATTTAAGTCATTAAAATGGTAAGATAAATGCGCAAGTCCATATCGCTCTTTTCACACATGCTACCACGCCAGGAGTGCAGCTCGAAGTCTGTACAGACTTGTCAACATATAAATTTCTCATGACACTCCAGAGACTCGCCAAAAAAAGTGGACTATCCTGTACGGTTTTCATAGACAACACGAAAACATCCCACTCCACAGACGTGGAACTAGCACAACCTTGGAAAACGTTAATCACCATGAATACCTACCAATTCCTTGCCCACCACGGTATTACATGGAAATTCATTACCCCAAGACCGTCTTGGTGGGGAGGATGGTGGGGGACGCTATAGAGTTGCCTGCGGTGAGTATTCAGTCTCGCATGGCCCTGTGAGGAACAGATTTGATTTGTATTGAAGCCGCTGTGAACTCAAGGCCTATCACACAAGCAACCGATGTAGATGGATTGACCACGACCCATTTTCTGACTGGAGAGAAATTCGTAATAAATCCACCAGGACTAGAGTCTACTTGTAACACAAACCTCGCAAAAGAATTCGGCTGATACAGCAACTCTCCGACGTCTTTTGGAAGAATGCCTGTAGAGACTGAGGAACTTCCATGAAGTTGTCCACCGGGACGACTCATCAAATTCCGCCCCAGAGACGTCGTTTTGGTACAGGAGGATATGCGCCCATAGACACAAGTGGGAGAAGACCAGATTATATAGAGCACTACCAGGGACTGATGGAAAGATAAAAACAACAATACTCCGCACGCCAGATGTCATACGATCTGTCGTCATGTGCAGCTGATAGTGCCTTTAGAGGTAGACCAGTGGGTGGAGTAGTTTACCGAGGAAGAACGTTGCTTTGAACATCATTTCCGAATTTTGTTCAGAGAATTTTTAGCCACAATCATCACAAATCTTTCTGTCCTTCCTACAGAATCTAAGACAGCGTTAAGTCAACGATAAGAAACAGCACTTATTTTAACTCGGCAAACGCTCCTTAGTCAACGAAAGAAGTGAAATGTTTGCTCTTACTGAGCCTCTTCTCGTTAAGGAAGAGCAACGACCGCAGATAACAATCGGAGCCAGATAACAACATATTAGCGATCACACCATCGTGTAACGCGATAATATTTCAGTTGTCACGGTGACAACGCGAGTTCGTCCTATTATAATCACGTACAGTTCTTTTACTCTTTGACAGATGCACACGCATATCAAGCCCACGGAAATGCAAACAGATGGCGGCGTCTTAGAACAGCGAAGCGACTCCGACTGCGTTTCTTCAATCAGGTATAAGTGTTTCATGAGGCAGCAAAACTCTCGCTAGCAGGTTAGGGTCTAGTGAAGCAGGGGATACGACCCGGCGGTTTTGACCAATGACGTCATACATTAGTCACAGATAGTAATGTCTTCACTTCGAGGCATAGATAGTAAAACAGTTCTGTGTTCTGGGTAAGCGCTATCATTGTACACTTAAATAATTGAATGTGAATCTAAAAGCGATCGGGTAGTATTCCTTAAATTATTCATCGTGTGATATAATTAAATTAATTGGTTGTTTCTTATTCAAACGCTAATTAATTTTATTCGTAATGATATCGAGGTAATTTGGAGCATTAGTTTTTTATTGTAGAACAATTTTTGGTGTCTTATTTTCGTTTATAGGAATGGATTTGTCTGTTGCAATGATTCTTGACTATTTTAAGAGAAGCTATGGGCGAAGACATGTTGACCACAATTTGTTTCTTGCAAATGTGTGATCTTATTGCTGAATACGTCTGATGTCGTAAGTGCGGCGAACACATGCGCCTCACCAGTGTATCAAGTCGCCGTACTCACGACTTTTTGTATGGAGGTGCAGCGGAGACCGGTTGTGGCGATCTATTAGAAGTGGTACGTGGTTCGAGAAATCTCAGCTCGCCCTGAGGGACATAATGAAAATCACTTACTGTTGGTGTTTAAGATATCCTGTGTGGCTCTGTGTGCATAAATGTCTTGTGAGTAAGCGTACGGTAGTGGACTGGTTCTCGTTTTGTAGGGAAGTTTGTGGGGAATATATGAAATACAGGGGGCCGTTGGGGGAGGCCGGGTGTTATGGTCGAAATTGATGAGTCGCATTTTGGGAAAAGGAAGTACAACAGGGGGGAACCTCCGGTGGGATTACGGGTGTGGGGAGCAGTAGTTTCAGGTCAGCATTGTGACGATGTAGTGTTCAGATTAGTACCAAATAGAAGTAAGGAAGTTTTGGTTAGGTTAATTGAAGATCAGGTTGCAGAGGGTCCTATTGTTATTTCAGACGGGTTTTCTTCATATAGTGATTTAGGGGATAGGTGTTATCAACATCTTGTAGTAAACCACAACATTGAATTTAGATCATTATCCACAGGCGCCTGCATTAACAGTATAGAGGGGTACTGGTCAGCAGTGAAATCTCTTATAGGGAAAAGGAAACGTCAGATTTCGGCACTTCAAAGCCACCTAGATGAGTACTCGTGGAGACAAAGTATTCCGCGGACATATTGCCGTTTAAATGTTTTATTAAACATGTTCACAAAATGTACCGTCCCAAACATCTCAGCTAATTTCACAGTGGAGTGGGGGGGGGGGGGGTTGGTGAATGAGTGTGTTTGTGTGTGTATGTGTGTGGGAGAGGGAGAGGGAGAGAGAGAGGTTGGTTTCGTAATGTTGTGTTTGTTGTGAGTGTGGGTATATGATTTTCGTTACTGTCTGTCTAGGCGAGCTTCGGTTATTCCTCGATATTTCCGTGTGGTAAGTTCACTTTTCCATTTGCTTCTTTCACTGTATTTCACTATTTTCACATATTTCACTGTTTATTCCAACAATATGTGTACTTTCGTGTTATGAAGTACGTAATAGAAATTTCTCAGCTGTCGATCTTCTTACGTTTCCCAGCACTAGTATCAGTACGGCATTTTCGAATGTGTACTTGCTATATTAAAGGCGAAACGCCCGACACAATTAAAATTTGTATCCCGTCCTTCACTTCGCCTTTACACTGACACTATATATGTCAATTGGCGAGCAAGATACAAATGTTTCGTATAGCTATATAGCTTAAGTAACGAATTGGATACTATTAGCGTCCAAGGCAACAAAAAAACTGTTCCCCATAGTGAAGTACGGGATACAAATTGTACATGTGTCGTTTTCCTGTCTCCGTGTAGTTCAATTGAGGTACAGGTTGCAAATGTAACGTACGTCTACTTCCAACTTTTCGTTACCGGTGTACATATATAGAGGTCAACGGAAGTCTAGTATACATATATCACATACGTAGGCCCTTCTGTCATCAGTAGTACGGATATGTACGTAAGAAAAGACTGTTAGTAATAGCGGAGGCGAAATAAACAACACATCTACAGTTTGTATCCCGTGTTCCATTTAGAATTTACTGAAGCGGAGGTTACATCGTTTAAGTGAAGAACAGGACAGTAATGCTAGTGAAAACGAAGAGATCGACTTACGACAAACTCTTATTCCGTACTGTACTTAAGCAACACAGTTCGAATGAGCTTTTAATTTGTATCCGGTGTTTCATTTACGGTTTAGTGAAGCAGAGGATACATAGTTCAAGTGAACAACAGGACAGCAGTGCTAGCTAAAACTAAGAAATCGACGTACGCTAAACTTGTATCCCGGACTGCACTTAAGCAATACAGTTCGAAAGAGTTTCGAGATACAACTGACATACATGTAACGTGATTTATTCTTTGCTAGTAATATATTTCATTCATTTCTTTCCATTGTATTTTGCTGAGAAACACTAAGATACAAACACGCGATATCGTTAACGTTAAAATACTACTGGCCCTTATATATGTGAAGTACAGTTTTTCTCTCTTGCATTCCTTTGTTTCTGAACATTCTTCACAGCTCTTTCATCTTTGTAATACGTGCTCTCTGGCCAATTCTGACGTCATTGGTCAAAGTCGATGGGCTGTATCTCCTGCTAAACTAGACCTGCAGATTACATCACTTGACAAAAAAAGTTAAACACCTAGAAAATGAGGAGGAAACGAAATGAAACTTCACGGCTTGAGAAGGTATGTGATGTTATTTCACTGATTATAAAACCTAGTCAGATTTGCTAAGAAATTGGCAATATGAGCTCACTTATCAGTATGAAGTTGCAACCCCCCTGGCTTAATTAAAATAAAATGCAAATAATTTTAATTTTTTGTAGCTGCCTGTTCGATTACGAAGTCTCGTAAACGGTTGGCCCTGACTAGTATTATTACGCAATCTGACTGCATGAAACAACAACAAAGACTGAAATGGAAATTTTCATTAACACAATTAATTAATTAAGTCCCCAGCAACTATAAAACCTACGAAACCAAAGCACAAGTACAACTGTTCTGTGCGTGGAAGTATGACTCAACGTACGCATCTGGCACGGTTCTTCTTCAACAACACAAGAAATTTTAAATATCGTTTATACTGAATTAATTAAAGGAAATAGAAATACCATAATTACTCAAGAGAACCAGAATTACACTCTAATCCCAGAACACAAGCCAGATGCTTTGTTGACTGAACCTGTAATGAAGCATTATTTACGACATTAAATAATGAAAAAATAAATCAAGTTTCGTTACCTTCATGTATTGACCAAAATCACTCTAATCATTACAATATATCTCCAGACCGACTCGCTATTACCACATCTCAACAAGAACTTTTCAGTATCACATCTCAGCAAGCACTCCCTACTAGCACATCTCAACAAACACTCTCTGCTACGAGTTCTTAACAAGCACTGACTACCACGAGCTCTCCCCAAGCACTGACTACTACGAGTTCTCAATAATCACTGCCAGTGGAGGCGGCGGAACAATACTCTCTAGCGCGATCTCTGGCGCTGTGGCTCAGTGTAGCCACCTTTCATATGCCCTTCCTCCACAGGCTAGAATTTGATGGTATTTTTGCCAGCATTGGTGGTGAAAATACCACCAAATTCGTCAAAAAAATACAGACAAAATAAAAGATAATATTAATACGTAAATATCACATACTAGATAAAATTTTGGCTTTGCACTGACCTTTCAATAACCTAATATATAAAATACAGTAAGCAATACAAATTCCTTCATACATGTAACTTTACATAACAGTTTACACAAGTATTATGTGGTTAAACAGTTCAATCAATAACGTCAGCAATGACGAATATGTGCAGGTAAGAGTCTCATAACTTTTCACAAACAGTAATACACAAAAAAATCAGTTTATACAAATATTCACATAAACGCTTTCCATAGCTCAAGAATAAGCAGTTGACAGTTCCAGCAGTAGCACCCAGCAATGGTCAACAGGTGCAAAAACCAACAAGTGACATTTTTTCAGTAGAAACAGTCCATCAGTGTCACCCAGTAATGTTGAATAGGTGCAGACACCAACAAGTAACACCATTTCAGTATAAGCAGTTCCATTAGTGGCACCAGCAATGTTGAACAGGTGCAGATATCAACAGGTGACATCTTTTCAGTAGAAGCAGTCCATCAGTGGCACCCAGCAATGTTGAGCAGGTGTCGACACCAACAAGTGACATCATTTCGGTAGAAGCAGTCCATCAGTGGCACCCAGTAATGTTGAATAGGTGCAGACACCAACAAGTAACACCATTTCAGTATAAGCAGTTCCATTAGTGGCACCAGCAATGTCGAACAGGTGCAGACACCAACAAGTAACACCATTTCAGTATAAGCAGTTCCATTAGTGGCACCAGCAATGTTGAGCAGGTGCACACAGCAACAGGTGACATCTTTTCAGTAGAAGCAGTTCCATTAGTGGCACCAGCAATGTTGAAGGTGCTGACCGCAGTCCATAAAATTCACTATCACTAATCACACTGTTCATCAGCAGAAATTAAACATGTCCTAGTGGCACCAATCATGTAGAAAAAGTGCGAATAACAGTCCATACTATTCCCTATCACTAATTAGACAGTTCATCATACAAATAATAATAAACACACAAATGATATCAGATAATTGTCATATTAACTATTACAAAACACAAATAGCAGTAAACCTATAATATTTATGGGTGTCAGTGCAAGCCACAACAAACAAGTAAAATAATATTTAGGAGATAGGTTGGGATCACTTCTCTGGGATTATAAAAGGAAAACACACAAAACACACTCACTCATCTTTCATCCACATTTAGTGCTACTGTGTAATTGAATAGTGTTAACCGTGTAAATGCAATTCTGTCAAAATTTTATGTTCATCATGTGTATCAAGTAGTAGTGGCAGCAATGTATAACAGTCAATAATAGTTAGTCAACGTCATAGTCATCATGTCAAGACCAATGTTTGCCAAGCCAGATCAAAATGTACGGTTGCTGAACAACTGTCAGTGAGCCAAGATATGCAATTACTTCCTCTCTTCAAAAAAAAGTATATACTGCTTAGTGATTTGACAAAGTGTGTGTGTAGACAATCCTCTTTCTACTTGAGTGTTCTAGCTTGACATCTTCATCCTCCTTGTTCCATATAGACCAACCAAAAAAAAATATGCTCCTCACTTACTTCACCTCTTATCCACCAAAACTCCAATAAGCATCAGCATCACATAATCTCAATACTTCACTAATACCTCTTCAATACGTCGATACATATAAACCTTATCATCAATATCATTTACCTTACCTCTTGTCCACGAAAACTCCAATCATCATCACTTAATCTTAATACTTCAATAATACCTCTTCACTACGTCGATATATATAAACCTCAGCACCAATATCATTTCACTTCCATAACAACTCTTTCCTCTAGTCAGTCTCCTCGAACAAGTACAGACAAAATCCTAGTACAACTTCAATTCATCATCCCATACAATCCGAAGACACAGTGTCCACACACAACCTCTGTGTAATCCATCTGACCCAAATTTTCTACTCATTATAAATTATAAGATACATTTTGGTTCCTTGTCCATCATTAAATAAAAGAAATGCATACATGACCTCTAACAGACTTAGTTCGAATAACTCTCAGTAATTAAGTACGATTACGAAGTGTTAATGATCGTGATATTTCAGTGTTAATGGTCTAACCTAGTGTTGGTATGTCATGTCGTTAGCTTCCTTCTTATTAGCACAAATTTATACAGCTTCCATAAAACCTCCAGCTCATGTGACTTCTATGCAGTTTCTTGTACCAATGTCGTTCGTAGAATTATAGCAGTTCATTTTCTTATCTTAAAAATATAAGGCACTGAGCGTAAGCAAAACATGCAATAGCGAGTAAATATACCAGTAGAGAACAGAATATCAACAAGTGGATGCAGCACAATCCCTATAACGAGGCTCTGCCAAGCAAACAATCTATAATTAATACCATAGTGTGACCTAAGCTCCATGTCTGTACACTGTACATCAGCATTGCTACATACCAAATTAAAGAGTAGTTATGACAATAAAACAGAAATGTGTAAATATGCAAACCATACGCAAAGCAGCAAATATATATCTCAAACAATAAACAGGTCATTAGCATCATATCAGCATAAGCATATAAATGTTCATACGTAACCTTAATAAGTAAATATGAAGGCGCAAGCAGATAAATCACAAAGTATATCTTACATACATAACCACAGTCAGCACAATTAATCAGTTGTCAATTACAATTTAAATAAATAAGCACAGCAGGCACATAATAAAAAAAAATATGACATCAGTGAAAGAGCACAGCAGCCAAGCGATGCATAATATACGCAAGTAATAACACTGTTCATTAATAAAACATTGTCAAAATCAGTAAATGTAGGCAAGCACGTGGCTTCACAAGTAAATTCATAGAACATGAAATTTAGCACAAAGTATGAATCACGTAATCGCAAGCAGCAAATTACGTCTAAAGTACGTACCTAAGTGGAAATATGTTACCTGAAAATAAACTCAATTAATCGTTACCTTTTTGGTTTTTTTTTACTTCTTTTTATTCGAATTTACATTCTTCCTGAAATTTTCTCCATAGCAAGTCCTCTTAACGTCGGACACGCACAGAATTTACCTGAAGTTCTTAAATATTTTATACAACCGTATCCTGAAAAATACTGAACGTTAATAACATAATTCATCAAGTCACTATAGCTTTATACTGAATTTAATCCGAGAAATTAGACTGTGTATTTGTTTACGTCTGTCAGTGCATTCGCACTGAGCGCTCGATCAGCTGTAGACGCGTGACGTAGAAAGTGATAGTTTGCAGTCAACGACTGCCTTGTGCGGCGCGCAGACTTCACTGTTGCTTTGAGTATCTGCCGCCGCCGGAACACGGCGCGGTATCCTTGTATTCTCCGCATGTTTACGTATAACTGTTGGTTTCTCAAAAGTATGTCATTCCACAAAAATTTTAACGTTTGATATATGATGTATTCCCTTAGAGCGCCGAGATTTAAGAGTTTCTACTTCAACAGTGTTATCATGAATGATTTTGCGAACTCTATATGGACCGTTATAAAGCAGAAAAAATTTGCAACACAATCCCTTTCCTTTATGAGACAAACGATGAGACTTAATTAACACTTTTGACCAACTGACAAAATTTTTAAACGACCAGGACGTTTAGCTGATTTCTCTCTTTTTGCAGCCGCAGACGCAATATTTCGTAGAGCCAGGTTGACAACTTCAGAATGCCGCAGTTTCCGTGAAGGCGGAAAAGGAACGATTTCAGAAATGCAATTGGTTGGTACTTTGTTTTTTAATATCAATAGAGGCGGTAAAGAAGTTGAGTCATTAGGAAGTTCATTCAGAATGTTTTGAAAAATATGAAGATACTGATCCCAAGTTCTGTGATTCTGATGACAATAAAGACGACACAATTTATTAATTTCTTTCATCCATCTTTCTGAAGCGTTAGACTGAGGGTGAAAAAGTGAAATGAAAATTGGTTTAATCTTACGACGCCGTAGAGTACGAAGCCAAATTTTACAGCGAAACTGTGATCCATTAGCTGATATAACCTTATCAACATGACCCACTTCTTTAAGAAAATGTTTGATGAAAGTGTTAGATACTGAACGAGCTGTTGCTTTGCGTAAAGGTGTAAAACACACATATTTTGATGTTAATTCCACTGCTACGAAAATGTACGCAAAACCATTAGTAGAACGAACCACTGGACCGAACAAATCGACTGCAGCCATGTCCTTTAATTTCGCTGGAATGATAGGAAACAACGGTGCTCTGTGAGAAACAGTTGGCGGCTTAGCCTTTTGACATAATTTGCATTTGGCAAGAACAGATCGAATACGTTTTTCCATATTACTGAAGTAGCAATTTTCTCGCAATTTATGAAAGCATTTTCTGGGACCAAAGTGCGCATAACTGAAATGTGTGTACCAAATCATCCAATCTAACAAAGCGTCTAAGAAAATTACAGACACCAAGGAAACTACGAACAGCACGTTTTGTGGAAGGAACAGCATAATTACAAATAGCGTCTAGTTTCTCTGGATCAGGAAGAATACCTTCTGTAGAAATAATGTGACCGAGAAATTTCACCTGAGAACGACCAAATTCAGATTTTTCCAAGTTCACTGTCATGCCAACTCGTGCAAAAATACGTAATAATGAATCCAAAATTTTGTTATGCTCACTCCAAAATTGTTTAGCAATAAGAATATCGTCAACATATGAAGTAATATTGTCACGAAGATAAACAGGTAAGATTTCGTTTAAACTACGAATAAATGCTGCAGAAAATATAGTAAGTCCAAACGGTAATTTCCAAAGTCACTTTTGGGTAAAACAGTCAAATCCGGTTATTCTTTACCTATTGTCTAGATAGATGGATAGTAGAAGAGTTGTTTTTATAGATGCAAAGAATAGTGAAAGAGTAGGCAGCGGTGCAGAAAACTAAAAGGGAAATAGCACCACTACAGCTCGGGGCCCTGTGAACGCTACAGCACATATTCACTTAGTATAGTGAATCCCCTGAGGACCTTAATAGCTGCACATAAATTTCAGTTTGTGACTTAGTGGCAAATTTGGTGGGAGTGCATACATAAATTGATCTAACCATGCACATGGATGTATGTCATTCTTAGAATTGCGGTAGATCTTAAATTTCCGAACAGTCAAAAAGTGTTTATAGTCAAAGTTTTCGCCTCGTGGCGACAAAGACCTACCGCGTCTGTCCCAGTTTGAATGTCGATTATTGTCAAGTTCGCGCGCCTGGCGCTCTCTTGTTGCATCCCGTAAATGAAACAAATTACTTTCTTCAAACCCTTCTGCTATCTGTGATTCTAAATTTCTTCTACTGTCTTTTCCTATAATTTCGCCTTCGATTTGTTTGACTTGCTTTCGTAATGCTTCAACTTCCCTTTTAACACGTTCATTAAATTTTCCCTGATTTTCAACATGTTTATTTATGTTCTGGTACTCTTCGGTTTCTGCATATGGTAATGGAGCTGTGTCATCTGAATCTCTATCCCCATTTAAACTAAGATTTGTCAATTTATCTGAAATCTCCTCAACTCTTTCCGATAAGTCACCTATTTTTTCTTTCTGTTTATTTACGTCTTCCGTAAGTGTCGCGACTCGGGTTTCAGTATTGACACATTTGGTAGTTAACTGTTCATATTGCTGTGTTAGATTATTTATTCTGTCATTTGGTACGGATTCCTCGATTCTCTCAAATATTTCTTCCTTATCATGTGCACGTTGTAAATTTAACTCTGAAAATTTTTGTACTACCACGCGATCTCTTTCTTCCTGTTCTCTATCTTGTTCCCTTTGTCTAATCTCTACTGCAATTAATCTATTATTGTGAGAATTCAAAATCGGTTGTACTTCTTCTCTGATTTCTTTCTTTAACTCATCTTTCATATTTTTGAAACATGTCCCTATTTGTGAGTCTAACCGTGTTGTCAAAGTTCCCATCTCTGTTTTAAATTCAGATCGTAACTGTGATCCCATTGTTCCCATCTCAGTTTTAATTGTTCCTATCTCTGTTTTAATTGTTCCTATTTGTGAATCTAACCGAGATCCCAAATTTAATATTGCACCCATCAACTGCTCCATAATAGCCGGTTCGAAATTCTTTTCGCCCCTAACATTTCCCGCGAAACCAACTTCATTCGTCATAGCTGTAAAGCTATCTGTGTTCGATACTATTTCAGAATCTTCTATCGTTAATCTCGTATTCTGTGAATTTTCTGATTGAGAAAAATTTTGAAATGGTTCCGGACTATTTTCCCGACTTATTAAATTGTTTTCCACTTCATTATTCATGATACTGTTTTCCTCTGTTGGCGAGTTCGCCATGTTAACAATTTCGTCATTCTCACTATCCATTATTTTTACCTTTTTCATTGACCGCGTAATCATTTACAAAACATACAAAACTCGTCACTATATGAAAATTACACACAATGACACTTTATCTCCAACAATACCATTCACACGAAATGTTTCCCTCAAACACGATTAATCGAACAATTGAAATAATTGCACTAATTGTCAAACCCGTAGACAAGACAACAGAAATGAAATTTTGCAAAAAAAATACCATTAGAAGAATGACAATTACCAAATCTACACATGCAATATAGACTACAATTACTAAACTACAAATTACTACAACAATCCTACTGTCTACTATTTCTACAATCAGAAGAATTCCAAGGGACGATCCGAAGCAGCGGTCGCCACGTGCACGGGGGCTTAATTAAAATATGATGAAAATATTTTTAATTTTTTGATTTAGTAGCTGTCTGTTCGGTTACGAAGTCTCGTAAACGGTTGGCCCTGACTAGTATTATTACGCAATCTGACTGCATGAAACAACAACAAAGACTGAAATGGAAATTTTCATTAACACAATTAATTAATTAAGTCCCCAGCAACTATAAAACCTAAGAAACCAAAGCACAAGTATAACTGTTCTGTGTGTGGAAGTATGACTCAACGTACGCATCTGGCACGGTTCTTCTTCAACAACACAAGAAATTTTAAATATCGTTTATACTGAATTAATTAAAGGAAATAGAAATGCCATAATTACTCAAGAGAACCAGGACACAAGCCAGATGCTTTGTTGACTGAACCTGTAATGAAGCATTATTTACGACATTAAATAATGAAAAAATAAATCAAGTTTCGTTACCTTCATGTATTGACCAAAATCACTCTAATCATTACAATATATCTCCAGACCGACTCGCTATTACCACATCTCAACAAGAACTTTTCAGTATCACATCTCAGCAAGCACTCCCTACTAGCACATCTCAACAAACACTCTCTGCTACGAGTTCTTAACAAGCACTGACTACCACGAGCTCTCCCCAAGCACTGACTACTACGAGTTCTCAATAATCACTGCCAGTGGAGGCGGCGGAACAATACTCTCTAGCGCGATCTCTGGCGCTGTGGCTCAGTGTAGCCACCTTTCAATATACATGTTCTACCGCGGACAGACCGAGTATCTTGCTGGCCACGAGACCACTTGAACATCAGAGTTCGTAGAGGCACATGCAATGCGGGGTCGAGCATTGTTCTTCTGAAAAATGGCACCACGATACTGCGCATGACAGGTAAGACATGAGGACGCAAGATGTGCTTGACGTACAATTTTGTCATCAGAGTGCCCTCAATCACTACCTGTTGTGATCTGAACTCATACCCGATGGTTCTCCCTGCCATAACCTCTGGAGTATCACCGCTGTGCCTTACTAAAACAATGGAAGAATGGGTCTTCTCCCCTGGTTGCTGCTTTACTGGCCTACAATTATTATACGAAGTAGCGCAGAAACGCGATTAGTCACTGAACATAACGGGACGCAATTCATTAGCAGTCCATGATACCCGGATATGGCACCGCTCCAAATGCGGCCTTTTGTGTTGTTGTGTTACCTGCAGCCTAAGCACGGGATGGTAATTCCTTAGTTCGGCTGCTGTTAGTCTCCAACCAATGGTGAACTATAGCACAGAAACTTGCAGGGAGCCCACTACCTCTTCTCGAATGGCATGCGGAGATGTGAAGAGGTTACGATACGATTGGTGCACAATATGGCGATCCTCCGTTGCGATGGTCAGAAGTGGTCGACTGAACCTTGACGACAAGTGAGCCTCCCCCCATGTTCCATGCAGTCCAGCTTCGTGTGTTTGTCACATCTGAATGCCACGAAAACCTGGATAATGCACGAATCGACCAGCCGGCCAAACAGGTGCTAAACATCTGACGTCGTTCACGCTCATTATGTACCTACCAGACGTGGTAACAATACTGAACACGAACGACACTCATGCATTCTTGTGGCCGTTGTACCTGTCACAGAGAACTGCAACTCAAATCATTCATGACTGGTATATATGAAGTTACACTGATATCCGACCATGTCTTGTGGCGTATTGTATAGCGGTGATAACTCGTATTTAAAGTTACTCCATATTTTACTATTGTTTGTGGATGATTATTAATAAGTGGAGCTTCATACATGGGCTGAATGCGAAAGTGCCGCATGATTAAAACAACCTCTCGAAGTCCCCCTTAGAGCTTCTCATAAGCTGCTTAATAGGGTGGACTTCTCAGAGGTATTCACACAATTGAAGGAGTTCTAAAGGGTAAGTGGATGTAAAAGCACTGTACACGAAGGCATGGCCACTACAGATGTTACAGACATCAAATGGGATTCGTCGTACTGAAAGACAATTCATGTATGGTAATGCAGCAAATGAATTAGGCTCGACCTAGAAAGAGTACATTTAAATAGGAAACCACAAGGGTCAAATGTGTATTATATCAACCGGACGAGATGTTCAGCCTGCCGCCCAGATACAATAGATGCTTGACTCTGGGGCCGACAAGCAGCTGTGCGCTTTAGAGTTGCAGACTGAGCAATGCCTCAGGGATTCCCCCTGTTCTCAGTCGTGTGTCCGGACAGTTATCGGACTGGTTGCTGTCAGGCAGCAGTGAAAACAGACGTTTGCAGACGTAAAGGCAATTAAAGACGACAGAAATGATAGCTGGACTCGTCTTCAGGAGACAGGATATCAGTAGTAACCGGTCGAGACGCGAAGTGCCAAGCGAGGCAATGGAATACCTTTCTTGGAGGATTTGTGTGGCCTTACTGCTGTGCAGCTTGGGCGGTCGAAAATGTTGCAGAATGGTTTGACTGGCCAGTAAAAGCACGTGAGTTGGCCAATCGGGTGCATGGTCACCCTCTGCAGAACACTTGGAAAGAGATCGTCCTGGTTTGGGTACTTGAATTCGGTAGTAGACGTCACGTGGAGACGCCATAGTACAGGCAGCAATGATGACAACTGTGAGACTTGGACTGTGAGTGTCACTACTGCTGATCCCAGACATCCAGTTCTGGCCGCTGTTCTAACAAGGAAAAATTACCATCTTGACCTCATATTTTAAGGAGAAGAAAAGCACGCTTGCAAGATATCAGCCGCAGCAATCGAGCCCGAGTGAAACTTTGGATCATCATTCTGATGCTACGTAGTTACGACCTTCTTAAAGTACAGATTTAGAAAATGCACGTGCACCAGTTGTGACACGCTCCACCTCACTGCAGCTGTCTAATACCCGAACGTGAAGTACAGCACAGAGAAGGGAGTAAGAGCTGTGTGAAGTACAATTTTAACATCGGTAACATGCGTCGTTCACTGTGTCAGAGTGCGTCGTTCCTGACCAGTAGTTGGTGCCTGAGGTTTCTTTGCATTTGTCAATCGTGGCATAAAAGTGTTGACAGCAGTGTAAAGGAATAAGTGAGTCACTAAACGAGTAGAGCTATTTAATTATTAATTATTAACATTGCTGTTGTTAAAGTGATGCACAGTTCTTCAAAGTGACTGGAATAAAACAGAAAATCATCAGTTACATTTCATAGCAATTCTTCACATGCCTAGGGTTGTTCACACATGAAAGCACGAAGCAGCTTTATGAGCCGAAATGAAGGAACCGTGGAATACAGACCAAAAAATATACTGCTGAATGAGAGGGAGAAGTGCGATTTACCAAGAAACCACAACATTTCACAGAAGGACCAACAATACTTAGTATCTGCGCGTTTAAAAATATTGTGCAGCTATTGGAAAAACTTTTATTTCCATTCACACAATTGTATAAACAACTTTATTACCGAACTGCTACACAAGGTCCTAACGAGATATAGAAAATTAAAAGCTGAGTTGATTGCTAATAAGGTTTGTTCACAAAATAATAACTCTGATTTCGATGGAGTTTGCCATTTGCTTTACAAATTACATTGATAAAATCAAAGTTCTGCTCTTGCAAACGCGAACAGTAAAAATTAAATTTATATGAGTGCTAGCCTACAGTCACATTACAAATAAGAGCAATCCTGTCTCATGACTATGACAAGTTGATTATTCTGCCTGTAGACATAAACACCACTGTAAACATTTGTATGTATGGGAGCAATGGCTATCCAGAAAGTGGCCGGTAGTCGCCTGACACACGGGAATTAAACTCATTGCGTTTAAAGTTCGGGAATACTGCGTAATTGTCCACTATCAGTGAAATCTAATGAACACATACGGCTGTAATCGCATCCGTTCTTCCAGAGATATGAGACGGACTCACGATTCACACAATGACGTCAACAGTACAGCCGCTCTTCCTGTGACTTACGTAATTCTCCAGAACACCGCTTGTGAGGTACACCTGGAAATAGTACAAAAATAGGTCACAAAGGGCTATAATAATCAGGGGATACAGACACACTGTTTTATGAGCGAAATATTATTAATTTAGACAACATTCAAATTATGCTGGGAAAAATGGTAGTGGGAAAAAAATTTACTAAGTACTAAAACAGATGAACGAAGTGTCTAATTATAACAAGAAATTTTCAGTTTAACAGTTGATGTAGCTGACTAAACCGTAGAAGAGCTTATCTGATACACACAAGGAAAATGATAGATACACGATAAAGGAACAAAAATTAAAGAATAACGTTGGCAAGCTTGTTACAAAGGAGACAACGAAGTTCACAATGTTAGGCAACTTATCCAAAAGAACTGATCTCAAGAGAGGCTTTCGCGCAAACCATTCAACTAAACATAAGACTGGCAGGATGTTACATACCGCTGGTGCAGTGACTTCGATCAATATTATATAGGCCAAACTGGACGTAAAGTGATTTCTAGGTATAAATTTTATATACACTACTGGCCATTAAAATTGCTACACCACGAAGATGACGTGCTACAGACGCGAAATTTAACCGACAGGAAGAAGATGCTGTGATATGCAAATGATTAGCTTTTCAGAGCATTCACACAAGGTAGGCGCCGGTGGCGACACCTACAACGTGCTGACATCAGGAAAGTTTCCAACCGATTTCTCATACACAAACAGCAGTTGACCGGCGTTGCCTGGTGAAACGTTGTTATGATGCCTCGCGTAAGGAGGAGAAATGCGTAGCATCATGTTTCCGACTTTGATAAAGGTCGGATTGTAGCCTATCGCGATTGCGGTTTATCGTATCGCGACATTGCTGCACGCGTTGGTCGAGATCCAATGACTGTTAGCAGAATATGGAACCGGTGGGTTCAAGAGGGTAATATGGAACGCCGTTCTGGATCCCAACGGCCTCGTATCACTAGCAGTCGAGATGACAGGCATCTTATCCGCATGGCTGTAACGGATCGTGCTGCCACGTCTCGATCCCTGAGTCAATAGATGGGGACGTTTGCAAGACAACAACCATCTGCACCAACAGACGACGTTTGCAGCAGCATGGACTATCAGCTCGGAGACCATAGCTGCGGTTACCCTTGACGCTGCAACACAGACAGGAGCTCCTGCGATGGTGTACTCAACGACGAACCTGGGTGCACGAGTGACAAAACGTCATTTTTTCGGATGAATCCAAGTTCTGTTTACAGCATCTCGTTGGTCGCATCCGTGTTTGGCGACATCGCGGTGAACGCACATTGGAAGCATGTATTCGTCATCACCATACTGGCGTATCACCCGGCGTGATGGTGTGGGGTGCCATTGTTTACACGTCTCGGTCACCTCTTGTTCGCACTGACGGCACTTTGAACAGTGGACGTTACATTTCAGGTGCTTTACGACCCGTGGCTCTACCCTTCATTCGATCACTGCGAAACCCTACATTTCAGCAGGATAATGCACGACCGCATTTTGCAGGTCCTGTACGGGCCTTTCTGGATACAGAAAATGTTCTACTGCTGCCCTGGCCATCACATTCTCCAGATCTCTCACCAACTGAAAACGTCCGGTCAATGGTGGCCAACTGGCTCGTCACAATACGTCAGTCACTATTCTTGATGAACTGTGGTATCGTTTTGAAGCTGCATGGGCAGCTGTACCTGTTCACGCCATCCAAGCTCTGTTTGACTCAATGCCCAGGCGTATCAAGGCGGATATTACGGCCAGAGGTGGTTGTTCTGGGTACTGATTTCTCAGGATCTATGCACCCAAATGAAAATGTAATCACATGTCTGTTCTAGTATAATATATTTGTCCCTTGAATTCCATTTTATCATATGCATTTCTTCTTGGTGTAGCAATTTTAATGGCCAGTAGTGTAAATAAATAAGGTACGACTTAGCTTACATGTCATAGATAAAATGTATTCCGTACCTAGTGTCGATGGCTGTTTTTAAGTACTTGGTACGTGTGGATAATGAAAGAAATTAAAACTTATTTACGTTGAAAAACAGTGAACAAGTTCTGAGCGAGCATCCAGAGCTCAGAAACAAATTTCAGTGGTATCTTTCGTAAATTTCAGAAGACATGACTGTATAGGAGGAACCGCGTTTATTCTCTATGTTGCCTCCTTAAAAAGTTTTCAGTGCTATTGCCATTTGTTGTTTGTACCATACATGGCGCCTATTATTTTCAACTAACGTTATGATGATTCACAATATTCTTGTTGTACATCCAGGTCTGCCAGATTAAGCTCTGGTCGAAACCAGACGCGATAGTTTAATTCTCATCCAAACAGCAACGTTTGGCGGTTTTCTAAGACATTGTTCATTAATGTTAAGTAAACTTGTAAAATAAGAAATGAAAATCTAATAATAAGTAAGTCTAATGTCAGAAGACGTTATACAGCACTGAGTTATGTGCTACTGCGTGATGGAATAGTTAACGTAGCTCTAGAAAGAACATAGTCATAAATAATTATAAAGCCAGACAATTTACCGCTGTTGCTGGTTAGAGTATGCATGTATAAGTGATATGATTCGTACAGTATTCATAATAAACACATGTAAGATGGAGTCGGACCAACAAGAGAGACAGAGAGAGCTAGAGATACCAGTGATGGATATACTAGTAATATACAACGTTTTAGGTGAAATACATTTCCAACAGCCGGCCGCGGTGGCCGAGCGGCTCTAGGCGCTTCAGTCTGGAACCGCGCGGCTGCTACGGTCGCAGGCTCGAATCCTGCTTTGGGCATGGATGTGTGTGATGTCCTTAGGTTAGTTAGGTTCAAGTAGTTCTAAGTTCTAGTGGACTGATGACCTCATTGTGCTCCCATGGTGCTCAGAGCCATTTGAACCATTTGAACATTTCCAACAACAACAACATTACTTTTTATTTTCGTGAAACATTTATAAATACAAAATGTTAACATTTGGAATGTTCTAACCTATCATGTAAATTATTTTCTGTAATGATTTGCGGTCGTTATTTGAGACGTGAAACATACGACTGCCCACAGTTATAGTTAATTTCTTGCAATCAGCTGAATCCAATCAGCTGGAAACTGAAGCTCCTTCATCTTCAAATTGATATGCTACATTTGATTGAAAGAACATAATCGTGGTGTTAGATAGCTGCATAAGTTTGGCAATTAAAATACCGAAAACAAATCATTACTAAACATTTTTTAAACGGTAGATTTGAAAATTTTATTCCTTTAACCTTCAATGTCTCGTTGAGGCATTACTTGTTCGTGATTTCGTTTCTTTTGTTTTGTTGGAAACGCGCAGAAAGAAGGTCATATTCATTTATTCGAGGGGATATGCACTGTCTTCTTTCTGGTGCGGAAATGAAAAGATTTTCCGTAGGTCAAGTCGTAGTGCCTCTCATTCACAAAAGGTGAATCTAGAATCCACAGAATAGAAGTGCAGAATAGATATGTCATACATCCATGTTTGCACGAACACTGATGGCGGGAAAGAGGGTGAAAAAAGGGTTCTGTCACGTAACGTCACCGTCTAGAAGACCAAGTAAACTGCCAAGTTTAACAATTTTTCCACATGAATTATGATTCGTTTCACTCCCGAAGATCCGTCGAAGAGATTTGTAAACTGTTCCAGAACTTTAGTGGATATTTGTCAGGAACTATATATTACTTTATATCCTTCTGTTGCCAGTCAGAGTACCTATGCATGGTACTGCACATCGATTTTACGACGCTACCTTTCCACAAAAACCCATGTTCTAAGCCTTGTGGTTCTAACATCTAAGTCCTACAGGCTCATGTTTATGAGAATTCGGGTCACTTGCTCGCTCTATTCCTTGCCCTCTAACCGTATTCGAACACCGCTATGAGTTCTCCGTTCCTAAGAATTTGGACAAGCATTTCGTAACAAACAGCGATGGACTTTCTATCATATGATTTCACCTGTCGTATAGGCAGGTTCAGCAAACGAAATTACGCAATCCGCATCATATTTTTCTTTTCTCTTCTCTTTCTGCTTCCGAGAGAAATGCACGCAACTTGAGCAACGCACGTCACAGAATGAGTCATTCCAAACTGACACCTGCGAGCAACAGGTGTGCTCTTGATTTGTTATCGCGATAATTTTTACGGATAAGCTGTCCGTTCGGCAGCGCAGGTGTTTTGGAGACCGATGTACGACATATCTGACTTCCTGGATTTACAGTCGACAATGTAGCTATTCCATAGTTAACTTTGAGATTAGACTCATCACGGACAATTTCGTATACCATTTTAATTCTGAGAGAGTGTGGAGCTGATTTCCCTTGCACTGTATCGCTTCACTGCGTTCTACTGTTTTTCTACATCGCATAATACAAAACTGTAGGGCAGATGTCGAACAAAGTGACATGCAAAATACCCTCATTTATATGCGGCTATCTCGGAACCCGGAACCCTATAACAGTTGCGGGTAGTCTATTTAAAGGCTTCAGAAGCCAACAAATATGTCGCGTAATTATTGGCCGAATTTAAATATTAGAAACGTCACAATCTTTTGTTAAAAGCTTAGCTCAGCAAGGTAAGTAGTACAGTTAGAAGCTGAATGGTTGTCTTGAGGCAGCACATCTGACGGCATGCGAATACCCAGACTTTATTCATCTAGTATTTAGGAATGAGAACACTTGAAGACACCTAACAAACTTTGCTCATAACTTTTACGAAACTTATTTTCCCACAAAGCCCCACAAAATGAAGAAGGGACAAAAGTTTATCCCTTAGTATATTTTCGATGTTCCTGCAGTAAAACTTCAGCTCCAGACATGACGTTTTAATTTATTACTTCTTTACTACCGATACTTAGTAACACAGCTTGCTTACGGTATCCACACATACCACTGAATGTACCTACAAAACTATTTCATTGTGCGACACATTTTTCAGGAGATACGATGTCAAACGTTGAGAGACCTTTTGCTTCAGACTATATTCATCCAGTGTTTCGTAATGAGAGCCAACTTCCATCAAACTTTAACATAATTTCAACTATTTTCCAAGCTTTTTTTCTCTTACATGTTTAACGTCTAATGTTTAATACATTAAGTCATTTCTAGAGCATTTAGATGTTTGAAGTTGTTTGATACATGAGAGTTCACAATTTTTTTATTTATTTATTTACAAGATCCTGGGACTACTGCTACGAGTTCAAATCTCCTTCTAGATGTCATGAGTTACGTTTCCCTTCATGTCCAAAACAACTTCAGACGAATAGTGGGATAGTTCCTGTATCAAAGCTACAGATTTTGTTAACGGTTGTGTCAACCGAGAATCCTGCGAATTTCTGGCGCATATGTACTTTCCAGTCTTCATGATCATACAGCGAAAATGATCCACAGTGTTCCTCACTGTGTTATAAAACTTTAATGCCTTCACGAGATTCTGAAGCTCCCAGCTGAACTACTTACTGAATCGCTAGCAGACAGCATGCATTATTAAACTGCATAGGCACATTGTAGTTCACACAGCCTATGTGTAAGTCAGCTAACAAACTTCCACTCACAGGTTCCACATCAAAAGGACCAGTTGTAACATAAAATGATGCCATACAGCCACCATTACACCAATTATTTGCCGGCCTCTGCGGACGAGCGGTTCTAGGCGACCGTTACGGTTGCAGGTTCGAATCCTGTCTCGGGCATCGATGTGTGTGATGTCCTTAGGTTAGTTAGGCTTAAGTAGTTCTAAGTTCTAGGGGACTGATGACCTCATATGTTAAGTCCCCCTAGTGCTCAGAGGCATTTGCATCATTTGAACCAATTATTTAAGTCTTTTTTTCATTTTCATGGAGTCGGCTACTTACGAAATATCCATAGAAATTACAACTGTTGTTTATTTATTCCAATGAAAGTCAGTTCCGAATAGCTGTATTTTTTACTTAATTTTGATGTTTACCTCATGTTTGTACAAACTATATCAAGACGTTATTGTCTCATCTTCAGGTACCTGTTAGGCGTGACTCGAAAATCGAGTGCCGCATATACTGCAACTGTTCTTCCATCAAGGGAGGTGTCTACAATGCGTCTGCTGCGTAGTCTCATAAATCGAGCAGACAATCTCCTCTCTACGTGGAAACGCCATTTTCATTTCGACGCACTCGATTTATGAAGCACGATTAATGGGAACCTGAAGATGATACAATATTGTCTTAAAATCGATCGTAGACACAAACATCAAAATACACTGAGGTGACAAAAGTCATGGGATACCTCCTAATATCGTGTCAGGCCTCGTTTTGCCCGGCGTAGTGCAGCATCTCGATCTGGCATGGACTCAAAAAGTTCTTGGAAGTCCTCTGCAGAAATATTGAGCCATGCCGCCTCTATAGCCGCCCATAACTGCGAAAGTGTTCCCGATGCAGGATTTTGTGCATGAACTAACCTCTCGAGACGTGACCACATTATTCCCTCGAATTGTCCAGAACATTACTCAAATAGGTCACGAACAATTTTGGCCCAGTGAAATGTTGCATTGTCATCTACAAACATTTCATCGTTTCTGGCTGTAAATGGTCTCCAAGTAGCCGAACATAACCATTTCTGGTCAATTGTCGGTTCACTTGGACCATATGTCTCAGTCTATTCCATGTGAACACAACCCACATCATAATGGAGACCCCACCAGCTTGCACACTGCATTGTTGACAACTTTGATCCACGGCTTCGTGGGGGTCTGTACCACACTCCAACACTACCATCAGTTCTTACCAGCTGAAATCTGGACTCGTCCGAATATGCCACGGTTTTCCGGTCGTGTAGGGTCCAACCGATATGGTCACAAGCCCGGGCGGTCAGCTGCAGACGATGTCGTGCCATTAGCAAAGGCAATCGCTTCGGTCGTCTGCTGCCATAGCCCATTAACGTGAAGTTTCACCGCATCGACCTAACGGATACGTTCGTCGTACGTCCAACATTGATTTCTACGGTTATTTCAAGCATTGTTGCTTGTCTGTTAGCACTTGCAACTCTACGAAAACGCTGCTGTTCTTGGTCGTCAAGTCAAAACTATCGGCCACAGCGTTGTCCGTGGTGAGAGGTAATGCCAGAAACCTGGTATTCTCGGAACACTCTTGACAGTGCGGATCTGGGAAAATTGAATTCCCTAACGATTTCTGAAATGGAATGCCCCATGCGTCTAGTTGCAACTACCATTTCGTGTTCAAAGTCTGTTAATTCCCGACGTGCGGCCATAATCACGTCGAAAACCTTTTAACATGAATCATCTGAGTACAGGTGACAGCTTCGGCAACGCACTGCCCTTCTATACATTGTGTACGAGACACTGCTGCCATCTGTTTACGTGCATATCGCTTACCCGTGACTTCTGTCACCTCAATGTATAATAATAAAAAAAAACAGCTGCAAGGAACAAATTATTTAAGACATAACTTGTTTCCAGTGTTAACCTTTCACTGTCGTATGTCACAAACATCAGAATGAGATTGAGGAAGAATCAAATGTTCAAATGTGTGTGAAATCTTATGGGACTTATCTGTTAAGGTCATCAGTCCCTAAGCTTACACACTATTTAACCTAACTTATCCTAACGACAAACACACACACCCATGCTCGAGGGAGGACTCGAACCTCCGCCGGGACCAGCCGCACAGATTGATACATTGACACAGAGAAAAAGTGGTTAATTCCATAAACTAGTCACATCTTAAATAAATTGCATAGCGACTGCTACTCGGAGACGTTTTGTGCAAATGTTTCAATTTAATGAGCTATGTGATATAATTCCAAATACTCCATACTAATGAATAAGATACTTCTGCCTGAAGGATATGCAGCCTGTCATTAAACTACAATAAAAAATTCTCGGTTAGCTTACCGCATCAAGATGGAATCAGACTTCAACATTTCTGCAATTTTTTCCATCGTCCATGTCAGTTAAAGCAGCTCGTTGTCACAGAGGTAGCGGGAATGTGACTACCACTGCATCTCTGGATTACATCGGAACCAACGATGTCCAACCAACAGGACCGTTATGGTTACATGGAGGAGTAAACTATGGAGTATTGTTCTGTTTTTCTCTCTGTAGCAAGCGCTCATTGCCTCCTATTGCTGAGGCATTCTAATTTCCATTTCCTTCTTTATGACAGAGGACTACAGTGTAAAGTATGAGGCAAAATCATCAGCCTAAACAAGACTCAGTGAACGACGAGATCATTAAAGAGGGAGCACAAGCTCGAATTGAGGAAGGAAGGGAAAGAAATCGGCCGTGTGCTGTCCAGTCATTCTCGTAACGGATGTACGTAAACAGTGGTCAACATGAATATAGACAGCGAGATGAGAATTTGAGTCCCTCAACTTGATACCACAAAATTTCATCCTCTTAAGTCTTATTAAAACTTCAAGTAGGGTTAGCGGTGTTCCAGTGGAAGACTTGAGATGTTTTAAAATAATACAAAAAAAACTGAATGTTCAGCGTTTGGAAGGGCAAGCCTCAAATATTACCAATGTTTAGATAAGTTTCAGTTTAACACAGTGGAATCCGCTACTTTACCTTTATTAAATAATAACCAAGGACAAAGTTGCAATGGCCATACTAACACCAACATTGTTTCTAATGGTTGTCTTTAAATGACTTATAGATATGCACGAAATGAAATATCTCCGTGACATCAGCATCAAATTTACTGCTGGCGATTAATAATGAACAATGGAAAGGATATTTGTGATAACAAACTGATACCGAATTTCTTTAAAAGATACTAGTTTCCCGATTTGAACGATTAAAATTTATATACGAAAGAGGGTGAATTGTAAGGGATGAACATTTCCCTATATAAAAGTAATCTTGCGCTCTCTCACGAAGGTTGGGCTTTCCCATTACGTACAGTGAGGGAGCGTAGAATATCCTTTAAGTTCTCTAGGCTAGTATCCGACATATAGTACGTACATTACACACGTAATTCGTTAAGATCAAAGGCGTAGCTCCCTTTTACAGCACATAAACTCTGCTGTCGTTAAAACTTAAGGAAAGGGGGAATGTTTCTCTGCTGAAGTACGTGGAACAGAATTAACAGCATTCGCTGCATTCTCGGAGTTAGCCAGAGGATCTGAAAGTTTTTTTTTCTGGAACTGGCCTATCGGTTACAAAAGATGCAGAAAAATCACTTTCTTGGAATTTGTCTGGGTCAAAAGGGAATATGTCTGTTGCTGAGAATCCTGAAGTGATGTTTGCTGGTGTGAAAGTGATGAGAATTCCTTTGTTTATAACGGAAGGCAAATTATAAATTGTCAATGTCTTTCCTGGATTTGCTTTCAACCAGACATTCACCTGAAGCACATCTTCTTGAAAGGACCATAAACGCGTACATCAAGAGGCTGTAATTTGTGAGAAAAGTAGGGAGGAAATGATGGAATCACTACACCACTGTTCTTACATTTATTAAGAGCTTCTATGCTGAGATGAGACGAATGGTTGTCCAGCAGTAGTAGGACAGAAGCCTTTTGTGGGTCTGGTTTGCCTAATAAAATGGTCGACCATCCGTCCAGAATCTGCGACAGCGCCGATGCATCCAATGATCCCGTCATAAAATGATCTTTAAAATTTTTGCTTGGAAAAATAATCATGGGTAGAATGAATGTATATACGACAGGTGCTACTCTTACCGATTCTCCCCGTTCAGCAAAGCTCAGACTTCCAACTTGTTTCACACCTTTGTGCACAACTACTCTATTTGGCTTCAACACTGCAGTTACGCCCATTTCGTCCATGTTCCAAATTCTGGAAGGGGGAAGAGGGTGCCGGGGATAAACATCTCCTAAATTTTGGAAATACTTCCCAACATTTTTTCTATTACATGCTGTCATTTTTCCAAGACTTCTACTTTCAGGTTGTCTGATGCAAAGATCATTGTTTCTCTCCAAAAATCCTGAAAGCCAATCGCCCCAGCTATTTCATTTTGTGCCCAAGATGATGGCATTTTCAAGTTAAAATATTTTGCACAAAGATACCCCAGTTTTTGTTCTTCCTCGTTGGTCAACCCGAACATAATTTCGTTGGATCTAACGGCATAACCCCTGAGTATTTCTTCCTGACTGTCTGAAAACACTTTCACGTGTTTGGAGTATCCATAAGTAACGTTTTCGTCGGTTTCCTTTTTCTTTTTGATGAATCGAGAGAGGGTACAGTAGCAAATATTAAGCTCTTTTGCAGTTTTTCTAATAGAATAATCGCCCTTTCGTCCATTTTCCAGAACCTAAATGGCTGCTCTCTGCATCACGTCGAAAGGTTCAAAATGGCTCTGAGCACTATGGGACTCAACTGCTGAGGTCATTAGTCCCCTAGAACTTAGAACTAGTTAAACCTAACTAACCTAAGGACATCACAAACATCCATGCCCGAGGCAGGATTCGAACCTGCGACCGTAGCGGTCTTGCGGTTCCAGACTGCAGCGCCTTTAACCGCACGGCCACTTCGGCCGGCCACGTCGAAAGGTGTCAAACCTCTTTCTGTTTTGTGTTTTTAATGCCGCGTTTTCTTTTCTTGAAAGTAAAAATTTAGACTGAGTAAACGTAAAATACAAGAACAAGTGAAAGAAAAGCATTATCCAACAGCCATAAAAATTCGACCTAACCGTGAGAGGGAGGACGACGGTTCAATCCCGTCTCCAGCCATCCTGATTTAGGTTTTCCGTGATTTCCCTAAAATCGTTTCAGGCAAATGCCGGGATGGTTCCTTTGAAAAGGGCACGGCCGATTTCCTTCCCAATCCTTCCCTAACCCGAGCATACGCTCCGTCTCTAATGACCTCGTTGTCGACGGGACGTTAAACACTAACCACCACCACCACCACCGTGAGAGGGGTAAGTTGCAACACCGTGTTGCAACATGCCCCGCTTCGCACCGCCATGTAAATCACAAGTAAACACCCCGACAATGACTTTACTACATTGTTAAATTACAAAAAGTAAGTATTTATCATTTTTGAACTTTAAGGTTTGTCACTGAACGTGTTATTATGTGTACAACGTTTATGAAACTATAAACTGTTACACACAAATGACGATTTCGATCAAATAAAGAAAACACAAAGAAAAACATTTTCTCGCACCGACTCTGACCATCACAATGAGCATACTACGCAGCTGAAAGTGCCTCCACACTATGCCAGCACCTAATAGGATACTTCATGAAAAAATGTAGATGTTGCAGTTTACCCCTGTTGCGACATGCCTCTGTCCCCTACCATAGGTAGCGCATTCCTTTTCCCTTCATTCACAGTTCCATCAGCCCGAACACAAGCTCTACAAACGAATATTTCATCCCTAAGGCACGGCATTATTGATAAATACAAATAAAACAGTTTTTGCCTTGGGCACTTGATTTTATTTTACTATTTCGCGTTTCGATGGTTAACCCAATCATCTTCAGGTGAAGAATTGTTTATTTAAGTAGCTAGTGATGGTGAAGAGTACAGACGTCTTTCACACCAGCAGAACAAGGACAGTGTAGGTTATGTTCCGTCTTCTGCTAACGATAAAAATTATTTATTTAGAAAAGCCACTTTTGAGACAATAAACATGAGTTTCTGACAGTGAATTCACTGGAAGCTATTTAAGAGAGTGAAAATAACCGCCAGACAAGCGAATTAACAATATTACATCAAAGGGATAACATTTAAAACATAACCTGTCCATATTAGTAACATTTTCAATATAAGACAAAAGAAACAACAACGTAAAATCAACTAGGTCAAAACCTACAGAAAGAAGAGAAACTAAACTTTTTTTGGGTGACCAGTCTTCTGACTAGGTTGATGCGGCCCGCAACTAATTTCTCTTCGGCGCCACCCTCTTCATTTCATTACACCTTACGTCTTTCCAATTCCTGTCTTCGCCTAGAGTTCCCTGTACTGCCATGGAAATTAATCCCTGATGCCTCAACACATCTTGTTCTTCCTTCGCGGATTCTGCGGAGAACCTCCTCATTCCTTATCTCATCATCCCACCAGATGTCGAACATTCTTCTGCAGCACCATATCTCAAAAGCTTCGATTCTCCACTGGTCCAGTATTCCCACCGTCCATAATTCACTACCATAGAATGCTGTGCTCCAAACGCACATTCTCAGAAATTTCTTCCTCAAATTAAGCCCAATCCTATATGTTCGACATCAGTCAGTCAGTCAGAAATGTTCTCTTTGCCTGTGCTAGTATCCTTTTTATGTCCACCTCCATACGTTCATCATAGGTCTTTTTTCTCCAAGTTTGGAGAATTCCTTAACTTTGTTTACGTCGTGACCTGGAATCTGATGATAAGTTTTCGCGATTCTCGTTACTTTTGTCTTTTTTCGGTTTCCTCTCTATCCGTATCTGTATTCATTAAACCATTCATTTCGTTCAAAAGATAATGTAGTTGTTCTTCACTTTCACAGAGGATAGCAATGTCATCAGCGAATCTTATAACTGATATCCTTTCGCTCTGAATTTTAATCCCACTCTTAAATCTTTTTCATATCCATCATTGTCTCTTCGATGTATAGATTGAACAGAAGGGGCGAAAGACTGCATCCCTGCCTTGTACCCCTTTCAATGCGGGCACTTTGTTGTTTTTTCTTCCAGTCTTATTCTTCCCTTTTCGCTCTTGTACATACTGTTTGTCACCCCATGAACGTGTCTTGATTTTTCTTCAGTCCTGCTTCCATTGTCAAGCGCCAAGTCTGAACAGCCCCTCTGGTGCCTTTTCCTTTCATAGTCATCTACACACCCTCAACATTCTTTTCCATTCTTTTGTATATTATTCTTGTCAGCAGCTTGGACGCATAAGCTTTTAAGCTAGCTCTGCTATGATTCTCGCACTTCCTATCTTCGGAAAAGTGAGGATGATATTTTTCTCGAAAGTCTGATGGTATATCGCCTGTCTCATTCATTCTATATATCAACGTGAATAGTTGTTTTGTTATCACTACCCCCCACGATTTTAGAAATTCCGATGGAATATTATCTATGCCTTCTTGCTTATTTGATTTCAAGTCTTCCAGAGCTCTTACATTTTAACTCTGGTAATCAGTACTCTATGTCTTCCATATATATTCCGGTTTCTTCTTTTACCATGTCATCAGACAAGTCATCCCCTGCAAAGAGACCTTCGATAACTCTTTCCATCTGTCCACTCTCTCCTCTGCGTTTAACATTGGGATTCCCACTGCACTCTTAATATTTGCCGCCTTTGAATTTTTTTTAATTTTCTACGTTCTGACTAAGTCCTTGAAACGATCATTTCTTTCTCGAATTCTTTTCGGCTGCAGTGCACTTCATATTTATTCCCTTCCTAACTGATATACGTTGCTGTATCTCTGAATTAGTCTGGACATTTTGTACTTCCTCCCCTCGTCCATCAGTGGAAGTATTTCTTCTGTTACCCAAGGTTTCTTCGGAGTTACCTACCTTGAACCGTATCTTACTTTCCAACACTGTCTTTTTTAGAGATGTCCACTTGTCTTCAACTGAACTGCCTACTGTGATATTCTCTATCACAGTATTCACATCTTTAGATAACTTCAAACGCTTCCCATCATTCCTTAGTACTTCAGTACTCGATTTTCTTCCACACTGGTTCTTCCATACCATGCTCTGAAAAATTCAATCTATTCTTCATCATTACTGAATCATGATCTGAGTCTATATCTGCTCCTGGGTACGCCTTCCTTGCTGTAATCCTGACCATGCTGTAATCCAGTTGGAATTTTGCAGAACTCAATTAGTCTCCCTCCTCTGTCACTGCTACTGCTTAGCCGAATTCTCCTGTAACCCTTTCTTCTATTCTTTCCCCTACAACCGCATTCCAATTCCCCAAGGCTATTTTATTGGCATCTGCATTTAAGTACTTAATTACCCGTTCAATCCTCTCACATAGATTCTCTGTCCGCTCATCGTCTGGTTGTGACTTCGGCACGTATACCTGGACTATCGTTGTTGGCGTTGGTTTGTTGTCGAATCACATGAGAACAACCCTGTCACTGGATTGTTCACAGTAGCTCACTGTCTGTCTTATTTTCCTGTTCAGAACTAAACCTACTTCAGTTACAAAATTTTCTGCTGCTGCTGATTTACCATATATTCATCTGATCAGAGATCCTTATCTTCTTTCCATTGTAAGACGTATGCGTTGCCGGCGATGGGCGAGGCATGGCAGAGTCTCTGACCAGAGAGTAGTAGGTAGTTAGTTGTTGCTTGTTGCGAGTCGGCGTCAGTCGGCTTTAGTAGTCAGTCGGCTTAAGTCTTCTGTCCGTAGTAGTGTGTGTGAGTCGGCGCGTGCGTGCGCGTGTCGGCAGTCTGCTCGGGACTCTGGTCAGAACTCTGGAGGATGAGTATTGTTGTAGAAGGTAAAGAAGCAGCCTTGCGCATATCTAGTAATGTACATTAACTGTCATTAAATTCTTTTTTAAAAAAAAAGGCCCCAATAATAATTTTTATAATATAAAGTAACTTTTTTAAAGCAAAGCATTCATTTCAATTTAAAGAATATTTCCAATGCATGATCATTCCTTCCAAGAACCAGATTCAGAATACAGGGCCTAAGGGCAGCGCTGCTGTCCTCATAAAATTTACCAGGTTACTAATTTTTTTTATTATTATTTCCGGATTTACGAATTGAATTTTGAGGTTACATTAAATGTGAATGCATTTCAGCATAGAGATCATAAATGGGAACTAATTTTGTTCAGAGGTTACAATATTAATAACAAATTCATTTTATTATTATTTTTGTGGGGAGTTTACGTATGGTTCATATTCTTAAATATAAATAATTTTTGTGGGGAGGTTACACTTGGCGACATCCGGCCAGGATCGTATTTCTTTGTGAATTTTCTGAGAAGTAGTCATATATCTGCTCTTATTTACTTAAATGTAGTTTGCATCTGGCGCAACGCATTTACTAATTTGTCACTCTTTCTTTCACAGATCATCGGCAATTTGTTGCTCTTTGTTGTAATTGTGTTTGTTGCATTTTTGCATTGTCCTTGTTTCATTTGTGCTTAATTTTGATTTGTGAAAAATGCCGCGAAAAACTGTTAACAGTACTTCGCGATGTGTAATGAGTGAAATAGCCGACTCTGATAATTTTACCGATAATACTTGTGACACTCTGTGTAATAATAATGATAATCCTCCACTTACAGACAATCAGTGCGTACCGACCACTAGTAATGATTTTGATCCTAATGATGAACAAGTAAATTCAGTTGTGTCCTCTGTTAATTTAACGACAATGGATGATGCGACACGTTCCATTACAATGAACGCTGCCCAGCTTAACACACCCGGTTTGCAAAATTTGCATAGTGAACAGATGAATTTTTCTAACGAAAATGAACAGTGTACTCAAAATACGACAGATTTATTTGATTCCGAGGTAGTGACTAACAGTGCACATCCGATTGGAAAACCTTTTCGAGAATCACAGAATGACCAAATGGTTACTCAAAACGTGATAATTGCAGGTACGCCATCAAACAGCACAGAGAATAGAGTAGGTAATATTGGCTGGGATCAAATTATGGCAATATTGCTACAACAGACTGAAAATTCCAAACAACAGAATGAAAGACAAGAGAACAATCACAAACAACTTAGTGAAAATTTCAAACAACTTAATGAAAAATATGACAACCTGAATGAAAAACTAGACAACAATTCCAAACAGTTGAATGAAAAACACGACCACCTAAATGAACAGAAGAAACAACTTAGTGAACAGATTGCAGCCGTTCCCGCGCAATGTCATGATACTAAGGAACAATTACGTGAAGAAATTAAGGCTTGTGCTAGTAAAAGTAGTGAAGAAATTAGATCTGTTGCTCAAGAATTAAGTAATATACAAGCAGCCACAACAGAATCACTTAGACACGAAATTAGTGCAGTCGCTAAACAATGCTCGGAAAACACAACACAGTTACGCGTGGAGTTTAAATTAATGTCAGCAGAACTTTCGCGCACACTGGATGCAAAAGTAGATGCGAAATTCGACCAACAGAACAGTCAAATTGACGAACGTTTTAATCACCACCTGCAAAACAGTGAAACGCGTTACCGTAAGTTCATACAGGAACAAAATAAAGTAAAACGACAAGTTATGGAAACAATTACCGCACAGAGACAGGAAGATAAACGTAAATTGTTTACGAAAGCAAAAACATACGTAGACAACAATATTGCTACAGTATCAGACGAAATTAATAGTATCAAACAGTTGAACACCGAATTGCGTGATGAAATTTCCGATCTTAAATCAAAAACAGATGCACACACAGTAGACTTTCAGACAATGACCGACAGACTTGAACATTTAGAGTTAATTCAGGATCCCGATGCCATCAAAGCAGACGTTAAAAAGTTGAACGAAACCACACGTAAAATACAAAAACAAATTAATGCTTGTGATAATAAAAACGATGATCAGGTAAAAATACTGACTGAAAAATGTGATGAATTGGCCAGTCGTATTGACGTTATCGAAAGTAATAATGACACCAAATCAGACAATACGTCACCAGTTTCGTTTAATCATACACCTGAATTCCAAAATTTACAGCAGACGATCAGTGAGATAGATTCGTCCAATAATACATTACGTAGAAAATTGTCGACTTTACAGCAAGAAGTGACAGAGATAAAAAATATTTCAGTCAATAACACGTCACAGCATACGGCACATTCCGAACATTTGTCACACTCAAACAGCCAGTATAATTTAGGTAATTTACAGAGAGTACGTGACTTAGATTCCGAACAATCACAGACAAATAGATTCTCATACAATCCTGAACCTGTTTATACATTCAGTGACGATAACATTGATTATAAGCAATTTGTATCTGTAAAAAAATCTAAGGTATTTAAAAATGACAAAACACAGAGTCACGCTTTCGACTGGATACGACAATTTGCTTTTGAATTCTTACCGGCATTTCGTGTAATGCAGAAACTAGCATTGGCTTGGATACAACAATTTGTTTTTGAATTTTCACGGCCATTGCCTGTAACGCAAGAGCTAACATTTATTTGTAGCGCGTAATTGACCTCAGGGGATTCATTACGCTTCGATGAATATGTGCCGTAGCGTGCACAGGGCCCCGAGCCGTAGTAGTGCTGTTTCATCTTTAGTTTTCTGCACTGCTGCCTTCTCTTCTACTATCCTTTATATCTATTAAAACAGCTCTTCAACTATCGCTCTATCTAGGATTAAGAATGAGTGAAGAAAACCTGATATGACAAGTTATACCGAAAGTGACAGTTTTCATTAGACGCTCCAGAAATGACAACCACGAGAACTTTAATATCAGAGAAAAATTTAATCATCAGTATGTGTAAAATTATCAGCAACAGCAAACACATTTTGGTAACAATAGACGTTTTTCACCTCAACAGCATGAAAGCCAGCCGGTTAGCATACCTAACCAACAATGTAATGCACAAGGTCAACCAAGCTTTAATGTTTCGCCGCGTGCACGTATAGCATCACTTCCAACAAATAGTAACGCACAGCAACAACGAAATCAGTACGTACAGAAAACACACTATTTCAATTCCTATCGCAATACACCGTATAGAAATGACTATCATGACAGACGTAAAAATAATGAGCACAATTTTCAGCGTACGTTTAATAACAGTCGGTCTTATCAGCAGCAAGAACATCCGCAACAACATATTATCATGAATGAGCCAGACAGTAGATATCATCCCGAACGTAATACGTCAGAAAGAAATAACAGAACCGTATAAATAGTTGAAATGCCACAGCATCCTCCTGAAAATAATAGCACATCAGATAGAATTTGACTAGATACAGTACAGGTTGCATCTTCCAGCAACGCAAGCAATACTTCAGATACACAGAATCTTGTTTACGAAAATGTTATTTGAAACATGCCTTGTTGAATGCACCACTTTTATCGCACCCGGATCTTGCTAGAAATTTTTCCATTGCCACCGACAGTTTTAACACCGCTTTAGGCGTACATACTTTTCAGGAAATTGAAGAAGATGGTTGTACAGTAATGAAAAAAGTAGCCTTTGCGAGTCGCATTCTGTCACCTGCTGAACGCAATTATTCTGTTACACAACTTGAAACATTATGTGTTGTATGGGCATTTACGAGATTTCGGCATTTCCTTTATGGAAGACATACTACTGTTTACACAGACCACATAGCTATACAATTTTTACTTTCAGCTAAATTTACACACGACAGATTAAGTAGTTGGAAACTTTATTTGCAGGAATTTAATTTTACAATTGTTCACATTCCCGGTACACAAAATATTGTAGCAGACGCACTATCCCGTTCTCTTAGCAACAATCAGCAAGACATTGCAACCAACTTCTGCAAAGCAAATTTCAGCGCCATGTACATTCAACAAGTTGCATTTGAAAATTTCATTTCGTCGTCATTACAAGACATAGCACAAGAGCAAAGTAACTTGAAACATTATGTGTTGTATGGGCATTTACGAGATTTCGGCATTTCCTTTATGGAAGACATACTACCGTTTACACAGACCACATAGCTATACAATTTTTACTTTCAGCTAAATTTACACACGACAGATTAAGTAGTTGGAAACTTTATTTGCAGGAATTTAATTTTACAATTGTTCACATTCCCGGTACACAAAATATTGTAGCAGACGCACTATCCCGTTCTCTTAGCAACAATCAGCAAGACATTGCAACCAACTTCTGCAAAGCAAATTTCAGCGCCATGTACATTCAACAAGTTGCATTTGAAAATTTCATTTCGTCGTCATTACAAGACATAGCACAAGAGCAAAGTAAAGACAACGTATGGAAAGAAATGAAACACCTTTGGCAAGGTAGGAATAATGTTACCATTAGAAACCATTACACTGTACGCAATAATATTCTGTTTCGCCGCTCTCACCCTGACAGCAACAATTGGTTATTATGCATTCCTGACGAACTTGTTAACAAATTAATCTGGTATACTCATTTAAGTTACGCACATTATGGAGCTAGAAAATGTTTCTAATACTGAGACAGAACTGTTATGTTACCAACATGGAGAAACGTATTCGACGAGTTTTAGCGTCATGTAAAATCTGCCAGGAAGCTAAATCAGGCACGACTTCACATATTCCTCCATTACATCCCATTGTACCTGTTAAATTGAGACATATGGCCGCTGTAGACATTTTTGGTCCGATTCCCAGAACTAATAGAGGTTTTTCCTACATCTTTGTCGCTGTTGAACTCACTTCAAAATTTGTTACCTTCACTCTGTTACGCAAAGCTACTGCTAAAACTGTTACGAAAGCATTTGTAAAACATTTTCTATTTCATGTAGGGCATGTGTTGAAAGTAATTTCCGACAATGGATCACAGTTTCGATCTGCTATATGGACACGTATGTTACGAGCTAGAAACATTTCTCCGATCTATATATCCAGGTACCATGCTTCTTCGAACTCTTGTGAACGATTAATGAAAGAAATTGGTAAACTGTGTAGAATATACTGCCATAAAAAACATATTGATTGGGACACATACATACTCTCATTCCAGGATGTAATTAATTCCATACCAAATGAATCTACTATGCTATCGCCGTCTGTTATACTGAAAAATGTTGAACCACCTAACAAAATTAAAGAATTAGTAACCTTTCCTACATCTCGTCAACTACGACACCATGAAATAATTGAAATTGCGCTGAACAACATCAAACGTGCCGCAGAGCGCCGGAGAAGACAGCAAAAACAGGTTTGTACACGCCGTGACTTTCACATTGGACAGAAGATATTAGTACGTACACACTATTTATCCAACAAAGGAAAGAGTAGATGCAGTAAATTTGAGCTTCTATACGCAGGTCCATATCGAATTCGCAGCATTCCTCACCCCAATGTAGTACACGTCGAAACTTTGAGAACCAGAAAAACCAAAGGGAACCACCACGTCTCCAACGTCAAACCTTTTATTGAATGAACATAGTTTATGATTTATCACACTGTATTGCCATTTCCTAATTTTTTTATGACCACTTATGCAATTATATTCACATGAACACTTACTGATGATTATCGTATTTTTTCTTGTCAAGTGCCCGGCAAGGTAAGGTTAGCAGGTCGCTTTTCTTGTCGTTACACATGAGACCGTGCACATTTTTCCAGATAAACTTACGTATCTTATGAATAATTACGCAATTCTATCTAGTGACATATTAATTTTATTAAATTCTCTCTCCATTAAAGTCTTTAATTCTCGCCTCTATTAACTACACAACATACAAGCTGAACACAAAGAAGGTCACTTTTCTTGTCGTTATATATCAGACCGTATACATATTTTCCATTTTTCATGTATGTATGATTGTTTTCCTGCTTTGTTTGTATGCTCTATCAAATATTTAAGATATAACAAACACCAGTTGACTTTGACATTTTTGCCTTATATCTCAACATCGTGACTATTTTACACTTTTTTTTTGCTGCTACATTGTGATACTCTGTGTACATTTTTGCACCTGCGCACTGTCTATGTTTTTGGCATATTACGTTTTCTATCATGCTATGTTGTATGCTCAATTATGTTACTATAAACCAGTTTTTATTTAGTGGGTATATGATTTAAATGCAAGACATTAATCTTTGTTCATCATTTTCAGAAAGAAATAACGTGTAAAAGAAATAAATTGAACAGAAATGGGAATTTCACCTTCGGAATGAACGAAAGAAGATGCAATACCTCGTCACGAAGAGTAAATGGATCAGAATTAACAAGCATTAACAAGAATATACTATACACGTCGTAGAATAACAGTCTTAATTTTTTATTTCAGAATACGAGGCGATTGATGCAGGCTGTCAGACAGAACTACACATCTTAGTTTTAGTGATGAAATATTCTAGAAATAAGGAATAGTTGTATAATGAATAATGAAGTGACTTTTTTGCAGATGATAATGAATGGTGATGAATAATGATGAAGAATATGCTAATGTGGATAATGAAGTTTTTCTTTACAGGTGATGATAATAATGGAGTTATGATGATATGGATAATGAAGTTTTTCTTTGCAGATGAGGATAATGTTGAAGTTTACGTATTTTTGCTATGTAGTTATTTAAGTATTTGTTGCAGTTCGTTTTGACAGTATGTCTTATGTCGCATGGTATGATGACTGAAGGTTTTGGAAAGGACAGCTAAAGAACATATATATTTTATACATATTTCTCTACCTGTTAATACTTTTCAGCATAATATGCGTTTCTTCTTTCAGTTTAATAATCCATTTTGTATTTTTTGCAAGAGAAATTATTCATGAAATTAATGTGCTATAAGCAGTTGGTCATTAAACCTGTGTCATTTATGAATGTGATCACATATACTCTACTTGTTTCATAACCTTGCTACAGCTGACTCATGACGAATGACATTACACATCTTCATTTGCAGCAACAACTCAAAAGCAAATATTGTTATGCCCCAGTAATTAATTGTCGATCTCAACGCAATGCATTGCTAGCACAAAAATAAGAGAGTTCTGAGTAATTTTGAGTAATGTTTTCTAGTCACAGACGTTGAATAATAGTTACAGTATGTTACATTTTCAATATGTCCTATGTCACTGGAATGATCAGTTCTGAGTAATATGCCATTTGAATGATGAATTCTGAGTAATACTGAATAATGTTTTCTAACCACAGACCTTGAATAATAGTTCCAGTATGTTACATTTTCAATATGTCCTATGTCACTGGAGTGATCAGTTCTGAGTAATACTGAATGATGCTTTGTAATAATGCATAAATACTATGCCCATAATTTCTGTAAATAATATTTTGTTATACTCTATAAATGCTATGCGAATAATTGATTCTCATTTTGAATGATAACTTCTGAATAACACTGAATAAGGTTTTATAAAAATATAAGAATACTTTGTAACTGGCCAATGAGTGCCAATAATTATTTTAAATATGTCATATGTCACTTGAATGATGAAAAATGTTTTGTACTATTCAATACTTGCTATATGTTTTGTAACTAGCCAATGAGTGCCAATGATTACTATAACTAAGTGAATAATGTTAATACTATGCTATTCATTAGCTCCTGTTTTGAATGATGACTTCTGATGGTTTGTAACTGGTCAATGAGTGCCAATAATTATTTTAAATATGTCGTATGTCACTTGAATGATGAAAAATGTTTCGTACTATTCAATACTTGCTATATGTTTTGTAACTGGCCAATGAGTGCCAATAATTATTTTAAATATGTCGTATGTCACTTGAATGATGAAAAATGTTTTGTACTATTTAATACTTGCTATATGTTTTGTAACTGGCCAATGAGTGACAATGATTACTATAACTAAGTGAATTATGTTAATACTATGCCATTCATTAGCTCCTGTTTTGAATGATGACTTCTGATGGTTTTTAAATGGTCAATGAGTGCCAATGTTCTCTGTAAACAGATTACTTATGAACATTATTCTGTAATACTTCATACATGGTGCAGAAATGTTCAGTAACTGGGTGATGAGTGCCACCAATTACTCAAATCAGTTGTTAGACTAATGTAATTCTCAATGAAGACTAGTATGTGACTTAATGTCCTTCACCTTCTGACCTAATTACCAGAAATTACTGCAATATCCGTTTGTCCTGTCTATCCTCATGATCATGGAGCACTATATTTGGTTTTTGCACTAATTCTACGTTGGTGTACCTTACAAGAACGTAGTGTTGACACGACATGCTGTCCACCACCTTGAGCGATGGAGATGTTATTATGGTCCCACTGTTTGGTGTACCTAATGTACTACCAAATGATAACATGGAATATTATTACGACATTTCAGTGTCTTGGCTACACTGATTAATACTTCAAGGAAAAGAACTTCAGATTGTCTCACTTGGTGTTGTGCTTCTGTAGAAAGATATGGACTTTCAGTGCAGCTGCGTGCAACCTAAAGTGCTACAACCATGACGCAATCCTTCCCATTCCTTTCCTAGTTCTTGTAAAATGGTAAACACTTATACAATGCGTTTATATTCTTGTAAAATGATAAAGACATATACAGTGCGTGTGCACTTCATTTCATTTGTTAACAAGATCAGTTGTCCTAAATATGCTAAAGACTTATACAGTGCATGTGCACTTTATTTCACTCCATGATATGTTATGTAAAAATGCTAAAGACTTCTACAGTGCATGTGCACTTTATTTCACTCCTTGATATGTTTATTTGTTGTAAAAATGCTAAAGAGTTTTACAGTGCGTGTGCATTTTTGTCATTTGTTAATATGATTTGTACTCATTGCCTATACATTTGTGATTTCCTGATATGTTCAGTACTACAATGCGTGTGCACTTTATGCCATTTTGTTAACATGATTTGTATTCATTGCATATACATTTTGTGATTTCCTGATATGTTCAGTACTACAGTGCGTGTGCACTTTTGCCGTTTGTTAATATGTTTTGTACTCACTGTGTATACATTTTGTCATTGCTTGATATGATCTGCACTCAGTGCATGTGCACTATATTTTATTTCATGTTCTGCACATATACACTCCTGGAAATGGAAAAAAGAACACATTGACACCGGTGTGTCAGACCCACCATACTTGCTCCGGACACTGCGAGAGGGCTGTACAAGCAATGATCACACGCACGGCACAGCGGACACACCAGGAACCGCGGTGTTGGCCGTCGAATGGCGCTAGCTGCGCAGCATTTGTGCACCGCCGCCGTCAGTGTCAGCCAGTTTGCCGTGGCATACGGAGCTCCATCGCAGTCTTTAACACTGGTAGCATGCCGCGACAGCGTGGACGTGAACCGTATGTGCAGTTGACGGACTTTGAGCGAGGGCGTATAGTGGGCATGCGGGAGGCCGGGTGGACGTACCGCCGAATTGCTCAACACGAGGGGCGTGAGGTCTCCACAGTACATCGATGTTGTCGCCAGTGGTCGGCGGAAGGTGCACGTGCCCGTCGACCTGGGACCGGACCGCAGCGACGCACGGATGCACGCCAAGACCGTAGGATCCTACGCAGTGCTGTAGGGGACCGCACCGCCACTTCCCAGCAAATTAGGGACACTGTTGCTTCTGGGGTATCGGCGAGGACCATTCGCAACCGTCTCCATGAAGCTGGGCTACGGTCCCGCACACCGTTAGGCCGTCTTCCGCTCACGCCCCAACATCGTGCAGCCCGCCTCCAGTGGTGTCGCCACAGGCGTGAATGGAGGGACGAATGGAGACGTGTCGTCTTCAGCGATGAGAGTCGCTTCTGCCTTGGTGCCAATGATGGTCGTATGCGTGTTTGGCGCCGTGCAGGTGAGCGCCACAATCAGGACTGCATACGACCGAGGCACACAGGGCCAACACCCGGCATCATGGTGTGGGGAGCGATCTCCTACACTGGCCGTACACCACTGGTGATCGTCGAGGGGACACTGAATAGTGCACGGTACATCCAAACCGTCATCGAACCCATCGTTCTACCATTCCTAGACCGGCAAGGGAACTTGCTGTTCCAACAGGACAATGCACGTCCGCATGTATCCCGTGCCACCCAACGTGCTCTAGAAGGTGTAAGTCAACTACCCTGGCCAGCAAGATCTCCGGATCTGTCCCCCATTGAGCATGTTTGGGACTGGATGAAGCGTCGTCTCACGCGGTCTGCACGTCCAGCACGAACGCTGGTCCAACTGAGGCGCCAGGTGGAAATGGCATGGCAAGCCGTTCCACAGGACTACATCCAGCATCTCTACGATCGTCTCCATGGGAGAATAGCAGCCTGCATTGCTGCGAAAGGTGGATATACACTGTACTAGTGCCGACATTGTGCATGCTCTGTTGCCTGTGTCTATGTGCCTGTGGTTCTGTCAGTGTGATCATGTGATGTATCTGACCCCAGGAATGTGTCAATAAAGTTTCCCCTTCCTGGGACAATGAATTCACGGTGTTCTTATTTCAATTTCCAGGAGTGTATATATGTATATATTCTGTGATTGTAAAGTTAGTTAATTAAGAAAAATTTGTTGCCCATGGCAAGTCCAATTGACTCACCATCGCTGCCAAATTTTTGCCCCCCCCAGTGGAGGGTTATGTAAGACGTATGCGTTGCCGGCGATGGGCGGGGCATGGCAGAGTCTCTGACCAGAGAGTAGTAGGTAGTTAGTTGTTGCTTGTCGCGAGTCGGCGTCAGTCGGCTTTGGTAGTCAGTCGGCTTTAGTCTTCTGTCCGTAGTAGTCTGTGTGATTCTGCGCGAGTCGGCGCGTGCGTGCGCGTGTCGGCAGTCTGCTCGGGACCCTGGTCAGAACTCTGAAGGATGAGTATTGTTGTAGAAGGTAAAGAAGCAGCCTTGCGCATATCTAGTAATGAATATTAACTGTCATTAAATTCTTTTTTTTAAAAAAAATGCCCCAATAATAATTTTTATAATATAAAGTAACTTTTTTAAAGAAAAGCATTCATTTCAATTTAAAGCATATTTCCAATACATGATCATTCCTTCCAAGAATCAGAAAAAAATATACGCCAGCATTGCACGAAGCTTTGTCGAAAATTGTTATGTAAGAGCAGAGATATTTGCAGTTTTTTATTGAGGTAAGAATTTTTCCTTTTTTATTCAGAATACAGGGCCGAAGGGCAGCGCTGCTGTCCTCATAAAATTTACCAGGTTACTAATTTTTTTTATTATTATTTCCGGATTTACGAATTGAATTTTGAGGTAACATTAAATGTGAATGCATTTCAGCATAGAGATCATAAATGGGAACTAATTTTGTTCAGAGGTTACAATATTAATAACAAATTCATTTTATTATTATTTTTGTTGGGAGTTTATGTATGGTTCATATTCTTAAATATAAATAATTTTTGTGGGGAGGTTACACCATTTCACTGTACTGATCCCCATTATATCTAGCTCAAAAATGTTGAAATGGATGTGGTGTCTTATGGGACTTAACTGCTAAGGTCATCAGTCCCTAAGCTTACACACTACTTAACCTAAGTTATCCTAAGTACAAACACACACACACACACCCATGGCCGAGGGAGGACTCGAACCTCCGCCTGGACCAGCCGCACAGTCCATGACTGCAGTACCTGAGGCCGCTCGGCTAATCCCGCCCAGTATTATATCTAGCCTGAGGCTTTGCATTCCTCTTTAGATCTTCCTTGCTTTCCTCCTAAGTTGGAAGTTCTGAAAGTCTATGCTCCGATCCCAATAATGATATCGCTCCCTTTACTGTTCACTCGTTTTCTTATTGTCACCTCCACCTTCGCAGTCCCCGCCTGGAGATCCGATTGGGTAACTAATTGGGAGTGTTTTGCCAATGTAGAGATCAACAGGTCGCATGTCCTGTGGATACTAATTACATGTCCTTAATGCATTGGTTTCCACTGCCTTCTGCACCCTCATCCCGTTGATCATTGCTGATTCTTCCGCCTTTTTGGGGCAGTTTCCCACCACATGGACAAGATAGTGCCCTGAAACTCTATCTGCTCCTCTACCCACCTTGTTGACAAGGCTGTTGGCAGAACGAGGGTGACTTTTACGCCGGAATTCTTCGACCGCCATTGCTGATTATTTTTATTCAAAGTTTAAGGAGTGGCTAGGTATAAGCCAGGGATCCCTGACCTTTTGATTGCTAATCTAAGACATTAACCCCTACACCAGGGTTTTATATAAATATTTTTTGTGAAGAAAATTATTATAAGATAAAATAGCAATAATGTAAGAAAGAAACATACCACGCTTAATGAGACTGCAGTGAATTATAAAGCGTATTCACAACATCGTTAGATCAAGTAACTTGTGAAAGTTGAGAGGTTTTTTAAATGTTTTCAAATATTTTAGGAAATATATAATTGAGCGGTTTCTCATTTTCTGAGAATATCAGATGTTACATTTTTGTAACATAAAAAACGATTTACTGTTTAGCTCCTCGAAACACTCTTGTTTTTTTATAGGTAAATTTTTTACAGCCTGTATTCCGTATAGTTGGTCTGGAAGCAGAAGTTCCAATGCTAAGTCTTAAACTGGTCACATTCGCAGTATCAGATGGTTAGGAGGGGAGAAAATAGCGTTTTACAGTCTGAGTAGGGGCTATGGTCTGGAAAGGAAATGTCGAGGGAGAAATTACGTTGCCAGGAAACTATCAGCTTACGAGTCCTATAACATTTTGCCTCTCTTCAATAATTTAGCGATTAGTCGCTAGTGTACGAAGTTTTTGTTTTCTGTAATAATTTGAGCTTTCATTTGTGTCTCAGTTTCCTCTATATGGCGGCATGATACGTTGACTCGTTTTCGGCTAAAACGTTGCACGCCTGAGTGAGGCAGCCAGCGCAGGTCGGAGCAGATTTCAGATAACAACCCACAATGTTTCCTTTCTCCCAAGCGCCTGCAGTGCTGAATGAGGCAGTCGGTATGCGCAGCGAACGGTGAACTCGGGACGAACTCTTGTGTTTAAACGCGCGCTCTGCGCAAACAAACCGGCGGCGGCTACCTGTCAGAATGAAAATTGAAAACAACGTAATAAAAGTCCCTGCCTGGGGCTTTTATTATTCAGCAGAGAGCACTGTAGGCGGAATAGGTCCCTAGCAACATGGACGTCGTTTCAGTGCGTACGTGCGAGAATGTCGATGTGCTCTGCGTTTCGGCCGGTGTGCAGTGTTCTGTTAAGTCGGTAGTTAAGAGGACAGCACAGATCGCTCGACCGTGAGCACGCTGGCCCACAAAATGTTTGTACAAACACGTGTCATCCGTGCATGCACTTCGTGGCGAGCATAGAGAAAAGTCTGGACTCTGGTCCTGCATGCATGTTTGGCGCAGCTACTTTTCTTGGTCGGTACCTATATATTGTTCACTGCAGAAATGAAGGCTGTGTGTAGAGTTAGTAATTAGAGGCAATAAGCATAGTGCTACTAGTGACTCAACACGTATATAAAAACAAAGCATTTTAGCCTGTGTCAGCAATGTGTCGAAATGTAGCTTATTTCCATCCCTACTCTCGCCCCCCTTTCCACGTCGTACTTAATGATCAAACATTTCCTGTTTCAAAAATACCCGCACACTCATTTCTCTCGATTGATGGATTTTATGAGCAAAGAGGAGGGCATGTGCTAAATTGTTTGGGAGCCTTCACATGATAAACAAAATAATGCAGTCCTTTATTCGCAGAACAGTAAATGTCAGTACATGAATCGTTTTTCTCTACATAGACACGACGTTTCGGAGTCAGACTCATTTCACCAAATAACAGCTATGACATTCGTTGAAACGTCATGGCTATCGACACTAAAAGTCTACTTCTTCGTCGATAAATGTCGAGTTAAAATCTTTGCTAAGACGGAAATTCATTTGTTCATAACTCACGAGGTTTCATTCACTTATCTACGAGTCACTACGTTTATATCATAGAACCACCAATATTTTTTGGCATGACTGAGTAAAGTAACTACACTGTCATGGAAATGGAAGGAGCCATGGATGCGGATCAGACCGGAGCCGACCAAATATAGTTAGGTCAGGGACTAGCCGCCGATGCGACAAAAACTACCACCATGTCGTCGCACAGTGCGACAGAATCCTGCAAACCTGGCAAAAATTTCAAAATTGCTCTTATATGGCCAAAAATGGATGTAAGGGTGTTTCTGGTCCTTCTGACGATGATTTTTGTATCAAAATTGAAAAATTCAAAACAGCGGCACCAATATGGCGAAAAGAATTTGGAAGAAATTAATAAAGTGGACAAAAAATTTTTCGGTGAATATTTATGTTTGTAATGTTAAACTTTCTTACAAAGTTCCTCTACTATCACAGAAAATACATATCATTAGCAAAAATTAAACGTTTTATAAGACTTTTTAATCTTCTTCATCTTCATATCCTTCACCTTCTTCCTCACCGACATTTGTATCCTTTTCATCATCTGTAACATCTAATTGCTCGTAATCTGCTGCAGAAAGTACCAAGAGGGCTACAGGTTCCAACGATAGAGTTTTCACTTTCCCCGGAGATGGTTTCCACAAAGAAGACAGGGGATCGGTTGTTGCCAGGACCCTCCGGGACACATCCTCTTTATTTTTCACGCGAGACGACATTCGGGAAAAGCCGATATTGTTTTATTAGCTTGCTTGTTGATTACTGCTCGTCTTTTGACAGCTGACCTGTTGGTAGAAGTGAAGGAATTATGTCCGAACCGTTTATCAAAAGTCTATGGATTCCTGTTGGCGTATTGTACCATGACTACTCTTTAAAATCATGTCTGGATGTTGCTTTGGTGTGGCTTCGAAACTTTTTCATGTCAATTTCTAATTTCTCAATACAACTAACGGCATTTTACTACCGTCGCTTAAAAATGGCTCAAAGCTGCAGCTGCGGCTAGTAGATGGATTTTATGGCTGATTCACGAAGATAATGGTACGAAATGAAAACGAAGGCGGAATCTCGTGAAACCTAAAACTTACCTCTTTTTTCGTTCACTTTTTACTAATCTTTTGCCTGCATTCAGGTAAGAAGTTAATTTAAAAAAAGGACAGTTTTTAACCAGTGATTAAATAATAAAGTGTTTGTAATCAAGTACATACCTTGTGGAATAGCCTCCATTTTAAAAAATCCGTCTGATTTCGCTGAACAAACATATTTCATCCGAACGATGAAGTATTTTTCCAACCTGGTTAGCTTAACACCTTCGAGATGGTGTCTCTGCAGGGTGAGCAATTTTGCTTTTATTCTGTTGCTTAGCCCATAATTTGTTATGACTGTAGCATCCCGAACGCACAAGTCTCTCAGACAGCTGAAGTAAAAGTCTAATGTCCGCCTCCGCCAGGCAACTTTTTCACGGGAGTAAGTTTTCATTGTCTTTATTATTGCGAGCTTCGCGCAGTTTAGCCACCAATTCAGCGCCGTACCGTACAAGTGGAACTTCCTTTCACATTCTGCCCAAGTGGTGTGGAAGGCGGCGTGACATACAGGATCCGAAAGATGAGCAACGTTTAGCTTCCACTGACCTCTCGCCCTGTAAGTTCCTTGTTTCTCTAAATTTATCGTACATATGTACGCGATATGATCAGAGAAAACAGTGGGCCAGAGCTCGGACTGTAAAACGTGTCTCCTTAAATTGGATGTTGCGTAAATCCTGTCGATACGACTGGCAGAATGGCTGGTGATATAGGTGAAACCTAGATTATCACCATGTTTTAGTTCCCAAGTATCAAACAGATGGAAGTCTCTGACGATGTTCTCCAGCTCCAGAGATTTGTTAAAATTTGGTGTCTGATCTTTGGGACTCAGCACGCAATTAAAGTCACCCGCAAATATTATTTGTTCAAATCGCACCGCGAAAAGGGGGGCGATGTCCTCCTTGAAAAATTCGGCCCTGCGGCGCTTGTTTCCGGTTCCTGACGGGGCATACGAGGTGTGGCTAGAAAAAAACCGGACTAGTACTGGTGAAACAATAAAACGAATGCAATAAGGCTGAAAGTCGCGTGGCCTGTCACGTGACTCTCGCTCCGCCTACTGCTCGAGTTTCATCTGCCTCCTGCACTCAGTCTGCCCGTGGCGTCTGTTTTAAGTAGTTGACGTTTTGTGTGTGCGTCGGAAAATGTTGAGTGTACAGAAAGAACAGCGTGTTAACATCAAATTTTGTTTCAAACTAGGAAAATCTGCAAGTGAAACGTTTGTAATATTACAACAAGTGTACGGCGATGATTGTTTATCGCGAACACAAGTGTTTGAGTGGTTTAAACGATTTAAAGATGGCCGCGAAGACACCAGTGATGACACTCGCACTGGCAGACCATTGTCAGCAAAAACTGATGCAAACATTGAAAAAATCGGTAAACTTGTTCGACACTTTCCTTGTCAACTCCTGTTAACTCAGACACTGCTCTGATTGTTAAACGGCGATCTTGTCGAACAAGTTTTCCGACGCACAGACAAAACGTCAACTACTTAAAACAGACGCCACGGGCAGACTGAGTGCAGGAGGCAGATGAAACTCGAGCAGTAGGCGGAGCGAGAGTCACGTGACAGGCCACGCGACTTTCAGCCTTATTGCATTCGTTTTATTGTTTCACCAGTACTAGTCCGGTTTTTTTCTAGCCACACCTCGTATATGTTGATAAACCTGGTGTTGCGTATCGTGACAGCGAGATCTCTACTGTTCGGCAGTTTCGCCACGTCTATAAGTAGGATTCCCTCTTTAGTCATAATCACTGTGCCGAGGCTATTGTCATTGCCAGGATTGATGACGGCGTTGTAGCCAGTGATGTCGTCCAAACGGATAGCCGTTACTTCTTGCAGCATTAAGATGTCAACATCAGCGGCGTACAGAAAATCTTGGAGATTTCTCAGATTGAGGGTGCTGCTAATTTTATTTAAATTTAAGGTCGCAATTCTGTACGCCTGCAAGGACGTCATGTCGACTATACCGTGTCAGGTGGGATACTATTTGCCAGGTGAAGTGATTGTTTGCTCTACTTAGAAGAAGTCGGCATCATCATCTGCTGCACGAGCGTCTCTGATGGTGGTTTGTTGCAGGGTGGACACATCTTGTCGACGGTCGCGTGCCGTCCGTCCTGAATGTTGTGGTATATCAGCCATCTCTGCATCATGGCTTTGCTCCTCCATGTCATCCGCCCAATCTCGCGTGCACGTAACTTCCCGCGTGTCCGTTTTTGGTACAGGTGGAGGGTCCTTCGGACTAGCTGTACCGTCTGGAATGTGGATTCCACGGTCAGGTTCAGTGTCCTCATTTCGGGTCTTCTTTTTTGTTGTTCGATCTTCCAGAGGAGTTGCCTGTGTCGTCTCCGCCAGTCCTTGGACTATCTGTTTCGCCTTTTCACGCAGGATTGGCGCGATTTCTGCTGCTCCCTGACGGGCTATTCGACGTTTCTTCCGTTTCTTTGGTGAAACAGTTGTAGGCTCCTGGTCATTATCCTCCGATGTTTCAACCGTGTCCTCTTTGTGTTACCCAACTTCTTCGAGTGGTTTGCACATGCCTTCTTCTGCCGTCTTAGCCTGGTCTTGTTCTTCACGCCTGTCAGTTTCCTCGTCTTGGGAGTGTGCTGGACCTGTAGCTTCTGTGCTGCTAGTATCCATGGCTACGTTACCGTCGGGAATGTCGGCATAAGCAACTACCGCCCTGTCGAAACACATGTCTGGGGCGACGTCACTGCGAATTGCGGCGGCGTACGTCACGGGTAGCGTGGCCATCTGACTAGGCGGGTCTCGCTCCCCAGTCGCCAGTTGCGTCACACGCCGTTGAACACACTGCGCGCGGACGTGTTGGGTCGAACCACAACCCGAGCAGGTTCTCGGCTGGCCATCGTAAATGATGATCGCTCGATATCCACCAATCCACAGATGCGATGGGATATGTTTCAGCATGTCAATCTTAACTTGCCTGAGTCCATTTAATACTGGATACTTGTGCAAGCTAGACCATTTTTCGGCGACATTGCTGATAATGGCGCCATAGTCTCTCAGTTTGTTGTTAATCTCCTCGGGCGTTATTTCAAAGGGGAGCTCAAAGATTCGATCCCTTCGTATTCCCATTCCGGCACGCGAAACCGTGACAAGCCCTATGCGTCCGTCTGAATGTTTGAATTTTGCCATCCCACCACATGCTTCTACAATTTGGTCGCACTTGTCAGAACTGGATAACTTAAGGAACACAGTCGGACTGACAATCGACAGGTGAATTCCAATCAATTCATCCCCTTTGATCTGAAAAGTTTCTTCGATAAATGCCTCAACTTCGTAAGATTTCGGTCGGGCGTAGTTCGGATCGAAAATCAACTTCAAAGTATCGCGTCGCGTTGTCTGTTCCATTATGTCATTCTAGAAATGTGATCGTGGACTATGACTAACGCAGAAAGTGCGCACTCACCACAGCGCCGGCCGCTCGCAGCGACGATATAAACACCGCAACAGCCGCTCCGCACGTCCGCACAGCACGGCAGCTGGCGGCGGAATGTCCATCTGAGCTACCGAAGCACGACTCACGCCCGGTGCTCACAGCTTTACTTCTGCCAGTACCTCGTCTCCCACCGGGCATCAGTCGTGCTTCGGTAGCTCAGATGGTAGAGCACTTGCCCGCGAAAGGCCAAGGTCCCGAGTTCGAGTCTCGGTCGGGCACACAGTTTTAATCTGCCAGGAAATTTCATATCAGCGCACACTCCGCTGCAGAGTGAAAATCTCATTCTGGAAACACAAAAAGTGCTTAAAGTTTGTGTGTTTGTACTTTGGGCTTTGCGCTACGCAGCGCTTCATTCACTTTTCACGGCTGCGTCTGCTTATTCGCCTATTCATGCATTAGGTACATACGTAGGGGGTCTCGATATACATTATGTTACATGCAAGAGGAATATATAGGCCATAGTGTATCCCGAGGTGTCTTCAAGTGGCAAAAATGAGTATCGTCAATATTGTTTTAAAAAAATACTTGCATTGTGCACCAGTAGCTAAAATTTTGACACTGCATTTCTTTCGGTGTATTCTTGATTTGTGAGATATTTCTGGGTAGGTTCCACTATGTCAGGTTGGACCATTACCTTGTGAGACACGAGGAAGTATTATACAATCTGAGACAGCTAAGACAGACCACCCCAGATACATTTACAGTGAATAAATATTATATCGCGGAGCGAACAATATGGCGAATTTCCTGACATTGCCAAGTGATTTTTAGCGTTTATAGTCAACGGATTACGACACTGACTTTGGAATTACGACACTGGAATTATATACTTTTTCTGTGGAAAGAAGCTTCTGACAGAACTTCAACTACACAACATACGAGTGTGTGGGACTCGACGAATAGTATCTAGATAACAGCGCCTCAAACCACTGTCACAGCGTCAGGAGGAGAGGTTCCAGAAAGTCTGCCCTACAATACCAAAAGCAAACATGAGTGTACAGTTAATACTGCCGTTATACGCGTTGAGTGCTTGTAATTAGGGGAGCGATTTAGTAGGAATTATTTCGAATTTAAATAATGTGTTTCACTCTCCAACTGAAAGTGGTTATATATCCGTGTGTTAAAAGTAGTTGTGTCTGTACTCTGCCATGTCAGGTTACTTCTTCATTCAGCATGTAATGTTCCCAGAAATGCGCAGAATTTTAACGAGGACGCATATCTTCCATTGCTTTATTCAACATCCACCACCTTGCTCCAAGAACAAGTAATGCTTAACCATTTTCCACCTTAGTGTAAGAGATTATTGAAATGAAATGTTATTCCTGGTTTTTACTATCACGTCTGTAAATTCTTTATTCCGAATTCAAGTAATGGATTTCACTCTCGTGGGTCCGCCAACTGAAAGAGTTGTAGTAACTTACTTTGGTTCTGGCTGTTACGTTTACAATCGGTCAACTAATGTGGTAATAGCGAACAAAGCTAAATAATACACCAAAATCACAGCACTCACGTCTTACGTTGTGCGCACGGCGTCTTGTATTTCACCGATAGCACAACTTATTACTGCATAGTAATCCTTTGGTCGTGAAGTTGGTAATGTGTTGCTGTTCGTCCCATCATCATAGAGTCAACGTGAAATGAAGAATGCGACCCTTTTGATGCCGTGTCCGCGGTCTATTTAATCTATATTATACGAGGGCTGTTTCATCTATATTACACATGTTTTCGTCATTTTGGGCCTTGTGTCTGTGAGGTGAAGATCAGGAACTAGACAGGGGTAACCCATCTAGAATTCACACTTAGACTGAGTTTGGTTCTTACCGACTGTCTCCTTTCTCACAAGCTAGTGCTACGCGTTGCATTTCACTAGAAACTCATTTACGTAAAATATTATTTCGATTTCTATGTGTGGCATTAGAATCCTATTAGTGAGTTTATACATAACGTGTTAATGCTGCTAAATACTAAACTTGTTTAAACTTGTTCAGTATTAACGACATTCGAATTTTTATTTTAGTACTGTAATGGAAGAACACCACGAATTGAGTTTTACTAGCATTAATGTTCGTACAAATTATATTCCACAATAACTTTGCTGTACTTTCTTAAAGTTACATTTTCCGTTGAGTAATATGAGGGTACAATATGCAATCAACGTGGCATTTAGAATGGAGCCATTTGTTTCCATTTCAGATTTCGGTAATTTTTTGTATAGATCACGTCTTCGCAGAGATAAATGAACATCTGTGGCGGGATGCAAAAGGCACAGTCGTCGTTATCTATATTAAAGTTAGAAGTTATAGTCCCACTTACGATAATCTGTCTATGTACTTAATGATTAATAACGAACGTAACAATGTGCAGCTACAAGGAAAAGGACATTTGTGAGCCCAGTACAAAAAAAAGTTACAGAATCTCCTAAATCCACATTTATTCACGTTGGAAATTCATCTTTAGATATCAGTTTCCGTCGCTAAACGCGGCAAAGATTGACAACATTATTAATTCTGTCGTGGCGATATTTACGAACGCTCATTTGCGCCGTTGTATGCCGGCACCACGGTTATATGTCAGTAGATTCGGCAGAATAAATTGGTACTGAACATGCGTGACGACCAATACAAACATGACCCTCATTTATTTCAGCATCTTGTTTACATTATGTCAACAGCAGTGTTTGAATATTTACCAACAGAGTGAACATGTTTGTGCTTGCGGATGCGTTTGTTGTCACTGTTTATGTTAATTCCGTTATGATGGATGAGTTTTATTCATATGGCGATTTAGCCACGTAAGAATCTTTCTCGCTGTTATAACATTCTGTGCATGAAAGTTACGTCTAACGGCTCATAACTGGCACAGGCTATTGCTGCAGTTCAGAGCGTTTATGATGCATTTACGACGCAATTACGAGTTTTATCTGCTCACAAAGAACAGGACCTGCAGCAGAGCAAGCGCTGGAGCTTCGGTGATATTTTTGATTCATTCCTGCGTTCAATGCTCTGTACAGTTTTCTATATGAAATTCTAAAGGATAATCAATTTGATTTCCTTCTCTCGACGTCAGCTTTTCGTTCAGAGTTTGTAGTGAGGATCAAATATGTAAAGTTTTGAATATGAGCTCAAGTTTGTACTTGTGTTACCCTACGCTGTTAGACTAATCGCATTAATATGTGTGTGTGTGTGTGTGTGTGTGTGTGTGTGTGAGTGTGTGTGTGTGGGTGTGTGTGTGTGAAAGAGAGAGAGAGAGAGAGATAGAGAGGGGGGGGGGGGGGAGACTGTAATACACCGCAATTATTACAATTTGAATCAGGTAAGTCGTGAAGTAACAATATAGTGCTGAAAAACGATGCGGGCCATCAGTGAAAGTTGACACGTGAGTATTGTACCTGTACGTCTCTTTAGTTCCTCTGCATTGATTATATTTGCCACATTAGTTGGCCTATTGCAAATGTAGCAATTGTCAGAGTCACAGTAAATTGCTATCACTCTTCCAATTGGAGATCGTGAAAAAGTGGAACATATTTACATTAGAAATAAAAAATTTGAAGATGTAAAACTATGACACTCCTCTCCAGTATTCTAACTCTTAAGCTTTATCTTTAAGTCTCAGATTCGCTCGGTCCTTGTGTCTCGATCAGAATGATGGACGCTGAGTAAAAGATTCCGTTGGCTCGCATTTGGTGTTTGCATATGTACTTCCTCGATATAATTCTGCACATTTCTGCAATAAACGCGTCACAAACGAAGTTGTACCTCGATAGTAACAGCACAGTACCGAAATATCACAAAGTTCAACATATGCAGCGTTAGCAAAAGTTCCATTCATTACATTTGATTTTTGAAGGGAAGATGGAAAACAGTCTGAGATGTCCCGTCTCGATACTAGCCGTGATGCCATCCTCCACCGGTTGCGTACTATCTGGCATGATACAACGTGGATAATAACTAAATGCCTCTCTCATACCCACAGTACCAAGCCGGTGTGTTCTGGATATGATAAGACGCTGTACTCTTTCTTCAGTTGTATTAAAAACTAATTAATATTCTTCAAATGTCTAATTTCGTTAACATAAATGACCGTGTTAATCGGTAGGATCACACCTCATACAAAAATTTCTTCTTAACTGATTTTTCTCTCCATTAATAGAAAACAGATTCCAATTCCTGCTTATATCGTTTAGTCTGTTAGTTGAGGACTGTGTTTAAATTTCAAATATATCCTTGTCGTTGTGTAAAAATGCTTTTCGATTTCAGTAAAACAATGACACATTGCATCGATAAAATTCGATCGGCCACAGATACTCTTTAACAGCTCTGCTGTTTTCTTCTTAGTTGTCAATTAATATCTTCGATGAGAATGCAAGATATTTTACTCTTTAAAATTCTTATGTCCACTAACCTGTCACATCCATCTCTAATCTGAAACAGTTAATAAGCTACCTTTACAGCTTCTGCAGCTAGAAGTAAAGTTTGCATAGTCGTAATGATTACTTGCGAATGACCACCAATGCCGGCTGCGGTGGCCGTGCGGTTCTAGGCGCTCCAGTCCGGAGCCGCGCTGCTGCTACGGTCGCAGGTTCGAACCCTGCCTCGGGCATGGGTGTGTGTGATGTCCTTAGGTTAGTTAGGTTTAAGTAGTTCTAAGTTCTAGGGGACTGATGACCACAGCAGTTGAGTCCCATAGTGCTCAGAGCCATTTGAACCATTTGACCACCAATGTCCAATTAACATTCAAGCGATAAAATGAAACTATTTCGCTGTATTGTTCAAATTTAGCCACTTTAAAAAAAGTTGTTTTCCTTTTTGTAACTTTACAGAACTTTAATTTTCATGTTCCTTTACAAATCAGTAACACTTTCAGTATAGGCTCCACTGTATATCATATTTCAAAATTTTCTGGCCCACTAATAATTTCAGAGCAGTGTTCATTGCTCAGTAACATCACTGCATCAATCATTGACTTTTAAACATTATCTCGAAGTAAATCCAGTTTCAATAACTTATATATAGCTCTTTGGCATAATTACTACACTACTCATAGACGTAGTTACTAGACATTTACATAAATTCATTTTAAGCACCAACTTGACAATAACACACACAGGGTGTACTGACGATGACGACACAATTTGGTCGCCGTCGCGGACTGTCAGCGCTCTTGTGATTAGTGACCCGCATTGCCGATAACCTGCCAGGATCTCTTCCCTGCGACATGAAACAGAAAAATAGCAATATTTTAGTACACACATCCTATAAAAACATAGTTAAATCATTTACTTTTATGGCCAGCATGGTGTCACTAAAATGGAACATACGATGCTGCTCTTTAAAATCTTGAGCATAACAAATCGTGGTTCAGTCTGTAAATAACTTGAGTAAATATCACCGAATGGACTGTTATTCGACAAGGCAGTTGCCTTTTCAGAACAAGAGAAAACTGAAAACTCTCTTTCATAAAAATCGTCAATGTTCGAAAGATCTACAAAAGTTCCCCTACAGATTGCCCACTTTTATCTCTGTCCTTGCGTTGGATTCTCAAATTTTGTGTTCTTTCGAACTACTGACAGATCTGTCATCCTGAGTCACTTATGATCTAGTTAATTATCGTTATTGATTTTCCATCATGATTCAGACGTGGTGTAGTGGTCAGCACACTGGATTCGCACTCGGGCGGACGACGGTTCAAATCCCCGCTCGGATATCTTGCATAGGTTTTCCGTAATTTCCCTAAATCGCCCCAACTAAATACCGGGCTGATTCCTTTGACAGAGCACTTCCTTCCCAATCCTTGAAAAACTCTGAGCTTTTGCTCTCTCTCTAATGACTTCTATATCGGCGGAACGTTAAACCTAATCTCCCTCCCTTCCTTCCTTCCATCGTAACTACCTTCCTTCAGTGCCATTTACTTAAATAAGCACCAAACTCGCTTCTAAAATTTCTTTTATGTTATTTCCTGTATTTTGTGTCTCTCTCGTCGTTCAACGACCAATTTTCATGGTTATTTATTTTGTTTATTACGTGCGTCTACATTGTATGAAATTCCGCAAATGAAATATTAAAATTTTATAGGTATTTTAATATATGTATATTACAATTTTCCTTTTTGGGTAATAATCTCCTGAAATGATAGCAAGTTTTTTTGAAATCAGGAAATTACTAAATACCTAGGTCGTACCTAATTTAATCGGTATTATAAGTTCTATGTCTGGGATTACGAACTGGTCACTATCGCTGAAAACACGTTTATTCATACATTGCTTTATGATTTTACACTTAATAGTCCTGTCACTTGTTTTTCCTCTTAGAAGGGGGCCATTTTACAAGTTTTAATGTGTTAAATTATTAGTTGCCATCAGGTCAGATCTCCTACATTCACTATATATTCAGATCTAGTGCACATATACTCAGCTGCTTGTCTTCACTTCCTTAATAAATTGACACACTAACGGTCTAACAGTTTTGAAGCTTAAATCGTCCATTAGCTAATAGTGTTTGGCCGGCCGGTGTGGCCGAGCGGTTCTAGGCGCTTCAGTCTGGAACCGCGCGACCGCTACGGTCGTAGGTTCGAATCCTGCCTCGGGCATGGATGTGTGTGATGTCCGTAGGTTAGTTAGGTTTAAGTAGTTCTAAGTTCTAGGGGACTGCTGACCTCAGATGTTAAGTCCCATAGTGCTCAGAGCCATTTGAACCTAATATTATTAGCAAACATCGGAGAACAGACATTTATTAATTCAAAAAAAGGATATAAACTCCTACTAACACCGTTTTCCCACGAAGTGCACTAACAACACCGTCTTCACCCCATCTTGAGCCAATCACAGGGCTCTAGAGGCGCTAAATCTCCCCTCCCACATGACAGCACGAACCCATGTCGAACCAGGGCAAGAGTTAAGAAACCTGCATGTCTGAAGAAAAAGAAACCGCCAATTACTGGCTTTTTTGAGTTTTCACAGAGGGCGAAGTGATGGTTCTCCAAAGACGTGTCGCTTCCTGCTGCAACAAGCAAACACATTCAGTCTCAAAGATCTTTATCGAAATCGCCTGTGCCTTGGAGTTTGTTAGTCCTGGCTATAACGTGTAATAAAGATTCTGTCTCCAAACGTTTCTCAGATGCCGGATTTTTTCTTATACAACCGAGGCGGCCGCGAAGTTGTTCACTGGCCTGTTTGCACTATCACAGGTGAATTTTTATTGCATGTGGCTCTGCACACAATGACCAGTTTAAGACTCCACTGTGTAGGCATTCCTTCAGACTGCTGCCTACATCCCAGGCTTCCGTTGACGCCACAGCAGGTATTGTGGTATTGTTCTGCTGGAGACCTGTCTCGACGAGGGGCTTCACTGTCTGCCCTGTACGCCTGTGGGCCTGCCTGGCAAGATTTACTAAGGAATGGGCTCGCACCCAATTGCTTTCAACTCCCAATATGCCGTTTCTGTGAGCTTAGAACCATAAAAATACCTCAAGCTTTTAGCGTCCTACCAGGCTCCATCAACATCTGCTCAGGCAGGTAACTTTCTAGTCTTGGTCAAGGTGCGTCAGGTTGTAACAAAATCTTTAATAATTTTCCATATACGAAAAGTAGATGAGAGAGTAACTTGTCCTCTCTCAAACTCTCTGATTGATTATATTCTTATACTAGTGTGTAGGTGTGGAATCTGTCGTCCAAATATGACATCGTATTTCATAGTTCGTTCCTTGTGTTAAAGGTTACTGTGTACTTTTCAGCGACGTCTTCGTCGTCCTGCAACTCTATAGAGTTAATACAATCATTACGGACTGCATTTTGATAATGAGGCAGCTAATTCAGAGTCCAAAAATTCACGCCTGTTAAGATTCCAGAACTTGATCGTGTTTCACGTTGACAAGACATGATCTTCACACAGACCCAAGAACGCAATTCAGAGTCTCTCGCTCTCTAACTCATGTAATTCACGTGTCAGCTCCAGATTTAAAAGTCCTGCATGCTTCAATTCATCTGTATGATTCTTCGATGGAGCTTTGATTTTCATAAAAATCATTAAATGTTTACTGTCTATCGCTCTGTAATGCGCGTTGTCGCAAAAATATTGTTTCCGATATTTTTAGGCTACTCATTTTGGACATCAGGAATATTTTTAGCCGAAAAGCAAGAAGTAAGAGCCACTGCAGTTGATAATTCGTGAACGTCATGTGCGCTTCAGTCGAACGATTTGACGATGCTCATATTGACATCACACCACAACCACTGGCATGAGATTTGTGGTTCACAATATAGCCTTGTGTAAAAGAAATAGAAATTAGTACAGGAAAAAGAAACGATCTTCAGCTTATGAACATATCTTTAAGTAGCGCTGGAAAAATATGCATCACTTTCCAAAACATATTGCCCTTAAGATGGCACAGAAATTAAACACTATTAGAAAATAAGGGTTTCAAACTGCAGCTAAAATACTTTATCAATGCAAACACATTCCATTCAGAAATACTTCAGGCCAGATTAATTTTGCCCTGAGAATGTAATTCCCAGAAATGGATGGAAAATTAGGCAATACTGTTCATATGCGAATAATTCGTATGCGCTTTATTATATTGTGTTAACTGTAACTCATAAAACTTAATTGAAAAGTAAAAAAATTATGAAGTCCAATTCAGGCTCCAGATTCCTCTGTGTTGGTTACTGTGACGGTAATCCGACTAGCAACGAAGGGTCCCAGGAGACTGGAACATGTGCATGTCACTCCCGTTTCCACGAAGTATCGTCGGACAGACTCACATACTTAAAGGATTATAACACAGACTTTAGTCTGTTGTAGAATTATGGAACAAGTTTTATGCTAACATGTTACGACGTTTTCGGAGAACGAGAATCCATACATATTATAAAAATGGATGTACATATACACTGATGAGTCAAAACATTATGGCCACCAGCTTAATAGCGTGTTTGTTCGTCTTTGGAACGAAATACGTCACTGATTCTGCGTATCAGGGATCCCACACTTTATTAGAAGGTTTGTAGACGTACGTGGCATTAGATGTCTAGGCTTAGGTCACGTAATTCACGTAAAAAATGGGCCGCTGATTTGTGTATGCAGTGATGGCGCCCGTTAGCGACCCAGATGGGTTCCTTGGGACTTACACCAGGCGAATTTGGTCGCCGAGACGTCAACGTGAGTTCACTATAATGTTCCTGAAACCACTTGAGCACGGTTCTGGGTCCGACACAGCGGACAGCTGTACTGCTGAAAGATGACATCGCCGTCGGGGAAGACATGAAGCACGAAGATACGCAACTGGTTCGCAGCTGTCGGCATGTCTTCTATTACCACCACAGGTCCCATGCAAGCGCAGGAGAATGTCTCCCACAGCATAATACTACTCCCACTAGCCTGCATCCGTGGCGGGCTGTACGTTTCGATTCGCCATTCACCTCGATGATGGCTTTGGTGGAGACGGCTATCGACATAGTGCAGCAAAAATGTTCTTCACCAGAGGAGTCGACACGTTTCTATTAATCGACGGTCGAATTCCGATAGTCTGCTGTGGAGCTCCATGTTCAGCAATGTACGATGAACGGTGTGTTCCGAAACACTTGTGCATGCACCAGCATTGTTCTCCTTCAGCAGAGATGTCACAGATCATCATCTATCCTACTTTACCGAGCAGACACGCCTGCGAACTCCACGTTCTGTGAACAATTGTGGACGTCCAACAACCATTTAGCGCATAGTGGTAGTTTCACTGTTATTCTACCTCCTTCCGTAGGTGCTCACGACAGTAGCACGTGAACATTCGACCAGCTTCGCCGGTTTCGAGATACTTTTTCGCAGGCTGTGCGTAATAATACTCTATCCTTTGTCAAAGTCGCTTATCTCCATGGATTTCCCGATTTGTAACCCTATCTTCGCTAGGATGATTCCCCGTCAGTCTCTGCTCCGCTTACATATTTTTGCTACCGCGTCACGTGCCCGCGACATCACCAGGCGGCATCTAACGTCGCGGTGGGTAGTGGTCATTATGTTTTAGCTTATCAATGTATGTACGTATGTATGTATCGCATGTATGCACATATGCATGTATGTTCCACATCTCCTCCTGAACCACTGGACCGATTTCAGCCAAACTCGGTACTAATACCCCTTACTGTCTGGGAAAACTCGCTGTGGGGGTAAGAACCACCCACCTTTCAAAGGAATGCGGGTGGGAGTGAAAAAGGAATTGATCCCTCGGCTTGCAAAAACCCATACTCCAGTATTTGAGAATTAGAACACTCAGTGACTTGCAACAAACTTTACACATAATTTCAAATCTTTACGAAAGCTTTATTGTCGTTGACCACCCCCACGAAATGGTGAAGGAAAACAACATTTGTTGTTCATGCAGTAAAACTGCAACATGAAGCATGATTTTTTAATTTATTTCTTCTTTACTATTAGCTCTATTCAGAACACTTTTTGCAGACAGTAGCCATGTATATCACTGGATATACCTCCAAAATTATATCATGATACAGTTCATAGTTCAGTAGATACGTTAGAAACTGACCTGCGTGAAAATGAAACTACAGGACGCAATTAGTTAGAGATAAAGGTGAAGTATGTGTACAAATACGTCTGAAATATGACAAATATCTGTAGAACATATTTGACATGTATGTACGTGGGCAATGTCACCCGTAAAGAGCTAACCCTAAAGCCCTGTAAGGCTTTCAGTTAAATTTGATTCACGTATTAGTTACGACATGGAAAGAAATACAATGAAAGAACCACCACCCTGCATTTGTGAGAGCATGATAACGTGGAGAGAGAAGGGGAAGGAGGAGACAGAGATGGGGATGGAGGAGATAGACACAGACAGAGGAGATAGAGACAGAAAAAAAGAGGGGGAGATGGACAGAGAGGGGTGAGGCGGAAAACCTGCAGGGCAACGATGATTGGCTCAGGAGTGGACAGAGAAAGGAAAGAGGAGGAGAGTAACAGGGAGAAGAGGGAGGAGGAGATGGACAGAGAGAGGGTGAGGAGAAGATGAATAAAGACAGGGGGGAGACGGAGATGGAATTAGTGGTGGGAGGAGGAGATGGACTAATAGAAGATTGGGAATAAATACATAACCAACAAACGCTGGGTACTCAGCTCTTCTACTAAAATCAACATAGATTCCGCAAGAAGAGATCTTGCTCACTCTGTTCGCCGTGTTCCTTGACTTCCGGAAACATCTGATACAGTTTCGCACTATCGTTTAGCGAAAGAAATACAGTTTTATTGAATAAGGGATTAGATTTATGAACGGATTCAGGATTTTCTAGGAGATGGAACTCAGAGCATCGTTCTTAACAAGACGGAAAGCTGCACAAATAACTTATAGAGTAGCCCAAGGAAATGTCGTCTCGTTGTGTATACATATGCATTATCCAGTGGATAACGTCGGTAGCTCAGAGAGGCTATTCATGAACATGGAAAAGTTGTGACGCCAAAAATCTGTAACTAAACGCATGAAGAGGTGCAGGGCAACGACGATTGGTGCAAGGATTGTCAGTTGACCGTAAAGCGCAAATACATGAAATGTCCCGCACATTAATACACGAAGACCTACGTTACTGTTCTGTTACACTATAGACAACAAATCCCTGGTGACAGTAACTACCTTAAAAAATCTAGCAGTAACCATCCAAAGCAACCCAAACTTGAATGACGACGTAAAACTAATTCCGGGAAAAGCATATACCCGACTGAGAATGTTTGAAGAGTTAAGTATAAGGGACGATCAAAAGGTTTTCGTCTGAGACGTTGCTGCAGTGTATAAGCAACGCAGCGCGGCTCCGGTGCAGGTTCGTATACAGGGTGGTCCATTGATATTGACCTGGCCAAATATCTCACGAAATAAGCGTCAAACGAAAAAGCTACAAAGAACGAAACTTGTCTAGGTTGAAGGGGGGAAACCAGATGGCGCGATGGTTGGCCCGCTAGATGGCGCTGCCATAGGTCAAACGGATATCAGCTGCGTTTTTTTAAATAGGAACCCCCCATTTTTGTTACATATTCGTGTAGTACGTAAAGAAATATGAATGTTTTAGTTGGACCACTTTTTTCGCTTTGTGATAGATGGCGCTGTAATAGTCACAAACATATGGCTCACAATTTTAGACGAACAGTTGGTAACAGGTAGGTTTTTTAAATTAAAATACAGAACGTAGGTACCTTTGAACATTTTATTTCGGTTGTTCCAATGTGATACATGTACCTCTGTGAACTTATCATTTCTGAGAACGCATGCTGTTAGGGCGTGATTACTTGTAAACACCACATTAACGCAATACATGCTCAAAATGATGTCTGTCAACCTCAATGGCTCAAATGGCTCTGAGCACTATGGGACTTAACATCTGAGGTCATCAGTCACCTAGAACGTAGAACTACTTAAACCTAACTAACCTAAGGACATCACACACATACATGCCCGAGGCAGGATTCGAACCTGCGACCGTACCAGTCGCGCGGTTCCGGACTGAAGCGCCTAGAACCGCATGGCCACCGCGGCCGGCTCAACCTCAATGCATTTGGCAATACGTGTAAAGACATTCCTCTCAACAGCGAGTAGTTCGCCTTCCGTAATGTTCGCACATGCATTGACAATGCGCTGACGCATGTTGTCAGGCGTTGTCGGGGGATCACGATAGCAAATATCCTTCAACTTTCCCCACAGAAAGAAATCTGGGGACGTCAGATCCGGTGAACGTGCGGGCCATGGTATGGTGCTTCGACGACCAATCCATCTGTCATGAAATATGCTATTCAATACCGCTTCAACCGCACGCGAGCTATGTGCCGGACATCCATTATGTTGGAAGTACATCGCCATTGTGTCATGCAGTGAAACATCTTGTAATAACATCGGTAGAACATTACATAGGAAATCAGCATACATTGCACCAATTAGATTGCCATCGATAAAATGGGGGTCAATTATCCTTCCTCCCATAATGCCGCACCATACATTAACCCGCCAAGGTCGCTGATGTTCCACTTGTCGCAGCCATCGTACATTTTCCGTTGCCCAATAGTGCATATTATGCCGGTTTACGTTACCGCTGTTGGTGAATGACGCTTCGTCGCTAAATAGAACGCGTGCAAAAAATCTGTCATCGCCCCGTAATTTCTCTTGTGCCCAGTGGCAGAAATGTACACGACGTTCAAAGTCGTCGCCATGCAATTCCTGGTGCATAGAAATATGGTATGGGTTCAATCGATGTTGATGTAGCATTCTCAACACCGTCGTTTTTGGGATTCCCGATTCTCGCGCAGTTTGTCTGCTACTGATGTGCGGATTAGCTGCAACAGCAGCTAAAACACCTACTTTGGCGTTATCATTTGTTGCAGGTCGTGGTTGACGTTTCACATGTGGCTGAACACTTCCTGTTTCCTTAAATAACATAACTATCCGGCGAACGGCCCGGACACTTGGATGGTGTCGTACAGGATACCGAGCAGCATAAATAGCACACGCCCGTTGGGCATTTTGATCACAATAGTCATACATCAACACGATATCGACCTTTTCCGCAATTGGTAAACGGTCCATTTTAACATGGGTAATGTATCACGAAGCAAATACCGTCCGCACTGGTGGAATGTTACGTGATACCACGTACTTATATGTTTGTGACTATTACAGTTCCATCTATCACAAAGCGAAAAAAGTGGTCCAACTAAAACGTTCTTATTTCTTTACGTACTAGACGAATATGTAATAAAAAAATGGGGGTTCCTATTTTAAAAAAAACGCAGTTGATATCCGTTTGACCTATGCCAGCGCCATCTAGCGGGCCAACCATAGCGCCATCTGGTTTCCCTCTTCAAGCTAGACGAGTTTCGTTCTTTGTAGTTTATGTTTGATTCTTATTTCGTGAGATATTTGGCCCGGTCACTATCAATGGACTACCCTGTATAAACACCGATATGTAGGCAATGGGTTAGTGTGGCATTCGTGTCTTTCCGAGCTGCTTGCGGTAAATGAGGAAACGTGAACTATTGTTACCGAATGCGTCCAAACATAACCAGCGCGCTGACATGCATTTCTTGGCTGCTGAAGGACAAACACCGGTAGATATCCGTTGTTCGGAGAATTGAGAATGTGAATGGTATAGCACATCAGTCGAAGACCGACGTTGTGGAATAATGAACCAAGGGGGGCTGATGCTTCATGGTAACGCACGTTCCCATATCGCCTATGTCGGAACGCAGAATTTATGTCAACTCAGGGGGGAGACACTCGAGTACCCGCCCTACAGCCCCTCCCCTTGGATTAGCGCGCCTTTGGTGCCTTAAAAGAGAGCAGGACACCGTGTTTCGCCACATGAGTACGTTCAACCTGGTGCGTAGATGGGATGATTGCCTCAATGCTTACGACGATTTTGCTTGATTGGCATACCGATTCTGGACTGTACGGACTTCGAACGGGAACTTTTTGATCGCCATCCATGAAAAAAGTGGCTTACAAAACCAGTTCTTGAATACTGCTCAAATTTTCCGGGTTCAATTAATAGAAGAGAGAGTGAAAATCAGAATATAGCGTGCAGTCATCGTCGAGCTCTAGTTTTTAATTATTACATTTCATCTCCTCCAAGTTTTCTGAACACCACATAACATCTCAAACTGCAGAGAATCTCAGTCCAACGTCTAAGTTCTCCACTGTGTACAATGTTGCAGGTTCAGCTTTGCACATCATGAGAACAAAATAGGATACTCTTGCAGGAACGACGATTCTGATAAACATCTACTTGCCATTAATAGCATTCTTTAAATATCATCTATAGATGGTTCAAAAACTTTCAGTAAAATTCACATCTCTTAAAGTTCTTTTCATATACCTAAATAATTCAGCAACCTTGTACGTCTAATAAACTCCTCTCCAGCGTATAACAACAATTAAAATACATTATTCCTCAATCTAAATTCCGTCTCCTCCATAAAAGTCATTATTCAGACAGCGATTTTTTTACTTTTCAACCTTCAATAAAGAATTATTCATGTTATAAGCTTTGTACACAAAAATGAGCAAGCGTGTCGGATGAACTGGATTCAATTCAAATCAGTTCCATTACCATCAAGTTCCGAGTTACGATAAAAATTTGTTTTATAGGAGAATATGTGATCGTTCCTCTGAGGGATAATAGCCTTCGCGCGTTGCGGCATGTCACCAGATATTCGACGACGAGATCTTCAATGGCGTCACACATTCCCATGGTGATCAGCTGTATCATGAAAAGAGAAAAATACAGTTTTTGTAGACACATAACATACGTTCATATAATACTGAACGTAATAAACACTTGAATAAAATATGTCGAACATACGTTAGGTCGGTTGTTGCGAAAAATGATGGTCACAAATGACTTGTGATATTACAGTAGGTATTCACATTCAGCTATCCACATTTATGCTCTGTGTGGTTTCCTCAGTTTTCGTAAGATAAATGACTGGATGATTGCTTTGAAATGGGTACGGTCAATTTTCTTCTACAATCTTGTCTTTCAGGAAAATTCTTACTGACAGAAGATTACTACTCAATCAAATGAATTCAACTCTTTATATTCTGCTACCGAAGTTAGTATTTCATAGATCAATGTTTTATTACACTGGATGTTCCGAAAGTTATGACTGATCTTGTATAATGCGCACAGAAGTCAAATAGTACAAAAATAAGCAAATAAAAATCACCTTTGTCAGTATATGAGTCAATTAGAAAAAGATCCTTTTCACTGGCTCATGAATTCCATCTACGCCCCTTTGCTCCTCAGTTAGCCAACTCGCTTATTATTTCAGGACATGTTTAACGTCGATTCACTAGCTTGAAGAGTCCTCAGAATTGTTTCATCTAGTGTTCCTTTCAAGTATGTAACCTCTGACGTGCATCTCAGTAGCAATTCACTGCAGTCTTCACGAAGCGGAATGAATTACGGAAGCCATATGGTACTGTTTATTTCTCGACACGAATAACCATGTGAATATGGAAACTGCATCATGAAACGCCTGAACATCCTAAATAACCTAAGAGAATTTGCAGATCATTTGAAAGTGACGCATATCTCGAAAATCTTATTTGTAATCACTGTAATATCTCGAAACACTTGGCTGATTTTTTGTCCGTCCGCTGTATTTCGCCGATTTCCTCTGTATTTATCTTGCCTTATCGGCTGTGAGTCAGCTGGGATCAGCTGCTAATATACGGTTATTGAAGTAAGCTACGTAACTAACTGTGATTGTGGATCGTCGCCATCTAAACGCAGAGGATATTTGTTTATTCTGTTTAATGTGTTGTAGTGTAGAGGTACTGAACGAGAAGGAGCAACAATTAAGACAGTAAAGTTGCATTACGAAGATAATGAAATTCAAATCCTCTACAGAGTAGATTTTTTTATGTCCGTAGTTCTCTTCACATGTGTCCTTCTTAGTTGCTATATGTTTTTCATAAACTGCCTCAAGAAGTGACGGGGAAATATATACAGAAACTCGATGGCAGAGTTGAACCACAAGCTGGAAGCGGGATGACTAGTGATGGAGTTATATGTCAATTTCTTAGAAGAAATTGCTAGTTGCTTGTCATGAGTCTATGAGGGAATCCATGGATCTATCCTTAGTAAGTCTTGTACTATACTGTCAGGCCAGTTTATCTGGTTTCAGAGAAAAAGTGTTATATTCATTGACATATTTACTTAAAACGGGGGGGAGGGAGGGAATGGGAAGTGAGGGATAAGTGTCAGACCCTGCCACCAACAAATATGATGAGCTTCGGCGTGTAAGTTGAAGGCACCCAGAAATAACTCTTATGCTCTTGTGAATTTGTTTAGGATGCTACTGTTCCGCTTTGGAAAAAGTCAACGTCGAAAGTCACGAAGCAGGATCCTTTTGCGGACCAGTTAGAATCGTTAGAACACTCGAAGATTAGGAAATTTTACTTCAATGTATGAAGTCAGCAACCTCAGAGACATGTAATATTTCTTTTCTGTCCGTTGCAGATATACTTACAGAGAAATTCCGTTGCTGGTTGAGGCTGTGACCAATTGGTACCAGGTATGTGTAAGCAGCAATCAGTCTCCACACGACTGGGATTGAATCACATCCCTTTCAGCATTTTTTTTACCGTTTATCAAAAGAACGAAAGAGTTTATGAAAACAGATACATAGTTATTGCAAGTGAAATACATTTCATTCTGAACAAACGAAAAAAGTGATTAGTGAACGGGCCCACAAACTTTGACAACAAGTGTTTCGTCCTCAGTGCAATTTCCCCCTCCCCCCTCCCTCCTCCCTCTCTCTCTCTCTCTCCCTCCCCCCTCTCTCTCTATCTTCTCTCTCTCTTTCTCTCTCTCTCTCTCATCCGCTCTTTTTTTTTCTTGTTTTCTTGATTTGGCTTTCGGCATCTACCGGCTATTTAGCCAGCTAATAGATACGGTAAATCACTGACATACAGAACAAAATATAAATTTATGACATAATATGAGGGTACACAAATACAACAAAGGGGTTTAGAAGCCTGTTATTGATTGACACGCATGGAAAATATTGAACAATAGCTTCTGATGATTTAAAGCAAAAGACAAGAGAACAATATAACAATGTTAATTGCTAACAATGGTGTTATGGCACAAATATAAATAAGCTTACAAACATATGTTTAACAAAGCCGTTGAACAGGTTTTGTGTAATATTTTGAAGAGGTGTATCACAGAGTTAATTTGTCTGGCACCACAAATTTACGAAATAAAACTAAAAGAGTAGGAAAACAGAGTTACAAATGTTCGCAGGCTAAACTGAAATAACCGTACATAGAAACGACATTTAACATAGTTCCCAGTAGTGCGTTTCGGTTAAATGTTGTTGGTTTCCACTGCTTTAAGCTTGTTTAACAATGTAAAGAAAGACTTATGTGTGCCGGAAGACGGTTACTACATTTAATGTAAGCATAGGCACGAAATATTCCACTTCATAATGAGCTTAAAATTAACATTGCAATCGTGGCTAATGAAACTAAGCGTAAACTTTCTTCTTCAAAAAGTACTACGTGACCATCAATTCTAATCAAGTTACTGGTCCATTTCTTGTTCTCAATTACATTCAGATTATTTATGCATTTCACGACAACTTTCATTCTCTTACCTTGGAGCAAAAAATTTTTCATAAATTGTGACTCGAACCTGCACGCATGACAGTGACTCTACTCTGTAAACAGGCCTTACTGGTCTCCATTGCAGTTAACAACAATTTATTCCCCTCAAATACATCCAAAAGTGATTGAAATCACTTATTCTTCGATGTCTCTGAATGCCTTACAGTGTAAGTGTGATATGTTGCAAGACGCGGACGTGAGTGGAGCGTGGGAATTCAAGTCCCCACTGGGGTATGTCTAGAAAGAAGCTATGCCTGTGATCTAAGTCGAGTGAACCTTTTCGACATGCTGATCGCCTCCCAACGATTCATATGTGAAGTGACTGTCTGTGTGCAACGGGAACTGCTGAGAAATTCCTGGTCCTGACGAATATGTCGTAGATGTAGTCCTTGCCGAAATCAGTAAGAATTAAAGGAATTAAGAGTTCGTCTAACTGCTGAAATGAAAGATGGGTCCACTCTGACCAACATTTATTACTGCAAAATAAAAAATGAAAACCGAAAACATAATGCAAGAACTAAATAATAACGTCTCCAAACCCAAAAAAAAATGGGAAATTTGGACAACACAGTCTGTACATTACATTTAATTAATATAATACAACACTGACTAGCTGAGTCCGCCGGAAAAGGGAAGGGGACAGCATCTGGTACTAAACTTGCGTTTAACCAGAAAGAATTAAGCGCACGATTCCGATTCGGACACGAAGACTGCATCAATCAACGAACACACATGCAGGAACCCATCTACTGCAGTCATGAGCTAACCATAGGGCGCAGCGTAATCCGAGACAAGATTCTATCAACTTTAGAAGAACGCTCCTAAATTTGACTCGTCAGTATCAATCCGCAATCACACCGGCAGCGTGGACTTATTATGCTGCTGCGGTACGAGAATCTAGACAGCAATCTAAGTAGTTGCAGAGGTCGAAGTTAAAGTTTCCTGCAGTCGAAGTGCCTCAGAAGAAGTGCCCACAGGCGTCTCGAAGGAGAGTCTCCAAAAGAGCTATCAGTACGAGAATGACCACCAATGACGCTAATCAGAGATTTACATGGAGAAGCCGTTAAAAACTATTCTCCAGTCCGCAATGTCGTTGACGAGCTCCCAGTGGGGTGTTGCATAACAAACCTTGTCCTCCGTTCTTTGAAACTTTATTTATCCGCTAGCCAATTTTTAAATTTTTCGCGTCAAAACAAAATGTTCACAATTTGCTACATGCTCCCACTCTCGAGAAATGTTGTAGCCCAGACCAATGTGAGCAGACCCACGCTTCGTTTTGCTGGAAAGAAAGAGCCTGTCTCCCACACTATACTTTTAGGCATGGACCAATCTACAGTCTCCCACTCAATATGAGGTGATATGGTTCAAGTCCTGGCGATAGAAAGACCCTTTTTCAAACAAGGGCCCAACGTTCCGCCATTTTGACATTCCAATAGACCTGACGATCTCGAGAGTCGGCCACCTATAACCTGTTCGTGTATGATTAGTGTCCGTCCTATGGCCAGCAAGCACTGCAGGGGGCAGTTTGGATGAACAGAATACACCGCAAAAAATACACAGATATCCTGCTGTTCCAACGATTCCTTGACTCCACACTGCCGTGGGCTATATTGTGAGGACAGTATGCCAGACTCACTTCCTGCGAAAAAAATCTGCCTGTCTCGCCAAAGCGGCGACCTGCACACAGAGTTCAGTGGACAGGTGACTGACTGCTGACCCTAGCACAGTGGGCACAGGAGCCACCCTCTGTCATGGGAAAGATCCCCCAAGGGGGCTGCATCTTCCAGTCAACATGAATCCCGATGCTGCGAAAGCTCACTATGACTCTCGATTTACCAGGCTAATACAACATGCAAACCCACTACCAAACTAATTTGAATGACGTAATCAGAAATATGCTAAGATTTTTTCAATCATCTGGGTCCCTGTCCTAGTTTCTGTATTAAATCTTGCATCACTTAACCAGGCAGCCAACCTGATGCATTTCAATGTGTATATCACAGTTCCTTACTTTAGCGTCTTTTAAATTTTCCATTACCAACGAGAAAGGGTCTACCTCAGGAGCAGCGTTCTTTCTTGGTCCCGAGCTTTCATTTTAAACGAAAGCGATAGAAAGTTGTGGGCCAGTGTGTTACGTTACCGCAAGAATCTTTAAGCAAGGTGTATGCATGCGTCCAAATGAATGGTACTGTACACACACAGTCTGTTTTAACGATGACAGACATTTTAATTAAAATAATTACTCACAAAGCGTAAGTAATATCATGCAACCGTTTGCATGAGACGATCATACAGTAAATGAGGAATACTTTACTACAATCTTCAGCTTTCTGCATGAAACAAAAAGCAGTAAAATCGTATTTTAACAACGAAGAAATTGTAAGAATGCAGAGCTTCACAGCGAATGCAGAGCTTCACAGCGATAACATTGAATAAAAGTGCTTAGGTTCCAATCATGTCAAGTGATTAAAGTTACATGAGTTTCGGCCTAGCATTCCTTGTCCATTGTCAAGTGATATGACAATGGCCAAGGAGTGTTTGGGCGAAAGATCGTGTAACTTTAATCACTTAACTTGGCTGGAAACCCGGGAACATTTTACTCAACTATGTAACTATTTAAGACTAATTGAATTCTACATTTAACACAAACAATTAATTCATATGGATCCAGTCAGCAAAAAATTATGCGTAATTAATTGTTTTTCACAACTCCTCAGTTACAGTGTCATCTTTAGATATGTCCAATCAAAAAATGCTGTATGACTAGTTCCTTCTTACAAGGAGGATAGAAAATGGCGTTCAATTCCTTATAAACTGTAAGTCTAAGTTAAGCCCAAAAAATAACTCGATTAGTCAAATAAATTATATGGCCGCTGGAATCACATTTCGGTTAAAGCGCTACAAAACCACTTGAGAATGGTGTACATACCGGAATTGTTGGCGCTGTTAATTGACATCACATCCCTCACATTCTTCTGGCGAAAACGTCATCACAATTCGAAACTGATAAATGTGTTTTCAGGCACTCACTCTGATTGAACTTTGCTGAGGTCATCGTAATCGTTAAAGCTGTATTGATTCTGCTGTTCCACAGTGCTACACTGTCAGCATGCCATTAAAGTCAGTCACCAACTTATGACTGTAATACTCAAAGGCAAGGAATCTGTAAGTAGTGGGGCTTGGGGCAGTTACCATTCTAGAGTCAAGACCTAAGGTCAAGGTCAATGTCCACCATCCTAAGGCAATTGTCCTCCGCCAAGGTTAGGGGTCAGAGCCTTCCTTGCTCAAAGTCATCCTGCCCCCCTCCCCACTTGCCCTCACATCATGCATCCCCTTCCCATCTCTTTCTAGAAGTCAATCGCGCATCAGCTGTGTTCTGTACACTGTAGCGAGTGGATCGTCATGAAATGTCAGCAGAGTGCAGCCACCAAGAATAAGAGAGGAACTCTGATTTGTAAGTACGAGGGCTATCCACAAAGTACATTACGTTTTGGAATTAAAAATAAATAAAGTATTGGAAATTTTTTTTATTATATACAGATGAAAGCCACCCTTAAATACTACTTTTCTACATAGTTGCCATTTAAATTAAGGCACTTATCGTAGCGATGGACGAGCTTGGAAATTCCTTCGTCGTAAAATTCGGCCGCCTGCGCCTTCAACCACGTGGTTACCTCTTCTTGAAGCTGTGCGTCGTCATCAAAACGCTGCATAGCCAACCACTTCTTCATTGCTAGGAATAAGTGGAAGTCGCTCGGTGCCAGGTCGGGACTGTACGGCGGATGAGGAAACAACTCCCACTTAAAAGATTCGAGAACTTCACGAGTGGCATTTGCCGTGTGCGCCCGAGCGTTCTCGTGAATCAGCAAGATCTTTGAGCCCAACTTTCCGCTGCGCTTGTTTTGTATTGCTCTTCTGAGATTATGCAGAGTTTGGCAATACCTTTGAGAGTTTATTGTAGTGCCTCTTTCCAGGAAATGCACAAAAATCACACCTTTTCTGTCCCAAAAGACAGTCATTACGTGGTTGAAGGTGCAGGCGGCCGAATTTTACGACGAAGGAATTTCCAAGCTCGTCCATCGCTACGATAAGTGCCTTAATTTAAATGGCAACTATGTAGAAAAGTAGTATTTAAGCGTGGCTTTCATCTGTATATAAGAAAAAAATTTTCCAATGCTTTATTTATTTTTAATTCCAAAACGTAATGTACCTTATGGATAGCCCTCGTATTAATCCACTTCTCTCTCTATCATTATTCATATAGGTATGAAACAAGATACTTCTCAAGGTCATCCAACTAGCCACTTGCAACGTCGTTTCAGTGTCACACAGCTGATTTTCAAGATCGTCATCCGAAGGAACACTCCTAATTGAAATTACTAGACCTTTAATGTTTTAGCAATTGCTGCTGCAAGTGTGTAGAGAGATGGGATGGGAAAGTAGGTTTGTTTTCCCTAGAACAAAATACTGGTCAGTTGATCAAGTACTGGCAGAATCTTCCCCATTGGCTGGGTGCCACAAGTGTAGACTAAATGTAACGACTCTTCGATGGAGAATTCCCGCTTGCAACCTGTGGAGCCGCCAACCACTCACGAAAGCAGATGGCCACAAAAAGCCTGTTTTATTTACTCTGCCCCCTGCCTGTAGGAGTGCATTTTCCTTGCCTCCAAAGTCAAACGAAGCATCCCTCACACGACAACGATACTCTCCAGCAAAATATCTCTTGTCTGAAATAATTTCTGCTGAATTGTAATGTAAAACAACCATAAACCTCCATATTACCTCTAATTTCTACGATTCTCTCCTTGCTGCAGCGAACAGAACATCCATCTTATTTGATGCACACCAACAACACTTCCCCAGCATATTTTTTTCGCACAGAACTAAAGTTTCTACCACTCTTAGCAAACCAATGGCTATTAAATGTAATACACAGTTCGACAGTTTACACCAGAATAGAGACATTTGTGGCAAGAGAGTGTATAGCAGTGTGAAAAAAAATGCATTGCACTGAAACGGAGCTATAAATAGCAGCTTATACTATTTCCTTTAGTTAGGCAGATGCATATCATAACATGTATAAGATAAGTAAAATCATTACATAGTGCTGAATGTACGTATCTCGCTTCTTTTTTTTTATTTCTCATTTCTTTAAAAACATACAACGTGCTGCCACTGCTGTTTATGGTAGAATAAGGAAGTGAGTTGGTGTGTTTTTCTAGAATTTGGGTACTGTTTTATTTATTCAGATGTTTTACGTTAATTTCGCAAATGTCTACAGACCGCTAAGACATCTACAACAGTACATGCAATCACTGCAGGTAGCACCACACCAGCAACGACACGATGTGGAGATGTGTCATCTCTCCATCAGTCAACCGTGCCTATTCAAGCATCGAGAGCTGCAGGAACTATTTCTACGCCTGTCACTAAGCAAAATGATCTTTTCCTATCATACGAGTGATCATATATCATGGAATGCATTGTAAAAACGTGTTGTGTGTGTAACGTCAATTACTGTTGTTATAAAATCGTAGCTCCGAGTATAATAACGCAACATAATTCAGTGGAAAAGATGAATATCAGACCACTTCATAAAAATTAGTGAGACGACGACCGTGTTGTAATTAGTAAAATATTTCAGCATTCATTACTTTCGTTTGCACATGCAATACTCAAAGAAAATTTCTCTTTGCTTCTCATAGGCATAACTTTCATAACAACCAGCTTAATTCTTAGTTTGTAATTTAAATCCACATCTGAGTCATCTATTTCTTTTTCCAACCAGGAATATTATAAATATCAAAGATGGTATATTCTCAAATTCTAAAACATAACTAATTTTTTCCCTGTAACCAACCTCTTTTATGGCTTCAACGATCAGTTCCGTTCCTTGTTTCAGTTGTTCTAACCAAGAGCATTGCGGAACTTTAATTTTGTCCTTTATCTTCAGAGTTGCACTATTGTTAAATCAGCCCATATCTTCGTGGTTCTAAGTTGGTAACTGTTCTGTCCCACATTCTTGCGGAATTTCTTTGTAGACATTTAAGTTTACACCTTCTGCAAATTAATGACCGTTAACTGTTATTGAAAGCGGTAGGGAAGTGGTGTTGAGTGGTAATGAACCAGACCACAATAAGATATCAAAATTTAAACAAATCACTTTATTTAAACAATCAAAAATTTCCTACTAAAACAAACTCTGAGTCAAGCTTGAAACACATGAGCTAAGAACAACACGTAGCATCAGAATTTACTAATATGACTTTATGAAAGGCTACTGGTGGCAGTACTTACTACAAAACCCAATACTGCAATTTATTAATATCAATATTAACCAACTCTACCAACAAGATTCACTATTACAACTCAAGAAAAGCGAACGTTGCCACCACAAATCTGAGGAACCACAGCCAATAGAATTTACTAGCGTGACTTACGAAAATCAATAATCATAGGGTTCGTGGCTGCGAGGACATTCGACAGAATGTCCTCTGACCACAATCATGTCATCTTCGAGGTCGACGTGGGAGAATGGGTAGCACTCCCATGGTACCAGATGTCCTACAAATGGGAGCGATACGGAGAAACTGTCACCTCAGATATCGCTCGCGTTCTGCAACCTAATGCCTAAACAGCTCTACAAGACCTAACAAGTAGCATCTTGGAGGCAGCGGAGGAGGCCCCACCCCCTTCCCCCATCCACCAGAACATCTGCTAGCTCAAATTCGACACAAAAACGGAGTAGCAAACGACTAGAAGATCGCCAGAGATCAGGCAACCAAGAGGTTGCTCAATCGTCTTCAGAGAAAGCTGAAGACAGCGCTCAATGACCACTGAAACCAACAATGGAAAATAGCCTCTCGGCTCTCAAAATAGACGATCAGACACACTGGCAAGCTACCAGACAGTTCACCAAAAGGAGTGCTAGGATGCCGCCCTTGCATGGTGAGTGTGGATGGTCTGCAGCCATGCTGAAAAGACCAACAGCCTCGTCGATACATTCGAGAAACAGTTCCAGGCGGCAGAATCTGGGATGAGGAGCATGATGATGGAGTTCATGGTCAACTGGCTGTCTTCCTCACTGCTGAGGAGAACCCAGAGGACGAACTCCCACTTTACGCCCCCGAAGACGTGGTGAAAGTAATCAGGTCCCTTTCAACAAAAAAGGCGCCAGGACACGACAGTGTCACCAATCAACCCTCAGCAACCACACACCCCGCGAACGTCTTCAACGAAATTATTCTTTTCCGCGAGTTCCCAGCTTGCTGGAAACACGCAGAAGTGGTCACGATACACAAACCAGGGAAAGACCCTTTGTTCCCGCAGCATTACAGGCCAATTAGCCTCCTACCAACTCGCAGGAAGATGTATGGGTGCGTCCCGCTACTACCCATACAAGAGCATATTACTAATGAGCAACTTCTGCCGGATTTCCAATTCGGATTGCGACAGAAACACTCTGCCCCACAACAGATCATGAGAGTGATTAAAGCAGCCACAGATGGCTTCAATCACAGAAGCTACTATGGGATAGTCCTACTTGAAGAAGCCAAAGACTTTTGCTCGGTATGTCATAAAGGATTATTATACAAGTTTTACTCACAAGGGTTCCCCAGGAGCATAGATAAGTTAATGCAAAGCTATCTCATGAATAGGGCTTTCTCCGTTAAAGTAGAAACAGTCACCTTCACCCAAAGACGTATCTCCGCCGGGATGCCACAGGGATCGGTTCTGGGACACTGCAGACACCTCCACAGCTCCCCTGGTGCACACCACACGGTATGCTGACGACACAGCCATCTATACACATAATTCGAAAGGGACCTGGTCACTGTAGGCTAGAAAGGATTTTAGACGACATGGAAACTTGGGCCGGTCGCTGGCCTATCAACATCAACTCCGAAAATACACAAGCTATGCTGATCACTCGGAGGCTCAGGAGACGTGGACCCCCTCAACGCCCCCCCCCCCTTCCACTTCCACTGAACCCAGCTCCCCTGGCGCCAGGTACCTTGGCGTAAACCTGGACTCTCGCCTTACTTGGGAGACCCACATGCATGAGGTCCACAGAAAGGTCTGTGCTAGAATGTCTGTCCTATACCCTATCCTCAACATAACCAGCTCCCTCCTCTGCTCCATAGGGGTAAACGTCTACCAGTCTCTCATACGACCAATAATGGAATATGTATGCCCTCTTTGGGTATATGCGGCCAAGCAGCATCTGTACAAACTCTAGACATTGCAGAACCAGGCCCTCAGAAGGGCTCTGCACCTACCCTTTGGGTTTCGCATGGATGATTTTCACGCCGCTGCTGAAATCTCCTTCCTTAAAGATCGGTTCCAAGATCTGGATGGGGCCTTCTGTAAGAGCTCTTCGAGATCTGCAAACGACCTCCTCCACTCCCTAGGTCGGTATGACCTGTCCCACGTTAAGCACAAACGTCCCATGACGATCTCCGATGACTACATCGAAGGGAAAAATCCCAATCTCCAATTCCTAATTCCGTTCCTTCACCCTCAAAAACTCAACACATCGCCAACCTCAGGCAAGTACCAGCTACACACAGAACATTCATCACAACACACAGACATCCTAAAATCCTAGAAAGAAAAATCACATACACACCAGTAAACAGTGAAGTAAAAGCCAACAGGCTACACACTCCGCCACACACTTCTCCAAAGCACATGAGTGAGAGAGACAGCATCCCGACATCCAGCGACCGCAGCTGTTCCGCCACCTCTTCTTCAATGTCGCGGGAGAAGCTGACGGCGTCGACAGTCTCCTCCTACGTAACCTGCCGGCGGAAGTCCATCGGCTGCTGATGAGCATTTTCAACAACATCTTTTGGTCTGGTGTCTTCTGGAAGCACGCGGAAATAGTCGCAGTACCGAAGACAAACAAGGATGCTCGTCTGGCCACCAGCTATAGGATTCAGAACCGAGTTCTGAGGACCCCTCCACGTCTTCTGACGGAATACTCCATTCGACTGCTACATGAGGACACAGGCATCCCACCCCTGCAGGACAGATACAGGGTCATCGAGAGATCCTTCTACGAGAAGGACCCTGCAACCGGCTCGTCCGTGAACTGGGCCACCAACAACACCACAGGCCAACGACATGTAGTGTAGTTTTCTCGCAGACGACAAAGAACATCACCACCATATCACATAAGGACAATTCGTAGAGGTATGGTTTTTCTTTTCTTCCCCACAGGAAGAGCTGTAACGGTACTTTTATGCTTACACTGCTCAAAATGCCCAGCAAGCCCGCCAATGCAGTGTCAGTATCCTAACATTCGCTGAGTGGCATCTGTACGTACAGCGTCGCATTCCGTCAGATTGTTTCACAAAGCCATAGGCCCCACTTGTACGACAGAAAAACCAGGAGTGGCTTCAACTGCGCTTTTATTAAAGCCTAGACTAGCACCCACAGCAAAGTTGCAGCGTGAAAAATCGTCGTGTACGATGCCAGGTCGCGGTGACGATTTGGGCCCCAACAGTTTGCTGCTGGAGGCAACAGTGTCGCCTCCTTGTTGTCGCGGGCTTTGATTCAAAGCCCGCTCGTAATAGACGAGTCAGACCCACAGCAAGACAGCGGCACTGTTGAACACGCAACCATTCAGGAGGAGGATGGCTTTGAATTGGCATGAAACACCATGCGCCAACCCACCCCCTCACCAGCTCTCATAGTGACACCAGTCAGCAACCGCTTCTTGCCGATTACTGAGCAGCCTACAGATAGTCATGCACCACGAAAACAGCAGGTAGAAGCACTGGAAAAAGCAACAGTCAGGGACACACAAAAGCGGCCACCTCCCACCGAGGGACTCCATGGCTTAGTGGAAGCAGGAGACGACAAAATTAAACATATGCCCTCTGAGGTAAACGACTAAAAAGAGGCCAAGCAAATGTTAGTCGTGCACAAGATACGACACTACACCTCTCTGACAGCCAAAATGCGGATGTTAAAAATTGTTATAATAAAATTGCCTAAGAAGCTATTCCCAAATGCACTTAAAGAAGATCTGTTGCGTCAGGACTCTGAAGTAAATTCAGTCACCCAGGTGAAGCCCCTGCATCAGAAAACTATTTCTGGCACCCATGTCAGATATCGCAAAAAAAAAAAAAAAAAAAAAAATTCAAGACAGTCGTGCGAGTCATAGTAGAGACGGAAATTCTTCGCAGTAAGAGAAAGTCGTCCCAATGCTTTAATTGCCAGGATCTGGGACAAGTCGCCTCACACTGTGACATGCCACCAAAATGCATTAAGTTCACTGGGCCACGTGATTCCAGGACCTGAGCAGTGAAGAAAGGAGACCCCAATGTCAAGTGTGCACTCTGCGGGAGGGCCACACTACAACATACCAGGGCTACTGCCTTCACAGAAATTACATGCAGCGATCCAAAGGCTTGTAAACTATCCCAACTAAGGCGTCGCAAGAACCTCGCACAAAGCCCCCAAGGCCACCTAAAATCCCGACAAGACGGGGAAGGCTGGCATGCAGAGCGAGAGAGGTCGACACAAACACGACCTGTGCGAACATCATGGCAGGAAACTCACCGCCATCCTTGTCAACCCAGGACGTCACCCCACAGACAGACTAACGACTAACGGAAAAAGTACTAAGCAAACATTCAACCACCCAACTCCCCCCCCCCCCCACCCCCTTTCCCACCAGAAAAAGACAAGTCTGCAGGGCGCAGCGGCGGAAGAATGCCGTCCAAACCACAATCAACCGATTGCTCAAAATGAGAGCGAGGCTGCTTCCACCGACCCTGTGCTGGGACTAATGTCCCAAACATTGAATATCCTAACGCACGCGACGTGAGACATTCAGCAGCAAAATGTACAGATTCTCGCCATCTTGCAAACGGAAGTAAAGCGGCCGCAGCCCTCTGCGATATCCTCAGTAGTTTCCATAGCTCACCATGGAGAGACGCCCACACATACAAGATCTGACAATGTGCATCTTCAACGCAGATGGAATAGTCAATCAGGCCATGGAGCTCCGAGAGCTAGTAAATGAAAAGATCATAGACAAACGCATGACTCCGAAAAGAAACTCAAAGCGGGAGCAAAAGCGGCAGTACGCCAGTACGCAGATACTGCTGTTCTAGGAACGACAGGGCAACCGGAGGACGCGGTTGGTCATATACATTAAAAGAGGGATCCCTAACACCAGGTTTTGCCACCCGCTACCCGCCAGCTGGAGACAGTGGCAGTAGAAGTAACCACCGCCACGGGACCCCTAAAATTCGTTCCAGTATACCGCCAACTGTTCTGTTTACTAGACGAAGTCGTCATCCCCTCACTAGCGCAAATCAGAGGAGAGCTCCTATTAGGAGGCGACCTCAGTGCCAAGCACGTAGACTCGCGTTCTAGAGTCACGACCAGAGCCAGTCATCAACTGCAACGACACGAGCGCGATAACCAATTCGACGTGTGTGGCCCGGTCGAGTTAACCCACTCTCCGAAAGACGAAGGCAGATCGGACGTCCTCGACATAGCACTCACTAGGGGAATTACAGGATTCCTGACCGCGTCCTCTAATCACGTCCCTGTTATAGTAGAGGTCGACGTGGGAGGAAGAGTAGCGCTAGCATAAAACCAGGTGTCATGCAAACACACGAACTGGGAGCAGTTTCAGCAAGATGTCGCCACTGAAATTGCTTCTGCCCCGCCTCCAGCTGCAGATACAGCACAGCAGGTGCTCCAAGACCTCGCCAACACGATCCTGCAGGCAGCAGAGGAGACCATCCCCCACAAAATGACGGATCACCTCCTAAGACACAACTCCCAGAAGACCTGCTTGCCCAAATCAGGGTCGCGAAAGATTGGAAGATCACCAGGCTGCTCAGCCGTCTGCAGAGAGAGCTGACAGCAGCACTCAGTGAGCACAGCGACTAGCAATGGTCTGTGCGCATTTCAGCCCTCAAATTACACGATAACAGCCTATTGCAGCTATTGCAGGCTACGCAACGGTTCACTAAAAGACGCGCGAGAATGGCGCCTCTGTACAGCGAGCGCAGCTTGGTCTACATCGCAGCTGACAAGGCCAGCGCACTCGCCGACGTGTTTGAAAAGCTGTTCCAACCATCAGAAGCGCAGGGAGGGGACCACGAGGACACAGTCCATCGTCAGCACACACACATCGCAAACGTCTTCAATGAGATAACACGCTCCCGCGTGTTTCCAACAAGCTGGAAACGCGCGAAAGTGGTCGCGATAGCAAAACCATGGGACGACCCACTGTTCCCACAGCACTACAGACCGATTAGTCTTCTGCCAACCCTCAGCAAGATCTACGAGCGCCTCTTACTCATACCTGTCGAGCAGCGCAGCGCAATGGAGCATATACTCCCGGATTTCCACTTTGGATTTAGGCGACAACGTTCAGCCCCACAGCAGATCATGAGGATAGTTCATGCCGCTACGGAAGCCTTCAACCACAGAAACTGCTGTGGGATAGTGCTACTCTGTGTAGTCAAGGCCTTCGATGCAATATGGTACGTTATGTTACTTTACAAGTTATGCACTCTAAGTTTCCCCAAGTGGAGAGTGAAACTCTTACAAAACTATCTTACCGGTAGAACTTTTTCCTTCAAACTTGAAACCTCCCTTTCCACAAAGAGACTCATACGAGCCGGAGCACCACAGGGTTCGGTGTTAGGGCCCACCTGTACAACACCCACCACGCCCTTGGTCAAGTTGGCGCAGTATGCAACACAGCGTTCTTTACGCAAAACGCAAGCCGGGATCTGGCCACTTGACGATCGTAACAGAAAGATAGGCTAAGAAATGGCACATCACAGTGCACTAACAGCAAAGACCAATCCAAATGCCAAGCTACAAAACAAAAAACACTCATCGGTCAATCATTAGGAGTAAATGTTCAGAAGACAAAACCCCTAACAAAATCACCCTCAAAAATGAGACAACATCCCGGCACTTTGCTGGATAGCTGTCGGAGTGAGCGGACGCGTGTTCGGAGCTGCACTAGATCACTCCACGCACGATTACTCAGCCTTTGGAACCCGCTTGACGGTCAGTCGGTTCCAGCACTTTTTTTTCTAGATCATCAGTTCTCTGGCTGGTTTGATGCGGCTCGCCACGAATTCCTCCCCTGTGCTAACCTCTTCGTCTCAGAGTAACACTTGCAACATACGTCCTCAATTATTTACTGCGTGTATTCCAATATCTGTCTTCCTCTACAGTTTTTGCCGTCTACAACTCCCTCTAGTACCATGGAAGTCATTACCTGATGTCTTAACAGATGTCCTATCATGCTGTCCATACTCCTTGTCAGTGTTTCCCACATATTCCTTTCCTCTCCTAATATACAAAGAACCTCCTCATTCCTTACCTTGTCAGTCCACTGAATTTTCAAAATAAACCGGTTATTATTATCATCGTACGCATCAATTACAGTAATACACATTTAGCAAAACAAAGAAATATATATAAAAATGAACATGTGAAACTATATACAGTACACAAGTTTTAAAACGGCTCAGACTACACTCGGATATTGATGGACTCGATCCAGTGGAGTGCCTCGTGGGATGCTTGATGGAGCTTCTCAATGCCACCAGGGAAGCGTCTGATTGAACATTCATTCACAATGTGGCTCATTGTTTGGGTGTCATCACAGTCACACACACTGCCACTTGAAAAGCTCCACTTGTGCATGTTGTATTTGCACCTACCCTCTTCAGTCCGATATCTGTGTAACTGCACCCACACTTCCCTTGGTTGGTGGAAGTCTGGAACTGGAACTGTTGGATTGTCTACAAATTCGATTCTCTTCCGTTCCGGTTTTCCCACAGTCCATGTTTCACTACCGTGCAATGCTGTGCTCCAGAAGTACATTCTCAGAAATTTCTTCCTCAACGTAAGGCCTATGTTTGATACTAGTAGATTTTTCTTGGCCAGGAATGCCCGTTTGCCAGTGCTGGTATGCTTTTGATGTCCTCCTTGCTCCATCTGTCATGGATCATTTTGCTGCCAATCACTCCTGGTGACAATCAAACCTGATATTAAGTTTCTCGACTGTTCTCATTCCTGCTGCTTCTCATTATTTTCGTCTTTCTACGATTTGCTCTCAATTCATATTCTGTACACATTAGATTGTTCATTCCATTCAGCGTATCATGTAATTCTTCTTCACTTTTACTCAGGATAGCAATGTCATCAACAAACCGTATCACTGATATCCTTTCACCCTGGATTTTAATTCCACTCTCTTTTATTTCCATCATTGCTTTTTCGATGTACAGATTGAACACTAGAGGGGAAAGACTACATCCCCATCTTACATCCTTTTTAATATGAGCGATTATTGTATATTACCCGTCTCTCCCTATAGCTCACTCCTTTTTGTCTGATTTAGAACATCTTGACCATTTTAAGTTGTCGAACGCTTTTTCCAGGTCGAGAAATCCTATGAGCGTGCTTGATTTTTCTTTAGTCTTGTTTCCATTGCCCACCACAACGTCAGAATTGCCTCTCTTGTGCCTTTACCATTTCTAAAGCCAAACTGATCGTCATCTAACATATCATCAGTTTTCTTTTCCTTTCTTCTGTATATTATTATTGCCAGCAAGTTGGATGCATGAGCAGTTAATCTGATTGTCCGATAATTCTCGCTCTTGTCAGCTCTTGCAGTCTTCGGAATTGTGTGGATGATATTTTTCCAAAAATCAGATGGTATGTCGCCAGACGCATACATTCTACACACCAACGTAAATAGTCGTATTGTTCCCACTTGCTTCATTGATTTTAGAAATTATGATGGAATGTCATCTACCCTTTCTGCATTATTTAAGTCCTCCAAAACTCACTTAAATTCTTATTCTAATACTGGATCCCCTATCTCTTGTAAATCGACTCTTGTTTCCTCCTCTATCACGTCAGACAAAATTTCCCCCTCATAGAGGTCTTCAGTGTACTCTTTCCACCTATCCGCTCTCTCCTCGGCATTTAACAGTGGAATTCCCGTCACAGTCTTAATGTTAGCACCCTTGCTTTTAATTTCACAGAAGGTTGTTTTGACTTTCCTAAATGCTGATCACTTCTTTCGATAATCATTTCTTTTTCGATTTCTTCACATTTTTCATGCAGCCATTTCGACATAGCTTCCCTGCACTTCCTATTTATCTCATTCCTCAGTGACTTCTGCTTCTATATTCCTGAATTTCCTTGAACATTTGTACTTCCTTCTTTCATCGATCAGCTGAAGTATTTCTTCTGTTACCCATGGTTTCTTTATGGTCACCTTATTTGTATCCATTTTTTTAATTCAGCTTCTGCGATTGCCCTTTTTAAAGGCGTGCATTCCTCTTCAACTGTACTGCCTACTGTGCTATTCATTATTGCTGTATCTACAGCCGTGGAGAATTTCTCTTGGCCAGGACTGTCCTTTTTTCCAGTGCTAGTCTGCTTTTTTATGTCCTCCTTGCCTTCTCCGCAAAGGGTTATTTAGCTGTCATTGTCTTGGACTTCCATAACTACGTCTACTTTGTATTCCCGAATTCTGATGTTAGGTCTTTCGCTGTTCTAATTTCTGCTCCGTCTCATTACTTTCGTCTTTCTTCGATTTAGTTTCAGTCCATGTTCTGTACTCATTAGGCTGCTTATTCTATCCTACAATTCTTCACATTTACTGAGCAATGTAATCAGCGAATTTTATCATTGATATCCTTCCACCTTGAACTTTAATTCCACTCTTGAACTTTTCTCCTATTTTCGTCATTGCCTCTGCGGTGTATATGTTGAACAGTAGGGGCGAAAGACTTCATCCATGTCTGACATCTATTTGAATCCAGAAACTTAATTCTTTGTGGTCCACTCTTATTGTTCCCTCTTGCTTTTGTACATTTGTACACTCCTGGAAATTGAAATAAGAACACCGTGAATTCATTGTCCCAGGAAGGGGAAACTTTATTGACACATTCCTGGGGTCAGATACATCACATGATCACACTGACAGAACCACAGGCACATAGACACAGGCAACAGAGCATGCACAATGTCGGCACTAGTACAGTGTATATCCACCTTTCGCAGCAATGCAGGCTGCTATTCTCCCATGGAGACGATCGTAGAGATGCTGGATGTAGTCCTGTGGAACGGCTTGCCATGCCATTTCCACCTGGCGCCTCAGTTGGACCAGCGTTCGTGCTGGACGTGCAGACCGCGTGAGACGACGCTTCATCCAGTCCCAAAAATGCTCAATGGGGGACAGATCCGGAGATCTTGCTGGCCGGGGTAGTTGACTTACACCTTCTAGAGCACGTTGGGTGGCACGGGATACATGCGGACGTGCATTGTCCTGTTGGAACAGCAAGTTCCCTTGCCGGTCTAGGAATGGTAGAACGATGGGTTCGATGACGGTTTGGATGTACCGTGCACTATTCAGTGTCCCCTCGACGATCACCAGTGGTGTACGGCCAGTGTAGGAGATCGCTCCCCACACCATGATGCCGGGTGTTGGCCCTGTGTGCCTCGGTCGTATGCAGTCCTGATTGTGGCGCTCACCTGCACGGCGCCAAACACGCATACGACCATCATTGGCACCAAGGCAGAAGCGACTCTCATCGCTGAAGACGACACGTCTCCATTCGTCCCTCCATTCACGCCTGTCGCGACACCACTAGAGGCGGGCTGCACGATGTTGGGGCGTGAGCGGAAGACGGCCTAACGGTGTGCGGGACCGTAGCCCAGCTTCATGGAGACGGTTGCGAATGATCCTCGCCGATACCCCAGGAGCAACAGTGTCCCTAATTTGCTGGGAAGTGGCGGTGCGGTCCCCTACGGCACTGCGTAGGATCCTACGGTCTTGGCGTGCATCCGTGCGTCGCTGCGGTCCGGTCCCAGGTCGACGGGCACGTGCACCTTCCGCCGACCACTGGCGACAACATCGATGTACTGTGGAGACCTCACGCCCCACGTGTTGAGCAATTCGGCGGTACGTCCAACCGGCCTCCCGCATGCCCACTATACGCCCTCGCTCAAAGTCCGTCAACTGCACATACGGTTCACGTCCACGCTGTCGCGGCATGCTACCAGTGTTAAAGACTGCGATGGAGCTCCGTATGCCACGGCAAACTGGCTGACACTGACGGCGGCGGTGCACAAATGCTGCGCAGCTAGCGCCATTCGACGGCCAACACCGCGGTTCCTGGTGTGTCCGCTGTGCCGTGCGTGTGATCATTGCTTGTACAGCCCTGTCGCAGTGTCCGGAGCAAGTATGGTGGGTCTGACACACCGGTGTCAATGTGTTCTTTTTTCCATTTCCAGGAGTGTATATTACCCGTCTTTCCCTACAGCTTACTCCTATTTTTCGCAGAATATCCAACATTTTGCGCAATTTTACATTGTCGAGAGCTTCTTCCAGGTTGGCATAACCTATGATCGCGTCTTGATTTTTTTTTTCAGTCTTGCTTCCATTATCAACCACAATGTCAGAACCGTGTCACTGGTGCCTTTATCTTTCCTAAAGACAAACTGATCGTCATCCAACACACATGACCGAGCGAGGTGGCGCAGTGGTTAGACACTGGACTCGCATTCGGGAGGACGACGGTTCAATCCCGCGTCCGGCCATCCTGATTTAGGTTTTCCGTGATTTCCCTAAATCACTCCAGGCAAATGCCGGGATGGTTCCTCTGAAAGGGCATGGCCGACTTCCTTCCCCATCCTTCCCTAATCCGATGAGACCGATGACCACGCTGTCTGGTCTCCTTCCCCAAAACCAACCAACCAACCATCCAACACAGCCTCAGATTTCTTTTCCATTCTTCCGTTTATTATTCTTGTCAGAAACTTGTGTTTGTTAGCTGTTAATCTGATTGCGTGATAATTTGCGCACTATTCTGCTCTCGCTGTCCTCGGAAGCGTGTGAATGATGATTTTCAGAAAGTCAAATGGAATGTCGCCAGTCTCATAGATCCAACACATCAACGTGGATAATCGTTTTGTTGTCACTTCCTCCAATGATTTTAGAAATTCTGGTGGAATGTTATCTATTCATTCTACGTTATTTGATCTTAAGTTATCCAAAGCTCTTTTAAACTCTGATTCTAAAACTGGATCCACTCTTTCCCTACGGGCTTCTGTTTCTTCTTCTATCAGACTGTCAGACAAGTAGTCCCACTCATGCAGGCCTTCAGTGTGCACTTTTCACCGATCCGCTCTTTCCTCTACATTTAGTAGTGGCATTTCCACTGCTCTCTTAATGTTACCGCCCTTGCTTTTAATTTAATCAAATATTGTTTTGACTTTTCTGTATGGTGAGTCGTCCTTCTGTAAAGCATTTTTTTCGATTTTTCATCACTTTTTCATGTAGCCATTTAGTCATAGCTTCCTTGCACTTCCTATTTATTTCATTCCTATATGAAGTGTATTTCTGTATTCCTGAATTTTCCTGAATATTACTGTACTTCCTTCTTTCGTCGATCATTTTAAATATGAGTATTCTTCTGTTACCTATGGTTTCTTCGCAGTTACCTTCCTTGTAGGTATATTTTTCTTCCCAACTTCTGTGATTCCCTTTTTAGAGATTAGCACTCCTCTTCAATTGAATTGCCTACTGAGCTATTCATTATCGCAGTATCTATAGCCTTAGGCATCTTCAAGCATATCTCTTCCTTCCTTAGTATTTAAACATCTCACCTCTTTGCGCAATGATTCTTCCTCACTAATCTCTTAAACTGAAACCTGTTCATCATCACGAAGTTGTGACGTCAGTCTGTATCTGCTTATGGGTACGCCTTGCAATCCAGTATCTGATTCGCAATCTCTGCCTCATCATGACGTAATCTAACTGAAATCTTCCCGTATCTCCCCGCCTTTCCCAAGTATTTCTAATCCTCTTGCTTTTCGCTCTAAGTAGCTGAAATTTATTGCTGGACTCAATTAGCGCTTCTCTTCCCTCATTCCTTGCCCCAAGCCCACATTCCTGTGTAATTTTTTCTTCTACCCCTTCCCCTACAACTGCATTCCAGACCCCCATGACTATTAGATTTTCATCTTGCTTTACGTATTGTGTTATCCTTTCAGTATCCTCATAAACTTTATCTATCTCTTCCGCTTCATTTTGCGATGTTGGCATGAGTATCTGAACTATCGTTGACCGTGTTGGTTTGCTGTTGATTCTGATAGCAACAGTATCACTGAAATATTCACAGTAACCCAGTCTCTGCACTGTATTTCTATCCTTAAAGACTCCTACTCCCTTTATACCATTTTCTGCTGCTGTTGATATTACCCTGTACTATTCTGACCAGAAATGCGTGTTTTCTTTCCATTTCACTCCGATAACCACCACTATATCTAGATTATCATATGATGAACAGCGTTCTTCAGATTTAAATGTCGTTACTATAAGAAGCTGTTGAGGTTACCCATATATTCCCAAGTACATGACGCCTCGATATTTCGTGGAGTAATAGCATATACGAGTAATTATAAGACATTTCTTTGAACACCATAAAGGACACGGATCCCTTCTCTCGTGTTGTTAGACTGTGGACTGTGTGTACATATGGTGGTATTATGCACAGAAGATTGCCTTTATTATTCAACCTCCAAGTAACACGCATCAACTGTTTACTGATCTAGGCTGTTCGCTTGCCTATAACATAGAATGTTGGTTTCAATTCCAGTGGTCTTTGAATCCCTGCCAAATCGGTCTCTTAGCGCCTCAGCTGTACATGGAGCAAGTGATACTAATGAAGAAGAAAAGTATGCATCAGCTACGCTCTTACGTAACGTTTTAATCCTGCAGTGTACAACTGAATCAAAAACAATACTTTTTGGCTTTGCACGTTTTTCTGGATACATATATTTTCAAATTTATTGGTTTTAATGCTTAACTTACAGCTCGATAAAAACGAGATGATCGGTTGAAACCAATTTCGTCGGTTAATCATTTATTTTGCCTCTGTTTACTTACAATACCAAATGCTCTTCTGTGTATAGCTGTTGGAACTTCTCACTCCTGCTAGCCACTCTACATCTTTACAGATTAAAAATCCCTCATAATCTTAAAGCAACAGTGATATTCAGAAATATATCAACACCGAAAAAAATGCCTTACAGTATCCACGAATGAGCAACACTTGCAGCGTGGGTCTAATTATGGAATCAAATTTTTTCACAGCCTCCCAGTATAGTAAAATGCTAAAGTAATTTTCGTGGTTTCTGCTGGACAGTTCTTTCTAGTATATACAGCAATATTTTTATATATGATAGTGTTGAGGAACTATTGTGAGTAAATTTTCCTTACAATCATGGTGTAGGTTGAAACTGTACCATCTTTTGTTGCGATGGGATCTACTCATGAAATTTCAATTACCAGTTTTCTCTTCCGATTGCGAAAACATTCTGGTGGCACCCACCTACATAGGGAGAAATGATCATCACGATAAAATAAGAGAAATCAGGACTCGCACATAAAAATTTAAGTGCTTGTTTTTTCTGCATGCCATTCAAGAGTGGAACGGTAGAGAGACAGCTTGAAGATGGTTCATTGAACCCTCTGCCAGGCACTTTATTGTGAATAGCAGAGTAATCATGTAGACGTAATCCAAATATGTGAAGTCCAATGTGTACGTGATAAGCATGTGTCATTAGAATCTGGTTCAAAATGGCTCTGAGCACTATGGGACTCAACTGCTGTGGTCATAAGTCCCCTAGAACTTAGAACTACTTAAACCTAACTAACCTAAGGACATCACACACATCCATGCCCGAGGCAGGATTCGAACCTGCGACCGTAGCGGTCGTGCGGTTCCAGACTGTAGCGCCTTTAACCGCTCGGCCACTCCGGCCGGCCTAGAATCTGGTAGTAGGAGAGAAAGAAGGTAGAATTACTTAACAATGTGTGATTGGAGAGAAACTTCTAAGGTTCTACGGTAGGTATTTTTAGGGGTAGTAGCTATAAAGAAAAGAGCTGGATAACATCATGACGAGGCACAGATATAAAAACGAACCGAACTGCAAAACACACCTAGGTATGGTCATCTTGTAACATGGCGGTAACGAATAATGACCCAAAATTCGAGCTAATAAAGAAGGGCCAAATTTCCAAAAAGAGCCCGATAGTTTGCGATTAAAGGATTTCGGTAAACGTCGCTTAAATATGTACAGTATTGGGATAAAGCGATATGAAGTGGGTAGTACACGTAAACTCAGCAGTAGCGAGGACGAATAAAAGACATGGCTAATGGAAGGGCTCACGAGAAATACATTGTATATGTAGAGGAAGTTGCAAACAGGACACTAGTGAAACCAGTTCTAGAGGACAGCTGCAGCGTTTGATTTTCTTATCAAGTAGGTATGATTGCAGATGTCGAACGAATTCACGAACACACTTTCAAGATTGTAACAGATCGCTGTAGCCCATATGAAACTACAACCAGACGTGTTGGGGAAACTGAAATGAGAATCTTTTGAAGAAAAGCGATTAGTGCTTTGGAGTTCCTATTGGCTAAATTTAGAGAATCTCTATTGGAGGCAGACTGTACAACAGTTCTGTAGCCACTATCGTATGTTCTCGCATAAGAATTAAGAGAGTAAGATAAGAAGAATTAGGTCCTTAGACAGTCACTTTTTCCCGTTTAACTCGTGAATATGAAACAGAAAGTGGTTAATATTGACACGAAGTACACTACGCCTTGTAATCTGCTGTACAGATAAATGCAGAGTATACAGGTTGTGCCAGGAACGATCATTCGAAACAAAGCAGAGATATGAGCACTCGTTCAGTACAAGAGATGTGTTTCACAGCAGCGAAGATGAAGAAGTGCTCATAGCTTTTAAGATATGCATTTTTGAACTGATGTTTACTCGACTTTTTTGCTTCGAGTAATCGTTTCTGTCATATCCTTGAATACTGATCATTCTTCCTGGCACATCCTGTTCGGTATCTACAAATACCAAGTGGGGTCAGATACGGGGAGGATCAACAAAATTTTATGTAAGAAAGGTGCAAGGTTGCAGCTAACAGCCACTGTTGTTTAAATTGTGTCTCGAATAAAAAATGGTTCAAATGGCTCTAAACGCTATGGGACTTAACATCTGAGGTCATCAGTCCCCTAGACTTAGAACTACTTAAACCTGACTAACCTAAGTACACCACACACATCCATGCCCGAGGCAGGATTCGAACCTGCGACCGTAGCAGGCGCGCGGTTCCGGACGCAAGCGCCTAGAACCACTCGGCCACAGCGGCCGGCTGTGTCTCGAATAATCAAGGAATAAACTCATAGAAAATCTTAGAATACAAACAAGTAGTACAACAGGAATAGATCCCAGCGATAAGATTAGCAGACAATATTGTTCTTCTAATCAAGGAAGACTTAAAATATGTTAAACAGAAAGGGCAACTTTCTTAACACAGAACGTGGGCAAGAGTTAAAAAAGGGGGAGATAACGGTGATGTTTAATGGTAAGAAAAAGAATAGCTACTAGGTTAACACCAAAATTGTGAAAGATGTAACAGTATTATAGAATTCAGGAATAGTTCCTATAATTATACCTCTGAGGCAGTGAAGTTTTTATTTTTAAATGAGTCAAGGCATTATACAAGGCTGCATCTTTTACGAGCATACAACCGTGAGGTATCTTTTACAAATACATGTAGGATCAAAGTGTTCATTTTTGCTTCACAAATAATCAATGTGCCATCCATACGCATGACAGGCATCCAGAAGATAATCACAGTCGTCCTGTACTTTCGTAAGCAAGTCTAGAGTTACTGCATTCATTGTTGTTGCTTGCGACGTCGCAGTTAAACCAAAGTTGAAATGGGTGTCACGTATACGTAGTCTTTCATACACCTTAAAAAAACAAAAAAATTAAATAAGGTCAAGCGACCCTGGACGCCAGAGGTCCAGCGAAAGATCCAGCTCCATCGATTGTTGAGGCATCTCATTGCGGTACAGGTGCAGGTGCCAGTGCGACGGTAATCAGGCTAGTTGAAATATAAAATTTTCATTGCGTTCTCCCAGGTGTGTAATGAAGGAGTGGCCGAGCTAGCTAGCTGTATCAGGGAGAGACCCCTAGCGGTAACTTCAAGTGGCGCCATGGTACGCTTTTAGTAACGATTAGTAACCTAAGATTCGTTCAAAATTTCTTTCTTTATTCATGTATAAGATGAAATCCTGAGAACCGGGGTCAGTCTTACAATGTGATACTGTGAATGAAGCTGAATAGGTCGCTTCAAAAAAGTCATACAACCGGTGAAAAATGACTTTATTATTCAAACCGTTTACTTCACTTGACGCGTTTCGGATTTCTTTCCATCATCAGATTTCTGAAAAGTAGGATGAGAACAAATTTGTAAATAAAATATGAAAAAAATACAGAAGACATTAACAAAATACAAAATTCAATACGTAATAACCTACCCAAATGCACAGATGGTCACACGATACAAGCTTGCTAGATGTATAAGTAACATAAGCTGACAGACTATTAACTATCGTTGGGAGACGGAGGGCAAAGGAAGACAAGATTGACCCCCAGAGGGCAGAAGTTACATGGTGACACCTTAGGCTTAATATCCGACGTTTCGTACACATAACATAGGGTTGCCGACTGAGTAGCAACAATAAGTACTAATCGTACAAATATCAAATGAAAATGGTTACTATACAGTCAATAATCTCTGTTAAAATAGTTTGACATTTTTGTATACGAAACGTCTGATATTATGCCTATGGCGCCACCTTGTAACCCATGCCCTCTGGTGGCCAACGTTGTTATTCTTCCCCTTCCGTCTCCCTACAATAGCTGGTAGTTCGTCGACTTATGTTACATATACATCTAGGAACGCGCTCTTAGCCTGTGAACCTCTGCGCACTTTGGAGGTTTTCATGGTTTTAATTTTCTACTTTTTAAATTCCTGTCATATTTTTTCATATTTCATGTATAAATTAGCCCTTATCTTACCTTGGAGATATCTCATAACGGAAATAAATCCGAAACGCGTCAAGTAAGCAGTTTTAGCAATGAAGCTATTTTTCACCAGTTGTATGACTATGCCGGCCGGTGTGGCCGAGTGGTTCTAGGCGCTTCAGTCTGGGACCGCGCGACCGCTACGGTCGCAGGTTCGAATCCTGCCTCAGGCATGGATGTGTGTGATGTCCTTAGGTTAGTTAGGTTTAAGTAGTTCTAAGTTCTAGGGGACTGATGACCTCAGGTGTTAAGCCCCATAGTGCTCAGAGCCATTTGAACCATTTTGTATGACTTTTCTGAGGCGACCTACGCAGCTCCAATAATTATAATATAATTATAATATAACCATGGTATATAATGCTTCGTCACACTGCTCAGTATAAGCACAGTAGATATCAATGTATAAATGTTTTCTACCGTGATTTACAGAACTCACTGCAACGTGTCCCTCAGTCCACCAACAGATTCTGCAGGTGACACATGAAGACATATCTAACCTACACATTAAACTGTTTTGGTATCGCGCTGCCAATTGCGTGAGGCGTACGAGGTCACCTGATCTGGGCCGCCGAATATCATTTTATCTTACACGGTCGCTGGCGCATAGATATCTCCCACTGTAGCCACTACAAGTCAGTGACGACAGAGCAAAACACTGATAACAGTCGCTGAACGTGTGTCCGCTACCGACTCTAAAGATGAAGCAAAAATAATTCTAACAGTTAGTGCTCATAGAACCAAGATAATACCACTAACTCGGCTAATCCTCTCTAATCCTCTCAGATTACTACACATACATCTCATATACAGCACTGGAGCAGGTTGATTAGCTTCTACTCCCAGTAAGACCTTTAAGCAATATATCTGTGCACAAGACATCGGAGAGATGTTTTGTGCAGTTCATAAATCCTCTAGAAAATTGGCGCAGTAGGTCTTCAGAATTGTAAGGGGAGATCAAAATGTTTCTGTTTGAGTGCATTGGTTCAAATTCCTCGGAGCACTATGGGACTTAACTTCTACGGTCATCAGTCCCCTATAACTTAGAACTACTTAAACCTAACTAACCTAAGGACATATCACACATCCATGCCAGAGGCAGGATTCGAACCTGCGACCGTAGCGGTCGCGCGGTTCCAGACTGTAGCGCCTAGAACCGCTCGGCCACCCCGGCCGGCTGAGTGCATTGGTGCAGTTTATACTGGGTGAACATTAATAAAACAGACAGACTGCAGGGATGCATTACCGACTGGAAATGGAGGAAAAAAGAACCTATGAGCATGTGTCCGGAAATGCATCAATGCCACGGTAGATGCCGCTGACGAATGCAGTTTCTCTGAACCCATTGCACTCGTTGCAGGTGATAAGAATAGTAGTGGTTGTCATGCAGGATACACGTAATCGTACTTCGGCTTACGATATGTTGGCGGGCGACTCGCTTGGAACTTGTGTAAACGCCCAAAAAGAGCTTGAAACGTTGTGTGATGTGGTTGGTGTCTGAGAGGGTACTTATTTTGGTATAGCCGTGCTGCCTGTCGACCGTTCCCATTTGCTAGGCCGTATACAAACATCATATCGGCTTCTTCCCGGTATGAATACCGACCATTCTGTTGCTTACAGTGCGCTTCATCAATCACACCGCCTGCAACACACAAGGGACACATGGCACGTGGTCAGAGGAACTTTATCAGCGCCACCTACTGTAGAAACGACGCATTTCTGGACACATGTTCATGTTCATGTTTTTCCTCCATTTCCAGTCAGGAATTAGTCCGCCCCTGCAATTTGTCGCACGCCGGGGTGGCGAGCGGTTCTAGGCGCTACAGTCTGGAACCGCGCGACCGCAACGGTCACAGGTTCGAATCCTGCCACGGGTATGGATGTGTGTGATGTCCTTAGATTAGTTGGGTTTAAGTAGTTCTAAGTTCTAGGGGACTGAAGACCACAGAAGTTAAGTCCCATAGTGCTCAGAGCCATTTTTGCAAACTTTGTCGGTTTTATTAAATGTTCACCCTGCATGCAGCCCAGCGCGACTCCAGTGCAGGTATGTAAGCACCGGCATTAAGGCAAGTGGTTAGTGTGGCCTTCGAACGGAAACTTTCTGGTGGTCCCTTGTAAATTCACTAATGAACCAAAATATTATGATCACCAGCTAAATAGCGTTTTTGTTCACCTTTAGAAAGCTACACATGACTGCGAGTGGCATGAAGTCCTTGGTAAGTTTCTGGTGGTATGTAGCACCTTATTTCTACGAACTTGTCACGCAATTCCCGTAAATTACGGTTCTGTGGTTTTTGGGCACAGATAGTGGCCGAGATTTGTTCCGGCGGCTCCAGAACAGTCAAATTTGATGACTTTACTTCCGCGATCCTTAAAGAATGTAGCTCCTAGTGACAAGTACAGTTATCCTGCTGCCATAAGCCATAGCCGCTGGGGACGACATCAAACACGAAGCGATGCAAGTGATCCACAACGTACACGTAGCTCACAGCCTTTCGGTGCTTCCCATGGAAGGCTGCATAAGTTTCCCCATAGCATAATACACTACTGGCCATTAAAATTACTACACCAAGAAGAAATACAGATGATAAACGGGTAGTCATTGGACAGATATATTATATTAGAACTGACATGTGATTACATTTTCACGCAATTTGGGTGCATAGATCCTGAGAAATCAGTACCCAAAACAATCACCTCTGGCCGTATTAACAGCCTTGACACGCCTGGGCATTAAGTCAAACAGAGTTTGGATGGCGTGTACAGGTACAGCTGCCCATGCAGTTTCAACACGATGCCACAGTTCATCAAGAGTAGTGACTGGCGTATTGTGACGAGCCAGTTGCTCGGCCACCATTGACCACACGTTTTCAATTGGTGAGAGATCTGGAGAATGTCCTGGCCAGGGCAGCAGTCGAACATTTTCTGTATCCAGAAAGGCCCGTACAGGACCTGAAACATGCGGTCGTTCATTATCCTGCTGAAATGTAGGGTTTCGCAGGGATCGAATGAAGGATAGATTCACGGGTCGTAACACATCCCCATTTCAAAGTGCCGTCAATTGGGAACAGGAGGTGACCGAGATGTGTAATCAATGGCACCCCATGCCATCACACCAGGTGATACGCCGGTATGGCGATGACGAATATACGCTTCCAATGTGTGTGCTGTAAACAGAACCTGGATTCATCCGAAAAAATCACGTTTTGCTATTCGTGCACCCAAGTTCGTCGTTGAGTACACCATCACAGGCGCTCCTGTCCGTGATGCAGCGTCAATTGTAACCGCAGCCATGGTCTCCGAGCTGATAGTCCATGCTGCTGCAAACGTCGTTGAATTGTTCGTGCAGATGGTTGTTGTCTTGCAAACGTCCCCATCTGTTGACTCAGGGATCGAGACGTGGCTGCACAATCGGTTACAGCCATGCGGATAAGATGCCTGTCATCTCGACTGCTAGTGATACGAGGCTCTTGGGATCCAGCACGGCGTTCCGTATTACCCTCTTGAACCCACCGATTCCATATTCTGCTAACAGTCATTGGATCTCGACCAACGCAAGCAGCTATGTCGCGATACTATAAACCGCGATCGCGATAGGGTACAATCTGACCTTTATCAAAGTTCGAAACGTAATGGTATGCATATCTCCTCCTTACACGAGGCATCGCAATAACGTTTCACCAGGTAACGCCGGTGAACTGCTGTTTGTGTATAAGAAATCGGTTGGAAACTCTCCTCGTGTAAGCACGTTGTAGGTGTCGCCACGGACGCCAACCTTGTGTGAATGCTCTGAAAAGCTGATCATTTGCATAACACAGCATCGTCTTCCTGTCGGTTAAATTTCGAGTCTGTAGCACGTCATATTCGTGGTGTGCCAATTTTAATGGCCAGTAGTGTATGTAACCACCAGCCTACATCCATGGCAGGATGGCGTAATCTGACAACTATCACGCTGGTGAACAAGAAATGTAATTCAACAGACTAGACAACAGGTTTCCATTGTTCCGCGTCCTAATTCCGATGATCCCGTGCCCACTGTAATCGTAATTGACGACGACGTCGTCGGGTCAGCTGGGATGTGGTTGAAGCACGGTGAAACCATTAGTAGGCGACAAGGACTTCGGCGTCCACGCCTCATCACAGAACGTGGAGATAGTAAATTTACCAACTCTGTAATGTAGGATAGACGGCGATCTGTGGCAAATTTCATAATAGAGTATTGGTGCAGGCACAGTTGTTTCGTAGCACACTGCGCATCGCAGATAGTTCAAGGTGGACCTCCACAGATAATCCCCAGGGGATGCTGCGGTCAAACGACGGGGCGAGGAATGCAGACAGGTTAGTGGTTGGAGACAGGACGCCAGAATTTTCCCAAAGCCAGAGCCTGAGCTTTTGGTTGAAGCGCAGCTAAACTGGATCGGACGGAAACCGAATATTGTATTTTCAACAATACTATGTCACAGACCTTACAAACACGATACAGCAAAACCGAGTACACCATTAAAATCCAGGCGATGGGACGAACTCATTGCAGTTTCATATTCATAGACCATTTTGAACAACATTTTCTGAAAAAAGAACCTTTGAGTACCAATATTAAATACTGGTTTAGATATGTAGACCATGTGCTGTGTATGTGCACTGGCACTACAAGACAGCTTAACACATTTTTGCGAAAACTAAACAGTCAAGATAAAAATATTCAGTTCATAATCGTGATTTGCAACAAGTCCATAGACTTATTAAATCTCATCGTTGACATCAGTACACAAACACTTTGTTTCAAAATTTATAGAAAAACTACAACTACTGACACAGGAACACTTTCTTTCTCGCAACACCCCACATCTCACAAACATGCTGCTTTCCACTCAGTGGTTCACTGTCTCACTTCTGTCACCATTTCCATAAATTATTTTAAAGCAGAGTTGGGTACAATAAAATTTATTGCATCAATCAGTGGTTACAATCCAGTCCTGACTGACCACATCTTGCATAGGAATCAAAAATTGAAAATTATTCCCCTCATCTATGCCCCATCTGCTTCCCCTTCCAGTATCTGCAAGAAGTGGTGTACATTACCATAGCTAGGAGAGGTATCACATACTGTAACAAAAACCTTGAAATCCTGCAAGTATAGGCTTTCCTACTATGTTAAGAATACCACAGCCCGGTGTATTTTGAATAGCAAAGATAAGATCCATTCATTAGCAAACAGTGCATTACATAAAATTACCTATTGTGTCTGTGACAAGTTTTACATTGGTCATTTAGGGAGACATATAGCAACAAGGCCGGCTGAACATGAATGCAACTGGAGGCTGCAGGCTTCTGACCCCTCACTTGCTGAGCATCACAACTACCAGCCAGAGTCCCTAGTCCTTCACTTAGCAAAAAAAAAAAAAAAGGCCAAAAACTCAAACTACTGAAAGCCTTGGAAATTAACAGACATCTAGCTCACGGTTCAGATTTAAGCTTAAATGACCAGACACTAATTAACACTTCCCCCCTCCTAGACTTCACATAATCCTCTCTGTTTTTCACTACTTCCCAAAATATCTGTGCTTCATATTCCCACATTTTCCTGTATTTATTGAGTTCTTTTATTTTATTTAAATTGTCTGTGTAATCCATATAGACTTTAGTTACACCTGTAATGTCTTTCTTTTAACTGGTTCTTTTATTACTTTCCATTTTGATATCTCTTGTAGTTGTCTCATGAAGTACTGTTTTTATTTTACTTGGTTCATTTATTTAATTCAGACTGTTACATAGGCTCAGTTTTGAGTATAGAGTTAATGTTTTTACTATTTGTTTGTTTAATATTTGTATGTTGTTCAACTTTTTCCTTTTTAAAAAGCAGTACCATCACACTCTATGTTCCCTCACACTCCTCAATTTTCCTGCATTTATTCATTTCTGTTTACCTTATTAATATTGCTGAAGTTCCTCATAAATTCTGTAGTTATACTGATCATTCTTTCTTCTTTCAATAGGTTTGTGTTTCACTCTTCATGTTTTATACCTCCTGAAGTAGCCTTGTCAGGTACTAATTTTATTTTATTTTATTGCTTTTGTTTATTTGCCTTCCAGTTGGGTGTTAAAGTTTTTCCTGTTTTCTCTGCTTGTATATATTTGCTGTTCAACATTTTTACTTTTTACATTGTATTACCACCACACTGTCATATATGTCATTTGCTGCCGGCCGCGGTGGTCTAGCGGATCTAGGCGCTCAGTCCGGAACCGCGCGACTGCTACGGTCGCAGGTTCGAATCCTGCCTCGGGCATGGATGTGTGTGATGTCCTTAGGTTAGTTAGGTTTAAGTAGTTCTAAGTTCTAGGGGACTGATGACCACAGATGTTAAGTCCCATAGTGCTCAGAACCATTTTTTTGTCATTTGCTGTACGTTTCTACTTAAATCTAAATGTGTCACTTCTTTCCCAATGTCGTTCACAAACATTGTAACTTCTTTGGCGACAATAGTCAGTAAATGTCTGAAGATGGCCTTATAAGTAGAAAACTGTTTAACACAATAAACGTAATTCTGTAAAGCAAAAGCAAACTAGCCCTTTTCATTCATCAAGTATGATTCGTAAATAAATACCAAGAAAGTTACAATTGCTTTTTAAGAGTTTTATTATAACAAGACAAGTACATATTCTTAGCTTCGATAGACGTGTCGCAACCAAAGGGCGACATACAAAGTAATCAGTCTTCTTCAGAATAGACAAACACAAGTCTGTGCTATGTAGAGAGTACTAATGATAGAGGTTACGTTGTGTCGGCTAACAAATGGCTAACGTTGAAGCTGCTATCGAAGTGGGCGCCACCAGTCGGGAGCGGCTCCTACGTCCTCTTCGCAAGGGGCCGCTGCTGTCGCGTTGTCGTCCTGGAAGGAGGTCGGTCAGCATGCGGCTGGCTGACCTCTTCTCACAGCCGTCTCTTCCCTGCCGTTCCCAACTGGCGTTACGCCATAACATTCCTTCCCCCTTTACGCCGTAAAATTCCTCCCCCCCCCCCCCCCCCCAAAGCGACAAACCGTCTTCGTATATGGAGCACAAGCAACGGGATTGCGGGGGGAGGGGGGGGGAGGAGGCAGGAGAGTGGACAATCTGATGGACTGGAGGCTGTGGCTGCAGGGTCGAACCCCGCCATCGGCCTTCGCTCTGATGGTAACGTCCCTCTGAGGCCCATACCCAGGTGCAGAAGGCTGCGGCGTGGGTGGGTCCAGCTTCATCGATAGGTCGTGAAGAGGGGGAGGAGGCGCAGGCTCCGTGTCCATGGGGTCGTCCCGCGGTGACATGGCGACAACCTCTGGAGCTCATAACACACAAAATTGAAAGGGCTGGATAATAGTAATACCAGAGAGCACACCAGCTTCTAAAATATAGTGAAAACAAGTATTAAAATTCAGAAACAGTTTGTCCTCTAGCATAAAACAATTTAAAAACAAACGCAAAATTTCAAAAACGATAATTCATAGGCCCCTGATATAAGTATGCGTGGAAGCTGGGCACGACATTAAAGATGGAAAATTTTTAGAAAGAACCCTGGCCAGCACATTAACACAAGTCGCTTTAAAAACACGCAGAGCAGCCAGGGAAATAAATACGAGGGCTGGAACTTTAATAGTGGCATCTACACTACTGGCCATTAAAACTGCTACACCAAGAAGAAATACAGATGATAAACGGGTATTCATTCAACAAATATATTATGCTAGAACTGACACGTGATTACATTTTCACGCAATTTGGCTGCATAGACCCTGAGAAATCAGTACCCAAAACAACCACCTCTGGCCGTAATAGCGGCCTTGATACGCCTGGGCGTTGAGTCAAACAGAGCTTGGATGGCGTGTGCAGGTACAGCTCCCCATGCAGCTTCAACGCGATACCGCAGTTCATCAAGAGTAGTTGGGGGTTGGGTTGTTTTGGGGGAAGAGACCAGACAGCGAGGTCATCGGTCTCATCGGATTAGGGAAGGAAGTCGGCCGTGCCCTTTGAAAGGAACCATCCCAGCATTTGCCTGGAGCGATTTAGGGAAATCACGGAAAACCTAAATCAGGATGGCCGGACGCGGGATTGAACCGTCGTCCTTCCGAATGCGAGTCCAGTGTGTTACCACTGCGCCACCTCGCTCGGTATCAAGAGTAGTGACTGGCGTATTGTGACGGGCCAGTTGCTCGGCCACCATTGACCAGACGTTTTCTGTTGGTGAGAGATCTGGAGAATGTGCTGGCCAGGGCAGCAGTCGAACATTTTCTGTATCCAGAAAGGCCCGTACAGGACCTGCAACATGCGGTCGTTCATTATCCTGCTGAAATGTAGAGTTTCGCAGGGACCGAATGAAGGGTAGAGCCACGGGTCGTAGCACATCTGAAATGTAACGTCCACTGTTCAAAGTGCCGTTAATGCGAACAAGCGAAGACCGAGACGTGTAACCAATGGCACCCCATACCATCACGCCGGGTGAAACGCCATTTTGACGATGACGAATACACGCTTCCAATGTGCGTTCACCGCGATGTCGCCAAACACGGATGCGACCATCATGATGCTGTAAACAGAACCTGGATTCATCCGAAAAAATCAAGTTTTGCCATTCGTGCACCCAGATTCGTCGTTGAGTACACCATCGCTCGCGCTCCTGTCTATTATGCAGCGTCAAGGGTAACCGCAGCCATGGTCTCCGAGCTGATAGTCCATGCTGCTGCAAACGTCGTCGAACTGTTCGTGCAGATGGTTGTTGTCTTGGAAACGTCCCCATCTGTTGACTCAGGGATCGAGACGTGGCTGCACGATCCGTTACAGCCATGCGAATATGATGCCTGTCATCTCGACTGCTAGTGATACGAGGCTGTTGGGATCCAGCACGGCGTTCCGTACTACCCTCCTGAACCCACCGATTCCATATTCTGCTAACAGTCATTGGATCTAGACCAACGCGAGCAGTAATGTCGCGATATGATAAACCGAAATCGCGATAGGCTACAATCCGACCTTTATCAAAGTCGGAAACGTGATGGTACGCATTTCTCCTCCTTACACGAGGCATCACAACAACGTCTCACCAGGCAACGCCGGTCAACTGCTGTTTGTGCATGAGAAATCGGTTGGAAACTTTCCTCATGTCAGCACGTTTTAGGTGCCGCTACCGGCGCCAACCTTGTGTGTATGCTCCGAAAAGCTAATCATTTGCATAACACAGCATATTCTTCCTGTCGGTTAAATTTCGCGTCTGTAGCACGTGATCTTCGTGGTGTAGCAATTTTAATGGCCAGTAGTGTATTTATTTACTGCTCGTACAAAATAGATACGTGTTTCAAAGTTTTACTGACCTTCAAAATAGTCACCAGCATTGTGTATAACCTGTTGCCAGCCATGTGGAAGACGTAGGATACTCTTAGCAGTGCCAATTGTGTTGACATTTCGAGCGGCGCGGTCTATTACCCGACGAATTTGTAGCAGTTCTGAAGCGAATGCCGTGAAGCGTTTTCTTCAGTTTAGAAGTCGAGTTGAACTCACGAGAGCTTAAGTCAGGGGAGTGCAGTAGGTGGTTTAGCATTTAGCAGCCCCATCAGGCAAACAAATCAGTAACAGCCTGCACTGTACGTGCTTGAGGATTGTCCTTCAAAATGATGGTCAGGTCCTGCAGAAAGTGTCATCACTTCTGGCTCTAAGCTGTTCGTAGGTTGCGTTCCAAAACTGAACAGCGTAGAGACATGGTTAGATCTTCCTTGACCTCTAGGAAATTTCAAACAGACATAAGAAAACAAATAGATAACAGTGTGTTTCTCTTCACGGAGGAGGAAATGTTTAAACTGAAAGTAATGAATCTGCGAATCCCCGAATTATGGTCACAAATAAAGCTCCATAAGGTTAAAAAATCGATTCGCCCAATCGTCAATAATACGTGTAGCCCAAATTATAAATTAAATAAAGAGCTAAATAACAGACTGAAGGCCGCATATACATATCGTCGGACTTTTAACATTAGGAACAGCTACGAATTTGCCGAAGAAATTAAAGACGTAGTTATAACTCAGGATGCGTCACTAGCTTCATTGGATATCATCAATCTGTTCACAATATTCCCGTAAAAGAACGATTGAGTTCATTGAGAACAATCTCCTCACTGATGGTAAATTGGCTTTGGGGAAGTGATTGAACTAGTGGAAATGTGGAACAAGTCTTGTAGTTCAGTTACTTTACTTTCAATGGTAAAATTTATCAACAGAAAGACGGGCTGGCAATGGGGAACAGTTTAGCTGGGACGCTGGCTGACATTTTTGTAAATCACTTGGAAAACCAATTCTTTGATGAAAATCCCGATATCGCTGAAAAAATTGTATATTACAGGAGATATGTTGACGACTCTATTTTATTATACAAAGGAGATAAAAATGATATCGAAAACGTAGTACAAAAAATGAGCTCTCAACACCCGAAAATTAGATTCACTGTGTATTTTGAAGAAGACAACCGTATAGATTACTTAGATTTGACACTAATAAATAAAGATGGGAAGCATGAATTTAGCATATTCAGGAAACATACGTGTACAGATTTAATTTTCGATGAGCGCTCTTGTCACCCACCGCGATACAAATGGGCATATTTTCCTTCGATGGTATACAGGCTACTAAAATTGCCACTAAGCCAACAGGAAGTAGAAAAGGAGCTAAGTATTTTAAAACAAGTGGCCGTAGCGAACGGATATACGTGTAACGAGGTGATGAATATAATAAGATAAAGAAGAGACAAATGAAACAAATAGAAGGAAGTCAAGTTGCAGTTAAGAGGAACAACAAGAAAAAATACGTGGCTCTCACTTACAGTGGAAGGATTACAGATAAGCTTGAAAGATGCTTTCGTAAATCCGACGTTAAAATAGGGTTCCGAACAAATAACATGCTAAAATTGAAGCTCCGGCACAAAACATGTAATAGTAGGAATAAATTCCAGGATTCAGGTGTAAGTAAGATAAAATGTGATGAGTGCTGTAAACAATATACAGGGCAGACTGGTAGGAACTTTGAGACCAGATTCAGGGAGCACACCTACACTCAAAACAAAACAGCTAAGGGACGGTTTCTTAACATTTTGGAATAAATTAAAATATACAGCCACAAAAAGAAAGTTCCGGATTTAATCCTCAACGAGCAAAGCGCGTTCAATCATAACGCCTATTTTAGTATTTATGACGACTTACTGAGATGACAACTGTTGCATGTGGAGGTCCAGGCCGAGGGATGAGAGATGGTGCGTGACGGAGAAGCTGGAAGATGCGTGCAGCGCCTAGCGTCGTTCACAGCCCCTTTGCCGACGGCGATGGACGTCAGACGACTGGGCGGATCGCGGCACAACACCATAATGGCGGAAACCACGGTAGCATACCATGGAGGAAAACAAGTATACGCCAGTGTCATGGATATAGAAATGGCCCTTTGTTTTTAGATCGTATAAAAATGATAATATTATTGTGTATTTTAATATTGACAAGTGAGCCGTGGTAAAAAAAAAAATGCTGTTTTGAAGAGCGCGCCGCAGCGCGTTGTGTGAAGCAGTCGCCCTCCGTTTCTGGCGGTGGCGCCGCTATGGTAATCGCAGCTTTGGTGTCTCCCTCTGGTGGGAAAGCGGAAAGGTTGCCTGTTCACGTGCATTTAAAGGGCGCTATGAGCTCGGTAGAGGTAACGCCGGAGGAAATTCGGAGGATTATCAAGTATAGCAAACACACCTCACCTGGAGCAGATAGAATCAGCAATACGGAATTGAAACACCTCCCGAGAAAGCCTGTTGTGCTTCTCACCCGGATAGTGAACAGCTGCCTCAGGACTGGATACTTCCCAGAGGCATAGAAGATTGCCAGAATAGTGCCAATACCAAAACCGGGCAAGGATCTCTCACACCCTGACAGCTACAGACCCATAAGTTTACTGCCGACGCTGGGAAAGGTACTGGAACGTGTCCTACTGCAACGCGTGCTGGACATCCTTGTGGCACACAACATCATCCAACCGGAGCAGTTTGGCTTCCAGGCGAAGCTATCGGCTGAGTTACAACTACTGCACATCACGGAATCTATCCAAGACAATTTCAACAAGAAACGACATACTATTGGAGTCTTTCTCGATATAGAGAAGGCTTACGATAAATTATGGCGACGCAACTTGATCGTCAAGCTCCGACGTACCACTCCCCTACCAGACTGCTATTTAAAACTTCTTGACAATTTTCTTCAGGATCGCAGATATGTTCGCATTGATGACAAGAATTCAACAACACGGCCTGCCCTTGAAGGACTTCCACAAGGATCGGTCATATCTCCACTGCTGTTTAATTTATATATTAACGACCTCCCGACGGTGCCACATGTTACTGCCAGTTTCTATGCCGACGACACAGCGCTCCTGACTGCGGGCACCAGAATGGACCACCTCGTCACACGGATGCAGCGCCAACTAGATTTAGTGGACCACTGGACCCACATGAACAAAATAACGGTCAATGCAGAAAAAACCAAAGCTATTGTCTTCACACGTCGGAGACCCATCGTCAATGACCGCCTGCGGATATCAGACCAGCCACTCCCCTGGGCAACAACTGTAAAATACCTGGGAGTGCATCTGGACGCCAAACTGTTGTATAGTCATCACATTATGGAGAAGAAGACGTCTGGCCTCAAAATGCTGGGAGCTCTCCTCCCCTTTCTGAAGAGCTCATACCTCAGCCAACGCACGAAACTCCAGTTGTACCATGCCACAGTCGAACCATCTACTTTGTATGGATCGACCTCTTGGGGTACTACGTGTGCCACTAACTACAAGAAGTTACAGGTTGTACAAAGCAGATGCCTATGATGGATCACAGGAGCCCAATGGTGGATCCGAAATCATGACATTCATCGAGCCTTAAGCTAATCTTACCTCTCAGACAAGGTCAAGGAGAAGGCACGAACCTTATTTCGGAAGTTGGACATGATACGTGACAGTACACCACAACTCACCACAGTAGGTGCGGTAGAACCCCTACGCAACCACAAATATAAAGTACCGAAGGCGATGGTATTTGAGCCTCCGTAAATGATATCCCTACGGAATTCTCCAAAATTTAAGGGCATATCGTCCTTTAGCACTTCTACACACATGTTTTCAAACACACACCAAAAGCAGCGAGTTAAAGGACCCTTCTGTGAGCCCAAACTCAAGCTGAAAGAAGAATAAATAAATAAAGAGAAAATGTTTACCCCTTCCATTCCCTACAGAAGTTAAAATAAACGAAGTTGATCAGACTTCAGCACCACCACCAAAAAAAAAAAAAAATCGGTAGAGGTGAGTCGGTCAATCGAGGCGAGTCTAGTCAGTTGGTCAGACGGCTCAGTGTGGGGCAGTCAGTGTCTGTCTGTCGTCGGAGTGCGAGTATGTCTGTCGTTTGGATCAAACTTTAAGCCAGAAAATGAGAGTCTTGCCACTCCGTCAGTAACAGAACTCAGCTAGTGGTCGCCTGGTCGTGGCTGAGTTCCTGCATCTGATTCTGCGCGTTAGGCCGCCAGTCTGCTCGAGTTGCTCGAGCAACGGTCATTGGCGGTTGGATTGGTCGGTTGGTTGGTCGCGCACTGAGACACGAGATGACCTGTCCGCCTTGAGCGTCGGCGCATGTGAGGTCCCCACGTGAGTCCAGTGGGCAGCGCCGTATAGAAAGGGGTAGTGGCTTCGCGGTTCACAAGAGAGCAACAGGAGCGGAACCACGACATCGGGCTGGCCGGGGCGAGCTGCGACGCCCTGCGACGGGAGATCGGCGCGCCTTCCTGCGTCCGTTGAAGCGGCTGGCAGCGGACGGTTCGGGAGGGCGTTGGGGGTGCTGCGCCAGGTCTTCGTCAGAAATCGCAGTTTATTAGAAGTTAAGTGATGGAGATATGTTGTTCAGTTACTTGTTAAATTCTACTTGTTCTTGGTCAGTCTCTCGTACCCAGCTTGCTCGTCTGTCTCTCGTCCGCATTTGTTAGGCAGTTTCTGTCTGTCTGTCTGTCGGTCTGCCGTACGTTAATAGCTGCCTCTGTCATGTTTGTCGGATTCGGTGTTAACGAATTTATTGCTTAAAGGCCGAATTCTTGAAATATGTTTCTATCTTGCCTACCATCTTGCGAGGTGGTATATGTGTAATGTAGAGCATGTTGTACATTTTATGTAAGTCTGCATTTTATGGGTTTTATTTAGTCATTTTAGGTTATAAGCTTGCCACCCTTCCACCGTAAGAGTCCTTTAAAAGAAAAAAAGTAAAACAAATTGTACTTTCGGTGGCAAATAATTTGAGGGTTGTACCATTTCCATTCCTCTTACGGGGTGCATTGTTACATGTTTTATGAGTTGGTAAATTTGTTTTTTGTTTAAAGTAATCTGATGTGTTGCAGATTTGCACCAGTGTTCTCTTTCAGAGGTTATTGTGGGCGGTCACGACTACGGACGTGTTGAAAGGGAGCAAGCAAGCTTCTCGGCCCAAAGGCTCCTACTGTTAATATTGTTCTTTGCCTCTAAGTAAAAACTGTAACTCGATATTTCGAGGGTGCTTTTCTGCTTACAATTTTAAATCTGATTTGAAAAGACTTTTAGGAATAAAATTTACATTTGTTAAAAGTAATTTTCCATCAGTTACTTCCGGGCAAGTACTTCCACGTTCACCTCGTGTGATTAAATGTGTCAATGTTCTTTATGAATCGCCAGTAAATAAAGTAAATTCCTTAAGAAAAAAAATTTTGAAAGTAAATTCACGGTTCAACAAGCACAGATTTTAACGTTGACATCTACAGATTTTAATTAAGTATTTTTAGAGATAAAAGTAAATTATAAAAATCTACTTAATACAATATGTGCATATGTAATGTAACAAATGTACCAGACGTCACCTGTCGGCAATAGTTTTATAATTAATATAAATGACGTGCATTCTGCCAACCAATTTTATGTGACGGAGCATGTGAAGTTTGCTGTGTACGGACGGGTTACTCGTGTGACCGAAGTTGCAGGTACGTTCTGGTACATTTGATGTTGATTCGATAGGATGAAAAAAGGTTTGCATTTGTGAAATAGTAAATTAGTATCATTACCTTTAGTCACTGGCTGGCAATATGCATCTGATCCGTAGGTTTCTGGGGAGAGGGGTCCCGTGATGGAGCCCTGTCACCAGTAGACACCAGAGGAGGGAGATGCTCCTGCAGCCAGGTGGAGGAAGCGGTTCCCGAAGACGGTGTCATGGGAACCAATGGAGAAGATGGCAGTGGCAACATTAGTGTAGAGGGAGTGATGGTTGGAGATAAAATCAACAGGATGTAAATGTTCATATTTTTTACGTGCCTGAGTGTAAGACAGGCCGTCAGTACATTTGTATTCATTACTTTCGTTTCTCTCCTGAAGAATGGGCAGAGTGATGAGCGTGGAATGTGGTGTTACGTGCATTTGGCGCAAAAGTGGTTGTTCACAAGTACTATCTCCGTGGAATGATCGTCCACATTTACCACATTTTGTGTCTGCCGTGCAACCGGACTACATATAACCAAAGCACAAGCATCGGAAGCCCATCAGGGGAAGTGGGACATACTGTGTCACGTCACTCTTGTACACCACCACTAACTTTTTCCTTGATGACTTTACCTTGAAAGGCTAAGATTAAGGCGCCTGTATCTACTCTGTTATCCCTTGGACGTTTTTGTACACATGGAAAAAATGACCTCCTCGCCACTCCAGATTAGCCAATAGTTCCTCATCTGTTTGGAGTGCAAGGTCTCGGTGAAAGATGATTCCTTGGACCAAACGTAAAGTCTTGTGGGGGTCAATGGTCACTGGTATGTCACCCGGAAGTTCACATACCGGAAGAGCTGTAGACTGTGCAGCAGAAGAAGCTTTAACCAATAGGGACCTTTTGTGCATTTTTTTCCAATGACTAAGCTTCTCGAAATTTATCTTAAATATGTTTCACAAAAAGTAATGGCTTTGTCGCAGTGAAAGTGTTCCATCAGTTGGAGTACATACTAAATATTTCACTCGTACACGTCTAGCATATTCCTCTTCCCACGCAGAAGCCAGGGTAGTGAAAGCAGTAGGGTTATAACTGTCCACATTTAAGTTTGATTCCTGTCTGAAGAAACAGCCGGATCAGAACAGCCATTATTTGATGTAATTAATATGTTTCATATGCTCTGATGCTACCTTCTCTGATCAAGGGCTCTACCCAGCTGCAGAAAAGGCCAAGGGCTGTTGCTGGGAGCCCTGGTGCCCCATGAAGATGGACGTCTACTCTTTGGCATGTGCAGCTACTCTTTTGCATGTGTGGAGAGCTAGCATCAGCAGTGTGATCCCTGTGTTCTTGGGGGGCTCAACCAAACGAGTACAGTACCACCCCACACCCCACCACCTCGGATTGATTACCACACCGGCTTTCAAACACAAGCAAGAGCCCATGCAGGTATTTTGCAGAGATGATCCTTAACACTGCATGCAGTAGGCGCTATTTAATGTGTTCCTTCCCTGTCAGCCCGCACTACAGAAAAATTGGGAAAATTAGTCTCAAAACCTGAAGGAGACCACAAACTGCTTCAGCCAGAAGATGATGAATGAAAGAATATTCCAAGAAAGGAAGGCAGAAGTTATGGAATAGCTTGGTCAATGTCAAAGGCTGCCACCATGAGAAAGAGAGAAAGAGAAGCGAGGATAATCAGAGATGAGGAGTTGATGCACAGGAGAGGAAGGAGGTGCTGCAATAGGTTGTGATCCTGTGCTCTCCGGACAAGTTTTCATGAGAGTCGTGAGACCCCTGAGAGGCTGGTCAGTTCATAATCGTGCGGAAAATTAGTCACTGATTATGCACGCAGTTGACTCGTGGATCATTGGGAACTTGCCTATTTACTTGCAAGGCTTAAGCATTAATTCTATAATAAATGTGTGGGCTTCAGAGAGGTGGTGCGCGACTGCCCCCTATGATATTACGACGAGTCAAGCCAACAAACTAGGTCGTACATCGGCCATACCAATATTGGCAAATAAAACCGCCAGTACGGTTGTACCTTTACCACCGAGATATCAAAAACTGAAGGCCTCCATTATGGTATCAACATGTAAGTTCCGGAAAGAGCACTAGCAACATTTAGCATCTACTGAGATGAAATGTTTGTGGAATCAGTGATGCCAGGTTTTCTGACCAAGGACTTCACAGTAACCCATGTTACCCTTCAAACCCCTATGAAGTGTTAGAAGTAACAGTTTAAATGGACACTGAAGAAGTTCAAAAATATCTCAGATACATGGGAGGAACTTAGAAAAGAATGCGAGTACTGATGCCATAAAATGGCCATAGTACTGTTGATAAATATATGAAAAGAAATGCAGCACAGTCTGAAAGCACAAAAAAAAAAAAACAGTCTAAGACGATAAGAAACCACAGTCTAAGAGTATATGAAACTGTACGGAACATTATCCACCATTGTCTTTCATATAAACAAACAGCAGTTTTTACGAAAATAACACGTCGTATTTGGTGCTTTTCGTAGTTATACTTGTGTATTGCATTAAAAATCTTGCCAAAATATATCATTTTTAGTACGGTTTGCTATGCTTGAGATAGAAAAATATGATGTCATTGAATAAACGTTCTATAGATCGGTAAATGTCGCAGCCTTCCTTGACAGGACACAAGTGGAGCATAACCACTGGCAGGTCTTCGATCAAAACTGATAAGAAAATATGTGTTAGCCAATCAATAATGTTATATTTTTGAAATGTAGAACACATTATCTTTTTCACCCCCAAAATAGTGCTTGATCAGATGGCGAAAGTTCGTTTTCGTATCACCAGTAACATAGTCTCATTAAGGCTAAGACAACTGCGTTGTCTGCTTAGCATGTTTTTTAGCCACATGTGTTTTGTTCTGTTATAGAACAGTAATAAGACAATTTAGAAGTGGAAATAGCATTTTCATTCTTAGTTTGAAAGCTCACCGTCAAGTTTTAGGCTCCAAGTGCATCTCAATCTGTAAGATACACAATAACTGCTCTCTTCCAGGGCTTACACGTTTTTGATAAATAATACAGAGAGTTTTAAGTGCTGTTTTATTTTTGTGCAATTTGAAGCATTGTTTATATATATATATATATATATATATATATATATATATATATATATATATATATATATGTGTGTGTGTGTGTGTGTGTGTGTGTGTGTGCAGTCGCGCTTTGTCAAGTTGCCATTGACATAGCATCTCACCTGAATCCCGACCCAGCATATAGAGAACCTGCACCTATGGCTTCAAGGTTAAATTAAATTTAATCTTACTTAATGAATTTAAAATATTATTAGGACCAAAATTATTTAATGGAACAATATTTATCTTTGTTTCAATTTTCATTATAATATTATTCAATAATTTCAAAAAACCCAGGGTGTCCCACTTAAACGTTTCAGCGCAAATATCTCTGGAAAAACTATAGATATTGAAAAACGATTTTCATGGGTGTGAGTGTATGGCAGGGCTCATGAAAGTAAATACTATGAGACCGTGTAAAACGTCACCAAATATTATTTTCAACACAAACATGTTTTTAAGGGACACCCCCTATTATCAATCAATAACACGAAAGATCACAAAAAGAATGGCCTTGGTTGCATCGTAACACGCCAATTATATCCCGAGAAATTGCAAAGCCAAGTTAGCACATGAAATAAACGAAAAACACCGCTGTTGCACTTCCCGAGATGCAAACGCGAACCCCAAGTTGCACATAATCACGATGTGATTGACTTATTACGGTGCTAGAAACGCTATACTTAATGCTAATTACAGTGTTATTGAGTGGACTGGAAACCATACATATGCCGCAATCACGTAACTACGTACAACTACCATTTACCCCTCTGTCAGTTCCTTGGTCAGCCATTAATTATGTTAACCTGGGCGGTGGTATTTTCCTTAACATTATCTCCATTCCAGTACTGTAGTAAAGATCAGATGGTTCAAATGGCTCTAAGCACTATGGGACTTAACATCTGCGGTCATCAGTCCCCTAAAACTTAGAACTACTTAAACCTAACTAACGTAAGGACATCACACACATCCATACCCGAGGCAGGATTCGAACCTACGACTGTAGCGGTCGTGCAGCTCCAGACTGAAGCGCCTAGAACCGCTCGGCCACATAGGCTGACTTAGTAAAGATCAATAAGGCACGAACGAGTAAACCCTTTCCTTATTTTCCAATGTGTGACAGGATATCTGTATTGTTTCCAGGCCACTTAATAACATCGTAAATAGCAGTAAGTGCCTTGTATTTGAATAGGTCAAATACATCGCGAATACGAGCAACGCGGGACTCAGTCTTGCATCTCGGGATGTGCAACTGCGGTGCGTTTCGTTTATCTCAAGCATCAACTTCACTTTGCAACTTCCCGGCAGGTAATTGACGTTTTGTAATTTTTCATGTTATTTATTGCGTAATAAATAACAGGGGCCGCCCATTTAAAAGACGTAAGTTAGTGCTGAAAATAATATTTGCTTACGTCTTATAGTGTCTCATAGTATTTACTATCATGAGCCCCTGGGTCACATTCATATCCCTAAAACTCAGTTTTCAATACAGGGTGTTACAAAAATGTACGGCCAAACTTTCAGGAAACATTCCTCACACACAAAGAAAGAAAATATGTTATGGGGACATGTGTCCGGAAACGCTTACTTTCCATGGTAGAGCTCATTTTATTACTTCTCTTCAAATCACATTAATCATGGAATGGAAACACACAGCAACAGAACGTACCAGCGTGACTTCAAACACTTTGTTACAGGAAATGTTCAAAATGTCCTCCGTTAGCGAGGATACATGCATCCACCCTCCGTCGTATGGAATCCCTGATGCGCTGATGCAGCCCTGGAGAATGGCGTATTGTATCACAGCCGTCCACAATACGAGCACGAAGAGTCTCTACATTTGGTACCGGGGTTGCGTAGACAAGAGCTTTCAAATGCCCCCATAAATGAAAGTCAAGAGGGTTGAGGTCAGGAGAGCGTGGAGGCCATGGAATTGGTTCGCCTCTACCAATCAATCGGTCACCGAATCTGTTGTGGAGAAGCGTACGAACACTTCGACTGAAATGTGCAGGAGCTGCATCGTGCATGAACCACATGTTGTGTAGTACTTGTAAAGGCACATGTTCTAGCAGCGCAGGTAGAGTATCCGGTATGAAATGATGATAACGTGCTCCATTGAGCGTAGGTGGAAGAACATGGGGCCCAATCAAGACATCACCAACAATGCCTGCCCAAACGTTCACAGAAAATCTGTCTTGATGACGTGATTGCACAATTGCGTGCGGATTCTCGTCAGCCCACACATGTTGATTGTGGAAATTTACAATTTGATCACGTTGTAATGAAGCCTCATCCGTAAAGAGAACATTTGCACTGAAATGAGGACTGACACATTGTTGGATGAACCATTCGCTGAAGTGTACCCGTGGAGGCCAATCAGCTGCTGATAGCGCCTGCACACGCTGTACATGGTACGGAAACAACTGGTTCTCCTGTAGTACTCTCCATACAGTGACGTGGTCAACGTTACCTTGTACAGCAGCAACTTCTCTGACGCTGACATTAGGTTTATCTTCAACTGCACGAAGAATTGCCTCGTCCATTGCAGGTGTCCTCGTCGTTATAGGTCTTCCCCAGTCGCGAGTCATAGGCTGGAATGTTCCTTGCTCCCTAAGACGCCGATAAATTGCTTCGAACGTCTCCCTGTCGGGACACCTTCGTTCTGGAAATCTGTCTCGATACAAACGTACCGCGCCACGGCTATTGCCCCGTGCTAATCCATACATCAAATGGGCATTTGTAAACATTGCACTGACTGCATAACCACGTTCGTGATGAACACTAACCTGTTGATGCTACGTACTGATGTGCTTGATGCTAGTACTGTAGAGCAATGAGTCGCATGTCAACACAAGCACCGAAGTCAACATTACCTTCCTTCAATTGGGCCAACTGGCGGTGAATCGAGGAAGTACAGTACATACTGACGAAACTAAAATGAGCTCTAACATGGAAATTAAGCGTTTCCGGGCATATGTCCACATAACAAAAAAATGGCTCTGAGCACTATGGGACTCAACTGCTGTGGTCATCAGTCCCCTAGAACTTAGAACTACTTAAAGCTAACTAACCTAAGGACATCACACACATCCATGCCCGAGGCAGGATTCGAACCTGCGACCGTAGCAGTCGCACGGTTCCTGACTGCGCGCCTAGAACCGCGTGACCACCGCGGCCGGCTGTCCACATAACATCTTTTCTTTATTTGTGTGTGAGGAATGTTTTGCTTCGAAACGTTTAAGTGGTTGACCCTGTATATACACCGGAAAGTGGGCTGAAAGCCTCTTAGATGTACTACTCACCGAAACCAGCAATTAATGTCGGGTTTGCAACCGATTGTAGTTAAGGCGTGACCTCGTTTTCAGTTCCTGTTGGTTAAGATATCCTTATGGCCACCGTACTTACGCCGTATTTATTGCGGGGCATGGTACAGCCTTCCTCGTAGACGTGCCGCGCAGTCAACGTTGATATATTAATAAACTGATTAACTTCATTCACAACGTGGTCGTACGCATGTCTTACAGCCATCGTCTCGTAGCTGCACGTCGGCCCACCTTACTGGAATAGTAACATACCACCGATGGACACATACATTCCACGTCACTGCTATGACTTACGTCAGCAGTCGAGAGTCATGAGGCCATCTACAGGGCTCCAGAGTGACCTTTGTGCCCTTTCAAGGGGATGACTAATATTTTGTCCGGTGACAATATTTTGTGTGACAAGTTGCAGGGAACACAAAGTGTTCGATTTGGCAGGAGAAGTCTATAACTGTATAGTTACAGTGGTTGAAAGCATGAGATGTACTTCGGACCATAATATGAGTCCCAAAACTGATGTAGAAAGCCCTACAGATTCCCATACTGTCTGCTAATTTTCAAGCCTTGTGTTTGCTTCTTTAACCTAACCTAGTCAACGTCTATCCACGTCTGTTGTACGTCAGTTACGATGTGCTATCTAACATATACTGGCAAACTAGGATTGATAAGGAAGGACTGTGGAGGAATAGGACCTTCACGTTTCCAAAATATCCACCACGAAACAAAACCTGAGATTAATTAGGCAACAAATAGTTTCGGCAGACTATAAACTGTACCAATGTTGCCCTTGATACGTTTCCGCTTTTGAATCATTACGTTGGTTCGCCTGGCATTTTTATGAAATAGGGTATTTCCCAGAGGCTACATCCATCTCCTGCTGTTGAAATGAGACTTCATCAAGGCTGTAAATGTTTAGTTACTTTCTTTGCTATGCAAATTTAAAAGCAAATTACTTTGTGTCTGACGTATACGGTGCTTCACTGTGTTCTTTCTTTTCCTATGAAATCTTTCATATTCTATACCATAAATCATGCTCCCTCACAAAAATATCGTGCCTAGAAAACTTATTCTTCCACAAGGAATAAGTGTTAACACATAGGCGCAAGACGTTGATGATAATCACACACAAGAGCGGCTACAATGTAATACTTTTCCATGTAACTCCACAAAAGCTATCGTTGAGAGAGTATCATATCTAATCTGCCACTTTAAACCGCATCTGGTTGACAGTTGGCTCCCACCTGCCAAAAGCTTATTCAGCAATGTAATCTTAAATGTCCCACGTGCCTTAAAACGCCAGGTGTTCGGTAGCTAGGTCTGAAGTTCATACAAATGGGAAAATGAAATCATTCGTCCCGCAGATGTTTACTTTTTTAGATCAGTGCAACGCTGGGTAAAAACGTATAAACAGAAACTAGTTATTTTATTACACATTATTTAATTAAATAATATAAATAAGAAAAGGAAAGACCACAAAAGCGAAAAACGTGCTACAAGAACTAAAAGTCATTATTAAACGAATAGGTTTTTGGGCAAATACAACTGCACTACTGCCAAAAAAGAAAAATTAGTGTTCTCTTGCAATTCCGGGTTCGATTCCCGGCGGGGTCAGGGATGTTCTCTGCCCCGTGATGACTGGGTGTTGTGTGATGTCCTTAGGTTAGTTAGGTTTAAGTAGTTCTAAGTTCTAGGGGACTGATGACCATAGATGTTAAGTCCCATAGTGCGCAGAGCCATTTGCACCATTTTTGAACTAAAGCAATACCTTCCCTAAATCAAGGAACGAATTATAAATACTTTTGACGTGTTTCTTAAATATTGTGTGACTAATGTCGACTTTGATAACCAACGATATTTCGACAGATGCACAAACTGTCATTTTGAAGGCAGAAATGCAAAGAGAGAGTGCCATGCAAGCAAATTTGAAACCTAGGTACGCAGGACATATGCCGAAACATATATACACAGTGCCACCACACAAGCAAACCTATGAATCTTACAAACATATGACCGTTAGGATAAGTACGACATGAAGTGTTGACCTCAAGTGTCAGGCTGCCACATTTGCAGGCTTACATAAATTCTGTAACTATCTTATTGCATTTATCTGGTCATTCTAGAACTCAATCAATTACGCTGATCCATATTCTGCCGTTAGTTTCGTTCCGATCGTAGGGAGCATACAAATGTATCAGTGCTGGTTCGACTGTTACTAATCTATAGTTGAACATAAAACATAAATAATTCTCATTTTGTAAATCCAGAATACCTTTCAGAAGAAGACTAGCTTTTCCTTAACATTATGGGATGAACACATGGAAATATTAAGAATATTTTCCTCCCCCCATTAACCATAGACCTTGCCGTTGGTGGGGAGGCTTGCGTGCCTCAGCAATACAGATAGCCGTACCGTAGGTGCAACCACAACGGAGGGGTATCTGTTGAGAGGCCAGACAAACGTATGGTTCCTGAAGAGGGGCAGCAGCCTTTTTTCAGTAGTTGCAGGGGCAACAGTCTGGATGATTGACTGATCTGGCCTTGTAACACTAACCAAAACGGCCTTGCTGTGCTGGTACTATGAACGGCTGAAAGCAAGGGGAAACTACAGCCTTAATTTTTTCCGAGGATATGCAGCTTTACTGTATGGATAAATGATGATGGCGTCCTCTTGGGTAAAATATTCCGGAGGTAAAATAGTCCCCCATTCGGATCTCCGGGCGGGGACTACTCAAGAGGACGTCGTTATCAGGAGAAAGAAAACTGGCGTTCTACGGATCGGAGCGTGGAATGTCAGATCCCTTAATCGGGCAGGTAGATTAGACATTTTAAAAGGGAAATGGATAGGTTAAAGTTATATATAGTGGGAATTAGCGAAGTTCGATATCAGGAGGTACAAGACTTTTGGTCAATTGAATATAGGATTATAAATACAAAATCAAATAGGGGTAATGCAGGAGTACGTTTAATAATGAATAAAAAAATAGGAGTTCGGGTAAGCTACTACAAACAACATAGTGAACGCATTATTGGGCCAAGATAGACACGAAGCCCATGTCTGCGACAGTAGTGCAAGTCTATATGAAACTAGCTCTGCAGATGACGAAGAAATTGAAGAAATGTATGATGAGATAAAAGAAATTATTCAGATAGTGAAGGGAGACGAAAATTTAATAGTCATGGGTGACTGGAATTCGATAGTAGGAAAAGGAAGAGAAGGAAACGTAGTAGGTGAATATGGATTGGGGTTAAGAAATGAAAGAGGAAACCGCATGGTGGAATTTTGCACAGAGCACAACTTAATCATAGCTAACACTTGGTTAAAGAATCATAAAAGGAGGTTGTATACATGGAAGAAGCCTGGAGACACTAATAGGTTTCAGATAGATTATATAATGGTAAGTCAGAGATTTAGGAACCAGGTTTTAAATTGTAAGACATTTCCAGGGGCAGATGTGAACTCTGACCACAATCTATTCGTTATGAACTGCAGATTAAAACTGAAGAAACTGCAAAAAGGTGGGAATTTAAGGAGATGGGACCTGGATAAACTGACTAAACCAGAGGTTTTACAGAGTTTCAGGGAGAGCATAAGGGAACAATTGACAAGAATGGGCGAAAGAAATACAGTAGAAGAAGAATGGGTAGCTTTGAGGGATGAAGTAGTGAAGGCAGCAAAGGATCAATTAGGTAATAACACGAGGGCTAGTAGAAATCCTTGGGTAACAGAAGAAATATTGAATTTAATTGATGAAAGGAGAAAATATAAAAATGCAGTAAATGAAGCAGGCAAAAAGGAATACAAACGTCTCAAAAATGAGATCGACAGGAAGTGCAAAATGGCTAAGCAGGCATGGCCAGAGGACAAATTTAAGGATGCAGAGGCTTATCTCACTAGGGGTAAGATAGATCTGCCTACAGGAAAATTAAAGAGACCTTTGGAGAAAAGAGAACCACTTGTACGACTATCAAGAGCTCAGATGGAAACCCAGTTCTAAACAAAGAAGGGAAAGCAGAAAGGTGGAAGGAGTATATAGAGGGACTATACAAGGGCGATGTACTTGAGGGATATGTTATAGAAAGGGAAGAGGATGTAGATGAAGATGAAATGGGAGATATGATACGGCGTGGAGAGTTTGATAGAGCACTGAAAGACCAATGTCGAAACAAGGCTCTGGGAGTAGACAACATTCCATTAGAACTACTGACAGCCTTGGGGGAGCCAGTCCTGACAAAACTCTACCATCTGGTGAGCAAAATGTATGAGACAGGTGAAATACCCTCAGACTTCAGGAAGAATATAATAATTCCAATCACAAAGAAAGCAGGCGTTGACAGATGCGAAAATTACCGGACTATCAATTTAATAAGTCACGGCTGCAAAATACTAACGAATGGAAAAACTGGTAGAAGCCGACCTCGGGGAAGATCAGTTTGGATTCCGTAGAAATATTGGAACACGTGAGGCCATACTGACTCGACGACTTATGTTGGAAGCTAGATTAAGAAAAGGCAAACCTACGTTTCTAGAATTTGTAGACTTGGTGAAAGCTTTTGACAATGTTGACTGGAATATTCTCTTTCAAATGCTGAAGGTGGGAGGGGTAAAATACAGGGAGCGAAAGCCTATTTACAATTTGTAAAAAAACCAGATGGCAGTTATAAGAGTCGAGGGGCGTGAAAGGGAAGCAGTGGTTGGGAAGGAAGTGAGACAGGGTTGTAGCCTCTACCCGACGTTATTCAATCTGTATATCGAGCAAGCAGTAAAGGAAACGAAAGAAAAGTTCGGAGTATGAATTAAAATCCATGGAGAAGAAATAAAAACTTTGAGGTTCCCCGATGACATTGTAATTCTGTCAGAGACAGCAAAGGACTTGGAAGAGCAGTTGAACGGAATGGGCACTGTCTTGAAAGGAGGATATAAGATGAACATCAACAAAAGCAAAACGAGGGTAATGGAATGTAGTCGAATTAATGCTGAGGGAATTAGATTAGGGAATGAGACACTTAAAGTAGTAAAGGAGTTTTGCTATTTGGGGAGCAAAATAACTGGTGATGGTCGAAGTAGAGAGGATATAAAATGTAGAGTGGCAATGGCAAGGAAAGCGTTTGTGAAGAAGAGAAATTTGATAACATCGAGTATAGATTTAAGTGTCAGGAAGCAGTTTCTGAAAGTATTATTATGGAGTGTAGCCATGTATGGAAGTGAAACATAGACGATAAATAGGTTGGACAAGAAGAGAATAGAAGAGTTCGAAATGTGGTGCTACAGAAGAATGCTGAAGATTAGAAGGGTAGATCACATAACCAATGAGGAGGCATTGAATAGGATTGGGGAGAAGAGGGGTTTGTGGCACAACTTGACCAGAAGAAGGGATCGGTTTGTAGGACATATTCTGAGGCATCAAGGGATCACCAATTTAGTATTGGAGGGCAGCGTGGAGGGTAAAAATCGTAGAGGGTGACCAAGAGATGAATACACTAAGCAGATTTAGAAGGATGTAGACTGCAGTAGGTACTGGGAGATGAAGAAGCTTGCACAGGATAGAGTAGCATGGAGAGCTGCATCAAACCAGTCGCAGGACTGAAGACCACAACAACAACAACAATATTGCTGATATAAGCAACTTTATTTAAAGCAATGTTATCCAACATATTTTATGAATTTCAGTACTATAATCTAAAAGCCGTCTACAACTTTATGTTACAATGTGAGAGCAGCTAACTAACACGTAATTCTGTGATATGAGCGTGTATATACAGCACCTTTTTTATTGTAATCCATAAACTCTCTGTTTATAATAACGGATGACGTAACAAGTAATTTTTAAAATAATGTATAAGGAGTTGTGAATCGCCCATCAGGGTCTCAGATTGCCGACAGTTTTTGTGAGCAAGTTTTGTTACATTTTTTTAAACATTGCTACGCAACAAATATGTAATTCCGAAAGAGAAGATGAATTTCTTGATGTTTCACTAGGCATTACCATATCATTAGCTACACTGTCAAGAATTCAGCAAGTTGCGATGGAGGAGCTGGGATCCCAGGGTATCGTAGATGAGAATCAGATACTGAAGACAAACGTCATAATTTATCGAACGTGAACATTAATTACCAACGGTTGAGGTAGCATTAATTCTGTCTCTCTGTTGTTTGACTGGGGAGAGAACAGGATTCTAAGTATAAATCAAACAAGAATTTTAGACTCCAACTGTAAGGGCACTTCTTAATTTAACCTCAAGTGCTTCCTTAATATCGCCATTACAACAGCCAAGTGTAGGCCAAATTCTCTGTGTTACTGTTACCGATAGGATGCCCATTGCTACAGTAGCAGGTTTTTTCGGCCTTTGTAAACGTTTGTGACGCTGATGCTCCTCCACCGTCCTGATGGTCTGGTCATTGTATGACATGCCACAACTGAAACCATTTAAAACTGCTTACCGTATTCAAGTCTGGTCTCCCTTCACAATTTTCACTTACCACACTTCCTTCCATTACTAGGATGTGTCCTCTCAACCTATACCTTCTTTTAGTCAAGTTGTGCCATCAATATTATTTCCCCCCATTTCGATTCAGTATCTTCTCGTTTGTTATTTGATCTACCCATCTAATCTTCAGCTTTCTTCTATAGCGTCATATTTCAAAAGCTCCTATTCTCGTCTGAACTACCTATCGTCCACGTTTCACTTCCATGCAAGTCTGCTCTCCAGAAAAATGCGTTCAGCAAAGACAGGAAGAGTTGAATTGAGTAGAAAAGAAATTTATGGTGTCGGTTGATAGGCACATCCTCAAATATCAAAGAATGGTTAATATGATAATGGGGGAGAGAGGATGTGAGGCGTATAAACTGTAGAGGGAGCCCAACTCTTCAGTGCAGTAAACAAGTTCAACCGGATGTAGGCTCCAAAATGGTTCAAATGGCTCTAAGCACTATGGGACTTAATATCTGAGGTCATCAGTCCTCTAGACTTAGAAATACTTAAACCTAACTAACCTAAGGACATCACACACGTACATGCCCGAGGCAGGATTTGAACCTGCGACCGTAGCAACAGCACGGTTCCGGACTGAAGGGCCTAGAAGTGACCGGCTTGTAGGTTCCAGTAGTTATGCTAAGATGAAGAGGCATGCCCGCGATAGACCAGTATTCGCATTGAAGTCGACAGCTTTCATGCAATAATGTCACATGGAATAAAGTTCTGGACAAATCATCTTTAAGAAAGAAAGTCTTCAGGGCTCAAAACGTGCTGTAAGAATAATACGTGGTGCTCACCTACGATCATCTTGTAGACATCTGTTTAAGGAGTTGAGCATTGTGACTACTGCTTCACATACTGTTTATGCACTCATGAAGTTCGTTTTAAATAATCCACTGCACTTCAAAAGGAACAATGATGTACATAATGCCAAAGTCACAAGGAAAAATGACATTCGTTAGTCTATGTGAATGTTGTCTGTAACACGAAAAGGGGTTCATAACGCTGCAACAAAACGTTCATCACTTCCCCCGTGATATAAGATACCCGACAGCAAGCAAAGTAAAATTTGAAAAGAAAATGAAAAATTATCTCCTTCACAACTTCTGTTCCGTAGAAGAATTTCTGTTATAGTAATGTGTAAAAGGTGGTGGGTAGGAATTACTAACTGGCATTTGCATATCAAAAGGAAAAAGAAAAAAGAAAACCTTATAATGTTCAGCATGTGGCCACATTCGAAAATTAATTTGCGATGTGAATGTAAAATTACTCACTTCACATCATTATGATTCATCGTGCAAAATGATCGATGGAACATGAAACTCACTAACTGACCAACCGTAGCAGATGATTATTTTGCGTACTTTCCAAAGTTGCACTTCATGAATGGAATCTGTCCATTAAAAAATGTTGTGCAAAGTGCACTGACCTAAAGAGAGACTGTACTGGAAAACAAGTATTTTTTATCGGTCTGTCCATACAGGGCAAGAAAATTTCAGTTTTTTGCCGTACCGCTTCAAAGTTTCTAAAAGCATCCCTCGCATACGGGTTTTAAGTCCTTTGAAGCTTTCCTGTGAGCCCGTCCACTGAGAGACAGGATAACATTAGAATGTCTAAGTCACGAGCTAAACATTTACCACAGTCATGAGATGGTTACAAAATGCAATTTTCGTTGGTTAGCAAAGCTTTGCGAGACCATCTTAATTGTATGACTGAACAAGTGTTACTTCTACGTAGACAGGACCTTCACACCATCTCCTCTTTTCTTTTTCACGCCTCCGTTCCATTTCTTTCCAGTTTTTAATACAGAGTTAATTTCTTAATGTTTCTCATTTTTATGGCCATAGTGCTCATAGTTGCTTTGTAAGACCTTCCCTTTAAGATACCTTTAGTTATCTTAACATTCATTTTATTTTTAGAGTCTCTGTTGCAACCGGAACTTACCATTGTGTTTCGGAAAGGATTTGTGTCCATTATGGCCGCCAGACATGTACCTATGTTCGTATCAATTCTGAGAAAAATCTCAACACAGCCACTGCACAGACATGTGTTTAGTACATTAATATCCACAGAATAACTACAGTACTGACTAAGAGAAACAAATACAAAACTAACATAAACGTCCAAGAGATACTTCAATCTATGAGAAAATATAACTGCTATGTATATCCGTCGATTGTCCCTACTCTCACATTCTGCATCCTTCAGCGACATCTCTAGGTAGTTCAAACTCAAATTGCTAAATGCTTTTGATATTCAGGTTGTTTGTGGGTGGGTGGTTGAGGCAGAAGGTAGGTTGGTGCTTTACCATGTATTTATATTCAAATAAACCCACATGAATTCTGCAGCTCTAAAAAGAGGTGGCATACTATGCAGCATAACTCAGAAAGTGAAATAGAATTTCTAGCCAGCTATGAAAGATAATTTAATTTTACAGGTTGATTATAATTAGACTTTTGCTACTAGAGAGGGCCTCCATGAAAAACTAGTCATCGTAGGACAATGCAACTGTGGAAACATTTGCAAGAACATGAGAAAGAGAAATAACGATTGAACCACTGAAAAAAGGGGCTTTTCGAACGGTGGCTGATGAAGAGTCACTAATGTCGAAACGGTCCTCCTTAAAACGGGGAAACCATTTTCTTGCCGTGCTCTCTCCAGTGGCATTATGCCCATACACGGCGCAAATGTGTCTGGTTGCCTACGTTACTGTCACCTTTCTACTGAACACAAACAGAAGAATGTGTCTGAAGTGTTCCAATTTCTCCACTTGCCACTCAGCTTTCCAGTGTCCACAGCTCCGCTCACTAACTCCAAATAACAAATTGACAAAATGAAAGTATGTAAACACAAATAGCAACAGTGAACCACAAATAACAAAATGACAGTCTATAAATAAACCTACAGCAACCGGAGTACCAACATACAAAACAAACACGCTACGAATTTATGCACCAACCTAATAATTTAACTTTCGCTATTTAAGAGGGCTCCAATGGAAAACGAATGGTCGTAGGACAACGAAACAGTGAAAAAAATTGTAAGAACATGCAGAAAGGAATGACGAGCAAACCACTGAAAGAAATACATTTTAATTTTCACATGATTGGGTATCACTTGTTAATTGTGTACCATGTTTACGTTCTAGGTTACAATCGTTGCTTACTGTCACGACCATCTGTCTCCATGACAGCCTGGAACCGCCCTAGAGATTGCTTTAGTTTGGTCCTCGGGTTGCGAGTTCCGTAACCCACACCGGCTCATAACGGCAAGTCATGACACTAACACTATTAACAACGCAAATCCTCCAGCGCACCGGCTCAACATGATTCCTATAAAGTTTACTATCGGTATGACAAATGGTTTTCCGTCTGCACTGGCTCAGGGAGGAAAAGTTCAATTACAGCCTATCCTGTGTTTTCCGAGAAACGTTTGCAAGTGACTGGAATCAGTATTTCTCTTTAATACCATCCCTCCGACCAAATTCCAGAGCTGATGCCGTACAGAGTCTTATTAATACACTGCCCAATCACATTAAAGTGACCACCTGTCAAAAGCCTGAATAACCAGCTTACAACGTTGACCGCTGCGAGCCGTGCAGGAAGAGTGTCAATGAATTCCTGGAAGGTACCGATAGGGTTGTGCAGCCATACCGGCTCCAGTGCGTTAGGTTTCTCGGTTGAGGATCCATAGCTTCTGCAGCTCGATGTAGGTGTTTCCTCAGATTCCCGATTCGGTTTAAACCCGAGAAGTTCGGTCGACAGGGGAGTATGGTAAACTCCCACAGGTGCTCTTAGGATAATGCACGTACACTGCGAGCTATGTGACGCGTCCATTGTCCTGCTAGTAGATGCCATCGTGCGTAGGAAAAACAAACTGCGTGTAAGGGTGGACACAGTCCGCAAAGATAAATGCATACTTGTGTTGCAATTGTGCCTTCCAGAACGACGAGATCATCCAGGGAATGCCACGAAAATATTCCCCAGGCCGTAACGGTCGCTCCTCCAGACAGGACTCTTCCGACGATTGTGGTAGGGTGTTTGCTTTCAGGCGTTTCACGCCGTAATCGCCAACGTCCATTTGTCCGATGGAACATAAAATGTGGTTCATTGGAAAAGGCCACCTGTCGACATTCAGCTGACGACCAGTTGTGGTATAGCCGTGCAAATTCCAGCCTTCGTTGAGGACGAACAGCAGTCAGCATGGGTGCGTGAACCAGTTACCTGCCGCGGACGCCAATAAGCAGCAATGTTCGCTGACCGGTCGTTGAGGAGACACTGTTGGTAGCACCTTGGTTCATATGGGTGGTCAGTTGCTCAGCAATTGCACGTACATGTACATCTCTGCAGCCGTCGTTCAACCTCGTCATCTATGGCCCGCGGTGAACCACAGTTGCCTTGGCGCCGGTTTTGGACATTGCTATTTTGCCATGCACGGTATACTTTAACCACGGCGGTATGCGAACCGATTAGAAACTTAGCCGTTTCGGAAATGCCTCCACCCTTGTCGCAAAAGCCAATGATCATGCCCTTTTTTATATCAGATAAATCGCTCTGTTTTCGTATTACGACAGCGACTGCACTATTTTCCGCATCCTTCTCCCTCTCCATGACACACTTTATATACACTCCTGGAAATGGATAAAAGAACACATTGACACCGGTGTGTCAGACCCACCATACTTGCTCCGGACACTGCGAGAGGGCTGTACAAGCAATGGTCACACGCACGGCACAGCGGACACACCAGGAACCGCGGTGTTGGCCGTCGAATGGCGCTACCTGCGCAACATTTGTGCACCGCCGCCGTCAGTGTCAGCCAGTTTGCCGTGGCATACGGAGCTCCATCGCAGTCTTTAACACTGGTAGCATGCCGCGACAGCGTGGACGTGAACCGTATGTGCAGTTGACGGACTTTGAGCGAGGGCGTATAGTGGGCATGCGGGAGGCCGGGTGGACGTACCGCCGAATTGCTCAACACGTGGGGCGTGAGGTCTCCACAGTACATCGATGTTGTCGCCAGTGGTCGGCGGAAGGTGCACGTGCCCGTCGACCTGGGACCGGACCGCAGCGACGCACGGTTGCACGCCAAGACCGTAGGATCCTACGCAGTGCCGTAGGGGACCGCACCGCCACTTCCCAGCAAATTAGGGACACTGTTGCTCCTGGGGTATCGGCGAGGACCATTCGCAACCGTCTCCATGAAGCTGGGCTACGGTCCCGCACACCATTAGGCCGTCTTCCGCTCACGCCCCAACATCGTGCAGCCCGCCTCCAGTGGTGTCGCGACAGGCGTGAATGGAGGGACGAATGGAGACGTGTCGTCTTCAGCGATGAGAGTCGCTTCTGCCTTGGTGCCAATGATGGTCGTATGCGTGTTTGGCGCCGTGCAGGTGAGCGCCACAATCAGGACTGCATACGACCGAGGCACACAGGGCCAACACCCGGCATCATGGTGTGGGGAGCGATCTCCTACACTGGCCGTACACCACTGGTGATCGTCGAGGGGACACTGAATAGTGCACGGTACATCCAAACCGTCATCGAACCCATCGTTCTACCATTCCTAGACCGGCAAGGGAACTTGCTGTTCCAACAGGACAATGCACGTCCGCATGTATCCCGTGCCACCCAACGTGCTCTAGAAGGTGTAAGTCAACTACCCTGGCCAGCAAGATCTCCGGATCTGTCCCCCATTGAGCATGTTTGGGATTGGATGAAGCGTCGTCTCACGCGGTCTGCACGTCCAGCACGAACGCTGGTCCAACTGAGGCGCCAGGTGGAAATGGCATGGCAAGCCGTTCCACAGGACTACATCCAGCATCTCTACGATCGTCTCCATGGGAGAATAGCAGCCTGCATTGCTGCGAAAGGTGGATATACACTGTACTAGTGCTGACATTGTGCATGCTCTGTTGCCTGTGTCTATGTGCCTGTGGTTCTGTCAGTGTGATCATGTGATGTATCTGACCCCAGGAATGTGTCAATAAAGTTTCCCCTTCCTGGGACAATGAATTCACGGTGTTCTTATTTCAATTTCCAGGAGTGTATCTTCCACTGCTAGTACTGCTGCCTGCCTTCCGTGTTTAAGGTTATTGGATGCTGACGTCGAAAATTGGCCCTCATCGCATTAATGTGAATGGGCCGTGTATGACCACCCAGTTTAATTTATTGATTTTCCTCAAGCCTTATTTCTAACAGTGTGATCAAGTCTTGTGAAGTGAATGACAGCTTGTATGTGTTTCATTTGAGTTAAGTGGCACTTTATTTGCAGAGAAGCAGTTAATACTTCTCAAGAAACCTTTACTCACAAAAAAATGGTTCAAATGGCTCTGAGCACTATGGGACTCAACTGCTGAGGTCATTAGTCCCCTAGAACTTAGAACTAGTTAAACCTAAGGACATCACAAACATCCATGCCCGAGGCAGGATTCGAACCTGCGACCGTAGCGGTCTTGCGGTTCCAGACTGCAGCGCCTTTAACCGCACGGCCACTTCGGCCGGCTCTTTACTCACATTTTCAGCTGTTGTAGTTTCACCACTAGCATCAGTTATGATAGTTGCACCAAACTGATCCGTTTCAGCTTGATGGCTCTTTATATAAAATAAGAACTGACTGGACCCACTGTCGATCCGTGTAGTAAGCCTGTAGCGATTATTTCCGGGTTTTCTTAATATATTAGTCTCTGCGTTGTTATGCTTAGATAGAATAAAAACTTTACCTGTCCGACGCCTGATATAATGTTATAGCAACTTCTGTAGTAGTTTTTGACAATATTTTGCCAGATACATTTTGCATTAACTGGTCAGTGAATTATAAAATCGGTTGTTATGTGGAAAGAGCACACGAAGACCAAATTGAGATTAACTGAGCATCGTATTTTGGGACGAGTATGTTTTTTTTCCAGTGTACATAAACTCTTACGCTACCTTCTGTCTCTATATCTGTCTTGTAAAGGAGTCAAAAATTTCACATTTCACCCTTTCTAGAGATGGACATATTGCATACGTCACAGAAAAGATGACACGTATGTGAAGAACAGGATTTTAGTGACGCATTTGAGATATTATTAATTCTATGGGAGCATTTCGTTTTGAGAAAGTTAATAACATCTTCAGTTTATTTGGCAGAGTACGGAGTAATTGTGATTTTACTGTATTACGTGGCATGACTTCTAGCATGTGTTCCATTACATTATCTCCTCAGCTGTCCACGCCAGTCTTCATAGATACTTGTACTTTTAGGTAGTGGTTTTTAAATAGATTAATTGTCTTATTGCTACCATTTTTTAATCGTCTGCCTTCTTCAGTAACTAAATGCTTACATATTTTGACTGATTTATTGATTTTCTATTAAATAATTTTTCTGTTAAATAGACACAACTTAGATTGTATCCATTATCTGAGTTGTTAATTTCAGGTATTACACAGGGATGCTTTTACAACTTTTAATTACTTTGAGACTGCACAGTATTTCTCGCAATATGAAATCAGTCCTACCTGTCTGTTTTTCCTAACCATTTTATAATTTCCTTTTCCTTGGACATCTATTTTGATTCCTTTTTTTAATCCATGGCTTTCTAAATTTTCATCATTATTATGAGTTAGTATTTCATCTTATATCCAAAAAGATTTTTCTCCACGATTAAAATGTGCTCTGTAAGTAATTTTCTGACTGACAGTAAGACTCACAATGTGTTTTTCCTTCTTGATCTCGAATTGCAGCTGTCGCGTAGTAAACATCCGTCTATGGAGTGCAGTATTTCTGTAATCTGAATGTCCTCTGCTCTAGTGCTCTGCCAGCAGAGTGGTCATTTCCTGCCTAGGGATCCCACCTGTCACCTCAAGCGCCAATCTACACTTATGTGTCTCACAGGAGAAAGAAAATCAATCTTGAGTTTCACGTAAAATAGATATCCTGTTGTTCAGAACACTCAAGTTTGCTCCCGACCAAAAGGACACACATCCACTCCGGAAATTGTGAGGAGTCGGCTGAGCTACAACTCCTGTCCTCAGTGGCCTACAGGGATCGGAAGCTCCCCATAAGATGATGCAAATATAATATTAACATTGTCGCACAACGAATAATGGCTTATTAACTGGAAATGACTATAAGTGGCCCAATATTGGCCTATCGGACTACAAAAGGAAACTGATGGTCACTATAGCACTATGGTTTATTGCCAGAAGACAGAAAAAATGCGATTTGCCCACCAAATAAAGGAATACAAACATAAACAAGTGGACGAGGGATTGCAGATATGAACTATGGAAAGGCAGAGGTGGGTAGATAAACAAAAGAATGATATAAAACTACGCAATATTGCATCATGATTCGGAATAACACAGGTTTACAATATCATATTTATCCGGCGTCACCTGGCAAGCGACTTCCATGTATAATATTTCGTCTGTACGAGAATATATATATATAATGGATGTACGAGTACATTGATTGTGCTATTTACAGTGTACTACTACAGAAGTTGCTATAATATTATATCAGGGGTCGGACTGGTAAAGTTTTCGTTCTATCTAAGCAAAACAACGCAGAGCCTAATATATTAAGAAAACCCGGGAATAATGGTTACAGGCTTACTACACGGATCGATAATGGGTTGACGACATATGGAAGTTTGAGTCTTGGCCGTGAGAATCCGGATCCGGCACAAATTTATACACCTGATGGTTCTTCATATTCGCAACTGCGAATACATCCCATGCACATAAAACTTCGTCGTGAATATGGTCATTGATTGTGAAAAAAGGTTAATAATTTAAAGTACACTGCTGGAAAAGCTCAAGTACCATCACCTAAGCACATAGTGGTTGCAGCTTGCTGGCTGTGAAAATTGGATCTGCGAAACGTTGATGAAAATTCGCGGTCGCCCCATTTTGGTGACTGCAATGATGGCCAATGCTTACCACTCTTAACCCGTGCAAGAGAACGGATGCAGTAGTGGCTCAGATTCTAAGTTCATCTCGGCCTCTACGTTCTGCTCTAAGTTCGAGACCTCTCTCTGCAGCTCTCTGCAACGACAATTTCCTACTCTTGCAGTTTCTGTTGTGACTAAGGAGTAACATATACTTCAACCGTCGCAGAGGTAAGAGCCAGAAAATCTCTTCCAACTCAAGACAGATTTTCCAGTCATGGACAACCAGGAGGCATACATGTACACATGTTTGGGAACTCGCCCGCCACCAGTGAAATAATTACTACGAGCCAACCAGAAAGTCCCTTATTAAAATTTGAACAAACATTCCAGCTCCTTTGTTGTTGTTGTGGTCTTCAGTCCTGAGACTGGTTTGATGCAGCTCTCCATGCTACTCTATCCTGTGCAAGCTTCTTCATCTCCCAGTACCTACTGCAGCCTACATCCTTCTGAATCTGCTTAGTGTATTCATCTCTTCGTCTCCCCCTACGATTTTTACCCTCCACGCTGCCCTCCAATACTAAATTGGTGATCCCTTGATGCCCCAGAACATGTCCTACCAACCGATCCCTTCTTCTGGTCAAGTTGTGCCACAAACTCCTCTTCTCCCCAATCCTATTCAGTACCTCCTCATTAGTGATGTGATCTACCCATCTAATCTTCAGCATTCTTCTGTAGCACCACATTTCGAACCCTTCTATTCTCTTCTTGTCCAAACTATTTACCGTCCATGTTTCACTTCCATACATGGCTACACTCCATACAAATACTTTCAGAAATGACTTCCTGACACTTAAATCTATACTCGATGTTAACAAATTTCTCTTCTTCAGAAACGCTTTCCTTGCCATTGCTTTGCCATTGCCTTGCCAGCTCCTTCTACTGGGCTTAATGGCTGCACTCAAGAAATGGCTCAAATGGCTCTGACAAGGGAACCTCCCCATCGCAGCCCCCTCAGATTCAGTTATAAGTAGGCACAGGGATAGGCCATGAAAAACTGAACACAGATCAATCGAGAAAACTGGAAGAAGTTGTATGGAACTATGAAAAAAATAAGCAAAATATACAAACTGAGTAGTCCGTGTGCAAGATAAGCCACATCAAGGTACGTGTACACTGAGGAGCACCGTGGTCCCGTGGTTACCGTGAGCAACTACGGAGCGGAAGGTCCCTGGTTCAATCCTCCCTCGATTGAAAAATTTTAATTTTTCAGACAATTATCAAAGTTCATGCACTCAGACATGATCAACTTCGCTCTCCAAAATTCCAGGACATGTTCAGATTTGCTTGGACACATGCAGGATTTGACGGTCTACACACGGAAAAACTTGAAAACGTTAAAAACGTATGTTTTGACAGAGCACAGGGAAAACTGTGCGACTGTGAAACTGTTGCATTCATTTGTTGCCGTTTATGTGACAAACTCTTATGTTTTCATCACTTTTTTGGGAGTGATTATCACATCCACAAGAAAACCTAAATCGGGCAATGTAGAAGAATCTTTTTACCCATTCGCCAAGTGTGCAAGTTAGGTGGGTCGACAACATATTCCTGTAATGTGACGCACATGCCGTCACCAGTGTCGTATAGAATATTTCAGACGTGTTTTCCTGTGGAGGAATCGGTTGACCTATGAATTTGCGATCAAATGTTTTCGGTTCCTATTGGAGAGGCACGTCCTTCCGTCTCCTAATCGCACGGTTTTGCGGTGCGGTCGCAAAACACAGACACTAAACTTATTACAGTGAACAGAGACGTCAATGAATGAACGGTCAGATCGTAACTTTGCGAAAATAAAGTAAGTAAAATTTTTATTCGAAGGACGACTCAAACCAAGGACCTCTCATTCCGCAGTCTATCACTCTAACCACGGGACCACGGCGCTCTTCAGCTTAAACAGCCCTTGATGTTGCATATCTTACACTTTTACTACTCAGTTTGTATATTTTGCTTATTTTTTCATAGTTCCACACAACTTCTTCCTGTTTTCTCGATTGATCTGTGTTCAGTTTTTCAAGGCCTATCCACTGTGTCAATTTATAACTAAATCTGAGGGGGGTGCGATGGGGAGGTTCCCTTGTGAGCACTATGGGACTTAGCTACTGAGGTCATCAGCCACCTAGAAATTAGAACTACTTAAACCTAACTAACGTAAGGACATCACACACATCCACGCCCGAAGCAGGATTCGAACCTGCGACCGTAGCGGTCGCGCGGTTCCAGACTGTAGCGCCTAGAAGCGCTCGGCCACCCCGGCCGGCGGCTGCACTCACCCTTAGTAGATTCACGTTATCTCCTGTCTCAGCCGGACGTTGTGGCCGAGCGGTTCCAGGCGCTTCAGTCTGGAAACGCGCGACTGCTACGGCCGCAGGTTCGAATCCTGCCTCGGGTATGGATATGCGTGATGTCCTTAGGTTAGTTAGGTTTAAGTAGTTCTAAGTTCTAGGGGACTGATGACCTCAGATGTTAAGTCCCATAGTGTTCGGAGCCATTTGAACCATTTTTTTCTCCTGTTTCTCAGATTCTTATCTTACCTAAAAAGGATTACTTTCGCTTCTCACACAACATCTTGTGGCATGCCGCTCGGTGTCACTCGACGATGCTGGGCTGGGATAGCAGACTGCCCTCGTCTGCTCTATACGTGCACGGAGAACGGCTGTCAGCAGAAAACAATGCTATGACTGTCCCGTGGCCCTAAGTGATTCTTCTATTTGACGAGGCAGCGAAGAACCCCAATGCTGCCATCATAACTAGACTCCCTCTGTGTACGAAAGGAGGTGTAGAATTAATTATAAATACAATCGTTGGCAACAGTGAATAATCCTTCCAATTTTCATGCAAGATTAGTGATTTTACATGAGTGACTATCGGGACCTGCATATTAAAAAACAGGTTTCAGGACAGTTTAACAATAAAACTGCCGCATAACAAAATTGTACCACAAATGATGGTCCTCCACTGACGAAGGCGCCAGCCAAGACTCCAGATGGGCCTGACGGAATAAATGGATATCTCAGTGGACTTGGAATGACACCTTCCTTCCAACGGATAATCCCTGGCGAGTTAAATGGTAAATAAACATTCAATACTTCCTAATACCTCCATGTGACGTAAAGGACAGCTTTTCTTTCTGCGCAACTGCCATTTCTCTAGACCTTTTCATTGCTGTGTTTACCACGTCACTCCTATGTCGCATTACAAACACTGAATTGCGCCCTCGCCAGTTATGTTTCACCACGTGGTTTATGATACTAGTAGCATTAGGAGCTATGATCTGAAAATGGTTATTCAACAACTGAAACCGATTTTGTAACTGTTCTACTCATAGCTTGTTTGAGAGACACTGACTACACTTGTAACCACAAACGCATGGCGGATGTTTGGTACTCTGGAAACAATATCGCTTTGATAAGATGCTCACTACTGTGGAACCAGGTGCTTCTGAAACCGCAGTACGTTTCCTGAGCTATTTTTTTTTAAGTATTTCCACCTGCAAATTCGCTGGTTCTTGTTTTCAGTATGAGAGCAACAGGTGTACAAACGAAAGAGCGCATCTGGGACGTATTGGCGACACGTGTTTCCGGCAACATGCGCGCCAAGATAAGGGCGGCGGCGCCGGGTCAAACGCATAGCAGGTGTGAGACACCTGCAGATATCGCGCGACCTGATAGCACCTTAACTCGGCCCGCAAGTTCTGCGGCTGTCCAGTCGTCTGGGAGGAGCCGCGCAGGCCAGGTGAGTGCCGCCGCCCACAGCTCCGCCGCAGTCTCAGCTTGCTACTTTGTATCATCCTCATCACACTCGTAAAAGAAGCTATTGTCGTAGTCTTCTGTGCCTCAGTTACGACGGGCAAAATAATCAAATACTCTTTCGTGGGGATGTAATGTTGATTTGGAAACAGTGTACTACTGGAAAACAGACAACTATTTCTTGAGAATTTTTTTACGATGGTTTTCGTTGTATAGTAGCAGCAGTGTGCGCAACGTATGTCAAATATCGTGTACACGGCGTTTTACATAGCTCTGTGAGCCTCCAAATGTTTCTTTAAACATGTAAAATCTTTTTTGTTGTTCCGTGTATCACTGGGACAGTGCTTAAACCTACGGTGTTTTGCACAGATCAAGACATGATATCAATAGCCAGTGTTAGCCCACGTGGTACAGTGAAGGTGTATGTCGAACTGGGACTCGAGCCTAGATTTCCGACAATTCCCTAGCAGTGAAGCCATCCAGGCTCTCCTCAAGGCCTGCCTATAGTTCAAGTAGCTCACTGTCTTTTTGTCTTACAATTTATAATACGGTACCATTTATTCCACGATTCAGAGGAACTAGTTCCCCTGGATGAAAAAAATGATGTGTTCAAGAAGAGTTTATTTCAAAACGATCATTCGCCTAGAATGGATCTTGAGCTCTTTAGTAAAGGCTTCGTCCGCGTTGATTCTCCTAACAGATTAAATCTGTGTGCTGGATCAGGACTCCAGAAGGGATCTTCGGGTTTCAAAAGCAAGGCTCTGCGAACTACACCGCCATAGAACGCGTCTAAGCTACTCACTACCAGCAGTGTTTCTTACTCAAGGTCCTACTCACGTCTTTAATCTTTGTTGACCTTCTGGCGCTTTGAGTTGAGAGCGGCACAACAACGCTGCCAATTGGAAAGTTAGTACCTGGGCCGGCGTTCATTTACGACCAAGGAAAATCACCTGCAAATTTTGCAGACAGTCTGAACATTCGCTCCATTTAAACTTATTTCTACTATAACACTGATACAGGTTTCAAAAGATGAAGCTTTAGTGCCTGTGCGTGCTTTTATTTTTCGTAGAAAATTGTAATGCTGAGAACGTCCTCGTTGTGTACCATTTGTCTGGTGGCTACTACCAACTAGGGCCCGGGAATCAGTCCTGAGGTAAACTGCGGACTCATGGTGCGAAGGACCATCTAAATAATGTACTGTCGGGGAAAGGCCTACGAAGAGCTTCCTGGGAGCTATACATAAAAACAAAATTTTCCCTAGGCTAGTGAATAGAATAAAAATAGTGACATTATTAGTCATCTTTTGCGCACAACACGGTAACAGCACAGGCTTACGTAGGGAGAACATTTAGACGGACTTGCATTTCTGGTGATTTGGGCGGCTGCGTCATGGTATTTTGTAAGTCATTTTCGTATATTACTTTTATCAGATTTATGTCAATGGATCTGCAAAGATATTACATAATACTGTTCATCATATCGTACATATAATCTGTCCTACCTAGGCTGTAGTGTTCCGTGCATAATAACGCACCATAATAAACGGAGTATGCCTTCACAGCTGGTTTGAACCTGCCAAAAAACTACATCACGTTCCCTGACTACTGCAGTCACATGACTGTGCTCATGTACAGACGTTCTCCACCCTGCTCGCTGAGGTAGCTGCGTATTTTATTTCATAAACAAAGACACCAAATTTCATTTTAGATACCTGAGAAGTTCTCCATGACCACCGTGAGACATACGGATCGACCTCTGATTGGTTAGATGACGTCATCACGACATTCGATGATGGTGCTTTTTGGGGTGACCCCCTCTGCGTCTATAGATTGTCTGCCGGCCGAATGTCTCCGCTTCGGCTCAGTTCGCAATATGCATTTTATTTTTAATAAAATCGTCTTTAAATAGATCGTAACCGAAAAACACACTGTATGTCTTTGCTTTTTGGTTAACGGCAGCTGAAATTATTAGTATTACGTCGTAAACTAGCAAGGAAATACCAATTATGCGAATGTAGTTCTTTAACATTTTCTTATCGTAATTATTGGAAAATTAAGTATTGAAATTCGTAAACAGAAAAAAAATTTCAGCGTTTTTCCTTTAGTTTCGCATTCTCTGGCTGTCTCATTTTTATTTTCAGGAGATTCAGTGTTTAGCCTTCACGTTTTTACCAAATTAAAATAATTACTTCTTGTCTTTGTTAGGTCGACGTGGGGCCGTAACATGTTCTGAATAATTTTTTAAATATACAGAACAAATCATTATTATGTTCTCATATATCGCTCATCTGTTTCTTTTGTAAGACGCTTATAAATCATTTGCCTTTCAGAGATAAAAGACATCCTTGTTCCAAATGATATCCGAGAGGGACACAACTTATTTATTACGAATGTAAGTTTACCGCAGTACATACATGGCAGGTACATAGAAAGAGAGTCTCCACCACTTACAGACAAGTCAACATCCCTGTAATTGGAAGTATGAAGGGTACTGGGCAACGAAACACAACAAAGAACATCAGGAAACGTATCACAAACAGCTGACATTGTAGTTGAGCGTTATCTGCAATGTGTCTCAACAAAATCAGAACAAATTAGAATTCTGATAAGTGAAAAGGTCCTCCAATAGCGAAATACTCGTACTTCAAACATTGTAATGCGCCAGACGTTTACACATGTATAATTACCAGTTTTGTTTCAACAGTTCCTCGCTGCAAGCTAAGCATAGAGCTCGTAAAAAATATCTCAGGTTTAGTCTAATATCGACGTTGCAGGTAACTAATGGTAATAAACATTATGTCTAACGGTAACAATACACCTGATTATGATCGCTTAATATTTAATATACAGTGCTTCCACCGGGCTTAACATCCCAATCCGATGTATCGATTACTGTCAACTATGATACCTGCTCTAATCCCGAGAGTAGCTTTGAATTAAAACCGAGGCATCAGGAACAGTATAAGATTCCCGGCGACGAACATATCGTCCACCTATGTGTTTCGATCGAGATATCTCCAGCTGATCATCACAATAACGCAGCCACGAAAGGATACTCACTACAGACCGTCCCACGAGAAGATGGCATCGTTTTCTGTTCGTCATACGTGACGTCCTCTTCACAGTAGTCTGGGCAATGACGTGTAGTCTATCGGGAAAACCATGTGAGATGGCGCGACGACAAGGCGCTGAGCTCAATAATACGTCAGCGAATTCCCATGCTTGTTCAAAGCACTTCCAGGAAGTGATGTTATCAAACCGCAAGGGTCCTGAGTAAGCGTAATAGCAGGGTATTATTTATTTTATCCAATCGCTTTAGGGTCTATACTTGCTTACTTCTTTTCTTCTGACTTCACTAAGCAACTCTAAACTTTCTGAAAAATGCCATATTTCAACCGGCAAGAGCTGTTAAGGTATCTTAAAGTTATACGAAGCGAAGTGTCGCATTGTGTAGCACTCTAGAGACGCATTCGCGTGAACGACGATTGAAATCCCCGTTCGGCCATTCATACTTAGGTTTCCCTAAATCGCTTAAGGAAAATTCCGTGAGGTTCATTTGGAAAAAATTACGGCTGATTTCCTGCTTCACTGTCCTTCCTAATCCGAACTGATACCCCGTTTCCAATGATGTCGTTGTCTGCGGGACATTGATCTTCCTTTTTTATTGAAGTTCTTTATAACAGCTTACATGGATATATTGAAACTGTGGCGTTAGATAACATAAAAGCTATCCTGGCTCAACCGTTAAGCTTCCTCTACTGTTACTATTTCTATCTTTCCGTGTGGAAGCACTCTAATTTACAGCACTTTCCCCCTTTCTCATGCTTTTTGTTAACACCGGAATTGTTAACTGGTTGTTGTGAAATTGAGGTTTAAGAGTGTTTATGTGGCTTTATGAAGCTCTCAGAAAATATGCACTTAAAGATTAACTTTATACACTCCTGGAAATGGAAAAAAGAACACATTGACACCGGTGTGTCAGACCCACCATACTTGCTCCGGACACTGCGAGAGGGCTGTACAAGCAATGATCACACGCACGGCACAGCGGACACACCAGGAACCGCGGTGTTGGCCGTCGAATGGCGCTAGCTGCGCAGCATTTGTGCACCGCCGCCGTCAGTGTCAGCCAGTTTGCCGTGGCATACGGAGCTCCATCGCAGTCTTCAACACTGGTAGCATGCCGCGACAGCGTGGACGTGAACCGTATGTGCAGTTGACGGACTTTGAGCGAGGGCGTATAGTGGGCATGCGGGAGGCCGGGTGGACGTACCGCCGAATTGCTCAACACGTGGGGCGTGAGGTCTCCACAGTACATCGATGTTGTCGCCAGTGGTCGGCGGAAGGTGCACGTGCCCGTCGACCTGGGACCGGACCGCAGCGACGCACGGATGCACGCCAAGACCGTAGGATCCAACGCAGTTCCGTAGGGGACCGCACCGCCACTTCCCAGCAAATTAGGGACACTGTTGCTCCTGGGGTATCGGCGAGGACCATTCGCAACCGTCTCCATGAAGCTGGGCTACGGTCCCGCACACCGTTAGGCCGTCTTCCGCTCACGCCCCAACATCGTGCAGCTCGCCTCCAGTGGTGTCGCGACAGGCGTGAATGGAGGGACGAATGGAGACGTGTCGTCTTCAGCGATGAGAGTCGCTTCTGCCTTGGTGCCAATGATGGTCGTATGCGTGTTTGGCGCCGTGCAGGTGAGCGCCACAATCAGGACTGCATACGACCGAGGCACACAGGGCCAACACCCGGCATCATGGTGTGGGGAGCGATCTCCTACACTGGCCGTACACCACTGGTGATCGTCGAGGGGACACTGAATAGTGCACGGTACATCCAAACCGTCATCGAACCCATCGTTCTACCATTCCTTGACCGGCAAGGGAACTTGCTGTTCCAACAGGACAATGCACGTCCGCATGTATCCCGTGCCACCCAACGTGCTCTAGAAGGTGTAAGTCAACTACCCTGGCCAGCAAGATCTCCGGATCTGTCCCCCATTGAGCATGTTTGGGACTGGATGAAGCGTCGTCTCACGCGGTCTGCACGTCCAGCACGAACGCTGGTCCAACTGAGGCGCCAGGTGGAAATGGCATGGCAAGCCGTTCCACAGGACTACATCCAGCATCTCTACGATCGTCTCCATGGGAGAATAGCAGCCTGCATTGCTGCGAAAGGTGGATATACACTGTACTAGTGCCGACATTGTGCATGCTCTGTTGCCTGTGTCTATGTGCCTGTGGTTCTGTCAGTGTGATCATGTGATGTATCTGACCCCAGGAATGTGTCAATAAAGTTTCCCCTTCCTGGGACAATGAATTCACGGTGTTCTTATTTCAGTTTCCAGGAGTGTATTACAGAATATTACATCTTCACCGATGTTTGACGATACATTACTTTTCACTACGTCGGCGAATGGATACCAATTCTTCATTATGATTGCTTAATATGTAAATATACAGTCTTTTCACTGACAGTACCAGGATCGGTAGCGAGACTTTTTATGAGTATCAAGGCATACTTCATGGTATACTATTCTGAAGTAGAATTACATAGCACGTATTATTATTATTATTATTACAAAAACTACCGTCTTTCACCTCTGCAAAGTCAAAACTATAAGGTTTTAGCCTCTTTCTGAGTCCAATATCAACTGTAGGTTTCCCTAAAGCGAAATGACGGAGGAAGGCAAGGGTATACCACCTCAAATAGAACAATGCACATAGTTCGACAGTCCACACGCAATGGAAATACCTTAGAATTCGTAGCTACTAACAGATGGAGCTTATTGATGGTTTCAGTATAGAAACGGGATCTAGTGATCACGATGTCATTTTATCAACTGCGGTTACGAAAACTAATAAATTAGTCAAGAAGGCTAGGAGAATGTTTTTGTTAGAAAGAGCAGATAAGCGGTTCTTAGCATCTTACTTGGACAGTGAACTGACACTGCTTAGTTCCAGTGTGGTGGTCGTAGACCAATCACAGGCAAAGTTTAAACAGATTGTAAATCGTGGTGTGGAGAACTATGTGCCTAATAGCTGGATTAAGGATAGAAAAGACCCACAATGGTCTAACAAGGAATTTCGGAAAATAATGAGGAACCAAAGGCTGTTGCAATCTCGGATCAGAAGAGAACGCCCGAATGATGACAGGCAAAGTTTAGTAGAGATTCGTGCGTCTGTGACAAAAAATGTTCAGATTTGTGTGCATTCCTAAGGGACTAAACCGCTGAGGTCATCGGTCCGTAGACTTACACATTACTTAAACAAACTTAAACTAACTTATGCTAAGAATAACACACACACCCACGCCCGAGGGAGGACTCGAATCTCCGGCAGGAGGGGTCGCGCAGTCCGTGACATGACGCCTCAAACCGCGCGGCCACTCCGCGCGGCGTCTGTGAAAAGCTCTATGAACCACTGTCATACCTTAGCAAAATATTTGGCCGCGAAACTCAGAATATTCTGTTATGTGTACAATCACTAAGCGGGTCTAAGTCTTCCATTCAGACACACGTTGCCCAGACTGGTGTGGAGGCTGAATATACCAAAATGAAAGCTTTAAATTTCGCTTTTAAGAAATCTTTCACCCAGGAGAATCGTACAAACATACTGTCCTTCGGCCATCGAACAGACTCCCATACGGACAACGTAGTAATAACCATCCCTGCGTGTAGAGAAACAACTGAAAGAATTGGAAACAACAAAGTTGCCAGGTCCGCATGTAATCCCAATTCGGTTTTACGAAAACTGCTCCACGGCATTGGCCCCCTACTTAGCATACATTTATGGTGAACCTCTCACCCAGTGCAAAGTCCCAAGCGAATGGGAAAAAGCACAGGTGACTCCTGCATATAAGAAGGGTAAAAAGAACGGACCCGCAAAATTACACTTCAATATACTTAACATCGGTTTGCAGCAGAATTGTTGAACATATTCTCCGTTGGAATTTAATAAATTTCCTTGAAACCGAAAAGCTTATGTCCACGAATCGGTATGGTTTTAGGAATCACGCTCGTGCAAACTCAGCTTACCTTTTTCTTACATGATATACTGTGAACTGTAGATGAATATCAACTGGAAAATTCAATATTTTCAGATCTCTGAAAAGCATTTGAGATGGTACCCCACTTCAGACTTAACGAAATTACTAACATGTGGGGTAGATTCTCAGATATGTGAGTGGCTCGAAGACTTGTTAAGTAGCAGAACCCAGTATGTTGTCCTCGACGCCGAGTCTTCATCAAAGACAACACTACCGTCAGGAGTGGCCCAGGGAAATGTGATAGGACCGCAGTTCTCCATATACCTTAATAAATTATTTAGCTGGCAGGGTGGACAGTAATCTGCGATTGTTTGCTGATGATGCTGTGATGTACGGGAAGGTGTCGACGTTGAGTGACTGTAGGAAGAGATAAGATGACTTAGACAAAATTTAAATAGTATTTTGTTACACGATGTATGTACAGCCACCTCGCTTGCACAAAACCGTGGTGGCTATATAAACATGGTGTAATTAAATAACGTACGATTGCTGGATCGCTGCCAATAAAAATGTTTAAAATTTCGATAGTATTTTGTTCAACTTCAGCAGCTGTAGTCACATATAATGAAATAATATGCAACAAGTTGCATATAAGAAATTTAAATTCTTGACCGGGTTCGGGCACTTAGTGCCCTTCTTCAGAAGATTATGCTATAGACATGAGTTTCTGATGAAGGGTACTACGTGCCCGAAACCGGTCAAGAAATTAAATTTCCTATTTGCAGCTGGTTGCTTATTATTTCATTATTATACAGATTTCTAATTGGTAGCTCTGGCTATAGAAAAAATTAAGTCAATGTTGGTGAGCAGGAAAAACAGAGCCGTTTAGTTCCGATACAGCATTAGTAGCGTCCTGCTTCACACATTCACGTGTTTTAAATATCTGGGCGTAACGTTGCAAAGCGATTTGAAATGCAACGAGCATGTCATGATTGTCATAGGGAAGGTGAATTGTCGTCGGTTTGTTGGGAGAATTTTAGGGAAGTGTGGTTCATCTGCAAAGGAGACCGCATATAGGACGCTAGTGCTACCTATCTTGAGTACTGCTCGGATGTCGAGGATCTGCTCCAGGTCGAATTAAAGGAAGACATCGAAGCGATTCAGAGGCAGGATTCTAGATTTGTTACAGGTAGGTTAGAACAACACGCAATTGTTACGGAGGTGTTTCGGGAACTCAAACGAGAATCCCTGAAAGGAAGACGGCATTCTTTTCGAGAAACCCTACTGAGAAAATTTAGAGAACCGGCATTTGAAGCTGACTAAAGAATTTTTCTTCTTCCGCATAAGGACCACGAAGATGAGATACGAGAAATTATGGCTCCTATGGAGGCTTATAGATAGTCGTTTTTCTCTCGATCTATTTGCGAGTGGAACAGGAAATTATTTGTAGTGGCAGGGTACCCTCCGCCAGGCATGTACATGCCTTATAAGGCACTGTGGTGTTAAAACCCATCTTCACGTTGGTGGCAGCTTTTCCTTTTGATAACAACAATGAGGCACGGCACTATTTTCTGTGACTGTTTTTTAGGGATAAAATACGTCACTATATGTTACCGAATGATTACTGCTTGATATCACCTCACTGTACATAACCGATTTTTTTCAGTCAGGGTAAAATGTGGTAAACATCTTCAGGTAAATGCCCATGAACTCCATGTTCTTCACGGGTCTTTCTCCAGAAGTCGTTGATTTAGAGAAGGCGTTTGAAGATTTTGACTGGAATATACGCCTTGAAATTCAGAATGCAGAATGCGCGAAATACATAGTGCGAAAGCTTATCTACAACCAGAATGAAATTATCAGAGTCGAAGAACATGAAGGGGAAGCAGTGTTTGAGAATGGAATCAGACAGGATTATAGCCTATCCCTGATATTTGTCAGTCTGTACATTCAGCATTCGGTAAAGGAAGCAAATGAAAAGTATGGAGACGGAATTAAAGTTCGAGAGTAGAAGTAAACCCTTTGATGTTTGCCGAAGACATTTTAATTCTCTCGATATCGACAAAGGTATTGAAAGAGCAGATAAATGGAATTTATAGTGTGTTGAAAAGAGGTTATATGACGAACATTACCAGCAGTAAAGAAAAGGCGCTATGGAACGTAGCCGAATTAAATCAGGCGATGATGATGGGATTACGTTCAGAAATGAGAGACTAAGATTTGCGCTCTACCAAAACTGCTGTTCGGTAGAGAAGAAGCTCTTCTGCAGTATCCTTTCTTCAGGAGTGCTATTTCTGCAAGGTTTCCCAGAAGAGCTTCTCTGAGGTTTGGAAGGTAGGAGACGAGGTACTGGTAGAATTGAAGCTGTGAGGACAGGTCCTGAGTCGTGCTTGGACAGCTCAGATAGTAGACCACTTACCCGCAAAAGGCAAAGGTCCCGAGTTCGAGTCTCGGTGCGGAATACAGTTTTAATCTGCCATGAAGTTTCGTATCAGCAAACTCCGCTGCAGACTGAAAACCTCATTCCGGAAATACGAAAATTGGATATGAATAACTGAAACTTGTTTTATGTAGGTTCGACGAAGTATTGAAGCAATGTTTGATATATCTTTGTTTTGCGTTTTTCTTTTATTTTATCGTTTTGTCGTGGTAATTGCGTTTTCTAGCGCTATGTTGTAAATCTGTATTGATTTCTTTATTTTTACTACACCATCCTACTGTTTCACGTTACAAATCAACAATTATCGAATAAAACCGCAATTAAACATTGACAGTTTCAGTTTTGCTATAAATACAGTTCACTTTTAAGTAACAGACAGGAGGATAGCTATGTGAACAAAAATGGTCCGGTGGTTATCCGACCCTCACTCAGTTTCCAGACAGTTCATCGCTTCCGGTTCTTAACAATATCAAGAAAGCCACTGATCGCATACGTAAAGAAAGCGATTGTCATGTGGTATCGCCCGATAGATATGCAACACAACTAACCTACAGGTAACGCGGGGGAACTACCGTAGTCAACGCTTATGATAGTCTGCGGTAGGCTGCAAACCTAGACACTAATAAAAGGGGCAGTCAAATGAAAACGAGACAGATGGAAAAAAAGTAAGTAAACTGTTTATTTCAAAAGTAATCGCCATAATTGTTAATACATTTATCTCACTGAGATGAGACAGTCAATGCACTTGCGTGCGGGACCATGATTATACCCAGATGTCTAGCTCTTCATCAGATGCAAAACAACGGCCACGAATGTGCTCCTCAGGGCTCCACAAATATGTAAATCTAATCTATATCTACTTTCATATTCCGCAGGCCACCGTACGGTGTACTGCGTGCACTACTAATTATTTCCTTTCCTGTTCCACTCGTAAAAAGAACGACGGAGCCGGCCGGAGTGGCCGAGCGGTTCTAGGCGCTTCAGTCTGGAACCGCGCGACCGCTACGGTCGCAGGTTCGAATCCCGCTTCGGGCATGGATGTGTGTGATGTCCTTAGGTTAGTTAGGTTTAAGTAGTTCTAAGTTCTAGGGGACTGATGACCTCAGATGTTAAGTCCCATAGTGGTCACAGCCAACGACGGAAAAACGACTGTCTATGACTCACCGCACAAGCGCTAATTCCTCCCGTCTAATCTTCTTCGTCCCTACGCGAAATGTACGTTTCCGGCAGCAGAATCAATCTGCAGCCGGCCTCAAATGCCGTAAAATTTCTCGCAAAAATAGCGTCGTCTTCCTTCCAGGAATTCCCATTGTTCACAAAGCATTCCTAATACTTCTGTGCTGATCGAACCTACTAATAACAAATGTATCGGCACGTTCTTCATTGCTTCGACGCCTTTATTCAATCTGACTAGTTGAGGATGCCAAACAACAGAGTAGCACTCCGGAATGGGTCGTACTTGCGTTGTGTACGCCGTCTCCTTTATAGATGACACACTTTCCTAAAATTCTCCCAATAAAAAGAGTCGAGTATTCAGCTTCTCGGCTACCATCCTGATGTGATCATTCCATTTCATATCGCTCTGCAACGTTACGCGTCGACATTTAATCGGTGTCACTGTGTCGAAAAAATGAAGATTGAGTTTAATGTCCCGTCAACATCGAGGTCATTAAAGACGGAGCAAAAGCTCTGACGGTGTCAGTAATGGGGAAGTAAATCCGCCGTGCCTTTTCAAAGGAACCGTCACGGCATTTTACTGGAGCGATTTAGGGAAATCACCGAAGACCTAATTCTGTATGGCCGGACGCGGGTTCAAACCGTTGTCCTACCGAATGCGAGTGCAGTGTGATAACCACTGCACCACCACCTAGGGGTCACCTATTACTAATGCTGCATCCGAGCGTTACGTGATTGTTTTTCCTACTCGTCCACATTAACTTACATTTTTCTACATTAAGAGCAAGGAGCGCCACTCATCACACAACTAGAAATTCTGTATTCTAAATCAGACGGAAAGTTTTTGTAGAGGAATGCAGCCGTTACGAATACAGTTACCTAAAAATCTGTGTGGTTGTTTAAAAATAGTCGATGGTTTTCTCGGGATTTGTTTACTAATCCGGAATGCATCATGACAATTAATAAACAAATTCAGAGAAAACCAGCGACTCTTTCTAAGCAACCAAGCAAGCGTTTTTAAATTATTTCCAATAATTACAGAAACTCTAAGTCATCTTGTATCTCCCTACAGTCACTCAAGGACGAAACGTTCCCGTACACCACAGCGTCATCAGCAAACAGCAGTGAATTGCTGTTCACCCTGTGTGCCAGATCATTTATGTATATAGAGAATAAGAACGGCCCTATCGCCCCTCTCTGGGACACTCCTGACGACACACTTGTCTCTGATGAACACTTACCGTCGAGGGCCGCGTACTGGATTCTGCTGCTCAAAAAGTCTTCGAGCCATTCACAAGTCTGGGAACCTAATACATATTCACGAACCTTCGTCAGCAGTCTACAGTGGGGCACCGTGTCAAACGCTTTCCGGAAATCTAGGAATATGGAATCTGCCTGTTGTCTTCCATCCGTGGTTTGTATGATATCACATGAGAGGGGCCAATACCGCAGGACCTAACTAGGGTTCTATCCGGACCTGGCAACTTGTTTGCTTTCAACTCTTTCAGTCGCTCCTCTGCGTCTGTGGAGAGATCTGAACTCTATGAAAGATGTTTAAGGGCTTCCTAGCAAAACCTGGCAGCATAGTTGATACAACCTCGGCAACATGTGAACAGTCACTATCTTGCAACAGAATGATGCCATTCGTCAACATTCCCGGGCGTTTAGACTTGATGGTGCGCTTGAATTTTTGCAGAGTGTCCACATGGAGAAAGGTTGATTCGACTGCAGAATTTTCGCTGGGAAGTGAACGGCACTCTTTCGCATGTAATTTCATTCGTTGTTTGATTTTTGTTACTGCCATAGAGGTTGTGGCGCGGAGGGTTTGTTGCAAAAAAGAGTTGGTTGTATTGTTGTTGTATGTAGTTCGACGTATTTCTCACGCGGGCCTCGAAACTAATTTTGTGGTCGTCCAGAAAGCGATGGTGAACAGACTGACCTTAGTTTCCAGTCTGCGCGGCCACATTCTAGTCCAGCCCACTGAAAGAAATGTTTATATTCTCCTTCTACTTAGTGGGATCTGGACTACGATTTTAAATGAAAGTATAAAGTTCTAGTTCATACATATATTGAGTAAAGTCTCTCACGTAGAACACTTTGAAAGTTACTAGGTTCAATTGACAGTGAATATTTCTATTCTAACAGTACAACCAGCAGTTCAGAGTCGACCTCTACAGTACTTTCCTACCAACTTGGCTTTCGCCCTGACTAATAGTACTCAAATAAATGTTCAAAATAAATGCTCGCGACTAAAGTGGAAATAAAATTCACCACTTGCCAACGCATTTGTAATTACCACGGATGGCAAACTGACAGTTACTTTGGCGAATTCTAAGCGATCCAGGACGGTGCACAGTCCTCGCGAGTTCATTATCCGTTTTTACCGCTAATACGCGATTTGTCACAGTCCGACTCTGATGTCATCGGAGGCAGAGCGCGATCCGACGTTTAACAGTCGTGGATCTTACGGTGGCTGAGTGCGAAGAGGACCTCCTCCTGCTTCTCGGGCTGTATATTTATAGCTGCCGCAGCGGACGGCCGAGGGAACATCTGTTGTCTACTGCCTACACACACGCAGCAGCCTCAGAACGACCGCTTTTTCGGACACATAATCTTTAGTAACATAGTTATGAATGAATTTAGAACCTTTTTAATTTTTCATGTATTTAGATAAGTTGTTTGAAAGCACAGAAAAAGTTTCAGCTCGCTTGAATAGAAACTTTGCCTTCTTGAATTTTTATAGAGGAACTAGCGCTGTTCGTTACCTCTGAGCCATGACTTTACTAGAACTTGTATTAGCTGTTATTAATACTACAACTCTAAAATTTGGTATAGCTCTATTATTTAGCTGGTTTTATCATCTACTGTAACCAAAATACTCTACTATTAAAATTACAGGTACTTAATTTTCTACAATTGGGTATATTTTAGTTACAAATCTGTTTTTTATTAAATCACTCAAAAACTATGCGGTAGCTGATAAGTGGTCTCTTAGTTATGATTTTGAGGGTGAATTGAGGCATAAAACAAATTTTTACGTCGTTCTTTAGCTTTGAAACTTGCACCACTTATTTATGAGCTCCATAGACACCTACTGACCAAATTCTGGCTTTGTAGCTTTATTATTTAGCGTCACTTATTTTTTTCTTAAAACGTCATTTTTACGGAAACTACCAAGTTTAAGTACATGAAGACTTGATATTTGAAACGTTATTACAATAAACTATTTGTTAATAAAGTTTTAAACGTAAATTTTAACTTTTAATTTTATCCTTAATTGTGGTGCGCTACGCGCAGACGCGTTTAAGGTGACGTGGCGCTACTAGCGATGAACAGGGTTAAGTCCCGACACATTCGCGCGCCTCTGTATCTCACACACGGTACAGCGCTTGTTTTGCTTCAAGGTGAAGAGTATAATGTCGCCAGCAAAACCAAGGTGATTCGGATATGTTCAGTTGTCACATATTCCTTCCTTTTTTTCAAAGTTAAAGAATCAGTTCACTTCCTGTAGGGCTATCAAGAATTGCTGTAGTGATATGAAACCGCCTCGATTTCTCTGGTGTTCTCGGTATGGTGTATCGATCGTATGCTTCCGGTCGTTTGGCTTTTTTTTTCATTTTATGCACAATATTTCGAACACCCCGAGGTGTCGTCTTCTTCAGGTGCTGTAAGCAATACTGTTGTGTGTGTTCGGTGCCTGGACTTCAACCCCAGACACACAATACCTGAAGAAGACGAGTGGACCAGTCGTTGGAATATTGTGCATTCGTAATTATTGAGAACGTTTCTCTTGGAGAATATCAGCGGTCTTGATAAAATATTTTAAATGTGAATTAAATAGAAACAAGGATTCGGCCGAGCACCCGGAAGCACAAGATGAAATCTCCTTACGTTATTGAGCAATCATAACTGAATTTCCACTATCCTGATATTTTATAATATATTCCGTAGTATTTATATCTCTGTCTTTCTATTACTAACATGTATTAAATCAATGTCTTACTCCTAAAGGACTTTTAATACAAATTCTGCTGCAACAAAGTACAGCTCAATTAATAAAGTAGATTAGAGCAAATTCGTATCAGTAAATTTAATATTTGGATGAAAGAAGTTTACATACATCTATTTACGGCTGCTTAACTGTACATATCATAGATATGATATGAATGCGTTATACTGTCAGTATAATAGTTATATTCTGTATCTTTTAAGCTACGAAACCAAGCGAAGCGTATTTCATGAAATAAAACACAAACATTCAGCAATGAAAGAGAAACTTTCCTTACTAAATACACGAAAAATAAATAGAGAGGTTTGAATCTCTGCTGAGACAATGCGCAACCACATCAGAACAATGTTGTTAAACAGTGATAGGACTGATCTGTGTTAGATGTATATCTACACCGTCAGCTAGCAGACAGTAAACGAGCTTAGAGAATATCAGATCAGGTGTGTGACAACCCAGGACATCCTGGTAGAAGGATACAGCACAACGTTCTTAATGGGTGGAATAACGCGGATGTAATAGTAAACAGGTGTGTACCTTACGTCAGTGATATGGAGTGGTTATTGTACACGATACACATAAATGGTGTGTTAGGTAATATCGGAAACTCCTTGAGATTGTTCTCTGATGGAGCCGCAAATAGCTGCGTCGCGACGCCAGGAAACAATAGCGAGACGTAGCAACAGCCGCAGAGGATCGACGTATCGTGCAGTGACCGACAGGTTGCCTTCAACGTATATAAATGTAGCACATTGTGGACAAGTAGCTGGAAAGAGACACTGTTGTTCGATAACACTACTGGCGCTAAATTAGTTGAAAAATGTAAAAAAAAATTTAATTAAAAATTAAAAAACATATACATATATCGCCTGTAAGTTTAATATAAGTAGTAATATTCTGATCCAAGTGTTGTCACGTCGGGAGACCACTGAACAAGTAAAATGAAAGCAGAGTATATCTAAAATTGGTAAAGTATGAAATTTAAGTACAAGTAAACTACCTAGGCAACATAGGTAAGAATCAAATCAACAGTATGTAATCGTTGAGCCTTAGTTTTCATTATTTTATTCCGAAAAATTTGCAATATGGACACAATCTCCAACGACGCCTGCCCTCACATGGACGCTCTTCCGGGTCGCCGCACTTGGTCACGCCCCCACGACCAAGCGACTTTCGCTCGCGGTTTAATGAAGACTTAGATAGTACGTCATGATGTAAAAATATGACATAAAATAAATATGTAGCTCTAGTCTTTAACAATGTTATGCTGATTAAAGACGAATTGGTTTTCATATTTAGTATAATATGAAATTATAACCCCTGATTAAATTTTCTCATTACGAGAAAAGGCAATCCGTTTTCATTGCTAAAAACCATTCAAAAGCCAAGATCACACAAAATATTTTTTATTCAAGACAACCGGTTTCAACAGTCTTAGCTGTCATCTTCAGGTCTTAAGCATCTTTTTGTAGTAAAACATATTCATATTACGCCTACCTCATGCACAAGATGTCAAGTGGATAACACTCAGCACATTATACATGTTTGTTATCGCTAAAATGTTTCAATGTATATAATGTGCTGAGTTTGTCATCGATAAAATATTTCAACGTTTGTAATGTGCTGAGTTTTGTCCACTTGACATTTTGTGCATGAGGTCAGCCTAAAATGAAAAAATATTTAAGACCTGAAGATGACAGCTAAGACTATTGAAACCGGTTCTCTTGAGTAAAAAATATTTTGTGCGATCTTGGCTTTTGAATGGTTTTTAGCAACTGTACCTTCACTAGCTATTTTGAGGTGTGAAGGCGGGACGCGCAGGACTGGAAGAGATGACGCCAAACGGCAGAGGCTTATAGAGGAAATAATGAAAGCGTGCTGTTGTAGAAAGGGGTCCCCCGACGCGACGACGCTTCGACCGAAAAATTATTACTTCTATTAAAATTAAAGGGGCAATAGATATATTTTTTTACTTTTTAGCATTTTTTGTGTACGTTTTTTTTTCAAATTTTTAATTTAAGTTTTATGTCATGCATTTTAAGCTTTGTATTTTACTAGTACACACGGTAGGACCGTCACTCTATCCCCACATTCACACATATACTTTCCAGAACGAAACACGAAACTGCGACGAGATATCTGGTCTCACCGAAATCTGCATGTTCTGACAGTAGATGCATTTTTATAAATCTTATTATAGTTGCAAGATTTTGGCAATGCAAAATCGCATTTTGAGTTTCAAACTGAAATAATTATTCCGATGTTTTTCTTTTCTTTAATACATTGTTCACTTAAGTGATTTACGTATTTCTTTTTTCATTCACATATATATTGAATGACTATGTTTTAATACCTGTATTTATCTAATTACGTAACAAAGGCAATGAGCAGTGGTAATAATATTAAATCAAGTCGGAAGAAAGTGAGCTTCTTGTTATCACATCCACTGGCGGTCTGGTGTTTGTCTAATTGCGTTGTTATTTTACTTTCACAGAGTGTTTGTATGCCAACTTCGTAATTTTGTTCTACTTTGCTTTTCTGCAAATATGTTTCTCTGGCACTTTACAACCATTGTTGGCTGTATGGTCCTTGTAACCCAAGGCCAAAATAAAAAGAAAAAACGTGGAATGCCATTGCGCTCTCTTGAAATAGGCTGCCTAAACTATTGGGGCAAAATCATTTGATTTAGTACTGAATTGTAAACCTCAAAAAAAAAATATATAGCAAAGCCTGTGAGAGCATATGTTGAGCTTTTACAGTTGAGTAACAATCATTCATTTTCTGCTGAGTAGGTGCTGAAACGGGCGATTTCAAAAGACAAAAATCAGCATTGTCTGTCAACCGTAGAAGATAAACATATGTTATCGTAGACATTTATTTGCATATTTTGTACTCTACAATCATGTAGTGCGTAAATTCACGTAGCTCTTACGTTTTCGAACCGTATATCAAGAAAGTGCGTTGGCGGAAAACATTTTTACTTAATTTAGCTGATGAAATTTAAACAGCTGGACATAATTTCACGAAACATAGCTAAGAACCATCCTGATTCAACTAGCTTTCAAATAAAAAAAATCTGCATCAAAATCGGACGTTTCGTCTGGAAGCTACGATGCCACAGGCAGACACACACGGTAAACTTGTAACAACCCTCTGTTTGAGTCGGAGGTATTAAGTATTCGTCCATAGCGAACAAACGTGGAATGGCAGCATAAAGCTAGCTGTAAGAAAATAAGATTCCAAAATGAGTTTCATTGAAAGAACTGCAAGGAAATGTGTTTCATCCACGAACGAGCTAGCTTAAGAAAACTTCGTTCGACCGGCTGTTAATTAGTATTCTCCTGTCTGGAACCCTTAGCAGATAGGGTTAATGCCACACACGAGTTCCAGGAAGAGCGGCACGTTTCGTCTTGGGTTGGTGAGGACAACCAAGCGCGAGGACTTTACCGGAATGCACAGCCAATTCCATTAGTGAGTGGAGATTTACAGATTTAAGAGCGTGTGTTATAAGAAGAGTGAAGCACCATATTACCATCTCTTACATACATCTCGGGTAAAGGCCTTGACGGTAAAATTAAGGACATTCAAGTTCATACGGAGGTTTCCGATCATCTTTCTTGCAGCGCACCAATATCGGTTTCGACATGAAAATGGGGGACTTGGTATTACAAGACGTAGACAAAATAACATCGATTCGTTAATTTGACGCTGATGGAGTTATAATGATTGTTGCATTAGCAGCAGACAACAACGATGGAAATGGAACACCAGTGACGTAGTCGAACTGAAAGCGATGTAAGAGCGACACTGGATGTACGTTTTTCCACAGTTCCATAGCTTGGTGGTTACTGTCATTCTATTGTACTTATCGTTCCATCAAATCAGATTTGTATTCCTTGTTTACATGTACGATTGCTGCGGTCACTGTCAAGTCGGGAGTGATTGTTGATGACAAATCCCATAGGGAAGCACGTGCCTGCTTAGACAGTACTCACATACAGTCCTTATTGCACCAGTTTGTACAATCAAATTTCTACGTCTGTTTCTAGAACTGTCCTAGAATATTACTTTGCAGGACGTTAATTGATAAAACAGAATCAAAACATACATTCTTTCGGGCCGTTTTTCACCTAAAAAGTTTTTGTACGCAGTTTTAGTTGAAACACAGTAAATGCTTTACAAATTCTTAACATCGCTCAATTAAAAGCTTACAACAGTGGTTCCCAAGCTTTCTTATACCACTACCTCTGAGAGCAGTCATATAGTGCTTTGTACCCCCTTCCCCCTGACACCACTCCCCCCTCAACCGCTCTCACCACCATCGTTAAATCTGAGCCTAACTAAACTTTAAAATGAAAAAGAATTTTCTTTGAAAACCATTGTTTTTAAAATGTTGAAGGATGAATGATATTTAGTTTGTGTGTGTGTGTGTGTTGGGGGGGGGGGGGGGGGGGTGCTTGTGGACACGCGCTATAATAAATGATGAAGCAATTCCCGGTGAATAGCGAGTGCTACCTACATCTGAGACACGAACGCTAAATACCCATAGTGAGGGAAGACACTTCATACAAAACGTGCTTTCTCCGCACTGCTGCTCTCCCTGGCGACATTTGTCTCGCCCACCCCATGCACCTCCGTTTAAAATCCACCTGGTTAAAATGTGTGCACTATAGTTATTATTTGTAAGTTATTTGACTGCTCGTCTCCTTACGTCTGAAGTGGCAGACATTGAAAGACTTCAACGCTTTCTTTCCGACCACTCTAATAACAACAACAATGATAATAATTATGTGACAGCACTAATTTGTTGTGCTGCCAATTAGCTTATATATCTGTTTCAAAGTAAGTAACGAACCAATTTCTGGTCTATTGCCGGAACGATCTACAACTTGCAGAAGACATTTTCATGAGATATTTAGCGTTCGTTACGTATGTCTTACTGTCATAGATGTACGGCTCAAGGTACAAAGTACGTTTATAATTGGTGGTCTATGTGAGGTGCCTGTGACATCCATCGCATGGTGTCTTGTGTTAATGCTAGTAACTGAGGGAAAAGTAATGACCGGTAAATTATAAAATCAGTATTAAATTCTTACAAAATTGTGGTTATAGTAAATAATGTTTTAAAAGTAATTTAGTTTCATGATAGAAACACAGTGACATCCATTTACTTTTTGGCCCTTAGAAAATCTCATTTTACCCCTCAGGAGGTAAATACCCCGAGGTTGGGAACCATTAGCTTACAGCGTTCAGTTTTACGTGTGATCTTCCCATCATGCTGTACTCTCTGTCGTATTGAAAGTTTAATATTCTGTAAGTTAAACGGCAGCCCATACGAACAAAAGACACACTCCGTCCAATCAGGCCTCGGAAGGCTCAATAGTACCCACTGTCGCCGTGTCATCCTCAGCCCAAAGGAGAAGACACACGCTGCTGCTTTATTAGTATTGCATGAAAGGTTACTTGAAGAGCTTGGAAATATCAAGAGCTAGCTTTCATATAGTTTTCCCGAACAACACACAACATGTAGTTGAAGGTACACACCGTTCTCTTCTCGCAGCACATAAAACTTCCATGCTCGCAATCTAGAAAAATTTGGAAATTTGTGGTAAGTTCCTGTGGGACCAAACTGCTGAGGTTATCGGTCCCTAGGCTTACACATTACTTAAACTAACTTACGCTAAGGACAATACACACACTCATGCCCGAGGTAGAACTCGAACCGCCGTCGGGGGAAACCGCGCAAACCGTGGCAAGGCGCAGTCTAGAGAGACGTGTTCTGAAAAAGAGATGTTGCATGACAAAAGATTCCCACTTCACCGAGATTAGACGGCGTTGAGACATCTCGAACACAAGCCAAAAATTAGGGGTTCGTCTAAGCTGAGGATCTAACAGAAGCGACTAAAAATGGCGTTATTTTTCGCACTTGGTTAATTTTTTTAATCCAGCTCAGTAGGTGTCTACTTTTTCAGTAATTTTACACTTCCTGGTGCAAATAGCTAGTTAACATCTTTTTTAGACACTCTGAAGGAGGAAACAGTCATTGACATCTAAATATTTCTTCTGTTACAGCAGCATCATGAACTCCGCCTGGCAGTGGATAGGACTAGTTTTGCTTCTCTGGGCAGGAACAACCATTGCGGTAAGAGAACTCAGAAGCTTTATTTCGTTCCACTGTTCATGTCTGTCCGTCTGAGTGTGTGTGTGTGTGTGTGTGTGTGTGTACTTGTATGAGTAAGGAAACAAAGAAAGAAACAGAAAGAGAGAGAAAGAAATGTGTTATTATCTTTATTTTTCTTGCTGATGGTATCAAAATCATTGGTTCATTTTACAGTGGTGTACTCCGAGACAAGTTACGAGAAGTACTACTTATTCTACCCTACGCCTACTTACATTAAGCGGAACAAGAAGAGGCTTCCCATAAAATTTAATTATCCTCCAAACTGTCTCTCTGCTCACCATAAAGAGATAAATGTCTCCTGGCATTTGGTGCATATATCGGAAATAAACAGTATTTTGATGTGCAGCTCCAATTCAGACACGACGGGCTACTTACGTAACTACGTAGATCTGAAGATGATCCAGGGGAATCGAAACTGGTCATATTGAAAAAAATGTGCAACTGTAAAATAGACAAATATGTATTTTTTTAACTTCTTTAACGCCTGGAAGGCAGGAGAGAGAGAGAATTGCTGTCAAAAGTAAAGCTGTGAGGGTGGGTTGTGAGAAGTGCTGAGACATCTTAGCCTGTAAAATAATTGCCCCCCAAAGGCAATTGTTCACCGATCGAGTCCCTGCCCGGAACACAGTTTAAAACTGTCAGAAAGTTTTTAAAAAAATGCAACAATTGACAATGTCCTTGGAGACGTTAGCAAGTTCTTACGTACTAGGCAGAAGATAATGAAAGAAAATATAAAAGTGAAATTTAACAAAAGTTGTTTAGCCCCCAAGGATTACTCACAAATACGTAAAGATAAAAATTTGGAACATGTCAAACGTAGTGCAAGTAGTAAAACGGAAAAGTGAAATACACTAGATAAAAACTCAGATTACAGAAGCATATCTAATGGAAGATCAATTGAATAGGGACACTTAATTTGCATTTGGTGGAAGGCAACTTTTGATCACTACCACAGCTCAAGTTTCTATTGAGAGAGACTGAAAACAGAATAAAGAAGAAGCAAGAAATAATTATAAACAAACATTAAAAGAAACTTTTTAATTTAGCTCTAAATTCTAAAGTTCTAAAGGAAGTGATATAAGAAAAGTGCATAAACTTTATGAAAGAGTTCTGAATTTAAGATAGAATTGACAGATACGCAGAATCTTTCAAACAAAGGGCTGCAATACAACTCGAATCCCACAGTTCACTGTAACCCAACAAATGAGACTATCTTGGAATTGAACGTAGCATGTGATTTCGCAAAAATGAATTAAGAATAAACCTACATGGTATCTAAAGCAAGGTAGTCAATAGCAAGTGAACTACGGTCTGATCGTGAGAACAGGAAGTACCTACAAGCACTCAGTGGAAACGTGGCAACTGGCGTTATTCTTCAATCATTTTACACTGACTGACAAAATTTATCAACAGAAAGATGGGTGGCAATGGGCAATGATTTACATGGAACCTTGTCGGGTATTTTCATAAATTACTTGGAAAACAAATTCTTTGAAATACGTAAATGATTCGATAGTATTATACAAAGAAGACAAAAATGACATTGAAAAAGGAACAAATAAAATCTGATCTCAGCACCAAAGGATTAAGTTCGCTATGGGCTGTGAGGAAGACAACTACATAAACCATTGGAGTTTCAACTAATAAATAAATGCGCAAAACACGAATTTAGATTATTCAGGACGAAAAAAAATGGTTCAAGTGGCTCTGAGCACTATGGGACTTAACATCTACGGTCATCAGTCCCCTGGAACTTAGAACTACTTAAACCTAACTAACCTAAGGACATCACACAACACCCAGTCATCACGAGGCAGAGAAAATCCCTGACCCCGCCAGGAACCGAACCCGGGAACCCGGGCGTGGGAAGCGAGAACGCTACCGCACGACCACGAGCTGCGAACTATTCAGGACACATACCTTTGTTAATGAGGGCTCATACCACCCTCCAGGATACAAGTGCGATTATTTTAATGCAATGCTGAACAGGTAATCAAGGTTGCCGCTAAGCCAGGAAGGAAGAATAAAAAGAATTGAGTGATTTGAAGCAAGTGGCTGTGGCGAATGAATACAGAAACAAGGACTTGGTAAAAATGTATAGTAAGATAAAGAAGAAACAATTAAAATAAATAAGTAGACGTCATATTGCAGCTAAGAATAACAAAAACAAAAAATACGTGGTTTTTACTTGCCATGGAAAGACAGTCAACCACACTGGGAAATATTTTCGTAAAGTACATGTTAAAATAGGTTTCCGTACAAATAACGTGTTAACATTTAGGCTCTGCCATAAAATCTGTAATAGCAGGAATAAATTTCAGGACTCAGGTGTGTACAGAATTAAAAACAATGACCGCCAGCCGCTGTGGCCGAGCGGTTCTAGGTGCTTCAGTCCGGAACAGCGCTGCTGCTGCGGCAGCAGGTTCGAATCCTGCCTCGGGCATGGATGTGTGTGATGTCCTTAGGTTAGTTAGGTTCAAGTAGTTCTAAGTCTAGGGGACTGATGATCTCAGATGTTAAGTCCCATAGTGAAAATTTTTAAAAAAATTAAAAAAACAATGACCCTTGTAAACAGTGCATGGGACAAACGGGAGGAGAAAGAAAACTAGATTTAGGAGCCACACATACTCACAGAACAAAACAAAGGTTTGGGCATCGTATGTGGCAACTCAGTCACGAACACTGAGCAAAATTTGGACATCCCACAGAGAGCTGGAAAAGAATAATTCCTTAACGTCTCGGAGGAACTTTAAATTTACACTCACAAAAGCAAGATCCAAACCCTAGTCCGAAACAGAAGAATAAATTCAACCATAATGACTTCTTCAACATTTATGTCGACTTCCTAAAGTGGTGACTGTTGCATATAGATGACTAACGGCGATAGGTGGGAGAACGTGTACTGTGTAACATCTGAACCAAGTGTGCTGCGCCTGGCCCTGGTAAGAGGCCCTCCTGCGCATCGCTCTGCCCACGGTTGCGATCAGCAGACGATGGTCGCTCGCGTCACAACACAACACAGCGATCACGTGAAGAATCGAGCAACGATGAAGACAGGCCTGCAGCAACGCCATGGACATGGGCGCCTCCGACTTTTGAATTAAAGTGTGTCTTATGATGTTTTTTATAATTTCTGTCACCTTGACAAACCACAGATTTCAATTAAGTACCTCTAAGAACAGTATTCTCAAAAAACGAACAAAAATTAATATTAATTCAGTGTTGGTGTATACAGAGGGGTCAAAAAATGTATCCACTGTTTAAAAGTCCATAAATTGCAAACTAATTGACGGAGTTGTCTCATTTTTGGTGGAAGTCTAGGTTAAAGTCCAACTTAAAGATATCACTGTAGGTGTTCGAAATGGTCACCATTAACATCCACACACAAACGATGCCGCCGAACTGCAGGAAGAACTACTAACTGCAACATGTTCAGTTAGATATTTGCACATGAATGTATAATGGATTCTCGAAGTTCATCCAATGTGCGTGGCTTTTGTCGATAAACGATGTCCTTTAGTGTTCCCCACAGGTAAAAGCCCAGATGAGTTAGGTCTGGGGAACGTGGTGGATACTCCACAGCACCTCTACGGCCTATCCATCTTCCTGATACATTTTCGTCGAGATACGCCCTAACACGATTTTGGTAGTGGGCTGGGGCACCATCTTGTTGAAAGTAAACTCCTCCGTCTCCATACGAGACTCGGATGGCAGGAAAAATGGATGTCTGAAGCTTCTGAAGGTACATCTCACCGGTAACTGTGCCGTCAAAGAAGAATGGCCCAATCAAGCCCCGGTAAAACAACCCACACCACACATTTACTCCTGGCAAATTCACGGCAAATTTGTCTCGAATGCGACGAATCGTTAAACGTGTCGGTGGCTCTGTTTGATACTCATTTCGCCATTGCCGTTGAACCTCATTAATGTTTTCGTACTTAAAATACCACTTCAAAACTGATTTCCTTTCATCGAATGTAAGGCTTGCGCCAGCCATGTTTACTCGAGTAACTAGGTGCAACTAAGAACAAAACACTGGCTATCTGGCGACTGTCATCTGACAAAGCAATACAATGCTTTTGTGGCGATTGCTGAAACTACAAAGTATTAGACTACCAAAGATGAGACGACTCCGTCAATTAGTTTGCAAGTTATGGACTTTTAAACAGTGGATAATCTTTTTTGGACCCCTCTGAATGTTTTATTCGAATGTTACAAGTGTACTAGTCGCCACTGGCTGACAGTAACTTTATGGGCTATATTTATTAATAACGTGGAGTCTACCAAACCACTGTTTTATTACGTGAAGTAGCATGTAAATTTTACTAATAGTTGGACGGATTACTCTTATAGCCGACACAGTCAGGTACGTTTCCGTGCTTTTGATGTTTGATGATGGCATGGCATAATAACATTTGTATTTCGTAGAGTATTATTTTATTTTTGCCTACAGATCTGAGAAGCTTTCATGTGGAAACGGTCATTTTGAAAAATTAATGCAATCAAGGTGGATAATAAATCAGTTTCGAAAAGTTTTAAAGCAGCGCACACTCCACTGCAGAATGAAAACTATCTGTAGTCAAATTAGCAATGGTTCCAGAAACAGAAAGTGGCGTCTCGCTCGACAGAACATGGAGGATACATTAAATTGTGACAGCCCATCACACACGGCCGGAAAAAAAAATGAGTACACGGAAAGACGACGTTAATTTTGATTCAGTTGTCGCATATGCCACCTCGGAGATAGTATATGTGCTGGTAATGGTTTCAACGTCTTCCGCCAACTGATAGCATAGTGGCATATCTACCGGAGTGCCATCTGTGTCTACCCTTTGATAGGGAATGCTCATAGCCAGAAGGCTCAATGTGGTGCAAACATGTGAAGCAAGCAGCAACTATGCCACAGAGATGCACTCGTGCTTCCAACTGAGCGAGTTTAAGGTCAAACTGTGGCCTTCCGAATGGCAGGGTGGTCCTTTCAGAGAATTTCCTCACAAGCTGGACGTACTGCGTCAGTTGTGCAACGATGCTGATTTCAGTGGTCATGCGAACATTCTCATTCTGGACGTCCATACGGCACAGACGCCCGCCGGGACTGCTGCTTCCATAGCACAGATAAGAGGGCTTGTGAGCGGTGGGACAACAGACAGGCACACTTCGAGCGCGTCTCCCGCTCACATCACAGCGTCGACGTGGACGGCTCGACTGGAGCCGTCACAAGATCACTTGGAAGATGGAATCGCGCGCTGTGGCGTTCAGCGACGACAGTAGATTCTGCCTGCACGCAAGTGATGGTTGTTTGCGCGTATTACGCAGAGCTGGTGAGCATTGTCTCGTAGAGCGCATTCGGCCAAGGCACACTGGTCCCATCCAGAACCTTACGGTCTGAGGTTTGATGAGTTACAACTCTCGTTCAACCTTTGGTGTTACTGGAGGGCACGCTAACCAGCACTCGGTACGTGCAGACTGTTGTTAGACCCGTTCTTTCGTCGTTCTTGCAACAGGAAGGAGATGTGTTGTTCCAACAAGATAAAGCTCGCCCACACACTGCCCGTGAAACTCAACTTGCTCTGCAAGACGTGCAACAACTCCACTGGCCAGCACGATCTCCGGACTCATCTCCAACCGAGCACGTGTAGGATACGATGGGACGAGAAGTGACTCGCGTGACCCGTCAGCCAACATCTCTTACAGAACTATGAGAACAGATCGAGCAGTTTTGGCACAAAGTACCCAAGGACAGTATTCTCTATCTATATGATCGACTGGATGTCAGAGTCAGACCCTGCATTACTGCCTACACAGGCTACACCACGTACTAATATGGGAGTTACAGCGCGGGTCGATACTTGGTATCTCAGAACCGCTTGCGCTCTTGATCTGTAAATGTCGTAATAATTTAATGTACTCCACAAGCGCTGCTGCAACAAATAATCTTAAGTGCACTAAAAAAATCTAAAAGGGTGTACTAATTTTTTGCCGGCAGTGTATATGCCAATGGCTGGACGAAGTAAACAGATGCAGTATTGTGACATGTCATTCAAGTTTTCCGCTAGTTTTCTCCCATGAGTGATTTTACATCTCTGTTATTACTCTACTATCTTTCATAATACTGCCTTGTTACAAGCACCTATAAAGATGCTCTTGACATGTACAGTATTCTATCGTATCAGAGTTCCTCGCGCTGCATAAACAGAAAGCAATATTCTTTATCTTAAGATTGAATCTGGGTACACCTCGGAGCAAAAGCCCCTCCCACCATGTCTCGCGAAGTGAACACGACGATCAGAGAAAACTGAAGTCATACGAAAAGAAAATGGAAAAAGGTAGTGGTACCAGGTGCACCCTCCTCCATAGACCGTGAAGTTGCTTGTGGAGTGTAGACGTAGATAGCGTAATATGTTTCTATTGTTACTTTTTTGTCCCAAATACAAAATTATAAACCAATAATTCATCAAGGTAAAAAACGTGAAAGATGTCCCTCTGCAGTTTGTAAGTTTGAACCCTGATTTGGCACCGGAGACCACGCGACAGTCGACCGACTGCCGTAGCATTCTCGGTCATTCACCATCGGATTCTATAAATTTGCGAACACATAATTCTAGTGAAGAGTAAGCAGACGAAGATTATGTAGTCACTTCTTTGGAGCGAAGTGCAGTTTGAGACTACAAGTTTGTGCCAATTACACACTCGTTTCTCATGCAGAGCAAGCCCTTTTCTTCTTAAAAGTATAGCATACTACCTCTGTACAAGAGAAACAAGACTTTACTAAGAAACCACATAGCAGGACGCGGTGTTTTTTCGGCGTGAACTGCGTCCTTGCACAGTGTCAAGTTACATGAAATCAAACAACTGAGTGCCAGTGAGAGTGCTAATTACGACAATTAGCATTTTGCACTCCGCCGAAAATTATCGTGTGTGGTATACGATACATTCGAAGTAGCCTAATGTTGCAAATTCATGAACACATCAAATATATTCCTTTGCTGGTAATCACCTTCCAAGCAGGACTAAACTCATTCCCTCCGATTCTCAAAACATTAATGCATGACATTTTCCGTGAGACTGTGCTGCAGTCCTGCGTACTTTGCCTACCCTTAATGCACAAGAGTACGTTTGTAGTAATCTGCTAGTCCACTGCCACTGAGGTCATCAGTTTTAACTGAACTCGTCACAGCTTTAGGGAATACCACGTCTAAAGACAGCCACTCACTAATACGAGCCGGCCGGTGTGGCCGAGCGGTTCTAGGCGCTACAGTCTGGAACCGCGGGACCGCTACGGTCGCAGGTTCGAATCCTACCTCGGGCATGGATGTGTGTGATGTCCTTAGGTTAGTTAGGTTTAAGTAGTTCTAAGTTCTAGGGGACTGATGACCTCAGAAGTTAAGTGCCATAGTGCTCAGAGCCATTTGAACCATTTGAAATAATACGAGACCATCAATAATTCCTTACTAATGTAAGCAGTACGCGCACCATATCGATCCGCGGGGCTGATTACCTTATTCCGAAAATAGTTAAGCCTAAATAATAGTTCATTCAGCGAAATTATGACTGGTTGCCTTATTTTCACATTTTTACTATAGATGTGTTGTTCTACCACAGTAACTGTTATATACGTTATATGACACCAAGAAATGCTGTATATTTGTATAGTTTTCAGATATTTTCCGTTCGTGGTGCTAATTTTGAAAATAGGAACTTACTGATTCCACATTGATTGCTCTCTTTTCATCATTTGCTTTTCCGTTTCTCTAATAAAATTCCTCAATACGTCTCCAGTTGCTTTAGAACTAAACTACATTTCTGTTTTCAGCAAGAAGAGAGTGACGGTCACTGCGTATGGTACGGTGAATGTTACGATGACGGTGCAGGCAACAAGTTCAACTGCTATACCAACATAACAGCACAGAACTTGACCGACAAAGACTCACTTGAATACTTAAAGCAAACGTGTCCCTTTCTGGTGGACCAAGAAGCAAAATATGCTAGTAAGTAACACCTGCTGAGCATACGAGCCAATCGTATTATATCTGCCTAACCAGCAATGTTTGTTGAACCTCCGAATAATGCGGACTTAACAGTCCACGCCTTCGAAATGGTAAGCTGTCGATCTTGTTTCTTTTTTCCTCTGCAATCCATCTCGACAGCTTCGTCGGAAATCTGTCATTATCCATTCGTTATAAATGATCACACCATAAAAAACACTTCCTCTCAATAGCTTCCAATTAGTTCCCTCCCATTTCCAAGATTTTTCTGATCCCTTCATTGCTATCTAACCTTGAGACTCCAGCTTTCAGTTCTTCGTTTCTATGGATAGCAGTCAAAAATTTCCTGCCTTTTTTCTTTCGCAAACTTCTGACGCATATACAGGGTGTTACAAAAAGGTAAGGCCAAACTTTCAGGAAACATTCCTCACACACAAAGAAAGAAAATATGTTATGTGGACATGTGTCCGGAAACGCTTACTTTCCATGTTACAGCTCATTTTATTACTTCTCTACAAATCACATTAATCATGGAATGGAAACACACAGCAACAGAACGTACCAGCGTGACTTCAAACACGTTGTTACAGGAAATGTTCAAAATGTCCTCCGTTAGCGAGGATACATGCATCCACCCTCCGTCATATGGAATCCCTGATGGGCTGATGCAGCCCTGGAGAATGGTGTATTGTATCACAGCCGTCCACAATACGAGCACGAAGAGTCTGTACATTTGGTACCGGGGTTGTGTAGACAAGAGCTTTCAAATGCCCCCATAAATGAAAATCAAGAGGGTTGAGGTCAGGAGAGCGTGGAGGCCATGGAATTGGTTCGCCTCTACCAACCCTTCGGTCACCGAATCTGTTGTTGAGAAGCGTACGAACAATTCGACTGAAATGTGCAGGAGCTCCATCGTGCATGAACCACATGTTGTGTCGTACTTGTAAAAGCACATGTTCTAGCAGCACAGGTAGAGTATCCCGTATGAAATGATGATAACGTGCTCCATTGAGCGTAGGTGGAAGAACATGGGGCCCAATCAAGACATCACCAACAATGCCTGCCCAAACGTTCACAGAAAATCTGTGTTGATGACGTGATTGCACAATTGCGTGCGGATTCTCGTCAGCCCACACATGTTGATTGTGAAAATTTACAGTACATACTGACGAAACTAAAATGAGCTCTAACATGGAAATTAAGCGTTTCCGGACACATGTCCACATAACATATTTTCTTTATTTGTGTGTGAGGAATGTTTCCTGAAAGTTTGGCCGTACCTTTTTGTAACACCCTGTATACATAAGCTATTTTATGTATGTAGACTGAAGCGGCGGGTGAAAATTTGTACCAAGGCCAGGAACCGAACCCAGGTCTCTTGTTTACTAGGCAGGTGCGCTGGCCACTAAGCCACCTTTGCACAGCGCTTCGCACAACTGCAAGATCCAAATTCTCACTGGCGCTCAAGACTACCTGAAATTCTCGATTTCGATTCCCAGCCTTAGTACAAAGTTTCACTCGCCGCTTCAGTCTATATACATAAAATCATATCTGTATGATACCACTAAAATCACTGAAATTGTGTCATATCATTTTCTGTTATAGTTTTGTATGTGATTTTACTACCCCGAATGAACACAAATTAGGTGAATGTATAGAACACCTCAGAGAACCATATATGCAGAGATACGGTGAACACGAAAAAGTAAGATTTTGTGACCATACAGCAGTCGTACGCCTAAGCAAACGCATTGAGTCTCGTGCCTTCAAAGGGCTCAGTGTCAGCATGTTAAAGGGGTAGAACGACTGGTCTCCTGGAAATACAGGATTGGACAAAAATATGGGTACGCCAAAAACACAACAGAATATCATGCCTAGGAAAACAGTTGGCATTCAAAACAGATTACAGTCGGCTCATAATCGATAAACACAGGTCCTGTATGGTTTTCATGGGACTCTTATACCATTCTTCCTGCAAGATAGCGGCAGCTTCAGGCAACGATGGTGGAGGTGGGCAGCGATCACGCACCCTTCTCTCCAAAGTAGACCACAAAGGCTCAGTAATATTGAGATCTGCTGACTATGGTGTGCCAGTTTATCCTCGTGCTCGCAAAACACATCCTGGATGGCTCGAGATATATGTACAGAAGCCCTATCGTCTTGGAACGCAGCATCACCATTGAGGAACAAACTGTGTACCGTGGGAAGGACCTGACCAGACAAAACGATAGTACAAACCTTGGCAGTAACGCAAGTAATGCAATCACGTACCACGACATTGCTGACCAAACCATTAGCGAAACTCCGCCATTTCTCATTCACTCTTAGGACGTTAACTCGGTCATAAATTGGAAACAAGACCCATCCGACCAAATGCCTTTCTTCCATTGCTCGATAGTCCACCCTTCACGGCTTCGGCGCCGTGTTTCCCTTACATCACTGATGCCAGCGACGGCGCTTTTTACCTAAGTGCTAGCACGAGAGCAGCACTAACGCGGCCGGGCACAAAACTGTCTCGAATTACAAATCCACGGCACAGCTGTAGGGCACGGTACATCCAGAGTAAACTAAAGCTGCATTACCAAATAAAACAAGTGGTACGAAAAACAGGTCCTAAACTGAAATGCATAGGAAGTATCTAGACAAAATATACAAACATCAAAAAAAGTTTTGCATCACCCCGGTTCCCAAAACTCCTGACGGTACACGTTGACTGTGGATTTTGTATCACAGACACAGTCTCTTTCTCTGTTCAGACGTGTCACTAAAACCACCCAAAGATGTAAACAACCTTGCATGAGAAGAGCCTATTAGACGGAGGGGGTCCGAATGCCGACCATTTCCAGTCATTCCATCAGAAAGAAGGTACACGGCTCATGTTGTCTGTAGTTCAACCATGCCTAGACGGTCAATACCGCGGTTCGATCGCGTCCGCATTATTACTTTGAGCCAGGAGGAGCTCTCAACAAGGGAAGTGTCCAGGCAGGCGTCTCGGAGGAAACCAAAGCGATGTCGTTCGGACATGGAGGAGATGCAGAGAGACAGGAACTGTCGATGACATGCCTCGCTCAGGCCGCCCAAGGGCTACTATTGCAGTGGATGACCCCTACCTACAGATTATGGCTCGGAGGAACCCTGACAGCAATGCTACCATGTTGAACAATCCTTTTCATGCAGCCACAGGACGTCGCGTTAAGACTCACTGTGTACAATAGGCTGCATGATGTGCAACTTCACTCCCGACGTCCATGGCGAGGTCCATCTTTGCAACCACGACACCATGCAGCGCGTTACAGATGAGCCCAACAACATGCCGAATGGGCCGCTCAGGGTTGGCATCACGTTCTCTTCAACGATGAGTTTCGCATATGTCTTCAACCAGACAATCGTCGGAGACGTGCTTGGAGGCAACACGGACAAGCTGAACGCGTTCGACGCACTGTCCAACGAGTGCAGCAAGGTGGAGGTTGCCTGATGTTTTGGGGTGGCATTATGTGGGGCCAACGTACGCCGCTGGTGGTCATGGAAGGTGCCGTAACGGCTATCCTGTACGTGAAAGCCATCCTCCGACCTATAGTACAACCATATCGGCAGCATATTGACGAGGCATTCGTCTTCATGGACGGCAATTCACCCCCCTCCCCCCTCACCCCCCATCGTGCACATCTTGTGAATGACTTCCCTCAGGATAACGACATCGCTCGACTAGAGTGGCCAGCATGTTCTCCAGACATGAACCCTATCGAACATGACTGGGATAGACTGAAAAGGACTGTTTATGGACGATGTGACCCACCAACCTCTTCTGAGGGATCTACACCGAACCACCGTTGAGGAGTGGGACAATCTGGACCAACTGCGCCTTGATAAACTTGTGGATAGTATTCCACGATGAATACAGGCATGCATCAATGCAAGAGGACGTGCTACTGGGTATTAGAGGTACCGGTGTACAGCAGTCTGGACCACCACCTCTGAAGGTCTCGCTGTATGTTGGTACAACATGCAATGTGTGGTTTTCTTGAGCAATGTAAAGGGCAGAAATGATGCTTATGTTGATCTCTATTCCAATTTTCTGTACAGGTTCCGGAACTCTCGGAATCGAGGTGATGCAAAACTTTGATGTGTGTAGTTCATCCCTGAAAGAGGTAGCTTATAAAGCGCTTGTGAAACTGACTCTTGAGTGCTTCTCGTGAGTGTGGTACCGTTACGATGCTGGATTAACAGAAGAACTAAAGAAAAGAGGGCATGTTTCGTCACAGGATAGTCTAACGAGCGCGATAGCACTTCCAATATGTCCATACGCTACTCCAGTGTCACACGCTACATGACAGGCGTTTGGTATGTAGGAAAGAGTGACCACCGAAATTTGGAAATTGAACGTTCCAGGAAGAATTGAGCAATATATTACTTCCTCCCACAAACGTCTCGCGAAATGAGCACAACGATAAATCAGAGCCAGCCGAGGTGGCCGAGTGGTTCTAGGCGCTACAGTCTGGAACTGGGCAACCGCTACGGTCACAGTTTCGAATCCTGCTTCGGGCATGGATGTGTGTGATGTCCTTAGGTTAGTTAGGTTTAAGTAGTTCTAAGTTCTAGGGGACTGATGACCTCAGAAGTTAAGTCCCATAGTGCTGAATGCCATTTTAACCATTTGAGCAAAATCAGAGAAATTAGGCAGCACACGGCGGTCTGTATATTGTCTTTCTACCCTCACACCATTCTTGAATGGATTAAGCAATTGGGAAAACAATACTATTACCAGAAGTACCCTCTGCTACATTCCGTGCGGTGACCTGCGGAGTATAAACGTAAATATACACAGTGATTTAGGGCTCCCAGACCATGCAGTGTGTCCAGAGGATGGAGAGACCATCATCTTACCTTTATTGTCATAATGGACTGTCTGAGACCGTCTGTGCGGTGCAGGCTGGCACACGGCAGATAGGTATAGTCCAGTATGTATCGACAGTTCGACGCCCTGTTCAGTAGGTTAGACTGGTGGTACAAATGCCAATGCCTCACCTGACAAAGGAGGTGCGGACACTGTTGCCGGTTTTCTGACAAAGGCTTTACTCCAGCCTGAACAGCTGTTGTTGTTGTGGTCTTCAGTCCTGAGACTGGTTTGATGCAGCTCTCCATGATACTCTATCCTGTGCAAGCTTCTTCATCTCCCAGTACCTACTGCAGCCTACATCCTTCTGAATCTGCTTAGTGTATTCATCTCTTGGTCTCCCTCTACGATTTTTATCCTCCACGCTGCCCTCCAGTGCCAAATTGGTGATCCCTTGATGCCTCAGAACATGTCCTACCAACCGATCCCTTCTTCTAGTCAAGTTGTGCCACAAACTCCTCTTCTCCCCAATTCTATTCAATACCTCCTCATTAGTTATGTGATCTACCCATCTAATCTTCAGCATTCTTCTGTAGCACCACATTTCGAAAGCTTCTATTCTCTTCTTGTCCAAACTATTTATCGTCCATGTTTCACTTCCATACATGGCTACACTCCATACAAAAACTTTCAGAAACGACTTCCTGACACTTAAATCAATACTCGATGTTAACAAATTTTTCTTCTTCAGAAACGCTTTCCTTGCCATTGTCAGTCTACATTTTATATCCTCTCTACTTCGACCATCACCAGTTATTTTGCTCCCCAAATAGCAAAACTCTTTTACTACTTTAAGTATCTCTGTTCCTAATCTAATTCCCTCAGCATCACCCGATTTAATTCGACTACATTCCATTATCCTTGTTTTGCTTTTGTTGATGTTCTTATTATACCCTCCTTTCAAGACACTGTCCATTCTGTTCAACTGCTCTTCCAAGTCCTTTGCTGTCTCTGACAGAATTACAATGTCATCGGCAAACCTCAGAGTTTTTATTTATTCTCCATGGATTTTAATACCTACTCCGAACTTTTCTTTTGTTTCCTTTATTGCTTGCTCAATATACAGATTGAATAGCATCGGTGAGAGGCTACAACCCTGTCTCACTCCCTTCCCAACCACTGCTTTCCTTTCATGTCCCTCGACTCTTATAACTGCCATCTGGCCTGAACAGCTAAGAGCGAATAAAAATGATTTAAATATACATATTGTGTCCGATCTACGACCCATCAGGGCCATTCATCCGTAAGATATTTGTGTACAGTCCATTACATTAGATTAGGCACATATTTATTCATTAAATCTATAGTGGTAAGATCCCCAGCAGTAGATCACCCTTCCGTGTAGAACATGCCATAAAACAGGAATAGATACACTAATCACCCAAAGCGCTATGGTCACAGCCCGCCGCGACGTAGGATGCCGCCTGATGTTGCGGGCACGTGACGCGGTAACAAAGGGATGCAAGCGGAGCAGACAAGAACAGGGGATCACCCTAGAAAGTGTTTTGAATGCCGAATATCCTTGTATGGAAACAATGTTACAAAATGTATTTTCCATTCTTCATTTGTGTTCGCTTACAAGTTACCATAGCCCACATCTCGTGGTCGTGCGGTAGCGTTCTCGCTTCCCACGCCCGGGTTCCCGGGTTCGATTCCCGGCGGGGTCAGGGATTTTCTCTGCCTCGTGATGGCTGGGTGTTGTGTGATGTCCTTAGGTTAGTTAGGTTTAAGTAGTTCTAAGTTCTAGGGGACTGATGACCATAGATGTTAAGTCCCATAGTGCTCAGAGCCATTTGAGCCAAGTTACCATATTTTTCCACAAATCTTTTCAGTTGTCTGTATTTTTTCTCCTTCTTACTTAGGTTACGTCTCACAGTTCTTTTTTTAGTTTCAAGAAACAGGACGTGCTGTTAAACCTTAATCTCCCTTCTTCCAGCTCTGTGCTGCGATGCGCCCATGCTCGTTTCGATGCAAGCGAAGCTGAGCGTGGCTGAGGGACTGCTGAAGCGCTGTCCTACGTGCTTGAACAACTTCCGCAAGCACCTGTGTGGAATGACGTGCGAGCCACATCAGAGCCGCTTTATGGAACCAGCGTCTACGAAAATAAATGAAGAAACTCAACAAGGTTCGTCTTCCGTGCCGAAAATTATTGTGCTGCAATGTAATTCTCAGTTCTGCCTCACGAGCAACAAATACTAGCAATTATCTTTGAAAGTGTACACAATGGGTCCCTAACTTAACGCAACTTGGACGCAACCCCTTTGAAAAAATTATGAAAGTACTGTCGCCTCGTAACATCCTTAAAATATTGAAATACGAAACATATTCCAATCCTTGGTAGTGTCGTACACCAACCAGTGGTAACAATATGAAAGAACAAACAGTCTTGGTCGTAAAAGTGAATTTTTTATTTTATTTATAATCCAGTGACGCGTTTCGCCTTATACAAGGCATCTTCAAATTGCCCAACGAGAAAAAAAATGATTCCGATTTAGCAAAACTGGACTAACAAGAAAAATACAAACATTTACTGGCAAATATGGTGTTAAACTCACAGGATTCCGCGCATACAAATGTCGCAGCGGGAAAACGCCCTCGTCAAAGTTAGTAGAAACATTGTGCGGTGTCTTAAAAGATACGAGTAAAACATATAGAAACATGGCCGATAAAGTGTTCACAAGCCAGTAAACAGTTTATGCACTAAATGCTCAAAACACACTCAATGTTTAAAATATCTATTAAAAAAGCAACTTACTGATAAAGAAGATGTTAAACATACGCGAAACGGCGCCTCAAAAACATGAATGCCCCAGCAGGTAGTTGCCCTTGTCAATTTTTTTTAAAAAGAGACTCGCACTGTGTCCTGTAAAACACCTCACCTCGACAACAAACAAGAAGTATTCAAAAACTAATAATTGGCTTAGTCTCACAAGAAGTACGTACATCTGTGTAAATAGACAACAGACTGCACTGTCAAATACGCGGCGCCGTCCACATCCGCTAAAACTGGATGAAACCCACATGCATGCATCATACAGTAAAAGCGTAGGAGGCGGAGTTGCTCATGCTGCGTACAAGAAGTACACGGCTAGTAAACGCAGCCGTGTACTAAATGGAGATAATAAAGTTTAGAAAATTGGAAAGTATTTAAAATATATAATGCTTTGGCGCAGACCAATAAAACCTCCACGAGAGAATCGAGAGAACTATTTTCTCAGTGAGCCAGACAGTCTTATGGGTATAAATCATTTTGTAGAATTTTATCCACTTCAGTGAAAATTAGACCACAGGCGCGCTAAATAGCGTCGTGTTATAGCCAGTAACCTCAGAAAGTAAGACAGAATCAATCATAACCCAGCTGGATGCTAATATCTGAGATACTATTTTTATATTACGTTGTGTCTGTACTCTGCCATGTCAGGTTACTTCTTCATTCAACATGTAATGTTTCCAGAAATCCGCAGAATTTTAACGCGGACGTATATCTTCCAATGCTTTATTCAACATCCACCACCTTGCTCCAAGAACAAGTATCAAGCAAATGTAATGCTTAACCATTTTCCACCTTCGTGAAAGAGATTATTGGAATGGTATTCCCGGTTTTTACTATCATGTCTGTAAATTCTTTATTCCGAATTCAAGTAATGGATTTCACTCTCGTGAGTCCGCCAACTGAAAGAATTATAGTTACTTACTTTTATTCTGGCAGTTACGTTTACAATCGGTCAACTAATGTGGTAATAGTGAACAATGCTGAAGATAACACCAAAATCACAGGATTCACGTGTTACGTAATGCGCTCGGAGCGTTGTTTTCCAACGACAGTACAACTTATTACTGCGTAATAATCCTTTTGTCGTGAATTTGGTGATTTGTTGCTGTTCGTCCTTTCATCAAAATGGTTCAAATGGCTCTTAGCACTATGGGACTTAACATCTGAGGTCATCAGTCCCCTAGAACTTAGAACTACTTAAACCTAACTAACCTAAGGACATCACACACATCCATGCCCGAGGCAGGATTCGAACCTGCGACCGTAGCGGTCGCGCGGTCTCAGACTGAAGCGCCTAGAACCGCTCGGTCACACCGGCCTTCGAAGGGCAAACGTACATAATTATTTTCCGTATCGGAAATGCAGCTAAGAGAGATAACAGACTTTTAGACAAATCAATCTCGTAAAGAGTGTTTGCCATTCATAACAGCAATGTATGTAAGGTTTTCAGTCTCTACATTCATTGCTGAGTCACAAAGAGGCAGCTCTATCGTCTGGGCAATTAAGCTTTTATTGCTAAGGTTGGCAAGACTACGCTGGAATAATGGAATCACTCGGATGGATTTTCTTATCTACTAGACGTAACAGCAAATCAAGATAATTTAGTACTCCATCCGGACTCGTGTTCTCATTTTGTGCCACCTCACATTTTTGTAATATTTTGTAGCTAGGAGGTTTATTGTATTTTGTTTAAATTTTCGATTTTTAACGTCAGCGGTTTCTTGTTTGGGGTTCTTACACGTCACATGTGAGCCACTATTTTATGCAATATGGTATGCGCTACATCCGATGTAGTTTTCAGAGGCAAGTAAACAATTTAATGCAATAAAAGCCCAAAACAAAAAAATGGTTCAAATGGCTCTGAGCACTATGGGACTCAACTGCTGTGGTCATAAGTCCCCTAGAACTTAGAACTACTTAAACCTAACTAACCTAAGGACAGCACACAACACCCAGCCATCACGAGGCAGAGAAAATCCCTGACCCCGCCGGGAATCGAACCCGGGAACCCGGGCGTGGGAAGCGAGAACGCTACCGCACGACCACGAGATGCGGGCAAGCCCAAAACACACTCAGTATTTAGAAATATATATAAAAAAAGCAACTTACTGATAATGAAGACGTTAAATACATGCGAAACGGCGCCTAAAAACACACGAAAACCCCAGCAGGTAGTTGCCCTTGTCAGATTTTTTAAAAGAGCCTCGCACAATGTTCTATAAAACACATCACCTCGACAACATACAAGAAGTATTCAAAAACTAATAACCGGCTTAGTCTCATCTGTGTAAATCGGCAGCAGACTACATTGTCAAATACGCGGCGCCGTCCACATCAGCTAAAACTGGATGAAGCCCACATACATGCATCACACAGAAAAACGTAGGAGGCGGAGTTGCTATGCAGAGAAGAAGTACACAGCTAGTATACACATCCGACATCAGATGGCACCAGTAGGCGTTGGATTGCGATAGCTATCAGGTTTCCAGATACAATCACCAAGAGAAACATGACAAACAGTAAGCGGTATAAAATACCTTGCTTAAAATTACAGCTAAAATGTTCATACAAATGGCTCATAATAAACGAGAGCAATTAAAATTCAGAAAATCAGAAAATATTAAAAGTGCATACTGTTGTGGTGCAAACAACTAAAATCTCCACTAGAGAATCAAGAGAATCTTATAATCATACCAACAACATAAACAACGTGCTACTAGGTGAAGTGCGCCACCAATGGTACACACAACGTTCAACTATATGTCTTCTTATACAGGATGATTGTAATTAAACTTTCGCTACTTGAGCCGCTATAGGCGAGACACAATTTACCACATGGGTCCCAACTTTATACAAATGATATTCAGACTGTGAGCTGCCGGATTTGAGGTGTCAGTAGTCTTAGTGTCTTGACTTGCCGTTGGGCGGCGTTACTGGTGCAGTGACGTACGAGGTACTAGGACCCCAAGGACCAAGGGCCTGCTGCTTGAACGGCACACGTTACTGTGATCTGCTTGGCTAACACGTGATCCCTGCTCTACGGGAGAGAGGTGCTTTGGAATCAACTGTCCTGATGCATGCACTATGCAGCTCCACCTCAAATTGCTCGTGAGGTCACTAAGTTACTCTGTGACACATGAAGAAGACGGAATCACAGACCGATCGTTCCAAACTGCGTGGCCACCGAGATTGGAACTCGTGTGATTTCTGGATATGGGATTACCTGAAGGACAGTGTTTATCAACGGGACACTGACAGACGTTGGAGGTTGAAGATGAGTATAGAGATGCAGTTAGCCAACATCCCACCTAAGATGATGCAGGAAGCAGTATAGCCGTCTCTAGTGCGGTTCCAGGCTGTCGTGGATGGAGATGGTCGTCACATTGAGCAACGCTTGTAACCTGGAACGAAAACAAGCACGCAATTAACAATTGTTACCCTCTCACGTGGAAATTAAAATGTGTTTCTTTGAATGGTTTATTTGTTAGTTCACTTCCCCACGTCCTTATAAATGTTTCCACAAAGTTTTATTGTCCTACGATAATTCGTTTTTCTTGGGGGCCGTTTCAAATAGTGAAAGTGTAATTATAACCACCCTGTATACCCATATTGCTTCAGTTAGAGTTGTTTTAACGTTTAAATCCTGCTTTTTCTACTTTTTATGAAACATGCCCCGTCCATTTAAATAATGTCTTACTTAATACACAATTTTACAATGGTCGTGGTTTACAAATCTTCCATTTTGTAATAATGACAGTGATACGTAGAATTATAATTGTAAACAAAGTTGCATTTATGTTTTGTAGTCACATATAGTCAAGTACAAGAGAAAATATTTTTAAATTCCGTGTTTGTAATTTGGTTTTTATGTTAGCCATTATACGACCCCTCCTAAAAGTAAAAGTCCATGTCACTCTAAATAGTTCACAAAGGAAACAGAATTTTGAGGAGTTCTTGTCTGCCAGAAAAAATGATCAAGAAAAAGTTACGAGTCACCATGCGAACCAGTTGCACTGGAGTCGTGAACTGATCGGATGTCGAGACAGTGCTTCATCAGCAGTTGGCTCGAATATAGTAAATGTCTGTGTGGATAATCACACACAGCTGTATTGTCCCACAAAAGATAGGTCAATATTCCGTAGCTCTTAAAGATGGAATAACAAATAATAATCAAAAAAGCATAGGAGAGTGCTACTTATAGGTTAAATTATGTTTCCAGGTACAATGAGATAAAATAAGGCCAACAACGAAAACTATCAGTGGATGATAAAAACCTAATGAAACGAGAACAGCAAAGGAATAGACACAATAAAAGTAGCGAAAGGGAACAAAACTAGGAGAAATAAATTATTATAAATTCAAATTAATTTAAATATTGCTCTGTTTGTTGCAGGATTTCTCATTTTAGAAACATTTGAGCAATCTTACTTCATCCTTAAATGCCTTTCCAATAGCGCTTGTCAGTATTAAATTAAGAAAGAAAATCTGGATTTTGATGAAACCTAGCATGAAACCAGCAACACTAGTGCATCGCCTTTACCTACACGCCACATAGCTCCGTAGAACTCTCAGTTATACGCAACTGTTTAGACCAGACATGGGCAACCTGTGACCCGCGAGCCAGATTCACATGCTTAAGCTCGCGGTTCCGAAAACAGCGCTCCTAGCGCATAAAGTCAAAACTACAATGATACAGGGATTAGTGAACACGGGGTTGTCGTAGCGAGATTGAATATTGTAATCCCCAAATCCTCGAAAAGTAAGCGAAAAATATACCTATTCCAAAAAGCAGATAAAAATTCACTTGACGGCTTCCTGAGAACAATCTCCACTCATTCCAAAAATAATATAAGTGTAGATAGACCAGATGTGGCTTAAATTCAAAGAAATAATATCGGCAGCAATTGAGAAATTTATACCAAATAAATTAACAAACGACGGAACTGATCCTCCTTGGTACACAAAACGGGTTAGAACACTGTTGCAGAAACAACAAGATCTCCAAGATTGGCGATCTTTTACAGAAAATCGAAATTTAGCGCGGACTTCAATACGAGATGCCTATAATAGTTTCCACAACGAAACTTTGTCTCGAAACCTGGCAGAAAATCCAAAGAGATTCTGGTCTTATGTGAAGTATGTTAGCGGCAAGAAACAATCAATGCCTTCTCTGCCCGATAGCAATGGAGATACTATCGAAGACAGTGCTGCCAAAACAGAGATACTAAACACAGCCTTCCGAAATGCCTTCACAAAAGAAGACGAAGTAAATATTCCAGAATTCGAATCGAGAACAGCTGCCAACATGAGTAACGTAGAAATAAATATCCTCGGAGTAGTAAAGCAATTTAAATCACTTAATAAAAGCAACTCTTCTGGTCCAGACTGTATACCAATTAGGTTTCTTTCAGTGTATGCTGATGCATTAGCTCCATACCTAACATTCATATATAACCGTTGGCACGACGAAAGATCCGTAACCAACGACTAGAAAGTTGCACAAGTCACACCAATATTCAAGAAAGGTAGTAAGAGTAATCCACTAAATAACAGGCCCATATCGCTAACGTCGATATGCAGCAGGATTTTAGAACATATTTTGTGTACGAACATTATGAATTACCTCGAAGAAAACGGTCTATCGACACACAGTCAAGATGGGTTTAGAAAACATCGTTCCTGTGAAACACAACTAGCTCTTTATTCACACGAAATGTTGAGTGCTATTGGCAAGGGATTTCAGATCGATTCCGTATTTCTGGATTTTCGGAAGGCTTTTGACACTGTACCACACAAGCGGCTCATAGTGAAATTGCGTGCTTATGGAATATCGTCTCAGTTATGTGACTGAATTTGTAATTTCCTGTCAGAGAGGTCACAGTTCGCAGTAATTGACGGAAAGTCATCGAGTAAAACAGAAGTGACTTCTGGCGTTCCCCAACGTTGTGTTATAGACCCTTTGCTGTTACTGATCTATATAGACGATTTGGGAGACAATCTGAGCAGCCATTTTCGGTTGTTTGCAGATGACGCTGTCGTTTATCGACTAATAAAGTCATTAGAAGATCAAGACAAACTTAAAACGATTTAGAAAAAATATCTAAATGGTGCGAAAAGTGGCAGTTGACCCCAAATAACGAAAAGTGTGAGGTCATCCACATGAGTGCTAAAAGGAACTCGTTAAACTTCGGTTACGCGATAAATCAGTCTAATCTAAAAGCCGTAAATTCAACTACGTAAATACCTAGGTATTACAATTACGAACAACTTGAACTGGAAGGAACACATAGAAAATGTTGTGGGGAAGGCTAACCAAAGACTGCGTTTTACTGGTAGGACACTTAGAAAATCTAACAGACCTACTAAGGAGACTGCCTACACTACGCTTGTCCGTCCTCTTTTTAGAATACTGCTGCGCGGTGTGGGCTCCTTACCAGATAGGACTGACGGAGTACATAGAAAAAGTTCAAATAAAGGCAGCACGTTTTGTATTATAGCGAAATGTGAGGGAGAGTGTCACAGAAATGATACAGGATTTTGGTTGGAAATCATTGAAAGAAAGGCGTTATTTGTTGCGACGGAATCTTCACACGAAATTCTAATCACCAACTTTCTCCTTCGAATGCGAAAATATTTTGTTGACTCCGATCTACATAGGGAGGAACGCTCACCACGATAAAATAAGGGAAATCAGAGCTCGTACGGAAAGATATAGGTGTTCATTCTTTCCGCGCGCTATACGAGATTGGAATAATAGAGAATTGTGAAGGTGGTTCGATGAACCCTCTGCCACGCACTTAAATTTGATTTGCAGAGTATCCATGTAGATGCAGATGTAGGCAGTGACGTTAATGTTGATGCGATAACGGACCGATACGGATGGCTCCCATTTCCCCACACGACATGCCAACAAATTATGCCTCAGAACAGGTGTTTTTGAGAATATTGTATTTTATGTTCAACTGGAATTTCCTCCACGGGCCGGAATGAAACCAAACGCGGGCCAGAGGCGATTGCCCACCCTTGGTTTAGACGATTAGAAGAACAATAAAAAAGTATTTATAACAGAAAAAGTCAGTCCAGATGGCAACAAGTATTTGTTAAACAGCTTTTGATGTTGCTGAGCAACAGTCATATAACAATTTTTAAATGAACACACCGCCCTTTGATTGTATAAATGTTTATTCAATTACGACCCATGTTTCGGCCTTTTATGCTATTTTCGAGAGACTAAGTTTGTCCTTAACTCATACTGCAGGACAATATGAGCTTGATCCCCTGCAATATTTGTTAATGACATAAACTCAGTCACTTGAAAATGGCATAAAAGGATGAAACCTGAGTCGTAATTCAATTAACAACTATACAGTCCAGTGGCGGTGTTTTCATTTAAAAATTATTTTTAATTAATTCCGGTAACCGTTTTCAGTACAATCGATCACCTTCAGACCAGTACTTACTTAATTACATGTGGAGCATGTTCACGGAGCTGCTGTGCGTACCAGGAAGTACCAGCCGACTAAGGTCCGTTTGCACCTATGTGGCTGAGATCCATTGGCGCACTGGCGCCTGAGTCGGAGGGTGGTTCGAAAGTTGGTAGCAAAAGAAATTTATGCCATCAGCATTTGGCCGGCAAGGGGAGGAGAGATGGTGGCGTGAAGTTATTGGTCACCAGAACTCGTAGCAATGTCCAGGATTTAATTCCAAATCTCTCCACGGTGTCTAACGAAGTGGTCACATGTGATGCCGCTCATGAGGATCCGTCTGTCGGATGAGGACAAACCCGACGGCCCCCTTGTTGCTAATCGAGAGGAATACGTTACGCACCGGAAACAGGTTTCATCCTCTACCTGCTCTCATCATAATGCAACACAAACATGACACCACAAATACCTATTAGAGTCACCTACATCCAGCAGATACACGAGTTCATGACTTTCACACCTCGCGAAGGAGACGTGAGTGAAAGGAGAAAAACCTTTACAATTTTTCGTTTGAATCTGTTCTTCGGGGACTCCCAGCCACTCATCCCATACACCTTTCAATCCAAGATAAAAGTATAAAATCAGAAGTACCCAAGTTATGCATCTCGTACGAAAACAGAGAAAATCAGCCAAAGGATGTTAATGGTAGACTGAAAATGAGTTGTAAAGAGTGATTGCAAGCTCTTCCATTACTATAGCCCATCTCAACAGAAATAAAATACTACCGTTTTTTCGTCTTGCCGGCGAACTGTTTCTTAACTTTATGTCACAATACCAGTCCAAAGTCGGTATTAAAAACAGTGCTGTCATCATAATACGTGAAACGCACTCCACAGCTGTTTCATTGAGTGAGGTATAGATTTATGACCTTGCAGCTATGCCTCCAGTCTGCCTCAAGTGATAAAATTTTTGCAGAATAGATTGTTTTCCATCTCCAAACCAAGAATACTGATGCACATTAAAGATTAAGTGTCAGCTATTATAGTCTTTCCAGCTAAGCAGGTAAAACTTTCTGTCACGTCGTATCATACTCAGTGCCTACTTATTGTCAGTGAGACGCTAATATCGTTAGAGCAACATCTAATTTTATACCATGCTCCGGAACACTCTGACGAGGATTGTGTGGTACTGCAAATTAAGAACGTTAAACTGAAACAGAAAATGTGTTATAATTTTCGTGCTCCTCTTAATTAGTTAATGACAACTTGTGACCTGAAATCAGGAAAACAATAATTCACTATTGGGAAGAAAACAAGTAAAATTAGAATGAGATTTTCACTCTGCAGCGGAGTGTGCGCTGATATGAAACTCCCTGGCAGATTTTTTTTTTTCCATCTGCTCGGTGCGGACGTCGCAAGACACCCGTTTCAGTTCGTCGTTGATCCATTAACTCAGTTTTTTTGCAGAGGGCAGTTAACCCTCAACATCTTATTAGAGGACAGTGACGCTACTCATTACGCTAAACGAACTTCGCGCCAAATGAGCTACACAAGCACTACCCACGACCCGTCGTCACAGCTTCAATTCTACCGGTACCAAGTCTCCTACCTTCCAAACTTCACAGAAGGTCTTCTGCGTCCCGAGTTCGAGTCTCGGTCCGGCATACAGTTTTAATCTGCCAGGAAGTTTTAAGTAAGATTAGAGTTTAACATTTGCTCGATATGGAGGCCATTAGCAACAGAAAAAATTCACTGTTCGTTTATTTCGTTTCGCTGCCCACTTGCAACTTCGTGTATTTACATAACAGTGATGTAAACTCTGATAGTAACTACTGCTACTTAGCTAAATCGTCCATCTCCATAGCCTAACGGCCATTGTGTTTGGCTGTTGTGATAAGAACCAAGTTCGATACTTTGTATTGATAGGGAACTTTTCTCTGTAAGAGAAGCGAAGTGGTTTTCACTTAACATCTTGAAGACAAGATGAATAACAGCCCCAATATTAGTGAGAATAAGGAGGGAGTTACTGACCGCGTGCGGCTCCATATTGTCTTATAACCATGAATGCTGCGTGAGTGGTCTGTTGAGCCTGAAAGCAGAAAACTTACGTTTTACAGAATCAGTACTTATCAAGAAGAAAGTTGCACTTGATTCAGACACTTACTGCTTACTATGAAGAAACCGACTAGTACACTTCAATAAAAATAAACCAACGTTACATCACAGTGAAAAAAGTTTTTTTCTTACAGAGTACATCGACAAACTGATTGTATACCTCTCAAAAGATTACATGGAAGGAACGTTTAACTCTTGCCGTCAAGTTTTGATGCCTTCGAGTGGTGTTCCCGCACTTGAAGCCATGTGTGGTAGTTTCGGTGCCGCTGGATGTACTTACGATAGGTAAGTGAAATTTTTAAAATATTTTAACACTTCATGTATAGTGAGCAAACACTAAACAATTTAACAACAAAACAGCTTTTACTGGTAACTGGCCATCAGTAGTGTGATGCGTACATATTAGGCCTCTGGTGTATAATCGGTGTCTCACTTCTTAAAACAAATCATCTGCATTCTGAATACCAATTGGATTGGATTTACTTTTACTCTCTCTGTCTCTCTCTCTCCCCTAGTGTCACGTCATTTCGCACTTCTCCTGTTCACTTAAATTTTGGAATTCTTCTGTAACGTAATGCTTCACATGCTTCCAACTCCTTTTTTCCCGGATTTCCTCTAGCCCACGTTATACTTCCATACAATACTAAACTGCATAACTACAATTTTAGTAATTTTTCGTCAATTCGTCAATGCCTGATATCAGTAAACCTCTTTCGTCACCACCGCTGGTCTTCCTCGGCTGTTCCATCTTCCTTAGGCCATTTTGTGTAACTTTGATACAAAGATGACAGAATCTTTTACCTCTTACCTCGTGTCTTCTTTAGGTTTAGCTAGTTGCTTCTCCCATTTCACTATATCCCATGCGTTACATTTTTCCTTAATCTGTCATTTACTCAAATTCTATCCCAAGTAGGCACTCCATTTCACTCAACTGCTCTTCTGAGTCTTAAAGAGAATACAAAAGATGTTCTACGTAACTTTGGGGGGAAGGAAAGGACGTGAAGTATGAAGAGGAACGGAAGAACGTCTGTGGATGAATCTAAAACGAGGAATCTGAAGGGACTGATGTGTGAGATACATGTAGGAGCATTAGCTTAGAGTCTGTTAATTTTATGGGGATAAAACATTGAATTTTCGAGTTAACAATATGAATTACGGGTCGAAGAAGTTATACATAGAGTACCTCCAGAATTTAGGTCAAAATGAGCACTTTACCATATGATCGACTATTTCTCATTAGCTTAAGCACAGTGTTGCGATTTTGACTGAACCCGTTAGTAGAAGAAGATTAGACACAGTCAAAGTAGCGTTCTGTGTGTTGGCTGGGATAAGGAGAAGAAAGACACAGCTAAGGAGCTATTAAAATTTCTATTTTCACTCCAGTTATTTCCCGATCTTTACAAAGAACAAATGAAACACTAGCCAAGTAAATAATGTAACGTTAATATTCAGCTCATTACTAATTTGCCTGTTTCTTTCACAACACCATTTCTAGAGATGTTTATATGCATGGAATTAAATTTAGGGTTGAGCAGCATGTACGTAATATCCGGGCGAAATTTTGTGTGGGTGAGCATTGCTTGCTTTTGTAAATGCTGTTCGCATGTTACTCCCACTTACACTGTATGTCTTTAAAATACCTCAGTTTTAGCCTGTTTCTTTCAGTCTTGAGAACAACAGATGCAGATCCGGTCAGATGGGTGGTAACACCTTTGACATTCTTTTGCACTATTGCCAGCGAGTTGTCATCTTGCGGTCTTTTACGGTCGCCCTCTTACTTTCGCTACACTGGGACACCACATAACCTCTTGCAACCACTGGCTTGCGTCGTAGTTTTTCGTACACGGACCTGACAAATCACACGAACCTGTGGGCACGGCTTACTCTCTAGGCGTTTCATTATCCAAAGTTAATACTCTCCCATACTTCGAGAGAATAGTGCTGTCACCACGCTGACAGTAATCTGCACGTTCACATGAGTAGTATCGACGCCGGAAGATCGACTCCAAATTCGGATAGTTTGTACCATATACATACACTTACTCCACGATTAAAACATCACAGTAAACAACGAAGTACATCAGTGGTCATGAGATCCCACAAATAGTAGTAATAGCAGAGAGTGTCTTTTAGAGTGAAGCTTGAACCATTGTTACTGAACTTCCAGTCTACTAAAGTCAAATTTTTTAGTAGGGAAATTAAATCACGGTTTTTGAAACCCAAGGCCGTTAAGGTTTTAAAAATGGAAATTGGATTGTTGTTACTGAAATCCCAATTTTTAATTAATTCTTAATGATCTGATGCACTATTTTGGGTTCACTGGGCACTGAACAGTCACTTGGAGGCTAAATGACCTCACACGTGTCATCTTCCCAACGTCGGCAGCTACAACAGGCAGCGCAAGTGAAACGCGTTACCCTTCGTCTTCCACACCATTTGCTTACTAGAAACACGCTTTGAGCTAGTTTGAAGAACGTAAAAATAGTTGGATATTCTTGAATGACACAGGAGTAACGTTTGTGACAAGTAGAGAATGAATTCAGTGTCTTGAATTAAATATATTGTTTCACTCGTACAGTTCACCATCAACACAGAAACGATATCTATTGATCGATGCAACGAAGCAAGCCGCACTTTATTTATATCGAATGCCTTCGTGTAAGTGTCTGCCACATAACACGGTCGCGAAAATGTTCACGGCTATCGTAATAAGGACTCAAACCCGTTCTTTTTACACAGGGTGTTACAAAAAGGTACGGCCAAACTTTCAGGAAACATTCCTCACACACAAATAAAGAAAAGATGTTATGTGGACATGTGTCCGGAAACGCTTAACTTCCATGTTAGAGCTCATTTTAGTTTCGTCAGTATGTACTGTACTTCCTCGATTCACCGCCAGTTGGCCCAATTGAAGGAAGGTAATGTTGACTTCGGTGCTTGTGTTGACATGCGACTCATTGCTCTACAGTACTAGCATCAAGCACATCAGTACATAGCATCACCAGGTTAGTGTTCATCACGAACGTGGTTTTGCAGTCAGTGCATTGTTTACAAATGCGAAGTTGGCAGATTCCGATTTGATGTATGGATTAGCAGGGGGCATAGCCGTGGCGCGGTACGTTTGCATCGAGACAGATTTCCAGAACGAAGGTGTCCCGACAGGAAGACGTTCGAAGCAATTGATCGGCGTCTTAGGGAGCAAGGAACATTCCAGCCTATGACTCGCGACTGGGGAAGACCTATAACGACGAGGACACCTGCAATGGACGAGGCAATTCTTCGTGCAGTTGACGGTAACCCTAATGTCAGCGTCAGAGATGTTGCTGCTGTACAAGGTAACGTTGACCACGTCACTGTATGGAGAGTACTACAGGAGAACCAGTTGTTTCCGTACCATGTACAGCGTGTGCAGGCGCTATCAGCAGCTGATTGGCCTCCACGGGTACACTTCAGCGAATGGTTCATCCAACAATGTATCAATCCTCATTTCAGTGCAAATGTTCTCATTACGGATGAGGCTTCATTCCAACGTGATCGAATTGTAAATTTTCACAATCAACATGTGTGGGCTGACTAGAATCCGCACGCAATTGTGCAATCACGTCATCAACACAGATTTTCTGTGAACTTTTGGGCAGGCATTGTTGGTGATGTCTTGATTGGGCTCCATGTTCTTCCACCTACGCTCAATGGAGCACGTTATCATCATTTCATACGGGATACTCTACCTGTGCTGCTAGAACATGTGCCTTTACAAGTACGACACAACATGTGGTTCATGCACGATGGAGCTCCTGCACATTTCAGTCTCAACAACAGATTCGGTGACCGATGGATTGGTAAAGGCGGACCAATTCCATGACCTCCGCGCTCTCCTGACCTCAACCCCCTTGACTTTCATTTTTGGGGGCATTTGAAAGCTCTTGTCTACACAACCCCGGTACCAAATGTACAGACTCTTCGTGCTCGTATTGTGGACGGCTGCATCAGCGCATCAGGGATTCCATGCGACGGAGGGTGGATGCATGTATCCTCGCTAACGGAGGACATTTTGAACATTTCCTGTAACAAAGTGTTTGAAGTGACGCTGGTACGTTCTGTTGCTGTGTGTTTCCATTCCATGATTAATGTGATTTGAAGAGAAGTAATAAAATGAGCACCAACATGGAAAGTATGCGTTTCCGGACACATGTCCACATTACATATTTTCTTTCTTTGTGTGTGAGGAATGTTTCCTGAAAGTCTGGCCGTACCTTTTTGTAACACCCTGTATACATTCCGCCTATATGTGAATTCGGTATGTTTCCTCTGCACTCATAAAACTGCAACACTTCGTTATTCACCTTCAGGATTAGATGCCATGTGCGTCAGTTACTGGTCTACAGTTGTGTAACCGACTTAATGGTTCGTTGGTCACTATCCGCAATTCACCATTTTTATCCAGTTTTTGAAAATTCGTAGCGCGCACGTTCGCGAATTACTTCTACCAACTCAGACCTCGACTGTAACATTAATAAAACGTAGTCATGCTGGATACTGTAATTAACTTACAATAGCAAAATATGAAATTAATTCATAGCAAACAGGTTACCTGACGCGTGCGTAATAAGAGTTTGATTCTATACGTCTCGCGCCCTCTGTGAGGCAGACCGCGAAGCCCTCGCGGTCCGCAGTCTTTTAGTCACACGACGAGGCCCATACAACGGGCTTAAAGTGAATCTGCTACAGCTTGTTTAATAGAAGTGACAAAACCTTATGGTTTTATAAAGTTGACTTAGGACATGGCCTGTTTTAGGCAAACATTTAAATAATATTTTATGTAAGTACTACACGTTGCATCCTGTAGGATGACCATATCTAATATAATTTACTAGCGCATTATAATATTAATTTGTTGCAGGTTCTGAAGAAGACGTTATTGCTAACGTTGAAACCTAGGTAAACGATAAAGTTAACCTGCAACTGTAGGCTGTATATTCTTATATAAACAATATCAGTTGCTGTCGCTGCATAAAAATGTTAAAAATTATTAATAAAGTTCATACCACGACACAATTTCACACCCTGGAGTGTCAAGACATCTGACACTCACTGTGGCCCGCCACCTTCTCTCTTGATACGTTGTCAGCTCTTCCGTTCGCTACACAGCAAGACCCTTCGTCTGTTGGCCGTTCCTTTCACCGGCCCTGGCTCGTTCTACACTTTTCTTTCAATATACCGGGTTAACATCAATAAAATCGACAAATTGTAGTGACAGATTCCTGACTGGAAATGGAGGAAACAAGTTCCTTTGAAAATATGTCCGGAAATTCATCGTTGCCACGGTAGATAGCGCTGGCGAATGAAAGTTCCTCTGATTACGTGCCGCGCGTTCCTTGTACGAGGGTCACTCCAAAAGAAATGCACACTATTTTTTTTAAATCCATCTTTTATTCTACATGTTTGAAAGTTTTACAGTGTGTAGATACATCCTGTAGGAAAAATATTTTCATTTCTCCATATAATTTCCATCTCTCTCAACTGCCTTACGCCATCTTGCAACCAGCGCCTGTATACCTGTATGGTAAAATTCTGGACCAACCTGTTGGAGCCACTGTTTGGCAGCGTGCACAAGGGAGTCATCATCTTCATACCTTGTTCCACGAAGAGAGTCTTTCAGTTTCCCAATGGAGCCAGGTCAGGACTGTAAGGCGGGTGTTTCAGTGTGTTGTCCATCCGAGTTTTGTGATCGCTTCCATGGTTTTTTGACTGACATGTGGCCGTACATTATCGTGCAACAGCAAAACATCCTGCTTTTGCCGATGTGGCCGAACACGACTCAGTCGAGCTTGAAGTTTCTTCAGTGTCGTCACATATGCATCAGAATTTGTGCCCGTTCCACATGGCATGATGTCCACAAGCAAGAGTCCTTCAGAATCGACGAACACCGTAGCCATAACTTTTCCAGCAGAAGGTGTGGTTTTGAATTTATTTATTTTTTCCTTGGGTGAATTTGCATGATGCCACTCCATTGATTGCCTCTTCGTCTCTGGTGAAAAATGGAGCCATGTTTCATCACCTGTCACAATTCTTCCAAGAAATTCATCTCCACCATTCTCGTACTGTTCCAAAAGTTCGCTGCATACCGTTTTTCTTGTTTCTTTGTGAGCCACTGTCAACATCCTGGGAACCCACCTGGCACACAGTATTCTGCAAACACTTCATTCCCCTATACCAACGTAGCGTGACAATTCGTTCACTGTGATGCGCTGTCAGCAGTCACCAATTCGTTAACTCTCTGCACATTGTCTGGAGCAGGCTGTTCCAGCTCGTCGGCTCCGTTGTGAGCCGCGGAGCGCTCCCTGCTCCAGGGAGCCGCGTCGCTCGCTGTGACCGTTCAAGTGGGCCGGCACGCCGGCACGTGGCACGGCTGGCTGAGACAGGCGGCAGGGCAAGCGTTTTGATGTGCCAGATGCGTCTTACAAGATCGACAACCTCGTACTCTTAGCTGCTAAGACGTGGTGACATGCTACACCAGGAAATACGATGTTCAGGAAATAAATAAGAAACAACTGTTTTACAAGAAACTGCATACTAAATTTATTGGGCCTCTATAGCTTGACATTTCTTTTCATTACAAGATCGAAAATATCAGGCGTCAAAGTGTTCGCAGCGTTAATGCGGAGGATGGCCTTCATTGTTGCATCCTGAAGAAACGATCCTTCCTTACTTTTTACTCTTTTCATTGCTGAGGAAATGGAAATGTCGTGTGACGAGGGCCTCCCGTCGGGTAGACCGTACGCCTGGTGCAAGTCTTTCGATTTGACGCCACTTCGGCAACTTGCGCGTCGATGAGGATGAAATGATGATGATTGGGACAACACAACACCCAGTCCCTGAGCGGAGAAAATCTCAGACCCAGCCGGGAATCGAACCCGGGCCCTTTGGATTCACATTCCGTCACGCTGACCACTCAGCTACCGGGGCCGGACTTCATTGGTGAGAAAAGCTGCTCACAACAATACGTAGATCCAAACATGCCCATGATCTGAGCAGCATTGTTGTGAAGCTTGGTAAATGTTTTTTGCTGTAATGAACGATACCATCATGACAAATCCAACGTGTTGTAGCACCTGTCTGTCAACAAAGTCGAATTTTGCTAATCAGTAATCTCCAATTGAAGTGAAGATGACAAGTCATCGGGTGAAACTGAAAAAGCAATGCTGAACACCTTAAGTTCCATTTCCACACTAGTGAGGTCTCGGAATCGTGTTTCAAACGACGTGATGAGCTGCTTTAACTTTGCTTGGTAATCGCCGAAAGTAGTACCTTCAGGTAGTTATAAAGAAGCAAGACGATTGAAGAACGTTAAATGTCCATTACTCATCTGCCTCTTAAAATAACGTAACTTTTCCATGAACGCTTTGATCTGGTCGTGAATGTCAACGATTAGCTGCCCTTTGCCCTGCAATGACAGATTTAAATTATTCAGATGCATAGTTATGTCAGCTAGGAACGCCAGCTCTGATATCCATTTTATATCTTTCAGATAACGCATTGCTTCCCCTTTCATTTCGAGGAAAAGGGTTATTTCCTCACAAATGGCAAAGAAAACATCAAGAACTTTTCCCCGACTCAGCCAACAAACTGTACTGTGGTAAGGTATATCCCCATACTCCGCTTCCATATCTTTCAGGAATCCTTTGAATTGGCGATGATTCACACCGTGACGCCGCACAAAATTCACACACTTCACGACATCTTTCGTTACGCTACCTAGCTCTACTGTTTCAGCGCACAGTGCCTCTTGGTGAATAAAACAATGAAGAGTCAAAATGTCTTTCCCGAATTCGTCCCTGAGTTTATTTTTCAAACGAGAAGCATAACCTTGGTGACACCCGATCATTTGTGGTGCTACAGGATGGAGCTTATCCCATGGCAAATTCAAATTGTCCACTGATTCACAAACAACGTCAAAAATGTCACGTATTGGTGCGGTGTAATCGAGTGGTACCACATCCAAGAGTTCTTCAGTTACTTGCAGCTCCATGTCGACACCACACACGAACACTGCAAGCTGAGTACAGTCCGATATGTCGGTGCTTTAGTCAAGCGCTAGCGAAAATGAAACAAATTCCTCCGCCTTTTTCCTGAGCTGTGTGTCTAAATCCGCTGCCATGTCCAGGATTCGACGAGATATTGTTTGCTTCGACAGGCAAACCCCTTCAATTGGAAATAAACATTCTGCAACTGCTCCCATGCACGATTTTACGAGTGGTCCCACCGAAAACGGCTTGCCACTCGTCGCAATGATGTGAACGACCCTGTAACTTGCTCGAATTGCAGATTCAGTAGTGTTTTCTCCGCTCTCATTCACCAGAAAATTATAAACGCATTACAGAACACGAACTATGTTGCATGTTTTGATACCCTCCGTATTACGAAACCGTTTTTAAACTTAGGTCCCCTGGTATGTAGTTTCTAAGCCTGGCTACCAGTTCTCTGCGTGCAACGCCTTCTACCTGATCGTAGAGCGCTGCGTGAAGACGTGTATAATGTCGTTGTATATTGCACCTCTTCGCAGAATTAAATACTTTATCACATACAAGACACTGCGGACGACCATCCCTCTCAATGAACAGAAAGGTATCCTTTAATAGAGATACAGGGCTCCCTCGGCTAATCATCGCTGTCATTGAACACGGATTATTGCGTCAATTGCGGAGGCATGCGGCCAGGGGGCAGTGAGTTCGCTTTCCCCCTCCACACGGGCTCCGACCTGTCGCAGTGAGCGCTCCGGAGCGCTCCGGCTCCCTGGAGCTCGGTTGGAACAGCCTGGAGTGTGTGCAGTACGAGGCCTGCCACTGCGAGGACAATCCTCAATATTGCCGTGCCCACTTTCATCACATAACCTGCTTGCCCACCGACTAACTGTACTGCGATCGACAGCAGCATCTCCACACACCTTTTTCAACCTCTTGTGGATGTTTCCCACTGTCTCGTTTTCACAGCACAGGAATTCTATGACAGCACGTTGCTTCTGACGAACGTCAAGTTTAGCAGCCATCTTGAAGACATGCTGTGACGGCGCCACTCACGGGAACAGGTTGAACTAAGTTTGAAAACAAGCGGGAAGGATGTATCTACACACTGTAAAACTTTCAAACATGCAGAATGAAAACTGACTTTTTACAAAAATAGTGTGCATTTCTTTTGGAGTGACCATCTTATGTTGCAAGCTGTACTGTAGCGTACTGTAAGCAGCAGAACGATCCGATATTCATGTCGGGAACAAGCCGAGATGGTGTTCGCGTATGGCCAAGCAGACGGAAACGGTCGAGAGGCAGCATGGTTGCACCGAAACAATTACCCTGACAGACACCAGCCACATCACACAACATTTAAAGGTCTTTTTGGTCGTTTGTGTGATGAGGGGTCCTTTCAGACAGACAAACGTGCACGGAGGCGGCGGACTGTGCGTACGCTGGATTTGGAGAACCGGGTTCTACATGATATGCTGCCTCATGGCCGTTTCCATGTGCTTGGCCGTATACAGACATAATCTCGGCCTGTTCCCGATATGAATACCGTACCATTCTGCTGCTTACTGTATGCTGCTTCAATCACACAGCCTGCAACACGCAAGGAACACAAGACGCATGGTCAGAGGAACTACCATTCGTCAACGTCATCTACCACAGCAACGATGCCTTTCTGGACGCATGTGCATACAACCTTGCTTTTCCTCCATTTCCAGTGAGGAATCCGTCAGCGTAGTTTGTCGGTTTTATTAATGTGCACCTTGTATATCGTTCTGTATTCTTCTAATCTTCTTCACACACATGTAATTTGTGTAATTTGAGAGGCTCCTTTTAATTTGCTTTTTAGATCGCCTCTTCTAAGCCATTTTTATATTTTCTGTAAACTTTACTCCAAATTTAAAATTTGGCTCCTCGCTGCCTCCGCCAGCCAGTGGGTTCGAAACATTCTCCAACCTGGGCATTCCACCAACGCCACAAAAAAAAAAAAAAAAAAGCCTATGTGCCACCGTCTTGTACAGTCATATGCCATCAAAACAAAATTGAAAAAAATTTTCATCAACCCTAAAATGGAGCATAATCCTTACAAATCCATTGAAGGCTTTTGTGAGCACAATCCGCACTGACGAAGAGAAGGTAAAAATACTACTCAGAGTGAATGATCATTGCGCATTTGCCTTGTATTTCCAATTATTTACTATCAATTCCAGCAAGTGGACGTGTCACACTACTTCTGATACCTGCCTGTGTGCTAGGACAAGGGAGTCCAAGCCAGATTTGCGTATTACGGTTTTAATAACTACATGTTTACATGATGCTACACTATGATACATATTTGAACGGGCCTTAAGAGGAGAAAGTCATGCTGTTCAATATCCCCTTAGTAGGTGAAAAACATTTGACTGATACATTTTTTTATTCTGTTTCTGGACAAAAATATATTTGAGGTGGTATACCAGGTAGTTCCATGTGAAAAATTGCAGCTGATAGTGAAATCTCTGCAGCTGATGAAGAGACTATATGTGGTTTAGTGAGAATATTCTTATATAATATGTATACATAGAGTATAATACTGGGGCCAAAAACGATTTCTGTGAAGATTTCAAGGGTTTAATATTAGCACAGAAAGGAATCTGATACATAGGTACACATGTTCTCTGCAACCTGTCAGAGCATATTACATGTTTTGTGGTGAATTTAGTGCAGTTTAAGACTGAATTAACCCATTAAGTCCCAAATTAATATTTTTTAAAAATTGAATTTTTTATTCCTTAATTATAATGTAGATTTCAGGTATGTAACTGTAGCAGCACGTCTGAAATCCGGTAAATCCTGTCCATTTTTCCCATGTACTAGTCTGTAGAAGAGTCAGGCATTTACGAGGGCCATTTCCAGCAATAAGTACAAAAATAGCCAAAGAATATTTATACATGCGGATATAATGGCCGTCCTCAAAATAGGACACTGGGATCTAACAGTATTGTATAGCATACTAAACTGTATTCTAGTCTCAACTATTTATTTCTTGTGAAATGGTACAATCCACTTCATACACAGTGTTACACGGCATTTAAGACAATATGTTTTTGTTTTCCCGTTGCATTTAGCTCTTACACATCTTCTTTTGTCAATCATATGACCAATTCCATCAAACCTGATGTCTGGTATCACTCTCAACTGGCTGGATGGGTATTCCGTTGGACGTCTAATATTCGGTCTTCCAGTGTCCAATTTCAGGTATGTAACTGTAGCAGCACGTCTGAAATCCAGTAAATCCTGTCCATTTTTCCCATGTACTAGTCTGTAGAAGAGTCAGGCATTTACGAGGGCCATTTCCAGCAAACGTGTAATAGGACTCAGCACCATTTTTCCCTCTAATTACCTTGCATATTTTCCAACTAACCAGTCATGGTGGTCAACACCTCCCATGTACACGTAATACGACTTCAAAACGGCAGGTTGTTGCACTTGTGTCTTCTTACTTGCTTGTCTACTGTACCGCGTAGCTGCTCCCAAAGGTTCAACTTGGTCAAAATCTGTATCAATTGTAACGCATCTGTTGTCGTGCCATCGAACAAATAAGACTTCACCATTCCTGTCGAACTGGTAGTCACAGTTTCCTCGAACTGTCTTTTTCAGTTCGTTGCTGCTCAGTAGTGGACAGTCACCGACTCGATTCTCTCTGACAGTCCCAGTTGCTCGAAAACCCAAATTTCTCAGGTGAATCAGAAGTTCTCTACTAGTGAGGAAATTGTCAAAGTACACACAATGATTCTCGGGTTTTTCAATGCAGTCCAACATGTTTAGGGTTACTCTTGATCCCAACAGTAGGTCATCCCTTGCAGTATCTTCTAGATCCTTTCCACAGTATAAATCAAATTTGAAACAGTAGCCACTTGCTCAACAAAGAGACCACAACTTATAGCCAAATCTAATAGGCTTGCCTCAGATAAACTGTCCATCTGGAACTGTATTATTTACTAATGGGTAAGATATTCGTAAATATACTTACATAATACACTGTAAATTTCAAAGTAACTTCATATCCTGTAATTTATATATAAAAGAGGGGTCGTTACTTACCTCAGCAACAAAATCTGGTAAAATTACCACGTTCTAAAAAGAAAATACATCAGCAGTAGCAGAGTTTCATATTGGAACGTTCAGCAATACAAATAACTGAAATGATAACACCAAGTCCCAGTGTCCTATTTCGAGTACACCAAATTTTATAACAATGGAAAACAATGAATATAACTCCAATTGAGCTAACAATGCAAGTAGTTTAAAAGACACATTGTTGACTATAAATAATCGCAAAAAGATCTTTGCCACATATTTCAAATATTACTAAATTGTCGATAAAGTAAATACCTGTAATAACAAAAAGTGTGCCTTAGTATTCAATAATCAATTAATGGTAGGATTTATTGCTTTTAATTTCCTCTAAGCATACATTTGTTATAAAAAGCATCAACAAATGACGTAGAACAGTAATATATGCAAGTTATTAATTTATTGTGTATTTATAAATAAATATGTGCTCTGTCCTCAAAATAGGACACTGGTACTTAATGGGTTAAGGAATTTCCTGTTGGAAAGCTCCTTCTTTTAAGCTGACGAGTCCCTTCAAAGAAGCTCTTTAAATTAATTTTCTAGGTTATAATATAACGAATGTTAGCACTTCGATACTACACTATTTCATACTTTTAGATTATTTCATTGCATTGTACTTAAATAGACAGTACGTCGTTGAAATCTTCAATATAGCAGAGGCTGGTAGTCGCCAGATCCAGAAATTCGACTAACGTAACATAACATAAAATGAAATCTCCAGACGGTTAGAGAATATTATCGTCTCACAGTTTCAGAGTTTTTTACCACTATTGTTCTGAAACCAAAATCAAATAGACTGTCAATGGATGTATAAAGGTTTTATGTCTTTCCTTCTCATTGTGGATACTAGATATTTACCAAGAAATAATTATTTTCCAGATGGTTCGCATACATGGGAGATGAAGACACTCCATTAGTACCTTTCCCGATCGTTTATAACGAGATTGCACCAGATGGAATGGAACTATATAATCCAGACGTCCTTCCGTGCAATCAGTCGTATGAGGTATTTATTGCTCTTTAAACTTACAAAACAACTGAAGCAAATACGCTTATTCCGTGTTGTATTTCTTGTAACACTTCATATCCCTATGTTTATTTAGAACGACTACGCCTGCAGCTGCGCCGACTGCGAGGAGAGCTGTCCCGCAGACATAACTGTTGTAGACACAGGAGAGACGAATGAGGAATTCAAAATTGGAGAAGCCGACGGCGTCCTCGTTATAATGGCAATAATATATGGAATTTTCGCAATTGGTTTTCTCATCTCTGTGATTTTTGTTCCTCAAAGTGACACAGGTAAGATCCAGATCGGCATACGTCAAATATCTGTAACGTAATGTGAACCTCATAAATTTACCGTTTGACGAAAGGTCTGTATACAACTCATTAACGTTCTTTCCACGCACCTGTATGACTACACTTTGCTTCTACTGCAGTTTTCTTCTGTGTATCAAAGACATTTCATCTATAACATTACCAGGTGCCAAGTTTGTTTTCAGTTGATACAAACTTTACAATTAACAGAAAATGGAGTATAATCTTAAAAAGATTACAGCGCCATCTATCACAAAGCGAAAAAAGTGGTCACACTAAAACATTCATACACTACTAGCCATTAAAATTGCTACACCATGAAGATGACGTGCTACAGACGTGAAATTTAACCGACAGGAAGAAGATGCTGTGATATGCAAATGATTAACGTTTAAGAGCATTCACACAAGGTTGGCGCCGATGCCGACACCTACAACGTGCTGACATGAGGAAAGTTTCCAACCAATTTCTCACACACAAACAGCAATTGACCGGCGTTGCCAGGTGAAACGTTGTTGTGATGCCTCGTGTAAGGAGGAGAAATGCGTACCATCACGTTTCCAACTTTGATAAAGGTCGGATTGTAGCCTGTCGCAATTGCGGTTTATCGTATCGCGACATTGCTGCTCGCGTTGATCGGGATCCAATGACTGTTAGCAGAATATGGAATCGGTGGGTTCAGGAGGGTAATACGGAACGCCGTGCTGGATCCCAACGGCCTCGTATCACTAGCAGTCGAGATGACAGGCACCTTATCCGCATGGCTGTAACAGATCGTGCAGCCACGTCTCGATCCCTGAGTCAACAGACGGGGACGTTTGCAAGACAACAACCATCTGCACCAACAGTTCGACTACGTTTGCAGCAGCATGGACTATCAGCTCGGAGACCGTGTCTGTGGTTACCCTTGACGCTGCATCACAGACAGGAGCGCCTGCGATGGTGTACTCAACGACGAACCTGGGTGCAAGAATGGCAAAACGTCATTTTTTCGGATGAATCCAGGTTCTGTTTACAGCATCCGTGTTTCGCGACATCGCGGTGAACGCACATTGGAAGTGTGTATTCGTCATCGCCATACTGGCGTATCACCCGGCGTGAAGGTATGGGGTGCCATTGGTTACACGTCTCGGTCACCTCTTGTTCGCATTGACGGCACTTTGAACAGTGAACGTTACATTTCAGATGTGTTACGACCCGTGTCTCTACCCTTCATTCGATCCCTGCGAAACCCTACATTTCAGCAGGATAATGCACGACCGCATGTTGCAGGTCCTGAACGGGCTTTTCTGGATACAGAAAATGTTCGACTGCTGCCCTGGCCTGGACATTCTCCAGATCTCTCACCAATTGAAAACGTCTGGTCAATGGTGGCCGAGCAACTGGCTCGTCGTCACAATACGCCAATCACTACTGTGGATGAACTGTGGTATCGTGTTGAAGCTGCATGGGCAGCTGTACCTGTACACGCCATCCAAGCTCTCTTTGACTCAATGCCCTGGCGTATGAAGGCCGTTATTACGGCCAGAGGTGGTTGTTCTGGGTACTGATTTCTCGGGATATATGCACACAAATTGCGTGAAAATGTAATCACATGTCAGTTCTAGTATAATATATTTGTCCAATGAATACTCATTTATCATCTGCATTTCTTCTTGGTGTAGCAATTTTAATGGCCAGTAGTGTATTTCTTTACGTACTACACGAATATGTAATAAAAATTGGGGGTTCCTATTTTTAAAAAACGCAGTTGATATTCGTTTGACCTATGGCAGCGCCATCTAGCGGGCCAACCATAGCGCCATCTGGTTTCCCCCTACAAGCTAGACGAGTTTCGTTCTTTGTAGTTTTTTCGTTTGATTCTTATTTCGTGAGATATTTGGCCCGCTCACTATCAATGGACCACCCTGTATAGATATTGGCGGCGTGAGTTTAAATCCGCAGCACGTGCTCTAAAAAAAAAATAATAATACTGTTGTGTCTAGACCATACAGCCCAGACACAATGCTGTAGCCGCTAGGGCACGCAAGGCTAACGCAGACGGGCGTGAAGTCTGGAACATGAGACTTATAAATGCACTAAAGAAAAATACGTAGCTTTTTTAATACTTAACTTTATTCTCTTGTTGGAATACATCTCTCCTGCATACTCGTAAGCTATTGGCACTGATACAAATGGCGCCTTGCTAGGTGGTCGCCATTTAACTTAGCAGAGGGCTATTCTACTGTCTATCTCTCGGCAAATGAGAGCAAGGCTTAGCACGTCCAATCGCTAGCTATGTTGTCCGTACAACTGGGGGCGAGGTCTCCTCAGTCTCTCGAGACCTGCCTTGTGGTGGCGCTAGGTTTGCGATCCCACAGTGGCGACACGCGGGTCCGACATGTACTACAGGACCAGGGTGCACGTCAACATGCGGTGTATGCGCACGTAATGAGACAGGAGGGGCCGAAGGGTCGACCTCCATTGCGTCGGGGAATCCGACGCGCGATGACGACATCTGGTCCGGAGCGGGCAAGAGGTCCATGGCGGAGGACGGCTGGTCACGGGAAGCGAGCGGCGGCGCGTGACCCTGGGAGGCGCCGGGCGGTTGCAGCGAAGCGTCCACTGCGGGCGGCGCCGGCGGCGGCTGCGGCGGCGGCGCGACGCCATGAGGCAAAAGGGAAGGCAGCGTCGGTAACACCTGGGGATGAGACGAGCCAGTAGATGGGTCCCCAAGGCGCTGACCGGACGGCTCCGTCGCTGAAAGCAGACGGGGAGCGGCAGAACCCAGGCGACGACCAGCTGATTGAGATGCCGACGCACCTCACCAGAGGCCCCCAAAACCAAATACATCGCGTGGCCGAGGCAGCGAAGAATGCGCCCTGCGAGCCAACGCCGTGAACCGCGATAGGTGCGATAATAGACAACGTCGCCAGGAGCAAAAGCAGGAGTCTGCCGCTGCACAGGAACCTGATGCGGCGGATGCAGCAAAGACATCAAGGTGCGATGAGAACGACCATGGAGCAATTCAGCCGGTGAGCGACCATCGCGGGGCTGAGAGCGATACGAAGACAAAAAGAGCAACAAAGCGTCCTCCAGAGAATGCGACTCTTTCAATTTCAACATCTGTGACTTGAAAGTCAGGACCAATCGTTCAGCGGCACCGTTTGACTGAGGCGAAAACGGCGCGGATGTCAGATGTTGAATACCATTGGCCTCGCAGAAGGACTGAAATTCTGCGGACATGAATTGTGGGCCATTGTCGGAAACAATAGTCTGCGGAAGACCTTCAATGCAAAAGATAGCAGACAAGGCTTGGATTGTGGCAGAAGACGTCGTGGAAGACATCCGGACAACAAAAGGAAAATTACTGAAAGCATCGACCACAACCAACCATCGAGCATTCCAGAATGGACCAGCAAAATCGATGTGCAAGCGTTGCCAAGGGGAAGTGGCTTTCGGCCATGCAAAGAACTGCCGCGGCGGTGCGGATTGCTGTTCGGCACACGCCACGCAAGAGGAGCACATATTCGTAATCGCAGCATCGATTCCGAACCAAGTACAGTGCTGACGAGCAAGTTGTTTCGTACGCAGTATACCCCAATGTCCTTGGTGAAGAAGCTTTAAGACAGAGGACTGTAACGAACGTGGGACCACGACTCTGGATTGATCATTATCGGAACGCAACAACAAAACACCACGCCGTACAAAAAGTCTCTCCTTGTGAGCAAAAAAACGGCGAACCAAAGGATCCTCGATCCGTGACTTTGACAAGGGCCATTGCGTAGCAAGGGTCAGCAGCTGTGGCTGTAGCTACACGACGAAAATCAATCGGAAACGATTCGACCACGTCATCGGTTTCCGAATCAATGAACATGCAAGCAAGTTCGGAAGAATCGAATGCTTTATCCTCAGCAACAGGCAAACGGGACAACGCATCAGCGTTTCCGTGCTTAGCAGTGGACCGATACAAGATATCGTAGCGGTACTGCGAGAGAAAAAGAGACCAGCGAATGAATTTCTGCGCTGTACGTGGAGGTACAGGCTTGTTCGGATGGAAAAGCGATGTCAAAGGTTTGTGGTCCGTGATGATTGTAAAGTGACGACCATACAAGAAATCATGAAACTTTGTAACACCAAACACGAGAGCTAAAGCTTCTTTCTCTATCTGGGAATAATTTCTTTGCGCAGATGAGAGCAATTTGGACGCAAAGGCAATAGGGCGATCATGCGAACCATCTTTGTGCGCAAGCACAGCACCGATCCCGAAATCCGAGGCATCTACCATCAACAAAAGAGGTTTTCGGGAATCGAATGGCGTAAGGCACGTATTTGAAAGTAACGCCGATTTCAACTGGCGAAAGGCGCGGTCGCATTCCGTCGTCCAGACGAACGGAACACCTTTACGGCGTAAGCGATGAAGCGGAGCTGAAATGGAAGAAGCGCGCGGCACAAACTTTGCATAATAATTAATTTTACCCAACACACTCTGTAGCTGTTTCAAGTTCTGCGGTGCAGGTAAATCCTGTATGGCACGGAGGTGCTCTGGACTCGGATGTATACCTTGGGCATTTATGACATGCCCCAGGGAGGGTAAGTCACTAGCAAAAAACACACATTTGTCCTTCCTCAAGCGAAGACCATTCTGACGCAAGACCTGAAATAATGTTCGGAGATTTTGCAAATGTTCGGCTTCTGTCTTTCCTGAGATCACAATATCGTCCAGATAGTTCGCAGCAGTAGGGACCGACGCACACACAGTTTGTAAATATTGCTGAAACAAAGCAGGGGCGGATGCACACCCGAACGGTAGTCTTTTGAAGCGATACAAGCCAAGATGCGTGTTAACCACTAAGACGCGCTGGGATTCTTCGTCCACAGGTATTTGCAAGTACGCATCTGCTAGGTCCAATTTGGAAAAATATTTTCCCGGGCACAGTTTGTCAAAAAGATCTTCCGGGCGGGGCAAAGGAAAAGTGGCAGTCACAAGTTGTGGATTCACTGTTGCCTTGAAGTCCACACAAAGTCTCAGTTTACCGGAAGGTTTTGGCAAAATTACTAAGGGTGAGGCCCAGAGAGAAGCCTGCACACGTTCAATTACACCTTGAGATTCTAAATCGGCTAATGTACTGGCGACCTCATCATGCAATGCGTGGGGAACATTGCGCGCTCTGAAAAATTTCGGTTGCGCGTTTTCTTGCAGTTCCAAATGCGCTTCATAGTTCTTAGCGCAACCAAGGCCCGGTGCAAAAATGTCTGCAAATTCTTCACAAAGACTAGAAACACTGGCGGAAGGCACAGCCTGATTCACTGATAGGACCTGATTTACTATAGACATATTAAACAATTGAAATAAATCTAAACCAAACAAGTTCACTGCAGAAGTAGGACGAAGAACGTAAAATGATACAAGTTTTGTCTGTCCCATGTATGTGGCAAGAAGGCTGCACTGTCCTAACACAGGTATATGCTGTCCAGAGTAACTATGTAACTTAACATTTGCGGCACGCAATGGCGGTTTGCCCAGTTGTTTGTACGTGTCGTGATTGAGCAATGAAACTGCAGCTCCGGTATCGAGCTGGAAGGGTATCACTTTGCCTTCAAAGTCTAAGTCCACAAAAAGTTTATTGTCCTGCTGACGACAAGAGCGACTGTCACGTGCAATTTGAACTGATACAGGTACAGAAGCACTTGCGACTTCACGGGATTTTCGGCGACGTCGACGCACACTGTTTGTGGGACGAACACAGTCACCGTTAGCTAAAGTGTCACTGGACGGGTGGGAATGAACTACATGAATGTCCATGGGCGAAGGTCCACGAGCCTGATTGTCCTGGGTTCGATTCCGGCGCGAAGCAAAGGGCCTGGAATTATTGTGATTGTCTGATCTAAGCTTTTTCTGGCAAACACTTTGAACATGTCCTTTCTTTTGACAGTAAAAGCAAATAGCTTGGCGTGACGGGCAATTTTCACGCGAATGTCTAGCTGCACACCGCGGGCATGATTTCACTACAGTTGCTTGCTTACGCGGCGCACGTGTTTGCAAGGTAGGCTGCCGCCGCTGTGACGGGCGCGAGGGCCGCGTAGCGTCCCGTGCAGCGGGCCCGGCGGGCCGGTTAATGTGACACACTGCTGGCGAAGTTTCAAATGAGTCCTGAGCAGAGTCAAGTGTGTCTTGCCTATCCAATATGTCTATCACTTGTTGAAGGGAGGGATTTACTAGTTTCAAAATCTGTTCCCGTATGCGAACATCAGAAACGTTCTGTGCAATTGCATCACGCACCATAGTATCTGAATAAGGGAGGCCACATTCACATTCAAACGCACACTCCCTAGTAAGTCCTTGCAATGTCGCAACCCACTCCCTATTAGTCTGACCGGCCGTACGTTTTGTACGAAAGAACGTATACCGTTTTGCAACAACATTTACTGTTTCTTTGAAATAGGCATCTAACGCCGACAAAATTTCTTCGTAGGACAGAGTTGCTACGTCGCGCCGGGGAAACAACTTCACTATCACACGGTAGGTGCACACACCGACACAAGAAAGCAAAAACGGCTGCCGCTCATTACCTTGAATTCTGTAGGCGGCTAGATGAAAGCTGAACTGGCGGGACCATTCCGGTCAGGACTCCAAGGAGGAGTCAAAATGACGGAAGGGCGGTGCAATGGTGTGTTGTGGCTGCGGTAGCGATGAAGCGGCGGCTGCCGCATCGTGTTGCAGCACACGTTGACCCTGGACGAGCTGTCCCAGGGCATCCAATAACGCCTGCGACTGCTGATTCTGCAAGCGAAAAAATTCGGACAGTACATCCGGAGATTGTGGCGAAGCCATGACACAAACGAATTAATACAAACTCTTTTTCTCGTCGCCAATAATGTTGTGTCTAGACCATACAGCCCAGACACAATGCTGTAGCCGCTAGGGCACGCAAGGCTAACGCAGACGGGCGTGAAGTCTGGAACATGAGACTTATAAATGCACTAAAGAAAAATACGTAGCTTTTTTAATACTTAACTTTATTCTCTTGTTGGAATACATCTCTCCTGCATACTCGTAAGCTATTGGCACTGATACAAATGGCGCCTTGCTAGGTGGTCGCCATTTAACTTAGCAGAGGGCTATTCTACTGTCTATCTCTCGGCAAATGAGAGCAAGGCTTAGCACGTCCAATCGCTAGCTATGTTGTCCGTACAACTGGGGGCGAGGTCTCCTCAGTCTCTCGAGACCTGCCTTGTGGTGGCGCTAGGTTTGCGATCCCACAGTGGCGACACGCGGGTCCGACATGTACTACAGGACCGCGGCCGATTTAAGTTACCACCTAGCAAGTGTGGTGTCTAGCGGTGACACCACAAATACTATAAAAGAAAACGAAATAAAATAATTGTGCATGTAACGATCGCACGCATCTGCTCCTCTACGCGATGCAAACTGTTGCGTTTCCCTTTTTATTGCTTCAGAAGCTGATAATCGAATACGTACTTTCCTTTAACCTGTGCTCGGCCAGTGAAAATTTATTTTCCTGGCTTATGTTACGTTGCGTGTATATCTGGTGCAACGTCGGGAGACAGCGGTATGGTTGTCAAATGTAGTACTTTCCAAATTCGTTCGGAACGTGACAGATCACATGTATACGAAGTCCGAGATTACCTTTCACGCTGCCCAAAAGTTTATCTTCCAAGAACACTGAAAAGTACTCGCTTCGTGACCAGGTGCATAATTATCCTGATACAGAAAACAAGGAACTACTACGATGTGCGATGCATCTAACAAGTTTTCATAGAAATCAATGTTCATTTTGCTAACCTTTCCCACGTATACACTAGTTGCACAAACGCAGATTTGAATGACTCATCAATCCACAAAACCTACTAATACTACTCGACAGTCCAATGTCGCCCTCGTCTGCGACATTCACATCCACCATGGGCGTTCCTTTTTGCGATCAGTGGCCTTGATACAAAAGCGTGACCACGAAAAGCGAGTTATACCTTCTCGACGGATCGTACTGTAACTCAGCTCTTCACCTGAGCTGCAAAAAGTCCTCTGATTATTTGGCAAAATAATCTTTAAAGTTCAGCGCCACCTTCAGTTAATTTCTTTGGCTCATAAGAGCGGTGATAGGGTACTGTGGTCCCATAACCCTTCCACTACGCACTGAGCACACCAACCGCGGAACTCCAAAATTCTCTGATCGATATTTTTTATTTTATTGTTTTATTTATTTATTTATTTATTTATTTATTGCAACCTACGTCCTCAATTATTTGCTGCATATTATCCAATCTCTGTCTTCCTGTACCATTTTTTGCCCTTGTAGCTCACTCCAGTACCATGCAAGTTATTCCCTGATGTCTTAACAGATGGCCTATTCCTGTCCCTTCTTCTTGCCAGCGTTTTCCAAATATTTCTTACCTTTCCGACTCTGCGCAGAAGCTAATCATTCCTTTCCTTATTAGTCCACCTAATTTTAAGCATTCGTCCGTAGTAGCGCATCTAAAATGCTTCGATTCGCTTCTGTTCCAGTTTTCCCACTGTCCATATTTCGCTACTATATAATGCTGTAAATCATCAGAAATTTCTTCCTCAAATTAAGGTCTATGTTTGATACTAGTAGACTTCTCTTTTTGCCAGTGCTAGTCCGCTTTTGATTTGCCTCCTTGCTCCGTCCGTCAATGGTCATTTTGCTGCGTAGGTAGAATTCCTTAACTTCATCTACTTCGTGACCATCAATTCTGACGTTACGTTTCTCGCTGTTCTCAATTCTGCTACTTCTCATTACTTTCGTCTTTCCTCTATTTACTCTCAGTCCATATTCTGCACTCATTAGGCTGTTCATTCCATTCAGTAGATCATGTAATCCTTCTTCACTTTGTAACCTCCCCGTGAAAATTTTGTAAAGACAATAAATTAAATGTTAATGGGAATAGAGCCAAGTGTAATTTCCCAGCAAAAATATAAGAAAACTCAATTATAATGAAAACAAGCCAAATGTTTGGTCCCCACAAAAATTATAGAAAAATAATGGCCCAATGTAGACTCGACACAAAAAAATTAAGAAATTAAGATTAATCCTTAAACCCACAATAATAGGGCAGCATCGCTGACCTTAGGCCCTGTGCAATAATTAGTCTGATAAATTGATTCTGGGAGGAAAAGCATAGGAGATATTGTTTCAATTGGAATGATTCTTCTTTTTAAAAAAAATTTTTGCTTTGAAAACAGAATTATTATTGGGGCATTTCTTGAACAAATTAATTACAATTAACATACATTACATTATCAGAAGTGCGCAATGCTGCTTCATTACCTTATTTAACAATATACCTCGTCCCGAACCTTGACCAGAGACCCATGTCGACGCCCGCCGACTCCTCACACACAACTTCCGACTGAGTACAACTCGCAACTGAACTGTTCCTGCTGACTCGCTACACGCAACTGTACTCTCGCGCAGTCAAGCGCAGACTAGCAACGATAAACAACTCTCTGGTCAGAGATTCTGTCATGCCTCGCCATCGCTGGTACAGAATACATACGCGTTTCAACTTTCACTGAGGATAGTAATATCATCAGCGAATCTTATCAGTGATATCCTTTCACCTTGAATTTCAATTCTAGTCCCGACTATTTCTTTTATTTCCATCATTGCTTCTTAGATGTATAGATTGAACAGTAAGGGTGAAAGACTACATCTCTGTCTTACACCCTTTTCAATCTCCCTATAGCTTACCCCTGTTTTCCTCATAATTTAGAACATATTGCACCATTTGACATGGTCGAACGCTATTTCAGGTCGAGAAATCCTATGAACGTGTCTTGATTTTTCTTTAGTCGCAACTTCAGAATTACCTCTGTGGTGCCTTTAACTTTCCTAAAGCTAAAGTGATCGTTATCTAACGCATCATCCATTTTCTTTTCCACTCTTCTGTTTATTATTCTTGTCAGCAACATGGATGCATGAAATGCTAAGTTGAATGTGCGATAAATCTCGCACTTGTCAGCTCTTACAGTCTTCGGAATTGTGTGGATGATATTTTTCCGAAAGTCAGATGGTATGTCGCCAGACTCATACATTCTGCACACCAACGTGAATAGTCGTTTTGTTGCCACTTCCCCCCCCCCCCCCCAATGATTTTAGAAATTCTGATGGAATGTTATCTATCCCTCCTGCCTTATTTAAGTCCTCCAAAGCTCTTTTAAATTCTGATTCTAGTACTGGGTCCCCTATCTCTTCTAAATCGACCCTTGTTTCTTCTTCTTTCACATCAGACAAATCTTCCCCCGTCGTAGAGGTCTTCAGTGTACTCTTTCCACCTATCCGCCTTCTCCTCTGCATTTAACAGTGGAATTCCGTTGCACTCTTAACGTTACCACCCTTGCTTCTTATTTCACGGAAAGTTGTTTTGTCTTTCCTTTATGCTGAGTCAGTCCTTCCGACAATCATTTCTTTTTCGATTTCTTCACATTTTTCATGCAGCCATTTCGTCTTAGCTTCCCTGCGCATCCTATTTATTTTATTACCCAGCGACTTGTATTTCTTTATTCCTGGATTTCGCTGGACGTTTTTGTACTTCCTCCTTCCATCGATTAACTGAAGCATTTCTTCTGTTACCCACAGTTCCTTCGCAGTTACCTTCTTTGTATTTATGTTTTTCTTTGCAACTTCCGTGATTGCTCTTTTTAAAGCTGTCCATTCCTCTTTAACTGTGCTGCCTACTGAGGTAGTCCTTATTTCGGTATCTTCAAAAATGGTTCAAATGGCTCAGAGCACTACGGGACTTTACATCTATGGTCATCAGTCCCCTAGAACTTAGAACTACTTAAACCTAACTAACCTAAGGACATCACACAACACCCAGTCATCACGAGGCAGAGAAAATCCCTGACCCCGCAGGGAATCGAACCCGGGAATCCGGGCGCGGGAAGCGAGAACGTCACCGCACGACCACGAGCTGCGGACATTTCGGTATCTATAGCCTTAGTGAACTTCAAGCGTATCTCCTCCCTTCTTCGCCCATTGCCTCTTGCTGAAATGTCTCTTAAACGTCAGACTATTCTTCATCACTACTACATTGTGATCTGAGTCTATATCTGCTCATGGGTTTCTTACAATTCGGCATCTGATTTCTCAATCCCTGTCTTACCATGATGTAATCTAACTGAAATCTTCCTGTATCTCCGGGCATTTTCCCAGTATACCTACTCTTCTTGTGGTTCTTGAGCAGAGTATTCGTTACTAATAGCTGGAATTCACTATAGAATTCAATTAGTCTTTCTCCTCTCTCATTTCCAGTACCAAACTCATATTCTCCGGTAACCCTACCTTCTGCTCCTTCCCCTACAACACATTCCAGTCTCCCATGACTAAGATTTTCATATCCCTGACGGAGCACCAGGTGAAAATCTAGTATGTTGGATGCTCCACAGTTTCTGAGTGAGAAGAAGATCTTGATGTATCGCAGAGATTGACATCATTTATAATCATCATAATGATTTAACACCCGACAACCAAGTCATCTGATGTAGGAGAGCTTAATATATGCTCCTGGTTGATGGGCTGCATGCCCAATTTCTCTTTTTTTCCCAGATCGGTGAATAGAATTTTGCGTTCTACTTCAGTGCAGTGACTACTCGTACCGAAGATAGATCTAATTAAAGAACCATGACGTAAACAAAATTCGTTGTTTCTTTAACTATGATAGCAAAAATGTGTTACAATAACCTCTGTATTTCTTGTACTCATATTATTTATTTCAACAGGTGGCTCACCTCCATCACTCATCTACAAGCTTTTCTTCGGAGGCATCCCATTATTCCAGACGACGTTAAGCAAACTGTTCAGAAAACTGGGCTTAGGTAAGTCGAGAGGCGTACATAGGATGTATAATTATGTTGCAGCAGTACGTTTATGCACGTTTAGTTCTGTAACGTTTTGCGGAACTGTTAAGTCACGCCGGCCGCAGTGGCCGAGCGGTTCTAGGCGCTTCAGTCTGTAACCGCGCAACCGCTACGGTCGCAGGTTCGAATCCTGCCCCGGGCATGGATGTGTGTGGTGTCCTTAGGTTTGTTAGGTTTAAGTAGTTGTAAATTCTAGGGGACTGATGACCTCAGATGTTAAGTCCCATAGTGCTCAGAGCTATTTGAACCATCTGTTAAGTCACAAAATTCCGTAACTAAAATGCAGTGGGGTCATGATGTGCATAGTGTAACGCTATGCATTTGCATCAGTATAATTTCTTTGGCCTACGAAAGCGATAACTGCGTTTAGGACTTTCCTGTGGTTTTTCAACTTACGACAACCTCGCTAAGAACGGACCTGGGTACATGTTACTCCTGCAAAAGGTAAAAGCTCTCTGTCGGAATGTCCTAAATTTGTGAAAACGTTGCAGTAGAAATCGACACTGACCAAGAACTCATTAGCTGTGAGGAAGACATCACAGCAATTCAGAGGCGTGCTGCTAGATTTGCTACAAGTAGCTTCGATCAGTACACGAGTGTTACGTAGATGCTTCGTGAATTCAGATGAGAATCCCTGGAGAGAAGATGACGTTCTTTCTGCGAAACACTATTGAGAAAATTTAGAGAACTGGCATTTGAAGCTGACTTCAGAACGATTCCACTGCCGCCAACGTACATTTCGTGTAAGGACCACGAAGATACAAGAAATTAGAATTCCTACGGAGGCTTATAGGCAGTCATCTTTCCCTCGTTCTATTTTCGAGTGGAAAAGGAAAGGTAATGACTAGGTAGGGGTACAAAGTACCCTATGGTACGCACGATACTGTCGGTATGTACATGTCGATTCAAATCCACATCTCGTCTCCTTCACAGTGTTAGCTTTTTTCATCTTTTAATGCAAAAACTGGTTGTTGGATTAGTATATGTGGCAACCATGCACTGACGCATTCATTTTTTTTCTTTTTAGTCGTCAGTCTTCTAATTGGTTTGATGCGGCCCGCCACGAATTCCTCTCCTGTGCCAACCTCTTCATCCGAATAGCACTTGCAACCTACGTCCTCAATTATTTGCTGGATGTATTCCAGTCCATGTTTTCCTCTATAGTTTTTATCCCCTACTGCTCCCTCTAATACAATGAAAGTTATTCCGTGATGTCCTAACAGATGTCCTACCTTCCTGTCCCTGTCACTGTTTTCCATACATTCCTTTCCTCACCGATTCTCCGGAGAGCCTCCCCGTTCCTTATCCTAGCGATCTGATTTTCAATATTCTTCTGTAGCGCCACATCTCAAATGCTTCGACTGTTTTACAGTTTTCCTACAGTCCATATTTCACTACCATCCAATGCTGTGCTCTGAAAGTACATTCTCAAAAATTCCTTCCTCAAATTAAGACATATGTTAGATACTAGTAGATTTCTCTTGGAGAAGAATGCCCTTTTCGTCTGTGCTCGCCTGCTTTTGATGTCCTCCTTGCTCCGACCATCACTGGGTATGTTTTGCTGCCTAGGTAGTAGAATGCCTTAGCTTGATCTACTTCGTGATCACCAATCCTGATGTTAGGTTTCTCGCTTTTCTCATTTCTGCTACTTCTCATTACTTTCGTCTTTCTTATATTTACTGCCAGTTCATATTCTGTACTCATTAGAGTGTTCATTTCATTCAGAAAATCCTGTAATTTTCTTCACTTTTACTGAGGATGGCAATGTCATCAGCGAATCTTATTACTGAAATTTTTTCACTTTTAATTTTAATTCCACTCTTGAACCTCTCTTATAGTTCGATAATTGCTTCTTTGAGGCGAAAGGCTACATCCTTGTCTTACGCCTTTTTTAATCCGATCACTTCGTTCTTGGTCTTCCAGACTTATTGGTCCCTCTTGGCTCTTGTGCATGTTGTATATTACGCGTTTTTCCTTGTAGCTTACCTCTGTTTTCCTCACCATTTCTGTTGTGTTCTGCCCACTCGTCTAATACAGGGTGCCTAGGAAAGCTGATTTTCGGATCACTAGACAACAATTCAAGCAAATCGTATTAATTAAGTTTATTACAAAGGGAAATGAGATATAGACTTGTCGCAGACAAGGGGCGACAGACAAAATTAAACAAGCTCTTCAGTATATACGATTCGCAATTCAAGTGAACCAATACAGTTCATAAGTCACTGCTGTAGCATTCGGGGGAGGCTCGACTTCAACTCAGGCCGCGGCCAGGCGGAGCGGCGCTTATATTATGTTTGCCTATATTCCGCTTCTGTCTCGACGTCATCCTAGAGAGGGGTCTGTCAGCGTGCTATTGCCTGAGGTCTCACGGCTCTCTCTGCTCTTCCGATCTTGGCCGTCGTGCCGGCGCTTGACGTTACGCCGGAAGAATTTCGAACATCTAGCACCAGTTGACATTGTCGACGCTTTATCCAGGTCGAAGTATCCTACGAACGAGTCTTAAATTTTCTGTAGTCTTACTTCCATTATCGATCAGGTCTTATTGAATAACAAAGAGCAATGGCTTTAGCCGCCCCTCTGTATACTCATATTGAGGCTTCAATTCGTTGAGTGTACTCCGTTATGGCAATCACACTTCGTCGGCCTATATGGTGTTCACACTATAAGGTATAGCTGTCCTCATCCTGACGGATGATGTCAGCATCACACTATTTTACTCGGAATGGCGCTTTTGCGAATGGTACGCCGTTGCCTTCATCCGACTGATCCAGTCAGTTGTTGAGGGACCTTCAATTAACCGCCGGCCGGAGTGGCCGAGCGGTTCTAGGCGCTTCAGTTTCGAACCGCGTGACCGCTACGGTCGCTGGTTCGAATCCTGCCTCGGGCATGGATGTGTGTGATGTCCTTAGGTTAGTTAGGTTTAAGTAGTTCTAAGTTCTAGGGGACTGATGACCTCAGCAGTTAAGTCCCATAGTGCTCAGAGCCATTTGAACCATTTTTTTTTTCAATTAACATGTACTCCAAACAACCGTGCTGCTTAGCGTTTATGGGATATATAAGATTTAAGTAATTTTAAACGTGACAGAAAGAAATCTTACTACTATCTGTGAATTGTGCCCGCCCGGTTAGCCGAACTGTCTAACGCACGGCTTTCCGGATTAGGAAGGAGCGCCTGGTCCCCGGCAAGAATCCGCCAGCCGGACTTGTGTCGAGGTCCGGTGAGCCGGCCAGTCTGTGGATGGTTTTTAGGTGGTTTTCCATCTGCCTCGGCGAAAGCGGGCTGGTTCCCCTTATTCCGCCTCAGTTACACTATGTCGGAGATTTCTGCACAAACAAGTTCTCCACGTACGCGTACACCACCATTACTTTGCCCCGCAAACATAGGGGTTACACTCGGCTGGTGTGAGGCGTTCCCTGGAGGGGGGGGGGGGAGTCCACTGAGGGCCGAATCGCACAATAACCCTGGGTTCGGTGTGGGGCGGCGGAGGGGTGAAGTGGACTGCGCTAGTCGTCGTGTGGTTGTGGACCACTGCAGCTGCGGCGAGGACGGAGCCTCTCCGTCGTTTCTAGGTCCCCGGTTAACATACAACTGTGAATTGTACTGAGGACTTTCATAATTAACCAGAAAGCTGCTAAGTCAAAAGCAGTGTCATTTTGAATCACATTAGTGTCGTCATCAAGAAAAATTCTCAGGAAAATATTCAGGCCAGTTTTTCGCGAAGGAATTTGCGTAAAGCGGCCATCGAGAGAGATCTAGAAACTGACAGAAACAATGGTGGACATGTCTAGAAAAGAAAATGTGAAATTTAATGGTTATATCTACAGGACGAACAATGGAAGACTCGCAAGGCACATCTTCGATGTACCGGTCCGCCCGGGAACTCAGGTTCAATTCCTGGTCAGTCTGAGATTATCTTCGCGCGAAGACTGGGTATTTGTGTAGTCCTCACCGTGTCGTCTCATTTTTATCGATGCACAAATCGCCAAAGTAGAGTCAAACAGAAGGACATGCACCAAGCGGCCGAAAGACCTAAAATGCCATACGATCGTTTTATTTCATTTCGAGATAGCAAATAATAGCATAAATAAAACAAATTGGATCACTGAAACAGAAGAAAAATACACTAAAAAAGGAAACCAGACAAGATAACGTAAGCAATAAAGAACAGTTCAGAACCGTCATAAAAAAACATATACTTAAAAACACACAGTTCAGAACCGTCATAAAAAAACATATACTTAAAAACAGACAGGAAATAAATGGAAGGAAGAACGCAAGAGATAACACAGCGAGCGTATGAACAGAATTTGGGAAGAACGAAAGAACAAGAAAAAATCATGACTACTTCAAACGCTCTCTTAGAAGGGAATATCCGAAAATTATATACACCGAAGCGCCAAGGAAACTGGTAAAGGCACGCGTATTCAAATGCAGAGATACGTAAAGTGGCAGAATACGGCGCTGCGGTTGGAAACGCCTATATAAGATAAGTGTCTGGCGCAGTTGTTAGATCGGTTACTGCTGCTACAATGACAGGTTATCAAGATTTAAGTAATTTTAAACGTGATCTTATAGTCGGCGAACGAGCAATGGGACACAACATCTCCGGGGTAGCGATGAATTGGGGATTTTCCCGTACGACCATTTCACAAGTGTACCATTAATAACAGGAATCCGGTAAAACATCAAATCTCCGACATCGCTGCGGCCGCAAAAAGCTTCTGCAAGAACAACGACGACTGAAGAGAACCGTTCAACATGACAGAAGAGCAGCCCATCCGCAAATTGCTGCAGATTTCAATGCTGGGCCATCAACAAGCTCAGCGGGCGAAACATTCAACGGAACATCATCGACACAGTCTTTCGGAGCCGAAGGTTCACTCGTGTACCCTTGATAACTGCACGACATAAAGCTTTACGCCTCGCCTGAGCCCGACAACACCGACTTTGGACTGTTGATGACTGGAAACATGTTGCCTGGACGGACGAGTGTCGTTTCAAACTGCATCGAGCGGATGGACGTGTACGGGTATGAAGACAACCTCATGAATCCAAAGACCCTGCATGTCAGCAGGGGACTGTTCAAGATAGTGGAGGCTCTGTAATGGTGTGGGGCGCGTGCAGTTGGAGTGATATGGGACCCCTGATACGTCTAGATACGATTCTGACAGGTGAAACGTACGTAAGCATCCTGTCTGATCACCTGCATCCATTCATGTACATTGTGCATTCCGACGGACTTGGGCAATTCCAGCAGGACAATGCGACACCCCACACGTACAGAATTGCTACAGAGTGGCTCCAGGGACACTCTTCTGAGTTTTAACACTTCCGCTGGTCACCAAACCCCCCAGACGTGAACATTATTGTGGATTTCTGGGATGCCTTGCAATGCGCTGTTCAGAAGAGACCTCCAGCCGCTCGTACTCTCACGGATTTATGGACAGCCCTGCAGGATTCATGGTGTCAATTCCCTCCAGCACTACTTCAGACATTAGTCAAGTCCATGTCACGTTGTTGTGCAGCACTTTTGCTCGCTCGCGGGGACCCAACACGATATTAGGCACGTGTAACAGTTTCTTTGGCTCTACAGACAAACTTTCACAGGTTATTCAGGGATACCTTGAGTATTTTGGTATAAGGTATGATTTATACGGTTTGTTACCGTAATCACCGTTGTTTCTGTGAAAATACATTGACAAAAGTCAAGAGGTCTGAAACACACAGTAACCAAAACGTACACCACACCACACGGAATGATGCAACAACCCTCAGACGAAACACTGTACTGTAGCGCGGTTGCCGTCGGTGCAGAAACAGCTTCGAATAGCGTCGTTGTGCCACCGATTCATTGCATTCAATGAATCCATACACGACGTGCATATCGGCCAACTTATCATCAGTAAACCTGTCTATACAGCTGTGTATCGTTATTGACGTACCGGGTGGTTATAATGAAAATGCATCTACCCACGGAAGTCCAGTGTGGACTGTAATTGTCCTACGGCAGCGAAACTTGGTGCATGTGCTAAGGCGTTAGGGCGGAACAGTTTTACGATGGAAAAAAGTTGTTCCAGTTTTGGCCACCACGTGCGAATCTGGCGCTGTATAATGTTTGTATGACGGTATGACATCCACGCTGTTATTTGACAAGTCGTAAGAGGGGCGGGGGTGAGTGAACAGAACAGAGATTGTGCACTGTTGGTGAAACTGTTTTATATGAACTGCAGCAATTACAGTGCTGCATTGGGAGAGTTTCGCTGACCGAAAGGCCTGAGGAGAAGCCCGATGTCATTAAATGGTTTCAGGAAGATAATAATGAAATTCGAAAACACATGTGAACTTGGTGTGTTACCCGGTAAAGGAAGACGTCCTATCCCGGTGGAAGTTATTAAAGAGGTAACTGGTGCCGTAACTGACAACAGACCACGTCCTCGTGCAGTGTCACGAGGATTGTCCATCCCATGGTCAACAGTAAGGGAAGTTTTGAGGATTATTTTATACTGGTTCACGTCCCAGATCCAGACGGTGCAACAACGTGAACCTCACGATCCGCAGCAACGTTCCGAATTTGGTCTGCGGTTTCTGGCACGGATCGAAGTGGCCGGGCAACATACTATGGACTGTCGACACGCATTTTACACTGTAGAGTACAGTGAACACACAGAATTGCCGAATTTGCATTACTGTTAAATCACGTGTTGTGGTCAAAGAGCCATTAAACCCATTGTATGTGACTATGTGGTGTGGATTCAAAAGCAAATTTATTCTCTGTGCGTTCTTGTTTGAAGGGGATACACCCAGGGCGCCTGTCAGGTGTACTGTGACGCCTGCACGTTTGGAGAACTCGTACAGCACGTAACTCCGGCTATGGAAGAGCGCAGCTGCGTGGAAACCATTTATTTCATGCAAGATGGGGCAACGCATCATGTTGCTCGCCCAGTGAAAGATCTGCTAAATGCAACGTTCGACGAACGTATTATCTCAGAGGTTTTCCAGATGCTTGACCTTCAAGATCACCTGATCGGAATACATGTGACTTTGGATCTGCGGATATCTAAGAGAACGCGTTTACCATGGACACGTTCGGTCACTACCGCATCTGAAGGCCAGTATACTGGAACACGTTGCCCCGATTCCGCAGGAACTTTTCTGCCCACGTCCCGTTCCTAACCAATTACATAAGGAAATATTTGTATACTTCTTTCTTACATTCACAGTGCCAGATCTGCACCTGGTGGCAAAAATTGGAACTACTATTTTCGGCATATATCGGTTCCAACCTACGTATGAGAATATGTACCAAGTTTCATTTGTATACGGTAATTACAGCCCATACTGGACCTCTGTGAGTAGCTGTACGTTGATTATAACCATACGGTACAACCAACACTCCTGGAAAAACAAAACCTAGACAGTACTAAATGCAAGCTTGAAGATGAAGAGTAAAATGGATACTGCCGTTGTCAACAGTAGGTACCATGAGCGAATGGAAACAAAACACACAGCGCATACCGTCGACATTTAGACTGTTCTGCACAATTTTCAGGTTCAGAGCTAGCTGGGGCAAGAAACCAAACCAAATATATCTCTGTGATAAGCCGCCGGAGACTTGTGGCCCCTTATACCAAAATATTCAGAAGGTATGTCTTAACAACCTTTGAAAGTTTGTCGATGGCGTTCTGGTTCACTATAAATGTAATTTCAGAATATCCCCGTTTAACAGCGTGGTCATTATTTTTTCTTGTTCCTTCATTCTTCCCAAATTCTCTTCATACGTTCACTGTGTTCTCTCTTGCATTCTACCGACCATTTACTTCCTGTCCTCTTTTCCACGTGTTTCCGTTTCAGTGTACTTTTTTACGACGTTTTATCCTCCATCGCTTATCGTTTTCTTGTGTGATTCTCACTTCTTTAATATCCTTTTCTTCTGTTTCAGTGATTCGTTTTCTTTCATTTGCTAGAGTTTGACGTCTCGAAATGAAATGAAATAATATCGTATCGCCGGCCGCGGTGGTCTCGCGGTTCTAGGCGCGCAGTCCGGAACCGTGCGACTGCTACGGTCGCAGGTTCGAATCCTGCCTCGGGCATGGATGTTTGTGATGTCCTTAGGTTAGTTAGGTTTAAGTAGTTCTAAGTTCCAGGGGACTTATGACCACAGCAGTTGAGTCCCACAGTGGTTCAAAAAAATGGTTCAAATGGCTCTGAGCTCTATGGGACTCAACATCTTAGGTCATAAGTCCCCTAGAACTTAGAACTACTTAAACCTAACTAACCTAAGGACATCACACACACCCATGCCCGAGGCAGGATTCGAACCTGCGACCGTAGCAGTCCCATAGTGCTCAGAGCCATTTTTTTTTAATATCGTATCATATATTATTGGCCGGGAGATCGCCTCTGGGTTAATGAAATAAGACAATCTACAACCTGGTTAGGAATCGAACCCAGGTCCCCACGGATCTAGTGGCGGTGATGCTAAACACTAGACCACGAGCTAGAAGCGTCATACAGCATAATAGCAACTGGTTTCCATCATGTGACAAGATCAGACGCTGTGCCAGGATGTCTTAATGGTTAGCGCTTCTGCCTAGTGAGTAGAAGACCTGGGATGAATCGCGGTCTTGGTACAAATTTTCATTCGTCGCTACAGTCTGCATATATACGCCTTTACAAAATCCCATACATAGAAGTCTAGTGGTGTGGGGTCTGGTGATTGTGGCGACCACCAAATTCGAACCATCTCGTCGAATTCACCTAATCTGGAAACTTTTCATCCAAAATTTGATGAAGAATTAGGGACTACTGAGGTCGTGCCCTATGCTGTTGGAACGTAACGCCAAATGGCTCTGAGCACTATGGGACTTAACATCTGAGGTCATCAGTCCCCTAGAACCTAGAACTACATAAACCTTACTAACCTAAGGTTATCACACACATCCATGCCCCAGGCAGGATTCGAACCTGCGACCGTAGCGGTCACGCGGTTCCAGGCTGAAGCGCCTAGAGCCGCACGGCCACACCGTCCGGCACGTAACGCCAGCTTGCAGGTGTTTCAGCCTTGGCACAACAAGTTTTCTGTAATATGGCCAGATAAACATCATTGTTGACAGTAGGCTCATAGAAAAAAAGTGGACTACTGATGTACCTGTGCGTAAGTGTGCATCACAGATATATCTTGGAACTGACTCCATTTCACATATAAAATGAGAACACTCTAATCCCCGTATACGAACATTGCTGTGGTTCAGTTTGCCAAATACGTGACGATTTTACTCATAGGAGTAACAAATCTTTTCTAAAAGGTTATTGTTTCCATCATTCTTGGCTAGCATATCCAATGCAAAGTGTTCACGTTGAGATTTGTCCTCGGCTTTAGTGGCTGAAGCAGCTGAGCCTTATAGGCATAAAACATAACCTCCTATGTAAGATTTTGTACGCTGTTGGTAGTGGCATTTCCTACTCGCAGGCTGCTGCTCGCACCAATTTTGTCGGATTCGTTGCAAACGCTTGTCGTAAAGGGTCCGCTCTAGCGTCTGAAACACATGCGTGACTGGCTGTTTACGGGTAAATACTTTATGGGAAATACTGCCTGTTTCCATAAATTACGCACGCCAGACCACAATACTTGGAATGTCTCCTTTCCATACTGTATTCGAAAATTTCTTTGCACTTGGGTATCGCATTTTATGATTTTTCGTCAAATCTGAGGCACCTGGAAAATAAGGCACTGTGAGTTATCGTGTCACATGTTGAAACCCAAATGCTTGTCTAATACACCGGCAGTTTTCAAGTTATTAAAGCCCAAGTCCTTCCGACCACAGATGATGCGGTTATGGTAACGAATACTTTATTCAGGAGAACCACTTTACATACGCCTGCATCGAACAATAACTCAGAACACACTGTCTCTCCTTTCTCACAGTCCAAACACTGTCCACTTCGTGTCGGTCAGAGACATTCAAGTCCCGCGTAGAGATCGATATCCGCACAGAGCCCTCCCACCGGTAGTACAAGGCGTGGGAAGCGTGGGTCAGCGGACACCGGCATGCTCAGGTGATCGTGACCGATCGTGCCGTGGCAGGCGCGTGGGCGAGACATACTGGAAGTTTCTTGTAGATATTCTGTACAAGTGGTACAGCACCAAACACTACGGAGGGGGGGGGGGGGTAGGGGGGCGTCGGATACGGCCATATGGTTGCGGTAGAAGGTGGGGGTGGCAACGGAACTTTATCGATGTCCTGTCCATCTCCGGCCAAATTCCAGAGTGGAGGTGGCATGGGCGACGAGTGTTGATCGTCGTTATCTTACGTTCTCATCCAAGGCATAAGTGCTGAAGCGAAAAAGGAACGCTGTCACTTCATTTGCACCCTTTTTCGCAGTGCATTCATGATAAACATAAAAAATAGCCTGTTGCAAGAACATGAATACTGAAATAATACATCGAAAGTCACCACTTAATTTCAATGTCATTGGTTGCCAAATTTGGCAAGGTTACACCTTTTTGCAAAGTCTGTGCAAATAGCCACTTCGTTTTGTGCTTTTCCTCGCCTCCAGTTTATTGGAAGAGATTGCATCAGAATTATGGGCGGATGAGTCTCATTGACTTGCTGCTTCTTTCCCCTGAAAAACTGATCTACCTGGTTCCTTCCCCTTACAGCAAAATTTTGAATGCAAAAATCTCGCATTTTTAACAGTCTAAGCCTCTTAACATATTCGTACGATCAGTCTGAATCCAGCTGTAGCAGTAACTCAATTTCTAGAAAAAAGTGACTTATCTGTTTTTTCTTTCCCTGATTCTTCAAATGGTGTATCTGGTTTGTTTTTGCAGTATTTGCCTCATATCCAGGAGCAACAATCTGCTTAACATCCTGGGCAGTTGTTGGTATGAGCTATGGCGCATTGTCGTTGATCGTCACGACTGACCGCATAGAGCTATGGGCTTCTCCGACAAGTCAATCGAGGATCGAAAAAGATTACTTTGACACTCATTTCGGGCCCTTCTACAGAACTGAACAAGTGTTCATCAAGGCTCACGGTCTGGACAATGTATGTAAACCAACAACACTTTTTTTTCTTCTACATAGTTTTTATTTCTGACATTCATCTGTAGAAGAGTAAATGAACTTTTTTCCAGATTATGTACGAAAGCGGTATGCAACCTGTGGAATTCGGGTCAGTTTTCAATAAAACTTTTCTGTTAACTGTCCTCGATTTGCAACAACAGATAATTCAGGTACGGTACTGGATGCGGTTAATACAAACAATTGTTATTCGTCAGTGTGACAAATCAAAGCATCTCAAAGTCTGAAAGAAGTCTACTTTGACTACTATCTTATGATCGCGAACCGTCTTCTCACTTTAATTTAATTACAGATCGGAGCTGGTGAAAGCTACGAGCTGAAGAATATCTGTAATGCACCACTGGCGACGGGTGAAGTGAAAACAGAAGACTGCCTTGTGCAAAGTATTTGGGGCTATCTGAAAAACAATGCAAGTTTGTTAGAAGATGATTCCTACTTGAGCATATTGTTAACGTGCATGCAGTAAGTATCTTTTCCACAAGTAGGTTCTGCTTGTGAATATTATCAGTTTCTTTGAGTAATTAACGCAAATTTGTGTACTTCTGCAGGAACAACGTTGATTTTAGCTGTTTGGGCCCTTACGGCGGGCCCATTTTCGCTGGTTTGGCACTTGGCGGTTTTCCGGAAGATGCAAACGTTAATTACTCAAAGTATGCGTTGTCAACAGGTCTCTCACTGACATTTTTGGTCAACAATCACTTGGATAAGACAGATCTACAACCGGCTCTTGAATGGGAATCTAGGTAAGTTTAGGCCTGCCGATGTGTATAGACTTAATTAGTCGTCATGTCAGTTGTTGATAAGTTCATAGAGAAGAACTGTATGTAGTGTAATTACAACTTTAGCGAAGTCAATTATTTCTGCTTGCGCTTAAGGATAGTCAGTAAGCGATCGCAACAGAATCTAGACGACTTTGTAAGCATCACGAACTCAAGAGAAGAAAGTATATTAAATCGGAGAAACGAGGATGCAGTAGGTTAAATCGGAGAAACGAGGATGCAGTAGATTCCTGTTTCGGCTAACAGGATGTACAACTGCGTAAAGCTGTGTTCACACACGCAACTGATGTGACGCCACAATATGTGGCTGTAGCTACGCCTTGAGCTCCCTTTCACATGCCCCGTCCGAGCAGGTCTCGGAATGCCCAACTGTACCGACCGACCGCCGAGTCATCCTCATCCGATAGGCGTCACTGGATGCGGATATGGAGGGGCATATGGTCAGTCCACCGTTCTCCCGACAGTTGTCGGTTTTCGTGACCGGAGCCGCTGTCTCACTAAAGAGCCTCTCAACTGGTCTCACAAAGGCTGAGTGCACATTTCTTGCCGACTGCGCTCGACAGAGCCGGCCGATCACCCATCCAAGTTCTAACCAATCACCACAGCCCTTTACTTCAGTGATTTGACGGCAACCGGTGTTACCACTGCAGCAAGCTCGTTGACACAATTCTCATAGAGTGGTACAAATCTAAGAAGTTGCACATCTCTCAGCAGGGTAACTGCAATCAGGTTTTAATGTTATGGTAGAGGTTATGGCATTAGAGCTGTGACAGGAGTTAAACACAAGGAAGAAGGAACCCAGATGTTAGATCCGAAACAAATTACACACGAGGATAAATCAGGGGCCAAAAACATATTAAGAATTGCACTCGAAGACAGAAATGCTGTTTTAATCTGGCGAATTAACCAACAGCTGGCATGTATAAATATCATCTGCAGCCTGTCACTCTTCCAGGACTTTTGAATCGTATAGATCCTTGTATTACGAATAACCGATTTATAGTTTAAGACTATCACATCACGCTCGGGGGTTATTTTCCACGTATAATCCACAATTTATACAGCACTTGTTGCGCTCTCCCCCGCCCCCCCCCCCTCCCCCTCCACGCAACACACACACACTGCTACAGAAGGTTAAACATAAATTGCTTGTAGTTACAGAAGCTGCGAAAGTGTACCTGGCGACCACTGTTTTGACTTTTTCAGTAATACAATGAAAACTCACTGAACTCGAGTGCATTGCAGCAGCAATTACTCCACTATAACAGCGACAGAATGTTCCTGTTTCGAAATAGAAATCAGCTTTTTAGAGCTGACTTTGGCTTCTTTTTGATACCATTTAGCTGGCAAATGAGTGATATGGCTGAGACCTGGAAGTATGGCTTTTTTCACAATCATTTGGCTTATTTCCTTGCTTTTTTTCCTTGACCATGGGAAAGCATTAAAATCCATGTTGATTAAAGGCAAATTATTTGTACTGAACTAAGATTTCAAAACACCTGTCAGTATTCCATGGAAATGATATAGGAAGTCATCCGCTTAGCAGTTGTAACAAACTATGTGTCATTAACTGATGAGGAGAGGGAACAGAGAACTTCTATTCATTGTATTGTTTTGTTGAAGTGCAAGAAATAATGTAACACTAAAGTACAGATATTGTGAAATTAGCCCTGTAATTCCTAGTAGAAACAGTATTTAGATTTTTATTATGAGAAAAAGAAAGTTGTGCGAAATAAATTGACATGAAGATGTTTATTTAAATAAATCTTTGCCTCAAAATTTCAAGGTTTTAAAAATGGGCCGATATTTTATATGCATATCATAGAAATAAAATCTCAAATTGTTGTATCTGCATTCGAAGTACAACTGAATCCAAAAATCATTTCTCTAATGAGATAAACAAGGCAAACCTGTAAATTTTTAATCTTTTGTGCTTCCCAGAAGCTACACATTTTTAATATCTATACATTTTCTCTCCGGCTATTGAAACCAATAAAATTAAATGTTGTACGTGAATTTAAGATATGATGCAAAAACCTGTGGAACATTTTTTTTCGCCGGCCGAAGTGGCCGTGCGGTTAAAGGCGCTGCAGTCTGGAACCGCAAGACCGCTACGGTCGCAGGTTCGAATCCTGCCTCGGGCATGGATGTTTGTGATGTCCTTAGGTTAGTTAGGTTTAACTAGTTCTAAGTTCTAGGGGACTAATGACCTCAGCAGTTGAGTCCCATAGTACTCAGAGCCATTTGAACCATTTTTGAACATTTTTTCCCTGACGTAAATATGAGTAAATTATTTTTCAAGAACCTGATTCCAATGTTTTAACGTTAAGTGTTGCTTACATTTTGACTTGTCTGTATATAAAATTTGATCAAACTGTTCTTCATACAGTTGAAGTTATCTAACAACATCTACCTTACCGCATTTCCGTATACTCCCCTCCACCCCCCCCCCTTCCCCGTAAAAATTTTAAACAGTATGATTATTGCAAAAATAAAACTGCGCAGTAATACACCCTGTTTTATTTCCGCTTTTTTCTGACTTTTCTGTAGAAACATTTAGCTTTTTTTCGCAACTTCAGTGCAACTGTGCACCGTAGGAAATGCATAAGCTTGTAATTATTAGCATATTTTCTTCCTATACACATATTACAATTGGTATCTATTAGCATCTGCAAGTATTATTCTCATATATGACTCGTTCCATATGCATTCAGTTCTCTCAACGGAACACGAATTAATAACTAAATAAATACACCACTAACTGTGGCGATACCAATGTTTACGTGTGTGAACCCGTCTTAGCACTCTTTGTTGCAACTCACTTGCGAAACCTTATGCAGAAATGACTTCAGAACACGAAATTTTCGTTTCTACATGTCACGGATATAAATGACCCACAGTGAACCGGAGAAAATCAAGTAACTTGGGATGTTCTCAACAAAGCAGATGAAATTATATCTTATATGAAATGCACTGCTCAAAGTGCTAAAATAATCTACAGAAAATGAAGAAAGAAAAATTATTTCACAACAAAATTCAGTCGGCAATTCCAAATATATTTTAGTTTCGCTATAACGGATTCAACAAATGAATTTGTAATATTCAGAACCCAAACAAAATTATTCTGCTGATTAGCTCATTAAATATTCAGGTAGAAGATATTAGACACAATGCTTACAACTTGTGCAAACATAGATTTTTGTGGTTAATTTCTAGTATAGACCTATATATAAATGAAAAATTTCAGCCCAAAATTGATCAACCTTGATCAATCGTGACATTTTGACAACTATTCATCAGCTTTCTGTTCGAAAATCAGATCAATATACATATCACTGACTTCCTTTAAAATATTTCGGGGAGAACTGACAGCTTCATCAGGCAACTGGAGAAATAACTAATCAGGCATGCAGTTTTAATTGGTTATTCAATGTTTGTGGACACTGATTCTTTGATATGCTGAGCACTCGTAGAACTGTATAGTTTTAGATAAATAGAACAGGTAGAGATTCCCTAATGCGCCGCGCATTTCATCACGGGATCCACTAGTCGGTACGAGAGCATTACGGAAATGCTTTACAAACTCAGGTGGCAGACGCTGCAGGAGAGGCTTTTTGCATTACTGAGAGGTTTACTATTGAAATTCTGAGATAAGAACTTTCCGTCCAGAGTCAGGAAATATATTACGTTCTCCTACATCTGAAATGACCACAATAAGAAAATCCGAGAAATCAGAGCTAATACAGAGACTACCGACGGTCATTCTTTCCACGCGCCATTCGCAAAATGAGCGGAACAGACAGTGGTACCGAAGCAGAGCCGATTTAAGGCAAAAGCGGTACAAGTGGCCGCTAAGGGCGCCATGCTGAATGGAACGTCCAAAGTGCAAAACATACACTCCTGGAAATTGAAATAAGAACACCGTGAATTCATTGTCCCAGGAAGGGGAAACTTTATTGACACATTCCTGGGGTCAGATACATCACATGATCACACTGACAGAACCACAGGCACATAGGCACAGGCAACAGAGCATGCACAATGTCGGCACTAGTACACTGTATATCCACCTTTCGCAGCAATGCAGGCTGCTATTCTCCCATGGAGACGATCGTAGAGATGCTGGATGTAGTCCTGTGGAAAAGCTTGCCATGCCATTTCCACCTGGCGCCTCAGTTGGACCAGCGTTCGTGCTGGACGTGCAGACCGCGTGAGACGACGCTTCATCCAGTCCCAAACATGCTCAATGGGGGACAGATCCGGAGATCTTGCTGGCCAGGGTAGTTGACTTACACCTTCTAGAGCACGTTGGGTGGCACGGGATACATGCGGACGTGCATTGTCCTGTTGGAACAGCAGGTTCCCTTGCCGGTCGAGGAATGGTAGAACGATGGGTTCGATGACGGTTTGGATGTACCGTGCACTATTCAGCGTCCCCTCGACGATCACCAGTGGTGTACGGCCAGTGTAGGAGATCGCTCCCCACACCATGATGCCGGGTGTTGGCCCTGTGTGCCTCGGTCGTATGCAGTCCTGATTGTGGCGCTCACCTGCACGGCGCCAAACACGCATACGGCCATCATTGGCACCAAGGCAGAAGCGACTCTCATCGCTGAAGACGACACGTCTCCATTCGTCCCTCCATTCATGCCTGTCGCGACACCACTGGAGGCGGGCTGCACGATGTTGGGGCGTGAGCGGAAGACGGCCTAACGGTGTGCGGGACCGTAGCCCAGCTTCATGGAGACGGTTGCGAATGGTCCTCGCCGATACCCCAGGAGCAACAGTGTCCCTAATTTGCTGGGAAGTGGCGGTGCGGTCCCCTACGGCACTGCGTAGGATCCTACGGTCTTGGCGTGCATCCGTGCGTCGCTGCGGTCCGGTCCCAGGTCGACGGGCACGTGCACCTTCCGCCGACCACTGGCGACAACATCGATGTACTGTGGAGACCTCACGCCCCACGTGTTGAGCAATTCGGCGGTACGTCCACCCGGCCTCCCGCATGCCCACTATACGCCCTCGCTCAAAGTCCGTCAACTGCACATACGGTTCACGTCCACGCTGTCGCGGCATGCTACCAGTGTTAAAGACTGCGATGGAGCTCCGTATGCCACGGCAAACTGGCTGACACTGACGGCGGCGGTGCACAAATGCTGCGCAGCTAGCGCCATTCGACGGCCAACACCGCGGTTCCCGGTGTGTCCGCTGTGCCGTGCGTGTGATCATTGCTTGTACAGCCCTCTCGCAGTGTCCGGAGCAAGTATGGTGGGTCTGACACACCGGTGTCAATGTGCTCTTTTTTCCATTTCCAGGAGTGTATATATGCAGGTTGCGAAAACTGACGCGGGTGAAAGCATATGATAATAGAAGCGCAAACGTTCTATTAAACAGAAGTACGCAAACGAGCCATTTGAGAGATAACTACGAATATGTGGTTATGAGCAGTCGCTGACTTCCCTTATCAAATATTGCCCTGATTGGTATAAGTGTATTTAAAACGTAAATTTTTCTTTTAAGTCCTCGTCTAATACGGCTCTAATTTCACCCACCGCCTACCACTAACGATAAATAGCCTCCTGCTTCAGTATATTACATGCTACAATTCGTGTTCCACGTGTCGCCCTCACGTGGCCTTATTAGACCTACTTTCATGGCAAATTTTCTAAAATCTAACAATTTAAACTCTTTCCCACACGAGTAAGATTTTCTGTAAGCTTACTTGTTGGCTTGCGCGATGGCCCCGTCGATCACTAGGTTGCTCCCCTGCAGGGAGCGTGACATATTTTCTGTGATGGTTCTGGTGCTTTCCCTTGTAGGAGTCTCTGAATGCTACCTGTGCTCGCTAATGAAGAGTCCTGTTGCTGCCTGATGTCACTGCCTGGAAGGTGGGATCTCGAAGAGATGAGCACAACAGAATATCTGCTATCTTTCTCAGTGATTTTAAAGAAACTATTGCGTAAAAAAATCAGCTTCATGATGAGGTGTCCATCATTTCATTAACTGTCATAGTTATTATGATATTTAGAAATTAAGTAAGTCACTACACAAAATTCGAATAGTTTATAATGAAAGTCTTACACTGTTGCATATGAACCGCAACTAATGTATCAAATTACTCTTCACACTTGGAAGGAGATCTATATCTGTCTCAAATCTCAAGAAAATAGTTGGTACATAGTCCACTCAGTTCCATCCACACACACCAATAATAAAATTAGAAGAAAATATTCATAACATCCTTTGTATCCCACAAACTGTTTGGACATTAAAACAAGATTTTGGAAAACAGCAGCACACAAAACTTGCTTACCTACCATGACATAAAGTAACAGATGTTTTCCACTGGAATAATTTAATTTTTGAGGGTCATCAATAGCTGGTGAAATGAGAATTGCTATGGGCTTTTTAACTACGTAAGTGAAGGAACTACACATTTGTTTTTGTTCTGTGAATGGGTTTTCACATAAACTATTTACCTGTCGTGCTCTCAGTTATTAGTTTAATAACAGACTACACTGTTTCAGGATACTTTGTAAATAAGTATTGTAGTAGTTCTATTACATGTTTATTACCTCATAAATAAATAAAACTTTTTTTTATTTTAAATTCAGTTTATTAGTGTTTGTAAAATAATTCTTTCATATAGTGTTCATTGAAAAAAATGATGATCATTCCACTTAGGACCTGTGGAAGGTACATTAACTTATTTGTTTCAGTTGTATATATTTGTTATGTATTATTGTTTTTCTGACATATTTCACATTCCGGAGGACCTCCTCAATATGGATTAATTTGAATGAAAGTAATTCTAATCTAATCACAATGTCAACTGCACTAGAATAACAGTGAGGTGAATCTTGGTAAACTCTGCTGTGTTTTGGCAAAGAAGTATAGTTTAATATGATAGCAAGAGAAGCATAGGTGTTATTCAAAACACATCACTGATGACACTTCTCTGAAGATAAAGAAGCAGCAGATAATGGAGCAAGAAATCTGGGAAAATGTCATTTCTGTTGCAATTTTGGTGGAATACTATATCCAATCATGTTTGTAATGATGAATGGTTGGATGGAAACTTGCCAAGGGATTTTATTTCTATATCTCAATAACGTGAGCTATAGGGAAACAATTCACACCACATAGGGTACCATCTTTTCCTGTCTACTCCCATTCAGAGTGATTGTGTGAACTTTTTTCATCTCATATCTCTTTGAATGTGTTAAAGATATAGCTTGTTTCATGCTGAAGAACAGATTCAATGAGGTGATAAATGGAATCATCATATTTTTAATAAAACTGTGCTCATCTACATCTATATTCTGCAGCCCACTGAGAAAATTATGGCACATTGTACCAGTTACTACAGTTTTTCCTATTCCATTCCCATAAAGAGTGCAAAAAGAAGATTGCTTAAATGCCTTCGTGGATGCTGTAATTAATCTAATTTTTTCCTCGCAACTCCTATGGGAGCAATACATATGAGGTTATAGCATATTCCTAGAGACATCATTTAAGCTGGTTCTTGATACTTTGCAAGTAGGCTTTCTCAGGGTAGTTTATGTCTGTCTTCAAGAGTCTGCCTATTCAGTTTCTTCAGCATCTCTCTGACACTCGTCCACAGGTCAGACAAACCTAAGACCATTTGTGCTGCCATTATCTGCACATGTTCAGTACCTCCTGTTAGTGCTTTCTCGTATGGGTTCCACACACTTCGGCAATATTCTTGGATGAATCACACAAGTGATTGGCAAACAAATTTCTTTGTAGACTGATTGCATTTGCCTAATATTCTGTCAGTAAATGGAAGCATTACTCAGGGCTGAGCCTATGTCATTGTTCCATTACACATTATACTCAAGTATTTGTATGTGCTGACTAAATCAAATTCTGATTCATTAATATTATAGCCACAGGATACTATATTTTTTCATTTTGCGAAGTACACAATTTTAAATTTCTGAATATTTAAAACAAGTTGCCAGTCTTTGCACCACTTTGAATTCTTATCAAGGTATGACAGAATATTTATGCAGTCTGTCTTTCAGACAGTACTTCTTTATAGATAACTGCATCATCTGTAAAAGTCTGAGATTACTACTAATATCATCCACAAGGTCATTAATATACAATATGAACACTAGGGTCTCAATACACTTCCCTGAGGCAAACCCCAAGTTACATCTACATCTCTCGATAACTCTCCATACGAGATAACTTGCTGCATCCTCCCTGACATAAAATTCTCAATCCAGTCACAAATTCCAGTTGATACCCCATATGACTGTACTTCCAATAATAAGCACAGATGTGAACGGAGTCAAATGCTGTTCAGAGGTCGAGAAATACTGCATCTACAGGACTACCTTGATCCAAAGCTTTCCATACCTCATGTGAGAAAAGTGCGAGCTGGGATTCGCATGATACTTACTTACTTACTCCTTAGCTCTACAGCCCTTGAAGGACCTTAGCCTGCATCACAATATCCTGCCACTCTGTCCAATCCATGGCTTTCCATCTCCATCCTCTGACACCCAGCTTTTTCATGTCTTCTTCAACTCCATCCACCCATCTCTTTCTGGGGCATCCCCTCCGCCATCTGCCTCCAGCCTTGCCATCAAAAATCCTCTTACAAGCTCTGTATTCTTCCATGCTAACCATGTGCCCTGCCCACCGCAGTCTTCTTATTTTAATGGTAGTGACAATGTCAGGTTCTTCTAAAAGGTGTGGTAGTTCTGCATTCTTATGAATGCACCAACCCTCTTGATCGTATATTGGGCCGTATATTTTATGTAGCACCTTTCTCTCCCAAATGCTAAGGATCCTTTCCTCATTTACAGTCATGGTCCACATTTCGGCACCATACATAACAACCGGTCTTATAATGGTTTTGTAAATGAGGATTTTGGATTTTTGTGATAGAAGCAAACTCCTAAGCATGGCTAATGCGGCAAAGTAGCATCTGTTACCTGCTGCTATTATGGCTTTCACCTCACTGCCATTGTCAATTTGTCTCGGTGATAGTCGACCCAAGGTACTTGAAGTCTCCCACCCTTTCAAACTCCCTGTCAGCTATCCTGAGACTTGGTAGGTTTTGTTGGTTGGTCATTGCCATATACTTGGTCTTTTCGACATTGACTGTCAGGCCAAGTTCTCTTGCACCTTTCTCCAGTTCATAAGCTTTGTCTCGCACAGCAGTGTTTCATGCAAGTGATGCCACATTGTCAGCATTGGCTAGGTACTGTAGTGAACGATTTAATAAGGTTTCTCCATTATTTAACTGTATCTGACTTATAACTTTTTCTACACAAAGTTTGTACAACAATGAGGAGATATTGTCACCCTCTCTAAGTCCCTTCTTCACTTCCACTTCTCTGGAGATTTCGCCCTGTATTTTTACTTTACAGTTGGTTTCGCTGAGGGTCATCATAGAAAGTTTAATGAGCTTCTTGGGTATTCCAGCCTCTTCCATTACATTCCATAACACCACTCTTGAGATGCTATCATAGGCTTGTTTAAAGTCGATATAAAGCTGGTGTATGTTAATTTGATGTTCGTGACATTTTTCAAGTAGTATGCGCAATGTGAATATCTGGTCAGTTGTTGACCTATTTCGTCTAAAACCACTCTGATAGCCTCCAATTCTCTCTTACACATATGGAGTAATCCTGTTGGTTATAATCTTGGAGAAAACTTTATATGTGGTTTTTAGTAGGGAGATTCCTCGATAGTTCTGGCAGTTTAATTTATCTCCTTTTTTATGTATGTGGCACATTATAGCTGTTTTCCACTCCTTTGGCGTGCTCTCTTCTTGCCAAATATTCAATATTATTTTAGGAATTGTTTTCCACAGCATTTCCCCACAATATTTGAGAAGTACGGCCTGGTGACTTATTGTTTTTTAAGGTCTTAATGGCTTGCATCACTTCCCCCAATGTAGGTTCTGGTGTTAAAACCTCTGGTCCATAGTAAGTTAGTTCCACCAGTTCCTCTCGCTCTAACTCTTCTACTTCTGGATTCAGTAACTCTTGGAAGTATTCTGCCCACCTGTCAAGTATTTTATTACTCTCCCCTATCAAATACCCTTCTTTGTTCCTACACATATTTGTTCTGGCTTGGAACCTGGTCTTTCCTTCTTTAATCTTTTGGTACATTTCACAACTTTGCTTCTCTTCTCCTAGCTGTTCAATTTCTTCCAATTTTTTCTTTTCTAGTGCTCTTTTCTTCTGTCTGCAGACCCTCTTCGCTATATGGCGCTTTTTATTATATTCATACAGATTTGCTCGAGTTCTTCTCTGTAATAATTTCATTTGTGCTGTATTACATTCCTCAATTCTTCTCATACATTCTTCATCAAACCAATCTTCCTTCCTTTGAGCCCGTTCATGTTCTAAAACCTCTCCAGGTGCCTTCGAGAATTGCAGTCTTACATCGTTTTCACATTACTTCTATATGTTCATTTGATGTGTCGATATCATTCTTAATCCTCTCTTCTATTTTCATCTGACATGCTTTCCATATTTCTTCTAATTTCAGTTTCTTAATGTCAAACCTCTTTTGTTTGTGGCCTTTTTGACTACTCAATAGTGAGATCCTTTGTCTGTATTTAGTTCTCACTAGACGGTGGTCTGAATTGCAGTCATCTCCACGCTGGCTCCTAACATCCATTATATCCAGTCCATGTCTCCGATCAATCAATATATGGTCTATCTTATTTCTGGTTTGTCCATCTCGTGAAATCCATGTTTCTTTGTGTATTTTTCTGTGTGGGAAACATGTACTGTCAACAGTCATGTTTTTGCTTACAGCAAAATCTACAGCCCTAAGTCCACTGTCATTTGATATTTCATGGAGGCTATGTCTTCCTATGGTTCGCTGAAAGGGCTCTTCTTTTCCTATTTTTGCATTCAGGTCTCCAATTCATATCTTGACATCATGTTTGGGAGCCTGATGATACAGTTGTTCTATCTTGCTATAAAACTCATCCTTTTGTTGTTCATCTGCCTCCTCTGTGGGTGCATAGACATTTATCACTGTAATGTTGAAAAAATTTCCCCTTAATCTTAATATATGGACATCCGTTCATTGATTGGTTGGAAGCACATTGCCGCATGTTTCAGTTCTTTAGGGACCACAAAACCTGTTCCAAAGGTATTCATCCTCCTGCCACTATAAGAAGATAGTGAAATTTCCTGCACCCATTATGTCACTCCACTTCCACCTTATTTCCTGGAGAGCCAATATTTTTATACTGGAGTTGTTTACTTGCATTAGCAGCTGATGTAGGACTCCAGCTTGGTATAGGCTCCGCACATTCCATGTTCCTATGTACATATCTCTTATCCTTTTTTTGTTTGCTAGGGTCATCATCGAAATATCTGTCCAGCTTATTCCTTTGCTAGCATTTGCAACAATTGATGTTTTACAGGGGCAGACTGTTAATCTTCTGCCCAACCATTTGGGGGGTTGCTCCTTACAGCTCGCAGGCTAGTTGGCTCCATGTTAGCCTCTGTAGATCCCTCTACTAACTGCAAGGCAGCAGGTGATTTGTATTTGGTTTACTCCCTTAAGGAGACTGGCTTCACCACGCCTCTAGAGTCCTCCCTGCCCTGTGTTGTAGGATGTTAAGAATGATAAAGGAAAGGGTGGGCTTAATATAGGATCAGATAGGAGACAGGAGATAAGTCGTCGTGGGACACACTTTGTTTGGCTCCTCCCCATTGGCCTGTCCAGCGTGGGTGGCCCTGATGGTAGCTACGCTACCGCCGGCATAGCCCTCTGGAACCAGAGCACGCAAACCTCCTCGCACGCGGGGACAGTGCTACGCTAAGGCAATGTCCCCTGAGGAGATTCACATGATACAGTCTTCGAAATCCATGCTGGTTGCCATGAAGAAGGTCATTATGTTTGAGCTGAGAACATGTTCTAAAATTCTACAACAAGTCAATGTCAAGGATACTGGATGGTGGTTTTGTGATTCACTTCCACTACCCCTCCTGTAGACTGGTGTGACCTGTGCTTTCTTTAAACTAATGTGCATGGTTTTTTGTTTGAGAAATCTACAATAAGGAGGTCATTATGTTTGAGCTGAGAACATGTTCTAAAATTCTACAAGTCAATGTCAAGGATACTGGATGGTGATTTTGTGATTCACTTCCACTACCCCTCTTGTAGATTGGTGTGACCTGTGCTTTCTTTTAACTACTGTGCATGGTTTTTGTTTGAGAAATCTACTATATAGTATGTTAAAAGGCGGCCTAACTAAGCTGCAAATTCAATATAGAAACTGATAGGGTTTCCATCAGGCCCAGGAGATTTTTCCAGTTTTGACAATTTCAGCTGTTTCTCAAAGTCACGGAAACTAATACCTTATTCACTTGTCTTTTAAGTGTGTATGAGGATTAAATTGGGGCAATTCTCCTGGTTTTCCATTGTAAAGGAACATTTGAAAATGAAGTTAAATGTCAGAATGCATTTCTTTAACATACAACAACCTTCTCTCCCCCACCATCCTCCCCACCCACACCCCCCAAAATCCATAAAAATCACAAGTTTTGATTTTTGGAAGTTGGGCATCGATCTGTGTTCCAACAAGGGTGTGGGGCTGGCAAAGGGGAAAAGATCTCGATTTCCTTGGGCAAAGGGGCATGAGGGGTAGGATGTTTACATATTGGCGCAAAAGCCTGCCAACTTTTAGACATGCATGCGCTGTGTGTGCACAATTGATCAGCAGCTGTGGCATAAATTATGACAAAGAAACAAGATTTTGTGAAAGCACATTATACAAATGCTCATTTTCAAATGTTCAAACACTCTTTACCTTTTTTATTTCTCATTGAAACATGTATTGCCATGCTACTAAATTGTTGAGCATGCTGGCAGTTGTAAACAAAAGGGGATGTGTTCTAATCACAACCTCTAAACGAAGCTTAACTTATCTTGCATATACTACACACACGCACACACACACACACACACAAGGTCCCTCCCACCATGAACTGTTCTGCTGGGTACATATCTCTGCAGTGTGCTGTCAACTCGTCTTTTAAACTTGAGCCACAGGTCCTGTACATGCTCCTGTCCTGTGCTAGCAGTTTTCAGTACCTCACTGAAGTATGACACAACTGCTTTTTGATCTAGATAACTGAACACATAAACTTTCTACTTTTTTAGGTGCCCTTCGAATTTGGATAACCATTGTTGCCACAATTGCCTCAGAGTCACTGATACTTGTTTCAATGTGGACACCAATAAGAGGTCAGGTATATTTGTTGCCATTAGTTCTAATATATCATGAGTGGGGTTCCAAACTAGTTGTTGTAAGTAATTTTCAGAGAAGGCATGTAGTAATATTTCACAGGATGTCTTGTCACACCAACCACCAACAAAATTGTAATTTTCTCAATTCCTCCTTTTTGGAATGAGAGTAGCAGTTGCCCTTTGGACAATATGACTGTTTCATAGCTCTGAAGATTTGCAAAATCATGTCATATACCCATCAAGTTGAAGACAAACTACAAGATATTTGAAGTAAAACGTTACAGTCCTTCACTCTGTATAGGTATCACCTCAGCCACCTTTTACCCCAAGAAAGATCTCCAGTACTCATTTGACTGCAGACAGAGTGGACAAGAGGCCATCCTGGAGGGACTCGAATGAGGAAAGATCCCCATCCCCATCCAAAACTGAACCCAGGACTCCCAGAGCCAAAGTCTAGTGCTCAACCTACTAGATCACATGGGTCACTTCATTCTGTAAACCACAAAATGCTACTGGTGCATCTGTGGTGTTGTGTAATGGAATTAGTGACTTGCAAATGTCCCACATTTAATTCTACCTCAGTAACAGAAAATAAATCATAAGCTACGCTAATAAACAGTCACAGTCCATGAAGTAATATTCCATGTAAATATGTGTTTTACGCAGAAGTAGTCTGGAAAAGGTGTTATCAAACTGAAATTGCAAAATGAAGATTGTTGTTGTAGTGGTCTTCAGTTCAGAGACTGGTCTGATGCACCTCTACATGCTACTCTATCCTGTGCAAGCCTCTTCATCTCCCAGTACTTACTGCAACCTACATCCTTCTGAATCTGCTTAGTGTATTCATCTCTTGGTCTCCCTCTACAATTTTTACCCTCCACGCTGCCCTCCAATACTAAATTGGTGATCCTTTGATGCCTCAGAATATGCCCTACCAACCGATCCCTTCTTCTAGTCAAATTGTGCCACAAATTTCTCTTCTCTCCAACTCTATTCAATACCTCCTCGTTAGTTATGTGATCTACCCATCTAATCTTCAGCATTCTTCTGTAGCGCCACATTCCGAAAGCTTCTATTTTGGTCTGCAAAGCACACGTTGTCACACAAAAATGTATTGCGAAAGAACTAAGACAACTGAGGGAAGTTTACAAAAAGTATGGGTAGTCATAACAGTAGATCAAATGTGCACCACAATGCAAATCAACACCACCTGCAGAAGGAACTGATACCAATGAAGAAGGGTTCCAGTAAGCCTGGGGGGAATACTTCAGACATAAGGCTTATTATGTATGTAGGTCCCTCCAATGGAATTAAAAGGTCTGATACGTTAAGTGAAAGATAATGCAGTGATCCAAAAACTGGATGTAGACCTCACATTTTGCAATGTGGCATGTAATATGTAAGGCACACTAAAATAACTGATGAGTAAAGATGTGTAGAATACAAGTATACACCCAAATCAAGCAAGTACCCATATCACCTGCCGCAGAACATTTTCTTCCCCACGAGTGTGAAATAAAATACAAAGACTCTAGCATTATGGTGAAGGCAAAAAATTTAATAATAATAACAATAATAATAATAATAATAATAATAATAATAATATTTATTCAACATCGAATAATCAAATACAATCCCTAGAAATAATACAGTTTCAGGACATCATACAAATTATTCTTCTGAATACGTCAGTTTATAAATTACAAACTATTTCTTGGATAGTTAACATGTTTTTAGTACAGGATATTGTTTTACTGCATTCTTTACAACATTTGTATGTTTTTGTGATTCTTGAGTTTCTCCCGGTGTATTTGATAATCAAAATATCCACAGGTGTACTGCCGGTATACAATGTCAAACAGGCACAATATTTCAGCGATCATACATGTCGCCATCATCAGGTGAACTGAAGGACTGAGCTCAGTATTATTTGTATGTTTTTGTTTGTCACTTCTGTTGACCCAACAAAATCTGAGACAGTACCAGCCATGCTAGGGCTGCTGCCACTTGTCCTTATATACCTTTCAATAACTGAAATGTATATACATTCATTGTTTAAAACAGTATTTTTAAAATTTACGAATAAAGGTTGAATGGCTTTCCAAAATAAGTTACAGAGTTTGGATTTACAGTTTGTTGTGATCTTTTCAGAATAATAAACATGGTAAAATAATACAGTTATCATTGCCAAACTACGTGAAATACCTTTCCACAATAATGTTTGATTTAAAAATGTTTGTAACTTTTAAAATACAGATTTGATTTTGATACTAACATAAATTCTGGATCTTTACACATATATGAAACATAATTACAATCGGTTTTCTGTGTACAAATTTTGTAAATACAGGTTTTAACATTTTCTTACATTTCTTACACTTATTTTCAAATATAAACTATTTAGATTCTAATACCTAATTCAGTGATCTATTACTTTTACAATGTGCATTCATTAAGTTATGTAAATTCACATATACATTGGGAGTTAGTATCAGTTACTACAATGTTGTCTGTATCACATTCTTCGTTATCTGTTGTATTATTCTGTTACTTTACATGTTGGCTGTTTTATAAACAGAGTTGTAAAGTGTAACTGAAGAATCAGCTGATTTTATTTAAAGTGGCAGCCTTTTTTCTAATTTATTGGATTAAATTTAGCTAACATAATCATGAAATGCTTGAAACAACATGGTGATAGTTTAGTATTAATACAGTGCTACTGTACACAGTAGTTTCAATTATTAGCTTGTCTTTTTTTAATGTATATTTTTACTCATTCTAAAAACCTGAAGATTCTCTTTCTTTATGGAATCTACAGAACATGATGAATGAAAGAATGAAGTGTTTAATGGCACTCAGAAACAATCACTAGGGTTGCTTGCAGCCTGTACTATTCACAGTTTGATTGGAATCCAAACAGCAAGCAACAAAACCAGTGGTTGACACCTGGCACAGACAATTATGAATCACTGTTATCTATCAAATTAATAAATTATGTAGCAGACCAATGGTAGATAATCATTCACACAGTATGCAGAAATGACAGCGACTTCTCTTTACCAATGAATTTTTTGTCATGTTTCCATCCACAAAAATTCCCCTCAGAGACAGGGATTACCATCTATATATGAATAAATGACTGCACTGTTTTATGAATTCCCTCCACAGGTTCATCCAGTTTTTGAAAGAATGGTCGGAGACAAAGATGCCCTCCTTCATGTCAATTGCTTTTTCGGCTGAACGGTCAATAGAAGACGAGCTCGCGCGTGAATCTCAAGCAGAAATAGCAACTGTTGTTATCAGCTATGCTGTGATGTTTTTGTATATCACACTTGCCATTGGACGGTATAGATCTTTCAAAACAATACTGGTAAGATAATTATATGTAACTTAGTACTTTATAATTTTTCATAAAATGTGCTACTGTTCATGCAGTAACACGTCGAAGATGCAGCACAACAATATGAAGTTGACCATTACTTTGCTGCATCTGCCTTACTTTAATGTGATAGAGCAAAGCAATTTTGAACAAACATTTTTGATATTTTATGTTACAGTAAATTATGTAGTGTACACTTCTACAAAAAGATCACATTATGTATCAATTATTACATCTATTTCCTACTAAAGTACCTCCAGAAACAAAATAATCGTATTTTTGCTTCACAGATTGATGGAAAATTTACTCTGGGAGTAAGCGGAATAGTCGTAGTACTTATGTCAGTATTATCATCTCTTGGGATATTTGGATATGCCGGAGTTGCAACAACATTGTTAACAATTGAGGTATGATCTGTATCCACAAGCACAATTACTCTTTTTCCACTACAGCTAGCCATTACCACAACTTTAAGTTGCTGTTTAGTTCTTTAACAGCTTATAATCAATGCTTGAAAGCTTCAGTTTTGTAAGTACTATCTGATTTATTCCATGAAGATTTGTATTTGCTTGTTGTCAACAGTTTTTCCATTGATTTAATACTTAACATCCTATACAAGACTCTTCATCTCTGCGCACTTACTACACCTAAGATCATGCTTAAAGCAGTAATCTTGTGTTTGGAATACAATAGTTTTGCATCCATCCAGAGTCTGTTGTACTGTGGCTTTTATAAATCACTTATCAAATGCAGGAGTGGTTCCTTCAATGAGATGTAAATTACAGTAAATTACACATCTGTTCCTGCATTTTATCCCAGTTCTGTTCAGGAATTTTTTTTAAAAAATCCACAAAGGTAATTGCCATTAGCCTGTTTATGTGCCAGTGTATTATTTATCCATTCAATGCACTTCTTGAAGACTATTACTGAATAAATAAATATTGAAAATTAGGTACTTTATAGGGCTGAATTGAAACTCCAATGCTTGTGGAGTGGAAATCCAAACTTAAGAAGTGAAGAAGACAGTTCATGATAATGGTGTTCTTATATACATATTTCCCTCCTACACAGGGTATATATTGCCATTCAAGGCAGCACTTTGGGTTTTCATGTAATGTGCTTCTTGTGCTTTAGTGGGTAGGGAAACTAAAAAAAGTTCAGAACTGTAGTAAAGATTCATTATGATTGTATGCTAGTGAAAAAAATAAAGAAAGAAAAAGAAAGTGGTGGTGGTTGTAGGGGTGACGAAGAGTAACAGAAAACTAATTAAATATCTGTTAAAGAAATAATGATCATGGTAGTGGTAAAGAGTGACTAAGAACTGAATAAAGATGTGTTAAGCAGCAAAGCTGACAAACAGAACATGGCATGAAGAGGTATGTGTGAGAATAGATGTTAGGGGAACATAGTTCTAGGAATGCTTATCATAGAAATAAAAATGTTGGTGAAATATGTGCTGTGACATTGAAGACTAGTTCATTTGCCAATATTTGGTGTTCCAGGGGAGCTAAATTGTTGAGGAGACTGAAATATGTAACTGAGATTTTTGACAATGCTGCATAAAAAAATGGAAACAAAAATTATTAGACCAGCAGAGGACAATGAAGGATGGGGACGAGCATCAAAGGAGTTGAAAAAATTATGATTATGAAACAAATATTTTAACAAGTTACAAGAATAATATTAATTCTTTCTTCCATTATTTTACCATGTTTCTTCAGTGCTCTCTTTTTATTTCAGGTTATTCCTTTCCTTGTACTGGCCATTGGAGTTGACAACATATTTATCCTAGTACAGACACATCAGCGTAACCCGAGACAAAAAACTGAAAGCCATGAAGAACATGTTGCACGGACTCTGGGTACAGTTGGACCCAGTATGCTACTCACAAGTTTATCAGAGACATGCTGCTTTCTTATAGGTAAGACTTTATGTTCCTCAGTTTCTCTAAAGCTTTCCAGCTCATATTATATTTCAGTAATACATACCTCCATGGCAGTGTCTAATATTTTGATGTTTTTATACCCTCAGATATAAATTAGAATATGTGAGGACAAAACTTTAATATTCTACACGTTTATTAACATGCAGACACCTTATAAATGTTCAGAATGTAACCATGTGTAGAAATTAATTTGTGAGGTGAATGTAAAATGACTCATTCCACACCTCTCTAATCTGTTGTACAAAGTGATCTGTGGAACATGAAAGTAACAAACTAAATTGAGAAGAAAGCAAATAGAAAATGGACTTGTCAAGAACCAAATAGAACTAACAATACAGCTGACTGTATCTCATCAAAAATAAGGAAATATATTGGCTGTGATGGTCACAAACACTTTAGAATTTCAGATGATCATAGACTAGTGAGATAATAGGTAAAAAACAGACACAAACACTAAAGAAAATCCAACTGACGGGACAAAACCAGAAATGTAGATTAATAATTTATTTAAAAATTTGGTGGTGTATCATATCAAACTCAGCAATGTGTTGGGTATATTAAACACTTTGACTGACATAGAAGAAAGGGGTAATTATTTAAAAATGGTATTTAAGTAGGCAACCAAAGATATTATAGGTATGAAGAACACAAAATGAAAAAATTCTCAAATGGAACAAGGCACCTATTAAAGAGAGTTTTGAGTAAGTGATAACTGGAATATGATAGAATATGCTGAATTGTACAGAACTATTTATAAATGTCTTTGAGAGAATCTGAGAAGATATGATGGAAGTTTGATTAGAGAAACTACAGAAAACAATAAGAGTATGATGACATAAAATGAAATCTTATGTTGGGTAGACTTCAGATTTCATTACAATGCACAGTAACTAAATTGAACAAGAGTTCTTTAAATGTTTGTGAATTTCAAGAGATGAATCACAAACACCTATAGTTACTAACAAAAACAATTACATCCCGGAAGTAATCACAAATGAGATGTGCAGTGCCATTCAAGGTACAAAAAAGGAGAATTGCCAGGAGATGAAACTGTTCCTGTAGAAGTGATTGAAACTAGATGAAAAAGCAATTATGTGCAGAAAGTCTGTAGAAGAAGATAGCTGTCCAAAAGTAGAACAATGAAAAGCAAGGTTCCAGGTTTGAGCCCAAGGCTGGTGCATAATTTCAAAATAGTGCACACACTGTTGCAAGTGAAAGCTTCATTCTCATATTGTATGATGTTAAAATAATTAAGCCTCAAATAACTACCGAATGTAAGACCTGGAAGAGGATGTGGCATTATGTGCACAAATTTCCTTCACCAGCATTAAATTTGGATACAGGGAGTAGACAAAGCAACTGCCTCTGCATACATAGACTGCCACAAAGAGCGCTGGAATGAGAAAGAAGCAGGCACCTACTGTCATCACAAAGTAAAGCCATTATACAAGGGCTGGAACTTAAATAGTGGCAACTATTTATTTACAGCTCCTACAAAATAGATACATGCTTCAAAGTTTTACTGACCTTAAAAGTAGTCACCAGCATTGCGTGTAACCCATTGCCAGCGATGTGGAAGTCGTAGGATACTCTTAGCAGTACCAGTTGTGTTGACAGTTAGAGTGGCACGGTCTATTGCCCAATAAATTTGTACCATTTCTGAAGCAAATGCCATGAAGTGTTTTCACTGGTTTAGAAATCAAGTAGAACTCACAAGGTCTTAAGTCAGGGGAGTGTAATAGGTGGTACAGCACTTAGCAGCCCCATCAGTCAAACAAATCAGTAACAACTTGCACTGTACATGCTTGAGCATTGTCCTGCAAAATGATGGTCAGGTTCTGCAGAAAGTGTCATCACTTCTGTCTCTAAGCTTATCATAGGTTGTGTTCCAAAAATGAACAGCATAGAGACAAAAGTGATGACACTTTCAGCAGGACATGACCATCATTTTGCAGCACCCGTATCTATTTTGTACGAGCTGTAAATAAATAGTTGCCACTATTAAAGTTCCAACCCTCATATCTACACTTTGTGCTTTGAAAGAAGAGTCCACCATCACCGTCTGGTGTATGTTTAGAAACTAATATTGAGTGTTAAGAATAATCATCAAGTAAGGACAAATCTGGCCTGTGTTTAAATTGTAGGTGACAAACTCTAACGTAAGATACAACAAAGGCACTGTGGCAGTTTCACATCTAACCTTTCTCACTCCCCCACCTCTTTTCTGCATTCATCTCACCACCCATCTCTTTCTCTGCTTCCTTCCAATCCAACATCCACTTAGCCCTGCAATGTATCAAGCACAACTATTCTTTCAATGCAAACCAGAGGAAAGCAATTAACATTTTTTTACAGGGCTCAAAACTGGTTCTTGGTGTTTAAAGTGTATAACTGGCTAGTTTTTATTTTATTATCAATTTCAGTAAGTTTCGCTGCTTAATCTATATGGTAATTATGATATTTTTTTCAGGTGCTCTGTCAAACATGCCTGCTGTCAATACATTTGCTCTTTATGCATCTGTAGCTACAATACTAAATTTCATTTTCCAAATAACATGCTTTGTAAGCATTATGACTTTGGATGATAAACGACAGTCAGTAAGTTAATCTTCATTTCTTTAAATTTTATGATGTTCTGGAAAAAAATCTTGACATAAGCAGTGGCTACGCTCATGAAAAACTTTTTGCTTCTTTAGAAACTTCACTAAATTGTTTCAACACTGAATCATGCAATAAATAAGTTAACACCTCTGCCAATGAACTGTTCTAGAAAGGTTATAACTTCTTGAAAATTTGTGTGGACTTGCAACTAATTTAGACAAATCTCTCTTTTTCCTAGCACTTATCAAATCATGTGGTGGCAAGGGTACCCATAGGGGTGGGAGAAACTGTAGGTTTTGAAATATTGTTAATATTTTGGAAGATGAATGGCAACTTGTAAGTAGCCATAAAAAATTTCGATTCTTACCCTTTTAAAAACTGCATAATATCAGCTTTTAAACTATTTCTTTGAAAGAAAAACATAAAACATATGATTGGATTTTCCTTTCCTTGAGAGCTGGAGGGGGTGGGGGGTGGGGGGGGGGGCTGATATGGACAGCCTTGTATGGGGTTCTCTGTTTGTTTGCATTTTGGCAAGTTTGCTATTGTTTCCACTTTATGACAGGATGTCCTGTCACCATAGTTGTCAGTTGACCTAAGGCAAGGATGACATTTATGCCACCTGCCAGTGAATTGTGTATATTTCTTCCTGTGTGTTATTCTATTTTAACTATTTGTGTATCTACATCTGCAATATAGATACTCTGCAAGCCACCATACGGTGCATGGCGGAGGGTGTCCTGTATCACTACTTGTCATTTCCCCTCCTGTTCCACTCACAAATAGAAGGTGGGAAAACAAATGTCTGTACACCTCCATATGAGCCCTAATTTCTTGTATCCTATCTTTGTGGTCCTTATGCATGATGTGCGCGATGTATGTTGGCAGGAGTGACCTAGTATGGACCCTAAATACTCAGATAGTACTCAAGAATAGGTCACACCAGTGTCCTATATGCAGTCTCTTTTACAGATGAACCACTCTTTCCTAAAATTCTCCTAATATACCAAAGTTCACCATTTGCCTTCCCTACCGCAGTTTTCACATGCTCATTCACCTCATATAGCTTTGCAAGTTACACCCAGATATTTAAAGGAACTGTCTGTGTCAAGCTGGACACTAGTAATACTGTATCCAAACATTGCAGGGTTGTACTTCCTACTCATCCGCATTAACCTACATTTTTCCACATTTAAGGCTAGCTGCCATGCATCACGCCAACTGGAAATTGTGTCTAATTCATCTTGTATCTTCCTATAGTCCCTCAATTTTGACACCTTACTGTGCACCATGACATCGTCAGCAAACAACCAGACTGCTGCCCACCCTGTCTGCCAAATTATTTATGTATATAGAGAACAACAGCGGTCCTATCACACTTCCCTGAGGCACTCCTGATTATACTCTTGTCTCTGATGAACATCATACGTTACGAGGCAGAAACTTGGGACCAGCCCAGCATTTGCTTAAATGAGTGCAGAAAACCTCCTAAAAAGCACATGCAGGCTGGTTGATGTACTATGCTAGCAGTTGTTAATTCACCACACATATTCAAACCAAATATGGATAAATTACCTAGTTTGCAAACTAGTGTACTATGTGATTAAGCTATATAACCAGGCCTTAATTTAGACAAATATGTATAGAGCTATACTTTACTGTCTATTAATAAATTCCAGGTGGGCTTTTGAAAGTTCTTTATACAACTTTACCAGTGAAAGTGAACCATACAGCAAACATGCCTGCTCCATTTTCATGCAGCTACCTCTGTTTAATTTATGAAATGTATTAAAATTTATTTATACTACAAGCTACCAATTAACAAGTGTCTCCCATGTCTCTGTTGAAACTTCTAACCTAGTAAAGGATCTTCTGACACCATATATTGTTTATATTTGTCCAGTTATTGGCACTGTATATATCAAGTAATACAATAGTCCCATAATTTACTTTCATAGTTAATCTTTCCTTCTGCAACAGTATTTGCACTGTTGCAAAATTTTCTGGCAGATTAAAACTGTGTGCCTGACTAAAACTCAAAATCAGACTCTTGCAAGGCAGGAGACTAAATATGACATTAATATTCCTCATTTTAGAGTACTTTTTATGTCACCTTCTCCCCACTCCCTCATATCAACATCAACACCAAAACCCTGTGGGTGAAATGCCACCAGAACTGTCACCTATTAGTTGGCAAAACCAAAAACTGTAAGATTTCGCACAAATATGGGTTTTTTCTTATTACTTTACCATACCACCATGCATCCATCCTCAAAAATTAGGTTGCTAACCATTTCTCACTCCCCAACATTTTTTTCCAATGTTGTAAGTCATTGGTTCCCAGCATTTTGTGGTCTGCCACCCCCTTTTCCAAAACATAATTATTTAGTGCTCCATTTTATGATAAAAAAACACGGACTTCTATTCTTGAAATCAATAAGGCGGTTCACAGTTCTCCACCTTTTTTGGGTTTAGTGCATTTCCCTACAGTGGTTCAATTGCATTTCTCTTGGGTGAAAGATATTAAAGATATTGGGAAAAAGGTACAATTTTTTAAATAACTTCATCAAAGGATATTAACAATACATTTGTATTACTTGAACATGATTAACAAATATACAGGGTGAATCACCTAAAACTTATGCCATCAATATTGCAGAAATGGAAAGCGCTATTGATGTGCAGTTTTCACAGAATGGATTGGTAGGCAGGGGCTCATATTGTTAACCAATCAGCAGAGTGTAATAATACTTAGAAAGTTTATTTTTTGTGCAAACATACACTTTTTGACATGGAGCAATACCTATTGACATTAACAAACTAAATCTGGGATAAATTAGTATGCCAGTGGTGTTTGTTGCAGTATTCTAATGTGAATCATTTATGAGATGCTGTATTTTGAAAAGTTCCCGCAATGACACTACCTGTGGTAGCAGACAGTAAAAAATAACACAAGTACATACGCTAGTCATGTGGATTCTGACCAGCAATGAGGCAATTGACCATCACAGGTTGTGTTTAAAATGAACACAGGCAGTGACAATACATGCTTACAGTCTGGTATGGAATGACTACTGCACACATGCTAGCATTTCAGTGCAAATATCTGAGCAGGCTGCAGTAATACATTGTTGCATATCATCGGTTATAGTCAGTATGTACTGTATTTCAGTTTGTTGTTGTTGTTGTGGTCTTCAGTCCAGAGACCGGTTTGATGCAGCTCTCCATGCTACTCTATCCTGTGCAAGCTTCTTCATCTCCCAGTACCTACTACAACCTACATCCTTCTGAATCTGTTTAGTGTATTCATCGCTTCGTCTCCCTCTACGATTTTTACCCTCTGCAATGCCCACCAATACTAAATTGGTGATCCCTTGATGCCTCAGAATATGTCCTACCAACCAATCCCTTCTTCTAGTCAAGTTGTGCCACAAATTTCTCTACTCTCCAATTCTATTTAATACCTCCTCATTAGTTATGTGATCAATCCATATAACCATCAGCATTCTTCTGTAGCACCACATTTTGAAAGCTTCTATTCTCTTTTAGTATAAACTATTTATCGTCCACATTTCACTTCCACACATGGCTACACTCCGTACAAATACTTTCAGAAACGACTTCCTGACACTTCAATCTATACTCGATGTTAACAAATTTCTCTTCTTCAGAAATGTTTTCCTTGCCATTGCCAGTCTCTACTTCGACCATCATCAGTTATTTTGCTCCCCTAATAGCAAACCTCCTTTACTACTTTAAGTGTCTCATTTCGTAACCTAATTCCCTCAGCATCACCCGATTTAATTTGACTACATTCCATTATCCTCGTTTTGCTTTCATTGATGTTCATCTTACATCCTCCTTTCAAGACACTGTCCATTCCATTCAGCTGCTCTTCCAGGTCCTTTGCTGTCTCTGACAGAATTACAATGTCATCGGCGAACCTCAAGTTTTAATTTCTTCTCCTTGGATTTTAATTCCTACTCCGATTTTTTTTTTTTTTTTTTCCTTTACTGCTTGCTCAATATACAGATTGAATAACATCAGGGATAGGCTACAACCCTGTCTCACTCCCTTCCCAACCACTGTTTCCTTTCATGCCCCTCGACTCTTATAACTGCCATCTGGTTTCTGTACAAATTGTAAATAGCCTTTCACTCCCTGTATTTTACCCCTGCCACCTTCAGGATTTGAAAGAGAGTATTCCAGTCAACATTGTCAAAAGCTTTCTCTAAGTCTACAAATGCTAGAAACGTAGGTTTGCCTTTCCTTAATCTACTTTCTAAGATAAGTTGTAGGGTCAGTATTGCCTCACGTGTTCCAACAATTCTACGGAATCCAAACTGATCTACCCCGAGGTCAGCTTCTACCAGTTTTTCCATTCGTCTGTAAAGAAATTGTGTTAGTATTTTGCAGCCATGGCTTATTAAACTGATAGTTTGGTAATTTTCACATCTGTCAACATCTGCTTTCTTTGGGATTGGGATTATTATATTCTTCTTGAAGTCTGAGGGTATTTCGCCTGTCTCGTACATCTTGCTCACTAGATGGTAGAGTTTTGTTAGGCCTGGCTCTCCCAAGGCTGTCAGTAGTTCTAATGGAATGTTGTCTATTCCCAGGGCCTTGTTTCGACTCATGTCTTTCAGTGCTCTGTCGAACTCTTCACGCAGTATCATATCTCCTATTTCATCCTTGTCTACATTCTCTTCCATTTCTATAATCTTGTCCTCAAGAACATCACCCTTGTATAGACCCTCTGTATACTCCTTCCACCTTTCTGCTTTCTCTTCTTTGCTTAGAGCTGGGTTTCCATCTGAGCTCTTGATATTCATACAAGTGGTTCTCTTTTCTCCAAAGGTCTCTTTAATTTTCCTGTAAGCAGTATCTATCTTACCCCTAGTGATATACGCCTCTACATCCTTACTTTTGTCCTCTAGCCATCCCTGCTTAGCTATTTTGCACTTCCTGTCGATCTGATTTTTGAGAATTTATATTCCTGTTTGCCTGCTTATTTTACTACATTTTTGTATTTTCTCCTTTCATCAACTAAATTCAGTATCTCTTCTGTTACCCAAGGATTTCTACTAGCCCTCGTCTTTTTACCTGCTTGATCCTGTGCTGCCTTCCCTATTTCATCTCTCAAAGCTACCCATTCTTCTTCAACTGTATTTCTTTCCCCCATTCTTGTCAATCATTTTACAAATTTCAAATCCAGGGAATGAGTTGGACAAGGTGTAGATCCTCTTTGACCAATCAAACAATTTGGAAATAATTTGTGAAGTGAAGACATTCTGTAGTACTTTGTGCACTATGGGCTGGACAGCCATCATGTTGGTTCCACAGGATCCTCCTAGTCTTCAAAGGAATGGATTATAACATCTGTGGAAGATGGTCTGGTGTAAGGTTGTGATACTTTCATGCATTCAGTGTTCCATCTATGAGACTGGTGGTCCATTATCCCACACCACATTTCTACACTCCATGGACACTGATGTTCCACTTGATGAAGTCAACAAGGACTGTCAACAGACCATTAGTGTATGTTTCAGTTATAACTGGTAAATGAGGCTTCGTCACTAAACAAGATACATGGTAGGTCTCGAGTATCCTATCTTAATGCCCACATACATAAGTTAACAAGATTCTCATAATCATTTCCAGGCACCTCTGACAGAGAGAGATGTGATATTGATGGAACCTATATCGATGGAGAAAGCTTAGAACACTTGCCTGATTCATGCCATTGCCTCATGCAACAGCATGGAAGCTGACATGCAGATCAACTGCAACAGCAGAGAGAACATTAATTTCATACCTCTTCTATCATCATCACGCGTTTCCTTTTGTTACTTGGTCTAGGTGTTACACGACCACTTTCACATAACTGGATGAAGGGGTTCATAAATAATTGCCGAGATGGTAAACATCTGTTGAGAGATCTTGCCACATACACCATACAAGAACAAACTGCATTCTTCCTACACTCTCTATACACCATGAGCATATTGGCTTTTTTGGTGAAAAAAAAAAAAAAAAAAAAAAAATTGTCCACTCATAACTTATTGCTTGGACTGTCACATAAAAACTGACTAGCAAGACACAATGCACTCAAGGAAGAACACACAAGTACACTGTAAGCAAATGTAACAACATTGTACCTTGCAACAACACATGTTGAATGACACAAGCAAGTGTCAGTGTGGAAACTTTTCAAAATATGGAATCTTGTAAATGACTTAATTAGAATCCTGCAATGAACACCGCTAATATTCTGATTTACCCCACTTGTAGTTTATTAATGTCAATAGGCATAGTTCCATTCTAAAACTTGCATGTTTGCACAAAAAATACACTTTCTAAGTATTATTACAATATTTTTATTGGGTGACTATACAAGCCCCTGACTACCAATCCATTCTATGAAAACCACACATCAATAGCACTTTCCATTTCTGCAATATTTGAAGTGTTTCAGTTGATTCTCTCTACATATTATTTAAAATATAATATAATATTATTTATGAGATGCCCGAGCTTGATGCAGTGATACTCATTATTCCATATTTGGTGGCATATTTGTCATCACCCACCTTAAATCTCCACATTTGACTACTGACAATCTGTTTCTTTTCTTTGTCAGTAAATTGCTAACTACTCTAAATCCTCTTTTGACCAAATATAATGACAGAAATGCAATGAAAAACTTTCATGTTGCACACAATAAAGCTGGTTATGACATTGGAATTTGCCTTTGAAGCTGCAATTCGTGATATCTATTTTTAATTTCACTTTTAATTCTTCATTTTCTGACAAATATATAACTCCTCCTGTAGTAATAATTCTGATGTTTGTACATTTGACAAAGTTTCTGATACCTTGTCTGGAATGAGTGTCTGAAAGACAATCTGAAATACATTTGCACAGTCTGCTTTAAGTGTTTCTAAATCCTGGGAATAGACCAGAATGCCATCATCATTTGTTTCCACAGAGAAAAGATTTGGAAAGTGAGAGAATTGTATTTGATGTATATTTTGTTTGTGCAAGGTAAGTGTTGACATGGATGTGGGTACAGTTGCTTTTGCTTTAATTAAATTCATATCATCTCCTTGCAATCACATTCATTTCATTAAATGAAGACACTGAAGAGCCAAAGCAACTGGTACACCTGCCTAATTCTGTGTAGAACCCCCGTGAGCACCCAGAAGTGCTGCAACACAATGTGGCATGGACTCAACTAATGTCTAAAGTAGTGCTGGAGGGAACTGACCCCATGAATCCTGCAGAGATGTCCATAAATCTCCTGGCAAAGATGATGAGAATGACACTCATCAAAACGTCATGGATCATCAAAACGTCACGGATTTTCGACGCAGCTAACCAGATGGCAGCCCAAGTAGATTGCATCAGCAGTATAAACCGGGAAAGCCTAATTCACATATCCCAGATATGCTCAATAATATTTATGTCTGGGGAGTTTGGTGGCCAGCGGAAGTGTTTGAACTCAGAAGAGTGTTCCTGGAACCACTCCGTAGCAATTCTGGGTGTGTGGGGTGTCACAGTGTCCTGCTGGAATTGCCCAAGTTTGTCAGAATGCAAAATAGACATGGATGGATGAAGGTGATCAGACAGGATGCTTATGTATGTGTCACCTGTCAGAGTCATATCTAGACATATCAGGAGTCCCATATCACTCCAACTGCACACTCCCCACTCCATTACAGAGCCTGCATGAGCTTCAGTAGTCCTCTGCTGACATGCAGGGTCCATGGATTCATGAGGTTGTCTCCATACACTTACACTTCCATCCACTCAATACAATTTGAAATGACACTCGTCTGACCAGGCATCATGTTTCCAGTCATTAACAGTCCAATGTTGGTGTTGATGGGCCCAGGTGAGGTGTAAAGCTTTGTGCTGTGCAGTCATCAAGGGTACATAAGTGGGCCTTCAGTTCCAAAAGCCCATATTGATGATGTTTCGTTGAATGGTTCACATGCCGACACTTGTTGATGGCCCAGGGTTGAAATCTGCAGCAGTCGGTGGAAGGATTGCACTTCTGTCATGTTGAATCATTCTATTCAGTTGTTGTTGGTCCCATTCTTCAAGGACCCTTTTCTGGCCACAGTGATGTTGGAGATTTGATATTTTACTGGATTCCTGATATTCACAGTACACTCATGAAATAGTCATATGGGAAAATCCCCACTTCATCACTACCTCGGTGATGCAGCATCCCATCGATCTTGTGCTGTCTATAAAACCACATTCAAACTCACTTAAATCTTTATAAACTGCCATTGTAGCAGCAGTAACAACTGTGCCAGACACTTGTCTTACTTAGGCATTGCCATCCGTAGTGCCATATTCTGCATGTTTACATATCTCTGTATTTGAATACACATGTGTATACCAGTTTCTTTGGCGCTTCAGTGTACAATACAGTTAAATAAGTTATATCATTCTGAATGATCAGTAAGCTGCCTCTTAAAGTCCCATCTTTGTTTTTGAAAAATGTCATAACTGAGTCAAAGAGGTCATAAAAATTTCTTACGCAGATATCCTTTGACAGACAAAAACTTCTGTGTGCAATAGTAAACCAGTGTGATCTTTGTCATTTGATTCCCAGTGCCCTCCAAATTTGCCATGCCCTAGGAACACTCACTTAGAACCCTTCAAATCCCTCCTGTTGGTGGTACCACCCCTGTTGGGAAAAACTGTTGTACGCTATATATGTACTAAGATTAAGTGAAATTTGTTGTTTTCCTGAGGCCATTTGTGAACATCCCACAGCACTTCAGTAGAATTTTCCAACATTTGTGCTGGTGTCTTACTGGTGATAACTATGTTGTTGTTATCCGCAAACAATATCTTCTCTCCATGGCTGATATGTTGCAGGAAATCATTTATATACACCATAAATAATACAGGGCCTGGTACACTTCCTTGAGAGACCCCAATATTGATATATTGTGGATCAGATATATGTTTCTCAATGTACTTTGATCCACTGGCGACATGTGTGATCTCTACTGACTGTACTCTGTTTTCTAGATATGAACGAAATCATTTGAGAACCATCACTCCCCTTACTCCTAGCGCCTCTAAATTATGCGGCAGCTTCTGGTGGTCAACTGTATGAAATGCCTTAGACAGGTCTAGGAAAAGGCCAGTTACATAGCTGTTCTCATCTAGTGCTTCTAAAACAGTTTTTGTAAATTGTGCTATTGCAGATTCTGTACCTCTACCAGGCCTGAAACCATACTGGTCATTGCAAAGGAGGTTGAATTTACTTAGATAGCTCAAAAGCCTGTTTTTCATTATTGTTTCTATCACTTTGGAAAAGCATGACAATAGGGCTATTGGTCTGTAGTTCTCAACGTTTTCTACGTCACCTTTCTTGTGAACTGGTAAAATTTTGGCATGCTTCAAATAGTCAGTGAAGCAACCAGTTTTGAAGGATTCATTTATGATTTCTGTTAGTGGAGCTTTGATAGCATTTATGCATTTTTTCAGCACACACATTGGGATTTCATCTAAACCTGCTGAGTTTTTGTTCTTTTATTGCCTTACAACATTACATACTCCCTCCACAGTAGTTGGAAGCAATACCATTGAGTTTTTTATATGCTTCTGTATTGGTTGATTAGCACCTTTTGGAAAAATTTTCTGTAAGTTCATTGCAATGCTGCTAAAGTAGGTATTCACATAATTTGCTAATTCTTTTGGGTTACTTTCTAAGTTTTCCTTGTTCCTGATTTGTGTGTTTGTACCTCTCTGCTTCACAGTTCCTGTTTCTTGTTTCACTACAGCCCATGTAGTTTTACTTTTATTATTGGCTAAATTTATGAACCTATCGTTGGCTGATTACCATTAATCATTGGTTAAAACTATTTAACACATACACTCTTTTCTAAAAAGGCAATGTGGCATTGTATGTCTTTCAGTGAATTTCTTTCAATCTATCCAAACAAAGACTGCATATATCTTGATCCCTAGCCAATTATCACAATAGATTCAGTCTGCTGTGCATAACTACAAATGCACTGCAGCAACTATGTCATTTGACATAAAATAAAATTACTTGTAAGAACTATAGCGCAAAGAAATCACAACAAAATAACAGACTGAAAATGTTTGAGTAACGAATGTGAATGAATTGATACATTTCACAGCATTTGTCTGGAATACCACCATATAAATACATACAATGTTTCATACACTCCTCATTTAGAAATTTACTGTCATCATCTTCATTAAGACATGTACCAGTAGCTATTTTCCTGTGCTTATGTAATATCCTAATGAAAGTGGCCATTTTACCTGACTTTCACTTTAACTGCAAGGTTATGATTATGTGCACAGTATATTAAAATTTAACTACACTCTTTTGTTGCTGGATATAACACACATGTCTTGTTTTATGTTACAGGAAAACAGATATGATGTTTGCTGCTGTGTTAAGTCAGAAAAGGCAGTTGATGATAAACCTTCTGAAGACTTTCTGTACCTGTTATTCAAGTCATATTACAGTAAATTTCTCCTCAATCGCTTTGTAAAAATAGTGGTTGTTCTCCTATTTTCATTCTGGCTGTGTTCAAGTTTAGTGCTAATACCACGCATTGAGGCTGGATTAGACCAAGAAATTGCAGTGCCAACAGATTCATATGTCCGATCATATTTTGAGGTAAGTAGGCTATGCTACATCCTCCTTCATCCACTCACTTATAGTGCTCTACACTTAATATTGTGAAACATCTTTATTCAGTCTGAAAAAAATATCCATGGTAAAAGGTTCAGGGAAGCATAGAAAATAAAAATTAAAAAAAGTACATCATTAGCCAATTGATATATAAAAAAAAAAATCGTAGGTTAATGAAAACATACATAAAACTAAAAGAAACATAGAAATCAATAAACCAAAATAGACAAACATAATAAAATGAATATAAATGTATGATTTTGAGAGTGATTTACTTGTAAATGTTTTGCAAACAGTCTTTAACAATAGACTAAAATACAATGTTATTAAGGAATACAAAAACAAAACTGTTATTTATTAATGACACAAAAGACCCACATGTCAGTATAATGCAGTATATCAACTGTTTTAAGTAACAGAAACGTATTGAAGAGCTTTCTGGGAACCTGATTGTACGGTTTGGAATGAAAAGAGCTTCACAGAACGAATCTTTCTTTCCGCAGTAGAGCTCATGCCATTATGAAACATCCTGACAGATAAAACGAGTGTGTCAATGTGCAACATGGCCATCCATTTACTGGTCTCCAATATGCCTTGGGTACCTGTAAGTGATGTTCCTGTAAGTAGGGTTGCAACACTGAAAAGCTGAAGGAGATGCAATATTACCCTTACTGCATGTGGACACTTTTCTCAATTTACTCTTCTTCACTTACCAGGCACTTATAGAAGATCAAAGTGGCAAATATGTCTCTTAGTACTTCAGCATAGCAAATGGGTATAGTACTAAATTTTTTGATGTGTCAAAGAAGTTTATTGCTATGTATGCGAACATTCATTTATTTGACATGAAGAATCTTCCTTATCAGTGTGGTAACCAATAAGAGACTTTCACAGTGAACTGTCAGCTGTTGATTAACAATCCTAAGGCTACAGAAAAGAGTGCTCTTGCTATCATAGCTCTAAAGAAGAGAGATTTCTTACAGCTTTTTCAGCATATTCTCTTACTAAATTGCTGCAAACCAGATTTAAATGATAGTGGTGGGGTCTTATATAAACTCCTTGGGCCTCTGTTAAATTTATATTTTCATGTTTTTAGTAACATGGCCAAAATCTTCTTTTTGGTTATGTTTTTTTCAGCCTTCATTTTTCAAGTCAATAATGTGGAAATATAAAAAAAAAATAGTAGCACTATTTCTGGACACAGGGTAGCCTTGTCCTCCCCAGGGTGGCACCCAGGTAGAGAAACAACATGGTATTATTCTATCCAATTATATTTCTCTGCTGTGTGCTCACCCAGTTAAACATATCTCTGGGTAACATACACTGCACTGCAATTAAGTGTACAGAATTACCTTTCATTTCTAAAAACATAAATAAACGTTTATAAACAACATAGAATAATACAACACTGAGAGTAACTCTTGAGATAAACTTTGCACTAACGGTAACACACACTACAATCAATTGCTATACTGATTATTCCCATAACCCCCCATTATTCTGGGGCACACTTGGAATGTAAGAAAATTTAAGCTTTATTTGGCAGCCGACTCTTGTACTGACTGCTGGATGTGGCATTGGTGCAGCTGCTGGCTGCAGTAGGCAGGACCCATGCTGGTTTGATTCGCTTCATGGAGACATTTGTGGTTTTGCCATTTGGCAAGATCTCCACACTGTGGTCTCCCTATCACAACACTGGAAAGGGGCCAGCGTATAGTTGTCGGAGTGGTGATTTGATGAGATATGTGCAAAGCCGCATGGATAAAAATGGGGTGTTCTCTGTGGTGCTAAGCAGGTGGGCATGTGTCTGAGATGTTGCACAAACTGTGGCAGTTCTGATGGGGATGACAGCAGTGCAGGTGAAAGAAACTTCACTGGAATGCTCCCCATACACCAGTTCTGCTAACAGTCCTCCAATATCTGGTTTTTACACTATGTGAAGACCTAAAAGGACCAAGGGAAGAGCCTTCATCTGTTTTTCATTGTGGCACATGGGAGCTGAATTTTGTAACAAAATGGATGTGAATTGCCGGGCATGATCTGTAGTGCTGTGGAAGTGGCAACCAAATTGTTACATCCGGGTGATGATGAAGGACTTTGCTGCTGTTTCAGCAGAAATGTCCATGATGCGTGTAGCTTCTGTCCATCAACTGTTTCTATCCACTGCAATGAAAAAGTATCTGCAGTTTGCTGATGATGGAAGGGGTTCTGTGAGATCAATGTGATTGTCGGCAAGTCACACTAGAGAGCTTTAAAACTGCCTGATGTCAGCATGTACATGTCATCCCACTTTGCATTGCTGATTGGGTCCTCTGCTCTTCTTTATTCATGTGAATGACCTCTCACTTAACGTTCAGCAAGCAGAACTAGTACTTTTTGCAGATTAAAAGAGAGTTATAATAAATTCCATTCCAAAAAAAGCAGCTGAAGATATTGTTAAGGATGTCTTTCAAAGAATTATTAAGTGGTTCTCAGAAAATGGACTCACCCTTAATTTCGAAAAAATCTCACTACATCCAGTTCTGTGCACCGAATAGAGTCATATCGACAATTGATGTAGTATATCAACAGGGCTCAGTTAACAGGGTAGAGTTCTCCAAATTTTTGGGTGTTCACATTGATGACAACTTGAACTGGAAGAAGCATATTACTGAGCTTCTAAAACAATTAAGTTCAGCTTCTTTCGCTCTTCGTATAATCACTAGTCTTGGTAATTAACAGATCGGCCTCCTACCATACTTTGCATATTTCCACTCAATAATGTCTTATGGAATAGTTTTCTGGGGTAACTCACCACTTAGACATAAAGTACTGATTGCACAAAAGGGAGCAGTGAGAATAATTAGTGGTGTTCACCCAAGGACATCATGTATTTATTTATTTATTTATTTATTTTATCCATCTTTCAGCACTAACATGCAATCGATGTTGTCAGAAGAGTTACAGCTATTTGTACATTATGTTTTACATACCAAAATATAACATGGTAAAAATATAGCAATGTTGTAAACTATTAGCTTACAACAGCCTCTACACCTAGATCCATACATAACAGTAAGCCATAATTTATCAGCATTAACATGCAATCAATGTTGTCAGAAGTATTATAGCTATTTGTACATTATGTTTCATATAACAAAAATATTACATGGAAAAAAAAGACAGTGTTGTACCCTATTAGCTTATAGCTAGCTGCCTCTACATCCATAACTATACATAACAGTAAGCCTTAGTTTATCAATAAATTAGATCATCTTTACAACTATTCTGAAATTCTTCTACACTGTAGAAAGTATTTTTCTTCATCCACACTTTGGTTTTAGTTTTGAAAATATCCATTGAAACCAATTGAGCCTGTACGGGTAAAGTGTTGAATAATTTTATGCCTATGTATTCATAGCTAGATTGGGTTTTCTTAAGCCTGGTTGTGGGTATATCAATCATATTTGTTTGTCGAGTATTGTTTTGATGAACTGATTTCCTTATAGTGTAGTGGTTTAAGTTTTCTTTTATGTTTAATAGGCAACAATATATGTAAAGAGATGGGACTGTGAAAATTTTTAAGTCTCTAAAATAAGGTCTCCATGAGGTCTTGTTGTCAGTGATTCCATAAAAAGGTCTAATTGCTTTCTTCTGCCAAGTGAAAATTTTTTTGGCTGCTGGAGAGTTACCCCATAAAAGAATGCCATATTGTAGATGGCAATGAAAGAAGGCATAGTATGACTGAAGAAATAAATCTTGTGTAACACATGTGTGTAGTTTGGCTAGTAGGTAGATAACTCGTGATAACTTTCGACGTACATAATCTGCATGTGTGTCCCAAGTTAATTTTGAGTCAATGTGTATTCCTAGTAGTTTAACAGATGATAACTCCATGTTACTGTTTGATAAACTGAAGATTATCTTGACAGTCTTTTCATGGTCATAGATAAGTCATTAGCTTTAAACCAAATATTAGATATTTTGAGACACTCTTCACTTTCTTCCTTCAATATGTTTATATTCTTTCCAGAATTAGCTAATGTTGTGTCATCAGCATAGAGGATAGATGTAGGCACCTATTCAAGAAGTGAGGTTTTTTTAACTGCACAATCAGAGTACATATATTCGTTAATGAAATTCATTATAAATAATCCATCTCAATTCGCAAAAAACAGTGATGTTCATATGTACAACACTAGAGGAAAAAATGACCTTTCCTATCTGTTATTGAAGCTGTCAGTTGCTCAAAAAGTAGTACATTATTCAGCAACAAAAATCTTTGTTCATTTGCCCAACAACAAAGTGTCTGGCAGGTAGCAGATCAAGTTTTAAATCTAGCTTAAAATCATTTCTTTTGGACAACCCTTCTATTCCATGGACAAGTTTCTGTTTCAGAACTGGTAAAAAAATTTAAAAAATTGTACCTCTAAATGTAGTTGCATGTGTAGAACTAAAAATTTCAGTAATATTTAGGGCTTCAGCATCTACCTGGAGACATCACATCATGATATCAACTTTGCCCAAGTTGCAGACCTTATAGAAGGGTTGTTCAATAAGTGCTGTATTTGTGCATTTACAGTGTGAGTGGTGGTGAGTTATTTGTAGCCCATTGTATCTGCCAAATCACACAATCACAAAAAGTAATTGATAATGATGTTTTCTGTTCCTTTTTTGTAGCATACATCCATTGTAAACTGTCTGACAAACTTTATACGTATGAACTGCCAGGGTGAACATTTGTCACTGATGTTCCAGGACGCAGAAACTATCAGTTTCTCGTCAGAGTAAATTGCCATAGGGTGAGCTTCAATTTGTGGGCAGAAGCATTTAACAGCTTCATAAATTGCGAGCAATTCTCTGTAATACATGCTCCACCACTGCTGCAATGGTTGCAACTTTTTGAAAAAAATTAACATTTGTCAAATTTGGTCAGTCTGTTGGTTTAGGGCTGCTCTGTTGCTGTTTTGCCAGCATCTGTGACTATTGCTAGGGAAGCAGATGGCAGTGAATGAGTAAGGAGCACTGTACTAAGATTTTGCTGAAAGCTTTTACCATCTCTGGGGTTGATCTGAGGGACTGCCGGCCCATAGTGTTGTGTCCTGTGAATGCACCTGTGATCTGTGTTTATACAGCACCTATTGCCAAGAGGTGGTGGTGATAAACATTGACCATTCCCAGGAAATGTCAAAATTGTTGATAGTCTATTGGTATTGGAAGGGCTTGTAGGGCTGCTATCTTCTCTGGTAACAGACAAATCCCATCTGCCAAAACCATCTGTCCTAGGAAAGTCACTTCTGCTTTGCCAATGACGCACTTCTCTTTATTCTACACTATGCCAGGGTTATGGTGCCACTGATGCACTCCCCATGTGTGTTTTCTTTGTAGATAGGCATCTGGTAAAAAGACTATAATGTCATCAAGGTATACAAAACAAAATAGAAACCCCTTTAGCACTTCATCCACAAAACATGGCCATTTTGTGACCAAATGGCACAAGGAAAAATTCAGACATACTGAAGAGCATAATTACTGTAATCTTTTGGAGTTAAAAGGCATCAGAGGTATTTGGTTGTATATTTTACAGTAGTCTCTAATGCTTAAAACTTCTGTGCTTGCTAATGCACATGTAAAATCTTGAATGTCTGGTATAGGGTACCCATCTGGGACTGACCTGGTGTTTAAAGCACAATAATCACCATAGGGACACTATGAGCCATCTTCCTTGTGAATTGGCAATTGGAATCACAGATTATCATAGCTTGGAGCATTTCTTCTCCTTTGTCTCACTTAGGGGCTCTGGGGCAATTCTGTGGGCATATTGAAAAAATTGTTGGCCAGGTGTGCTATGGATATGATGCACAGTATTGTGTCTGATGTTGCTATGCTGTGATGGTAGTCATAAATCAGTCAGAGACTCCTCTTTGTGATCCTCAAATGGTTTTCAGTGCTGAGCAAAATCTTTTGCAAATTTTTCTCTTTACATTTTAGCAGATTCCTATTCCCTTTTCATGGAAGACACGTTGGATTACGAATCTTGGTTTTTATCATATAAGTTTTTCTAGATTATATTTTGAATGTACAGATTTCATCTTGAGCATGTTTAGCTTCAGTATATTTGAATGTAATCTCATGGATGAGGTGACAGTGTTTTGCTTTGTTATAATTCCAGTTTTGGATCACAATGTTTATTTGTAAAATTATGGTGTATAAAGCACACCATTCAAATGTAAGTACTGTACATGAAGAGAAAGATAACCAAAGTCAAAATGACTTTGTCTGCGACAACACATGTAATGGCATGCTACATATAATGCAACACATTCCTACTCAGGACTAAAGATGGTCATTACCACACCAAAATTAAATACTTGATTACAAATAAACATTGCAATCCAAGACTAGAATTACAATAAGATAAGTATTTTCCTGGAGTGTTGAAAACTTTTTTGCAACTGTGACACAACTTGTGACTATGTTTTCTTTGTTCTTGCTCATAACTGGTGCCTGCTGTGAGTTGTCACAGGCACTGGAGTTAATTTATTCTTTGTATGGCGCTACAAGCAGAGCTTTACTGTACACCGATTACTGTGCTGCTATCAACTGTATCCTAAAATCATGCTTTTCTCAAATCTGCCATGAATGCATAATGAGCAAGGAGATCAGTGCCTAACATAGGTTTGGTAACATAAGTGACTACAAAGGTCTACATGGAGGGGGAGACAAGGCCTGCATCAAGAGTCAGAAATTTGCAACTGTAGGTATCTATCGCCAAGTTGTTTGGTGCTTTCAGGTGTGAATGTTCATCTGCCTTATTGTTAGGTGAACACCGGGCTGGGAGTGTGCTGACACCCAAGCCATTGTTGCCCAGGAAGGTCATGGTCATATGCCTGTCTGACACATACGACTGTTGTGACACAGCAGGGTGCACTGGCAGCAGTAGTATTTGTGGGCCTAGTGCAGAAGTCGTACTGCTGTCGTGGATGTACCAACTACTGTGCAGTTTTTTACTGCCATGTGATATAAAAATCCTAGGAATAACATGGGGTTGAACCCTACACCTTTGTATTTATAGTCTGGCACTTGACCACATTGTTACTGGGCCATCAAACTACAAATTGTTCAAAGCTATAATTGTGTCTATTATATGTAATACGGGCCATCAAGATTACAAAGGGATTTTGGTGCCTCATTTTTCTTGACAAAGCACTTTTCTGAGCCTTGGGTCTCACAATTTGGTGCAATGAGCAGTTAATTGAATTTTTAAAGCATAGGAATCTTAATGACATGGCAGGTCCACAATAATTTATGACACCAATGTTGTCACCTGTTGGTCTAAATTTCTAATCAGTAGCATTGATTATTCATGATCAACAGTAACTTGTTGGTGTGGAAAAGTATTTTCATGACTGCAAACCAAAATTTTGGTTAGTTGGGCATAAATGTCAGGTCTTGTAACTACATATAAAGCAAGGAACAAATGCTGGAGCTGATAGATGGACAGTTCATTGCTCCAGAGTAAGGTCTCAATGTTGGAACATATCACCTTAACAGTCAACATTTTCAATTTGGGTTAACATCACCACCTGGCATAGCAGAAAGATCAGATGCATCATGGTGTGTAGTTGGCATTGCTGTTTGCATCTGTTAAACCAATGCAGGGTTTTGCATTGTTTTAGCTTTTGGTTCTTTGCACTGCACTGCGTTCAGTTTTTGCTTTGCAGGCAGAGAGAGCTCCAAAATCTGGATTTCATGACAAATTTCTTGAATCTCATCATTGATGACACACTACTGATTTTGAGTGTCTTGCATTGTCATAGCACCATACTTAACCATCCACAAAATAAAGTGTCATAGAAGTAGCTCTTATTACTGACAGCAGATATAAAAGCTTATAAAGAACATAGGACAACTCAACTGAGATAAACTTCGGAAATCATTATTATTGTGATTGTTATGCAATATATATACTTTTTTGTATGATTGTTTCTGGCCAGATGTGAGAGAGGGCCTTAAGGCCCCAATATGGATATGCTAAATAAGCAATAAATTAAAAAAAAAGAACTTCGTACCAACAGTAACACATACTACAGTCAATTGCTGGATTGATTATTCCCACACATCCTTGCAGACATCCTCACTGTCTGATTTAAGAAATGCAACGTCTGTATTAATGATGAAGATCTCTGAAAACAAACACAAGATAATAGAAACAGCAGGGCATATAAATTTTGTTCTCAAATTAATGAACCACTGTCATTAAAAGAAATTCTTGTGCTTCTTACTTATGCTATAATTAACTACAAAGCTCCATATCTTTCCAACACTTATACTGATTTATAAATATTTCACAATAATTTTAATTTCTCTTTTGTTTATAATTTTTTGTTTTTCCTTATTAATTCCAGTACATGAAAGATGTTCTCTCCATGGGTCCAAATGTATATTTTGTAGTTAAAAGTGGTCTGAACTACAGTAATGAAAATGTTCAAAATTTGTTCTGTGGTGGCCTGAACTGCTATGCTGACTCCCTAACAACTCAAATTACTCGTGCTTCAAAGTTACCAGACAGGTAATTAAAACAGAAAGAACTGGTTTTTTTGTGTGTTTGTAGATACAGCATTTAATTCAATAATGCAACAGTGAGGTTTTCTAAGAATATATGGATAATCAGTTAATGTTAACTCTGTTGATGAACCAGCTATTGGTTTTTGAAAGTAAAACCACATTTTCTTTTTAATATAGTCTGCCTCCAAGTATCTAGTGCCTATTATCTAATAATGATATTATTCTTATTTGAATTGAGTGTAGTCGCAGCTGTGGTGTAGAGTAAATGTGCCAGCAGCTGTATCAGTTTCAGTTTGTATGCATGATTTAGCTTAGGTTTTGTTCTCAAGTGCTTATGTGAAGATGTGCATTGTACTGTGTATCTTACTGTGTTGACTGGTGTATAATAACTTAGTCTAAGTTTCTGCATACATTTTGAGAGCATTTTTGTTGTGTGAGCTGATTTTGGAGTGTAGTAAGAACAAGAAGTAGCATAGCAGCTGAACTTACATTAAACAGGGTGACTGCTTGTCATATAGTTTTACAATTCAATGGATAGGGACTGTACCTGTTGTGTACAATTTGGAGGTGGATGCACCCAGTGCAGGCAATTGTAAACAGACGGAAGCTGTGTTGGTCCTGGGCTGCAGTGTGGTTGAGGCACCTGAGATGGATACTTTGGCACCTCTGGAGCCTAAAGTGTCACCTGGGATCCCTGATGATGCAACACTTTCTGCTTTGCTCATTCTGGCTGGCTGACACTTGACAGTGAAAAACGTCCAGTGGTGGGAAGGTGAATCTTTGGACAGGAGGCGAAAGTGGGTACTGGCCACACTGCTGTCCCACTAGGCCTCAAAAACAGGCATGAGGTATTGCCCATTGCTGAAAGTATATCTCAGCTAGCATGGAACGCCTCATGAACTGGGTCTGGGGCTGATCATCTTGAACGATCTGAACAATTGGAGAGTGGGATTGATTGTCGGTAGGATCTCCACCATCAGGAGGGTGATGGAGCCTCTTAGTAAATAATGATCCGGTTGAGAAAGAAGGCCAGTGTCCACTCTGTTTGCTTGCTGGGGGAGGGGGGAGGGGGCAGGGGGTCACATCCTAAATATGGAGTTGGCTCTGCCAGCATTGATTGAGTGGACTGGGTACACCCATCTGCAAATCGTGGCTCATGCGGTGTGAATTATTCCTGCCACCTGTGTGTTAAGAGGCTATTCTCAGTTTCTACAGGTGGCTGGCTGCTTTGGTGAAAGTAGATAGCCTTACTTTTATGGTGGAAACAGAGCTAATGTTTTGCAGCATCGTCCTCATGACTGTAGTCCTCTTATTTTGAGATGAGTGATAGGCTTAAACTAGAGGGTCAAATGATTCTGCAATTACCTTAGGTGCAGATTTCTCAACCTCCACTATTAGGTGGAGAATTGTAAGACCCCATTAGTAAGTCACATATGCACTACATGCAGGAAGCAGCAATTGAAGGTGGTGTGCACATCTGGTTTCTTAGGATAGAGATGTCACTCCACAGGCCTGATTAGATACATCCTGATTTCAGGCAGGGAAGAATATTATCTTCATTAAAAAAGAGAATAGCATTCATCATGGCAGGCTGAAAAAAGAAAATGTCAATATAGTATTGATTAACTGCAGGAGCATCTGTAATGACATCCCAGAACAACTCTCACTTGTAAATAGTAACAATGTCTACAGTGTTCCACAAAATTTTGGAAGAACTGCCAGATGTTTGAAACTTCCTGCCACAATATTTTGTCGCAGTCTTCTGGCCATCTTCAGGTGATACTCGCAAAACTGCACTGAGCTCTGAAATTTAAGGCCCTGCCAGCACATGCGTAGTGGATTCACTTGGCGTTGCACGTGCACTACTTGAGTGCGTTCGATCCTGCAGTGCCACGTCCCCTCCATGGTGAAAACTTGCTGCATCTTTATCAACTTGATTGTCTTTCTGTGGTTCAATCACATAACTGTGCCGGCTACAGAGGACATGAAATTTTTCAATGACTGTATTAAAACCACCATGTCTACTAACGAGAGACTCACTGTCGGACAGTCGTATTTCCAAGGATTCATTAACAATAAAACTCCAAAAGTTAGATACATGGGCCACAATGAGCCTCTCATTAACTGAGACAGCGGTTTTCAATTTAATACCACATGGAATCAACTCATTGAAAAACTTCGTGTCCTCCATAGCCGGCATGTACACTGGGAAAGTTTTAAATCTCACAATGCCTACATTGTATTAGGGACAGGAAGCTGACTATTAACGGCGGGAAATGGGGACCAGCCCGGTATTCACCTAGTAGGATGCGGAAAACCGCCTAAAAACCACACCCAGGCTGGCTGGCACACTGGCTGTCATCGTTAATCCGCCAGACAGATTTGATCCGGGGCCGGCGCACCTACTCGAATCCAGGAAGTAGCATGTTAGTGCTCTCGGCTATCCTGGCGGGTTCTCACTGACATCAATATTGTTTACAAATAGGTAGAACAGAAGTGGATCAAGTACAGATCCTTGAGGCACTCTGTACTTAATATTTCTGATTTCAGATCTGCATCCAGTTTCTGTTTCCGCATACTGCTTTCTGTTGCTGATGTATAATTTTATCCATTTGGCTGCATGTCCATGAATACCATAGCTTTCAAGTTTTTCAATAAGTGTAGTATGGGTGATTGTGTCAAACACTTCAGACAAATCCAGAAACATAGCAGACACAGAGCTTCTTTTGTCAATGCATCTGTAATGGATTCTGTGAGGCTTGAGATAAAAGTTCTGTAGATTTCCCTTTTTGGAAACCATGTTGTGCTGGAATCAGAATACTATGTTTCTCCAGGAACGTGGTCAACCTACTATGCATGAGTGCCTCTAGTATTTTTGAGAAACCAGAAATTAAAGACTCTGGTCTGTAGTTATTTGGATCATTTTTGTCTCCTTTCTTAAATATTGATATTATTTTGCTTATTTTTAATTTTTTGGGAATACTCCTTCTCTAAATGAGCAGTTTACAATATCCAAAAGAGGTTTATTTCTTCATTCACATGTTTTATTAAATAATTTGATACTTCATCATCTCCTGCAGACTTTTTGGGTTTTAATTTATGGATTATTTTTGTGAGTTCTGTCTTTGCCACTGGTTCCAGGAACATTGAGTGGGATGGTTGGCCAAGTGTTTTAGCCTGCTTTGACCACTGATGATTTGTTTCCCCTTTTAAATTATGTACAGCACCTATAAAGTTGTTGCTTAGTATATTAGCAATTTTTGTTCCATCTGTAACTATGCTGTCATCAATTCTCATTGACTTAATAAAATTGCTGTTTTGTTTTGTTTTGTTTTTTACACGTTTTTCGCTATATCTTTTACTGTTGATTTTATCCCATGTTGTTTTACTTTTTGTTTAAATTTGCTATGGCTCTGTTTATTGAAATGGCTTTTGCTTCTCTTATTAATTGCCTGTACTTCTTCTGATATTGTTTATATGTCTCCATATTCCCTGCTTGTCTGGGTTCCTTCACTCTAGTCCTGAGTTCAATTATTTCTTCCGTAATCCATTCCTTACTGTGACCCCGCTTTTTCTGATAGGCTGCTTTGGGGAAGACTACATGAAAGTGATGTATTAGTATGTTAATAAATGCATCATACTTCTCTTTTGTACCTTGTGGTTGCATTGTTTCAACCCATTCTGTATTCCTTGGTGTTGTTTTGAAAATGTTCGTGTTTTGTACATTGATAATCCTGACTTTTTTCTTATCTTACATTTCTTCTTTTTTTGAGCTGCTATTTATGTGCTATTATTAACCCATGATGGTCAGAGATTGCTGTCTGTAGAACTTTTGCTTCACATTTACTATTTTTGATATTTGTGATTATGTTGTCAATGATGGTCTGACTACGATCAGTCACTCTTGTAGGTACCGGTACCTCTATTATGGTTTTCATGTTACACTGTAATAATGTCTCTTTCAATTTTTGTTTTGGGTTTCATTCTTTACCTATATCTATGTTATAGTCTCCACATATTACGTCATCTTTCATTTTTGTCTTCATTAATAATTTTTCTAGTTTTTTCAGAAATGTTGTAATATTACCACTTGTGGACCCATATACACAGATAATTCTGAGCTCTTCTCTTCAATCATTACGCCAGTAATTTCAAAATCTTTTTCAATGCAAGCTGGGTTTACAGTATTCAGTATCTCGTAGACTTCCAAATTTCTTCTTGTAGATAGCAACACCTCCACCTTTATGTTTTGATCTACAGAAATAATTAATTGAATAATAGTCTCTTATTATTAGGCTGCTAAGTTCTGCTTCATTTAGCCCATAAAAGAAGACTTCTTTTTTTCATGGTGTACATAATATTATTTAATTCTATTTCTGAAGAATAGCACTGCTTATAAGTTATTTGCTAAAACCTGTGGATGTAGAATGGAACAGAATACCCTATGGCTTGGAACAAGCATTTGATAGTACTACAGAAGAACTGGTCTAAATCATTTTCACAATGTGCCCTGTTTTTAATTGCCTTTATTGCACTATGTTTGAAGTGGCTGGTAGTGACATCCAATAATTTTGTGTTATACTGTACATCACCCTTGATTCACTGAGCATGGGATGATCAGTTACCAGGCTTATATAGATAAAATCATCTAGGTTGTTAGGCCTCTTCAATGTTTTCTTCCACATTGATATTTTGACCCCTGTACTGTAATCTTCTTCAGAATCTTCTGGTGTTCAGCTAACTGTGCACATCAGAAGACCCTGGTTGAAATGTCAGTTGCTTGGATGAAGTGGAAGAAAAACATGACGTGATCTAACAACCTAGAAGACTTTACCTTTAATGACAATGGTCATGATAGCCTGTACATAATGCTTTTATAACCTTGAAAGGTGAACAGACTAGTTGAACATGTTTCATTTGTTGTGAAAAGAGACTAAAAGGAGGCCAGTTTTGATCACATCTCATTCTCAAATAGCCTGTAAGAGAGTAGGTGGCTAACTATAACATGCCTGGTTACTACAGATGAGGATAACTTTCTTTTTCATCTCTGCATAAATGATAACAAAAGACATAATTCCAGACTTCTGTGTCTAAGTTCTCCTTTTATATATTTCTCATTTGAATGATTATATTTGATAAAACAAGGGAGTCCACAGTCAAAAATTGTTTGTTTCCTGTTTTCATTTCATTTTAATCATGTGAATGACATATATTCATGAAAGCAGTACTATTTATATCCAAATTTGGAAATTATTTCCCAGAAGAAGGAAAATTTTCAGATAACTTAAAAAAAAAACACATTCATAAAATTTCTCTGTATTCTTTAAAATGTAATATGAAGTGACTATTTAATTACCATGTTGATTTTTTAGCTATTTACATATGTCTGTTTGCAGATCATACATAACTACAACTGCATCATCATGGCTTGATGATTATTTTGACTGGATAAACTCTGGCAACTGCTGTCAAGGTACTGTGTCACCTTCTAATTACATTTACAGAAAATCAAAGGTAGAATATACATAGTTATATTAGAACATTCCCCTATTCACAAAATGAAGGCGGTGTGGATGAGAAGAGGTTTTGATCATCAGTTGAGCATTTGTCCAAAGGCATTTACCGCAGAACACAGAAATACACAGATCTCAAAACATGTGGCCACTCATTCTCGTGGTACTTTGATTCAGTCAAGCCATAGTGCTAGGAGGGTTAGTAGCAATATATGTGTGTAAAACAATACTGCTAGCAGTGTGAGTAGCTGTGTGTGTGTGTGTGTGTGTGTGTGTGTGTGTGTGGAGGGGGGGGGGGGGGGGGGTGAGAGAGAGAGAGAGAGAGAGAGAGAGAGAGAGAGAGAGAGAGAGAGCAGATGGGTGGGCTAGAGGGGCATTTGATTCAGTTTCATAAACAAAAGGGAACTTTATTAGTTACCAAGAAAAAACCCTTCTTCAGTTTCTAAAATTACTAAAAAATACTCTGTGTTATTACAATAAGTGATTAAAAAAATCCAGGAGAGATCTCTGAAATTAACAATTCTGCTACAGAATTCAGTTTATGTTGAACATATTAAAACAAGAGGCAAGACAACAGATCACAGAACAAGATAACATCTTCATTGTTTCAAATGGAACAGTTATAAATTATAATTCACAGGTAGTAGATTTTTTAATAATAACTACATGGCTTAGCAACAGAAAAGAGCCATGTTGTGAGGCTGTCCTCTCACCACTGCCAATACAGCCCAAAATGTGTGGGCAATAGTGAAAGGAAAGGTTGAATCTGAAAATTCTACAGTCCCAATGAGCAATGTGCAAAATTTACTTCTCGTAGCAATTAATGATGTCACAGCAGAACTTTGCTAACCACTGCAAAGCATATGCAGAGGGTATGTCCCACTCTTTCAGTTGTTAGAGTTTTTTCCTGTTCCGTTCAAGTATGGGCACAGGAAGAATGCCTCTGTGCATGCTGTAATTAATCTAATCTTGTCCTCACCATATCTATCAGTATGATACCAGAAATAAAGAAAAATTTTACATCAGCAGCCACAGACCAGCACTCTATGAAAAGGGTCCACAACATGTAGATTTAAAGTTAGCCAATGCACTGCCCAGTAAAGTTATGACCCTACCCACAATGAAGCTTAAATTTCAGCTAAAGAAATTCCTGTTACTAAATCCATTTTACACATTAGAAGAATACCATACTTACATGCAGTATAAGAAGTGCTTCGAAAAAATATGTAAATAGTGTTAAGCAAACCATTTTATTTGTAATTCTGTCATTTTGTTAATCAATGACATATTCAGAAGAATGTATTATTGTGCTATGCATCAAGAATTGTAACCTGTTTTTATAAAAGGTGTACAACTTTGTTCCCACTGTTTGCCAGTATGTGGCAACAACCGTAAGTAGCGGTGGAAAGAAACAGATCGCAGATGTCAGGCAGTTAGCTTGGACCTCGATCAACACAACCTCATTCAAACATTAGTCAATTTGTGTCTGCATCATAAAGTTGTTCTTGATTGAAAATGTCAGTTTACGAGCCTAATTCTTGTCATTTGCAGACATGTTACTGTTTTGTTTGTTTCAGTATGAAGAAAACAGCAGCTGACTCTCATTGAATGCTCTCAAATACATATGGTAAGGACACTATAGTGAAAGAACATATTGTGAGTGATTTCAGCACTTCAAGAACTGTGATTTTAACATCGTAGACTGACATAGTGGTGAAAGCGAGCATGTTTTCAAAGATGCAGAATTGGAGACATTGCTGAGTGAAGACTCACGTCAAACTCAAGAAGAATTGGCACGATTCGTGGGAGTGACACAGCAAGCCATTTCAAAATGCCTCAAGGCTATGGGCATGATTCAGAAAGAAAGAACTTGGGTCCCATGTGAGCTGAAACCAAGAGACGTTGAACGGTGTTTGTCAATAATTGCTTCAGAGGCAAAAATGGAAGGGATTTCTGCATCGCATTGTGACCAGGGACAAAAAATGGGTACATTATGATAACCCTAAATGCAAAAAGTCATGTGGATATCCCAGCCATACTTCCAAGTTGACAGCCAAACCAAATATTCACAGCTCCAAGATTATGCTCTGCATTTGGTGGGACCAGCTCAGCATCATGTACTATGAGGTGTTAGAACCAAGTGAAAAAAACACAGGTGCTCCTTATTGAATGCAATTAATGTGTTTGAGCAGAGCGTTAAAAGACAAATGGCCACACTGCAGCAAGAGGCAGGGTAAAGCGATTTTGCAACATGACAATGCTCGACCCCACGTTGCAAAAGAGGTCAAAACATACGTGGAAACGTTAAAATGGGAAGTCCCACCCCACCCGCCACATTCTCCAGACATTGCTCCCTCTGACTATCACCTGTTTAGATCAATGGCGCATGGCCTGGCTGAGCAACACTTCTGATCTCATGAAGAAGTCACAAATTGGATTGATTCATGGATCACTTCAAAAGATGAACAATTTTTTCGATACGGGATTCATACAAAAGATAGGAGAAAGTAGTGACCAGCAATGGCAAATACTTTGAATGATACATGTGTAACCAATTTGTTTCATTACAGCCTCAAATGTTGGGGAAAAACAGCTGGACCAACCTTGTACACCATGTACATATGCAATTAATCATTCAACATTGAATAAAATATTATTATTATTATTATTGCAAAAACCTGAGATCTGCAAAGCCATTAACATACAACATGAACAGCAAGGGTTCCAGCACACTTCCCTGGGGCACACCCAAAGTTACTTCTACATCTGATAATGACTCTCCATCCAAGATAACATGCTACATTCTCCCTATCAAAAAATCCTCAGTCCAGTCACAAATATTGATTGATACCCCATGTGATAATACTTTTAATAATAAGCTACATGTGGTACTGAGTCAAATGCTTTGCTGGTTGGCATGGAGGAGGCCACTCTGTTTGAGATACCTTATTACATTTGAGCTCAGAATATAATCTAAATTCTACAACTTATCAACTCAAGGATAGTGGTTTTTTGTTGATGTGCATCTTATAACCTCTTTTCAAGACACTACATATTCTGTTCAACTGCTCTTCCAAGTCTTTTGCTGTCTCTGATAGAATTACAATGGTATCAGCAAACTTCAAAGTTTTTATTTATTCTCACTGAACTTCATTTCCCTTTCCAAATTTTTCTTTGGTTTCTTTTACTCCTTGCTGAATGCACAGATTGAATAACATTGAGGATAGGTAATAATCCTGTGCCACTCCACTTTCTCCACCCCTGTTTCTCTTTCATGTGCTTTGGGTCTCATAATTGCATTCTGGTTTCTGTACAACTTGTGAATAAACATTTGTCCCTGCATTTTACCCCTGCTACCTTCAGAACTTTAAAGAGTGTATTCCAGTTAAGACTGTCAAAAGCTTTCTATAAATCTACAAATGTTATAAATGTATGTTTGCCTTTCTTTAACCTATCTTCTAAGATAAATCACAGGGTCAGTGTTGCCTACCTATCCATAATAAAATAATAGTTTTGATATCAATATAATAGAGGGAAACATTCCACGTGGGAAAAATATATCTAAAAACAAAGATGATGTGACTTACCGAACGAAAGCGCTGGCAGGTCGATAGACACACAAACAAACACAAACACACACACAAAATTCAAGCTTTCGCAACAAACTGTTGCCTCATCAGGAAAGAGGGAAGGAGAGGGAAAGACGAAAGGATGTGGGTTTTAAGGGAGAGGGTAAGGAGTCATTCCAATCCCGGGAGCGGAAAGACTTACCTTAGGGGGAAAAAAGGACGGGTATACACTCGCACACACACACACACATATCCATCCACACATATACAGACACAAGCAGACATCTCACAAGCAGACATATTTAAAGACAAAGAGTTTGGGCAGAGATGTCAGTCGAGGCGGAAGTGAAGAGGCAAAGATGATGTTGAATGACAGGTGAGGTATGAGTGGCGGCAACTTGAAATTAGCGGAGATTGAGGCCTGGTGGGTAACGGGAAGAGAGGATATACTGAAGAGCAAGTTCCCATCTCCGGAGTTCGGATAGATTGGTGTTGGTGGGAAGTATCCAGACAACCCGGATGGTGTAATACTGTGCCAAGATGTGCTGGCCGTGCACCAAGGCATGTTTAGCCATAGGGTGATCCTCATTACCAACAAACGCTGTCTGCCTGTGTCCATTCATGCGAATGGACAGTTTGTTGCTGGTCATTCCCACATATAATGCATCACAGTGTAGGCAGGTCAGTTGGTAAATCACGTGGGTGCTTTCACATGTGGCTCTGCCTTTGATCGTGTACACCTTCAGGGTTACAAGACTGGAGTAGGTGGTGGTGGGAGGGTGCATGGGACAGGATTTACACCGGGGGCAGTTACAAGGATAGGAGCCAGAGGATAGGGAAGGTGGTTTGGGGATTTCATAGGGATGAACTAACAGGTTCCCTAAGCCTCTGGCTCCTATCCTGTCCCATGCACCCTCCCACCACCACCTACTCCAGTCCTGTAACCCGGAAGGTGTACATGATCAAAGGCAGAGCCACATGTGAAAGCACCCACGTGATTTACCAACTGACCTGCCTACACTGTGATGCATTATATGTGGGAATGACCAGCAACAAACTGTCCATTCGCATGAATGAACACAGGCAGACAGTGTTTGTTGGTAATGAGGATCACCCTGTGGCTAAACATGCCTTGGTGCACGGCCAGCACATCTTGGCACAGTGTTACACCGTCCGGGTTATCTGGATACTTCCCACCAACACCAACCTATCCGAACTCCGGAGATGGGAACTTGCTCTTCAGTATATCCTCTCTTCCCGTTACCCACCAGGCCTCAATCTCCGCTAATTTCAAGTTGCCGCCACTCATACCTCACCTGTCATTCAACATCATCTTTGCCTCTTCACTTCCGCCTCGACTGACATCTCTGCCCAAACTCTTTGTTTTTAAATATGTCTGCTTGTGAGATGTCTGCTTGTGTCTGTATATGTGTGGATGGATATGTGTGTGTGTGTGTGTGCGAGTGTATACCCGTCCTTTTTTCCCCCTAAGGTAAGTCTTTCCGCTCCCGGGATTGGAATGACTCCTTACCCTCTCCCTTAAAACCCACATCCTTTCGTCTTTCCCTCTCCTTCCCTCTTTCCTGATGAGGCAACAGTTTGTTGCGAAAGCTTGAATTTTGTGTGTGTGTTTGTGTTTGTTTGTGTGTCTATCGACCTGCCAGCGCTTTCGTTCGGTAAGTCACATCATCTTTGTTTTTAGATATAAAATAATAGTTTTATTTGATTGTTCAGTTCAGTTCAGTTCACTAATATGCCAATCACAAAGATTTTGATCAAAGTACACCCAACGGCAATGCTTTCTTAACTTTTCAATTTATAGACATGGAATATCTTAAGCATGTGTATCTCTATATGTGTAATTCATTTCAGATGATAAAGGCACAGAATGTTCTGAAACACCAAGACCAACACCGAAGGATTTTGAAACGTATTTACCACAGTTTTTGCTAGCAAATCCTTCAGAAGAATGTTCTAAGGGAGGACACGCAGCATATGCAGAGGTAAGATTTCTAAAATCAGCAGACTTATGCTTAGAAGGTGTTTTGTGTTATGTATACATATTACACGTACAAAAATGTCAGAGATGCCATGTCATTGCCTTCGTTTTTGGCACATTTAGTGCTAAAGAAGGAGTCGATTACTTAAAATAAGGAAATCTATTTTTTTTTACTGAACACTCTTGGTATAACTTTTTTAACAAATGACACAATTTCTTCATATGCACCATGTGTGTCATGTGCTGTAATGCACTGTAATTATTCCCTTTTCATTTGTGTATAAAAGCATCAGTTTATGCACCAAATTATACTAGCTTCAAAAGTATTTAATCATGTATGAATATTACCCTCATTTTTAACCTAACCACTTGTTTTGGATTTTCTTATTGTAATCTTCCCAACATTCCGTTTATTCTTATTGTTCACAGTTACACCTCCATATCTGAGTGACCACTTTCCATGAAGTTGTGAGGAAATGATAGTCTTGCCACATTTTATGTGTAGAGTCACTACAAGTACTGGGTAGAAAAGTATGTGGGAGAATAGCCCTATCTTTTTACCAATCATTGCAGATTAAATGGTTAACTGAAATTTTTAAAATAAATTGGTTCTTTTAACTTTCTAGCCATTTCATATTATCATACATTGTTAATCATGGTATATGTGTATGAGATGACTCACACAGTCTTTCAGAAATACTTCAAACTGTGGAGCCCAGTTGAAATAATTTGAAACTCTGCAGCTATTTTCATCCAAGCACTGTGTAGTGTCACTGAAACTGGAAATATCTGAGAGCATTCATTACAGTTTCATTTGTATCTCCTCTCATGGCACTATTACCTCAATATGATTTTGCTAGAGACTGTTGGCAAATATGATCATCATCAATGGTATCTATATGGAAGGCATCTCCAGAAAGGTTATTCCTCAAATGGAAATGTTATCTAGAAGCAATTGTAGATCACTCAGCGCAAGCTTACATAAAAATACATGAAATGCTTTCCATTAGCAGCAAGTGTTATTAATGATGACTAGGAATTTTAGCAATTCAACATTTAAGTCAGAATATTCATGACAAATGGGTCACAACTGAACAGAAATCACACAATTTCTGTATCTTTAATAGAATTTTTAATTCCTTTGTGTGACTGACCACAGTTGTTATCACATCTGCCTCAAATTAAAGACCTCAATCCTTTCCAAATACAGAAATTTCATGAAAATATTAAAACTGTCAAGTTGTTGGTGTATCTCAAACCACAAATCATAATCTTCCAGAGCCAAGACTTTAATATTATTCCTTTTCAAAGTAACAAGTTTCACTTCAATATTTGGCTAGTATCTTGGGCAGCCCACAAATAACAAGATGCTCATAAAAATTGCAAATAAAGACTTATTATCCCTAAAGAAATTCCCATAGTACGAGTAGTCCAAGATGTTTATTTCACTAGTACACAAAGTGATCAGTTTCATCTTCACTTATTTCCTCAGGCTGTTGAGACAAGTACATGCACAGTTACATATATTTTCAGAAAAATAATTATGTACATGGATCTGATATGACAAATTTTTATTCTTTAGCGAAGTTGGGATGCAGGCATCTGAACTAGTGGCAAATTAAAGCTTTCAGTCAACTCATGAGGCATGTTCAGGTAGCATAATTGATAGCACACTACATCTACATCCATATGATGCAAATTGCTGTAAAGTGCTTCTTGGAAGGTATGTCCCATTATACCAGTTATTACGGCTTTTTCCTGTTCATTCATGTATGGAGCAGAGGAAGAATGACTGTTTAAATACCTCTCTGCAACTGTTGTTAATCTGATTTTGTCCTCACAACCCTCATGGGAATGATATGTAGGGGGTTGTAGTACATTTTTAGAGTCACATTCAAAACCAGTTCCTGGTATATTTTTAGAGTCATCATTCAAAACCAGTTCCTGAAACTCATTCAAAACCAGTTCCTGAAACTCTGTATGTAGGCTTTCTCAGAATATTTTAAGTCTTTCTTCAAGAGTCTGCTAGTTCAATTCTTTTAAAATCTCTCTGACACTATACATGTTCAGCATTCCCTGTCAGTCAAAATACACAGCACCAATCCCAACAACTTGAGCAATATTCTAGGATGGGTTGCATGAATTATTTTTAATTGATCATCTTTGTGGTCTTATTGATTTCCCTAGTATTCTACCTATGAACTGAAGTCTGCTACCTGCTTTAGACTGAGCCTATGTGATCATTCCATTTTGCGTCCCTACAAAGTGTCGCACCCAGGTATTTGCATGAGTTTACAGATTTCAGTTGTGATTCACTGATATTATAATCATAGGATACTACTTTTTTCATTTAGTTCAGTGCACAATTTTACATTTCTCAACTTTTAGAGCAAGTTGCCAGTCTTTGTATCACTTTGATATCTTATCAAAACCTGACTGAATATTTGTGCAACTTCTTTCTGGCTGTACTTCTTTATAGATAACTGCATATACAAAAACTACCATTGTCTGCATGTTACACAGCAATAATAGCAAGGGACACAACACATGTCCCTGGGATATGCCTAAAGTTACTTCTACATTTATCAATGACTCTCCATTCAACATAACTTGCTGTGCCAGTTCAGTAACAAATTTCTCATGATATCCCACATGATCACACTTTTGATAGTAAGTGTAGGTGCAGCACTGAGTCAAATGCTTTCCGGAAATCAAGAAATACTGCACCTATCTGTCTGCCTTAATTTGGGGCTTTCAGTATGCCATGTGGGAAACATACAGAGGTCGGTTTCACATGCCAATTGTTCTCAAAATCCATGCTGGTTGGCATGGAGGAGGTTATTCTGTTTGAGGTAGCTCCTTATGTTTGATCTCAGAATATGTTCTAAGAAACCACAACAAAGGGATATCAAGGATATTGGAAGGCTGCTATCCTTCTTGTAGATGGGTATGACCTGTGCTTTCTTCCAACTACAGTGCTTATGAAAGACAAGTATCCAAGTTAAAGTTTTAGTGTACAGTTAAAAATTCAAGTTAAAGATTCAGTGTACAGTTTTGACTTGGTCCAAATGTTCACTATGCATAAATGCTGTTTTTTTTGGTCTATAAACTATTGATGAAATAAGATGATAGGTATGAACTGTGAGATACATGCTGAAAATGTAACACAACTTGAATATTCTCATACATACTATATCCCACCATAGCAGTTAAATACACATACTGAAAGTGGTGACAGATATTTTTCTTGAATCATATGCCTGGTGAAACATTTCACCAGGTGTCATGTGGCCAATAGTTTCTCTGGTGAAACTATCAAAGAATATATCCTTGGAAATAAAGATATTTTTGGATGTGGTACCAGCTTCTTTAGTAATTTTAATCTGTCAGTAAAACTTTTTTAACTAGTTGTATTATATATTATACAACCATTTACTGCTTTTCTAATCACATCACAAATACAATAAAATTAACAGCTAATACAATCAACAGTTAATGTGGTGTGCAGAACTCAATGTATGACAAACTAGCTATAACTGTGGTTCAGGCAGATTGAACAAAAAAAAATTTGTGCCCAGTTTGGAATTCACGTATCTCCTGTTTATTGCAAGAAAATCATCTTAATTGATTAGGTTAACCAAGCACTCCATTGGCACCAACCCAAACATTCAGCATCACATTTTCCTCCACTGATTTCTTCCCCTCTGATTGCTTGTATTTCATTCTGATTTCTTGTATTTCATTTAACTGGATATAATTCAGTTGATAAAACCAAATCTGTTACAACCCAACTTTGAAAAATAAAATGCCATACCCATGGCATGGAAAGTTCTGACAGAATGTAAATAATTTAGGAATAAAAGTAACAATTCACTAAATGGGAGAGGTGTTTAGTTGTTGACAGGCACAAATAAGACTGAAAACGTTGCTAGCTTTTGGATGAATCATTTTTTGAGCCAGAGTACATATACATCATGTGAATGCATGCTGCCCCCTTCCAAACCCCTCCCCCCTCCCCCCCCCCCCCCACACACACAAACACAAACACACACATACACACCTGCTCAGCTACATTTTGCCACAAAAATACCAGTGCCAGGTTAGAGATTGATAGGTAGACTGGGGTGAGGTGGGGGGGGGGGGAGTGATTAAGGGGATAATGGACACAGGGAGTGAGAGGGAGGGTATGTTTGGGAGGAAGAGGCAGTTTATGCATGAGATAGGAATGCTTCACACATGCACCTGCACTGGTCAGCTCATGCAGTGCACAATGACGATGACAGGGAGGGGTGTACTGGGATGAAGTTTGAGAAGAAGGGGAAGGTGGGTTTGTGGCAAGTGCCTAGCATTCCCATAATCATTCACTAGTGTTTTGTATTAATCATGATTCTAGTTGCTCATTGTTAAATCTTATTTCTGATTTCAACTGTTTGTTGCATAGTTTCAATTAATCACTGTTTGCTTTAAGCTTTGTGTATAGCTGTTCGCCATTAAATTTTTAGCTGCATCTATGTAAACTGATTTGTCATTATTTGTACCACTTCTGCTCGATTTATATTCCTTACTTCAGTTGCCATCAAACGTTTTTGCTCAAGAGCCAATCCTACTTTGTGGGGGCAGCAACCTGTGCCACATATATACCGATCTCACTGCTCATTGGTAACCTACACAAATGAGTATGTTATGAGCCCTGAATTGACTAGCAATAGTAAGAGCATGATAACCCCCAAGCAATGATCATTGAAAGGCAGCAAAATTCTGAACACTCCAATATGATCTCTGTTTTAGACTGCAATCACCCTCAGTAATCCTAAAGTTGTGACCCTGTAATTACCTGATTAAGTGTTGTTTGTGTAAGTGGATTATTGTTTGATTAATAACAGTAATTGTACGTACGTTTAAATGCATTATGCAGTATGAGACACAATCATAAATTTTTACTGAATGTTTTGAATGTCAATTTCATTGTACGCATTGCATTGTATCACAATATCCTTAACTTAATTTCATATTCCTTGCTACCACATTTGAAGCTGACAGCCTCTATAACATGCATTCATCAATCCACCATCTTACTTCCATTTGAAATTTAAACCATATCAGCTGATTGGTACAAGTTACAAATACTCATGAATTATCAGTACTGGAAGATGAAGAATAATTAGCTCAATACCAAATTCACACATGTCAACTAAAATTAAGCACAAATTAAAATATCGCTACCTCTGTAAATATTTTTGTTTGTTACTGGCCAGGAAAACTGCATTCTTAACAAGCTCTTAACATCAGTTAATGTTTTTGATTCAAATATTAGTTGCTAAACTCATATTATTGTGAAATACAGCTGAGATCCAAGGGCTGCATGAACATTTGATTCAGGCTGCATGTGGCCCTTGGGCCGCAGTTCTGACAACCACTGCTTTAGTTCTTCCAGATTATCCACCATCTCATCTAATGCATCACAAGCAACCCCACTATCATAGAGAGTTTTTTCACCTCAGAATTCATCATGATGATCAAATTTCTCCAAAAAATTAATGTTTAAAGTCTCTTATCTTTCTGCCTGTAGTCCATTTCACCAACTGTTTTCGACAATATGGTCCAGTTCCTCCTAGTTTTTTCAGAATACTTCATATTCCATGTACATCAGTCTTCTATAGTCATCTACCACTACATTGTATATATTTTAGAAATTTCATATGCTGCTGAAAAAGTGCAAAAATCATTAGCATTTCAGTTTCTGATTTTCAGATCCTGGCTGAGCCCCCTCTTTAACATAAGACTGGAACACAGCTTTTACTCTTGGCTTTTTTTTAAATTTAATATTATGTTTTCATAAATAAAAGATTCACAAATATCGCATTTCTTTCCCAGACTTCATCAGTTACATGAGGCAGCATACAACTTTCACCTGTATGTGTATAACATGACTGACTCTCTAGCATTTTATTGCATATACTGCTCTGGCATGGTCTCATAATCAATGACATTAATACAGCAAAGATGTATGTCGAAGTATTTAAAAAGATATAAATATTTACTGTGTTATTCACAGTATGCAGTAAAAATAAAACTTGTGTATCAATGTGTGATGCAAAATTAAATTTATCTCAATTGATGATTTTATTTAGTTTTATTTAAAAGTGCGCAAAAGTTTCAGGATGATTAATTTTTGAAATTTTTGTGTCCTCATATTCTGATAATTTAGTCTCAAAAAGGTAAAGAAATTGTTACAAGTGCAAAAATATGTTAATATGCCAAGCTCCCCAGTCTCGAGTAAAAACTGAGAATCACAAAAATTTGACCAAAAGGATATGGGGATATTCATGTGGAGAGAGGTATCAATAGATTCAGTTTAAACAAGAGAGTATCACCCTAAGATTGTTGCAAGGTACATGGGTAGGATAAGCTACACGGGTGGGAAATGGAGCCAGTGAATTCATACAGTATACCATGATGGTGTGGGGCAGTGGATTTGGAGGAAGTTACAGAACAGAGGATAGGGACAATGTAGGGAAGAGCATGTTGATACAGGGGGTTAATGGACACTGAGACTAAGAGGATTATGGAAACAAAGGGTGTTTTGCAAGGATAACTCCCATCTAAGTAGTTCAGAAAAGCTTGTACTGTTGGGGGTGGGTGGCAGAATCCAAATTCAGACTATTCCTGTACCACATCCCCACACACCCCTAATCCTCCCTTCATTCCAAACAACCATCTGCAAAGGAGCACTCCCATCACCCAATATCATGCTGGACTGGACCAGTTGTATCATTTCCTTTATCAGGGTTTCCACTATCTATGATTGTGCCCAGAACTGAAGGAAATCTTACTGACAATCCTTCCCACCCTTCCCAAAATGGTATTCACCCAACCAATCTACATAATATTCTGACTCATTCCTATGCCACATCCACTTCAAATCCCTTGCCATATGGGTCATACTCCTGAAGAAAACCCAGGTGCAAGACCTGTCTGACTTACTCACTCAGCACATCCTACTCCTGTACCATCATAGGCATATTCTATCCATCATAGGCATGGCCATCTGTGAAAGCAGGCATGTCACATTCCAACTCTGAGTAATTTATACACAATGTTTTATGTGGGCATGACCACCAACCAACTGTCCACCCAAATGTATGGCCACTGCCAAACTATGGCCAAGTGACACAATACACAGCTGAGCACAACTTGTTTGATTTCAATGGATGCTTCTGTGCCATCTGTATCCCTCCCCCGACCCCCCCCCCCCCCTTCCCCCATCCCCGCAGGTCACTAGCTTATATTAACTACATGGATGGAAGCTGTTCTGGCAACATATCATTCCCATAATTCTCATGGCCTCAATCTCTATTGACCCTCTGAACTTCCTCCCAATTTAATTCCCCACATCACTACACTGTGTGCACAGTATCAATGCTTGCATGTCCATTCCAACCCTGTGCACCTGCTGCCTAGTCCTCCTGCTTTCCTATCTCATTCACCTGCTGCCTCCCTCTGAGCCAATAGCCACCCTTCTTCCCCAATCCTCCCTCCTACTCCCCATCTCTTTTCTCTTCTTCCCCATCCAACAAAAACTTTTCACCCAATCTAATCATGCCTGTCAACTACTTGATGCCTCTACTATTGAGTGAATTGTTATTTATATTCCTGAGTTAAATAAATGTCATAATCATTTATACACTCACTTTCTCATGAACTGTGTGGGGATTTCCTATCTTTTTGTCCTGATAAAGCAAACAGTTAAGGAGATATTAACTCTTCAGTGACTTATTATGGTATATTAATAATTTTTACTTATGGACCGTCTGACAGCAACTGAATAAAACACAATTTTAGTGCCATATGTGTTTCGCCTTTATTTTCTGCAAGGCATCATAACATTCTGTTATAAGGCATCATCATATTACACGCAACTGAGGAAGACAGGACTATAAAAGTTGAAGATGTCTTCAGTGACTGTTTTTGTTATTAGCAGTTATTCATTTGACTGTGTTTAACATGTCATCTTGATGTGGAAAGAGACACAAAATCCACACTAAGTAAATGCTCATGATAGAGAAGACTTCTGATCATTTGGGATAGTAAAAGAAAAACTTTTAAGACCCAGTTTAAAATAAATAGTGCATCATTTCATTCATACTTGTCTCCTATTTTCTTCCTTTTTCGTTATTATTGATATTATTATTATTATTATTATTATTATTATTGGACATTATAGTGTAATAATCATATTGTAAATTTTAAAATGTACTGACAGCTGAGACCACAATATAAGCCTTGGTATCCACAACGTGCACATTAGCTCATTTACAACAAAAATAAAATTTTAAAACAAAGAAGGGGCGTTAGACAAAGAGAAAAAGAACTCCTGGAAGTTTGAGGGGGAACATTCTGTTATATTTTATAAAATGTGATGACTAGACAAACTGAAATTGGTATAAAGAGCAGACTGTTTGATTAAATAACCCTTCCTCTTCATTTATGTTGACTAATAAACGATTTTAAAATTAGTAGTCTCAGAAGACATATCACTAAATATTTTAGTTTTTAAATGTGTATGTGCAGATATGCAACACAACTTAAAAATTTATGTAAGTACCTTTTTTAACTTTAAATGTTAACATTACACTGATCAATTGGGTAAGGACAGTGATCATCTCATTTTGATACACATATATGGTTCATGTGGTTGTTATATTAGGAATAATGTTGCATGTAATGTTTTACACTCAGTAATAAAATATACTTTTTTACAGGGCCTGAATTATGTTTTGAATAAAGATGGTCTGGCAGTTGCCATGGACAGTTACTTCATGACTTATCACACTGTTCTGAGAACTTCTGAGGAGTACACAAATGCTCTGAGATCAGCAAGAGAAATAGCTAGTAGTATTACTACAATGTTACAGAGTTATCTAAGACCCACTGTGAATGTAACTACAGGAAATGATACAGATTCGGCTAATTGGTTTGAAGTTGACAATGACACGTATATATCAAATGTTTCAAATGTTGAAGTGTTTCCATACAGGTAAAATAATCTTTCATTATATCTATCTATGTTTAGGTAAGTGTATTAACAATATTATAACATTCAGGTTACTTTTCTGTGCTAATTATTTACATCCATATTTCATTAAGAATAAGTTTGTTAGAGGATTCTGGCTTAACCTGCAATTCTTCTGCCAAATTCCTGTTATAAAAAAGTGTACTTTTTTAAGACATATACTTTTGATCTAGATTTTGTAATTTTTTGCAAAAGTGTGTTTCTGTTGTTGTTTGTACTAGTTCTGCATTATCACAATTATGTGCAATACACACTTGTGAAAGTGTGTAATAGTGCCAAAATAAGTATGGAAAACATGGGAAAAAAGAAATTTTGTTTTGCTCCACAAATTTGTTATTAATTATATCTTTGCTAGAAGTACATCCAAGTACAAAATTAAATTAAGCTGAATGAAACAAAAGGAAAGACTTCTGCATTTATAACTGTAAGGAAATAAATTTGTTGGCTTATCAATATTATACTGACTCACAGAATGATATGTCCATGTGCATGCAAATGCCATTTATTATAATAAAATAATAAGTCCTGCAACCAAAGATTTTTGGAATGAATAAACAAGTGAAATGATATTAGATGGTGGAGATGCTGAGTCACAGATAGGCACAACAGAAAAGACTGTCACAAAATAAGCTTTCAGTCAACAAGATCTTTGTCAAAAATAGACAACACACACACACACACACACATGCGGACTGGAGACCAAGAAACAACTGAACCACCCTGTTGCTGAGCAAGCTGCCCAACATGACAGTCTTCACTTCAGTGACTGCTACAAAGCCTGTACCATATGGATCCTTCCCATCTACACCAGCTTTTCTGAATTAAGCCCATCTAGCCCCTTCCCTGTTCCCATTCCAGCATTACACAGCCCCAATGCCACCAACGCAACCAATCTTTTTACTTCTCTCCTTTTCTGCCAACCCCCCTCTCCTCCGCCCTCTGCCTCCCAACTACACCTAGCTGCCCTACCCTCTCTGCACCTTGTCCTCGCATGCCCCCCAGCAGCCCTTCACTGTCCCCCACCCCTACCCTGCTATCCCTCACCCTCTCTGCCCCAGCCTCCTCCTTACCCCCCACCCATTTGCCTCTAACATCATGCACTGCTGCTTCTGCTCGTAGTCTGGCTTCAGCTGCCAGAGACTGTGGCCATGTGTGTGTGAGTTATGTTTGTGTGTGTGTGTGTGTGTGTGTGTGTGTGTGTGTGTGATTTATTTTTGACAAAAGCCTTGTTGGCTGAAAGCTTATTTTGTGGCAATCTTTTTGTTGCACCTATCTGCGACTCATCATCTCCTCTATATGGTGAGTAGCAACTATCCTTTCCATAAAACTGTTACATTCCATCCTGGATTTTCTATTGTTTGAAATGATATTTGAAATTGTTATTGCTTTGTCGCTTGGATGTACTGTAGTTTCTAAAACTGGTGTTTATTTTGACTAGACATGTATTTTTCTTTTTATTTTGTTTTGCAGTAATGAATATTCAAGTTTTTAACTATTTTCAATTTCTTCTCACATATTTATCAATTTCTAGTATAAAGTGCATTGGAAAGAAGGACTGAAGCTTATTGAAAGAATGTACTGCACGAATCAGTTTTCAACAGAGGAGTCATTTGATATGCATATTAACTTTTTTGTGCATTAGCTTGTATTCAGTAGAACATATATTTTAACTGTTACAATCATTTTTTTTATTTTTTTCAGTGTTTTCTACGTGTTTTATGAGCAGTATCTCACAATTACAGGAGATACAATAAACTCTATTGGCTACTCTTTATCGGCAGTGTTCATAGTGTCATTTATTCTCATGGGCTTTAACATATTCTCATCTGTCATCATACTCATTATGGTTGCCATGATTGTGACTAACCTCGCTGCTTTCATGGTATGGTGGGATGTACCACTAAATGCAGTCTCCCTTGTGAATCTTGTTGTTGTAAGTATAATGAATAAACTCATTTGTTAATTTTAACTAGTATTATAATTTTTATGGGACATTCTGTCATTTCTTGAAGAAATATAGACATATTAATACTGTGAATACACAGTATTAATGTTCCACAATAATATTTATTAAATAGTTTGTTATGAACCGTCTTTTGGCTTCTTAGGCCATCATCAGGTCAGTTATGTGACGATGGCCTAAGAAGCCGAAAGCCAGTTCATAATGAACTATTAAATAAATATTAATGTGGAATCTTAATACTGTGTTTAAAGGTATTTATAGTATAATTTATGATAAGAGTTCAGTTCTGTTGCATAGTTCTAATTTGAGTGAGTTGTATTTTTATTGTAATTAACATTGTGATAGCTGGAAAAACTTTCAGATCATCCACTAATGATACATCAGCACCAAATTTCATTTTATCATTCCCTTTCTCACCATAGTATATCAACCCTAATACTAAGAAAATTCTTCAGGGATGAGAGACAAATCTGAAAAACACAACTTTGGAGAAATAGTTTCATCAAACTACTGTTTCTGTATTAGTAACAACCTATGATGTCATCAAACTAAATAATTATCTATTTAGTGTATGAATAGAGGCTTTGGTTGCCTCATAAATTATCTAGAACCAATTTTCATTGTCATTTACAAACATTATTAAAGAATAAAGTGACTGACATTCAATTGAAATAATTCCAAGATCATTGGGAAGTTCATATTTGATGATTAGTTATGTACTTAATATCGGCATAATGCAAACATTAAACCTAGTAAACAATTGGTAAAGATATGCACAATACATTACTCAGCAAAGTGAATTGTTGACCTGGCTGTAGTGGGAACCAAAGTAATTATATGAGTAGGTACAGCTACATTCCAGTTCAAAGTAGCCCATGTTTTTACTTCAGAGAAAGTGATGGTAGGAATTGTCATTGCATGCAGGCTTGCTTTTAATGTCATTAATTTTATGAGAACAAGAAGCTGAAAGATGTGACAGTGCGCTGACAGAGAAGGCAACAGAAAGTGCAAGCAAATGTTTACAAACAAAAGTTATGTAAATCAAAGGTGTGCAGATTATGGTAGGAGGGACACAATGCCTAACAGAGCAGAATTCAGCAGAAGAAGCTAAATCCACACAGTAAATATTTAACTAGTGATGTGGATAAATGTGTTATTAGGCAGCAAATTCTGTAGTATGACTACAACAGCAAAACTTTGGACTATCCTACAGAAACGGACAGACTTTTTTTAAATTGCATTGAAAAAAGAAAAGCCAAATATCTTGGCTTTAATTATGGTGGACCAACCTCCTGTTTACTTCAATGACAAAATTTTGCAAGAAAATGGTTCCCCTTCCTCATACCACAAAGACCTAATGGGTAAAGACCATGGTTGTAATACATCAACCATCTTTATTACCTTTCACTCCTAATAAATAAATGTCATATGTTACCTAGCCTGATGCAGGCCTTTCGATGTGACACCAATTTGGCAACTAGCAGATCAGTTCCAGTGTTTTCATATTCAAGTAGTTACTCATTTGGCCTCATGAGGCTGAATGGACCTTGTTACACACTGGGAATTGGACCACAGACCTACACAATATTGGCCAAAAACACTAACCAATATACCATGAAGGGCAGCCTTCGTTTATTGCTGTGAAATTAGAAGACTAGAAAAGCCATATGTTGTGTCAAGAAAGTGTGTTATGACTACTGAAGGAGACAGAGTTTCATGGATAAGGAACCTGAAAATTTAATAAAAATCAGTCATCATGGATCTGAACAAAATGTTGACATAACCTTTTATGAACAAAACAGCAAACCAGCAGACACAGTTGAGGAAAGTAAAGACATAACCAAGGAAAACAGTTTTTCAGATACTGTCAGTGAAGCATCATGAGCAGCAAAGGTGAGATATACTGTACATCCTACTTTGTTTCTATTCAAAATGGTTGTTTCACTCAGTGATGCATACAAACATGTAGCATGTGACAGCATTCCAATAGCAAGAATATTGAAAGTGTATGCTATCACGTCCCCTCCCTGCTTCACTGGTGTAATCACAACAGTGCTGCCACCCTGGCCAGTTTTCCAGTTCACTTCAATGGGTAATACTAGGGGTTGTCAGTATTTAATAATTACATTACTATCTACAAAATCTAAACATGTTTTTTCCCCACTGTGTTTTTCTTACACACCAATTTCAAAGTGTCTGTATTTCATTTACCTTGAGTAACTTGTACAGGAGCTGTGCCCTTCTCCTGAGTATCAACAACTTATGCAAAATTCAGATTTCATCCTTTTTTCTTTCATTTTGTCCATGTCAGCCACTCATCTTACTCTTATGTGTGTGTTCTTTTTTAAATGATGCCTCAAGTTAGGCATATATTTCTGTAGCTTTCTACCTCCTCTTCATTCCTTGTTGCTAACTAAGTCACTTCTATTTAACAGTGCATTAAGACCCTCCCTTATGGCATTAATATTTTCTTGATTCAATTCAGGTAGAAGTAACCGGTACAGGATATTTACTATAAAGTATACAAACAACATTTATGACTGGTGCTAATTCACTCACACTGATAACTTAGAGAATTAATGAACATGTAAAGTAGGAGAAAGAGCTACTTTGAAAAATGGTCACTGCTCATTCTCTTATTATACCCAGCTTCTGTCTCTTATAATACTTCAAGCAAAGCATGTACAGTAGAACCTCACTTAACATGCACAATTTGCATAAAGAGCAAAACAAATTGTAAAAAAAGGCTCACCTAACGAGTGATGTCTCGCACAATGATTTTGTGTGATGTCACCAGGCGTTCGCAAGTGGCAGTGAAAATGTTCAGCAATATGAACACCTTTCATTGTCAGCAGCAGCATATGAACAATATCTTTAGTATGTACTGCAGTCTGGGTTTAGCACTCTTTCTGCTACAATTTGAGTGCATCTTGTGATCACACATTTTTCTTAACTTGTGTTTACAAAGTGTTCTTTTATGTGCTAGTTTTAATAATCTTCATAGAAATGTCCCTGAAGATAAAGTTGCAAAAAGACAACCACAAGAGAAAGAAAATGACCTTAAAAATGAAACATAAAATCACTGAAAAATACAAATGTGGTGTGCATATTGCTGATTTAGCATGCACATAAAATCGGTCTACATCAAGTATTTCACTATCCTCAAGAACAAGGACAAGATTAAGCAGATAGGTGCTTCAATGGGAGTGAAAAGAGTATGTAAACAATGGTTTCATATTCTGGATGATGTCAAAAGATTGCTCCTTATATGGATAAATGAAAAACATTTGCAAGGTGACACTGTTAACAAGAACATCATTTGTGAGAAGGCGAGAAATAATTTTGCTGATCTTGTTAAGAAGACAACAGGATCATCAGTGGTCAAAGAGGTGTTTAAGGGACGCTGTGGGTGATTCAAGAAGTTTAAGAGAAGAACCGGCATCCACAGAATTGTGAGGTACAGCTGACACAAAGGCAGCAGAGAACTTCATCAGCAACTTTGAGATGCTCATACTTTCTGATGGTTATCTGCTGCAACAGGTTGTTCATTGTGATGAGACAGGTCTATCCTGGTAAAAGATGCTGAAGTGTACCTTTATAACAGCAGAGCAGAATGAATTGCCTGGTTACTCGCATTCCTCTTCTGTGCCAATGCAAGTGACAATTTGAAAACTAAACCAGAGCTTGTTTACTCTTCAGAAACTCCATGAGCCTTGAAGAAGTGTAAAGTCCAGAAGAGAAGGTGAAATATGATGTGGAGGTCCAACAACAAAGCTTGGGTGACACATGATCTTTTTTGTGATCAATGAAGTGTTTGGCCCTTTGGTGAAAAAATATTTGCTTGAGATGAATCTGCCACTCCATGTCTTGCTTGTTACAGACAAAACTCGTGCCCGTTCTTCAGACCTACAAGACCACCTTCTTGAAGAACTTCAATTCATCAAGATCCAATTTCTGCCTCCCAAAACCATTCCGTTACTCCAGCCTATGGACCAGCAGATTATTTCTAGCTTTAAGGAGCTCTACACTAAAGCACTCTTTGAGCACAGCTTTGAGTTAACTGGAACTACCTATCTCACTCTCATAGAGTTTTGGAAATATCACTTCAACTTTGTTGCCTGTGCCAAGAGAACTCTCACTTTTGCTTGGAAGAAGTATGTTGTCAAATGTGACTTGAAGGCATTTAAGTCAGTACCTGTGGAGCCTGTAGTCAAGGAGATTGTGTCTTTGGTCAAGAGCATGGGACTAGAAGTGGATAGCAATGATATGAAAGAGCATGTGGAAGATTACAGCCAAGAAATGACCACCAAAGAGTTTATGGAACTGCAGTGTGTTTCACAGCAGAAAACTGTGGAGAGGAGTTCTTCAGAGGGGGAGTAGGGGGCAGTAACAGCGCAGCAGCAATCTCCTGACACAATATGATAAATGCTGAAAGCATGGGATTTGATTGCATCCTACAATGAAAATCATCATCCCAATAAATCAGTGGTTACATGCACTACCAATTTATTTGACAATAATGCTGTGTTGCATTTTTGCCAAGTATTGAAACATCAGCAGAAACAGATGACTATGGACAGCTTACTAGTTAAAAAGAATTAGTTATACAGGGTGATTCAAAAAGAATACCACAACTTTAGGAATTTAAAACTCTGCAACGACAAACGGCAGAGCTAACCACTATCTGTCGGCGAATTAAGGGAGCTATAAAGTTTCATTTAGTTGTACATTTGTTCACTTGAGGCGCTGTTGACTAGGCGTCAGTGTCAGTTGATGCTAAGATGGTGACCGCTCAACAGAAAGCTTTTTGTGTTATTGAGTACGGCAGAAGTGAATCGACGACAGTTGTTCAGCGTGCATTTCGAACGAAGTATGGTGTTAAACCTCCTGATAGGTGGTGTATTAAACGTTGGTATAAACAGTTTACAGAGAATTCAGCCAATAAAGTTTTTGGTCCCTTTTTCTTCAAAGGTGCTACTGTAACTGGACTACAGTATCTGGAGATGTTAGAGAATTGGCTGTTCCCTCAGCTCGAATAAGAAGCACAACAATTCATATTTCAGCAGGATGGAGCGCCACCACATTGGCACTTATCTGTCCGTAACTACCTGAACGTCAACTACCCGAGGTGATGGATCGGCCGCCATGCAGCCCGTGACAGAGCACTTCATCACTGGCCTCCAAGAAGCCCTGATCTTACCCCCTGCGATTTTTTCTTATGGGGGTATGTTAAGGATGTGGTGTTTCGGCCACCTCTCCCAGCCACCATTGATGATTTGAAATGAGAAATAACAGCAGCTATCCAAACTGTTACGCCTGATATGCTACAGAGAGTGTGGAACGAGTTGGAGTATCGGGTTGATATTGCTCGTGTGTCTGGAGGGGGCCATATTGAACATCTCTGAACTTGTTTTTGAGTGAAAAAAACCTTTTTAAATACTCTTTGTAATGATGTATAACAGAAGGTTATATTATGTTTCTTTCATTAAATACACATTTTTAAAGTTGTGGTATTCTTTTTGAATCACCCTGTATATTATGAATATAGTGCATAATACTGTATGTACAGTTTTCTTTGAATTAATGGCATGAATAAGATAAAACTTTTAGTGCTTTTTCTGCTTGGAAAGCATTACCATACTTTACATTAATTTATATGGGAGAAATTGTTTTGCTTAATGAGTGTCTTGCACTATGAGCAAGATTCTGGAATGAATTATGCTTGCTGTGAGGTTCCACTGTATATAATTTTACACAGACCACTATCAGCTGTCAGTGTACAGGCAAAATCAATAGCTGTTTAACATAAACATTAAAGTTATCGAGAAAGTACACCACTAAGCCAAGATATCCTGATAAACTGCAGCAATGGCTAATGAGCTATTCTTTTATTTTAGTTCTGAATGTATGGGGATTTTCGATTTCTTGCCTGATGTCAACTGGCAACCTTTGACACCAGAGTAAAAAATTCTGTTCTGAACCCTAGACAGTGATGCATAGCCATTATGGAAACTAATCAAAATATCCACGGGTGTGCTGCCGGTCTATAGTGTCCAATGGGCACAATATTTCGGTGATCATACATGCCATCATCAGGTGAACTGACGGACTGAGCTCCTGTGAACGTGCCGGCACGGAGATCCGTACGCTAAGGCTGCTCAGAGGGAACTGGGTTCGGTCGCGGCGGCGGCAGATTTAAATACCCTCCGCCCGCGGCGCGCACCCTCCGCCGTCCGCGCCCCGCGCCACGGTAGCTCGGTGGAACAGATTGCGACGGCGTCTGAGATAACGTCGGTGTGATGGCTCTGTCCGCCGTGGTCGTCACAACTATACGTTTGCTCGATGTACTCTTGATTAACCCGATCGCTGGTTCCCAAGCCTTGCTAAGATTGTAGCCACAGTCGCGGTTTATGAGGTCGTCATTGGTGCGAATTTCGATGGCCTCTCTAACAACGCTGTCCCAATATCTCGACGTCTGTACCAGAATCCTCGTGCGGTCATACTCCATGGCGTGATTTTCCGACAAACAATGTTCAGCGACCGCCGCCGACTTGCTCGGATACATCAGTCGAGTGTGCCTCTGGTGTTCACGGCATCGATCCTCGACGGTACGCATCGTCTGACCAATATACGACTTGCCACATTGACACAGAATCTGGTACACGGCGGCCTTCCTCAAACCGAGGTCATCCTTGGCGCTCCCCACCAGTGCACGAGTTTTATTTGGAGGACAAAACACAGTTCCGACCCGGTGTTTCTTCAGAATGCGGGCGATTTTCCCCGAGAGTGCGCCTGTGTATGGAATAAATGCAGTGCCTACCTCCTCCCTCGTGACTTCATCCATCTCAGCAGGTTGTGCTGCAGTGGTTCGGCGGAGAGCACGTTGAATCTGCCACTCTGAGTACCCATTTTTTCGAAAAACAGTTCTCAGATCTCCAATTCCCGGGGTAGACTCTCTGTGTCAGAGATAGTGCGCGCCCTAAGTACTAGAGTTTTAAGTACCCCATTCCTCTGTGAAGGGTGGTGGCAGCTGTCTGCGTGCAAATACAGATCAGTGTGCGTAGTCTTCCGATACACCCCATGACCTAGGGTGCCGTCAGCCCTTCTCTTGACCAAGACGTCAAGGAAAGGTAATTTACCCTCCGTTTCAGTCTCCATAGTGAATTTGATGTTGGGGTGTATGGAGTTTAGATGTATAAGGAAGTCAAGGAGTTTATCCATACCATGTGGCCAGATGACGAACGTGTCGTCCACGTAACGGAAAAAGCAAGTAGGTTTCCATACGGATGACGACAGGGCTTCCTCCTCGAAGTTCTCCATGTACAAATTCGCTACCACCGGTGAGAGTGGGCTACCCATGCCGACTCCCTCCGTTTGTTCGTAGTATTCTCCATTAAAAAGAAAATACGTGGAAGTCAAGACATGCCTAAAAAGTTCAGTGGTCTTCTCGTCAAACTTCTGACTAATCAATTCTAGTGACTCTCGCAGGGGTACCCTCGTAAACAAGGAAACGACATCAAAACTCACCATGATATCTGACTCATCTAACCTGAAGCTATCAAGGCGTTTAACAAAATCCACAGAATTACGGATTTGATGAGGGCAGTTACCCACATAAGGACTTAATATTCCCGTCAGGTATTTGGCCAACAAATATGTAGGTGCCCTGATGTTGCTGACAATGGGGTGTAATGGTACCCCCTCTTTGTGAACCTTCGGGAGTCCATATAGTCTAGGCGGTACCGGACCTTGGGGTAACAATTTCTTAGCGTCACCCTCCGGTAAATCTGCGTCCTTGAGAAGCGCCCTCGTCTTGTTCTCCACCTTCTTTGTAGGGTCAACGCTGATCTTCCGGTAGGAATCGTCATTTAGCAGGCTCTGCATCTTATCAGTGTAGTCCTTATGGGAGACAACAACTGCAGCATTGCCTTTGTCAGCCGGTAAGACAACAATTTCAGAGCGCTCCCTCAGATCACGAATGGCCGCCCTCTCTTTACTGCTGATATTTGACTTCATCGGCTTGGATTTCGTCAACGCACGACAAGTTTCACGACGTATTTCCTCGGCTGATTCTGGCGGAAGTCGAGCTGCAACCTGTTCAACAGCACAAACAATTTCTGCGACCGGAGTGAACTTGGGGGTGGGACGACACGTTCGTCATCTGGCCACATGGTATGGATAAACTCCTTGACTTCCTTACACATCTAAACTCCATACACCCCAACATCAAATTCACTATGGAGACTGAAACGGAGGGTAAATTACCTTTCCTTGACGTCTTGGTCAAGAGAAGGGCTGACGGCACCCTAGGTCATGGGGTGTATCGGAAGACTACGCACACTGATCTGTATTTGCGCGCAGACAGCTGCCACCACCCTTCACAGAGGAATGGGGTACTTAAAACTCTAGCACATAGGGCGCGCACTATCTCTGACGCAGAGAGTCTACCCCAGGAATTGGAGCATCTGAGAACTGTTTTTCGAAAAACTGGGTACTCAAGAGTGGCAGATTCAACGTGCTCTCCGCCCAACCACTGCAGCACAACCTGTTGAGATGGATGAAGTCACGAGGGAGGAGGTAGGCACTGCATTTATTCCATACACAGGCGCACTCTCGGGGAAAATTGCCCACATTCTGAAGAAATACCGGGTCGGAACTGTGTTTTGTCCTCCAAATAAAACTCGTGCACTGGTGGGGAGCGCCAAGGATGACCTCGGTTTGAGGAAGGCCGGCGTGTACCAGATTCCGTGTCAATGTGGCAAGTCGTATATTGGTCAGACGATGCGTACCGTCGAGGATCGATGCCGTGAACACCAGAGGCACAATCGACTGATGTATCCGAGCAAGTCGGCGGTCGTTGAACATTGTTTGTCGGAAAATCACGCCATGGAGTATGACCGCACGAGGATTCTGGTACAGACGTCGAGATACTGGGACAGCGTTGTTAGAGAGGCCATCGAAATTCGCACCAATGACGACCTCATAAACCGTGACTGTGGCTATAATCTTAGCAAGGCTTGGGAACCAGCGATCGGGTTAATCAAGAGTACATCAAGCAAACGTATAGTTTTGATGACCACGGCGGACAGAGCCATCACACCGACGTCATCTCAGACGCCGTCGCAATCTGTTCCACCGAGCTACCGTGGCGCGGGGCGCGGACGGCGGAGGGTGCGCGCCGCGGGCGGAGGGTATTTAAATCTGCCGCCGCCGCGACCGAACCCAGTTCCCTCTGAGCAGCCTTAGCGTACGGATCTCCATGCCGGCACGTTCACAGGAGCTCAGTCCGTCAGTTCACCTGATGATGGCGACATGTATGATCGCCGAAATATTGTGCCCGTTAGACACTATAGACCAGCAGCACACCCGTGGATATTTTGATTATCAAATACGCCGGGAGAAACTCAAGAATCACATTATGGAAACTGATTTTACTTCTAGTATTGTGGTCACGAATTCTAAGTTCACCCTGCATTCACACTTGTTATTAACCACAAAAGTCATTAGTATTGGCATGTAAGTGTATGAATCCCAAGTTCCCTGAAGAGGCATCTGAAAAATGTTCATTGATCAACTTTACATAATATTCTTTATCTGTGTTTCTGTGGAGTAAATATTGCTTTGACCTCAGCTGCATTGTTCCACAAGAAAATGTTATATAACAGTATTGAGTGAAAGTACACAAAGTGCTAGCATTTCTGTCTGTGGTTCTTTTCTTTTTCCTCTGCCATCACCTCACAACATTTTCTGTGCCTCTTTAGTTCCAAAAAAATATGCAGCTTCCTCAAACCATTCTTTATCTTTACAACTGCCAGATACAAATTCTTTATATAATTCATATGATACAATAAACTAGGTATCCCATTGCAACATTTATTCTCTCATGAAGCTGCCACCATATGCAAAGGGGGCAGTTGAGAAAATGATATTGCAGTACCTAAAACTGAGTCACTAATGAATTTTCTCTGAATTTTCTCATCAATATTTCAAGCAAATTGGGTATTTCATTTCTAAGGAAAACATGTTAAATGAATGAGCTTTTTCACTGTGTAACACGTCTTTATAAGATATCTTTTTATAAACACACACCATATAGAAAACTGTTACATCTTCCTTTTTATACAGCTTTGGTTTGAATTTGTGGTGACTATCAAGCTCAAAAACAGCACCTTTGAGTTTTGATTTGCAAACTCTTTGATGTATGATCTTTGACATCTTTGTCTTTGTACAGTTTTTCTCTCACGTTTGTACTTTGTGGGTGTGTTCTACAGTTCTGTAGTAAAAGTTGGTCTTCAGCATATATTGAGTTGGTGGTTTCCATTCCTTCATCATACAACAAAGAGACATAATTTAGCACGTTGGTGACTCCTTATTTGCATTTGCTACTTTGCACATTATTCCAGTGACAGTGTGTTGTTTTCGTCAAACTCCACGTTCTCTCATCACATCTCAGGTGTACCACACACCTCATACCACTGTTAAAATGGAACAGGAACAATTCCTTCATCACGTTACACAAGTGAGCTCTCTAACCTATCCAAGTTCAACAGAGGCACAAACCAAGTGCATTGCCTTTGGTATTTAGGCAAAGTCACATTAATCTCAGCACTCCACAAGTTCCAGTGAACCTCTACACTCAACATGCCACTCAAGGTGCTGTACAGTCTCCGATTCTATATACTACGCATCTTCTACTATCATCTTTCAGGTCATGGCTGTACCACCAGTGATGACCTACCATTCCTCCACACCCCCCGAGTTGCAAAATATTGCCTCCACCCCCTTCTTCTCTCCCCCCCCCCCTCCTCCTGGCAGTGGAGTCAGGTGCTACACATCACATCATGTCCCACTCTGCAATAAAGCACACCACTGCTGCATACGATGACCATGATCATCCCTGACACATTGGTCAACCATGCTCTCATATTTACTGGGTCAAGTATCAAGAGGGGCCACCTTCTTGACCCTCTCCTGAGACAAACTTGGGTGCTGCTCTGGGACACTACCCACATCTCAATCAAGATATCGCCACTCACAGTGCCTCGTCACCCTCGACACCTCAGCATGTTCTGACAAGCAGGTTACTTAAACTGCCCCCCCTCTCAAAAAACAACCCATGGATCAGGTTCACCTTAACCAACAACCTCTCTGATCTCCACAGCATCTCGGAAAAGGACTCACACTTTATCTGCCTTGTCAGCAATCTGCATGACCACACGAACTTCATCAATGACCTACTTCTGCGTCCACCTACCCACCACAAGAATTCTGTTGCCAAAGCCTCGTTAACTGAGCATTAGGTGCGCTTCCCATCCTAAGTTATTCACCACATTATACATGGAGAAAACTTGGAATTTCAGACTGCGTCTGAACTCTGGAGCTGCCCACAGGCATTGGTTGATGTTGAATTCTTTCCTGACATCACTTTATGGATTTTGTGGGTCATTAAGCTCCTGTGTGAGCAGCAACCACAACTACTTTCTCATGCTGACCTCCATACATACTTCGAACCCTACTCATGGACTCATTTAGGTGCCCCATTTTGTACTGCTTCCACAGTGTGTTTTATAAAATAACAGTTGGCGAACACCACCTCCACTCCAGGCAGTCAACTCTATGTTGTGTTGTCTGTACGTGGTGGGTCTCACAACAGGCTTAAGATTCATAATTGATACTTGCAGAGAGGCTAGCGACATTACTACAGTGTTAGCCCCCACTAGCACAACTCCAGCCAAGCTAACCTGATGTGCTGCCGAGTCTGATGTCAATGTGCTTGATGCAACAGATCTTGAATCTGTACTTTGCATAGACTTTCTTAAACATTTTGGTTTATCACCAAATATGCAATCTGCCTCATTGCTCCACCACACCTCCAACTTCCTAATCATATGCTCACATTCAGCTGTTCTCCTTTGTTACCCACAAAGGACTCCTCCCTCCTAGTGCTCCACTTTCGCAACTCAACTCACTGCATCATTTGTTGAGCTTACACCCCCAGGCACTATACTTCCAATGCCTCATGAGCTCACAACACTGTGCTTCACCAGCTGAGCTATGCACTATCCATGCAACTGGCACCAGCTCATCAGACACTACATCAGCTCACTGCCACACCCTTACCACATTGCAATGACACCCAGCAACTATGCCCATGCTCTTGCCGGCACTGCACATCCACAGCACTCTAAGATCAGTGACATTTTGCTCCCCAGTGATTCCTCCTGATGCACCCACCTCTCGAACACAAGGTTTGCCACCTCAAAGCCAAAAAACTATGCAGCGATCAAAAATATGTCAGTGAACTAAATGATGTGGGCATTATATGCTCACCAGGTAAAAATTGCTCATCCCCCATGCACCTCATCCAGAAGAAAGATGGTTCCTTCTGTCTGTGCAGGAACTACAGAGTTCTGAACTCTTGCACTATTATAGACAATTATCTAATTCCACATATTCAGGACTTCACCTAACTGTTCAGTGATGCGCAAGTGTTCAGTGTACTTGATGGCCACAAAGCGTACCACCATATTCATATGTTCAAGGACGACATCCCCAAGACTGCGTTAATTACCCCATTTGGGAGTACTGTTTCATGTCACATGGATTCAAAAATGTGACTTAGACTTGGCAGTAGTTTATTGTTTCTTTATTGTTGAACCTGCAGTTTGAATGAGATTTTGATCTTTCCCTCCACCCCTGAGGAACATGAACAGCATTTGGCTCAAGTCCATGCCCCACTATGTAGCAATGGTGTCAAAAATCAACCACAAGAAGTCACAATTAGCTTTCCTAGGCTATTCTGTGCTGGCTGAGGGCATCCAACCAACAAGTTGTCAAGTTTATGTGTAACCTCCATCTACCATGGTTTACAGTGAACTGCAAAGATTCTTAGGCATTATAAACTTGTATCACCATCACTTCCCTAATGCTGCCCCCATCAAGGCTCTGCTTACCAACACCCTGATCGGAAAAGCACCTTGGGAATGAGGTAAGTTCCACCAACTGATGGCATAATCCAAAGATTCGAGGCCCTCAAGTTTGTCCTCACTCACATTGTCACACTGGCAATCCCCGTACCTAATGCCCATATCTCCATCACTGCCAACATGAGTGATACATCAGTAGGCCCGGTTTTGCAACAGGACATCAGCAATTCCATTGAACTTCTCAGTTTTTTCTCCAAAAAACTTGTTGTCTACACAACACAAGTGGTCTACAATCAACTACGAACTTCTCATGGTCTATGAGGCAGCCAGATAGTTCCACAACAATATTGAAGATCTCAAGTTTGCTGTCTTTACTGATCATCAGCTGCTTGTAGATGCCATCCACAATCCTAGCAAAGACATTCCTCCCCAATGCCTATGGCACATGGACCTTATCAGCCAGTTTCTTCCAGAAAAGAATTAAATTTCTTACCAACTGTGTGTCCTTGGAAAACTTCTCCCCCTTATTCCCCCAGTAAATTACATCTGAATAGTGTAGCTGAGTCAGCATTTCTGATTGTATAAAACTATTATTTTACCTTCTTGGCTAAAACTGGTTGATAGGGATGGTTTATTACTGTTCATATGGTGGTCACACTTGTTTCATGCAGGAGAAATGGATCTGAATTTATATGTCACTGCATGTCCATCCACTCTTGATCAGAATGTTACTGTAGAGAAGAAACTTGTGAGGGGGGTTTGAATTACCCTTAATTAGTGCTAACCAGGATGAAACCAATATCAAAAATTCCACACTATAATGACTTACCAGTTATTTCTACTAAGTCTTATTAGTGCCTTCTCTAAATGTACAACATTTAATATTACAGACCTGCAAACTTACATAACTGCTAATTTGCACATCCCCAAGTGTATTACTGATGCACAGCTGTCAAAGAACTGTTTGTGTGTGTGTGTGTGTGTGTGTGTGTGTGTGTGTGTGTGTGTGTGTTTGTGTGTGCTAGCAGCTGCTCAGTGCCTATTCCATTTTGAGAGTATTGATGTATGGCAGTTGATAAATGCATACATTTTGCTATATTTCTGTTACTCAACATGTACATTTTTTTATCCCACAGGGTGTTGGTATAGCTGTGGAATTTTGCAGTCACATTGTACGGGCTTACACTGTTTCTACTCTTTCAGGGAGCAATAAACGAGCAGCAGATGCTCTTACTAAGATTGGCAGCTCAGTAAGTGTTACCAGGCTCACAGAAGTTGATACCCTTAAATACTAAATAGATTCTTGTATGTGTGTGCTTAACATTTGATTAATTATTCATGACCACAAACTTCATTAAATGTACAAGTAGTTTGTATTACTCATTTTCGAAGAATATTTCAGTATCTTATGGTCATAGTTCTTGCATAGCATTACAATGCCCTCACTTCCAGAAATCTGTTTCTTACCTGTATGTTGTTATATAAAATAAAATAAAACCAGAAAATTTAGTGGTTCAGTTGCTGGATGAGGTGGTAGTCCTAATATATGTCAAACAGAAATCAAAACATTTAACCACAGTAAAATATAAGTTTGGGCAAACAAATGCTAATTTTACAGGGGAAATTCATTTCAAATTGCTTCCATTCAGTTGTATTTTTGTAAAATTTAATGGTATTATTAACATTACTAGTGGTGTTGAAAATTTTCCATACTCACCAATCCTCATAAAGGACTCTGGGCCTGGTGGAAATTATTTCAACCATACATCTACATCTACATGATTACACTGCAATTCACAGTCAAATTTCTATTAGATGCCTCATCGAACCACCTCCAAGCTGTTTCTCTACTGTTCTACTCCCTTACAGTTAATGGGAAAAATGAGCATTTAAATCTCTCTGTGCAAGCTCTGATTTCTCTTATTTTACGATGATGGTCATTTCTCCCTATGTAGGTGGTCATCAACAAAATAATTTCATGCTCTGAAGAGAAAGTTGGTGATTGAAATTCCATGAGAAAATCCTGCCCAATGAAAAACACTTTTGTTTCAATGATTGCCAACCCAGTTCATGTATCATATTTGTGGTAGTCTCATCCCTACTTTGTGATAATACAAAATGAGCTGCCCTTCTCTGAACCTTTCAGATGTCCTCTGTCAGTCCTAGTAATGCAGATTCCACACCACATGGCAATATTCTAGAACAGGACTTCACAACATACGTGCTCGCGGAGCAAGCTGTGAGCAGCAAGGTGCGAGCACGGAGCAGCGCGAGCACGCTACCCCCACTACCAGACCAGAGCGGAGAGTGGGGAGAGTCACATAGGGCACACAACAGCTACCGCCAGTCAATGTAAATCCGCGGCCACCTGCAGGGATATCACTCACCAATTATTACTGCGACAAATGAAACAAATAGAGGAGAATGTACATGTGCCACATAATTTTATTAGCTTAGTGTATGCTTCTACCACCTGTAGACACTGAAACTAAAGAATTCCACGACAATCCTATATTTTCAACACTTTCTTCAACACTACTTAAAATAACACCTCCGGTTGTAGTGTTCTTGATGGCTACTACATCGAGGAGCTCCTCCCTCACCTCAAGATCTCTATTAACACCTCTAATAAATAAGGCAAGCTGCGTTGTTCCAGTGATATCAACACTTTCGTCCAGAGCTAGAGAATACGCCATAAAATCTTTACAGATATTTGCAAGCTGGCTCTGGACGTCGTCTGCCATGTCCTGTATGCGACGCATAATGGTCATGTTAGAGAATGGCACAATCTGATACTGTTCAACTTGAGATGGACACAAATGTTCCGCTGCAACTACCAAACATTCTTTTATTAAATATTAAATAGCCATCAGTTAAGGGGTGCAGGGATTTTGCTAAAAGCAAGGCAATTTTGTAACCCACTCTGAGAGCTGCCTCAGTTGATTTTTCTTCGTCGTCCAGATCTTCTTCAGATAGCTTCCTTTTAAATTTAATAACTTCCTGTGCACGATCTGGTCAATCACATTTTCCACGTCCGTAGTCTTCCGCGTGGTACGATATATAATGTCGCTGCAAATTAAATTTCGTAAAAGAATTCAGCGTTTTGTGACATACTAAACATTTTGCAACACCATCTTTTTCTGTAAACAAATACAATTCCTCCCAATGGGGGTTGAACTGCGAAATCATGGTTGGGGTTACACAACGGCGACATCACATGATTCTTAACTAGCGAAGTGACTGTTAAGAGCTGATCGCAGTACTTTAAACGTTACACAGTCGGCGCGAATTCAATAGGCACACAGCGGCCCTATTCAAACGTGCGCGCGCATTTCCCCTCCCTCCCCTCTCTCCCTACTCCGCGACCTTGCACCTGCTCGCGAGCACATGCCTGAGCAGATGCGAGTACTCGCGCTCAAAACCGGCCAGTTGTTAAGCCCTGTTCTAGAAGTTGGCAGAGAAGCATAGTGTAAGCAGTCTCTAAACAGATATCTTGTCTAAATTGTTTTGCAGTTGGTTTTGATCATCTGATGACTTGAAAAGATGATAAATGACAGCATCACCTGCAAACAATGTAATAGGGTTGCTCAGATTGTCTACTAAACTGTTTATGTAGATTAGGAAGAGGGCCTGTAACACTTCCCTGGGGAATGTCAGATATTACTTCTGTTTTACTTGAGGACTTTCTTTCAGTTACTACAAACTGTGACCTTTCTGACAGGAAATCACAAACCCAGTCACATAACTATGTTCCATAGGCACACAATGTGAATAGAAGTCACCTGTGAAGAACAGTGTCAAAAGCCTTCTGGAAATCTAAAAATATGGAATCAATTTGACATTGCCAGTCAATAGTACTCATTACATGATGACAGTAAAAACTTAATTGTGTTTCACAAGAATGATATATTCTGAATCTGAGTAGGCTATTTGTCAATAAATCATTTTCTTCAAGGTAATTCATAATGTTAGAACTCAGTATATGTTTCAAAATCATACTGCAAATTGATGTTAGTGGTATGGGTCTGTAATTATGTAGATTATTTGTATTTTCTTTCTTGGGTGTTGGTTTGACTTGAGCAACTTTCCAGTCTTTATGTACAGATTTTTAGGTGAGCGAGTAGTTATATATTATTGCTAGGTATGAAGCTATTGTTTCAGCATACGCTGAAAGAAAGTGGACTGGTATCGAATCTGGACTGGAGACTGTATCTTTATAATTGATTTAAGCTGCTCTGCTACACTGTGGATATCTACTTCTAAGTCACTCTTGTCGGCATATGTTCTTTATTATTTATTTATTTTTCTCTGGTGAAAGAATTTCAGAAAACTGTGTTTAATGACTGCTTTAGTGGCACTTTTATCAGTAACATGACCATTTTTATTGGACAGTGAATGGATTGACTGCATTTGCCACTGGTGTACTTTACAGACAACAAGAATATCTCTACATTTTCTACCAGATTTTGATACAGAGTTTCATTGTGGAAACTGTTGAAAGCATCTTGCATTGAAATTCACACTAAATTTTGAGGTTCTGTAGAACTTCATCAACCTTGGAGATTATGCATGCTTTGAAATTTGGCATTATGTTTTCATTGTTTCTCTAACAATGTTCTGACCTGTTTTGTGTACCATGGAGGATTAGTACCACCTGTTATTAATTTATTTGGCATATATCTCTCAACTGCAGTCAATACTATTTTTTGAATTCAAATCACATCTGGTCTATGCTTAAATAGTCAGATTGGAAGCAATGGTGCCTGTCTCTTAGGAAGGCATCAAGCAAAATTTTATCCTTTTTTCTTAAATAGATGTATTTTGTATTTATTTTCAGTGGGTTTAGATGTTATGATGTTCAGTCTCACTACAACAACCTTGTGGTTACTAATACCTGTATCCATCATGATGATCCTTATTTGCTCAGGGATTATTTGTTGCTAACAGGCCATGTATGTTTTCACAACCATTTACACTTCAAGTAAGTTCTTGAACTAATAGTTCAAAATAATGCACCATATAATGGAGATGCTGAGTCGCAGATAGGCACAACAAAAAGACTCACAATTAAAGCTTTCAGCTATTAAGGCCTTCATCAACAATGCACACACACACACACACACACACACTACTGCAGTCTCAGGCAACTGAAACCACGGAGTGCTGCCTGTATGTGTGTCTATTGTTGATAAAGGCCGTAATAGCTGAAAGCTTTAATTGTGAGAGTCTTTTTGTTGTGCCTATCTGTGACTCAGCATCTCCAGTACATGTTGAGCAGCAACTTGCCTTCTCATAATATTGTTACATTTCATCCTGGATTTTCCATTGTTTGATTTTTGTTCAAAATAATTTTTGGAGAAAGCATTCAGTATGTTTTGGATGACTTTTTATGCCCACCACCGGCTTTAAACATATATTTTCATCAACATATTGAGGTTAGATTGAAGTCACCACCAACTATAATAGTATCAGTTGAGGTACTTTGAAACCAAAGAGAGAATCTCTTGTGATCCAAAGTAACACACATAGTTAATAATGACATGAGCCACCAACTGCAGTTGGCTGCACCCTATGCTCTTTGTAGCATCCAAAAGCACCCATTCTGCATCTGGAATAACTCCTCTTGGTATGCACACAGAGTCTAACAGTTTGGCGACAAGAGAAGCAATGCAAAGCTGGATTGTGAACTTCACACTTCTCTTACTACAATTGACTAACTTGAAACATTCAGCCAAACCTCTTCTCTGGATACATGGCTGCATTGATCTCCACAACTTCTTCTCTGAAGGAATAATGCTGGTTAGAGGGATAAAAAAAATTCTTCACCCTCTCCCTCTCTGATTTTGAAATAACTATGTACACTCATAATACTTTCAATTCATTTCTGATACATTTCCATTTCCACAAGTCTCACATAAGAATACAAATTCTTGCAAGTCAATTGTGTCTTTAACTGTCAGATACAATTAAGTATATTTACAATGTGGTGAGTTTAATAACCACCAGAAATTCAAAGACAGTTCTTGCTTTTGGCATGTCCAACGCCCAAATTAAGAGTCTCAAATCAATTCATATTTGATTTGTTCATAACAATTACAATCATTACACCATCAAAGAATAATGCATGTTTGCTTCTTGTACGTCACATACAGCTTCTATGGTGCAAGCGGCAAACACTTGTCTGCACTGATCGACTGCCACGATTGCAGTATTCTCCAGATATATGTCCATCCTGCACATACAAAAACTGGTGGCGTGATAGATACGTCTCCACTCTCCCACACTCATACTTAAAATATCGAGTGTTCAAGATGGTGGATGACTGAGTGTCTCTAGAATTTACCCCGAAATTCTCGAGGCACTACAAGAGTGCATACTGGATTCCTTCCCCATCTTCCATCATCATATTCCATTAATCTCATCACGAAGGAGATCCTTCTGGGATGTGGAACAAGTCAGCCTGTTCTGTTGTGCACAAAACTGACAGCTGAATTGATTTTACAGTATTATGAGAAGGAAAGTTGCTACTCACCATACAGTGGAGATGCTGAGTTGCAGATAGGCACAACAAAAAGACTCTCACAATGAAAGCTTTCAGCCATTGGCCTTCATCAATAGACACATGTGCACGCACACACACACACACACACACACACACACACACACACACACACACACATGCGTACACAACTCACACACTCGACTGCAGTCTCAGGCAACTGAAACCATACTGTACATATAACCTGTATAACTTATTCTGAAATACTTACCAGATATGTACGATATATGTCTTATTTGGCTATAGTAGCACTTTACTTAATTCCAGAGCCATTGTGAATTTTATGTTGAGTGCACTTTACATAAGAGAAATTAATAATAATCCTTCTGACAGTCCACCATTGATATTGAAAGTACAGACATAGCTGCACGAAATCATTTAAAATGTGTTAAAATGTAACATAATATGTTATTAATCAATCAAATATCTGTTGCAGGTACTGTCAGGAATTACACTGACAAAAATTGTTGGTATTTTTGTGCTGGCTTTTGCTAAGACTGAGATCTTCCAAATCTTCTATTTCCGAATGTATCTTGGAATCGTGCTGATAGGAGCAGCACATGGGCTGATTTTTCTTCCAGTGTTGCTTAGCTATATTGGTAAGGAATTTTTTTCAAAATTTTATTATTTATAGTTTTAAAATTTATGCAATGTGTCACAAAAAGTAATGGATAGCAGAACTTTGTATTGTTTTATGTTGCCCAATTGAAGCTTCACATTCTTTTTCTACATCATCTTGCTGTCATCAAATAAATACTTCATTCTGAAGTTATGAAACTACACTCCTGGAAATTGAAATAAGAACACCGTGAATTCATTGTCCCAGGAAGGGGAAACTTTATTGACACATTCCTGGGGTCAGATACATCACATGATCACACTGACAGAACCACAGGCACATAAGACACAGGCAACAGAGCATGCACAATGTCGGCACTAGTACAGTGTATATCCACCTTTCGCAGCAATGCAGGCTGCTATTCTCCCATGGAGACGATCGTAGAGATGCTGGATGTAGTCCTGTGGAACGGCTTGCCATGCCATTTCCACCTGGCGCCTCAGTTGGACCAGCGTTCGTGCTGGACGTGCAGACCGCGTGAGACGACGCTTCATCCAGTCCCAAACATGCTCAATGGGGGACAGATCCGGAGATCTTGCTGGCCAGGGTAGTTGACTTACACCTTCTAGAGCACGTTGGGTGGCACGGGATACATGCGGACGTGCATTGTCCTGTTGGAACAGCACGTTCCATTGCCGGTCTAGGAATGGTAGAACGATGGGTTCGATGACGGTTTGGATGTACCGTGCACTATTCAGTGTCCCCTCGACGATCACCAGTGGTGTACGGCCAGTGTAGGAGATCGCTCCCCACACCATGATGCCGGGTGTTGGCCCTGTGTGCCTCGGTCGTATGCAGTCCTGATTGTGGCGCTCACCTGCACGGCGCCAAACACGCATACGATCATCATTGGCACCAAGGCAGAAGCGACTCTCATCGCTGAAGACGACACGTCTCCATTCGTCCCTCCATTCACGCCTGTCGCGACACCACTGGAGGCGGGCTGCACGATGTTGGGGCGTGAGTGGAAGACGGCCTAACGGTGTGCGGGACCGTAGCCCAGCTTCATGGAGACGGTTGCGAATGGTCCTCGCCGATACCCCAGGAGCAACAGTGTCCCTAATTTGCTGGGAAGTGGCGGTGCGGTCCCCTACGGCACTGCGTAGGATCCTACGGTCTTGGCGTGCATCCGTGCGTCGCTGCGGTCCGGTCCCAGGTCGACGGGCACGTGCACCTTTCGCCGACCACTGGCGACAACATCGATGTACTGTGGAGACCTCACGCCCCACGTATTGAGCAATTCGGCGGTACGTCCACCCGGCCTCCCGCATGCCCACTATACGCCCTCGCTCAAAGTCCGTCAACTGCACATACGGTTCACGTCCACGCTGTCGCGGCATGCTACCAGTGTTAAAGACTGCGATGGAGCTCCGTATGCCACGGCCAACTGGCTGACACTGACGGCGGCGGTGCACAAATGCTACGCAGCTAGCGCCATTCGACGGCCAACACCGCGGTTCGTGGTGTGTCCGCTGTGCCGTGCATGTGATCATTGCTTGTACAGCCCTCTGGCAGTGTCCGGAGCAAGTATGGTGGGTCTGACACACCGGTGGCAATGTGTTCTTTTTTCCATTTCCAGGAGTGTATTTTACTAGCTCATCAACTGATCCTCAGGTATGACATAAATATACTAGGCCCTCAGTGTTGAAACTCAATGACAAATAAGATTACTTTGATATGTTGTTAATGTACAGTTGACTACTCTATTTAATGCCACCTGTGACTAAATGCATCTTATCAATGTTCTTAATGAAAGAACGACATTCACAGTAGTAATATTTATTGTATTAACTGTTAGTTATTTACTTTGTAAGAGCACAATGTATGGTCAAGTAGTTCCTTAATGTGAAAAGTACATAAGTTAATGATTAATACATTAAAAATAAGAGAAACACACACACACAAACACACAGACACATATGCCTCCACCCTGCCCCATGACTCTCACTTCATGCAGCCTCCTTCCCAGTCTCCCCTTCCTCTGTTCTATAACCATCTCCCAACATACTCCCCATGCCTTGATCATCATACATTGCAAGAACTTGACCAACACCGGTGCCTGCACATCACTCTTCTATCCCCTGCACCAGTTGCCTCTCCTCCCTCTTGCATTCCTGCCCTGTACATCTGCTGCCTCCCTCCAAGATGTCAGCCACCCTTCCCCAATCATCCCTCGCATTCCCCAGATCCTTTCCCCTTGTTTCCACTCCATCCAACACAACCACTCACCACAGGCAGCCTCCAGAACTGCAGTACTGGTCTTGTGTGTTCAGACAGCGCAATTTAGCTGTAAATACATGTGTGTTTGTGTGTGTCTGAGGGGGGAGGCAAAGAGGAGGGGCAGCAATCATGTATGTGTACTCTAGTTTGAAAAGGATTCATCTGAAAGCTAGCATGTTTTATGTCTTGTTTATGTGCCTGTCAATGACTCAACATCTCTACTTTAAGTGATTTGTTACCTTTACTCCTAAATTATTTATATTCTGTCAGAACTTTCCATTAATGTAGAAATAGTAAGTATTGTTCAAGGTTACAAGTATAAGGTGTCTTAGTCCTAGGCTATATGCATTGGTAATTTACCGGTCCTGCTAACATAAGAAATGTTTCATATCTGCAAACAATATCATTTCCAGTACAAAACATTGTAAGACAAATACAATAATGGAATTGTACTGATTAGGCAACTGTAAAATGATTCAACACACTGTATATCTTCCCCCATTCACACTAAAATGGAGACAGTGTTCTCTCTCTATCACTCTTCCTGTCACATTACATAGAAATATAGTATGAAGAAGTGTTATTCCACTAACATGCTTGTTCATGATTTTTTTTTCTGAAGCAGCTAAACATATAAAGTCTCTTCACTTCTTGATGTTTCAGGACCAAACAAGAACACCAATCCAACATTTGAAGACATTACAAGATCTACATAACCAGTTACCAGTGAAATGGTATCATCGATCAACAAATACCACATGTAACTGGTGCAAAGTGAACAAATAAAGAGGCAGCTGTGGATATGATATCTTTATGTGCATAACCTGTGTCCAGACTCCTAAGATGGAGCACATTTAACAAATGAACTGATGAAATCTGTGTAGCACTTTTGAAGGTTTTCAAGATACTGTGCTGCAGCTACCTCATTAACCTCATTTAAGTGATCTGACCAGCACCATCATGCAGTATATTCTGTGATCTGTAAAATTGAAATGAAAATGCATCTGATGTGCTGGCATTAATTATTTTGTTAATTTATATACTCATTAACAATCATGCTCACAAGAATCAAATGTTCCTTCAGAGCAACTTATATAACCAATAATATTTTCACTGTGGAAATTGTTTTATGTGATTATCACAGCTAGAGCTTTCAGTGTCATTATCACTGATATTAGAAACAACTATTGGAAGAAGCTCCACATGCTAATGCCACAAAAAATAGCAAAACTTGAAGTATTATTGTAAAAATGAACAGTTACATGCATGCTTCAGGACTATTTGCTCATGTATTTCACTTGCATCTCTTGGAGGTGCAAGAAGACTGAATTCTCAGAGAGAACATTGGAAATCAATAAGTTGGAAGAAATTTCTGAAAGACAACACTGTAGCGAAGGTCCTAATAAAAGCCTTTGACCTGTCAATGAAGTTCACATCTTTAATTATCAGTTTCCCTACATATATTCCTGCATTATGATTGGCTGTTTCATTGGAAGACTCTACCATTGTACATCTCATGCAGTGCTAGTCATCTGCATGTATGCACAGTGTTGCATGCTTCAAGAAGACTTGAGATAGTACAGGGTTATTACAAATGATTGAAGCGATTTCACAGCTCTACAATAACTTTATTATTTGAGATATTTTCACAATGCTTTGCACACACATACAAAAACTCAAAAAGTTTTTTTAGGCATTCACAAATGTTCAATATGTGCCCCTTTAGTGATTCGGCAGACATCAAGCCGATAATCAAGTTTCTCCCACACTCGGCGCAGCATGTCCCCATCATTGAGTTCGAAAGCATCGTTGATGCGAGCTTGCAGTTCTGGCACGTTTCTTGGTAGAGGAGGTTTAAACACTGAATCTTTCACATAACCCCACAGAAAGAAATTGCATGGAGTTAAGTCGGGAGAGCGTGGAGGCCATGACATGAATTGCTGATCATGATCTCCACCACGACCGATCCATCGGTTTTCCAATCTCCTGTTTAAGAAATGCCGAACATCATGATGGAAGTGCGGTGGAGCACCATCCTGTTGAAAGATGAAGTCGGCGCTGTCGGTCTCCAGTTGTGGCATGAGCCAATTTTCCAGCATGTCCAGATACACGTGTCCTGTAACGTTTTTTTCGCAGAAGAAAAAGGGGCCGTAAACTTTAAACCATGAGATTGCACAAAACACGTTAACTTTTGGTGAATTGTGAATTTGTTGCACGAATGCGTGAGGATTCTCTACCGCCCAGATTCGCACATTGTGTCTGTTCACTTCACCATTAAGAAAAAATGTTGCTTCATCACTGAAAACAAGTTTCGCACTGAACGCATCCTCTTCCATGAGCTGTTGCAACCGCGCCGAAAATTCAAAGCGTTTGACTTTGTCATCGGGTGTCAGGGCTTGTAGCAATTGTAAACGGTAAGGCTTCTGCTTTAGCCTTTCCCGTAAAATTTTCCAAACCGTCGGCTGTGGTACGTTTAGCTCCCTGCTTGCTTTATTCGTCGACTTCCGCGGGCTACGCGTGAAACTTGCCCGCACGCGTTCAACTGTTTCTTCGCTCACTGCAGGCCGACCCATTGATTTCCCCTTACAGAGGCATCCAGAAGCTTTAAACTGCGCATATCATCGCCGAATGGAGTTAGCAGTTGGTGGATCTTTGTTGAACTTCGTCCTGAAGTGTCGTTGCACTGTTATGACTGACTGATGTGAGTGCATTTCAAGCACGACATACGCTTTCTCGGCTCCTGTCACCATATTGTCTCACTGCGCTCTCGAGCGCTCTGGCGGCAGAAACCTAAAGGGCGGCTTCAGCCAAACAAAACTTTATGAGTTTTTCTATGTATCTGTAGTGTGACGTGACCATATGTCAATGAATGGAGCTACAGTGAATTTATGAAATCGCTTCAATCATTTGTAATAGCCCTGTACTTCCTAGTAACTATAAATAAATGTGATATTGAACAAATTTATTATATACACTATTTAATAGCTTCAGTTTTTGTTACTTATTCCTTAGTATATTCTCGGCAATTTTCTACAGCTTTATCAATCATTCAAAATTCAGTTTTCTTGCCTGGAGAAGTATGTAACAGTATGGACCACAACCACAATCGGACAACTGATGACATCATCAAGTATTAGACTGAGAATGCTTCTCACACTAATGTGAAGATCAAGCTACTCTTGGAGTTGTATGACAACCCTTACATGAAGCAGTTTGTCCAGAACTTGGAGGCTGTAAAACTGTTTCTAAATTATCTAATTTCAAAAGTATGGACTGCTCCTGGATGTCTAATTATGTTGTTACAAGAATACTTCATTTGATAAGTCACTATGTTTTATTTTTAATAAATGTTTAGTGTATGGAATTTTTCTGGATTCACTCAAAATCTCAAAGTTATCCCTATATTCAGAAAGGTTGATAAGCAACTCTTCGGAACTACCAACCAGTTTTCGTTGTGCCAGTGCTCTCAACAAGTTTCTGTTGTGTCAGTGTTCTCAGAAGTATTTGAATCACTCATGTACATTCAATTAATCAATGGATTTCAGCTAGGTAAAAAATACCACTGCAGCTCTTCTACACACTATTGATCAGACTTCAACAGTTTTCAAAAGCTGATGTCAGTTGTATTATGTAACCTGCCCAGATAGCCATGCATATTAAAGCACTGCTTGTAGGATGGGGAGATGGTGGATTGAATCTGGGACCGGCAGATTAACAACAAGGTTTGGTATATTGGCCAGCCTGGATGGTTTTTAGGCAGTTTTCCACATCCTCCTAAGTGAATAACAGGCTGGAAGAGAAGACCCACCTCACTTACATGATTCCCAAACATTTAGGGCAGGTGAAGAAAGAAAAGGATAAAAAAGAGAAAAAGAAAGAAATCTTATGCTCACTTCCACATAAATAGCACTATACACAGACAGTTTGGATTGGATGCACATTTTTCATCCTGGAGGAGAGGTGGGGGGGGGGGGGGGGGAGGGGGGGAGGGCAGAGGGATAACAAGTTGGCAACAGGAAGGGCATGCAGCCACCCCTTAAACATGTCAAATCTGTTAGTAGCCATATCGACACTGTACCAATGTGGATCTAACATGCAAGAAAAAGAAGACAATGTCAGTTACATTGCATACCTTTTAAGACATTACTAACCAAATTGGAGTATTATCATGTAAAAACTCTACGTTAGCAGTAATTTCTTCCTATCTAAACAACAGAAGACAGTCTGTCTCCATTAAAAATACACATCCTCCTTAGTAAAAAATGTTGTGAGTGCTTCACAGGACTCAGTCCTTGGCCCCTTCTATTTAATTGTGACTATCAATGAGCTCCCCCATAGTGTTTCACCAATTGTAATCTGCTATGCTGATGGTATAACTTTACTTACTTTCCATCACAGCTTCCCAACTCTTGGTAAGATTATGCAAGAAACTTTTACCTCTGCATTAAATTGGTTTGCAGCCAATAAACTTGTTTGTAATCCAAACAAAGCCCAAAGCTTATGTTAGGATTGTCTGAGAATATAGAAAGTAAATGTGTCAAACTCTTTGGGATGCATATGAACAACAAACTCAATTGAGAAGAGCATGTCAATCAAGTTTCTAAAAAGTTCTCATAAATGTCAGACCTCATGTGGAAACTGAAAGATGTGGCCAGTAATAATAATCTTCATGTGACATATTTCATGCCCCTTCAGTCATGTATCTCATATGACCTACTCATATCAATAACATAAAAAAATTTAAAAAAATTATTGAAGCAATATGCAAAGCTGGCCCTATAGAGCACTGTTGCCGTCCATCCTTAGGATACTAACAATTGTGAATCTGTATATCTGCTTGTCTCCACTCTATCAGAAACAACATTAAAGAATATATCATCAGGGAAACAATTCACAAACATAACACTGACAACAGTGCGATGGATTGTTAACTGAATGGGCCTAGGTTTGATTCCCAACCAGGTCGGAAATTTTCTCTGCTCGGGGATGAAGTGTTGTGTTGTCCTTATGTTAGCATCATCATAATTGACTTTCCACTGTTGAGTCAGCTGTATGGGCATGTCCCAAAAACCAATAAACAAAAACACAACACCAGATATAAGGTAGACATTGACATTCCAAGATAACAAGAAACTCCCATAAACTGAATGCCTTAAAAATTTATATCAAGTTTCACCCGTGTTACAATATAAGAGTTTTATGATATGGACTGAAACTAAACTCCATCCGAACAGGCCTTGGAAGGCCTAATGGTACCAACCAGTCACCATGTCATCCTCAGCCAACAGGATGAAGATATGGAGGGGAACGTGGTCAGCACACCACTCTCCCGGCCATAAGTCAATTTACAAGACTGGAACCGCTACTTCTCAATTGAGTAGCTCCTCAGTTTGCCTCGCAAGGGCTGAGCACACCCCGCTTGCCAACAGTGCTCGGCAGATTACAGTATGTACAATGTTGATGTTAATACTTCCACCATAATACTTCAATTTTGTTAATAATATGTGAAATAGAATGCCTTCTTGTGTCTTTGTCCCATATTGGCAGAGGACTGATGTGGTTATTAGTAGATTTGATATGATTAATTTGAGGGGTGGCCACATGCCCTTCCTGTTGCTAGGCTGTTATTCCCCCCCGCTCCCCCCCCCCCCTCCCCCAACCTTGTCACCAGGATGCAAATGTGAACATCAACTGTCTGTTATTAACTTATGACTGTAGCTGTACCATGCAATTTGACTACACTACCATCATTATCTACATACTCTGCCCAAACTCTTTGCCTTTACAAATGTCTGCTTGTGTCTGTGTATGTGCAGATGGATATGTGTGTGTGTGCAAGTGTATACCTGTCCTTTTTTCCCCCTAAGGTAAGTCTTTCCGCTCCCAGAATTGGAATGACTCCTTACCCTCTCCCTAAAACCCACATCCTTTCATCTTTCCCTCTCCTTCCCTCTTTCCTGACGAAGCAACCATTGTTTGCGAAAGCTTGAATTTTGTTTGTATGTATGTGTTTGTTTGTGTATCTATCGACCTGCCAGTACTTTCGTATGGTAAGTCACATCATCTTTGTTTTTAGATATATCAATGATGTACTATTGATAATATTTAAGGTTGGCCCCAAAGTACTCTGCCACCCTTTCTTCACTAAAATCAAAATATTGACAGTTGTAAATCTTTATATCTTCGTCTCATTGATCTATGATAAGAACAACACAATATAAAGTATTTAGCAAGTAGAAAGAATAAATATTAAGATGAGACCGTATGCAGGATGAATATTAACATTCCTAGGCACTGACACAAGCCAACAAAATCTCACAAACTGAACTGTCTGAAGTTCTTCAATGAATTGTCATATTCTCACTGAACACTCCTTTAAATAACTTCAGTTGGTTGGTTGGCAATATATTCCACAGTATAAGAGAATTCTTTCATACATGTAATGCTGGGAGATTCTGCTATAAAAGCCACATAACCAGTTAATATAAGATATGTGATTTGTACATATAACGTGAAGATTAATTTTAATATTTTGATTGTGGCTATATCTGGTGTATGTGGTCAATGGTAAATAAAGAATCCAAAGAATGTGAATCACTCTTCTAGAGGGAGTGTGTTCACATATGGGTATGACTGACTTTATGTCCTCTCATTCAATGGCATCACACATGAGATGCTCCTGCTGAAAAATTTCTTCCACAGCCAATTGCCAACAGCCTCCAAAAGGATAAATTGTACTGAAAGACAGAGCTATAGGGTAAATTTAGTTCCAATTGAAGCAGCTACCACAGTACAGCTATCTTGAAGCTGATGGCATTAGGTGTGGGCTGTATTCAAGGTGATGTGCCCTTGCCTTCATATGACATTAGAACTGATTTACCCAGGTGGAGACCACAGTACAGCTTGGCATTTTTCTCCTTAACATATCATCACCAGAAATGAAAGAAGCAATAAAACTGAGAAAAAAAACCTTTAGACCAAGTGAGGAACAAATCCCAAATCTTTGCAGCTGAAGTCTGATAGTTTGCCACTCAGCCATATAAATACACCTAATAGTAATGCAAAAAACTATAGCTTGGACAAATTCAAGAATCTGATAGAACACACTTGTATTAATTTTATATCAAAACATAAGAAACCTTAGAAATAAAAAAAATAAACTTCTAATATCAGTACAGAAAAAATGTAAGTATAATATCAGCTGATGTGTTACACTTATCTGAACATCATTTAAAATAAAAAGAGACATCTAGATGGGTACAAGCTAATATTACCACTGAAGAACCAGCAAAAGAAAATGAATGTGGCAGTATAAATACATGAATCAGTGATAAGTCCCAGATCTTACAGATTGGTGAGACCTGCATTGATCAGATCCTTGAACTCTGTACCGAAATGGTGGTTCTGTAAACACACTAGCTATTATTACTGATAATTTCATCAGATAAACTGGTCAAGAACATAAAGAGTTTTTGGTATACCCCATAGTAATATTCCCCTGCTCTCTCTCTCTCTCTCTCTCTCTCTCTCTCTCTCTCTCTCTCTCCTGTTGAGGGGTATCAAATGAGTATGAGTAGTAATGAATCCAAATGATTATACCCATACAGGACAGCAGAAAAAATAATTTAAATAATGATGCTTATTTGTGCAAAACTATTTTTGGCATCTTTTATGTGATGGCTTATGTATGTAATTTTCGTGTATTATATAGTCTTTGTGTATTATGCATATGTGTCTCTGATTATGCATTTTGATGTGAGTATTAATGCTTATCTGTATAAAAATGGTGCCTGATTTCAAACAATTTTTGTGCATTTTCTGTATTATAGCTTATCTGCAAAATTTGTTTAAACCCGTGTATTTATTACATGTCTAACATCTTTGTAAAATATGATCCAAACACAAACAAAACTAATACTGAAACTGTTGTTAACCATGACTACTGCCATTACTATGTGCTCACTGTCGAAATGAAACTTCCTGGCAGATTAAAACTATCAGCCAGGTAAGGACTCACATCTGGAACCTTTGCAATTTGTGGACAAATGCTCTAAAAATTAGCTATTAAGGCACTCACATTCACAGCTTTACTTCTATGAGTATCTCTCTCCTACTTTATCCAAACTTCGCAAGTGTTCTCTTGTACACCCTGATGGACTATCACTTCTTTGTCCTTCTGTGAAAAGAGCTGGGCTGGGTTGCTGTGGGGGAGGAGACCAGACAGTGAGGTCATCGGTCTCATCGGATTAGGGAAGGATGGTTAAGGAAGTTGGCTGTGCCCTTTCAAAGGAACCATCCCGGCATTTGCCTGGAGCGATTTAGGGAAATCACGGAAAACCTAAATCAGGGTGGCCGGACGCGGCATTGAACCGTCATCCTCCCGAAAGCGAGTCCAGTGTGCTAACCACTACGCCACCTTGCTCGGTCGTGAAAAGAGAAGAGGTCATTTGGTGCTATCTATGTCAGGAGAACACAGGGTACAAAGCAAAATTCAAGAGCCCAAAGAAGCACAATGCATGGTTGTGTCCTGTGTAAAATGAGATGAGGTACTGTCATGAAGCAACGTCACCCCTTGAAGAACATCATCTGGCTTAGCATAACACAGCTGCTTCATTTCTGCTACTGCCTCAATTTTGCAGGAAATTCAATGGGTGTGAGCAGTGGGAGGCAATCTTTGTCGTGTTCAAAATGCTGGTCAAGGCGTTAATAATAATTCCATGTGGCTCATGGCTGGGCGTAAATCTTTCAGTCAGATACCATTTCACCAACTTTCTTGTCCCCAACCTATTCTAGTAATAGTAATGGGGAAAGGGGACTACAGTTTAATGTGGAATCTGAACAACGTGTTCTCCCTTGCAGATTTTCACATCACTGAGAGATGGTCCAACCAGGATTCAGTCCCTGATCCTTTACAGTTTTCATATATGTTATGTATCACTAGACCACCAGGACATTCCTACCAGGTCTGACTTGTGCAACATGTAAACTAATCCAAGACTGAATTTTACAATTTTCACTTTTGCCTCAATTGCAATATGCTGGTCTTCAAGCACCATGGCCCCCATATCTATTGCAATTCCCAGTTCTTCACAGAGAGATGGTCTGCCACTTTGTTCTTTATCATTCAGACTTGCTTGAGTATAATGGAAGCATTTTCTCCACCTAACAACTCTGTCCCACCAACTCAGCATGGAATTTTGCACCTTTTTTCCCCTTAAAATGCAGAAAATTAATTACCACATGATATTACACTTTGTCTATGGGCCGTAACATGTTTTGCTCCTCTTGTGTCATGATATGATACTGTGGCATCAGAATTTCAGTGTTTACCAAGACTGCAGATATGTATCTGCAACCAAACAAAAAAATTAAACAATGGAAACTCAAATTAGGACTATCAACAATGTAGAAAAAGATTGATTGCCACTCACTGTAAATAAGACACATGAAGTTGAAGACAGGCACAATTAAAAGACACTTGCGTATAGCTTTTGGCCACAGCCTTCATCAGTGAAAGAGAGATACATACTATTCACATACACAAGGAAACAAATCATGCAAACATCACCACCAGCTCCAGCATTCCAGCCTCAGAAGCTGGAGTTGGTGGTCACGTGTGCGTGAGGTATGCTTGCTTCTGTGTGTGAATGGCGTACATCTCTCTTTTACTGATCAAGGCTGTGGCTGAAAGCTATGTGTAACTGTCTTTTAATTGTGTCTGTCTGCAACTTGACATGTCTTCTTTAGGGTAAATAGCAATCTGTCTTTTCCTACATTGTTGATATTCCTACATGAATTTTCCATTGTTCAATATTTGCCAAAATCCTTTCTTCCATCCTACAGCCCTGTGATATTTTCCTTTGTTACTCGTCTCTATAGCATTACTCTTCTCAGTGTCCATTCTTTCTCTCCTTTCTTGTGTTTATTCACCGCCTTCCAAACCATATCTACCTCCAAGCCACACTGTATCAACAATTGTTTGCACACAATGCAGACTTCATGACCACATGCATTGTTGATGCCGCATCTAATGCCCCAGATTCCTTTCTGCAAGAGTATTCTGACCCAAGATGCAGGAGTTAGCAGTCAGGTGTGTGTGAGTTGTGCTTGCTTTCATGTGTGAAAGGTGTGTGTCTCTCTTTTACTGATGAAGGCTGTGACCAAAAGCTATATGTAAGTGTTTTTCAATTGTGCCTGTCTGCAAACAAAAAATTATTTATGTAAATTTATTATTTCAATGTAATACAAAGGGCGTTCAAAAAGTCGCACAGTCATCTCTAATTTTTTTTTTAGTTTTTTTCAGGAGGAGAATAAAATATTTCATGAACATGCTTGGAACATTTAGCTATGAGTTGGTACATAAAAGTATTTTCTTTTATTTACAGGTGGGCCATAATGGACCGAGAAGTAGATGTCAGGTTGCAACAACTGTTGGTGAAGGAGTTCCTCTTCAAAAGCAGCGATGACTGCCACATGGATTCACAGGAGGTTGCTCCCTGTTTATGGGGAGGTCACAGTGGATTGCAGCAGTATTCAGTGGTGGTTGCAGAGGTTTAAAGAAGGTGGTTTCTCTCTACTAGACAAACTATGATGCGGTAGACCATCAACAATGAGGAAGAATATGTTTTCATTTCTCTTGTCAATAATCTAGGCACCCAACGTACACAGATTTTTCTGTACCCTAGTGACTGTACCAGTGATACAACACTACTCAATGACAAATGAGTCATTTCAGCAAGCTGTCATGTCATCACATATCTGTCATTTTGGATGATTTGATCAATGGTCTCCTTATTCACATCACTCACTGCCGTCGATGGTCTAATGCATCGTGGATTGTCCAGTAGAGAGAAATCACCATCTTTAAACTTCTGCAACCACTGCTGGATACTGCTGTAATCCACTGTGTCCTCCCCGTAAACAGGGAGCAACTTCCTGTGAATTGATGTGGCAGAGTCACTGCCGGTCTTGAAGAGGAACTCCATCACTGACAGTTGTCGCAACCTGACATCTACTTCACGGTCCATTATGGCTCACCTGTAAATAAAAGAAAATACTTTTATACACCAACTTATAGCTAAATGTTCCAAGTATGTTCACAAACAATTTCATTCTCCTCCTGCAAAATATAAAAAAATTAGAGACGACTGTGCAAAACTTTTTGAACGCCCTTTGTAGTTAAATCTATATGGCTACCCCTTGTAGCTACATCTACATCTATACTCTGCAAATGTTATATCACATAGTACCAGTTATTAAGGTTTCTTCCCATTCCATTCACATATGGAGCGCAGGATGAAGGATCATTTGGATGCCTCTGTGTATGCATTAATTATTCTAATCTTATCCTCACGATCCCTATGTGATCAATACATAGCAGGTTGTAGAAAATTCCTAGAGTGATCATCTAAAACCAGTTCTTGGAACTCTATTAATAAACTTTATCATAATTGTTTACATCTATTTTCAAGAGAGTGCCAGCTCAGTTGTTTCAGTGCCTCTGTGACACTCTCCCATGGATCAAACAAACCTATGAGCATTTGTGCTGGCCTTCTCTGTATGCATTCTGCATCCCCTGGTAGTCTTATTTGGTATGGGTCCCACACTTGAGCAATACTCTAGAACTGGTCACACAAGTGATTTGTAAGCAATCTCCTTTGTAGATTGATTCCACTTCCCCAATATTCTATCAATAAATGAAAGTCTGCCACCTGCTTCACCCACGACTAAGCCTATGTGATCATTCCATTTCATATCCCTACAAAGTGTTATGCCCAAGTATTTGTACGAGTGAGCCGATTTTCACAGTACCTCACTGATATTATAGTTTTTTGTGAAGTGCAAAATTTTACAGTTTTGAAAATTTAAAGTTTTTTGCCAACTTCTGCACCACTTTGAAACCTTATCAAGACCTGACTGAATATTTATGCAGCTTTTTTCAGACATTACCTCATTACAGAAAACTGTGTTATCAGCAAAAAGTCTGATGTTACTAATAATATTTTATGTAAGGTCATTAATATGCAATATAAAGAGTCAAACGCTTTTCAAAAATCAAGAAATACTGCTTCTACCTGCCTGCCTTGGTCCAAAAGTTTCAGTATGTCATGTGAGAAAAGTGTGAGCGGGGTTTCACATGATTGATGCCTTTTCATTCCATGCTGCTTGGTGCTGAGGAGCTCATTCTGTTTGAGATACCTCATTATGTTTGAGCTCATAATATGTTCTAAGATTCTAGCTCATAATATGTTCTAAGATTCTACAAGAAATAGATGTCAAGGATATTGGGTGGAAGTTTTTCGGATCACCTCTACTACCCATCTTGTAGACTGGTGTGACAAGTGCCTTTTTCCAAGACCCAAGCATGGTATTTTGTTCGAAGGATCTAAAACAGATTATAGTTAGAAGAGGGGGGCTAACTCAGCTGCAAATTCATTATAGAATCTGATAGGTATTCCATTGGGCCCTGGGGCTTTGTTCAATTTTAATGATTTCTGCTGTTTCTCAACATCACTGACACCAATACTTATTTCATTCACCTTTACAGTGGTATAAGGATTAAATTGGAGCATTCTCCTAGGTTTTCCTTTGTAAAAGAATATTTGAAAACAGAGTTAAGCATTTCAGATTCTGCTTTGCAACCCTCAGTTTCAGTTCATGTGTCATTTGCTGCAAACTTGGCTCTAACTTTGATGCCAATAATAGCCTTTACATATGACCAGAATTTCTTTGACAACATTGTGTTACAGTAATCATCAGAGATAAAAAACTAACACTTGCCAACAAATACAGTCAGACTACATTCAGAGACATAAGTGAGTGCACTAGTCCGGTAGAAGTACATCAAATGCCATTGGACATGGAAATAATGTGACAGTTGTCCCGTATCTTAGAAACTGATTTGTTTTAATTTTATTCTCTTTAGTATGTCATATTATTGTACATACTGACATTCTTGACCTAAGTTATGCTGATGTGCTGGCTTCAGGAGCATATAAGATAGTAAGGAATAACTGTAACTAATTGGCGGAAACATGATGACAGCTTTTCAAAAGTTTAAATTGGAATGTGAATGTATTGATGTAAGCAAAATAACAAAATAAGTAATGAAAGTATAGAAAATTTAAGAACTATAATGAAGGAATGTGACTCTATAAGGACCATGAATAGAACAGCTCTTTCCATCAAAGAAAGTATAAAAGCATATGAGGGATGGTGGACAGCTCAGCCAATGGCATGTCAGCTTCCCCCTTTGAGGTATCAGGCTGAAATGCTGAAGAAGATGTAGAACATAACAGTGAGGCATGGTGCAAGAGATGTAAGGAACCAAACAGACACACAGGTCATAGCTACAGTAATATGTTGCTGCAGGTTTTGAAGACTAAATCTGACTTTCTGAAACAGGACATATTCTTACAGTATTTCAGTAGCAGCATTCACACTGCTGATAGTATGGATAAACATGTCAATATGTTACTGTTGTTCTCTCATTAAAAGTAACAGAACATAGAAGGAATTGAGTGAACCACCATTTCATTACATACTGCAGATTTACAGATCAAGTGCTTACGATCTAACAACAGATGTCTACTTCTACATAGATTGTCCATTAACCATTGTGAAAAGCATGGCAGAAGGTATCACACTTAACATGCTACCATTTCTCAGGATGGATTCAAAAACACTTTTTCACACATTATTTGGCTGAATATTTATGCAGCTTCTTTCAGATAGTACTTCATCATAGATAACTGTATCATCTGCAAAAAGTCTGAGGTCAAGGTCATTGATATATAACATGAATAGCAAGGATCCAAACACACTTCCCTGGGGAACATCTGAAGTCACTCCTACATCTGACGATGACTCTCCATCCAAGGTAACATGCTGTATCCTCCCTTCCGAAAAGTCCTCAATCCAGTCACAAATTTCACTTGATACTCTATACGATCATACTTCTGAGAATAAGTGTAGGTGTGGTACTGAGTCAAATCCTTTTCGGAAATCAAGAAATACTGCACCTACCTGACCGCCTTGATCCAAAGCTTCAGTATGTCATGTAAGAAAAGTGAGAGTTGCATTTCATATGATCGACATTTTTGGAATCCATGCTGGTTAGCATGGAGGAGGTCATTCTGTTCAAGATGTCTGAGCCCAGGACAACAAATCAATGTCAAGAATATTGGATGGTAGTTTTGTGGATCAGTTCTTGTAGACAGGGGTGACCTATGCTTTTTCCAAGAACTGGTCATGGTTTTTTGTGCAAAGGATCTACAATGAGTTATAGTTAGAAGAGGGGCTAACAGAGCCACAAATTCGGTATAAAATCTAATAAGAGATTCTATCAGGCCCTGGAGCTTTGTTCAGTTTTAAGGATTTCAGCAGTTTCTCAACTCCATTGACACTATTACTTATTTCATTCATCTTTTCAGTGGTACAAGGATTAAATTGGGGCAATTCTCCTGGATTTTCCTATGTAAAGGAACATTTAGAAATGGATTTGAGCATTTCAGTTTCTGCTTTGCTACCCTCAATTTCAGTTCCTGTCTCATTTCCTAGGAACTTAATACTAAGTTTATATATATATATATATAGGGAAACATTCCACGTGGGAAAAATATATCTTAAAACAAAGATGATGTGACTTACCAAACGAAAGCGCTGGCACGTCGATAGACACACAAACAAACACAAACATACACACAAAATTCAAGCTTTCGCAACAAACTGTTGCCTCATCAGGAAAGAGGGAAGGAGAGGGAAAGACGAAAGGTTGTGGGTTTTAAGGGAGAGGGTAAGGAGTCATTCCAATCCCGGGAGCGGAAAGACTTACCTTAGGGGGAAAAAAGGATGGGTATACACTCGCACACACACACATATTGGTCTGTATATGTGTGGATATATATATATATATATATATATATATATATATATATATATATACTCTTTGTTTTACAAATATTATACAGTAATCTCTGTTTCCTTAGAAGTTTCTTTACAGTGACTCAACAATGGAGAATATTGTACAAGCATGATGGGGCATTGACTGGCACATTTTGCTGCTGATGTAAGACAACATCTAGTGCACCAATATGGTGCTAGATGGATAGGTTCCCAGGGTACCTGATCTGATCCTTTGGATTTTTCTATCTGGGGTCAGCTCAAAAGTGATGTGTACAGTGCTCCAGTTGATATGGGTGAAGAACTGCATGAGAGAATTGACAGCCTTGACAAAATTTATTAGATGATACAGAGGGAAATGGGGGACCGTGGGGGGGGGGGGGGGGGGGGGTTGAAAAAAAATTGAAAATTGTACCTTGGTGCAGAGAGGACTCCAGTGTTGCATCCAAATGTGAGGACAGCATATGGAATGCTTCCGTTAATTGGTATGAGTGTACAGTAAATAGTAACATGTAACTGTTGAAGTATAATTGTGTTTCTTGTTAAGGTTGGACTTGGATGTAATTTGAACCCAATTAGATGAAGACATGATCAAAAAACTTACATGTCGAATATGTTTGTACTATTAGTACAATACTTCATTCTGAAATCAAGGATGGCTTTTAACCACACATTTGTAATTATTTCGCAAATGGCTCATTTACAGGCCCACATTTAGTGGAACTTTTTGCTTCTATTATTGTATACATTCTCCTGAGTCAGTTGTTGCTACTAATTATGATTCCTTCTGTATGCAAATATTGTATTTGGGTTCCTACGACTTCCTTCTCAGCTTAGTGTCCCAAGCAGCCACTTGTGTCACTTGAGCCATAAACTGGTCCTTCCACTTGTTAGCATTTCTTCCAGTTCAGTTGCAAATGGAACGTGGGAAGAATGGCTCCTTGAATTCCTCTGAATATACTATAATTAGACTAATCTTGTCTTTAGAATCCCACAGAAGCAATACCTAGGAGGTTGAAAAGTATGTTCAAATTCGTCACTTGATAGTGGTTCTAGCAACTCAGTAAGTAGGTTTTAGTAGGATAATTGGCAAATTAGATTTTTTAATATTTATGTGATGCTCTCCCATGAGTCACCTCTAATACCTGTCCTTGCTGCTGGCTCATGCTATGGACTGCTAATATTCAAAAACTCCTAGTAGTGTTTAAGGTGGAGTCATTATGAGGCATACACAACTGGAAACCTATATGGGTTACAAAATGGTATCCAGGGGCTGCAGGAGTCTCTACCACCCCCACACTGACCATATTACACACATTAGCATCATTCTCACCATATAGGGGAAATGCTGAGTTGTAGATAGATGCAACAAAAAGACTGTCAGAAAGTTAGCTTTTAGCCATCAAGGCCTTCGTCAGAAATAGGCAACGTACACACACACACTCAAGGAAATGCAAATGTAAGTTAGCTGCATTTGTGTGTGTGTGTGTGTGTTGTCCATTTCTGATGAAGGCCTTGTTGGCCGAAAGCTTACTTTCTGAGAGTTATTCTTTTGTGCCTAACTGTGACTCAGCATCTCCGTTATATGGTGAGTAGCAACTATCTTTTTCACATTATTGTCATTATTCCATCATGGATTTTCCATTTTTTGATTTTAGCATGAGTCCTTTTTCATCCTTGGTGACTGATTCCCGTAACCTATGTTACCCACAGGGGTTTGTATAATCCACAAACAATACCACACCATAATCTTCATGCCATGTGTAACACTTCTGGCTCTTGGGGCCATTGCTACCGTATTTACTCGAATCTAAGCCGCACTCGAATCTAAGCCGCACCTGAAAAGTGAGACTCGAAATCAAGGAAAAAAATTTTTCCCTAATCTAAGCCGCACCCGAAATTTGAGACTCGAAATTCAAGGGGAGAGAAAAGTTTTAGGCCGTATCTCCAAAGCGAAACAGAGTTGGTCCATTGTAATATGAGACACAATTTAGGTCGAATGAATGACGATACAGCTACAGCAGTTTCGTTCGAGTCGTAAGCTTAGAAGTTAAGCTTTACCAGGTAGCCATTGCTATGCGTCAGGCGCTCCGTTCGTATTTATACGGGTACCCTTCCTTTTTCACGTGCTTTGTCTGGTTTGAATCGATTGCTTATTTTTCTTTGATGTGATCAGTGCCGATCTCTTTGTTATAGGTGTTTACGTCACTCTAAGCTGAAAGTGCATTATTGTACTGTGCCATGCATTGTCTGTCGCATTCTGATAATGTGTGTTTACGGCCTGTCGCCGCTCGCGGCATGTCTTGTTTGTGAGCGCGCCACCGCCGCTTACAATAAAAAGAGAGAGGAATTGTCTCATTAGCGAAACAATGGCAAGATACTGCTATTTGTTGTTACTTACACTGCTGCTTTCTTTGATAATGATCAGCGAGAACCAAATAATAGACTGCGTTTGATAGAAGATGTTCTGAGCGAGAGTTTAGCTAAAATTTTTCTCCGATTGAAAATCTTTGCAGACGCCTCTTTTGTACATTACATTCTGCACAGAAATTAGAGTCATCTTAGATTTAAAAATCTAGTCAATTGCCGTGCTTCATTTCTGACTGTATCACTATTAGGCATAAGAATAATACGAATATAAACATGTATTCTTCCGCGTTTGCTGTTGTCTCACACTAGTTTCGTAGTTTATTAGGCAGACAGGATTTCAATGAGATAGCAGCAAACACGAAAGAATACATGGCAAAATGTTTATATTCGTATTATTCTTATGGCGAAGAGAATGTGATTCACAATTCATAAAAAGTTCCTATTAGCAGCCATCCCTTCTCACAGGTAGGAAAAAATTCAGAACGTAGAGTTGGCCATATTGACAAACATCCCAAACAGTCTTGCCAGTCGGATTTTCATAGTACATTGAAATGCTGCTACATTTGAAGATGAAGAATACGGAATTTGTATTTACTTCGTTGGATAATGTATGAAAATACAGTGGTCGAAACTCGGGGCGAAGAAAAAAGCTCGTCTTCCACCTTATTTTTAAAAATTATTTACTGACGCAGAGGTTTTGATGCCAGTATTTATCTTTGTGCCAGCAAAGCATGCCTGTGTAGCCCTAAATATATTCGACGGCAGAAGTTAGTTGTGGCGGCACCTACCAACATTTTTCAGAACTTCCGCTTACTTTGCACTCGATTCTAAGCCGCAGGCGGTTTTTTGGATTACAAAAACTGGAAAAAAAGTGCGGCTTAGATTCGAGTAAATACGGTAATTCGCACATATCACATTTCAATTGAGAGAAGGTACAGTAGCAGACATATGACATCATATGGTGGAGCAAGGCATAAGGGGGGGGAGGGGCAAAATTCCCAAGTACCAGGCCTCATGGTGGGCCTACTAAGTCTCTCAAGAGTTTGGATCCCCCATGGTGCTCAGATGGAAAATATCAGACTGCTATCTATACTAACACAAATCTATAAAACCATTACGTCTGTCTGTTTGTCTCTAAACACACTAATCTCTGAAACTATTAGACGAATTTTCATGGGGTTTCTGCAGGTAACTTTTTCTTCTGCTTGTCCGTGGGATAACCAACTTATCTGGGAACTCTCATGTTACTTGATGTAACATTATCTCTTGGTGAAAAAGGCTTGGGTTTCACTGTTTCTTCTCAGAAAACTGGTTGCCCAAATAATGGATATTTCCTCAGAATACAAGTTGGTTGTAACTAAACTTTTGTTACTCAAGAGCACCCCCTGCCCCCACTAAAAATGAGAAACAAGTGAACATAGGACAATGAAACTTTGTGGAAACATTTTTAAAGACATGCAGAAGCGGAATAACAAATTAACCATTGAAAGAAACACATTTCACCTTCCACATGAAAGGGTAATTTACGTTCTAGCTTACAAATGTTGCTCAATGTGACAACCATCTACATCCACGATAGCCTAGAATTGATACACTGCTGCCTGAAACATCATGGCTGGGATGTTGGCTACCTCCCTTGATATGCTCATCTTCAGCCTCCAATGTGCGTTCATGTCCTGTTGATAAACCCTGTCTTTCAGGTAACCCACGGCCAGAAATTACAAGCATTCAAATCTGGTGATCTTGGTGGTCATACATTTTGGAATGCTTGGCCAATGATTTTGGTTTTCTCCAAATATGTTATAGAGCAACCAAGTGACCAAGAGCATTATAAGGTGGAGCTCCATCATGCATCTAAACAACTGAATCCAAAGCACCACTCTCCCACAGAACAGGGATCAAATGTTGGTGAAGCAGATCACAGTAACGTGCTGTTCACACTGCATGACCTTGGTGCCTGGGGTCTGAGTTCCTGCTTCATAGCCATGCTGATATCGGCACATAATGGCAAGTCATGGCACAACGCAAATCCTGCAGTACATAGTCTGAATATCTAAGTTGGGTACCCTCGCGGTAAATAGTTTTTCATATACATTGGCTCAGGGAGGAAAAGTTTAGTTATGACCACCCTGTATCAGAGATCTTGAGTCACTATGATCCATTTCTTGCAAAATACATTGTCAAGGTCACTAATGGACAAGACGTGTGCATTATCTGCCAATTGATACTCAGAATGAATTTATTTCTGGCTGTGTCCATCATGTCAGAAGTGCCTTCTCAGAACAGAGAGAAAATGAGAAGTGTTATTATTCAATTATTGTTGATGCAATTCCTGAATCAAATCGTACTAAACAGACAATACTCATATTGCATTATAACTGTTACAATAACGAAATTGTTAAATGTGAAATAAGTGAACAGCTTTTGAACTGGTAAATTGTAATCGAAAAACTTATGTTGTTATTGCACAATTAATTTGAACAATACACCGAACCACTCACTTATTATCAGGGAATTATGATAACAGTAACAATATGGGTCTTATACAGGAGTTCAGAGACATTTTCTTTTTTGACATTGAGGTAGGACATTTTGGGAGTGTAATGAGCGAGTTACAATTTCTTCGCGAAAAAAGGGACACCATTCTCCCTTAAGTTGTAGCCAGTGCAATTAATAAAGACCCTGAATTTCCGGAGGTATGCACTAAGAAGAGGACTTCATTTCATGATGGTATTAGGCAGTGCTGTTTTTCTGGGGGAACGCTGGGGGATGCGTACCCCTAAACTTTTTCATCAACAAAGTAATTTTTTTACGATGTTGAGAACTTGGAAGAGTGCCAAAGATTTATTTCGCGGACGTAAATTAAATTTTTTATTTCATTTTTTCGTGTTGGTAATTGCAATACGAACAATACTAGTGCAGTTTTTGGTGGGAAAATCGATGTCATTGACTGTTTCAAGCATTTCGAAGCTGCAGCAACCGTTCTCGACAACTGAATCGCTGGCATCCAGTTCGACAAGCATGTAGTGCCTTCGCCCCCTAATAGTGGGCGATGGTAGTGCTAAACGGATATGCGTATGCTCAAATTGCATGCTTCATTTGAGGTGATGTAAACTGAAGTGTTCAATACCATTTTCTCTTGTATGTGTGTTTCTTGGTATCACCTGCTTCATTTGAGCTGTAAAGTCAACTGAAGAGTCCGATACCATTATTTTTTTCGTTCGATATGTTGATGACGTCATGGCTAAAAGAAGACGGGTGGTATCCCATGCTTCAATTATAAATAATTTTCGCTGCATTATATCCGATGTCGGAGTACCCTCAAACTTTTTTTTTTTTTTTTTTTAAAGAAGCACTGGTTCTAGGTATGAAGGGGCAGACGTGAGTTCTGAATGATTTATTCACTATAAATTTTAGTCTCATTATTGGCAATCTAGTGTCTACCTTGAAAATCTGACATGAAACGGTTACGATTTTAGGGAAACATTTGGATTTTTTTGAAATGCTCAAAGATGATTGATGATCACGTCGCTGTGGCATACAGGTTATTTATCTTTGAATACCATAATTATGTCACAACAGATTTTGAGCAAGTCATTAAATATTTGAAAACTGTTCATACTTTAAACTTCGAATACATTACTTCACAGCAATTGACATTTTAAATAAGGTGCATGAACTTAAAAATCGAAGCTTATTTCCCAATGTATGTGTATCTAAGTGCCTCTTTTACTCTTTTCCAGTAATTGTAGCTTAAGCAGAAACGTCGTACAGCCCTCTGGGTCATTGTGACAATTGTCTTAGCTCAAGTGTGCATCATCAACGTCTCACGGATGTGAGGACTTGGCAAGTGAATATAATTTGGCAAGGCAACTAGAGACTAATGCTGTGGTTCAAACATTTGTTGAGCGAGAGGCCCGCAAAGTGATATTGCCAGTGTTATAGGCAAGTAGGTTTTAATATGCTACCCGTTTCAGGACTCATTGCGGTTTACGTGCGAGCATGTTGACGTCTGTTTAAAATTTGTGGGTGCGCCAGGGAACTAGCAAGGACAGCACACGCCATGTCGCAGCGTTATTGGCGCCAGACATTTCGTCAATACACTAATCAGTGTAATACTTAGCCTTTTGTTTCAAAGTGAAGTGACAGTAATTTAACCAATTCAAAAAATAAAATTAAATGGTTTGTACATACATTTTACAAAAATTTATTATTGAGTAACATCAGTGGTATCAATTACCTCTCTACCGCGTTCTCAGTCGAGCTATCATCCAGTTCCCTTGTATGGCGGTCTTGGGATTCTGATAACTCACTTCGCCAATATTTTTCAAACCAATATTTATTACTATTCTTTCAGCCTTCTATTCCATGAAAGCGTCACGACGCTGGTATTGTTCCTCGATATATTTAGCATTTGCACACTTATTCCATTATTCATCCGACTGGAGTACTAGTTGTTTCAAAGCCGCAGTGGGAAACAGAAGACATGGTCGTACTGGTGTCAAGGAAAATAAATATTGTCATAAGACGGCTAGGAAGATTTCACTGCAAAACGAGTGTAAAATTTACGACACACTCTAGGCAATGGCGCATCACACAAGTGTGCTACAAACTGTTTTTGCTACAAACGGTTTTCTTTCTGGGAAGTTATTATAATTTAATACAACGAATATTGCAAATTTATTTATAAATGTTATTTGAATTTACAGCTACCGAATCTACATCAATTGTGATTGAAAATGAGTGTGCAAATAAAAAATGTGAATGCAGAAAATATGCTATGGAAAAAATTACGTACTGAAAGCAGGAAATTTAACTTTCAGTGTCATTTCTGTAATTAGGAAGCCTGTTTTCCATGCTTTCACAGAAAAACAATGTAACTTATTTTCATACCCTAAACTAAGTAGGCCGAGCGGTTCTAGGCGCTGCAGTCGGGAACCGCGCGACCGCTACGGTCACAGGTTCGAATCCTGCCTCGGGCATGGGTGTGTGTGATGTCCTTAGGTTAGTTATGTTTAATTAGTTCTAAGTTCTAGGGGACTGATGACCTCAGAAGTTATGTCCCACAGTGCTCAGAGCCATTTGAACCTAAACTAAGTAAACAAATTTCAGAGAAGATTTTCTGTGACATAATAAATAACAAACTAACATAAGTAGTTAATTGTTCACATGGTAAGAAGAGCTGCTAAAACGAAAGCAGAACACTGACTTTTGTTCAGAAAACGAAGCATTTGCAGACACTGTATTATTCATAAGTACCGTAATTTTTCTGTACATGTTCTCTACATCGGGAAATTAGGAACAACTACTCTGTTAAACCTGTACATAATCTTTCAGCTCTGCGCCGGGAAACTTCGCGCGAGTTCTTCGGGGGCTTCTGCTTTCTAAAAATACCAGGCGATTAGACGTCAGAGCCTGTGTAATTTTCTAGAATATCAACGGGCATTGCAACACAGGATAACACTGCATCCAACATGCAACCGAACTTAGGGCTGTTAATAGTGGCTACACGACACACGACTGCATACTACCGTGCGCTCTGATTCAACCTACTGTGCCATGAACTGTCAGTTCGTTCGAAAATGAGATTTTCACTTTGCAGCGGAGTGTGCGCTGATATGAAACTTCCTGGCAGATTAAAACTGTGTGCAGGACCGAAACTCGAACTCAGGACCTTCGACTTTCGCGGGCAAGTGCTCTACCAGCTGAGCTACCCAAGTACGACTCACGCCCCGTCCTCATAGCTTTACTTCTGCCAGTATCTCGCCTCCTACCTTCCAAACTTTACAGAAGCTCTCCTGCGAACCTTGCAGAACTAGCACTCCCGAAAGAAAGGATATTGCAGAGACATGGCTTAGCCACAGCCTGGGGGACGTTTCCAGGATGAGATTTTCACTCTGCAGTGGAGTGTGCGCTGATATGAAACTTCTGGCAGATTAAAACTGTGTGCCGGACCGAGAAGGTAGGAGGCGAGGTACTGGGAGAAGTAAAGCTGTGAGGACGGGGCGTGAGTCGTGCTTGGGTAGCTCAGATGGTAGAGCACTCGCCCGCGAAAGGCAAAGGTCCCGAGTTCGAGTCTCGGTCAAGCATACAGTTTTAATCTGCCAGGAAATTTCAGTTCGAATTCCGCCGGCAGTATCTAGTGCACCCTATAGTATGATACCATGGCACTGCATTTGTGAACGTATGTTTGGAGTTTAATAAGAAATTATTTTGTAGTTCATCTCAATGGGTATTTTTTTGATGTATCTCCCAGAATTGTGCTATGTTTAAATCACGTCAAACCTTCTATAAAAATGGCTCTGAGCACTATGGGACTTAACATCTGTGGTCATCAGTCCCCTAGAACTTAGAACTAGTTAAACCTAACTAACCTAAGGACATCACACACATCCATGCCCGAGGCAGGATTCGAACATGCGACCGTAGCGGTGACGCGGTTCCAGACTGAAGCGCCTAGAACCGCACGGCCAAACCTTCTATAAACTAACCATAAAACTGGATTACTATATTTCGAGATGGGACCCAGACACACAACCTGCCATGGGCCCATTCCTGGTTCTCAGCGGCCTTGACGACAGATGCTGTTATTTGAATAAAGCATTCATGTAAAACTGCACCAACTGAAACGACTTCTGTTGTGATTGACTTCTGTAGTAAATGATGGAGAGATTATCTTCTGGCCAGTGTGTCAAAAATAGTGTTTTACATTATTCTAAGTTAATATTCAGATTTGGTTCATAACGGTATCGGAGAACCCCTGTTACTGCACTGTCATTACACAGTTAAAACATCATTTTCTTGGCAGCTTTATGCGAGCAACTGATTTACTAGAGAGAGCCGAATTACTTTGTGTGTCATTAGCTACGTTGCAAATGACCGACTAGTGTAGTTATTCGCGCTAAATGATTTCACTTCAGTGCTGACTGTGAGTATTAAAAGACGAATGGGATGAAGTGTGCGTCTAAGATCGGGATTCTGGGAGCAATCCATGTTGTTCTATGAGTTCAGGAAAAGTGCAATTTGGCTTGTGATACGTTCATAATATTTGTTAATGATTCGGAAAGTGATAAAGAATTGTATTTTGAGTAGTGAGAATGAATTAACAGTGCGAGCTACTTTTCTAGGCGCACACATGGTTACACAACATTGTTGTTCAGTTTGCTTTTTTATGTGATGGAATGCTTGTAATAAGAAATATCTGGCGTCATTATAAAAAAGAACTACAGACCTCATTATTTATGGCTTTACAGGCATCATATTCAGGTACAGGAAGTTCTGTTTTAGAGCAATTGAGAATGCAGAAGTGGCAAAATGACGTAATGCAGTGTGAGGTACCGATGACAGATGGTTTGTTCGGTACCGGCATCGTAAGAAAGACCACATAAATTGTGGTCCTTTTCCGCGACTGATGGCTGCATTCGGAAGTTTCGCGCCAAAATGATAATCTTTTGTTGATATTAGACAAACTAAACAGCATTTCATATTAAAGCATCTCTCAATAGCGTGCTGCCATTCCATTATTTCACAAGTATTGGTTCAAAATGGTTCAAATGGCTCTGAGCACTATGGGACTTAACATCTGAGGTCATCAGTCCCCTAGAACTTAGAACTACTTAAACCTAACTAACCTAAGGACATCACACACATCCATGCCCGACGCAGGATTCGAACCTGCGACCGTAGCGGTCGTGCGGTTCCAGTCTGAAGCGCTTAGAACCGCTCGGCCACTGCGGCCGGCTCACAAGTATTAACAACCAGCAGAATAATGAACAATTGCTAAACGGAAAGGCAGACGAAGTACTTCTCCGGTGATCTTCTGATCGCGCCTAACTTGGATGGCGGGCGAAGTGGTTCGGTTGGAAGGATCATAGCTGGTTCGGCAGTCTCGTAGGACAGACATGTTATCTGCCACGGTAGGCATGATATTAACAATTTATTAGCAATATATGGTTATATGGACATGTAGTTGAGAACAGTGTGATAGTAATTATGGAAATACACTGTTCATTATTTTGTTGAAGGATGGAAATTATTTGTGACTATAAAGTGGATTGTAACTGTGCAGTTTCTCGTGTTCTGCCAACAAAAAGAGGGTGACATCCCATATAAAGAAACTAATTGGAAATGTAATTATTCACATAATATCAGTTCCTCGCTAAGAGTTTCTTACAGCCTCAAGATAACGGATTCACGGCCTTCGTGTTGTTTTCTGCACAGGGGACAACAACTGTAGAAGACTGCAGGTTGATGAACATTTATTAGAACTTATGCATCCCACTCATGGCGGTGAAAGCAAATAGGCACCTCGCTTGTACCTCAATCTTAGTACAAATGAGATCAGTAACATGTCACCTGTGGCAACACAGAGGAGGTTTGTAGGGAGGGATTTATCATACACACACACACACACACACACACATATATATATATATATATATATATATATATATATATATATATATATATATATATATATATACACTCCTGGAAATGGAAAAAAGAACACATTGACACCGGTGTGTCAGACCCACCATACTTGCTCCGGACACTGCGAGAGGGCTGTACAAGCAATGATCACACGCACGGCACAGCGGACACACCAGGAACCGCGGTGTTGGCCGTCGAATGGCGCTAGCTGCGCAGCATTTGTGCACCGCCGCCGTCAGTGTCAGCCAGTTTGCCGTGGCATACGGAGCTCCATCGCAGTCTTTAACACTGGTAGCATGCCGCGACAGCGTGGACGTGAACCGTATGTGCAGTTGACGGACTTTGAGCGAGGGCGTATAGTGGGCATGCGGGAGGCCGGGTGGACGTACCGCCGAATTGCTCAACACGTGGGGCGTGAGGTCTCCACAGTACATCGATGTTGTCGCCAGTGGTCGGCGGAAGGTGCACGTGCCCGTCGACCTGGGACCGGACCGCAGCGACGCACGGATGCACGCCAAGACCGTAGGATCCTACGCAGTGCCGTAGGGGACCGCACCGCCACTTCCCAGCAAATTAGGGACACTGTTGCTCCTGGGGTATCGGCGAGGACCATTCGCAACCGTCTCCATGAAGCTGGGCTACGGTCCCGCACACCGTTAGGCCGTCTTCCGCTCACGCCCCAACATCGTGCAGCCCGCCTCCAGTGGTGTCGCGACAGGCGTGAATGGAGGGACGAATGGAGACGTGTCGTCTTCAGCGATGAGAGTCGCTTCTGCCTTGGTGCCAATGATGGTCGTATGCGTGTTTGGCGCCGTGCAGGTGAGCGCCACAATCAGGACTGCATACGACCGAGGCACACAGGGCCAACACCCGGCATCATGGTGTGGGGAGCGATCTCCTACACTGGCCGTACACCACTGGTGATCGTCGAGGGGACACTGAATAGTGCACGGTACATCCAAACCGTCATCGAACCCATTGTTCTACCATTCCTAGACCGGCAAGGGAACTTGCTGTTCCAACAGGACAATGCACGTCCGCATGTATCCCGTGCCACCCAACGTGCTCTAGAAGGTGTAAGTCAACTACCCTGGCCAGCAAGATCTCCGGATCTGTCCCCCATTGAGCATGTTTGGGACTGGATGAAGCGTCGTCTCACGCGGTCTGCACGTCCAGCACGAACGCTGGTCCAACTGAGGCGCCAGGTGGAAATGGCATGGCACACAGGACTACATCCAGCATCTCTACGATCGTCTCCATGGGAGAATAGCAGCCTGCATTGCTGCGAAAGGTGGATGTACACAGTACTAGTGCCGACATTGTGCATGCTCTGTTGCCTGTGTCTATGTGCCTGTGGTTCTGTCAGTGTGATCATGTGATGTATCTGACCCCAGGAATGTGTCAATAAAGTTTCCCCTTCCTGGGACAATGAATTCACGGCGTTCTTATTTCAATTTCCAGGAGTGTATATATGATTTATTTATTCAGTCAAATGAATAAATGAATCAGAACAGAGGATTACACCAACTGTGTCACACAAAGTCCTTCAGTTAAGCCATTGCATTAAAAACCTAGAACATGTTTACTTAATTTCACATAGGACCTGCCAAGTTAACATTTATGAACCATATCGCTTTCATGGGCGATCAACGACATATTTGATCTGCAGAGAAACGACCCTTTGTTTAATGGAAGACTTCTGATCATGTAGTGCGACTGTCTCCACTCTCAGTTCACTCTCAGTTATTGTCCATCTGAGTCAAAACGAGGCAAGAGACCTCATCAAAATCCATTTCCCTACCACAGTAGTACAGTGGGTTGATATGGATCCACCGATTAGTAGTTACTCTGCCAAGAGCAGTGCAACTATGTCTTGCACCAGGATCGCATGTGTAGGAAATGTTCGTAGTGTGTGACTACAGTACCGATATGTTTCAAGGGCGCCCATACCCGTGGGCAAGGACGTGGGAGGGGGGTGGGGGCGAAGCGGTAGCCCCCCACCCTCCTAGCTCTGAGGGAAGGGAGAAAATATAGTGCAGTCAGGTGTTTTTCTTTCAAGCAAATAATTTAAAAGTCGGTGTTACGTAAGATTTTGGCAGGGTCGGAACTGGAACTTTTTTATGGCTATTTAAAAGTCACCATTCGTCTTCCAAAATGTCAAAAATACTCCACAGCCCCCCGGGTCTTGCCAACCCCCCCCCTCTCCCAACCCCTAAATGACCATCATGAAACGCGGTGACTTCAATCGAATTATTCTCTTTGAATAAATGTGTCATACATGTTCGTTTCATTTCTTTCGGTTCAATCCTGTACTAAACAATAGCAGTTCTTTCTATGTACGATCAAAGCTTCATCGAGCTATGTTAGTTCGCAGTGACACATCATGCGAAAGTTACTTTCGTCCTGGAGTTTTGCACACAAGTGCAGTTTGTTGGGTTGGGGTTGTCTGGGGTAAGAGACCAAACAGCGAGGTCATCGGTCTCATCGGATTAGTGAAGCATGGGGAAGGAAGTCGGCCGTGCCCTTTCAAAGGAACTATCCCGGCATTTGTCTCGAGCGATTTAGGGAAATCACGGAAAACCTAAATCAGGATGGCCGGACGCGGGATTGAACCGTCGTCCTCCCGAATGCGTGACCAGTGTGCTAACCACTGCGCTACCTCGCTCGGTCTGTGTGCAGTTTGTCCCCGCAAAGTGAACGAAGAATAAACATATGACATTAGAAATGAAAACGGAAGAAAATCGTCTCTAAAAATATTTCAGTGTGACATAAATCGCTAATATGCTGTATGTCGAAGCCCCAAATTTTATGTTTGTTCGGGACACTTTCATGTTGACTAGGAAGACATTACGCAATGTTGTCGCAGTTTTTTTTGTTTTTTTTTTTTTTTTGTTTTTTGCATCTAAGGCTCGGTTCTACAATCAAGCGCAGTACAGCAGCGAAAGGAAGCGATCGCTAGCCTTTCTTTTTCTATCACAAACAGAAAAAAAGTGACGTCTAATATGTGACGCTTGTCACATACAAGGAAAGTGCCATTGCAACTATATCTCTTCAAAGGCTTCAGCCAAGTTTAGTCCAGATATCGAATGCGAAATGAAGATAGTTATGAAACGTGTGTATAATGATTATGCTTTTTTCGACGTCTGCCTATGCTAAGGATGTAATGAATTTTAAAATCTGCAGAGTGTGTATTGGTAAAGTTTTCCATAGTCGTTTGATTTTCGGAGTCAGTCTACAGTGACGACAACACCTTTGTTCTGTGCGTTTCGGTGATTACGCGACAGATGGGGTGAAGCGGGAAACAATTATGGAATTTGAAACTCCCGCGGACCTCTGTGCTGGTTCGCTGATCGGCCGAGAGGCAGCGCTGGCGTAACTGTTCCACTTTCCGTCACCTTGCGACACAGCAGTGCGTACCGGCACTTGCATCACGGCGCATCGCGTTGCATTTCCGTGCGCCAGTCACAAGGTCGTTTCCCACTACCCTTGCCGATAGTTTTTTTTTCTGCTTTCCTTACTACTCCCAGTGTTTACTCCTCTCTAGCTTCCTTTCCTCCTCATCTCATCTGCTTCATTCATGACGCAGAGCATTAATGATAACGAAGCCGTGGAATGATTGCACAGGCAGAGACTCAAACGGACCGCCAAAAGAGCCTAGCTGGTATCGTTCAAATCACCCGACATCTCGTCTGTTTTGTATTGTAGCTGGCCGTAATTAGACTTGTTCACGTTCCTTTTAACACTTTTCAATATCTATTCATTTCGGAGAAGGAGGGAAGGAATTAGTGTTTGACGTCCTGTCGACAACGAGCTCATTAGAGACGGAGCACAAGCTCGGTTTAGAGTAGGATGGGGAAACAGGCCATGCCCTTTCGAAGGAACTAGCCCGGCATTTTCCTGAAGCAATATAGGGAATTCACGGAAAACCTAAATCAAGATGGCCGGACGCGGGTTTGAAAAGACGCCCTCCCGTATGCGAGTTCAATGTGCTAACCACTGCGCCACCTCGCTCGGTCACTTCGGAGAAAGCTGATAGAGATGCTCGTCAAAACGGCGCCTTATACCAAGATCCTGCCCCAGTCCCACAAAGAGCAAAGCTCACAAAAGAAACAAGCATTTTGCTTTACCGCCTATAGACTCAGCACCACCTCCTCACCAAACGTACTGTGTGTACTTTCTTATGAGTCAGTCGCTCACAGATTGAAACCCCTCACTCCTTGTCGGACCACCGACTCTACAGGCAAGGTTCGGTTCTAGGAGGGAGAGGGGGGGGGGGGGGAATCACAGTTTATTACTGCCCTCCCCCCTCCCTTTCCCACCCCAAGTTCTTGACTTGTCGTCAACACCATTTTGAGCTTCCCAAGGATTCGTAGGATTTAAATAATAATAATAACAACAAAATGGTTAAAAACTTTCATACAACAGCAGTAACTTGTTTACATCAGTGCTTTGTAAATCACTGTTATATAACTGCCAAGAAATTGCAGTTCAGAGGTACACATCACTGATAAAGCATTTATCCTAATATAGTCAGGCGGTTAATCAGGATTGTGTTGGGGGGGTCAGGGTTTTGGGGGGGGGGGGTCGGTCACAATTTCTTACTTTCTCCTCCTCTCCTCACCCCCCCCCCCCCCCTCACCAAAGTAAGTTGCTGTCACCATTACTTTTGACGCACCAAAGATGCATTCCTGCTCGGTACATTGCTCTGGTGTAACTGGTGAGAAATTGCCATTCAGATATAATTTCATTTTAAAAACATCTGGTTGAAAATCTAGAATTTCTTATGTCAAGCAGTCGTTAAACAACTTTAATAGCAACTAAATTTCACAATTTAGGCAACGTCATAATTTACAAGCTGTAAAATGATGAAATGTTCACACACCATTATCTTATTTATGAATTCTTCCGTTACGTCTTGGTAGAACAATTCCATATTATAGGTTGAATAACTGCTTTTGCCCTACTTATTTTTGTTTATTTCTAACTAGTTTTCGGATTACAGGGCCATCTTCAGGAAACAGCCATCAGCACTTCGTTTAACAATGCGGTTGTCAACACTGGTCTGCAGGCATTTCTTATGTCAAGCAGTCGTTAAACAACTTTAATAGCAACTAAATTTCACAATTTAGGCAACATCATAATTTACAAGCTGTAAAATGATGAAATGTTCACACACCATTATCTTATTTATGAATTCTTCCGTTACGTCTTGGTAGAACAATTCCATATTGTAGGTTGAATAACAAGTACACTGCTTTTGCCCTACTTATTTTTGTTTATTTCTAACTAGTTTTCGGCTTACTGGGCCATCTTCAGGAAACAGCCATCAGCACTTCGTTTAACAATGCGGTTGTCAACACAGGTCTGCAGACTATGACTATGCGAGCGTGTAAATGAGCGGAACGCTGTTTGTTTCGGTCGTTTCCACTTCAGTTCGACAAAGTTAGTCTTCCCTTTTTTCCTTATCGGCTGTCTTGCCCCTTCCGTCTTGATTTACTCAACTTCCAGTGTTCTGCAGTTCAACCTATGGACTCGTGAATCGTTGTTGTTGACAACAGGTACGATCAGCCGACTGAATGGGTGCCATCACGTGGATGGGATAGTCAGTACACATGCACCTGCACGTTGATAGTACTCAAGCAAGCAATTAAAAAGCATCCTTTGTTAAACACAGCTTGTAATTTCTAGTATTCCTTGACATTTTCGAGACGTTTAGTTCACACACTTCCTTATTTTCTGTTAGCTGAGAAAACTGGTAACTGCTACATGTAAAATAAAAAGAAGTAAAAGCTTTTAGTAAAATGTTCTTAGGGGTTCATGGAACGGGACGAACACATCAAATCCATATTATGGAAGGTGAATGGAATCTTAGATCCGTTAGAATGTTTCTGGGAGAATGCAGTGCGTACACGACGCTAGTGTGAGCACTCCTGGAGTAGTGTTCCATGCTTTACGGTCCTTATCAGGTTGGCATGACAACAGGCATCGAACCAGATAGAGACTCATAACAGGTCGGTATAGCCCATACGAACGTGTAACGGAAATGCTCGGAAATTTAAATGGGAATACTTTGAAGAAAGGCGATGTAGTTTTCGCGAAACGCTGTTAAGTACATTTAGACAAATTGTATCGGAAGATGACTGTATCACCAATATGCTGGCACCAACATATATATCATGTAGAGATGATGAGAAAAAAAAAGCAAGAGAGAGGAGTCATTTTGCCCTCGCTCAGTATGCTAACGGAATAGGGGAGAAAATATTTGTACGTTGAACCCTGCCCCCTGCACTGTGTAGCGGTTTGCAGAGTATTTATCTAGATGTAGACGTAAAAGGATTTAAATTACCCCCTAGAAGATACAATGTAAATAAAGTGTACTATACTGTGGACAAACATTATCGTAAGTTGTTTCCATACGTGATACAGTGTTTCATTTTTTTGTCTTCTGATAGGTAAAAGAACAAATTTTCTATTGTTTGTAGTAAGAGATTTTGGGGTCAACAGAAACATCCGATCTCACGCGTCGGCTTTGACCCGTGACGTAAGGGTGTTGTGGTGTGTGACGTCATTACGGCGCGGAGTTTGGTTTGTGAGTGTGGCGTGTTTGTAGATGTTGCCTCGTTGACGTTACCTTAGTAGGAGTTTTAGGGCCTGTAATATATAGTTTACCTTTTTACTGTACTTTTTGTTTTAACGTCGTCTATGAGGCTTTTATCAGTTTGCCATTAGATTGTTCAATCTTTATGGTCTATATGTTTTGTCGCTACTCGTTATGTCTAATGAATCAATATTGTTTTTTTCTTTTTTTTTATTTGTTTCTTTTTTTTATCTTTTGATTGACCTACACATTGATCTGTAGCGTAGCCCTGAATACGAGGTTAGGTTGGGAGTTTTTTTTGGCGGGGGGGGGGGTCAGGGGGGGGGGGGGGGCGCAGCCCCCCCCCTGCCTGTCCTTGAGTACCACTTGTTTATTATTATCTTTGTTTGCTATCAATGTTAGCAGATTGTTCTTGTGAAACCTTTGTGTGTGTTGTTTTTCTATGTGTTTTCGTCTTTGTGATACGTATGCAACGTTTCTATATCCGCCATATTGGAATTGTCGTTTCCGCTATATTTGTGACGTCATGGGTCAAAGCCGACGGGTTAGATCGGACGCTTCCGTATTTCCAGATTTTGTATCCGAATAGAACGTACACTTACCGTAAATAACTAAACTTTTTTTTCATTATTATAACTATGTTCACAGTCATGTCTAATTTGATCATCACAACGTGTTGTGAAATTTCAGCCCATATTATGGTATAGGATTCAATGTGCTCTCATCAAAACTTCTAAAACATGTTAGCAAATTATCCTTATTAACAAAGAACTGTTTTATTCCATGTCTCATTGTATCTTCGCGCAAAACAGTGAAGTAGACAAATAAATAAATAGCTCATGAAAAGCCAAGAGATGAGTGAATTTATCAGTAATTGGCACCAGCTACAATAACCGTCGATAGATTTATCAACCCACAATTTCGGTGTGAATGGGAACCGTCACACAAAGAAAATTCAGGTAAGAGCACATGCGAGTAACTATCGTTTAGGGAAGAACTAAAATACTTAAATAATCGCGATTGACAGGCAAAGGAGAATTGTTTTAAAGTATTATCTGCCGCCTTCATGTACAGGTATTCTTACTGCATCAATTCTACTTTGTCCGTGGTGCACGGGACCGTAAATATTGTGTTACGCGGATCGGAAAAAATTAAGACTTACCTGTAACAGTTTACTGCAGTTAACTCAGAAGTGACTGTGTAGAGCTTCCATTACATCCCTTACACAACACTCCTCTTATTCGTGTGTACTATTGCTTCCAGTTAAGGAGGTATCTATGCAGCCGTGACGTCAATGCTGTCCTAGCCTCAACAATCGAAGTTCACCGTTCACTTATTTCACCAACCGTTCAATGTCATGTAACATCTTTGACTAGCAAGACAATCTTTGTATTTTAAACTTGCGGTTCTGTGCCAGACCGTGCAATTTTTCATGTATAATTCAACTATAAAATATGGAATGCATTTATTTTTCTAGTGAAAATTTAATTCACACCAAAACCATTAATACGTTAAAGCAGATAATTTACAATTCGGATAATTTCAACACCTGAAGTAACCTCTCATTTCAGACCTTGTTAACAGTTGTACGAAGCTAAACAAAATTCTTATGTACGCCTTGAGAACTAGTACACTGACGAGCCAAAGAAACTGGTACACCTGCCTAATACCTTATAATGCCACGTGACCACGCAGAAGTTCCGCAACACGACGCGGCATGGACTCGATTACTGTCTGAAATAGTGCTGGAGGGAACTGACACCATGAATCCTGCATGGCTGTCCATAAATCCGTAAGAGTACAGGGAGTGGAGATCTCTTCTAACAGCACATTGCAAGACAACCCATACATTCCCAATAACGTCCATGTTTGGGATGTTTGGTGGCCAGCGGAAGTGTTTATACTCTGAAGAGTGTTCCTGTAGCCACTCTGCAGCAGTTCTGGACGTGTGGGGTGTCGCATTGTCGTACTGGAATTGCCCAAGTCCGTCGGACTGCACAATGGACATGAATAGATGCAGATGATCAGATAGGATGTTTTCGTACGAGTCACCTGTCAGAGTTGTATCTAGACGTATCAGGAGTCCCATAGCCCTCCAACTGCACACGCCCCACACCATTACAGAGCCTCCACCAGCTTGAACAGTCCCCTGCTGACATGCAGTGTCCATGGATTAATGAGGATGTCTCCATACCCGTACACATCCATCCGCTCGATACAATTTAAAACGAGACTCGTCCGATCAGGCAACATATTTCCAGTCATCAACAGTCCGGTGTCGGTGGTGACGGACTCAGGCGAGAAGTAAAGCTTTGTCTCGTGCTCCGAAAGCCCATATCGATGATGTTTCGTTGAATGGTTCGCATTCTGATGCTTGTTGATGGCCGAGCATTTAAATCTGCAGCAATTTGCAGAAGGGTTGCACTTCTATTACGTTGAACGATTCTCTTCAATCGTCGTTGGTCACGTTCTTGCAAGATCTTTTCCAGCCACAGGGATGTCGGAGATTTGATGTTTTATCGGATTTCTGATATTCACAGTACACTTGTGGAATGGTCGTACGGGAAAATTCCTTCATCGCTACCTTGGAGATGCTGTGTCCCATCGCTCGTGCGCCGATTACACCACCACGTTCAAACCGACTTAAATCTTGATAACTTACCACTGTAGCAGCAGTAACCGATCTAACAGCTGCGCCAGACACGCGTCTTGCCGACCGCAGCGCCGTATCCTGCCTGTTTACATATCTCTGTATTTGAATATGCGCGCCTACATGTTTAATGGAGCTTCAGTGTATATTCTGAGTATCGCCTTTAATTCCAAACAGACTTTTGCATTCACTTAGGAAGGAAGGAAATGAAAGTAAGAAATTTTCGTCTAGTACTTCATGCTCGATGGCCGCCTTGGTTTCATTTGAGAGGAGAAGGGTTGTGGCTGTGCTTTCCGTTTCTATTTCTGAATCATTTAGTTTTGAAGAGAACTGAGTCAAAATTAATAATTTTTTACTTAAATGCGTATCCGTAATATTTAAACCAAGAAGCGTACTGGCTGTTCTTGGAATAATACTCGTTCGGTAATTACGTTGACACCGCGCCACAGTTACTGCCCCACTGCCTTATGTGAAATAACGGACCACGATGCACACCGTGGTCCCTGTTTTTCACATCACATTTACGACGAGGGTTTCATGTTGATCTGAATCTTTACCAATGAAACGATGATGAGTGTGCAACATCCACCAGTACAAATGATAACATTTGATACGCTTGAAGGCAGTCACTGCTTTTTCTATTCCACAGACGAGTTGAACGAAACAGATACCGTACCAAACCAAGCTGTTCCTCTCCACCACGTTCCTAGACATCGACAGACGTCGGAAATTTCTTCTGACGCAATGACTAATTCTGTCATTGATCACTTGTGACAAAGATCTGGGATCTTTTTAAGCGCTTAATGAAACTTTCCAACTAGACAGCAGCAAAATTATTTTACTTCCAGGTTATAACACGTTTCGGTGTGCTCAGTCTTCAAATCAGAGGTACAAAACATAATGTGAATTAACAAAGCCACCATACAACAATCATTCCAGCTTGAAACATGCCAAAAGATATAATAATACCACAGACACAAATCAACACAAAATATCTCCTGTACATGTATCCGATACTAAAGCCAACTGCGATTCTAAGACAGATGAGATGAGAGAAACGAAGACAACAATGTATGCCTACAAGCTATGGAGATCGTTTACTCCAAAGAAACCACTTGACAAAACGAGACGTGGTCGGATATTGATGTAACGTCGTACACATCCACACCATAGACAGATATATAAATGACTAGAGCTGCAATTCTCTGCGACAGTGAAAGGTGCTTATTACTCAGCATTTTCATTTTCTCACAGTATATTTTGCCCTTTTGCTATTGCGAGGTTTATATTGTCTATAATATATAAGATCTAGCTTAAATCAGTCTCGATACAAGCTCTTACCAACTTCTTTGCTTGGCCAATGTGACAAACTTAAGTCTTGGCAAGTCTGTTTGCTCTCGACCAATAGTATTTATCCGCGCGTGTGGCAGATGTGGTCCTGTTTGTTTGAAAGTAGTTCGTCATTAATCTTGGTCACTTCTTGTTCAAGCTGGGAATGGTGAAGTCGAAGAGGCACTTTGCTCTGAGTTCTGACGTTGAGAAGGAAACCTGCTTCTATCCGCCCAACGTTTAAGGAATTGAGCGAGACTAACTCATTTTATATACATCGAAAAAAGTTTTGCATCACCTCAGTTCCGAGAGTTCCGGAAACTGTCCAGAAAATTGGAATAGTGATTAACATAAACATCAATTCCGCCATTTTTATTGCTCATGAAAATCACACATTGCGTGTTGTACCACAAAAAAAAAAAAAAAAAAAAAAAAACGTGACCTTCAGAGGTAGTGGTCCAGATTGCTGTACATACTGGTTTCTCTAATACCCAGTAGCACGTCCTCTTGCATTGATACATGCCTGTATTCGTCGTGACATACTATCCACAAGTTTATCAAGGCACTGTTGGTCCAGATTGTCCCACTCCTCAACGGCGATTCGACGTAGATCCCCCAGAGTGGTCGTCCATGAAGGCGAATGCTTGGCCAATATGCTGCCGATATGGCTGCACTATCTATCGGAGGATGGCATTCACGTATCCTACAGCTGCTACGGTGCCTTCCATGACTACCAACGGCGTACGTCGGCCTCAAAACAGCAGGGAACCACCACCTTTCTGCACTCGCTGGACCGTGTGTCTAAGGCGTTGACCGGGTTGCCTCCAAACACGTCGACGACGATTGTCTGGTTGAAGGTATATGCCACACTCATCGGTGAAGAGAACGTGATGCCAATCCTGAGCGGTCCATTCGGTATGTTGTTGGGCCCATCTGTACCGCGCTGCCTGGTGTCGTGGTTTGTAAAGTTGGACCTCGCCATGGACGTCAGGAGTGAAGTTGCGCATCATGCAGCCTATTGTACACATTGAGTCGTAACAGGATGTCCTGTGGCTGCACGAAGAGCATTATTCAACATGGTGCCATTGCTGTCATGGTTCCTCCCAGTCATAATCTGTAGATAGTGCTCAAATGGCTCTGAGCACTATGGGACTCAACTGCTGAGGTCATTAGTCCCCTAGAACTTAGAACTAGTTAAACCTAACTAACCTAAGGACATCACACACATCCATGCCCGAGGCAGGATTCGAACCTGCGACCGTAGCGGTCTCGCGGTTCCAGACTGCAGCGCCAGAACCGCGCGGCCACTTCGGCCGGCCGATAGTGCTCATCCACTGCAATAGTAGCCCATGGGCGGCCTGAGCGAGGCATGTCATCGACAGTTCCTGTCTCTGTGTTATCTCCTCCATGTCTGAACAACATCGCTTTGGTTCACTCCGAGAGGCCTGGACACTTCCCTTGTTGAGAGCCCTTCCTGGCACAAAAGTAACAATGCGGACGCGATAGACTGTGGTATTGATCGTCTAGGCACGGCTGAACGACAGACAACACGAGCTGTGTATCTCCTTCCTGGTGTAATGACTGGAACTGATCGGCTGTTGGACCCCCTCCGTCTAATATTGGTTGTTTACACCTTTGGGCGGCCAGTGACATCTCTGGACAGTCAGAGGGACTGTGTATGTGATACAATATGCACAGTCAACGTCTATCTTCAGGAGTTCTGGGAGCCGGGGTGCTGCAAAATTTTATTTGGTGTGTGTATAAAGCTGAATCTCGAAACTGTTGTTTGGAGTACCTCCACAAGGCTATGAAGTTCTTGTCTTATCCTTCATTATATTGCTAGTTAAACTCACTTCTTATGAATAGTATCACTCTTTATATTTAATATATTTGAAACTGTCGTGCTGCTGGTCCGCCTTCTTTTTGTCTTCTGAAAGTTAACTATGCTAGTCAGTCATTCTGATGAAGTCACTCGAATGCAGTGCTAGCACTCACAGTATTCTCTACATCGTAATTAGGTTTCGGTGCTTATATGAAGTAGGTCATCTTATCGTGTACTGCAGAGGCGCTATGTGACGTCGTGCTGTGTCACCTCGCTTATCTAATACAATGTTATGTACAAAGGGAATCGGGATTACAACTGCCCGTTTTGATAATTAATTATGTGCTACAATCTGAATTTGTGTCTACACGAAAAGGGAGACAACGCCCATGGCACAACTGGACGCTACAAGCGGAAAGCTAACACAGGTTTAAAATAATCTATTGTATTCACAGACATGTACGTAGTAAATATGGATGCTCTATCTCTTTCGTTGCGCTATATATATATATATATATATAGGGTGTTACAAAAAGGTAAGGCCAAACTTTCAGGAAACATTCCTCACACACAAAGAAAGAAAGTATGTTATGTGGACATGTGTCCGGAAACGCTTACTTTCCATGTTAGAGCTCATTCTATTACTTCTCTTCAAAGCACGTTAATCATGGAATGGAAACACACAGCAACAGAACGTACCAGCGTGACTTCAAATACTTTGTTACAGGAAATGTTCAAAATCTCCTCCGTTAGCGAGGATACATGCATCCACCCTCCGTCGCATGGAATCCCTGATGCGCTGATGCAGCCCTGGAGAATGGCGTATTGTATCACAGCCGTCCACAATACGAGCACGAAGAGTCTCTACATTTGGTACCGGGGTTGCGTAGACAAGAGCTTTCAAATGCCCCCATAAATGAAAGTCAAGAGGGTTGAGGTCAGGAGAGCTTGGAGGCCATGGAATTGGTCCGCCTCTACCAATCCATGGGTCACCGAATCTGTTGTTGAGAAGCGTACGAACACTTCGACTGAAATGTGCAGGAGCTCCATCGTGCATGAACCACATGTTGTGTCGTACTTGTAAAGGCACATGTTCTAGCAGCACAGGTAGAGTATCCCATATGAAATCATGGCGGTGAATCGAGGAAGTACAGTACATACTGCCGAAACTAAAATGAGCTTTAACATGGAAATTAAGCGTTTCCGGACACATGTGTGTGAGGAATGTTTCCTGAAAGTTTGGCCGTACCTTTTTGTAACACCCTGTATATATATATATATATATATATATATATATATATATATATATATATCTTTCAATAAGCCGAAAGCCCACTGGAGTGCATTAGTGTTATTCGTGTTAGTGTTGACACCAGGCCTGGTAGGTTATATAACGGGCAATGGAGTAAGAGGTTGAGTGAGAACTGAAGAACACGAAAATGCCGCATACTCATGTGAGACAACGTTATCAGCATCTGACAGAGTTAGAGAAGGGCCTCATTATGGATCTCCATTTGGCCGGCTCCTCGAATAGTGCAATAGCCAGATTTGTGGGGCATTTGGATGTGACAGTGTTTAGATGTTGGACTACATGGGAAAGTGAGGGCAGAAATACTGGTCGTCAAAGTTCTGGTCAACCATATCTGGCCACTGCGAGGGAGGAATCACCAGATTGTGCGCCACACACGATGTAACTTCTTCACATCTGTGCCTGCCAACCAAGAACAATTAATGGACTCGCTGCAACATTCTGTGTCATCCCATACCATCCTGTGTCCTCGTATATGATACATAACCTAACAGGGTACAAACTGGCACAACATAACGATATGCAGTGATGTAGGTATGCTGCAGAAGTCGAGCAAGTTCTCGACTTCACATTGCATACGCACAAATAAACAAACATTCATATACATTAGACTTTGTTAGCTTTTGTCTGAAACATATCATCCCAAAATTAAATTAAAAGTAGTCGCTATCTCCAGGTTTTGTCCAGGGTTTTCGGGACGTGGCTGGATGTTCTACCTGTGGTCACAGTCGTCAGTTAAACTAAGGGAGGAAAGCCGTGTGCATCATCTGCAAAATACTGGAAACAACGGTCCAGGGCATGTGATGGACTGTCACAAAAGAAGCAACTGCCTCACTCCACGGTTGTTACGAGGGTAAATACACATACAGAAAATTCTGTAAAATATTCTTTTGCGTGGAATCATATATCCATTATCATCGGAGACTAGCAGCAGCTGCACAAGGGAATAACCGTCCCACGCACACATTTCCATTATCACCACAACACAAACAGCTCAGCTGCCGTTGCAGTGGTGCTATGACTGGGAAGCATGGACTGCTCATCAGTGCCATCGCATTCTGTTCAGCGTTGAATCGCAAGGTCTACATTACCTTGGATGACCATTGTCGGTGAACATGGCCGTGACGTGGCGAAGGTTCCATCCTTCCATTATTTCGGAGAGGCACCCGATGTTACTCCTGGTGTCATAGATGTGGGGAACCATCGGGTATGGGTTGAGGTCACGGCTGGTAGCGTCTGAGAGATCTCTTAACGGCCCGATACATCACGGACATACAGCATCCTCATGTTTTACCTCTCACGGCCCCATTTTTCAACAGGACAATGTTCGTCTACATACAGCACGTGTCTCTATGAACTCTCTGCGTGGTGTTGTGATACTCCCGCGACCTGCATCATACCCAGATCTGACTCCGATGGAACATTTGGGGAACCAGATTAGACGTCAGATCTGTCCCAGTCCCAGCATTCATGACATCGAGGACCAGTTACAACAATTGTGGGCCAAGGTTCCTCAGAAGAGGATGTAATGGGTTTCTGACCCTCCGCCAACCGCATAGCTGCATGTATCCGAGACAGACAGTGTGCAACGTCATACAGATAAGTGGTCTCATACTGCTAAGTTCTTTGTAAATAATAATATCACATACCATCTCCACCTACGAAGTTTCATTTCGTTTCCTACTCCCCTTGTGGAGGCCTTACTTCTTTTGCCAGGCGGTGTAATTAGCAGACGAAATGGTTTACATGAAATAGGTGAAAAAAAAAATAGTTTTGTCCACAACTATCGGAAACGTACAGTTCATGATATCATGACTTATACTATGTTAGTGTCCATCATGTATGTTATAAGCAAACAATGTCGCGTCTGTTTAATATTTTGCTTTCAATATAGCTGCGGATTTTATCTAAGGGTGAATATCACCCAGTTTTAATGATTTTACGATGTATATCTTAAATAAGTCTTACACATGAACACGGGTTGCTTCACATGGCTCCTTTTTTTATTTTATGTACATTACTTTTTAGTTTATAGTGACTGGTACTAAATAGCAAATTCATCATTCCAAAGTGTACTCTTTACTCAGTGTCCTCAGCGTTCATAAAATCATGATTTACACTATTATTAACCATGATCATTTGATAAACAATTAACTTTTATTATTCATTTTTACGCATGCGGAGAGAGAGGTTGTAAATTATTTTTATTTTTTATTTTATTTTATTACTTTCGTCTCTGGGTAGAAAGGGCTGTTCGAGTAATAAAGCTAGAATTGGGGCAGTGGTAGTCCAAATTAGAGCGGATTTCCAGTTCTGCAATTTACCTTACAACCGAGGGAAACCTCCCGAAAACCCTGAACAAAACCTGGAGATAGGGACTACTTTTAATTTAATTTTGGGATGATATGTTTCAGACAAAAGCTAACAAAGTCTATGGTATATGAATGTTTGTTTATTTGTGCGTATGCAATGTGAAGTCGAGAACTTGCTCGACTTCTGCAGCATACCTACATCACTGCATATCGTTATGTTGTACCAGTTTGTACCCTGTTAGGTTATGTATCATATACGAGGACACAGGATGTTTCACATTGTACTAGTTTATGCGTCTATAAAAATGACAACTATCTTTTTAGTAGCGTTTATCCATCCGTAGAGGATCCACTGCTTTCATGATTTCGCAAACTTGTTTTATTTTTCTTCATTTTAACTTCGTGGCTGGATGTTCTACCTGTGGTCACAGTCGTCAGTTAAACTAAGGGAGGGAAGCCGTGTGCGTCATCTGCAAAATACTGGAAACAACGGTCCAGGGCATGTGATGGACTGTCACAAAAGAAGCAACTGCCTCACTCCACGGTTATTACGAGGGTAAATACACATACAGAAAATTCTGTAAAATATTCTTTTGCGTGGAATCATATATCTTCTTAAGATGATGATGATGCTCCTCTCCAAGGTACAGTTAGGCGCTACTGCATATTGGGGGTGTTGCACAGATCGTGAAAAAAAAAACAATCCAACCAACAAGACGAGTAGTGGGACAATGTTCGTGTCACCCCACTCTCCATTGTTGCCAAATTTATTCAAGATGGCGGCGATGACATCATCCAAGATAGCGGCATGTAGACTTGCAACAGGGCATGACGACATCCAAGATGGCGGCTTTTGGCGGGAAAATAGGCCAACTGTGCTACGTCCACTAACCTAACCTCCAGAAAAAATGGCGGGAAGTTTGAATTTTGGCGGGAAAATAGACCAATTGTGCTATGTCCACTAACCTAAGCCTCCAGAAGAAAAAATGGTGGGAAGTTTGAATTCCAACAGGATAATGCATGCAAAAACCGTACTTGTCTTTATTATTATTGATTATCATTTAGTAACATTCATTATCATTTATTATTATTTATTATCATTTATTATTATTTATTATCATTTATTATTATTTATTATTATTGACCTGCCTCCACTAGAAAATTCTCTCCAAATTCAAATTCCAACACGATAATGGCTGCAAAACCTTACTTTTGTTTATTATCATTCATTATTATTCATTATCATTTATTAACATTCATTATCATTCATTGTCATTTATTATCATTCATTATCATTTACTATCATACATTATCATTTATTATTATTATTATTACTATTTATTATACGCCTACCTCCACTAGAAAATTACGCCAAATTCAAATTCCAACACGATAATGTCTCGAAAACTGTACTTATATTTATTATTATCATTTATTATTTATTCAAGATGTCCGATTTTCTCGGCGAGAAAGACATTTTCCTGACATCCATAACAAAAATCTATCCCAAGCTCAAATCCTAACACCATAATTGATCACACCTACGAACTTTCTCTGTCACTTATCTTTTTTCACTCATAATCGCGTCAAATAATAAACTGCACTTATAGTAATGTAAGTCACATCCTTCCATTTTGCAGAGGGGGAAGGGACTGAAGACATTATTTCAAGCAGTACGGTCATCACTGGTTCTCCAACACAGTCAGCATACACATCTTTGATATCGCAGTGCAGTCGCCACGACGTCCGCGCTCCAACTGAATTAGTTCAAATCCTCGCCACCCCCTGGCCAGTGCACGGAGACACGGCCGACGCCTGTCACGTGAGGCGGCCGGCCACTCGCGCTGGACTGCCGGTATGCTGGGGGCGAGGCCAGCGATCGCTCCCACGTCGTAAACATGTTTTTGCAGGACATGCTGGAACTTGCCGAGTTTGACGTCACAGCGCTCCCTTGTCCGCTCACCACGTGTATTCGTCGCCTCCGTACGTTTCCCGCCAAAATTGTTTGCCTCGGAGCTCAATCACACAACGGTCGGCCGTTCCCTCCCATACTTTTGGAGCCAAAGTTGTTTTCCTGGGTACGTTCAAAGCTGTCGATGGCGACTGCTCACCGTCCACCACGTGCCCTTGTGCGAGTGAGAATGCAGTGCTACACTTTTGGCGGCAAAGTTTGCTCGACAGTGGAATCCGCCATGACTATATAACAGCACGTTTGGTCCGCACTAGAACGCTCGCTAATTGACTCTCTCTTGCGCGCGCCCAATAACTGTACAATCGCTGCGCCACCACCCCGCTTACGTCACACACCCTCCATACACGCGACGGACATAGTCTTCTGTAAATACCTAAGTACTTAATTCCATTTCGTTTTTAATCATATTAAATAATTCAATTTACAGTTTCATATACATATGCAAAGGTGTTCAACTACCTAATTTCAACTACTTTTCGGGGACCAGACAGCCACCTCTCCCTAGGAACCAGCGCCAAGTTTGAAATCTGCCAGTAAACAAAGCTCACTTGCGCTCCCCCCCACCAACCTAAGAAAATTGTTGCAAATGAAGCTCATCACCACTAAACTAAGTCACCAGCACTCAACCTCTTCCTACACGTTTCGGGTAAAAGGACTCACCCTGCACCAGGCCCATGGATGGAGGAACCTATTTACTTTATTCAGGAATGGAGTGTATGTATCACACCGACATGTTCCACACCATACAGACCTGCAAAACACTCCTACATAACTCATTTATAATGCTCTAGACACACGCTTGCTAATTGTAAACAGTTAAAAATAAATCATAGCACAGCCTACAGAAATGCGAACCGCTCGTAAATAATGCAAAACATTTACGTCCAAATAGCCAAACAACTAATTTTCGGAAATAATTTCAGTCCATAGGCTGATCGAAGCTGGAAAGAGTGTGCTTTATTTATTTGGGACATATCTTTTGAAACTGTTGCATCTCATAGGTTTCGATATGTAAGGCTGACATGAGGCAGTTTCTGAACTCCAGTAGTGCACTACACGTGGCAACACAACCACATCCACCAAGATATTCATTCCAATCCAGACCTCTAACTCCTCTACAGATAAATTTGTCCAATTATTTGTTGACTCACTCACAGTCTGACAAGATTGCAGTTATTGCGCAAAAACCACTCAGACAGCGCTGTACTGCTCAGGGAAGTAAGGAAGGGCTGCACTCTATTTATTTGGAGCCCTTTTATTTAGTCGTGGAGTATATTTGTCACAAAACACCCACACTGATCCTAATGTGGTCATCTGACATAGGCCACAAACAGATAAACAACTCCTAACTTCACCACACAATAGCAAACAGCTCTTAAATAGTGCAGTACACAATATCAGCCGACGAGCTCTGTACTCTTAAACTCTCCAAATAAAGCACCGCACAGTGCACAGACATGCTCGCAAAATAGTGCAACAGACGCGCCCAAACACCCCCAGCTGCCAAACCGACCAAAAGTCTCTGCTGGGCCTCCCCCAAACATGACCTCAACACAGTCGCATTCGCACCTATCACCGGAGATATTGATATCGCCTATGCGCCTTAGATTACGCTCCAAGGCAGGCCGCACGCGCGTGCGGTCGGCGGGGAAGGGGGTTCCAGAGTCTCCAGCCAAGCTCAGCTTCCGAGCGCTCGTGACAGCCGACACATGTGAAAGCTGCATTGTTCTTCTTGTGGTGTCACCGCCAGACACCACACTTGCTAGGTGGTAGCTTAAATCGGCCACGGTCCATTAGTACATGTCGGACCCGCGTGTCGCCACTGTCAGGATCGCAGATCGAGCGCCACCACACGGCAGGTCTCGAGAGACTGACTAGCACTCGCCCCAGTTGTACGACGACTTTGCTAGCGACTACACTGACGAAGCCTTTCTCTCATTTGCCGAGAGACAGAATAGCCTTCAGCTAAGTCCATGGCTACGACCTAGCAAGGCGCCATTAGTTACTTCATGAATCTAAAGAGTCTCACTTGTATCATCAAGAATGCTGTATACCAAAGGACGATATAAAAGTTAAGTGTTCTAGTAGCTACGTTCTTTTCTTTATCACATTCATCACGTATCCTGTTCCAGACTTCGCGCCAGTCGGCGTGTGTGTACGTGTGCCCTTTCGGCTACCCGTCTCTGTGGACTGGCTGCCTTGTCAGCCCACTACATTGGCGACGAGTCTCAAAAGGGACTTTAGCGTTCGTATTGTATTAATTTGCTTGTGTCATGGCTTCGCCACATTCTCCGGATGTACTGTCCGAATTTTATCGCTTGCAGAATCAGCAGACGCAGGCGTTATTGGATGCCCTGGGACAGCTCGTCCAGGGTCAACGTGCGCTGCAAAACGATGCGGCCGCCGCCGCTTTATCGCTACCGCAGCCACAACACGCAGTTGCACCATCCTTCCGTAGTTTTGATTCAACCCAAGAAACATGGCCGGAATGGTCTCGACAATTTGGATTTCATCTCGCCGCCTACCGAATTCAAGGTAATGAGCGGCAGCCGTTTTTGCTTTCGTGTGTAGGTGTGTCCACCTACCGTGCGATGTAGCAACTCTGACTTTATTCAGTCAAGAGAGGTGGAGTGTAGCTGTATTCGTCTGCTCGGTTGAGGAATAATTGGGTAGTGATGTTGCGGGGTAGGTTGGTCAATGCCGGGGTGAGAATGGTCTTTTAATGTAAGAGGACTAGATAGCTCTGTGACCGCCACACGCAGAGAGATTGATCAAGTACTATGAGCGAGGTCTTAGAAATATGTATAGCGTTGTCTGGTATAATTTGATCGTCTTTATGTGTTCGAGAATTAAGTGTGAATGGACGTGCTGAGCAGTCATCTATGACTGTTCACAATGATACTTGCAAAGTAGAGGATGAACGGTTTAGCTATGATACTGAAATTAAGAAAACAAGCTGTCACATGATTGGCCATTGTTGGACTTACTGTAAAATTTTTCGCGATATCAGCTGTGATGGATAATATTACAGTAGATCGGTGGCGTCTTATCCATCGCATCTGTGCATTTGGTACGACATAATAATTGACTGACAATGTTTGCTTGAGTTGGGATACAAATTTTGGTTGATGGACCACAACTTCCGGGGTTGCTAGCACCGAAAACGGTGATCCCGTACTTGTGTGCAAAAATGACCAATCACTAGAAATGGAATGCAGAGTTATAAACTATTCGGTCACTGTGACATATGAGTTAAATGTAGAGGTGGTCAATCACTTTCGAGGGAAGTCGCTACAAAGCCAGCAGGCTCTTCTAGTTTCCTTGTGTTGTGGCTGTCCTTTATTTAAAATCATTCAATGTTATGCTATCGACTGTAAGAATATGATTTACAAGGTGCAAGGTATAGTTTCCTGTGAGAGGCCATGCATCAGTCCATGTTAATGTCTGTTTAGAATCAGACAATGACTTCGAAGTCGCGGCAGAAAGACGAAATGCTCAGCAACGTGCAAAAGCGTGTTAGAAAACACTGTTTGAACAAGGGCCAGAGGCAGCTTCTCATTCACTTAGAGTATGGGTGATCAAACTTTAAAGGGGTCTCTGCAGTGTGTGTATATTTAATATGATCTTGTTCATATAGGCATCTGTAGTTTGAGGTGTCGGACTTGGCGAGCTGTTAGGAATTCTTGGATGGTCGCACTCTGAGTTATTTGGGGGGAATGTTGTGAATTCCGTTTGTACACGCTGGAGGTGGATCGCATTGGTACCTTCGTGAATTTTTCACTGTTTGATCGTAGAGGATAAAGATGATAGGGTGTTGAGGATCTGTTGTACTTGTACCTAGTTTGAGGCGTACAACATTGCGCGCATTTCCGGTGAATGGTCAAAACAAGGTCCTGTTGTAGTAACTGAGATTGTTCTGTTTGTAGACAGGTTGCAGAAGGTAATAGATATGTCTTTCTCCGACTTAAATTGCAGAGATCAGATGGGTGAAGATAAATGCATACTTATCTATGCTTAGAAAGGGAGAATGCTTTTTTATTATTAAGTGAGTTTTGGCAGGAGTGAATATGGTTTTATATATGCGAGTGGAAATTGTCAGCGGCCGGCCGAAGTGGCCGCGCGGTTCTGGCGCTGCAGTCTGGAACCGCGAGACCGCTACGGTCGCAGGTTCGAATCCTGCCTCGGGCATGGATGTGTGTGATGTCCTTAGGTTAGTTAGGTTTAACTAGTTCTAAGTTCTAGGGGACTAATGACCTCAGCAGTTGAGTCCCATAGTGCTCAGAGCCATTTGAACCATTTGAAATTGTCAGCGAAGGGTGAATGACGTTGGGTTCGCTGGCTGGGGGAGACACTGTTTTCATGTCCTGTTGGAGACACAAGGTGGAGATAGAGATCTGCGCTATTCAGGAATCCATTTGTGCACTGTATGTCGTTAGACAGTAGCTGGAGAGCGGGTATAGGGAGAGCCCACTACAGCATTCTGGTCCTGGGGGCTGAGTGGACGGCTGTTTAGATGGACAGCTATGTGGCTTTGACATGCCGCCGGCGGCGCTCGGACACTCGCTTTGTAAGGCGCTATGGGATTAGTTTGAGCATTTAGTACTTGTTTCGGTGGTTATTGGATTAAGAACTGTAATATTGAAGGTCATGTCCTCAGTGGGACCGCTGTGTAATTGAGTAAGTGTGTTTACATATTTGAAGATATGTTTCGCGAATGGTGATGTTAAGTTGATGGCGCAGTTTAGCTACCACTATAAAAAAAATGGCTGTCTGCTGCTGAAAGAAAGAAAGAAAGGGGTGACCTTGCCCCCAGACCTGATGGATGAGTTATTAGATAAGAGCAAGTGATAGTTGAATGATGCTATGTGTTCGGATATAGGAGTCTCTAAATGGCGGGGCGAGATTTTTTTTTATGTGGAAATTTATGCAATCTATAGACAGTGATATTCGGCCGCTAGTGACAATAGTTAAGAGCGGAAAAATAGGTACAAATCGAACGCTGGCAATATGTTGCAGCAATGGTAATAATATGTAATTAAAGGTGGAGGTGGTAAATATGGACCAGGCTTTGAATATTGTTGTGGGTGTCGTATGTGCTTGATGCTCTGTATAAAAGTTTTACTCTTTAATTGCGTTTGGTATTTCTGGGTGTGTGTAAAATTAATTTTACTGTGGAAAGTGCGAGAAAGATGAGATGATTGGTGTTTAGGTAGGGGCTACATTTGTAATTCGAAAAGAGGGGATGAGAATGGTAAATTGATTGAAGGGCATGGATTGTAGGATGATATATGAGTGTCAAGATAGGGTTGAGGACGTTTGCATATGTTGATGATGAGACGGGTATGAGGTTAGGTGCGGTGGGAGGTGTAAATTAGATCTTTTTTTTTTTTTTTAATTGTTATATAGTAAGAATAATATTGAGAAGGTTTTAGATGGCTGGTCACGCGACGAGGCGAGAGCAGGGATGTGTAGTTAGGTTTAGTTAAAGGGCCGTGTAATGTCGTGTGAGGAACAATGCGCAATGTGCTACGGTGTCATAGGAGGTAATCTCATGTGCTGCTATGATGTGTCTAGCGTATGGAGGCAGCGCTTTGGAATTATGCTACGTTGATATAAAGTTGACTTTCACCCGCTTTCGGTGGTCGCGGCTCGGGACTGTGATGGATCGCGGTCCTGTGCTTTGACCACTGAAGAGCGCGTTGACCGCGCCAACTCAAGATTGCGGAAGCCGAGCAGGGGCTGTGCGAGTTCTGAAATCAGACAGATGGGTGACTTCATGATCCTGTGGGCAGGGTGCGGAGTGGGGGTACCTGCGCACGTCTGCTGAGTTATTTTCAAATGGCTCTGAGCACTATGCGACTTAACTTCTCAGGTCATCAGTCGCCTAGAACTTAGAACTAATTAAACCTAACTAACCTAAGGACATCACACACATCCATGCCCGAGGCAGGATTCGAACCTGCGACCGTAGCGGTCGCTCGGTTCCAGACTGTAGCGCCTAGAACCGCACGGCCACTCCAGCCAGCTGAGTTATTTTGCGAGCTGATCTGCAGGCTCTGCTATGCGTTATTAGGATAGTTTATTTAGTAGCAATTTGCTACAGTGCGTACTGAAATTATTATTGGGTGCATGTCTGTGGGCTGTGAAACATGGCCCAGGGCACATCTGGGATTGGTGTTTTATGATAGCGTGATAGATATACTGTATGGTTAAATAAGTTGTACGAAAAAATAAATAGTGTGTTCTCAATGATTACACGCGCCTGCAGCACAGATTAGAGTAATTGGTTTTCCGTCACCATCTCGGTTGCATGCTAGTAGTAAATGTCTTCCTGGCCGCGGTAATCATGTATATCAACGAGCTATGAGCTATTCTGACAATAGACGTGAAGGCAGGTCACATATGTTGCTTTATGATAGGATTCGTTGTCATGCTGATACAATCATTGTCTCTGAACTGTTCCTCTACTATATGCAGTACGCAACGCTGTGAAGTGTGTTCACTTTCTTTCGCATTTAGCATGTTCTTAAGCTCAATAAGGCGATTACATGACAACCACAAAAAAGCCATACCGTAACACCACCTCCTCCATCACTGTTAGCACTACACATGATGGAACGTAACGTTCTTCAGGCATCCTCCAAAACCCAAACCCTTCCATCGAGTGGCCACAGGCCCTCCAGACCCACTGGTTTTTTCATCCACTGTTCAGTGCCGTTGCTTCTTACACCAGCTCAAGTGTGGCATAGCACTGACTACAGAAATGTGTGGGTTATGAGGAGCTACACGGGCATTGTATCACGTTGATAATTCCTAGCCATAGCTTGCAATCTAACCGTCAGTCCCATTTCTAATTTGTCCCAGACATCTTTGATTTTAATAACAGTAACAATAAAATATTTGAAACAATAATAATAATATGTTTAAATCAGTGCTCGTGCATTACTTTAACATAATTTCCAAGAAACAGCAATACAGAGAAATATGTAATATGAAATGTATTCGTCCGAAAAATTGAAATGTATAACTGTTATGCAATTGATTTAACAACTATAATAACGACAAACTATCACAACATTCACAAGGTCAAAACTTGGCAACAAGGTATGAAATCGAAGTGTGCGTTAACCATTAACAACATTTCATTAAGCTCTATGGTAGTGAATACAAGTCTGTAAACGAATGGCTAACCGAGCATATAAATGAAGGAAATAAAGTTAACTTTCAGTCTATTCTGCCTGTATTTGAGAAACCCAGTTTTTGTTACTTACTATTACAATTAGCGTAGGATCCTTCCCTGCCGGCCGCGGTGACCGAGCGGTTCTAGGCGCTTCAGTCCGGAACCGCGAAACTACGACGGTCGCAGGTTCGAATCCTGCTTCGGGCATGGATGTCCTTAGGTTAGTTAGGTTTAAGTAGTTCTAAGTTCTAGGGGACTGATGAACTCAGATGTTAAGTCCCATAGTGCTCAGAGCCATTTGAACCATTTTGATCCTTCCCTTTCTGTTCCTCTCTCCTCTGTTTAGTGCGATTTGTCAGTTCACTCAGTGGACTCACGAGGTTTGTTTATAGCAGTAGGTACGATGATCTACTTGTGAACCCGACTCCCCCCCCTTCTCATCGACATCCCCATGCCGCAGTCCCCACCCCAGGAACCCCACACCTGCTGCACAACGTTCTCACAATGTTACTCATTATCAAGGGTCAGTATGATTTTGCGATACGTTTGATAAATCATAAAATAAAGGTTTCTAAGTTATTTTTATACTAATTTTTTGCTAATTCTTCAAATTATTAGTTCGCTTTTTATGAGAACATACTTTAAAGATCTCCCATTGTTAATTTTCACATGAAGATCAGCGTAAAATCTCAGAACAGGCACTAACAGTCTTGTCTTAACAAAGTGATTTTGTAGGGGCTAGTTGCTGGGTTTGTACAGCTCCTTGCTCTTCTCTTCATTAAATGTCTATCGGAGTCAAGTACGGGAGCTTTACATGGCGATCACGTTTCGTTACGAAAATAACCTGATCATATGCCTAAAACGAATAACTGTTTTTTACACGATGTAGGCCTGCATATTGAAGTTATTCAATTACAAAAAGAAAAAAAAGCACTTTGAAATGATAACAGTAAAATTCGAATTACTTTTGTTTTATTGTTGCTTTTGCACGTTAACACATTTCCGTAACAATGCCTTCGCCCATCGAGTCTCGTTTAACACGACACTGTATCAAACATAAATCTCTTCATTAATTCCACGTGCCTTTCCGCGAAATAACTTCAACACTTTTCTGATACAAACCGACGAAACATTTTTAGGTGTTTTCCACTTCCTTTTAAATTCTGCGCGTTGTTCAGCGGCGAGGCGGCGCACGAGCATTCCGTACGGAAGCTCAACACCGACACTCCTCTCCCCGTGCCACGAGGGCGCGCGACCAGCACTGGTAGGCTACATTCTTGTTATTACACCGCTAGATAGTTTTCCCTTGTATAAAAAGGCACGCACGCCTCCGAAAGTTCCAGAAGCCAGCGACAAGCAAGCAGAACAATATCGATGACACCATAGTAGCAGTACTTCTTATACACTCCTGGAAATGGAAAAAAGAACACATTGACACCGGTGTGTCAGACCCACCATACTTGCTCCGGACACTGCGAGAGGGCTGTACAAGTAATGATCACACGCACGGCACAGCGGACACACCAGGAACCGCGGTGTTGGCCGTCGAATGGCGCTAGCTGCGCAGCATTTGTGCACCGCCGCCGTCAGTGTCAGCCAGTTTGCCGTGGCATACGGAGCTCCATCGCAGTCTTTAACGCTGGTAGCATGCCGCGACAGCGTGGACGTGAACCGTATGTGCAGTTGACGGACTTTGAGCGAGGGCGTATAGTGGGCATGCGGGAGGCCGGGTGGACGTACCGCCGAATTGCTCAACACGTGGGGCGTGAGGTCTCCACAGTACATCGATGTTGTCGCCAGTGGTCGGCGGAAGGTGCACGTGCCCGTCGACCTGGGACCGGACCGCAGCGACGCACGGATGCACGCCAAGACCGTAGGATCCTACGCAGTGCCGTAGGGGACCGCACCGCCACTTCCCAGCAAATTAGGGACACTGTTGCTCCTGGGGTATCGGCGAGGACCATTCGCAACCGTCTCCATGAAGCTGGGCTACGGTCCCGCACACCGTTAGGCCGTCTTCCGCTCACGCCCCAACATCGTGCAGCCCGCCTCCAGTGGTGTCGCGACAGGCGTGAATGGAGGGACGAATGGAGACGTGTCGTCTTCAGCGATGGGAGTCGCTTCTGCCTTGGTGCCAATGATGGTCGTATGCGTGTTTGGCGCCGTGCAGGTGAGCGCCACAATCAGGACTGCATACGACCAAGGCACACAGGGCCAACACCCGGCATCATGGTGTGGGGAGCGATCTCCTACACTGGCCGTACACCACTGGTGATCGTCGAGGGGACACTGAATAGTGCACGGTACATCCAAACCGTCATCGAACCCATCGTTCTACCATTCCTAGACCGGCAAGGGAACTTGCTGTTCCAACAGGACAATGCACGTCCGCATGTATCCCGTGCCACCCAACGTGCTCTAGAAGGTGTAAGTCAACTACCCTGGCCAGCAAGATCTCCGGATCTGTCCCCCATTGAGCATGTTTGGGACTGGATGAAGCGTCGTCTCACGCGGTCTGCACGTCCAGCACGAACGCTGGTCCAACTGAGGCGCCAGGTGGAAATGGCATGGCAAGCCGTTCCACAGGACTACATCCAGCATCTCTACGATCGTCTCCATGGGAGAATAGCAGCCTGCATTGCTGCGAAAGGTGAATATACACTGTACTAGTGCCGACATTGTGCATGCTCTGTTGCCTGTGTCTATGTGCCTGTGGTTCTGTCAGTGTGATCATGTGATGTATCTGACCCCAGGAGTGTGTCAATAAAGTTTCCCCTTCCTGGAACAATGAATTCACGGTGTTCTTATTTCAATTTCCAGGAGTGTATGTTTATTCATTAATCATTTTACAATTACGTGTTACACGATCACGTAGAAAGACGCAGTTTCCTTCACGTTTAATAAATTGGCATAAAGGGTGATTAGTTACACCGTATACAAGCTCTAGGTATTTGTCGATGAGAGGGTACGGAACAAAAAACGTCTAATGAAGTTATGTCCGAAAATGCTTGGTTTCCATGCGAGAGACAACTTCGTTTACAGAAACGCGTTGTCCCATACAAACACACTTACAGTATGCGCCCCCTCCTGCCACAGTAACTGGTAATGTTGTGTCCGATTCACTTGTCTTGCTGACTCACCCTGTAATGGATGTGATACAGCGTTGTACACTCGAATCGACAGCTTGCTGACATGGTGTTTACTTACGGAAAGGCAAAAGGCAAGGGGTGGCGGGCAGCAGGGTTGTATCAGGAGACCTATCCCCGCCGAAAACAACCACAGCACTCAACGTCTGCAACAGTGCTGCAGATTGAGATTTGTCTGAGATACGGTCGTTTCAGGAAGCAGGATATCATGAAGGACGTACCCGAAATATTCGAACACCAGACTTGGAGGAAAATGTGATTAACACTGTGGAAGGTAGACTTGGCCACTGTTTCTATGTTTCGATGCAGTGTATCGATACGTGGAACTGTTTCAGTGTTTCGGAACGGCTGTGGTTCACTGTTTCGAAACAGTGGTGTTTCATTCCGCCCCTGTCTCGGATAACCGGACCAGATTCGAAAAATGGTTCAAATGGCTCTGAGCACTATGGGACTCAACTGCTGAGGTCATTAGTCCCCTAGAACTTAGAACTAGTTAAACCTAACTAACCTAAGGACATCACACACATCCATGCCCGAGGCAGGATTCGAACCTGCGACCGTAGCGGTCTCGCGGTTCCAGACTGCAGCGCCAGAACCGCGCGGCCACTTCGGCCGGCGGACCAGATTCGATCTCGAGCCAGACACAGAAACTGTATCGTTGTTTCAAAATAAGGCTGTTTCAGTCCACCTGTGCTTGGAACGGACTAATTGTATCGAAACAGTGATGTTTCATTCCGCTCTGTGTCGGACGAGATTCGGGCTCGGCACAGGTACTGAAACACAACATACCACTTCGTGAAACACTTTCAAGAGTGTCGAAATCTTTTTGACAAGCAATAGCATGAAGATATCCGAAAATAAAGCTTCGCTTCTAGCTGACTGTCCTATCCCGAAATGGCGTAACGTCTGTTTTATAAACACTAACCAAACAATAAAACAACGCATACTATTCACATTCAAAATAATAAATATGTGAAAATCATTCAGTTAAATTACACTTTTTTATAACATACGCTTCTCTGTTCATGTACAGTAATCATATTAAGAAACGCAAGTAAGCCTACAACATTGTGAATAAAAAAAGGCGTAGAGTGACAGTTATTAGACATATATACAAATTTGATGTAGGTATAATTGCAAGCAATCTGTTTGACATATCACTGATAGTGTAATGGTGAACGGGAAGGGCTGGGAAGCATGGTGAATTTATAGTAACGGTTCGAAACACCTTGAAAGACAAAATTTTTTTCTGTTATGTTTTGTTATTTATTCGAATTATTTGGCATTATTTGTGAGGCTATAGTCACTGTGCCTATTATCCACAATGATTCCCTTTGTGTGCATGGAAATTAGCAGGATGGGTATATTACCCATACTAGCGGAATGTGGGAATCCCTGTAGCATAACCGTTGTTTCTGCAGTTTGCTCCCACCTCCAGTTCCGTTCGTGGTGGTTCTTCTGTCTTCAGCTATGGCTGTCCTCAGCCAATTGAAAAGTATGAAAGTCACACGAGACGAAAGCAGCGCATTCGCTGCATGAAATACGAAACTGCCAAGACGCCTAAGTGATAGTTTCATACTTTTCTGCGATATGATTAGCGCTCTCGAACCTCATTCGTGTTTATATGGACATACTTATACAGTAGACATTGAAGATGATAACATGTGTAGGTTTATTAAATTACAAAACACAAACTGTTTCACTGTTTCGAAACAGCGTATCGAAACATTACATTGTACTGTTTCATTTGCTTCGATACAGTTACGTGTTTCAGTTTGCCCATCTCTAGTGGAAGGCGACCGCCGTGTCAGTACCAGGCAGTTGGCCCGCCAGTACAGGGTAAGCCAGACGACAATGCAGAACATTCTCCATGACAATTGTTACTACCCTTATCATGTACTGCGTATGCAGGGCTTACCAGCGACCCTTTCTAGGTCGGGAGCAGTTTTGTCACTGGTTTCTTGACCAGGTAACTACGATTCCGGGATTTGTGTCATCTATCCTATTTACAGATGAGACCACCTTTATGCAGAGTGTATCTTCAACCTTCGTAATAGTCACCTGTGGGACAATATGCAGAATCCCCATGGTATGGTGACAGCGAATTATCAGCATCGGTGCAACTGGAATGTGTAAGCAGGGATAACTGGACCGTATTCTGGGATCAGTCTTTCTTCCACGTCGCCTAACATGCCGAACTACCGGCATTTTTTGCGGGTGACTTTGCCTGCCTGCTACATGATGGTTCTCCAGCCTACTTCCCCGTTAACGGCCAGGTATGCCACAAGCGTGTCTACCCTTGTCAGTGGATCGGACGAGGGGGTCCAGTTGCATGACCTGCTAGTTCATTGGATCTCAATCCGTGCGATTTTTGGTTATGAGGTCATCTCAAAAGTATCGCGTATGCAGAGCCCATTCGAGATGTGGAGACACTGAAGCAGCGTATTCATGCTGCCTTTGACACTGTTCGGATGCATCCCGACCGATATGAACCTGTGAGACAGAAGATGCTACGGCGCGTAGACGCATGCATTGAGGCACGTGGCAAACATTTTCAACATATACGGTAACTGTGGCTGCATGGTACAGCGAGTATTAGACCATAGTCTCTGTAACAATGTATGACTGAATAAACGGTCTCTAACATGGAAACCATGCATTTCCGGAGATAAGTTCATTAGACCTCTTTTGTTCCGTATTCTCTCATCGGTCAATCCCTAGAATTTGTAGACGGTGGAAAAAAATCACCTTTATTATTGTGGAGCTGATGTGACATGAGAATCAACGTCTAGGTACTAGTCCTATATTATTGAACGGTGGCAGCCAAATCGGAGTGCGATGAATAAATGTGCTATTCTAGAGGCACTATAGGAATGAAACGCTTCCCACGCCCGGGTTCCCGGGTTCGATTCCCGGCGGGGTCAGGGATTTTCTCTGCCTCGTGATGGCTGGGTGTTGTGTGCTGTCCTTAGGTTAGTTAGGTTTAAGTAGTTCTAAGTTCTAGGGGACTTATGACCACGGCAGTTGAGTCCCATAGTGCTCAGAGCCATTTGAGGAATGAAACTTGAGAATGAAATCGCCAAATACGTAATAGATCACGACTAGGAGTAATTCTTTTGGATGTGCTTCCTAGGTATTAACCGGGATGTGCTTTTCCCTTTCTATATTTAGCCTCAGGGGGAATGTAGCGCTTTTTGGTGGAAAGCGGCCCGCACAAGGTTGAGATGCACCGAACACACGCCCTTCAGCCGGTGCTCCACTTTGCAGGCTTCCTGCACCGAGGACCTCCGCCCACCTGCTGTTTATTGTCCTCACAGCCCAGGAATAACCTTGCACGCTGCGCAGCGGCCCGCCGTTCATACGGGCCCAATGCCGGAAAACTCTCAACGATCTCTTGTCATGAGCATGCCAGCACGTTAAAGCCCAGGGAGGAAGTTAAATCTGCCGCACCCTCCCCCTCCATTGCATCGGAACTGAAAAAAGACAGATCGTTCATAGGCTGTTTTTAAAATTTAAAATTGTTTGAAACATTTTACCTTGTTTCTATTGGAAAGTCAGTGGCTATAACGGATGTTAAAATTTTATGATAAGTGGTCGCAACCCCACAAAGATGTTCATTTTAGTTTCGACAACTGTACATGTGTAGGGTTCCTATTGGAGAAACTGATTTAGAAAACACTGCACTCTTGTGCAGTGGTATAGAGAGGAAAACGGATGTGTCTGTTGTGCTATTTGGAAAGTAGTATGAGGGTTGAAGATAAATGACTGAGGAGACGATAGAACAAACACGGGGTACGATAATCTCTACGCTTATTGGCACGTAATTACAATAACTTTTCGTAGGCAGGAGTGATGTGGTCGAAACAGCATACGTTACAAATGTATCGCACACAAGCATTCATCACCAGTTCCAACCAGTATGATCTCTCGTACAAAAGTCATTTTAGAATAGGATCACTATAACCAAGACTGGAGTGTATCAGCACAGTCTAAACCGTCTACAATAACTATCATGACACTCCGTCTCGTTTTTGTTACCCCCAGCGATAGCAGCTTCTCAAACGGCCAGCAAACGACACTTTTGAATACGATATTGGATAAGTGCGGATTTTACCTTTTATATTGATTTGTAACGTATTTTTTGCAATAAGGAGTGTATGTACTGCTATAAAAATCGATAATAATTAAAAAATTACACAGCATTTGTGATTATCTGGTTTTCTAAGGGCGCTGGGAGATACAAAACGGTGCATTACAGGACAATTTATTTACGATTATTTTGGAACGTATAGACATTTACTGAATAATGTCTTTTTCGTTCAATAACAAGAATGCTAGTAAACACCAGAAGACCTGGCCTTTTAGAGAAAGACGTCGTATATCTATCCAACAAAGCAGAGTTTTGCTCGCTACACTTTCAGCCAAATCTGTGAATGTGGAACGTAGGAAACCTGTATGGAATGTAGTACTCACATTGTTTAACGTATCAAATAAGCCACCACAACTGTACTTTAAGAGAAAACCATACGCACCCCGCTTATACTGGGTTCCCAAAACTGGATTTCGTAAATCGATTTTCTAATACCACTTCTTGGTAGCCATATAAACACTGCAAAATCGGTTCTGGGCATCCGCTTCTAGTTGCCGGCTTTCCAATTCCGTAATCAATTTTTGCTCCCAACTAAACGCAACCGGTTTTGAAACGTGCTTGGGTTGTCAAGTTACGTCTTGTTTTCAGAATATTCGGCTAATATGGACTTACTGTGCACTGAAGGAGGTGCAGAAATATTAGACTGAGCATGAAACTGCCTACTTGTAGTGTTTAAGTGAAGAGAAATAACAGTTGTGTTGACTGAATCAGAAACTGGATTAGCTGCTTTCCAGACGCCATATTTAACTGAGCTAGCAAGCAAATCTCTTTCAGCCCCTTAACATGTAAACACGACAGCGAAAAATGGTTTCCGAAATTAGGTTTTTGTCTTTCGGAAGATGTGTCGCATGTGAACGTAGTGACAGAAGCGATTATAAATCGTCAAACGCCGCAATAAAAATGTTACTCAACACAGGAGAAACCTCTTCCACAATTTTTGCTAAATCTGAGCCACAAATAGTAAGAATTTTCAACACATTCGCTTTTGAAGCAAAATTACTTACAGCTGCAAAAAATACTCGTGTATCAGAAAGTCGAATGAAGTGTAGTTTAAGTATCAAAGAAAATACCTATGATAATGACGTGTGACAGGAACAGAAATACACTCCTGGAAATGGAAAAAAGAACACATTGACACCGGTGTGTCAGACCCACCATACTTGCTCCGGACACTGCGAGAGGGCTGTACAAGCAATGATCACACGCACGGCACAGCGGACACACCAGGAACCGCGGTGTTGGCCGTCGAATGGCGCTAGCTGCGCAGCATTTGTGCACCGCCGCCGTCAGTGTCAGCCAGTTTGCCGTGGCATACGGAGCTCCATCGCAGTCTTTAACACTGGTAGCATGCCGCGACAGCGTGGACGTGAACCGTACGTGCAGTTGACGGACTTTGAGCGAGGGCGTATAGTGGGCATGCGGGAGGCCGGGTGGACGTACCGCCGAATTGCTCAACACGTGGGGCGTGAGGTCTCCACAGTACATCGATGTTGTCGCCAGTGGTCGGCGGAAGGTGCACGTGCCCGTCGACCTGGGACCGGACCGCAGCGACGCACGGATGCACGCCAAGACCGTAGGATCCTACGCAGTGCCGTAGGGGACCGCACCGCCACTTCCCAGCAAATTAGGGACACTGTTGCTCCTGGGGTATCGGCGAGGACCATTCGCAACCTTCTCCATGAAGCTGGGCTACGGTCCCGCACACCGTTAGGCCGTCTTCCGCTCACGCCCCAACATCGTGCAGCCCGCCTCCAGTGGTGTCGCGACAGGCGTGAATGGAGAGACGAATGGAGACGTGTCGTCTTCAGCGATGAGAGTCGCTTCTGCCTTGGTGCCAATGATGGTCGTATGCGTGTTTGGCGCCGTGCAGGTGAGCGCCACAATCAGGACTGCATACGACCGAGGCACACAGGGCCAACACCCGGCATCATGGTGTGGGGAGCGATCTCCTACACTGGCCGTACACCACTGGTGATCGTCGAGGGGACACTGAATAGTGCACGGTACATCCAAACCGTCATCGAACCCATCGTTCTACCATTCCTAGACCGGCAAGGGAACTTGCTGTTCCAACAGGACAATGCACGTCCGCATGTATCCCGTGCCACCCAACGTGCTCTAGAAGGTGTAAGTCAACTACCCTGGCCAGCAAGATCTCCGGATCTGTCCCCCATTGAGCATGTTTGGGACTGGATGAAGCGTCGTCTCACGCGGTCTGCACGTCCAGCACGAACGCTGGTCCAACTGAGGCGCCAGGTGGAAATGGCATGGCAAGCCGTTCCACAGGACTACATCCAGCATCTCTACGATCGTCTCCATGGGAGAATAGCAGCCTGCATTGCTGCGAAAGGTGGATATACACTGTACTAGTGCCGACATTGTGCATGCTCTGTTGCCTGTGTCTATGTGCCTGTGGTTATGTCAGTGTGATCATGTGCTGTATCTGACCCCAGGAATGTGTCAATAAAGTTTCCCCTTCCAGGGACAATGAATTCACGGTGTTCTTATTTCAATTTCCAGGAGTGTATATGCTTGTCATGCATGAAATGTATTTATATTCTTTTGATTTGAGCGGAATAAACTGCAAATAAAGACATATTCAAAAGCATTTTTGCACGAATGAATTGCAGTCATTGAATCAATGTGATTGGTTGTTTTTACATCGATTTCACGAAAATTCATGTCACTTGGTAACTTACTAAAATATGGAACGCAGAAATATAACAAATATTACGTTAATTAAGAAGTATATAATTAAAAGCAAACATTATCCTTACGACACAAGTGACTGTCATCTTTCTCGCGGCTTTGAGCGCTAGTGTCGCTCCAGTTATTAAACAGCAACCACTTTCGCACCAGAGTGTGTCGTGACTGTATTTATTAAACTGTGGTCTTAGTGGCTCTACGAGCTTCTTTTTCAGCAGTTTATTGGGACGCTTATGGCCTAATCCTGTGCGGTACCGGATACACACCGCGTAGCTTCACCGCGTTGACTGATCGTGCTACAAAGCACGTTTAATGTCGCGGTGTTGCTGTCGTGTCATTGGGTAATGGCGTTCGCAATGTCTGGGCCTGTTCTGACCCAGTGCCTTGGCGGTAATACCTTCCCTGCTGCGAACGAAAATTCGCACCACACCGTTCGCTCAGGCTGCACCCGTGAGCGCTTCGCTCATTACCAGAATTGGCCAATCATGGACAGCGGTCACGAGCTGGCAATTGAAAGGGTTTTGACGTTGTTAACTTTGGTTATACTCTGCTCTGGTGTCTTGTCAACTTAACAGTGACTGCAAGAATAGAGGAGTTGGTGTTGTCTATGCGGTTTCGTAAATACACAATTCTTCCTTTTTACGTTTATCGATAAATGTTGCGACATTTGTACGTTGTAAGCAGGCCCTGGCTATCTGATGTCTTGCCTTATAATTGTTTGTGTTCATGCGAGATTTAAGAACACCTTGCATCCGATGTAGTACCCTTTTTTCTTCTTCATACCCGAAATTGAAGACGTTACACCAGCACCAGGCGGTATTTATCAACATACGTGGAGATATTCATCTCACAACGGTATTAAATTGTTAAGCTTTCTTTACATTCGGGACTGACGTCCATCATCAATGTAAGTACCGGGTGGTTGTAATTAAAGTGCGGTTATTCACGGAGGTCCACTGTGGACTGCAACTATTGTATGGCAGAGAAACTTGGTAGGTACGTTAATGCGCCAACGCAGAACCGATTTACGCTGGAAAAAATTAGTCCTAATTTTGGCCACCAGGTGCAAAGCTTGCGCTGTCGACGTTTCCAGTGCTCATATTGTAAGTGGCAGTTTATTATGAAAGCAACATTATGACTTTCTTACTTGTTTGACCTTTCTGCCCGCGCTCCGTTCCTAATCCATTACAAACGGAAACATTTCAATACGTTTTTCTTGCACTCACAGATCCAGATTTGCACCTGGTGAACACAATTGGAACTATTTTTCTCCCAGCGTAAATCGATTCCGCATGAACGCATTAGAATATCTACCCAATTACGCTGTCATACGATAATTACACCACATAATGGGCCTGTGTGAGGAGCTGCACCTTAAGTAACCACCAGGTATTAGATTTGATCCCTACAGGCAAAAAAATTTAGAAATTTGTGGTAAGGTCTGATGGGACCGAACTGCTGAGGTCATCGGTCCCTAAGCCTACACACTACCTACTGTAACTTAAACTAACTTACGCTATGGGCAACGCACACACCCATGCCCGAGGGAGGACTCGAACCTCCACGGGGAGCTGCACGGTTCCCACAGGCACAATACTCTTGTATTCGTCGTGGTATGCAAGTAAACAGCATCAAAATGTCACCTTGAGGTATTTTTCCCCTTACCTGAAATACGTGTCGTGTCACTTCATGACCATATCTGGCTGGAGAGTGGTGTGAAATTGTACATCATCCCATCACACCTTGACATGCTGTATTGGAGACAAATCAGGGGATCAGGTAGGCCAGTCGAGGATCCGTATATTCCGAAGGCGTCTATGCCAAGAACTGCAGAATGAGATCTTGTATTATCCTGCTGGAAAACGCTATTTGAAACTCTGCACATGAAATGTATCACAAACACTGGCGGCCATTAAGTCTCACTTCAACAACTACCAAATCAGCTCTGTTATCATGTCCAGTAACTTCCTGTCATGTGATTCCTGGGGTTAGAGTCGTATGGGTCTCGAGAACTGCTGCTTCACGTGACCTTTCACCATGTCGTCTACGGACAATTTGGCGCCTATCTGACCACTACACACAGAAGCGAGGCTTATTGCTGAATATTATAGAACGCCAATGAGTGTCGCAGTTGACTCTACCGGAAAAGTTTCTGGAGGATGGTGGCTTTCGTTCATTCTGGAGATTAAGGACAGATCTTTCCACAATCCGTCTAAATCGGTTGTGGTCAAGACGTAGTAAGGTGATTTCAAAAGCTAGTGACTTTCCAAAACTGCTAGTGCTTTCCAGCACCTACTGGAAATAAATTTTTGAAAGTCCTGTCAGAAAGAAGCATTTTACAGAGTAGTACTAAGAGCGGGAACTGGAACAGCCAATTGCCGTACCTGCATTCGACTTCTGAAACCGACTGGCAGAAGGACCAGAATGTTGAGATACACTGCTGGACAAAAAAGTGATGTAGATGTAGAAGCACCCAGAAGATCAGAAGAAAACTAAATGGAACTTTACAGGTCGATAAGCCGTGGAATGTTATTTGAATTATTACAATATTGAGTCAAATTTACGAAGAACTTGGCAGTATGTGTCCATTTAACAGTGCCTTGCGCTCCCTGCTGTCTAGATATATGCACTGATTCTGTTGGGAATGGTGTCATCAAACTGTAGTATCCTTTCCTGAGGAAAGCTGGCCCACAGCAATTGTAACTGGCCCTTGATATCCCAGGTATTGGCAGAAGGGAGGTGATGGCGTCCGAGCCACACCTGTTCTATCGGCAATCGATCTGGGGATCCTGCTGTCTGCAGAAGTACTTCAGCATCATGCACACGTTGTATAGAGTCACGTAGCATCTGCGGACGACCATTGCCCTGTCGAAAAATAGCATCACGATACTGTCACATGAGAGACAACACACGAGAACGCAGGAAGGCCATGACGATATGTTGCGCCGCCACACTTTCCTCAATCACTACCAGCAATGAGCTGAAGTAATACCCAAGAGGCTCCATATACCATGCCGCCAGCAGTAACGGTTGTGTCTCTCCAAAACATTGGAAGAATGGGAGATCTTCCCAGTTCGCTGTCATACTCATCGACGATGGTCATACGGGGTAATGCAGAACCGCTATTCATTGCTGAACACATTGCGATGCCATTGATCAGCAGCCCACGCTTCCCAGTCACAGCACCACTCCTAGTGCAGTCTTTTGTCTTGTGGCGTTAACAGCATGGAACGCTAATTCGCTAGTCCGTCTGCTGCTTGTCTCCGACTAATGGTGCACGATGGCACAGAAGGTTCCAGGGAGTCCACTACTTGTTCTCAGATGGCAGCCACAGGTGTGAAAGAGTTACGGTGTCCTTTATACACAATATGACGAGTTTTTCTTGTGGTGGTCAGATGTGGCTGACTAGAACTTACACGATAAGTATCCCTGCCCTCCCGTTCCTATGCAGTCCAACATTAGGTTCCAAGATGCTACTCCTGGCGGGTGTAAAACGAATGTGCGCAACGGAGAGTAATAAACGCTAAAATGAAGATTTGGCCCTGTCTGACTACCCCATGAAGCAGATCTTAGGATCTCTTAATTACAATCTAAACGTAAATGAATTATCAAGGCAACTAATCCTACTAAATGATAAACGATGTTCCTGCTTATATATTTATTGTAGATAAAAAACCTGTATATTACGAAGTTCACATTTCCTAATTAAAATTACTAATCAATTGCCCAACTCTGCCCCTTATTATGACTGCGCGGTCTAATATAAATAACGCGAAATGACTGACATCATCTACGTACCATATACTAGAAGACACTACTTTCAAAGATGATCTACGGTGGTGTGGAACCTCAGTGGAAATAAACTAACGTGATCACAACTGTTTAGCTTTTATAGCCCTAATAAGCCGAAGCAATTTGCGATATCATCGTGTGTACTGCGTCCTGTGCGCCGAAGTGATGGTTCTCGTACTTGTCTGCGACGATGGAAGAACTCCAGCCCCAAATAAACTCTTTCAAACACTAGGACGGCAGAAGGCGGTCCTCTGACTAATATACTCTAATACTTTCTCCTCTCTGTGTTCTACAAACGAGAAACGCCAACTCCCTGCCACAACGACGGAGTTCAGATAACGTCTCAACGTAAGTATAGGCAAAGGAAATGCTCTCAATTACTGAATACTGCGTACTCAACGACAACTTCCAACCCGGAGGTAAAGTCCAGAATCGTATAAGTTCTTAACACTACAGTGCCTAACTGTTCTAACGATAAACTCTCTTGAGAGCGAAGACGGCAAGTCCATCCAACAAAGGCTGATATCGAGCGACCGTCACACACGGGCGCTCACAACAGAAGACCTCTTCTCTTCACCGCTGGCTTCCCGGCAAGGCTCGGCTCCCCACCATCGTAATTCCGAAAACGAATCACATTCCCGAAACCATGGAGTATTCTCCCTCTCTACAGATTCTTCCGAAGGCCGACCAAACATATTTAAGTCTTCTAACGTCCAGTTTGCGAGGAAAAACCTATACTCGTACAATGGTACGTTTCTGAGTAAAAATCCTTGGAAATAACCCAGCCTGCGTGGTTTCCGAGGTACCGCTTCTTCGCTCCTCTCACCTGCGTCCAAAATTTTCGTAGTTTCCGAAGTATAATCCTTCCAGTTCGGCTACAAACTGGCCGGTCCCGACTCTATTGTGCTCCAGCGCTTAGGTGCTACGACGTCCGTTATGCTATTTCCTGTGTTTAAGCAGGACCAACACACCAGTGTGGGCCTTCCACCCAGGGCTTGAGTTCTGCCTGCCGTTTCATTTTCACTGGCGTTCCAACCTCTACTAGTATAGGCAAACATTCATTACGCCATTTTTATAATAAAGACACTCCTTCACCTTTCATGAAATAAGCGTTAACAATTACTTACAAGGTGGACGTGACAATGTCAGTCTCCTTTATATATTCATTTATACGATGTACAACCTATCACACGATACATAATTGTGTTTGTAGATCACGGCAAAGTATGTGGATGAGTTCTTGTAAGGTGCGAAATTATAGCCACCTTACAAGGTCACTGTCACATCCGAATGCCTACAAATCTGGATATTACACGATTCGACCAAGAAGCCAAAGGGAGACCCACAATGGGACACCTTTTAAGCTCTGTCAAATGATGATAGCGATAACGCTGTCTGACATGAGTGTGCGGCACATATGCATCCTTCACAGTTCTCACTCAACATCTGACGCTGTTTGTGCCCCTTATATGCCCTGCCAGATATGGCAACAACACTAACCACGAACAACACAAATGCACTCCAGCGGCCACTCTACCTACCAGGTGAGGTGACGGTCAATGGTGAGGCCAAGGTAGGTGAGGGTGGGGAGAGGCGGACAGGACGTGCGGAGATGGTAAGGGAGAAATCAAGGAGACAGAAGGAGTGAGTGGTACGACCTATGATGATTGCCTGAGTCTTGGAAGGATTGATTTTCAGAAGCCACTGGTTACGCCATGCGGCAAAAAGGTCAAGGTGATTCTGGAGAAGGCGTTGGGACTGTTGAAGGGTAGGAGCGAGGGCAAGGAAAGCGGTGTCGTCGGCATACTGCAGGAGGTGTACTGATGGGGGAGGGAGGGGGGTTGGGGCATATCTGCCGTGTACAGGAGGTAGAGGAGAGGGGAGAGGGGAGAGGACAGAGCCCTGGCGCACACCTGCAGAGGGGTAGAAGGTGCGGGAATCAGCATTATGGATGGTAACGTAGGAGGGGCGGTGGGAGAAGAAGGAGGCAATCAGACAGACGTAATTTACAGGAAGGGCTTAGGTCTGGAGTTTAAACAGGAGACCGGGATACCAGACACTGTCGTAGGCCTTTTTGAGTTCAAGGGAGAAAAAAATGGCGGAGCGACAGGAATTAAGCTGAAGGGAGGGGAGATGAGTGAGGCATAAGAGTTGGTCATCAGCAGAGAAGGAAGGTCGAAAGCCACATTGGGTGTTGGGGAGGTGGTGGTGTCGGTGGAGGTGGTGATGGATGCGCCAGGTAAGGACAGATTCCAAGAGTTTGCTGAACACTGGGGTGAGACATATAGGGCGATAGGAAGAGGTATCAGATGGAGGCTTGTTGGGTTTGGAGAACATCAGGGTACGGGAGGTTTTCCACAGGTCCGGGTAGAAGCCAGTGGCAAGGATTGTGTTGTAGAGAGTGGCAAGGGCTGTAAGGAAGGAGGGAGGGCAGTGTTTGAGGTGGCGGTAGGTAACGCGGTCGTGGCCGGGAGCAGTGTTGCGTTTAGTGCGGAGTGTGAGGCTGATGTCCTGTGTAGTGATGGGAGTGTTAAGTTCAGATGGTGGTGTGTGGCCCAAGCACTGGAAGCTAGGAGCAAGAGGAGGAGCAGAGGTATTCGTACGGTTGATGACGTCAGGGAAGAGGGAATAATCAAATTGGGGATCATCTGGGATGGAAAAACATCCGATAGGTAGGAGGCAAAGTGGTTGGACTTACTGACGTTGTCAGGAAAGGGATGGCCATCAAGGAGGAGAGGGTACTGTGAGGTAGGGCGGTTCCCAGTAAGGCGGTGGAAAGGAACCAATACTTGGAAGAGTTTATTGCGAGTTTGGTGTTGAGTTGTGTACATGTCTGTCGCCAAGCACAGCGTTTCTTCGCAGTCATTGTAATTGCCGTTGGCGGGTGAGTGTGTCCCGGTCACGAATGCGGAGAAAAGTGCGGTAGAGGCGGCAGGATTCACGAAGGAGAAGGACGGCCTGTGGCGGCAGGGATGGGCGATGAGGGTGGATGGCTTTGGTAGGGATATGGGTGGCTACGGCGTCAGAAGGGTCTGGTGCAGGAAGGCAGCGGTGTGGGAGATGTTATCAGGAGATTGGAGGGTACAGATACGTTACTAAAAATTCGTCTTTAAAGTGTGCATAGATTCATGATGTATGAAGGAGCCTTGGTGGCTTCTTGTTAGCATTGTAATGCTCCGGAAAGCGCTATTATACAGGGTGTATCAAAAAGAATTATCCGATTATTAAAAATAATAACTATTATGTTATTTGAGGTATGGGCGTGAACAACGCACTGTTGCAAAGAGCAAACTCTCGAGTTTTTCATAGTCTCCGCTAGGTAGCAGCAGCATGCGCCCACTTCAGTTCTAGTAAAAATAGTGTCGGAACAACAGAAAGCGTTTTGTGTTTTACGTTTGGCGCATAGCGGGTCAGTAATAACTGCTCAGCGTGATTTTCGTACTAAGTATGGTGTGGATCCTCTTACAGCAGACAGACGTCGAACGCATCCGCCATAATTTCACAAGGAGTCAGCCGAAATCCGTTCGCCGTGCAGCTCGACAGTTCAACATGCCCCCGGTGTCCGTCTGGCGTGGGTCGCGTCGACGTTTACACATGAAACCATACAAAATTCAGCTACTGCAAGCTCTTCGTGAAGGTGGCAAACAACAACGTGCAGAGTTCTGTAATTTCGTTCTTGGCAAGATGAAGGATGGCAGTTTTCTTCCACCCTTAGTGTTTAGTGACGAGGCAACATTCCATTTGAAGGGAAAGGTGAACCGTCGTAATGTGAGAATATGGGGTAAGGAACAACCACATGAAGTTGTGCAACATGAGAGGGACGCTCCCAAATTTTGTGTGTTTTGTGCAGTTTCATGGGAAGAGGTGTATGGTTCATTTTTCTTTGCAGAGAACACTGCTACAGGAAGCACACATCTTGACATACTTGAGAACTTTCCTTTCCCACAGAGACTGATTGGAATGATTTCATTTACCAACAGGATGGAGCACTGCCACACTGGCATCTGGAAGTGCGGGAATTTTTAAATCAAAGGATGAATGATGGATCGGTCGCACTGGACCAAATGATTGAACCTTACATTAGTGCCCCCCAAGGTTACCGGACCTGACCGTATGTGATTATTTCTTGTGGGGCTTTGCTTCTGTTAGCAACAACAGTGAATTAACTGAAGCATCGCACAACAGCTGTGGAAGCTGTAACTCAAGACATGCTCGCTGCAGTGTGGGAACAATTTGAATACAGCGTTGACATATGCCGTGCGTCTAAAGAGGGCCATACTGAACACCTTTGAAAAGGTATGAAAAAAAAACTTTTTGAGTTTCCTTTCATCAAAGAAAAATGCATTGTTTGTGTTTCAGAAATATAGACGTGCCAAATCGGATGATTCCTTTTGATACACCCTGTATCGTCTCAGTTCCACATTAGAGCTGAATGGTCAACTTGAGTTTATTGGGATTGGTTCACCTGTAAAGGAGACCGCATGTAGGGCGCTGGTGCGGCCTATTCTTGAGTACTGCTCGAGTGTTTGGGATCTGTACCAGGGCGGACATCGAAGCAATTCAGAAGCGGGCTGCTAGATTTGTTACCGGTAGGTTCAAACAACACGTAAGTGTTACGGAGATGCTTCGGGAACTCAAGTGGGAATCCCTGTAGAGAAGGCGACGTTCTTTTCGAGAATCACTATTGAGAAAATTAAGAGAACCGGCATGTGAATCTGACTGCCGAACGAGCCTACTGCCGCCAACATACATTGCACGTAAGGACCACGAACACATGATAAGAAAAATTAGGGCTCATACGGAGGCGCACAGACTGTCGTTTTTCCCTCGCTCTGTTTGCAGGTGAAACAGGAGGGGAAATGACAAGCAGTGGTAGAGTGTACCCTCCGCCACGCACCGTACAAGGGCTTGCAGAGTATCTATGTAGATGTACAGGGTGGCGCAGATGGATCGGGTGGTTTTGAAGTGGACTGTACGTCTGGAGGGGGGGAGCCAGGTGTTCGGCGACTTCGTCCTGTGGTGGGGGGGGGGGGGGGGGACGGGAAGTTTCAGTTGCAGGCTGGCAGTCAGTCGCGATGGCTACGTGGTCCGTTGAGCATCGTGTTTTCGCAGTGGAAGAGTTCATACGCAATAACGAGTCAATTGTTGCTGTGACGCGTGCCTTTCGCCGGCGTTTCAACATCCCACCTCGCGGTAGTGTTCCTAAGCGAGATACGATATTGAGTTGGGTGCATAATTTCCGCACTACTGGTTCATGTGCTCCAAAATGGACGCCTAGACCGCCAACAATAACAACGCCTGAGAACGTGGAGCGTGTGAGACGCGATGTCACTGCGAGCCCACGTCGATCAACGAGACGTCGTGCTCAAGCTCTTGGAATGTCACGTCGGAGCCTTCAAATGATTCTTAACGAAGAACTGAAATTCCACCCCTATAAAATCCTGTTGGTACAGAAGATTCTCCCAACAGACCATCTTCAAAGGATTCAGTTTAGCCAACAGATGTTGGAGTTATTGGAAGATGTAAACCTGATTATCATGATGTCTGACGAGGCTCACTTTCACATTAACGGATACGTAAACAAGCAAAATTGCCGTTACTGGGCCGACACTAACCCAAGAGATATACACCAACGGCCTCTCCATAGTGACGAAGTGACGGTTTGGTGTGGGGTTTCTAAGGTAGGGATAATTGGTCCTTACTTTTTTGAAAATGAAAGGGAGCAGGCGGTTACTGTTAATTCGCAGCGTTATGTGAACATGATTGAAGATTTTCTTCTCCCACAACTTGAAGAGAACAATTACGACATGGGCAATATGTGGTTCCAACAAGACGGGGCAACTGCACATACCGCTAGGATATCAATGCAAGCTGTACGCGCTCTGTTCCCTGGCCGTTTGATTTCCCGTAATGGAGATGTCCATTGGCCCCCTCGCTCGCCGGACCTCACGGTATGTGACTTTTTCTTATGGGGTATTTAAAAGCAAGGGTCTACATGAACAAACCCCGGACCATTCAGGAGTTGAAGGCAGCAATTCACACCGAAATCACATCAATTCCTGGTGATGTGCTTGAGCGGGCAATGCGGAACGTTAAGGACCGACTCCAAGAATGCGTCGCTCGAGAAGGAGGGCATTTGATGGATGTAATTTTAAAAACTAACATTACTATTTTTTTGTTAATAAACTTCCATTGTAACTACACGTTTTGCACTTTATTTCAATCCAATACCTTTACAATTGACAGTTTGACAAGTATTTTAAAACCACCTGATCCATCTGCGCCACCCTGTAGATTCGAAGCAGGCGTTTATGCTCTGGTAATATACATAAGTTGTAAATGTACTATTTTCGCTTTGTTCTTTAATTCTTCTCTGAGTGAGCTGAAAGTACGTTTCGTAATCAAAGAAAATAATTGATGTTTGACGAGCACATAAATCTTACAGATTTTTGCTTGCTGAATGGTAACGTTTCTTAATCAGAGCCAATGCCAAAAATGTGACATATTTCTTCTTTTGGACTAGCTAAAATATAATTAAGTGGAGTGCAAAGTAGTCCTAGACTTGTTTATTTTATTTTTTTTGGGGATTTCGACACGGCTAGATCTTAGGGCGATGGTATGTAAAATTCATCACAAATGAACAGGAATACACATTAAAACATCTTGGCTTGTATACTGTACCGAAAATAAATTAAAAAAACTATTATTTTTTCTTCAAAAGAATTACTGCGTTCTTCACTGAGAAAGTTCCTTTTTATTATTATTTTTGCTGAAGTCATTGTTATCTGGAACTTGCGACAAAACCGATATGTAGCTTAGAGGCTACCAAACAAAGAACCCATTTCTCGTCAGTAATTTTCGCGGATGCTAAATGACAAGCCTGAGTATTTAAACTCATTTGTAGTGGCTGAAATTGTAAGGTTTCCCTTGCTAATGAGACGAATGCCGGAACGGGAAATCACCTCCAGAACGTTCCCAGTTGGGAAATTCTTTGCCCCATTGTCAGCCTGCTGGGTATTAGCTCAAGAGAAAAAAGTTTGTTCTGTAGCAACCGGCCCAGCAGTTGTAAGTAGGGACTGAACGACGAAAAAAAATTAACATAAATGGAAACTGACTTGTGCACCAGGATTAATCTCATGGACTCAAATAAGTGTAAACAATTCCATCAAATCGACCTCATTGTGTAAATAATGCCAGATATCAGATAGTGCATCAGTACTTAATTGTTTCGGTATTTTATCTCTTGCCACAGCTATAAAATAACCCGCACAATGCCCTAAATAATTACTGAGCACTGTGTACTATCTGATGCTGAGTCGCTAGGTGACTTGAAGGTGGTAATGGTAAAGTAAAAATACTACCATCGCAATAGGTGACTAGTTCTGAAAATCTTTATTCATTAGAGTCGCAGTGTTACACACCTATAAAGCATTAATTTTTTATATTCTTAAAATCCATTAATAAACAATATCTGAGTTTCCAGAATGAGATTTTCACTCTGCAGCGGAGTGTGCGCTGATATAATATCTGAGTTGGTTACACTCACTGTTTGCAACTAATTAAGCATCTTATACAGAGTGTATCAAAGGATACCAGATTGTTATAATTAAGTTGCACCAGCTCACAGAGGTCCAGCGAGGACTGTAATTATCGTATGGCAGTGAAACTTGCTAGACCTGATAATGTGTTAATGCGGAACCGATTTACGCTGGAAAAAAATTAGTTCCAGTTTTGGTCACCAGGTGCAAATCTAGCGCTGTACCCTGTTTGTATGTCATCCACGCTGTCATTTAACAAGCCATAGCGTGAGTGAACTGCATAACTATCGAGACGAGAAGCCGTGCGCTGTTAATGAAACTGTTTTACGCGAACGGCAGCAACTACAGTGCTGCATTGGGAGAGTATTGCCGCCTGAATGGTCTGACGAGAGGCCTGATGCCGTTAAATGGTTTAAAGGAGATGATAATGAAATTCGAAAACACAAGCGAGCTAGGTGTGGCACCCGGAAGAGAACAGCGTCCCATGCCGGTGGAAGTTATTGACGAGATTGCTGTTGCTGTAACTGACCCTGCAGCACGTCCCCCGGATTGTGCTGGTGCTCGTGCAGTGTCACAAGAAGTCTCCATCACATGGTCAACAGTACAGAAAGTCTTGTGGTGTGTTTTAGACTCGTATCCGTACAAGGTCCAGACGGTGCGGCGACTGGAACCTCATGATCTGTAGCAACGTTCTGGATTTGCTCTTCGGTTTCTAGCAAGGATTGAAGTTGATTACGTGTGGCAGGTCTACTGATTAATTCATAATTTTAAGGATAATAATTACGATGGAAATCTGCTCGCGCCGCAGAAGAGTCGCAACAATATTGAGTTCGTTCGGGAGCTTGTGTCTCAGTTAAATTACGCACAACGACGCACACTCCAGACAGTCAGGCTTATGGCTTTTCGTATACACGAAAAATCTGTAACATATAATATCGGATACATTATAGTAGCCTGAAAGTTATTTACCTCCTCTTCTTCTTTGAAGACAATGTTACGGCGTCCAGCTAGCTCTGTTTAAATTTCTTGATTGTCCAAAGTATTTACAAGTACCGGCAATGCAGATAGATAGATAGGTGAAATAATGAACTAGGAAATGAAGTTAACTTCGTACTATAAGAATTAATATTTTTCACATTATTTTTGAAGTAAACAGAAAACCACGTCCTCTCTCTACGGATGAAACATTCAATAAGAGTTTTTACAAATATAATAAAATCAGTGTTTTCCATCTTTTCTCGCTAGCTTCACAGGCTGTGGGCTCGCCGCGTTTTAATCTTTGCCTTAAACTACTTTGGCGAATGAATGGATAAAAATATGACAGGAAATAATAAAACATATCACCTTATAGGTAAACCAGTGGGATTTCATGTCTCGTGTCATTGATGATTAAGCGCAGAAAAAGGGCAGAAAGAACTAATTCATAAAAAAATTAACGGTTCATTATTGTGTATTGTATTTTTATTAATGTGTACTGCTTACTATTCTTATGCATTTATAACAATTTCTGTAGTAATTTCAATCTTAATAGAAATATGTGACTAAGTTACTTTCGCAGTTTCTATTTTTAAAGTTTTTGTTTTAAGATTATTTTTCTTTTTTCGAAATTCGTAATCCTCAACCAACCCTACAAAAAATGCCACGCTTCGCCACTGTTCCCCATATAATATACCGTGTGCGAGCTGTGTTCAGTCAACAATGGAGCAAATAGATGAGATTGTCGTTGTTTTGTTAACGAGACAGGATGATTTACCCAGAAATCGTCACGATTTTGCTGTTGTAGAGCAGCTCTGAAGACTGAATAGGCCAAGGGAGATGGAAAACTTTGGCACAAATGGCTATTTTTATTTCCTTTTTCTTGATTCTTCAGCATTCCAATTTCTTTTGTGTTAACAATGCCGAATATCTCTTTATTATTTCCTCAGTTTCGAGATCAGAAAACGACATCAACGTATCTGCTATATTTTCGAAAAATGTTATTTTCTTTTCTTCTCTGGCACTTGGGAAGGGTGACTAGAGGTCGGGATAAATCCGTACATGTCCTCCTTTCTGTCTCTTTGTCAGGGGTCCGAGCCGATTTTTATATTGTCCTCCTTTCTCGCAAAGTTGACCGTTACAAAAATTATATTTGTAATTATACCCGGCAGCAGGATCGCCGATTTTCCACTTCTGACCGTGGATCGATCCATAAGCGATTGCAAATATCTATTATTTGAAATTTCCGTTCCGTATCCACATTGTCTTGACTTGGTATTATAGGTTTCGTGACATTTACTCATTACTGATGTGTGAGTGTCATTAGGTGTTTATTGTAACCGAGTGAGTTTTATAAAATATCTGGCATTGTGACAATTCATAATTACTTTTCTATCTACACGGTTAGAAAGGAACAGCATGTGAAAACTAGGTGGCTGCCTCTTTTCCCAGCCGCTGAAAGGGTACTGGAAATGTATCCTGCTCTGAAATTTTACTTTCTGTCTGAAACCAAGCCACCGAAGGTTTTGTTTCAGTTTTTTGAGAACAGGTGAAGCCCACTTACGGCACTTACATTCATTGATATCGCTGGTCAATTAAAATATTCTGCGAACAGAAAAGGAGGGCAACTATGTGCTTGAAATGTTAGATTCTGTATGTAAATTACTTGAGGACCGGTTAAATAGAAAAATACTTTGCCTAAAACAGAAGCGAAAAATTGTAACAGAAGAAGGCTTTGACAAGGTAGTTAACCTTTTTATCGAGAAAGCATATGTTGCTGTATCAATGGTGGCACGAATATTTAAAACGATGGCTCTGTTTGTTTGAGAACTTTTCCTCTCAAAAAGATGTTAACTACAAAGATGTTGAAAAATGCCTTTTGTGTTTACAAGATAAATGTAAAGCTTTTGAAATTGAAGATGTAAAATATTTTGACGAATTGAGTAATTTTAGGCATTTTCTGAAAAAGGATAGTAATGACACTGAATTCAGTGGGTTATCTTGTAGTTAAAAATGGGCCAAGTATTTTTGTGAAAGTAAGTCTGTTGATTGTCATTCAGAATTGTTAAAACTTGCCGAATACTGTTTCAGTATATCAGGACACAATGCAAATGCAGAACGAGTATTTTCGCTCATTACAACACAGTGGACTGATGACAGGAATATGTTAAACACTGAATCTGTTATTAAAGATATTTTAATGGTGCAGTTTAATTTTTAAAAAAAATCCTGTGTATCTTCTAAAGAAAATTGGATCATCAGAGAAGTACCATTAAAAGTTAAGGAACGTATGTCACATCTAATAATTAATTCATTTATTGAATTTGAACATTTGTTTCCGCGTGTCTTTGTTTTTCTTTGTCCTCCTTTTTTGAAGCATTTGTCCAATTTTTTTTGTACGCCTGCATCTGATCAATCCTACACTTGGGACGATTACTGGGGCTCGCTGCTGGCTGTTATAAAATTAGTTAATGCAGTTACCAGGTTACTATCAGCGCTTCCATATGAGATCGAAGACCCTTGGCTTCTGTTTACGTGGTCAGCAGCTTTAAATTTGCACAACTTGTAGTAGAAGAAGGATGACTTACCTCAATATCCTCGTTTTCTTCTCTATTTACATCTTCTGGGGAACTTCTGGATGCTGATAGGGTGTTCTGGATGCAGCCGAACGAATATTATTAGCTCCTCGTCGATGTTTACAAAAAACTCGCAGAGCCTAGGGTGAGATCAAACTGGACACGTGCATTCGAGAGAGATTCGTAGCAGTTCGGGCAAAGCTGAACATTGAACGACCGCCAACAGACGTAGCTGTGCCTTCTCTCACATGGCACACTGTGTTCTCGCTGCGTACCTGTCATGTGTCATGGAATTTCTCTCCCGATGGATTGCCTACAGCACGACAGGCACAAGGGATGGACACAGCAACGACACCACAGGCTATGTGGGGACGAGATACTTGACGCCTGTGTAAAGTGAATAGGATGAGTTCAGTCGCGATCCCATGCTTCACGTCACAGTCGGAGCACAGTCGAAACATAGTTTGAACACGGTACCTATGTGGAAACTGGCTTTCAGTGGACCATGGTATTATTGCACCCGGGCGTTTACTTGTGCGCTTGTTCTCTGCTGTTCTAACGACCAGACAGCTCGCTGGCGAAACTGTTCAGACTCCCACAGTGAAAAGAAATTGTTATTTATACGCCAGATGCCGCAGACTGTCGCTGGAGAGTGCTTAGGTTTGCAAATCACAACGAGGAGCACGTTCCTTAAGGCTGCGGTCACAGTGGCTCCGATATCGGTGGATTCCGTCGACTACCGACATCAGTTGGAGATGACCGATCTTTTCAAATCAGTACGCCACTATGTGCTCGGTCACATTATCTCCCGAACGTACAGTCTTCGGGCAACAATCGGTGGAATTCAAATCAGTTTCTTTTCTTCGGTCAAATTGACCGATGTTCTCGCACACGAAATGTGGAGCGCGAGAAACTGGTAAGTTTAGTCCAAGATAGAGTGAGTTTGTGGCAATCTGAAGAAGAAAATATCGTAATCCGGATATAGCTCGGAATCTACGGACTGAAATCTCACGTAACCGCGCTGCTGCTACGGTCGCAGGTTCGAATCAAAAATGGTTCAAATGGCTCTGAGCACTATGGGACTCAACATCTGTGGTCATAAATCCCCTAGAACTTAGAACTACTTAAACCTAACTAACCTAAGGACATCACACACATCCATGCCCGAGGCAGGATTCGAACCTGCGACCGTAGCGGTCACGCGGTGCCAGACTGAAGCGCCTTTAACCGCACGGCCACACCGGCCGGCGCAGGTTCGAATCCTGCCTCGGGCATGGATGTCCTTGGTTAGTTAGGTTTAAGTAGTTCTAAGTCTAGGGGACTGATGACTTCAGATGTTAAGTCCCATAGTGCTTAGAGCCATCTGAACTGAAATCTCAGGTTTTTCGAAACCTCAAATAGGCAAGGTCTTTATCAAAAATTTTAGGCGTGGATTATAACCTCAAAAATTAATTTGTTCAACTGAAGAGTGTGGCGTATTTCATGCGCTGTAGTTACTGTACTGGATCTTTTTTGTGGTAGATTGTCATTAATTGTCTACAAATTATTATTACTGCTTACTAGCGTTTTATGCCAGTAGGGCAGTGATCCTGTCAATATGAAGTGTTTCGCAAACGTGGTGTACGGTATGTATTTCCACTCTTAAGCACTCTTGATTATAAGAGAGCCGGCCAGAGTGACAGAGCAGTTCTAGGCGCTTCAATCCGGAACCGCGCGACCGCTACGGTCGCAGGTTCGAATCCTGCCTCGGGCATGGATGTGTGTTATGTCCTTAGATTAGTTAGGTTTAAGTAGTTCCAACTTCTAGGGGACTGATGACGTCAGATGTTAAGTCCCATAGTGCTCAGAGCCATTATAAGAGTATCTTATGCTACCCTTATCTTTCTCTCGTGTGCTAAATGATAGACATTGAAGGTTAATTGACGTACGTCTGCACAACTTGATGTTTATAACTTGCCTTTCAAGGTCACCACGAATTGTCTCGAGTATGTTACAGGACGTTCCTCCCGTTATCTCATATATTCGTAAAACGTGTTTGGTTGTTCCGGTAGCTGAGGACAGAGCGTATAGAACTCACCATGTTCGTTACGAGACAGGAAAGCTCATTCACATGCCTTCGGCGTCTCTTTAATAGCAGAAGCCGCTATGCAGCACTTGTATCCAAGCACAGAGGTGTCGTGGTATCCACCCCACCTGAGAGGTTAAAATCTAACCTACTTCATACATAGAATAGATTGTAACCTAAACTAACCTAACCTCCTTGACCTTGCTAAAAACTGCCGAAGATCAGACGCACTATGACCACGCTATCGGCCGATGGTATTAGGCCACCTCTCGCGACTGTGTCTGACGAGGGTTGCCGTGCCACTGTGAACGCAGCCCAAGGCCTTGTCCTACGTGAGCGACAGAAGCGAGCGACAGCGAGCGACTTCTCGATATGTGTCACTCCAGCGACAAGCAGCAGCCTCGGGCGAAAAGCTTGGGTGTCATGCGTGTGAGCAACCGTGTCGTGCTACAAGATGGCTGCTTAGAGCCAACCAGCTGTTTCTATAAAATGGCTTCTCCAACCTGTAGAATACTGCAGTTGGAGAGTAAGGCTACAAAATTAGGTTTACTTAAGAAAATAAAGAGAAAAGGAATGCTGTGCGTGAAATTTACAAAGGGAGGAATCTCCATGGAGAATTTCATAAATATCCACAACTACAAAGATCACTATACAAATTCTTCGAATATACGTCAATAAGCAGCGGAGCATTCGACTGTCTTATCAATCAATTAAATACGATTTTTTTTCTATGATCAAGAACTTTTAACAGCTAATAAATGCAGAAGAATGACTACTACATGACTAACTACGCTATAATACATACATAAATATACAGATTATTGCCAGTGAGCAAAAGTTAGCAGTGGTGTAGGAGTAGCGTGTACAGTTCGTGAATCCATATTAGGAAAAGGTTTGGGGTTCGATTCTGGGACGTTTTGTATTTTTACTCAAAAATGGTTCAAATGGCTCTGAGCACTATGGGACTCAACTGCTGAGGTCATTAGTCCCCTAGAACGTAGAACTAGTTAAACCTAACTAACCTAAGGACAGCACACACATCCATGCCCGAGGCAGGATTCGAACCTGCGACCGTAGCGGTCTCGCGGTTCCAGACTGCAGCGCCAGAACCGCGCGGCCACTTCGGCCGGCCTGTATTTTTACTGAATCAGTTACAATTCTGTATACTAAGTTTTATGTTTACTGTTTACACTGCGTCGATAAGTATATTTTCAAGGTCTTGCCAAAGAACTTAATCTTCACATCTGTCCCAGTATGTTACACACATTTAATTCCTAATAAATTACAATGAACCATGAAATTTTAGAGATATTTGATGTCGCGAATGTAATTCATCAGCAGTCATTGTTAAGTCAAGCGTTTCAATTACTCTAAATAGGCAGTAATAGTAAAGCTTACAAAATGTTTGAAAAGAAAGTCAAACGTTTGTGTAATGATGTGTCTAAAAGTATGAAATAAAAAATGTTAGGGAAACGTTTGGTGCACCTCATTTTCTGATCATGATTTCGAGCATCATTCAAAGGCACGTAGAATGTTTCTCTGATCTACTTATTTCTTTTACACAAATAATTTCAAAAAATATTTGACTGATTTCTTTCATTATTTAATTTCTAGCTTTATTCAGGAAGCATGATCTTACTGACTCCACGTTTGCTTTCCTAACATACTTGATTCGAAGGAAGCCTTTTTGACATTTAAATACCACACAAATTTATCTTTTAATGTGCAAACCAGCTAGGCCCTGAACAGATGAAATTTTTGTCACTTCATTTCCATAGCTTGGCAGCAGCTTTTCGTGAAGTATTTAAATTTTTCCTCAGCTTATTAATTAAATTTTCGTTAATTACCCTGATTGTTTTCAAGCAGTTAAATATTTTCATGCCAAACTAGACCTCATGCTGGTCACTTTGATACCCCGTTTACCAGTTTCTCTCCCTTTGTTTGGCTATGAAAATTTGGACAAAACCTCATGGTGCAAGTTACAGGGAGTCTGGTTTTCGCTCTGATCATGCGTTTACAAAAACGTATAGAGTGTTATTCGCGTGATAAAGTACTCCTTTCTGCGTGCTGTCATTTTCACAATTCGTCGTTTCGATATCTTGAATGTTTTATGAGATCGACAATTTTTACGACCACTTGATTCCCGAAGCGCAGGAAAGGTTCGGACGCGCCGCAAGCGACCCGTCCGCGGAATAACAACCAATATCTCAAGAATAGAAAGAGATGTCATTCCGGTCTCAACTTTAAATACAATTTAGATATATTGGTTACATTTCATACGCAATAATGTATGGCCTTAAATGAACTATGCGGAAAGTCTACACACTGTGATTTTACCTCTGCAAATTCTTAAAAATTTCGTGCAGCCATGTACTCAATTTCGTGCAGCACAGTAACTATGACGAAAAACGAAAATAAATTTAGACCTTTATCGTTTAAAGATATCAAGCTATATAGCCTGTGGAAGAATCAAATTTTTCACCTAATAGTTTTCTTAAAATCGGATGTTAAGTAATTCATAGCTGCCGTCGCGTCCGCTCCACTGCTTTCCCGAGAAGAGTTGCGGCTGTCGCTCGCTGTCGCGCGTGCTGTAGCGACGAGATTCAATCACGTTTGAATTCAAATGTCGCCAATTGCACCGGGAGACAAGCAGCAACAGAGATGTCCCTCACGTAGGCCACTTCCGTAACTACACCTTATAACGGTACTTTGCGGGCAGGCGTGTCAATTAGCATAATATTAATTAAAATAGGGGATAAATAGACTTTAGTTTGGAAGAATTAAAAAGGCGAAAGTAATACGAAACTTTAATAACTGCACAGTATTACTAAGAAGCAATATAATGAATAGTAATAAAAAGCAAAGTAGCAAAGATCAAATGGGACAGAAAGACATAGGGGCGCGTTTGTTTTTTAATACATATAAAAGAACATGTAACACATTATTGAGCTCTCTACCTTCAGTTATCGCGATCGGGCTAGTTGATGAAAAAGTGGTACGCGACTGCGAAATTCGTCAAGGAGATTATTTAAAGACTTTTCAAGCACGTTTAAAATACATTACGTGTGACGAAGTGATCAGAGACGTTTATTGTCGGGTGAAGTGAAAATGATTCTGACAACGTATTTCGAACTTTGTGTTAGCTGGGAAAAATACTCTTGGAAAACTATTGTGGTTGTGGAACCCACGAAGGTTGTATGGAACGGAAAGCTATAATTTACGTAATTCTGCATTTTATAAAATTGTGAAACGAGTGTGCGCGGAACATTAAGAGAATCTTATCCTTGGACGGTTGCGGGGGTAACTGATACAAACAACGCGCCAGCATAAAAATAGTTCGTTTATTAACTACCAGATATTAATTAACGGGGACCTAAAATACTAAAAACAGTGCATACACTGTTAAATTGAACCCTGCGTGTGAAAGACAATCACATCGAACATTTCGAGAGCGAAGAATAAGACATTTAAGTGCCGAATTAAGAGCCTGGGTCATGTCGATATTTGGACATTATACGACACGGTTATTCAGAACACGATATCGACCCTTTTAATACTGAAAAGAAGGATAGGATCATCACCTCCAGTTCCGATTCATATTTAGTTAGTGAAAAGAAAAGTGTTAATAAACAAACTACATTTCCATTTTATCCACGATTTTGGCTTCATTACGTAGTCTTGACTACATGATAAACAATATCTGTGGAAGTTGTATACAACATATTGTCATAATATTTAGCCAACGAATATTGTGGGACACCAAAAATGTAAATGCATGAAATTGTTCTTACAGCGGATGTGTAATGTGTGAGTGCGACGAACTATATTGAGAAACTGAACATCCATTACGTACTTGCATGTTTATCTGCGAAAATGGTCCTAGTCGATACATCAGCAAAGAGTTCGAATAGAATCGCTGGGACATTGCAAACCATTGAGATTAATCGAACATCTAAATACACATAATGCTGGTATCACCAGGATGTGTTCTTTCACCTCACCCCCGTGGCAGTAATTGAATTAAGAGTCAGCTGGGAATAACATTTAAATCAATTGACGACCATTGAGCTAGCGTCACGAATTTTCAAACGTCCACTGCCATGTATGAAGGCGAGTGACACCACGAGTGCTAACGTCGATCGAGGGGTGTCGTCGTGATCGTATTGAATGACGTTGAGCGGTCACAACCTGCGGTTATGTTTTGTCGGCTGAAGCCGTCGCGCGCTGTCGCTCGCTTCTGTCGCTCACGTAGGACACGGCCTAAGGTGTGGCAAGTCGTTTCAGAGCGAGCAGCAACCACGGCGGACACCACGTCTCGAATGCTTCGCGATGAGAAACACGTCCCTTATGAGGACGGCTTAAGAGCCTGCCTGCGGCTACGTGAGAGACTTATCAAATCTTTATTACACTCCCATACAACATAATCTAGAGTTGACATTTATTTGTTTACGTGTGGTTGGATTTACAGTTTTGCAGTATTTCGTTTATGGTGATGTCCAGTCAATTAGTAAACCAATACCTTAGTGAGATGCGTGTACTGTATTTGCGAAGAACGTCATCTGCGATGATGCATAACATATTTTCAGCCGCCCCTGCTTCAAATTGATCGTAAAAGAGCAGGACACTTCCACGGTGACGCCTGTCACAAGTCCATTACGGATACATCCGGAACAGTTAGGGGCCCTCTTAATGTGTGTAAATGTCAGGCGCTTCCATTTGTAAACCGGCCGGCCAGCAGGCGACCCGCGCAGCGCGTTCCTGAGGACCCGTTGCGCCACCGCTTCAGAGACAGTGGGCGGGAGGGAGCGGGCGCACTTTGCAAAGCCGTCCTTTGCGCAAGCGGCGGCAGACCGCCGTGCTGAGTCACGCGCGGGCGGCAGACATTCGCTTCGCGCCGCCCGACCTCGCCTAAACTCGGCTCGGCTCGCCTCGCAGGGGGCTCGCCCGTTGTTATTCAATCAGCCGCGGCAGCGGCACCGCGCATTCACTGGCTCAAGGACGCGGGCATTCGAAACGCAGCCGCAGCACTAGCGGCAGTCGCGAAACCGGGTCACCGCCGGCGGCACTGCAGTTGGCTGGGCTACTCCCAGTTCGACCGTGGTCTGTGCACCTAGGTGGAAACGGCAGAGTCGCCTATGCTGCTGACCATTAAACTGCCACTCCAGGAAGGACAGCAAATAATGATGGACGAGTGGATTTAAAATTGTTGGGCTCTAAACAGAGTGGACATTACCGCCCTTTCACAAGATCGTGTTACTGCTGAATGAGTGGTACCCTTATTAAAATAAAAAGCAAATGCTGTATAGCGCAGTAGCCGTATAGCGATAGCCACAGTAATAGAAAATGTCAGATTCACTTTGCAGTAGACGTAATCGTCCTTAGCTGGGAGTGGTCAGCGTAACTGGCTGCCATGCGGAGAACCCGGGTTCGATTCCTGGTACTTCCTGGGATTCTTTCCTTGACTGGGGACTGGTACGGGTGCACTCAGCCTTGTAATGCCAATTACCTGATCGAGTAGCGGCAGCGCGGTATAGAAAGTCTGTGAAACGGCTGGGAGAGCTATGCACATGTTCCTCCACACCACATCCGTACGACAGCACACAAGATGACATGATAGCCTGTAGACATGCCTTGGGCCTTCACAGCCTGGATGAGGAGTTCGTTCTAGTCGTATCGCTGTCACACGTGAAAAGAATGACAATGCTGGTTTGTCGCGGAACTAATGATATGACCCAGCCACTAAAGACACACTAAAATCTCTTTCTTATGAAGTTGGGTAGGAGTCCTGATGCAGCACAAGATGTCAACGGTATTTGCATTGTTGTTTCGTCATCGCCTAAAATGGAGGGTGAGGCCCTCAGTAGACCAAAGGCTTCCCTCCTAGTAGCAAACAAAACACAGCACATTAAAACGAGGTGCACCGTTTGTGTGACACCACGAACACTGCAATCCGGTGGGTCTTCTTGCTGCAGGAGATAAGCTTGTGTCATTGGGCAGGGTCTGATACAAACGCTAACGAGGACCACTTCGTCCCATCGTGCAGTTTGAAAGGAATTGAGCGATGGCCAAGAGCAGCATGTTATTAGTCACTTCCTGCCCCTGCCCTCCCACCACCCAACACTCGCATTGTCGTCCATGACACGACAGGCTATAGAGGACGTGAAGTGTCGTATTTTCCTGGCAGGCTGCTCTGTCAGCTTCTTTATTCCCTTCGATTCCCATGTGTCCAGGGACCCAGCACGAGGCCACCTCTTTCTTCTGCCTTTGCAGGAAGTGGATAGTATCCTGGGCTATCTGAAATATCCTATCTGCTGAGAACATTTTCTGAATTCCCTACAGAGCTTTAATAGACTGAATGTGGACAAGAAAGACCCTCCACCAAGAAGTCTCATGTGTTCCAGTGTCTTCTTGACGTCTCACAGCTCTGCATAGTATACTCAGAAGTGGTTTGGAGGCGGAGTTTCATGATAAAATTTGAGGAGACATCAGAGCAATCAGCATTGTCCCCTTGCTTTGATCCATCGGTAAAAACCACCACGTACTCGCGATATTCCGATAAAATTCCAGTAAAAACCTGTTTTAAAACTAAAGACGGAGTGGTGAGCTTGTTGCACTCAGTCATGTACAAGTTAAGAATGGACCTGTCAGTCATCCAGACCTGTCAGTCATCCACGGAGGTTATTTTCTCCATCCCAGTTGAAGAATTGGTATGTCTGCTGCACCATGTCGCTTGAGATATTCCTTGAAATGGACGGAAAAAGGCACAGTAACCCGGTGACTGGTAAACCTTCGTTGTATTGATTGTTCAGCTTCAACAAACAACTTGATAGTCGGAGATGGAGCGCACCTTGTATATGTGTCACAACACCTGGAGTTCTTGCCAGATGGTAAATGGGGGCTCACCGACCTCTGCATAGAGGCTAGGAATGGAACTGGTTCGGTATGTCCTTGTGGCCAGGTTGGTGTCTGCACGGTAGACACTATCCAAAATCTTTAAACAAGAAGACCTAGCTGATCCATACACTGTGCTACCATAGTCAAGCCGTGTGAGGACGTAAGACCTAAAGAATGTGAGAAAATTGGACTGATCTGTTCCCCAGTTCTTATGACGAAGGCATTTTAAGATGTTTAGTTCCTTTAAATACCTAAATTTCAGGCCATGGTAGACATGTTAACCTCTGTTCAAAGATGAGGCCCAAGAACCTCATTGAGGTCTTAAAATCCAAGATGGTTCTCCTCAGCTGGAGTTCGAGATAAGGAAAGCATTGATGCTAACAATTAAAACACACAAAAACATTTTTTTTCTACGAGGAATTTAATCCAGTGGTATGTGCCCAATTCTCCAGCCTCTTAAGGGTCAGCCATAGTGGACTTGTAGTAGTCGTGAGACTGGAGGAAGAGCAGTATACCACAAAGTCATCCACAAATAACAAATAATTGACTGGGTTCCTTGTTGTGGAAGATGTACTGTTAGTCGATATAGTAAAAGGTGTGACGCTCAGAATGCTACTCTGAGGAACACCATTCCACTGAGGGAGTGAACTGTAGCGCTGACTCGATACAAGAAATATCTTTCAGCGAGGAAGGACTGCAGCAAGATCGGGAGACGCCCACAAAATCCCCAGTCACTCAGTTGACGAAGATATAGTGTCTCCAGTTGGTATCGTATGCTTTCCACAGATGGAAAAAGATACCAATATTCCCTGTAGCTATCTGTCCTTCCCTGGCTTTAGAAGTGTTATCAGAATCGCCTCAAACAACACACCCAGATAAAAGCCTTCAGGCCGTATTTGAATGAACAGGCATAGAAGGACTTCTTTCGTCTCCATGTCCAGGTGTCGTAACATGCCATATTGAATCCTATCGGACCTGGATCAGAATCATGTGTCGCAGTTAGTACACACTCTGGATCCCATATGGAGAGACGAAAAGTTTAGTTTCTATTTCTCCATGTGTTCCCATTGTTGGTGGGATCAATTACTGATGTAAGAGATGTAGGCTGAGTAGAAGATGTAAGAATGGAGGAATCAGCAGCATGGTGCATCACATTCGTGAAGTGGTGCCACAGTGTTGGAACACAGCCAGTCAGCTTCACAGCAACCACTCCAACTACTTAAGTGGCCTCCGTTCAGGATTTGTAGTCGCAGCTAGGTGAAGCCAGATGGGAAAGTGGTCAATGGAGTGTAAGTGTAAATCATTGGCCACTTCCCACGTCATGTTATCTGCAAGTGCAGGCATATAACATAGAATGACGTAAGTGCGTCATTTCCTCAGAATTCAGTATTTAGATGCCCTCTGACGCTAGCAGAATCTCAATAACTCAACCCTAGAACGGACATCAGAAAAGCCCCAGACCACACACACTGCACTGATGTCACCGAGTAACAGGAAGGGGCGACGGAAATGACGCATGAGATCAGTAAGTGCTGTACCATCAGAAAATAACGAAGTTTGTTTTACTGTGGCCGGCCGGTGTGGCCGAGCGCTTCTAGGCGCTCCAGTCTGGAACCGCGCGACCGCTACGGTCGCAGGTTCGAATCCTGCCTCGGGCATGGATGTGTGTGATGTCCTTAGGTTAGTTAGGTTTAAGTAGTTCTAAGTTCTAGGGGACTGATGACCTCAGATGTTAAGTCCCATAGTGCTCAGAGCCATTTGAACCATTTTTTGTTTTACTGTACATATGTACTGTAGTAGAATTAATGCATTACAGGGTTTGTAAGTGATTTGGGGTTGTAGAGGGTGTGAAACGAAGTTTCCACCTCTGGCAGCAGCAATGGCTCTAACTCAACTGGGCATCGGATCGGATACAATCACACTGTGCTGGTTCAGCTCTATGACAGGGTTAGCCAATAGTAGTGGCTGGGGCCTGGTGGCTCGTTAATGCCTCAGAGAACTCATGACCAGATATTTTCAACGACGGAGAGTTCTGGAGAGCGAGCTGGCTATGCCAACAATCAAACACAGTAGAGGTGAAACGCGGGAAACTATTTTGCACGCCTTTCTATTCTATATGAAGTCGATTAAGGAAGGAGAGAAAGATACCGGTGCAGATTACATGGGAAATGTTTATTAAGGAGAATCGAATCCGAGGAACTGGACATATTGCCCTCATATTAGCCTCATTCTTCTCACTTTTAACTTGGTGCTCAGACAATCTGTTTTCTTGAGAAAGGCACAGCACGTCAGATTTGGTCCAGGACAGACAGACTGATATGATAAAAGAGTTTTTCTTTGCCGTAAGTGCAGACTGCAGGCCAGCCGCTGTGACCGAGCTGTTCTAGGCGCTTCAGTCCGGAACCGCGCTGCTGCTACGGTCGCAGGTTCTAATCCTGCCTCGGGCATGGATGTGTGTGATGTCCTTAGGTTAGTTAGGTTTAAGTAGTTCTAAGTCTAGGGGACTGGTGACCTCAGATGTTAAGTCCCATAGTGCTCAGAGCCATTTGGAGACTGCAACCTCAGTTGCCTGTGTTTGCAGTTGTGTCGCCAGCATGCAACCAGCGGCCTCAGCGGCTACTGCGCATTTTACGACGTAGGTCTGCCTAGCGGCAAAACTGAGTTACCGTGCAAAACAGTGGGAGAGCTCCGCTTTCCTATGTTTCGGAAAAGCTTTGGTAGATAACTATCTCTTGCTTTCCCAAAGTAGCAAAGAGTGATGTGATAATGGTGCGAGGTGCCAGGGCTAGCAGTGTATTTAACGCTAAATTCTTCTCGAATCTTCATATGGAAATGGTGCTCTAAGTCCCCCCTTTTCTAACTCCTACTTTTGCTGTTGCACATGGATTAAGAAGAAACGCGAACTGACTGTAATCGACCCTGCAAGTGGAGTGGAAAAGAGTTTGGCACCTGCAATAATTTAATTGGATAGAAATTAAGGAAAGTTTCATTAACGTAGTGAGAAATGAAAGGGTTGCTCTACCGATTAACAGAATGAAAGTTATGTCCAAAATAACAATTTGATTTATTATGACTAAACTCAAAATATTAAACAAAACACACAAAACATTTACAATACATCAAATTGGATACTCAAATAAAGGCTGTGAAGGTGAAGTTGTCCGTAAACTAGATTGTGACATTTATGTCCAAGTGGTATGTGGAGCCAATTCCTTGTAACTCAAATCTTAAGAGAAACACCCAGTCAACCCAACATTAATTGCTGCTACAATAGTGAGAACTCAGACAATGAACATCCAAGACAGAACCACGTAAGAAAAGACGGGAACAGGTGCGCTCTGCTGAGCTCTGATTATCACAGAGCAAATTTCCTAATCTGCCGGTGCTATGGACATACCTTACCAAGCTGTCTTCTTAAGTGCAAGGACACGATCTGGCGTACCGGAAGCGATGGCTGGTTGCTTTGACGTCCCGTCGTGGTGATGATAATGTCGCGAGTATAGCCCGAAACAAATTATCCTGGTCTGGTTATTCCAGACTAAAGACTTCCTATCAATACAAATGCGCCTCTGAGGGAGATGAAGAAGGCTCGCCACACAATCACTGATGGTACAGTGATTGATTTTAACAAGCGAAGTCACACAGTAACTCCGATACAGTCAACTTTAGCCAAAACTGCTCAAGACAGACAACATAGGCCACTTGTACGCAGAACGCTCAATTGCCAACTGTACTCGGAAAGTTACGTTGAAGTCGAAACTTCAGCAACTTCGTCAAACAGTTACAATCAAATAAAAGTATATTAGACAGTCAACGGAAGGCAGGCTGTCCAGAGCAGCGAGAGCTCAGTCTTGTAACCTACTCCGACTGAAAGACGAGAGCCGACTCCCTCAAGAGCACCCTTACAAACCGAACACAGAACATTCCCGCCCCCACGACAGTGGTCGTGGTTAAACGTTCCAATCAGCAACTCGAAAACCGGCGGAAAATTCCACTCTATTGCCGATCCACTACCATTCCACCAATGGAGATTCTTGGCGCCAATTTCTGCGCCGATTTTGCTACGTCACGGAGCTATGACCTGAGCAAGCCAATCACAATTACGATTTTGCAGAAAACGCGGGAATTTGGCCCGCCAAGACTGCCTGGGAACACAAGTCATTCCCACGCCTCGCTGGTAGCCCGCCAGAAACGGTTTTCACAAAGTTTCTGCGAAGTAACGGAATCTCTAGCCCAGCCGCCCCTTCCGGCCCATCTGGGCGTGTCGCTCCCGCTCTTATGACAATGTCGGCGTCTGGAAAGCATCCACTCGACTTCCTCACACCCGTCAGCTTAACCCTTTCAAGCTCAGCAGAACTCACCTGTCACCGGACCACCCAGATGACGAGAGACGCTGCGTGGGAAGTCCACGTGTGAAGGAATAGCAACTTTTCACAGCATGCAATTGGAGAGGAAAATCGAATTAGAGTAAGACAGAAATATGATAGGGGGCTCATGCCACCTCTCAATTGGCCTAGCCTCCTGTAGAGCTCTCTAATTTCAGAGGACCTCTGATTTGAAGCTAATCAGTAATGTCATGGAGACGCAACTGAAGCGACTGTTTTTTGAAGTGGAAAGGTAACGTGTTGTCTTGGCAGGATTTTGTGTGTTGAGAGGAACCAAGGCTATTTGGTCGCCGTGTATGCGTTTCTCGCAGTTGGCGATCGTGTACAGCTTGGCGGGAAAAATATTGCTGGACAGGAAGACGCTAGAAAATAAAGTGGATGGAGTTCTGAGTGCACAGTCGGGATACTGATGTTGCGGTCCAGAGAACACATCTTACTGGGCAACTGGGGTTCAGAGTTGCAGCCGCAGCATAGCGCCCACATCTTCTACAGCAAAGCCATCTGCATGTCAGCGGTATCCAGCGCGGCCGTCAGAGAATAATTATAGTGAACATAAGTTGCACAACTTGTTGGATTGGGTTGGCTTGTTAGGGGGAAAAGACCAAACTGCGAGGTCATCGGTCTGATAGGATTAGGGAAGAATGGGGAAGGAATTCGGCAGTGCCCTTTGAAAGGAACCATTCCGGCATTTCCCTGGAGCGATTTAGGGAAATCACGGAAAAACTAAATCAGGATAGCCGGACGCGGGATTGAATCGTCGTCCTCCCGAATGCGAGTCCAGTGTGCTAACCACTGCGCCACCTCGCTCGGTGCACAACTTATGTGATAGGGTATTCTTGGTCTGCACTTGCGAATTTCTGCATGATAAACTGTCTCTGATTCACAGTTGCAGTATCGAGTGCATGAGCATCTTGATTGATCAGCAGGTTCCAGTCACTGTAGTCGTATGGGGTTAACGAGGTTTTAGACCAAATTAGAATGGCTTAGTTATCTTGTTGGGGAAAGTAATTCTGCAAACCATTCAAGATCAAGTCCTTAAAGTCATATGCATTGAGTTTATAAACCATTCAGCAATCTTGAATCTATTCATTTTTCCTACCTATGTTTTATTGTTTACTAAAAGATTGCTTCTGCCAGCCTTTGTGACCGAGCGGTTCTAGGCGCTTCAGTCCGGAACCGCACTACTGCTACGGTCGCAGGTTCGAATCCTGCCTCGGGCATGGATGTGTGTAATGTCCATAGGTTGGATAGGTTTAAGTAGTTCTAAGTCTAGGGGACTGATGACTTCAGATGTTAAGTCCCGTAGTGCTCATAGCCATTTGAACCATTTTGATTGTTTCTGTTAGACGCCTCCCATTCTTATTACAATAAAGTTTTGTGTAAACCTCACCTTCAGGATCTATAGCTAAGGCCTTAGAAATCGCGTTATCCATTAAAATTGCACTAATTAAAATTGTTAACTTAAGTTTCAAAGGTGTGACCAGCTCGCAGTTAGTTTTCTGGGACTGAATAGCTTTTTGCGCGCAGTGGGTTTAACATAGGTAGTGTCATGGCTATCGAATTTTATTAATGTAAGGAGTGGCATGGCTCCGAGGAAATGAGAGATACTTTATTATGAGTAATATTAAGACAACACACAAGGCGTAGCGTAAGGCAGACATCCGAAAGTAGGCTAACGCTCTGTATGAAGTCAGACTTCTTGACAGCCTGTTGAGGGAACGACGATCTGTAATGGCTAAGTGAGGAGAACACCCTTCGGCATCAAGGTGACTAGCAGACGCTGGAATACAGCCAGAATTTTAGGAGGTGGAAGAACTCGCAGAGTCAGACGGAAACATCTCTACGAGAGCAACCTGCAGAAAAGTCGCTTAAAAACCGGTATATAAACGCCCAGCACAGGGGGCCAAGACAGTTATTAGTATAAGGAAGTAGCTACTAGCAGTCCAACAGCCGCATTGTCGGCTATCTCGCACTTGTCCCCATTATGGTTAAAATATCTGACTGAGTACTGTCGGGACGAATTGCAAAGCAGAGCGCTCGTCACCGATTGCAAAAGGTAGAACTCAGGAACTCAGAGTTCCTGAAAAGGAATAACACACAGAGTGATAGATTCTAAAAAAAATGGCTCTGAGCACTATGGGACTTAACATCTATGGTCATCAGTCCCCTAGAACTTAGAACTACTTAAACCTAACTAACGTAAGGACAGCACACAACACCCAGCCATCACGAGGCAGGGAAAATCCCTGACCCCGCCGGGAATCGAACCCGGGAACCCTGGCGTGGGAAGCGAGAACGCTACCGCACGATCACGAGATGCGGGCAGTGATAGATTCTACTCACCGATTTGCAAAGATATAAAGCCACTGCAAAAGACCTCTCCCAGTATATGTACGTTTGCCGGTGGGGATATTCAGCCGTCAGATAATTAGATGTTTGAACAACATGGTTGTGGAGAAACAGCGGTTGCTATAAATTAACTCAGTATTAAGAGAAAAGTCGCGATTAAGACTGTCTTCTTAATACTGCGTCAAATAATTGTTAAAATTCATGCTGAAATCTTCAGTTGTCCTTTATTATGCACAATTCGCTACTAGTTTCGGTCAGTGACCATTATCAAGCTTAACTGGCATAAACGGCAGGAAAGTTATACCATAAATTGAACGAAAGTAATTTGCCCTTCTGAGTCCAAGATGAAATGTAAAAATGTTTCACAATAATAACTCTGTGCAATAGTTTTAGTCAAGAAGCAAGCCCACATCGACAGCTAGTTATTAGTTTTCGTCAAGAAGCAAGTCCACATCGGCAGCTAGTCGATGCAACAGTCTAGTATCATAACCACTACATTACACTGACTGTGCTATTCGGCTTCTTCTGCTCCCTCCTTAAGAGAACAGCTTCTCGGTGTTACGTCCTCCTAGTCCGGGAACGAGACATCGGTCCTGCGTACTCTGACTCCCGATGACTGATATTCGCCCTGGCGGTGATCTTCATAGAACTTCCTTTGCCGCTACGCTCTTCGTCACGTTTCCGCTTGTTACCTGTCGCTGGAGCTTCGAATTTACCCTGGGTTGCAGGATCCTTATAGGGCTTCATTCGCAGGACGTGGCCAGTATCTCTGATCTTTCGTCGTCTTGTGTCGGGGTCGAAAAAATGGTTCAAATGGCTCTGAGCACTATGGGACTTAACTACTGTGGTCATCAGTCCCCTAGAACTTAGAACTACTTAAACCTAACTAACCTAAGGACATCACACACATCCATGCCCGAGGCAGGATTCGAACCTGCGACCGTAGCAGTCGCGCGGTTCCGGACTGCGCGCCTAGAACCGCTAGACCACCGCGGCCGGCTGTCGGGGTCGAAATCTTGAACTTCGTAAGTAACATCAGAAAACTGTATTACAACCTTATAAGGTCCAAAGTAGCGCCTGAGGAGCTTCTCAGAGAGACCAACCTTCCGAACAGCAGTGAAGATCCAGACAAGGTCACCAGGCTGGTCGACAACAGGGCGTTGGCTCGCGTCATATCTTCGGGGATCTTTTTCTTGAGCCTGCAGCGTGCGGAGTCGAGCTAACTGCCGAGCTTCCTCAGCTCTGGTTAACAGCTGGCCGATGTAGTCGTCGTCCACGTCATCGGGATGTAACGAAAACACAGTGTCCATCGTCGTAGTCGTCTCACGCCCATGCACCAGGAAAAATGGCGTAAATCCTATGGTGTCTTGTTTGGTGGTGTTCTAGGCAAACGTCACGAAAGGTAGCATGTCATCCCAGTTGTTCTGCTCAACATTGACAGCATGTCGGCCAAGGTCTTATTAAGGCGTTCAGTAAGCCAGTTAGTTTGCGGATGGTAGGCAGTCGTCATGTGATGAGTAATGTTGCACCGACGGTTTATCTCTGTCACAAGATTCGATTGAAATACTTTCCCTCGATCCGTAATTAAGGACCTTGAAGCACCGTGTTTTAATACAATGTCTTCTACGATGAATTTGACTACCTCGAATGCTTCGGCTGTTTTCACGGCTTTTGTAATGGCATAGCGTGTCAGATAATAAGTGCGAACAATAATCCTTCTATTACCACTAGCAGACGTTGGAAATCGTCCGAGGAGGTCAATCCGAATACGCTGGAAAGGCGTTTCGGCTGGTGGAATTGGTATGAGTCGGCCAGGTGGTTTCTGAGGAACTGCCTTTCTCCCCTCAAGTTTTTCTTGCAAAGTAATTCATTAACTACCTTAAATTGTCCTTCCACATCCTCTGACCAATTTAAGGCAAGCATAATTTGAGATATTTTGGCGTCCTTCTCCGGTTCAAATGGTTCAAATGGCTCTGAGCACTATGGGACTCAACTGCTGAGGTCATTAGTCCCCTAGAACTTAGAACTAGTTAAACCTAACTAACCTAAGGACATCACAAACATCCATGCCCGAGGCAGGATTCGAACCTGCGACCGTAGCGGTCTTGCGGTTCCAGACTGCAGCGCCTTTAACCGCACGGCCACTTCGGCCGGCGTCCTTCTCCGGCTCAGCAGAGAGATTCTGGAGTACAGCGAGACAGTCACTACCTTCATCAAAGTCTTGATTGCCTTGCACAGGGTTTCTTGAGAGACAGTCGGCTTCTTGGTGTTTTCTTCCACTTTTATATACTGTCGTAATGTACTCTTGAAGGCATAGTGCCCACCTGGCGAGTCGTCCTGTTGGATCCTTAAGACCTATTAACCAACAAAGTGAATGATGGTCTGTAAGAACTGTGAATGGCCCTCCATAGGGATACTGTCAAAATTTGCACATGGCCCAGATCACAGCAAAATATTCTCTTTCTGTAGTTGAGTAGTTTCTCTCGGTTTTTGTTACAGCTCCAAGACGTCTTGAATGTAGGGTGCTGTCGTTTCTCCTGGACGTTGTGCCCTGCACTTTAATTTATCTTCAGCCTTGCACTTCTGTCGTTGTGTGTCGCCGAAATACTTCCGCAGTTTCGCCTTGAATACTTCCCAGCTTGTGAACTTCTCCTCGTTGTTCTCATACCATTGCTTGGCAGTGCCCTCCAAGTAGAAAAATACGTTAACAAATTTGTTAAATTTGGCTTTAAGCTCATATACCTTCAGCCACTTGTTTGGATCTTGGCCATCGTCACCAGAGAACCCGGAAGGATGTCTCATGTGGTGGCACACAGTGCTGTCATCGTAACGTCCCCTTCTTCTTCTGTGTCCGATAGATTGCGATCTGTTGAATATGGCTCGAACTCGGGGTTCTCGCCACGTAAACGTCGGCTCTGTCGCGGCGTGATGGGAGCCACTGTGTTCTTGATAATGTGCGCTATCACAAGTTCCAATACCCAGCGTCTCCACGTAGAAAAAGGTATAATGAGATGAAGGATAAACACTAACTTCACTTAACGAAGGTTTATTCAGCATTTGCACTTACAAGAGCGCACAGCGAACTGCCTCCGGCCAGAACACATGAGGTATACATACAGTTAGAGAACATTCCAGTACAATGATTCTTGACATTTGTGCGTACTTCTAGAATGTACTCGAACCGAATATAGAAATTAAAATCTTACAATTCAGAGTAGTTTTCGACTCACGACCCTCCAAGCAACAGTCTAGTATTATAACCACTATACTACGGTGAATGTGCTACTCAGCTTCTTCTGCGTTAATAGTTATAATGTTCCACCATCAACCACCCTGTAACCTTATTACTACTATACATTTTTATTGCTTGGATTCCAGAGAGTGTACTCCAAGGTAGCACATGTGATGCCACCAACAACAGGACTAAACTTCATAACGCGTTTTTATATCGTATTCTTTCATAATTTACATCGACTGTTATTAAAGCTATAATAAAGCCAGAAATTAGGAAAACTTCACTGAAGATGTGCACATAAAATTATGCATGCTTATAAAAAAGGACTTATAGAAAGTATGTTTTTTTGTATAAAAAACGTAGCAATGAGATTTAATGGAGAGTGTGGAGCCCGGACAGGGATTCACGCAACAGGTATTTTTCACTAAGACAGAAGACACAAGACCAATGAATTCTCTTTTCGGAAAGTCAGATCGGAATTTCCGAACCAAAGCCCTCCCACCATTAATAAAGCTGGCAGGTGAAAAACAAATGATTGTCGCGTGACGGCCCGTATGCTAGTAGCCTTCATTTCTTGGACACGTATAGAATTAATGGTTCATACGGTAGGCCATTTCGATCATTAATCACTTTGCTCATCCGGCAAACAGGGAGAACGGGAAAGAAATAGTGCAGAGCGACATGGTTTTGACCCAGTAACGAATTGATGTCAATAATAATTCTATCAACAGCGCATAATCAATGGATTACTAACGGTTGATGAACAAAAGGAATTCATGTTACGATTTGTGCAAGATCACCGGAGACAGCACCCTGTCTGAAAAAAAAAGAACTCTAGGACTCGCGCACGGAATGTTCCGTACAAATTTAATTATGTACACTGAAGAGCCACAGAAACTGGTACACATGCCTAATATCGTTTAGGATCCACGGGAGCACGCAAAAGTGCCGTAACACGACGTGGCTAGGACTCGACTAATGCCTGAGGTAGTGCTGGAAGGAATTAACAACATGAATCCTACAGAGCTGTCTATAAATCCGTAAGAGTACGAGGGGTAGAGATCTATTCTGAACAGCACGTTGCAAGGCATCCCACACATGCCCAATAATGTTCATGTCTGGGGAATTTGGTGGCCAGTGCAAGTGTTTAAACTCAGAAGAGTGCTCCTGGAGCCACTCTGTAGCAATTCTGGACGAGTGAGGTGCCGCATTGTCCTGCTGGAATTGCCCAAGTCCGTTGGAATGCGCAATGGACATGAATGGATGCAGGTGATCAGACATGATGCTTACGTACAGTCCCCTGCTGACATGCAGGGTCCATGGATTCGTGTGGTTATCTCCATACCCGTAAACGTCAATCCGCTCGATACAATTTGAAACGAGACTCGTCCGACCAGGCAACACGTTTCCAGTCATCAACAGTCCACTGTCGGTCTTGATGGGCCCAGACGAGACGTACAGCTTCTTACCGTGCAGTCATCATGGGCATACGAGTGGGCCTTCAGCTCCGAAAGCCCATATCAATGATGTTTCGTTGGATGGTTCACACGCTGACACTTGTTAATGGGCCAGCATTGAAATCTGCAGCAATTTGCGGAAGGGTTGCACTTCTGTCACGCTGAACGATTCTCTTCAGTCATCGTTGGTCCCGTTCATGCAAGATATTTTTCCGGCCGCAGCGATGTCGGAGAGTTTGACCGAGGGAAAACTGATGGCTCGAAGGCTCAGCACTAGCATTTCGAAAACTGCACGACTTGTCGGGTGTTCGAGGAGTGCTGTGGTGAGTGTCTTCAACACGTGGTGAAACCATGTACAGACGTCGTGGGGTCGGGCGGCCACCCCTCATTGCTGATGTCGGACGTCGCGGCTGGGCGTACTGGTAAAACAGGACAGGCGGCGAACTGTGCCGGAACTAACATCAGAGCTTAATGATGGGCAGAGCACAAGTGTGCCTGAAAACACAGTGCACCGAACACTCCTAAAGCTGGGCCTCCGCACCCGACCAATGCTTGTGCCAATGTTAGCACCACGACATCGGCAACTACGACTGAAATGGGCACGTGATCATCGGCACTGAACGTTGGCGCAGTGGCAGATCGTTGCATGATCTGATGAATCCCGACATCTCTTCATCATGCCGATGGAGGGCGCGAATACGTCGTCATACCAGAGGAACACGTCCTTGACACCTGTACTGCGGAACAGAGAAAAGGTGGCGGCGGCCCCATTATGCTCCGGTGAATATTCAAGTGGGTGTCCACGGGTACAGTCGAGCTCGTGCAAGGCACCACGACGGCCATGGAATGTCGTACACTGGCTGCAGATCACGTAAACCCCTTCATGACGGTGATGTTTCCCGACGGTGGTCGCATTTTTCAACGAGACAATGCGCCATGTCAAAAGGCCAGGAGTCTGACGGCGTAGTTCGAAGAACACAGTGGCGAGTTCCAATTGACGTGCTGGCCTCCCAACTCACCAAATCTGAACCGGATCGAACACACCTGGGATGCGTTTGAACATGACGTCAGAGCTCATCGCCTTCCTCCCCGGAATTTACAGGCATTAGGTGACTTGGCGTGTGCAGATGTGATGTCAGCTTCCTCCAGCGACCTATCACGGCGTCACTGCTTCCATGTAACGACGCGCCGTCGCTGTTATCCGTGCCAAAGGTAGGTAAGTGGTCATAATGTAGTGGCTTATCAGTGTAGGTTGATTTAAATTGTTTATGCCAATAGAAGAGTACACACATCTTTTTCAGTATTTAAATCTTACTTAGGTGTTTAGTCCATTGCGGCGTGGGGTAGCATTAACTAACTGTTATGTAATGAAATCTGGCATATTACCAAAATACTCCGAATGTAAGAAAAGTACAAGGGGTGTGATCACAGACCTCTTGACATTTTTATTTAACCCCCATACAAAAAAAGCACTCCGTCTTCGGGCCACAAGCGGCCCATCGATACCATCCGACCGCCGCGTCATCCTCAGGTGAGGATGCGGATAGGGGGGGGGGGGGGGCGTGTGGTCAGCACACCGATCTCCCGATCGTTATGATGGTTTCTATGACGGGAGTCGCTTTTATTTGGTCGAGTAGCTCCTCAATTGGCATCACAAGGCTGAGTGCACCCCAACCCTCATATAAGGACTACCCTAATGTCCGCCCTATCGTGTGCTAGTTGCAAGGGACCATTGAGATTCTGCAAGGCGTTCTGTCCCTCCTGAACCCGTAGCTTCAATTTTCGAGCCATAGTCGCGGAATCTCGACCAACGCGACTGTTTACAAGGCTGTTGATAATATTGAAATCACCACTGGCGCCAAGGTGAACAATACAGGGAAGGTGAAAGGCATTGTTTCCCATACTGTTTTTGCATGTGGCACATTGAATTTTTCGCTTTTTAACAATGATATATTTAGTTTAGTAATGGATGGATAAACATAAGGAAATTTATTGTTTTATTTGATAAATTTAGCTAACGATTAATTTATTCAGTTTGCTCTAAGAAAAGTTCGTGTAGTATGAAATAAGGCTGTGAATAATCATACCACTCCAGAGACACATCTAAAGCTCGCGAGAAAAGAAAAGGAATGAGAATATGAGAAAAGAAAAGGAATCAGAACAATAGAAAATTTACTGTAAGTTTCCTTTATTGACACATTAAGCTCTGATTTTTCTCTACGAGCAACAGCTACAAACATGCAACATTCGACCACATCATTCGCCGTCTCCTTTCTGCCCTATGTTCCGAGAAGGCTACGACCAGGAACCTAATAAAAACAGTAGCCACAAATAACGAATTGAAATCCAACATTCCCAAAAAGAAACTGAAGACGTTAGCCAGATCCCTATTGTATCCAGGATATAATATGGGTAGACCAAACAGGAAATGGTGCAGACATTAGGCATATGTATCTTCAGTTCAAGGGATAAACGATCTGCCATCCCGAAAAGTTTGGTTTATAAGGTCATATGCCACGAGAATCAGTCCTGCTATATAGAGCAGACCGGGCGGTCAGTCTCTACTATGCTCAGATAACATCACGAAAGCTGAAGATTAGAGAAATCAGATACATCCTTTACTGAACATTACTTAGGCCAGAAGTACAAATATGTAACAGAAGTAGAAGACCAAGGGATATGCGTAGCCCAACATTTACTACTAAACGAGCAGCCTGAATTCAGTTATTCACCCCTTTTGGATAATTTCGTTGTCTTTCACATAGAGTGAAGCTGAAATATTTTGGAACCTTGGGGCGATCACTCGAAAATATGTAATTACACAAATACCCGCTTATATAATGAACACAGTGATTCCAGTGCAAATAGCTTTATCCTATTGAATGCTTAGTAACATGCAGTGTAAATTTTGTCGTAATAAATGCTATAAGTGTATAAATACAGATGTAACTACTTCATAATTAAAATAGTCAACAGAGACAAATTTTGTAGTCTAAGTGAAGAAGCGATCTATTAAAGGAGCCGATATGTGTAAATCTTTGCATGGGTGCCATTTTTCTGAAACAGGGCAAAAAAGCGTTTCGTTCAGTTTGTACTAAAAGAAAGAGAAAAACAGTAGGTAAGAAATGGTGAAGAAACCGCAGGTGATGAGGCAAAACTGGCGAGGGAAAGAAGTCGCCGGAAGAAAATAATGAAAAACGATGAGGTGTGATCTGAAGCTTATCGAATGATCTCTATAGCTTGTAACCTAACTATCAGAAAACAATTCCTGGTGGTACAAGTTGATACTCTTGAAGCAATAATCCTATTTCGTACTGTCATCGCCATGAAATCATTAATGGCTGCCCCCCTGATGCCCGAGGTCCGAGCTTGAATCTCTATACCGCTGTCCAGAAATCGGGACCGATGCATAGGTTGTAAGTGTTGGACATGGTTTCAGAAGAACCATCCAACGTCCACGAAGGTTACAATACGATTTTGTCCAAATTCAGTTAATCGCACGAACTGCTTTAGTCGTCGTAGTCTTGGCGTGTCTACGATGTATACTAATCCAGTACGGTAAAAACAGCAAGCGTATGTGGCTGTTACGTGTATCACTTTCATGTTCGGTGAATGGTTTCTTATTTGTCCGCAACAGAGCGCTTTCAGTGATTATATTTATTGCGCTCAGTCATTGCCCTATACATGAATGGTCCATACCTCTTGCAGATGTTCATGTTTTATTTTCCATTAGTGCAACCCCCCCCCCCCTCCCATGAACAATGGACCTTGCCGTTGGTGGGGAGGCTTGCGTGTCTAGCGATGCAGATAGCCGTACCGTAGGTGCAACCACAACGGAGCGGTATCTGTTGAGAGGCCAGACAAACGTGTGGTTCCTGAAGAGGGGAAGCAGCCTTTTTATTAGTTGCAGGGGCAACAGTCTGGATGATTGACTGATCTGGCCTTGTAACACTAACCAAAACGGCCTTGCTGTGCTGGTACTGCGAACGGCTGAAAGCAGGGGGAAACTACAGCCGTAATTTTTCCCGAGGGCATGCAGCTTTACTGTATGGTTAAATGATGATTGCGTTCTCTTGGGTAAAATATTCCGGAAGTAAAATAGTCCCCCATTCGGATCTCCGGGCGGGGAGTAATCAGGAGGACATCGTTATCAGAAGAAAGAAAACTGGCGTTCTACGAATCGGAGCGTGGAATGTCAGATCCCTTAATCGGGCAGGTAGGTTAGAAAATTTAAAAAGGGAAATGGATAGGTTAAAGTTAGATATAGTGGTAATTAGTGAAGTTCGATGGCAGCAGGAACAAGACTTCTGGTCAGGTGAATACAGGGCTATAAATACAAAATCAAATAGGGGTAATGCAGGACTAGGTTTAATAATGAATAAAAAAAATAGGAGCGCGTATAAGTTACTACAAACAGCATAGTGAACGCATTATTGTGGCCAAGATAGTCACGAAGCTCACGCCTACCACAGCAGTACACGTTTATATGCCAACTAGCTCCGCAGATGACGAAGAGACTGATGAAATGTGTGATGAGATAAAATAAATTATTCAGACAGTGAAGGGAGACGAAAATTTAATAGTGATGGGTGACTGGAATTCGATAGTAGGAAAAGGAAGAGAAGGAAACACAGTAGGTGAATATGGAATGGGGGTAAGAAATCAAAGAGGTAGAATGTTGGACAGAGCATAATTTAATTATAGCTAACACTTGGTTCAAGATTCATGAGCGAAGACTGTGTACATGGAAGAGGCCTGGAGATACTGGAAGGTTTCAGATAGATTATACAATAGTAAAACAGTGATTTGGGAACCAGGTTTTAAATTGTAAGACATTTCCAGGGGCAGATGTGGACTCTGACCACAATCTATTGCCGGCCGGTATGGCCGAGCGGTTCTAGGCGCTTCGGTCTGGAACAGCGCGACCGCTACGGCCGCAAGTTCGGATCCTGCCTTGGGCATGGATGTGTGTGATGTCCTTAGATTAGTTAGGTTTAAGTAGTTCTAAGTTCTAGGGGACTGATGACCTCAGATGTTAACTCCCATAGTGCTCAAAGCCATTTGAGCCGCAATCAATTGGTTATGAACTGTAGATTATAACTGAAGAAACTGCAAAAAGATGGAAATTTAAGGAGATGTGATCTGGATAAACTGACTAAAGCAGAGGTTGTACAGAGTTTCAGGGAGAGCATAAGGGAACGATTGACAGGAATGGGGAAAAGAAATACAGTAGAAGGAGAATGGGTAGCTTTGAGGGATGAAATAGCGAAAGCAACAGAGGATCAAGTAGGTAAAAAGACGGGGGCTAGTAGAAATCCTTGGGTAAAAGATGATATATTGAACTTAACTGATGAAAGGAGAAAATACAAAAATGCAGTAAATGAAGCAGGCAAAAAGGAATACAAACGTCCCAAAAATGAGATTGTCAGGAAGTGCAAAATGGCTAAGAAGGGATGACAAGAGGACAAATGTAAGGATGTAGTGGCTTATCTCACTGGGGGTAAGATAGATACTGCCTACAGGAACATTAAAGAGACCTTTGGAGAAAAGAGAACTACTTGTGTGAATATCAGGGGCTCGGATGGAAACCCAGTTCTAAGCAAAGAAGGGAAAGCAGAAAGGTTGAAGGAGTATATATAGGGTCTATACAAGGGCGATGTACTTGAGGGCAATACTATGGAAATGGAAGAGGGTGTGGATGAAGATTAAATGGGAGATATGATACTGCGTGAAGAGTTTGACAGGGCACTGAAAGACCTAAGTCGAAACAAGGTCCCGGGAGTAGACAACATTCCATTAAAACTACTGACAGCCTTGGGAGAGCCAGCCCTGACAAAACTCTACCATATGGTAAGCAAGATGTATTCAAGAAGAATATAATAATTCAAATCCCAAAGAAAGCAGGTGTTGATAGATGTGAAAATTACGGAATTATTAGTTTAATAAGCCACGGCTGCAAAACACTAACACGAATTCTTTACAGACGAATGGAAAAACTGGTAGAAGCCGACTTCGGGGAAGATCAGTTTGGATTCCGTAGAAATGTTGGAACACGTGAGGCAATACTGACCCCACGACCTATCTTAGAGAATAGATTAAGGAAAGGCACACCTACGTTTCTATCATTTGTAGACTCAGAGAAAGCTTTTGACAATGTTGACTGGAATACTCTCTTTCAAATTCTGAAGGTGGCAGAGGTAAAATACAGGGAGCGAAAGGCTATTTACAATTTGTACAGAAACCAGATGGCAGAAAAGTTGAGAGACATGAAAGAGAAGCGGTGGTTGGGGAGGGAGTGAGACAGGGTTGTAGCCTATCCCCGATGTTATTCAATCTGTATATTTAGCAAGCAGTAAAAGAAACAAAAGAAAAATTCGGTGTAGGAATTAAAACCCATGGAGAAGAAATAAAAACTTTGAGGTTTGCCGAAGACATTGTAATTCTGTCAGAGACAGCAAAGGATCTGGAAGAGAAGTTGAACGGAATGGATAGTTTCTTGAAAGGAGGATATAAGATGAACATCCACAAAAGCAAAACTAGGATAATAGAATGTAGTCGAATTAATTCCGCTGAGGCTGAAAAAATTAGATTTGGAAATGAGACACTTAAGGTAGTAGATGCGTTTTGCTATTTGGGGAGCAAAATAACTGATGATGGTCGAAGTAGAGAGGATATAAAATGTAGACTGGCAATGGCATGGAAAGCGTTTCCGAAGAAGAGAAATTTGTTAACATTGAGTACAGATTCAAGTGTCAGGAAGTCGTTTCCGAAAGTATTTGTATGGAGTGTAGTCATGTATGGATTGTGAAACGTGGACGATAAATAATTTGGACCAGAAGAGAAGAGAAGAGAAGCTTTCGAAATGTGGTGCTACTGAAGAATGCTGAAGATTAGATGGGTAGATCATATAACTAATGAGGAAGTATTGAATAGGATTGGGGAGAAGAGAAGTTTGTGGCACAACTTGACTAGAAGAAGGGATCGGTTGGTAGGACATGTTCTGAGGCATCAAGGGATCACCAATTTAGTATTGGAGGGCAGCGTGGAAGGTAAAAATCGCAGAGGGAAACCCAGAGAGGAATACAATAAGCAGATTGAGAAGGTTACAGTAGGTACTGGGAGATGAAGAAGCTTGCACGGGATAGAGTAGCATCAAGAGCTGCATCAAACCAGTCTCTGGACTGAAAACCGCAACAACAACAACATAGTGCAAAACAAACATAGATGTTCTGGTACACTTGCAGCAGCTTTCTACGGAAAAATAAATTTATATAGTACATGTTATTTTAGAAAGTCTGTGATGTAGGATATTTATTTGCAATAAAACATCACTCATTCAAATAAGACACGAGCAGATAGGTAAGGGAACTATCGGACGATCAAAAAATACACAGAAGTATAGGAAGAAAACTAGATGATGTTTCGGATGAGGAGGCTGTAGGTGAGACAAAGTATGACTACGAGGGAACAATTTTGGCACCACACTTGTTAAGGGAAAAAAGAAAATAATTTTACGGCAGTTGTACCACTACAGAATAGACCATTGAGCTCAGGTGTCATAAATTACTCGACATTTTTATGAAAATAAATATAAAATGCCGTACGCTATAATGTTTCAAAATGTCAATTGGGAATAGTGAAAATACGAAAAAGATTAGTCTGTTTTAAAAAGAATGTTATTAGGGTCATCCCTTGTTGCCACGTAAATATCTCCGTAGCAATGAAAGAAGTGAAACAATTTCAAGAAGAATTAAAAATGAGGGAAAAATATATCTGCTAAATGGATCTCAGGCGACCTACTAACTCTATTGCAAGACTTTGCTGGCAAGCCTGATGGAACACCTATTTGAGAAAAAGCAAAGTATAAACAAAGGCATTGAAAAGTAGTGGAATAGCCAGTATATGCTTAACCTTGTGGTGCAGTTGTCCACTGCAGTAGACAGCTGTTGATGTCCCTTCTTTGGCGTTTTCAAGTCCTGAGGCTGCAAATGCACGGAGTACTCCCCAGTGGACACTCCCTACTCATGCAGTGCTGTGCGTGCGTTTGCAGCCTGAGAATTGATCAAAATCGCCAAAGAAACGACATTAACAGCTGTCCACTGCAGTGGAGAACTGCACCACAAATTTATTTTCAACACTGGGAGATATTAGAGAAAGAAACACAGAGAAAGCACTGAAATACAGTTACATATAAAGAAGTTGAAAACAAAGTGGAAAGAAAGAACGAAATGAGTTTGTACTAGAAATAACGGATGAAAAAGAGTTCTATAGAAAGGCCATACAATACGAAATGACAGACCGATGGTTTAGTTGATAATGACATCCATTTCATATTATTTGGTTAGGAAATTTTTCAACATTTCTAGCCTTCAGACAAAAATCAAGATGATATTGCACGCATGATCGAGCTCAAGTATGCAGATGATTTCATCGTTATACATTCAACGGAAGAACGCCAGACCCCCTGGAAATGGATTCAATAATTTGTATCACTAACTGGAACTTAATCGAAGTGTTCAAACAACAATGCAGCTCCAGGAATCTTGATCGAGCACCTAACACAACACGATATAAACACATAGGCTTCTGCAGTCGGTGTCAATCTGATTACATTCCTTCTGTATGTACTGTCAAGTCATCTTTTAAAAACTTTAAAATTCTAAAACATTAAGGTAACCGACGTTTAGACAGTGATGCAGCATTTTAAATATATTATAAGATGACGCGGCAGTACATCAAGAAGGAATTTGGTGAGAACCAACACAACATTTAGCTAACAACCTGTCCACTATGTGGGCTGCTGTCCCTGCCTGTGGAACCATGAGCACCAGTCAGTAAAGTTTAATTTAGATCGAACCACCGATGGAGCAGTACTGTGGAGGCTAGGTTTGTGAGCGTTATAACATCATAATTGAAGCATCTAGAGAAGATGAACGATGTACTCCCAACTCTTTTGTATTAATATGAGATACAGAGAACACGCGGAACCAAATTAAAGCGCTTGAAAAATTGCATTGGGGCCAGTAGTAGATATATGGAGACTGTGCTGGGCCAACACGGGCTCCAGTGGTTTCGAGATGTGGTTTGCATGCTCGGTTAACGCGTTTCGAAAGTAAATACGATGCTGAAGACCAATCGAGGATCAGTACCTTTTTAAGAGCAGAAATACTGTAGTGGAAAAGCATGCGGAAACAAAATTGAAGGAAACTCTCTTGGGAAACTGAGAATTACAAGTTGGCTTTCTTAGAGTTGTTAGCGACTTGTGTTCTAGACAGATTAGGTACTTAAAATTCCGTTCATAAGAGGACGGTATATTAGTTCATGAGTGACTGCTTAAAATACATCCAGGAAGAATTACCTCGGTTCTAAAACGAAAAGAATGTAACTAGTAAGAGTAGACAAAATTTAGAATCTGTGCAGTGGATTATTGAGTATGTTATGTGTAACAGATAGGCGATATGAAAACGTTGAGAGATTGGTGTGGCTTGGTGCCTCAGTGGGTAAGTGAAAGACCACAAATCAAATGTTTCTGCTAACCATGAGCACCAGAATATCCTGAAGAAGATCCCAGTAGAAGAATCAAAACGTCGATCATATAAAAGAAACTGTAGAACATATCGTGGCCTAACCACCTTGAAGGTATTACCGTCAACTGCAACTCAAATTTTTGGGATTAAATTCCTGGTAGATTCTTAGAGTGTTTCGAGCATCTGTCGCTTTTTAACCACTGGCAATGATTTTCTGATGTGAAAACAATTCGCACTGTGGTTCGGGGTCCCCTTTAAACAGACGTTTCTCTTATAACTGGCTGGGTAAGTCAGTTCAAAGGAAGCAAAGAACATGTCACCCCAATAGGGCTATGATTAGTAAAACACTACCGTGCTCTAACCAGCCTCCCGATTGAGCAGCGATTCCGGATGAGGATGGCAACGGCATTAACTTACAAGGGGAGGCCGCCAATTGTGAATTTCAGATTCGATTCATACTGCGCATAATAAAAGCTCATGGCCAGAGGTGTAATGTGGCAAAGCACCAAGATGCACTTCTCAGCCGTTGTCGAGAAAATCGACAGTTAAAAGAAACCGTTGGGGTGAAATACTCTCTACGAATAATAATTTTTTACAGCGTCGTGCCGCAGCGGTAAGCCCTCGGGTTCGTAATCCGAAGGTCGCCGGATCGAATCTCGCGCCGTGCAATTTTTTTTATTATTAGTTTTTTGTAATTCAAATATTTAATGAATTGCTTATGCGTGTTGGTGAAGGCGGATCGCTCTCCAATTGTACCGCCTCCATTTTTCCGTTTGTTTAACAGGGTGTACCAAAGCTCTCCCGTCCGCACTGATTTTCGACGATGTTATAAGTTGCGCTAGGGACCGCATCTACCTTCTTTCGAAGTTAGCAGGCAACTGCGCTGTTATGCGGCGGCTCGTTTCGGCCCATTCAACATCTGTCCTAAGTGTAACGAGCGAGTAACGGAGTTTATATTTCATACCTGCCACAGCAAATTTGTGTTCGTGGGGTCTCTATTCTAATTGGAACGTTTGACTTACGCTATACGTATTCGTTTCGGAATATCGTTTCTACGTCTTCCGTTAACTATACGTGGTTAACATTATGAAGACAATTAATAACATTTGTGAAATACAACTTTGTTTGCGGAAAACATAATGATGTTCGAAGTCGCCAGTTTTTCCACGACAAACGACTTTCAACAACTTATTATATGCATAATTGTTGCAACTGATTGCCGGGAATTATATATATTTGAATTACAAAAACAAATACTAAAAAAAAGGTTGCATGGCGCGAGATTCAATCCGGCAACCTTCGGATTACGAACCCGAGCGCTTACCGCTGCACCACGACGCTGTAGAAAATTATGAATCGTAGAGAGTATTTCACCCCAACGGTTGCTTTTAACTGTCGATTTTCTCGACAACGGCTGAGAAGTGCATCTTGGTGCTTTGCCACATTACACCTCTGGCCATGAGCTTTTATTATGCGCAGTATGAATCGAATCTGAATTTCACAATTGGCGGCCTCTCCTTGTTAGTCGAAAAACTGACGGCCTACAGATAAATGGTTTGATCTCTAGTATGCTTGTATTAAGCAACGGGAGATTGTTTCCTTATGCTTCACTATTTGAACCTCTGCTTTGTCTATATAGACCTTTATACTGACATGATGAAAATTCATAGTTTTTCTTTTCTTTCACTTTAAGAAGTATGTTAAAAAGTGACGATGCCAGATTGAAAATTTCTCTAACATCTTTGCTCAGAATGAGTTAATTACAAGAGAGTCTATAACGTTTGGAGAATGGATCGATTTCAAATAGCGTGAATTCGTATACGCGAGGAGATCCAGTTCGAGAAGTATCACAAAAATCGGAAATGTATATAAATTTGAGTGTGTCTTCGGTCTCTAATTCTGGGAGCAGCATTGGAGTTTCGTAAAGTGGAAGTCACAGGTTTCAGTTCCCCCACGAGCAAAGATGATGATTTTTCAGAATGTCGTTGTAGTAGCTATGTGATTGAAATTCAAATGAAGAATGGGAAGGGAATACATTATAAGTGACATTTTCTCATAACAACCTTATTCGGTGTTATTCTGTTCTCAGCACACTGTTGCATGCCCATAGACCAGATCCAGATGCCAAACCATAGAGAGAAGTCTTTCTAAAATGCGTTGGTAGATGGCGGACGGTTCAAATACATAAAAGCATAGCTTAGGGCAAGTGCTGAGCTTGCTTCCCTCTGCAGTTCCTACATTTAAAAGCTGTGGAAAGTGGTTTTCTAATAGTTAAAAACCTAACGCTGTTTTTATGTAATTGTATTTTCAGATATACATCGCATCGCCACAATGTTAATGAAACTTTAAACACTTTAATTTTCAGAAGGATTTTCACGTTTATATCGCATGTGCTGTTGTTTATATTAGTTGTTGGCTATTTTTCCACCAGCCAATAAAAACAACAACAAAAAATGTGATACACATGTGAACAGCCATCTGAAGATTAAACTGTCGTTTCGAAACTGCTAACGGCGTGGTTTGTGTAAATAACACCATTATTAACCATTATTAACTTGTTGCTGTTTACATCTTTGCAGAAAGCAACTTGGAATAATTTCTTATTGCCACTTAGAACAAGCGAGTTTCCCAGTATGGCACTTATTATGTTCTTAATGAAGTTATTTTATAATTTGTCTCATTATTTTTTGCGATGCTGCGGTGAGCAGCATAATTCCATGGTATCAGAATACTGTCTCAATTTTTTGGACGCAAATCAGTTGTGTAAAAGCATAGATACATTGTTTTATCATTCTCCTGATATGTCAGATTTGGCACTCTGAACGTTTTACATTTTCCACTTCTCAAATACACTACTGGCCATTAATATTGCTACAGCAAGAAGAAATGCAGATGATAAACGGGTATTCATTGGACAAATATATTATACTAGAACTGACATGTGATTACATTTTCACGCAATTTGGGTGCATAGATACTGAGAAACCAGTACTCAGAACAACCATCTCTGGCCGTAATAACGGCCTTTATACGCCTGGGCATTGAGTCAAACAGAGCTTGGATGGCTTGTACAGTTACAGCTGCCCATGCAGCTTCAACACGATACCACAGTTCATCAAGAGTAGTGACTGCCGTATTGTGATGAACCAGTTGCTCGGCCACCATTGACCAGACGTTTTCAGTTGGTGAGAGATCTGGAGAATGTGCTGGTCAGGGCAGCAGTCGGACATTTTCTGTATCCAGAAAGGGCCGTACAGGACCTGCAACATGCGGCCGTGCATATTCCTGCAGAAATGTACGGTTTCGCAGGGATCGCATGAAGGGTAGAGCCACGGGTCGTAGCACGTCTGAAAGGTAACGTCCACTGTTCAAAGTGTCGTCAATGCGAACAAGAGGCGACCGAGACGTGTAACCAATGGCACCCTATACCATCACGCCAGGTGATACGCCAGTATGGCGATGACGAACACACGCTTCCAATGGGCGTTCACCGCGATGTCGCCAAACACGTATGCGACCATCATGATGCTGTAAACAGAACCTGAATTCATCCGAGAAAATGACGTTTTGCTATTCGTGCACCCAGGTTCGTCGTTGAGTACACCATCGCGGGCGGTCCTGTTTGCGATGCAGCGTCGAGGGTAACCGCAGCCATGGTCTCCGAGCTGATAGTCCATGCTGCTGCCAACGTCGTCGAACTGTTCGTGCAGATGGTTGTTGTCTTGCAAACGTCCCCGTCTGTTGACTCAGGGATCGAGACGTGGCTGCACGATACGTTAAAGCCATGCGGAAAAGATGCCTATCATCTCGACTGCTAGTGATACGAGGCCGTTGGGATCCAGCACGGCGTTCCGTATTACCCTCCTGAACCCACCGATACCATATTCTGCTAACAGTCATTGGATCTCGACCAACGCGAGCAGCAATGTCGCGATACGATAAACCGCAATCGCGATAGGCTACAATCCGACCTTTATCAAAGTCGGAAACGTGATGGTACGCGTTTCTCCTCCTTACACGAGGCATCACAACAACCTTTCACCAGGCAACTCCGGTCAACTGCTGCTTGTGTATGAGAAATCGGTTGGAAACGTTCCTCGTGTCAGCACGTTGTAGGTGTCGCCACCGGCGCCAACCTTGTGTTAATTCTCTGAAAAGCTAATCATTTGCACATCACAGCATCTTCTTCCTGTCGATTAAATTTCGCGTCTGTAGCATGTCATCTTCGTGGTGTAGCAATTTTAATGGCCAGTAGTGTATGAAAAAGACTGATGGCCAAGTCTAGTGGATGTTGACACAAATGCAACGACACTCTCTGAGATTAATATGTGAAAAACTAGAGATTAGGCAAGACAGTGTTAACGTCATCATCCTCAAAGTACAGACTCAGCAAATCAACTGCCGACCTATGCTGTGCAAACTGAATGACAAACAGGGGGTAACATGGATGAAAACTGATGGAAATTTCGTTGGCACTGATAAGCAAGATCAGTATTTTCATTAAAACTTCTTGACAGAAGACGAGACAGACGGCGACCAATTCAATTTAAAGCACAGATGACTGCAGTCTGCAAAAATAAAAAAAAAAAGAAATAAAATAAAATTGACGATCATGAAATAATGTTTGTGAGCGATGTTTTGATTGATTCAAAGAGAAGCCTTTATTGGCAATTTTCAATATATTTATAGATGGCGCAAAAAGTTTACTTTCCCAATATGTACATACATTACTCTGCAAGTGAAAAGACACTTTTTTCTGTCTCTATTTTACGGTAAGCCGGCCGCGGTGGTCTCGCGGTTCTAGGCGCGCAGTCCGGAACCGTGCGACTGCTACGGTCGCAGGTTCGAATCCTGCCTCGGGCATGGATGTGTGTAATGTCCTTAGGTTAGTTAGGTTTAAGTAGTTCTAAGTTCTAGGGGACTGATGACCTCAGCAGTTGAGTCCCATAGTGCTCAGAGCCATTTTACGGTAACCTTCACTGAGCTTTTTGCAGGCGTCTAAGCTCGATCGAAAAAATTTAGGTGAGTGTTCAGGGATATTTTCTGAGTATTTCGGTACAAGCGATCCGTGGTCTCAGATGGCTCGCTGTAGAGTAGTAATTTAATTACAATTTATTCGGTGTTGTTGCCTCAGTTACCTTTATTTCTGTGAAAATATCTTCAGAATAGTGAAAATGCCGGTAATATGCAATCACCAAGACATACAATGCAAAAACCAATGTATATAGCTGCAAAAATAGTATTATGTGCTATCTCGTCGTAAAGGGACATAATGAGAAACGTGATTGTAGCAGAATTAGCAAATAGTTCTTACATGTTGGAACCTTGCTTTGTGGTTGTTAATTGTTTGGCGATTTGGTGTATGTTTCTGAGCAGTTTCTGTTAAGTTTTAGATTTCAATTTTGCTGTGGTGCGCGTGCACTATTCTCGGTGGACAGAAACAGGCTGAAAATGTTGTAACGACGCGGAGAGGAGGTCGTGCTGAGAAGTAATTGTTCAGAAAAAAATTCGATACGTTGTGCCGTTTCCGATTTAACTACCACCGACGTCAGCTAGTCAGATCATTGTACGCAAATTCAAGCATTTGCCTTTTTCGAAAGTGATAAATTTAAGATAGGTGAGCAAAAGCTACGTTTGTTTGGCTCCAGGAAACCAAACGAAAAACACATTTGGTGACACTGTCTGTGGAATGCTATTTCAAATAGCGCTGGCAAGGCCCTAATTGGCTAATTTCAATGCTAAATAACTCTGAAACAATTATTTCTCAGCACATCCTATCCTGCAACACACTTTCAAGCTTTTCAGACTATTTTTGACTGCCCTGTGTATGAGCTTTTCGTACCAATTTTTAGTTAATTGTATAGCGCATAAATAGTGCACGAGTAACACAGTGAAATTTTTAAAAAGTACAAGAGAAATATCTTACAGATTAGGTGCTCAGGAACATACTCCATAGCAACAAACAATTAACAAGCACAAAGTGAGGTCCCCCTCCCCCACCCCACCCCCCCACCGCCATCCCCAAAAAAAAGGTATGAACCATCTGATCTGACGATAAAAAGGATAATGTGAAATGTGAATAAAATTTTTGTACCATACGTGTGGCTGGCTGCTTTATTCACATTATAATCCTTGTGAAAGTATGATGTGGTTCCCGCCGTTGCGGAAACAACTCGAGATAGCGTTGCAGTGCAACTCTTCCACTGCACTCAGTGGAAAGTAGAACCGAGCAATATTGAATGCAAGCTTGAGGGCGAAGAGTAAAGTGGACTTCACTGTTGCCAACAGCCAACGGCCTTGCCGCAGTGCTAACACCGGTTCCCGTCAGATCACCGAAGTTAAGCGCTGTCGGGTTGGGCTAGAACTTGGGAGGGTGACCATCCGGTCTGCTGAGCGCTGTTGCCAGGTGGGGAGCACTCAGCCCATGTGAGGCAAACTGAGGAGCTACTTGATTGAGAAGTAGCGGCTCCGGTCTCGTAAACTGACATACGGCCGGGAGAGTTGTGTGCTGACCACATACACCTCCATATCCTCATCCAGTGACGCCTGTGGGCTGAGGATGACACGGCGGCCGGTCGGTACCGTTGGGCCTTTCAAGGCCTGTTCGGACGGCGAGAGTTTTGCTGTTACCAACAGCAACCAACGTCTTTGACCAGAACGAGTCTGTTTCCAAGCAAGACACACAGCGCCTGCAATCGACATTTTCCCTACTGTGCAGAGATGTTCAATGGAATGTAGATACATGGATATATGGTGTAAGCAATCGAATTGAAGACCACAGGTGTCTCATACCAAGACACTCGGAAAATATCCCTGGCAGCAAACTCCCAGATTTTGTCGGTGGACTTCTGTCTTACCATGTATAAAGCTGGTTACACACGTAACTGCATACTCGACAAACACACAGGATCAAGTGTTTTGCATGAGGATGCACAGATCCCTCACGCTTCCACACTGCTCAAGCCTGCTTGTACAAACATCAGTTAGTACCTGAAATGTGTCGAACTCAGACGACGATGCGCTCGCATCTCTGGTCCAAGTCGCGAATTGTTTTGCAAACAGATGGAATTTTCCGCACTGTGCTGACTCCAATGGCGGCAAACCTACAGAGATGGTTCCTTCAGCTACAAGTGGCTCATTTTACTTTAATTACAAATATATTGTACAGTTCTACTTGTCACAGCAAATCTAAATTATTGTGTTCGATTTCAGCACAAAAGGCAAAATTTTTTGGAAGGCTTTTGCAGATCATTGAACGTTTAAAAGAGACTGAAGTCGCAAATGGTTCACGAAAACTGCCAGATATATTCGTGGGAGAAAACTGATGTGCTGAAATCATTCACGCAGACTGACTTGAACTGCGTAGAGGAGAAAAAATAGCAGAAACGACTGTGAAGAGGATTGTGCGGAGGGCGCATTACTGAGCACATTTCTGGGGTTTTTACAAAGTACCGTTATAAATCTGCTGGTAGACCGTTACGATATAGTAATAAATGTAACTGTTACTTCTCATTATTGCACTCTGTGACAAAAACAAAATAAAAAAAACAGAAAAAAAAAGAACGAGGCACTATGGAGAAATTGTCTGAATGGGACGGAAGAACTGAAGGGACTGGAAAAAAAGAGAAGTAAGTGATACAGGTTTTCAAGAATACCATTGGTAGGTTATAATAGCGCCTTTAGAGTTAAAGATATTTGCCTTTTTTTAAACATTCAATGATAGTTATATTTTATTCACTCTGATTTTATTTTGTTAATGCACAAAGTTTTGTAGCCAAGGAGCTTGTCTTTCATTTACAAAATATTACGTGACCCTTTAGCATGTTTAGCATCAAGCAGAATCTTTCCAGCGATAGACGTTCGTGATGGTAACTTATTCGAATTATCTGTAGTTATTTCAACATGAATAATGCCGTATTCTATGTCATATCGCTTTAGAGAATCAAACGAAGCATACATCTGACCCAAAGCGATCGTTAAATACGCTCTAAAACAAAACAAAAAAGACGCTCCACAAAGGAATTATCTGAATGGGACGGAAATCGGTAGACGTGATGTACATACACAGACAAATAAATAGCTAAAGTTTCAGAAAAACTGGATGATTTATTCAAGAAAAAGAGATTTACAAATTGAGCAAGTCAGTAACGCATTGGTCCATCACTGGCCCTTACGCAAGTAGATTTTGGCTTGGCTTTGATTGATAGAGTTGTTGGAAGTCCTGTTGAGGGATGTCGTACCAAATTTTGCCCTATTGGAGCGTTAGATCTTCGTATCCCGAGATGGCTAGAGGGCCCTGCCATGATGTTCCAAACGTTCCCAACTGGAGAGAGATCCAGCGACCATGCTGGCCAAAGTAGGGTTTGGCAAGCACGAAGACAAGCTGTATAAACTCTCGTCATGTGCGGACGGGCATTACCTAATTGAAATGTAACTCCAGGATGGCTTCCAAGAACGGCAACAAAACGGGTCGTAGAATATTGTAGACGCATCGCTGTTCTGCAAGGACGTCGTGGATGACAACCAGATGCGTCCTGCTGTGAAGCGAAATTGTCATCAATCCTGGTTGCCGGTCCGTACGGCCGGCTGCAGTCGTGTTGGTATCCTACCGCTGACCGGGGCGTCTCCAAACACGTCTTCGGCCTGGAATCTCATTTATTGTAGTAGAATTGTCCTCAGTGATGAGTTCCGCTGCGAATTCAGTCCCGGCGACCAGCGAAGAAACTGTCGCCGTGTGAAGCCGGGCTTTATCTTACTGAAATGTAAGTCCGAATGTCTTGCCACGAAGGGCAACAAAGCAGGGCATAGAATATCGTCGACTTATACCGCTGTGCTGTAAGGCTACCATGGATGGCAACCAAAGGGGTCCTGCTGTGGAAAGAAGTGGCACCCCAGTCCATCACTGCTGGTTGTCGGACTGTATGGCGGGCAACAGTCAGGTTGGTAGCTCACTGCTGTCCAGAACGTCTCCAGACACGAGAGTTTCTGTTGCTTCTCTTCATGTTTGCCACACTCTACCTTGGCCCCAAGGTAGCCAGATCTCTCACCAACTGAGAATATTTGGAGCATTATGGGCAGGACCCTCCACACAGCTAGGGATTTTGACGATCTAAAGCACCAATTGAACAGAATTTGGCATGATATCCGTTAGGAGTCCATCCAGCAGCTCTGTTAATCAATGCCAAGCCGAATGATTGCTATCCTAATCGCCAGAGGGGGACTAACGGTTATTGACTTGGTCAATTCGCAAATGTCTTTCCCTTGAATAAATAATCCATTTTTCCTGAAACTGTTGTGATTCGTTTGTCTGTACATGTACATTACAACTACCGATTTTCGGCCCGCTTCTGTCAAATATATGCTCCTTGTGACTCTACAGTGATATGACATAGAATATGGCGTTATTCATGCTGAAATACTTACAGATAATTCGAATATGTCACCATTTCGAACGTCTATCGCTGGAATGATTCCACCTGATAATAAAGATGACAAAGAGTTCATGTACTACTTTGTAAATGAAAGACACGCTGCTCGGCCAACAAAAATTATGCATTAACAAAATAACTAAAATATGAGTACCATTAAAAGTTTTGTGTAAAGATAAAGGCAAATACATATTGAAAGGGTACAGTACCACCCGACATTGGCTATAGGTACCACATACTTCATTACCTTTGTCAGAACAACACTTTTTTTTTGTAAAATAACTCAATTTCAATTAATACAGCGAAGCCAGATACCAGTGTGGGAAAGAATGACAATTTATTTATTTAATTGATCACATGTGCACTCCCACAAAGTAAATCCCTACATCCAGTTTGGTGAGATCTGTGAAATGAATGAATGTATGGTCGTCTGCTAACCACAGATAGTGAATGTGAATATATGATCATCTTTGAGACGATCCTTTGGCCACCTTTGGTGGGACCAAAGAGATGAAATTTACCTGAGCTTTGAGCGCCTGAAATGTGGCTGACCAATACGGTAGCAAGGTGCTCCCCCACTTCAGCAGAGGTGCGAGAGGACCTGATGAACGGCCATGTTTCAGCACTCTGCCGCTGGATCTTGTGCTGTTAAGACCTGTTTTAGTTGTGCTCCGTAAAGACAAAAGAGTGGAGACATGATATGCATGTGGAATATTTAAGAGTAGTTTGAAATAATACACTCCTGGAAATGAAAAAAAGAACACATTGACCCCGGTGTGTCAGACCCACCATACTTGCTCCGGACACTGCGAGAGGGCTGTACAAGCAATGATCACACGCACGGCACAGCGGACACACCAGGAACCGCGGTGTTGGCCGTCGAATGGCGCTAGCTGCGCAGCATTTGTGCACCGCCGCCGTCAGTGTCAGCCAGTTTGCCGTGGCATACAGAGCTCCATCGCAGTCTTTAACACTGGTAGCATGCCGCGACAGCGTGGACGTGAACCGTATGTGCAGTTGACGGACTTTGAGCGAGGGTGTATAGTGGGCATGCGGGGGGCCGGGTGGACGTACCGCCGAATTGCTCAACACGTGGGGCGTGAGGTCTTCACAGTACATCGATGTTGTCGCCAGTGGTCGGCGGAAGGTGCACGTGCCCGTCGACCTGGGACCGGACCGCAGCGACGCACGGATGCATGCCAAGACCGTAGGATCCTAAGCAGTGCCGTAGGGGACCGCACCGCCACTTCCCAGCAAATTAGGGACACTGTTGCTCCTGGGGTATCGGCGAGGACCATTCGCAACCGTCTCCATGAAGCTGGGCTACGGTCTCGCACACCGTTAGGCCGTCTTCCGCTCACGCCCCAACATCGTGCAGCCCGCCTCCAGTGGTGTCGCGACAGGCGTGAATGGAGGGACGAATGGAGACGTGTCGTCTTCAGCGATGAGAGTCGCTTCTGCCTTGGTGCCAATGATGGTCGTATGCGTGTTTGGCGCCGTGCAGGTGAGCGCCACAATCAGGACTGCATACGACCGAGGCACACAGGGCCAACACCCGGCATCATGGTGTGGGGAGCGATCTCCTACACTGGCCGTACACCACTGGTGATCGTCGAGGGGACACTGAATAGTGCACGGTACATCCAAACCGTCATCGAACCCATCGTTCTACCATTCGTAGACCGGCAAGGGAGCTTGCTGTTCCAACAGGACAATGCACATCCGCATGTATCCCGTGCCACCCAACGTGCTCTAGAAGGTGTAAGTCAACTACCCTGGCCAGCAAGATCTCCAGATCTGTCCCCCATTGAGCATGTTTGGGACTGGATGAAGCGTCGTCTCACGCGGTCTGCACGTCCAGCACGAACGCTGGTCCAACTGAGGCGCCAGGTGGAAATGGCATGGCAAGCCGTTCCACAGGACTACATCCAGCATCTTTACGATCATCTCCATGGGAGAATAGCAGCCTGCATTGCTGCGAAAGGTGGATATACACTGTACTAGTGCCGACATTGTGCATGCTCTGTTGCCTGTGTCTATGTGCCTGTGGTTCTGTCAGTGTGATCATGTGATGTATCTGACCCCAGGAATGTGTCAATAAAGTTTCCCCTTCCTGGGACAATGAATTCACGGTGTTCTTATTTCAATTTCCAGGAGTGTAATTTCTCTATTTCAGGAACTTTTGTGGGGAGAATTAAATGTCAGGCAGGTAATATTAATGGGATTGTAGTAATCTTCGGAAGTGACCAACGGTCACAATGAAACCACGTGTAGCAATAAGTTGAAATACTTCCGTGTGCTGAAGTTAAGCTGAATTACTAGCGTGTGCACAATAAGTTGAAATATTTAAGAAATAGCGTGTGTATCATAAGTTGAAATATTTAAGAAATGGCGTGTGCAGGACTTGAAATTAGAGACGAGTACTTCCACGTGGTGAGTACTGTGTGAGTCTCAATCTGTGTATGAGACAAAGGATAAAGAGAAGTACTCGTCCATGGTATCAGTTCAGGATTCGCTTGTGTGATGAATATGTTCTTAATATTACTTTGCGTGATATGATTCCGTGTGACGCTAGATTCAAACTCTGAGAGAGAAGCAAGGTGAGTCGGCCGTCTATCCAGCAACGCCACTTGGCTTGCATTGCACAGGAAGACGTGCATATATCTCCAGAGTTAATATTAGGAAAGTAAAATTACAAAGTGGGGCAGTGTCATGTGAAACTGGGATAAGTACTAATTGAAGTGGGAGAGCTGAAAATGATAGTGTTGTGACTATTTATTGTATTGTATTCCATGTTGTAGTGTGGTGTATGTCATGTAATTTGGGTATGTGTGGTTTGCATGGGAGAGTAGAAAGGTAGTTTCAAAAGATTAGTGGGTTATGCGTGTTCCTTTTGTACTGCTCGGTCTGGAGGAAAGTTTCGTGATGATGATTGTGAGAGTCGAAGTGTGAGAAATAATAAAAGATCCACCATCCTATCCAGAAAGTGCACTGTAGCGTTAAATAGTTACGAGACCATAAGATAGAGATTCACCAATGTAATGCCATGCCCACTGGGCGGAATTTCTCATGTGTTATTGTTGTAGGTTATAGAATTTGTGTGTTTAAGTTATAGAATTTATCGGAATAAATAAGATAGTGAAAAGAAAAAGATTGGTGGCCTTTTCCTTCGAATTGTATGTTGTCATGATATCCAGAATTTATAATGTGTGCGCCATTGATATTCAGTGCAGTGGCCACGTGTTGATAAAAGCCGTTAAATAAAAGACAAAAAGAAAATGTGGTATTGCCAGTGCATAGTGAACAGTCAGAGTTCTGTAAATTACTGATAGTCAGATATGCGTTTCCGTTGCGTATTATTCATACAGGAGGATAATTTGTAACTTAATTGTGAGTACGAGAGTTCATGTTACTCGATAAATAAGAATGAATCCACTCGCTTGGCAGACCACTCATCTTGCAGGCCTGACTGCTTGATGCCACAGTATGAGCAAGGCATGTGGGTGCCTCTCATAATTTCGACCCTGTCAGGATTTTTTGCCAGGATTCTGCTGTTAGGGTTTGCTGTTAAGATTTTTTTTATGGAATGTATTGTGATAGCGCTAAGAAGTAAAATTTTTTTTGTTTGCAATTTCTTTCTGGATTGGTGAGGATCTTTTTTTTTTTTTATGTGCATAGTAACTAGGTCGCAGTCGAAAAGTGTAGTCACCATGGAGAATAGTGATTCTGGCGTGAATGTAGCAGTGCTGCAGGAAGTAGCTGTTGACCATGGGTTAATGAGCAAGAACGGCAAACACTCGGAAGGGGCCGAATTGTTCAGCGGACCGCGGCTAGGTGATCCTTTATGCAGCAGGCTTTGTCCACAAACGGGGGCTTTTCCCGACGACGCGGGCGAGCCGGGACTAGGTCAGGTTTGCAGTGAAAGTGCAGCTACCCTTAGCGAAGCTACAGTTTCTCAGGCGAACGAGGTGAGCGCGTCGAAAGTAGCAAATGACAATGTGCTACTGCAGTTTTTACAGAGGATGTATAGAGATAATAAGGAAAGATTGGTAGCGATGAATAGAGATACTAAGGAAAGATTGGAAGCAAATAAGGAAAGATTGGAGGCAAATAAGGAAAGATTGGAGGCAATGGATAAGGGAAATAAAGAGGCAATGACGAAGCTACACACAGTTATCGATGAGCATCTGTCCGCAGTTAATAATCGGTTAGATGAGGGGGAGAAGAATCTGGATGCGTTGAAGCAAGTATGTGATGCCGTGAAAGAAAAAGCCAATAATTTGGAGGGACGAATAAGTGCAATAGAGAGCGATATTACAGAACGTAGGGACGTGTTGCCGGATGAGCGAATCAAAGAGATAGTGGAGGACTTACTTGCATACAAACAAGGGGCATTAGCGTGGAAGCTCAAGTCACATGGCAGGAAGTGGCGCTAAATAAACACAGGGATGAAGTTGCGGAGGTACTGGTCAGAATGAATACGATTAGCGCAGATGTAGAAAAGATCAGTATAAGAGGCGAAACAGGCTCTGACAGTACGCAGCGAGAGGTTTATGCCGACCAGGAGGAGATACAATCACTATTACAGTTTAAAGAGGCACAATTAGAAACAAATAGGAAACATAGGGAAGAACTAGCACAGTTGCAATTAGCGTGCAGAAGCGAAGGTGAAACACCACTAGGTAGATTGCAGAGGGAGAGTGAGATAAATTCGAAAAACGAAAATAGGCAGAAAGAGGAAGACGAACTCAGAGAGTTAGAAGAACGGTTGTGTCGGATAAAACAGGTGGCAAACCCAACTGGGTATAGTCCAAGGTCGGAAAACATAAATGCGGAAGAAGAATGAAGGAGGCACTTAGTGTCGGTACAAACGTACACTTGTTTTCCGGATCCTGATAATTACCAACATCCATGCCTGTGGCTGTCTCAATTTCAAGATTCATTACCTTCATCATGGGGACCGCTCCTCAAAATGAAGTTTGTGTGTAACCATTTGAGGGACAAGGCGAGAGCGAAAATGCAGGAAGTTATTAAAGACTGTAGTAGCTCCAAGAATTTTTGTGACAAGTTTTTTAATGAATTCTGGTCGAAAAGTAAGCAGGACCAGGTTAAGCAAAGCATATTGATGATGCCAAATTGTAACGAAGGTGGTATAAGGGATCCAGTGTGGTGCTATCAGAAAATGCTGAGACGAAATAGGTATTTGGATGTGCCATACGAAACTGGGGAGCTCATTAGGATCTGTATAACGAAGTTGCCAGTGAGAATAGCACGCAGAGGCTTAGACGATTCCGCGTCATTTCAGCACTTGTTACAGGAACTGGGCAATGAGAGCAACATTATGAACGGCGACACGACTCATAGGTCAGACAGAGTAGAGGATAGGAACGGCCGAAACTATCAGAATGACAGGAGAGCATGGAATCCTGGCATTTAATTCTTGTCATTATGGATTGAAGGATAGGAGAAACTAATTCAACATATCAGCCCTTAGCATCTTGCCTTAAAACACATGCAGCTGGCACTGAAAATTGTCTATGTAGCAGACATACTCTACTGATATGTAGGAATGCAAATACCATACTTCTGATCAGAGAATAAAACACCAGTAATGGAATCTGTTAGGCTGGTCTCTCAGAGCAAAATTTGCAAATTTTTATTTGGAACAGTAAAGTAAAAGGACTGTTTTCTCAAAAAAAAAAAAACAGTTGCTAAAATGTTATGTAATAATGCCAATGCGTCCAGTTTAATTAGTGCGATATGACTATTGCAGGTACTTAACACGTAATGTAAAAAAGTCAACATTGTGATCTGTATGGCATGGGGTACATTTACACTGCTGTTACAGGTAATATCAGCAATGTGATCGAAGTTTTTAGATTAGCTGCTATCTGATATATAGTACGTCATTGTCGTTGTGACAGTTATAATGAGGTGCTGTGTATGGTTGTTCGGAATCTGGTGTTAGGGAAAGAGGCCACTAGCACCTAAGTTTCTAACACTTGGGCTACCCATTCCTCCCAGCTTGTATTCTCTGCACACATTTAATTTTCATGTAAGCTTAGATTCCTAACTAGCAAATTCTTTACTGTGTATAGTGGACCATTCAGAGTGAGGCGGATTGTCCATGAAAATGCTGTACTGATTGAGACGATCAAGGGAAAACAATCGTGTGGGCTTCATCACATTTCTAACATCAAATTATGGAAAAGTTAAGGATAGATCGAAAGTAGGCAATTTATGGTAGATAGTCAGTGTAAGGGAATCAGTTTATTTCATTAGTATGGAGAGGAGGATCAAGAACGTGCTGGGTAGTTGCAAATTGTGCCAGAAGGCAAAATCGTTAACTATCTCATGCAAAGCACCGCTTTTTCCGATAGTGCCAGGTAGATTGAGGGAATTCGGAGCAACAGATTTGTTTGGCCCGCTACCTAAGTCAGTGCAGGGATATAGATATGTTTTAGTAGCAGTGGAATTGGTGTCAAAGTATGTGACTTTTACCGCATTGAAACGTGCGACGGGAAGGACAGTAGCAGCAGCAATCGTTAAAAACTTTTTGCGAGAAGTAGGAACTGTAGAAAAGTTCATAGCTGACAATGGACCAAATATAGATCCAGACAATGGCTAACCACACTGAAGAGAAGAAGGATAAAACCGGTGTTCATATCCCGATACCATGCTGCAAGTAACCCCAGTGAAAGAGTGGTAAAAGAACTGGGAAAGTTGTGTAAGATATATTGCCATAGGCAACATAGAAGTTGGAGTATTTTTCTCAAAGATTTTCAGAACATCCTCAATGAGCTACCACATGGAGCAACTGGTTTATCACCAATTACGGTACTAAAGAATGAACTACCACCAGGTCGAGTCAGAGAGCTGGTAGATTTTCCGCGATCAGGAAAGCAGAGGCACACAGAAATTGTCAAGGTTGCGATAGAGCGTATTAAGAAAGCAGCTAAGGATAGGCAGGAGAAGCAGAAAGGAAAGATCCGTAAGATCGAATTGGCAGTAGGAGACAAGGTTCTAATTAAAACTCATCGATTATCAAAGAAACACAGATTCCTAACTAGCAAATTCTTTACGGTGTATAGTGGACCATTCAGAGTGAGGCGGATTGTCCATGAAAATGCTGTACTGATTGAGACGATCAAGGGAAAACAATCTCGTGGGCTTCATCACATTTCTAACATCAAATTATCGAGAAGTTAAGGATAGATCGAAAGTAGGCAATTTATGGTAGATAGTCAGTGTATTTATTTGTGGTGTGTAACGTTGTGCAGGGTCAAATCGAACACAAGAATTTTCAGGCGGGATGTCAGGAAGTATGACGGAATAGACTGGTCGAATGAGTCATGAACAGGAGTCGACAGAGTGGTGCATGTACGTATTTTTTGTCATATGAATAAGGATCAAGCAGAAACGACGTGATGATTATTGAGTGGATGAAGATGGTAGATAGTGAGAGAAGCGACGTGATAAATAGTAGTTGATAAAGGTGATATTTGAGGAGAGAAGCGACGTGAAGCAGTGTGATTAATAAAGAGAGATTCGACGTGATGAAACAGTGGTAAATAAAGGTGAGTAGAATTAATAATGTGGAGATGTCTTAGATGTATGTTACAGAGAGGCCTGTGTATGCTGCGATGGCGAAGGAAGACCAGGAAATGATGGAGTAATGGACAGACGGAGAGCCGAAATACGAATGAAGAGATGAGGACAACTGAACGTTGTGGAATACTGACGTAAGATGTAATATAAGTGTAAATCTAATTCTTACCATAACATTTGCTATATGAAAAAAATAATTTTTGTTGTTGTTGTTGTTGTTGAAGCCTGGTACCAGTATAACTAATCAAAACGGTACCAAGAATGTGTACAGTTATTTTGCAGGATGAATAATTTGTGTATTTTTTGTTCTTAGATGAAATGTCGCAATTCTAAGTTGATATTTAGCAGGATGAATAATCGGTAAAGTGAATGCAGAGGTAAGCCGATGGAGAGAGGTGCCAGAGTGAAAGGACGAATTCGGAGACTGGAAATCTATCTCCGAAACAGCTTCATGTGTTATGTGGTTGAGTATAAGGGAGCAAAAGTATGGTATGTTGTCGTGAGTGTGGTGGTGTTAAGGTTAGCTGACTTCTAGACCTATTCTGTTAGTGTATTAATGGGTTGAATGAGAAGGAAAATGTGATGTCTGGTGAGTGAGAGTCGTAGAGCAGTGTGATCAATGCGCACACTCCTGTAAAGGGGATGCTACCGATCCATAACTAAAACATTATTGTGTTTTATTGTTTGATTGGGATGAACCTCGATGGCAGGTCAGGATCTGACATGTGGATGGTACATACGTGTCCTAGAAATGTTGTTATATATAATAAAATGTAAAATATATAAAGAGATACTAATTTCAGTCTGTCACAAGCGCAAAGGTGCATTGTATGTTGTAGATTTAGAGTCATCAGTTTCTAAAATGTTTATGGTGTTAGGATGTTAGTTTACTATTTAATAACATGTGGTGGGTAATTGTGAGCTGTGTAGATTATTTCTTATTTTTTTGTTAGAACACTTTCAAGGGGTATTAATTTCAGTCTGTCACAAACACAAAGGTTCACTGTATATTGTAGTTTTAGAATAAACAGTTTCCAATATTTTCACTGTGATGGAATGTTAGAGTAGTCTACTATTTGATATTGTAATTATGAGCTGTATAGATTGTTTCTTATTCCTTTTTTTTTACACTTTCATGTTATGTATGAGGGACGACAGGTACAATCAATAGCACAAGTGTGGGCTGTATATAGAAAAGGGATAAATGTTGATGTTGTATGTGTAGAAAACTAGGGTGTATGATTTTATGTTTTTTAGAACAAAGATTCTTTTATTACCAATGTGTCTAATAGATCATACATGTAATCAATGAGTATTTAAATACTGTAATAATATCCTTTTGTCTGTAATGTTGCGAGATGCACGGAAGGATCTGACTGATTGGGTGTCGTAGCGCTGAGGTGCTCATGCAGAACGCGCCTGTACCTGCATAAGAAGGTGGGAGGCCGAGCTGACGTCGCCACGGGAGAGGCGACAGAACCGCGGCACTCCCCACTCCACTGCCGGTCGGGGTACACTCCACGCGCCCGCTACAGCAGGTCAACAGCCTGGGGCGACACGCACGTACCACTGACCATTCATAAGTTCCGCCACCCTTACGACTGGGGAAAGTATCCCGCGGGGGCAACAGCGGGTGGTTTCTTCTGCTCAACGGCTCGTGCGGCGGCGCCACGGCAGAATGAACGACGCGGGGCAGAGTCCGGCGGGCATTTGTTACCAGCAACTATTAACTAGTACTGTACTGTGGAGCCGTGAAGCAAGATGACTGCTCGTATGTCTCCATAAGGTGGAAAGTGAAGGACTGGTGTTTCCACGTTGTGAGTGGTGGAAAAGATTTTGTCTTTAGCAGACAGGACGATCGTTTTGTTTTGTCTTGACCACTGAATGGTGGGATCCATAAACTTTTGGCGGTGACTTTTTAAGTGTGCTTTGTGAACTGCATGTGGGACACTTGGTATACTTAAAGAGGACAGTTGTCGTTTGGTGACTAATTATTGTATGTACGCAAGAAACTAAAGTGGGACATTGACATTTGCATTTGTAGTTGGAGACATTTCTTTAATTGGTGCGGGAATAAGTGCTGTTTGTTGGAACTTACGACTTTTAATTACACCATGAACTGAAAGGACAGAACCGTGGGTAATAGTAGTTGTAGGGCCATTTTTGGATGATCAGATTCGTGTGGATGGTACTCTGAGAGTGACTATGACATTTGTGTTTAATGTGAGATACAGTTTACTGTTCAGTGCGTGTTCAAAATGCCGATTTGTGTGACTTAAAGACTTTCGTCCGGGTAACCATGGGAGAGCTTTGACACCGAGACAGTGTTTCTGGGGAACCTGTCAGCAACGTTTTTGACCCCAAGAAAATCACAGAAAGAAATGATTCCGTGTGACTCGCAAGATAGGGAATAATGTATTTGTACTTGTAATTGTGTAAATTTTTTTTATATGTTTCATTCCTGAAGGGACAGCAAGTGTAATTGTATTTCGTTAACATTTGTGTTTAGAATAGTTAGTGTTTTTTTTGTTTGTTCTGGGCTAACAGTTCACGTAGCATGTTTATTAGAAAATTTGGTACAATGATGCTTTAATTATTAGCCAGTGGCGTAATACTAACGTAGCGACTCTTGTTGCATAGGTCAGTAAGGTTGTCACAGGGGACAAGAGTTTGCATTGCACAACAAATATCGGAATTAATTGATGCATTTTGATGTCATGGGCAGTAATGATCTTGTTGGTGTCTTGACTGAAGCCACTTATTTTCATTATCACAGTGGTGATATTTCACATTAAAGTGTAACGAAGGCTAGTCGAAATGCAAGTTCTTGTCGTCCAAATGTGTAACAACAGAGAAATGAGCAGTAGAGTAAGATACGAGAGCTGCTGGTGGATTCAAGCACTTATTGCTAAACTATTTACAGCGTGTATTGATCAAAGTTGATGGACTGACTGGCTCAGCAGCAGGTATTTGTACTGGTGGACAAGGATAAGGTTAAACTCACAGTCGAGTAGTGGTGGCAATTGCTTAAGTGATGATAGTTAACGAGGTATGACATGATGTCTTAGGTTGACTATATTACGTAACCGGTATGTAACTTGTGGCATATTTCATTGTTTTTCTTCTCAGTTTTATTTCTCTGTAGGTTTGATGTATATTTTAGAGTACTGATATGGAGCCTGACTTCTATGTGTAACTAGTGTACGCAATTTTTTTCTTTTGTTGATTTTGTTTTGTATTTAGACATTGCCGTGTAAAGATTATTACAACACAATTTATGAATGTCAGATTACTTGTTCTGTGTTTGGACGGTGAGCTATTTAAAAATTCATGAGTACAATTAGTATTTTTTTTATTTGTCATAGAATTAGTGAAGTTTGGATTACTCATAAAAATAACGAAGATCCCAGTAACTAAGCAAATTTTTATCTCAACATTATTTTTTATTTGTATGATGTAATGTTTTATTTGTCATGTCGATTGTTGTAAATTTGTATGTGTACATTACTCAGGATTGTGGAGAGTACAATAATGGAACAACTGTGTCAATAATTTGGTAAAGTAACAGCATTTGGTCGTGTATTTGAGGTCACCAGGGGCTAAGGTCTCCTCCTGGTTATTTTGATGACTTGCTACATTTGTTCTAATACAGTTTTCTTAAAAAATGTTCGGAACTACCGTCGCATTGCAAGGATAGTACCGTGCCATTTTTTTCTGCATGGGTAGCAGGTGGTGGAAGGGTACAGTACCGCCCGACATAGAAACTAGGTACAACATACTTCATTACCTTTGTCAGAACAACGCATTTTTTTTTTTGTAAAATAACTCAATTTCAATTAATACAGCGAAGCCAGATACCAGTGTGGGAAAGAATGACAATTTATTTATTTAATTGATCACATGTGCACTCCCACAAAGTAAATCCCTACATCCAGTTTGGTGAGATCTGTGAAATGAATGAATGTATGGTCGTCTGCTAACCGCAGATAGTGAATGTGAATATATGATCATCTTTGAGACGATCCTTTGGCCACCTTTGGTGGGACCAAAGAGATGAAATTTACCTGAGCTTTGAGCGCCTGAAATGAGGCTGACCAATATGGTAGCAAGGTGCTCCCCCACTTCAGCAGAGGTGCGAGAGGACCTGAAGAACGGCCATGTTTCAGCACTCTGCCGCTGGATCTTGTGCTGTTAAGACCTGTTTTAGTTGTGCTCCGTAAAGACAAAAGAGTAGAGACATGATATGCATGTGGAATATTTAAGAGTAGTTTGAAATAATAATTTCTCTATTTCAGGAACTTTTGTGTGGAGAATTAAATGTCAGGCAGGTAATATTAATGGGATTGTAGTAATCTTCGGAAGTGACCAACGGTCACAATGAAACCACGTGTAGCAATAAGTTGAAATACTTCCGTGTGCTTAAGTTAAGCTGAATTACTAGCGTGTGTACAATAAGTTGAAATATTTAAGAAATAGCGTGTGTATCATAAGTTGAAATATTTAAGAAATGGCGTGTGCAGGATTTGAAATTAGAGACGAGTACTTCCACGTGGTGAGTACTGTGTGAGTCTCAATCTGCGTATGAGACAAAGGATAAAGAGAAGTACTCGTCCATGGTATCAGTTCAGGATTCGCTTGTGTGATGAATATGTTCTTAATATTACTTTGCGTGATATGATTCCGTGTGACGCTAGATTCAAACTCTGAGAGAGAAGCAAGGTGAGTCGGCCGACTATCCAGCAACGCCACTTGGCTTGCATTGCATAGGAAGTTAATAGTAGGAAAGTAGAATTACAAAGTGGGGCAGTGTCGTGTGAAACTGGGATAAGTACTAATTGAAGTGGGAGAGCTGAAAATGATAGTGTTGTGACTATTTATTGTATTGTATTGTATTCTATGTTGTAGTGTGGTGTATGTCATGTAATTTGGGTATGTGTGGTTTGCATGGGAGAGTAGCAAGGTAGTTTCAAAAGATTAGTGGGTTATGCGTGTTTCTTTTGTACTGCTCGGTCTGGAGGAAAGTTTCGTGATGATGATTGTGAGAGTCGAAGTGTGAGAAATAATAAAAGATCCACCATCCTATCCAGAAAGTGCACTGTAGCGTTAAATAGTTACGAGACCATAAGATAGAGATTCACCAATGTAATGCCATGCCCACTGGGCGGAATTTCTCATGTGTTATTGTTGTAGGTTATAGAATTTGTGTGTTTAAGTTATAGAATTTATCGGAATAAATAAGATAGTGAAAAGAAAAAGATTGGTGGCCTTTTCCTTCGAATTGTATGTTGTCATGATATCCAGAATTTATAATGTGTGCGCCATTGATATTCAGTGCAGTGGCCACGTGTTGATAAAAGCCGTTAAATAAAAGATAAAAAGAAAATGTGGTATTGCCAGTGCGTAGTGAACAGTCAGAGTTCTGTAAATTACTGATAGTCAGATATGCGTTTCCGTTGCGTATTATTCATACAGGAGGATAATTTGTAACTTAATTGTGAGTACGAGAGTTCATGTTACTCGATAAATAAGAATGAATCCACTCGCTTGGCAGACCACTCATCTTGCAGGCCTGACTGCTTGATGCCACAGTATGAGCAAGGCATGTGGGTGCCTCTCAATATATTAACTCCAACGGCGCTATTGTAACTAAGTAGCAGTATTCTTGAAAACCTGTATCACTTCTCTTTCTTCCAGTTTAGTTGCAAAGCTTCTATGTGTGACTTGTTCGTGCAGAAATTTAAATAAATGAAAATACCACAGCACTGGGATGTACGCCTTGTATGAAGCAGTCCTGAACTTCCAGTTCTTTTCTTTTCTTTGATCTCGGCGAATTTATCTTTTTTATTTCTACATCTTTCTCTGCTGCAGGAGAATAGCTTCATATTTAAGAATAAGATCATACTCAGCAGTCCTTTTTTCTTTATCGTGATTTATCTTGGATTAGATATTTTATAGCAAAGTTTGATATATTTCAGATAACTTGACATGATCGCGACGAAAACTGACATACGCTTGCACAAGCCTCCCTACCGTTAGTTCACGCACCTCAACGAAACACGTTTTTATGCTCGCGCAAATCCTCCAAATGAAATTCGATCAAGTGTCACGCAGCATGTACTGTCGCGAAACTTGGGCAGATTTATCTTACACACGCTCATCCATGCAGGCGCAAAACCGCTTGCTCATGCGTGCTTGTCAAATATTCCCTTAACAGAAGAACAGAGTGCTGGAAAACGGTTTCGTGTCGGATCGCCTGGTCCCGCAGCTTGGGGGGTGGACTTGGCCCAGTTTCAGCCGGATGTTGACAGGTGATGCGAGTCAGCCTCGTGCACGCATGGCGTGTCACATGAGACAGGCTCCTTGGAGGCGCATCCTGGCGTCCCCAAGTGAGGCCACCGCGGCGCCGGCGCATGCGCGGCCATGTGGGCGACATGAGCCAAGGTCAAGGTCAAGGTTACTACTCCACTGGCTCACGGCGGCCGGGCAGTCCACGCGCACGCAGCGCGGCCGCGCCCGCCCGCATCTCACGCACCATCAGGCATCTCGTTCACATGGGACCACCACCAAGGACGCCGCTAGGATTTTCGGACACAAACTGCAGTGGGGGAGGAAGGGCTCTATCGATACGCATACATCAACCGCTACCAGAATGTTCCAAAACTCTGCTCATAAAAACGAGAATTTTTCGGGGCTCTTACCTCAGGTTCTAATGGTGACAGACAAGTAGCGTGAAATATTTTGAACAGCCCTTGGGCTAGGGACCATTTGTAACGCAACAGAAAGATGGTCTTACTGTAACCAACCTACAGTACAGCCGCGCGGGGTAGCCGCGTGGTCTAGGGCGCCTTGTCACAGTCCGTACGGCTCCCCCCGTCGAAGGTTCGAGTCCTCCCTCGAGCATGGATTTATGTGTGTTGTTCATAGCACAAGTTAGTTTAAGTTAGAAAAATATGTAAAAATCTGCCAACCGGTTGCATAGATTTTCTATATACCTTGACCAGGTTTCGCCACCTCTAAGGGTGACTTCATCAGAAGCTAAGGTAATTACATGAAGAACATATCGTCAAAGATGTACAGTGATTTAAGAGCTGAGTTGCTCAAGTCATACATTAAAATATAAGACATAATGTTCTTCAAAAAGTCAAACATTAAAACATAAGTAACACCAGTGTGGTGTGAGGACCAGTCAGTCTCCTCACACCACTCCGGTGTTACTTATTTATGTTTGAATTTTTGAAGAACATTATGTCTTATATTTTAATGTATGACTTGAGCAACTCAGCTCTTAAATCACTGTACATCTTTCACGATATGTTCTTCATGTAATTACCTTACCTCCTGATGAAGTCACCCTTAGAGGTGACGAAACCTGGTCAAGGTATATAGAAAATCTTTGCAACCGGTTGGCAGATTTTTACATATTTTTCAAATTTGTCTATACGGTTGCTGCAAACGTCAGCCATGTTCAAAGTTGTAGTTTAAGTTAGATTAAGTAGTGTGTAGGCTTAGGGACCTATGACCTCAGCAGTTTGGTCCCATAAGACCTTACTACAAATTTCCAACTCTCCTGCAGTACAGTGCCAAAATCTGAACATTAACCACTTCCTCCAGCATAGGTAAATGGAACAAATCAGTTAGATCTTTTTGCATTAGACGCGGTCTACGGTGCACCTCAAGGAACTGAGGCACTATTTAGCTCATGGGCGGTTCCTGGGAAAACCCGAAAAATTTCGTCGCAGTCAGCAAGTAATTAATCGAAGCAAACTGCTCAAATTTTAAATCTATATTTATCTAGAATTGCCATCTTCCCGTTTTCAAACATCTTTATCCGTTATCCGGAAACCAAAACCGAGCCGCGGATTCTAAAACGTTTATGTACAACAAATGGCTGTAATTTTTGTGATATAATCCCGATCTCTAACACCGCTGACAATTTTCTTTACATCTTTATCCGTTTGTGAAAAGTAGAGTTTCAAAGTTACGCTAGGTGTACACGCAAAACATGCATGTAAAATCCGGTGACAGGCGAAAACGTAGTTTATAAAGTGACGCAGCACGGAGAAATATGCTGTGAAGTTCACCGTTATTATCAGATGGGTCCTAGGAACCCCACGTAGTACTGAAGCACACTGAATATTTTTGTGCATAAAAATACCCGGTCTGAGAAGTAAAATTAATTTTGCTTTATATCAATTTCTGTCAAAATTTTTCTGACCCAGAAAGTTATTTTCATGTTAGTGACAGCTCTTGCTTTAGCACAGAAAAGAAGGGAATCAGGGAAAAAAATGCTCCTAACGGAGCACAAAACAAGCGAATATGCTCCTGTCTGAAAGACCCTGACTGAAAAATGGGATGCCAGCTGCCTCATCCTACCTACCTCAGCACCTTTACAAACAACAATTTTGGGCTGCTATCACACTCGCGTTTTTCATGGAAATGGAAATTTGTGGTGAGTTCCTATGGAACCAAACTGCTGAGGTCATCGGTCCCTAGGCTTAAACACTAATTAATCTAACCTTAACCAACTTACGCTAAGGACAACACACACAGCCATGCCCGAGGGAGGACTCGAACCTCCGATGGGGAGAGCCGCGCGAACCGTGGTAATGCGCCTGGACCGCACGGCTACCCCACGCGGCGCGCTTTTTCATGCTGAGAGAGATGGAGACTAGGGCAGAAGGAAAGAGCCGGAAAAAGTAATAAACACTGGATGGCAGTAGACACTAGTTGTAGTATTGTAGAGAGAACGAAAGAGACAATGGCAGTGTGAAAGAAAGAGAGGCACATAGTGGCACTGGAACATAGCTGACAATGGCAGAACAGTGCTAGCAAAAGAGTGAAGGAATGGTTCAGGTGGCTCTTAGCACTATGGGACTTAACATCTGAGGTCATCAGTCCCCTAGAATTTAGAACTACTTAAACCTAACTAACCTACGGACATCACACACATCCATGCCCGAGGCAGGATTCGAACCTGCGACCGTAGCGGTCGCAACGTTCCAGACTGAAGCACCTAGAACCGTTCGGTCACATCGGCCGGCAAGACTGAAGGAGACAGTGACTGAAGAAGATGGATGAGAGCTCTCATGAGAGAAAGAGTCTATGACAATGACAGCGAGGAAGAGAGAGATAGTGATAATGAAAAGCGGCAGCAGCAGTGGGAATGAATGATTAAGACAGTAGAAGTAAGAGAGAGCAAGAGGGAAACAGGGACAGTATAAGCAGTCAGTAAATAGTAGTAGGACAGAACGAAGGAGACTGTGGCTCTTGAGACAGGAGACAGTGACAGAGAGACACAGTGGCAATGGTTTGGATTGAACGAGTGACTGAGAATAGGCAAGAGAGAGTGGATGGGTATCGGTGACTTACAGCGATGGACCAGTGTGTGTGAGCGAGTTAAGTTAGGGGAGCTTGAGAAGTGAGAGACGAGTTACGCATTAAAAAGACGCGGGTGTGTATGCAAGTCAAAATTTTTGTAAATATTTTAAAAGCTGCTGCGGAAGATAGAATGAGGCAACTGGTACCCACTTTGCAGTGAGAGTCTATTAAACAAGAGGATATTCCGTCTTTTCTTTGCGCTGCGGCAGCAGCATTTTTGAGCTAGTTGAGTTTTCTCAGAATGGAATACGCCATTACCGTATACGACCGCTCGTTTAGCCGCAAACAGAAGAGACGCCGTTTCCGGGATTCAGGAAGGTAAGCCAGCCCCAGGCGTAGCCTGCGGGATATAAAGCCTGCGACAGCTTACAGGCAGCCTTCGTGACGTCACGAAGTAGGTAATGTGCCAGAGTGAGTCCTATGTGAAATGCTGTTTAATCTTGGAAATACCGCAGGTTACGGTAGAAATTTTGAAAATTCTTTTTCCTCAGTCTGGTTACCACCACCGAGATCCATTGCTAGAACTAGTGTATAGTCTCGATGACGTCATTATCCATTACTTGAGAAATTTTCACAAGTTTTAATGCAGTGGAAGACGTTTACTACTACCAGTACCAAAAATATTTGAAAACTTACAACTCACGCATTTTTTCCTTGCTAGATACAACAATTAACAACAACTATCATTCATTTAACTGAATACTTTTCAGTGGGCTGCAAATACAAAGACAGAAAAAAGACGCGCCACGAAGGAGTTATTCGAATGGCACGGAAATCGGCAGATGTGATGTACACGTACAAAAAAACGTTTACAATTTCAGAAAAATTGGATGAATTGTTCAAGAGAAAGAGTTTCACAAATGAGCAAGCCACTAAAGCGTTGAACCACCTCTGACCCAGTTATTCGGCTTGACATTGACTGATAGCATTACTCGATATCCTTTAGAGGGATAAAGTGCCAAATTCTGTCGAACTGGCGAGTTAGACTGTCAAGATCCAGAGCTGGTAGGAGGACCCTGCCCAGAATGCTCCGAACATTCTCAATTGAGCAAAGATTCGGCGAGCTTGCTTGCCAGGGTAGCGTTCGGTAAACACGAAGAAAAGCAGTAAAGACTCTCGCCTTGTGCAGGCGGGCATTATTCTTCTGAAATGTAAGCCCAGGATGGCTTTCCATAAATGGCGCTTTGCTGTACGGGTACCACGGATCACAACAAAAGGAATCGTGCTCTGAAAAGAAATGGTATCCTGCTTGCTGGGCCGCATGAGAGGCGACAGTGAGGTTGGTACCCCACTGCTGTCTGGAGCGCCTGCAGACACGTCTTCGGCCTTCAATCTCATTGACTAAAGTACAGTTATTTTCAGTGATGAGTCCAGCTCGAACTGAGCCCTGATGAATAGCGAAGACGTGTCTGGAGACATCCTGGGCAGCAGTGGGGACAATCACTGTCGCCCACCACAGAGCCCAATAACCAGGAGAGATGGTCTGTGGTGGCTTGTATTTTCATAGCAAGACCCCTCTGGTTGTCATCCGTGGTACCCTTACAGCACAGCAGTACGTCGACGATATTCGACGCCCCGTGTTGCTATTCTTCGTGGCCTGGAGTTACAGTTCACCAAAGTAATGCCCACCCTCACACGGCGAGAGTTTATACTGCTTGTCACCGTGCTTGCTAAACCCTAGTTTGGCCAATAAGGTCGCCGGGTCTTTCCCCAGTTGAGAAAGTTTGTAACATTATGGGCAGGGTCCTCCAACCATCTCGGGATCTTGACGATCTATCGCGCCGATTGGACAGAATTTGGCGCAATATCCCTCAGAAGGATATCCAACAAGTCTGTCAATCAATGCTAAGCCAAATAACTACTTGCATAAGGGCCAGAGGTGGACCAACGCGTTATTGACTTGCTCAGTTTGTGAATTTCTTTCTCTGGAATAAATCATCTACTTTTTCTGAAACTGTAATCATTTGTTTCTCTGCACATGTACATCGCATCTATCCATTTCTGTACCATTCAGACGGTTCCTTCATGGCTTGTTTTTTGTCTTGGAGTGTAGTGGAGTAAGTTTCAGATGGTTCCTCTGTATCAGGTTTGGCAACATTTTTTTACCTACCACTTTCTTTTGTATCTTTGTTAATAGAAACATTTTCTAAGCGCATACTGGCTCCATATTAATTGTGACTTATACAGTAGGGAAGTAACTTCACTTTATGAAAACTATAAAGCAGAGTTACAGCAAGTTAAAGTATATAATAATGTTATTTACAATAATTACGTCTAATTAACATTAAAACTTAATAGAAATGTTTTTGAAACCCCTACCTCCTACAGCCCACCATGAAAACTGGAACGCCCACTAGTGGGCAGTAGGGACCAGGTTAACTACCACTGCTATAGAGTGTAGATGGGTCCGTCATAGACAAATGAGTGGTGAATGTAACTATGTATACGTTTTTCAGGTATTATTCTTCTAAACGTAACTGAAACTGATGAGTGTGTTGAAAATGAGATCTGCGTTGTTTGTGGATTTCTGTGTAAAAGATCTGGCTTTGAGTTCTGCAGATATATCTGACTAGGCATTCAGAGTACGTTCATAAACATGGAATCTCCCAGAACGTTCTATTACTTTCTGTATGTTGGGTCGTGTATCTTTATTTTTTAATAAATGGGCACGATAAATGTAAAATGAGGTCGCTGCAAGGAATGAAGCGTGACAATAATTAAATTTTCTAAATCTGTGAAGAGAAGCCTCTAGAAAAGCATGTTGTTGAGCTCCAAAGCAGCGCAGATAACAAAGAAATGTTTTAAGCATCCTCTTAAAATGAGAGTTGACTATACTCGCTTTTCTTGTAGTAAAGATGTGAAAGAAATGACTTCAAAAACATGACTCATATTTGTAAAGGTTCTCATAAAGTATTATTCTACAGAGCGATCACGAAGCTCCTTACGCCCTATGTATTACATATACTATGTGATCAAAAGTATCCGGACACCTGACTGAAAATGACTTACAAGTTCGTGGCGCCCTCCATTGGCAATGCTGGAATTCAATATGGTTTTGGCCCACCCTTAGCCCTGATGACTGCTTCCACTCTCGCAGCCATACATTCAGTCAGGTGCTGGAAGGTTTCTTGGAGAATGGAAGCCCATTCTTCACGGAGTGCTGCGCTGAGGAGAGGTATCGATGTCGGTCGGTAAGGCCTGACACGAAGTCGGCGTTCCACAACATCCCAAAGGCGTTCTATAGGATTCAGGTCAGGAATCTGTGCAGGCCAGTCCACTACAGGGATGTTATTGTCATGTAACCAATCCGCCACAGGTCGTGCATTATGAACAGATGCTCGAGCGTGTTGAAAGATGCAGTCGCCATCCCCGATTTTCTCTTCAACAGTGGGAAGAAAGAAGATGTTTAAAACATCAATGTAGGCCTCTACTGTGATAGTGCCACGCAAAACAACAAGGGCTGCAAGCCCCTCCGCCGGCCGGAGTGGCCGAGCGGTTCTAGGCGCTACAGTCTGGAAACAAGCGACCGCTACAGTCGCAGGTTCGAATCCTGCCTCTGGCATGGATATGTGTGATGTCCTTAGGTTAGTTAGGTTTAAGTAGTTCTAAGTTCTAGGGGACTGATGACCTCCGAAGTTAAGTCCCATAGTGTTCAGAGCCATTTGAAACATTTTTGTAAGCCCCATGGAAAACACGAGCAAACCATAACACCACCGCCTCCGAATTTTACCGTTGGCACTACACACGCTAGCAGATGACGTTCACCGGGCATTCGCCATATCCACACCCTGCCATCGGATCGCCACATTGTGTACCGTGATTCGTCACTCCACACAACTATATATTCCACTGTTCACTCCTGTTTGGCATTTACCAGCGTGATGTGTGACTTATGAGCAGCCGCTCGACCATGAAATCCAAGTTTGCTCACCTCCCGCCTAACTGTCATAGTACTTGCACTGGATCCTGATGCAGTTTGGAATTCCTGTGTGATGGTCTGAATAGATGTCTACCTATTACACATTACTACCCTCTTCAACTGTCGGCGGTCTGTGTCAGTCAACAGACGAGGTCGGCCTGTACGCTTTTGTGCTGTATGCGTCCCTTCACTTTTCCACTTCACTGTCACATTGGAAACAGTGGATCTAGGGATGTTTAGGAGTGTGAAAATCTCGCGTACAGACGTGTGACACAAGTGACACCCAATCACCTGACCACTTTCGAAGTCCGTGAGTACCGCGGGGCGCCCCATCCTGCTCTCTCACGATGTCTAATGACTACTGAGGTCGCTGATATGGAGTACACGGCAGTAGGTGGCAGCACAATGCACCTCTAATATGGAACACATATGTTTTTGGGGGTGTTCAAATGGCTCTGAGCACTATGGGACTTAACTTCTGAGGTCATCAGTCCCCTAGAACTTAAGGACTACTTAAACCTAACTAACCGAAGGACATCACACACATCCATGCCCGGGCAGGATTAGAACCTGCGACCGTAGCGGTCGCGCGGTTCCAGACTGTAGCGCCTAGAACCGCTCGGCCACCCCGGCCAGCTTTTGGAGGTGTCCGGGTACTTTTGATCACTTAGTGTAGATGTTATTTAATTGTTGTTTCTTATTATTTCAGGTGCTGATATACAACTAAATCGTGGCTTATGAGTCGACGTGCACCATGGAGGAAAGGATCATAATAAGCACATGGGCTTATGAACGATCCCATACCGGAAAATCAAAGACAGATATTCAGCATAATTTCACTGTAAGGTTTCAGAAACCTTACACATCAAAACCATTAATCTTGCGACGGAAGAAAAAGCTCTTTGTAACTGGTTGCTTAAAAGGTAAGCCCCCATCAGAACGACCGCCAACACGGCTGAAAATGTGGATGGAGGCTACAACGCCCGACGAACTTCAGCAAAAGAGTACATTCGTAAGTGGTCGGACACGGGGAGTTCTCTGCTCGACATTACAAAAACTTATGAAGGATGATATGAAGTTAAAGAGATTGTAAAGATTCGTTCGCATCCAAACTGAGTGATAATGACATGCAAAAAGTCATCATCAGGCTTGTAGGTGAATATTAGATGTGTTTACAACTATTGCCTGAAGGCGGAAAGTGTTTTCCTCGGACGAGTGTGCAATATATCGCAGTGCAAAAGCGAGAAACAACTATTTCTGGAGTAAAGAAAACCCTCATTTTTATGAAGAATTTGAACACAACCCATCACGTGTAATTCTCTGATTTGCAATGTCAACAATCTATTTGGTAGGTCCATATTTCTTTGATGGTGCTGAGAATCACATTGTGTATCTCGCCATGTAAGTGACTGGCATATCCCACATCTGCAGCCGGCCGAAGTGGCCGTGCGGTTACAGGCGCTGCAGTCTGGAACCGCAAGACCGCTACGGTCGCAGGTTCGAATCCTGCCTCGGGCTTGGATGTTTGTGATGTCCTTAGGTTAGTTAGGTTTAACTAGTTCTAAGTTCTAGGGGACTAATGACCTCAGCAGTTGAGTCCCATAGTGCTCAGAGCCATTTGAACCATTTTGAACCACATCTGCAAGATCGAGAAGTGCTCGGTCGTGCATGGTTCCAGCAGGATGGAGCACCAGCCAATTTTGTTACTGCAGTTAGAGAATATCTCAGTGAGATGTTTCCTGATAAATATACAGGACGTGGTTCTGACCATTTCCCTGCATTTCTGGACTGGCCACCTCAACGAGCTGATCTGTCATCTTGCGACATCGTGTGATGGGAGTCCATTAAACAGATTGTTGCTGCCACACTTTCCGAGACAGCTGACGAACTTAACGATGCTGTTCGACGTGCGTTTGCTGCCATCAAGCCAGAAATGTAGAGGAGAATTGCATATACACTTAATCACCAAAGAAACTGGTATGAGCATGCGTTTTAAAACACAGAGATAAATAAACAGACTGAATACGTCGCTGCGGTCGGCAACGTCTATATAAGACAACAAGTCTCTGGGGTAGTTGTTAGATCGGTTACTGCTGCTACAGAGGCAGGTTATGAAGATTTAAGTGAGTTTGAACGTGGTGTTATAGTCGGCGCACTAGCGATGTGACACAGCATTTCCGAGGTAGCGATGATGTGCGGATTTTCCCGCCCGACCATTTCACGAGTGTACCGTGAATATCAGCAGTCCGGTGAAACATCAAATCTCGATATCGCTGCGGCCGGAAAAAAGATCCTGGAAGAACGTGACCAACGATGACTGAAGAGAATCGTTCAACGTGACAGAAGTGCAACCGTTCCGCAAATTATTGCAGTTCTCAGTGGTGAGCCATCAACAAGTGTCAGCATGCGAACCATTCAACGAAGCATCTCGGTATGGGCTTTGGGAGCCGAACGCCCACTCGTGTATCCTTGATGACTGCACGACACAAAGCTTTACGCCTCGCCTGGGCCCGTCAACACCAATATTGGTATGTTGAAGACTGGGAACATGTTGCCTGGTCGGACGAGTCTCGTTTCAAATTGTATCGAGCGGCTGGACGCGTACGGGTATGGAGAGAACCTCACGAATCCATGGACAGTGCATGTCAGCAGGGGACTGTTCAAGCTGGTGGAGGCTCTGTAATGGTGTGGAGCGTGCGCAGTTGGAGTGAGATGGGACTCCATATACGTCTATTTAGGGTGTCCCATTCATCTTGATCACCACCCCAAATAACTGTTTGTTTCAAACAAATGTTCTATAGCTGTCAGGGGGACATCAATCAGCATGATTGCCTTCGTTGTAGCTTTGTGTTTTACAAAGATATGAACAGCGGTATGGCATTTTTATATGGCACCCTGTATTTTTTATTCGGTAATTCATTTCCTGTACTAAAGACCTATTCAGAAATGCATCACAGTGTACCATTCACTGAAACACAACGTTATTAATTACGTAACACAACACAGACTTTGAACCCGGGATCACAGACTAGTCAACTTGCTGGAGTTGTCAGTGCCGGCCGAAGTGGCCGTGCGGTTAAAGGCGTTGCAGTCTGCAACCGCAAGACCGCTACGGTCGCAGGTTCGAATCCTGCCTCGGGCATGGATGTTTGTGATGTCCTTAGGTTAGTTAGGTTTAACTAGTTCTAAGTTCTAGGGGACTAATGACCTCAGCAGTTGAGTCCCATAATGCTCAGAGCCATTTGAACCATTTTTGGAGTTGTCAGAAAAAAATTGAAAACCAAGTAAAAACATAACACAAAATGACTTTGACTCTCCTGTACCATTGCCCAGGAGCAGTTTCAAAGGTGCTCAAAGTGGTGACCCTGGACACCGGTACACTGGTGCACTCGTTTGAATGAACGCATTATTTACTGATTCCAGTGTTGCCTGCTGAAGAGAATTACAAGCAAGCACGATACTTTCCTGCATGTCCTCTGGAGTTGTTGGAATATCGCAGCAGACAACGTCTTTAATGCATCCCCAAAGAAAAAAGTCCAGAGGATTTAAATCAGGAGACCTAGCAGGCCAAGTAACTGTTTCTCCTCGACCAATCCATCTGGCAGGTTACTTTCGGTTCAGAACACGACGTACACGAAGGATTATGTGCTGACATCCATAGCGTTGATACCACATAAACATTCTGGTTCTTAGCGGCACTTCATCCAGAAGTGGAAGAAGAATTCGTCTGAGGAAGTTGGCATATGCTATGCCGTTTAGACTACCATTGATGAAATAAGGGCCAATAATTGTAGTACCAAGCATCCCACACCAGACGATAACTCTCCATTGACGCTGATGTTCCATCTGTCTAAGCCATCGTAGGTTGTCGCTGGACAAATAATGCATGTTTCTTGTATTTACCTGTCCTTTGTTTGAGAAGGAACATTCATCAGTAAATAGAACATTGGAGAAGAAGTTCGGTTTGGCGAGGATTTGCTGTTGGGCCCACTGACAGAATTGTACAAGATTCTGGAAATCATTCCCAGGCAGTATTTGATGTAGGTATACATGTTAAGGATGGAACCGGTGACGTGTAAGAATTCGACGTACACTGGTTTTAGGAATGCCAGTCTCGTGTTCAAGCTGTCGTGTGCTCACATGTGGATTCATAGCAACGGGAGCGAGAACAGTAACTTCGGCAGCTCCGTCTATGCGAATGCTACGACGACTGCGATGTCGTGGGTTGAAACTTCCCGTTTCCTGAAGCGTCGCAACAAGACGAGAAAACATCCATCGGGAATGTGGCTTCTTGTCATGATATCGCTCTCTGTACATTTCCGCTGCCTGCGTAGCATTTCGCCTACCTTTAACAACAACAACAATGAAAGAAAAGTTATGTCGACGCAGTTTGTAGGAAGGACAGCTTTTACTGTATGTCTACTCTACAAAACAGTATTTATAACGACTAAACTACTGTACTAAATGTACCCGTACATAAGAAAATAGTATTGCTATTACTGTTCTGTTAACTTACATTCCCCATAAATGAGTAACATTTCAACCTTCTCTACGTTGGTGTACATTGTACTCACACAACTCTTCAACTGAAGATGGTTGGCGGAATGACGGGTGTGCATTCTACTTGTGTTTACATTTGTCCTCTGTCAACGTCAGCAAGTGGATGTGTTCCATTACCTCGAGTACATGCACTAAGCGCTGGGAGCGTCAAAGTCAGTGTTATGTTATGTGATTAATAACGTTGTGTTTCAGTGAATGGTACACTGTGATTCATTTTTGAATAGGTCTTTGGGAGGGAAAATGAATTACCGAATAAAAAAATACAGGGTGGCATTTAAAACAGTCATACCGCTGTTCATATCTTTGTAAAAAAACAAAGCTACAACGAAGGTAATCATGCTGATTGATGTCCCCCTGACGGCTAAAGAATATTTGCTTGAAACATTTTGTAATTTGCATCTGGACAATCAGTTATTTACGGTGGTCAAGATAAATGGGACATCCTGTATACGACTCTAACAGGTGACATGTACGTAAGCATCCTGTCCGATCATCTGCATCCATTCACGCCCATTGTGCATTCCGACGGACTTGGTCAATTCCAGCACGACAATGCGACACCCCACACGTCCAGAATTGCTACAGAGTGGCTCCAGGAACACTCTTCTGAATTTAAAGACTTCCGCTGGCCACCAAACTCCCCAGACATGAACATTACTGAGCACATCTGGGATGCCTTGCAACGCGCTGCTCAGAAGAGATCTCCACCACCTTGTACTCTTACAGATTCGTGGACAGCCATGCAGGATTCATGGTGTCAGTTCTCTCCAGTACCACTTCAGATAATAGTCGAGTCCATGCCACGTCGTGTTGCGGCACTTCTGTGTGCTCGCTGACGATATTAGGCAGGTTTCTTTAGCTCTTCAGTGCGGCGTACGGACGAAAATCATACTCTCTTTTGAAAACGATGGTGTACACACAGGCACTCTGGAATAAATAATAAAGAATAGGCACACTACCTCGTAGTTGTTCTCTGCCATAAACCCACATTAATACAATGCGACCGTCTTGAGTATGTAGAGACCCGATAGAGGTAATGGGACATAGTGATCACTCTGTAGAATAAGGAGCAACCGCCTTATAAACAACAATAAACGGAAATGTTTCACAAATTCAGACTAAATGTTGATTTTTGCGCAGTGGCGCATCTTTCCCGTTTTAGTTTTCTCTCTAGAACGTTTGTTTTTCTGCACCACGTGATTTAAAAGCTCCATTTTTTACGTCGAATCAAGCTCCGAGCCTGCACATTTCACAGAAGTTCAAAACGAATTACCTGGAAGGTTCGCTATGTTTCAAGACCCTAATATTATTGGAGAGCGATAAAGTTTTTATTCTCGCTTCTCAGTTTCTCTGAGGCGTAATGTTTTCTGCATGAGACGCACAATATATGATGGCTTACACGTCTGCATCAAAATTTCATACTACAATTCGCATCGTGAACCGATAGCGCCGTCACGTCTATGCCTGCGCCTCGCAATCAGACTGTGACGTCACTAGTGGCAGGCCCACGTTTCCTTTGACGAGGACCTCGCCCCAGGTCTAATTCACGCGGTGGGTTAATGATGAGGGCCTGCCTCTGCCTATCTCTCCCTCTTCCCTATCTGTGCCCATCTCCTTCTCTTCCCTCTCTATGCCCATCTCCTCCTCGCTACACTATCCCTCTCCTCCTCCCCTCTCCCTCTGCTCGTTTGTTCCCGTCCACAGGTACATTGCCTGAAATGCATTGCGATACTAGCTGCACAACATGCTGATCCTGCAGGGCAGCTGAGACGTCAGGCATTAACAACCTTTTTCAAATCTACCCCCCCCCCCTCCTTTCAGTCCTGTCCCCCACTCCTAAGGGAGTTAGTATTCAATGAACTGTGGATGAAGCCCGACCAACAGGCATTACATGCACTGATCAAAAATGATAGTGCATTGAGAATGGCTAGTTTCTAGCTGAAATTTAGATCTGCCAATAAAATTTCAAAAGGACGACTAATAGCTGAAATCTATTATTTACAAATCAATAACAGTCTCTGCGTGCAACAGCCTCTGAATGGAGGGTAACCTGATACACACATACATCCATTTTTATGATACGTATGGATTACTGTTCACAACATACTTAAATGACCTCGAAGATAAAGTCAGAAGTTCCATGGGGCTGTTACAAAACGAATAAAGCTGTTATATATAGGCAAGTCGTTACGCTAGTAAATTTTAGCGATAAGCAAGAAGACCTACAGAGAAGCAAAGTTTTGTACAGGTATTTAGGGTTGATTTACATCACATGTACTCGTATTGCGCATAAACAGGCAGAAATACCCATTGTTATAGAATTAAATGATTGTCGGAAAATGACCGGAAGAAGTCACATCCATTAAATATCTGGCAGTACGCATAGAGAACGATTTAAAGTGGAGCAACAACACAAAACTAATCATAGGAAAAGCAGATTTATTTGAAGAATCGTCAGGAAGTGCAGACCACCTACAAAGGAGGTATCTTACGAAATCGTCGTTCGACCTATACGGGAGTATTGCTCGTCAGTCTAGGACTCTTACCAGATAGGAATTATAGAGAAAATAGAGAAGGTCCAAAGAGGAGTTTCGCGTCTCGTCACAGGTTTGCTTAGTAACCCTGAAAGCGTCATCGAGATACTCATCCACCTCCAGTGGCGTTGTTTATTACGTTAGGCTTTACTATTAAAATTTACTAGAAGAATCAACCAATATACTTCTCCCACCTACGTACATCTCGCGAAAGGACCAAGAAGGTAAAATTAGACAGATTACAGTCCACACGGAGGCCTGCCAACAACCGTCCATCCCGCCCACCATCCACCACACACCATAAGACATTTTGTGTGGTTAAGTACAGATGTGGATATATTCGCAATCCGCGCAGTTAAATGTAAGTATGTGACTACCACACAAAAAGTAACACTAAACGCGACGTTCAGCGCCAATCGGGCGCCAAAATGTGTTTCTCCTGTGATGAATTAACACACTTTCACGTTAATCCTTTGCTAAGCTGGCTTACGAATTATAAAAAGCTTCAATCGGATTACATGAGACCGGAACTGTTTCTTTGTTATGAGGACATCACGTAACTGAAGACAGTAATCAAATTAAAAACCCTGTAAAATACACTCCTGGAAATGGAAAAAAGAACACATTGACACCGGTGTGTCAGACCCACCATACTTGCTCCGGACACTGCGAGAGGGCTGTAATCACACGCACGGCACAGCGGACACACCAGGAACCGCGGTGTTGGCCGTCGAATGGCGCTAGCTGCGCAGCATTTGTGCACCGCCGCCGTCAGTGTCAGCCAGTTTGCCGTGGCATACGGAGCTCCATCGCAGTCTTTAACACTGGTAGCATGCCGCGACAGCGTGGACGTGAACCGTATGTGCAGTTGACGGACTTTGAGCGAGGGCGTATAGTGGGCATGCGGGAGGCCGGGTGGACGTACCGCCGAATTGCTCAACACGTGGGGCGTGAGGTCTCCACAGTACATCGATGTTGTCGCCAGTGGTCGGCGGAAGGTGCACGTGCCCGTCGACCTGGGACCGGACCGCAGCGACGCACGGATGCACGCCAAGACCGTAGGATCCTACGCAGTGCCGTAGGGGACCGCACCGCCACTTCCCAGCAAATTAGGGACACTGTTGCTCCTGGGGTATCGGCGAGGACCATTCGCAACCGTCTCCATGAAGCTGGGCTACGGTCCCGCACACCGTTAGGCCGTCATCCGCTCACGCCCCAACATCGTGCAGCCCGCCTCCAGTGGTGTCGCGACAGGCGTGAATGGAGGGACGAATGGAGACGTGTCGTCTTCAGCGATGAGAGTCGCTTCTGCCTCGGTGCCAATGATGGTCGTATGCGTGTTTGGCGCCGTGCAGGTGAGCGCCACAATCAGGACTGCATACGACCGAGGCACACAGGGCCAACACCCGGCATCATGGTGTGGGGAGCGATCTCCTACACTGGCCGTACACCACTGGTGATCGTCGAGGGGACACTGAATAGTGCACGGTACATCCAAACCGTCATCGAACCCATCGTTCTACCATTCCTAGACCGGCAAGGGAACTTGCTGTTCCAACAGGACAATGCACGTCCGCATGTATCCCGTGCCACCCAACGTGCTCTAGAAGGTGTAAGTCAACTACCCTGGCCAGCAAGATCTCCGGATCTGTCCCCCATTGAGCATGTTTGGGACTGGATGAAGCGTCGTCTCACGCGGTCTGCACGTCCAGCACGAACGCTGGTCCAACTGAGGCGCCAGGTGGATCCAGCATCTCTACGATCGTCTCCATGGGAGAATAGCAGCCTGCATTGCTGCGAAAGGTGGATATACACTGTACTAGTGCCGACATTGTGCATGCTCTGTTGCCTGTGTCTATGTGCCTGTGGTTCTGTCAGTGTGATCATGTGATGTATCTGACCCCAGGAATGTGTCAATAAAGTTTCCCCTTCCTGGGACAATGAATTCACGGTGTTCTTATTTCAATTTCCAGGAGTGTATATTCAAAACACTTTTCAAACATTGCGGCACAATGAAACACACAATAGAGAATAGACGCTGAGCATTTGTAATTACAATATAGACTACTAAGTCGTATGAGAGGAGCAATTTTGAAGGAGCCTTACCAGGCTAATGACACAGTTTTGATGAAGCCAAATTACAGAAAACAGTCACAGAAATTTCTATTATCCTGCACTGGAGATCAGCTACAATAGTGAGGTGTAGCGAAAACAGTAACAGAAACTTCTGTTATCCAACACTGGAGATCAGCTATGATAGTGAAGTGTAGCTGTTTCAAATTTGTTATTACTTTTAAATAAACAGGTCAGAGCACTGCAACATCAAGCAACATTTAGATTATTACAAAATGTTAATTAAAGTACAGTACTTTTCCAAACCGTTAATTTCACCTCAGTTACTACTATTGTTAGCGCTCATAACAATTACTCTGCACAGAGGGACAAAATAATGCACATGAATACTTAACTGACTTTGGATTTAAGCAACAGGTACGATCCCAGAAAGTGCTTGAATTTAATAAACGATCAGTTTCACAAACTGACTAGGTCCGAGAACAGTGGTTCCCAACGTTTCTTAGACCGTTACCTCTGAGGGCAATCAGACATTAACTGGTACCTCGCCTCCTCCCCTCCGCCTCCCCGCCCCCCCCCCCCCGTATGCCACCTGTTGCCCCACCCCCCACTTTACCGCCAACTTTAGCAGTTAACTAAACTGTAGAACGAAAGACTTTTTTTTGGAACACTTTTTTTTGGAACACTTATTTTTACAATGATGAAAAATGAATGGTATTTAGTTTGGGTTGTGTGTGTGTGTGTGTGTGTGTGTGTGTGTGTTAGAATGAATGACGAAGGAATTTGTGGTGCATCGCAAGTGCTACCCACAACTCCCTCTCAGAAAAGAAATCTAATTATCCACAGGGAGGGTAGACACTTGTTACAAAACATGCTTCCCCTGCGTTACTCCTCTCCATTGCGGCAATTACTTGACCTGTACACTGCAACCTCTATTAAAATCAAACAAGTTCAGATGTGTGCGCTATACTTACTGTTCGTAATTCACTCTTTACTTCTGAACTGGCAGAAATTGGACAACTTCAGCCGGTTAATGCTGCACTATAGTAGCCCTTATGTAGTTACTATTGCGTCGTGCTGTCAATTAATTCATTTATATGTTTCAAAACGAGTTATGAAGCAATTTCTAGACTACTGCAGGTACTATCTGCAGCTTGGAAGCCGGCCGCTGTGACCGAGTGGTTCTCGGCGCTTCAGTCCGGAACCGCGCTGCTGCTACGGTCGCAGGCTCGAATCCCCTCGGGCATGGATGTGTGTGATGTCCTTGGGTTAATTAGGTTTAAGTAGCTCTAAGTCTAGCGGACTGATGGCCTCAGATGTTAAGTCCCATAGTGCTTAGAACCATTTGAACCATTTTGAGCAGCTTGGAGAAGACAGTTTTGTGAGATATTTATCGTTCGTTACGTATAAGTCTCGCATGTATCGTCAGCGATGTACGGGACAAAGCACCACATATGTGTGTAGTGGGAGGACAATGTGACGAACCTGTAACCTCCAACACATTAATGCTGCTAACTGCGAAAAAGTAATTATTGATAACTTAAGTAATCAGTATTAGAGCCTTACAAAATTGTGATAATAGTAATGATCTCTTGAAAATCATTTCGTTTAGTGACTGAATCAGAACCTAATCGTTTAGTTTTTACCACTCACAATATTTCATTTTACTGCTCAGGGAGTAATTATCCCCAGGTTCGGAACCGCTGCCCTAGATGAACCAGCAGAATGACGCTGATGTATTATCGTTTGCAGACGTAATGTTGTGAGTGATTTCTGCACCTCTAATCCCTTAAATAAATAATTATATGACATGACCAACCCTTATTTAAAGAAATAATTATATGACATGACCAACCCTTATTTAAAGTATATGTGGGGCGTGCATTTTGCCGGTCGCGATATCCGTGATACGTACGTGAGCGTCTTAGAAAGAACCCTCGCTTCATGTTACAACCAGCACCTTTGTCTGGAAAGCTAGTTGGGCCTTCCATTGTAGCGCTTTAGTCGCTAATAATTGTAAATTTCAGAGTCAACCCCGACTTAACTAATCGCACATCAATCACATGCAACAGTCTTTGCAATCTGTACAGGTTTGGAGACGTATTATCATATTAAAGCACTTACAAAATTTTAGCTTTCAGTTGAATATACGTTTCTCTACAATTTCAACTATTAAATATTTACACTGGCTAGACTTAAAGACGGAACAGTTTGGCGTTACTCGCACATATGAACTAACTTTGAAGAGTACGCAAAAATACAAAAAAATATGTAAGGCCAGACCGTAGCAACACTTCTGATGCTAGTTGGCTGACACGTTTGTGATTTCATGTGGCATTACGGCTAGGTTATAAGAGCTGAAATTGACGCATGAATGAAAATGTATAGATCAAGCCTAGCTCTAACTGTACGATTATCAGATGCAAAACAAGAGATGTCTACTGTAAGTAATCACATTATTTTACGGTGTGTTGCAATGACTCAACTGATGGAAGCCCAGGTGAATGACAGGATGTCAGTCCCGCTGCAAAAAGACAACACCCATACCTTCGCAAGTAAGCGGTCAGAAGACTGCTGATGTTTGTCGCAAACCAAACGTAAGAGTTGGGGGATAGTATTGTCTTAGCCGACCCGGGAATTGGGCCGTCCACGCCCACGCTTTGTGTTCAAAATGTTCAAATGTATGTGAATTCCTAAGGGACCAAACTGCTGAGGTCACTGGTCCCTAGACTTACACACTACTTAAACTAACTTAAAGTAAGAACAACACACACACCCTTGCCCGAGGGAGGATTCGAACCTCCGGCGGGAAGGGCTACGCAATCCGTGACATGGCGCCTTAAACAGCGCGGCAACTCTGAGTGGCCATTGCGTTCAATCACATAGTAGTGATCATTTATTTATTAACGCAGTGACAGCATTTCGAGCGAGTAGGAGATACAGCCGAGTTAACTGGTTAACATGAAAAGAATGCAACTGAAGCCAGCAATAGGGAAATATACATAACACGTATTGCAGTCATAGGACACGATGTTCGACAATACTTAATAATAACCAAATAACTTAGCAGAGTTAATAGGTGTCAAGGGACCAGTCAAAATGAAATCTGGTTCGTATGACTGATAATTTGGACAGCAGGTATCATATTTTTAACGTGTTACGACAGGTGGCTGCACCTTGTCTTCGTCTAATCCATGGCCGTAACCTTGCAGTAAGATTATTTAAGACCGATGTTCTCGACTTGTCCTGACCTACCTCGATGGAGATGGTGTTTGGCTGTTGTCCTGGCCAGCACGTTCTCCAGACTTCTCAACCATTGAAAACATCTGGTCACAGGTTGCCAAGAGACTGCCACACCACCACCTGCCAGTCACTAGGATCTAAGAACTGTAGCATCGAATTGAAGCAGCATCTAATAACGTACTAATATATGTCATTCAGTTCCGGAATTTTTTAGAACATTTCTCGTGGAGAAAATCATCGGTCGCAATAAAATTTTTACTCGCGACGGTAACCGGCCTTGGTCAGAAAGTGATCATCTACATACCATTCACACCATGAAGGTAGGCGGCAGCGGTGATCAGAGCAGATGTCGTGGCTCCACGAACATCGACTGCCACCGTACCTGTTCCGTTCACCACCGCCTCCTACCATCACGGGATAAATGGCCTGCAGACAGTCACATTCTGACCGAAATCGGCTACAATTCCAAATAAATACTTTATTGCCGTCAGGATTACTTTTAATCCATTTTTATATCATATTACTTTTAATACATTTTTATATCATCTGTTTCAGTTCGACTGATGCCCAATGGGTTAGAGCCATTGTTGCTGTCAGAAGTGCAGCTTGGTATGCTGTATTTCGCAACCTGTATAACACTAAATCACCTACTGTTTTTAGCGTGTATTCTTCCTACTATACTATATACATCATACTTCGCAAGCCACATAATGGTGTGTGGTGGAGGGTACTTTTTGTACCACTAACTGAGTCCTCCAACCCTGTTCCTCTCACGAGTAGCACTTGGTAAGAATTACTGTCGGTAAGCCTCTGTATTCGCTCTAATTTCTCGAATTTCCTCCTCGTGGTCATTACGCGAAACGTACTGTATGTAGTGAGACATAATATGTTGTACGACTCTTCCCGGTAAGTGTTCTCTCGAAATTTCAATAGTAATTCTCTCCGTGATGCACAACGTCTTTCTTCTAATGTCTGCCAATGGCGTTTGTTGAACATCTCTGTAACGCTCTCGCGTCGACTAAACGATCCCGGACGACACGTCCCACTCTTCGTTGAATCTTCTCTATCTCTTCTATCGGTCCTAACTGTGAGGGATCGCAGGTAGATGAACAATACCCAATAATCGGTCGAACAAGCGCCTTATAAACCACTTCTTTCGTGAATGAGCTGCATTTCCTTAAAGTTTTTCCCTTAAATGTCAGTCTGGCGTCTGCTTTTTCTGTTGTTTTTATATGTGGTCATTCCGCTTAAGGTAGCTCCTAGATATTTTACGGCAGTATAGCTATACAGTTGTGGATTTATTTTTCTGTATATGCGCAATATGTTACATTTATTTACGACCAGACGGAGTGGCAGAGCGGTTCTAGGCGCTTCAGTCTGGAACCGCGCCACCGCTACGGTCGCGGGTTCGAATCCTGCGATGTTCTTAGGTTAGTTAGGTTTAAGTAGTTCTAAGTTCTATTTACAATTTGTACAGAAACCAGATGTCAGTTATAAGAGTCGAGGGGCATGAAAGGGAAGCAGTGGTTGGGAAGGGAGTGAGACAGGGTTGTAGCCTCTCCCCGATGTTATTCAATCTGTATATTGAGCAAGCAGTAAAGGAAACAAAAGAAAAATTCGGAGTAGGTATTAAAATCCATGGAGAAGAAATAAAAACTTTGCGGTTCGCCGATGACATTGTAATTCTGTCAGAGACAGCAAAGGACTTGCAAGAGCAGTTGAACGGAATGGACATTGTCTTGAAAGGAGAATATAAGATGAACATCAACAAAAGCAAAACGAGGATCATGGAATGTAGTCGAATTAAGTCGGGTGATGCTGAGGGAATTAGATTAGGAAATGAGACACTTAAAGTAGTAAAGGAGTTTTACTATTTGGGGAGCAAAATAACTGATGATGGTCGAAGTAGAGAGGATATAAAATGTAGACTAGCAATGGCAAGGAAATCGTTTCTGAAGAAGAGAAATTTGTTAACATCGAGTATAGATTTAAGCGTCAGGAAGTCGTTTCTGAAAGTATTTGTATGGAGTGTAGCCATGTATGGAAGTGAAACATGGACGATAAATAGTTCGGACAAGAAGAGAATAGAAGCTTTCAAAATGTGGTGCTACAGAAGAATGCTGAAGATTAGATGGGTAGATCACATAACTAATGAGGAGGTATTGAATAGAATTGGGGAGAAGAGGAGTTTGTGGCACAACTTGACGAGAAGAAGGGATCGGTTGGTAGGACATTTTCTGAGGCATCAAAGGATCACAAATTTAGCATTGGAGGGCAGCGTGGAGGGTAAAAATAGTAGAGGGAGACCAAGAGATGAATACAGTAAGCAGATTCAGAAGGATGTAGGTTGCAGCAGGTACTGGGAGATGAAGAAACTTGCACAGGATAGGGTAGCATGGAGAGCTGCATTAAACCAGTCTTAGGACTGAAGACCACCACAACAACAAGTTCTAGGGCACTGATGACCTCAGATGTTAAGTCCCATAGTGCTCAGAGCCATTTGAACCATTTTTTGAACATTTATTTACGTTCAGGGTCAACTGCCAGAGCCTGCACCATTGATCAATTGTCTGGAGGTCATTCAGCCAATCGTTACTATCTTCTGGCATTGCTTCTTTGTTATAGACAACCGCACATCTGCGAAGAGCCTTAGAGAGCACCCGACGTTTCTAATAGAACATTGAAACAGTCACGGTCCTATCACGCTTCCTTGGGTTACTCGAAAATTACCTTAACCCTGTGGATTTTGCTCCGTTAAGAACGACTTGTTGAGTTCTGTATGCAAGGAAGCCTTCAATCCAGTCGCAAATCTGGTCCGATACTCGATAAGCTAGTGTTTTTTTTCACTAAACGGCAGTGCGGGACTGTGTCAAATGCCTTCCTGAAGTCAAGGAACAGGGCTTCAACCTGAGCGACAATGTCAACGGCGATGTGGATCTCATGGAGGAACAGAGCGAGCCGAGTATCACAGGATCTCTCTCTGTCGGAGCAGTCCATATTGATTTTTATAGAACAGATTTTCCTTCTCCAAGAACGTCAGAATTCTTGAGCATAAAACATATACCACAGTTCTTCAACAGATTGACATCAATGATGAAGGTCTATAATTATGTGCATCTGTCCTACGGCCCTTCTTAAAGACGGTCATGACTGCGCTTTCATCCAGTGCCCAAGTACCCTTCGTTGGTCAAACTATCTTTGAAGAATCCTATATGTATCTCATCTGGTCCTGACGCCTTTCCACTACTAAGCGATTGTAGTTGTTTTCATATTCCGCGGCCGGTTATCTCAATATCTGGCATTTCGACGTTCGTATGACGATTGAAAGGAGGGACCGTGTTACGATCTTCCTGGGTGAAACAATTTCGGAAGATCGAATTCAGTATTTCGACCTTCTCTCTGTTATCTTCTGTTTCGGTGCCAGAATGGTCATTGAGTGAATGAATACATGATTTTGACCCAATTTCTTATTTTCACATACGACCAAAACATCTCTGGGTTTTTACTCAGATCGGTTGACAAAGTTTTACTTTCAAAGTCACTGAACTCTTCTCTCATTGCTCTTCTTACACTCATTTTCCCTTCGTTTAGCTTTTGTTTGTCAGCTAGGTTTTTATTTGTCTTGAATCTGAGATGAAGCTCTCTTTGTTTACGTAGCTGTTTTCTGACACGATTATTAAAACATGGTGGGTCTTTTCCATCCCTTAAGACCTTACTCGGAACATACTTGTCTAGGTCATATTGCACGATTCCTTTGAATTTTTTCCGTTTGTTTCCCACAACTTCGTCGTCATCGGCGAATATTTGATGCTGACTATTCAGATAGTCTGGAATTTGTATCTTGTTACTCTTGCTAAGCAAAAATATCTTCCTACCTTTCTTAACATTCCTTGTCAGACCCATTGTCGTAGATGCTATCACATCCTTAAGATCACTGATATCTTCCTCTACGTTAACTGATTCGATAATTTCAGGTCCGTTTGTTGCCGGTAGATAACGTCATGCATGGTTACATACCCTTGCCCTATAAATTTAATAAAATTACAGAATTCGTGACATAACGTATTTGTTAATGACCCAGTACGAAGCTTAATAAAAGTACGAATGCTTTGTTACCCACTACCGACTAAGACACTTGTGACTATCTGACAATTAAACAATAATAAAGAAAGGCAAGTCATTCTACGAACACGTTAAATTCTCCTCTCTAATGCTTACGAAGAAGCTAACAAGTTCATGGAATTGTTACCGAAGATTATATAAAAAAAAAAACAAAAATGTTCAAATGTATGGAAATCTTATGGGACTTAACTGCTAAGGTTATCAGTCCCTAAGCTTACACACTACTTAACCTAAATTATCCTAGGGACAAACACACACATCCATGCCCGATGCCCGAGGGAGGACTCGAACCTCCGCTGGGACCAGCCGTACAGCCCATGACTGCACCGCCTGAGACCGTTCGGCTAATCCCGCGCGGCGCATTTATTATCGTGTGTATCACGGAGGAACAATAGAGTAAGAGAGGTTCTTATGAGGGTATAATGGGAATAATTTCTTTTCGTACTCTAATGCAAGTGGAAATGCATAGGGTGGCTAGTATGTATTTCACTAGCCATTGTTGATTGTGTCTGTTCTCTCTCTCCTAACAATTCTCCCCCCCCCCCCTCTCCCCTCGCTCCCTCTGCTCATTCTAGACGCCCGCAGCAATTATCTGCTAATTCAGCCTGCTGGCAGTTTCCTCTTGAGCCGGTTATAACTGGTTCCCCTTTGAACGCTCTTACTGTAACCAGTTTACAACACACAGTCACATGTCGGCGTTATACTAGGCCTACCGTAAGAGCAAACCAGGCAACAGATTAGAAATTAAATAGACAAAACATAGTAACAGTGCATTGTTTATCTGTTGCTTCATTCTGAGCTGACTTTGTCAAATTTATCACTGTTGGAAACAAGGAACGAAAGTAGATGTGTGTATGTAGTAAAATGGGAGCTTACCTGTAACACAAGCGGAGCTGGACTTGGACAAGGCGAAAATTTTCCGTACGTGAACAGAGATGGCATTATCATCCAAACATTTTTAGTATGTCGCCATGCGTTGCGCTTTGACGTAACTCAGCTGTCCACTTGATCCTCATAACAGTCTTTTGTAACCCTATTTGAAGAAATAGTATTGCATTGTTGGCATTCACATGAATACTGTGGAATATCGCGCAGTCATAAATTATTTATTGGTTTTTGAACAACCCATCACCAACGGAAACCTGTTTATATTCTTGGCCTTATTTAACATCAAATACATCTTTTCCCTGGTGTTCTTTCTTCCTACTCCTCCCCCCTGCTGCTGGTATATTTTAGTTTCCTGACGCTTATTATTCTCCTCATCTCTCCCCACTGAAAGATGCTAGCACTCCTGCTCCAGTCTCACCGTGTCGCCACAACCATCTACTAACAGAGTCTGCGTTGACTGTCAACACCAGCAGCATGGAACGTCGCCATCTCCACCACCAACAGCACGAATATCGTCACCTCTTTAACATCACAGAACCTCACGATCAACTCCTGCTGATCATAAAATCAACGACTGCGATATAAAGTTATGGAAGAAACCGTACATCATAGCCACCACTTCCATCAAACATTTGTTTTTTATATTCTGCAGTAACATAGTGTCTCCTTCTTCTTCTTCTTCACTTCAAGTAGTTGCCTTATAACCTGTTACGTCTATTCGAACGCCACTGTTTCCGATGGTCTTCCTGTATCTCTGTCTCCTTTCGGCCTATAGTCTGTTGGGTGTCTGATTATTTTTTATGCCCCCATTCTTTCAATACGCTTATTCCGTTTTGTTATCCCGTATTCTGTTCTTTCATTCATCTGAAATATGTTTATTCTTTCCTTATTTCAGAATACTTTATTTGACCTCTCAGAGTACATCCTTTTACATTTCTTAAAAATTTCATTTTAGCTGAGTGTATGTATCCTTCTTGTCTTTAACAAATATTGTTCAGGTGTCACTTCTATAAGCATAGATGTTGCCATTGCTTTCTAGAACTTTGTCTTTGAGTCTTTTCTGGTTTTATTAGCTAATGTTTATCGTTTTGTATCGCATATCAACTAGAACGTATTTAACTTATTAGAGATGTCATTATCACATTCATAACTCATATCACATCCTAATATCTGCAAGTGAGATACCTGTTCGACTGATTTTCCATGTAGCTTTATTTTAGGACATAGTGGGTGTTTTCCTTTAAAAGCCGTAAGTTTGGTTTTATTTTCTAATTTTTCAGGTTATAGAGTTTGCCTGTTAAGTCCACACGACGTAGCGCAAATTGTAAATCATCCTCGGTCTTTTGTAAAATTGTTTGGTCATCAACAAAGAGTACAGTATCGTAAAATGGGGGAATGTCGGACACAAGGGCAAACTCAGACGGGAACAATACATTTCTCTTCGTATGTGGATGTCAGTTAATGCAAGCTGTTATTTCGCGAGCACGTTTTGCTGTTTACACCTTATGCATTGCCAAGCAGATTTGAAAATACATTGTTGCACCTGGAAGTTGAAACCGTGGTAGATAGCTATTTTCTGTGCAGTGGTGCCACAGAAGAATGTCGAAAATTAGGTGGACTGATAAGGTGAGGAATGAGGAGATTCTTTGCAGAATGACGAGGAAAAGAATGTGTGGAAAACACTGACAAGAAGAAGGGACAGGACGTCTGTTAAGACATCGGGGAATAACTTACATGGTACTAGAGGAAGCTGTAGAGGCGAAAAACTGTAGAGGAAGACAGGGATTGTAATACATCCAGCAAATAACAAAGGACTTAGATTGCAGTCGCTATCCACGGTTGGCGGTTGGCACAGGAAAGGAAGTCGTGGCGAGCCGCATCGACCAGTCAGAAGATTTATGATTACAAAATAAGTGCATAAATGAATAAAAATTAAAAATAAAGAGAGAGAAAGAGAGAGCTCTAGCTTATAGCAAGTAGGGCAATGAAAGCAAGGGATGGGAAGGCTCACCTAGTGCACTGCGTGTCTGTCTGGAAGCCTCATTCAACTTATTGAAGAGCCTGATCCGCCAGTCGTTGAGGCAGCTGAACACAAAAAACTTCAGACTGTGGAGCAATTTGTAAGGAGTAAGGAGCGATACCTGTCACCTGATCTCCGAGCTCATACTTGGGATATTCCAACGACTGGTAGAGAAGTTTAAGACGACCAGTCTCCATCGCGGGACTTCAGCGAAGAGCACAAGCTGCAGAATCTCGTGCCCCCCCCCCCCCCCCCCCCCCTCTGCACTCACGCAGTAGAAAGCTTTCGAAGGTTCTGTAACAAGATAGGATGTAGTTTGCAGACTTGCTCCTTAGGACTGAAAGCTGAAATCCCCGTAAGCGGGTAAGGTATAAGGTATGCACTGTCCATCACAAGTTGCCACTATGGTAACTGAATATGCACTGGGCACTGTAAGAGTATCGGTGTGGGGGAGAAAATATGAATCAGCATATACAACTCACTGATTACTTTGAATATTCAGGGTCACAAACTTTTCGAACGCAATAGCTAAATTCAGTACTTCTATTGCAGTGAACTATGACCCTTTGAGACTCACTTCAGTGAAATACACATGACGATGGGTTGTCTGCGTCTTTCTTGGAGCTATAGCTCAGTAATGGCCGTATCTAATATGGCAGCTAGAGAGGCACGCCCACGATCGCATGACGCTACCTTGATAGACGCCGGCGCCAAAACAGAATGCCGAGCACACCTAGCCTGTCCCCTTGACACACAAACCGGCTTGCCCACAGACCTCTAGCGTGATGTAAGGGATGACAGGTGACACTCGCCGTTTTCATCCAGTGGAAAACGCCTGTGTTCATCTTGTCATTGGCATACGGTATGAGCAAATGTGGACGTAACATAATTCGGGAATACAACTCGCGGAAAGAAGACTTGCCTAAAATATAGGATCCCAAATTTATTTATTTATTTGCTACTTTATTTTAGTCTGTTATCTATATACAAGAATAGATTGAATGTTTCACATGAATTGGCACGTATATAGCCCATAATATTTTAACATAATTTCAAATGTGTTGGTACAACTAAGCACAATGACGTTTGAGGGAAAAGAAAAATCTGCGTAGAACATCTACATAATAGTAATAATAATAGGTCGACATACCACCGTTTGGCATCTGGCACACGGATATATGTTCCTCTGGAATCCCGAAGGCACACACTACTAGTCTGTTACACTATGGAGCATTGGTAGATCACAGATTTTGTAATTTATAGTTCTGGACTACAGTACTATACAACACTACACTACACAGCACTTCACTACACAACCCTACACTATAATTCTGTCTGTGGTATCAGAATCAAGTTGGATTTCTCATTTGACTGTATTCGCAGGAGCTGCCCTGCTGTGCCAGCGAAAGTGTTGATATTGGGAGATAGCTGTCAGGGTCTCAGGAAATCTTTCCTGGTTCTCCCAGAGGCCCACCTCCTCACTGCTTCCGGAAGGTTGTAGGTACGTTGTAGGTGAATGTTCTGCCGTAGCGCGTCTTGTTATTATGATGTACAGCCTCTTTTTCGTTGCCTCTCAGCCACGTAGGCTTGCAGTTCATAAGCTGATATTTCAGCTGTCGGTGAATTCAGCTTACACCACAGTTCCTCATTCCTTATTACACTGTAAACTGTTGTATAACCAAAGGCGTTCTTGTCCTGGTCTGTAACATCTTGCCTCATGGTATATTTGCAGACGATGTGATCCGGAGTGCCGATTGGTCCACAAGTGTCTGTGGTACGATGTCGTATTTTTACCCAAACACGCAACAGCCCGATATACTTGGAGGAACTGTCCAAAATGTAACATACTATTCTATATTCAAGTACTTAAATAGTGAAAAAGGTCGCCAAACATTAGTGATCAGCAGCAGGGTCGTTAAGCTTAGAAACCTCCCAATGCAACAAGAGACGGCGTGCCAGCATCAGGTTTCCTCCTTCTCCTTCCTTCCTTATTGTCATCAGCAGCACAGACACAGAATAACAAAATGCACGAACTCATCATAACTACCTGCGCGGAACACTACACTTACGACACTACACTCATACTTCGCAGAAGAAGTTTGGCAGATTGATGTGAACAACAAGAAATTTCGTAATATACGTCGCTCAACCTCTGACGAACTTTCTAGTCAACTATGCCGTAATGTTAGGGAAGTTTTCATGACAACCATTCGTATCAAGTTCCTAGTTCAGATTCTGCATCAATTACTATCTGAAACTCAATATTTTGAGGACCATTATAACTGTCCTCATCGTTAACTGATGAAAAACAACTTTGGAATTAACTACGAGAACACCTGCCATCATCCTCAGAATATTGTGTGTAATTTAATTTAACGTCGCTTATATACCGAAAACTCTGCGTTAATTAACAATATATGACAATTATATTTCTTTTCAGTTGTGGATTAATAGTTATGTTCTTAAAATGCTGATTGGAAGAATAATATCATATTTGAGGAGGCCAGAAGCAATGTGATATAAGTGACAATTTTAAAGAAAATAAGGTAAGTGCACGTATATGTTTTCGAACACTAATTCTGTTGTGAGGAAAAGTAATATACGAGACGCTCCGTTCAGAGCTGCAATCTGGTGTCCGAATACATGTACTACTTCGACTCTGAGGTTCTGCAAGGAAAAATAACACAAGTGCATTGTTTACGTTTGTTGTGTTGCTTCTTGTTCCTGTTCGTGCATTTATTTGCCATAATGAAACAAGGTGAGTTATTGTTGATTTAACTATACGAAGTTAGAGTATTATAGAGTGTACTTATTTGGTAAATAAATAGTCGCGCGGAGCGGCCTCGCGGTTTAAGCCGCCATGGCACGGATTGCGCGGTCCCCTCCGCCAGAGATTCGAGTCCTCCCTCGAGTGTGTTTTGTTCTTAGCATTAGTTAGTTACGGGCATGGGTGTGTGTGTTGTTCTTGGCAATAGTTAGTTTAAGTAGTGTGTAAGTCTAGGGACCGATGACCTCAGCAGTTTGGTCCCTTAGGAATTCACACACCCTTGAACTTGAAATTAGTGACTAGATCGTGAATATGTAGGAAAATTGGTACAATGATGCAAGTTTGTTTTGTGTGGTAATGTGTGAGGTTATGATTCGATTTTGGACAATGTTTCGTGATGTACTGTGTACATATGCGTATCCAGTGCAGGAAACGCGTACTTTTCCTAAAATAGTGTGCGGTTATACGGAAAAAGCGTACTTTTCCTAGAGAGTCGTGATAGTTTTATCAGCTTGTGATGTACGCTAAATTGTCATATTACATGAGTTATTGTGTAATTAAATACCAGATGAAAATTACGCAATGGTGTTTGTTTTATTGTAGATGAGCCTTCGCATCTACTTGCCAATGATAGCGACTTCAGGCCATCCGACTGTGATAGTAGTGATAGCGATGATTAATCACTAGTAAAATCAGCATCATCTCAGTCTTCAGATATTGTGCAGTCTAGATGCATTTTGTCAGCAGAACCTTCTGTGTCAGAAGAAACCTCATCTTCTGCTAATGGTACTTCGAAATCTAGCTAACCATAGGCGTGAGGTCACAAAACGGCTGCGAAATGCTGGAAAATCCTATTCTGGACACAGAGAAATAGAACATCAAGCGAAATGTGTAAGACCACTCAATCATAAGTGTCGATAGCAATGTAACAGCAATTTTTCAGAGAGAAGGCGTGAAGAGCTTTTTACTGCATATTGGGCACTTGGATCATGGAATTTACAAACTGCTTTTCTGGAAAGAACGAAAGCGAAGAACGGAAAATGTCACAGAAAGGAAACTTAGTACTGTTATAAAACTTAATGGTCTACGCGTTTGTAAATAGTTTCTTCTAAAGACTTTTCATATATCAAATGTTCGCTTCAGTAGAGTTGCGTCCAATAAATCCATCAGCGGAGTATCACCGAAGGACCGGAGGGGGCAAAGTGCACCATCAAAGAAAATACCTGCTGCTAAAATACAGGTTGTTAAAGAACAAATGGTTCAAATAGCTCTAACCACTATGGGACTTAACATCTGAGGTCATCAGTCCCCTAGACTTACAACTACTTAAACCTAACTAACCTAAGGACACCACACACATTGATGCTCGAGGCAGGATTTGAACCTGCGACCGTATCCGGACTCAAGCGCCTAGAACCGCTCGACCACAGTGGCCGGCTGTTGAAGAGCATATTTAGTCATTTCCCACTTACATCTCACATTACAGCAGGATTCAGAACCCTAACAAAAAATACCTCCCTGAAAGCCTCAATTTTTCTATAATGTGCCAACTTTACATGTGTGTGTGGAAAGAAATGAAGACACCGTGAAGGAATGGACATACCAGCATGTTATCAACACCCAATTTAATTTGGGTTTTCACCGTCCTAGTACCGATACACGCAAAAAATGTGACAAGTATAACAATTTGTTACGCAGCTGTGACCCTACTAGTGATGAAGCAAAAGAAGTGCAGCAATAACAGATACTCCATCACCGCAAGGCCGAACGTGCACAAGAAAAGACATCTGACACGGAAAGAGCATCGACCCAGAATAATGTTGTGTTGATGTGTTTTGATTTACAAAAACTTTGTCATGTCCACACCTTTCTACGAACAAGTGCACTATCTTCGTCAATTGCGGGCTTATAATCTTGGCATTCACAACATAGTGTCTGGCAAGGCCAATATGTATACGTGGGATGAAAGCACTGATTGTAGAGGTTCACGGAAATCGGTTCTTGTTTGCTGAAATCTGTGAAATCTTTGGATTGTGACGTTAATCACATCATAGTTTATTCAGATTGTTGTTCTGGACAAAATTTCAATGTAAATATTGTCTAATACTGGATGCACATCGTTTCTCACACACATATTGAAACAGTCCATCACAAATTCTTAGAACCTGGGCACACATTCAACAAGTGTGATCAAGATTTTGGTCTTGAGAAACGTAAGAGAAATGAAACTCATGTGTACATGTCTCAGGATTGGGTAGACGTCGTTAGAAGTTCCAGAAAACAATTCAGAGTTACCAAAATGAATCAGGCAGATTTTGTAGCTATCGCTAACATTAAACTCTTGACCAAGTCATCCGTTCCAGGTGATGCCGAAGGGAATGTATTTGTCTGACGGTCAATTAGATGCATTCACGTAAAAAAAGGATGTCCATTCATCATGCATTTTAAAATTTTTTCAATCAGGATGATGAATTTTATACAGCTGACTTCTCCAAACCACTTCCTGGGAGACCCCCACAGATTACACTGAATACACAGTACAGTGCTCAGTTACCCATAACGTTTGTAAAGTGGAAAAACCAGCAAGAGCTGAAATGCTTCATTCCCCCTATTCACCACATTTTCTTTGATAATCTGAAGCATGAGGAACAATCTTCAAGTAAAAGCAGGTCAGGATGTCGAGGACGAGGAGGAGGGGTAGGGCGACATGGAGAGGCAGAACGTCTTCATGATGAAGAAAAATGTGTTGACAGACCTAGGGAAGTAACAACAGGCACGGAAGATTTAACAGATGTTGCTAGTGACATTATGGACTGTGCCTACCACTAAAAGGTTACCCTATATTATTTAAAATGTTCAAAAGTGTAATAGGTACGGCATAATAAAATGATTAATTTGTTCACGTGCATCTGTATTACTTTTTCAATAAACCTTTTCCATATCAAAATAATATAAGTGATTTTAGGTCCTTTGTTCGCCCAGAATGGTGGTGAACTTGTGTCATCTTTTGTCTGCAAAACACCTAAATTCTATAGTATATCTCTGTAAAGTTACAGTTATGTACCATAGAAACTGATTTACTTATAACCAGGTCAACTTCAAAGCCATTTGACTCAAAAATACTTGAACTGCACTTATATCACTTTGCTTCTGACCCCCTCATTTATCAATGTAAATAAACATTGGAGAACATCTACAGTTTGGATTTTCATGGATAATTATCAGACTATGTCCTTATTCTTTTAACTTTTATAGCATTCTGGAACACGATCCGACAACGATTCTACTTGTAGGACTCATCAATTACTGGTTTCTCATGTTTGCGCTAGTGCTGCAAAGAGCTCATGGTGTTCTTATACTAGGAATTTTACAATGAAACTTAATAAAACGTAACAACTACATGTGTAAGCTATACTGGGACGGAACTTCCGATTCAAATAAGATTCTTTTTGTAAAAGTACTCAAATGAAGGTATTAAAGTCAGATGTGCCAAACAGAAACATGAAGATGTTTGATTTTTCACGGAGTACCTGCTTCATATACAGTGGCATCGTTTTATTTGTGACTAGACTGTTAAATACGAGGGATTATGACTGGCTAATTCAGACTGAACTAATTCATCATCGTGGAAGAGAAGCAGTTAATTGCCGTGGTCTATCTATGGAATAGCTAAATTTTTAATAGTCCTTTCCCTTCTTGAAATTTGTGATCTGTCCCAACTTCTTCTCATGGGCTTATAGAAAACTATCCTAAGATCACTTCCACAAGGAAATTAGCAAGTAATTAATTATTAATAGAAAACTAGGTACCTAAAACTGGTTACAATATGAAATTAATAGCAGCGAGATTTTTGGGCAAAATCTAAGTGTATATCGCAAGAATAGACTAATGATAAAGAGTGATGGTGTATTTATCGCAGTAGACAAGGAGCTCAAACACACCAAGATAGAAAAAGAAGCTGCATGCGAGACCGTTTGGATAATACTAGAGCTGCACTCTACCATAACTACGGTTCCACATTTTTGGTACACTACATAAATGACGTATTTGACAATAGGATTACCGGTAGTACTGGTAGCATTGGGCCGGCCGAAGTGGCCGTGCGGTTAAAGGCGCTGCAGTCTGGAACCGCAAGACCGCTACGGTCGCAGGTTCGAATCCTGCCTCGGGCATGGATGTTTGTGATGTCCTTAGGTTAGTTAGGTTTAACTAGTTCTAAGTTCTAGGGGACTAATGACCTCAGCAGTTGAGTCCCATGGTGCTCAGAGCCATTTGAGCCATTTGGTAGCATTGGTATGGAAAGACACAGAAAAAACTGGGATCCGACGAGTTCTCTTTGTTTTTCTTGTATATATATGTAGCTACCTAATATGATAACTGAGTTGCGTACATGTCAGTATTCTGACAAAGCCCATTCATATATTTAAAAAGGAAGAAAGATATTTTGGTTGAAACCATTTAATATTGTATCCCTGTATCCAACGAAAACAAACATATCTGTAACAAGTACAACTTCTTTGAAACGACAGTGTAAATGTAATGTGCAGTGAGGAAATACATCAGGCAACAGTACGCAGACCTCATACAACTCTGCCATCCCTGTGAGTACAATTCGGTGTCAGAAATTCATTTTTTAAACCTCTCAAGTGCTTCTTCTAAATCAACAATTTTTATCATTAGTAAAACATGCAAAATAACCTACACTGTCCTTGGTCTGCGACTGTGAAAAGGCGTCCATACTCTTCACCGACACCAGCCACGTAAATAAACAATTCTCCATCTGCAGATGATGGTGTGAACCATCGAAACGCGTAATGGCAAAATAAACAGGTGACTGTTACAGAAACGGTTTCATTTGTAACAATGTGTTGGTAAAATTACAGTTCTGTAAGTGGCAGGCGTCCTGCAGAACATTATTACATACGTTCTGTGCGAACTGCCTAGCACAGGTACTTTGGAAGCCCACTGATAGTGGAACTATATTGGATAGAATGGCATCAAATAGGCTTGACCTCTTTGAGGGTGTTCACATTGGAACGGTATCAGTGAGGCAGTTGTCGTAACAAAGATTACGAAAGCACAAAGGGTAACAAAAACAAATAGAAGGATTTGCTCACTCAGCAAACTTATTCTAGTTTATTCTAGAGGCAGTAGTGAACTCGGAACTCTACAAGGAACTCGAAACATTTAGCTCTGGGGAGGAGCATGTGGAACAATTGTGGCTCAGGTTTAAAAGAGTAGTTGACTATGCACTTGACTGATATGTATCTAGTAGAACAGTTTGCAAGCTGTCGCTCGCTTTAATAGTAAATATATGTCTGGGTGAAACAGCTCTTCTACCACCACGATAAAATAAAAACAGTGAATAGTGGATCGATTATGAATTAGAACAGTGGCGTATTTAAGTTTACAAAATAATGAAATGTTTTATTAAATCTTTAGTAGCTACAACTAACTAATAAATCTTACACAAAAATGACAAACACCAGTCAGATCAGGAATGGTGTTTGATATACAAAGCATACATTGACGTGGAAGGTACACAAAATCTCCCCTGAATTATTTCTTTTTACAATGCAATCTGACTTTGTTTACATGAATCCACTGTGAGGCCCAACTCTATTCAAATGAAATCAACTACCATCAACTATACCACAAACTATGGTTCACATTCTACGCCGATGCTGCAGTACTTTGCCCTTTCACATTGATTCAGGTGGCAGAAGAAAACGGGGCACTGTGGGCGAGGAGCGGTCGCTGCGACAGCTGTAATATTCTGACACGCCCACGAAAATATGTGAACTACGCTGTCTAGCATTCTGATTATCAGAACGCGGGAAAACTCCATATCAGAGTCACGAAATCCCATCAGATTTCAGTGTGAGGTGCACCCATTCGCTGGTCTGGTGAAACGAATTTGATTCGCAAGCACGACGATGCACGCTGGAATTTTCAAACGTCAGAAGGCCGACTTAGGACGGATAAGTTCACCCTCGTGACACACGATATGTACGAGATGATATGCTGTTCCACTGTCGGAACAGTTAGCAACTGCTACAGGCCCTTAGTCCACCACAAGATACAGGCCACAAGTCTTACCCACTAGGGAAAGACCTGAAGTTCTTTACCATGGAAGGACAAGAAGACGAGGTCTTTGAAGATCTCCACTACTTTCCACCAAGCCTCGGTATGGGAACCGAATTATAAAAAACAAAACCGCCCCCACATTGCACAAACCAATCGAACTGTACTCTACTCATATAATCTCCCCTATCGACTGTTCTGTTGGCCTGGTAGCCTATCCAAACACAGATTTTAGACTAGGGAGGCATCGTTCTCAATTTAAGCATGGCCATGTTTTGGCAAAAACATCTATCTAGATGGTATCTCAGTCCCTTACTCATGGAGAGATCTAATTTTTCTAGGCCGGCCATTCCCAAATTTCTGAAAGAAACGTTTTTCCCAGACAGTCTTACCTGTGAAATATTTTCGCCACTCACTAAAAGAACCTGGCGACTTCCTGGCGTCAGTGGGGGAGGGGGGTTACAGTCAACCTCCACTAGACACGTACACCAGCCACTCTGTCCTCATGGTCGCAGCTTCTAACATGAGAATGCATGGAGTTTCATGACCTTCCCACCGTTCGCACAAAAGCTCAGTTTACAGAAGTCTCTTTTAAATGACTTCCTCATTCCACTTTCAACCATCCGGCGATCTTCCATGACCGACTGGCGCCTGGCCCAGGTAAAATGTTTCGCTAACTGGCGCACTTCTATCCGACCCTAAGTGAAAGGAGGAGAGTGCTACAGCCAGAAGCCCGTCTGCAGGTAAGAACTACAGAACACTGCCCCCCCCCCCCCCTGCGTACAAGCTCTCTACAGGTTACACATGCAGTTAGAAGAATTCTGCCCACGATTTCCTCATGTAGAAAAAGTCATTAACCACAAATAGCAAATGTAGTGCCGGGGAATACTGAGATCAGGTCCAAAAATATAAACGTTAACTGACTGACGGTATTGTTAAAGTGGGAGAGTGGCGTGGTTCCTCTGAGGTTCATGGTGGTATACAGAAACTCCTATAGCAACAGGGCCTACTACATACACTCCTGGAAATTGAAATAAGAACACCGTGAATTCATTGTCCCAGGAAGGGGAAACTTTATTGACACATTCCTGGGGTCAGATACATCACATGATCACACTGACAGAACCACAGGCACATAGACACAGGCAACAGAGCATGCACAATGTCGGCACTAGTACAGTGTATATCCACCTTTCGCAGCAATGCAGGCTGCTATTCTCCCATGGAGACGATCGTAGAGATGCTGGATGTAGTCCTGTGGAACGGCTTGCCATGCCATTTCCACCTGGCGCCTCAGTTGGACCAGCGTTCGTGCTGGACGTGCAGACCGCGTGAGACGACGCTTCATCCAGTCCCAAACATGCTCAATGGGGGACAGATCCGGAGATCTTGCTGGCCAGGGTAGTTGACTTACACCTTCTAGAGCACGTTGGGTGGCACGGGATACATGCGGACGTGCATTGTCCTGTTGGAACAGCAAGTTCCCTTGCCGGTCTAGGAATGGTAGAACGATGGGTTCGATGACGGTTTGGATGTACCGTGCACTATTCAGTGTCCCCTCGACGATCACCAGTGGTGTACGGCCAGTGTAGGAGATCGCTCCCCACACCATGATGCCGGGTGTTGGCCCTGTGTGCCTCGGTCGTATGCAGTCCTGATTGTGGCGCTCACCTGCACGGCGCCAAACACGCATACGACCATCATTGGCACCAAGGCAGAAGCGACTCTCATCGCTGAAGACGACACGTCTCCATTCGTCCCTCCATTCACGCCTGTCGCGACACCACTGGAGGCGGGCTGCACGATGTTGGGGCGTGAGCGGAAGACGGCCTAACGGTGTGCGGGACCGTAGCCCAGCTTCATGGAGACGGTTGCGAATGGTCCTCGCCGATACCCCAGGAGCAACAGTGTCCCTAATTTGCTGGGAAGTGGCGGTGCGGTCCCCTACGGCACTGCGTAGGATCCTACGGTCTTGGCGTGCATCCGTGCGTCGCTGCGGTCCGGTCCCAGGTCGACGGGCACGTGCACCTTCCGCCGACCACTGGCGACAACATCGATGTACTGTGGAGACCTCACGCCCCACGTGTTGAGCAATTCGGCGGTACGTCCACCCGGCCTCCCGCATGCCCACTATACGCCCTCGCTCAAAGTCCGTCAACTGCACATACGGTTCACGTCCACGCTGTCGCGGCATGCTACCAGTGTTAAAGACTGCGATGGAGCTCCGTATGCCACGGCAAACTGGCTGACACTGACGGCGGCGGTGCACAAATGCTGCGCAGCTAGCGCCATTCGACGGCCAACACCGCTGTTCCTGGTGTGTCCGCTGTGCCGTGCGTGTGATCATTGCTTGTACAGCCCTCTCGCAGTGTCCGGAGCAAGTATGGTGGGTCTGACACACCGGTGTCAATGTGTTCTTTTTTCCATTTCCAGGAGTGTAGTTTGTGCAAAACAAAGTGTAGGACTATAGATATAGTGATAGCTGAATGAAACACCTTTGGCTGTCAAGAGGGCAATGTGTTAAGCTTTCAATGTCTACTGTAGCAGAATATTATCGAAAGTTCTCTCCCAAAACCTAAAGAAATTCTGGCTGTTGATGGTATAAAAGTTAGTTTCATGACACTTGTACAAGACAGAACTGAAATTGAATGTAGCAAAGCAAAAGCAGAAATGCTGAAATCCATTTTACATGTTCCTTTATAAAGGAAAATCCTAGAATATCCCCACAGTTTAATTATTGCACCACTGCAAAGATTAGTGATATAGATAGATAAATAGCTCCAGAGCCCAATAGAATCCCTATCAGATGCTATGGCAAATTTGTGGCTGAGTTAGTCCCTCATTTAACCACAATCTAGTGTAGTGCTCTGAGACACATAACTGTGCCAAGTAATTCTGTTACGCGATAGTTTACGGCCAAACTGCACACATATTATTTTATATTTTATATTGGAATATGTACATCCCAATAGTATAGTCGATTCTAAGATATAATGCATGAAAACTGCACACAGTGTTGCCTACTGCCATTGATTCCACTGCTGATTACTTCTTCTTCTCCTTTCCTTTTATATGATGAGGGAGATCTGTTGTTTTCTGTGGTCTTGTTCGCCTTCTTTAGCCGGCTGTGGCCGAGCGGTTCTAGTCTGGAACCAAGGCAAGTTGGCCTGTGGTTGGATCACAACAATTATTTCAGTAGAAGGCACATTTTCTCACGCAGGTCTAGGTGCAAGGCTTTTGACTGGCCCCAGTTGGCAATCTGTCATATAGGGGAGATATTTTCTGCCTTCCTTCGTGCACCACACCATAACTGGTTAACAATGATAAACCCATGAGATTAGGAATTTATTAAACTTATTATGTAATTGGTTGGAGCACACGAGGTCTGCTGCAGTTGGCTAGCGATATTCGTATGCTGGCAGAACCAGCTAAGTTTCATAGAGTGAAGTCAGAACACATTTATGGAAGAGGTCAGAGAGAACACTTGCTTCAGGGACGTCGTCGTCAGACATAGCGCCTAGTGCATCGGCATCCCACTTCACATCCAGCAAACACGGGATGCCTGCATCACAGGGCGTATATTCACCAGGAAAATCTACGTCATCCGTGTGTCAACACAAATATTTACCGGCGGCCACAGCACAACACCAGGTCTCCACCAACGGCCGCCAAGGACCGCTACCTGTTCACGGAGCCTGCAGAACAGCTTTACCGGAGGTCGCAGCTAACCCAGGAACTACTTTGATACGCCAAGCACATGATCGCAAATAGTTCTGGCAGATACATTCGCCAAACGTGTCTTATAGGGCGGCGCACAGCCGGCGAAGAGCACTTCGACGCACCGCTTGGAAGTATACAGAGCTACCACCCAGACAGCTGCAGCCAGACGCCTCTTCTAGCTGGCCAATCTCTTTCAGATGGATTTGGTGTAGTCGACGAACATCTTGACATTGTAGAATTGTTTTATTGTGATCTAATCCTGTGAAGATTCGGGTCTTTTCTATTGTTATTTGTTATGTATCTATAGCTATACTAATATTAAAACTGCAAAATAGTCGTATCTGTCTGTCTGAAAGCGATGTAAGTAGGCTGTTTATGTTTTCTTATTGGCAACGTTATGTAGCGCTCTGTATGAAAATCACTGGCTGTGCTGTGTGCAGTCTGTGGCTGCTTTGCATTGTTGTAATACTCGCCATTGTAGTGTTAGGCAGCTGGCTGTGAACAGCGCGTAGCGTTGCGCAGTTGGAGGTGAGCCGCCAGCAGTGGTGGATGTGGGGAGAGAGATGGCGGAGTTTTGAAATTTTTAAAACTGGATGTCATGAACGGATATGTATATTGTGAGTTTTCAACATTATTAAGGTAAATACATTGTTTGTTCTCTATTAAAATCTTTCATTTGCTAACTATGCCTATCAGTAGTTAGTGCCTTCAGTAGTTTGAATCTTTTATTTAGCTGGCAGTAGTGGCGCTCACTGTATTGCAGTAGTTCCAGTAACGAAGATTTTTGTGAGGTAAATGATTTGTGAAAGGTATAGGTTAATGTTAGTCAGGGCCATTCTTTTGTAGGGATTTTTGAAAGTCAGATTGCGTTGCGCTAAAAATATTGTGTGTCAGTTTAAGCACAGTCTTGTATAAATTGTTCTAAGGGGACGTTTCATATGTCGACCCTTAGCCGAGGATACCTCACTGGAATCTTCTGATTTTTTTCTTGTAGCTTGTGTAATTAGTGTAGCTTTTGTTAATTGCTAGCGCGTAATTATAGAGAGAATTTCCTTTGTAGTTGTAGTTTTTCATTGTTGTACACAGTTGTGGCATGCATGTAGATTTGCACCAAGTATTTCAAGCTGCGCTTGCAATTAACTAGATATTATTTTCAATGCTATGTTAATGTGTTTTGTTATTTTACTCTTCAAATTGTGCTGTTCTGTGTTATCGTGTGAAATATTGTGACAATAATGGCGTGTGAAAAACGTAACACTAGGTTTCAAAGTAAACTGAGAAATAATAGTGACGACGAGCGTAGCTTATCAGCACCACTGTGTAGTGAATTAACAGACATTCGAAGTAGTAATTTGGTAACTGTGCATAGGGAAATGGAGCGGGCGGCAAATAATGGTGTAGACAGTGAAACAGGTAGTGAACAAGGAAGCATTATCGATCGATCGGTCGGCAACAGCTCGCCTCAGGAATCCGAAATGACAGAACACGATATTGCAAATACTGTAGACTTAGGTTTTGGGTCCTCACCGTTTTCTCAAATGAGTCAAGACACATTTTCTGCTTGTCAAAATGTGAATGTTGCCGGTGAAAATGCACTGCCAAAAAGCATAGAGGAACAGATTCCAGACACTAAAAAATTATTATTGCAATTAATGCAACAAATGGAACACTATCAGAGACAAATGGGACAAAGTCTTCAAAAGTTAGACACAATGGAACAAAATCTTCAAAAGTTAGACACAATGGAACAAAATCAGAGACAAACACAGCAACAGCTAGACACAATGGAACAAAATCAGAGACAAACACAGCAAAAGCTTCAAAAGTTAGACACCACACTTGAACAAACATGTGAAGATTTAACTACTGAGTTACATAACATTGAATCGAAATGTCAAAAAGTCTGTAATGACGTAAAAACACAGATTTGTGAGCATTTCCAACCTATTTTTTCGCGTCATGAAAATGCATTACAGAATCACGAAGCAGCCATAAAGAACTGCAGACTATTGTTCATGAAAATCTTGACACCTTGCAAGCTAAAATTGACTCAGTTGCATCTACCGATTCGGTTACGCAACTTGCAAAAACTCAGGAAAACTTAAAAGACACAGTAGATACGATTTCAACACAAATGGACACTCTGAAACTTGGTTCAGAAAAACACACAGAGGAAATAATTTCACTATCGGATAAAGTAGCCGAACTTTCAGATCAGTTCACTAACTTATCTACAAAGGTAGATGATGATCTGAATGACACAAGACCTGTAGCCTTCACGGACACTGAAGAGTATGAACAAATTAGAAAATTCAAACAAAATCAAAATCAAATCAATACACAGTACAAAAGAGAAATCCAGGAAGTACAAGATCAGCTGACACAGGTAATACAAGAATTACGTATTTCAGAGGACACTCGCGCCCCAATACGGGAAGAGGGACATAGAAATACGGAACAGCCACAAAATAATAACACAGGGCATTTCGGAAGTTATGAAAGAAATTGGCAATGTCCACCGAATTTTGAGATTGAACCGCCGACACGACGTAACAATGACCGACATGCGACTCGCCGACATGATGATTTCGACTATAAGCTGTTCATTACTACACGTAAATTCAAAACGTTTAAGAATTCTGGCAACGACATTCATCCACAAGCATGGCTCCATCAATTCTCTCATTGTTTTCCTCCCAACTGGTCATTAGAGCACAGATTAGAATTTATGTGTGGCTACTTAGAGAATGAACCAGCTGTAAGAATGCGATTGGTCATTCACGATTGTCACAGTGAAGGAGAATTCTACCATGCCTTCCTCTCAGCCTATTGGTCTCAAGCCACACAAGACCGAGTAAAACATAGCATCATAATGATGAAACATTTCGAACAATCTGAATTTTCCAGTCTTGTGAAATATTTTGAAGACATGTTGCATAAGAATCAGTATCTTTCAAACCCATACAGCCCCTCAGAACTCATCCGCATTTGCTTACTCAAATTGCCTGAACATTTACGACATATTATTTTAGCAGGACGTTGCAAAGACGACATTGAAGCTTTTCAGGGACTGTTACAAGAACTGGAAATTGACACAGACAGTCGCGGGATGCGAAAACAGGAAAACAATCACTATAGGTCACATCCGTCGCAATTCCGCGATGAAAGAAATAATAACTGGACGCGACAAGGCTATTCTCGCAACACAAATCGTGACCAAAACAGACACCACCCGTATGACAACCGTTGGCAGAGTAGTAATAATTACAGGGAAAGATCACCTCTCCGCGGTAATGACTATCACAGAGACAATCAGAGAAACAGACAATATAGGAAACAAAATAAATATTATCAGGGGAGACAGAATAACTTTAGACGCAACGGTCCAGCGCGCAGTTACGATTCAGGGAGAAATTCTCCACCACATGACCGACAAGAAAGAAACTACAATAACTACCGACATGACGACAGACGATATAATCATAACAACAGACGTGAATTTCATCAGAACTGGCGGGATTCTAACAGAGCTGGGCCCTCTCGGCAAGACGAATTTGTAGAAGTTAGGTCTCCTAATCCCAATAACAACGCACGCCAACAAAGAGACAGACAATGACTCGCGCCGCAGACACCCACGTGCGCCGGCTGGCTCAGAGAAAAATAACATAGAAGCTAACCTTGAGAAAAATTCCAGTGTTCTTTACCGACGTATACTGCATGATAATTGCGTTAAAGCTGAAACTCTGAGTACTTTGAAGAATAAAAGATTGTACCACATTTCAAATGTAAAACCGTTTATTGAAAGATAATCTGCTTTTTAACTTTGTCTTTGCCATATAACTTTTCACTTTACAATGCTAGTAGGCTTTGTCAGACTTAGAAACTGTTACCATGCAACAATGTTTGAAGTTAAATATCCAGTCAAGAACCAAGAGAACTTATTTCAACAGAAATTAGAAATGCATTGTTATTGTGAACAGACGACACAGTGTTATTGTGTGTGTACATTCTTGCTTGTTAGTTGCACGATTACGTAAAGACTATCAGGCTTACATACTTAGAACATATACTGGTACTGCTAATGAGATTTTAATGCAACATTTTGGTTTACTTGAAAATACATTCTGGATTTAAAGTACTTTCTGTGAGATACCAGATGACACAGTGGTTAGTTTATGTGACAGCTACACGATTTTATCACGATGCTACTAATGAGTGACAATTTACAATGTTGCTTTTTCAGTGTTTCTGTTTTATATCTGCACAGTTTTTCTGAATTATTCTGGAAAGTAAAACATGTTTTAGTAGTAACTTTTGTGGTATAGCAACAATGAGACAGCCTTTTTCGTGGCACAACAATATGTTACTGTACAGTACTTTCTTCACCACGCCAATAAGAATTATAACTACGATATCTATACGCAAAGCATTTCACTTTTGTTTATCATGAGGTAAGTACATTGACTTCTGCAGAACTTAGCTTTTGGAGGACAATAACTACGACACTTCCACAGAGATTATCTTACAGCAAGACGCACATTTAGCGCTACAGGACACGTATTTGAGTGATTAATTTTGCACTTAAATCATTTATTTTTAAAGATATTTGAAGTACAATGCTACAAAGGTTTTCCGTGATACATTTCATTCCACTGCTGTAATCTGTAACACCTGAGGGTATAATTACATTAATCCTCAGGGGGGTACACGCTTACTTTGTGTACCATGTGTTTGGCAAGCACAAGGAGCCCTAGCTAATATGGTATTTGCTTATACAACTTTACACATCGGTACCATATTTCTCTAACACACAAATTACACAGCTACCTGCTCATTTAACTGAGAGATAAACTTTTTTTTTACTACATCAGTGACAGATGTTTACGTAATTACACAGTTGGATAACTTCACACTTATGAAATTGTATTTTGTCTGTACTTTGTGAAATGCTCATATTTTTTCAGAACCATTGTGATACTATGAGAGCTTTGAATGATGTATTTGGTAAGGGAGCATGATCTTTAAAGTACGTTTCAGGTAGATGACACTTTTGAAATGAGCAGTGAACTTTTTTTAGGTTTTGAAACTATTGGAGGAAGCTACGACGATTTTGAGATTTTGCTGAGGTTTTATGATGTTATTATTACGATGATGATGTGTATTATGCTGTTGCGGTATGTTTATGATCAATAAGCTGATGCTATATGAGTTATTTGATTATGCTACGTATGTTATGATGAAATATTGAAGAAGTGTCGATGAATAAGGTAAGGAATAATGAGTAGTGGTTAGGGACTCTGGTTTGTGAAAAAGGTTGTTGGAAACCAAGAATCGTACTTTAAGAGTTATGAAATGTGTGTAAATGCGTGAATGTATCACAATGCCGGCGAAAATTTTTTGGACACTGTTATATTCATAAGATTTTGTTTCTACACATTTGTAACGCAAATTCTCGACCTGTGAAATTTTTATATGAGACTGTCACTGTAGCAAACTGCTGTCGTAAATATTTCGTTAAGAAACGTAAGTGACCTTGACGTAATGCGTTTTGGTTGTCCAGCTGAGAGGTAGTCGTCTGACAAAAGAATGCCATAAGGTGGAGAGAAAAAAAAAGGGGGGGCCATTATCCTCACTATTGACGTTCCTTTGTAGAAAGCATCGCAAATATGACACGCTCATTACTTGAAAACATACGATTACTCGTACTTTGTGCTACTTACTGAAATGCTTATGAACTGATGGGAAATATTCGTACATCTGCACACCTGATTATGACAAGTGTCTTTCTACGAGAATTGAGAGAATTTCTACTAATTTATGAAGTGCCATATGGCTAATGACTGATGTTTCATGCCTTCCTTTGAACATATTTGCTCATTTTGTTTAATATCTTGTTTCTAGCTGCACTGTACCATTGGTTAAAATAAAATTTTATAGATGTACTAATATAAATATTTTATGCCTACAGACCCAGTAAAGAATAACTTCATGATGTACTTAACGAAAACGAAGGAGCACAAAAAGACATTTCCCTTCACAGGAATTGCATACAGAATTTTCTTTTCAAGTACTTGGTAATTTCTTTTGTAGAATAAATTGTGATGCATCACTCTAGCGTTAAGATGTGACATAGGTATTAGACATGGCCATTTTTAGTGTAATATTTTTTCTGCTTGAACTTTGTCATGTTTAGGTATAAGTTATTTCATTTTATGCTGCTGTTTGCCAGGCATAGTTTTACTGAATTTCACTTTGTATTACTCTGTTAAGCCACTTTTACTACAGATTTATTTTTCTTCTTTGCTGCTCATTGCCTTATATTAGTTGTAATTTATGCTGCTTGCTTTGCCTTTTGTATTTTTTATCATAGCTGTTTGTGTTAATTGTTTTGTGCTGCTGCATTGCCTTGTCCCTTAGTTTAGCATCTGAGCTCAGTAGATTTAAGTTATGTTAAGAGGGGTATACTATATAAGAGAATGAGTTGCGATGCATTGGAAGAAATGCATTCAGAAGTTATACGAAAAAAGTATAGAAAGCAGGTATAGATGGGACTTTTTGGAAATAATGAAGAACGAAGGGAGATCTCCAAGAAGTAAAGAAAGTTTTGTTTGCAAGATACTGCAGTAAAACAAACCCTGTCCTTTCCCTTTCTGTTATTCCGCTATGTGTTTGTGTACGCTTGTATATTTGTGTTCTTCCTGTCTTTATGTGTTTATCTGATGAGAGTTATGTTGTAGAATTTTTCTGATAATATGTTATTTACTTTGTAAAGATGCTTAGACATTATTTATTCTGTTTTGTTTCAATGCTCATGTGTGAAATTAATGTTTCGAAAATATTCTCATTATTTTATATATTTACTTATTTCACAATTCCTGTAACACTGATGTATATGTATATTTCTATTCTTTTGTAAAGCCTGTATTACTACAAATGTTATCTGTATTATTATGTTTTTAATGATGTATTTTGTACCTTTGTTATTGTATTCTTATGTTATAAAATTGTAATTGACACGAGTTCATCAAATTAAGTAACTTGTAAGTTCCATTTCACTGCACACGTTTCTGTTGGTCATAGTATATGCACAATATATGAGGAGTTGGGACTGTTAGTGTTTGCCCGTGTGTTAATAATTCAGCAAGGGACTGGATAACAGCATTGCTGGTTCTAAGGACAATTTCAAAAACATTGTGAGTGCACAAGTGGTGGTTTATGGACTTGCTACATTGTCCACAAGACTCTTCGATGGTGATTGTGCACCTGCACAGTTGCAACAGATGGCTGCTGGCCATCTCTACAAGGACTACCGTGGGTCTGCATCTTTGATGGCCCACCAATACCATTATCTCTACAAGGACTATAGTGGGTCTGCATCTTTGATGGCCAACCAATACCGTAATCCCCACCAGGACTACAGTGAGTCTACTCTGTGATGACCTACCTACCAATATTCTTCAAAACGTCGAATGACTCTGCTGTGGGTTTGCTCTGTTGTGGCCCATTACCTGTCTGCATGTCAAGAGTCAGCACTGTCTTTCCGTTGGAAGGACAACACTACTTCTTCAAGACTGCATGGAAATCCACTACTTCTGTGTGCATTTTCTTTTACTGCTCAGACTTTGAGAAAAATTCTGCAATTTTACTGTGATGAATGATCAGGACTGTCTTTATGGACTGTGAGAAAATTTTAGCTTTTGACCAACAATGTATCAATAAGTGTGTGCATTTGATATCTTTGTTATTGTAATTATGAAAAATTTTATCAAATCATTATTGGCCACTGTCCAAAACAATTTGTAAATTTTTTTGTGGGGAGCATGGGGGCTATGTAAGTAGGCTGTTTATGTTTTCTTATTGGCAACGTTATGTAGCGCTCTGTATGAAAATCACTGGCTGTGCTGTGTGCAGTCTGTGGCTGCTTTGCATTGTTGTAATACTCGCCATTGTAGTGTTAGGCAGCTGGCTGTGAACAGCGCGTAGCGTTGCGCAGTTGGAGGTGAGCCGCCAGCAGTGGTGGATGTGGGGAGAGAGATGGCGGAGTTTTGAAATTTTTAAAACTGGATGTCATGAACGGATATGTATATTGTGAGTTTTCAACATTATCAAGGTAAATACATTGTTTGTTCTCTATTAAAATCTTTCATTTGCTAACTATGCCTATCAGTAGTTAGCGCCTTCAGTAGTTTGAATCTTTTATTTAGTGGCAGTAGTGGCGCTCGCTGTATTGCAGTAGTTCCAGTAACGAAGATTTTTGTGAGGTAAATGATTTGTGAAAGATATAGGTTAATGTTAGTCAGGGCCATTCTTTTGTAGGGATTTTTGAAAGTCAGATTGCGTTGCGCTAAAAATATTGTGTGTCAGTTTAAGCACAGTCTTGTATAATTGTTCAAAGGGGACGTTTCAGCGATAATTTCCAAAACTAGTAGACGAATTTTCGTGGGATTTTCACAGATAACTTGAGTGTAGCTTTTATTTCATCAAAATCGGATCACAGAAAAAAGACACTGTAATTTAAAGTTTTTAGAATCAGCTCAGCTTTGTCTTTCGGATGTTTACCTCAGTTACGGCGTAGCACGCCAAAGAACAATAAATAGCACTGTTAGTTTCGTGGTACTGTTAGTTTTTTTTTATCTCAAACTTCTGTTGCGACGCACGTGGGTATTGCTAGTCCTCGATATAGTTTCACATTATGCTGTTACTTGCCCATTCACCTATGCCAAGACGGTAGGTCATAATTATAACCTATAGTCCATTTATGTTTATATGCTGGATTCAATGGGTAAATCATTTTACACTCCTGGAAATGGAAAAAAGAACACATTGACACCCGTGTGTCAGACCCACCATACTTGCTCCGGACACTGTGAGAGGGCTGTACAAGCAATGATCACACGCACGGCACAGCGGACACACCAGGAACCGCGGTGTTGGCCGTCGAATGGCGCTAGCTGCGCAGCATTTGTGCACCGCCGCCGTCAGTGTCAGCCAGTTTGCCGTGGCATACGGAGCTCCATCGCAGTCTTTAACACTGGTAGCATGCCGCGACAGCGTGGACGTGAACCGTATGTGCAGTTGACGGACTTTGAGCGAGGGCGTATAGTGGGCATGCGGGAGGCCGGGTGGACGTACCGCCGAATTGCTCAACACGTGGGGCGTGAGGTCTCCACAGTACATCGATGTTGTCGCCAGTGGTCGGCGGAAGGTGCACGTGCCCGTCGACCTGGGACCGGACCGCAGCGACGCACGGATGCACGCCAAGACCGTAGGATCCTACGCAGTGCCGTAGGGGACCGCACCGCCACTTCCCAGCAAATTAGGGACACTGTTGCTCCTGGGGTATCGGCGAGGACCATTCGCAACCGTCTCCATGAAGCTGGGCTACGGTCCCGCACACCGTTAGGCCGTCTTCCGCTCACGCCCCAACATCGTGCAGCCCGCCTCCAGTGGTGTCGCGACAGGCGTGAATGGAGGGACGAATGGAGACGTGTCGTCTTCAGCGATGAGAGTCGCTTCTGCCTTGGTGCCAATGATGGTCGTATGCGTGTTTGGCGCCGTGCAGGTGAGCGCCACAATCAGGACTGCATACGACCGAGGCACACAGGGCCAACACCCGGCATCATGGTGTGGGGAGCGATCTCCTACACTGGCCGTACACCACTGGTGATCGTCGAGGGGACACTGAATAGTGCACGGTACATCCAAACCGTCATCGAACCCATCGTTCTACCATTCCTAGACCGGCAAGGGAACTTGCTGTTCCAACAGGACAATGCACGTCCGCATGTATCCCGTGCCACCCAACGTGCTCTAGAAGGTGTAAGTCAACTACCCTGGCCAGCAAGATCTCCGGATCTGTCCCCCATTGAGCATGTTTGGGACTGGATGAAGCGTCGTCTCACGCGGTCTGCACGTCCAGCACGAACGCTGGTCCAACTGAGGCGCCAGGTGGAAATGGCATGGCAAGCCGTTCCACAGGACTACATCCAGCATCTCTACGATCGTCTCCATGGGAGAATAGCAGCCTGCATTGCTGCGAAAGGTGGATATACACTGTACTAGTGCCGACATTGTGCATGCTCTGTTGCCTGTGTCTATGTGCCTGTGGTTCTGTCAGTGTGATCATGTGATGTATCTGACCCCAGGAATGTGTCAATAAAGTTTCCCCTTCCTGGGACAATGAATTCACGGTGTTCTTATTTCAATTTCCAGGAGTGTATATGATGTCTTACAGCAATAAACCAAGTTGTTATAGTGACTGCTAGTTTCCTTTTGTAGTTAGATGAGTCCCTTATTAATATGATGTATTCATGTGAGGCGTAGTAGCCTTACTTTCATGCTTGACTGGACAACCCCTACTAATTCTCATTCAATAAAACGTTACCCACTGTGCGACAATGTTTCTCTTAAATTTGTATGTTCTCACGGTGAACTTCTCTTCCCTGTAGGTCACCAGGAATCAGACTTTTAGCACCTTAGAGGTATATCAAAAAGCGACACCTGACAACTGGAAGAAAGCACAGGTCACATCCATCTACATGAAGGGTCCCAGAAGTGATCCACAGAATGTCTGTCAATGCCTTTAACACTCATTTGTTGTAGAATCTGCAACTTATTCTTAACTCAGTCGTAATGAAGTACCTCAAACAGGCCCACCTATTCAGGAAACAGCGATCATTTGAAACCCAACACATACGTTTCTCGCATTGTAGCCTGAAAACCTTGAATCAAGGCATTTAAGTAGATGCACTATTTCTATATTTCAGAAAAATGTTTGTCAGTTTCACAGCTACGCTTATCATCGAAAGAACGATAGTATGTGGTGTTAAGTTGAATTTGTGACAGAATTGAGGATTTCTTCGTAGGGAGGACAGTGAATGTTATCCTGGATTGAGAGTCATCTACAGAAGTAAAAGTAACTTCAAGTGTGACCAAGGGAACTGCTTTGGGACCCTTGTTGTTCATGTTGTGAATTAATAGAAACCTCAGACGTTTCGTAAATGATGCAGTTATCTGTAATGAGATATTATATTGATAAAAAAAAACTGTGGTGCTAGCAGTGTGGCGTAGCGCTTAGCTTCGCTATCAAGCTGCGGGTCAAATGTGGTCATCAGAAGTTGTTATTTGGTATTTGTTATTTCTGAAAGGTTTTACGAAATTTCTTGTGTTTGTAATGACTGTATATTGTGGAACATTCAATGTTATAGAGACAATGGCCAGGATCCAACGAAATAGCTAAAAGTATTCGATCGATTAGCCAAATACAGTAGGTGGGATGTCATGATGTGTTCGGCAAACATGAACTTTTACTTGGACGACACAGCCCAGCAGTTATTCGACAACAACAAACACAGCCTCCGTAGCTGGGACAAATAACACGCCGAACTGAAGAAAAAAAAAAAAAAAGTAGTTCAAATGGCTCTGAGCACTATGGGACTTAATATCTGAGGTCATCAGTCCCCTAGAACCTAGAACTACTTAAACCTAACTAACCTAAGGACATCACACACATCCATGCCCGTGGCAGGATTCGAACCTGCGACTGTACCAGTCGCGCGTTCCCGGACTGAAGCAATAGAACCGCTCGGCCACTGCGGCCGGCATACTTCTCGTGTTCCATAGATTACGGTGAGGTGCTCATTCGTATTCATCATTGAATTGTACTTGTTAATATGAATACCTATTCATATGGTTAAATTTTATCTGTTTTCCTGATTTCCGATTTTATGTCTTTCCATAATTTTCTTACGTGATTGATTCTGTCTGTAGTGTCGGCAGACTTGCCAACACTACGTACACTAATTGAAAGAGGCGGCCAAGATGAACGCGCTAACTCACGAAGGATGGAGTGAGGTCTGAAACAGGAGACTTAATGAATGCTATAAAGAAAATACGTAACTTCTGGACTACTTAACTTTTAATCCTTCCTTTGTATACATCGTTCTTGATGAGACATCTGGAGATTGTGGCGATACAAGTGCGACTCTTTATATACAAGCTATCTAAGGCTAATGGCGCCTTGCTAGGTCGTAGACATGAACTTAGCTGAAGGCTATTCTAACTGTCTCTCGGCAAATGAGAGCAAAGGCTTCGTCCGTATAGTCGCTAGCAACGTCGTCGTACAACTGGGGCGAGTTCTCGTACGTCGCTCGAGACCTGCCGTGTGGTGGCGCTCGGTCTGCGATCACACAGTGGCGACACGCGGGTCCAACATGTACTAATGGACCGCGGCCGATTTAAGCTACCACCTAGCAAGTGTGGTGTCTGGCAGTGACACCACATTCCTCCCCCGCAAATCGGCGAACGGTCGTGTGATAAGGCTTCCACCCGCCTTGGGGAGGACCCCATGTTGACGTATGCGATGAGGTGGGGAGCTTAACAACAGGCGAGGCTGTGCCACCCGCACCCGGCCATTCGGTCCGAGGGGAGCTAGGAAACGCCTGAAAACCTAGTCCAGGGTGCACGTCAACATGCGGTGGATGAGCCCGTAAGGAGACAGGAGGGGCCGAAGAGTCGACCTCCATGTGGTCGGGGCACCCGACGGGCGAAGACGACATCTGGTCCGGAGCGGGCAAGAGTTCCATGGTGGAGGACAGCCGGTCACGGGAAGCGAGTGGCGGCGCGTGACCCAGGGAGGCGCCAGGCGGTTGCAGCGACGCGTCCACTGCGGGCGGCGCCGGCGGGAGAACAGGCGGCGGCGGCGGCGGGTCGCCATGAGGCAAAACGGAAGGCAGCGTCGGTAACACCTGGGGATGAGGCGAGCCAGTAGATGGGTCCCCAGGGCGCTGACCGGACGGCAGCGTCGCTGAAAGCAGACGGGGAGTGGCAGAACCCAGGCGACGACAGAGGCGCAGCTGATTGAGATGCCGACACACCTCACCAGAGGCCCCCAAAACCAAATACATCGCGCGGCCGAGGCAGCGAAGAATGCGCCTGCGAGCCAACGCCGCGAACCGCGATAGTTGCGATAGAAAACAACGTCGCCAGGAGCAAAAGCAGTAGTCTGCCGCTGCACAGGAACCTGATGCGGCGGATGCAGCAAAGACATCAAGGTTCGATGAGGACGACCATGGAGCAACTCAGCCGGCGAGCGACCATCGCGGGGCTGAGAGCGATACGAAGACAAAAAGAGCAACAATGCGTCCTCCCTAGAATGCGACTCTTTCAACTTCAACATCTGTGACTTGAAAGTCCGGACCAACCGTTCAGCGGCACCGTTTGACTGAGGCGAAAACGGCGCGGACGTCAGATGTTGAATACCATTGGCCTTGCAGAATGACTGAAATTCTGCGGACATGAATTGTGGGCCATTGTCGGAAACAATAGTCTGTGGAAGACCTTCAATGCAAAAAATAGCGGACAACGCTTGGATGGTGGCAGATGACGTCGTGGAAGACATCCGGACAACAAAAGGAAAATTACTGAAAGCATCGACCACAACCAACCATCGAGCATTCCAGAATGGACCAGCAAAATCGATGTGTAAGCGTTGCCAAGGGGAAGTGGCTGTCGGCCATGCAAAGAATTTCCGCGGCGGGGCGGATTGTTGTTCGGCACACGCCACGCAAGAAGAGCACATATTCGCAATCGCAGCATCGATTCCGAACCAAGTACAGTGCTGACGAGCAAGTTGTTTCGTGTGCACTATACCCCAATGTCCTTGGTGATGAAGCCGCAAGACAGAGGACTGTAACGAACGTGGGACCACGACTCTGGATTGATCATTATCTGAACGCAACAACAAAACACCACGTCGGACAAAAAGTCTCTCCTTGTGAGCAAAAAAGCGGCGAACCAGCGGATCCTCGATCCGTGACTTTGACAAGGGCCATTGCGTAGCAACAAAACGCAAAACAGTAGCAAGGACAGGGTCAGCAGCAGTGGCTGTAGCGACACGACGAAAATCAATCAGAAACGATTCGACCACGTCATCGGTTTCCGAATCAATGAACATGCAAGCAAGTTCGGAAGAATCGAATGCTTTATCCTCAGCAACAGGCAAACGGGACAACGCATCAGCGTTTCCGTGCTTAGCAGTGGACCGATACAAGATAGCATAGCAGTACTGCGAGAGGAAAAGAGACCAGCGAATGAATTTCTGCGCTGTACGTGGAGGTACAGGCTTGTGCGGATGAAAAAGCGATGTCAAAGGTTTGTGGTCTGTGATGATGGTAAAGTGACGACCATACAAGAAATCATGGAACTTAGTAACACCAAACACGAGAGCTAAAGCTTCTTTCTCTATCTGGGAATAATTGCGTTGCGCAGACGAGAGCAATTTTGAAGCAAAGGCAATAGGACGATCATGCGATCCATCTTTGTGCGCAAGCACAGCACCGATCCCGAAATCCGATGCATCTACCATCAACAAAAGGGGTTTCTGAGGATCGAATGGCGTAAGGCAAGTATTTGAAAGCAACGCCGATTTCAACCGGCGAAAGGCGCGTTCGCATTCCGTCGTCCAGACGAACGGAACACCTTTACGGTGTAAGCGATGAAGCGGAGCTGAAATGGAAGAGGCATGGGGAACATATTTATGGTAGTAATTAATTTTTCCCAACACACTCTGTAGCTGTTCCACATTTTGCGGCGAAGGCAACTCCTGTATGGCACGGAGGTGCTCTGGACTCGGATGTATGCCTTGGGCATTAATTACATGTCCCAGATACGGTAAGTCACGAGCAAAAAACACACGTTTGTCCTTCCTCAAGCGAAGACCATTTTGTCGCAAGACCTGAAATAACGTTCGTAGGTTGGCTAAATGTTCGGCTTCTGTCTTTCCAGAGATCACAATATCGTCCAGATAGTTCGCAGCAGTAGGGACCGACGCACAAACAGTTTGTAAATATTGCTGAAACAATGCAGGGGCGGATGCACACCCGAATGGCAGTCGTTTGAATCGGTACAATCCAAGATGCGTGTTAACCACCAAGACGCGCTGGGATTCTTCGTCCACTGGTATTTGCAAGTACGCATCTGCTAGGTCCAATTTCGAAAAGCATTTTCCCGGGCACAGTTTATCAAAAAGATCTTCCGGGCGGAGCAAAGGAAAAGTAGCAGTCACAAGTTGTGGATTCACAGTTGCCTTGAAGTCCACACAAAGTCTCAATTTTCCGGAAGGTTTTGGCAAAATTACTAAGGGTGAGGCCCAGAGAGAAGCCTGCACACGTTCAATGACACCTTGAGATTCTAAATCGTGTAATGTTCTTGCAACCTCATCACGCAATGCGTGGGGACCATTGCGCGCTCTGAAAAATTTCGGTTGCGCGTTCTCTTTCAGTTCCAAATGTGCTGCATAGTTCTTAGCGCAACCAAGGCCCGGTGCAAAAATGTCTGCAAATTCTTCACAAAGACTAGCAACACTGGCGGAAGGCACAGTCTGATTCACTGATAGGACCTGATTTACGATAGACATGTTAAACAACTGAAATAAATCTAAACCAAACAAGTTCACTGCAGTAGAAGAACGAAGAACGTAAAATGACACAAGTTTTGTTTGTCCCTTGTATGTGGCAAGAAGGCTGCACTGTCCTAACACAGGTATTGTCTGGCCTGAGTAACTATTGAGCTGAACATTTGCGGCACGCAACGGAGGTTTGCCCAGTTGTCTGTACGTGTCTTGATTGAGCAATGAAACTGCAGCTCCGGTATCGAGCTGGAATGGTATCACTTTGCCTCCAAAGTCTAAGTCTACAAAATGTTTATGGTCCTGCTGACGACAAGAGCGACTTTCACGTGCAATTTGAACTAATATAGGTACAGAAGCACTTGCGACTTTACGGGAGTTCTGGCGACGTCGACGCACACTTTTTGTGGGACGAACACAGTCACTGTTAGATAAAGTGGCACTGGACGGGGTGGAATTAACGACATGAATGTCCATGGGCGAAGGTCCACGAGCCTGATTGTCCCTGGTTCGATTCCGGCGCGAAGCAAAGGGCCTGGAATGGTGTTGATTGTCTGATCGTAGCTTTTTCTGGCAAACACTGTGTACATGTCCTTTCTTACGACAGTAAAAGCAAATAGCTTGGCGTGACGGGCAATTGTCACGCGAATGTCGAGTTGCACACCGCGGGCATGATTTGAGAACAGCATTGACATGAGGACGCGGCACACGTGTTTGCGAGCTAGGCTGCAGCTGCTCGGACAGGCGCGAGGGCCGTTTAGCGTCCCATGCTGCGCGCCCGGCGGGCCGGTTAATGCGACACACTGCTGGCGAAGTTTCAAATGATTCCTGAGCAAAGTCAAGTGTGTCTTGCCTATCCAATATGTCTATCACTTGTTGAAGGGAGGGATTAACTAGTTTCAAAATCTGTTCCCGTATGTGAACATCAGAAACGTTCTGTGCTATTGCATCACGCACCATAGTATCTGAATACGGAAGTCCACATTCACATGCAAAATCACAATCCCTAGTAAGTCCTTGCAAAGTTGCAACCCACTCCCTATTAGTCTGACCGGCCGTACGTTTGGTACGAAAGAACGTATACCTTTTTGCAACTACATTAACTGTTTCCTTGAAATAGGCATCTAAAGCAGACAAAATTTCTTCGTAGGACAGAGTTGCGACGTCGCATCGGGGAAACAATTTCACTATCACACGGTAGGTGGACACACCGACACAAGAAAGCAAAAACGGCTGCCGCTCATTACCTTGAATTCTGTAGGCGGCTAGATGGAAGCCGAATTGTCGGGACCATTCCGGCCAGGTCTCGTGGGCTGCGTCAAAGCTACGAAACGGAGGTGCAACCGCGTGTGTTGGCTGCGGTAGCGAGGAAGCGGCGGCGGCCGCATCGGGGTGCAGCGCACGTTGACCCTGGACGAGCTGTCCAAGGGCATCCAATAACGCCTGCGTCTGCTGATTCTGCAAGCGATAAAATTCGGACAGTAGATCTGGCGAAGCCATGACACAAAGAAATGCAAGCAATGAGAAAGAACAAGATCCTGATTAATCCGCGGCGCCAACACTACGTACACTAATTGAAAGAGGCGGCCAAGATGCACGCGCTAACTCACGAAGGATGGAGTGAGGTCTGAAACAGGAGACTTAATGAATGCTATAAAGAAAATACGTAACTTCTGGACTACTTAACTTTTAATCCTTCCTTTGTATACATCGTTCTTGATGAGACATCTGGAGATTGTGGCGATACAAGTGCGACTCTTTAGATACAAGCTATCTAAGGCTATTGGCGCCTTGCTAGGTCGTAGACATGAACTTAGCTGAAGGCTATTCTAACTGTCTCTCGGCAAATGAGAGCAAAGGCTTCGTCCGTATAGTCGCTAGCAACGTCGTCGTACAACTGGGGCGAGTTCTCGTACGTCGCTCGAGACCTGCCGTGTGGTGGCGCTCGGTCTGCGATCACACAGTGGCGACTCGTGGATCCGACATGTACTAATGGACCGCGGCCGATTTAAGCTACCACCTAGCAAGTGTGGTGTCTGGCAGTGACTCCACACTGTCCGCTCACGTGCTCGTCAGATTAAGCTGGAGCATGCTAATGGGTTCTGTAATCGATTGCTCTCTTTCTTTTATGCATAATGTATACCTATATCTGTAGAGGGATTTTACTAATTTTTTATTTTTCCAAATTTAACGAATTTTCGCAGTAGCGGTGCGATAATTTATCCTGCTAAACCCATTTTTGTATGAAAAATCGGGCATTTGATTTCGTATTATATTGTTTTCCTTATGAATCTGTTTCCTTCCCTGCTCTCACATTAAAGTGCAATGATCTCAGCCTCTGTTTGAAATATATGGGTGTACGTTCTCCGAAATTGTATATTTATGGTAAATCTTATGAAGAGTCCACATTACTGATTGTTTCATGTCAGTTTTCATTTCTGTTGAAAATGAAAATAAACTTAATTCACAAAGTCTTCAACGAACGCTAGGTCTTCAACTTCGAAAGCCATGTCCCTTCCTGATCCACTCGGATGGTACTACTGTATGAAGTAGTTGGCCTAAATATAAACAGAAAATTTTCCATAACCGATGCCTACATTGAATTTGAATGTCGATAAAGCTTCATTTATGGTGAAAGATAGTGAATTTGTCTCCCAATAGTCACAGGATGTGTTACATAAATCAGTATTAATGTTCAGTTCAATGAGAATAAGCAACTAAGCTACATAGCTCAGTATATATTACATTTTAAAACTACCAGGAAACAGGTATCATTCAAGTTAAACTGTGAAGCTTTTGTCGACTGAAAACAGCTGCTCAGGCTCCGAAATGAAATTTACATGCCTGCGACGATCATAAGCACTGTAGGACACAGTCTGAGACAGCCAGAGATCACCAGTTTAGTGTTGGAGGGAAGTTGAAAGGTGGCTACACTGAGCCACAGCGCCAGAGATCGCGCTAGAGAGTATTGTTCCGCCGCCTCCACTGGCAGTGATTATTGAGAACTCGTAGTGGGCAGTGCTTGGGGAGAACTCATAGTAGTCAGTGCTGAGATGTCGTAGTGAGGAGTGTTTGTTGAGATGAGCTAGTAGGCAGTGCTTGCTGAGATGTGATACTGAAAAGTTCTTGTTGAGATGTGATAGTAGCGAGTCGGTGTGGAGAGATTGTAATGTCTAGAGTGCTTTTCATCAATATAAATTAAGGTAACAAACTACTTTTCTTTTCTTTCTCATTATTTCAATGTCCTGAATAATGCGTCATTACAGGTTCAGTCAACAAAGCATCTGGCTTGTGTTCTTGTATTAGAGTGTAATTCTGGTTTTGTTGAGTAATTATGGTATTTCTATTTTCTTTAATTAATTCAGTATAAATGATATTTAAAATTTCTTGTGTTGTTGAAGAAGAACCGTGCCAGATGCGTACGTTGAGTCATACTTCCACACACAGAACAGTTACACTTGTGCTTTGGTTTCGTAGGTTTTATAGTTGCTGGGGACTTAATTAATTAATTGTGTTAATGAAATTTTCCATTTCATTCTTTGTTATTGTTCTATGCAGTCAGATAGCGTAATAATACTAGTCAGGGCCAACCGTTTACGAGACTTCGTAATCGAACAGACAGCTACTGAAGCAAAAAATTAAAATTATTTGCATTCTATTTTAATTAAGCCCCCATGCAAAGTGTGGGGGCTAAAAACCTTAGAGGGAGACCAAAAGATGAATACAGTAAGCAGATTCAAAAGGATGTACGTTGCAGTAGTTATTCAAAGACTGTCTTGCAAAGGACAGAGCAGCTTGGAGAATTGCAGCAAATCGCCTTCGGCTGGGTCGACGACAACAACAACATGAAATGGAACGATCACATACTCTCAGTCGTAGGACTTCGCTTCTTTGGTAGAATGCTAGGGAAATACAATCAGTATACAAAGATGATTGCTTACAAAACACTTACGTGACTTATCTTAGAATGTTGCTCATATGTGTGGGACACATACCAGATAGGACTAAAAAGGAATATTATGTGTATACAAATGAGGATATCTTGGATGGTCACAGGTTTGTATGGCTATTGGAGAGTGGTACAGAGATGGTGAAAGAGCTAACCAGCGAAGTCTTGAAGACAGACGCAAACTATCCCATGGCATTTCCACGCACCAACTTTAAATGATGAATCTGGGGATTTACTACAACCGCCTACGTTTCGCTCCCGCAGGGATCGCGAGGACAAGATTAGACTAATACAGCACCGACAGACGCATTTAAACAGTGATTCTTCCCGAGCTTCATACATGAATGCGATGGGAAAAAGCCCTAATAACTGGTACAATGGGAAGTACTCTATGCCATGTACTTCAAATTGCTTTTCACAGTAGATGCAGCTGAAACGATTTCGCCACAGATATGTCTTACTCATCCTTCCGAGACCCGAAATAAAAAGCCCGGTAAGTCTTCTTATCAGTTCAGGAACATGTTAATACTCGTTACAGGATACATTAAAGCAAATGTTAAAAACAATATTTAAATTTAAGTCATAGTTTAACCTGCTAGCCACTTACCTCTGTCTTTTGCCAACTGATTTTTCTAAACTATTGTCCTTATTTCCTAAATTTTAAAATCTTCAGAAACATACTATCTTTGTGTTTGAAGGAGGCAGTCTAATTTTAGGAGCAAACAATAGCGTCCTCGGTATTTCGCACTTTCGAAACTAGCGAGATCTCGGTAAGCGTTCTATTTTACGAAGAGCGTCGCATCTCCAGGGCATAAAAGGATAATTCATACCACATCTCAAAGCATTTCCTCAGGTCCCCACTATACTTTCCAAGAATTAACTTGACTAACTTTCCTTCTCTCCAGTCACATACTCTAAGGACAAAATAGATCAACTCCATATGAATGTGTGTGTGTGTATGTGTGTGTGTGTGTGTGTGTGTGTGTGTGTCTGTGTGTGTGTTTGTTAGATAGGAGATTAAGAGGAGGCAAACTAGATCCTTACATACCATTGTTTCAGTCAAAATGTACTGTGACAAGCACCGCTACCAACAACGGGTCATCGTTGATGACTGTTGAGGAGGCGATGCCACCTGTAATAATACCGATGAGTCTAAACGGAATTTGTTTATACAGGTATCGACAGGTTTCTACCGAGATGGTATTGATACCTTCTCACAGAAAAGATAACGATGTTACGACTGCAGCACTCCGAAAAGCACATTATCGATACGAACAGTCTTCAAAGTAAGAAGCTTTTTAAAACGAATCTTTTTTTAATCAATTAAGAACTGGTAAAGTTAACTTTTTGGTATGGAAATGACCTGTGGTAGTATTCCTACCAGATTTTGCATTTACTCCTCATTGAGACCACCTCCTTCTCGGAGGTGTACCATATAAGAACTATCTTAGACTATTTTCAGTGCAACTTAGTTACCTAAGATACATAACAAAGTCAACTAAAGAGGAGGGATAACTACAGACTTCAATAACTGACACGTTTCTTCTTCGCCGTGTTAGTAATATTTCTTGTGGAATACGCGTACATCTCCATAGTATATACAGGGTGAGTCACTAACTATTGCCACCAAGAATAACTCCGAAATTATGATAGGAGCTGAAAGGTTTGTGGGACAAAAGTTGCACGGGACAACGAGGCCCATATAATATGACGTTGGTTTTTTGTTGCTAGGTGGGGACGCGTCAAAGATATGAAGGTCAGCTTTGTTTTTTAAATTTGGATGCTATAGTTTGGTACTTATTTTCTGAGAGCGGCTATCGGGACGAATTCAATGATGTCTAACAGTAAGATCTTTCGAGGTCAACAAAGGTCAAAAAGGTGGCCATTTACAGAAGGTGTTCGAGGTGATGACCATTGGTATCAATGCAGTGCTGCAATCTTCTTAAGATGGACTGAGTGGTACTCCTTATCACATTGGCACTTATCGAAGCTTGAGGATCGGGGACGCTGGGAGTCGTCCATCGCTACCCAGCGAGGTGCTGTAAAGTCGTTGAATGCGTAGTAGAACTCTAGCAGACAACATCTGAGTCCGGTGATTTGTTGGCAGCACCTTTGAGCAGAGCATCTTCATTGTCAAGGGTCGTGATCTGGTCTGCTACAGTCACTGCAGCCTCTCTGTCGAGAACACCAGTCATCGAATGGAGAAAGTCTTCCATAACTGAGGCGTCACCATGTGCTGCTTCGTAGAGCCACCAGTAGTATTTCACAAACGCATTCGCAACATCCTTTTGGGCCATCAGGCATCCGAAGTCTGGAGTATAGGGGGCATGTAAAACATTCTTCGATGTCGCTGTTTTTTCGTAGCTGATATACTGCATGGACGGGGGTTCTCCTCCGATCCATTCCTGACAATGGGCATGTACGGGTGTGCCCTCCAAATGGCGTCACGTGAGCATGATGATCTTCGCCTTTATTCGCCGTAATTCCACCTGGAATGCATCAGACGGCTTTTGGGCGGAGATCTCCTGTAGCAGCATGAAATAATACTCCATTATTTGGTGAAGCCAACACACTGTTTTGGGGTCGTATTGGATCAGTTTAGGTCAGAACGCGGGCTTGATGCATTGGAGCCACCACCTAAGTGGGGACAGATATGACCCTACTGGGTCGACAGGTAGGGTTTTCACGTACCCCCTGGTACAGGTCAGGCCCAGGGAGGGGTGACTGCCTGAGCTGCAACCTTCCCAAACTGCCGATTGGTCCCTCTGTCAGATGTTCGGCAGGTGTGACCTGAGGTGTGAATAATCACCTAAGGCGGGTGAAGGGCGCCCCCCCCCCCCCTCCCAGTTGGAGACGCTGGCAATCATTGGGGATTTTCTCGCGATTAGTCAATCATCTTCCCAATCAACGTCTACAAAACGTAAATGTAATGAGGCTAATTATTCACAGACGCTTCCTGCTGCACCACGGTTCCTCATGGTCTCACGTAGTGAAGACGATCAGTCCTTTGCCATGGTAAATCCGTTTGTTATTCAGAGAGGTTTTGATGCAATTGCTGGCCATGTGAAATCCTGCTCTCGTTTATAGAATGGCACTTTGCTTTTGGAGACTGCTTCTGATTCTCAAGCACAACAACTTCTTGCTGCCTCGCTTCTCCACCGCTATCTTGTTCATGTCAAAGCCCATCGAATTTAGAATTCTTCCTGTGGTCTAATTTACACCAGGCTGCTCGACTGTCTAACCGAGGCCGAAATCCAATCTTACCTCTCTGATCAGGGTGTCATTGCCATCCATTGTGTAATGAAAACGGTAGATTCCTCCTTAGTGCCCACCCACACTCTTTTCCTCACCTTTTATAGAGTGGTGCTGCCGTCCAAGATCAAAGCAAGCTATGAAATTATCATAGCCCAGCCGTACATTCCGAACTCGATGCGCTGCTACCAGTGTCATCGTTTCAACCACACTAGAACGTCTTGTCGACAGACAGCCAAATGTGTAACCTGTGGTAGGGATGCACACAAGGGCGACTGTCCTCCTCCTTCTCCCCACTGTATGTGTATCTTGATGAGCGGGCTGTCCAAGAGAGTCGGTTAAAGAGAAAAGTGCCTTGCCCAGTAGCTCGCAAGTTACTGGCTAGTCCCAAACCCTGTGTTCTCCCGTCTGGCACCTCTAGTTCTGTTCTTGTTACCCCTCACTCCATGAAGGACATGGTCATGCAGGCATGCGACCTCAAATTCAGCTCCAAGTTTGTGAAATCGCCCAGTGTCAAAGTAGCATTGCCATTCCCTGGTCCAGTTGTGAAAAAAACCGTCAAACCCTCGCATGCAGGAAAGGATGGAAGAAGTACACCCATGAAGACTTCCTCCATCCCTCCAGCCAAACAACACCTGGGTCTTCCTCTAACTGGGAAGGCTTGAAGGAGTCCACAAAAGGCAAACAGTCGTCTCCTCAGCCATCTCGAAGACCCTGTTCGATGGTGTCGCCACGTGAGACCTTAGCCCAGCTGTCCTCAGTATCGCCAGTGTTCACCACCAACCGCTTTTCAGCATTGGACTCCACAGACCGACATCACAACAAGCCGATGCTTCTGTGGACCCCACGGAGCAGGATGCTCCTGCTTCTATGCCCTGTAGTAGCAACTCTATGCCGACTGTCACTAGACACCCCTACATCTCTTCCTCCTCTTGACTGTCCTCCAATGTAACGTTTGCGGCCTTCAGTCCCACGAAGAGGATTTATGGCTGCTTTTAGCATCAAAGCATCCCCTTGCACTCTGCCTTCAGGAAATGAAACTGCATCCTCACGACCGCTTTGAGCTTTCACATTACTCATCAATTCGTTTTGACCTTCCCCCTGAGGTTGGCATTCCATCTCATGGGGGCGTCGTGTTGCTCATACGAGATGAGGTTCATAGTCAACCCATCTCCCAGACTACCCATCTTCAAGCTGTTGCAGTTTGCCATTTCCTTCCCTGCCTGATTTTTTACCTCTGTACCATTCATCTACCTATATCATTCGATGTCACCAGGGTAGATTTCCTTCAGCTTATTGGGTAGATACCTCGCCCACTTTTGTTACTCAGTAACTTTAATGCACATCATCCCCTTTGGTGTTCTCCCAGGACCTGCCAGAGAGGTGCCCTCTTGGCTGACTACCTTAACCAACTAAACCTCGTTTGCCTTAACATTGGAGCACCCACTTTCCTTTCTGACTCCTCACACACCTGTTCCCATTTGGACCTATCCTTTGCAATGCCCAGCTTTCCCATCATCTTGAGTGGTCCGTTCTTCCTGACACCTACTCCGTTTGCTGACTCCTATCCCATCCATATGGATGCCCAAATGGCAGCTTACTAAGGTGTAACTGGCAGATTTACTCCTCACTGGTGACCTTCGAAGAACGAGGTTTCCCCAGTTGTGATGACTAGTTGGACTATCTCACCAATGTTATCCTTACTGCCACAGAACGTTCCATTCCTCGCTCTTCCTCTTTACCACATCATGTCCCAGTCCCTTGGTGGATTGAGGCATGCTGTAATGCAGTCCGTGCACGGATACATGCTCTCCGCGTTTTTAACCATCATCGTATGATGGGAAACTGCATTCACTATAAACAGATGTGTCGCGTTCTTCGGGATAGCAAACAAGCTAGCTGGATTTCATTCAGTAGTTCTTTTAACAGTTCCGCCCCTTCCTTTGTCATATGGGGCAACCTCCAATGGCTCTCTGGGACCAAGATCCATTCCTCCATTTCCGGCCTCACACTAGCAGACGATGTTATCTCAAACACCTTGGGCCACCATTTTGCGGAAATTTCGAGCTCTTCCCACTATCAACCTGCCTTCCTCAATCGGAAACGAGCAGAGGAGGCTCGAGCGATACCCTTCTCTTCTCCGAATCGTGAGTACTACAGTGCCTTCTTTACTATGAGGGAGCTCGGTCATGCTCTCAGTTCATCCTGATCCCCCCCCCCGTAGAGCTGGACGCCATCAATATTCAGATGTTGCAGCACCTTTCTCTTGTGGGCAAGCACTTTCTGCTTATCTCGAATGAAGAACAGCCCACCGCTGCACTAAATTATGTTTAATTTAAACCCTGACTGTGGTTTCAACTATAAGAATATAGCCTGCTTAACAAGTACAACGTCCGCAGCTCGTGGTCGTGCGGTAGCGTTCTCGCTTCCCGCGCCCGGGTTCCCGGGTTCGATTCCCGGTGGGGTCAGGGATTTTCTCTGCCTCGTGATGACTGGATGTTGTGTGATGTCCTTAGGTTAGTTAGGTTTAAGTAGTTCTAAGTTCTAGGGGACTGATGACCATAGATGTTAAGTCCCATAGTGCTCAGAGCCATTTGAACCATCTCTTACCAGCTGCATTTGCTAGGTGGTGGAACGAATGATGCATGCCTAGCTGGTATGGAGGCTCGCGTCTCGTAATTTACTGACGAATGCACAGTGTGGATTTCGAGCACGGCGTTCTGCAGTTGACCATCTCGTTACTTTGTCTGCCCATGTCAAGAATGGTTTTCTGTGGAAATCCCAGACTGTGGTCGTGTTTTTCTATTTGGAGAAGGCCTACGACACCTGCTGGAAAACTGGTATCCTCTGTACTCTTTACACGTGGGGCTTCCGTGGCTCCCTGCCCTGTTTCCTTCAGGTATTTTACAAGATCGAGTTTTCAAGGTGCATGTGGGTTCTGCCTTGTCGGACACCTTTATCCAGGAAAACGGTGTACCTCAGGGTTCCATCCTGAGTGTGTCATCCTCTTTGCTAACGCCATTAACCCTATAATGGCCTGTGTCCCACTGGGCATCTCCAGCTCCCTCTTTGTTGACGATTTTGGCATATATTGCAGTTCTCCGTGGACATGTCTCACTGAGCTGTGTCTTCAGCGGTGTCTTGATCGTCTTTACTCATGGAGCATCGACAGTGGTTTTCGATTTTCCATTGACAAAAACGTCTGTCTGAATTTCTGGGGCTGTAAGTGGTGTCTCCCACCATGTTTATATCTTGGGCCTGTTGCCCTTCTGTTCGTTGAGACAACGAAATTCCTGGGGCTCATGCTCAGTAGGAAACTCTCTTGGTCCTCCCATGTATCTTACCTGGCAGCCCGCTGTGCACGGTTCCTCTATGTCCTATGTGTCCTCAATGGTATTTCTGGGGTGCCGATCGAACCACCCTCCTCCGTTTGTACCAATCCCTTGTCCACTCGAAACTCGACTATGGTTGCTTTGTTAATGCGTCTGCACGCCCCTCCCTCTTACACTGTCTCAACACTATCCACCATCGCGGCATCCGTTTGGCCACGGGCGTCTTTTACACCAGCCTGGTTGAAGCTGCTGAACTACCCCTGTCCTAGCGCCGTGTCTTTCTCCTCAGCAGGTATGCATGCCGTTTGTCTGCCATGCGTGGCCACCCCTCCTGTGCCTCCTTCTTTGATGATTCCTTTGATCTCAGTATGGGGCTCATCCTTCTTCTCTGTTACCTCCTGGAGTCCACTTTCGGCACTTGCTATGGCGGCTTAACGTCACACTACCTGCACCTTTCCCAGTGGGGATGAACCCTTCACCACCTTGGCTTCGTGAAGCAGCCCTGTCAACCTTGGCCTTCATTCGCTTCTTAAGGACGCTATTCCAGCCTCAGTCTATCGCCTTCAGTCTCAAGACCATCGCATGGAACTTCCCGATAGCATTTTTGTATACACTGATGGCTCTTTCGGACTGACCGTGGGGTCGGGTTTTCCTTCGTCATTGGCACCCGTGTCTTTCGATATCGGCTTCCAGCACATTGCTCAGTATTCACAGCCGATCTCTTCGCCTTGTATCAGACCACGGAATACATCCAGCGCCACAGTCTTTTCAATTGTGTCCTCTGCTCAGACTCATTCAGTGGCCTTCAAAGTCTATATGTGATGTACACCGTCCATCCCTTAGTGCAGCTGGTTCAGTAAAACTGTCAACTGCTCACTCTTGGTGGAGCCAGTGTGATGTTTTTGTGTGTTCCTGGTCATGTCGGTCTGCCAGGAAACGAGACTGTTGACGCAGCTGCCAAGGTTGCAACCCGCGAGTACCTATATTCCCTCAGCTGATCTGTGTTGCCGTCTGTCAGTAGGTGGTATCCTTTTGGCATCGCCAATGGTCGTCCCTTCACGGGAATAAACTCCGGCTTATTAAGCCTCACCCAGCGGCTTGGACGAGCTCCCCTCGGTCCTCCCGCCGGGAGGAGGTTGTTTTAATTCGGCTGCATATTGGGGACTGCCTTTTTAGCCATCGTCATTTGCTATTTGGTGCCGCCCCACCACTTTGTACACATTGCACTCAAGTTTTAACTATCCACCACTTCCTGATGGAATGTACATTTTTTAACCTGCCGTTTGGGTTTGCCGTTTGAGTTATCAGCCGGTTTAGAAAATGACGCGCGGGCTGCCGACCGCGTCTTACTTTTTATCCGCCAAACCAATATGGCGAAGGCCATTTAATTCTTAGTCTTGGACCTCCGCTTCCGTATGGTGTCTTTTTTAGCTCTTTTCCCCGTGCCTGTTTTTAGCTGTGTTCTATTACGTCAATTAGGATTGAAGTATAGTCGGTTTTTAACTCCCTTCTTTCTTCGTGTTCTATAGTTTTAACTTGGGCGCGTATGTCGTCAGTTGTTTTTGCGCCCTAAAGCAAAACAAAACCAAACCGTCAAGGCGACCTGCCGAGTGGCTGGTGACGTAAGTGAATCCTTACCAGACATCATGTATGTATCAGCAGGTATCTATGAGGTGCAGTTCATTTACTGGCTGGTTCAACTCTGCGCATATGTTGAAGTGTTGCATTTGGTCCTTATGGATAAGTCGCCTTATAGGACGATATAGTCGTAACGGTACCCAAATAATGGCGTTACCTCTTCCAGAAATGAACAAATCGCGTTGTAGAGACAATGTGGTGGCTGATGTAATAGTACATTCTGAGTTACAGGTACTGCTTGTAGTTGCAGTAACTTTGCGTGTGTTATAAGCTACTTGCGACTCATCAAAGGACAGTAGCCACGTGCTTTCTACGAAAGCTGTGGATAATGGAAGGTAAGAAGCTCAGGGGCTGCTGGATGTATCAGATGCAGTCTGTGGAATTGCGGTGCTGTTGTTAAAGTACCCTGCTACTTGATTTGTCTTAGTGTGCATCTGCGGTGGGCCACAGGCCTTATCCCCAGCTAGTGTATCTATCTAGCGCAGGGGCGGGCAAGATTTCGGCTCATGGGAACGAGTGCCAAAGCGCCCAGCCTTGGTTCACGTTTCACCTACCGACACACCATGCTGTCTAGGCGCCGGGAGGGGGAAGACTGGGAAACTGCGAACGCACCATGTTTAAATGACAGTGCAAACACACTGCGTATTACTTGAGTCTGTATTTAACATTTCTCAACAACATAGGTCACAAACAAAACAAATTGTGAGTATTATTTAATTATTTTTGGCGCACTGAAGACATAAGATAATTTTTATCTGGTACAAAATGCCGGCATACTGACAGACAAAGACAATTTCACTGAGTTTTGAACTCAAGTTGTCATGTAATCGTGACTTACTTAGTTTCATCATCGAAAAAAGGTCTTTCACACATATATGTCGACCGAAACATTGTAGCACTTTTCCAACCTCATTATGGAAACTTGGTAACCCTAGTTGATGAAAGCAATGCAGACATCCTGGGCAGTTTTAACGTACAAAGATTTTCCATTAAAATTAGAATTAAGTTGCTGGTCAACCAGTTACATCTGCACATGCACAGGAGCGGTTACAGCTGGAACAGCAAACTGTTTCGAAAAAAGCTCCAGAACAGATGCAAGGTTGACAGTGTCCTCAAAGTCTTTATAGAACTATCTTTGTAAATGTTTAAAGGCCACCATGAGTTCTTCAACCGTCGCGATTTCTTCAGCGCCAGTGAGTTTAGGGAATTGGACTTCGTCAGAATGTGTTCCTTCTACAAGGCGATTTTCTTTTTAAATGCGTCCCAATCAAATCAGAGATAGGTTACCTTGCAATGCCTTACTATGGACAGCGTGCATTCAAGTCTACTTAAAATGAGAATTCTGCACTCCATTTCGAATGTTCCAGTTTTCGTTCCTGCGCTCCTTTTTCCTTCACAAATTCAACAGTAGCGATTCTTAAATCGGAAGTCGCCCCAGGCATGTCCCTCGACTTAGTTAACGTTCTTTGCAGTAATTTATGGTCTCCACAGTCTTCGTTCAGTTCCACTGAAAACTGTTGCAACTGTCAATGAAATAACGTTTGCGACTATTCGTACCACCGGTTTCTTCACGTGCTCCTGGCATGTAAATTTAGCACAAAGTGCCTTTTGATGTACAGAACAATTAATTCCGTGTGCCGATTGTTGTAATTTTTTGCTCTTTCATTGTCAGCTAAATCTTTAAATTTTCTGCATGGTAATCTATTGCAGTTTCCTAGCAAGTACGTAATACCAGTCGCTTACGCGATTTCAGAATTCTCATTCCTCTCTCTTGCCATTCTCATTCATTTTAAAGGATTGTGGCGATAGATCTCTCGACTGTCTCTTTTTGTGCAAACAGCCACTGGACCTGCGAACGTCCTTCACACCACGAACAAATAGCGAAGACTAAACGGCGCTGACAATACGATTCTGCCGAACTCAGAGAGTTGTGCCGGCCGAAGAATGCTGCACCGCAGTGAGAAATGAAATGTCGCGCTGTGATTTGTACTTCCGAGAAGGACCGAGTTACAGGCCGGGCCTCGGCCCGCCCGTGGTCCGCACACGCAGCGCGTATGAAGTTTGGTACGCCGAGGCCGGCCCTGTTCCAGCCAGTCGCGCTCGCGGTATTGGAGGGGTCGCCTGCTTCGTGGTAAGTACAGCCCGCTGTACGTACGGTCCTCAGGTGGAATCCACGTGACCTGGTTATGCATGTGACAGTGGGTTGGATGGATTTCCACCCAGTTTCGTTAATACTGATAATGTTTTGTTCCGTTTTAGGGTATACCTCAGTGATGCATAGAACTGTGTTCACCATTCCAGAAGACGTTTCAGAGGAGTTGCAAAGACAAATAGCGATAGATTCCGAAGATGAGGATGAAGACAATTTTGATGAATCTTACTCAGAGACATCGCATGGCGCGTTAACTGACGAAGAGGCCATCGATGATGAATTCGAACCCGAGGAGGGATTCTATCAAGGACGACAGCTACCCAGAGACAACGATGAAGGAGTTACATATTTTACTCTGGGAAAAGATTAAGAAACCATGTTGAAAAACACACCTCTAACGTCTAAATATGCCAAAACGCCTAGAAAAATATACATTTCCTTACCTCAGGTTATCGCCAGAGGCACGACGGATGAGGGAAAACTATTATCTTTTTTGGTAAATGAAGAAATATTGGTGAAACACACAAACCAGGAAATCAAACGAATAGCTGGGCGATTCAGCTACGTCCAGTGGTATATCACACCCACAGACAAACTTGAGGTTAAAGCGTTTTGTGAGTTACTTTGCAAGAGCGGATACATGAAGTATTTTCGTCTGAACACCGAGGAAATGTTTTCGAAAATTGACAGACACCTGATTTTTCTGTTTACGGTGTCTAAAAACCGGTTTCAATTTATTATCCCTACTTAGATTCGATGACAAGAAAACGCGAGATCAAAGGGAAAAAAACGAAAAATCTGCGACGATACTACAGTTCTGGGCTCTTTTCACCACTCAGTGCAGTGTAAAAAACAATTACACGCCATCTGAATACTTTACTGTAGGCAGCTTCTTAGCTTCAGAGGACGACATATTTCAAAATGTTCATGCAAAAAAAAAAAAAAAAAAAGATAGGCTGGTAAATTTCCCTTGAAAATTATCAGCATATGTGACCCAAAAACATCTTTTTTGAAGGGAATTCTTTTCTTTGGGCAGGAACCAAAGAAAAAAGAATCAATAAGCCTTTCCATGCCAGCGAGGTATGTCATATAGTTTGTGAATATGTAAGAAACACAAACAGAAATAGCACATCAGATAATCGGTTCACATCGTGCGAATTGTCAGACGAGCTGACCAAATTGAAACTCACGGCACGTTACGCAAAAATAAACCCCTAATACCACCATAAATGATCAACTCCATGAACGAAATTCGTAAGTTATCTCGTTTTCTCTACGACCCTGATAAAATACACGTTTCTTTTACACCAAAGAAATACGGAAACTTATTTTATGGTCGATGCATGATTGACCTGGAATAGGTGCACACTCATAAAAAACTAAAAAAGTCGAATTTTACAAAAATGCAGAGTGGATGTTTTCGACCGATTATGTCACGATAAGGACACCAAATGTAAAAGTCGAAGACGGTCACTCCGATGTTTTTACAGATTCTGGATGCTGCTGGTATGAATGAATTTATACTTTCAAAACTGAATCGTCCCTTACACGTGGTTTCTCTAGTTTGAACTTTCCGATTCCTTAAAAGGCTTTCCTTCATTTAAGGGAATCACTTATGAAGAAGAGAGCTTATAATTCTCGTCTATCAAGAGAACGTCGGCTTTCTATTAAGAGTTAATGAGACGAAACAAGCCTGGGATCATACTAAGAGGTACAGAGGCGAGCGAGTGTGAAGGTGCTTACGCCAGTTCACCACTACCAGCGCCACGTCGTTACAACGCGCCTGTGCTCATCGTTTAATGATTGTACCATAATCGAAGAGTGAAATTAAAAACTCAAATAACTTTTCCAAACTTCGTCAGGATGTGCTTCAGTGCATGTCTCAAAATGATCAAATGACTGTAATAAGCAAACTAAACATAAGGAAACAGAAAGTGGCGCTAAATAATCTGACTACAAAGCTAAAAATTGTTCAGAATAAGCAGATGTATGTCATAATTAAAAGTTAAAAGTCTCAACTTGATCAGAGCAATATTTTGGTCAAAATCGATGTTTATACGAAAAATTGAAGGCGCTAAGTATTACACTCAGGGAGATGAAAATTCGTATGTAACCTCAGTTACAAGTAAAAACCCTACATATGTGACAACAATAAGATACCTCTATTAGTTTTCATGTTATTTACTAAATCCAAATTTAGAACGAGAACTGCTTATTCATGATAGATTAACTATCATTTTTATTTGTAATAGAAAGTTATACTTACAGCTCTCGACTACATTCGCGCTATAATACAAATGTACCATGTTTCAAGACTATTGTAAATAACTACGGTTATAAAGAATCTGAAAGGCAATTTAGAGGTCATGTTCTACTGTCTGTTCTAAAATTATACCAGGCAAAGTTTTCATGCAGGCGAGCTAAACCGTTTTCAGCAACTAAACCAAACTAAACGCTGTTTACATAAAAATTATTAAGATTGTAAATTGTTAAACGACAGAGATATTAATTAACATGCCTGAGAAAGGGGCCATTTAGATACTGCCTAGGGTGGTTGATAGAAGATGTGCCGTTTGGCGGTCCGCGGTGCCCATATATAAATACAGCCAGAGAGGCACTTCGTATCGAGACATCAATCTGTCCGTGTCAGTTAAACGCCTGTGTGCGTAATTCCTCGGATGACTTCCGAGCTGAACAGACGTGATGATGATAATTGGTTTGTGGGGCGCTCAACTGCGCGCTGAACAGAGGTGATGGCGTTTTCGGTAAAAGCAGGAAGTGAACTCACGAGGACTGTATGCCGATCTGGATCGTTTAAATTTCACGCAAGTAATTTTTTGTATGCCACCCGTAACGTTGATAAAACCGCGTGCCAAGTGGCGAAATTATTTTCCACTTCGAAGGCGAGCAATTAACTTTTGGCGATTAGAAGTCAGAGCGGCAGACCATGCGTCTGAACTGTTAATAGTGCTGTTTCCAGTAGGTATATTATTATTGTCATTAGGGATATTATTATGTATTATGCGTGTGAACTTTTACAGAATATATCTATCAGTTGAAACTCAAAACTTTTATTTATAATCATAGTTCCAGACACCACTCAGTAAATAGCAAATAGGAACTTTTTCCTTTCAGTGAGCTCAAAGAGTAAGTGGACTTTCAGACTGAAAATTATGGTCATTATGTTCTCCATCGGTTTCTGCCTGACCGCAAAAAATAGCTTTCAGGCTCTTGTAAACGCCGAAGATAGGCGTGAAGCATGCATAGACAATTTAAGTGTATTTTCATAACGACACAACGAAGGACACCGACCATTTGGATATTTTCCCGCCGCCCCACATTGTCAACGAAGAAGAAGGTGAGCCGGAATATGTGAGGCTGCCAAAAACACATTATCGACGTCATGTTTGCAATGAAAATAAGTAAAATAAGGATAGAAAAGATTGCCGGCCGCAGTGGCCGAGCGGTTCTAGGCGCTTCAGTCTGGAACCGCGCGACCGCTACGGTCGCAGGTTCGAATCCTGCCTCGGGCATGGATGTGTGTGATGTCCTTAGGTTAGTTAGGTTTAAGTAGTTCTAAGTTCTAGGGGACTGATGACCTCAAAAAAATGGCTCTCAGCACTATGGGACTCAACATCTTAGGTCATAAGTCCCCTTGAACTTAGAACTACTTAAACCTAACTAACCTAAGGACATCACACACACACACCCATGCCCGAGGCAGGATTCGAACCTGCGACCGTAGCAGTCCCGCGGTTCCGGACTTGATGACCTCAGATGTTAAGTCCCATAGTGCTCAGAGCCATTTGAACGATAGAAAAGATTATTCCTTTTGTATAAAATATCATAGGTATTTGTATGTTGAACTTAAGAAAGTGTTTTTTTCCCAAGGTCTTGCCATGTAGCAAAGGAATAATAATACTTACGTTTTGTTATTTTTGAATATTTTATAGTAAATTGTTGACCTTGTCGGCGTATAGTTGTCTAGTCAAGTGGTGATAGGAAAGTACCTAACTGTCTGTGATTTGACACAAGTAAAATAATAATATAAGAATGAAAATTTTTGGTCGTACGTTTACACGTTACCTATTTCAACCTGAAACGCAGTAGCAGCTCGCGAAAACTTCTTCACTACCGCTTACAGCACGAGCATTAATTGGCCAGAGGTTGGTACACTGTATGTGCTGTGTCGCCACTCAGTGGTTGAAACATTTGCACCACACTGCCTATGCTGATGACGCTTCCGATTGGATGACATCATCTACCCAATTAGATTCTGGAACTTTCGCCCACTGAACATGGAAAAATGTCAGTGTCTAGTATTTGCAATCACCGAGAAGAAATTCAGTTTCGTCGCGCCAGAAATACGCCGGAGAACTGTGATCACTCTGCTATAACTTCCAAGGTATGTACCACCCTACGGACAATGGAAACCAGCCAGTTTGTGGCCTCCAATATTTCTGTGAACCAGCAGCCCAGAAGGGGTTCATGAGCCATCCCGTATTCATAGCTCTGGGTCATCTCACCCTCTCACGCCAGCCACAGCAAAGCGAAATTCACGAATTCTACTGCAGAAGCCACTAACTACGTATTCCCTCCAGCACAGTTAAGAATATAAAGCTATCAATTTTACTTACAACTGCAAAGGGATATGTGATGTACTGTCACAGTATTTTATTGTGATTAACAAATTACAAAGGAAGTAAAAGAAAAAAATTCTTCAAAACCATGTAGCTCAAAAGTATGGACAGTGAAATCCTAATTAATGAAAAGGTTGATGGCAACTGAGATGCACTTGTTGAGACGGTCTGCAGCGTATCCAGCTAGGAAAGGGCGTAAATGAAAGTCATCAGGAAGAAAATCGATGTCTCAAGTTCGATTATTAATTTAGTAGGAGAGAAACAGCACATATGGTACCGACGTATGAAAAGGGATATCAGAAGGGAGATTGTCACAACGGACCGTAGAATAGGATCCACCAGGGGAAGAAAAGAGGGAGACCACCGGCGACACGGACGCGAGGAATTCAGACATTAATTAGAAGAGGAAACATTGAAAACGGTTGATGGACGGATAGGCACAAATGGAGAATGAAAATTAGATTTGACACATAGTCTTCGGTTACAGGAAGATATGAATACACTAGTGTCCAAAATTAAAGCAACAAATGGAAGTTTTGCAAGGTGCGTTTATTTTACCATAGAACAGTATAAAGAGGTGGTAGTAAAGTAGAAACAATGTAAATAATACAGAACGTAAACAATCTCAACATGTATAACGGTAGACAAAAAAGTTCTTCGTTTTTTCGAACTTAACGGATTTGCACACAGAGACGCCCTGCTAAACCCGCAGGACAGGACAGGTAGTTTAAATTGTGGAAAGGGGCCAAAATAAGGGGCTGTCAGTTACACTTCAACATACAACTTTATTATTTGATCAAACATTACAAGAGCCCAAAAAAAATGTTTTTTAAACACTCAGTTTTAATCTTTGGGACTTAATTACCGGCTGAAAGCCACATTAATTTAAAAACGGCTGAAGGCCAATAACTTAAAACGCAAGCATAATCGGAAATTTAAAACGCAAGCCTTATTTTACAACGGTTCTTTATTTGGGCTGATGGCCCAAAGAATCAGACACTTCAATAGTAAACAAGTTAAATTCAACTCGGCTGAAAGCCTAACACTTAAAACTCCATAACATTAATTTTTTTAAATACCAATGGCCTTACGTGAAATTGTTCTTTAAATTAGGCTGAAGGCCTAAAGAACCTTACGTCTTAAGGGCAAAACAACATTTTTTTTTAAAAAATGGCTAGAAGCCATACAAGTACAAACAACAAGAACAAGTAAAAAAAGGCAGAACACCCAATGGCGCTCAGATGTTCGAGGGTCGGCCTGGAATTCAAACACTAACGCTCGCTTAGGTGAGACAGGCAGTCGTGCCAACCTTTCACGATCCGACGACAATCCAACCGACCGAAAGTCAACGAACCTACCGACAAGACAACTTCCACTTCACCCGACCAGGGCACAACAGGGAGCTCAACGGAACAACGTAGAAGATATTGGCACCCACAACCAATCATACATGGAGCTGTCAAACTACATACCGTGCTGGACAGCAACAAGACGATGAGGAAACTACACTGCCTGAAATTTATGTCAACGGCCAGGGCAGGTAACCGGAACGTTAAGGGCCACAAGGTAAAAGATTCCGCTAGTGCACTTCAATTCAAACAACTAAATACAGTGAAACTCCACCGGAGGGTAGCTAGAATTTCCCAACTTGAAAACCACATTGTTGCTCGCGGGAATATCCCAACAGCCGAAAACGAACTCCAGACGACACAATGTGAACAGTCTTGACTTGCTGGTAGATTAAATCAAAACTCAACTTTCGTGTCCAGGGTCGGTGAGCCACGGACCTCGTAGCAATTGGAACAGCCCCACACACTCTGACACCGCGTAGAGACCGTCAGCGGCCCCGGCCAAACTACGTCCCGTGGAGAATTCCTCGCTGCTCCACGCCAACCGGACCGACTGGTCGCACACCGCCCAGCCGGAAACTATAAGCGCCAGGTCAAAGATAGTCCAAGGTGCGAATATCGATACACACCGCTGCTGCCACCCGCGGAAGGAGAGGATAACAGCATAATCGCAATAACCGCGGGAGACTAAACACAGAATCGCAACCAAGGTTTAATCCATCGCACATTCCGACAGCTGGTTAATGCGCCCAGTTTGGGGTGTGACCACCTCTGACAACGACGAGACATGCAGTGAATGGGGTCATCAATCTCATGTGGAGGCAATAACGACCATCCTTCCTGCATAGCTGCTCATAAGTCTGCTTCCGTTTCCAAGAAAACATGAACCACCCGTTCTCTATGAGGTCAATCATTATTGCCCATCAATACAAAGTCTGTGCCCTCGGCGCCTCGCAACAATCGCACATGAGGTCACGATACCTGACAGCAGTTAAACCGTGCTGTTTCACCAATACAATTTAATTATGAGGTGTTCGAGTGGTTAGCATAACTCCTGCGCACACCATTAGGGATCCTTCTCGATATTAGTCTCCACAATGTTTGGGTACCGAAATCGTGTTCCACGTTCTCTCCAGAGGCGACTCCGCTGATAATCACTCTCCAGACCAAATCGAGGCTCATCTGTGAGAAGACCATTGGCCCACTGTTTGACTGTCCAGGTGGCGTGTTGACGGTCTCCACTAGAGGATTAGCCGAGCGGTCTAAGGCGCTCCAGTCATGGACTGTGCTGCTGGTCCCGGCGGAGGTTCGAGTCCTCCCTCGGGCATGGGTGTGTGTTTGTCCTTAGGATAATTTAGGTTAAGTAGTGTGTAGGCTTAGGGACTGATGACCTTAGCAGTGAAGTCCCATAAGATTTCACACACATTTGAATATTTTTTTCCACTCTAGACGTTCCCTGCTCTGAAGATGCGACAGAGATACAAACATTCCGACGATAAAGCCACTCTGCCAAAGCCTTCTTACACCGTTTGCCTCTGCAGAGAGTCTGGTAGGCGTCTTCTCTGTGCCATACTGCACCGTCTGTGACTGAGTACACAGGAATTGTGGATGTGGGACTACACAACAAATACTACCCCCGTTTGATGGATGCCCTGACGTCATCGCTGGCGTGGTTGTCCGTTGACCGGAATGCCATCTTTCATTCAGAACACGGTCGTACGGACATGTTTTGGCAGTTGGTATGATGATATCGTGGCTTAGGCAGAGGACGGGGAAATAGTGGTTTGTTGCTTTAATTTTGGACATCAGTGTACATTGTAAAGCCGGTAATAATAAAAAAGATTTGAGATGACACTTGATTGATTAACTGTGGGAAAGACTTGGGTCATTAATTGTCCCTAGCACTACGTTTGGGTGTAGCACTGGAGATGATGATTGCTTGCCTATTTTATACTTCGTACCTATTCTTTTGTCTTGGTTGAGCCTTGTATATTCCAGTTAGTATCGGTATCATATTGTTTAAAAGGCTGACGTTTAGAAATTACTTTTCAAGACTTTTTATTTGTGTTTTTTTATATCTTCCAGTTAAAGTGTGCATAGTGGCGGTACTCTCCCACTGGGGCCGCAGTATCCATCTTAAGATTTTGTTTTGAACTGACTGTAGATTGCAGATTTAACTTATGCACCTGAGCCCGCATGTCATGCTACCGTATATCAACGCCGAGATGAATGTTGATTTGTGTAATCGCGCTTTGGTTGTGCTATCTAAATCAATAATGAAGAAAAAGGGTGCTAATGCGTTCGCCATGTTGAAGTATTTTTTCCTCTTTTCGCTGGTATGTTTGTTGAAAAAGAATCGTCTATTAGGTCTATAGCCAGATACTTTAGCTTTTGCGACTAAGGTTTTTGTTGGAAACTGATTCTTACAAGGTGTCTTGTTCGAAAAATATACCACTGTGGTCTTGTCTATATTTAACATTACTTTTGTTTGCTCTGAACCATCCCATAACCCGGTTCATTTGTCGTCGGAGTTTTCCAACGTTTGGAAAGTGATGGCCTCCACTTGTACACAGCGACGTGTCGTCCGAATATTTGGCGACTTTCACGCCTTGTTGAGGTGGGAGGTCGTTAAAGTGCCTTATTGCTCTTTGTCCGTAGGATTTATAGGTCACTGTAACTATAGCGACCGCTTCACCTGCTGGCGGGCTGTTTCCGAGCCGGCAGAGGATTACGTCTGTTCGACAAAAGGTTTTTCTGTGACCCACTGTCAAGTTCGATATACTGCGATATTAAACATCAATTTTGAGCGTTTGGCAACTGGAGGTTTAGTTCGTCATGTAAAATACTTTTCTCTGTGTTCAAGTTTCGTCATGAATCATAGCGCTTCGAGGGTTAATTACGTGAAGTTCCTTGTTTTATGAAATCAAAATGGCGAGTAAGGCTCATCGAAAATATATTTGCGATGCACACATGGCAATAAGACTATGATTTGCTGGTTCTGGGGTCCTTTATTGCGTTACTCATATCATCATCTTCCTTTCTGTGGATTTGTTAAACAGCGCTAGCTACGCCGTGGAATCTGGAGTTGACTGCAACACGATAATTCTGGAACCTGTTACTATTTCACTCGAACATAGCTTCACACAATGTTTCTCCAAACATAGCGCTTGAACTAAATATTTCGAAAGTGTGGATAAACATTACAAAACTTCGAGCTCCTAGCTAAACAATACGAAATGCGTGACCTTCGCACATGTTCTGCCGTCACGCCGCGCGAATCTAGGTCGACGCCTTTGTATGACAAAGGCCGCGTACCGCATACTGCGCGTGAGAAAACTTTCCGAGGATCGTCATCTCTTGGAATTGCAGCTGACCTCCAACTGAAACAGATGTTGTTTTCTTTCGCATGTGTTTTATCTGTTGAGAACCTCAACAGAAAAAGTCGGTCAAAGTTAACGTTTCTTGTGTGGCCCGTCTGCATTCAAGCCTTGGGATTCCCACTGAAGTCTCTATGCAAAACACTGTTACACTAGGCACATTATTTATGTTCAATAAGTAATTATACAGTTCGTAACTTGCTATATTAAAGTCATGGAAGTTATAAGAAATGCTGGAAACGATCCCCTTGAACTTGAAGATACAGTTGCACACGTTTCTGGATGTTCTTGAAGACATTGTGCAGAACATCGGGAGTGATGTTCCGAAAATGACGTGTCAGTGCAGCTTGGAGTTCTTGCATGGTGTTCGGATTGCCTTCATAGGCCTTTCCCTTCAACGTACTCCACAGAAAGTGGAGCCAAGTCGGACTAACGCGGAGAAGAGAGTCCTCGAGAGATGATGCGGTCACCAAAGATGTCCCTTACAAAGTTCATCGGCTTGTGGGCGGTATGTGCAGTCGCCCCATCCTGTTGGAACCAGGCATTCTCAATTTCGTCCTCATTCAGTTCACCTAGGAAGAGCTCCAGAATGCAGGTACATACCGTTCTGCATTTATGATATCCTGAAAGAAGATCGGCCCAGTGATGCGTTTACGAGTCATGGCGCACCGAACACCAACCTTTTGATCGTGCAGTGGGGACACCTTAAATTCATGCGGATTCTCCGAAGTCAACACACGACTATTCTTGCTATTCACGTAACTGGATCCGTGAAAAACGTTGTGTCAAGAATCCCCTCACCATTGTCCTGCAGAAAGGACAGCAACCAGGTGCAAAAGTTCACACACGCCGGGAGATCAGTGTCTCTCAGTTGATGCACGTACGGACACATGGATAGTGTATTCCGTAGAATTTGTGAGCGGAACACACGGGTACGTGGGCCTGCTGAGCTAGTCGTCTAACCGATTTCGTTGGACTTTGCAGCATCATGTCTTATACCTCCGCCACCTTCTCTTCGGATGTGGATGGGGATGGCCTGCCTGATTTTGAAGCATTGTGAACGTTTTCCGGCTTTCTAAACTTGGTGATGACGTTTCGTACAGCATTGAGGCTAGGTATCTTCACTCCTGTGAACTTTGCTGCAAATGCAGCTTCTACTGCTAAGGTAAACTTGTCTCCAACGCGAAACACACGCTCCACAAGAAACACACTTTGTTCAATCGTCAGCATGATGGCCTGGATCACAATGTTGTTACACAAGACGTTGGTCTTCAATAAAACCGGACCTGCGAACAAATACGTGGTCAGATATGGTTCAAATATGTTAAACAATGGAAAATGTTGTATTAATAATTGACAATCGTATCAGTCATTACTTAGCACACGACAACAAGGCACTACATAGCTACTTTCTGAACACCCGGTATTTCTCTCTACATAGGGTAGCCCATTTATTTTGACCAGCCTAAATAACTTTTTGTCTAGAAGCAAAACAAAAATTATTATCAAGCAAATGTTGTTTAGCTACCAGTGAAACGTTAACCAGCATGATTGCCTTCCTTGTAACTTGGTTCGTTACGAACTTATGAACAACAGTAGGTCTTATGTAAATGGCATCCTATATTTTTTATTAGGTAAACGACTTCCTCTTCTCAAGGTCTGTTCGAAAACTGATCACGAATTCACATAAACACAACATTCTAGTGACGATCTGACGTGGAAACGCGAAGGAACAACCACAGATAAACCAACAAACATCAAGCAGACTTCATGTATTGGTGGTCAAGGATCGTCGAGTATTGTGGGGGGAGGTTGTGAAAAAGTTGCATGGAATCAGCGGAAAGAATCACTCATGACTTCCAAGGTTCTGCCAGGAGTCCAGCTAGCACAGTGACTGTGCGTAGGGAGTTTTGAATGGTGTGCAGTTGTAGAGCAGTTCCTAATAAGCCACACATTTGTGTAGTCAGTGTCAGGCCGTGCTTGAGAGTGTATAAAAACGCCACTGTACAGTGGATGGCAGGAAAGGAGTGATTTTGATGAATCATTCTATACGCTGTCGCAATCCAATGGACGGTGTTTGGGTTTGTCGAAAGCCTGGAGAACGTTACCTCTCATCATGTAGTCATATAGTGTCAACAGTGAAGCATGGAGAAGGTGGTGTTATTGTATGGTGTTCTCGTTGCACTTAAGAAAACACTAAACGCGGAAGAATACGAACACATTTTACAGCATCGTGTATCGCTTGCAGCAGAGGAACAGGTCGGGGACGAGGATTGTTTCTGTAAGATATGACAGTGGGCACTACTCATAAAGCATCATCTGTGAGGCAATGGTTTAAGGAAACTAACTTTCCTGAAGTGGGCGTATCGGCCCAGAGTTCCAACCTGAACCTCTAGGAAGACCTAGGGAATAAGTTAGTACAGTGATCGTCAAACGTGTTTGCTTAAGAAGCAATACTGACATAGTGCGGCGACACCTCGGGCTGTACAGAAAAGAGTGGTGGTGGTGGTGTGGTGGTGGTGGTGGGGGGGGGGGGGGGGGGAGAGCATGTGGCCACTCGAAGATAAATTCAATTTTTAAACAAACTGCGGTTACTGATAGAAGCTTGCCACCTTCACATTTTCAATCTATATATATTATATGGTATGAAATATTTTAAGTGAAAAACTAAATAATGTACTGGAAATATACGCTTTTTTCTGAAGGCTTATCTAATCGGGTAGTGTGGCCAGTGCCATCGCAGCAGGATCCTGTGTTTGTTTTTCTGATTTCCGGGCTTATTTCCTAGGCCTCTTCACGCCCTAGTATCCGAAAGGATACCAAGCAGCTGCAACAGAGCGTTTTCAGTCGGACTTCTGTATAACAGTTTTAAACAACATAACTTAATTAATTAGAAATTTTCACTGTAGGATAGAATGGCGGATGATAGTTTTGTACACGAGTGTATAAGGGTTCAGAAGTCAGTTTTATTTGCTACATTACGCGTGTCTGTTTCGAAGTAAGTGGCTTTTACTGGGGTAAACACCTAAGCCACCTTTCCCGACGAGTAGTATGGCCACTCTTTCTCATCTGACGCAACGTCGGCATTAGTGATCCACAGAAGAAATTAGCAGATTGAAATTATTTAGAAGAAACTACACTTTTAGGACGAAAGATGTTTAAACATTGATGCTGTAAAAAGTTATTGCTGTCCATACTAGTGAGGTAACAAGAATAATATAAATTGATTGATGTTGTAAAACGTTATTGCTCTCCATACTAGTAAGGTAACAAGAATAATAATATAAATGACTTATCTTACGACAGCTTTTTACTAAAAAATAACGGAACAAGCTCCCTCTGTCAGTCTCACTGGCACAAAGGCGATATACAAGGTGGTTATAGCTAAACTCGCTACTTAAGAGGGCCCCCATGAAAAAAGAGGGATCGTATGACAACTGAACTTTGTAGAAACATTTATAAAGACAAGCGGAAGAGAAACAACGAATAAATCACTGAAAAAACATTTTAATTTCCACATGAGAGGATAACATTTGTTAATTATGTACCATATTTACGTAATAGGTTAGGAACGTTGCTCAATGTGACGACCATCTGCATCCACGACAGCCTAAGTTGGATACCTCCCTCTCTATCCTCATCTTCAGCTTCCAACGTGTATTGGTGTTCCGATCATAAACAATGTCCTTTAGGTAGCCCCATGGCCAGAACTCACACGAGTTCAAAAATAGTGATCCTGGTGGCCTCACAGTTTGGAACGATCGTCCAATCATTAGGGTTTCTCTATTTTCTGCACCATTGTCAGCGTAACGGTAACTACTTCAACAGTTTGTGGTGCTGCAATGTTACTTATAATTCGTCTCGATTGCAAAAATGTTTATTCACACGACCGGTTTCTGTTCATCTAGAACCATCTTCAGATCCGCAATTTCGGTTACAAGAGTAACCCTCCACACACAGCAACCTTCACATGCTGCGTGAAAGGTTACTGTGTGTGGACGGGTTACTCCTGTAACCGAAATTGCAGATCTGAAGATGGTTCTAAATGAACCGAACCCGGTCATGTGAATAAACATTTTTGCAATCGAGACGAATTATAAGTAACATTGCATAACCAGTGATTGCGGTGTCCCATCACACATTATGCCTGTTTTTGCAAAGTTTGTGGTGCAGTTGGTCGTCGGCATCTCCCAGGAGCAATTCCCAAATGGCCAGTTAACTCGAACTTCCGAATCATGTTCTTCAACCCCGGTGCGGAAAGAGAACCTCTGTGTTCCTTTAATACGACGAAACTCACGAAGGATAGCAGCACTATGCGGCACTGTTGGTGTTGTTTTCATGAAACAGGTTTAAGAGTAAAGCCCTGCTCACCTTCTCCAGACTTACGTCTGCAACTGATGCTTGTGTTTCATCCCTACGTCACCGTACCATTACCGACGCCTAAAGACAATTCGTGACACTGTCACTACTAACAACGCAAATCCTGCAACCAACTGTCTTAACATCTTGCCTTTGAAGTTGAGTACCCATTCGTAAGCCCACCCGGCTAGCCGCGCGGTCTCACGCACTGCTTCCCTAGCGGGAAGGCGTGCCGGTCCCCAGCACAAATTCGACCGGCGGATTAGTGTCGATGTCCGGTGTGCCGACCAGCCTGTGGACGGTTTTTGAGGTGGTTTTCCATCTGCCTCGGCGAATGCGGTCTGATTACCCTTATTCCGCCTCAGTTACACTATATCGGCGATTGTTGCGCAAACACTGTCTCCACGTGCACGTACACCATAATTACTCTGCCACGCAAACATTTGGGGCAACACTCGTACGGAATGGACATTCCTCGGAGGTCCACTGGGGGCCGAACTGCACAATAACCTTGGCTTCGGTGTGTAGGGCGGCTGCAGTGGTGTGGGTGGGCTGCTGTGGCCTGTTGTGTGGTTGTTCGTTTCTAGGTTACCAGTTCAATACACACGCACGCACGCACACACACACACACACACACACACACACACACACACACACACACACACACACACACACACACACACACACACACATACGGCAAATAGTTTTCCGTCTACACTGGCTGAAGTAGCGAAAGTTTAATTATAACCAAGTTGAAAACTAGTGTGACTACTTTTCGACATGCAGCAGCACTGTTCCGGGCAAAAAATGTGCAATGGCCGCTTTTTCCCTCACTGGATGCTTTGCCATACCTTTCCCTACCGATTTTACTCTCAACTGCTAACCTACATAAATTAGTATGTTGTATCAATTAATAACAGCAATTGCAATATGAGACACGATCACAAATGTTTACTAAGTGTGTTGATTCAAATGGTTCAGATGGATCTAAGCACTATGGGACTTAACATGTGAGATCATCAGTCCCCTAGACTTAGAACTACTTACACCTAACAAACCTAAGGACATCACACACATCGATGAGCGAGGCAGAATTCGAACCTGCGACCGTAGCAGCAGCGCAGTTCCAGACTGAAGCGCCTAGAACGGCTGGGCCACAGCGACGGGCAAGTGTGTTGAATGTCAGTTTTCTTTTACTCGTTGCATTGTTTTACAACAGCCTTAATTTAATTTCATATTATTTGCCATAGCAGCTGATTATAGTTGCGCACGGTCATGAGTTGTCAACATTGGTAGACAAACAATAAGATATTTCCCCTATTGACCCCGCAGTGGCCGCGCTACATACCGAACTTCCCTTGCCGTAAGCAGCAAACTTACTCACTGGCGTCAATTAAAGTTTAGCACATCTTAAAATATTACGGTCTCTGTAAACAGTTTTGTTCGTCACTGAGTAAGAAAAACACTCTCTTGAGAAGCTCTTGACGTCAGCTGTTGTTTTTGTATCCCGCTGTTAGCTGTTAGAAGCATGTTATTATAAAATACGGATGCGAACGGTAGGCAGTACGAACAGTTGATTGGGACTGCATGCGGCCCACGAGCCACTGTTTTACAACCACTAAGTTAGAGCGTCGACTCCGCTCCAGACCGCAGCATCCAACTTCGCTACCTTCTCTGGTTTCGTTTCTACTGGTAGAACAGGCTGCCATTACTCCACAGACATTCGGACACATTACTAAAAGCGTCCGCAGTGGAGTTCAAGACGTTATAAAAGCGAAGGGTAGACACACCCCGTATTAATGTCCGCCGATAAGTGCGTACTTCATAGCATAAAATTACTTATTTGAGCATAACTGAGAGATTTCAGCATAAACTACGGACTCCATTAGCCCCAAGTTAAAGTACATGTGAAATGATTAAACAGCTGAGCTTAAAACGGAGAAGAGAAGAAAAGATAATGGACGGATCTATGTTTTCCCTTACTTGTCGCTTCATACACATGGGCGTAACAAGTTACTCTGTATCTAAGGCTGCGGGAAGTGCAGTGTGCCCGGAACACAGGTTTCACAGCCCGCTGGCCGCCGTCAGCCAGCATGACACACGATCGACCACGCCTCCCGTGACGAAGTTGCTGCTCCCGGCAGTTTCCGGGAAAAGCATGTGATTCCCCGCTCACCTTGTCCCAAAAACCTCAGCCGTCCATCTCCCGACGCATTAGCGGGGGCCTGGTGACAGTAATACATTATGTACAATCACAACCGCTGACAAAGTGCTTTCTGAAAACCACGATGGAAATCAGTGAAGTGATTACGACACTGTAGACGTCAGAAAACACTCCAATTCGTGGAAGCCAGGAAGGCTTTGTAGAAACACCGCGAGTAACACTTAATACACTTACATTGTTTGTTGCTTTGAAATACTGTCGATTTCGAATAAAACTCTTCCGTCCAACGTAGACACAGTGTTCCAAGAAGAATTTTCAAGGATGTTTGCTCAATAGCCGGTGGTTAACACTCTGAATTCGCTTTTGGAAAAAGTGAGGTTCAAATCTGTGTACAAACTTCTAGATTATTGGTTTCAATGGTTCCCCCAAATCGGTGCCGGCCGCGGTGGTCTCGCGGTTCTAGGCGCGCAGTCCGGAACCGTGCGACTGCTACGGTCGCAGGTTCGAATCCTGCCTCGGGCATGGATGTTTGTGATGTCCTTAGGTTAGTTAGGTTTAAGTAGTTCTAAGTTCTAGGGGACTAATGACCACAGCAGTTGAGTCCCATAGTGCTCAGAGCCATTTGAACCATTTTGAACCCAAATCGGTTAAGTCGAACGTCATGGTGATTGCATTCAAGGTGGCAGCAGTTTTTCTTAATAACGATTTGTCCAATGTTTTAAATAACAATGATAAGAGTGTGGAAAATGTTTTAAGGTTTATTGTATTCTCCAGACTCCATCGCAAATTATTGGGTAGATTATGTTAATGTCTCTCCGAGTGGCTAGATCATTCTCTTTCACTAAGTCAGCCACGATTATCTGACTAATATTTTCACAATTATGATTGTGTGTCCGCTTGTCTTTTAACATATATTTTTAAACTAAGGCTCAGGTGTTCATTCTAGTTCTTTTTAGTTTCATACAGTTTTCTACTTATTTGTTTAAGCTGCTCAGTTTAGGGCCTCCTTCAGGCCCTATCTTACAACGGACAGGATTTCACAAGCAATTTTTTTTTCTATCATGGTTACCTAGGAAATAAGAATAACTTTAATTTGACAGATGGTAATTAAATAGTGTTAATTGATTTAAAAATTATTTGACTGCGTTTTGAGACAATGTCAGTAAATGGAGCTGACTAAGAACTGAAAAAGGTAATACTAGCGGTATTACTGCTGCCGCCGCTGATTCTGCTGTCGCTAATACTAAATAATAACAATAATAATGACAGTGACAGTAGCACACATGCGTTTTAATATTCCCCTGTAGGATCAATTCGTAATTTCATAAATTTTCCTCTCCCACGATTCTTCCACGGTTAACGATGCGCTTGCAAACAATTCTGTGTATTGTTTAAGAACTACTTCTTCCAGTCTGTGTTAATTCTCAATACCAGTCGAGGTTTCTGATTTACCTTTGCCAATATGCTTTTGCTGCCTCCTTTACTTGAAGCGCCTTTAGTAATCTTATTCACATCGTATCAGTTCACAAAATTTCGTCCCCTCCTTCCTCTTTTTCCGTACACCTTCACGCCTGTTCAAAAAATGTTCAAATGTGTGTGAAATCTTACGGGACTTAACTGCTAAGGTCATCAGTCCCTAAGCGTACACACTACTTAACCTAAATTATCCTAAGGACAAACACACACACCCATGCCCGAGGGAGGACTCGAACCTCCGCCGGGACCAGCCGCACAATCCATGACTGAAGTGCCGTAGAACGCTCGGCTAATCCCGCGCGTCACGCCTGTTCCAGTGTTCGTCCCATATCCCACTTACCGGACATCTTCTTTTGTATACTTCATGGGTAATATACCCAAATATTACCAATCGCACATTTCGATAAAATATCAACGGATGACGTCCTGCACCACAGGAGGTCGCTATGGAGAACAAAAAAAGTACGTAAGATGTTTCCTGTACGTGAGATGGATCGTTCATAATGAACAACAACTAGTAACAGGCAGACTTGGAATTTATCTGGGTTATTCGGAAACGTACAGGGTGTCCACAAAGTGCCACTATCATTTCAAAAAAACATAACTTTAAAACTATTATAGGCAGAGCATCGTGGTTTTTTCTAAACCGTTTTGCAGCTCTCAGAGTTATTTTCTGTTATGCCAGAACTTCAAGGTGTGCCCAACTCGTCGCCGTTAGGGACTGTAACGGGACATCTGCCTCTAGCATTACTTTTTCTCTATAGTAGTTGTCGATACCAGTAATATTTTTCGAAGTTTGGACAGGTCGCTATTATCTCAGCTGCTTTTCTGAAAACTTTCATGTAATTTTATACACGGAATGTTATATTTCAAGCTAAAATTTATGAAAAGGAATTACTTTGTTTTCTGTGTTACAATGAATAAGTACTCTGAATATACAGTTAAAATTATTTTTTTAAACATTTGAAATTACGAATTATTTGGCACACTTAAAGTTTCAATTAGTAATAACGCATTATAGTAGTATTTTCTTTGATTATTGCTGGATTCAATTTTGAAATAATAATCGAGATTAACAGAAATTGGATGGCCGAGCGGTTCTACGCGCTACAGTCTGGAACCACGCCACCGCTACTATCGCAGGTTCGAACCCTGCCTCGGGCATGAATGTGTGTGATGTCCTTAGGTTAGTTAGGTTTAAGTAGTTCTACGTTCTAGGGGACTGATGTCCACAGCAGTTAAGTACCATAGTGCTCAGAGCCATTTGAACCATTTAACAGAAATTAATTTGTCAAGAAAAATTGTAAGCCTGTAGGAATATGGTTATTACCATAAAGTGAAGTAGTGGTAAACATGCCTCTGATGTGATCTGACGTATTTTTGTATTTTGTGCGAACACTGTAATTTCGGCTTTCTTAATGTGAAAATTCAAAAGACTCTGTGATATATTAAAATGTGACAAAATATTTTAACGTAACAACAAAAATTCTGCAACAACAATCTTCAAATTTATTTACACCAATTCAACTATGAAGACCTAAAATGTGAAAATTTCAACTTCAAGAATCAGATCCCTTGACAATAACAACCGAGCCAACTCTACACGAAAACCTAAGTAAACTAGAAAGTTTATTGTAATTTTCTCTCCTCTCAAATTTTGCATAAAAGACTTTGCTTATTGTGGACAATAGCTGTAATTAGGAAGGAGAGGGGAGATTACAAATGGGGAGACGACCGTGATTAATTGTCTAATAATGAAGTATTGTCTGTTGCAGAAACTGCTTTATTTCGTTGATTTTTGAAATTTATGTAGGAATAAATTTTCGATCACATGAAGAAAAAACTGATGGCTGCCCAACAAAGGATCTTTATACCAACAGTGACGGTCCACTACCAATAACGATGGACCGAATCAAATGAAAGTGAAGAGGACTTTGCAACTACAACCAATGACATCAAAAAGGAAAGATAAGTACAAACTATTTGTGAAGGTAATTTGTTTGTGGACTCGTGTGCTTATTAACAAAATGAATAGCGCCAAAAGCAAACGTGAGGTAGAAATGAAAGCTGTAAGGTCCAGTCAGGATATGTTTGAGACGAGTGAAATCGTAGAAAAGAAATAGTAAAGGCTAATTTTTTTGCAGGTATTTTCGTAAAACTAGTGGAAATGAGGACAGATAACAATGGCAAATTTATCGCAGTTAATGATCAGTTAACAGAAATAAGATCTGAAAACTATAGCAAGAACAGAGTACAAGATCAGATAGATCAACTTAGAGTTAAAAAATAGGTTGTCAGAAGAGTTAAAAAGTGTGAATGAAAAAGTTGATGTTTTAGAAAATAAATTTATTGTTTTAGAAAATGAGTTTGTATTCTGCTGGGGGCCGAAGCACACATTAACCCTATGTCCCTGAATTCGGTGTGGGACGGCGATGGAGCGGACTGCTGTGACCTGTAGTAGGGATGTGAACCACTGAGGGCTGCGGCGGGCACGAAGCCTGTCCGTCGTTTATAGGTCCCGAGTTCAATATAATACAGTACAATACAATTCACGGAAAGTATTTTAAATAAATTTTGGTCGGAAGCTGACATGGCGAGATTCAAAAGTAAATTTTTGCATGGACCTAACTAGAGGAATAGGGACAGTATTTTGGAAGGTTTTTGTGAGAACCACCTTAAAAAATTAGCACATCTTGACAAACCATTGGACGAAATGACCTTGATTTATGCACTTAAAAGGAGATTACCAGAAAGATTTCTGTGGTATTTAGTACACAGATCTGACGATTGTCTTGAACAATTTTTACGATATGTTGACAGGCTGGATAGGGCTGTAGAAAGAAGTATGTACCATAATAATACGAATGACAGAAATGACAATTTGAGTAATCTCAGAAACAGAGATAATTGTATCTTCTATCAGGATCAAAGCGTTACTAGAGGGAGAAATTCTGAATATCAGCAGGATAGGAATAATGGGGAAAACCATAGGCATATTAAATCAAAGAAACAATCACTCGGGAAACGGCAGTTCGCCTCACAGTTTTGGGACAAGGAAACATAACAAGCACAGGACCCCCAAGTTACACTTGCAATTAGACAATAATAACAGTGTTAATGATATGGCACATGTATCTGAAATTGAACGGAAGAAATATCAGACTCCTCATTTATATTTTTATCAAAGGTTTTGGTATACTATGTGTAATTATGGTGATGTAAGTGCTACCACAAATCAGAATGTGAGAGTAGTGAGATTTTTGACGTACTATGTACTAATGATTTCTTCTCTTGGGTGGAAAACAGTGTTGTTGATGTATGTAAATCAGGTGATGACTTTATTGGATCTGAGCTAGCTGGTATTTTTGATGTAGATGTGGATGAGAGCTGTGAAGTAACTGAGGTTGTTAAGTCTGAGATTGGGGGATTATTGCAAATGAATGTACGTGGGGTTAGTTACTTTGATGGAGATTATACTTGTATTGTCAGTGATATTGTTAATGAAGTAATTTTGGAATAATATGATGATGATGATGTGTATCAGGTATTTGTGACGTTTAGGAATAATGCAGTTTTACAGTTGTTTGCAAAAGATGTTGACAATACAGGTAAGGTAAGTGATGTGTGTGTTGTAAGTTAGGGTCATGGAATACCAGTCCAGTTAAAACAGTTTTTCATTAATGTCATGCAGAGTAATGATCCAAACAGTAAAGGTCAGGTATCTGTGAGCCTGGAGAATAAAGGTGAAAACTTTTTGAAGTTTGGTTGGGACCAGATTCATGATAACATAGATAAAGGTGCCTTCTGAAATAAGTTAGCTGTGTTCAGTCAGAATTCCCAGTTGGTGGAATGAAGTGAAAGAGGATCTAAGCCGGAAGTGTAATTTTGACAGTAATGTGTTTTGTGTTCCTTCTGTAACAGGTGATGTTAGTTGTGCCATGGAATCTATTCATTGTGTTCAATCTTTACCTAACAACATGGGTAATCAAAGTAATGTTATGATACCTATAAAGATATACAGCCTTGTGAAGATAGTGTGAATGTAGCATTTGATGATATTGAAAGTGATCTTTAGCATGAAGTTTCTTACAACGGAGAGGATGATTCAGATTTTGGGTGTCCTTAAATTAAAATAAAGATTGATCAGTGAGAAGGCAATTATTTGATTGATACAAGTAGCCTAATTTGTGGTATATCCGAACAATTTAGGGACAAGGTCAAGTATAGTAAGAATTCTGTGGAAATTCCCATTGTAGGTGTACTACTGGTAATGCAAAGCAAATTGCTAAAATCTCAGGTACTTCTAACTTTTAGTATAGAAAACAAGACTTTCAAACATGGATGCTTAGTGATCCCTAGACTGGAAGAAAATATAATTCTCAGTAAGGATTGGATAGTGAAAATTGAGGTTTGTTTTCGATGGAGTGCTAAAGAATTGTTTATTTTGGAACCTAAGAGTAATACTTATGTGAAAACCACATTCTGTATTTTAAACTGTGCGAAGAGTTGTAACTAGTTGAAAAACATTATGAACCATGGTGATGATGATGATGATGATGTTTAGTTTGTGGGTCACTCAACTGCATAGTCATCAGCACCCATACAAAATCTTAATTTTTAAACAGCCCAATTTTTTACAATGTCCAATCTAGCCACAGTCACGAATGATGATGATGATGATGTTGATGAAATGTTGAGGACAGCACAAGCACAAAGTCCCTGGGCAGAGAAAATCCCCAACCAGGCTAGGAATCGAATCTGGGACCCAGTGATCCAGAGGTAGCAAGCTAGCCACTAGACCACGAGAGGCGGACGTGAACCATGGTGAGTACTAGGTGATTGCAGATGATATAAATTTTGATGCGACTGAGGAACAGGATTTTCAAAGTGTAGTACATTCTAAAGTGAGGGAAGCTACAACTCTTAATGACCAACAAAATGAACAACTTCGGAATTTGTTATTGGAGTTTAGAAATGTGTTCAGTGAAAGACCAGGGAAAGTGAAATGCTACCAGTGCATGCTTTAGCATAGAGATCGTCAACCTTCCTTTCTCAAGCCTTATAATAGACCATTTTCAAAAAGGAAAGAGAAAGAAATTCAGAAAATGGAAACCTGGTGAATAGTTGAGAGAAGTAGGAGTACTTACAATAATCCTTTAGTTGTTGTTAAGTAAGAGAAACGGTGGAGTGAGAATTGTTTTGAACTCTATACATCTTAATACTTTTCTTATCAGAGAGAATGACCATCCTGAGAATATGGACGGTTACATAAATTTGATTATGTAATATTCATGAGTAGTTTGGACTTGACCTCTGGATTTCAGCAGATTCCACTTGACATTAATTCTAGAGAGTATACTGCATTTTTGTGTGAAGGTAAGTGTTTCAGAATACTGTGTGGTGCCATTTGGGCGAAACGTATCTCTAGCTGAAGACATAAGGGCTCTGGTTTCTGTCTTGGTAAGTGAAGTGAGTTCAAAATTAATTGTATGTGTTGATGACATTTTGGTCAATAGAAGACTTGGGAACAACATTTTGATATGTTAAGGGACTTGTTTTCAAAATTGGAATCAGGAGGTATGACCCTGAAAATAGGTAAGTGTGCATTTGGTGTGGAATTTTTGGGACATGTCGTATCTAAGAAAAGAACATAATGCTATTGCTAATTTTGTGTGGAAGTTTTAGGACATGTTATATCTAAGAAAGGAACTTGATGCTATTGCTAATTTTCCTACTCCTCGCAACAAAAAACACTTAAATCATTTTGAGTGTTAACGGGATTCTATAGAAAATTTTGTAGCAGCCAAGCTTTGAATGCTTCATGCCTGTGTGAACTTTTGAAGGAAAATACTGTTTGGGATTGTAATCAGGAATGTCAGGATTGTGTATTGAACTGGTGACCTAGAAATGATGGAGAGGCTTCGTCCCACCACAGTCCTCAGTGGTTCACAACCCCACAACAGGCCACACCAGTCCACCCACCTCACCGCCACCCCACACCGAACCCAAGATTATTATGCAGTTCGGCCCCCACTGGTCGCAAGAGCTGGTGAGAGGTCGAATGGCCGCTATAAAGCTGAACTGCTTGACAGGAATGACATCCTCCCAAGTGACGTGTTCTATCAATCTTTTCGCGTACAGGCTCTCGAGAAGTTTCGAGAGGGATGGGAGCACGGTGATGAGCCGGTAGCTGGTTACAGGTGTTCGGGATGGCCACAACTTCATCGTATTTCCACATTGACGGGTAGCCGCCCAAACGGAGTATCTCATTGAAGACATCGGCTAAGTGCCGATGGGATCCCAGAGGAATGTTTTTCAGCAGGCGGTCGTTGATTCCATCGCTACCTCCTGTTTTCCTGGGGTTCAGTGAGCGTAGTTACTCCGCGACTTCTTCCGCTGGGACGGGCTCGATGAAGTCTTCTTCATTTCTGGCTGCTCGGACGATCGGTAACTGCTTGGATGTGGCCCTTGTCCACGAAGTCGGTCACGGCGGGAGGTTAGCTGCGGATGCGTCGGCCTTCACGCTGGCTTTTGCATCAGGCTCCCTAACGTAGTCGTTGCCGACCTGTACGCGGTGCATTCAAGTTCTAAGGCCTCCGATTTTTTTTTCTCTGGACTGGAAAGAGATAGAAACATGCGCATTGTTTTAAAATGAGGCCGCGTTCATTGTCAATACGTCCTAGAGATGGCAGCACCGTACGGCAGATGGAATTTTACCGCCAACGGCGAGAATGAGAAGTGTTTTAAATACTTAAAATGGCGACGTTTTCCTTGCTTGAACAGCGTGCAATCATTCGTTTTCTGAATTTGTGAGGTGTGAAACCAATTAAAATTCATCGACAGTTGAAGGAGACATGTGGTGATGGAGTTACGGATGTATTTAATGAAGGCAGAACATTGTGTGACAACAAACCGAAACAACCTCGGGCTCGCACAAGCCGGTCTGACGACATGATCGAGAAAGTGGAGAGAATTGTTTTGGGGATCACCGAAGGACTGTTGAACAGATCGCCTCCAGAGTTGGCATTTCTGTGGGTTCTGTGCACACAATCCTGCATGATGACCTGAAAATGCGAAAAGTGTCATCCAGGTGGGTGCCACGAATGCTGATGGACGACCACATGGCTGCCCGTGTGGCATGTTGCCAAGCGATGTTGACGCGCAACGACAGCATGAATGGGACTTTCTTTTCGTCGGTTGTGCCAATGGATGAGACGTGGATGCCATTTTTCAATCCAGAAACAAAGCGCCAGTCAGCTCAATGGAAGCACACAGATTCACCACCACCAAAAAAATTTCGGGTAACCTCCAGTGCCGAAAAAATGATGGTGTCCATGTTCTGGGACAGCGAGGGCGTAATCCTTACCCATTGCGTTCCAAAGGGCACTACGGTAATAGGTGCATCCTACGAAAATGTTTTGAAGAACAAATTCCTTCCTCGACTGCAACAAAAACGTCCGGGAAGGGCTGCGCACCCGCACATCGAGCTAACGTTACGCAACAGTTTCTTCGTGGTAACAACTTTGAAGTGATTCCTCATGCTCCCTACTCACCTGACTTGGCTCCTAGTGACTTTTGGCTTTTTCCAACAATGAAAGACACTCTCCGTGGCCGCACATTTACCAGCCGTGCTGCTATTGCCTCAGCGATTTTCCAGTGGTCAAAACAGACTCCTAAAGAAGCCTTCGCCGCTGCCATGGAATCATGGCGTCAGCTTTGTGGAAAATGTGTATTTCTGCAGGGCGATTACGTCGAGAAGTAACGCCAGTTTCATCGATTTCGGCTGAGTAGTTAATTAGAAAAAAAAATCGGAGGCCTTAGAACTTGAATTCACCTCGTAGTGGAGGTATGAGCTATCGGCGGCGCTGGAGTTTCTGCACGATTTTCCAGACGCTGCCCTCGTCGGGATTGAGCATGGGCACCAAGACCGCCCATTAACTGCTCCTATGTTCTGCGATTGTTGCCTTAATGCACCGCCGCACGCGGTTGACGCGGCGTTTCGTGACTCGTTGGTGGGTCGGAACAGTCGGTCTTCTCTGTGATCGCCGACAGGCTGTGGGGCGGCAGCTGCGGTCGCCTAGCGGTGGCTGCGTTTTCTGCTCGACGTATTCTTCGGTTGAAGAAAGCTGCGGCTGCGTCGACCCCGACTACTTCGCGATTTGGAACGTTTTCAAGTTGTTCGAGTATTTCAGTGTGGAAACACTAACGGTTCAGGTTTCGATAACCTGGGCGCCAGTCTGGAAGAGATGCGCCAATCACATCCATGTCAAAGATGACTGGAACGTAATGGGATGACAAGACATTCCGCGTCTCAGCATATGTGAATTGTTCGATGCGTTTCAGGAGGACGAAGTCGATCGCATCGAGGTGGTCCTAGGCGGGGAGTTTGTGGGATCAAACGGCTCCAGGCTGACTGCGCCGTTTCTATTAACGACGAGGGAGAATCGGCGCCCGCTGGTGGTGGTGAAGCGAGAGGTACATTTCCAGTTTTTTGCGTTGAAGTCCTCTGCAATGACTAGTCTGGGACTCCAGTAACAACGATCTATCAGGCTGCCGGTAAAATAATTTTTCCGGCGGTAAAGTTGATGGTTACCTCACTGGCCTTCAACATGGCAAGCTTTGATAGGTGGACTCGACGATGCCGCAGCGACCACTTGACGTAAGTGGCGGTGCCGCCCATGTGGGTGGGTCTGTCGTCTCGGTAGTGTCAGTAATTTTCTGCCCTCACGTTCACAACGAGTTTGACGGAGGTTTCTTGCACAAGGCAGATGTCAACATCCGTGTTCTGTAGGAATTGGCGAAATTCGCCCTGCTGGAGACATAGTCTGTTTGCACTGAACTTGCAGCTGGATATGGGCATTATCCATGTTTAGCTTGGCTCTTAACTGCGTTGGCCCGGAGGGCCACTGTAACTGCATCGACGAGTGCAGGTAGCTGACGCATGAGTGGCTCAGTATCCTCAGAAGCGTTTGAGTTCGCTGGGGACTTCATCGGTGTCTGCGTCGTGGGTCTTCGACGTTAGGGTGGCGTCCGCCGGAAGCTGGGATCTGGTGCTTTGCTTCCTTTGCTTCGTCTGACGTCTGCACCTGCTTTCTGCAGCCTGTGGCGCAGTTAGTAGTGCGGCCGTGATGGTCTCTGTCGCAAGTGGTGCTTTCCTGTAGGCAGCATTGGCGAATCTGCATCATGGCAGAACGCGTATGGTGACTGTTCTGTGACTGACTGCAAGAAAAAAAACCAAAACTGCACTCTTCACAACAGAGCACAGCACAACGTTTTATTTCTCACAGTCGATTTTAACATCAAACCTGTATATTATTGTTTAAAAAAGTATGTAGCCCATGTGCACCTGAATCTTTATTAGGATATTGTGAATCTTTATTAGGATATTGTGTAAATCGGCCAAGATACCTTACATATTTTTGCAAACTGCGTTTCTCTGTTTCATGAAAGAGACATGTCGGTGTGTGGTGTCTTTAGCGTAACTTTCAGATGGTTCATATGGCTCTTGAGCCCTACGGGACTCAACATCTGAGGTCATCAGTCCCATAGAACTAAGAACTACTTAAACCTAACTAACCTAAGGACATCACACACATCCATGCCCAAGGCAGGATTCGAAACTGCGACCGTAGCGGTCACGCGGTTCCAGACTGAAGCGCCTACAACCGCACGGCCATACCAGCCGGCTAGAGTAGTTTAAGATAGTTTCATAAGTGTGTAAGCCTAGGGACCAATGACCTCAGTAGTTTGGTCCCATAACACCCAAAAAAAGCGTTGCTGGAGTAAAAATTTTGTAGATTAAATCTATATTTGTGTACTTTACACAGGCTGTCCGAGAAATGTTGCGATAATCTTTGGGGTGGTGGAGGACGGGCAGGTTCGTGACTTGAGTAACAAATCGAGGATAAGACCCCGTATCTGGAAATGTCATCCAATGACGCTGCAGTGTGTCGGAGTTGCAGGCGCTGGAGCGTGTTGCTAGGCCACAGCCCCCCTCCCCCACCACCGCCCGTCTGCAAAAGAGACTCTGTACGCTGACGTACCGTAGATGAAATGTCTCGCAGTGATCGCGACTGATTGTCACGATCATTAGAGGAAAAGATGGAGCTAGCTGCTTTGTAGAAAGGCCTTGTCTCCTGTTAACGCGATGTTCCGTTGCCTCGGTGGATGAAGGATTTGGACTCTCGGTTCCATATGCAGTTTATTTTTCTTCTGGAATTTGTTTTTTTTCACTAGCTCCTTATATTTTATGACCCACCGTCTAATTTCTTATGGTGGGTCGTATGTTGGCACTTAGCCGCTGTGACTGGGTCCGGGGTCCGCAGTGACTGAAAGTAACACCACACCGGCTCCCGTCCCCACTCACACCGCTGCCCGTGTCCCGCCACGTGGAGACGGGCTCTGTTTAGATCCATTTGATATCTTTTTTTTTTGTGCAGCATTAGAAAAACTTGTAACTAATACAAAATCAAGTAAGATATTAATAAACAAAACGAAATTAAATATTTAGAAAGAAGGAAGGAGGAGAACTGAATAGAGAAGTTATAGGTATAATATTGCCCGTCACCTGGTTGTGGGCGGCGGCCCGGGTCTTGGAATGACCCTCAAGACGCTGGCCGTTACTCACCATGCCTTTAACATCCACCATCCTAAAAACTACCTTAACTAGAAGAGATTAGGGTACGTTAAAGTTAGAAACTAAGACTAAGACCTCCATGTCCAGCCTGCTAAACTGTTTACGATATACAATAGAGAGGTAACTGATTTTGTGCTTGGCTCAAAGTTGCTAATGAAAGGGTACTCGTGGTAAAAGTAATAAGGTAATGACGCTAACGGTTTGTGTTGAGCCTACAAGGCTCCTAGTAGAGTACATCAGGCGCAAGCACTTCCCGGCCCCGCCGACAACACGACCTGAACGGTGGTTTTCCCCGATCTACCATAGGTATCCGTCGGGTTGGGCTCAAAAGAGAGGAACCACAATTAAGATTCTTCCATCCAGGACGTGCGCCGCCTCTTACCAGGGGGGCGTAGGTCCCTTGAAGAGGTGCCCAACTTTAAGCTTCAGATGAGAAGTTCTTAGTATAGTGGAGGTTGAGGTATAGGCTGTGTAGGTTGGTTGTACAAACAGTTCACACTGAGCCAATGAGACTTACAATGATACGTGGTGTGGCAGTTAGCACCTTCCGGCCCCGCCAGCAACACAGCCTGAGCGGTGGTTTTCCCCGATCTACCATAGGTATCCGTCGGGTTGGGCTCAAAAGAGAGGGACCACAATTAAGATCCTTCCATCCGGACTGTGCGCTGCCTCTTAACGGAAGGCGTAGGTCCCTTGAAGAGGTACCTAGCTTTAAGCTCTTATTGGACATGGAGATGCTGTTAACTATTTATATATAAGGTGCAATCTGTTTTTAGGATTGTGTGTGACTTGTGCACCTCTTGTCGGTTGTTCCACTCTGTTCTTTGAATCTAACTTTGAATTTGACTCCTGGAATATTCTAAAACCTCCAGTGTTTTTCGGCATACAGGAGAAAAATAAACTAGAGATGGGAAACCGTTCCGAAACCTTCATTCACCAAGCCAACGAAGCATAGCATTCACAGGAAACAGGGCCTGTCTACACACTGCTGTAGAGGGTGAGGTACGGAACTCCAGAAACTGCAAAAAAAATGATTCAAATGGCTCTGAGCACTATGGGACTTAACTTCTGTGGTCATCAGTCCCCTAGAACTTAGAACTACTTAAACCTAACTAACCTAAGGACATCACACATATCCATGCCCGAGGCAGGATTCGAACCTGAACCGTAGCGGTCCTGCGGTTCCAGACTGTAGCGCCTAGAACCGCTCGGCCACTCCGGCCGGCCCAGAAACTGCAGCCAGAAAGCGAGGAAAGCAGACACCTTGGAAAAGAAGAATATGGTCAGCAAGGAAAAGGAAAAGCAAGTGAATCGTTTTAATGTACCTAAAGGAGCAAAAGAGTTTTACAATGACGTTGTTGAAAGTTAAATATTAAATTATCTCGTTTACGTAATTAGTATTTCGGTATGTTATTTAAAAATATGTTTCCTCGAAAATTTACTTTTTTGCATTTATCGAGTTTTCAGAAAACGCTAAGTTACTATTTGAACTCAGCTCTCGGATTACAATTCGCTTTCTTTGAGTATGATCAGTTTTTGTACGTACAATGTTTATGACCCGATCGTCATGTTCTGCAGTGCAGAAATGGTCAGAGACGTTGCGACTAACAGGAAGATCTCACTGGTAATCGGAAGGTTTAAGGGCTCTTGCAGGCCAAAGGGTCGCTGCTCTTGGTTTTTCCTTTTTTTTTTCCGGGCGATGAGTGTGAGAGGGAGGCTAAGATACGTTCCGAGAATACTTCTCTGGAAAGTAACTGTTAACTGTGGCGATAAGTATGGGGACGGGGAAAGCGGATCGAGTACAGAAAATATTGTGGTTAGTTAATAGAACGCCGCATGTTCTATACATCTTAGGACTTCAGATAAGTTCAGGTCATTATTTTGTGTTACAGATAACATTAAAGCTATTCACAGTATGTGGAAACTAATTTTGCTGGCAGGTCTTTGCTTAAGGACACAGCATTCTCGAATTTGGTGAAGTACACGCCAGTTACTTCCTGCTGATTTCAAGTATAGTAACCAACGAAAAATCAAATATTTTTGGATAATTCAATTTATTCCCTCACAGTCGCTATCGGAATTAGAGGATTTATTAGCTGATAGTCGATAAATCCCTAAATGTGTTGGTAATTGAATGTATAGAGGTTGAGATCGATAATGCTTAATTTTACACAATATAATTATATAGATGTATGAGACATATAGTCATATAGATGTATGAGACAGGCGAAATACCCTCAGACTTCAAGAAGAATATAATAATTCCAATCCCAAGGAAAGCAGGTGTTGACAGATGTGAAAATTACCGAACTATCAGTTTAATAAGTCATAGCTGCAAAATACTAACGCGAATTCTTTACAGACGAATGGAAAAACTAGTAGAAGCCGACCTCGGGGAAGATCAGTTTGGATTCCGTAGAAATATCGGAACACATGAGGCAATACTTACCCTACGACTTATCTTAGAAGCTAGATTAAGGAAAGGCAAACCTACGTTTCTAGCATTCGTAGACTTAGAGAAAGCTTTTGACAATGTTGACTGGAATACTCTCTTTCAAATTCTGAAGGTAGCAGGGGTAAGATACAGGGAGCGAAAAGCTATTTACAATTTGTACAGAAACCACATGGCAGTTATAAGAGTCGAAGGACATGAAAGGGAAGCAGTGGTTGGGAAGGGAGTGAGACAGGGTTGTAGCCTCTCCCTGATGTTATTCAATCTCTATATTGAGCAAGCAGTAAAGTAATCAAAAGAAAAATTCGGAGTAGGTATTAAAATTCATGGAGAAGAAATAAAAACTTTGAGGTTCGCCGATGACATTGTAATTCTGTCAGAGACAGCAAAGGACGTGGAAGAGCAGTTGAACGGAATGGATACTGTCTTCAAAGGAGGATATAAGATGAACATCAACAAAAGCAAAACGAGGATAATGGAATTAAGTCGGGTGATGCTGAGGGAGTTAGATTAGGAAATGAGACACTTACAGTAGTAAAGGAGTTTTGCTATTTGGGGAGCAAAATAACTGATGATGGTCGAAGTAGAGAGGATATAAAATGTAGACTGGCAATGGCAAGGAAAGCGTTTCTGAAGAAGAGAAATTTGTTAACATCGAGTATAGATTTAAGTGTCAGGAAGTCGTTTCTGAAAGTATTTGTATGGAGTGTAGCCATGTATGGAAGTGAAACATGGACGATAAATAGTTTGGACAAGACGAGAATAGGAGCTTTCGAAATGTGGTGCTACAGAAGAATGCTGAAGATTAGATGGGTAGATCACATAACTAATGAGGAAGTACTGAATAGGATTGGGGAGAAGAGAAGTTTGTGGCACAACTTGACTAGAAGAAGGGATCGGTTGGTAGGACATGTTCTGAGGCATCCAGTTTGGTATTGGAGGGCAGCGTGGAGGGTAAAAATCGTAAAGGGAGACCAAGAGATGAATACACTAAGCAGATTCAGAAGGATGTAGGTTGCAGTAGGTACTGGGAGATGAAGCAGCTTGCTCAAGATAGAGTAGCTTGGAGAGCTGCATCAAACCAGTCTCTGGACTGAAGACCAGAAAAACAACAACATAGTTATATTTATGTCAATACGCAATCTAACATATTTCGTGCAGAATGTCTCTGTTGGTAATCGAATGTATAGAGTTCAATAATGCTTCATTTTACACAATATAGTTATATTTATGTCAATAGTCAATCTATTTCGTGCAGAATGTCTCTGTTAACGTTTTTGCTCTTTGTTTGATTTGCTGATGGTTGAAAACTGAGTAGCTCGACCACATACGCTATTTAACAACATTATTGATTTCATAACAGAACTGTATACGCAATACCCCTGTTTCGAGCAATATACGAGTATTATTGAACTTCAGAATCCGCTGTCTGCAAGGCTACTTCAGAACATACAGCGGTTAATGTAACAAACATATATTGGTATTTCTGAGTAGAACTCTGTTGTCAAAGTAAGATAAATTTCAGTTTCAATGCCTCACTGCCGTAACGCATTTACTGATGCACCTGATCAGCCAAAACAAAACCTTATAATTGGTAATTAGTTCTAGTCATTATCAACTCCTCTTGTTTGTGCACGTCCTTTAACAGCTAAATACCCTTGTACCGAATTACTCTCCCCTTCTCATTGGTCTTTGTTTTAAACACTCCTCTCCCTTGAGGAGGATCTACCAGTGACGACATCTTATTTTTCATCAAGGAATAATATTCTTTGTCTATCGCGTTCTTCCCCTAGTCACCATGAGAAGATGATGTGTCAAGACCAACCAAACGGTACACTTTTGTGGACACAATAATCGTCAAATACCAGCTTCCTTGGTTTCGAGTCCCATTATTGGTATTTTTCATTGGAAATTTAAGTCATAATTTCTGAGACAAAAATTCACATATGTGATAAATAAGGTTTGTTGCGTTACCACATCTCCACAGGTATCCTCACATCAATCGATTTGGCAGGTGACCTGTTAATAATACAGGCAGCAGATCGTTGCTTCCGCCCAGAATTGCTTAAGTGCTGATCAGGATGTTTAGCATATCTGACTGGTATGGCAAAACGCTCCCAATGCGCAGAAGCATCGGTTCTTGGAATCAGTTTTGATTTCTGAGTAGAAGATAAAGTCATATCATTCGAGCTTCTAGTGCATATCCCTTGTGATTTCACAGTTACGACATACACGGAAAATGGTTTCCAATCAACAACCATCTAAGAACAGGCTAGTCAGCAATAATAAGTTGAAACATGATTTTCTAGTTGTTCTTTTTCCAGGATGTAGACTTTACTTAACATCTAAAATGCAGAGCTCAAGCTCCTAAAATAGAAACCAGATTATATAATCTCACCTTAAACAGCGCACTGGTTTTCATGGCCAGCTAAGTAAAGTGTTGTGCGGTAACTGGGTATCGTGTTTAACGAGTGACTCAGCAAGAAGAGGACGTAAACATATCTTCTAAATGGGTGGCATACATGTCCCTTCTCTTCACTGCTCGTTGCTGACCCACTGACAAATTATATTTTACGTAACTATGTCGCAAAGCTCTGTTAAGTAGACAGCCAAACGCCGACCAGATAGTTTTGAATCTGCTTGGAGAAAGCAGCCAGGAGAAAGTATTCCCTTAAGTGCAAGTCTACTAATGTACATTCTGCAGCTGAGAAAACTCTTCCGTCTCCCAACTACGCAACTGTACTGAATAAAACCTTTATTCTCCATCTTCTGCAGAGATCAGGAAGAATAGTGTTTTTTCCGTGCCAGTGTCTCGTTTACTATCTTTCCACTGCTGTCCAAATTTATTGTGGCTCCCGTGGCCACTTCTCGGATCTTCGGTCGATATTTTTTAACGATTTCTCTGACGTTTCGCCAGCGCGAGTCGCTGGCATTGTCTGAGGTTCACCCTTCGTTGCTGGTGGCGGACAGAAGTCGAGTTCGTGGCCAGAGGTTATATGAGCGTGGCTGTAATGATGTTGTCGCAGAATAAGTACGCATGCGCCAATCATGAACGACCAATAATTGTGAAGCATTAAATGCATATGACAGAGTAAAGATGTTCGTGATAGAGTAGTCGATAAGTGGTCAGCACCCACTGCTGTGAGGTGTTTTAAATCGTAGGTGCTGATGCGAGAGATAACAATCCAGTGGCCGTACGGAAGTGAGTGGCAGGCCGAAGACTCTACCTGCTGAGGTGGAGACAGAAGTTCCATGAAGCGGGCGGTGCGAAGGGAAGAGCTCTGTGAAATCTAAGAACGCGAAATGTCATAGATAATGAAATTGTAATTGTTAATTGTGAAGGTGAATATCAGATCTGTTATGTACATGCTACAGAGAGGCAGTATACGAGATGGTAACTGTCCTCATTTATCATGTATTGAGTTTCAATTTTGAAGATAATATGAGAAGGTGAATTTAATCTCACTTCTTAATTATGTGGTGGAGTGAATGAGAACGAGAATTTAATTTTCAGCAGCTTTAACTCCAGCCTGTACGGAAGCGAAGTCTGAGCCAATTTGGAGAAAGAAGACACACGGATTCAGGACACAGACTAACTGGACCCTAGTTAATAATACTTAACGGCGACCGAATATTCAGTAAACAACATTCATTGTATATAAAATGAGTGTTCAGGTAGGAACCTATTTAGGTGTTTGGTGCCTGACGTGAAGTACAACAAACCACCAAGCAGCCCAAGCCAACCTGAAATACTTCAGCGTAAAGCATTCTCGGTCGAATGCGGCATTTCTGGTGGCTGTAGACAAATCAGTATGGCCATGGCCTTCGTTTGTGTAAGGGCTGTTGTTCTGTTTTGCTGGAAAAATGGTACGCATAATAATAGAACTCGGAAAAACTGCGACTGAAACCTACCTTTTACTAAAAGAAGTGCATGGCGAAGACTCGCGTACCGACTTTTTAAGTGATTCAAGCGTGTCCAAGATAGTCGAGAAGATTTTGAAGATGACTCACGCCCGGGACGCTTTTCATCATCAAAAACGGATGATAATATCGGAAAAGTAGGTGATACCTTCCGTTGAGTATTCGATAGATTGCTGAGACTCTAGGAATTGATAAAGAATGCGTTAGGCGATTTTTAAATAACCAATTTAAGGGCGGTAGGACGTCAAACGGGTCGACTTGGAGCAGGAGAGGCCCCACAGGGCATTTTAATTTCCACTGTGTATACTTTCACAAATAAATTCTTATAACTTTGTCAGCATGACCAGGAAGGATTCAAGATTCACATTCATAGCAATGAAAGTTCAAAAACATAACAAAATAATTTTTTTTGCAAGTGAAATTTCATAATTTATTGACTTACTATTGGCTGCATTTGTTGCTATAGGTACACTTTTCTTCATAAGTAAGAGAGATTCTTCGATGAATTTTACACCACATACAAACCATACTTACAGGTGTATGAAACTATAGAATTTATTTAATTTATGGAAAAATGAATGACCTGTTACATTTTAAACTTCATGTTAGAAGAAATTCAAATTTTATAATTATTTATCTCAACTTTTACCTCAGATTTTAATAGATTTGGAAGATTGTAGAGTTTTGCATTAAGGATTTTGTGTTTAACAATCAGTGCAAAATTCTTGGCAGAATCTCTCTTACTTATGAAGAAAAGTGTACCTATAGCAACGAATGAAGCCAATAGTAAGTGAAGAAATTATGAAATTTCACATGTAAAAAAAATTTACTTCCTTATGTTTTTGAGCTTTTACTGCTACGAGTGTGAATTCTGAATCCTTCCTGGTCATGCTGACAACGTTTTATGAATTTATTTGTCAAAGTATAGACCGTGGAATTTAAAATGTCCTGTGGTGTCTCTCCTACTCAAAGTCGGCCCGTTTAACGTCCTACCCCCCTTAACATGAGTAAAGTGTGTACGAAACTGATGCTGAAAATTCTCACGATTGAACGAAAAGAAGATCGTGAAAATATTTGTACTGATATTTTGAAAACCACTGAAAATGATCCTGATTTCTTGGAAAGAGTGATAACATGTGACAAATCTTGATTATTGACTTATGAACCAGAAACTAAACGACAATCCATGCACTGGAATGGTCAAACTTCACCGAGAGCGAAAAAACTGGAATGTGAAAATACAGCTCCAAAGCGATAATTGTTTTTTTTTTTTCGATATTCAAGGAATTATGTACCTCCACTGGTTCTGTAAGGTCAAACTATTCAAACGGTTCAAATGGCTCTGAGCACTACGGGACTTAACTTCTTTGGTCATGAGTCCCCTAGAACTTAGAACTAATTAAACCTAACTAACCTAAGGACGTCACACACATCCATGCCCGAGGCAGGATTCGAACCTGCGACCGTAGCGGTCGCGCGGTTCCAGACTGTAGCGCCTATAACCGCTCGACCACTCCGGCCGGCGTCAAACTATTAATCAACATTACTACCTTGCTCAACTCCGTGAGAAAATAAGAAAAGAACGAACCGAATTGTGGAAGAACAAGTCATGGGTTCTGCATCAAGAAAACGCACCGGCTCAAACCGCATTGTCTTCTAAGACTTCCTAACGAAGTACAGCACCCACCATACTCGTCTGACCTAGCAGCAGGTGACTTATTTATTCCCCAGCGCCAACTGCATGAAAAAGAACAAGGTTTTAGCCCGTTGAAGCAAAGAAAGAAAAAGCAACACGCTTTGCCAAGGAAGTCACAGACGATGACCTCCAGTATTGTCTCCATCAACGGAATATTCGCATGGAGCATTGTAGATACAGAAGAAGGGAGTATACTGAGGGGGACAATAAATAAATACGTACGTTTTTGAAATGAAATGTTGTACAGCTATAGTCCCTTTGTCTTACGGCCACACCTCGTATGTTCCTGTCGCGCCAGTGTCTGCTGGCCTTTCCTTGGTCATTACTGCTGTGATTCTCCGCTTGCTACCCGTAACGGTCACTGGCTGCAGCGCGGGAATGCAGGATCCGTTTACCTTTAGACTTCTATCACCATGTTCGTGAATTTCCTTGTGTCTCTGGACAAACGCCTGTGGCAGCTCTCCACAAAAGAAACTCCTCGTTGGCGAATTGTTTTAAGTCGTCGGTCGTCGCAATTGCACAATCTACGCCACAGTCGATTCTCCACCTGTCCCACCCTGTAATATCCTTCGCGTTTAGTGATCCTGATACTGATAGATTGTACAGTCATTCCACCGTGGACTTTCTCACAACCCCGGTATGCGGTATATTCCCGACAATGTGAGTGGGTCCTCTTAATCTTTTGCTAATCTGAGACACTCTTTGGTCTTTTTGGCCAGTTTATAAATAGCTTTTGCACCGTGACTGCACAGTATACGGCCAGTTTTGTCTGTTAACCTGGGGTTTATGACAGGAAGACCGTAATCAACATTTCTTCTTTACACGTCTCATTTCGCCAGGTATTAGGTTCGCGACATTTCTCTTGTAAGTACCCGTTGCTCCTCTTAACGCATTCCCGATGGTGCATCTTGCGTCTGAAGTGCTGTGACTCACATATTATTCGTCCTGCTAGCGTTACTACCATATCAATCATTTCTCTTTTTCTCCAGCAATGAACGGTGAAGCTTTGAAGATGCCAACCACTCGTGCAGACGAAACGTCAGAAAATCGTTAAACCGGTGATTCTGTGACAAAAGACAACTGCTGTTGTTAAAACATACGCAGAAATTAGAAATAATGTGTTGTTATCTTCCCGAGCAAATGTCTCGTTAACTATCTTTGAAAAAAGCATTGTTGTTAGTACATTTCTACCACTCAGTTGCTATAAAGCCGATAAAGATTCGATCAACTTGTTCACTCGACGATAACTATATCAGTTTTACGATAACTATATCCGTTTTAGTACTAGGTCTGCAACTTTACTTCCGCCGTTTTTTCTCGAAGTTCGGGGCTTTATTGTGAAAAACTTACAAAAAAATTATGATTCATAGTATTGCCCATCGCTGGCCACTACGATCTCCCACCTTTCGGATAGCTTACGAATCCCGTGGAGGAAGAACTGGGCGTCTTTTGTGCGGATCCGTGAATCGATTCAATTTTGCAGTTGTTCATGTGATAGGAAGTGCTGCTCAGCCAGACTGTATGCCACTGGTCGGAAAAGGTGGTCGTCAGACAGAGCAACGTATGGAGAATACGGCGGGAGGGATAGGACTTCTCATTTCAACGTTTCCACGCACATTTTGACGGGTTTAGCGACATGAGGTCGAGCACTGACATGCTGCAAAATTACCTTTACGTGTCTGTCGCTGTAATGTGGCCGTTTGTGTTTCAGTGCTGGACTCGAACGCATCAGTTGCTTTCGATAATGATGTCCTGTGACTGTCTTCGTTTGTTTGAGTAGCTACGAAAACTTTCTGTGTTCCACCGCCATGCCGTCTTCGACATCAAAATCACCGTTCTTAAGGCGTTGAAAACATTCTCTGCACATTCTTCCGCTAATAGTTCCCTCACCATTGGTGTTACCCAGCATTTTAAGAGCAACAGCCGTAGATTTCTTCATGTTAGAGCAGAAAATTAAAACTTTCCGCAAATGGCGAGAAATGGGTACGTAAGTTGACGTACTTAATCGAGAATAACCTTATGATACAATCACAAATCGACTAATATTTTTATGGCATTATGTTCACAGATTCCTAAGCTTACTGTATTACACCTATGACCAACCATCTGAACCTCACTTGCCACTACTGTCGTCTATTGCAAAACGGCAGAAGCAAAGTTGTAGACCTAATAATTAATTATATCACGAACTGAGGTTTTGTCCAAAGGCGGTAAGTTCTATTTGTTATCTCATGTAGAGGATGTGTATAGCTTAAATAGCAAGTAAAAAAAAAATAATTCTCAGATTTGTTAATTTTTTCAAATGTTAATTTTTCGAAACCATTATTGGCCGAAATTATTTTGTGTATTTGGTTTTTAAAAAATAGTTAAAATACACATCTGAATTGTAGTTGCGTAAATAGCTGACAGGTTGCGGCCCATTTTCATAGAATCACTTACATTCGCGAATGCTAAATGCTACTTAAAAGTGCTGATTATTAAAACATGGACAATGCAACGATTTCCGTGAAACGAGCAGTGCAGTTAACCCATATTACGCCTCTCTATATCAGGATATCATTTTTGAAATTCTGTCCTTGTACAGGGAATACGTTGTGGTATTGCACATCGTATTCTTATACAACAGCCAGGAGTCATCACACAGTTGCTAAGACACTGGACGGAGGTTTATACGCTCTAAGACAAATAAAACCACGCATCACGAAGAATTATCCGAATGGGACGGAAATCGATGGATGTTACTTACTATCATACCCAAAAGTATCCGAACGACCTGAATTGCATTTCGACACATTGTAGCTGTCTTGTAGGTCCTCTAATCTCTTTGCAGTACAATCGTTTACTGTACAAAATGGATACCACAAAAGATCGCCAGAGAACGCTGTTTTTGAGGTAATCAGTCCAGATGTAAACAAAAACCATGATGTTGCAAATACTAGGAAACGTGTCATTAAAGATAAGACAGTAGTTAACGCTATTAAACTCAATTTTATTACGGTAAGCGACATTTCAAGTCCACTACCACATTCAATAGAACCTGAGTTAACTAACTCCGTAACATAAGTCAATCCAGCAATCTCTAGGTAAAATTAAATATTTTTATGAACAAGATATTTTGTGACAGTATCTGGACTCCAAAATTCTCTGAAAATTCGAAGCATTTTTTAAAAAGCCCCCCCCCCCCCCAGTGAAACGTCGTTTCTGTTACGAGTGGTTTTTCTCAAGCTGGATGTTGAACTAAACAGTTAAAAGGAACACGAGTGACAACGGCAAGCGCTCTATGGAAACCTCAAAATTAATATCGTATCACCAGTAGTTTCTCTGTAGTGACTGAGCAGTTGTTTGCCCACCAATCTGAACTTCAAACGACATTACGAACTGTTTTGTTCTGGATCTGGATTGAAATCAAGCACCTATAGTCATTTTAAGTAAGCAAAGCTTCCGTGCCTGACCGAAACTCGATCTCAGCAACGTTCGTTCCTGGTGACCAGGCGTAAAGACGTGTCAAATATCGAAGTTTTCACCTCAGTTAGCAGATCTGAACTTTTGTTCCCTGTCTGTAATCCTATCAAGACCCTTATCTTCCTACTAACTAACCATGGAAAACATTTACTGTAATTTCAAGCAGACAAGTTTGCATGTTTTTAAAGCGAAGTACCATGACGTAACGTTTTGTGACGGGGATTCGAACCCAGCACGTAATGAGATTGTTAACTAAGTGAAATTGAGATGTCAGATATCGAATTTTTTCACCAGATGTGAGATGTTTTGATCTGAAATCTGGATACTTTTTTTTTTTGCCTGATCGGGTTCAAAAAAAAAAAAAAAAAAAAAGGTTCAAATGGCTCTGAGCACTATGGGACTTAACTTCTGAGGTCACCAGTCCCCTAGAACTTAGAACTAGTTAAACCTAACTAACCTAAGGACATCACACACATCCATGCCTGAGGCAGGATTCGAGCCTGCGACCGTAGCGGTCGCGCGGTTCCAGACTGTAGCCCCTAGAACCGCTCTGCCACTCCGGCCGGCATCGGGTTCAAACACGGCACCTACCGCCGTTGTTTACTGCCCACAAATTGTTTTCTCACCAATAGTCAGAAGTGTGCGTGTCTGACTTGAAAACGACACCTATCGTTACTGTTGACAATACACGAAGAGACATTAAAAATGAAAATTATTTATCACTAGTTGTTCAGTGTGCTCATGCTATAGCTTTAAATGAAACCATGAATATTTCTGTGCTGGCCTATGATTCGAACCCACATATTTGCCTTTCGTGGAGACCTAGAAGAGTCTGCAAACTTGGGATAAACAACGAAATGATCGAACTATATTGTTCCGTGTGACCCAGATATAACGCAAGAGAAGATCCGAATTCGAATCCCAGTCCTGCGCTAAATATTTCAGCATCTCAAGTTCAAACAAAATAAGAGCCCTGTGACCTGATGTGACCATTGGCTCATTCAATAAAATAAAGTTTATAGCGTAAGGAAGCTCACTGGCAACAGAGCTTCTGTTCTCCGCCACTCGCTCCTCTGCTATGGGCCAACCTAAACCGGCTCTAGAGGCCCCTGTTGGTAGCGAAGGGATATGATGTTTATAAACGAGGATTCTGAACTACGGTGCAATCTGACGTTCTTCATTTGGCGTTACGAGACGTGGAGGAGATCTGTTCCTGTTTGTTTAAAATACAGCACGGAAGTGGGAATCGAACCCATATCTCGCAAGGATCAATCCACGAGACCACTGAAGCCTACATTTGCTACATTCATGACTGCGTCGTAACGTGTGATGAGCTTAGCTTACAAATTAGACATCGTGAAAAAATTCATTTCTCTATTAACTGGTTAATTATCGGCAGGCTTATGACACGGAAATCGTGTTACTGTCATGTCAGCGGGATTTAAAGACTCTTTTAGCCATCACAGCCTCGATTCAAATGCATTTTGACATTTTCGCTAATTGAAGAAATTTCTTACATCGACTAATATTATAGCAGAGTATGAAGTTACCAAATACTTCGATTATTACTGTCATTAACTTCTTGAAGAACAGGTAAATATTTGGTTCGCTGCAAATGTTTGCGGCGTGCTGTGGCAAATGGACTGTAACAAGTAGTTATTTAACACTCAAATATGGGGTGCCATTGGTTACACGTCTCGTTCACCTCTTGTTCGCACTGACGGAACTTTGAACAGTGGACCTTACATTTCAGATGTGTTACGATCCGTGGCTCTACCCTTCATTCGATCCCTGCGAAACGCTACATGTCTAGGGAATACTTTTCAAGTTAATATCGTACATCTCTAATTATTCGTAGATGACATTAAAACTAAATTAACTGAGGAAGAAATTGCGTTGCACTATTTCATTTACTTGCGCTTAGCAAGGGCGCTTGTAAAATGTTAGAAAACTGGCGGTAAACGCCACTTTCAGAGCCAGAGGATGTTAATGTTTTCTGTTAAACATCACGATCATTCTCTCTAAATGACTTGGTCAACGTCACCTATTTCATATAGTACGAGCAAGAAAATACTGCAGAAGATAAACTGTTTTCCGTTGCGATAAATTAATTTTATGTGGTCCAACTTCACATTTTCGCGGAATTACTCTAATTATAGTATCCACTTTAAGAACGTAGGAAATATTTCAATGTTGCAAAACTGACATCCGACGAAGAGGCCTTACACTGAGCCGCCAACCAAGAAGGAATGCAGGTGATAAACGGGTATTCATTGGACAAATATATTATACTAGAACTGACATGTGATTACATTTGCACGCAATTTGGGTGCATATATCCTGTGAAATCAGTACCCGGAACAACCACCTCTGGCCGTAATAACGGCCTTGATACGCCTGGGCGTTGAGTCAAACAGAGCTGGAATGGCGTGGACAGGTACAGCTACTCGTGCAGCTTCAACACGATACCACAGTTCATAAAGAGTAGTGACTGGCGTATTGTGACGAGCCACCATTGACCACACATTTTCAATTGGTGAGAGATCTGGAGAATGTGCTGGCCAGGGCAGCAGTCGAACATTTTCTGTATCAAGAAAGGCCCGTACAGGACCTGCAAATGCGGTCGTGCATTATCCTGCTGAAATGTAGGGTTTCGCAGGGGTCGCACGAAGGGTAGAGCCACGGGTCGTAACACATCTGAAATGTAAGGTCCACTGTTCAAAGTGCCGTCAGTGCGAACAAGAGGTGAACGAGACGTGTAACCAATGGCACCCCATACCAACACGCCGGGTGATACGTCAGTATGCCGATGACGAATACACACTTCAAATGTGCGTTCACCGCGATGTCGCCAAACACGTATGCGACCATCATGATGCTGTAATCAGAACCTGGATTCATCCGAAAAAATGACGTTTAGCCATTCGTACCCCCAGGTTCGTCGTTGAGTACACCATCTCAGGCGCTCCTGTTTGTGATGCGGCGTCAAGGGTAACCGCAGCCATGGTCTGCGAGCTGATAGTCCATGCTGCTGCAAACGTCGTCGAACTGTTGGTGCAGATGGTTGTTGTCTTGCAAACGTCCCCAACTGTTGACTCAGGGATTGAGACGTGGCTCCACGATCCGTTACAGACATGCGGATAAGATGCCTGTCATCTCTACTGCTAGTGATACGAGGCCGTTGGGATCCAGCACGGCGTTCCGTATTCGCCTCCTGAACCGCAATCCCAATAGGTTACAATTCGACCTTTATCAAAGTCGGAAACGTGATGGTACGCATTTCTCCTCCTTACACGAGGCATCACAACAACTTTTCACCAGGAACCGCCGGTCAACTGCTGTTTGTGTATGAGAAATCGGTTGGAAACTTTCCTCATGTCAGCACGTTGTAGGTGTCGCCACCGGCGCCAACCTTGTGTTAATTCTCTGAAAAGCTAATCATTTGCATATCACAGCATCTTCTTCCTGTCGGTTAAATTTTGCGTCATCTTCGTCGTGCAGCAATTTTAATGGCCAGTAGTGTATGTTACCTAGACAAATGTATTATCATAATTTCATTTCTCTACTCTAATTGTCCGCAGCTCGTGGTCGTGCGGTGGCGTTCGCGCTTCCCACGCCCGGGTTCCCGGGTTTGATTCCCGGCGGGGTCAGGGATTTTCTCTGCCTCGTGATGACTGGGTGTTGTGTGATGTCCTTAGGTTAGTTAGGTATAAGTAGTTCTAAGTTCTAGGGGACTGATGACCATAGCTGTTAAGTCCCATAGTGCTCAGAGCCATTTGAACCATTTCTACGGTAATTATTTTTTGGTGATGCGATTTTCTTTTTCGTCAGTGTGTTTCATGTTCTAATTCAGAGCAAGTTCCGTACGCGGAATGATTGCAAGATAATTGTTTTAATATTTGACACACGACCGAAATAATCTCCACATCGCGAATTAGTGACTACCGTCAGTAATTCTAAAGATCTCATCTAGAATCGTTATCAGTGTAGAACTCCAACTGCAGCACCCCAAAATCAGGAAAAGAAATAGAGATAGGTCGTGAGGAAAAGCGAATCAAAATGGTTGGTTGGTTGATTCGGGCGAGGGGACCAAATAGCGAAGTCATCGGCCCCATCGGATTAGGGAAGGATGGGGAAGGTAGTCCGACATGCCCTATCAAAGGAACCGTCTCGGCATTTTCCTAAAGCGCTTTAGGGAAATCACGGAAAATCTGAGTCAGGATGACCGGACGCGGATCTGACCTGTCGTGCTCCCGGATGCGAGTCCAGCGTGCTAACCACTGCGCCACTTCGCTCGGTAGAACGGAATGGCCAGCACCCATTTCAACTACACAGCCTCGCAGCTAGGCACCAGCGACGGTTCAATCCCGCGTCCGGCCATCCTGATTTAGGTTTTCCGTGATTTCCCTAATCGCTCCAGGTAAATGCTGGGAAGGTTCCTTTGAAAGGGCACGGCCGACTTCCTTCCACGTTCTTCTCTAATCTGATGAGACCGATGACCTCGTTGTTTGGTCTCTCTCCCCAAACAACCCAGCCCCAACGCTCTTCACCCCTCCATAACCATGACCTAGGCACCAGCAAATGTTTCCCACTGGCTGATCGTTCTAGCATGCTTCAATGGAGATATAAACAGATAACGCAAAGAGTTTGGCTCCACTAATCGAAGCTAATTAAATGCAGAGGAGAGAGCAGATAGGTGGAAAGAATACATTGAAAGCCTCTATGAGGATGAAGATTTGTCTGATGTGATACAAGAAGAAACAAGAGTCGATTTAGAAGAGATAGGGGATCCAGTATTAGAATCGGAATTTAAAAGAGCTTTGGAGGACTTACGGTCAAATAAGGCAGAAGGGATAGATAACATTCCATCAGAATTTCTAAAATCATTGGGGGAAGTGGCAACAAAACGACTATTCACGTTGGTGTGTAGAATATATGAGTCTGGCGACATACCATCTGACTTTCGGAAAAGCATCATCCACACAATTCCGAAGAAGTGCGAGAATTATCGGACAATCAGCTTAACAGCTCATGCATCGAAGCTGCTTACAAGAATAATATACAGAAGAATGGAAAAGAAAATTGAGAATGCGCTAGGTGACGATCAGTTTGGCTTTAGGAAAAGTAAAGGGACGAGAGAGGGAATTCCGACGTTACGGCTAATAATGGAAGCAAGGCTAAAGAAAAATCAAGACACTTTCATAAGATTTGTCGACCTGGAAAAAGCGTTCGACAATATAAAATGGTGCAAGCTGTTCGAGATTCTGAAAAAGTAGGGATAAGCTATAGGGAGAGACGGGTCATATACAATATGTACAACAACCAAGAGGGAATAATAAGAGTGGACGATCAGGAACGAAGTGCTCGTATTAAGAAGGGTGTAAGACAAGGCTGTAGCCTTTCGCCCCTACTCTTCAATCTGTACATCGAGGAAGCAATGATGGAAATAAAAGAAAGGTTCTGGAGTGGAATTAAAATACAAGGTGAAAGGATATCAATGATACGATTCGCTGATGACATTGCTATCCTGAGTGAAAGTGAAGAAGAATTAAATGATCTGCTGAACGGAATGAACAGTCTAATGAGTACACAGTATGGTTTGAGAGTAAATCGGAGAAAGACGAAGGTAATGAGAAGTAGTAGAAATGAGAACAGCGAGAAACTTAACATCAGGATTGATGGTCACGAAGTCAATGAAGTTAAGGAATTCTGCTACCTAGGCAGTAAAATAACCAATGACGGACGGAGCAAGGAGGACATCAATAGCAGACTCGCTATGGCAAAAAATGCATTTCTGGCCGAGAGAAGTCTACTAATATCAAATACCGGCCTTAATTTAAGGAAGAAATTTCGGAGGATGTACGTCTGGAGTACAGCATTGTATGGTAGTGAAACATGGACTGTGGGAAAACCGGAACAGAAGAGAATCGAAGCATTTGAGATGTGGTGCTACAGACGAATGTTGAAAATTAGGTGGACTGATAAGGTAAGGAATGAGGAGGTTCTACGCAGAATCGGAGAGGAAAGGAATATGTGGAAAACACTGAGAAGGGACAGGATGATAGGACATCTGCTAAGACATGAGGGAATGACTTCCATGATACTAGAGGGAGCTGTAGAGGGCAAAAACTGTAGAGAAAGACAGAGATTGGAATACGTCAAGCAAATAATTGAGGATGTAGGTTGCAAGTGCTACTCTGAGATGAAGAGGTTAGCACAGGAAAGGAATTCGTGGCGGGCCGCATCAAACCAGTGAGTAGACTAATGACCAAAAAAAAAAATCGAAGCTGACAACACAATGTACTTGCAAAACATTGCAAAGGTGAATTCGCCATTTTAGAAATCAAAAATATTGCAGGTGAAAAAGTGCTGTTGAACAGCCAACTTCCAAAGTCTGTAGTGACGTCACAGCGGCAAGCGGCTTCTCTGCTCCCACCGCCGCCGGCAGTCGAGTGACGCGCTCGCCAGTTGCAGCGGCTGCGCCGGCACGTGACTGGCCGGCACACTTACCTGGATGCACCGGCGGCGTTGCGCAACGCGTGAACTAGACCCAGTTGCGCTGCGCAGCCTCCGCGAGCGGCGATAAGCTATCACTTTCACCTTCGCTGCGGCGCGGCGCGCCCCGCCATTCCGCGATGTAAACAGTGTTCGGCGGCCGACGGCAGTGGGAGGGGGCCGCTGTGCGCGTTTAAAAACTGTAGGCGCCGCCAGGCGGGCGCAGTGCAGCCAGTGGCTTGCGGAGGCGCGATCATGGCAGCGACACGCCCCACCACGTGCGGACCGACTGCGGCGTCGTTCGCTGTACTATTGGTGGCTGCGGCTACGTGCGTGACGGGGGCGTCGGCTGCCCACAACTGTGAGTGGTTCTGTCAACCGTTCCCACAACTATCTGCGTCCTTCACACCTACCCTCCAATCGAACGACCTCTGTTCATAGCACGTGTTTCCCCTCCTGCTCCCTAACAAGGTACAGACCGCCTGGTCTCTTGCAGTATGTGTTTTTAGTGATGAATGCCACGAATTACTCATTTAACTGTTTTTTTTTTTATCGCGGTTGAACTGTTACTGCGTGTTTTGGCCCAAAACTTGCGATTGTAACTTGCTCGTCGTTATTTATGTTCGTATTCTAGCGGTTTTCCCAAATATGTGATGCTCAAGTGTAATGTTCAGCGAACTTTTTCATTTCGAACTCGTGCATTTCACCTTATCGTCATAAACGTGTAGTCACATTGTAGTACGATTTCTAAAAACGCTGATAACATTGATCATCTGACGAAAGCTTGATGCCAATGCTCGTTCTACATCTACATCTACTTCTACATTTATACTCCGCAACTCACCCAACGGTGTGTGGCGGAGGGCACTTTACGTGCCACTGTCATTACCTCCCTTTCCTGTTCCAGTCGCGTATGGTTCGCGGGAAGAACGACTGCCGGAATGCCTCCATGCGCGCTCTAATATCTCTAATTTTACATTCGTGATCTTCTCGGGAGGTATAAGTAGTTGGAAGCAATATATTCGATACCTCATCCAGAAAAGCACCCTCTCGAAACCTGGACAGCAAGCTACACCGCGATGCAGAGCTCCTCTCTTGCAGAGTCTGCCACTTGAGTTTGCTAAACATCTCCGTAACGCTATCACGCTTACCAAATAACCCTGTGGCGAAACGCGCCGCTCTTCTTTGGATCTTCTCTATCTCCTCTGTCAACCCGACCTGGTACAGATCCTACACTGATGAGCAATACTCAAGTATAGGTCGAACGAGTGTTTTGTAAGCCACCTCCTTTGTTGATGGACTACATTTTCTAAGGACTCTCCCAATGAATCTCAACCTGGCACCCGCCTACCAACAATTGATTTTATGATCATTCCACTTCAAATCGTTCCGTACGCATACTCCCAGATATTTTACAGAAGTAACTGCTACCAGTGTTTGCTCCGCTATCATATAATCATAGAATATGTATTCGCAATACATTACATTTGTCTATGTTAAGGGTCAGCTACCACTCCCTGCACCAAGTGCCTATCCGCTGCAGATCTTCCTGCATTTCGCTGCAATTTTCTAATGCTGCAAATTCTCTGTATACTATAGCATCATCCGCGAAAAGCCGCATGGAACTTCCGACACTATCTACTAGGTCGTTTATATATGTTGTGAAAAGCAATGGTCCCATAACACTCCCCTGTGGCACGCCAGAGGTTACTTTAACGTCTGTAGACGTCTCTCCATTGAGAATAACATGCTGTGTTCTGTTTGCCAAAAACTATTCAATCGTCCGTAGCTCGTGGTCGTGCGGTAGCGTTCTCGCTTCCCACGCCCGGGGTCCCGGGTTCGATTCCCGGCGGGGTCAGGGATTTTCTCTGCCTCGTGATGACCGGGTGTTGTGTGATGTCCTTAGGTTAGTTAGGTTTAAGTAGTTCTAAGTTCTAGGGGACTGATGACCATAGCTGTTAAGTCCCATAGTGCTCAGAGCCATTTTGAAACTCTTCAATCCAGCCACACAGCTGGTCTGATATTGCGTAGGCTCTTACTTTGTTTATCAGGCGACAGTGCGGAACTGTATCGAACGCCTTGCGGAAGTCAAGGAAAATAGCATCTACCTGGAAGCCAGTATCTAATATTTTCTGGGTCTCATGAACAAATAAAGCGAGTTGGGTCTCACACGATCGCTGTTTCCGGAATCCATGTTGATTCCTACAGAGTAGATTCTGGGTTTCCAAAAACGACATGATACTCGAGTAAAAAACATGTTCTAAAATTCTACAACAGATCGACGTCAGAGATATAGGTCTATAGTTTTGCGCATCTGCTCGACGACCCTTCTTGAAGACTGGGACGCATCCTTGCCTCATGGCGAGTCAAGGCTGAAGTAATAAATTAGTTAAAAACAATTTTGTGCTTCAGTCACTCTCTGCTTACGTGCACTACCCGTTTCGGTGGTCGTGCCACCGTCATCATCAGCTGGATTCCTTTTTTTACCCGTGTAGTTTTTTTTTTTCGAACTTGCAGCATACCGCAGGTGAAAAATAGGTCCACAATTTGTTTTATAATTGAAATAAATGGTAATAAGGTGCATTAAGAGTTTTTTTTCTTGATAGTCACTTGTTTGGGATCCCTACGTCCATTTTCAAACCATCGGTATCGTAAGCGTGAAAATACAGGCTAAAGGCTATGGACAAAAAATTGCTCCTGCGGTGACGATCAATGTCTTATTATGTGGTCTGTCTACTGTTGTTGTGTCGGCATAGTGCCGCTTTGATGGTCACTGCAGGGGCTTGCGCCTGTATTGTCACACGATATGGATGGTTTGAAAATATACATAGGTATCCGAAACTAATCACCATCAAGAAATAAAAACATACTTCCTAATGGATATTATGACAGAGAAAAACCATTTATTTCTTTTCTTTTTGTACCTGTGTCAAGTTTCATTTTCTTTATCGGCGTTTGGCCATCGCCATTCAGCCATCCATTACATTTCCTTGGTGTCATTCTTAACCTTAAATTATTAAGCCCTCGTAAAATTAACTAGTGCAACTGGTACTAGTTTGCGTCCCGCTATTCTGATATTGTCAGTATAGGGTATAAACAGGATATTTTGTATTTATATTGCATCTGACATACCATTGCAGACCTTAAAAGTGAAATTAACAACTGCCGTAACTATACATTATGACATTCTTTGAATAAAATATGCAGTAGTAAAATTTTGATCGTTTAGTACCAATGTATCATCCTCCCCCCCCTTTAGTGTACTAGAGTCAATAGTTATTCTACAATGCACTTCAGTAACTACCGTTTACGAAAAAAAGCATATGAACAAATGATTGAAACGTGATTCCACTACAAACAAGCTTTTGACAGCCAGTGACGAGTATAAAGCCAAAAAGTTTGACGAGCCCATGCCAAGAATGGGAACACAAAGCACATATCTATGATTTAAATTCAATTATAGATGTAAAAGTGACCGAAGTCTACGTGATGATGATGGCAAGACAATCGAAACGCGTGTTAGATGTAAATCACAGACACAAACGTAAGTCGCTGCTTTTTGCATCACCTAATCAGTCGCACTCATTCAAACCAGTGCTGAATTAAGCAAACGATTTGTAATACATTTAATGAAAATATTTACCGCATGGGATCATCTGTTAGACAGTCTGTCGCAAGTTTAATGCATTTTACTGTAGTTCACGTGAACAGAAAGACACGTCTTCCAGCTCGGTCTAGAGCTCAGAAACAGGATTCGTCCAGAAAACCGCGCTCAGGCTGACCGCAGTGAGGTGCAGCCATTACCTCGTCAAATGATGCTCTGGCTTCGAATAGACTGAAAGTCAGTCGTCTACAGCAGCCTCATCTTAGAAGATAACTACTGCAGAAATAATGCTACGGCCAACTTCAGCAAACGTTACTGGTATTCGTCCAGGTTTATTTGAGAGAAACCATTGAAACTAAAAGCAGCGTCTTTAAGGCTGGTGTCGAGGTTGTCGGAACAGTAGTTGACGCACATTCGGGATAAGCGGGATTCGAAACCCTGTCCTACCCTCCATGTTTGAACTGAATCTCAGTAAGATTCCTTTAAAACAAATGCTGCCGATTTACTGCCCATGATTGTCGAGTAGCGAGTTTCTGTCCTTCGGTAATAATGCTGCTGTCGTTGAGCGGATGTTAATGTCTAGTTCTTTTTTTTCTGGTCCTCCGATTAGACCTCGATGTGTACCCAAAGCACATCGTACAACCCCGTGTGTGCAAATGTTGCATAGCTAACACGCTTCATTTCACGACGTCATTTACCGAAAAATCACCTTTTTCTGGGGATTTTACGGACACCATTGTCACATAACCGTATAAAAGAAATATATAGGTTTCGCTCCTAGCTCAGTCCATGAACGCATTACCAGATCCAGCTTCGTGTGTCGTATTCAAATTACGATGTATACCTTTCGACTGAATTGCTGAAAGACCCAGATAGCTGCTGCGGTGTGTGTTCGAAATGCTAATCTCCGCCGGAAAATCGAGTTTAAGTTACTTCAGTCTTCAAACGACACTTCAAGCGAATATTTATTTGAACCACTGAACGAGGTCATGCAGTTTACTGGCTCATCCTGTCCAGCTGAGCTACTTGACGTTCCTACCGAACTACGAAAGGAGGAGAAACCGTAAAAGAGCTTGAATTTAGCTGCAAAATACTATTCGCGGTTTACATAAATACACTCCTGGAAATGGAAAAAAGAACACATTGACACCGGTGTGTCAGACCCACCATACTTGCTCCGGACACTGCGAGAGGGCTGTACAAGCAATGATCACACGCACGGCACAGCGGACACACCAGGAACCGCGGTGTTGGCCGTCGAATGGCGCTAGCTGCGCAGCATTTGTGCACCGCCGCCCTCACTGTCAGCCAGTTTGCCGTGGCATACGGAGCTCCATCGCAGTCTTTAACACTGGTAGCATGCCGCGACAGCGTGGACGTGAACCGTATGTGCAGTTGACGGACTTCGAGCGAGGGCGTATAGTGGGCATGCGGGAGGCCGGGTGGACGTACCGCCGAATTGCTCAACACGTGGGGCGTGAGGTCTCCACAGTACATCGATGTTGTCGCCAGTGGTCGGCGGAAGGTGCACGTGCCCGTCGACCTGGGACCGGACCGCAGCGACGCACGGATGCACGCCAAGACCGTAGGATCCTACGCAGTGCCGTAGGGGACCGCACCGCCACTTCCCAGCAAATTAGGGACACTGTTGCTCCTGGGGTATCGGCGAGGACCATTCGCACCCGTCTCCATGAAGCTGGGCTACGGTCCCGCACACCGTTAGGCCGTCTTCCGCTCACGCCCCAACATCGTGCAGCCCGCCTCCAGTGGTGTCGCGACAGGCGTGAATGGAGGGACGAATGGAGACGTGTCGTCTTCAGCGATGAGAGTCGCTTCTGCCTTGGTGCCAATGATGGTCGTATGCGTGTTTGGCGCCGTGCAGGTGAGCGCCACAATCAGGACTGCATACGACCGAGGCACACAGGGCCAACACCCGGCATCATGGTGTGGGGAGCGATCTCCTACACTGGCCGTACACCACTGGTGATCGTCGAGGGGACACTGAATAGTGCACGGTACATCCAAACCGTCATCGAACCCATCGTTCTACCATTCCTAGACCGGCAAGGGAACTTGCTGTTCCAACAGGACAATGCACGTCCGCATGTATCCCGTGCCACCCAATGTGCTCTAGAAGGTGTAAGTCAACTACCCTGGCCAGCAAGATCTCCGGATCTGTCCCCCATTGAGCATGTTTGGGACTGGATGAAGCGTCGTCTCACGCGGTCTGCACGTCCAGCACGAACGCTGGTCCAACTGAGGCGCCAGGTGGAAATGGCATGCAAGCCGTTCCACAGGACTACATCCAGCATCTCTACGATCGTCTCCATGGGAGAATAGCAGCCTGCATTGCTGCGAAAGGTGGATATACACTGTACTAGTGCCGACATTGTGCATGCTCTGTTGCCTGTGTCTATGTGCCTGTGGTTCTGTCAGTGTGATCATGTGATGTATCTGACCCCAGGAATGTGTCAATAAAGTTTCCCCTTCCTGGGACAATGAATTCACGGTGTTCTTATTTCAATTTCCAGGAGTGTAGGTGTGGAAACGCTTATCGTGTTTTATCTGTATATAACAGCAAATAGACTGTCTACTGTGACTCGTAGCACTGAAAACTTAACATCCACACATTGTCCTTCTGCTCATATGCTATTGTAATTTACTCCTTCTGCTCCTATGCTATCGTACATTACCACTCGCGAAGATGGTTCCGGAAATGAGCTTCTGTGTGGAGAAATTAACTTAACTGCCGTTCCTTTCAGCTATGTGTCAATTTTACACATAATATGAAAACTCTAAGAGAGATGTCCCATTCCGCTGTGATTCTCCGATATTGGACGATACGAGATTAATAGCTGTGCCAACTCTGTTATCGTTCGCACCAACGCAGAAGCTAGCCGTCTGCAGTTGAAACCATTTCGGAATACGCAAATGACGGCCACTGTGACCGCGATGTGAGCTCTGCTTTGTTGTGTAAACAAACGGCCGCGTTAGTCGGTCAAGGTTTCGGAACAGGTTGCTCGCGCCAGGCGCCGAGTCCGCTCCCGTCTGGTTTTCCGGTTCGAAGAGCAACGCGAGTAGCTGCATCTGACGCAACGCGAATTCATTTTTCTCCCAAAGATGTTTTTTTAAGGTCAGTGCGCAGTTATTGGTGATATTTCAGAGGTTACTGCTTTTAATGTAAATGTAACACTGGAAATTTACCTTCCCTTTACTTACTAACCAGTAGAAAATTCATTTTATTTTTTAACGTTCTTTATTCTGCAATATTCGTATTTTTTGCGATAAATATACATTGTTGACCCCTTAGGATGCTCTCCATTCTGACTTAGATAATCCATCACTGTCTACTTAACATTATTTTTGTTGAAGTTACTGAAACCGTCACTAATGTGTATAGTTGTTTATCGTTTGGGCCAAAATAAACATTCCTGTGAAGGGAACATACGCCCAAATTTGAGGTTTCGTCCTCGATACGACTGTGCTGTTATTACGATATCTTTTTCCAGCGTATGTTCTGACCATTGATACTGATGGGTGATGACGCAACAGACCTAGAAATTTCGTCAGGTCGCTGTGTCTAGTGCCATGGAGCGTGCAATATCCATCGGTCTAAATACCTAACGATGACAGCAACATCTGTGCTTCAGTGGAATTTTTTTCTCACGAAACGAGTAGTTGAAGTGACGCAATCGTTAACTAGAAAGTATTTACCAACTCAGGCCTCGGGACCTGTAGGTGCGGCGAATGTGAAAACACTGGCCTGGCAATTACAAATGAGCAGGAAGATAAGGGCAGATACCGATTAAGCAAGCGACTCTGGGGATGTGGGTCGCACCAACTGCGTAGTTAGGTTCTCCGGGCTCCGTCCTGCAGACGCGGTTCAGCTAAGTTCGCCGAATGGGACGTCTGATCTGCCGAGGCTGCTACCAGGGTGAAGCGTGCTCAGATGTACGGGACGGTCCGCTCTGGAGCGAGGACAGCGTAGCCAGGGCGAAGATAAGGGCTGCGACGGCCGCACGCGCGGCCACGTGGGCTCAGGGCGGCCGGACGCCGTCTGGACGTCGGCAGCCACGTGCAGCGCACGGGCCCGCATCTGGCTGTCACTTGGAGCCGGCGCGCGTGGCCGCGATGCGCACCGGTGCACGCAGCAATGCAGCCACGACACCAGGGGGCCGGCGCGGGGGCAGCTCACGCCTCCGCTGGAGCGCGCGCGCTCTGACCACGTGCGAGGCAGCCAGTGGGACTTAGATCTTCTACGCTATTAACCAAACGCTGTTTCCCAGGGGAAACTGCTGCTATTGATCGGTCTTCACGGAATGGAAGCCCACATATCCTACCTGTACAGGAATTTCAACAGTTACGGAAGAAAGCATACAATCATCATAGAAACACGCACAGACCCGAAAAAGAGTGGGAGCGGATGGCTTGGAGGAGGGTAAATGGGAGGAACTGCCGTCCCGACTGCAGCAAGGGGCCCTTGCGATAAATTTCTTGGACATATATGAACACTTAAATCGAATCGTATGAAATTACGAGCTGTGATAGCATGCTGCTATAGCATTTAAGGGGAGGACCTCGTCGAGAAGCACGAAAAATGGGTGAAGTTCAGAATCTTTTCATACAAAAGCACTCCGTCTTCAGGCCACAAGTGGCCCGTCGGGACCATCCGACCGCCGTGTCATCCTCAGTTGAGGATGCAGATAGGAGGTGCGTGTGGTCAGCACACCGCTCTCCCAGTCGTTATGATGGTATTCTTGACCGAAGCCGCTACTATTCAGTCAAGTAGCTACTCAATTGGCATCACGAGGCTGAGTGAACCCCGATAAATGGCAACAGCGCATGGCGGCCTGGATGGTCACCCATCCAAGTGCCGACTACGCCCGACAAGGCTTACCTTCGGTGATCTCACGGGAACCGGTGTATCCACTGCGGCAAGGTCGTTGCCATTTTTTCATACAAGAATTGTTTTTATTAAAATGCGGGTTTTGCTACTTTTTTATACATATATTCGTGTATGAAAAAAAATTATCCCATAAATAATTAAAAATAATGGTTGTAGCCATTATGCACTCCGCAAAGCATCCTATTTTGCACAAAGTGTTGCACTGACTCGTGGCTATTTCCGAAACCACTAGAAACAGAAAATTCTTAAATTGGAATGAATCTGGGGAACATCACGATAAGATAATAAAAAATATCTCGAAAAATTGCAGCTATTTGAAAACATGTCAATTTCTTGACGTTTTTCTAAGTTCAAATATTAAAAAAAAATTCAAATACAAAAAAGTTCTCTCGAAAGCCCCCTAAATTTAATACTTTTGCTTCAAAAAACTCAAATATATCGGTTAATCTGTCGAGGCTACAGAGCGTTTCGAGTGCTGAAAAATGTATCGAGAAAACGCGTTTATGTTTGGAGTAATAAAAACCATTGTTTCAAAACTTACGGATGATTTGTGATCCTACGACCATAGCGGCATCCTTCCTCATCCTCAAACATGCTCTGGTTCTGAATTTGGTGCTGTACTTTTTCAATCCGTCCTATTTTAACACACTAAGGCATTCTTTGCTACGCGGCGGCCACAGATTTACGGTCAGATAACTCAGACAAATTTTTGCTGTTCGTTCATATAACGATTCTTAACACTTTCATTGTCTTCAGAATAGATAAGTAACCCCCGTTGAACACACCTGCAGCTATATATGTTGCTATTTCAACAACTTCTGAAATACTTTTACAATCAGAAAATCTTTTGTAGCCACGATGTGTATACTTCAGGAATGCAAATCTGTAAGAAAAGATCATTTTTATCGGTCTCGACCAGAACCTCCCCTTAAATCTCATGACGAGTTCATCTCGAAAATGCGCGCTTCTCTATATGAATGCACAGCTAAAAGATGGCTTTTAAATGTACCCTGAAACGGAGTAAATCCTCGTGTATCACGTGATAGATGATCTTAGTAAACAACCAAGGTGGCGAAGAGAGTAGTTCGTGATGATAATAACGAAGGCTTACAATCACTTGTTGATAGTGTTTTCGACTGTGATAATGAAGCAAGTGAGTTGTATTTCCGTGATTCAAATTCTGAAGAGCCACAAGCAGTAGTTGAAATTGCCCTCGAATTCAGAACGGAGTAAGTGATGTTGCCCTTTGAAGTCCAGATGACAGCTGCCTTTTCAATCATGCAACGCGCAGTGAAGGTGTATAGAAGGATAGTTTTTATATCACTGATATTTACAACTCTTAATTGAATACCACAAGATCAGTGGAAAGAACAAAACCTGCTACACCACTTCAGTACGAATGTTGTACAGCAGCTGTTAGAGAGTGGACAGCTACCTGAGTATTCTGCTCGCAGGCAAGTACTACACTTATGAGATTTCAGGCAAAAACATGAGTCGATTTACAGATGCACGTACTCCCAACTTAGAAGAAAAGAATTCGCCAAAAAGTTATATTCTGTGCTACGTAAGAGGGAAAAGAGATGAAAGTGTATAATAGAGTAACAATTGTTGTGTTGCTCTACGTTTAGAGAACTCCTTTGAGGGTTGCTATACTCAACAATTATAGTAGCTGATATGTACGAGGGTTGAATGAAAAGTAATGCCTCTACCTTCATTAATTGAGTTTGGATGGGAATATTTTAATAAATCCAACGCACAAATAATCCTTAGAATGTGATCTTTAATTACCAATATTCACTTTTCCACATAATCACCAGCCAATTGGGTACATTTCTGCTAACAATGTACAAGTTTTCTGAAGCCGTCACGGGAGGACACACTGTTTCCGCAACCACAGTCTCAAAGATCTCTCAGCGTCTTCATCCGAAGCATAGTGATGTCCCCGCAGATCGTCTTTCATTATCGGGAACAGATCTGGACTGTATAGAGTATGCCGTACGGTGATGAGACTCAGTCTCTGAGGTTATGCTATGGTGGCACGTGAAGTGTGTGTTTTGGCATTGTCATGCTTCAGGAAAACATTTACCTTTTCCTTTCGGACCCTTGTTAGCCGTCGTTTCAGAGTTCGCAGTGTTGTGATGTAATGCTCTGAATTTATTGTTGTTCCACGATCAAGGAAATCAACATCGATAACACCATCTGCGTCCCAGAACACTGTGGCCATGGTTTTTCCAGCTGAGGGCTGCGTCTTGAATTTCTTTTTCTGGGGCGAATCTTTGTGTCGATATTCCATAGACTGACGTTTCGTCTCGGGGTCGTAATGGTGTACCCACGTTTCGTCTCCTGACACAATTGAAGGCGTTACCTTCTTTCTCGAAACGCTAGGGGAGTTCCTGGCAAATTTCAAGTCTGAGCGGTTTCATTTCAGGAGTCAGTATCCGAGGTACCCATCGTGTACAGATCTTCGGGTAGTCAAGCAAAGCAATAATGTGACACACATGTTCTTGTGAAATGCCGATTGTACTTGCAATTTCTCTCTGAGTGATGAGACGATTGTCCTGAATCAATCTGTCGACATTTTGCTTGTGAAACTCGGTGGTTGCTGTCACAGGACGTCCAACTCTTAGTTTGTCACGCAGGTCAGATGACCCCGCCTCAACATCTTTAAACTTACTCGCCCAACGACGCACAGTACTCACATCAACACAATCACCATAAACTGCTTTCATTCTCTGATTAATCTCCTTTGGGGTGACACCTTCTGCTGTCAAGAATTCAATGACAGCACGTTGCTTAAATCGCATTGACCGACCGTCTGCGCAGGGTTCCATACTTTACATTGTGACAACACAACCGTTAAATGCTAAGGCTTACGTTTGTCTCAATTGTGTGAGTGTGTGTGCGGAAATCGAGTCACCAGTTTACTTGTATTATTATTGATATTCGCTAGCGATGCAAAGGCTGTCACAAACAGTCTGAAAAGCTTGTAAGGATATTGCAGGGGAGGTTGTGCTGGGAAATTCGAAACGTTGCGCAGATTCACAGTTATTTAGGATTGAAATTGCCCAGTGAGGTCACTGCACGAGTAAATTCAAGCACTTGTAAACACTAAAATGTGGCAATTCACTGATATTTGTGGGTCCGTTCGTTACCAGGTGTTGAAATGCTCATTACCAGCTAAAATGTGCCTTTTTTGGAAGTGATAATTAAAGCTAAGTGGGTAAAAGCCATTGTTGTCAGGTTTGAGGAAACCAAACAAAGAAAAAGTTTGGCGACACTGTCTCCGGCAGGCTGCTTGAATTTGCGCCTGCGACGACCAGACTGGCTAACTTCAAACTAAAATAACTCGGAAATGGGGTAACGTATTGATTTTTTCTCTTAACAATTATTTTGCAGCATGAACTTTGATGTGTCGGCAGAAGTGCCAACACCGTGTTGTTTGAGGAAGCCGAAATGCACGTTATAAGCTCACGCAGGATGGCGTGAGGTCTGTAACAGGATACTTAATGAATGCTATAAAGAAAAGTACGTAGCTGCTGGAATACTTAACTTTAATCCACAATTGGTGAACATTGGTCTTGTTACTGTACATGCTTCATTAGATACATAGCAAAGGATAAATGGCGCCTTGCTAGGTCGTAGCAATTGACTAAGCTGAAGGCTATGCTAACTATCGTCTCGGCTAATGAGAGCGTAATTCTCAGGGAACCTTTCCTAGCAACGTCGGCTGTACAACTGGGGCGAGTGCTAGTGAGTCTCTCGAGACCTGCCGTGTGGTGGCGCTCGGTCTGCGATCACTGGCAGTGGCGACACGCGGGTCCGACATGTACTAATGGACCGCGGCCGATTTAAAGCTACCACCTAGCAAGTGTGGTGTCTGGCGGTGACACCACAAACTTCCCTCTAACACCCTTACAATCATTTGAGACTGTTTCTGACTACACTCTTTGCGTCAAACGTCTAGGAGCGGCAGACCACGTACCGAGGAACACAAAATGTTTGTTTACAGTTCTCAGCGACGCTGGACTTTCTTTTGTATGAGTTAAGCCCCTGAGAGATGGCACGATGTATGCACTCTCCGGCGTTCGTGCGCATTGTATGTTGCCTATCATCCAGTCGTCTTCTCTGTATGAAAAGGGGTAGGCCCAGAAAAATTGAACTTCCTGATACATTTCTTAAATACCTTTCTCCACTTGGAAACACTCAATCTTACTGTTTTCTTGTTGCAACTCACTCTATCGATTTACTGTGGTAAGTAGTATGCAGTGGGCATGGATAGCAAACCCTACTAGTTCCTGAAATCCCGTCACCCCATGACTGGAGAATACTGGAGGACACCACTGTGAAAGAAACTGCACGATTTGATGCTTTGTCATCGCAGACTGCCTAATTTGTCCACTCGCAGCCATATAATACGGCGCAAAAAGATGCCAACCAACAGGGACCGGAAACTAGCGTCACACCTTATCAATGACAATCGGTTGTAAAAATGATAAGGACTGCTGGTGTCGGTGAATGTAGGTCCATCTTACACAGTTTCAGAGCGAAAACTGCGAAGGGAACTGTATGCAGTGGACACTTGGAGTAGGGTACGTCGTAAAAGACCATTGCTGACAGCTGCTCGTAAAGCTGGACGGGTCAGACAAGACAGAAACTGGACGGTAAAGTGACTGAGGAAGGTCATGTGGGCCCAGGATTCGCGATTTTGCCTCTTCAAATGATGCAAGAGGTAGATTGCACCTGCAGCCCAATGAGGCGTTTTGACCTGCAGTGTTGTGGAGGGTGTAGACTAGGTCAGAGGTGGTTCCGTGACGTTTGGGAGTTTTCCGTACCATGTCTTGTACCAACTCGTTCACGTTACCGTGAAAACCAAACAGGATGTTTGTTCCTACATTCCTGTGACCAGGTGTTGCCCTTTCTTCTCCATCTTCATGATGAGTATGCTGTGGACATTCCAGTCTTCCAAGATGACAACGGACGCGTTCACAGGGCAGCACGTACACATTCCTGGTACCATATTGCACATCAACTGGCCCGCTAAATCAGCCAATCTTAATCAAACAGAAAATGTCTGGGACTATGTGGAAGAGCGGCTGAAATGTAGCAATCAACAAGCACGCAGAAAGGTAGCTCTACATGATCTAATCATCAATGAGCGGCTTCAGTTAGATATGGAACACCCGAACAAACATATGGAGGCTAGATACAATATGAGCGTGATGTCTCCTGATAGTGACAAACGTATTATACGCTGTGCTTGTAATGCGCCTGACAGTGCGAAAAGCATGACCTGGCACACATTTGACCGATATTGGTAAGAAATGGATGCAAATGTAGGTGTAGAGATTAACTGATCAGTTGCCTAAGCTACACACTTGGTTACACACACATACCAGGACTTAACTTGTGTAGGCCTGACCTACCTATCCATTGTCGGCCTCGACGCGTCAGGAACGCTTTGCTTGCCGGGCTGGTCCATTAACATAACAGGTAGCGACCGACACGGATGATGAATGACTGTGGGCCGATTGGCTGACAGGGACCTGGTGGCCGATGCGATCTGCAGCCGCACAGCAGAACACAAGAGAGCAGAACGGGTCACACGCCGTGGTTGCAGCACCTGCAACCCCGCGTTACGTATTGTGCTCCCAGCTGCTAGCTTTTCGCATTGGGACATAACGTAATTGGGACGCTTACAGACGTTGCTTAGTCCAAGCAGGAATACTAGACCACTTGTTTGGGAAGTCACACCAGACGTATCCTTCCCCATAATGGACACTACCTTTCTTATAGATTACAAGACATAGCCGTAAAGTTCTCATTATCACATCATAGAAACAGGTACGTACACACTGAAATCTCTGTGCCACCGTACCGTAGCGCACCGGAAGGTTAGCCAAAACAAAAAGGCAATATCGAGCGATAATTCATTTTCTGCGTTTGAAGGGGGACACTACTGCAACAATCCATGCAGAGTTACTGGAGGAGTACGGAAACAGTGCACCATAATATGACACGTGGCGCACACGCTTGCAATGTGGTCTAACAAGTCCGAGTGATGAAGAGATTGGAGATACCTGATGAAGACACCGAGATACGACGTCGAAACATCGTGTTGGAAAGACGTGGTCCACCGGCAGTAAACCAGATTCTATGAGTTAACGTCGTTGCTTAGTCCAAGCAGGAATACTAGACCACTTGTTTGGGAAGTCACACCAGACGTATCCTTCCCCATAATGGACACTACCTTTCTTATAGATTACAAGACATAGCCGTAAAGTTCTCATTATCACATCATAGAAACAGGTACGTACACACTGAAATCTCTGTGCCACCGTACCGTAGCGCACCGGAAGGTTAGCCAAAACAAAAAGGCAATATCGAGCGATATTTCATTTTCTGCGTTTGAAGGGGGACACTACTGCAACAATCCATGCAGAGTTACTGGAGGAGTACGGAAACAGTGCACCATAACATGACACGTGGCGCACACGCTTGCAATGTGGTCTAACAAGTCCGAGTGATGAAGAGATTGGAGATACCTGATGAAGACAAGGAGATACGACGTCGAAACATCGTGTTGGAAAGACGTGGTCCACCGGCAGTAAACCAGATTCTATGAGTTAACGTCGAAGCTCGGAGCGCCTGCTCGATTCTTTGACTGCTCACATATAACCAAAAAGCCCACCGAACCGAGGCAGTAGCGGTAATGTTGCAGCTGTATCACGCCAATCTAGATGACTTATTCTGCCCCTAATCACCATGGTGAAGTACTGGGACTATCGCTATAATTTCGAGACAAAGAAGCGAAGCCAACAGCGGAATGATGTGGCTCCACAGAAAAAAAGCGATTTTGATGAATGTTTTTATGGGACTGTCACGGTCTGGGCAAACCGTCACGGGACTGTACTTGTCGAGTTGACGGGAGACGGTCAAGATGAATCGTTGCCGGAAGCTTTCCAAGGCGGTGATTGTTGGTCCACAACGCTCCAGCTCATTCTCGACAGGACACAGCTGTTGCTACTTTGCGCTATCAAATTTTGCCTCACCGGTGGTATACTCTTGACGTGTCAATTATTGATTTATTTACCTTTCGGCAGGCATTTTCAGAATGATGACGAGGCGATTTTCGAGGTGGAACTCTTCCTGGACAGCCGAAATGCCGACTTCTGCAACCTGGACTGAGACTCGAACATGGGCACTTGGTTTCCCAGAGAGCTGCCATCTGACCCATGAAATTATTTTCCGCAGACAAATCTATAGTTTCAATCAACTAGAGTCTTCATCATACTTTTTTAAAAATTTTGAAACTGTTTTGCCCTAGGCTGTGACCGAACCACTCTTCGTCAGTCTCATTCTTCGAGTGAGAGTCCAACGAGAGCTACAGGTATCCACCGATGTAGACTGTAAAGGTGTGTGAGACATACTGGACGTATCAGGCTTAGAAACAAACCTCTCATGGGGCATTTCTGCAATATCTGTTACGTCTATCATTATAGGAAGTCTTTGTCTACCACCATAATTTTTCCCTTCTTCCAGTCCATCCAGTTCAAGTTCGTTATTATCAGATGAAAATCTTGACAGATTTTAATGTCAGCATCCTGCATATACCACCTGTTTACTCTGTCATCTGGTAAGTATTGTTCACAAACTCATTTCCGCCCGCATCTCGTGGTCGTGCGGTAGCGTTCTCGCTTCCCACGCCCGGGTTCCCGGGTTCGATTCCCGGCGGGGTCAGGGATTTTCTCTGCCTCGTGATGGCTGGGTGTTGTGTGTTGTCCTTAGGTTAGTTAGGTTTAAGTAGTTCTAAGTTCTAGGGGACTGATGACCATAGATGTTATGTCCCATAGTGCTCAGAGCCATTTTTGAACTCATTTCCTTTTGTGTTCCTCCCAGTTCCTCTCCACTTCATGTTTAATTCTACCTACCTCAAACATTTTTCCCTGTACAAGTCCTTTAATAGTTAATCTAATTAAACTGCATGATGAAAAGAAGTGAAGCACCCAGAAGACATGGTCGGATGACAATGTAATGCCTTACAAGTGCGCACCTTCGCTGGGTATGTAAATGATTAGAGGCGCAATTCTTCGTGACAGGTATAACAGCCCCCAGACCTCAATATTGTTCTCTATGTTCAGTGTTGTTACCAGGCCTCGTTGGGTATACAAGGAGGCGTGAACAGCGTCAGACGTTGCGTGATTACTATGAAGGACACGGAAATGCCAGGTACTCGTGTGAAAAAGTGTTATCCGCATGTAAGTTTGGAAGGAGCCTAATTGTAGGTCTCCGTTTGTCCTGCTGGTCGAATCGTGCAATGTCCAGATGTGACGCGGTCGGATGTGACAATGGCCAGACGTTGGAATGCACTGGAACGTGAAGGCAGTCATACTCGTCGTCAAGTTTCTAGTCGTCTGCGTCTGACCGCCACAAGTGAGAATCGAGCATCAATCACATCGTAATCTCTTCACATCTGCGCCTGCCATCATAGAACAAGTAATGGACTCCTTGTAATATTCCACGCAAACGAACTAGAGCTAGACGAAAATCTGCAGTGCTTCATGTTCTCGAAACCAAACAGAGGGAGAGGATATGCATACGTCCTTTGTTAGTCTGATAATTTCAGTGCATTTGCCACTTGCTCTCTATACTGAATATAAAAATGTGTGGAATATAACAAGTTTCGTGATTCACATTACCACCGCCTGTTAAGCTACCATGGCAAGAGGTTATGTTGTGAACCACGCATATACCACTATTTTCGGGACTTTGAAGTAGCTTCTAAAGATAAAAAAACTGAATGAGATGGTTCCCCAAGATAACAGGATTGTGGTCATAACTTTTCGCTTACAACATTCTAAAAGAAGAGAGTCGAAGCTTTTGGAATGCTAAGAGGTAAAGTGGTTCTTCGCAGAATTAGCGAGGAAAGGAAAACAGTAACAAACATCGTTATAAGGAACCACAGAGGGCAAAAATTGAAGACATAGATTCCGACGCATCTAATAAATAACAGATGTTGAATTTAAGTGAAACTTTGAGATGAAGAGTCAGCAATAGCTACAAAATCGTGACAGGCCACGTCAAGCCGACTAGAATACTGATGACCAAACAAAAAATTTAGCTCTTTCAAGATGCTAGTGGAAAAGCACCATCGGGAAAACGCGTACAGATAATTCTGACTAGTCACAAGCTATCAGCGATCTGTGAAGGATAGTTTTGTTTCAGAACCGTGAGGTTGCATTGAAATCGTATTCTCCCAGTGTGACAGCCCATTATCATCGTGCGAGAAGCTCCGAAGAATGCTGGCTACGTACGGTATAATCTAGCAGAATATGGTCCGAACATGGTCATGTCTAGACGTCAAATTGATGTCAAAATTTCTTCGTCCTTAATGACCTCTCCTTTGACAATATGACAGTCTTTCTTTAAAAAAAGGAAAAAATCTCTTACTCCATCTAATGGTAACAAGTAAACAGCTTGACTACGAATCACGAAGGGGCCCTTGTTTGCAATGACATTCCGTGTTAATTTGAACGACACTGTCCTCGTTCCACCAGATGGAAGCTCTTAATGTTCCAACTAGAGCGTAATGATAACCCGCTGCAGAAGGCACAGTGCAGAGCACGCTCTGTTTAGCAAACATGTGTTTATCGCTTCCTTAATTTGGGTCAGGTACAATGAGGCGTGTCTGTTATGGCTACTTACTTTCAATATCATACTCAAAACATTACCACAGAGCAGCCATAATATGTGCGTGTGGGTTTCATTAATGGTGGCATAACCAGGGTAACGCGACCGACCTAGTATCTTATCAGCCTAGACGTTCAGTACAAACGCAAACTTCTGGTGACGAAACTCTCTCTGAAAATGTGGTATCTGTCCGAAAGAACAGACGCCACGCTTTTATGTAATTTATTCGCCCGGATGGGCTATGAATATACAACTTTCAGTGCAGAGGCACATTTACGTTCGAATTCCCGTGGGAATCTAAAATTAGTGAGCATGGAGGACATAGACGGGGCGCTAGGTGGGAATGTGAGAGGCGTGTCGATACAGTTCACGCATTTGTGATGAACACTGTGTCCGGATGGCGCGGTGGTTACCGCAATTGCCTAGTAAACAACACATCCCAGGTTCGAGTACCGGCAAGTCACTCATTTTCACTCGTCATCGCTGATTCCGCACTAAGTTCCTATGCAACTGATATCATTAGTTCATTCCCTTTCCTTTCCTCCCCCCCCCCTCTCCCTCCACGTTCAATTACATAAAACTCTCTCTTGTTCCAGCTGAGTCAAGTGGCTTAAAATCCACGAGCTTCCGGCTGAGTTTCAAATTATTTGGAACTGACAGTCACTTAGTGTTTGTCTGGCAGGCGACTCTTAATTGAAATGTCTGTAGCTGAGGAGTATTCGACTGAAAGTTCGTAGGTTTCAAACCACTTGTCGCGACTAGAAGATCGAGAGAATTTTATCAGTATACGTCCCCGTGATCTCTGGTTTTTCTATTTGACAATACAGACTCCCTTCTTTAGCATAAGCGTACAGTTAAAAAAATAAATAAATAAAATGTGATGCTTACCAAACACGACTTTCAGTACATTATTTTCCACAAACAATTTTCCAGTATTGTTCGTTAGTGGTTAAGTGGCATCTTCGTATATGGTGGATGCAAGGCGAGGAGTCCTAATTTTATTTTTCAACTCTCAGTATTTCTTACTCATGGTGGGTTTCTGGAACTTAACGTGTGTTTCTCTTAAGCCTTCCGGAAATTCCGAACCGATCAAAGGTCTTTGGCGAGTTAATTCCTAAAATAAGAATATTTACCTACAAGTAAGATTTTATTAACCCCCTTCTGAAGAGCTACGTCTCTGCCAAAGAAAAGTATCGTGATTGGCAGAAATCCTACAGGATGTTATGCTCGCTTATAAGACGCAGTTAAGCGTAGTGACGTGGAAAACCTATCGTTCCGTAATACCACAAAAGATTTCTGTAGACAAATCGCTCTCTCTCTCTCTCTCTCTCTCTCTCTCTCTCTCCCTCCCTCCCTCTTCCCCCCTTACTCGATTACGTAGTAATAGCAGAGTCTGAAGAACCTGAAAACACTCATTCTACAGAACGACGTTTGTTGAAATGCTGTATTCAAATTGGTATAGTATCAATGAACGTACACTGATTCAAACAGCGAATTTCACATATCATTCACGGAGAAAGAAAGCAACAGAACCGAACCATGTCCGATAAAATCCAAGTGATGTGTCTCAATCACTCCGGTTCTCATCAGCTGTCCTTCATCATCATGAGTGCGCGATGTCATTGGAAAGCTAATTTTACGCTATAATTTCTGTTAGGGTCGCCATCGCAGGCAAAGAATACGTGACTCTGCTCTTTTTCTAGCTACAAGAAATTATTCCACGTCCAGATCCTGCGGAAATTTCTCACCCATTATTAGCTTCCACGATGGCTCCAAGGCACACAGTGTGAATAAATCCATTGTCAAAATGTAAATGTGGAAAGTCATACGAGGAGCTAATTGATAGGAAGACGACGGAACCATGCGACCGCTACGGTCGCAGGTTCGAATCCTGCCTCGGGCATGGATGTGTGTGATGTCCTTAGGTTAGTTAGGTTTAAGTAGTTCTAAGTTCTAGGGGACTGATGACCACTGCAGTTAAGTCCCATAGTGCCCAGAGCCATTTGAAGACGACAGCTAAACACTCACAATAGGATTTCTGCTGTTTATTTGCGTCTCATGACACGTCGAAACTTTTAGAGTGAGAATTTGTATACTATTGATGACAATAATAGACTACATTTAAACGCTTGATCTGAATTTGTAAGAGAAAAGGTATAAACCACAGGGTTAGTTTTATACATGTTCTGGTTGTGTTATTTAACACGAGTTTATTTAAAGTAGGAAGACAAGAAGTAATAACATAATCAATAAAAAAATCTTAGAATTTAACAACTGGTCGAAACGGTCTATAAATAAAAGTTTGAGGAAGAGGTAACATGCTGCCGTGGACAAATTGCATTTCACAGGCAGCCACGTTGATTCTCTATAGTAAGGCGCTAGTATACATTTTATTGTTCAAAGCACTCGTTATATCTCTTCCATCGGTACACCACAACACAAAGGATGGGGCCCCTCCACGTCCACACCAACGTGGTGACCAAACCAAAAGTTCTACTGTCACCTCCGTAAACACGTTAGTTTTTGAATCAGGCGTCACAGGATGCGGGCTGTGATGTTGTCCATGCGTCTGGGTAAGATTACTCATTAACATGGTCCATCAGGAGATAGAAGTGGTCGAAAACGATTGAAGGGTAGCGGTTGTAAGGGCAGAGGAAAAAAAAGTGCCAAGGCAAGAGCCAAGGGAATACACCAAGACATCGTTACATAAATCGGTAGCACACAATAGCTGCTTCAACTATCAGATGTGGCATGTATCGCTGGATTTCAAATTAGGGGCTATAAAGAGGCTGATACAGTACCTTCAACCCATAGTGTTACATTAGTTCGTGCTTCTTTTAAGTTAGACTGGTCGTGTACTTCTTGAGTCACGCTCATATTTCGTCTAATCTATGTTAGCAGACAATATGAAAACAGTAGTTCTGCTGCCAATGAAATTTGAATAATCCGATGTACTTAGTGGTTGATACAACACTTCGTTGCAATATTTACATATCTACCTTCTATTGCTAAGACATGGGACCAGTCGTTCCCAGTAAAACACATTTTACAACTGGCTATCAGGACTCAAAATAGAAATGACAGTGAAATTGCACTCACCGGCAGGTGAATTAGACACACGCAAGTTCAGGGAGAAGAAAGAAGAACTTGTGCGATTTTCGGATGACATTTTAGGTCTGTCAGTAACGGAAAGGACTTTTGAAGATGAGTTGAACGGAATGGACAGCGTCTCGAGAAGAGGTTATAACATGAACACCAACAACAGTAAAAAAAGGTTAAGTGAATGTAGTTGAATTAAATCATGTGATACCGAGGTATTAAGACAAGGAAATACGACACTAATATTCTCATTGTAACTCGATGATTGTCTCTTAGTTTCCGCACTTTTCCATGCCGAGGTTGTCCCGTCACAAGATTAGTACTACTGCGAGAAATGTTGGAGGACTTGTTAGCAATATCCCAAACAATATAACGTCTCTCTAGTACTGACACTACGCTATCATTCCTTTCAGTGGCTTTACTTCCGTGATCGGAAAAGCCTTGTGCATAAGAATTTGGAATTTTGGAGGCAACCTTCGAGAGGGAATTAGTATTTGGATCAGCGCAGAAAGTGTTCTTGGGAGTCACAACGGTTAAAGTGACAGCTTATGAAATGCTAGAAATGCATCGTCGAGTTTTGGTCCTGGTACTGGTAAAAACAAAATTATTCACATTAGATCATAACAGCTAATGTATTCAGAGGTACCCCCAAGTGTCCCTGTAAGAGAGTCGTTTCCATATAACGGATAAAATTAATATAAAGCAGTGACGATTGCTCAACTACTGGTTCCCTTATGTATGTAGATATGCGATTAAGCGTCCGCACGAGTTGTATCAGTCCTATACAGCCATGTCAAGTGGTGAAATGCCTGCCGGACCACGCGCGCGTAAAATGGGGAGTGGGGGGAGGGAGGATTCTTGGCGGCTATGCTACCCTCCTCCCCCTCCTCCCCATAAGAGAAATATTTTAATACGCGTGGTTATATTTTTCCATGCATCAATTTACAAATTTTCAACTAACTTTCGGACAGTAACATAACATGAAAACAAGGAGTATTGCCAAAATGGCAAGGAATTTTACAAACGAAAATTTCTATTTAACAACAGATATTTTCATTTGCTTGCTTACATGGATTGGCTCGCAGCTTGTCCACCTGTAGGGAACATTCCGGCCAGGAAAAGAAGCTCATCCACAAATTCGACATTGTTCGTGAGTACACAGGTAGAATCAGCGACCCATAGGGAACTGATTATAACGAAACAGAAAGGGAAAGACATTCCAGTAACAAAATAATAAGATTTAATTTCCCGAACGTATTTGGACACGACGGAAAGAAACAGCAACCCTCCCATTTACACGCTCACATTGTGGTGAGTGCACAATTGCCGGTTGGGGTGGCCGAGCGGTTCTAGGCGCTACAGTCTGGAACCGCGCGACCGCTACGGTCGCAGGTTCGAATCCTGCCTCGGGCACGGATGTGTGTGATGTCCTTAGGTTAGTTAGGTTTAAGTAGTTCTAAGTTCTAGGGGACTGATGACCTCAGAAGTTAAGTCCCATAGTGCTCAGAGCCATTTGAACCATTTTAGTGCACAATTCATGTAGATTATAAAAAAAATGGCTCTGAGCACTATGGGACTCAACTGCTGAGGTCATAAGTCCCCTAGAACTTAGAACTACTTAAACCTAACTAACCTAAGGACAACACACACATCCATGCCCGAGGCAGGATTCGAACCTGCGACCGTAGCGGTCGCGCGGTTCCAGACTGTAGCGCCAGAACCGCTCGGCCACCAGCGGCCGGCATGTAGATTATAACTTTTCCAAACTTGTGACAGTTTATTGCATGAGACAGGCGCTTTTAAAATTTTGGGACGAATCCTTTCCAGATGTTATTGCTCTGCATTACAATTCCTTGGAAGATATGCTAAAGAGACGTAGTGTGCACAGATGTAAACAAATTATTATTATTATACTACTAGCTTTTTAAGGGCAGCTTCGCCCACGTATGTATGTGTCGCATACACTAATGAGCCAAATCATTATGATCATGGCCGAGCGGTTCTAGGCGCTTCAGTCCGGAACCGCGCTGCTGCTATTACGGTCGCAGGTTCGAATCCTGCCTCGGGCATGCATGTTCAAATGGCTCTGAGCACTATGGGACTTAACATCTATGGTCATCAGTCCCCCAGAACTTAGAACTACTTAAACCTAACTAACCTAAGGACATCACACAACACCCAGCCATCACGAGGCAGAGAAAATCCCTGACCCCGCCGGGAATCGATCCCGGGAACCCGGGCGTGGGAAGCGAGAACGCTACCGCACGACCACGAGATGCGGGCGGGCATGCATGTGTGTGGTGTCCTTAGTTAGGTTTAAGTAGTTCTAAGTCTAGGGGTCTGATGACCTCAGATGTTAAGTCCCATAGTGCTCAGAGCCATTTGAACCATTTGAACCATTATGATCACTGCTTAATGGCTTGCTTGTTCAATTTTGAACGAAATGCATCACTGATTCTGCGTATCAGCGTTTGTGGATTTATGTGCCATTAGATGTCTACGCACAGATCATGAAATTCGCGTAAATAATAGGCCGGTGATGGTGCCCGATAGCGACCCAGATGGGTGCCATAGGATTTACATCAGACGAATTTGGTCGCCGAGATGTAAACTCGAGTTCACTATAATGTTCCTCAAACCAAATGGTTCAAATGGCTCTGAGCACTATGGGACTCAACTGCTGTGGTCATAAGTCCCCTAGAACTGAGAACTAGTTAAACCTACCTAACCTAAGGACATCACACACATCCATGCCCGAGGCAGGATTCGAACCTGCGACCGAAGCGGTTGTGCGGTTCCAGACTGGAGCGCCTTTAACCGCGCGGCCACTCCGGCCGGCTCCTCAAACCACTGTAGCACGGTTGTGGCTCCGCTATACGGACAATTACACTAATAAAGGATGACATCGCCGTCGGGGAAGACATCAAGAATGAAGGGATGCACATGGTTCGCAGCTGTCAGCGTGTCTTCGATTACTACCACAGGTCCCATGCAAGCGCAGGAGAATATCTCCCACAGCATAATACAACTCCCTTCAGCCTTTGCCCGTGACGCGTTTCACGTTTCGAGCCGCCATTAACCTCGATGAAGGTGGTTGCGGATACGATCATGGACCTAGTGGAGCCAAAATGTGATTTACCCGAAGAGCCGACACGTTTCCATTGATCGACTGTGGAATCCCGATGGTTGGCGATGTCTTTGGATCAACACGTAGGGGTGGTCGGCTGCGGAGCTCCATATTCAATAACGTGCGATGGACGGTGTGCTCCGAAACGCTTGTGTGTGCACAAGCTTTGTGCTCTGTCGCCAGAGATACCATTGCTACCTTAATATGTAAGCACCTCAGTGTGTTTGTTGTGTTTAGTCTGCATGTAACAGTCTCCCCGCAAACACGTCATAGAGTGTAATTTACAACCTGATGTTTCTACACAGTCGTAACTGTACCACTTAATGGATTACCCCTGGCAGTATAGACTAACCGTTTGTAACCTCCGCCTCACTTATCGACCTTAATGACAGTGAAAAATTAAACCGCGTGTACCTAATGGAAATTTGGGAAAAGCAATCGTCACCGAAGTTAATCTGTCGGTAAAGAGGGAGGAAAGGGTTGCATCTAAATGAAAGAAAAATGCAAATGAAACTGGTGGAAATTAATTTTGAAAAGGGGTAAAGTTAATACAGAAAGTAAATGTGCGGCCGTTACGTCAAAAATTAACTAGCGGTAATTAGATATTTGAGATTTGGGGGAAATTACGGTCGCCAGTCCTAAGGACAATTACTATAGTAACTGAAAAAGAAAGGTTATTACACATATAATTAGCACTAGAAGCGTGGCAACTGAAGGTTGACACGTGTAGTGTGAAAACTCAAAGTTTGTCAGAAGTAATAAATTTCGCTACACTCTGACTTAATTTAGCAAAAGAATTAATAAAACCGTAAAATTGAAAGTTAATTTAGTGACTGAGATTAATAGTGAACTTTGTTTCTGAAGCATATCGAAATTCAGTAAAATGCAGTTAGTCTTGGGCTACCTCAACAATCACTTCAAAAGCTACTTGAATCTACGCAATTTAGAAGTAAGAGATTTAACTTCGAACTTGAATTAAATGATTCTGAACAATTAACAATAGTAAAATTTAGTACGTACCAAGCTGAGCTGCAGTCACAGGTAAGCTAAAATATGCTAACATACCTCGCACTCTTAATTTGTGCTCGTGTAATCTAAATATTGTAGCCAGCTATGAATACTTTAACTGAACTTTGAAATTAAAGCAGTGAAATCGAATTATATTATTTTAATGCTGGCGTTTGAATTTCAACGAGACTCGGGTTCATTTCGGAAAAGGAAGGGACCCTGCTTGGCAATGCAATTGGGACAATGAGCAACAAAGGTTCATGCTAAGTTGCTGTAATTTTGTGATGCAACAATTTTAAAAGCTGAGGTCTGCCATACAGTTCTGAAACTTTACGTGCTTTTAGTCTTCCTTGTTGGTTGATTGAAGGTTTGAAGTCGTCGATCGAGGAGGTGGCGACAGTCATTCATTGTCGGCCGTCGCTGTTGCAGAAGCTGGATGTTGGCGCGCCTTCTTCTCGACACGGTCACCAGGCGAAACGGGCTCTTGATTTGCGCCAGCTAATGCTTCCCGTCCGCGACACCGTGCTAGAAACTATTATAGCCAGTCGAGCGCAATTACATGCTGCCCAACCCCGAACGCGCGGCAACTCGCGGGAGCGTCACATAACACACCTCCTCCACTGCATTACTCCAGCCAGACACTTTCTGCTCTGCCCGCGCTCCACGCGGCCGAGTTCACACTACCAAAGATCCTAAACACTTTTCTTCTCCACACGACCTATCGATGTATTCGTCCGATAGCATAGTTTTCCCTAGGCCAGACCCAGCGTATAAATACAAATAATATTCACAAAACAAACCAACATATATATATATATATATATATATATATATATATATATATATAAACAGTAAAACAATTACAATATACAAAGACACAGAAACGTCATATATTCAGGTAACAAAATATGGAAAAAATATTATAGTACAATAGATGGAAATAGGAGAATATGCATTTCCGGCGTTACACGTTTACCATCCACGTATCCACAATTCAACACCTGACTCGCTGCTCAGGGAAAATAAGCATTAATCACTTGCTCTTGCCACATGTACTCGGACGTACTAATCAATCTGAAAACGTACTGCTCCTAATAGGTATTATTTTAGTCAGCCAATAAAGTAAATGGTGATGAAATGTTGTTCAGTACACTGTCCTCAGTCACTAATAAAAACATCTGCACTTACGCCATCACCACACCGAAATAAAATCTGATTCTCTGCTGTTTAACAGTATACAGCTCCAGAGAGAATGTTAAATTTATCTGTTGTATTCAGTCGTGTGACATGATCTTAGGTCCGGAAACACATTGACGAAATTATTGGCTGCCTGCGGTGTTCACTCTCGCGACATACTTGACACACTGAACAGCATAAATAAGAGAAAATCGCACATCATAATTTTAAAACTGTTCCAAGTCAACTAAATACAGGAAATAAATACCAAGAGGTCGTTCTCGAACATTTTTACGTCACTCCTTATCATCCACACCCCCCTCTCCTAGTGGTAGTGAGGGATCTTATTCCCGCAGTATTTTTATAGAAATAATAATTCATGCACATAACAAATTTGATTGAAATTGCTCCAGGTGTTCCTGATTTATGTGTCAGTGTTGCTCTTTTTTCATTCCCACCCTTTTGGGATGTAGGTGGTTCTTATCCCCACAGTGCTTCTTTCCAGACAGCAAGTAACCAGCAATCCTCCCATTCTTTAAAGAATCGTATTGCCCTGTACAGAACAGCTTCAAACTTCTGATTACAGTACGAATGAGATAAAATGTTAATCGAAAAAAAGTTGAGATCTGAAATGGCATTTAAAAATTGTTGGAAGTCGCCAGCTGCTCTCATTACCAAACAGTGTATGAGTATAAAACGGCTAATTTTCACATCGTTTTAAGAAAACCTTGTTTTTCACGCATCCCAGTGTTCATGGCGTCGTATCTCCCGAACTGTGTCCTACGGTGATATAATTTTGCAGGTACGTGGTGACAATTCTACATCTACATCTACATCCATACTCCGGAAGCCACTTGACGGTGTGTGGCGGAGGGTACCTTCAGTACCTCTATCGGTTCTCCCTTCTATTCCAGTCTCGTATTGTTCGTGGAAAGAAGGACTGTCGGTATGCTTCTGTGTGGGCTCTAATCTCTCTGATTTTATCCTCATGGTCTCTTCGCGAGATATGCGTAGGAGGGAGCAATATACTGCTTGACTCTTCGGTGAAGGTATGTTCTCGAAACTTTAACAAAAGCTCGTACCGAGCTACTGAGCGTCTCTCCTGCAGAGTCCTCCACTGGAGTTTATCTGTCATCTCCGTAACGCTCTCGCGATTACTAAATGACCCTGTAACGAAGCGCGCTGCTCTCCGTTGGATCTTCTCTAACTCTTCTATCAACCCTATCTGGTACGGATCCCACACTGCTGAGCAGTATTCAAGCAATTAATTTTACATGGTCATTCCATTTTAGATCACTCCTAATTCCTACTCCCAGATAATTTATGGATTTCACTGCTTCCAGTTGCTGACCTGCTATATTGTAGCTAAATGATAAAGGATCTTTCTTTATATGTATTCGCAGCACATTATACTTGCCTACATTGAGATCCAGGCAACGGCCTTGCCGCAGTGGATACACCGATTCCCGTGAGATCACCGAAGTTAAGCGCTGTCGGGCGTGGCCGGCACTTGGATGGGTGACCATCCAGCCGCCATGCGCTGCTGCCATTTTTTCGGGGTGCACTCAGCCTCGTGATGCCAAATGAGGAGCTACTCGACCGAATAGTAGCGGCTCCGGTCAAAGAAAACTACCATAACGACCGGGAGAGCGGTGTGCCGACCACATGCCCCTCCTATCCGCATCCTCAACTGCGGATGACACGGCGGTCGGATGGTCCCGGTGCTTTATTACATTGAGATTCAATTGCCATTCTCAGCACCATGCGTCAATTCGTTGCAGATCCTTCTTGACAGCGCGGCTACACCACGGAACTTGATGAAACTATACGGGCTGAAGCGCGAATAATCCGCTATGTCCCACAACAAATTCCCCATTTTTTCAGCCGAAATTTGCCCCTCCCCCTCCTGTATATATTTTATTATTGTTATTAAAACCTAAGCATGTCCGGACCGATAAAACTGGGGTTACGACAAGTTGTATTGGAGAAGAGGGCGGTAACAAATAGCGTTCCCACTTCCCCCTAGAACGGAACCCTACTAGCCGCGTGACGCTCGCAAAAAGAGCGCAACTCAGAAGACACGATAGCTTAAAAATAACTCCGAACCCTCACCGTGTGAGTGGAGAAATGTAAATAAATGACGTGAGAAATGAAAGGAAACTACTCTAGAAGGTAAGACACTTGCTGACGGGAGGCCGGTGTGTGCGCAGTGTCGGACGTGCAGTGCGGCCGGCAGTGGTCGCCGGGTCGTCGCGGCGCGCGCATCGTGGGCGGCGAGTCTGCGGCCCCCGGGGAGTTCCCCTGGCTGGTGTCCATCACGCGCCAGGGCGGACACTTCTGCGGCGGCACGCTGCTCACGCGCCGCTGGGTCGTCACCGCCGCGCACTGCATGTGCAGGTCGGTAGCACTCTGCCGCCCGCTGCTCTGTGTAACACCTGCCATTCTGCTGCTGCTTCCGGAATGAGATTTTCACTCTGCAGCGGAGTGTGCGCTGGAATGAAACTTCGTAGCAGATTGAAACTGTGTGCCGGGCCGTAACTCGAACTCGGGACCTTTGCCTTTCGCGGGCAAGTACTCTACCATCTGAGCTACCCAAGAACGACTCTTGCCCTCGGGGCGAAAAGTCGTTCTTGGGTGGCTCAGATGGTAGAGCACTTGCCCGCGAAAGGCAAAGGTCCCTAGTTCGAGTCTAGGCCCGGCACACAGCTTTAATCTGCTGCTGCTTATTTATAAGTTTATTTGTAAGCTCTTCCAGAGGTTCTGAAGACGACTGCGCCAAAACTACAAGACAGAAAAATGGCACATGTGAGTGAACAGACCAGCTCTCCGAGTATCGATTCGTAACAAGCGCCGTGACGTAGTTGCACTGGGCAGCAGGCGTGTCAGAACATGTAAACAAAACATCTGCTCCACATTTTCGCAAGGATTAATCTGCACCTGCAGCTAGACAATCCAAGGAGCAGTTTCCTGGGCTTGACTTTTTCTGGGCAATTTTTGTCAGTGACTTCAATGAACAGTAGACTTGTATTCACGTTTGCCACCTGTAACGTGAGTTAAAAATTTGGAGAGATGCTCTATCCACTGATATGTGTCTATTTTCTGTATGTCTTGTAGTTTTAGTTCAGTTATCTCCTGAAATTTTGGAAATAACCCCCACACCCAGTTTAGAAAAATGAGTTTTGCACTATTTTGGCTTAATAGGGAATAAGGTGCTTTCCAGCAAGTACATTAAAAAAAACTGACAGTCTCATAAAACCTTGTTTACTTTTATTCCAAAAATATTGCTAATAAGTATTTTATCTACTAATAACTTTCTTACTTCTCATTTAATTGTTAATACTGGAGTATTAATTTTTTTATATTACGCTCTATAAATCTACTAAACAGAATATTTCTGAGACAAATACTTCTAAGATGAGAAGAAAATCATATTTCTCTTTAAAAATTCTTATTCTTTGCTGAAACTTTTTTATACCCTGGAAACTCATGGCGATCTTCATGTACAACCTCAAGCACATACTTCTTCTGTTCCCCGTTTCTTTCTAAATTATTTATTGTAGTCTTTCATGAGATTCATACCTCTCTCAGCCGAATCGTATATGTCTTTCAGTTCAATAACTCGTTCTAGAGCGTCAAGGACTTCTTTTTCACGATGTTCCAAAGGCTTGGGTTAAGTAACTTCTTATTGAAATCAGATCTACCAAACATCCTCCTATTTTGTTAGAAACGAACTTTTCAATCGCAGGCCGCAGCTCGTGGTCGTGCGGTAGCGTTCTCGCTTCCCGCGCCCGGGTTCGATTCCCGGCGGGGTCAGGGATTTTCTCTGCCTCGTGTTGCCTGGGTGTTGTGTGATGTCCTTAGGTTAGTTAGGTTTAAGTAGTTCTAAGTTCTAGGGGACTGATGACCATAGATGTTAAAGTCCCATAGTGCTCAGAGCCATTTTCAATCGCATTACAGATCACTTCCGGAATTTGATCGACAACTACTTGATTCCTTTTTATATTTTCGTCTGATGGTTCTGCCTCACGATTCAATGGACTCGTCATTTTCATTTGATTTTTAGAGGACTAAATAGTATCAAAGTTGTCAAACACAACAGAACTGGGAAAAGTGGATAAAAGAGGTTTCAGTTTTTGTACAACTGCTAAGAAATGTCGCACGCGACACCCTGATATTAGTAAAATTTTGAAAGATTGCTGAAATTCGGTGCTTTGAATCCAAAAATGATACATAATTTTGCTTCAACGTACGTAATGATAAGCAAAATCAAATATTTTCTTCTACTAACAGTCCAAATTCATCACGGAACATAGATATTTTCATCTTTCCTGTTCGATATTCCTCGAGATGTTGTTTTGACAAGAGAAGTTGCAGTTAATTCTAAAAATGTAATACAACTCTCTCATGACTGTGTTTGTGCAGCTCGCCCCATCTTCAGAAATACTTGTGAGAATGTTTAAGGTGACCAGCATTGAATGGGTACTAGATTTTCTTTAATTTCATTATGAAATGCATTAATGTGTGAAATTTATGTTACAGTCACGTAAATATTTATCTTAGTAAATTGTTAAATTTCAGCCTCGTATCCTATTGACTGTCTCTATTGGTTTTAGAAGCTCATCTCTCATCTCTCATCATCAAACATAAGGTGATCATTTCCAAGCATGGCACACCTTTCAATCATTTTTGATCAAAAGTAGCTACTTTGTTCGCTAATAATTATCGTTAAAACATTAGCATGTGCTACGTTCACAAGTTTCAGCTTTGTAACCTCCATCGAACAAATCGAATATTTTTGTCTGGAAAAAGATGTTAGAAGACGAACTTCTCAAAAGAAGGTTAATTGAGTGTAGTCGTATTAACTCAGACGATGATGAAGGAATCCGATTAGGAAATGAGACCCTAAAAGTAGCTGATAAACTTTGCTATATGGGCAGGAAAATAGATTATGACGGCCTTAGTAGAGACTGTCTGGGAATGTGGGAGTGACAACAGAAGCTTGGATGAAAAACAGAGTATAAATTTAAGTGTTAACAATCTTTTCCGGTAGTACTTGTCTGAAATGCAACTTTATGTGTGAGGGCAACGGGAATGGTGAACAGTACAGACAAAAGGAAAATAGAAGCCCTGTGGCGTGACAGAAGATGAGACGGGTAGTTAAAGTAACTCATGAAAGGAACAGAATCCAACTGGGGGGGGGGGGGGGGGGGTAAAAGATGGTGAATAAAATCCTATGCAGTGGCTGTTAAAATACTTTTTAATAAAAGTTTCTACAGGTTTGGCATCAATAGAGATGCATCTTCGGGCGATCTGTACGAGAAATTGAAACATTACAGGATTGGAGTGCCTTGAAAAATAGACGTGTACTGCCGTAAAGCACTATGTATCAGTGAGAGCTGAGTACTCACAGGTTTTTTAAGCAGTCATGGCACGGCAAAGTGATTGCTTAGAGCCAAGTTCCATCGTTCATCGTCAAGATATAAACAGATAGCACACCAAAGCTGTAGTCCATGTTTAAACTGGTTGGGATCGAGGAGCAGTTGTAAGAGACAGGAAGCCAGAAAACCTATTTAAATTTCTAACTACCGTATAATTAAGCAAACTAATTAAAAACACCACATTCATATGTCTTACCTTAGACAGATAGGTACTGTGCAGCTGGAATGTCTATAATGCCTTAGAAAACATAGAAGCGTGTACGGAGCTCTACTGATGAGTTGGTCTTGCGGCTTGGGGTTGGCTTCACGGTGCGTCTAACTTACAGAGGTAAAAGAGGTCTATGAAACAACTCAACTAAAGGAAATAGTAGGCTGATTGAACCGATTCTGAGGTATCAAGGAGTAGTTAATTTGGTAATGGAGGAAAGTGTGTGTGGAGGGCAAGGAGCGGGGTTAAAAGTAGCAGAGGTGGAGCATGTCTTGGTTCAGCTCGCAGGTTCAAATGGATGTAGGTTGTTATGCAGAGATTTGGAGGTTTGTAGTAGCATGTAGAGCTGTATGAAACGCCTTCGGACTGAACACTGAAACAACAACAACAACTACTACTACTACTACTACTACTATTACTACAACTACAATGGTCATTGTGTTGGTTATATTGAAATGTAAGGACGTCGCACATGGGGGTAGTTCATGCAAAAAGTTGGCCAAAATTAGTCTTTGATATTTTCTGTACTATCAGATCCTTGAGAACATATTTGTAGGATGATAATGTATTTACATACTTCATAACATGAAATAATACAAAATTATAGTACTTTTATTAGATTCTTTATTCCTTAGCTACAACATTACGTATTAATCAGGTGGTGCCTCCCGGTATTGTTCGTCTGACTACTTTATTTCTATTGGGGACTCCCCTTCATTATCATTTTCAGCCTGGCTATCCATCCTTCGCTTGGGAACAGTAAATATAATGATGAAATTTTCACTCTGTAGCGGAGTGTGCGCTGGTATGAAACTTCCTGGCAGATTAAAACTGTGTGCTGGACCGAGATTCGAACCCGGGAGTTCGAGTATCGGTCCGGCACACAGTTTTAATCTGCCAGGAAGTTTCAGTAAATATAATATTTCTTTTCAGAAAATTTTCCTGGTTTTCTTTGGCTCCTGTCTCATTCCTGTTATTAATGGATCATATGTCAGTAGAAGTCTATTTATTATACCCAGAGTGCATTCCTCTCATGAGAATTCTCTAACAAACGTTTACGGATGAATGTACTTGTTGCAGGCGTCTGACACTTCTTCTGATAAACTGCCTATGGGTAAGTTCATTGACAGTAGGGACATGCACCAAAATCTTGTGTACAATGGGAGACATAGAATGTCATGGATATAAATCAACATTTAGTATTGCTATTTCAGCATATAAGCAGAACATTTGTCCACCTCTCTGTTATGTCCACTGGGAATAGCTTCTAGGATAGCCCAAAATCGATAGATAGGTTGCAGATCTACACCTGTTATTTCTGCTGATGTTTCAGGGTGTGAAAAAAGTCTTCTACTGGTATCTCCATCATTTGCAGTTTCCATAGTCTTGCTGGGGAACATCTACAATTAATTGCAATAGTTTTCTAAACATTTCTTGTGTGAGTTTTTCCTCTCTTGAATAAGCTTCTATTCGTCTTTTTAACGGATTTGTCGCTTCTTTATAGGACAAATGCAACAAAAATTCGAAAAATCTAATTCGGGCATGGGTTTTTGGCAAGCCACTGAAGTCTTTTGAGGTGGCCCCGCAAATGTAACATCTCATTGTCGATGCTATCTCTGTTGTTGCATTGCACACCTCTGCATCCACCATAGTCCTCAGCAATGTGTTTTTATGGTTAAATCATCCTCCGTCCTTGAAATTTTTGTTTCTTGTAATGTTTTAATTTGTCTGTTGATAAAACCAATTGCTTCATTACTAACATCAATGGTTTCATGAACACATCTAATTCTTATTTGTCTGCAATAGTGCGGAGATGATGGTGTAGGATTTTTCCGAACAATTAGATCTTTATTCGTGTGACTGATAAGTAGGGGATTCACTAAAGATGACTCAATTTTATTCGCATCATATTCATGGTTGTTTTCAAATTTTTGTTTAAATTGAATTAGCTGTGAACCATCACACCCCTGTTTATAACGGAGTTCGAATACATTTATGTCATCACTTGGAAGATCATTTAAAAACTCTTCCAGATATAATATATTCACATGTTTGATTAAGTAAGGCTTAAAGTTGAATCTGCGACTATTTGGCAGTCACCTGATAGGATTCAGTCACAGGGCAGCGCTGCTTTTTAACCTCTTGAAGAATACTCTAACATGGACAGACCTTATCAACTTTTCGGATTATTTCCTATTGTTTCCTTGTCAGCGGTGCAACTCGTGTAGGAGACGAAGTAATGTCTTTAACTACTTTGGAACCCTCTCGACTGCCTACCAACTCGAGTTTTGCAAACATGAAATTTTAACGGTAGTTCGCAGCTAATTGTAGTTATTTTTTGGGTAGATCATTTAAAACTTTCAAAAAAATGTTCAGATGTGTGTGAAATCTTATGGGCCTTAACTGCTAAGGTCATCAGTCCCTAAGGTTACACACTACTTAACCTACATTATGCTAAGGACAAACACTCACACCCATGCCCGAGGGAGGACTCGAACCTCCGCCGGGACCAGCCGCACAGTCCATGACTGCAGCGGCCTAGACCGCTCGGCTAATCCCGCGCGGCATTTAAAATTTTCAATTTTGTGTGAAGCAGATCGTCGTTTTTTAGGTGTGACTTTATGTAAAACAGTTTATTTTTAAGACCTTTATTTTCTTCATCAGCGACGGTAGGATCTGGCGATATGTAATTTTCCACAAAATCCAGTCTTTTTACAAACTCTTTTTCGGAACATTTCTTCATAAGGTCATAAAGACCTTTTCTTGTGATAATTTTGACTGTCGAAGAACCTATGATGAAAACAAACTGCTTTCATAATTATGAGGAAGACACTGTTTATAGCTGACAACTCATTAATTTAAAATAATCGTAAAAAATCATACTGCGGTTTTCGGCGGCTACTTCTTTAAATTTCCAGTAGAGGAATGTTTTTTCTATCACACTGTATTAACAAATATGCAGGGAAACACCCTAAGCTATAACTAAGAAAAAGATTACCAATAAAAGTAGTAAATAACAAGAATGAAAATAATTACAAATAACGGTACATACCCGGATCTTCGGAATCTATATTTCTTTTTACCACACTTCAAAGCAAAAACACCCTTTAACACATTCACAAACACAGATTGATTTTAAGCCAGCAGAAGAGCTTCAGAGGCACTGCAAGCCAGATGTAAATACAGACAAGTTCTACCACGAATCGGTGCACAATAAGCAAATAACACGCTGCCTCAGCAATACCCACCGATCAGACTACAGCAGGAGGCTACGCATTCTAGGAATTACTCGCATTTGGAAAGTGGACTTCGGGCCAGCTTTTAGGGCAAAATACCCCTATGTGCGCCGCGCGGCGACCACAGAAAGTGCTAACGGGGTGCGCGCTCGGTGCAGCGGCAGCGTGGAGCTGCCCATCTCGCAGGTGCGCGTCTCCGTGGGCGCGCACGACCTGTCGGCGGCGCACCGTGGCGGCGGCGGCGGCCCGGCGCTGGCGGTGGAGCGGCTGCTGGTGCACCCCGGCTACCGCTGCCGCAAGTTCGCGCACGACGTGGCGCTGCTGCGGCTCGCCGCGGAGGTGCGCTGGCGACCCGACTCGGCGTGGCCCGCCTGCCTGCCGGCGCCCTCCGGGTCGCCAGGGTCCTCCAGCTTCTCGGGCCGTGAGGCCACGGCCGCCGGCTGGGGCTGGATGCAGGAGAACCAGGGCGTGCGCGCGGACGTCCTGCAGAAGGTCAGCACTTCCCTCACTATACCTTTTATCTACACTATTACGACACTTACTTATTGTGGTGTGCGTACTGTAAGACCTTCGGTGCACACACCATCAGATTATTTGACTTGTCGCTCTAACGAAGTAGGCGAGTGTCAGCAATATGTCTCGTGGTCTTATCTTGGCGCGTTTATCTTCTGCCGTTAGGTCAGACGATAGAAATGCCACTTGCACGCTTAGAGTAGCAGATTGACGGTGACCAATTTGATTAATTTTCACACACATTTATTAAAATAATAACAAGCCTAAAAACTACTTAACTTGGTTCTGGATGCTATTTACAATTGACAATCTGAAGTTCTTTTGGTCTTGGTACGTTAATCTTATTCTCACATATCTCTGATACTTGACAAAGTGTCTATACATTTCTCTTCATGGCTATGTACAGGAATATGATAATCTTATTAGGCGCAGACTGAAACTTGACTGCAGACTAATGCAGACAAATGCAGACTGACTAATCGGAGGTCTGTACACTCGTTATAATACCTCGTGCGTTCAGGTATCACTGCGCAAATGTGATCCGCGAGGAGGAAAGGTTCTACGTTAGCAGCAATCTCATTGGCTGCGTTACATATTAATACGCGGATCGGCGGAAGCAGAATTTTGTCCGTCTCTAAGACAGCGCCATCTCTTAGTGCGGAGACGGACGAGCGCTGCGCCTGCGCTGTTGTGCTTAGCGGGGCGCGCTCTATTGGGAAAGTTGTGTACGCGCTGACTACGCGGAACTATGTACACAACACTTTATTATTTGTTTACTCGGTCCTCTCACACTGTGACCACTGCCTATATTCCACTTCAACATGCAATAACCATTCACACACGGCAAGTGGCAGCATTAGCAGCGGAGGGTATATAAAGCGTGTCGGGAGGACGCCGAAAACAGTGCAGTCGTTGTAACGTGAAACGAAGCGATTTATCTCACGTCGGGAAGGGCATGATCATTGGCTTTCGAGCCGGGAGTGGAAGCATTTCCGAAATGGCTAAATCTATAACTGTTCGCATGCTGCCGTGGATAAACTATGCCGTGTATGGCAAAATGACGCAGTCCAAAACCGGCGCCGAGCCAAATGTGATGTACCAAGGATCATAGATGCCAGGGGCGAATGGCTGCTGCGGAGATCCGTACGGACGAATAGACGTGCAACACTTGAGCAACTGACTGCCCAGTTGAACCAGGGCGCTACCAACAGTGTCTCCTCAATGACCGTTCAGCGAAAGTTGCTGGTTACAGGCATCTGCACCGGGCGCCTGCTTGAATCACCCATGCAGACTGCTAATCATCGTGACGAAGGCTGGAAACTGCACGCCAGTGCCGCAGCTGGACGTCCACTGAGTGGCGACAGGCCGCCTTTCCAGGTGAATCACGTTTTATGCTCCATCGGACAGGTGGCCTTTGACGTGTACGGCATGAAACTTGTGAAAAGAACCACCCTGTAACAATCTTCGGAAGGATCCAGGCCTGAGGAGGGAGCGTTATCGTCTCGGCAATGTTTTCGTTACGTTCTCCCTGGGTGATCTCGTCTTTGTTGAAGGCACAGTGGATCTAGAAAAGTATGCATCTATCATTGAGACCATGCCCATCCGCCATGCAGGTTGTTTTTCTTCGGAATAATGGCATCTACCAGCAGGACAATGCAGCGTTTCACGCAGCTCGAAGTGTACGTGCGTGGTGAGAAGAGCGCCAGGATATGTTTACTGTACTTTTCTGACCACCAATCACCGCGGATTTAAAGCCAGTTGAGAGTCCGTGGAATCACCTCGATTGGGCTCCCATATGATCCAAATTCTTGTGTTATCCTATTCAGTGTTGGTGATGTCAAGACTGGTTCACACATTTCACACAAGTTCAAAGCAAGATGGTTGTTGAGAAACTTTTTTTATATTATTCCACCTCAATTCACTTTCTTCTTTTCCTGTTGTCTAAATCTACGCTCTTGACCCTATTAAGCACCTAACTCAAAAAATGGCTCTGAGCACTATGGGACTCAACTGCTGAGGTCATTAGTCCCCTAGAACTTAGAACTAGTTAAACCTAACTAACCTAAGGACATCACAAACATCTATGCCCGAGGCAGGATTCGAACCTGCGACCGTAGCGGTCCTGCGGTTCCAGACTGCAGCGCCTTTAACCGCACGGCCACTTCGGCCGGCTAAGCACCTAACTGCTGCCTTATGTTTCTTCTAGTTCGGTAGTCGGTAATATGTTGAAATTCCTCTAACAGTTGTAGTCATGAGGTTACTTCCGAAATCAAATAGTTCCTAGATTGGCATCACAAAGTTCAGTAGATAATATCTAATGCCACCACACCACAGAAATTAAGTAGCTGCTTGTGGTCATTTCTGACATCCTTGATGCAGCACTGTCGGCACGCCATGTAAGCAGTTATTGAGAAATGTTGTAGTTAGAAAGATGACAGGCACCCACCTAAGCAGTTAATATTTATTTGCATACCTTACGTAGAATGCTTGAATTGTCTCATGTTCTCGTTGTTCGCCGAAACAAAAGGCATTATATGATATCATTTGGTAGTGATTAGAGCATTTTTCAGCATAGTTTCCTCTGAGTTCCGCTACTATACTTACGTCTAAAATTATTGGTATTGCAGTGAACCTGTCTAATAATACATTCCATTATCATTACTTGCTGTTATATTGAGTGTTAAAAACGTATCCCCTACTTTTAGATGTGGTAGCATAGACCAAAACAAGACATAAATGTCCAGTAAACATGGCCACCAAAATGCATACCGTAACAGCTATCACCATTTGTACATTTTCGCTACTGTGAAATACATCTCTTCTACTGCAAGCTCGTAACTGTGACGAACGACCTACGGAATGCAGCAAACAGACACTGACAGATTCCTCTGCTATTGACCGTCGATACAGAAAGCAGTAAGCCGGCCGCGGTGGCCGAGCGGTTCTAGGTGCTGCAGTCCGGAACCGCGGGACTGCTACCGTCGCAGGTTCGAATCCTGCCTCGGGCATGGATGTGTTTGATGTTAGTTAGCTTTAAGTAGTTCTAAGTTTTAGGGGACTGATGACCTAAGATGTTAAGTCCCATAGTGCTCAGAGCCAGAAAGCAGTAAACATCCGTTAGCATTAATACGTAAGGCGTATTCACGGTTCCGGGTAAATGCAGCGCATACATTAGTCGTAATGGAGCCGGTTTGTGTTCTGCTAAGTTCGTGAAATGTGAAATGAGCAATGGATTCTTCGGTAGGTCCTGCACGTCGGCCAGCTCGTTCCCCCGATGTTAATCTTTTGGATTTTTGGTTGTGGGGACACTTATAACCTTTGGTGTATGCAAGCCCCATTAATATGTACAGGGTGTAACACATAAGTACCCTGGCAGAGTGGATACGATTGGACGTGAATATATGCTCATAACTACTCCCCAACAGGATGAAGCAACAGCCCATACAGCCAGCCGAATCTTGGAGCACATTTTCACAATCTTCACGCCTGACTGAGCTGTTAGCAGAGGTCAGTTTGGTCGCGGCCGTAGCTGGCCATCCAGGTCACCTGATCTGTCAACGTGCGATTACTTTGTGTGGGGAGCCCTCAAGTCTAAGGTGTATCGCAACAACCCTCATAGTCTTCAAGAACTGCGGCACAACATTTCGGACGATACTGCAGCAATGTCAGCGGTCCAGCTTCAATCAGCCTTCGTCAACTTGTTGAGCAGCGCGTAAAAGTGCCAAGAGACGAAGGCGGTCACTTCGTAGACTTCCAGGAGGGCGTGATTCGCTGAGACATCGGACAGAAGCAGGTCTTCTTATGGACACTGTACACAGCACCTCCTTTAGGATGGCTCACGAGTTCAGGTCGCATCTAATAGTAAACAGACACATTCATTTGTTTACTGCATCCTTCAGGTCGTTGGTAACAACAAAGAGATTGCATTAGAGGAGATATTTCATAATAGTGAAGATGAATAAGTACTCAGAGCTCTTAAAGTATGGATGTTGACTCAGGTTTTATGGATATTTTTGTCTTGTATTGGTCCATATTACCACCTCTCAAAATACAAAACACTTTTTTAACGACCAGTACTTAAAGCTTCGCTTTAGGAGCGATATGTAAACTTTAAAATTATTACAGCATTTATATTTTTCATTTGGAATTTTAAAAGCAAGATTAGAATAAGAGAGACTCAAAATACTACGTACAACTTTCATTTCTGGGACTAAAGGAGTCACATTGTAATCAATACTTTTAAAGATTTAGCATTTCCTCAAAACTGTTGTACATTTCGACAGCTAGTGTTTTCGGAACTCATTACCAGACTGTGCTTTTTTATGACATTTAACAAATTTTTCGCAAGTAAATGTTCTTGGTAAAATCTTGTCTACATCCAGCAAAAAAAGTAGTTTATTTCTCGAACGGGGCGTAACAAATCGTTAGCATGTCCATCTCTTTCATCATTTGTCCTCTTGAGAATGACAAAATTTCCATTTCAGGTGAATGTGCAAGTAGTGGACAACGAGCAGTGCCGTGATTGGTACAAATCTCAAGGCAAGAAGACCAAAATACTGGACTCGCAGATCTGTGCTGGCTTCGAAGTCGGAGGCAAAGACTCCTGCTGGGTGAGTGTGTTGGTGATATCCCGGTGCGTGCGGTCTGCAGCACAAACCAATGTCCTACAGTTAAAAAAACTATTATGTATTATTACTTAACGATATATACCAGGCTGGCTAAGGCCTACCTCAACCAATATGATGCGGTAACTGAGGAGAAATTAACGAATAGTGCAATAGCTATATAGAATAGAGCTAAAAAAACCGTCTAAAAACGACTGTTACTTTTACAAAGTTAAAAATACGCGATGTATTACGTTAGGACTGTGGCTATGAAAAATAAGCCATGGATTACGTTCACAAAATCACTGTATTCACTCAAAATAGTCTCCTACTGAATCAAAACACAGCTGAAATCGCTTTAAAACTGTTTTGAAACAGTCACTGTAGTCCTTCTTTAGAGTCGCATTTAGAAGTGCGGTACAATTTTATGGGATGTTCTTAACTGCGTCATAGCGATGTCATTTCGTTGCCAACTTCAGTCTGGGCAACAACCAGAAGTCGCTTGGGACCAAATCGGGCGAATACAGTGGGTGATCCAGGACTGTGATCCATTTCTGGCCAAAAACACATGCACAGTGTTCGATTTGTAGCTGAGGTGTCGTCACGGAGGAGCAAGAAGGAACCTGGATCTCGGTATTCTGGTCGAATCAATGTTAGAGTTTTGACTTTCTACACAGTTGGTTTTGAAACTTCAAAGATCGTAGCGCCACAACTTGCCACGAGATAGCAATGCAGTTTGGAATGTCACACAAGCTATCCTAACGGAACTAGATACTCTGTATATTCAAGCATTCTGAGCATCATCAACAAATTCTGAAACAGAGACTCTCTTGTTCAGAAATGATCAGAGTTTGCATAGCAAATGCAGGTTTTCCCAGTTGACAAGAAAGTCATGTCTAGTCAATAATAACCCGACAGGAGCTACTGATCTTAGTGGATGCAGGTCATCTCAATCAGCGTCGGAGGGAACATTGCGAATGGAATTCCGAGCAATCGTTATTTTGAGTCGGGTATCTCCCAAAAGGCCATTGCTCGCAGTGGCTCCAAATGCTGCGCGCCTTCAGTGGGCCAAGCAACAGAGGAACTGGGCGTTAACTGACTGTAGGCGTGTAGTGTGCTCCGACGAATCGCGATTTTGTCTCTCTTCAAATTATGCAAGGTATCTAGTGCAGCGATGGACCAGTTGCGTGTTTAACCCTGTTGGTGGGTGTAGTTTAGGCCGAAGGTGGTTCTGTAATGTTTTGGTGGTGCTTTCCGTACCATGATTTGTGTCCATCGCAGTCAAGTTACCGTGAATATGAAACAAAGTGTTTATTTCATCATTTTTGGTAAACAATTGTTGCCGTTTCTTCTACATCTCCACTTGCTGTGGACACTCCCAATTAATTCCTGTCATTTCATGTTGTTTCGCTTTTATTACGACGTTAGAATCCACTCCGGAACTACGAGCGGACAACCTAAGCATTCGTTCTAACTGCTTTTCTTCTTCGACGGTAAACGTAATTTGGCCACCTTTCTTCTTAAGCTGTAGATCATTAGCACTTTGTCGATGATGGTGAAGACATGACCGAGGCACCCCAAATAGTTATTCAGCACGGCGTATGCTCCTCTCTTGGTGGAATGCGCATAGTTTTGCGCATATCATCTTCAGCCCAACCACCTTTATCATTACCCATCTGCGAGAGAACAGTGAAAAATAAATCAAGATGTGTCATCCCTATTCATCCTTAATACAATGTCCCTATTCACCAAAAAAGTAGTGTTTTAGTGTACAGAGGTTGGTACCACTGAAACCATTTCCCATGAACAGGAGAATACCATAACTTCATTTCAGACCTTATTTAAAATGTAGCACAAACGAGTACATAATAAGGGTAACTGTTAACTAATTATATTAAATTTAAAGAACAAAATATCGGACATCGAAAGTTTCTGTTCGTGTTACCTTCAACACCTGATATTTGTTGTGAGAAATTAAGAATATGACACTAGACTCACACTCTGTCAAGTAGTTTTCTGATACATCCAGACAATAATCTGGGGATGGAAACAACTTCTTACAGTGAGGTGAGAAAAGTCATCTGATACTTCCTAATAACGTGGTGGACCTCCTTTAGCCCGGCGTATTGCAGAAACTCGATGTGGCGTGGATTCAACAAGACGCTGGAACTCCCCTGCAGAAATACAGAGCCATGCTGCCTCTCTAGCCGTCCATAATTGCCAAAGTGTTGCCGGTGTATGATTTTGTGCACGACGTGACCTCTCGATTATGTGCCATAAATGTTCGATTGGATTCGTAACGGGCGATCTGGTTGTCCAAATCATTTGCTCGAATTGTTCACCCTTTAAACCAATCGCATACAATTGTGACAAGGTGACACGGAATTTTTATGGATGACAACGCACCATCGTTGTATGGCTGCAAATATTGTCCAAGCAGCCGAACATAATCATTTCCAGTCAATCAGTTCAGCAGTTTTACCAGAGGACTCAGTGCTTTTCATGTAAACACGGGCCACATCACAATGGAGCCATCACCATCTTGCACAGAGCCCAGTTGACAACCCAGGTCCATGGTTTCGTGGGGCCTGCGCAACATTGGAAACCTACGATCTCTCTCTCTCTCTCTCTCTCTCTCTCTCTCTTCCTCTCTCTCTCTCTCTGAGCGCTTGCAACCTTCGTGCTCAATTATTTTCTGGATGTACTTCAATTTCTGTCTGGTTGTGGTACCAGATGTCTTGAGAGATATCCTGTCATCTTGTCTCTCCTCCTTGTCAACATTTTCCACATATTCATTTTCCTCTCCTACTCTGCGTAGAACCTGCTCTTACCAGCCGAAATCCGGAGTCAGCTGAGCAGGCCACGGTTTTCCAATAGCCTAGGGTGTAACCGATATGGTCACGAGGCCAGGAGAGGCACTGCAGGCGATGTCGCGCTGTTAGCAAAGGCACTCGCGTCGGTCGTCTGCTGCCTTAGCCCATCAGAGCCAGATTTCGCCGCACTGTCGTAGCAGATACGTTCGTCGTTCATCCTACTTTGATCTCCGCACTTATTTCACGCATTGTTTGCCTGTTAGCTCTGACGAATGTAATCAAAATGCGCTGCTCTCTTGCGTAGTCCACGGTAATAGGTAATGCCTGAAATGTGGTGTTCTCGGCGCACCCTTGACACTGTGCATCTCGTAATACTGAATTCCCTAACGACTTTCGATATGGAATGTTGCATGCGTCTCGCTCCAACTAACACACTGCGTTTAATGTCTGTTGATTCCTGTCGGAAAGCTTTTCACGTGAATCACCTGCGTACAAAGGACAGCTCCGCCAACGCAAAGCCTTGTGTACGCGATACCACCGCCATCTGTGTGTATTCATACCGTTATCCCATGACTTTTGTCACCTAAGTGTAGTTTCAGCCCATTTCTACTGGTAAACAGACATTCAAAAATTGTCCCTATTCAGCCGCTGTCCCGATTCACCCAAACTTACCCGACATCTGAATTCCCATTGTGAAGACGTCCAGGGTCAAAGCAGACGAGCGGTATCGTCAGATCAGTGTTTCCGGAGAAATACACTACTGGCCATTAAAATTTCTACACCAAGAAGGAATGCAGATGATAAACGGGTATTCATTGGACATATATATTATACTAGAACTGACATGTGATTACATTTGCACGCAGTTTGGGTGCATAGATCCTGAGAAATCAGTACCCAGAACAACCACCGGGGGCCGTAATAACGGCCTTGATACGTCTGGGCATTGAGTCAAACAGAGCTTTGATGGCGTGTACAGGTACAGCTGCTCATGCAGCTTCAACACGATACCACACTTCATCAAGAGTAGTGACTGGGGTATTGTGATGAGCCAGTTGCTCGGCCACCATTGACCAGACGTTTTCAGTTGGTGACAGATCTGGAGAATGTGCTGGCCAGGGCAGCAGTCGAACATTTTCTGTATCCAGAAAGGCCCGAACAGGACCTGCAACATGCGGTCGTGCAATATCCTGCTAAAATGTAGGGTTTCGCAGGGATCGAATGATGGTTAGAGCCACGGGTCGTAACACATCTGAAATGTAACGTCCACTGTTTAAAGTGCCGTCAATGCGAACAAGAGGTGACCGAGAGTTGTAACCAATGGCACCCCATACCATGACGCCGGGTGATACGCCAGTATGGCGATGACGAATACACGATTCCAGTGTGCATTCACCGCGATGTCACCAAACACGGATGAGACCATCACGATGCTGTAAACAGAACCTGGATTCATCCGAAAGTATGACGTTTGGCATTCGTGCACCCAGGTTCGTCGTTGAGTACACCATCGCAGGCGCTCCTGTCTGTGATGCAGCGTCAAGGATAACCGCAGCCATGGCCTCCGAGCTGATAGTCCATGCTGCTGCAAACGTCGTCGAAGTGTTTGTGCAGATGGTTGTCGTCTTGCAAACGTCCCCGTCTGTTGACTCAGGGATCGAGACGTGGCTGCACGATCCGTTACAGCCATGCGGATAAGGTGCCTGTCATCTCGACTGCTAGTGATACGAGGCCGTTGGGATCCAGCACGGCGTTCCGTATTACCCTCCTGAACGCACCGATTCCATATTCTGCTAAAAGTCATTGGATCTAGACCAACGCGAGCAGCAATGTCGCGATACGATAAACCGCAATCGCGATAGTATACAACCGACCTTTATCAAAGTCGGAAACGTGATGATACGCATTTCTCCTCCTTACACGAGGCATCACAACAACGATTCATCAAGCAACGCCGGTCAACTGCTGTCTGTGTATGAAAAATCGGTTGGAAACTTTCCTCATGTCAGCACGTTGTGGGTGTCGCCACCGTCGCCAATTGCATATCACAGCATCTTCTTCCTGTCGGTTAAATTTCGCGTCTGTAGCACGTCATCTTCGTGGTGTAGCAATTTTAATGGCGAGTAGTGTATGTAACAGTATGAGATGTATGTTGTAGTGAATTACGGAGCTATATGAGCGACAAGGCTCTCTGGCTGGTAAGGACTGTGAGAGGACCGTTGCGTTGCAGGCGGACAGCGGCGGCCCGCTGATGGTGGCGGACGGAGAGCTGACCACGGTGGTGGGCATCGTGTCGACGGGCATCGGGTGCGCGCGGCCGCGCCTGCCCGGCCTCTACACGCGCCTCTCCGACTACGTCCTGTGGATACAGGAGCACGTGCGCGAGCCCTAGCCCCCGCCGCTCTCCACCAGCTGGGACCCACTGACAGGTGCCGGACCGCCGAGGACTTGACTGCGCTGCGAATCTGCTGCGGCGGCGCGACCGTCGCGCGGGAAACTTCATTTCTTCTGCGTCATCTTAAAGGACAATCAGGCACATCAGCTCGATAGAGAACCCCTTTTCTAACGAAATAGTCTCCATTCTTCGGAAGTGGATTACGTCATTATTCTCCACACTTATTCCCTCTAATGCCCAGCCCTCTGTAGACCGATTTAAAGTAGTTGGCGTTTGACAGCTAGCGTGCTAGTCTGCTACCTCTAGCAATACACCAGTGGGAGCTGTGCTGGCATTATGGCCACTTCCTCTGCGTAAAGTATAATGCTTATCAATTCTCAAGTAGAAAACTTACACGGATACGAAAATGAGCCTATTCCACGAAAAAAAACTAACTCCGTCCCTAATTAAAATGAAAAAAATATTTTTGACACCCTTAGAGTCACTATAGGTATTTTATACCATATACGAATTACAGATTTTTTAGCGACTTCAAACTTAATACCTGTTTCACGTTAAAAACTAATATAATCGCAAGAAAACGCCGTTTCCCAAAGCTTGTACGTACCAAAGAAATGCCGTAGATAACTTTGGAAAGACCGGTCTTTTCGTAATCAGCAAAAACAAAATAGTGTTTCATCGAGTTAAATAGTTTACGAGATGTGACGGAATAAATTTAAAGCTGGTTTCCAGACGGGAAATTGTTACCGGGTATAAAAAAAATTAACTTATTTGTGAATTAAAACTTCTCGGTTTACAAGCAGCAAAACTTCAAATAAAACACTCCAGCTTTCGACGACTGTCCCCGCCACCATCATCAGGAGTAAAAGCCACTGAGCGCAGTAGCCGGCACAGTGTTTCACTTATATAGGCCTCACAGAGGCATTTGAAATCTTCCGGAGGGGGCCGAAGCCACGCTTGCGCGCAAAACGCTTTAGGCAGCTCATAGCAGCTGCGGTCCGCCCAACACTAACAGAACATTAAGGTGGTGCTGATCCGCCGCGGGACCAGTAAAGTCAGGTGGTGCAACGCGGGGCTCAATAGAAATACGGGCCCTTCATCGAATCTGTGACGTCATACTACTCGGCTTGTCCGTCGCACTTCGTGATCGCTATGCTCCGTGCAGGGCCCACAAGAAATCAATATGTAAGTGAAAAAGAGAGCTTGCACGTATTTAAACGCGCCGTCAGGAATTATTAAACTCCTCTGAAACAGTTACTCGCTCTCCGCCGGAGAGCACTGGCACTCGTGCTGTGATGTACGCGATATGGCCTGCCTTCTTCGTGGGCCTCTGTGCGTCAGGACGGCGCCAGGTCTGCGGCTGTCGCTCTCGCCTACCTACAAGCGTCAAGCGTCCATTTTTGCTTTCATTCAGTATACAGTGTCCGCCCCCAACATATTTCTAGCTTTAATTAAAAATAAGAATAAAATTTAGACTTCCTTAGTCACTACAGTGGCCTATGCCATATGTGAATTTCCTTACGCGAGTTTAATAGATTAAAGCGATTGTCTATCACCACTTAAAGTGGAGTGCTGTGGCGCCTACCTGGTGACAATATTTGTCGGGACAACGTCGCAACTTCGGCACTTTAAAATTCAGATGCCAACTAATTTAAATCAAACTGTAATGAGCTCTATCTCGGCGAGATGCCAGACTCTCTCTCATTCAACTCACCCCCCTCCCCCCTCCTCTCTCGCTCTCTCGCTCTCTCTATCTCTCTCTCTCTCTCTCTCTCTCTCTCTCTCTCTCTCACACACACACACACACACACACACACACACACACACACACACACACACAAAACCTCAATTTCGTACCACCTCGTAATAAGTGCCAGAGCTCTCTCCTATTGCATGTCTGAAATTTTCGACCTCCGACCAAGATGTTGGTCATTCCTGACACAGCTGTTTCCGACGGCATTTCAAACACGTAAAACCGCACAAGCTTCCAGAGCTCACTAAAATTCCCTAAAGATTGCCTCAAAAATAATAGTCCTCCAACAGTACATGGTAATGATATTCCTTCTTAGGCATTTTTTGTGAGGTCTGCAGGAAAGCGTTCTTCTGCTACGAGATGTGTCTCCCTGAACTGATAGCCTCTGTTAACTTCCTTCGAATATGTAACACAGCACTACTTCGTCCTCTCTGTTTCAGCAACATTTGTTTCTTTTTATGTTGTTGTGTCGCAGTGAATCCGTCTTCATCATGCATTTCATTATCATTATTTATTGGTATTTATTAATTAAAGCTACGTTTTAGGAGCAGTATATATCTATAAGCTTTAAGATAAGAAATTTTCTTTGAATTCATGGGTGAAAGTTCCATTTAGAGTTTTGGAAACGAGATTAGAATATGAGTGGACCCAAATACTCTACGCAATTTTTATGTCTGGGACTTGGAAAATCATCACTGAAATTGTTCGGGCACACAGGGTAGTATTAAAAGACTTCAGGTAATTAGTATATTATAATGCGAAAAACTATCTCAATTTTTTAACGTACTGATGTCTTCCACACAAATAACACTACTGATTCATATTGTAAACAGATCTCTTATTGACCACTAAAATGTCAAAGACAGGACAAATGATCTGTTCTTAAACTAATATAAGGGTAGTAGTTTGTTAAAACTAAATAATTCCACCCAAAATTCTGCGAAGTTAACATCATTCGATGCTTTTTGAAATCTAAGAGGAGAATATTTTTGTAAAGCTACATTTTTTGTTTGAACCTATTATCTAGGCTACATTGTACCTGAATATTATTTACCACTTCCTGATGAAGCAGAAAAGACGTAAGACTGTACTGAAACTTACAGCTATCGCTATCCTAAAATAACTGAGTTTACTGGTACTTAAGTTATGTCAAAGACGTTTTTTGTGACTTAACACCAACACTCAGTTATCATGCGTCACTGCGTTTCTAGTCATTAGAGTGCCAATATATCATCAATGAATTCTGAGTAACATGGATTCTGTAACAGGAAATGCATAACATTACACCGAATGCCAAAGTCGAAAGCTTTTCCCAAATGTCTGTATTCTTTTTTTGGAACTGTCCTTATCATTACTTTCAACTGCACCATCTTAGCCTCGTGACGATGAAAGATTTCAAAGAAAAATATTATTAGTAAAGTGAACCAGCAACTGACTATGTAAATTACATTTTCGTATATGAAGCGCAAAACATAAATACAAAAGTTCAGATGATGTGTTTCGGGTTTCTGCTGCATAATCCATGTTTATTCTGAATTTTACACGGGTAGCATATCTTATACGTATCTCTTGTATTTCAATCACATTTTAAAACGAAATTATTGCAAGATGAAATATTATTTCGAAAGCTATGTGAACAAAAATTGTATTCTTTGTCGTTCTTCAAATTAATAAAAAATGTTTATGATTATAAATCTAACTTTTTCTGATGGTTTTCCAAAATGTGTCTTTTCCTTTGACGTCATCCAAACAGCTAATGAAATCAGTATTCGAGAATACAAATTTGTAGCACTACACACTTAATTCTTTGCTTGATTCATAGAGACAACAAATGTAATAATTACGCGAACCCAGTTTGTATCACAAATACGCCAGTCAGGCCTCTGATACCACTGATAGACGGGACACTTTGCATTCGTGATACAGGAAACGCTTTCTCTGTATTGAGCTGTCTACAGTAAATATGGAAGCCGGTATATCAGGTAGAATCGTATGAGCAGGAGCCGAACCCAGGGCCTCCCGCCAACTGGGTCGCTGCGGGCTCCGCTTATCGCTGGCCTAGTTTCGGCAACTATAGCAGGGCCGCAGTGGCGAACTGTGGAACTAGTGGCGCTGCCGGCGGTCGCCAGCAGAAGGCCTCGAAGAAGTGGATGGCGACGAGTATGTACTATTTAAACATTAGTGCAGGCCTCTAGGTACAGACACCAGGAATAAGAGGAAACTATTTGATGTGGGAATGAATGAGGAGTGGGAGGAGACAGCAGGCTCACTCTACCACGATTTGCTATTTAACATTAGTAATAGTACTACTACACCATAGGAATTACCTCTTCATGTATACTTAAACAGTCGTTCTCACTAAATTCAAGTTCCTTGTACTTTTAATTAAAGTCAAGGTGGAACTTTCTCCGCCTGGGATAGAGATGACTTCGCTATCAAAACTGTCTTCTGTTATGTTGGCACCTGTCACATGTCTTCAATGAGATGCAAACTTGATCAACAGAAAACTTTCTGTTTCCTTGATTTTAAAATAGTCATAGTGTGTGTTTCGTTCAAATGATTGAATTGAAAACCGTGACATCATGGACAGCAGGTCGCCAGATTAAATTAATCGAAAGGTGATCTGTTCATTCATTTTATATACTTCAGAAACAGGAATAGGATTCCAAGGTGGCCATATTTCCCTTCAAGAAAATCACCTGAAGGACATCTTAAAACTATAAACACTAATGAATACATTGGTAAACGTACGATATGGGCAATAACGTGTAATAAATTTCAAAAGAAAGAGTGTGGTACATGTAATATGAAGAAGTAATTCTGCATCTACATACATATTTCTCAAGCCACGGTATTTCTCACCAATATGTTCTATCCTATTCCACCTGCTTATTGAGGGAGAGAAAAATGACTATCTACATGTCCCAGTTTTTTTTTATGCATTTATTGTTGATTCATCTGTTTTCTAACTAACTTGATGCGTTCCGTCACGAATTCCTCTCCTACGCCAAGCTTTTCACCTCAGAGCTGCACTTCCAACCTACGTCTTCAATTATTTGCTAAATTTATCTCAATCTCTCTCTTCCTCTACAGTTTATCATCATGGGAGCTATTCCCTAATGTCTTAACAGATATCCTGTCATCCTATCCCTTCTTGTTGTCAGTGGTTTCCCTGTATTCCTTTCTCGCCGATTCAGCGGAAAACCTCGTCATTCCTTACTTCATCAGTCTACCTGATTAAAACATACGTCTGTAGCAGTACATCTCGAGTGCTTCGATTCTCTTCTGTTCTGGTTTTCCAACAGTCCATGCTTCACTACCATACAATGCTGCACTACAGACGTACATTTCCAGAAATTTCTTCCTCAAATTAAGACCTATGTTTGATAACAGTAGACTTCTCTTGGCCAGGAATACCCTTTTTGCCATTGCTAGTGTGCTTTTGACGTCCTCCTTGAACCACCCGTCACGAGTTATTTTGCTCCCTAAGTAGCAGAATTCCTTAACTTCTACTTCTTGATCACCAATCCTGGTATTACGTTTCTCGCCACTCTCATTTCTGCTATTTCTCGTTGCGTTCGGCTTTCTTCGATGTACTCAATCCATATTCTGTACTCAATAGGCTTGTAACGGTACTACTGACCACCTTAAAACGGCAATCGATGCTAACGTTACACCTCTGCGAGGAATTTTCAAGAAGTTGCGATCGTGATATAACCTAATGCAAACAGAACAGTCAAACTGGGATTCGTTTCCGGAACACTCCAGCAGAGTATAACCAACAGTAAACAGGTGGGTCAGGAACAGACATTCTCCCAGCACAAAAGCAAGTTGTAACATTACATATTAAAACCGGTCGCCAGCCTAATTAGGCATTCATGTGTCACGCAAAATAATAAAGCAGAAGCCAGTGCTAAGGCTAACTTAACCTTCCTTGACACACACACACACACACACACACACACACACACACACACACACACTAAACTCTTTCCTTATGGCTGTTCCTACACAGTAACCTAACCTTGCAGACAAATGTGTTACTAACAAACAAATGACCAGTGAGATAGTAAACAGTAACATATGCCTCTCAACAACACGTGCCTTAAATGAACCAGGTGTAACAGTTTATAAAACCAAATACCGACACACATGAATCTAGTAGCAATACGGAACAAGGAAAAGCTTGAAATTATTTTGACTTTCAAATCAGGGATCTGCTAAAGATCATAGCCTATAACTTCATTGCTTAGTACAGGGTCTCTATGCCTGTGCATTAACCAGCTTACATTAGAATAGAAAACACAGTAACTCGGTTTAAAGCAATTAAACAGAATGGAAATCTAACTACACTGGCTCTGAAGGAGCCTTTATATTGCTTCATGAACTAACTAGTCTAGTACATGAAGACCCTTAAATTTTCATGATTTGAAGAACCGTGCTCATTAACAAAACTACACCAGTATGTATGAAAAATGGTAAGTATTCTTACCATTAATTATTAATTAGGTAAAGCACAACAAGCTATAATTCTTTAAGTAACAAATGTGCTTTGATAAGCAGTCTTTTGACCTACTCAAACATATAATTGCTGTGCAAATGACAACACAACATTAACTTCAAGTTCAACCTCTTTCTCATAATAAATTAGGTCACTCGGAATTAAATTCATTAAGATAGGATTCCTGTGCAGGTTTGTGATTTGGGATAATCAAGGGTGTAAGGTAGAGATTTTAGCAACCCCACGATCATTATTAAAATCAACCAAATTTCACAAATATCTGGTCCATTTACAGAGAGACAAATATAAACAATTTAGTGGAAAGCTGGTGACACTAGTGGCGCAATTTGCAGTGGCCATTAACCTGGCGGCGACGCAGTCATAGCATATCTTCTTGGCGACGGAATTATATTTTTATAGGCCAAAAACCATGCCATCATACTGCTGTCACAAAATGCAGCATCCGAGGCCCATAGATATTGCCCTTAAGCTCTTCTGGCCTCAAAACTCCAGGAATATGAACCACAATGATCCGCTACTGCTAGCGAGGTGTTAACCACGGCACTGCTCACCCCAGACTCCTTACCAGTCACAAAGGACGAGTTGCCACTTGCGCGCCAACCACACCTTTTCCACTCCGCCAGGCTACTTCCGTAGCTGCGGGGCTTCCTCACATCTTTTGCATTCAACCCTATGTTCCCTAACTATAGACCAAGTTATTTACAGTACATTATATAACTATTATTCCAGTAGTTATTTAAATTCACAAGCACAGTTTAAACAACATCGTTCAAAAGTTCACATAACTGAAATATATATACATAGTCAAAGGATTTCCATGATAGATACAACATTCTATATAAGCAATACTACTAACTGACATAGGAACATCAATGCAGATGCAAAATAAGCCGAAAATAAGTGTTACAGGCTGTTAATTCCTTTAACACATCCTGTAATTCTTCGCCACTTGTACTGAAGATAGCAATGCCATCAGCGAATCTTACCATTGGTATCCTTTTACCTGGAATTTTATTTCCACTCTTGAACCTTTCTTTTATTTCCGACAATATTTCTTCAATGTATACATTGAACAATAGGGGCGAAAGGTTACACCCCTGCCTTACACCCTTTTTAATCCGAACACTTCGTTCAAATGGCTCTGAGCACTATGGGACTTAACATCTGAGGTCTTCAGTCCTTTACATCTTAGAACTACTTAAACCTAACAAACCTAAGGACATCACACACATCCATGCCCGAGGCAGGATTCGAATCTGCGACCCTAGCGGTCGCGCGGTTCCTGACTGAAGCGCCTAGAACCGCTCGGCCACAGCGGGCGGCTGAGCACTTAGTGCTTGGTCTTCTAGTGTTCTCCCTTGTCTTCTACGTGTTGTTTATGACCTGTATTTCCCTATAGCTTATCCCTATTTTTCTCAGAATTTCAAATATCTTGCACCGTTTTACATTGTCGAACGCTTTCTCCAGTTTGACAATTCCAATGATCGCGTCTCGATTTTTCTTTAGTCTTGCTTCCATCCGCAACTACAACGTCAGAATAGCCTCTCTGGTGCCTTTATCTTTCCTGAAGTCAAACTGATCGTCATCTAACACATCCTCCATTTTCTTCTCCATTCTTCTGTATACTATTCTTGTCAGAAACTTTGATGCATGAGCTGTTAAGCTGTTCGTGTGATAATTCTCGCACCTGTCAGTTCTTGCCATCTTGGGGACTGTGTGGATGATATTTTTCCGAAAGTCTAATGGTAGGTACATCGACATACTCATATAGTCTACAAACCAACATGAATTTCCGTTTTGCTGCTACTTCCCGCAATCACTTTAGAAATTCTGATGGAATGTTATCTATCGCTTCTGCGTTATTCGAGCTCTTCCAAAGCTCTTTTAATTTCCGATTCTAAAACTGGATCCCCTAACTCTTCCCTATTGACTTCTGTAACATCATCGGACAAGTCCTCCCCCTCACAGAGGCCTTCAGTGTACTCTTTCCCCCTTCCACTCTCTCCTCTGCATTTGACAGTGGAACTCCTATTGCACACTTGCCCTTACTGCCCTTGCTTTTAATTTTACCAAAAGTTGTTTGGACTTCCTGTATGCTGAGTCCGTCATTCCGACATTCATTTTTCGATTTCTTCACATTTTTTCATGCTCCCGTTTTGCCTTAGCTTCCTTGCACTTCCTGTTTATTTCGTTCCTAAGTGACTTGTATTTCTGAATTTCTCTATACATTTTTTTCTTCCTTCCTTCGTCGATCAACTGAAGTATTTCTTCCATTACCCATGGTTTCTTCGTAGTTACTTCCTTGTACCTATGGTTTTCTTTCCAACATCTGTTACTGCCCTTTTTAGAGACGTCCATTCCTCTTCTACTGAGCTATTCATTATCGCATTATCTAGAGCTTCTGAGAATTTCAAGCGTATCTCTTCATTCCTTAACACATGTGTATCCCACTTTCTTGCGCATTGATTCTCCCTGGGTAGTTTGTTGCACTTCATCCTGCCCTCCATCATTACTAAGCTGTGATCTGAATCTATATCTGCTCCTGGGTAAGCCTGTACTCGGCCCAGTCACACTTGTCTTACTCTCATTATCCCACGCGAGCTGTACAATTTTGTCACCATAGTCATCGCACAGTTTTTATCAAATACAAGTCCTCTAAATTTCCCCAAGAGAGGTTCCGGAGAACTGCACAGTCCAGTTACATCAATTTATGTTATATATCAATGTGCAACCATCACTTGAAGACCGCAGATTGCAGCACTAGCAGTGGAAGGTATATAAAGCTTGCCAGGGGGGACGCGGCAAACAGTGCAGTCGTAGACATTATGCTGAGATGGAGCGATTTATCTAACGTCCAAATGGGCATGATCATTGGCTTTCGTGTCGAGAGCGGAGGCATTTCCAAAACAGCTAGTTTTGTAAACTGTTTGCGTGACGCCCATGGTTAAATTATGCTGTTCTTGGCAAAATGGCACTGTCGAAAACCGTCGCCGAGGCAACTGCAGAGCACCAACAGCAAGCCGTGCGTGGCTCGTGTTCGAGCCATATCTCATTTGACGTCCTGTTTCTACTGTACTACCACCTAGTTATGTTGATTTCAATTACTCGTGTCACTGAGTTGCCGCCTTGCCTGCCCGCGAGCAGCAGCAGCTGCACTTATCGATATAAACCCTGGCCTATTAACTTTGCTGACTGCTTTTACTTCCCGGTTATCGTGTGTTCGGAGTTAGTTCGGATCTGCCAGTGAGTTGCGAGGCTCTAGCAGTGCAGTTCGGACCTGGTAGTGTTTGACTTAGGGCGCGGCAGAAGTTCAGTCGGGGCGCGGCTGCAGTGAGGTCCGGACAGCCATGACTCGCCCGACGGTTGCCGATACCACTTGAGTGCGGACCACCTTGGTTGGTCGTCGGTCGGTCGTCTTGTCGAACGACGTGTATGTTGGCCGGCGATCGCTTATGGGTTGCCTGCGTGTGCCGACTCGTGACTCGTCCTTGTTATTGCACGTTAGTATTGCCTAGTCCTTCGTGCAAGTGTTCGTGAAACAGTGTGCAGCTTGTGAAGCCGACTGCTCAGTTATTTTAGTGCTGTCTCCGTGATGATGTGTGGGAGTCGGTCGCTTGGTGTGGATCAGCCAGGAAATCTCCGCACGGCACAGTGGGCCGGGCCCGGGCCCGCTGGCGGTCTCTACGCAGTGTCAGTGTGAGTGGGGGCTGTTCCGACTGCTACGAGGTTCGTGGCTCATCGACCCAGGACATCAAAGTTGAGTGGTGACTTAATTTCCGAAGCCAGTCTGTTCACATTGTGCCGCTGGTTTTCATGACTGGCTGTTGGAGGTATCCCCGTGAGCAACAGCGAGTGTTCGAGTTGGCGAAAGTTTGGCCACCATCCGGCGGAGTTTAACTATACAGGGTGATTCAAAAAGAATACCACAACTTTAGGAATTTAAGACTCTGCAACGACAAAAGGCAGAGCTAAGCACTATCTGTCGGCGAATTAAGGGAGCTATAAAGTTTCATTTAGTTGTACATTTGTTCGCTTGAGGCGCTGTTGACTAGGCGTCAGCGTCAGTTGATGCTAAGATGGCGACCGCTCAACAGAAAGCTTTTTGTGTTATTGAGTACGGCAGAAGTGAATCGACGACAGTTGTTCAGCGTGCATTTCGAACGAAGTATGGTGTTAAACCTCCTGATAGGTGGTGTATTAAACGTTGGTATAAACAGTTTACAGAGAATGGGTGTTTGTGCAAAGGGAAAAGTTCTGGACGGCCGAGAACGAGTGATGAAAATGTAGCATGCATCCAGCAAGCATTTGTTCGCAGCCCAGGAAAATCGACTCGCAGAGCTAGCAGAGAGCTGCAAATTCCACAATCAACTGTATGGAGAGTCCTACGAAAAAGGTTAGTTATGAAACCTTATCGTCTGAAATTGGTTCAAGCACTGTCTGCAGCTGATAAGATTAAAAGAATCGATTTCTGTGATTTTATCCTTGCTCAAATGGAAACAGATGAATCTTTCGTTTCAAAGATAGTGTTTCGGCCACCTCTCCCAGCCACCATTGATGATTTGAAACGAGAAATAACAGCAGCTATCCAAACTGTTACGCCTGATATGCTACAGAGAGTGTGGAACGAGTTGGAGTATCGGGTTGATATTGCTCGTGTGTCTGGAGGGGGCCATATTGAACATCTCTGAACTTGTTTTTGAGTGAAAAAAAAACCTTTTTAAATACTCTTTGTAATGATGTATAACAGAAGGTTATATTATGTTTCTTTCATTAAATACACATTTTTAAAGTTGTGGTATTCTTTTTGAATCACCCTGTATTTTGGTTATTTGAAGTCCAAGTGTACCAGCGGAATTTTCTGCCTTGTGGCCGTTAGCGTTTCGGCTATCTGCCCTGGCCGCTGATGTAAAATTCAGGCAGTGTCTTTTCCTCACCGTGTTGTCGCTGTCCAACACGTGTGTGTGGTTTTGACAGCTTATGCATACTTGGTTGTGGGCGGCTATGCCTTTTACGTTTTGGCTTTGGAATTCCTTGGGTACTGGTCACGTGGAAAGCAAGTCGTCTTGTTGGTGGGTCCTTTGGTTGGTTGGGTTGCCGGCGGATCGGATATAGTTAGGCCAACTACCTGTCTCCCCTATGCGAACGTTAATATTTCTAGTGCAGACCGACCCTCGGAAACTTCTGAGCGCCGCTGGCTGTACTGCCTTTTCTTATTGGTGTTTGTTTGTGTAATTTAATCGCTCATGGCCGATGGTTTGAATCTGTATGCTTTTAGTTGGGTTTTAAATAATGGGCCTTCAGCCGTTTTAAAATTGAAGGTTCCTTACTTGTCAAGTTTTGCATTGTTTGGGCCTTCAGCCTCCTTTTTTAAAATTATTTAAGGATAAAGCTTTGGGCCTTCTGCCTTTGAAATTTATTGTAGTTGTGTTTTTAAATCATGGGCCTTCAGCCGTCTTAAAATTTAAAATTCCTTTCTTGTTAAATCTTACATTATTTGGGCCTGCAGTCTCATTTAAAAAAAAGTTATTTAAAGATAAAGCCTTGGGTTTTCTGCCTTGTAAAAATTTATTGTAGTTGTGTTTTGAATCATGGGCCTAGAGCCGTTTTAAAAATTAAAGCGGTTGTGCCCTTAAGCCATAAGATTGTGTGACATATTCAGTCGATAGTTAAGATCGGAAATTTGCACTGTAATGTCTGGGCAACTAAATAAATTTATATGTTTCCGAGTGTAACTGACAGCCGCTCATTTTTGGCCCCTTTCCACAATTCCAACTACCCGTTCTGTCCTGCGGATTTAACCAGGCGTTTCAATCGGATCATAGATAACAGAGGTGAACGACGGTTGCGAAGGTGCACACGGGCGAACAGATGTTCAACTGTTGAGCAACTGACCACGCAACGTAACAAGGAGCTTCCGACAGTGTCTCCTCAACGACCGTTGCTGCGTATGGGCCTCCACAGCAGGCGCCCTGTTCATACACACGCGCTGACTGGTGATCATAGGCGACGGAGGCTAGAATTTCCACGCCAGTACCGGAACTGGACGTCCGCTGGGTAGCGACAGGTAGGCTTTTCAGATGAATCAAGTTTTGTACTCCACCGAACACACGGCCGTCGGCGTGTACGGTGTGAAACGTCCACAAGCAAATGAAGGAATGCTACAGTCTGGGAATGTTTTCGTGGCATTCCCTGGGTGATCTCGTCATTCTGGAAGGCACAATGGGTCAACACAAGTGTGGATAGACGCAAGCACTTCTCCACGGGTTTAACTGGGAGCGTTTATTGGCGGACACGGATTACTGCACAGCTACACATGTGAAATCAGTTAAATACACGTCGCCAGCGTCGCTTTGGACTGAGAGACAGGGCTAAGCTTCACATCTCAAAAGTCAGTCATTAAAAAGCCCGTAACTTTCAAACTGCATTCCGGAAAGATCCGAGATCCGGCCACTGGCCTGGAATGCGTTTACTGCTAACAGTTCGGTACGCCACCTTCAACTGCCTGTTAGTAATTGCCGCCAGTAATTCCACCAACAGAACAGAAATACAGTTAAGTCAACGAGGAAGGAAAACGCTCACAAATTTGCAGGTAAAGAAATGATGCTTATTGGTAAGCTGTCTAATAAACTTAGCCAAATCCGTCACTTTTATCTGAACCGATTTTTGGTGGATGGGGCGGGAATGAGGGGGTCGGGGGCTGGTATTTTATAAACTGCCGAGATTTAGCTGAAAATCATTTATTAAAGAACATGTTTCCAACAGTAGCCTCGGAGGCTACAATGGAGATTCTGCCGTGACTGCAACACCACCAGCTAGGGAGGCGACGTCAAGCACCAACGATCCGCCAGTAGTGGCCACCTACGCATTTCTGTAACAGAGGTCATTTTATGAACCACGACCCGCTTACAGTGTTACCAGTTTATCACCCTTCAAATACAAAAGACATGCTAGATTTGAGATGAATATCATAAGATTAGAGAGTGCCTGATATTCTGAAGGTACTCTGAAGGAACTTTACATTTAAAATTTCTTAAATTCAGTGTTAAATTATATAGCTTCGAAGGAAATCTGGTAGCCAATATAGCAATCAGTACTATTTGTTCCTGATGACGGATTTCAACAGTTAAGACTGTCACATTCGGATCTTTAAAAAGCTTGTCGTTAGTCGTCCGGTTATCACACGTGCCATGTTGACATAGTGGATATTATGTAGCAAATTTCACACAGGTTTATAAAAAGTAAAAACCGGTTTGTCGGCAATAATAACAAAACACTTAAAGAAGCACCTTGCGTAAATAGGGATGTGAACACACACAACGGTTCACTGATGCTTGTGAGACGGTGAATTGCGTAACAGTGCGCGTTTGTGCACTTGTTTACCTGCACATGGCACGTCATGTAATTCCAGTTTCAATCAGTCTGTTTTACCCCAACTGATAGATAAACATCATATAAAACACCTAATGAACCTGTAGCCACCAGTCATCACAGGACAACACAATAGTAATTACTAGCGCCCATTGGACGACCTTAACAGTATAGCGTTACGCGCTATGCTCCCTATATAAGGCTCCAGCCCGAACCAGTTACTTCTCGCGCAACAGAACTTAAATAGATAAGCGTGCCTGTCATATATTCTGAGGCAAGCGAGCTAACTACGTGGGTGTGATGGGGCTCTAGCACTCGGCGTACCCACAAAATTTTTAGTTTGATAAAAACAAAGTAAAATAAATATTTCCCATTGCCTTTACCAAAAAGTAATGAGCTATAAAACACTGAGATAGAAGTTAAAATTTCAGACCTCTAAAATATTTCTTGTTTCCGGTGACTTTGTGCAAAGGCAACCCAGCAACACACTCTCCCGTTCCTTGCCTTTCTTTGGCCAAGTCGAAGGCACTTCGCAGAATATCAGACGCACTGTATTGTGAACGGAATCCCGTCTTTTCGGCTTGCTTTCATGTTTCCTTACAAGTGATAGGCTACAACGCACCCACTCCTTTCGTCAACAAGTGTTTTGAAGCAAATGCTTGCCAATATTGAGCAGTAATAGAGAATAATCCGAGATAGGAGGAAGCCGATTGTTACAAATTACCTCAACAGTTATTTGTTTAACATAACAGCGCTGTGTTGTAACATTTCAGTGAAATTGTTTTCACGTAATTCTCGCTGTTCTCCTTTTGTTTGTTGAGACAATGGCTTTGATGGACTCGGAAACTTAACACTGCAGACTCTAGGGGTGTTACCGCATTAACAGCTAGCGCAAAGGAGAGGGTCTACTGACGGGATGCGTGAAGCAAAAGCTCTTCGCCGAGTAAATTTTCGCAATTTTCAAACGTTGCGCGATTGCTGGACGCGACTGGAAAGCTGAAACACGATACTGAGTATTGCTTCTATACATACTTCAGAATTCGAAGAGTTTCCTAGTCTCTATTAATAAATTCGTCATACATTTGTCTTCATCATCACAGATGGATATTACTAACACCGACAACGTGAAAGGCAAGTTCAGCTACAAAATATGGAACCAAGGGATGTGTCTTCTGCCAGTTCCTGTAGTACTTGAGCAGGAAGTGCCAAGAAACCGTCAGGCAGATCATACCACGAAGGACGGGAAAACACATTTCCTTGGATTATTACGACAAAGAATTGGACGAAGTGTTCCGTAGCGTTCCAGATTAATGTACCTGTTTTTAACTATTCCTGTTGCTGTGTCTTCGACGCAACGCTTATGTTTTAAGCTCATACTTATAAAGAACTGTCTTTGGAATTCTATGACCCAAGACTGAGTTGGTGAACTCAGCCTCCACAGTATCCAAAGTGGTCTATTGATGCCAGTGAAATAATCAACACCTTCCATCACAGAAAGTACGCCGCATGGTCCAGTTTCACTAGATATCAAGGTGAGTACAGTGAGGTTTTATAAGTACAAATCAATCAAATAACGGATGGAACGACAGGCCGGCGCTTGTTGATACTGACTGTCAATCACTATAATGTGTTTAATTTTAAATAACATTTATCGCTATTACTTATTTTTAATACTCTGAATGTATTAAACGAATGATCTCTTTGTCTGTGTTACAAGGAATTTTACAACAACTCCAATAAATTTTTATTTCTACCTGCTGCAATGAAAGTGACGTCAGTTAATGATAGGTTATACATTTTATGTTAGAAGCCAGGATTTTCATTTTTGTAGGCGGACGCGTATCGCTTACGTTGCGCTTCTGGGTCTGTGGGTTCGTCCAAGTGCATTTGACTCCTGTCTGATCTTACTTCTGTTGCTTGTACGTCAGCTGTGTTACCGACTGAGATAGTGCAGTCTCAACGTAATACCGGTATCTTTTACTGTATCACATCATAGATATTTATGACACAGTTAGTGTCCATAAAAAGTAATCATTTTAAAAAATATCGAGGCTCCCCATAAACATACTCTTTTTACTACATTCTGCCATTGAATTGCACCCACAGAGATTTTTGGGAAGTCGGCGCCCTTGTTCTGAAGTAGGCCAGCTTAACACTGCTAGATTTGCAGAGCTGTCACTTATGTTAGATAACTAACCAGTGTAATAGCCTTAGGGAATGTGGTACACCGCATCTGACTCGGAAATAGGGGGCAGCCCTACATGAGGCAAGAAAATTTCTTATATTCGTACTTTTAATTTAATTAAGCAGAACACTGGCAACCAGTATCAGAAGGAAGCGCCGATTACGCGTTATCACAAATTACAAAATCAATTCCTTGCTCATACTGAATGTTGCAAACAGCAAATATACTTCCTGCTACATTTCATTAGGAAACTTAGGGCTTGTAATACTTAAAATATACATGCTTCATTGCTGTAAGTATCAAAAAAGTCCAGCCTCTAACCAAGTCCTCCGGTATGAAGAAAAAAGTACGGGATTTTTACAGTTCTGACAATTACTATATGGGTCATTTCTTATGTGTCTGTTGCATTTAATAGATGTAGTGCGCCATTACCATGTGTAATCTTTGTTCTTTGAATTTTAAAGGAGTTTCTTAAACTTACTGTCATCATTTGTGCTAAATAAATTGTGCTAATTAATAAAATTTATTAGACTGTCTTTTGTTTTATTTAGTGTGCTCTGGATGATGTATTTCCTCAGTTAACTTTTAAACCAGGTTGCAGATCCTAGGGATACTTGCAGTTAACAATTGTGGGAATACAACATTAGTGAATTTTAGGTTCTCTTAACTTCTGGCACTGGCTAGAAATCGTAATGTGGCTAACGCAGCCCCGGATCTACGATATATCCGAACCGGGGCAAAAACTTGATAGTGGCCCCCCCTCCCGCTCGAGGGTTTGAGATAGGACGTCAAAAATTTAAGAAAAAAATCGATTTTTCAAAAATGTGTTCATTTTGTAGCGCACATCTACCTGAAGAGTTTCATACATAAGACATATCTGTTCGAGGAAATGTAAGACATGTTATTTGGTGTTATGTATGCCAAAGTGCAGTGCCACGCCTCGTCACACGGCGTTCTTCTATCGCACGTTACTTTATTTCCCTCTGTAAAATTCAAACGTGCATATTTTGTGATGAAAGCCAAAAAATACCTGCATTCAGGACAGTGGGAAATAAAATGTCCTGTGGCGCCACTCCTATTCCCATTCAGCCGGTTTGACAATCCACCCACTTAAAAAAAAAAAGAAAAAAAAACCTCACAGTTAATACTAGATGGGATTATTTGTGGCCGGGAGAATAAGAACTCTTCAGAAAATTTACACTCTTGTTGTCTATTAGCTAATAACTTCCTATTTTGTGTGACTTAATAGTAAATATAGGAAACATAAAGCCAGTAAAGACAAGATACAAGCAAGACAGTAAAGATTTCTTCAGTCCTTATGTCTCAGCATTTTTTCTCTCTAATGTTTCTACAGCTTTACACGGCGTGCTTTCCTTTCTGTGGAAGAATCTATTACCTCATCAAAGTTCGTCGAACGTTTTGCTACATGAAAAAGCAAAATGTCGTTGTCCGGTGCTGAAAAACCGGTTAATATGAGTAGTACCCCAGACTAATGTGCTTTCTCGATTGCATTACGTTCATTTTATCACCGTCTGCCAGATAAAACAAAACAGGGCTTTCTCATATTGCAGCTGTAATAGCACACGCCAAATAAGCGAGGATGTGTTGGCACAAATGGTCATTTTTATGTACCTCATTTACAGAAATAACACGACAGAATATAATTCACGAAGTACGCACATCAAAAGCCTATTAAGCCTACTACAAGCAAAAAACCTTATGTTAGGAAATAGTTCCACATTTCATTCAGTCTCCAGTTTCTCAAGCAATTTTTATATAAATTTGGAATCGTCATATTCTCTCATACAATTTGTGCGATGTCCCCGTTTCCTCTCATTCCTCGTTCCAACAAAAAATCTTGTCATCACTAATTCTGTAACTATTCCTGCCATTGTCAAAACTTATTCGCCAGTTAACTTTACTAACCGTGCCAGAATCACCGTTTCAGTTATCCCGCGTTTATTTTCTGGTTAGGCGTTATTACGTGTTGGTACAATAAGTTTTCTGCGCTATTCCGAGACCAGAACTCAAGCAGCTGCTAACCGGAGACTGTACAGCTGTAGCGTTCTGGTAAAAATTTTCTGACAGAATTACATTTCCTTTGATACATCGAGAAAATAATATGTAACCTTTCTTACATGTTATTCCTGTTAGTCGTTTATTTCCACTCTGATAGTCTGAATCTACGGATTTCGCTAATAATTATAACAACGCTGAACATCTGCACGCCCAGTCTGCCACTTAAACAGCGATTGGCATTCTCACGTTCGGCTTTATTTGGATCAGCTCTTATAGGTCCGTCACCTATTGTCTGCAGGAAAGTTTTTTTTTTTTTATTTCTAGATGCGACGGGGGTTCACCTGGCAGAGACATCACGTACACGGTGCACGCGTTCAAAAATCAACTTAAGATTTGTTCAGAAATCAACTTACAAATTGTCCAAAAATGTTCAAAAACCAGCTGGGATGCGTTTCAAAATCATATGAATAATCGATAGACCGAAGTGCGCTGTATGCTAGGCGCTTGTGAAACAAGCATTTTTTCATCACGAAAGTGAATTTGGCGCCTCCTGAAATTGCCGCCCGGTGCAGATACCCCGGTTTGCCCCCCCCCCCCAGTTCTGGGCCTGGTGCTGCCTCCTGGCAGGGACATTTAGAATCCTTTTTGCAACGGCCGTCATTGGGAAATTTCTCTCCTTGTAAGCTAGCCTAGTCGGCTCCAACCAGCGCCCATTTAGAAGGATTAGGGAAAATTCAGCCCATCTGCTTCAGGCCAAACGAAAATTCTGCTCACCCTGACGTCGGAACCGACTGAGGTGACTACCGAAATAGGACTACAACATCTGGACGGCAAGGAAATGATGTGTTACAAGTTTTCCCGTTCGATACTAAGCAGATAAAAATTACAGCCAGTTACTATCTTACATTTGGGGTATTTTCTTTTAATGACTGTGCGCCTGATGTTCCTGAACCTGGCGAGGGGTAGAAGCATTCCATTATTAATCCAAGTATAGTTAATTTAAGGCCGCAGATCGTGATCTCTCATGTCCGTTTTAGTCCGCAGTCAAATTCATTCTGAATCTTGATAAACCTAATGTTTCTGTTTACCGCTATGAAGAAACTTTCTCCTGGGAAATCCGAAGTATAGAGGGGGTGGACAAAAACACTGAAACACCAGAGAACGTAACAAATTACCATGCATAATACGGTGCAGGAAAACCGTTGGCATTCAAAATAATTTCCAGTTGCCTTGGAATGGATAAATACGGGTACTGTGTGATTTTCAGAGGAAACTTAAACCATTCTTCCTGCAAAATGGTGGAGGGTTCAGTTAACGATGACGGAGGTGAATAGCGGTCACGCACCCTTCTCCTCAAAGTAGACGACAAAGGGTCAATAATATTGAGATCTGATAACTGTGGTACCCAGCAGATGTGCGACAGTTTAGGCCGGCCACTGTGGCGGAGCGGTTCTAGGCACTTCAGTCCGGAACCGCGTTGCTGCTACAGTCGCAGGTTCGAATCCTGTCTCGGGCATGGATGTGTGTGAAGTCCTTAGGTTAGTTAGGTTTAAAAAGTTCTAAGTCTAGAGGACTGATGACCTCAGATGTTAAGCCCCAGAGTGCTTAGAGCCATTTAAACCATTTGATTTTGCGACAATCCATCCTCGCGCTCACAAAATCAGCTCTGGACGATGCAAGCTGTGTGAACATGGCCCCTGTCGTCTTGGAATACAGCATCACAATTAGGGAATAGACACTCTACCGTAGGATTGACATGATCACCCAAAATGGTCACTTAATCCTTGTCAGTAACGCAACCTTGCCTCGTGATCATGGGGTCCATGGAATACCGTGATATCGCTGCCAAAATCATCACCCAACCTCCGTGATACTTCATTCCTGAAAGGATACGGTATGCACTGCAGGTGTGGGTCGACATACGCTCACGTTTTCCATTATAGGCATTTGCATCACAGATATTTGGTTTTGGAATACCAGCTCGCCCCGCGCTTTCCAGATTCTGGAACTCCCTTCCTGGTGTTTTGGTGTTGATAGGATTCGCAAGTGAGACACTCAGTTCTGCAGTGACTTCTGCAGCTGTCGTCTTCTTATTTTCCGTCACAGTCCTCTTCAATGAGCGCCTGTCACAGTCACTCAACATACACTTTCGCCCTCGTTGTGGCGTAGGGGATGATGTTTCCCCGCGTTGTCTGTGTACAGTATAGATCTTTGGTATGGCGCCCCCTGAAGCAACCAACACTTCTGCGACCTTAGTTACGGAAGCATCCACCATACAGGCACCAACAATTTGCCCATGTTCAAATTCACTTAGCTGCGACACAATGCCCTCACAACTACACAGAACACTGTCCTGACCACGAGTGATACTTGCTAAGTATTGAGAACACTGCACAGCGCCACTTGCAAACCTGGCATTCATCAGCATTTACGTTCAAGCATGCATTTTTCGCAATGTTACCATACTTTTGTTCAACTCCTCTACATATTACGTGTCGAAAATTTCCTTGTACTTTACTTTGGATTATAACTAACTCTCCAATTCCTGGTGCGATATGAGGGCGACTGGCGTATAGGAGATCTATGAGTTTTGGGATTTCGCTGCGAATATTCTGATAGTTGCCGGCCGCTGGTGGCCGAGCGGTTAAAGGCGCTTCAGTCTGGAACCGCGCTGCTGCTACGGTCGCAGGTTCGAATCCTGCCTCGGGCATGGATGTGTGTGATGTCCTTAGGTTAGTTACGTTTAAGTAGTTCTAAGTTCTAGGGGACTGATGACCTAAGAAGTTAAGTCCCATAGTGCTCAGAGCCATTTGAACCATTTTATTCTGATAGTTAACAACTTATTTTTTGAAGATTCTCACTTTCCGCATTTGCTATCTGGCCTTTTGTGATAATTACTTTATCTGATTTCTTGTTTTCTACGGGGTGCCTCGAAGTTTCGCTTAACCTCCAAAATGAGACCATTCATACATACTCCCGCTACATGACTGACCGTTTGCAGTGTATAGTGCACAGTCCTCATCAACCCACGGCGACTTTATCCGTTTCCAGCGAGTAGCATAGATCGAGGAATCTACAGCCGAATTCGTGATAGAGCCGACGAAAGTTCTGTTTCAGGCCTTCCACTCAGGTCGACACCAAAGTGGCCACGATCAGTCATCAGAGCGATGCTCGAAAGTGTCATCTATGCTGAGGCCCACGTTGCTTCACTCCTTCCACCCATCGCCGGAAAGTGTCAGAACCCTGGCGGTACTGACGTCAGCAATGATCTGCAGCCGACTGCAACATGTACTCCCAGCTGCTCCCAAGTCCCAAGATGACCTTTTCCAACTGGCAAACAATTCCTTCTTTTTCCTCTGTGTGTGCCCACACATCGACAGAGATGTTACGGCCTTGGAGTTATACAAGCCAGAACGGTTAACCTGACCGAAAGTAATTGCAACAGTTACGAACTACTTGATGCGTGAAGGTACTTTTTTATAGTTCAAACTCGAGTACCGTTCAACAGAAGCAGCATTTATACAATTTATACAACACAATGCAATACAATTTATACAATCTCTGTATCGAGATATATGACACAGGGGAATGGCCTGAGGACTTCGCTGCAACAGTTATGATACCAATAGAGAAAAAGAGAAACACTAAAAAATGTGAAGAGCACCGGACCACCAGTCTAATTACTATGCAGCTAAAGTCTTGCTGAGAGTGTTGAATAGAAGGTTATATGGCAAGCTGGATAGAGGGATTGCAGAGGAGCAGTTCGGATTTAGAAGAGGAAAGGAGTAGATTGGAAAGAGAGACGACTGATACAGAATCTATATTTACACCAGAAAGTAAGGATAAGGATTGGAAATGAAATGTCAGAAGGAAGCAGCATTGGACGAGGTGTTAGACAAGGTTGTTGCCTTTCTCCACTGTTGTTTAACGTATACCTTGAAGAGATTATTGCGAAAAGCTTAGATGGGAAAAGAGGAATATGTACTGGTGGAAAGAGAATAGAATGTATAAGATTTGCTGATGACATGGTATTAGTGGCAGAAAGTGAGCGGACAGTGAAAAACATGCTCAAAGATCTGAATGAAGCATGTGTGGAATATGGGATGCAAATAAACACAGCAAAAACAAAGAGTATGGCCATCAGTACAAGACGCAGATTGTCCAATATTAAAATAGCACAATCTACCATTAGCCAAGTAAGTGAATTTAAATATCTCCGAAGCACAATAACTGAAGACTTGAGATGTCACCAGGAGGTGAAAACTCGAATTGCCATAGCGAAGGAGTCATTCAACAGAAACAGGAGCCTCTTACGTGGCAAATTAGATAAAGGACTAAGGAAAAGGCTTGGCAAATGTTTTGTCTGGAGTGTGGCACTATATGGGGCAGAAACATGGACACTGAGACGAGAGGATGAAAAAAGGTTAGAAGCATTTGAGATGTGGATGTGGAGGAGAATGGAGAGAATAAGCTGGATGGAAAGAGTGAGTAATGAAAGAGTATTGGAAAGGATTGGTGAGAGAAGATGTCTGTTGAAGGTTGTAAGAGAAAGGAAAAAGAACTGGTTGGGACATTCATTGAGAAGGGAGTGCTTGCTAGTAAATGCTTTGGAAGGATTGGTTTGTGGGAGAAGACTGAGAGGAAGAAGGAGATACAATGTGATAGACGACATAAAGGGAAGAGGACATTATGTAGACCTGAAGAGGATGGCAGAAGACAGGACAGCCTGGAGAACTACCATGTGAAAACCTGCCTTTAGGCAGAATGATGATGATGATGATGATGATGATGATACAATGAAGTTCATGTTAATATATAACAGGACAGCAACTATGCAAAGACACATTGTCATGCAATATTACACATTAAATTTTGATGGACTGATTGATTGATTTTAACAGGAGAGCTAAAACAGCTTAGGTCTAACCCGCCACTGCCCGCACCGAAACTAGGTTTATTGTTCGGTATCGCTCCCTGTATATCCAGTAAAGCCAACCACTGCCCTTAAATAGTGCAAGGAGTCCCTATACCAGTTTTTTGTTAGACACAATTTCTTCAGGTCTAGTTGTCCCGAAGATTCTGTATCTTTTACTCTCCAATGCCATGCATTCAAAGATTAGGTATGATGCAGTTTCTTCACCCTCGTCACAGATCCTACATTTAGCGTCCTCTTCCATTATACCCATTGTGTGTAGGTGTTTTTTGAAGTTCCCATGGCCGGTCATCAGTCCAGTCATGAGTCTGATCTCTTTCCTGTTCAATCCCAGGATTACAGAGCTTCTTTTAAAACATGGCTTGGGCATCATTACCTTACTATGTTTTTGTTTATGGACCTTGATCCAATATCCTACGTGCTGTTTCCTAAGCCAGTTCCGTAGTTCTAATTTGATCGTAGCCTTGGTGATTGTCAAGACAGGTTCCGGTCCAATAAATGGAGTTGTTGCCCCCACCCTAGCCAATCTATCGGCTTGTTCATTACCACAGATCCCTGAATGGCCAGGGACCCACACCAGGTACATCCTATTGCTTCCCACTAGCTCCACCAGAGCCCTGTGGCAATCTGCAACAATCCTAGATCTTGTTGCAGGAGCTGCCAATGATTTCAGGGCTGCCTGGCTGTCTGAATAGATGTCGATGCTACGGTCATTGTAGCGCCTACTCATATTCTCCTCCACAGTTGCCCTGATTGCAGTAATTTCTGCTTGGAATACAGAGGCCAGTTTTCCTAGAGAGATGCTGCCCCCCCTCCCCCCCCCCCCCCCCAGTCTTGGCTGAACGCCGTACAACCCTGCCCCAACACCTTGATCTGTTTTCGACCCACTGGTGAACCAAACGATGTCCCCCATACGGTGTCGAACTGTTTTCTCCCACTGCTCCCTACTTCCAATTATTATGTTGTAAGGCTTGTCGAAGCAGTTCGGAGTTATTATATAGTCAGCGGGCATTTCCCCAGCCATACCTATATTTACCTCACTCACTATGTTTGTGTGTGATTCTGGATATCAGGATGAGACCCAGTTTTGGCCAGTTTTAAGTCTGTATGCCCCAGCTGCTGCCTCCATCTTAACCCAAAGGTGAAGTGGAGGCATATCCGGCATGGCTTCCATTCCAGCGGTTGGTGTGCTGCTAATTCCGGCAGTTATGGCTAAGCAGGCCAATCTCTCCACCTTCGCAAGCTCTTTAGCAGCAACCTGCTGTTCTACCTTCTTCCACCACACTACAGCCTCATAGGAAATCCTAGGTCTAACCACTGTGGTGTATATCCAGTGCATACCCCTAGGGCTTCGGCCCCAGTTTTTGCCACAAGCCCCTCTAGTAGTCACTAAAGTGCTTTTTGCCTTGAAACAGATATTCTAAATACGAGGGGTCCAAGTTAGCTTCCCATCCAAGGTTACCCCTAGATATTTCACTGTCCTCTTCACAGGTAGAGTTTCGTCGTAGAGCTTTAGATTCCAACTTGCATGCTGAATATGTCTCTTCGTAAATGGCACCACAACAGTCTTCTTAGGATTAACTCTCAGATCCTGTTTAATGCACCATTTTTGCACAATGTCCAACCCTCCTTGTGCCATGTTCCTGACCGTGTCAGTGAATTTGCCAAGTATTACTATGACAAGGTCATCTGCGTATCCTTGGCAGAAGCATTGTCTGAAATTTAGTTCCTCAATGAGTTCGTTCACCACAAGATTCCACAATAGAGGAGACAAAACTCCTCCTTGTGGGCAGCCTCTAGTGGTCTTAATTACTATCTTTTCATTCATCATGGTAACCTCTACCTTCCTTCCACTAAGCATGGCTTTGGTGCACCTACATATAGTTGTCCCCAGGTCATGCACCTATTCTGCCTTTACCATGGAATCGAAGGTTGTGTTACTAAAGGTCCCCTCGATATCCAGGAAGATGCAGAGGGCTATTTCTTGGAAGTGGAGTGCTTTTTCCACCTTCCCGATGAGTTGGTGGAGAGCTGTCTCACATGATTTATCTGGTTGGTATGCGTGTTGGTTCAGGTGTAGAGGGACCCTACTTAGCCTCCTCTCCCCAACGTATACATTAACCAGTTTTTCCAATGCTTTGAGAATGAAGGAGGACAGACTGATTGGTCTCATATCCTTGGCCTTGGTATGATCAATTCTCCCTGGCTTTGGAATGAAGACAACATTCGCTGCCCTCCAAACATTGGAAATGATTTCTACTGCTAAGCTAACCCTAAATAGCCTGCATAGGATTCTCATAAGCTTTCTTTCTGCCTGTTGCAGGAGAGCTGGAAAAATTCCATCTGGGCCAGGTGACTTGAATAGCTGGAATGTTCCCACCGCCCACTGGATTTTGTTGAAGTTCACGCATTCCTTGGCTGATTTCCAGTCCTTTCTTCGAGTGTCTGAGAACCGTTGTCTCTCTGGGGTCACATACTGGTCTGTGTTATCCGGCAGAGCATATTGATGAAAGTGAGTTTTGAGGAGCAATTCCAGCGTCTCATGTGCTGTCTTTGTATATTCCGCATCCTCCTTCCTCAACGTACCTCCTGGATTAGTTGGTTCTCTAGTGAGAATCTTGTGAAGTCTGGCTTGTGCAGCCGTGCCTTCCACTTCCTCACAGAATGCCTTCCAGGATGCCTCCTTTGCTTGTCTTATTGGTATTATTGCAAAATTGTAACTGACAAGGGCCTCATGATATTTAGCCCATTGTCCTTTACATCTCGCAATATTAAACAGTCTCCGTACCTGTTTTCTTTGCGTTTCCAATTTGTTATGCCACCAAGGAGCACTCCTATTTGTGCACTTCCTGGTGATTGTGCAGTTGTCCTGATATGAGGTCACTATGGAAGAGGTAACAGCCTCTGCTACTTCCTCAAATTCTACTGGCTTCCTTATCGTGGTTTTAATTTCCGATAAGCCTAAGTCAAGGCTGTTTTCCTGGGATTTCTATAACTCTGCCTGATTCCCATTTCAACCTTGAATTTAATGTACATGTGGTCCAATGAGGATGGCTCCAACACCAGATGCCATTATTTGACGTAGCTACCCATCGTCATGGAACCAAATGTTATGTAAATTACTTCTTCCCTTCTGCTATTCCTGAATGTAGGTTCATTGCCCCTATTCAGGACCTCTAAGTTGTTAGCTAAGAGGAATTCAAGAAGGTACTCACCTCTACTGTTGGTGTCCTTGCTGCCCCACACTAGGTTGTGGGCACTGGCGTCGCACCCCACTAGCAATTCGTCACCTGGCCGATGGCAAGTCTCTACCAGTCTCGCAACCTCCAAGGAAGGAAGAGAACTGTCTTCATAAGGAAGGTATGCTCAGGCCAAGACAATTTCCCTCGTGATACCTTCCTCACATTCCTGCATTTTGATGGTCACTAAGTCCCTAGAGCAGAAATCCATCATTGTCATGAAAGAAATGCCGTTTCTAACATAGATGCATGTTCTGGAGTTTCTTAGATTCCTAGCATAGATCAGCTTACCTCCAGTGCCTCTGAGGCCCGATACACCCCCTTTGTATAAATAGGGTTCTTGTATCAGGGCCACGTCCACTTCCTGTCTCCCCAGGCAGCGGCTCAGGGCAGCAGAGGTCCCTTTACTGTGCTGCAGATTAATCTGCAGCACCTCCAGGCTCCGTCTTACTGCCATCTTTGAGGTCTTTGAGAACCCTGACGGTGACCTGCGAGAATCATAAATACAGTTTCAGGTCCTGCTCCCGCGTCGCCTTCTGGGACTTCTCACCAACCTCCACCGCCAGGGTTCGTCCTTCCGGAGCAACCTTCTGGTTAATCACTCTCCAGTCTTCTGTCGGGACTTTTGGGTTCTGGGCCCCTATTCTCCCGAACAGAGTCTTGGGAGAGACTTCCTTAAGGACCTTGGGTACCCATAATGATATCTTTGCGGTTTTAAGAAGCACTGCTGCCGTCTTAACCAGCAGCTTCGCATCTTCCCACTTGGATATCATGGGCACCTTGTCCTTGAGCCATTCTACTGTGTGCACCCCCTCACAGACAAAAATGAGTGCACCACGATCTCGATAGACCCTCCTGAAGTTGGGACCTGGGCCAGTGTCCCCCCCCCCCCCCCCCCAATCTTTTCAAAGAGAGCCATCTGTACTAGTTCCTCCTGCTGCGGGGTAATGGCCACCAGTGGATAACCTTCTTGGATAACTGCCATCCTAAAAACCGAGACTGCAGTACTATAAGTCTGTTTCCGTATTTCTTACCTCGGTTCTTTCTGGACTCGCTTATCCAGGGAGGAGGGAGTCTTTGATTGCTCCCTTATCCGCTTACTACCTGTCTTTGACGTTGTGGGGTCTGCATGTCCCCTTCAAACTGAGACAGTTTTTTCCTGGGGGTCTTGGGTTCTAGTCCCTTTACTTACCTCCATTTGTGTTTAGGAAGCCATTCTTTTCCTTCCTTTTCCCTCTGTTCCCTGAGTAGCTTCCTCCTTTGGGCCCCAGACAAGCCTTTGATCTTAATCTGATCTAGCTTCTCGGTTACAGTTCCCACTTCTGGCTCAGGTCTAGACACTGATTCAGTAGTTGAAGTGCCTTTCATTGGTTCAGTCCCCGATGTTTGGGTGTCTGAGGTCTCAATTTGCCCCTCAGTTTCTTTTTCTTTTTCTGTAGTCGTGTCCATGTTGGTCTCACTAGATCTGGGGATCTAGAAGGTCTACACCACGAATACCCCGCGCGGTGCAAGGCTAATTACTCAGGGAGGTCGCCCGGTATCCCTGAGGCTCCATTTGCGACACATCTTCCCATGTGCCACTCACCCCTCAACAAATATCGCATCACACCTTGGGTTGGGTCAGGGAATAGGGTAGGACTAGGAGTGGATAGGGAAGAAGGGACGTTGTGGGACACTCTTAGTCTGGAATGAGATTTTCACTCTGCAGCGGAGTGTGCGCTGATATGAAACTTCCTGGCAGATTAAAACTGTGTGCCCGACCGAGACTCGAACTCGGGACCTTTGCCTTTCGCGGGCAAGTGCTCTACCAACAGAGCTACCGAAGCACGACTCACGCCCGGTACTCACAGCTTTACTTCTGCCAGTACCTCGTCTCCTACCTTCCAAACTTTACAGAAGCTCTCCTGCGAACCATGCAGAACTAGCACTCCTGAAAGAAAGGATATTGCGGAGACATGGCTTAGCCACAGCCTGGGGGATGTTTCCAGAATGAGATTTTCACTCTGCAGCGGAGTGTGCGCTGATATGAAACTTCCTGGCAGATTAAAACTGTGTGCCCGACCGAGACTCGAACTCGGGACCTTTGCCTTTCGCGGGCAAGTGCTCTACCAAGGAGGTAGGAGACGAGGTACTGGCAGAAGTAAAGCTGTGAGTACAATAACATGTACATTTCTGAAGTACAGGGTAATTATAATAATTAAACATTCACTACTTGAGAGGGCCCCCACGAGGAACGGATGATCGCAGGACAATGAAACTTTTTGGAAACACTTGTTAGGACATGCGAAAGAGAAATAACGAGTAAACAGTAGAAAGAAACACATTTTAACTTCCACATCACGTGATAACGTTTGTTAATGTTTACGTTACGTTTACGTTAACAGGCTACAAACGTCGCTCAGTGCAAGGACAATCTGACTCCACGACAACCTGGAACACGCTAGAGATTGCACTACCCGCAACATCACAGCTGGGATATTACGCTCCCGAGTTACACTCATCTTCATTCAACCTCCGTTGATAAACCCTCTCCTTAAGGTAACCTCACAGCCAAAAATTGTGATGGTTCAAACCTTTTGATGTTGGTGGCCACACAGTTTGGAACGATCAAGCATTCAGTCGGTTTTCTCCAAATGTGTTACGGAGTAACTGAGTGACATCAAGAGCAATGTGAAGTGGAGATCCATCGTGTATCAAAACAGTTGAACGCAACGCATCTCTCTCACGTAGAGTAGGGATCACATGTTGGCGAAGCAGACCACAGTAACGTGTGCCGTTCACGCTGCATGTACTTTGTTCTTGGGGTCTGAGTTCCTTAAAGAAAAATGGACCAATCATGAACTGTGCCATTAGGTCACATCACATAGTGACGCCTTCACTATGCAGCATGTGGCGAAACAAGTACTGTATAATAGTGAGAGATACAGAGGCGAGCGTGTGTGCCGGGACTTACCGCAGTTCACTGACATTAGGGCCATGTCATCATAATGCTCATGTGCGTGGCATTCAATGGCTGCGCCATAGTCTAAGAATGAAACTAAAAATTCAAATAACTTTTCCAAACTTTGTCAGGGTATGTTTCAGTATATTAATACTAAAATTGTTAAATCTCAGAATGGTTAGATGAATAAGTTTTGCTAAATATATTACTTAAAGAAAAAATAAGTGGCACTAAATAATGAAGCCAGAAAGCTAAAAATGGTTGAGAATGTGCAAATGTACGTCACAATCACAAGTTTCATGTCTTAACTTGATCGGGGCAACATTTTCGTGAAAATCTAAGTTTTTACGAAAAATTGAAGTCGCTAAATTTTAGACTCAGAGAGATGAAAATTCGTATGTAACCTCAGTTTAGTATAAAATCACTAAATACGTAACACCAGTAAGCTATAAGCTACCTGTAGTAGTTTTCAAGTTACTTATGAAAAACTAAATTTGGAACGAAATGTTCAAATGTGTGTGAAATCTTATGGGATTTAACTGCTACGGTCATCAGTCCCTAAGCTTACACACTACTTAACCTAAATTATCTTAAGGACAAACACACACACCCCTGCCCGAGGGAGGACTCAAACCTCCGCCGGGACCAGCCGCACAGTCCATGACCGCAGCGCCTTAGACCGCTCGTAAATATGGAACGAAAACGTCCCTATTCATAATAGATTAAGTATCATTTGTATTTGTGATAGAAAGTACTTGATTATACTGATGAAATAATACAGCTGTACCAAGTTTCAAGACTTTACTGTAAATAACAATCATTACAAGGAATCTAAAAGAGGCAGTTCAGAGGTCATGTTCTACTGTCGGTTCCGTTCTAAAAATGCTAGCTGGCGAAGTTTAAATGCAGTTGACCTAAAACTTTTTCAGTAACAAAAGCCAACTTTACTCCATTCATATAAAAATTAATAAGATTGTAAATTATTAAACGACAGAGATATTAATTAATACATGTCCAAGGAAGGGGCCATTTAGTGCTGCTACCTGTATCCAGAGCTGTTGACAGCAGATGCTCTGTTCGGCAATCTGCTGCACCCGCATATAAATACGGCAAGAGAGGTAGTGAGAAGAAACACTTTGCATCGAAATATCAATTTGTACGCATCAGTGAAACACCTGCATTCGCTGTACCTAGGATGACGTCACAGCCAGGTAGCCACCAAACGCGATTTCGGTTAAAGTAGTAAATGAACTTGAGAGGACTGTACACCGTCCCGGATCGCTTAGTTTTCATGGAAGTAACAGTCTGTGTGCCGCCCGTAATCTTGACAAAACCGTGTGGCAAGTGCTGAGACTATTTTCCATTTTTTAAGGCGGGCAGTTGACTTTTGATGATTAGAAGTCATGGCGATAGGTCGTTTTACTTGGAAGTTACATCGTACAGGTCTCCTCTGAAATGCTAATAGTGCTGTTTCCAGGGGAAATTATAATAATTATCAGCAATATTATTACGTCTGTGCGTGTGAACTTTTACTGAATAAATTAATCAGTTACAACTTTTATTTATAGTCGTAGTTCCTGCCCACTGAGTAAATAGCAAGTACGAACATTTTCCGTCAGTGAGTACGAAGAGAAATGTGGTTTTGCAGACTGGAAATCTTGGTCAGTATGTTCTCCATCACTTTCTGGCTGACCGCAAAAATAGTTTTCAGGCGCCTGTAAAAAGGCGAAGATTATATCATACACTATTGCACGAACTGCCCCCCCATAGGGTGCATCCGCTAGGAAACTAAAGTGATCGTCACAAAACAGGGAACTCGGTAGGCACTAAGACGGTACCAGAGTGAAATATGCCAAAACCAGTGCGACAACAGTGTCAAGACTGTGTGGAAGCTAAATTGTAAATGTTAGCCACAGTAACCTTGACGGAAGGAAGTAAGAAGACGAGACTATATCGCAGCCACCCCTGGCGCTGAGGTCAGAAGAAGACAGTGTATCATCAAGAAGCTGCACGTACCTACAAGTTATCTGCGAACTACTGCACACGCTTACCAGTGCCCAGCATCCCCTTCCCCCCTCCCCCTGGAGCCACAGCAGTAGGCGATTACTGCCACCGTCCTCACCGATTCACCGCTACTGCTGCCTGCATTACGTTGCAACGCGTCGCATCACGTTTCCTGGTAAACTGCGCCGGCTTTGCTTGTCGAGGTCAAGCAATTAAGTTAAGTCAAGAATATGTAAAATATTTGTTAATTGCTTCTAACAGGCTACAAAGAATGGAATCTATTCATAAGGATAATATGACTTGTCAAAAGTAGAACCTGACGTAAAATACGACGTTACTGCGAAGATAGAACTATTTTCTGATCCCGGTGTAATTGATTTGAAGTCAAAAAAGAAAAAGTAGGATTAATACAGTCGTCAGATAATGAGACTGACTTCAGTATTTCTGAAATTCAGATTAGTCGGGGAATGCTAGAAACTTCTTTAAATGGGTGTGAATGCCAAGTGGCAAGGCAAAGGCACCAGACTGGATGCAGTTACTGTTTTTCTAAACTTGGACCACAAGAACTAAAGGATAGTTGTAGTAAAGGACTAAACAATACTAAGATTGAATCTAGTAGTAAAGAAGTAAAGGATGAAGTGACCTCAAAAATGAATAGCTTGAATAACCACATTGATTGTAACTACCACGATCTGCAAGTCAAAGTAGGGCAGCAGCTAACTAAATTGTATCATATTTTTAAACCCGAAATTTGTGAAGTTTGCAAAGATTATCTTATGGGGGGGGGGGGGGGGTTGGCAGAAAGAATAGGCAACGAATCCAAACTTTGCTCTAATCGATTTTGCAAGGTGGCAGCCTATATGGGCTGTGCACTGGAGCACTGGAGTGCAACGACCACAGCAATCGCCACTTTGCGTTCTTGAATAATTAATTAGGGCAGTAATCACAAACAGCAGCATGGATGTGAACAAATTAGCGGTCCATCGCACTATGCTAACAGAGATGGCTAAGAAATGAGCAATGAGAATGTGGTGCATTGCGTTAAGTGCGAATAATTTTGTGGATTGAGTTTCATGCGGGATTGTACTCAGGATGCTGGCGGCGAAAAGCCAGGAGCGCGTTAGCCCGAAGGTCGAATTTTACAACTTCCAACGCCCCAGGAAGTGCTGGCACCGCCAGAGCGGTCCCCAGCGGTAGGGTTTTGATGCAGCCCGACATTTCCGGCGGAACAGTGCGAGGCCATCAATGTCTCCCCAAAGTGAATAACGCAGGGAGACCCTGTTTCTTCCTCGCCCGTGCCGCCCTGGGCTTACAAAAGCGTCGTGGGCGACATTGCCAGCAAGAAATGTATCTCTGCTAATTCCCCACTCCATATTTTTTGAGCGTTGGACGGAGGAGCGGAATGTGTCCATTTAGACGCCGGCGCCAGGAAAGCGTCCGGTAGTTCTTCGGACGAGCGGCGATTCCCACAGGCGACCGCGATTGGCCACATCAGTGTGACGTAAGCGCTGTTTCCCGCACAGTCACAGTCGAGCGGGAGTAGCACTCGTTGGTGAAAAATTTGTTAAAGTGTTGCGACTGGACAGCCACACCAGCAGAGCAGTACGCCGCACTAGGTTTTTGGTAGAAAGCAGACACTTACGTTTCAGCGTCCGTCCGATTAGGATGCAGTACTCTGTACCGGTCGATGCAGAGTAACTGCAGAGTAGCTGTGAACATCGGATAATTTGCACCGATATCACACCAAATCGGCATAACAGCACGTCAACAACAGCCCGCTGGGAACTCTGTCATGGAGCAGAAGAACAGAATAGGTAATATACGCAGCTCCAGCCGTAGCATGATCAGTCTTGCAGTTGGGTAACGGGTGCAGCAAAGTAGAGGAAATCGTCAGGTGCTTAGATCTGAAAGTGGTAGACAGGTTGGAAACAGCAGCTGAGAACGTACAGATTGATGACACCGTGAATCTGAGTGTAAATGTACTTGCAACTAAACAAAATTACTTTATCTGGATCCAGGTTTAAAAGAATTTATTAAAAGACCTTTAAGAGGAACCTGTTCAGACTAGAATAACTCACAACATTATAAAAACTAACTATTCAGGAATAACAGTGCGTTGTCTTCTTGATAGTGGCAGTGAAGCGAATGTCTTGTCCCAAGCATTCTCTGATTCTGTTCCTAATAAGAATGAACTATCACGAAAGTAAGTGGTTTAAGAATAATAGGAGCTACTGGAAAAGTTTCTAGACCAGTACAGCATGAAGCATTGTACCAATTTGTATAGGTGACATAATAATAAATCATCCTTTTTTAAACATGCTCAGTTTAAATGCTAAGATGTTAGTAGTAGGACAAAATTCGTTCTGCCCCACTCTACATTGTTGCCAAATTTATTCAAGATGGCAGAACCAAGATGGCAGCAATAGATATGGCAACATCGCAATGATGTCATGCTATCTCCACTAACCTAAGAAGATGGCGGAAAAAAGGTCACTTGGACCACTTCCACTAACCTAAAACGTCCAACCGCCACCTCTTCCTAGGAATTGGAGGGAAAGGGAACCAGCCTGTGCTGGATAGGATGTACATAAGTTTTTATTTCACATGCAGTGTTCATTTTAACAATCTGAGGCAGTAGCTCCACCCAGTGTGTTCCCCATGACATATGGAGTCCAAGTGATCTAGTACGCAGTGCCGCCACCAGAGGACCCTGTCGTCCCTCCCAGACATAATCCAAGATGTCGGTCCGGCGGGGAAAAATGGCGGGAAAAGGACTCAGCTTGTGCTGGGCTGCTGGAGAGAGGAAGGAGTGTACTTTATTTACTTTGGAAAAAATTATTTAGGGATGGATTTCACATAGTTTATTTATTATGCTGATACAAAACACTCGACCTGACGTGCTTGGGGTCACGTTACATAGCTTACAGACCTACAAATTACTCGTAAATTATCGAAATAATGCAGTACACAGCATACAGACCTGCAAACTACTCGTAAATCACCGAAATAATGCACATATAACACTCTGTCAACATGCTCACAATGCTTAAACAGCTGAAAATAATGTAGTGCACAAACAATCAGTCCACATAAAAAACGCTTTCAAAATAACGTCAATCGCAAAGTATCAGAGGCTCCAACACGCAAAAAATGCGCCGATGCAGCCGCGAGCCACCGCCAGATGTAAGCCAGAGCCGGAGTGCTCTCAAGCCACTGCTGGCTACAGCAAGCAGGTGACATCATATCTGTTTTCGGGTATACAGTTAGAATTCTTCAAGTGTTGTACTGACATCACATGTCTATGTAAATAAGAGCCAAGTCACCCTCTGGGCCACGTGCATGTATTTACCACTGCTGGCGCCATACCTCTCTACCTATGGATACTGATGTCACAGCACATGCCATAGAAATCTGTTCCAGTGCTTCCCAGAATAACACAGGGTACATTGTTCCTAGCGATCCTAATGGGATATGTGAGATGCCTTTGGCCACGCACACGTTTACTGTGACTGACATCTACCTGCAAGTCCAGCATCAAGTGCAAGCAGCTCACATGCACAGGCACATCTAAAAGGTTCTCAAAAATGGCTTTGAGCACTATGGGACTCAACATCTGAGGTCATCAGTCACCTAGAACTTAGAACTACTTAAACCTAACTAACCTAAGGACATCACACACATCCATGCCCGAGGCAGGATTCGAACCTGTGACCATAGCGGTCACGCGGTTCCAAACTGAAGCGCCTAGAACCGCACGGCCACACCGGCCGGCCTAAAAAGGTTCTCAGTATTATACAGACGTCACTTGGCTATGTAAATAAGAGCCAAGTCGGAAATTGTAAAGTGTCCCAGAAATAGTTAACGGTCACTTTTGTAGGAGCTTTCGTAATGTCTCAGCTTGTCTTCAGGGAAATTCTTGCCCAAACAGAAGCTGTTTACGAAAACAGCTCAGAATAACACCGAATGGATTCTTTCTGATGGTGCTAACGTGGCACCCCATCCGTCACATGTCACCCTTGCTGGAAATCGTTACGTCCTGCTTTCAACATACATGTTCGAAATGGCAAGCGTTCTCATCGCTATATAGAGGCTCCTATGTCCCAGAACAAAGAATGTCTTGTGAATGAAATGAGCATTCTTATTGGGTCTTACTGAATTTATGCACCAACCTGCTGCTGCTGCTGATGCAGGAGCACTGTTCGCCTTTTTTTCCACAGGTGAGGCTCTCAGCAGCAAAACTATTTTGTACAGATCGCCATATTGCACTGACAGTTAAACCCTGCAAAAGTTACCTACAGACTGTCAAATACAGAAAGACTCTTACTCAATGATACTGCTCTGCCACTGAGAATGGAAGCTTGAATATTAAAACGTGAAACCAATCCCCAACGCAGCAGAATATCACTGTGTACCGTATCGATGTAGTAAACATACAATTCGTATCCTGCACCATACAAAATCACGCCTTTTGCACCATGCATATAGGTATCTACCTCCAGACGCTCGTACATATACTGCTTAAAATTGTTCAAAGGCTCTGAGCACTATGGGACTTAACTTCTGAGGTCATCAGTCCCCTAGAACTTAGAACTACTTAAACCTAACTAACCTAAGGACATCACACACATCCATGCCTGAGGCATGGTTCGAACCTGCGACCGTAGCAGGTGTGCGGTTCCAGACTGTAGCACCTACAACCGCTCGGCCACTCCGGCCGGCTATACTGCATAGACAGACAGCGTAAGCACATGCAATGTAGGTATACTCCGCGCTGCACTAGCTATTTCCCGCGAGGTTGGGCAGTCATCCACTCCTGACGCATGACCAGAGTGCCCTCAGCGGACCGAAGTCACTCTCAGAACTGTTGTAAATAGTCGAGGTCGGGTCCCCTCGGCACAAAGGTATAACTGTTTCTGGCCCCGACCTGCTTGCTTGCTTGCTTTTTATACCCATCTCCAGACTCTGGGAGTACAAAAACATATGTAATTTCACATGGTTAGCCAAAATATCACGCCATTTTCGCGAAGCACTTGTACATATACCACGAAGACTGTTGTACAAAGGCTGGGTCGGTTCCCCTTAGCATGAAGGCATCACCGCTTCTGGTGCCAACCTGCTTGCTTGCTTTCTACACCAATCTCCAGACCCTAGGATTACAAGAACACATGTATTTTCACATGGTTTGAAAGAATATTATACCATTTACACGATACTTCTCGATATCAAGCACATAACAATATCGCTTGCATAGCTGTATCACTCAACCAACATAATTCCGAAGATACAGATTGGAAATTATTTCTCCAGAAACCCAAAATATTAGCGAGGTGGAGCTTGCTGTAAACCACTGAGTAACTAGAAACTTATCCCATCTGCGAAGACCTTTATGTGAAAACTCGAAAAAAATAAAGGAAACTGATAGTTCCACTCACGAATACTTATGTCAGTGATGCAACAGATTCCAAATCATCCCTATAATTTAAAAAGTCAATTAAGGTGTTTCTTTTGTCTAGAGGACCAGCAAATGTGTCTTCCACCTGTATTTCACTTGCTACATTCACACACCACAATCGATGTTCCCTCACCTAAATAAAGGAGCGAAATGTGTAGAAGCAGTTAACTGGACAATTTACATGGGAGGGAATAATGGTCCAGCACAAAAACACATCCATATTGAATTTTCTCAAATTATCATGTGATCGCGAAAGCTGTCCAACACATACTAAGTATTAGTTAGCTATTCAGCCGTCTAGAGGACGACACGGTTAAGTTAGCTACATTCCTGCACCCCAACAGGCCACTCCATTCAGACAGCTCCAACTGTTAGCTGGAAACGTGAATTATTCCCGCCACAGCTCACCGGCGCTGCACACCAAGCACACATAGGCAGAATCATCCTAGGAAGCCAGCCAAATATATATATTATCACTGTACTTACAATGAAACATTACGATTGTGGTCTCAATTGGACGACATTCGACAATGAGCGAAGTATCAGTGATACACCCTGCTGACGGCTGTGGCTGTGGAAATAGAAATATTTGTACCATTCTTGTAACTTGACATACTCTTCCCTTTGCTGTCACAGTATTCCACATCAAATCGAGACGTTCCTTACGACTGGACATAGTCAACTCCTTTGCACAAGCCGGAATATACACACACATGATACTCAAGGCGAACCTATCATACATCCCCTATTACTAAGTATAATACTTGGTCAATAACTGATTGCCAGCGATACGAAATAATACTGACAGAAAATCAGCGATGAGTGGACATGTCTCATAAGCTTATCTTGTCAGTGGTACCACTGTGTTTTAGAAAGTGAGACTTAATCGTCTTACAAACCGCATGATGTTAAAAAACACGACCATATTACTATCACAAGCGGTCTTGGTTCTACAGGTGCACACAAGTATTCATGTTAAAAACTATACTGGCTTTATAAATCGATGTATGGTATTACCTCTGAATGAATTGGTTTTTCCAGATAAATACTGCGACACTGAATATAGATGGTGATCACAGGAGTCTATATTATCAGACCAGCAGTGGGGTTACATGTAGCCCACAATGCAACCTCGTGATAAAATTACTGAATTTTGAAAGTAATTCGGGTAAGGAGTGTAGTATGAAACCGGTATTTGCAACTCCCTCATGCCACCACTAGATATTTCTCCAGTATTTGTAAAGCATTTTGTCTTGATGCCATGTCAGAGGTTCAGTAATATATCCACTGGGTTATAGGCTAAGTTTGATTGAGAAGGATCACAAACAGTAGATGGTTTGCTCATTGAGGTCGTACGAAATGTACACTAGCTTTTCAGATCTCTAGTGCTACGCTCTCAGGTAGAAATGCTGTCTTGGATTTGGAATCAAGGCTTTCCATTCAACCATATACCTGTGTTGGATCCTGTGGAGAAGTCCGTTAATTGTTGCAGCCACTAGTGATTCATGTTCCTGGCACTCTCATATCCGGAAACAAGTCACCTTTTCGAACCTATCAGCCACAGTAAAATTTTAGATGGTCTCCATGCGTCTTGCAACTACTGCCATTTTGCAGCTTTGCACATGTGATCATTCCAATTTAAGTCGGAACTGAGCAGAAGTCAGAGAGAGCTATATCCACTGCATCCTGCAACCAGTGTAGAAACAGTCATTCAGTGTAAATGAGAACATGTTGTCATAGATCCACCAACAGTGTATGATGTGTAAGGTCAGCGGCATACGAAGCCTGCTCCTGCAACATGAGGTAATATAAAAGACAGTATGGGAACTGGGGGAAGGACGAGGATTTTGCTACTGCATTGTGGTGTGTCCCCAAACTACATACAAGTACAGCTGTCTGAAGCAGATCCATGTCCCTCAGGGCCCATTCACGTCTATCAGCCCAACATGCTATCTTCGTTATTCTGTACCATCCAACATAGTAAAATTACGAACTATAAAAGCTCCACTAACTTCATCCGATAGAGAACTCAATAAGACTTTTACCGCATCTCTCTCCTCCCAAACATCGAAAAAAAATACCGTGTGCATACTGGCATTGAGCATATGTGACAATCCTATTAAATATACAGCTATTGATCAATTACACAGACCAGTGTAAAGTTGCATTGCCTGTACTGTAGGAGGATGACCGTATCCCACAAACTGTAGTATAAGTCGAAGAGAACCTCTCTGTGACCCTGTGGCGTTATTTGAAACATTGTCTTTTTTTCTGTTGTAACACACGTTCTACAATGCCATACATTTTGTATTTTCTGCCACGACTTCAAGGACTGTCTCAGGTTCTAAACTGACATTAACACATTCTGATCCATTGATCCTCACAGAAAACTAGACGTTGCAGAGTATAAGTCACGTTGTTCCTGCTGCTACCATAACACACCACACACACTAACACATGCCTATACACAGACATAAAAAAAAAACAGAGAAAATGTGGAATATCTGGGGTGGAGGCGACTGGCTGCATTCAAGTACATTGCTATACTATGACTCCCAATCAGTACATTTGCGCTAGGTGTTTCAGCTGTACTACATTTACAAGCAATTTTAGAACACGGGAAGAGACATCATGTCATGATCACATGGGTAGAACTGACATATTAAAATCGATAGAATTGCGGAAAATTCGTATAAATTGAGAGGAGGAGGAGGAGGAGATTAGTGTTTAACGTCCTGTCGACGACGAGGTCATTAGAGACATAGCACAAGCTCAGATTAGGGAAGGATGGGGAGGGAAACCGGCCATGCCCTTTCAAAGGAACCATCCCAGCATTTCCCTGAAGTGATTTAGAGAAATCATGGAAAACCCAAATCAGTATGGCCAGATGTGGGTTTGAACCATCATAAATTATGCACTATGCTCGAGATGCTAGAAATATGTAGAGTGCTGTCTGGTATACTTTGATGTATGTGTTTGTGAATTAACAATGTATGGACGTTCTGCACAGTCATCTACTTACATTCGCAATGATACTCGCAAAGTAGAGAAGGGGCAAATTTGGCAACAATTCAGAGTGCGACAGAATGAACTTCGTCCTACTACTGATGTTAACTGGAACACATCTTTTTACGAAATATCATGGAAAGTTTGACTTTGATTAGAGTCACTCATGATTAACCTTACCACATTCTCGAGTGATTACAAAGTCTTTCACAGGAAATTAGAGTAATGAGGAATAAGGGATACCTTCAGAAAGAAACTGAATTCGAGGATAATATGCAAGATGCTAATGCAGAAAAGAGCTATATCCTGGAAGAGATAGAGGCTAAGGTACAGTCAACCAATCAAATTTGTGATAAACAGGGGGGCAGAATTAAGGGGAGTATTAACCACTCATCACAATGTATTCTCGAATACATCTAGTGATGATAAAGGGTATGAATGCTGTCTCAATGCAAAGCCTGGGAAGATATTTTTCAAGAAATCTTTTAAGATACATATTTCGAGAAAGCAAGCTGTTAAGAAAGCAATTCAATGTATGTTGGCATGGAGTGTCATCAAGCAAGCAATTAGTGAATATAATAATCCTCTTGTTGTTGTGTTGACACGTGATGGGAGCGTTAGATTAGTACTATATGCATGCTAGCTAAATGAAATTGTAATAAGAGACAGTGACCATCCTCAAAGTATGGACAAACTGATAAAAAAATTCCGAGGAGTTATGTATCTTACCCCAATGGACGTAAGTTATGTATGCTGGAATTTGCCCTTGGGGGGAAGATAACATAAATATACAGCATGTTTGTATGAAGGAGTGTGCTACCAATAGAAAGCAGTCCCATTTGGATTACATATTTCTCTGTGTGTCTTTGTAAGAGTGATGGCTCACGTATTGGTGCAGGAGTTGTTAGATCAGGTGACTATTTATGTAGATGACACACTCTTTGCAGCTCCCACATGGGAAGGAAACATGAGTCTCGTTGACAGGCTGCATGGCGTTATAAAAAAACGGAGGTATGAAATTAAAGTTAGAGAAGACTGAGTATGTTAGAGAGAAAATAAAATTCTTCGTCCATGAAATTAGCAGATAAGATATATTACCTGATCCCTCCAAATTAACAGTCATTGAAAAGTTTTAAGGGCCAGAAAATAAAAAGCAGTTCAGGTCAATGTTCGATTTATTTGGATTCTACCACCATTTTGTTAAAGATCACTTGTTTAATAGACCTTGTCTACGCCAATTGTTGTAGAAGAATATCCCATGGGTTTGGACTGAAGAGTGCCAGTCCAGTTTTGAAGAAGTAAAAAAACGGTTTGACAAGTAGTTTGCTATTACACCATCCATAGTATTTAGTATGCAAAAGTTTGCGCATTATTTATTAGGTCACAAGGTGATAATATATAGTGACCATAAGGCACTTATGTTTTTAAAAATTTGCAAACTAAGACATCCAAGACCAGATGGGCTGCGTGTCTTCAGCAGTTTGACCTTGAGATTAAATGTATACAAAGGAAGAACAATCTGGTAGCAGATGGGCTATCAAGAAATGCTGAGTTATGCAGGGAATCAGAAACTGCTTTAGCAGATAAGACTGAGGTGTGCATGTTGGCCATACATGAGCGAAAGAGGAAAGTACCTTGAAGAAAGTATGTGTAAACTTAAGAAGGGAGCGAAATGATGATAATCAGTTGAAGTTAGTCAAAAGCCATTTAGGGGTCCCTAATTATTCAAAACTAGCGCAATAAATTTGCCTACATAAAGGAATTCTATTCCGTAGGAGGAAATTAGATTCAGCAGAATGAAAATATGTTTCCATTGCAACATCTGGATCTGCTGATAGAGTACGTACATCTGTGATAAGGCCATTACAGAGCCAGGAAATGCATTGCTAAGTTAAGTGAGAAGGTGATTTTCGACAACATGCATTGTAGAGTTGCAAGGAGGATAGCATCGTGTGTTGTGTGTCAGAAGGTATGTGCAGTAAGTAGTATAGTCCAGTTCTGTCTCAGAGCTCTGTAGATGAGAAGAAGCCACAGGCTAGGGCAAACATGCATAAACATGGTTTATTTTCCAGGCCTGCACGATGTAGAACCAAGTGAAGCCCTGGAATTATGTGCAGCCAATTTTTGTGGCTCCCTACCGACATCTAAGGGAAGATGTACCAACGTATTTTATTGTGGTCACTGATAGTTTTAGCAAGTATGTCAAACTATATCCAATAAAGGGATCTAATGCTAAAACACTGATAGACAAGCTAGAAAAGGACTATTTTGTTAACATTGGTAAGCGTAAGAGTCTCTTATCGGATAATGGTCCACAATTTTTATATGCAAAATTTAAAGCATGCCTAGAAAAGGTCGGAATTCGCGATATAAGGATCTCGGAATATTTTACAAAGCATAATATGAGTGACAGGGTTATGCATGGGATAAAGCAATTATGTTTGACATACTGTGCCTGGAAGCATTCAGCTTGGGCCGATCACACCAAAAACTTTGAAGAAATCATCAACAGTCTTAAACATAATGCAACAGGTTTTGCTCCTTGTGAACTAATGTATAATAAAGAACCCCACAACTTCCATTCAAACATGGTTGATTTTCCAGTTCTGTCTCAGAGCTCTGTAGATGAGAAGAAGCCACAGGCTAGGGCAAACATGCATAAACATGGTTTATTTTCCAGGCCTGTCTCAGAGCTCCGTAGAAGAGAAGGCGGCACAGTGGGCTAGGGCAAACATACATAAGAGAGCCTTGGACAGTAAAAGAAGACATGACGCAAAATCTTCACCCACTAGTTTTAACATTGGTGAACTAATGTTAGTCAAAGCTAAAGAAAAATCTAAGAGAACTTAAGCGGAAACAAAGAGGTTCATACATGTTTCTAGGACCATTCAGGGTAACAGATAAGTCTCATGCAAACACATACTGTTTGGAATACCTGGAAAGTAAGAAAGATCTAGGTCCATGATACATTGTAGATCTGAAGCATTTCAAAACTAACAGTAATTAAGTTTTGCAGAGAGTCTGCCACTCTCTGGCAGATACACAGTTTGGCATACTGTGCAGTCTCATTTGGGTGAAACTTTATTTCCCTGTCAAGTTTCATTCTCTTCTTCTGTCCTATGTATAGTATATAGAATATATGTCACTTAGGCTGTGGCTAAGCCATGTCTCTGCAATATCCTTTCTTCCAAGAGTGCTAGTCTTGCAAGTTTCGTAAGAGAACCTCTGTAAAATTTTGTAGGTAACAGATGATGTACTGACAAAAGTAAAACTCTCAGGATGGGTCATGAGCCATGCTTGGGTAGCTCAGTCAGTAGAGCACCTGCAAAAGACAAAGGGACCAAATTCGAGTCTCAGCCTCGCACACAGTTTTAATCTGTCAGGAAGTTTCAAAGTAATTAATTGTTTAAAGTTGAAAAAGTGAATATATATATATATATATATATATATATATATATATATATATATATATATATATATATATATATTCAAATTATCGCTGCCTTTAAAGGAAACTATATAACATGAACAGTTATTTTACAGTAGTACAGATATCAGATATTTTAAAATAGTTAGGTACAGTTCTACAACAAAAATTGATATTTCACAGTCCATTTATTCATTGCCTTGGTTTTTGTTCGTTACATGCCACTTCAGAATATCTTCACACAAAGGTATGTGTTCATGAGGCAGGTAGCATTTCAGTTTTTCCACGTCTTTTATTGTACTGGACCTAACTGGAACCTTTCCTGGTGGGTAAGCTAGTTCAATGGCACAGTCAGTGGACTATGGTGACATCCCAGAAGAAAAGCGTGCCTAATAAGTCCACTGATCATTGTAGAAGATTTAACACAGTCCACTCTGGTACTATCAAAACTAAAATATGAAAAGGTGCTGATAGAGTAAGTTACCTTTCCTTGTCTTCCATGGTTTTGAGTTTCTTCATAAATTCTGGTCTTCCCGTAACAAAGCAGCCACCATGACTTGAAGTCCAATACGTCAAAAGCACCAGCCACTGTCTACCTTAGTAATGAGATTCTTATTGAGACTCAGTTTGCGTCTACAGTGAATGTTTCTTATTTCACTCGTTTGCTTCCCTTCACATTCATAAAACGTCTGTCAAACGGCTTAGGTATTACAAGTGACATCAGTGTGGATACACCTATGTCCAGTCGTTTCACTTGTTTTGTATTACCTTGAATGTATTTCAAAGCTTGAGAAAGAGGAATGTTCGATAACAGCCACCTGCTTAGACCTGTAAAGCCTTATGCATACTATGCAGGTACATGTTTGTATTGAGTCTGGGTTGCATCCTGTAACCACATACCGACCACTACACATTCTTCTCATAGTAAGTCTAGAAATAGAGACCACATTCTGACGTCTCTGGATCACTAATGGGTTTCTGGAGTGCTTTCTGTAGTGACTTCTCAAACACAGCAACATTTTTCACCAGTATTTATGACTTAACAAGCTTATACACCACATTTATTTTGTCCCTGTTCAGAATCCTGATATTGGTCCTCAAGTATCTGTCAACATGCCAGGTGCCCAAAACTCTCATTTTTAACACTTCCTACTGTTCTGTCCCACGAGGTACGGTAGGACTCCGCTGATCTGACATGAGTAGCTTACCTTGTGGAAAACCTGTCAAACCTGATTTCACCCATCTGAAAAATACACTTAATACATCACAGACATTCCTGTTAGAAATGAGACATGCACGTGGAAACCCTTACCTCACGTCATCCAGCACTAGCAATGTGGTAACTTCAAAATCATGACCGTTTAGCCCACGACTCCTATCACTGCAAATACAGTTATTTCGTTATTTTGCTAATATTTCACCTTGTGCACCATTGGTTTTGAGTAACACAGAATCTTCACTTCTCAATTCTGGAAGCAGATCACTGGTCGTTTCTTGTGCCTTATTATAAAACAATACACACGTATCGTCACCTTTGCTTCGCTTCTTGTACCCAAATATTAAGATTATGCAAGTCCTGCAGCGTTGTGAGATGTGTTCCTTTCAAAGTTGAATCCCACACTGTTTCTGTAATTTTGTCAAGAACAACACGAAACGGGATGCCTACAGCACAGCTTCCAGCTGCAGATGATTTAGCCTACACAGTGTTCAACATCAAAGGACACATAATTAACTCGGCACCTCCCTTCCTTCCTTAGCACCTCCATTTGCGAAGGCCACTTTCAGTTGATTTTGTTACTTCCTGTCAACTTCAAGTGTCTGCTCCTTTCACTGTTTGATGTATAAACTGACCTGAACGATAGCAAAGTAATATGTTGAGCGACCACCAATATACTTAATGCCACCGTTTTGACGAATTTGGAGTTTGTAGCACTTTCAGTTTCCTTTTTCCACTTTACAAACTTGTCTGCACGTAGGTTTCGCACAGATTCAGTTTGAAATGTACACAACATACACTTAGGTCTCGTCTGTTGCATTTCGCCACGAATGTTTTGTTGGTGGTGCTTTAAATTACCTTTACAGACTTCACATTTAAAGCCACTATTTTGAAAACTTTTGACTGTCGAACACTGGTATTGCAACAAGCAAACGCGGTACCGCGACAATTTCAGTTGCGATTAGGACTCACAAGTAGTATTTAAAATTCAACGCCGTGTGCCATATGTTAGCCGAATGTCGTACTTCTTTCTGTGTACCTTGTGTCATGCTACCTAGCGTAGCTGCGATTTCAGTGACAACTCGCAAGTAGAAGTCGCAAGGAGCAACTAAAGAGCGCAGGTAACATTCAACGCCGTGTGCCATATGATGGCCTAAGTTCGTACTATCCTTTTCCTTTGTGAGGCAGCTGTGATTTCAGTGATAAGTCGCAACTAGGAGTAGCAAGTAGCAACTAAAAAGAACAGTTACCATTAGTTGCCGTCTGCCATCTACTGACCAACGTCGGTACTGTACTTCATTCTAAGAACCTCGTGTCTCACGATATGGACGCATTATATACTTATGGTCGAAGAAATGAACCGAGAACCTAATTTTCTCTGAGAAAAATTTTATAGTCGGTTGAGATTTGGTGCAGCCAACCAATGTGAAATGCCGAATAAAGGTTGTACCAAGAGACAGGCCTAAAGCGTAGCCTGGAAACTTCCTGCCATATTTAAGCACACTTTTCATCATAAAAGCTAAAACTGCAGGGTAATTTCAGAAAACATTTTAGATAATGGACAAGGCTCCGATAAATATTTTCATTCGTATTTTATAAATACGAGTACATCGTATATAAACCACTAAAAATGCAATCTGGTGTCTACTATGTAACTTTCACCAAATGAACAACTGTATACACAAGACTGATATATTTTTTCCCACAGTACAATACGCAGTTCAACTTCTGTTTATATTTTCAAATACTGCTCTAATACTATTCACGATGTCAACTTTTAACTGTAAGATCAGTACTTTCCACTGATGTCCCTTGCACATCATCAACCATCAAACACGCAACATTCCAACCTAACCTAGACCTTGGGCTACACTATGGGTCAAACTGTCATCACAACCAACACTTCAAAGTAGGAGGGATGGATGGATCAAATATCACACTCTAGCAAATTTTTATCGCTAAGAACACGGCAAAAAATTATGGGGAATGGACTGACTTAAACAAGATGAGAATGGAATTTTCATTATTCACTCACAGAGTAGTTCACATTCATTTATCATTCTTCTGAAGTCACATAATGTGATTCTCAACACCACACTGTCAGTATTTTCATACTTGTTCCTTTACTACTGACTGGTTTGTTTGAGATAAAATTTTCTCTATGGCCAAGCATATCTTTCGAATATCGTGCAACAACTGAGGAAGAATTGTTAGAAGTAATACCATTTCATGTTAACTTATTCTGCTTTGGGTTACTGAAACGTTAACCTTAGGTCCTGACAACTAATCGCCAATGCAAGTGACAACTTATTTCTTGATTATATTGGCGCAGGTCACTTCTTACTTACGACTACTGACAGTGACATCTATTGTGATAAATTGCGTAAAGCGCAGAATTCACGTCAGTCGCAGAAATCACAGACGTCCCATTGGTGGCGTGCGGAGGGATACAAGTTGTGAATTCGTTAACTGCGATTCTTAACGGTGACAAAACGCAGTTACCGATAAGTAGCAGTCACAGAAATCACATATATAGGAGAACCGCTGTTTAACCCATTCACATTAGTTGTTCTCAACGAAAAGAACGCGGTCCCTAGTTCTGGATCGGCAGAAGTCGATAGAAGTCGTTTAGCTTCGGCTCAAGAGTGTTTTGTTTTCGGCCGCTGTCAACCTCAGCGATCCCATACACAATGCCTCATACAGTTGTGGCATTGTGCAGTAACTGTTATCCGTTTTGTGTTGCGTCACAAAGAAATACCATTGGTGTTGAGCGACGAATTGCTTCCAGTCTCATCCACTCCTCGGAGGACAAGTAGTAGCTCATTTGGGAGTGTGGTCATAAATATTACTAACAATGTCGCGAACGTTGCGAGCAAGGGAATAATAATAAAGAGTTAATGCACCCCATCTCACAGCCGATGAAACTAGCTGTGGCACACACAGGAGTAAGCTGAAGCACTGTTCGTAGAATTCGAAAAAAATTTGCAAAAATAATCCTGGGAAATCACCAGGAACTCCCGGAAGAAAAGAGGTAAATCTCAGTTTAGTTCGGTTCTGTAACTGCCTTCCACTCTGAATTAGTTTAAAATATTAATTAAGTTTGTGTGCACAAAGGCGAGGGAATACTTCTACTGATACTGTTTCCATAACTAATACTTATTCCCAGGGGAGGATTTGACTTTTTTGAACTTCTGTAAACTCGTATACACAGTTGTGCAGGTAATGTCCCCATGTATTGTTTCGCACCTTACAATCATTACGTAAACGAACCATCGTTTGCGAGTAAGAAAAAAAAGGCCTTTGATCCACTGGCCGACTACAGTTGCAATAACAAGTGTAACTTCGAAGACCTCACCGTAGCGTAATGGTTAAGGTAATGGGCTACTATTCTAAGGCTGGTGGATACGAACCTGCCGCAATGCTATAACTATAAAACACATAATAGTTATAAAAACGCACAAATCACTCTGAATCTGTCTTATTGCATCCCTCATCTGTGCAAGAGTTGCTGTTATGGCCGATACCGTCAGATACTGCAGGGTCAATAATGAATTGGTCTATCTCGATTTCCCCAACACCGTCGCATCTCCAATAATCTTCTTCCAGTTGCTGCACTCTTCTGCAGCATGCCTGTCAGTCTTAAGCAGTTACTGCCAGAAGGGATTCACCAGCAATCTTCAACAAATTTTCGTTTGACATAACATCAGAAGAATTTCGCTCCAAAACTAATTACTTAACTTTTGCGCATGCTACTTCCGTCACACTTAAGCCGCAATTATATGGAGGCAAGAGGACAACCATGTGGCCTTTTTCTTTTGCCATTTTGTCGACCGCATACAACTTCTTCACAGGTTTGTTTTCGTGAATTAAAGAGAATAGGGTATGCTTTCTCATGTTGTTATTAGACTCAACATTTATTTTCTGCTCTCATGCCAACATCCTCATTTCTGTATTATACCACGCACGTGGTTTGTTCACTTGTCTGTTGTGGTGTGGGCCATTGTCCATCACAGTTATTGAGTTTGGCGAAGATTTGGGAGAGCCATATTCACGAACCATCTCTCAAAGTTTATGGCAAGAAAGGAACAATGAATTGACCGTTGGTGTTAATAACGATCATCCTGTATCTCTTCAGGCTTTCCCGGCGATCTAATTGCATCTTGGGTTGTCGGGTGTTCTGCCAGATATCAGCGTCGTACTTGCATGACATTTCGGTCACGTAGCTCGTAACCTTCATCAGGTGCGACCTGAGACTGCTCCTCGAGTGTTTTTTTTTTTTTTTTGCACTTTTCATTCCCTTCTCAGATGGAGAAGGGCGGGCTGTTATATAGCGTGCGGAGCTCTTTTCAGCCATGGGGTTAAAGTTATTCTGTTTTGGCACTATTTATTTTTTGCTGGGGTGCAAGGAAGGGGGGGGGATTTCTCCCAATTGGGAATTTATTTGCAGGAGTTTGTAGGGGACAGTTCCGGTATTTACCTTAGCGGCCAAGGAAAACCTGCAAAACCCGGCCAGAACTGCTTGTTATGGTTCTCCTTCTCTTCATTTACCGAGTTGCCCGCGTCGTTGGCGCTGGCGTTCACGGTGGGCAAGGGCGGCTTCACGTTGTCTTTCGCGTTCCGCCTCTCGCTCTCTTCTGTGTTTCTCTTCTCGCACATAGCTTCTTATGAGCTCCTTGCTTACCAAGTAGCTCGTTTGATGCTCACTGCGTTCTTCAATGTCCGGGATGGTGACATCCAAGATCTCTCTGTCCACAAGGTTGTGGCTGTGATTCACAAACCCTTGGTTTGGACACATGAGTCCTGACGTGCTCCCTTGCCTTCTAATGTGGCCTGTGTGGCCCGACTTATCGTCATCTTCTTCGGCCAGGCCGTTTGTGTGGCCTGGTCGTCTTTATGCAGCTCATCCATCTGCAGCGCCTGCGTCTCCTTGGTGGTGTCGCGGCGGAGGGATTCACGGAGGGTGAGGCAGGCGGCCTCCATCTCTGCGTGGAGAACCATGCGGAATCGTGTTTCCGCCTCCCGGAGGGCCGACTCGATGTCGGGACCAGCTGTCGCCGCCATCTTCCCACTCGCTGCGTCGCGCCGCAGCCCCCCTCCTACGCCCTTGCCACAGGCGGCGGGGGAAGGCGGCCGCACGTGAGCGGTGGCCGTCGTCGAATCTCCTCCGGGTTCCGCCATTGTTCCCGCGGCGTTGCCTCCTCCTCTCGCTGTTTCCTCTGTCCCTCCGTTGCTCGCCACGGCTGCAGAACGTCATCGTTTCCTTCTCCTGCAGCGTCGCCTCTTTGCCTGGGGCGCCGTCTCCTTTGCAGAGGCGGGATTTCGGTCGTTGAAGGCCTGACATCCGCGCCAGTTGGCGACGTGCTCACCGCCGCAGCGGGCGCACGTCGGCTTGACGTCTTTGGTGCTGGTACAGGTGCGGGTGTCATGGTGACGTCCGCACTTGACGCACCTGGCGGCGTTGCGGCAGTGCTTTGCCACATGCCCTTCCTCCTGGCACTTGAAGCACTGTGGCTTCATGTCCAGGTGGGGGGGGGAGAGTCTCCGGCTGCACGTGGAAGCCCAAGAGCTTCTGGATGTCCAGAATGTCCCCGCCGTTGTCCACCGCTGGTGTGGCGACAATAAACAGAGGCGGTTTCTTCCTATTGGTTTTGTTGTGCAACCTGACGGTTGCCTCAACAAAACCTTGGCGGCGCAGTCCTTCTTTCACCGCTCGCTCCGTGAGGATCCAAGGCAGTCCCCTCAGGAGCGCCTTGGTGACTTCTTTGCGACGAGTCTTTTGACCCATCGCACATCTTCTTTCCGGGGCGCCCACCGTGTGAGCGGCCACAAGGGCCTTCAGGGCCCTGTAGTCGCTCCAGTCAGCGGCCTGCAGCTTGATGGTGGCGTCGGAGTCGACGGACTCAACGACGACCTCCTTTTCGCAGCTCTGCCCCATCTCATCATAAAGTTCCACCCACTCGACCTCCCTGCACTTGATGTACAGGGCGGGAGCGGGGGAAACAGCTTCTTCTGTCGCCGAGTTGCCGCCTCTCGCGACATCACGTCCCACGCTGCTCATCTTTACCATACTGGGCGCTAGGGTTTGACAATTTGCTTTTTGCCGTTAAAACGACAGCACGACAATTTGCCACCCACGCGCAGTACGATCTCCTCGCTCACTCTCCCGCAGTAGCTGAGCGCCGCGTGCTACAGTGACCTGCGCGCTACGGCTGCCACAACTCGACGCCGCTCCTCGAGTGGACCTGGTCCAGTATTTATGCCTATGGTCTTCCCCTCCACCAACGGCTGCAGGGGCTTCCTCTGTGGTCCGCGCCGATTCCCTGCGACCTGCTGAAGCGTTGCTGCTCCGTTTTCCGTCCGCTGCGGTTCTAGGTGTTCCCTCTGCGGTCCGCGCCCACCAAACCCGCTCCTGGGGTTTCATCTACGGTCTGGGGTACTAAGCGTTCCGCCTGAGGTTCGCGCCCGCTCACCACGACCTGTTGGAGCGTTGCCGCTCCGTTTTTCGTCCGCTGCGGCTCTGGATGTTCCCTCTGCGGTCCGCGCCCACCAGTCCCACTTCTGGGTATTCAATCTTCGGTCTGGTGCGCCTGGCAGTCCGATAGGGGCTCGTTTTCCATCTCCATGTCTCTGGTTCTTCTGTTTGTGTAGTGTTGCAGCTGGCCCCGTTGCTCCTTTAACAATTCCAGAGCCGGATCCCAGGCTCTGCTTAGCTGGTACCCTGTGTCACGGTTCATAAGATCGTCAGCCATTTTTATTTCTATCGATTCTCTTATAACACTGTCTCAAAATCTGGGTGTTTGTGCTAGAATCTTGGTATCCTCATTCCAGCAGAACACCCGACAACCCAAGATGTCAACGATCATCCTCCTTTACCTCCTCTGCATTACTGCAGATCTCATGTCACTGAGCACATTTGTTCTGTGCATGCAGTACACATGAGGAGCTAGTTGTTTCCACTGCACTGTGTGGAATACGAAGTTTCTGTTATAGTTCACTAACTTGCTATCTTCAAGTTGATGTCGCCAGCGCAGAAAGCAGCACGCAGGTCGTAGGTTCTGTATCTTGAGGCTGAAACTGACTTTTAGCGAGGTTCTGTTCTGAAATAATGTATCACTTCTTTGGGATGCCACTCAGGCATTTTAATACAGCCACACAAGAAGACTACATGATCTTAATACAACACCTTCTGATACAGCAAAGTACATGATCAAACACAATGTTTACGAGATGTATCTTTACACTATTTGTGGCACGTGTCTGCGCCTCATAACTACCGGAGTGGATCTTTTAATACTGAATACTGGCAAACATATCCTGAAAACACATCCTATGACAGACAACATGTCTGTTTTTCTCAACTGCCTAATCCAGAGTGACGAACAGCCCGAAAGGCTTCGCGCACCATACCAGAAAAGGCGTGACCCAAATGCTTCCAAAATGCTTCGTCAGTCTAAGGCGCTGCAGTCATGGACTGTGTGGCTGGTCCCGACGGAGGTTCGAGTCCTCCCTCGGGCATGGGTGTGCGTGTTTGTCCTTAGGATAATTTAGGTTAAGTAGTGTGTAAGCTTAGGGACTGATGACCTTAGCAGTTAAGTCCCATAAGTTTTCACACACATTTTGAACAAGTGCTTCATCTGCAATTTCGACAGTCTTTTATTTTCGATTTAAATTGTTTTTAATAATTCTAAAATGACTGATTGATAGTCAGCTGTTGAGAGATACAGTTAAACTAATAATAATATATACTTTAACGTTTTGGCGCGCTTGCTCCAAACACAGCAGCCAATCACAGAGCAGTAGCATTATGCAGGCGGTCTTTCTCATAGGAATGGTACCTAATCTAACACTGTCACAGGTACCTCACACCACTTTTCGTCATCTATATACTTCTTGCATTTCCACTACTCTGGGAACAGCTTCTTGGAACCTAATATATGGTTGACAAAGCTAGAAATATTACACATCCCCTTTTTTCTGAGATTTCCAAAAATTCGGATGTTCTCGAAGACAACACATAATTTTGGAAATATATAAATAAATTGAACCAAATTTTGATAGAACTGTAAACTAATAGGTAATCTCTCAAGAGCCAAGCTATCACACTATCCCTACTTTGATATCAACACGTAAACATGGAGATGGCTTTTACATATTTTCCTTATCATTATTAGCAAACTCTTCCAAAATCTGAGAATAAGAAAATTATATGATGACTGCAATAAATTCAAGACAGTAACACCCTACGCCAGAAACATTATCAACATGAAGTTACATCTACCGATCACACAATACTTTGAACAAGAAGTCAACATTTTACAAACAGCATATCATTATATGATTACACAAAACATATCAGAAATAAAAGAATTTTCAAAGGAAATCACATAAAACAGAATAAAAATCAGCTCATAGCTATCTTTCAAATCACCAAAGAAAATTACGAAGTTACCTAAACACATAGCACCTCCAAAAATAATCACGTATTATCGGCTCATTGCCGTCCTTTAAGAGATACAAAGAAAATTACACTGTTAAATACATAACATAAAAATTTAAATATATATATATTACTATCACTCATTGCTGTCTTTCAAAGGACACTTTACTAATACTTCGTCAAACTGATGTCCACTTTAGAAACACAAAGAATGAAAAGAAAGAACTGCAGTTCACTATTTGACATACACTTTGAAATAGCACTTCACTCTCACCATCACAGGAACAAACACATGAGATCCACAACAGTAACTTGAGATTCCGTTGTCCATGCTGTGGTCTTACATTGCATAGTTCAGTCTCAATTGGTGCTGGGTTTGACAAGTGACTGTCCATTCTGAGTCTCCAACTCCAGCGTACAGGACCGGTACAATTCATTTAACAATACAAAATGCCTTACATTAGATTTCTAATAGAACTTAAGTAAAGCCTGAAATTAACTTTTGATTATACCATACAACGAATATGTACCTAAATAGACTCAAAAAGTAAACATTATTCTTTTTTTACATGCAGTGCCACTGTTTGTAAACAGTGACTGCTAACATATGGTTAGGGCATTGCCCGTAGCAACGTAAGGTCAGTGACCTTTCACAACATGACGTACTCGCCGATTCATTCTAACGGACGACAGCTGGTGTCGTGCACTTTAAATCTAGCAGACGGCGCTGCGCCGTGTAACTGTTTTGTTACACAGACTTATTTAACTGCTAAACCTCTCACATTCTTCAATTTTATATCTACATTTTTTTAATGCAGTCTCATTTTAGTTGTTACTTCAACAGTTTCTTAATCATTAAAAGGCACACAGTTGCGATTCACAGATATTCAGAGAACATTTCAGAATGCATCTCTTTCAAAACATTTCGGCTACCAGAAACGTTGTGTCACTCAACAGTAAGAGTTACCATACCTTTTTCTTATCATAATTCTTTTTACAACTTACACAGTCAGTGGAACTCTATTCAGATGTACACATCTGTAATCATTTCATAACATTATAGCATCGATATTCGTATGTTAAGCATTATGTGACTTCATTTCGTAGGGGCTGACTGAACTGTTCATAGCTAGCATTTAAATCTTCATACTCCATATTATAAACCAGTGAACTACTCTCCATACATAATATAATGTGGCCTTATCTTTAAATCACAAATGTATTGTCTGTGTCCCTTGAGATTTTCGTGTTAGTGTTGTGTCTTGCTCCTGTCAATAATAATATGTCTGTTCCCTTGTACTTCATCACCAGTTGGTGGAAACCACTTCGCCAATGAATACCTCCTGAATAATGAGCCGACTCACACGTCGCCTTAAACCTCAACTTCCTCACACTACATTATAATGGGCTGACTTACACGTTGCCGAATAATTCTCCTTTCCTCACTTCTCATCTACAATTGGCCGACTTACATGTCGCCTAAAAATAATACTCTTCCACGACATAAACCTCTTTGGCAGGACCATCCCTTTCCTATAATCACATACTCAATTACCTCAGTGGAAACTACAACGCTGGCAATTCATACTTAAGAATATAGTAATTACCTCCATAAAGCTTAACACAACCTTTGCACTAGTAATCTCCTGACCTCGTTTTCAGCCACCAAATCTTATTCTTTCGTAATTTTCGTCATATTCACTTATTTGGTTTGGCGTCATCCTCTTCTTCTGCAACTGCTAGCTTAACTTCAGAAAACTTATTTCATGTCTGATATAATTAAAGCCCATGTTTCACTTATCTGCTACTTCTGTCAGAAAATTTCAAACATGATGCGTAATATTATTCTTGTTGGTTCTTTAAAATTCAAAAATGAATCGTTCCACTGTGTACTTTGTGATAGATGTTTCAAATGTCATTTAAAGCTATTCTGGTGTTTCTTAATGGAACGTAATGCCATGTTCTCTTGTTTGTGCATCTGTGATCCTATGCTTTCGTGTTATAAAACTTCCTGTTATATTCCATCAATTCCTGTTTTTCGCCCATGCAATGCAGATGTTTATCCTGCTGGGTTACTATGCTGTCAATAATTGGGTTTGTTGTCACAGTTCATGTAAAACTTTTGTCATAGCCGTGGATAGAGAAGAACGTTAAAGAAGACAGAATACAGCTCAGAATGAAAGAAGAGGAAAAACGAATAGCATGAAAGGAAATGAAGTAATGCTGTTATTTAACTCAGGTACCTGGTAGTCGTCATCTACCTGGCAATGCAAAGAACGCTATTGACCCCTTAGGGTTCTTCTTGAAGGACTACGACTGTAACGAGGTGGCCTATGTTCCTCTCGATTGCGACGCTCGTTACCTCTGTCCGTACCTCTGCTCCGGCTTGACTCACGGTCATTATGGTGGTCTGCTCGCCATCTGTTCCTTCTCCAGCTCTCCTGCACTTGCTTGTTGCTGGACAATGCATCTAACTGTTCAAGAACGTGCAGTAGGTTATTGGCATCGCTTTTGATTACATTCATTAACTTCGCTTGTACAGACACTGGCAATTTAATTATGATTGTTTCTATAAGGTCTTATTCGCTTAATGGGTCAGTTAAGTGTTGGTTCTTTTCCCAATAGTGTTAAAAAACTCTTTATAGCTATTACAACCACTACTAGCAAAACTTCTTCCCTCAAAAATTTCACTCCTGATGCTGCTTTGTGTGCTGGTAGACCAATATTGATTTAAGAATGCTTGTACAAATTCCTTGTATGTAGTACATGTGTTACTGACTCCTGTTCCCCATGATATTATGTCTCCTTGAAATCTGCTTGCACAGCTTTTATTTTTTGTTGTTCTGTTAGGTTTTCAGGAAGTGTACCCTCAAACTATTAAATAAAATCAACTGGATATATGTTACCTCTACTGGAGAAAGGATGGTAAACAATAGTGGGTTTTGTTACATCACTATCATGCACACACACTTTATGCTTGCTTTTATCTGGAAGTCGATTCACTACTTCCCTAATTTCTTTCAGTTCACCATGAATCGCATCTGTGGTACCTTTACAATGAGCACATATTTGTGAAACCTGACGACTACGTACTTGCTGCTCTTCTTTGATATTTTCTAACTCACTTAACTGCTGGTCATGTTTATCACCACCTTCTTTAGCAGCCTTGAATTGCTCCTTTATTACTTGACTAACATTACTATTTATTGTTGATATCACACAATCCTGAGCCTCCATATCATCACTCAGCTTTTTAACTTTACTATCAAACTTCTGATTTATTTCAAGCTTACATAATTCTAATTTCTTATCCCATTCTTTTGTTTCCCTATCTATTTAACTGGAACAAGCTTCAGTTTTAGCTTCAAGTTTTTGATACCTTTTGTTCTAAAGCCTTGAAACTGCTATTGATTTGAGTTATTCCTGCATATGCTTTCTCTATTTTCTTTCCTCATACCTCTAATTTCTTTTTTCCCATTATCTGTTTTCCTCTCCAATACTTTTTTGGTGCCTTTTAACTCTGATTGCACACTATCTATAATTTCCTCTTCTTGTTCTTTTAAAAGTAATTTTTGCTCTACTATAAATGACTGCAACATTGACATTATAGATTGATTTTGATCTTGCTTGACTCCTTTATCCTGACTATTACTCTCAGTTGGCAAGGTGTCTGCAGAATCAGTTCTGTGACTTAATACACCTGACTCCACTGTCGGCTCATTTGTAATGTCGACATCAGATTTTGTGTCTCTGACGTAGTCATCCAAATTTACCACGTCATTGTGGTCAGGAGCGACAATATCTACGTTCTCAGTGAAATCATTTAACATGTTGTTGTTGTTGTTGTTGTTATTGTTGTGGTCTTCACTCCTGAGACTGGTTTCATGCAGCTCTCCATGCTACTCTATCCTGTGCAAGCTTCTTCATTTCCCAGTACCTACTACAACCTACATCCTTCTGAATTTGCTTTGTGTATTCATCTCTTGGTCTCCCTCTACGATTTTTACTCTCCATGCTGCTTCCAATACTGAATTGGTGATCCCTTGGTGCCTCAGAACATGTCCTACCAACTGATCCCTTCTTCTAGTGAAGTTGTGCCACAACCTACTCTTCTCCCCAATCCTATTCAATACCTCCTCATTAGTTATGTGATCTACCCATCTAATCTTCAGCATTCTTCTGTAGCGCCGCATTTCGAAAGCTTCTATTCTCTTCTTGTCTAAACTATTTATCATCCACATTTCACTTCCATACATGGCTACACTCCATACAAATACTTTCAGAAACGACTTCCTGACACTTAAATCTATACTTGATGTTAACAAATTTCTCTTCTTCAGAAATGCTTTCCTTGCCATTGCCAGTCTACATTTTATTTCCTCTCTACTTTGACCATCATCAGTAGTTTTGCTCCCAAATAGCAAAACTCCTTTACTACTTTAAGTGTCTCATTTCCTAATCTAATTCCCTCAGCATCACCAGACTTCATTTGACTACATTCCATTATCCTCATTTTGGTTTTGTTGATGTTCATCTTATATGCTCCTTTCAAGACACTGTCCATCCCGTTCAACTGCTCTTCCAAGTCCTTTGCTGTCTTTGACAGAATTACAATGTCATCAGCGAACTTCAAAGTTTTTATTTCTTCCCCGTGGATTTTAATACCTACTCCGAATTTTTCTTTTGTTTCCTTTACTGCTTGCTCAATATACAGATTGAATAACATCGGGGAGAGGCTACAACCCTGTCTCACTCCCTTCCCAACCACTACTTCCCTTTAATGCCCCTCGACTCTTATAACTGCCATCTGGTTTCTGTACAAATTGTAAATAGCCTTTCGCTCCCTGTATTTTACCCCTGCCACTTTTAGAATTTGAAGAGAGAGTGTTGTGGACTGGCAAGACAGCCAATCCACAGTGACGGGTAGCTGAAAGGCACGCGTTTGTCACGCAGACTGGCGTGAGGTCTGGAACAGGACAATGTCTTGAGAATTGCAAATAAAGTACGTAGATGATGTAATACTTCACTTTAATCCATAATTGGTGTACATCTCTCTTGACTGTACATGCTTCACAAGATAAATATCAATTGAATACGGCGCCTTGCTAGGTCGTAGCAAATGACGTAGCTGAAGGCTATGCTAACTATCGTCTCGGCAAATGAGAGCGTAATTGTCAGTGAACCTTTCCTAGCAAAGTCGGCTGTACAACTGGGGCGAGTGCAAGGACGTCTCTCTAGACCTGCCGTGTGGTGGCGCTCGGTCTGCAATCACTGACAGTGGCGTCACGCGGGTCCGACGTATACTAACGGATCGCGGCCGATTTAAAGGCTACCACCTAGCAAGTGTGGTGTCTGGCGGTGACACCACAGAGAGTATTCCAGTCAACATTGTCAAAAGCTTTCTCTACGTCTACAAATGCTAGGTACGTAGGTTTGCCTCTCCTTAATCTTTCTTCTAATGTGAGTCGTAAGGTTGCCTCACGTGTTCAAATATTTCTATTGAATCCAAACTGATCTTCCCTGAGGTCTGCTTCTACCAGTTTTTTCATTCATGTGTAAAGATTTCGTGTTAGTATTTTACAGCTGTGACTTATTAAACTGATAGTTCGGTAATTTTCACATCTGTCAATACCTGCTTTCTTTCATTTAACATAGAATCAACATTTTCAGAAACATTATTAATCTCATTATTATCTGAACTTTGCAACTGATCTGCTAAACCATCTACAATGTTATTTATTTGCAGGTCTTGTGGCTGATCTGAAGGATCATTTCCATCGATATTTACTTGATCTCTTTCCCTACTTCTAAGAAGATATCTCTTTTTCCCTTTCGTCAGACATTTTATACTTTATACAATTTATGAATTTTAGCCAAATATGTTTAAATGAATCAATTTTAGTCTACACTTTAAGATTTTACAACTACTGAACTGTTCGTTACATATATTAAATTGTTGTGCCAGAGTAAAACTTACTCTTAGATGCTATTCTGTGTGCTGCCGTCGAGAAGTTCCTTCTCTGCTCCCGCTGCTGAAGCTGGCGTGACGTACTGATTTCCGCACTGCTGAAACACCCAGTTCAGCTACGCTGCTACAGCTGTGTCTCGGCGCTGCTGCTGGCTGCCAAGGCGTGCATCTGCCGCGGTGAACTGCGCCGGATCGCACTGCTACTGCTGCCTTCCCACGCTACGTTGCGTCGCCTCGTAGTACGACGAAAACTTCTCGATGAAATAATAACGTAATCCCATGGACAGCGCACACGTATTTGGTTTTTTGACTATTGCACGTCAACACATCCAGTTCCACTCTCAACAAACATTATGTTCTCATGAATAAAAAAAATTGTCTGTGACATCAATAATCAAAGTTCAACTAAAGTTCAAAAGAGAGTTCAAATACAGTTCAAAGACATTTGACACAGTTCCTACACAATTCTGTCGTAATGTAGTAGCAAATTAATCACTTTCGATGTTACGAATTTTTACTAAATTTTTTCACAGTTCACAGTTCTCGCTAATAATCAAGCCTCAGATCTCCAAAGCACTCAAACATCGAAGATTTCCCCGCCAGGGATGCCATGTACGGCAAGAAAGGAAGAATGAATTGACTGTTTGTGTTAATAACGATCATCCTCCTTTACCTCCTCTGCATTACTGCAGATCTCATGTCACTGAGCACATTTGTTCTGTGCATGCAGTACACGTGAGGAGCCTAGTTGTTTCCACTGCACTGTGTGGAATACTTAGTTTCTGGTATAGTTCACTAAACTGCTATCTTCAAGTTGATGTCGCCAGCTCAGAAAGCAGCACGCAGGCCGTAGGTTCTGTATCTTGAGGCTGAAACTGACTTTTAGCGAGGTTCTGTTCTGAAATAATGTATCACTTCTTTGGGATGCCACTCGGGCATTTTAATACAGCCACACAAGAAGACTACATGATCTTAATACAACACCTTCTGATACAGCAAAGTACATGATCAAACACAATGTTTACGAGATGTATCTTTACACTATTTGTGGCACGTGTCTGTGCCTCATGACTACCGGAGTGAATCTTTTAATACTGAATACTGGCAAACACATCCTGAAAACACATCCTACGACAGACAACATGTCTGTTCTTCTCAACTGCCTAATCCAGAGTGACGAACAGCCCGAAAGGCTTCGCGCGCCATACCAGAAAAGGCGTGACCCGAACGCTTCTGAAGTGCTTCGTCTGCAATTTCGTGAGTCTTTTGTTTTTGATTTAAATTGTTTTTAATAATTCTAAAATGACCGATTGATAGTCAGCTGTTGAGAGATACTTATATTAAAAAGTGAAGTCATTCCAATGAGTAGTTTAACTAATAATAATAACTATACTTTAACGTTTTTGCGCGCTTGCTCCGAACACAGCAGCCAATCACAGAGCAGTAGCATTATGCAGGCGGTATTTCTCACGGGAATGGTACCGAATCTGACATCTGTCACTGGTACCTCACACCACTTTTCGTCATTTATATACTCCTTGCATCTCCACTGCTCTGGGAACAGCTTCTTGGAGCCTAATATGATGGCTGAGTAAGCTAGAAATATTACAAGTTTTCTGACTTCATCGACTGTTGAAGTCACTTATGGATAATTTCACCAAGAACATAAGTTTGGCTTCCCTGATGAATCCCTGCTTAGAACAATGAGTTTTTTTAGAGGGAGCTCTCCATTCCATATTGCTGGAAAAATCATCCTTTTGCCAACATATCCCAGCTGTCATGTTGCTGTTAATCCATGTTTCAAGCAATCCCTGCTTTTCTAATGTGTTTCATTTCTACAATGAAACGTGGCTGCCAATCTGCAATGCCTCCATGTTCCAACAATGAAGTCCTTTTATTCTGCACCTTTTTCCAAGTAAATCCCTTCGACAACAAAATGTACCTCTGAGATGTAATGCGCCAAGTCCAGCTGATCTTTTTCTCGAGTACTGGCCGAAGTCTCCGCTTACTGGGAACATTTTTTTGCACCAAGTAAATATCTTCTATTGTTTTTCTCACAACACTCCTGTCAAAATCATCCAGCTGAACTTTCCCGGTCGATTTTGGTAGAAATGACAGAGAAATGAAAAAATTACAAGAAGAGCAGCATTCAGAATTGATAGAAGTATTTAACAAGCATGTTCCCTGTGCTGGGATCAGCTTTATGACTCAACATATATGGCTGTGTGTCACGCCACACAGTATAACTAACTGAATCATAATAATGATGAAAGTCTATAAAAGAAATTGCTTGCGGCAGGATTGGTATCCACCAGGCTTAAAATATTAGCCCATTACCTTAACCTCCATTCTGTGGTAAGGTCTTCGAAGTTACATTTGTTATAGCAGCTATAGTCCACTAGTGGACCACAAGCCTTTTTATTACTCACAAACGAAGATTCATTGACGTAATGATTGTAAGGCGCGATACAATACCCAGGGACATTACCTGTACAATTGGTATATACAGAAGTTTGAAAAAGTCGATTCCTGCCCCGGTATTTGTATTTGTTATGAAACTGTATCAATACTGGTTTCCCATCAGACTTCACACAAAAAAAACTTGACTAACATTTGAAACTAATCCACTCAAAATGGAAGAAAGTTTCAGAGCACTGTTGAGATCTAATTTGAACTGAACTGATATTTACCTCTTTTTTCCCGGAGCTCCGGGTGATTTCTCAGGATTATCTTTGCAAAATTTTCTAATTCTACGAACTGTGCTGCAGCCTTCTCTGTGTATGCCACAGCTCGTTTCATCGACTGTGAGATGGAGTGCGCCAATACGTTATTTTTGTTCTCTTGCTCACAACATTCAGTGAAATAGTTAAGTAATATTTCTGCCCCCACTCCGTAATGTGGTACTACTTGTCCTCCAAGGAGTGGATGGACATGGAAGCAGACTGTCACCCATCATAAACGGCTTTTCTACGCGATGAAACTCAACATGGACAACAATCACTGAGCAATGACTACTAATTGCACGCAGTGTTCTGTATTAGATTGCTGAGGTCGGCAGCAGCCAGAAACAAAACACACGTAGCCCAAAGTCAAACAACTTCTACCGACTTCTGGCAATCCAGAACAAAAGTCCTCGTCATGTAGGAAGGCAGCCCAGTTTTTAGCTGTTCTGTGCATCCCCCTCCATTAACCACTGGCGGCAAATAACATTCATTCTCTATCCAAGCTACGAGTTACAAACAGATGCCGAGAATCTGTCTCCTGCATGCTGCACTGTTGCCGTACTTTGCGAGAACTAGATGACTCATTCAACTGTCTTACGTTGTTTTTTTTTCCTCCTCCCAATGTAACTGTGAATGCACAACTGTAAATGTTTTAGTGCGATTACAAAAAATCGGGTGATGGCTACAGTCTGGAACCGCGCGACCACTTCGGTCGCAGTTTCGAATCCTACTTCGGGCATGGATGTGTGTGATGTCCTTAGGTTAGTTAGGTTTAATTAGTTCTAAGTTCTAGGGGACTCATGACCTCAGAAGTTAAGTCGCATAGTGCTCAGAGCCATTTGAACTATTTGATGGCAGTGAACATGAAGTGCTTCACAAACTGACGAGGGGGATTGTTTACCTCATCCGTAACTTCTTCAAACGTGAATTTGAAAGTGGGGCTTGTAGTGTTGACATTTGAAGACACAAGAAAGGACTGTAGAAGAATATAGTGTCGGCAAGAGAACTGTAAATACAATTCTAAAAGAAAGTGTCAAACCTGTGGGAACCTTACGAAAAATTGGTTTCGTGTCACCTGGAAAGCATCGAAATTGCAAGAAACCTTTAACACAAATGGATGGTTTTGACAACGATGTTTTAGAGCGCTCTGTGTGAATGGTGAATATCTGACATCACAAAAAAACTTGTTCAGTTATGCATGAGAAAACTGGCTTCAAAGTAGCGCTTCGTCAATGTAAAGAATTCTAAAAGACAAATATGTAAAGTAGAGAGTTTGTAGTTTAAAGAAGTGACATATGTGCAGCATGAACTACATCCCTTATAAAGGTGCACTATATAAAAGAAGGAGGCAGTTCAACGGTGTATTACCTTGGTGAAACATGGATGAATCAGAATCATTGAAGGAAGACCTGCTGGGAAATGAGTGATGGTACTGCGGTCTGAAAGTTCCCGTAGGACTAGGTTCTTTGATAATTATTCTGCATACTGACTCTTCTCGTTTTGTTCCTGTGAGTAAACTTGTATTTAGGTGTAAGGAAAACAGCGGTGATTACCATTAGGAAATGAACGCTGTCAGTTTTGTGAAGTGCTTCACAGAACAATTCTTGTTATACCTTACTTCGAAGTCGGTCATTGTAACGTACCATGCTAATTATTATACAACTGTTACCGATAAAACACCCAGTACAAACACCAGGAAAGCGGAAATTTCTCTCCGGCTTAAAAATAAAAATATTTCGCACAGTGTAAACCAGACTCCTGCCGAACTTCTGCAGCTCGTTAATTTATGTAAGTTATGCCACAGAACGTACAGACTTGATCTTTTTGCACGTGAATGTGGTCACAGAATTTTGTGTTTATCCACATATCACTGTCAGTACAATCCCATATAATTAATTTGAGCAAAGGATAAAGGCTACGTGGGGAGAGGGAAATAAATCATTTAAGATAACAGACACAACATCCCACCTTCAGCACGGGCAGTCTGTGACGCATGTTGAAGAACTTCAGGAAGAAAACTTTGATAGCGAGGTGAAGATGGATACAAGCCCTTACCTATAATCATAATTTACAATCAGATGGTGCAGACACAAACACAGATAGCAATGACTGTGGAATTACTATGTAGACTTAGGCACAAAGTAAAGTAATAATATTTCTTAGTTTTAAAGACTCATTATTTAAAAAATGTATTTGTCAATGTATCATTTGCAATACACAAATATGGGAACCTCTAAGTCATTATTGATTAGGTTCAAACGGCTCTGAGCACTATGGGACTTAGCATCTGAGGTCATCAGTCCCCTAGAACTTAAAACTACATAAACCTAACTAACCTAAGGACATCACACATATCCATGCCCGAGGCAGGATTCGAACCTGCGACCGTAGCAGTAGCGCGGTTCCAGACTGAAGCGCCTAGAACCGCTCGGCCACATCGGCCGGCTTATTGATTAGGGATTAGTATCCTATGAAGTATGCGTACTATAATATTCAACATATTAGCTAACGAGAAGTAAAGCTTTTTCCATTGTGTTGTATGGTCTAACAACTCACGGGAATGCCCATCAAAAACTATGGTATTTCCACAGGTACGCCCCTGTCATTTTCAAGGCATGGATTGGTAAATGCCTTAAAATGACAGCGGCGGTTACTTGTCAAGATGTCGGTGGTTTTCTGCGTTGTCGATCAGCATTCCCTTGGGATATTCACAGAAAACGGTTAATTGTTTGCTTGTTCAATGCATTATAAATGCCATCTCTCACTGTAATGTCGAACACGATAGTTCACACTCATAGTGCCCGCTGTCAGCGAAAATTATGACAAAATACTGACCATTTTACAATAGTTTTTTACGTTAGTCTTTTCTACCATTAACTCTTTTTTATGCGCACTGATTACACTCAACTACGTCAAGCACACCCACACACACGCCTTATCCCCATTTTTAAAAATTCTGTGGAGTAGAAATAGCTGTCAAGCAAATATAATAATTTCTGTTTGTGCTTGAAATTTATTTTCACGTGCATTACGTTTTTACTTACAATACAGCCCAAATAGCAATAAATGACAGTTATTATGAGCCGTTACAACCACCTTGTCGACAGACAGTTGTAATTTTGAAAAAAATTGTACTTGACGTCTTCACAAAGCTATTCAGCTGTTGTCGCCTTCCAAATTCACACGGACTAAAACTGCAGCAGTGGATGCAACATCAAGACGTGAAGTAAGATTTCTCTCAAGACAATTGATCGAAATTGATTTTGAAGTTTATTATTCCCTTCACAGATTTGAATGTATAACACGGTGTACCGTAGGCAAATGAACCCGATTGTTGTACGCAGCAATACAGTTCGGCAACTTTGAATTCGTTTCCCAGCTTTGTGCTGCCACGCAAGCGAAGATCAAATCCCTTCCACGCTTCCCTACCTCTCGGCCTCTATGCACAGAAGCGCCATCCTACATGACGCGGCCTATAGAGAGGCCGCGTTCTTCTACATGCGAACAAGTAATACTACGGATGTTCACCAAGATATTTTTTGTCTTCATGAGTCATCAATTGACAGCAATCAAACCTGCAGCAAATGTTAGCAAAAATCAAACTATGCATTGGGCATGCGGACAAAATATCATATTACCAGATGGTTCGAAGATTGAATGGCCACAAAAGAACGTCGAATCTAATGACAGAAGTTGAGCTTTATGCTCTAGTGCAGGCAAACAAACTTAATTAAAAGACCCATGTAGTTAAGGAACTAGACAAGAGCAGGCGTCACCGTGTTTCGCCCGCTACTGTTCAGTTGTGGCCCACTTCTGACTTTAGTGCAGCTGAACTGGTATGGGCCATATAATGTAAATGGTACGGCAAAGGCTAAACGTTGAAGAGAGCACAGTGTCTATGGCGACATGTGTGTGCAAAACCTTCATAAACTCGCAGATGCTGCCTTTCATTCTGTTCGTGCAGGTCCAAAGGTACTTTGCATCATATTTCTGAAAACACAGAAACTGAAATATCGTATTTGTCCGCTGACATCGGACAAGTCACTTTCAAGTAAAATGTCTCCCCTGTACGGGAACACACATAATGGATGTCCGGGCACAGGATGTAAACATGACTGAAGACATAAGGAAGTTTGTGCCTGGCTATAAGTCGTGATTGGATAGCCAAATGGTAAGGCAGCCAGTCTCGCAGAAATTTTCATGGTCGTCATTCCATTATACAGCTCATGATTGTCAACATTTTCAACTGCGAATTCATTTAATGTTTATTTGACATGTCAGATAATTTACAGAAATAAAATATACATATATCAATATATACAAAGTAGGATAGTATAACATTCACTGCCAAATATCTGTCTTGTTCTGCTATCAAACATTCAGTTTGCCTAGAAATTCATATTGTTTGTGGTAACTGATATGCGCTAATCGTGATAGATATCTTTATTGAATCCACGAGAGTTTTAGTTTCCACAATACAGCACGTTTTGGCGTTGGCGATCGCGAATGCCTTTTCTCCGACCTATATACATACCATACCAAACGTATTTGCTCCATTTTGCAGTCAGCCAGTGATGACGAAGTTACAATCAGCCAATGAAAACATTCTGATACAAGTGGCGTATTGGGGTTGGTTCACGTAGTTTTAATTCTGATCAAATGAGAGTGTTCTGCAGTGTTTGCGGAAAGATTTTTGTCCACAGTCGTCACATATGGAAACACATGGGTGCTTGCCGTAGCAACACCAAGGCAAAGAAAAAAACACTTTCAGATTCGTGGCGGCTCTCAAAACACATGAAATACACAGGTGTAAAAAAGATCAATTAAAAAAAAATATTCAATATAGTATGATGTTCTGTAATGTTGTACATGTATCTACGACAGTAATGTATTAGTTTCTTTAAGAACTTTCTTACCATGTATCCCTTTCCTTTGTTAATAATGTATTAGTTGCTTTGCTTTATGAAAATGCTTACCACAGATCCTGTTCATTTTTTTAAGGGCCGTGCACAGATTGTGAAGCTTACAGATGCTTGAAATGGTAGGAATTAAGATCCAATTTGGAAAATTTACACGGAAAAGACATGGTGATAACTGTAATTTGTCTAGGCCAATGGCAGGGAATGAAACATATTTATAGCGTGTTTTGGATTCCATTCGTAAAGGTTTGTATTGTTGTGGGGGGAAACTTCGATATTGGGCTAGCCCATTAATCAGTCTTTTACTTAATCGGATTCAGACGTCAAATTGCCACACAACCTAACTTAGATTACATGGTATGCGACAGACAACTTGTCACCTCAGCCAGTATTCTGAGGAATCGTGATGGGCACTATCACACACTAGCCACACTTTGTAGAATAAATGAAAGGCAAGAACAGTATTTGTAGGTACCAGTAATTAACTGTTTGTTCCTTGCATGTAACTTATTTCATTGCTTACAGTCTTCAATGAGGTAAATTTTCTTCCACCTTTACTGAGTTAGTGTGATGTCAGTGCAGGCCTCGGCCCTCAAAAAAAAAAAAAAAAAAAAAAAAATCTATCTTAATTCAGGAATAGTTGTTAGGTTGAAAAATCAAACTTATGATCTCATTACGTTGTGAACTCTTTGCCAGTTATGAGATATGATTGTGTTGATTTTAGTTCATGATTAAATGTGTTTTCTTAAGAAAGACAATTTTACTGAATTCTTAAGGACTATTAATTTATCATAATTGATATTTATATACTCAGAGTTGCAAGCAGAACTCTAGACATTACAAAAGGCAGGACATGTCTCTTGTACTCACCGTGGATGGCAGTGCATGCTCTGCAGTGTGCTCCCATGCTGGCCGCAAGTTGGATATGTAGTTCTTGTGAGAGGATGTTCCGTTCACCAGTAAAGTTGATGATTGCAGGATGATTGTTTGTGCATGTGGATGTGTTGTGGTATGTTATAACAGTACAGCCTCCCCCCCCCCCTCCCAGAACTCATATGAAATGTCCGATACCACCTTTTTCTTTATATGCATCCGGATAGTTATTAGACAATTCAGTGGTTCCTAAGGCGTTGTATGTGTGTCTTTATATGTATTATTCTGTCCTTTTTGATAAAAAACTTTATATTCATTGCGAAGGCATGTGGAATGTTCTAGAAGGATGTGCATTGTCATAATTATCGGTGGATTGTTGTCATTGATAAAATTATGTACATATACTAAATTAAGTAACTAATCAAGAAATTGAAGCAATAAGTCCTTAGCAAAAAGTAACTAGAGACTGCAGAGATTTTAGCACGAAAAATCAATGCTTCTAATTAACAAAATGGTAATCTAAAAATCCAGTAATGGAAGACCTCAATATCTAGAGAAACTGCTTAAAAGTTACTAACAAGCGATGTATTTTCGTTTGTTATTTATTTTTATGTCTTCCTCTGCAATTAATATTCTTTGTAATTACATTTCTAATTAATTCTCCAATTTTTACATCTTACTGTTTTCCAGTTTCCATAATTTGAGGCCTTATTTAAGTATTTTATGTATATAATTGGATAAAGTATGAGCTCTGTACTACCCTTAAATGTTAGTAACCAAATCCAAACTGTAATTAATTACATAACTAAAATAATGCACGATACATTATTGTAATTAGAGTTCACAATGATTTTCTTACGGAAAACTAAAGATATTACTATAAAAGATTGTCATTCAATATTGTATTTTATGCCTTATTCGGCTGTAACTTCAGATTGTTTATGTTTTGCAAATTTTAATTTTAACATCAAAATTGTAATAATGCTTTATTTTGGAAGTTATTGTTAAAATTCTATATAAAGCGATGCTGCAACAAGTCAGTTTTGAAGTTACTTTTGGAAGTCGAAGAGAACAGTGAAGTCTGTCCGTGTTTTGTTTACATGACGAGTGTGCAGTTCGGATGTCAATTAACGTGAATAAATTTTGTGAAGTATAAAAATTTCGCATTCATTCATCAATGGACCAGACAGAAGAAACTTAAGTAACATTCAACATGAATCGTTACAATGTCTTCTCAACACACCCACCAATGCTAGACGTGAATTAAGGCAGGGGAATGGACAGAGCAATTCATTCGCCAAATATCTTCTCATTCCTAGAGTTCTTACATTTGCACTGTTTCGATGCAGCCATGCATTTTCGTCCATAAAAATGAAATGGCTCTGAGCACTATGGGACTCAACTGCTGAGGTCATTAGTCCCCTAGAACTTAGAACTGGTTAAACCTAACTAACCTAAGGATATCACAAACATCCATGCCCGAGGCAGGATTCGAACCTGCGACCGTAGCGGTCTTGCGGTTCCAGACTGCAGCGCCTTTAACCGCACGGCCACTTCGGCCGGCCATAAAAATGAAGTCAGGGACGAGTGCACTCTTGGAAAGACAAGCATCTGGAAGGAGTAGTGTCACAATGATATTGACCTGTAAGAGTATTGTTAAAAGATTTGGAGGCAGTATGCCCATGCAACATTATGGCTCTCCACACCATAATACATACACCCAAAAATGATCATGTTTAACAATGTTCCTGAGTGTATTACATGTGGCCCCATGGTGGGAGCACCAGTGCACCCCAACAACATTGCCTGACATTCTCATTCTGGTCGTCTAGCTGTTACAATACAGAGAGGCACAATGTTGCAGGGACATACTGACTTCAAATCTTAAAACACAGTACACTGACCAGTCAACATCATTGTGACACTGTACTCCTTCCTGATGTTTGTTTTTTCAGTAGCGCATTTAACTGTGACTTTATTTTTATGGATGACAATGCATGACCTCATCGAATAGCGCAGGTGTAGAAGCTCTTGGTACGCAAGTATAGTCAGCAAGTGGACTGGCATGCCCTTTCCCCTGACTTATATCCGATCAAGCATGTTGAGGAGATGCACTGCAGCATAGCCACATGCACTAACGATCACTAGCTGTTGTCAGCCACACTGGTGGTGGAATGGAACACCCTATCACAAAAACTCCTTACCAACGTTGTGACCAATGTGGGAGCACATTGGAGAGCATGCATTATCATCTACAGTGATCACACACCCTATTAAGAACCACGTCCTGCCAATTGTAATGTCCAGGGTACCATCATAAATCATGGTCACTTCAGTGCATTATTGTCTTTGAACTAAAGCATCATTTCTTTTTATGTCATAATGTATTTCTTTGTTACCTTCTGCACTATAGTCAATTAGTTATTTCTGTTTATAGTTTCAACAAGATAAGTTACTTGACAGTGGCACATCATCCAAAGTAACTTTTGTCCTTACATACTTCAAGCCAGTGCAGTATGAATGTGTGGGTCTGTGAATGCTTCTGGAGACATGTTGTTGTTCACTGTGGCATGAAACTAACATGTTATCCAATCTGTTGCATGTACAACATGCTCACCATCGTGAGATCCTGAAAAGTAAGGAGAGCTGTTTTCCTACTGTCATTTTGCTGTTAGCGACCTGTTGCTCTACTGACCCACTGCTTTTGTCAACCTGCTGTAGTTTACAACCTGGAGATGTCTTTCAGACATTGTATTGCATTATAAATCAAGTGCAAAAGAGGTGCCAAATGTTGTCCTTTTGCCGGTTTTTAAAGGCAACATTTTCCTAACAATTTGTGGGCGATTGCCAGGGAGAAGCAATGTCAAAGTTTCTCTCACACTCCAACAGAAACCAACTCAAAAGAAATTACTGGCATTCCCCAAGAAAAAACAGCTTGTAGCAAAATTTGTATTAATTCAAAGTATGTGGTACATGTATTATGTATTGTATAACCCAGTGCTGAAATGCCATTATCGAAACATAGTTACGAAATCACTCCATTATGAACATTTAATTAATGCTATGAAATATTAATGTTTTATAAAAAAAATAAAGAAAATAAAATGAGATTATTTTATGTTGCAATTGCTCCCTGCATCAAATTACGGATGATTAGGCTTGTTAGATACATCATTAATGTCCACAGTATTGTGTTTCATGTTATAATACTGCAATTGGTATAAGCAAGGCACTGTCTCATGTAGAAATAAAGTAATAATTTCAGTTATGAAAAATGTAAATGTTGAACTTTTGGACAATCTAAGTTTCATCAGTCTTCTTGTTAAATGATGTCTTGTGAAGAGTATGAAAATAAATTTTTGTTTTTTGATTAAGAAGCTTTCAAGCTGTTGGTCACCTGTTCTGTTTGGGCTAACTAAACATTATGCACATCCTTACCTCATTCAGACACAGGCGAATAATCATCGTACAGGTAAAAATGAAAAGTGATGTCTTGGCGATGCTTTACATGAGTGTTGTAGCAAACATGGGAATAATGTTCCACTGATAACATGTGTCCAGTGAAAACATTTTGCAGCAAATAATGATCAGTTTGTAATAGTGAATGGTGAGTATCAGTCTTCAAATGCTTTGAGTGTATTGAAATATAAATGTCATAAAGCCATTGAGTCCTAATAAAGCATTATTGAGGCCATATGATTGCTGCTGAAAGTATTCTGATTCAGTATAGAACACATTTATGAAAGGTGCAGAGACCCACTTGAAAAGCAACTACTGCTCCCATTGGTATTGAGTACACAATATGCTTTACATGTCCGTCCCCCCCCCCCAAAAAAAGGTACATTCAGGAAAAATACATGAGGAAGTTGGCATCCACTACTGTATACTCACTAATTTAAAAGCAATACAGTATTTTCATTGGAGAATGGCTGAACAAAAGCCTTGCATGAAGTATCTAATGAAGAATGTTTCAGAACTGCAATAAGTGTTTGGTGCACAAAGTACTCGTATATTGCATTGCTATTGTATTGAAAATATTGCATCTAAGAAGAACAGTGATTGTATTTGCCACCGTTGTATAGAGGAGAGAGGCTGTCTACTTGCATAGAAACATTTTGATGTGCAATCAAATTTGCTCATCATACTATTTCCTAATAGTAATAAACGTGGAAATTGTGTAGTATACATAAATTGCACAATTGTATGAGACTTTGTCAAGAATCAGGAGGCTTAACAGATAATGCAGGTGAAGGCCTTTTTGTACATCTTTGCATAAACTGATCTTTGAAATGTGGTGAGAACATTTATACAATTACTATGGGTAGTTCACGTACCTTGTGATTGCCAACCCAAACGATTTCGGATTTATTTTGTGAGCAATAGCATATAATGGTCTGTATTATTTTAGAACAGACTAACAAGCATTTTTTATGATAAGATAACTTTCTGAAACTGGGCATTATTCTGACATATCTGTCCATTCAGACTATTCACTGCTGGCATTTTCATGTACAGTACTTGCATTACTCATTAGCTTGTTACTTGCAACAGAAGGAATTTTACTTAGTGTATACTGCTACAGATTTTGAAAAAAAAAACATTTAACTGTTGTTGTTTTCCAGCATAAGGAAAAAACTTAAAAAGCCTTCTCAGATGTTTGTGAGGAGGAGGGTACAGTAATTTCTAGCCAAAAATTTATAACCAATGTGCTTCTTCTTAAGAAAGATAGTGCCTGAGAATCTCAACCTCGAGTTCTCTGCCAACCATGTTTAGAGCAAATCATGACACCAGGTTTAGGCGAGAGAGGATTACAATATTTCTTTTTTAATTATAGCTACATAATGAGGACAGATTTTGTCTGCATAAATTGCCACCATCTACTATTCCCATGACACACACATATTACAAAACTGTACGCTGCAATCTATAGAAACTTCCACTCAAGTAGGAGCGTCCTTCCAAATATGACTCAAGTTCATTCTTTATTGTCTAAAACAACACACACAAGGCTTTTGGCATTTGGTAGTGGTTCATTGTTGCCTCTAAAGCAATGTTTAAATGGCAGGATCCTCAGCTGCTGAAAAGCTGTGTGTCATTAATTTCTGGCTTTTGGTATAATGTGTGACATGTAAGTAGCAAGCTTTCTGTTTCAACTGACAAAACAACTGTACATTGCACGGTCTTTCCAGTGGAGCCAGGTGGGATCAACCAAACGTAACGGCAAAGGGCTGATAACCTATGATTGCACGAAATCTTGCACCTGCATACATCTTCCGACACATGGATCTTAATTGATTTTGATTCCATGGGGATTTTTCTCCTATATATGAATCTGCTATCAAGTAGTGCCTCAATTTCAACAGAAAATGCTATGACCTCAAATATTTGAAAGCAGTCATCATCTCTGTCTCTCCTCTACTGGCACTTGCCGCCAACACATCCTTATTCTCCCACCTGCATAGGATGGTTGTTACATCTTAGCCTGTTATATCAATGTGCAACCAATTACCTATTACAAGAACGAGAAAAAAAACTGAAGACAGACAATTACTCATCTGTGGGTAACAGATTTGTGGTGCACATGTAGAAGTAGAAGTAGAGGTAGAAGTTTATTGTGTCATAACATAATTTCAAGCCATTGACTTAAAAGTACAGGAGACTCACCAAAACACAAAAACTGGTTTACAATTTTCCTTATAATAATAGTAATATAAATACAGTAATTGCTTAATTAAGCACTTAATAATTTTTCTTCAAAAGTAAGAAACTTTTAAGATTAACAGTTATAAGTACTTGCTTTCTCCTGCTCAAATTTTCAGATTGTCATTTATGAATTCTTCTACTGAATAGTAACATTTCTGCACTAGTTTCGCATATAAGGATTTGTTTTTCAGTGTTTCTAAATTTATGTTGAGCAATTCTCTTCCTTTCACTTTGTTATAAATTTTCATACCCATATAATGTGGAGTTTGAGCATAAAGTTTTAAATGGCGGGTGGGCAGCATAAAATTATTTTGATTTCTGGTGTTGCAATCATGTTGAAAATGACTTGCTACAAATAAATCAGGGTTACTGTGTACAAAGAGAATCAGCTCATATATGTATAGTGAGGGAACACTTAGTATACTCAGATTTTTTTAGGAGTGGGTGACATGATTTTCTTTGCCCTACATTGTGCGCATTCTAATTGTAGTTTTCTGAAATTTTAGTATTAGACACCTATGGTTGGACGTACCCCAAAACACAATTCCATACCTTATTACTGACTCAAAGTAGCTGTGATATACTACTTTTCTTATGCCCATACTGGTAGCATTGTACAATATTCTTGTTGCATATGCTAGGATATTTAATTTACTTGCAAGGTACTGTATGTGTGACCCCCATGATAGATTTTTATCTAGTTGCATTCCTAGGAATTTCACACAGCTAGCTTCTTGCAAATTCTGGTTTCTGTGACTGGCCTGAATATCATTTAATTTTGATTGTTTTGTTTTAAATTGCATTAACAGAGTCTTTTCCGTGTTTAATTTTAACCCATTTAAATCAAACCAGGTATCTAAGTTTCCTAAAGTATTTAATACAGTTTGTGGATTTTTATTTGTAATGTTACTTTCAATGATTAAAGATGTGTCATCTGCAAATAAAACTGAGTGACACTCAATATTAAGTGGCAGATCGTTTATGTAAAACAAAAAACAGAATGGGACCCGAGACAGAACCTCGGGGTACTCCTTGTAAAATGGTTTCCCATTTTGAAGTATAAGTTCCTCTCCCTCATGCTGTAACCACTCTTTGTCTTTGGTTGGTTAGATAGGATTTAAACCATTGTAATACCATGCTCCTAATTCCATACTTTTCCAGGTTATAGAATAGCAAGAAGTGATTCACACTATCAAGGCCTTTGATAGGCCACAATAAATTCCTGTGGCATGCAGTGAGTTTTCTAGAGATGATCTAATTTTATCAACAAAATTATTTATAGCAGATATTGTGGTTTTGCCTTTTTGAAATCCATAATGATTTTTTGAGATTATTTTAAAATTTGCTATAAAATTTTGAATTTGTATGGTGACTACCTTCTCAAATATTTTTTACAGTGATGGAAGAAGAGAGACTGGATGATAGTTTCCCATGTTTTCTTTTGTGCCTTTTTTGAATAGTGGCTTAATTAGTGCGTACTTCAGTGTTTCTGGAAAATAACCTTCTTGAAGTGACTGGTTAACTATTGTAGGTAGTGGCTGTGCAATTATTTTAGACTGTTCTTAACACTTTCTTGGTATCCCATCCCATCCTGCTGACGTTTTACTTTTTGGTGACAGTATCACATTTTCTATATCTTTTACTGTAGTTTTTGAAAATGTACTGAAAACTTCAGTCAAGTTGCTCAATGTTGAAGAAATTTACCGTGTCTGGATACTCTACTACACTGACAGTAGATTTGTTTACATTTATAAAGAATTCATTAAACAATACAGAAATTTGAGCAGGATTTACAATTGTTTTATGCTCTATCTTGATTTCAGAAATATTGTGGCCTCTACCTGTGGCACCTGTTTCAGCTTTGATCACTGACCATAATGCCTTTGATTTGTTTTCACTATCCAATATAAATCTATTATTTGCCTGTTCTTTGGCTGCCTTTACAACTTTTTTTAAATTATTTTTGTAATCTATTACATAGTAACAAAAGCAGGACTTTTATTATGTTTTAGTTCCCTATGTAGCCGTCTTTTTCATGTACTCGGGATTTTTATTCCTTCAGTAATCCACTTTACTTTATTTCCTACTTTTTTATGATGTACAGTAAGGGGGAAAGTTTCATTAAAAACGAGAAGGAATTTTTCCAAGAAAGTAGCAAAATTTACAGAGCATGAAATACTATGATATATAGACCACTCCACCTTATTTAATCTATGATAGAATAAGTTTATATTTTCTTTGCTGAACTGGTGTTTGGTGTAGGTATTTTTCGAGCAAGGTTTTATTGTTTTAGGTAACTCCATAAACAGAGCACAATGTTCAGAAATTCCTAAATCTAAACAAAACTTATTTGCCCCATTGTAAGTGTAATTGGTTAAAATATTAACTATACATGTTGCCAACACTTCGTTTACTTGAGTGAAATTAGTGAAATTTGCGCTGAAAACCGATGTTTTAATCATATCAATGAATTTTGTTGAGTTACTGGCTTCACTGGCTAGATCTATGTTGAAATCGGCGGTTATTGTGACACTTTTCTTGATTCTTTTTGAAGTTTTTGCAATAGACACGGGAATTTCGACAAAAATGTTTCTATATTTCTGCGCCCGGAATTCTGTACAATGTTTTCTCCAAACTCTACGCAGCAGCTTTCAAATATTCGTTCTTCATTAAGGGAAACAAAATGGAGTCTTTCTTTATATTCCATTGATCTTTCCACTAGTATGCATGACCCTCCTCGAGTTAAATTACTTCTACAACAGCTACTGGCAACATAAAAATTATCAAGGTTATTTAAGATTTTGATACTATCCTTTGTAAGCCAGTGTTCATTCAAGCATACAATCTTGATATGTGGTATTTCTGATAAAATGATTTCCAAGTCGTTAAGTTTTGTTTCTCTGCCATTTGTGTAATTTGAACTTAACTCATTTATGTTCAAGTGCATTACGAACGTACTGTTACTTTTTTGAATATTCCTAATGGCATCTGGTTTGAAACGCTGTTTGTGTATTTTTGTTTCAACTTCATTATCAATTTTTACACCCCCACCTTTGCATACTAGTTTCCCTTATTAAGTATGATCTTACATATATCACTATACATACTGCTGAATTTTGCCGATCCTAGCCTGTTCAGATGCAGTCCATCTCGTCATAGACATTTATCACTAATAAATTTATTCGAATCCACGAAAACTGCACAAAGTCTGTTGCACTCTTCTCTGATGCGACTGTTTATCCTGTCTACGTATTGATCGCTTACTTGTGCAGGATACTACTAATAATTGACTTTGATGCTGGGTACACGTTTTTCGCCGTCCGGATTAGATTTCTTGCTTCGTTTACCATCTCTTCTTCACTGCTGTTTCGCAGGGAGCTCGTCCCCACGTGGATGAATACACCTTTGTAGCTTCCATTGTGTCGCACCGGCGGGAATGCATTTTGTTTCGTTGCCTGCATGTGTATGTACGTCACTGCAACCCACTTATATTTATTTCTAGGTTCGACATATTTTGTATTTCTTTCTACGCGGTTTTCGTCATTATCATCACTTTTTTCGGTTTGCATATAGCTTTTAACACTGAATCTCATTGTGTTTTTGGCCATTTTCCTTCACTGATTCACTCTTTCCACGGATCCATAAACGTTTTTCATTTAATAGTTCTTGCTTCAAGATTACAATTTATTTTCTGAGAGTCTCAATGTCACTAGTCAGTAATTTGATAATTTCGTCTTTTGAATTTATTGTGTTGAGGAAGCCTTCACGTTCATCGCTAACACAGTCACGACATGACCACCTATATCGTCATTAACGAACCTGAAATTCACATTCGCACATTTTTCGTGTAACCGGAAGTTACATTTCACACAGAGGATGCCTTTAATCATACTTTTTTTGCATTTTTTTACACTGAGCTGTTATGAAACTTCTTTTTGGCTGAGAAGTGTTAGAGAGAAGTGTCGCTGCACTGTTCGACCGGGATGTCTTTCAAGTTTTTGAGTTAAAGATATTTTTGTGGCATGACGGTTCTAGATGAGACATGAAGCTATCTGTTTTATGTGTCAAGAGCAGGAACAGGGTCACAGGCTATAAGATGGCAGCACAGAAACGTTGACCAACATTATCTGTGCCCCAAGTACTGTAAAATTAATTTTTTTTTTTTTTTTTTTTTTTTTTTTGTTAGATAAAACCTCAAAGAAGATGGCTGAGGGTGTGATCCATAAGATAGTTTTCCACACACTTCAAAAGATTTAGTCTGTTCTAAAGAAGATAACATTTCACAACACAGATAAAAATATTTGAAGCAGAATGGCACAGACTGAGGAACAATGATTATAGACCTACTGATCATACTTTGTGACATATAATTAACATACTTACTGCTTAGTGACGGCTGCCTTCACTTAGTTACAACTGCAGGACAGGGTTAGACCTAAAACAGCAAAACTCACATATCCAAAACTCTTACAGTCCTCTACTGTTATACCTTACAGATACTTTTTGCTTTGCACACTATAGCCAAGGTAGAGGTTCTGTTCTTGATCACATTTATAAAACAGGGAGAGGAATTCATGAGACTGAACTGCAACAACCGGGTGTTGTACCAATGATAGCTACTGATACTGGGAAGTCCCACTGCATTAGCAAGGAAACACAAAACTACACAAATAATTCCATTGTCGCACATAGCACTACATCAAATCTTTGTAAATGTGTTGCTACATCAGAAGTTAGCATTTTTTGCATTTATGTAGACATGTGCACATTTTTGACATGTAGAATCTGTATAAATTTTTATGTTTTTTGCAAATGTCCATTTTTTTAGTTTTGGGAATTAGGATCTTTTGATTTTGGTTTTCATCACATTTCGTCAACAATCTATATGCTTTTTACTTCATTTAGCGAATTACATCAGCATGGACTTATGTGGAGGAAACTTTGTTTGATAAAAATATTGAAATTGATGATGAAAAGTGTTTTGATCCATTTTCAAATTTCCAAAGGAAATCATCACCACTTATGATGGGAAATCTGGACCAAGCCAGAAGAACTGGTGCAAGTAAGTTGAGTCGTCTAGTAGTGAAGAACAGTAAATTAATTAAAATTATGCATTTTTTTCGTTGAAATGTTGAGAGGCTGTTCTCCTTAACACAACCACAGCGACAAAGGAGAGAAATAAACTGACAGTTGAATGTGTAGAATTGTATGTGTGTCAACAAAAGGAACTTTTAAACATGATTCAGTCTAGTGAAAAATCCATGAGGGATATGGGATCAAAAGTAAAGTAGGTATGCGTGATGTGTAGGCTATAGCAATTTTATTTTGTTTGTTTCATATCTAATATAGCCATATGACATCATAAAACTGAACTAATGATTTTCTATTCGGCAGCCCTAGATAGTTTAGTCTGAATCTCAATAGGAAGTTCACAGTCACTGCAATCTTTGCCTTATTCTGCCTTAATGTCCGGACTAAAAACATCCTAAAAGCATGGTGTTCAGTCCTGTTGTGGTTGTCCTCATTTTGGGGTTTCAGACTACTGTAACCCTATAATAATAATAATAATAATAATCCCGTGTGAGGTTGATAGATCCTCCATCGGGTGCCTCCCCGGGTGGCGGATAGGGGAAAGCCTCCCAGATATGGGTGGCACCGAGGAAATCAAATACTCGGGGCGGACCAAAACTATCACATCCTCGAGGATAAGTACCCGGAGTAAAAACCGGCGAAACGAAGAAAACTAACACAAAAGCCCAGACACGTCTGTGTGGTAACCACCGGTACTCTGGCCAGCGTCTGTCACCAATGGTGCGGCTGATACGAGCTCCAGGAACTGAAAATCCCTGGTTCTACCAAACTGGCGCAAGCCAGACGAATTACAAGCATAATGGCAAGTACACCTAAAAACAACATTACCCCGGGTGGACGATCCACCCGTCGCAAGACGGCAACCAGGCACTCGGATTCTGGGGGACCTGGAGATGTACTAAAGGGCGAGTCGGAGCGCTCTGGCAAACTACCCAAGAAAACACACACATACTTTGGCACCTTCAACATACAGACACTAATACAAACGGGAAAATTACACAATCTAACAACGGAACTCACCAGTCAAAAGATCTCGATCCTAGCGCTACAAGAAACAAGATACACGGATTCAGACACAATAGACTACGGAAACTACAGATTCTTCAAGAGTGAAACCAACAGGAAAATCGGCAAAGGAGGAGCACTCCTCGGCATGGCCTTCGCAGTAAACAAAAACATCCTAGACTCAGTAAAAGAAGTCAACGCGATCAACAACAGGCTCATGACCATGCGAATCAAACACGCCAACAAGAACTACACCCTCATCAACGTACATGCCCCCACGAACGCAGACAACAAGGACAAACCGGAAGAAACAGACAAATTCTGGGACAAACTCGAAACCACCCTGGCAAAAATACCCCAAGACAACGCGAAAATTCTACTAGGCGATTTCAACGCACAAATCGGCAGAGAAAAACGCTACAGAAAAACAGTAGGAAATTTCCCTGCACACAAATTCACCAACAAAAACGGCACCAGACTGATCGAACTCTGCCAGCAAAACAACCTCAAAATCATGTCAACCTCCCTGATGAAAAAGCCCAAGAAACAAAAGACGTGGCGATCACCAGTCCACTCACTAGGCAAATTCCAGATAGATCACGTGGCAATCTCCTATGAATACCAGAAAGAAATCCACGACGTCCAAGTGAGAAAAGGCGCCAACATAGATTCGGACCACTACCTGACAAGAATCAAAATCAAACTCACACCAAGAAGACAACACAAAAAGAAACTGACCTCACCGAAATTTGATACAAGAAAGATCAGAGAATCGAACATCACAGAACACTGGGAAAAACAAGAGGCGAAAGATTGGACCAGCTTTAAACAAAAAATTGTGAACACAGCCAAAGAACTGATCCCGCTGACTAGAAAACCCAGGCACCCTTGGTGGAACACTACCTGCGAAATCGCCCTACAAAATCGAAGAACAGCTTTCACAAACTACAACAGCAACAAAACACAAGAAACACAGGACAACTTCTATGAAATTCGAAGACAAACATCGAAAACAATAAGACAAGAGAAACGCAAATACATAAACGATCAGCTAAACTCCATCGAAGAAGACTTCAGAAATTTCAACACACGGGATTTCTACAGGACGTTCGCCAACCAAGTCAAAGGATACTCACCACAGAACCTCTGCTTCAGAAAAGAAGACGGAAAACTGGCACTTACCAACAAAGAAAACTGTGAAGAGCTCGCGAAGTACTTTTCAAAATTACTAAATTGCCCGGAACCTAACTCAACCTTCGAACCCCGAGAACCGGCCAACGCACCGGAAGACTCACCATCACCAACAAAAGAAGAAATCCTCCACTGCATAAAGAAACTGAAAAACAACAAGGCAGCCGGTGAAGACGGAATAACGGCAGAACTGCTGAAGAACCTAGGACCAAACTCGCCAAACGAAATCACACAAATCATACAGAACACCTGGACAACCGAAATCATACCTGACGACTGGAAGACCGCACTCATTCACCCGCTACACAAGAAAGGTGACAGGACAGACACAAACAATTATAGAGGAATTTCCCTGCTACCGGTCATCTACAAAATTCTATCAACCTGCCTTCTCACCAGAACGCAAGGACAACTGGAACCCGCCATCTCGGAATACCAAGCGGGTTTCAGACCCAACAGAGCCTGCCCCGAACAAATCTTCAACCTGAAATCAATCATAAAATCCCACATGACAAGCCCCAAAAAAATCATCTGCACTTTCGTCGACTTCAAAAAGGCTTACGACTCGATCGACAGAAAGTCCCTCATCCAAATCCTCAGAGAAAAAGGCCTAGACCAAAAGACCCGAAGACTAATCGAACAGACACTGACCAATACAAAATCCAAAGTCAAATTCATGGGCGAAATCTCGGACCCCTTTGAATCCACACTGGCCTAAGACAAGGAGATGGACTATACCCACTATTGTTCAACATCGTCCTGGACAAAGTAATGAGCGAATGGGAAGTTGAGGTCAGGAGACAAAACACCTGGAGACCAGTCACATTAGGAAGGAAAAGACTGGAAATCCCTTACCTAGCATTCGCAGACGACCTAGCGATACTGACCTATGACCCAACATCAGCAAAAACACAGATCGAAATCCTGAAAGAATGCACCGAGAAAGTCGGCCTACAAATCTCTTTTGAAAAAACGCAAGTCCTAACAAGAGAAGGCGACGACATCACAACCAAGTACGGCAAAATTAAAGGGGTCACACACTTCAGATACCTAGGCGAAATCATCGAACCGACCGGAACAGAGAAACTGGCTTACGAAGACAGACAACAGAAGACACGGAAATCACTAGGGATGGTACGAAACGTCTACAACAAACAATGCATTTCCAGAAACACCAAGATCAGACACTATAACACAGTGATCAAGCCCGCCGTACTGTATGCCAGCGAAACACTAGCACTCAACAGGAAAATCAAAATTGAAGAAATCAAAAAAGAAGAACGCAAAATCATGAGGAAAATTTTAGGAGGAAGACCCACACCAGATGGCTACAGACTACAGAAGAACTCAACAGTAGAAGCATATTCGAACTTCGAGAATGATATGAGAAAAAGGCGCCTTAAATTCTACGGACATTTAGATAGACTCCCTGAAACAAGACTCACCAAGAAAATTCTAGAACACATCAAGACACTTAAAGTCTCGACACCCTGGATGGAAGGAGTCCGAAAAGACCTACAAGTAATTGGCACCACAAACACCACAGACAGAAGCACCTTCCGAAAACACATAGACAATTGGGAAGTAAAGTCAGAAGCGCTAAAACAGCGGACGAAACAAGAATGGTCTGAGGAGAGAAAAGAGGCCCTCTCCAAGAGAATGAAGGAGTACTGGAAGGACAAGAAGGAGAAGCCTTCAAAGTCATAAGCTTAACGATTTCCTTTTAGGGAAAATCCGGCAACAACAATAATAATAATAATAAATAAATAAATAAAAGTATTCAAATGTTGCAGATGTCATGCCCCCAATGAACATTGTGGCTTTCTACTGGACAAATGTTAGCTGCTCATTCATTTGTTTTAGAGATCTCCTTTTAGTTATGAATAGGTAGCACACATGTTTGAGTAATGGTAATTTAATAATTATGCTTTCACTTATGTTATCATTTTTTATTTGTGCTTTTCTCTCTTTTTTGTGTCTGTATCTTGTTGTCATTTCCTTTAGGAAAGAACTAAAACATCATATTATGTGTTAATGAACATTGGTTAAGTGAAGGTAAGTTGGACTTCTATATACCATATGGCTTGGCTTTAGTCACAGACTTCCACAGAAAAGCACAACAGTATGTTGAAGCCCCTACATATACATTTGCAGTGACCCATATTTCTATGTAGGGACTTCAACAATGCTGATTACTATGTAGAAAATATGCTTGAAGCAGCTATAATCTGAAACTGTAGGGGCCATAGATTAGATTAGTACTTGTTATACAGATCATGAATACAACACTTCGTAATGATGTGGAACGTGTCAGGTTAATAAACAGGTTCTATACAAGATATTACATTACACTAAATATTACATGACACTTAATATTTTCAATTTTTTTTTATTTTTTGTTTGAGTGTAGGGAACTTACCCACTTACTATATCCAAAAATTCATCTAATGAGTAGATGGAGTTGCCATTCAGAAATTCTTTTCATTTCCTTTTAAATGCTATTTGGCTATCTGTCAGACTTTCTATGCTGTTAGTAAGTGACCAAAGACTTTAGTGGCAGCATATGAAATGAAATGATCATATAGCTTTGTTGGCCAAGAGGCCCCATGGGGGAAAGTTTGGTCGCCGTATTGCAAGTTCTTTTGAGTTGACGCCACTTCGGCGACTTTGCGCGTCAATGATGTTGAAATGATGATTGAGTAGTAAAGATCATCCTTTCTCCTAGTGTTGTAGCCATGTACACTGCTATTACTTTTGAATTCGTTCGGATTGTAAATAACAAATTTCATAAGTGAATATATATAATATATAAGGTTATAATAGAGGTAAACATTCCACGTAGGAAAAATATATCTAAAAACAAAGATGATGTGACTTACCAAATGAAAGTGCTGGCAGGTCGACAGACACACAAACGAACACAAACATACACACAAGATTCAAGCTTTCGCAACAAACTGTTGCCTCATCAGGAAAGAGGGAAGGAGAGGGAAAGACGAAAGGATAGGGGTTTTAAGGGAGAGGGTAAGGAGCCATTCCAATCCCGGGAGCGGAAAGACTTACCTTAGGGGGAAAAAAGGACGGGTATACACTCGCACACACACACATATCCATCCACACATATACAGACACAAGCAGACATATCAGCTTGTGTCTGTATATGTGTGGATGGATATGTGTGTGTGTGCGAGTGTATACCCGTCCTTTTTTCCCCCTAAGGTAAGTCTTTCCGCTCCCGGGATTGGAATGACTCCTTACCTTCTCCCTTAAAACCCACATCCTTTCGTCTTTCCCTCTCCTTCCCTCTTTCCTGATGAGGCAACAGTTTGTTGTGAAAGCTTGAATTTTGTGTGTATGTTTGTGTTCGTTTGTGTGTCTGTCGACCTGCCAGCACTTTCATTTGGTAAGTCACATCATCTTTGTTTTTAGATATATATATAATATATATAATAGAGGGAAACATTCCACGTGGGAAAAATATATCTAAAAACACAGATGATGTGACTTACCAAACGAAAGTGCTCGCAGGTCGATAGACACACAAACAAACACAAACATACACACAAAATTCAAGCTTTCGCAACAAACTGTTGCCTCATCAGGAAAGAGGGAAGGAGAGGGAAAGACGAAAGGATAGGGGTTTTAAGGGAGAGGGTAAGGAGTCATTCCAATCCCAGGAGCGGAAAGACTTACCTTAGGGGGAAAAAAGGACAGGTATACACTCGCGCACACACACACATATCCATCCGCACATGGTGTCTGTGTATGTGCGGATGGATATATGTGTGTGTGTGCGCGCGAGTGTATACCTGTCCTTTTTTCCTTTTTTCCCCCTAGGGTAAGTCTTTCCGCTCCTGGGATTGGAATGACTCCTTACCCTCTCCCTTAAAACCCACATCCTTTCGTCTTTCCCTCTCCTTCCCTCTTTCCTGATGAGGCAACAGTTTGTTGCGAAAGCTTGAATTTTGTGTGTATGTTTGTGTGTCTATCGACCTGCCAGCACTTTCGTTCGGTAAGTCACATCATCTGTGTTTTTAGATATATTTTTCCCACGTGGAATGTTTCCATATATATATATATATATATATATATATATATATATATATATATATATATATTTGTGAGGCTACAGTGAAGATCCCTAGCTCTTTAAATAGCTCTTTAAATAAGTGTCTGCAGGATGATCTTGGATGAGCTCCAGCAATTATTCTGATTACACGCTTTTGTGCAATGAACACTCTTTTACTCAATGATGAGTTACCCCAGAATATGATGCCATAAGAAAGCAGAGAATGAAAATACACGTGATAACCTAATTTACTGAGATGTATATCGCCAAAATTTGCAATGACCCTAATAGCATAAGTAGCTGAGCTCAAACGTTTCAGCAGACCTTCAGTGTGTGTTTTCCTGTTCAACCTCTCATCAATACATACACCTAGAAATTTTGAATATTCTACCTTAGCTACCGATTTCTGATCGAAGTCTATATTTATTAATGGTGTCATTCCATTTACTATGAGGAACTATATATACTGTGTTTTGTCAAAGTTTAATGAAAGCCCATTTGCAGAGAACCACTTAATAATTTTCTGAAAAACATCGTTTACAATTTCCCCAGTTAATTCTTGTCTGTTGGGTGTGATAGCTACACTTGTATCATTGGCAAAAAGTACCAACTTTGCATCTTCGTGAATATAGACTGGCAAGTCATTAATATATATTAAGAACAGCAGAGGACCCAAGACCGAACCTTGCGGCACCCCATTCTTGATTGTTCCCCAGTTTGAGAAATCGCCAGTTTTTTACATATTATGTGAACTGCTTATCTCAATCAGAAGAGAGACTGGGCAGTAGTTGTTGACATCAGACGTATCCCCTTTCTTATACTGTGGTTTAACAGTGACATGCAGGGTGTCTGAAAAGTCTTTCCCTGATTACATAAATTGATAACTCAGGCTAGAAGTAAGATACAGATATGAAACTGGATGATAAAAGCTTGTTCCCAAGAGTAAGTCGAATTCTTAGCCACATATGTAATAGCTCTCTGAAGCAAGGTATTTTCCCCAGACAGACTGAAGTACAGGGTGTCCGAAAAGACTTTCGCTGATTACATAAATTGATAACTCAGGCTAGAAGTAAGATACAAATATGAAACTTGTGTCGAATTGTTTACAACTATCAAAGTTTTTTTTTCTGTTTTAGGTTCGCAGTATGTAAGTAGTGGATGAGGTGCAGTGCCCAAGAAGCCATGTTAACCAACCAGGAGAAGGCACAGTGTTTCCTGTGGTACCATGAGACACGATCACCAACCACAGTGCAGACGCACTTCCAGAAAACATTTGGAAGGAATCCACCTGATGTCAAGAGCATTAAAGCCTGGTATGAGAAGTTCAAGAACACAGGATTGGTTGCTGACCTTCCGAGGTCTGGTCGACCAAAAGCCTCAAAAGACAGAGTGGAAGCTGTGAGGCAGTCTTTTCTGCGAAGTCTGAAGAAACCTGTGTGCAGGGCCTCACATGTATTACAGATGCCAAAAAGCTCTCTCCATGACATATTACACAAACGTTTATTGTTTCGTGCATACAAAGTACAAATCATTCAGGCCTTGTTGCCCAATGACAGTACACGTCAATATGACTTCGCAGTCGAAATGCTATCACATATTGAGGACGATGATGATTATCTCAGACAAATTGATTTTTCCGACTAAGCGACCTTTTGTCAGTGGAGTAGTGAATCGCCATAATGTGTGCATTTGGGGTTCACAACCCCATGGCGAGGTCAGGGAGCGCACCACAGGCAGTCCAAAGGTGAATGTTTGGTGCGCACTATTTCACGGTCAAATTATCGGGCCATTCTTCTTCGCTGAGGCTACCATCACATCTGCAGTGTATCTGGACATGTTGCAACTGTATGCTGTTCCTCAGCTGCTTCAGTATCACCCCGATGTCTTTTTCAACAAGACGGTGCACCGCCTCATTGGGGTTCGGACATCTGTGCCTATCTCGATATGACCTTTCCTGGGCGATGGATTGGTCATGATGGGCCAACGGTTTGGCCTCCACGCTCCCTGACATAACCCCATTAGACTTCTTTTTATGGGGTTATGTCAAGGACGAGGTCTACCGAACACGTGTACTAGATCTTGAAACCCTGCGGCAACGGATAACCAGTCATTGAATCGATCCCTCCAGTGATGTTGGCTAATGTGTGGACGGAAATTGAATATTGCCTACATGTGCTACGTGCTACCAAGGGTGCTCATGTGTGAAAAAAACTTTGATAGTTGTAAACAATCCGACACAAGTTTCATATTTGTATCTTACTTCTAACCTGAGTTATCAATTTATGTAATCAGGGAAAGTATTTTCAGACACACTTTACTTCAGTCTATCTGGGGGAAATACCCTGCTTCAGAGGGCTATTACGTATGTGGCTAAGAATCCCACTTATCTCTTGGGAACAAGCTTTGATCATCCTGCTGGAAATTCCATCAATTCCACCTGAGCTTTTATTCTTGAGAGAGTTTATTATCTTCCTGATTTCAGAAGGAGAGGTGGGTGGAATTTCAGTTCTATCAAATTGTGTGGGTAAGGCCTCTTCCATTAACTGCCTTGCTTCTTCTAATGAACATTTAGATCCTATTTTCTCTACAACATTTAAAAAATGATTATTCAAAATGTTTTCGACTTCTTGTTTGTCAAGTTTCGATTTGCTTTGATGATAATGCCGTCATCCTGTACTCTTGGTTGCCCTGTCTCCCTTGTAATAATATTCCAGATTGTTTTGATTTTGTTATCAGAGGTATTAATCTCAAACATGATGCACATGCTTCTGGACTTTTTAATAACCTTTATTAATGTAGCACAGTAGTCTTTATAATATTTGGCTGTTTCTGGGTCATTACTTTTTTGTTGTTGTTAGATACAGTTCCCTTTTGTGGTTACAAGATATTTTTATTCCTTTAGCAGGCCAAGGTTTTCTGCATGGTTTCTTATAATTAGATTTCACTACTTCCTTGGGGAAACAGTTTTCAAAGGAAGAGGAACAGATAGCTCAAAAAGTAGATGAGACATTGGTAACAAGTGCATGTAGTGTTGCAAACCTCTTACACATGGACTTTATTTCTGTTACTGACAGCTTCAAGTTATCAGGTTTGGTGAACAGTGAAATGGAGAATCTGAGACCATTCTTTAAAAATAACTTCAGTAAAATGGAAATGACACTCAGGTCTTCTGAAGAAGTAGCATCCACCATAAAATCTAAGTATTCTAGGGGGTATGATAACATATCAACAAAATTAATCAAAGAATGCTCATGCGAGTTGAGTTCTGTCTCCAAGCTATTTGTGTTATCATTCTCTTATCAGTGGAACATTTCCAGACTGGCTAAAATATGCTGAAGTTACGCCTCTTTATAAGAAGTGGGATAAAGAGATGCTGTCAAACAATTTCACTTTTGCCAGCTTTTTCAAAAATATTTGAAAAAGTTGTGGTCAAGCATCTCCTTAAGCATCTGGCTGTAAATAATAAATTGTCCAAGTCACAGTTTGGGTTTGTTAAGGGTTCTGATACAGACAAAGCTATTTACACTTAGAGTGAGAATGCACTTACTTCACTAGATAATAAATTAGAAGCTAGTGGCATTTTCTGTGACCTGTAGAAAGCCTTCGACTGTGTGATAAAAGCATTCTCTTAAGTAAATCAGAATATTATGGTGTCATAGGCAATGCTGTGAAATGGTTTGAGTTTTAACTAATAGAAAACAAAGGGTGTCGTTGTGAAATACCTGTGCAGTAAGCAGTGTGTCTTCATCTGGTTGGGAATCAATTACATGTGATGTTCCTCAAGGTTCCAGCTTTAGTCTTTCCTTTTTCTTGTGTACATTAATGATTTCTTGTCCATTACACTGCCAGATACATACTTTCATTCTGTTATGTCACATGGGATCAAATTCTGGGAGAAATCATCAAACCGAGCAAAAGTTTTTATCATGCAAAAATGAGTAATAAGAATCTAATGTAGAACGAGATTTTCACTTTGCAGCGGAGTGTGCACTGATATGAAACTTCCTGGGAGATTAAAACCGTGTGCCAGACCGAGACTCAAACTCGGGACCTTTGCCTTTCGAAGGCAAATGTTATACCACCTGAGCTACCCAAGCATGACTCACCGCACATCCTCAAAGCTTCAATACTGCCAGTACCTCGTCTCCTACTTTCCAAACTTCATAGCTCTTCTGCAAACCTTGCAGAACTAGCACTCCTAGAAGAAAGGATATGGCAGAGACATGGCTTAGCTACAGCCTGGGGGATGTTTCCAAAATGAGATTTTCAATCTGCGGTGGAGTGTGCGCTGATATGAAACTTCCTGGAAGATGCTAGCACTTGCCAGCAAACGGCAAAGGTCCCAGGTTCTAGTCTCGGTCCGGCACATACTGTTTCTCCTTTCGTCATTCTTCATGACGCATTTATATTTAAAGATTACTGAATATGTCCAGTATAAACCACATATTCCTTGAACATGTTAAAAATATACGACTTATTATGTAGGTATGTAAAATGACAACACCAATTGCATGAAAAATGCTTAAGGATGTTCAATAAATCAAATCAAATCATGGTTGTACTGCGGTTGGGATTGTGTTAAGTAAGAGATTGTTATTACTTATCTAAATATGTGGTAATTCCTAGCATTAACACACATTTCACTACCAATTGTAACTACCTAAGTATCATTCAAAGATTTTTTATCATTAACATGTTAGAATATTCACTACAGACACAGAGGACACAAATTCAACAGTTTCAGTGTGCATTAAGCAAGAAAAATACATGCATGCTACACTGCAGACACTCTATACCCAAGGATTTAATGACTTGCACAGTACAAAGTCACATTAGGCCTGCATACACAAAATATAAAATTTCATGGCGAATCTTGATTTTGCAGGGGTATGAGTACTCATTTCATATTGCACAGTACGTACGCTGTCATAGGCCGGTGTTATACTATCAAACGTCTTTGTCAAAGATATGATCAAATATGCATCAAATTTATTTGACAAAGATCTTTGACGTGGTGCTAAAAAAGGGGTATTACACTGTCATCATATTTTTTGTCATAGTTCAAGATGGCCGACAACAACAACTTGTTACTAATTGCAGCAGTTGCATGTACCACAATTGCACTGTGTGTGTGTGTGTGTGTGTGTGTGTGTGTGTGTGTGTGTGTGTGTAGGGGGGGAGAATTAAACATACCTGGGTGAAGCCATGGGTTTTACGACGAGACATTAAAAGCATTCAACAAAATTTGTTACGTGAGCTTGTAGTGGAGGAAGTCAAGTCGTACATAAATTACTTAAGAATAGATGAGCATACATTTCAGTATGTGCTCAGTGAAGTGTATCCTCAAATCACAAAGCACCATACTCAAGAACTTCTATATCTGCTGAATACAGGCCCATTGTAACACTCCAATTCCTTGCTACAGGAGAGAGTTACTCTAGCTTACAGTAGAGCACTTGAATAGCACAGTGCACATTAAAGAAAATAATACCTGAACTGTGTGCAGCAATTTATAAAGCACTAAAGGACCAATGTAGGAAGGTAAATAAATTTCAATACACCTTATGTGTATTAAGAACTCTTTTTATTTTATAAACAAATCAATTACATTTAGAGTCCAAAAACTACAAAATTAATCGGTTGTGCCTTCTCTTTGTGGGAGAGCTCTTAATGCTGGGGCTGTGGGTGTGCCTCACTGCATGTGACAACAGGCTCTTCTTGAGCCTGCATTTCATACTATAAAATAGAAACGAAAGCCATTAGTTACATACTTCCTTGCACATACATAAATCCACCCACAAGCAGAGAAGAGTGGGGGCAAACTGCAAAGGATTTTGAGGATAAATGGAACTGTTATAACACTATAGGAGCAATGGACGGGAAGCATATTCATATTAAATGCGTACAAGCTAGTGAATCTCACTTTTTCATAATAAATCCTTTAATAGTATAATTTTACTTGCCACGATAGATGATACGTACAAATTTTTGTATGTTGATGTACGAACTAATGGGCATGTTGGTGGTGCTGGGGTGTTTTCAAAATGCAAACTATGGGAGTGTCTCATTAACCGATCTATTCCAAACATTCCTGAAGGCAGGAAGCTTGGGAACACAAACTTTACAATTCCAATGGTTGTACTGGCAGATGATGCTTTTCCTCTCTGAGTTACAACATTATGAAGCCATAGGCCTACCCCTTAAAAAAGGAAGAATTCAATTACAGACTGTCAAGAGGAAGAAGATTAGTCTAAAGCAGCTTTGGCATTGTTGACAGTCATTTCAGGATTTTTTTTTTTACTGCCATTAATCTGCCCCCAGAAAAAATTACCACAACTACCGGTACACTGGCTGCCTGCACCCTGCACAACTTGTTAAGGGTCATTCCATGCCAAACTGAGCCCGAGGCATATTTTTTGAAACAATTCCAAATTTAACAATGTTATAGTTTTTTGAATCTACAAAAGTTGAATTTTACTGTCCTGAAAAAAATTATAAAAATTACATAATTAGCTGAGGAAATATAGTTAAACAAAGTTGGCGATTCTACAGATGAGGATGGAAAACAAAAGGTTTCCTTTTTGTGTTGGCAGCTGTTTCAATTTGTGTTGCAGCGATTGTTAATGTTTTAATTGTTAAATTTCAAGAGCAGAATCTCATCTTTCTGACAAACTTCAGTTTTTAAAGAAATGTAAGTTATTAAGTGTGCAGCTAATTCACAAAAGTTACTATGTATTTAGTGTCCCACCCGTGACAAAAAACATGAAAAAGTTTACCTTCTAACTCAGCAATAATAGTAATTCTATATATTTTAGGTTATGAGTAAGAAAAACAAATAAAAACATCCAATGAACCATAAGAGACCTTCTAAGTTGTAAATGATCACTTATTAATCTTAAAAGAAATTGTGTCCCACCCGTGACAGTTTTTTTGGATGTTACTCAAATCTAAACCATTTAACACTTCTTGTTATTGTTAAGTTAAACTGGTTGATGTAACTAGTGCTTTGATGGTTTACACTAAATAAAAACTTACTATTTATTCAGAAAATGGGGAAAACAACTTCAGCAGAGCGTATGAGAAAACTTCGAGAAAAACTGAAGAAAGATACCAGCAAGTACAACGTCCATAAAGAAAAAGAAAGAGAGCGGGATAAAAGAAGAAGGGAAAATATGAAGATGAAGGTATCCTCCAGTGAAAAATGTTTATTGGAATATCAAAAGAAGGAAGCTGAAAGAAAAAGGAAGTACAGACTTAAACTAAAATCCGTATTAATTGAAGATCAGTCTGAGACCTGTATTCCCCAGTTAGGATCATATAAATGTCCTCAGTCCTTTGGCAAAGCTGTTTCTCAGATAAAGAAGGTGCTTCCCTCAAGCCCCTCAATTTAAAAAAAAACCAGCAGTAATGAAAAAGCTTGTAAGTGAAAGCTTATCTAAAAAGGTAGTAAGGCCGATTTTCCCAGTAGTGAAGAAAACGTCTTTTAAACTTACAGCTCAAAATACAAATTTTTTTCACAGATGATGAAATCAGCAGGCAGACACCTGGTATAAAGGATGTAAACTCTATTGTAGACCATGAAACTGGGAAAAGAGCTTGCAGAAACGTCACATGAATATGACAGTTAAGGAAGCATTTTTTTTTTCTTTTTAAGCAAGACAATCCAGATATTGATATCAAGATTTCAAAATTCTACGAATTGCGGTCTAAAAATGTTGGTCTAACGTATCAAGTACCTCACAATGTATGCGTGTGCAGATATCATGCTAATTTCAACTTCATCATTGAAGCCATTCACAAAAATAGCTAGTTTCCCTGCTACTCACACTCACCTTATGAATCTTGTTTGCTGTGATGTAGAATGTGCATGACAAGTCAATGCAAGAAATGCATCATGAATTTGCACACATTAATAGATGGAAAGTTTGATTTCTGTGACATAATATCTTGAAGAAAATGGACCGAACATGAGTGTCACCCTAAACAGACTACTACCAGTGGAACACTTTGTGAAGCTCTCTCTGAACTTCAGTCTCAACTAAAAACATTCAAGGAGCACTTCTTTGTCAAAAGGATGCAATCTGGAGCTTTCAAGACTGTTAAAGCATCAGTTAGTGATGATGAAGTGCTATTGCAAATAGATTTTCTACATCTACATCCATACTCCACAAGCCACCTGACGGTGTGTGGCGGAGGGTACCTTGATTACCTCTATCGATACTCCCTTCTATTCCAGTCTCGTATTGTTCGTGGAAAGAAGGATTGTCGGTATGCCTCTGTGTGGGCTCTAATCTCTCCGATTTTATCCTCATGGTCTCTTCGCGAGATATACGTAGGAGGGAGCAATATACTGCTTGACTCCTCGGTGAAGTTATGTTCTTGAAACTTCAACAAAAGCCCGTGGCGACTGATGACCTCAGAAGTTACGTCGCATAGTGCTCAGAGCCAGAGCCAACAAAAGCCCGTACCGAGCTACTGAGCGTCTCTCCTGAAGAGTCTTCCACTGGAGTTTATCTATCAACTCCGTAACGATTTCGCGATTACTAAATGATCCTGTAACGAAGTGCGCTGCACTCTGTTGGATCTTATCTCTCTCTTCTATCAACCCTATCTGGTACGGATCCCACACTACTGAGCAGTATTCAAGCAGTGGGCGAACAAGCGTACTGTAACCAACTTCCTTTGTTTTCGGATAGCATTTCCTTAGGTTACTTCCAATGAATCTCAGTCTGGCGTCTGCTTTACCGACAATCAACTTTATATGATCATTCCATTTTAAATCACTCCTAATGCGTACTCCCAGATAATTTATGGAATTAACTGCTTCCAGTTGCTGACCTGCTATTTTGCAGCTAAATGATAAGGTATCTTTCTTTCTATGTACTCGCAGCACATTACACTTGTGTACATTGAGATTCAATTGCCATTCCCTGCACCATGCGTCAATTCGCTGCAGATCCTCCTGCATTTCAGTACAATTTTCCATTGTTAAAACCTCTCGATATACCACAGCATCATCCACAAAAAGCCTCAGTGAACTTCCGATGTCATCCACAAGATCATTTATGTATATTGTGAATATATAGTTTGCAGAAAACTAAGTAGCACTGGCACAAGATGAGATAAACAGTGCCCACTGGAGTCATACACAGATTACAGTGATCACTATTTGTGTTTGGATGAAAACAGGGCTACAGTCATTTGCAATTGTGAGCGATGAACTGTGCCATGACAAGTACTCAGATTATGCATGTTTGAAGATTATAATAAGTAAGCCGAAACAAGAGCTTCCCAATTTGACCTCGATACGAATTTTTTCTGATGGTTGTGCAGGTCAATTTAAGAACAAATTCACCATTTCTAACCTCTGCTACATGATGCAAGACTTTGGAGTGTCTGGAGAATGGTTTTTCTTTGCAACATCACATGGGAAAGGTGCAGTGGATGGCATTGGAGCTGTAACAGAAAGGACTGTTTGAAATAATAAAGTTAAGCAAAGAAAAGTAATCATCGGCAATGCACAGGAATTTTTAGACTGTGCCAAATCATCTGTTTCTGGAATAAACTTTCTTCTTCTGACAAAAGATCATATTGATGAAAACAGAGACCTTCTGGATGGGCGCTGGAGAGCTGTTAAAAAAATAAAAGATATTCGCAGCAAGCATTACTTCAACGGTTACAATACCTGTAACTAAATATGTGGTAGAACTTTCCTAAAATTAGATTAAGAGAAAGTGGAGGTTTTTCCACCTTCACCCAACATATATCCAATAATCTACACAGATTCTGAGATGAGTGATGAGGAATCATATCCTGATGTCCTGTTGACACCCAGTTCCCAAGAAGTTACAGGTTCAGAACCAGCTGTGGAACAAATCATGCCAGGAACATTTATTTTAGTTCAGTTACAAACTGCAAGAAAGAAATCCACTACACACAGATATGCTGCAATTCCACAGAGAAGTGTAGAAGAGAGTGGGGAAATACAGATTATGTGTATCCAATCTGTTGGGGACTCAGCAAAGGTATTCAAAGCTGACGAGCAGGATGTATCTTACATAGAGTTTAAACAAGTTCTTGCTATTCTCCTGAATCCAAATGTCAAACATGTTAAGGACACCTTATGAGTTTCCCGGCAATTTAGACATTTTCGAAAGTGGGTGAGAGGTCAAGTGTATATTTTTTCGGAGTGGTACATTCTTCAAGTGAAATAATTAAGTACTCAGAACTGTAAACTAATACTATACCAAAATTTATATTGTTTATAGGCAACAAAAATGTTCTACAAAGTTATTAAAACTTAAAGTGCCCTCTAAATATATGTTACCTACTGATTCATAGCTAACTGACATTAAAAAAAAATAAAAAACACCAACAACATTGTACTTCACATTAGTCCCACCCGTGACAGTCTTTGATTGCAATTATTGTAAGTAAGTATTACTTATCTAATATTTATTGATATTATGCCATGTAGAGAATTGTTTTATTAATGTGAATTCAGTATTTTCAAAAGAAAATAAGTGCATAAATCACAGAGTTCTTCTAAAATGCTGGTGGTTGTTCAAGGCTACATCTATTTGCTGTCCCATCCGTGACAAAGTTTTAAAGATGAATAACAGCTCAATTTGTAAACTTCTGACATTCAGATTTAAAGCGAAGGTAAAACAATTATTTGTATGGCAACCAGTCAATCTTTATTTCTATTTATATTTTATGTTGTATCAGCATCTGACGGTTGAAAAACGTAGTGCAACTGTCCCACCCGTGACAATGGAATCCCCCTTAACTGAGAGAATAAAACACGTTTACGCTCGTCAGGAAACAGTGTCCGCCGTAATAGGAGACTGCACTTATCTTGAGTCTAAAAGCACTGAAGACCTACCGCGAATGGAACCAATAGCTTGCCAAGCTGCTTCTGGACGTCCAGCATATGGGAGAGCAGTTAGAGAATGCTTTAAAACATTTTACAATGGCGCTGGGAAAGCGCCCTGGCAAGATAATCACATTTAGGTATGTAAAATGTACATACCTCAAACATTTCTTCGAACAGAATGAGATTTTCACTCTGCAGCGGAGTGTGCGCTGATATGCTGCAGAGTGAAAATCTCATTCTGGAAACATCCCCCAGGCTGTGGCTAAGCCATGTCTCCGCAATATCCTTTCTTTCAGGAGTGCTAGTTCTGCTAGGTTCGCAGGAGAGCTTCTGTAAAGTTTGGAAGGTAGGAGATGAGGTACTGGCAGAAGTAAAGCTGTGAGTACCGGGCGTGAGTCGTGCTTCGGTAGCTCTGTTGGTAGAGCACTTGCCCGCGAAAGGCAAAGGTCCCGAGTTCGAGTCTCGGTCGGGCACACAGTTTTAATCTGCCAGGAAGTGTCATTTCTTCGAACGTTGGTGTACCACGTTCACTGCCACTTTCCGAACTCTAGACATTGCTAACACTTTTGTCAGCCTCTGTGGCCTGGTCGAGGAACTTTAGCATGTGGAGCCAGTACACTTGCGGAATAAAAAGCTTTTAAGCATCTGCAATAATAGTAATGAAAATAATGTAAACTACTACTTGTATGCTTCAAGTAGCTGCAGCGAACAAATTTATGCAAATCATTTGTATGTCATGTAAACTTTAATTGCATAAATAAAAAGAAATAAATATGTCGGTACGTACTTTTGCTTTCTCGTGGGTGCGCGGATGAAATTAATCTTCTTCTTAATGTATGCTGCCATGCAACCACTCCGTATCTCACGGCTATTTATCTCCGCAATATTTTGATAGCTTTCTCATCTTCTTAATCTATTTTTGTATTCAGGGTGCCTCACGTTGTAAATCACCTAGTCAGCTTCATGCATCTATATTAATTTTGTAGTTGACGATACACACCATGGAGGTAAAAATAATTCTACCTCCATGGTACACATCAATTTTATTTTCCAGCCATGTTTATAGACAGACACACTACAGAAAAAACAGAATACAGATGACAGGACGCTGCAGCAATGCTAGTGCTCCACGTCGTAACATGTCACATTGCAGTGAACAGAAGACAAGAGACTTTTATAATCTACAGCGGGGCCCTAGATTTGATCAAATTCATTTGACGACAGATGAGATTTGACAAAGTGCCTATTACACCATCAAACTTCTTTGACATAAATATTTGACTTATCAACTTTGACAAAGAAATCCAGCCTTAGGTGTCATACACCGTGTCATATTCACAGATTCAAAGAATTCCACATTTCAATGAATACGAAACTTCCAGTCGAACCTTTTCATTGGCTGATGGTAACTTGGTTCTCATTGGTTGACTGGATCTCTCCACCGGCAGTTGTCATCAGTTTACTAAAGGTTCGTATGAGCAGTTGCCAGCGGGCTCGTGCTCATGCGCAGAGCTGAATTCGCATATGAGCAGTGCCTTAGGCCGGTATTACACTATCAAATTTCTTTGTCAAAGATTTGATCAAAGATGTGATCCAATATTCCGTCCAATATATTTGACCAAGATCTTTGACGTAGCGCTAGACGGGGTATTACACTGTCATCAAAGTTTTCGTCAAAGTTCAAGATGGCTGACAAAAACAAATTGTTATTAACCGCAGCAGCTGCTGCTTGTGCCACAATTGCTGTGTGTGCACATGCGATACAGAAGCGGGGGAAAAAAAGGAAACATACCTGGGTGAAGCCGTGGGTTTCACGACGAGACGAAAAAAGCATTCAGCAAAACTTGTTACGTCAGCTAATAGTGGAAGACATCAAGTCATACATCAATTTCTTGCAAATGGATGAGCATTCTTTTCAGTATGTGATTCCTCATATCTCAAAACACAATACTCACCTAAGAACTGCTATATCTGCAGAAGACAGGCTCACTGTAACACTACGATTCCTTGCTACAGGAGAAAGTTACTCTAGCTTACAGTACAGCACTCGAATTCCACAATGCACATTAAGTAAAATAATACCTGAAAAGTGTGAAGCAATTTATAAAGCACTAAAGGACCATTGTCTGAAGGTAAATAAATGTTCGATACACTTTATGTTCATGAAGATAAATTGTTATTATTTTATTTATTTAATTTTATTTACATGGCAAATTTCAATTGATGTGTGATACCACAAAATTAATAGAGATGTATGAAGCGGATGAGACACTTTACAATGTGAGGCACCCTGATTATAAAAATAGATTAAGGAGATTGGAGAGATACAAAAATTATACACACATATATATTTATAGAATGGAATCCTCATCCTCTATTCCAGCCTGCTGCAAGGCAGCCTGGATATATCCAGAGGTGGACGGTTGTGCATGGGCTGTCGCATGCAGCAAATCCCACCTGTCCATTAATGTCCGCTCAAGACTGTGCATAGTGGCAGTGATGTATTCCCTGCTGCCCACCTTTTCCATTTCACGCAGTTCTGCTACGATGTGGGCGCCAAGGGGACTGTAGCGGTCTTCATGGACAGGCATGGTTCTGGCAGCATCAGCCATAGCCTGAAGTGACCTGCTGGCCTCCACCATGACGTTTGTTGCCACGTCTGGCGTGACTTTCCTCCTTTTAGTGGAAGGCCGCTCTTGACGCTGGGGCTGTGCCTCGCTACATGCAACAGGCTCTTGCATGTCATGCTATAAAATAAAAGCCATTAGTTACATACTTCCTTGCACATACATAAATCTTATTTATTTACAGGTACCCACAAGCAGAGGAGAGTGGGAGCAAATTGCAGAGGATTTTGAGAAGAAGTGGAACTGTTATAACGCTAAAGGAGCAATGGACGGAAAGCACATTCGTATTAAATGTCCACAAGCTAGTGGATCTCACTTTTTCAATTATAAATCCTTCAACAGTATCATTTTATTTGCCATGGTAGATGCTTCCTACAAATTTTTGTATGTAGATGTACGAACTAATGGTTGTGTTGGTGATGCTGGAGTGTTTTCAAAAAGCAAACTACGCGAGTGTCTCATTGACCGATCTATGCTCAACATTCCTGAAGGCAGGAAGCTTGGGAACACAAACATTACAACTCCAATGGTAGTACTGCCAGATGACGCTTTTCTTCTGAGTTATAACATTATGAAGCCATACCCCTTAAAAGGAATCACAAAAGAAGAAAAGGTTTTCAATTACCGACTGTCACAAGGGAGAAGATTAGTGGAGAGCAGCTTTGGCATTCTTGCAAGACGTTTCAGGATTTTTCTTACTACCATTAATCTGCCTCCTGAAAAAGTTACCACAATAACACTGGCTGCCTGCACATTGCACAACTTGTTAACTGAGAGAAGAAAACACTTGTACACTCGTCAGGAAACAGTGTCTGCCGTAGTAGGAGACTGCACTTATCTTGAGACACAAAGCACTGAGGACCTACAGCAAATGGAACCAATAGCTTGCCAAGCTGCTTATGGACGTACAGTACACGGGAGAGCAGTTAGGGAATACTTTAAGACATTTTACAATGGCGTTGGGAAAGTGCCCTGACAAGATAATCACATTTAGTAACGTAAAATGTAAACAAATGTACATACCTCAAACATTTCCTCAAACGTCGGTGTGGCACGTTCACTTCCAGTTTCACTTTCCGTGCTCTCCATATTGCACACACTCTCGTCGGCCTCTGTTGACTGGTCGAGAAATTTCAGCTTTTGGAACCAGTACACTTTTGGTGTATACGCCGCCTGCGCACGGCTCCACTTTTGCTTTTATGCATCTGCAATATTAGTAATGAAAATAATTTAAACTTCTTGTAGGTTACGTAAACATTATTGTATGCTTCAAGTCGCTGCAGTGAACAAATTAATGCTAATCATTTGTATGACACGAAAACTTTACTTGCATAAATAAATATAAATGAATATGTCAATACGTACTTTTGCTTTCTCGTACGAGTAGCTAGTGCGGAGGCTATTTATCTTCCTCTAGATATTAGAGTTGTGGTGGTTCGTGAATGAGACTCTAAATAAAGAGTCGTAAGAATCGAATCGTGATACAGACGAATCGTCGTTCAAAAGAATCGTAAGAACGATTGCGTGTTTCCGAGTCGTGACGATTCCAAGTTCCAACGATTCATCGATTCTTAGTACGCTATACTTCGAAGGTAACTTCCGAATCATGCCGAATGATTACGACCGCCAGGTGGCAGTCAAGTGGAGGATGCGTGTGAACAAAGGAAGCTCGGAACGAACAAACGAAGTTCGTGGGCCGTAATATTACTCGTTAAAACCAAGTTGACACTTGGCGGTTGCTGACGGGAACGAGCGTAAAGGCATTTCCCGTTTACTATCTCTGTATAGTGCACATGGGCGGATTCATATCATCCTACGTTTTTCTGTGCTCTTTCCAATTCCACAGCACCTTATATTTCACAATAAAGCAACTGTCAGCCCTCACACACTGCAAATGTAGCTTAACTTTTTGTTTCGTCGAAATACAAAGCATAGGTATTTTGCTTTTAATTTGTCTGAGAACTTGCTTCTGCCACTACTATTTATGTGAGAAAGGGGCATACTTCTAAAGTGTAGGATACAATCGTATACAGCGACATTACTTCACTGCCAATTTGCTAATTCTGTTAGTTCCACCAGTGCCGCCACTAAATGGCTGTCGCACTAGACCAATATTACAGAGCGAATGTAAGCTCTCTAACCAATACCTTTCTTGACGGATCGCCGTGTAATACCGTCTTTAAAATTCTAGTTTTCGAATGTTACCGTGTTCAGATTCATATTAAATGTTAGTGAAGTAACGTCGTGGTATACGATTGAATCCTATTGTTTAGAAGTATGTCGTCTTCTTACGTAAATAGCAGTGACAGCGGCAAGTTCTCAGACAAATTAAATGCAAAATACCTATGCTTTGTATTTAGAAGAAATGAAAGTTAAGCTAAATTTGCTGTGTGGGAGGGCTGTCAGCTGCGTTATGAATTACAAGGGTGATGTGGACTAGGAAAGACATTTAGCACAGGAAAACTTAGGATGATATGAGGCAAACCACGTCTGCCTCACTGCTAGATTTTGTTACTATAAAACAGAGGTCTGTAGTTAAATACGTTCAAGCCACACAACCAAACTGACATACCACGTAATTTTGCACCACCTTCCGCACAAATCGACTCCTCTTTTCTGGCATACTGAAATAAAACAATAGATGCAATCAAATCAAACGTGACCTTTCAACAATTAAGGCATTACACGTATAAATCGAGAATCACACTTGCAACGTCATTTGCATGTTTACTCATAAATAAACTATTTGTGGCATATCTCATCATCACACAGTTCGATTCTAACCCAATTGACAATTTTAGACATGTCCTGTCATCTGTAAGTAAGATTTAGAACTTTTTGCATTCCGTAAGAATCGTGCCATCGAAGACTAGAATGAATCGTGAACGAATCGTAGTAATCGATTCGCAATGTGAGATTGAATCGTAGGAATCGAATCGGGAAAAAGAATCGTGTTGCCCAACTCTACTAGATATCCTCGGCCGTAAATCCAGACAGTATGTCACGGCTAATAATCTCTGCTATATTTTTATAACTCTCCAATCTTCTTAATCTATTTTTATAATCACGGTGTCTCACATTGTAAAGCGCCTCATCCGCTTCATACATTTCAATTAATTTTTTGGTAGACGCCACACACCAATTGTATTTAGCAGCCATGTTAACAAACACAAAAGATGACAGAACGCTCCAGCGATGCTGGCGCTCCACGTGGTAACACGTCGCATTGCAGTGAACAGAAGACAAGCGATTTCTTTGATCAAATATACGGCCTCGGCCTACATTTGATCAAATATTGGACGACATTTGTCAAAGATCCCTATTACACTATCAAATATCTTTGACAAAGATATTGGACAAAGAAATTTGATAGATTAATACCGGCCTTTTACTCCCGCTTCTGGCTACTTGGAGCGTGGCTGTTTGGTGTATGAGCAGTAGCAGCAAGTAACCGGAAGCTAACCAGAAAAATTTTTCTGGCGCTCCAAGCTGTCAGATTCGCGCATGCGCAGAGCAAGCTGATTTATAGTGGGGGGTCCTTCCCCACGTGACCCGTGGCCATGTCTTCGTTTACAGCTCCCAGCCTCCCACGTCAAATGAAAACAAAACAGATTTCTGTGGCCGGGAGCCATCAAGTGAATTAATATACATTCTCATAACCATAAAAGACCAAAATAAGTTAGTAGTTTCAATTTTCTGATTTTATATTATTTCCACGTTATTAGCAATCAACCATTAATGCTTTAATGAAGCTATTTCTGGCTGTTTTATAGAGAAATTTGCTTCAGTTAATTTTTTTTCCGCTGAGGCAGTTAGTTTATTTGAAACGAAGTGTTTCATTCCGCGCTATTGGCTACTTTCAGCCTCGTTCAATTTAAAGTGCAAATTTTCATTTTCTGGGACGAATGACGTTATACCATAATAAAGAACCAAACATGAGAATACAGTACTGGACCTCAAAGAAAATTGGTATCACGAGAATCACATGAAAAGCTGAATATCAGGTACTTCAGAGTCCATCTGGACATACAAATGTGCAAATAGAGCGGAATGAAGCATTTTAGTATGGTTTATGAAATTCCGATGCTGCTGGAGTAGTCTCTGATGTCGTGTTCCTTGTATGACACTGTAAGATCTCTTAATGCTATATACGTACGAACATACATAAACATAGACTTGAAGCAAAGTAAGCAAATTTGGTCAGTAGTTTTGAACTGAATATTTTGTTTCAAATACAATGACAGCTGTAGCAGAATTTTATAGATCTGCCTTCTGCGAAAGTGTTTTTCGATCACAAGGCACTTGTCTAGTACTTCCTCTGGGCCTGAAGTTATTTCTTAATTTGTGTTTACGTCTTAAATTTATAGAATGCCATTCTATGCTAAATTTTAGACTGGCAGCATACAATGTTTTATCGTTTTAACTCCCCACATAGCTTCATATTTATTCCTAGAGTAGAATATAAACTGTCAGTTGTACAGTTTCTTTGCCTCACGGACAACCATTTTAATTTTTTCATATTTTGAAATAGTCATGAAATTTATTGTACTTTATTCCGGTGTAAGCTACACAAGAAACTGTCTCTTTTTTTGTTGCAAGTAATTTGTATTCCATCCTAGTAGCTTTTTGCAGTGCTGTGTAGATGTAAACGTGTTGGAAATGCTACATAACAATATTGCAGAGTAAGAATTAAAAAACAAAAAAAAAAAAAATCTGTCAAAGTCACCCCCTAGCAAAATTTTATGGTACTTCGAGCAGTGGAGTCTAATTTTGAAACGACTCAAAAGCCAAGAACTGCTTCCTTATTTGCATCCTTTATCTGTGTGGGATATGATAAAACAATTGCTCTAAGTACAACTCAGTATGTCCTCTCAACAACATGCCGCACGAGCGGCACGGCTACACATGGTCACGTGATGCCCCACCAGAAATACGACGAAAAGCGTATGAGCAGAGCAAGCACCAAGCACGGGTTGCCTACGTCATCGTAGCTGCGCATGCGCAGTACAGCCTGTTGTCTGGCCGCTGGCGCTTTCTGGTAACTGCTCAAACGAACATTTTGTGTGTACAGTTGAGGACTTGAGGTGGTTATTCGTTTTAACTGAAAAGCAGTGTGATATCGGTTAAACTGGTTTATTTTAGATGGGTAAACGCTACTACTGCGATTATTGTGACAGATCATTTGTTGATGATTATGAAGCAAGAAAAAAACACATATCAGGATCAATGCACGTGAGATTGAGAAAAGAACATTATGATGCTTTTCGCGGTATGGTATAGTGGATTTATAACTTTATTATCTTACAATACCTGAGCCTTACTGTTCCTGCGTGTTGATGTAATCTAAAGTTACCAGGAAAACCGTTTTTCACTCATCCTGATAAAATCATATATGACTACTATTATTGCATAAACCATTTGCGTTTATATTTCGTGTAGTTATGCACCCAACCGTTTATGCTAAATTTAAGATTTTGTGACTCTTACACAATTACAGATGATGTTAGATTGTTTGAAATAATTCTTAGTGGTAGAATTCTTTCACTCTACAGCGGAATGTGCTTTAATGTCTCAGGTAGTATCAAAACGACGCACATTCCTCAGCAATGCGAAAAGTCAGCCAGGAATCAACTGTACCTGATACACACACAGAATTGTAACATTTACATCAATACTCTGCAATCCGAGTCAATTGTGATATTCGATACCGCCCACTGGCTTTGAGCCGTGACGTAAGGGTGTTTTGTTATGACTTCATGCGTGCGTGTTGTTTTCGAATGATTGTTTTGTATAGGGCCGCCACAATTGCTAGACCCAGTACGCAGATGACACAAACGAATATGACAAGCACCCCATTACAGACGTTTGAAGAGGGATTACCAGAATTATAGGGCTTACTGCTTTGTAGTACCGATTTGATTTATGTAAAACCTACTTTAACGGAGCCGGTATACAGACAGACCAACTAGTATTTGGGAGTTTCCACAAAAGCACTACATGAACTGTAGCCTAATGTTTATTAAGACTTCATCTCTGGTGTACCTCTTCCTTCCGGCACAGTTATTGAAGATGTGTAAATAGTTTTGCTATTACAGTTAAACTTTCACATATGTTCATAAGAGCATGAAGTTATCCACTCCAATATTGTAGAGAATGCTGACTAAGATTAAAAAATATGTAGCCACAAATGTGAGAATATACAATCAGTTCATTTGATAACCCTCATCCCTGTTGACAAAATGTTCATGGATGCTTATTTATAAAATTCCTTTATTATGCTTTTCCAATAGCCACTGGCTCGGCACAGCATCTTGGTGTTCTCAAAAGCAAACATGAGTTTTTTGTTTAGGTTGTACTCTGCCACTACTGATTTCTTTGTGTGTCCCAGATGTACACACCAGTTGTATTGTGTTCCTTGCAGTGTTTTGAGATAGTGCTGAATTTGCCTGCTGTTTTGCCTGCCACATTCATTAGAGATAAGATATACCTTAAGTATGTGAAGTGTCAGTGGCTACTTCACAGAACCAAGAATATCTTTATTGGTGGTCTGGAGGGAAAACGGTTTTGATGTCACATTTTTCCAAGCAGCCATGCAGTCTTGGTTGAGAGTGGCCACATGAAAGGAAGAAAACCATGTCTCTGTTCTCCTAAGCCTTCTTTCTTGTTCAGTGGATTTTTTCTTTCTTTGAGCACACTTCCAATCTGAGCATTCACTGTATCAATTTTGATGGAAAACCTTCTTCAGGTGTTGTTGTGCAGCAGGGAGATTTTCAATGTTATAGTTGACACACACCCTATGGACCAGAGTTGTTAGTACTATATATTTCAGCACTAGATGTTAGCAGCTTGTTGCGTGTGGGGACAGGTCTGTGTGGGCCTTCTTCCTATAAGCTGCATGTGTACCACCAGCTTGCTTTCTTCATATGATTGCCAAGAAAGGAAGATATTCATTCTGATCTAGTTGTGTTGTGAATGTATTATTTTGTTGAATGCTTTTTAAGTGACTCAGGAACTTGGGACAGTGGCTGCCATTCTCACATGCTGCAAATGTATCAACATAGCAAAAGCATTGCTTGCATTTTGGCGGTCAGTTTGGAGTGCCAACTTTTCAGAGAATTCTATGTAGAGTGTATCTACCTTCCTGGGATATCTTAACCGGGAAGAAGGTAGTTGGTATCCTAGGTTATACAGTTTATATAAATAACATCCAAACAGATCTATACTTGCATGCAACGAGCTGTTACCATCCATTGGAGAGGCATGCATTCCTAACCAGTTTTGCTATTGGGTACGAGTCAGCTGTAACACTAAGACAGTGTTCTGACGAAATGTGCACATTGTGTGCAATATAAGAAGAGTGTTCAAGGAAAGAATAGATGCAGTAAATCAGGAAGGACAGAAGGTATTCAGTTTTCTTCCCTATATGGAGCCATTCTCAGCCAAGATTTTCAGGCTGCTGGGAAAAGGTTAGCCTACATCAAAATAGTCTTTCAGGCATCATCAAAGATGAAGGATATCCTTGGTTCTGTGAAGGACCTACTGCAACTTCACTTGCAGGGATATGTAGCATTCCATTTGAATGGGTCTTCCCATACATCAGGCAACTACAGTGCTGTATATCAGTAACATTGTCATGTATACAGAGAGAAATCAGCACTGACAGAGCACAGCCAAAATGTAAAACATATACTCAATTTTAATGATAAGTTGCTGCACCTAGCCAGCAGCTGTTGAGAAAACAAAAAAAAAAAAAAAAAAAAAAAAAAGGAATCTATAGAAATAACAATCAAAAAAAATCTTGTCAGTAGGGATGAAAGATATCAACTAAGTTTATAGGTTGGTAACTTGCATTAGGGACTATATGTAAAGTTGTGGCCAGCACTGGACGGCACACAATGCAGATCATCAGTGTTTCAAAATATATTTGAACAGAGCCTGTCTGCCATATACCCAGCTGTCTGCAGCCAGATTGTGGAAACAGCCATCTCCTGTGTATTAATGTGGGTATATCTGCAGTGTCTCAACACTTTGAAAGACTATGAAGAGTGTGGCATTAGTCAAAACATCACAGTATCTTAGCATTGCTGCCTGGCTGAAAACTAGCTTTTCATCAATAGTTTCATTATGTTTCTTTAATGTACACATATGATTAATACTGTGTTATGGCAGATGCAGTAAATTAAGGCTACATTTTTAGGAAAAAGAAAAAGAATGTGTTGTCTGTGACAGCATTTGACTAGTTATGAATTTGTTCATTATTGCTTTGAATAGTTGAAATCAGTCACATGGTCTTAAATGCCATGTAATATAGTCTTATCTATATTACATTGCATTGATATACCTATATCTTCATCATATAGTGAAATCAAACAATTCATACTGTTTTTATAATATAGAGATAAAAGTTTTTGTAATTTTAGATGCAAAGACCATATTGGCAGAAGAATCAGCAAAAGTACCATGCAAGAGGTATCAGCAGACTCGTGAATGTGTTTTTGGCACCAACTGCAGATTTTCACACTACACTGCAGAAGATTTAATGAATTTAAGAATGAAAGGTAATTGGAAGAATTTCTTTTGCAACTTCCTGCTTTACTTGAATAGGAAAGTTTACAGATTTTGTTTGAGATGTAGATGTTGCAACCAGTCTCTGTATTAAGTAAATGTTTAAGATCTGACATCATTCCTTTCTATTGTGATCTCTCTTTAAGATATTTTTTTATGGTGATAGGGGAAAATGTTAGAAAATTTTGTTTCAAATTTCACATTGCTGCTTTTGAAGAAATTATACAGGGCGTATCATAATTAATGGTGTAAACGCATACTGTTGAAAGTACATGATACTAGAAGCAAAAGTCTTAGTAACATGATGTCAAAAATGCATACCTTGAAGAGCTACAAACAATTTTTCACCTTCGATACTGTGAAGCAGATTTCTCCTACTACAAGCTCTTTGCTTTTCATATTTTGGGAAGTGATGATATGGACCAAAACGAGATAAAATGCCAGTAAACATGTGTTCTAAAATGTATACCTTAAAAGTTATGAGCACTTGTTCCTTAGAAGAGTTGTCCAAAGTACCGCAGATGTAAAAAGTGCTCATAGCTCTTAAGATATGCATTTTAGAGCACATGTTTACTTGACATTTTTTCTTGATTTGGTTCATATTATCCCTTCCCAAAATATGGAAAGCAAAGAGCTTGTAGTAGAGATTTGATTCACAGTACCAAAGAGGAAAAATTGCTCTTAGCTCATAAGGTATGCATTTTCGATCCTATGTTTACTGTTACTTTTCTGCTTCTAGGATTGCATACTTTCAACTGTATGTGTTTGTGCCATTAATTATGACACTTCCTGTAGGCTATAAAGAATTACTGTGACAGTCTGCACCTAATAGAAATTTCTTATATTGAGACGTGATGAAAAGGAAACTGAAACAAGATAGTGTATTGGAAATGGAAGCAGCTACCAATTTGCTTTGGTTTTATGCATGAACTGCTTATTTGTCTTAACTGCCTGTAGTAGTAATCCTTGGCCATCCATGACACCACTGATTATAGATTTCTTGTCACTAATCTTACAACTGTCGCCGTACTGTCATTTGTTTGTCTGTTCTAGATCAGCCTCTGCATTCATTCATTCATTCATTCATTCATTTGTTTGTTCAGTCACTCATCCATAAGTCATAGACTAATAATATGTAAGAATCAGGGCAACATTTTTCGGTTTTTATTGTCCCCCTACATTACTTCTCCTATTTCAATAAAACAAATTTTCAGGTTTTTATTTTATTTAATTTTTTGTTCATTCAAGGATCATCTCTCAATAAAATCAGTAGCTCAGAATATAAATAAATACTGAATTCATAAGCACCCTTTATGAAGAGAGGACAGGTTGTCGTGGCCTTGATGAAGGATCCGTCCTTGCATTTGCCTGGAGTGAATTAGGAAAACCTAAATCAGGGGAGCATATAGAGCAAACTCACCCTCATGAATATGTCAGTGTCTTAACTAACAGCTGCATTGTCACATTCAGTTTTTCTATGTTGTAGAATGTTCTTTGATGTACACACAGTTTGCTACACACTTATAACATGAAACACAGTTTTGCTCTTCATCACTGCACACACTGAGGACATTGGCTGATGACTTCTGGACCATGAAGATGCTGCTATGCCAATTGCATTTACTCCAGTGTGATTGGAACACTAACCTCAGGGCTGTAAGCACTCAGTAGTGCTCCATGCTCCTGTACTTCCCTCTGGCCACCTGTAACCTTCAACCAGTATTCCCTCATGAATAGCGAGATATTGATTTCAGGAAAATGAAAAGACGTTACCGTCATGCTCTTTAGAACTTAACACATGATTTTCTTGTAAAAGCAGTATACCGTAATCATGTATTGAAATGAAAAGGGGTTTTGCAGCTGTCCTCCTTCATTATCAACCACTGCTCTTGAGGCCTCTAAGTAATATTGTAGTTTGCGTTCCTTATGACGAATGTTGTACCTGCCTTTCTGAACTGTTGTTTTTAATAATCTCTTTAATTTCCTTTGCAAATTTATTACAAAATTTTGTTCCTGATAGAAAACAATGTTTTGAGTTTAAGTCGTTGTTTCATTCTGAAGACAAGGCAGAAGTAATTCAGTGGAGACCTTCCCCCTATGTTAGCTGACAAAAAGATGAATGTGGTATATGTTTTAGAGTTTTGTGTGTTGTTTATACTCCTCCCGAAACTAATAAGTTTATTGCTGAATGGCTGGCTCGTCCATTTTTTCTTCAGCAATTACTAAGCCACATTTATCTGCTGTAATATGTTCACATTGTTTTCTTTGAGCTCTGCGTTTATGTTTAAGCCAATTTTTTTAGAACTGACATGTGAAAATATGCATGCATGCACATAAGAAATGTTATACAAATATTTAATTTTTATTTTAGTAATATTTTTAATATGTTTATTCATGTTAACCACAATTATCTCATCATACTTCACCATAGGCGCTAAGGATCTAAATGACAGGAGCACAGTCAGTTCTGTTCATTACCATCGTCAACATTTCCATTGTATTGGCCACTCCTCCACCAGGTTAATCCCACACATATCTTGGCAAGCAGTTCTTCCTTCTGTCAGGACTCTTCTATGTATTTCTCTCTTTACATGTTCAGTCTGCTACTTTATTGTATTCTTTGTCTCAACATTTAGTTTGTGACAATCTTCTATAGCACCACATTTCAGATGTCTTCAGTTTCCTTTTGTGCATTTGTGCCACTGTTCATATTTAATTTCTGTGCATGACGGGTGACATCTGTAGTTGAAGAAGTTTCTTTTTGCCTGTAAAAGTCTTCTCCTTTTGACTTCCTGCTTTTCTATCTTGTTTACATGTAATTTATAAGTAGCAAAATTGTTACTTCATGTAGCATGCCTGTAAAACACTCTGCTCCAGAATTATTCTCCAAATGTACTGCTGAAGTAGCTGCTCACAGAAATGAATGCCTCTGCTTCTAATGATATTCTACCAACATTATTTGTGTGTTGTCAATGGTGGTGCCATGATTATCATCATCATTGTAGAACTCTTTTACTGTGGTGTTTGAGATGATACTGATCATAATTTTCTTCTTGCATACATGGCACTTGATAGGTCAGAGTGGCAGAAGCTATAGACAGGAACTGCTTACCCCAGTACACAGGAACAGCTTATCCCAAATAGCCTCTCTCAAATATTTTGAGACTTTTCGTCTTCTAAAAAAATAAAATAATCTTGATAATCTTTTCAGTAAAGTTGGCACAAAAGATAGCATACAAGCAGTACTTTTTGTTAGACACTGCCTGCAAATGAAATTTGAAAGATGCGAAACTGTGCTGGTACACTGTGTATCCTTTGCAGTGTGTACATTACATTAGCCTGTGAAGTCAAAATGTAACATTAAATTTCTGGTTGTTGGATAACAAAGAGCAGGTCGATAAAATACTCCTCAGCACAGTACTTCGTTAGACAGTTGTAGTGGACATATTAATCAATGTAGAATCTATGGTACAACTTTGCATTTTTTTATACATACAAAACAGTGTCATTGGCAAAAACTGTGTTAAGTGCATGAAACTGCTGTGGTAAACTAGGGATTGATCTGAGAATTTTTGGATTTATTGTCTTACACTCATCTGGTTCAAAAAGGTTGTGTGCAAAACTGCAATATGTACCAGAGAATTACATAAGCGACTGCACACACAATCTTTTATAGCAGTTATGTCATTGAACACACAACTTTAAAAGGAGATCACGACCAGTTTCACATTCTTAAAATGGAGTATAGTGGCTCATCCCAAGACTTTTATAGTGTCCCCATTGAGCTAAATAGCATGAATGATAACATCCAGTTTACTATGGAATGTCTGAGCGTTAATGGCAGCCTGCTGTTGTTAGATGCGTTTTATGCTTATAGAGAACGCCAACAGTTACGAAACGTATAGAAAATGTAAAACTTCTGACCTGGTAATTCATCATTCTTCAAACCATCCAACACAGTACACAGTGGCAGCATTCATATCAGTGCTGCACAGGCTGCATAATGTCCAGTTGTCTGAAGTCTTTGATCATGAGTTCAGATAATTCAGTTCGTAGCCCACTCCAGTGGATATGGGGCTAATTTTGTTCCTGACTTTAATAGGAGTGTTTTAAAGATCAAGCATGGGAATTATAGTCATTCTGTGGTCTGGGGACTGCTTGGTGGTTCCGTTAGCCTTGACCCCCATGTGCAGTAAGTCTCGTAATAAGGTTTATCATTGAATACCATATTATGGTAATATCTCCAGAAGAATTGACAAAATATCCCCTCTGATCTTCAGCTACTACACCAAGAAAGCAAGGGCAGTACATGTAATAGTTTGGAAGAATTGGGAATTTATTGCTCATTGGAAAAAAAAAAAAATAATAATAATAATAATAATAATAATCCTGGCAAGCATGTTCTTTACGCATTGACAATAGATGTCAGTATATTCATCCCCTTGTTTGGAGGAGGATTAGTTTAGTAACATTGTACAGCCAGTTTCCATCCTTCTCATCAGTACACACGATTCGGCCCTCATCTAACTTTGCGCGTAAGCCATTTCCCCTGCAGTCTCATAACAGCATCTTGCCAGTTTAGCCGAGTTTGATGCTGCACTACCTCTCTGAACAGTTTAGGGCTTCTGTCTTTCTGTTTCCTACTCAAGTTGGGCTACGTTTATGTGACTTCATTTATTTGGGTTTTCTTACAGCACCTATGGTTTTTCAGATTTCTTTTGTTTTTCATAGCTACTGAGATGTGCCCTTATTCTATATGTTGGTTTTCGGGCTTTCCACCATGTTACTTACTTTTATTGCTTTGACGATTTATGGTGGAACTTGGCTATAATTGCTTTTTATGCATACTACAGTGATTCAAAATGTAACATAAGTATACTACACTTAGTGGTCTTATGTGATTATGATCATTTATTTTTAAAACTGGTTATTTCAAACAATAAATATGTTAGTCCCGTAACAAACATATCACCTAATGATACATTTTAAGAGTTCAAAACTGGTCATGACACTTCAGTAAAGGACCAGAAGACTTTTTAATTAAGTTACATCAGTTTTGTAAAATATTGTTGCTTTGTCTTTCAGTTGAAGAAGAAGAGCGATTGGAAAGAGAGAAGTACACAAGACTGGATCTTGATCATGATGATGGTCCAACTTTGACATCTTGGCTACAGAAGAGAAGTAAAATGAAAACCTCAAAGAGCGCTGTTGAGGAGCACAAACCTAAAGCAACGGTTCTCTGGGAACTTCCACCTGAACTACAAGAGGTTCCTGATCTTCCTCCATCTCTCCAGCCACTAAGAGTGGAAGATTTCACAAATGCAGAATTTGAAACTTGGGGCTGATTTGTATATATTACGGCTGGAATGTGTATTGCATGTTTATTCATAACTTGTAAAGTTTAATTCAACAATTTGTTGTTCTAAATTCCATTATGTTGGGACTGTTCTTTCAGCTCGAGTATCTTATATAGTCCCTCTACTCTTCTTTGCAGTTCGTTCTGAATAATATGGCTTTCTTAAAATTGTTTCGTATGCAAGTTTTGGTCTCACTTGGTTCAAGGCAATTAGGGTGATGGCTCACTAAGAAAACCAGAATTGTGACTGGTTGGATGCCACCAATTTTACGTAAAATGCATGCTGCCTCCTAACCCCCCACCCCCCCTCCTACACACACACACACACACACACACACACACACACACACACACAGCCTAGGGAAGTCAGCCAACGTGCCCCCCACCCCCACCCTCCCCACCCCCCAAATACTACCAATGTTCTGTGGTGCAAACAGGGTGCGATTTGTGCTTTTACCAGTGGGGGGGATGTCTTAGGGGTTAGTAGAATTATATATGTTACTAGCTTGGATCGTGGCGTTACGCATGGTTAAACAGCTATTTATAAATAGATGTTAATGCCGAAACTCACTATTCACGCGTATGCACTATCAGAAAAGCCATCCCTTGTTATATCTTTAAAAGTACATTATAGGTAAAGCTTATTTACAAAATCATCTACATACAGGTATACGAGGCGAATTCAAAAAGTAGAGGCACATTTGTGAAAAGCTGTACTTATTCTGATGATAGAAAACTGAAACATATTAATAGTAAGACTTATTAAAAACTTTCAGTGTTCGGCTCCACAAATTTAAATTATATGTAAAGTTTTACTCCAGTGTGTGGGAAATAAACATCCCAGGTTGGGATGCGCAAACTAAAACCAGAGGAGGGGATGGTCTGATGCAGAGGGGGGGAAATACCCCCCCCCCCCCCCCACAAATCGCACACTGGGTGCAAACAAACACCAGTAATTCTGCTATTGCAGCCAAAGTTTGGTATGCAGTCATTCAGGCCAATGTGCATGATAGACAGTCAATGCACATCCACATGTGAGCCTGCTGTGCCAAATTTATATGAAAGATCAAGACAGGTTGATGTCATTGATATTGATATGGAGAAATTTATGTTAATAATTACGAAGAAACTTGCTTTGAGGAACTTTGCATCTGAGGAATTTGCCAATAAAAATATGAAAAGATAAATGTGAGAAATAATTAGTGATGGGCTCTTGGAATGAAAACCAGGAATATGTTTTTAAAAATGTAGGGATGCAGTAAGACAGAAACAAAATAGTACATTGTGTAAATATCTTCACTTATGGGTTTTCTTCTGTTTTACTTCATTGTGTCCAACATGTACTAAAATTCATTTCCCATAATCCAACATTCCATTCAGGAAAAGGCACCTTCATCAACACAATAATCCACAAATAAGTTACTGTGTTGATTATGTCAATCTCTGGGGTGGGAATGAGTTGGGAGGATGTTTTAATTGGGAAAGTTTTAGAAGGGAAATGGGCAGGTTGAATTTAGATGTAGCGGAAATTAGTGAAGTGTGTTGGCGGAAAGAGCAGAACTTTTGGTGGGGGAATTTTTGGGTTGTAAATGCAAAATCAAATAGGAGTAATGCAGTAGTGTATCTACTGAAGCATATATGAATAATGTATTGAAAACATTATCATAGCGAAGGTGGATATTGTGTCCACCACAATATTAAGTTTTACTGTTCACTAGCTCTGCAGATGATGTTGAAACTGAAGCAGTGTATGATGATACAAATGAAATTATTCACATAGTTCAGGAAGACAAAACTTCAATTTTGATTGGAGACTGAAATTCAATGGAATGAAAAGGAAAGAAAGGGAAGAGAGTACGAGCACATGAACTGTGAGAAAGGAATAAAAAGGGAAGCCACCCGGTAGGTAAATTAATCACAGCTAGTAGTTGGTTTCAGAATCGTGAAAAAAGATTGCATACGCGGACCTTGAGACCCAAGTACAGTTCCGACGAGTGTGTAATGGTAAGACAGAGATTTTGAATCCATGTTTCAAAATACAAATAATTCCCAGGGACAGATGTGGAATCTGACCATAATTTATTGGCTCCAAACAACAAACTAAAACTGAAGAAATTCAAGAAAGGTAGGAAATTAAGGATATAAGAACTAAATAAATCAGTAGTTGTATGACAGATGTTGTTATGAGTTTCAAAGAGTAACTTAGACAATGATTGACCAAAATGGGGAAAATGAATACAATAGAAGAAAAATAGGTAGCTTTGAGAGAGAAACTGTGAAAGACAAGAGGTTCAAATAGGCAGAAAGACAAGACCTATTAGAAACCCTTGCATAACACATAATATATTGAAGTTACTTGAGGAAAGGAGAAATTATAAAATAATGAAGCAGAAATTGCTAGAGGGAAAATCAAAGGTTGTTGAAGCATGTATGACTGTGTGAAAGATAGATGTCATCTACAGGAAAGTTAAAGATAACTTGGGGAAAAGAAGAAAAGTATATGTATGAATATCAAGAGCTGATGTGACAAGCCAGTAGTTATAAAAAAGGGGAACTGAAAGTAATATGTAGAGGGGCTGTGCAAGGGAATTAGTGTGAAGGCAATATTGTATAAATGGAAGAGGAAGTGAATAAAGATGAGATGCAAGATATGATTCTGCAAGAAGACTTTGAAAGAGCACTGAATGATCGAAGTTGAAACGAGGCCCATGCTGTGGATGACAATCCCTTAGATTTATTGATATATCTAGGAAAGCCAGACATGACAACTATTCCAAATGGTATGCAGGATAGGTGAGAGAGACATAAATACTCTTATATGTAGAAAAATTGCTGGAAAAGGCAGGTGCTAAAAGGTGTAAATTTTACCGAACTATCATTTTAACAAGTCATGGCTGCAAAATATTGACGTAAATTGTTTAAAGAAGAATGGAAAAACATGCGGAAATCGACCTTTGTGGAGATTGGTTTGGATTATCTAGAAATTTAGAAACATGCAGGCAAGGCAATACTGGCCCCACAAATTGTCTGAAAAATAGGTTAATCTGAGGCAAACCTACATTTATAGCATTTTTAGATTTAAAGAAAGCCTTTGATAATGTTGACTGGAATACGTGAAGGTAGGAGGGATAAAATGCAGGGAGCAAAATACTATCTACTATGATCCGTTCATCCTAAGAAAAAAACCTGATGTAAACAAACACAAACATGACAATTGGTTAGAAGCCAAAGCACACTTGCACTGGTGGTGTTACGCTCTTGGGAGTGGGTCCTACTTATGTGTTAGATATCTTACTACTAAGTTTCATTTAATGTAACTTCAAGATATTCAAATGTATTAACAGCCTCTGCAGCGTTGTGCTCCGATTGTGGCGCTGTTAATGTGCAGTGTGAAAATAGCCGAGGCTGCTTTCTGTTCCGTAGTAACGTTAGGAAGTCTGCACTGAAGATATTTGTCTTGAGTGCAGCCCTGTGCAGAAGAGAAACATGGGTGATAAGCAGTTTAGGCAAGAAGAGAATTTAAGCTTTTTAAATGTGGTGCTACAGAATAATGCTGAAGATCAGATGGATAGACAAAGTAACTAATCATAACTGAATCAAATTGGCAAGAAAGAAACTTATGGCATAATGGGACAAAAGGAAGGATCAGTTGAGAAATTGTGTCAAGCTGGTAATGGATGGAAGTTTAGGGTGCTAAAAACTGTAGAGGGAAATAAGATTAATATACAGTAGGCTTGTTCAAATTGATGTTGGTTGCGTTAGTTACGTTGATGTGCAGAGTGATGCACAGGTTAGATGAGTGTGGGGAGTTGCATCAAAGCAGTCTTTGGACTGAAGACATCATCATCATTTGGATTTAGGCCTTTATATTAGTTGTGGTTGTTACAGAATGGAGAATAGCCATAGTAGTACTTGAAATCCTACACCATCTCCACTTTATGTATTAAGTGTAAAATGTCATGCCATAAAAAATGTACAGCAAAGTTAATGTTTACTTTCAGAGACCCTGTTCTTATTTGCCTCCATTCCAATATGAAATCAATATATTGTCTAGTTCAGGAATGGTGACATTCAAAAACTTTTTTTGTAGAAAGTTGTAAATCGATAATAAAAACTGTTCTGTGTGACTGCTGAAATGAAATTTTAGTAATAAATATACAAGGCATTGCCATGTTATATATGTTTGCAATTTGTCTGTCTTTAGAAATGTCCAGATTAATTATTCAACAGTCTTACAAGCTCTCAAATTATCATCCTTGCCAGCTGAAAAGCAAGATGAAGATCAACATGCAAATTTCACATCACCATGTATGTGAAAGGGAATAATTGCTAAATTGTGCATAAATTTGTCAAATTACATCTAAATTGACCTTACATTGGAAAAAATTCAACATTTGTGCAAGTTAATTTAAGAAGTGTAGAATTTAATCTGCAGTGTTCGAAACATTGTTTGTCTTCCTCTACGTTTTACCAAATCACTAAATGTTTGTACTAATTTCAAAAATAATTACTTGCGGTTCAGCTAGTATGTCATTATTGCAGATGCAACACTACAAAAGAAATGGCATAACATAAGGGCTCATACAGCAGATAAAAATTAAAACTGTTAAGTGTTGTGAGATAACATCCTTTTTGAATAACAGACTGCTGTCATTTCTAAAAATGACTATTCCATCCCATAATGCTCATAGAAGGGTGTCACCTATAGAGGGTTATATGCTCGTAGTTCACAAGAAATTGGAATTTCACATGACTATAATGCTGTAGGATATAAAGTAAAAAAACAAACTCAAAGGGCGAATTAATTAGGCAACTAATGGGAATACTGCAAATGTTTGTGGAACCTAGACAGCAACTTAATATACAAATATTGACACATGAAGGTAACCTCATCGTTATCTTCAGTCAGTTGTTTCTAGAAAATGCTCCTGAACTCCCAACACACCATCAATCAGGTACTGCACACAGAATATTCATCAACCACCACAATAATAATATGCTGCACGCCATTTTCAATCTGTTCTTTTATTCATTAACAAAATAATCATCCAGTACCTTTGAGGAAATCGTTCTCAAATTTAGCAAATTTTGACAGTGCTACTGTTATTTTGATAGATAGTTACTGTCTTGAACTTTAACTTGCTTATCACATAATTGATTTTTCTCTACCTCTTTGGGACAGCCTTTCCGAATGGCCTTAAGCCATCTACAGTTTTAAATATACTTGCCCGAGATCATTGTCAAGAATTTAAACACTGTTTTTGGCCCCAAAACGTCATTGAAGGAATCACTGTCTTCAAATGTAGCATCATTGTTTGTCAGCGGGTGCTGAGTGCAGCATCATCTTCTAAAGTATATTACGTATAATATTCCAAATTAATAATATAAGTGTGGCTTAAATTCAAAGAAATAGTATCGACAGCAATTGAGACGTTTATACGAAATAAACTAACAAACTACAGAGCTGATCCTCCTTGATACATAAAACGGGTTAGAACACTGTTGCAGAAACAATGAAACAAACATGCCAAATTTAAACAGATGCAAAATCCCCAAGATGGGCGATCTTTTACAGAAGCTTGAAACTTAGCATGGACTTCAATGCGAGACACCTATAACAGTTTCCAAAACGAAACTTTCTCGAAACCTGGCAGAAAATCCAAAGAGATTCTGGTTGTATGTGAAGTATGTTAGGAGCAAGAAACAATCAATGCCTTCTCTGCACGATAACAATGGAGATACTATCGAAGACAGTGCTGCCAAAGCAGATTTACTAAACATAACCTTCCGAAATGCCATCACAAAAGAAGACGAAGTAAATATTCCAGAATTCGAATTGAGAACAGCTGCCAACATGAGTAACGTAGAAGTAAATATCCTCGGAGTAGTGAAGCAACTTAAATCACTTAATAAAAGCAAGTCTCCTGGGCCAGACTGTATACCAATTAGGTTCCTTTCGGAGTATGCTGATGCATTAACTCCATACTTAACAATCGTACACAACCGTTCACTCAACGAGAGATTGATACCCAAAGACTGGAAAGTTGCACAGGTCATACCAATATTCAGGAAAGGTAGTAGGAGTAATCTACTAAATTACAGGCCCGTATCGTTAACGTTGATGTGCAGCAGGACTTTGTGTTCGAACATTATGAATTACCTTGAAGGAAACAGTATATTGACACACAGTCAACATAGGTTTAGAAAAAATCATTCCTGTGAAACACAACTAGCTCTTTATTCACATGAAGTGCTGAGTGCTATTGACAAGGGATTTCAGATCGATTCCGTATTCCTGGATTTCCGGAAGGCTTCTGACACTGTACCACAAGCGGCTCATAGTAAAATTGCTTGCTTATGGAATATCGTCTCAGTTATGTGCGGTTTCCTGTCAGAGAGGTCACAGTTCATAGTAATTGACGGAAAGTCATTGAGTAAAACAGTAGTGATTTCAGGCATTCCCCAAGGTAGTGTTAAAGGCCTTTTGCTGTTCCTTATCTATATAAACGGTTTGGGAGACAATCTGAGCATCCGTCTTCGGTTGTTTGTAGATGACGCTGTCATTTATCGACTAATAAAGTCATCAGAAGATCAAAACAAACTGCAAAACGATTTAGAAAAAATATCTGAATGGTGCGAAAAGTAACAGTTGACCCTAAATAATGAGAAGTGTGAGGTTGTCCACACAAGTGCTAAAAGAAACTTGTTAAACTTCGGTTACACGATAAATCAGTCTAATCTAAAAGCTGTAAATTCAACTAAATACCTAGGTATTACAATTACGAACAACTTAAATTGGAAAGAACACACAGAAAATTGTTTGGGGAAGGCTAACCAAAGGCTGCGTTTTATTCGCAGGACACTTAGAAAATGTAACAGACCTACTTAGGAGACTGCCTACACTACGCTTGTCCGTCCTCTTTTTAGAATATTGCTGTACAGTGTGGGATCCTTACCAGGTAGGACTGACAGAGTACATTGAAAAAGTTCAAAGAAAGGCAGCATGTTTTGTATTATCGCGAAATATGGGAGAGTATCACAGAAATGATACAGGATTTGGGCCGGAAATCATTAAAAGAAAGGCGTTTTTCGTTGTGACGGAATCTTCCCTTGAAATTCCAATCACCAACTTTCTCTTCCGAATGCGAAAATATTTTGTTGACGCCGACCTACATATTGCGGAACGATCACCACGATAAAATGAGGGAAATCAGAGCTCGTATGGAAAGATATAGGTGTTCATTCTTTCCGCACGCTATACGAGATTGGAATAATAGAGAATTGTGAAGGTGTTTCGATGAACCCTCTGCCAGGCACTTAAATGTGATTTGCAGAGTATCGATGTAGATTTAACACTTCAGAGATCAGTGATGCAGCTTGTTTGTTGCAATGATTTACTCTGAAAAGATGAGCAATATAGGACTGCGTCTGCTGTTCCTTGGCTTTGTAAATGTATTCAAATGTTGGTTTTATGTCTCTTTTATATTTGGCAGAGAAGGAATGTTACTTGCTTTGTGGCTTTTAGATTTAGCCATGTGCAGCACTTCACAGGATCACACATGGAGAAAAGGGCCTAAATTGTTGTCGGCTACACCCTTTGTTTTTGTATTCAAGATGTCGTTAGATGATGATGAGGTAGGTGTTTTGTTGAACAGCAGGGGTTCATAGTGTGCTGAACAAATTTCTAGTTTTGAAAGCGGTGATGGTAAAGCTTTTTGTCACATTTTCTCTGTAACTGTACACATTATCTGTTGTACAGCAGAAAGCATATTCTTATGATTTATGGTATAGATGAATGGATTTCTGGTGAAGTGTCAGCAAGCCCCCAAAATGAACCTACTGATAATGGTGCTGTATCACCCTATCAATCTTCCTGTTTCGGCTTGGCTTGGACATATGACTACACTACTGCTCCACAGCTTGGCAGTGGACAGATGACTACACTAATGCTCCACAGTTTGTAATTTTTGAAGAATCATGTGACATTCAAATTTAAAATGATCAGAAGTCTTCTGTTTTTGATTGTTTTTCCTACTTTTTTGACAAGGATCTTCTGAAGATGGTAAAAGAGACAAACTACTATGCTGGAAAAATTATTCACAAGCTAATTGCAACAGGGATATTGAAACCATACTCAGTTTACAAGTGGAGTACTGTGAAACGCGGTGAACTATAAAAGTTTTTTTTTTTTTGTGGTTTTGCATTTGTGCCTTATTGCGTAACAAAAATTGAGTGACTGTTAATCTATGAATTCTGTACTGCAGACCTCCTTTGCAGGGAAGTCTTTACCTAGAAATCATTTTATGTTGGTTCTGTGAATGTTACAGCTCATAGATAATGTGACTTTTATTTAAAAAAATTGAGATCGTCATGGTCCTGCCCGCAAGGTGAAACATATCTTTGGTATATTCATGACAAAAAGTGAAGGAGCTTACAACCAGGAGAAAATGTCACAGTGGATGAAGGAATTTGCCGCTTTTCATGCCAGACTTGTTTTTGAGATTTGTATGAAAATCAAGCCCAACAATATTATGAAAAGGGAAGTTGCTACTCTCCATATAGCGGAGATGCTGAGTGGCAGTTGGGCACAACAAACAGCCTGTCACAAATAAAGCTTTCGGCTAGTAAGGCCTTCATTGGCTAGTGCCCCCGCCCCCTCCTACACACACACACACACACACACACACACACACACACACACACACACACACACACAGAGCTATATGGTGAGTACCAACATTCCTTTTCGTAATATTGTTACATTCTGTCCTGGATTTCCCATTGTTTGAAATATGGCATAAGATTTTTATGTAATGTGTATGTGGGTACATTTTGAAATGTGAAATAGTTGTATGTTCTGTAGTCAGGCAAATGCTAATAACAGTATTTTGCATGTAGTGAAAAGACTGTGTGAAAGTTTCTATGGCCATACCCTATACATGGCTTGTTTTTAAATTATCCCTGATCTATTAAATCTTTTTGGAGAAGTAAAACTAAAGCAGTGCGTAGTAGGAAAGGACTAGCTACATATCTAGTAGCCCAGAGGCTGAAAAAAAAAAAGAGAGAGAGAGAGATTTCACTTTGGAGATAACACCACTTGCCGTACATGAAATGGAAGGAAACTAGGGATATATTTATTTTCACAACAAAATCTAGAAATAACTGCATGTGATGTCAATCTCTGAATCAGGATAGGAATGATAGAGAAGATGAAACCTGATTGTGTTTTGGATTACAATAAAAACTAGGTTGAAACTTCCTGGCGGATTAAAACTGTGTGCCGGACCGAGACTCAACGAGACACTTTTTACCTTGTCAAGGAGGGCTAGGATATGAGACATACTTAAGGAAACATAATATTTCACCCAAGCTGCTGAACTTAGCTTTACATTCAATTGAACCAAAAACTTTGTCTCTTCCATATACTGTCACAAACTACAGACTGACACATTTAAACAGGGGAAACTCCAGGTACGAATATTAACAATGTAGGAAAACGTAGATTGCTACTTACCACAAATATGACACGTTAAGTTGCAGACAGGCACAATAAAAAAAGACACACTCAAGCTTTTGGCTCCAACCTTTGTTATAAAAAGAGAAAAACACACCATTCATTGACACAAGCAAGCACACCTCACGCAAACACGACTGCCAATTCTGGCATCTCAAGCCAGGCATTCTGGTCTGAGCTGCGTGCTTGTTTGTGTGAATGAATGGTATGTGTTTCTCTTTTTTCCTGACGAAGGATGAGGCTGAACGCTTATGCGTAAGTGTGTTTTTAATTGTGCCCATCTGCAACGTAATGTGTCATCTCTATGGTAAGTAGCAATCTGGTCCTTTCTTTTCCCCCTACATTATATACTTGTATATTTTAAAAACCTTCTCCTTCTGCTGCTATAACATTTTCATTTCGTACTTGTAGTATCTCAACATTTTTGGACATACAGCATTTTCTCGTAATCTGAGTTACCTCTTATTTTTGAATTATTGCTGTAGCAGAAGCATATCCATTATATTAAGACAGAAATTTCATCATTACTGTATCAGAAACAAGATAACACTTTTCTCAAGATTTCTTCTCTTAACTCTTGTGCTTCCATCCTGTTTATTTCGTTTCTGTATGCACTAACATACTAATTTGTAACCATAAGCGCACTAAAAATATGATTGCTGATGTATTACATATACTTGTAAAGAGTAGAAGGTAACTATATTTTTCTTTTTGCAAGCCAAGGACAGGGATAGTCAGAGAAGTGAGTGAGTCCAGAAAGGTAGAATGAAATCACGTAACTGGGGAAGCACTATGTGCCAAATTGTATGCTCACTAAGGTAGTGGAAAACCCTACCACTTAGGAGATTAACAATGAAACTGACCGCCTACATCCATATCAATTTTTGCAGCATCTGGTGCATTATAACCCTTGCTTTACGAAGCATTTGCCACACTGTGAAACACAACCAACTTGCTGTACATTTTGACCTCCAACAACTACAAAAGCATTGAACGTTTTGCATCTGGTAAACACAACAGCAACTTCATGTATATTTACATCAAACATTACTTTTTCGCGTATTGCTTACTTTACTGCCAATTCTTTCTAACCCTATCACACTGTTTACTTCATCTTCAACTTCTTATAACTTAAACATAGCTACCCTTGGCATCTTAGCAACATGCGTCTTTATTTTTGCCACCTATTTCATTTCGACGGTACCACATTTCATCACAGTGTTATTTCGCTACCTTTTGCCACATGCTTTGATTTTAACTTATTACTAAATACTTAAATTTTACTTCCTTCTCACTAATAACTAACTTCATTAGCCATATCATTTAATAACTGTACATACACTATTTCCTTATTCTCAAAAACATGAAAATTTACATCACTGATTCTTGTATCAGGACCCATTTTCTCTGTTTTGTGTCAAAAATCACTTCATTAGCACTCTCATATGTAGCAGTTTATACTACGCCCGTTAATTCATCCTGAGAGGAATCTACAGTGACAACTTCCATGCCTTCCTTGCATCTATTCTCAGTTACATTTACACTAGGTCACATATATTGAGTCCAAGTATCTGACTCATTTTCAAAACAAACTTTTACAGAGTCTTTTTGAATTTAAATTACTAGCATCTTCTTCAAAGTCCACCTTTAAATCCCTAATGTTTGTATTAGTTTGATCCAGTTTATGAGTAGAAATGAACAAAAATTATAGTAAACACCCCTTTCCCCCATATACAGGGTTATTACAAATGATTGAAGCGATTTCACAGCTCTACAATAACTTTATTATTTGAGATATTTTCACAATGCTTTGCACACACATACAAAAACTCAAAAAGTTCTTTTAGGCATTCACAAATGTTCGATATGTGCCCCTTTAGTGATTCGGCAGACATCAAGCCGATAATCAAGTTCCTCCCACACTCGGCGCAGCATGTCCCCATCAATGAGTTCGAAAGCATCGTTGATGCGAGCTCTCAGTTCTGGCACGTTTCAGGTTTAAACACTGAATCTTTCACATAACCCCACAGGAAGAAATCGCATGGGGTTAAGTCGGGAGAGCGTGGAGGCCATGACATGAATTGCTGATCATGATCTCCACCACAACCGATCCATCGGTTTTCCAATCTCCTGTTTAAGAAATGCTGAACATCATGATGTAAGTGCGGTGGAGCACCATCCTGTTGAAAGATGAAGTCGGCGCTGTCGGTCTCCAGTTGTGGCACTAGCCAATTTTCCAGCATGTCCAGATACATGCGTCCTGTAACATTTTTTTCGCAGAAGGAAAAGGGGCCGTAAACTTTAAACCGTGAGATTGCACAAAACACGTTAACTTTTGGTGAATTGCGAATTTGCTGCACGAATGCGTGAGGATTCTCTACCGCCCAGATTCGCACATTGTGTCTGTTCACTTCACCATTAAGAAAAAAAGTTGCTTCATCACTGAAAACAAGTTTCGCACCGAACGCATCCTCTTCCATGAGCGGTTGCAACCGCGCCGAAAATTCAAAGCATTTGACTTTGTCATCGGGTGTCAGGGCTTGTAAACCGTCGGCTGTGGTACGTTTAGCTCCCTGCTTGCTTTATTCGTCGACTTCCGCGGGCTACGCGTGAAACTTGCACGCATGTGTTCAACCGTTTCTTCGCTCACTGCAGGCCGACCCATTGATTTCCCCTTACAGAGGCATCCAGAAGCTTTAAACTGCGCATACCATCGCTGAATGGAGTTAGCAGTTGGTGGATCTTTGTTGAACTTCGTCCTGAAGTGTCGTTGCACTGTTATGACTGACTGATGTGAGTGCATTTCAAGCACGACATACGCTTTCTCGGCTCCTGTTGCCATTTTGTCTCACTGCGCTCTCGAGCGTTCTGGCGGTAGAAACCTGAAGTGCGGCTTCAGCCGAACAAAACTTTGAGTTTTTCTACGTATCTGTAGTGTGTCGTGACCATATGTCAATGAATGGAGCTACAGTGAATTTATGAAATCGCTTCAATCATTTGTAATAGCCCTGTATATAAAAGCAGTTCCTTGATCATTTTCATCTTCCTGTCATTACTACTGTGATCCCCTATTCCCATTGTTTCTGGCATTTACAAGTTCTGTTGCAGATGTGCTAGCCATTTCATCTATTATTTGTCTAGCAGTATCTTCATTATAAAATGTTTAATATTTCACTTTTATCCCACTGTCACCATCACGTTCATTTTTAATAACTACATTGTGTTCATCAACATATCTTAATTTCTCATCTCTCTCCTCAGGCATATTGTCATCATAAAGTCCCATCTTAATTTTTATTAACAGTCCCTCACTATTAAACACACCATTGTTTTCCTCTCTATCACTCATTTTGATACAATAGTTGATCACACTCAGTAACAGGAACACTTCTTGTGTTGTCTTGATGTATGATGGTGCTGCTGTTAATATCATCATCCACTAAAAACTCGTTTACATCCAGATCTGCTTCACGCTGATTTCCAACTGGCTGCTCTGTTCCGAGATGTGATGTCGGCTGAGCTTGTACACTAATTAGCTATTGTCCAAGATCATATCAGTGATTGACATTAAACAGCCCTGTTCCCCCATAGGCAAGTTCTTTTCGTATGAGTGCACGTGTTTTTCTTCGTACCACAAGCAATAAATGTTGCACTGTTCTGGAAAGTTAACTGTGCTCCATCTTATTTGCTAACTACATGCACATTTAGTTCACTTTTGCCATATAGTCATATATTCTGTTGCCGAATAGTCATGTCACCACAGTACATAAGTAGCCCACTATTCACTTTTAATCTCAAATTTATACTGTCCATCTGTTCACAGAATTGTTATGCCACTATTTCACATCTGTATGAGTGTTTCATTGTACCAGAACAAGATATCATCAAACAGCGGCACCATATTTAGCTAATCCACTTTATCTGCTTTGGTGCTCTCGGTAGCTGACACATCATGTCTCGGTCATTGGAACAGACTGGAAACTGTTGATGACGAAAAAGGATAGTAGTTCCAGTGATGTAACCCACACAGTATTTAATGTTGGAAATCAATCACTTTTACTTCCACTTATGACATTCATGAATGATGGCCAGCTCAGGTTGTATGCAGGTAAATAGAAACTACATACTGCACTTGGTTACAGTTCTTGCTATCATAGTTTTGAGCAGTAAACAAAATCTTAATGGAATAATTAACTGTCATTCAGTGTGGCAAAGGACAGTCAAATATCAAGCACAGTCATAATACTGAGTGGCATAATATCAAACAATGGAAAATCCAGGATAGAACGTAACAATATTATGAGAAGTAAAGTTGCTACTCACCATATAGCGGAGATGCTGAGTCGCAGATAGGCACAACAAAAAAGTGTGAAAGTCTTTTTGTTGTGCCTATCTGCGGCTCAGCATGTCTGCTATATGGCGAGTAGCAACTTTCCTACTCATAATATTGTTGAGTGGCATAATAATTTCACCAGAATAATAAGTTTTTTTGTAGCCTGAACAGAAGACATCACAATTAAGTATAATTGCACAGTGGAAAATGTTGGCACTAGTTAACATTGTCTTGATCGAAAAAACTATGGCAAAATCTTCCCTACAATTCAACATAGTTATTACGTCTGTAATCAACATAGGTGTTACGTGTTTCACATCTGAAGCTGGACTCTTTAACATGAACTCGTGTATGATGTTATAGGATTGCTTCTCTGTCACAGATTTGTGGGTTTTGGTGGAGAGATAGCTATTTAAAGACAAGCATAAGAATATGATGTACTTTCTGAAACTGCTTCATGTTTTGAAAATCAGGTAGGCTAGATTTTGTGTGGACTATAAGACTTTACTGTTCCTGGTTTATAAAAATGTCAAAGGTTAGTAAATTGCGTAACTATGTGGATCATAGTTACACTTCTGAATTAAAAATCCCCTACTTATGTGTATAATATGTATCTTGTAAATAAGCTTTTATAATTATAAATTGTTCAAAATCTTTCTTAGTGTCTTAATTAATTAGTGAGAGGTGTCGTCTGATTCAGAGAAAGTATAGTAACAGAAGCACAGAGTTAAAGTTAATAATCTTGCAAGCATTAAGGGAAAATAGGCAAATAAAATTATGAGGTTTTGGTCTTTGTGTGTCATTTATCTCAAAAGTTAGTTTCTAGTAATTTAAAGTATGTTTCAAATAAGAGTGAAGTCCCTCCTTTTGAATGAGTGGTAACAGCACTTTGTATTCTGCCTGTTAGCTCAAAGTATTTCTCCAGTACTTACTAATGTCTGACTTAAAATTATCCATAATGTTTAATTAATTGAGCTTCTAGTGAAACAAATTGTGTCCTTGGAGTCAGGAAGACAAATACAACAAACTGAACTATAAAATCAGATGGAATTTACGTAAATAACAACTTGACATATTCATATCAATTTTACATATTACTTGTGCAACTGCATTTGGTATAGAATGAAAAAAAAATATAGTTACTCAAGGGCATAGAAAACATAACAGATGGAGGAGCTTCCAACATCTGATGTTTCACACTTGGCTCCAACCAGAGGACCATGATCGGTTCAAGGAACAATGTTGCAAATCAATAGCGCTGCTTCCAACTAACAGGCGAGGCAAGCTATCTTTGTCAAACTAGCCAGCCACTTGCAGAACCAAGGGTGGCCTGTGAACCCAGGTGGCAAGCATCATTCGTGCCTACGTGAGACAAGATATGCAGCTCAGTGCATCCAGTACACTCATTACCTGCTGCTGGCAGAGCATCTTCTACATCTCAGACAACATCCCCCCCCCCCCCAAAAAAAAAAAAAAAACTCCTCTGCAAGGGAACAGAGTGGACACTGACCTCCTTTCCCAACTTGCCCACTGCCTGCTGAGGGGCTCCATCACCTGCTCCCAGTAACAAGCAGTGCCACCCTCTGTGCTTGTCTGGACACCTCAGGAATATCAGCAGCAGTCCCAGTAAGTGAGGCATTCTGTGCTGACTCGTGTATTTTCAGCAGTAGCAAATACTTCATATCTGTTTTTAATATGTAAAGGGACAACCCTGCAACTTGCACCCACCTCTGCTTAGAAATTCACAACCCTGCCACTGTACGCAAATCACCATCAGGTAAGTGTTGACTGACTGGAACAAGTATATTGGAAGGGACATTAGCATCAGATACACAGGTCAAGCTATAGATTTCAGGGGTACCAAAACAAGTGTCTTAGGTGCCCCAATAACACCGCAACCTAGGGCAGCATCTGGTGCCTGTCAACCATGGCCAGTGGCCAGCCAAGGTTCCAGCTAACATCCCCTCCCCTTTTTTTGCAATTGTAATAAAGGTCTTATTAAGACTAACCTATATAACGTGCCTTAATAAACAGATGTATCTTTGTAATCCTTTTCTTCTTCATGGGCATCTTATTATACAACTTTATTCCCTATAGGAAACGTTTTGAGATTTTTGTTTGCATTTCCTCGGTAAATGTAGGTCCAAGTAGGTTCTTGGTCCATGGTTACATATAGAATTCTTAGTGAAACACTTTGTAATATTTTCCCTGGTATGCACAACATTTTGGTAGATGCACTCACTTGGTGCAGTAAAGACACCCAGTTTTCAAATAGTTCTTTACCATGAGTGTTACTAATACTTACATTAATTATTGTGGCCCTTTTCTGCAGTTTAAACATTGTGTGGTGACACTTAGCTGCACACTGACCCAAGCTTTCTCACACATTCCAAGATTGCTACAAACCATCTGCTAAGGTAGCAAGTTTTTCTTTGCATGCTGGCTTCCACCAAAAGCTGTCAATTCTGCCAAGTGATTGGATATGTGGACTCTACAGCTACTGGCTACCGGTCCAAAGAACGCAGCTAGGGGTCTGGCAAAGCTTCTGCTAGCCTAACTTCACTCAGTCCAGCTCTTCTCCTCGTGGTGTCAGCATTGGTTACAGTCCTGCACCTATGTCTCGACAGACTCGCCACATCGTGACGCACTTGAGGTTGAGACATTCACCATCGAGTTTGAAGGTTCTCCCATGCCACGCCTCTCCTCACCTGCTAAAGAGCCCAGTGAGTGACTGAAAGTTCTTGCTGCCAACATTCCAAGCAGCATGTGCTTTGTGTCTACTTGGGTACCATACGAGATTGCCCATCTTCGCCATTAACAGGCGTGTGAGAGCCATGTGAACTTTGGTTTTTATATTGCCCCAGATATTTCCCCACAAGAGAAAATAACGATGCGCTCCTTTATTAGTGTCATAGAATGTACCAAGGAATCTCCTCTAAGGACAGTTAATCTACAAGACCAACAGTAAGTCTCCTCCTTTGGTGTAACAATTTGGTTTGAAATAAAAGTGTCGATTTCTGACCAGGTGTGGAATTGTTGTTTGTGCAGCACCTAGCATGCTGAACTCTGCTACATGTTATTCACTTTTCGTAAATTAGCTAGGAAAATGATTCCCACACCTGTGACCCAATAAAATCTGGCAATTTGATTTTCAAATTTGGCGTCGCCTTGGCTGCCTCATACTGTTAGGCATGCATCTCCACTCCTGTGCATGCACACACCCCTCCAGCCACTTTGTTAACATGCTACTGTGCTTTGCACCAGTTCTCGCTGTGTGTGTGTGTTCCTCATGTTCATCCCCTGTGGAACCTAGCAACCAAGGCTTACACCATCAGCCCAAACCGCACCTCCCCAAATGTCGCCACCATTCCATCACCTCATGACGACCTGATCGCATGCCTCATGGAACTGGAACACTGGAACATCGAGCTGCACGCATAAATCGGGGCAATGCGACCACTGGTGGCCAGACTCCACACTGACACCTGCACCAGTATCTGCATCTGCTGCTGCCACTGCCGCCGCTGCCGTCATACTTAACGGCCCCGACACATTGATGTCCATTCCCGTATCTACCACCACCACCACCAATCTGTCTGCCTGTGCCGCTACACACTTACTGCCCTTCAGTCCACAAGACCCATGCTGGTGTTTTTGCTCTGTAGACGTCATCTTCACCAGCTGTGACATTACCAACTATTCCATTAAGTTTGCTGTGGTGATCAGTGAGCTTAGGCTGACCTACATGATGGAGGACCAGCATGAGGCATCCCAGTGCCACCTTGGACAACTCACGTCATCAAAGATCCAGTATGTCTGGGTTCTCCTTTCCCTTGAGCAATGGGGGCATCTGCACCACATCAAAAGCATGCCAGAGCCACACATTGTCTCTGTTTGTTTCCTGTATGATATCTGCATGACTCACCTCTCAATCCCAATACAAAAGCTAAGGCATCAACTTGCCAACCTCTTGCTCACTGATGCTACTTGCCTCACTGACAGGTAGCATGAGATGACACAACCAATGCCACTGTGTGTCAACTCCACCCCTACCCTCTGCAGTCAGCTGATCGTCATGCCACCCTTCCTGCCCTTAGCACACCCCCTCCGCTTCATGCACAGCGAATGACGACACTGGCTACTCCCCTCACTGCCAGACTGCAGCACAGCACACAGCAGCTGGGAGTACATGACGTGCTCGCCTGCCTCAGCACTGACATGACAACGCTGGAGGCAACCATGGCTTGCCTGAGTTCCAACAGCTCCCATCTGTGCAGCACCAGCTGCCAGCACAATGACGGCTACTGCTGCCGCAGCTCTAGCCAGACTGTTGACATCTGCTGACCTCTGCTGGTACCACAACTGTATTCCCAGATGCTGCGAAATGCAGGGAACCTTGCGCTTGGTACCCAAAAGCAAACAGCCACGGGGATTAGGCAAGCTCAGCTCCTCCACAGTCTCCCAACACCTGTTTATATGTAACGCTTGCTCAGTCACACCGTTCCTGATCAATGCCAACTCTAAGATGTCTCTTTCTGTGGTGTGTAGTATAGAACCCTGGTGCCACTTCAGCCATCCTCTTGAAGGCAGAGAATAATCCTACTGTCCCCACCAGCAGCATACATCTTCATGTCCTTGGCCTCTGCTTTCAACGATACGTTCCCTGGACCTTCACCATTGCTAATGACACCGACCCCATTATCTGAACAGACTTCATCGGGCACTGCTTCCTGATGTTGCCGGCTGGTGTCTCATTGACAACAATACTCGGAGATCAACGAAGTGCACATCCCAGTTCACTGTTTTCTTCGTTGTGAAGCAAGTGACGTATTCCGGCCCATATGCTGACCTACATTTACTTTCTGCTGGCCACAGCCCCTAGCACCGCACGAACTCGAGATCGCAAAGGCTGAGTTTAACAAGCTCCTTGCTGTTGATGTGCTGTGTCATTTGAGGAACCCATAGGCATCAGCCTTTGACCTTGCCAAGGAGGAGGATGGCTCCTGATGGCAATATGGTGATTACTGGGTGGTAAACACGCACACCATCCCTAACCAGTACCCATACTGCTGCTATGGAGCTACAATAACATGGTGGCTGGGTCTTCAATTTTCAGCACAATTGACTGCACCAAGTCTCTCACTGATATTCCATTTGCACCTGAGAACATCCGGAAGGCTGCCGCCGTCATGCCATTTTGTCTCTATGAGACCTTCTGCCCCCTTAATGCAGACCAAATATTGTATCATCATTTCTTGGATGGCGTCTACCTGCTGTTTCGCCTACTTGGATGATGAACTCATTTTTTGTGTGATGCCTGAGGAACACTGTGAGGACCTCCACAATATTTTTTACTATCTCCACGATGCTGGCATCAACACAGAAAAGTGTGCCCTGGGTGCCAACGAGGTGGCATTTCTTGGCCACATCATCTCTGGCACTGGTTCACATCCCCTGCCTGACATGGGGCAAGCTATCCTTGAACTCCTGTGACCAGAGACATTCAAGGACCTCTGCGTTTTCTCGGAATGTTAAACTTCTTCCATCACCATCTGAGAATGCAGCTGCGATGTGGGAGCCACTCACCACTACCCTTCACAACAACCCGTTGCTGTGGACACTGGAAAAGGAAGACAACTGCTCTGCCACCAAGCTCACCTTGGCAGATGCTACCCTGCTCATTCACCCCAACCCTACCACCCCGCTTGCTATTGTGATTGATGCCAGCCAGATGGCCACTGTTATCCTGCAACATGTTGTCAACACCTGGCAGCCACTTGCTTTCTTCTCCTGCAAGCTCTCTGCCGCTCAGTGCTACTCCCTCTGCTCAGTGATGCTGGAGCACGTATGACAGAGTGCTCCTCACAATCTATGAGGCAATCAAATACTTTTAGCTGTTGGTGGAGGCCCATTAATTCAGTCTTTGGTGACCAGAAGCCCGCTACATTTGCCCTTGCAAAAGATTATGACCAATGCTTCCCACATCAATTCAGTCAGCTGTCATTCATGTCTGAATTCATGACACGACGTACATCATGTCACTGGAAGTAAATGTCATCACCAAATGCCCCAGCCATACCTGCAGCTTTGCCTCTTCCCTGGAGTACGACGCACATAGCACCACCTAGTAGCACAACCCAGAAGTCTTCCGCCTGTGCCTCAATACTGCATCCAGGCTCCACCTTCACTGTACATCGGCTCCTGGCTCAAACAGTAATGTATGGTTCTGCATGTTCACCGACTCACCACGCCAATTCCTGACTATCGTAAGGCCACATTTGACCAGTTACACAACTTGGTGTACCATGGCATGTGCATGTCCACCAGTGTGTTAATGCAGCTTTTTTGTATTGCCAGATATTCAGACAGACTGCAGGACCTGGACGTGCTCCTGTCACACTCTTCCCAGGCGTTAGGAATCACTTTGCTTTCATTCACGTGGACATCATCGGCCCCCCCATCTCCATCTGATGGCTGCTGCTACTTTCTCAGAATGGTGGAAAGATTCACTTGCTGGCTTGAGGCAACACTGATACCCTATGTCACCACTGCCATGGTAGCCAGTGCTTTAGTCTTCACGTGTATTGCCCATTTTGACTACCCATGCCAAATCATAATGGACCATGGGCACCACTTTTGATCAGCCCCGATCTGCATCTGATCTGAGCTGCCTCCCTGCTGCTGACGGCATTGTTGAACAGCACCACCATACCTTGAAGGGTACTGTTGCCTGCCACAGGAGCAGGTGGATCACTGCCCTGCCACTAGTACTTCTCGACCTCTGTGTCACTCACAAGATCAACCTTGACATGTCAGCAGCTGACCTCATTTATAGCCAGGTGCTCACTGTACCGGGTGACATCCTAGAGCCCACTGACCTGCCCATGGACAACATCCTGACTGAATTCATTGCTGGCTTGCAGGACGGCATGACCTGCCTGTGACCCACCCACCCCTCCCCATCACCACAGTGAATGCAGGACATTCATTCATGGCACCTCACCTCATGCACCCATGTTATGCTGCACATTGACGCTCACCAGCACACACTTCACCCACACTACTCCAGCCCTCACAGGGTACTGAAGTGGGACAACAAGAAGTTTACCCTGCATTTTCATGGCACTCCTACCAGCGTTTCGATCAATAGGCTGAAGCCCACCTATATACTGCCCCTTCTCACAGTGCCCCACCCGCCTCATGTTCAAGACCCCACTGGTGCCGACACTATCACCACCATTGATGCCAGCCTCTCCCCCCATCCCTCTCGAAGGCACAGACACCACTGCCGCGTTTGATGCCAGCCTCTCCCCTCCCCCCTGGATGGTGCAAACATCACTGCCACTGATGCTGCTATTGCCAACATTGAGCCTGGAACCTCCATCACTGAGATATCAACCTACCACACCACAGCCAGGGCCAACACAAATAACCACCCTTGCTATGCCATGCCACCTCCAACTCGTGGACTGTAGACAACACAGGCACCAGCATCCCTGATGCCCTGGACAAAATCCACTTGCCCCCCCCCTTCTCCCTTGCAGCCCACGTGTGACCCAACTATTCTGCCACTGCCAGCAACTGATTGCGCTCCCAACGCTGCATCAGCACCTCCGCCTCGCCTACAGCAGTGTTACTTCAGGTGCCCTCAGTGCTGTCCCCGAGACCTGCCATCACTCATCCTCACACTGGAGGCACTGGAGGTGCATGCCCACAGTACTTGCCGTTTGCATTTTCGATTGTCGAACTTGACCACCTTGCCGTATTCGCAGCTGTCCGGCAACGCCTCAGTAATGCTGCCTCTGCCACCCCTCACTGGCAACCCTGTCCGGCGTGTGCACACAGCTGCACACATAGCATAGGACACAGACCTAACATCCCCCACCACCCGTACCACTAGCTTGCTTACTTTTGCGCTTGCCACCAGCTCTGTACCAGAGCTTGCTGTCTAGCAGTGGCCCGGCACTGCTGATAGTCGATCACGCCACCCACCTCAGACATGGTGCTCCAGTGTCCAGCACTTGTCTCCATCAAATGACTGGCACCCACAGTGTCGAGACCACTGCCCACAGCATCACTGTTTGAAGACACTACTTCACTGCTACCAGTTTTCTTGACGTCACCTCACTCATCAACCAAGCTCCACTCTCGAGGGTGGGAGGGAGGGGCGTGGGGAAGGGGGGGGGGGAGAGCTGTGTTTGGCCCTTGGCTATCCCACATGTTCCAATATCACTAAAACTGTCTTCTAAGGCTGCAAGTTTTTCTCTGCAAACCAGCTTCTTCTAGCAGCAGTCAATTCTGTGATCTGACCGAATACCTGGACACTATAGTCACTTTCTACTGGTTCAAAGAAGGTAGCTCAGGGTCTTACAACACTTCTGCCAGCCTAGCTTCACACAGTCCAGCTCTTCTCCTTGTGGTGTCAGCATCGATTCAGTCCTGTGCCCACATCTCAATGGACATGCCATGTGGCCACGCACTTGAGGTAGAACACTTGCCATCGAGTTTGAAAGTTCTCCCAAACTGCACTGTCTCTACTCCTTCTAGTAGCCAGTGATTAACTGAATGTTCATGCCACTAACGTTCCAACCGGCATGCGTTTCGTGCCCATGTAGGTACTGTATGTAGTGTCATAGAACTTACCATATGATCTCCTACAAGGACAGTTAATTTGTGAGACTAATTCATTTTCCTTTGGTGTGCCAGTTCAGTTTTAAATAAAAAGAGTCACTTTTAAACCACCTGTAAAACTATTCTTTATAAAGACCTAGATCCTGCACTCCACTCTGCTGTATTAAGTTTTGGTAAATTAAGTAGGGAAATCATACTAAAAATTGCATCTGCTTTTTGTGTCTTCGATCTCCAGATAAGAATCCCATAGCTAAGAACTGAATTTATATAGGAATAGTATGTCAGCACAAGACATTTTCTGCTACAAATTGATGAGGATCCTGAGTATAACATACTGATGACATTCTTTTTGCCAGTATCTTTGTGTGTTCATTCGATGTTAATTGACAATCAGTACTAATATTGAATTCCTTTTAGATTTCTATGACTATACAAGAAAGTGGCTTGCCAGGTTTTTCACTGATGTCTTACAGGGAGAAAACGTTCTCCATCAATTCAAGAGAGCTAAGATGATCACCATCATAAAACCAGGAAAACCACATGATTCCCCACAAAGTACAGACTAGTTACATTACTTTTGGGAAGCTTACTCCATAACAGGATCAGGCCTGAGGCACTTGCACACATCCTAGTTTGATTTTGCCCTCATCAAAGCTGCTCAGATCAAGATGTCCCGTTAAAAAATGTTCATAGAAGCAGGCTACCAAAAACAACAGGAAACATTGGTTGTGATTATCGACCTTACAGCAGCATATGACATAATTTGGAGGCAGGGTATGGTATTAGAACTCATGGAAGTGATTCCCTGTAAAATTACCTTCAATCTGGTTAGTGCAGTACTTTCTGATATATACTTCCATTCAAATGAAGCGTAACAATATCTTGTCAGCTTATTTTCTGGCTCCCCTGTTATCCAGTATTTATGTAACTGATATACCTGAAACCACATCATGGATTTTTTGATACACCAACAATTAGACCCTGGCAGTAAGTTGTAGTGATATAGAAACGATGAGGACATTGTGACAAAAAACCTAAAAGTTACTGGGAAATACTTTCGTCATTGCAAATCAGTGCCACAAAGACAGAAATCTCTACATTCCACCTCAACAACAGGCTAGCCAATAGGGCATTCAGTATTTACTTCAAGAACACTTTAGTCACACAGTCAACATACAAAACATCTAGGTGTCACCCAGAATAGATCACTGAGCTTCAAGACTCATTTTTCAAGCAGAACTGACAAACTTAAATAACATCCTGCAGAAACTTGCTGGCATGTCATGAGGGTTTTCAGGAATCAGGCTATGGACTTCAGCTTATAGTCTAGTCTATTTGGTAGTAGAATATTGTGTAGCAGTTTGGCTCAGCAGTAATTGCATTAGTTACATTGATGTCCAACTAAATCGGACAATGTGCCTTACAACAGTCACAATAAAGGTGACAATGTAAGAAAGGCAGGTGGATCCTTGCTAGCTGTTATGTTTTTCTCCCCCTCCACCCCACCCCCCCACCCCTTCCAAATATTTCTTTTTTTTTCTCCAGATTTTATGATATCTTCAATATTGTCATTTATATAGCATCTGCACAACACCTAAAAATATAGCATAACAACTCAGGACTTACTAAACTTAACTTCATTATCTCTTAGCCGGGGTAGCTGGCTTCACATATGGAGCTGATATGAGATTGTGTGGTAGCTGGTATAAAAGGATTTACAGTACTTGGTAAAGTATAAGAGGTAAAAAGTTTTATTGAAAACATATTCTAATTATTTATGATACTTGTTCACATACAACATATCCAGGGTACATATATATAAATTTTTCGAATTTCCTATTTGAGACAAGCTACATATTGTTGACCATGAGAGAAGCAAGAATCTTTGATGTTGATGCCCAGTACTTTAAAGTTTGTCCTTGAGCTTTATTAATTGTAAAACTGTAGGCTAATATGATTGTATATAGTGTGCTTCCTTTGTACTTTTCAGTTATAAGTTCAGCTTTGATGATGATATTTGAAAGGTGTTTGATGATCATTCTTGTTCCATTACATAGTTTTGGTGAGTTGAGGTATATGAATAGCATGATCATAGATCCAATTGTAAGTCAAAGGCAGTGTAACGGTACTGTTGCTCATTCTTGTTTGTTGGGAACTTAAACGTGCTTCGCACTCTTTATCTGTTTGGTTTTTTCGCTGTTCATTTTGTTTTTGCCAGTTTGCTTCAGAAATAGCAAGATCTCCTCTTTTATGTTTGGGCACTGTCTAAAATATAAATCAAATCAACATTTTGTTAATAAATACACTGAGTACACTGTAAAGACATCTCACACTTTATTTCAAATTTATATTTAGTCATTAAATCACTTTGACTACTCACAATTCACCTTTTGTTTTTATCCACTCACTGCACTACTTTTTTGGTTCCTCCCTTCATCACTGATAAGAAACACATTCAAACCCACGCGAGTCCCACTTTCTATATCCCTACCAATGGGTAGCCCATCAGTGTCAAATTCCAAAACATACCAAAAAGGCTTTGAATGGTTCACAACATTCCAGAACATTTCACAACAGTTGAGGGTGTTCTGAAATGTTCCACAGTATGGGATGTTCTGGAACATTATGGGATCTTCCTAAATGTTCCAGACTATTCTTGAACATTCCAGAACATCCTGGATCCTTGAGGAACATTTCAGAACATTCTGGAATATTGTGGAATGCCCTAGAATACTCTCAAATGCCCTGGAATGTTCTAGAAATTTCCAGCGGGTGAAAATCACATCCTTCAGGTAAAAGCAGGAATCTTCTTCATGGGTGGGGGATAGGGAGCTACCACACCATATTACTCCCTTGATCGTACTGGGACTCGTTTCTGAGTTTTAGAGGCATGTACATTGTATGCTTACTTTTATAATACATGTTGATCACTTTCCTTTGGTACCAAGAGAGGTGGCACAGTGGTTAGCCCACTGGACTCACATTTGGGAGGCTAATGGTTCAAACCTGCGTACAGTGATCTTGACTTAGATTTTCCATGCTTTCCCTAAATCACTTCAGGCAAATGCTGGGATGGTTCCTTTGAAAGGGCATGGTTGAGTTCCTTTACCAGTGTTGCATAATCCAATGGAACCAATGACCTTGCTGTTTGGTCCCCTTCCCCAAATCAGACAACCAACCAATCAACCTCCTTTTGGTTTTATAGAATTCATTAGTGTGATGAGTTTGCCTAAAAACAGTGCTACCTACAAAACATCAGTAATCTCAGATTTCATTGTCATTGTTCATATGTAAACACATACCCAATAAATAACTTCTTGGTAAAGTTGACGAAAAAGCTAAATACATAACTAATATATCCATGCAACCAGTGTCATAAAAACTGACGTGTTAGCAACTCTAGCATTCATTTAGTTTAAGGTTAGTTCAGATTTGTAAACAAAATGTTGTTACTAAAACAGAATTCCATATTTAGGCAAAATAACCAGTGAAATTTAATGGAAATTATTACAATATCTGAAAGGCTTTGTAAAAATGAATCCCCATCTATTAATCAGTTACTCAGACCCTAAATCTTTAGTTGTAAGTTATGAAAAATCTAGTAAACAACAGTAGCTAACTTCAGTTCTAATTATATACTTGTAAAAGAGGTTTTTTGGAAGCCATTTTAAGATAGTCTGCTATGAGTTTGAATGGAGCAATATCTGTGTCTTAAAAAAAACGGGGTAACGTTCTGCAGACAATTTAGTGCTAATTATAAGTTTGGAAATGTACTGTAATATATCAAAGTTTCATGTCCAAGAGTTCATTTGAAGGTTTAGTGACTGTTTTAAATAATTAATTGGACAGCGAGTATGTAATTATTGTTAAGGAGTGTGTCAAATCTCAATAATGCTCACTGTGACAATAGAATGAGACTATGTATAGTGTCTCTCAATAGTTATTTGCTGTACACATCATTTTCATATTGATGTGATTGTTAGATTCCAAGGACACTGATTTAAGAATTTTATTCAGTGTCACTGTTAATTATATACCATACGTTTACCACACGTGAACTTTCATGAATGGTTACGTCAGTGTTAGGTTACTGCACTGTAACAGTCATATTATCAGACATCAGTCAAGTGTAGTGTGTCACTCTCTGGCTATGTGTACCATAATTAGATGAGACTCAATCTGACCTTAAAATGTAATTCACTCAGCACGTCAGTGCAAGTAAAGTGTTTGGACTGCAGCGCATTATTAACAATAGCTTACTTTCCACAGCATCTTTTCAGCCAGTTTTGATGGAGGCATACGTACTGAGGGGAAAATTTGTACAAATAATGCAAAGGCTACAACCCGAACATATTCACTACCCTCATAAGTGACAAGAAATCACTAATTAAAGAATTCAAAGAGATTGAGAACAATCCTCATCTACAATTCCATCAAGACATTCCTGATAATGAGAGAACCAGATTGTATTGTAGACAGCTACCCTTAAAGATGGCAACAGTTTTGGATGAAAACAGATTCAGCCTATTTGATTGATGAAAAGAGGAGGGGACCAGTGAGCCATTTCCTGCCTTTCAAACATGTCTTGCCTCAGCACCACACCATCCAGATTTGACAAGCCTCGCTAGAGCTGATCTTCCCTAAATAGGATACCAGCAAACTGTGGTAGATTAGCTAACTCATTGTATAGGTGGAAAAAAATACCTTCCCCCAAGTGGGATTGTGGAGCTGCTAAGAAAATCACAAAATATATAGTTAAAGGCTGCCAGCCTTCAGTGGTGACCACTCTAAATTCCCACATGCTACGCAAAAGGCAGTAGAATGTATCAGCAATATGGACATTCAGCTGTAGTTTTGTTCCTGAGTATCTGTGTTTTTATATCTACTCTTTTTTCTTCTTTTTATATGACCTGTATGTTGTATGGGCACAGTTAAAGTTTGTATTGTAGAGTATTTATATGTAATTAATTCATGTGAAGTACTACAACATATGCTAAATAAAATAATCTTAATCCTTAGAAACATTGTATTTGTTACATGATGTAGAGATTTATAATCTATGCTTAATGTGACAGATTTGTTTCCCGTCTTTATGGTGACATGTATACTGTTCATTTTCCTTATATTCAGTCTTAATTTGTTACATACTGTCCAGTCATAAACATCCTTGGCTGTTTCATTTGTTTTCACTAGTAGAAGTCCTGATGTTTCATGAGTGACTATGATGTTGCTGTCATCAGCAAAGAGAACTTTTTCTCCATGTCTTATACTGTGTGGAAAGTAATTGATAGAATTGGACACAATACACTACCCTGAGGAACAATTGTCTGACAATTGTTTTACTAAAAATTTGTCTTCAGTGCATGTGTGAACTGTCTCTCTCTTTTGCACCCTATGGAAACAACAACTCGGTAGAACATCTGGCAGCACATTATTAATAATTTGCACTGAGTAAGACTGGAACCATTCATCTGCTATTCCTCTTACACCTGGTATTTTAGCTTTTTTAATACTATTTTGTGGTTAACAGTGTCAAAAGCCATGGATAAGTTAAAGAATATGCCTGTAATACAGTCATCCTTGTCGAGAGCTCCATAATGAAAGTAAGTCCTTCCTTCTCATTCTGTCCTGTAAGTCTCCCCTGACCCAGGGTTCAGGGTGGTTTTCCTGAACTGTATCCCTTTCCCTGAACCTCTTCAGTCCTTTTCCTTGACCCCTTTTCCTTCCACTTCAACTCTTCTGCCATTAGGAGGAGCCATTGGCTCCGAAGGCTTGTAAAAGTTACCCCCCCCCCTTTGTGTGTGTGTGTGTGTGTGTGTGTGTGTGTGTGTGTGTGTGTGTGTGTGTGTGTGTGTACATATTCTCCACCAGCAAAAGTGTAATGTGCACCCAAGTCATCAGTGTCATCTTCAGCTCTGCAATGACTCACCATCGAGTTGAGACTAATCATGCTGCCAGAACAGCTCACATTGGCACTAACACTTAGGAAGCTACCTTACCCAGATCACCACCCATTATCACTATCACTACCTGATCTTATTTCACAAGGCCCTGAACCTCAATCACCTGATTCAGCTCACCACATGACTTGAAAATGCTGATGACCTGATACTCCTCTTGTAACTTCTGCTGTAATTAAGGGCTTACACTTCTTCCATTCTTGCTATATAACAGAAGTACTCTTTGCTTCCTAGCATTAGTGCCATTCCAAGCCTGCCTTCTTACAGGCAGAGTCTGCTGCACATTTCCTAATCTTACTGCATCTTGCTGCTTCTCCCTCTTAAACTCTGGCAGCTAGAACCCATTACTAGAAGACACAAGAAAACTGTCACATACACTCTCCTGCTAGCCTTCCTACCTAGTTCTGGTTCCCAACCAGCACCCTCACATGTTACTATATGGTTTGATTAAATGATGATGGTGTCCTCTCAGGTAAAATAAGCTGGAGGTGAAATAGTTCTCCATTTGGGTCTCTGAGTGGGGACTACTCAGGAGGAAATCATCATCAGGATGAATAAAACTGACATTCTATGGATTTCAGCATGGAATTTAGAGTCCTTGTCAGGTAGGTAGGTTAGAAAATTTGGAAAGGGAAATGGATAAGTTGAAGTCAGATATAGTGAGGGTTAGTGAATTTGGCTTGATGAACAGTACTTCTGATCAAGTGAGTACAGGACTATAAATACAAAATGAAACAGAGGTAATGCAGGAGTAGGACTAATGATGAATAAGAAAATTTGAATTTGGGTAAGCTACTATGAGTAATACAGATGATGCATTATCATGACCAAGACAGAAGAAAAGCCAACATCCACTGCAATAGTACAGGTTTATATAATGATGAGACTGAAAGAATGTATGATGTAAGAAAAGAAATTATTTATATACTTAAGGAAGAGTGGCAGTACTATCTGCTTCCTAATGTTAGTGCTATGTCAAACCTTCTTTCGTACAGATGGATTTGATGGGTGACTGGAAGTCCATAGTAGGAAGGGAAGGAGAAATAAATAGAGAATATAGATTGGGGTGGGGGGTGGGGGGAGAGGAGGAATGACAGCCACCAGATAGAATTTTACACAGAGCATAATTTAATGAACATTACCACTTGTCACATACGTGGAAGACACCTGGAAATACTGAAGGGTTTCAGATTGATTATATAATGGTACAAACATTTTGCAACAAGATTTTATACTGTGAGACATATCCAGGGGCAGATGTGGTCTTCAACCATAATTTATTGGCTATGAACTCCAGATTAAAAATTAAGAATTTGCCAAAAGGTAGGAAATTAAGGAGATAGGACCTGATGACTTGAAACAATGAGATGTTGTTGAGAATTGGGGGCATTGGGCAACAATTGATTGAAATGGAGTAAAGGAAAACAGTAGTGAGTGATTGGGTAGATTCGAGAGATGAAATATTGAAGGCAGCAGAGGACCATATAGATAAAAAACATTGTCTAGTAGAAATCCTTGGATATCAAAATAATTGATGAAAAGAGAAAGTATAAAAAAAGAAGTAGACAAAAGGACATACAAATTTCTAAAAAATGAAATTGAAATGAAGTGTAAAAGGGCTAGCTCAGATACAACAAAGAAGCTTTAACTTACCAAACGAGAAAGTGCTGGTATGTTTATAGACACAATAAAAATACATTTTATAATATAGGGAAACATTCCACGTGGGAAAAAAAAAATATATATATAAAACAAAGATGCTTTAACTTACCAAACGAGAAAGCGCTGGTATATTGATAGACACAATAAAATAAAAATCACACAAACACACACACAAATATTCAAGCTTTCGAAACCCATGGTTGCTTCATCAGGAAAGAGGGAAGGAGAGGGAAAGACAAAAGGATGTGGGTTTTGAGGGAGAGGGTAAGGAGTCATTCCAATCCCGGGAGCGGAAAGACTTACCTTAGGGGGAAAAAAGGACGGGTATATATATATATATATATATATATATATATATATATATATATATATATATATATATATATATATATACACACACACACACACACACATATATCCATACATGTACAGACACAGGCAGACATATGTAAATGCAAAGAGGTTGGGCAGAGATGTCAGTCGAGGCGGAAGTACAGAGGCAAAGATGTTGTTGAATGACAGGTGAGGTACGAGGGGCAGCAAACTTGAAATTAGCAGAGGTTGAGGCCCAGTGGGTAACGGGAAGAGAGAATATATTGAAGGGCAAGTTCCCATCTCCGGAGTTCTGATAGGTTGGTGTCAGTGGGAAGTATCCAGATAACCCGGACGGTGTAACACTGTGCCAAGATGTGCTGGCCATGCACCAAGGCATGTTTAGCCACAGGGTGATCCTCATGTCTGCCTGTGTCCATTCATGCGAATGGACAGTTTGTTGCTGGTCATTTCCACACAGAAGGCTTCACAGTGTAGGCATGTCAGTTGGTAAATCAGGTGGGTACTTTCACACGTGGCTCTGCCTTTGATTGTGTACATCTTCTGGGTTACAAGACTGGAGTAGGTGGTGGTGGGAGGGTGCATGGGACAGGTTTTACACCGGGGGCAGTTACAAGGGTAGGAGCCAGAGGGTGGGGAAGATGGTTTGGGGATTTCATAGGGATGAACCAAGAGGTTATGAAGATTAGGTGGACGGCGGGAAGACCCTCTTGGTGGAGTGGGGAGGATTTCATGAAGGATAGATCTCATTTCTGGGTAGGATTTGAGGAAGTCGAATCCCTGCTGGAGAGCCACATTCACAGTCTGATCCAGTACCGGAAAGTATCCTGTCACAAGTGGGGCTCTTTTGGGGATCTTCTGTGAGAGGTTGTGGGTTTGAGGGGATGAGGAAGTGGCTCTAGCTATTTGCTTCTGTGCCAGGTCGGGAGGGTAGTTGCGGGATGCGAAAGCTGTTTTCAGGTTATTGGTGTAATGGTTCGGGGATTCAGGACTGGAGCAGATTCATTTGCCACGAAGACCTAAGCTGTAGGAAAGGGGCCGTTTGATATGGAATGGGTGGCAGCTGTCCTCCATCAAAGACACCAACCACTTTCTCGAATGCCTGGAATCCTTACCCAATCTGTTACCCCCCGGAAACCATCCTTGTAACCATTGATGCCACTTCCTTATACACAAATATCCCGCACGTCCAGGGCCTTGCTGCGATGGCGCACTTCCTTTCATGCCGATCACCTGCTACCCTACCTAAAATCTCTTTCCTCATTACCTTAGCCAGCTTCATCCTAACCCACAACTTCTTCGCTTTTGAAGGCCAGATATACCAACAATTAAAGGGAACAGCCATGGGTACAAGGATGGCCCCCTCGTACGCCAACCTATTTATTGGTCGCTTAGAGGAAGCCTTCTTGGTTACCCAAGCCTGCCAACCCAAAGTTTGGTACAGATTTATTGATGACATCTTCATAATCTGGAGTCACAGTGAAGAAGAACTCCAGAATTTCCTCTCCAACCTCAACTCTTTTTGTTCCATCAGATTCACCTGGTCCTACTCCAAATCCCATGCCACTTTCCTCGATGTTGACCTCCATCTGTCCAATGGCCAGCTTCACACATCAAACCCACTAACAAGCAACAGTACTCCATTATGACAGCTGCCACCCATTCCATATCAAATGGTCCCTTCCCTACAGCTTAGGTCTTCATGGCAAACGAATCTGCTCCAGTCTTGAATCCCTGAACCATTACACCAATAACCTGAAAACAGCTTTCACATCCCGCAACTACCCTCCCGACCTGGCACAGAAGCAAATAGCTAGAGCCACTTCCTCACCACCTCAAACCCACAACCTGTCACAGAAGATCCCCAAAAGTGCCCCACTTGTGACAGGATACTTTCTGGGACCGGATCAGACTGTGAATGTGGCTCTCCAGCAGGGATTCGACTTCCTCAAATCCTGCCCTGAAATGGGATCCATCCTTCATGAAATCCTCCCCATTCCACCAAGAGTGTCTTTCCGCCATCCACCTAACCTTCGTAACCTCTTGGTTCATCCGTATGAAATCCCCAAACCACCTTCCCCACCCTCTGGCTCCTACCCCTGTAACCGCCCCCGGTGTAAAACCTGTCCCGTGCACCTTCCCACCACCACCTACTCCAGTCCTGTAACCCGGAAGGTGTACACGATCAAAGGCAGATCCGTGTGTCAAAGTACCCACCTGATTTACCAACTGACATGACTACACTGTGAAGCCTTCTATGTGTGAATGACCAGCAACAAACTGTAGGCACACAGTGATTGTTGGTAATGAGGATCACCCTGTGGCTAAACATGCCTTGGTGCACGGCCAGCACATCTTGGCACAGTGTTACACCGTCCGGGTTATCTGGATACTTCCCACTGACACCAACCTATCAGAACTCCGGAGATGGGAACTTGCCCTTCAATATATTCTCTCTTCCCGTTACCCACCGGGCCTCAACCTCCGCTAATTTCAAGTTGCCACCCTTCGTACCTCACCTGTCATTCAACAACAGCTTTGCCTCTGTACTTCCTCCTCGACTGACATCTCTGCCCAACCTCTTTGCATTTACATATGTCTGCCTGTGTCTGTATATGTGCAGATGGATGTGTGTGTGTGTGTGTGTGTGTGTGTGTGTGTGTGTGTGTGTGTGTTTGTGTGCACGCGCACGTGCGCGCGCTAGTGTATACCCGTCCTTTTTTCCCCCTAAGGTAAGTCTTTCCGCTTCCGGGATTGGAATGACTCCTTACCCTCTCCCTCAAAACCCACATCCTTTTGTCTTTCCCTCTCCTTCCCTCTTTCCTGATGAAGCAACCATGGGTTGCAAAAGCTTGAATATTTGTGTGTGTGTTTGTGTGTTTTTTATTTTAATGTGTCTATCAACATACCAGCGCTTTCTCATTTGGTAAGTTAAAGCATCTTTGTTTTTCATATACATTTTTTCCTACGTGAAATGTTTCCTTCTAAAGGTAAACTAGCTTGAAGTCTGTGTTATAGATAGGAGAGGTATGATGCTACAAGAAGAATTTGACAGAGCATTGAAGACTTAAGCCAAAACATGACCGTGGAGTAGATGACATTCCCTCAAATTGGTGATGTCCTTGGGACAGCCAGCCATGACTAACTCCACCTGGCATGCAAGATATATGAAACAGGGGAAATGCCTTCAGACTTGAAGAAGACTCTAATACTTCCATTCGAAAGAAAGCAGATGTTGACAGACTTGGATATTACTGAACTATCAGTTTAATAAGGCACAGTTGCAAAATACTGAGATGAATTATTTACATAAGAACAGAAAACCTTACCTCAGGGAAGATCAGTTTAGGTTCCAGAGAAATGTGGGAATGAGCAAGCCAACACTGACTTCACAACTTATCTCAGAAGATAGATTAAAGATGTCAAATGTACATTTGTAGATTTGGAGAAAGCTTTTGACAGGAATAGACTCTTTAAATTTCTGAAGGTAGTAAACATAAAATACAGGGAGTGAAAGTTTATTTACAGCTCTTACAGAAACCAAATGGCAGTAACAAGAGTTGAAGGGCATGAAAGGGGAGCAGTGGTGGAGAAGGGAGTGAGAGAGGGCTGAAGCCTATCCCCAATGTTATTTGATCTGTATATTGAGCAAGTTGTGAAGGGAAGCAAGAAGAAATCTGGAAAGGGAATTAAGGTTCAGGGAGAAGAAATAAAATGAGACTAATTCTGTCAGTGAGGGGGGGGGAAGAAATTTGTGGCATAATTTGACCAAAAGATGGGACCAATCAATATGACACTTTCTGAGATGTCAAGGGATCACCAATTTAGTATTGGAGGGAAGTGAGGACAGTAAAAATTGAAAAGGAAGACCAAGAGACAAGTACAGTAAGGAGGTTCAAATGGATGTAGGTTGGAGCAGTTATTCAGAGATGAGAAGGCTTGCACAAGATAGAGTAGCATGGAGAGCTGCATCAAACCATCTTTGAACTGAAGACAACAACAACAAAATATGAACTCCAATAACAGACTGAGTTCACTGCAAGCATGAATTCAGCAACATCAGACGTGAACAAAAACATTAGATGGAAGTCGGATTTAACAGAAATTCAAAGTAACATCAAATAAGTCCTCCATGCAATGCAGAGATGTCAAATCTTCACTTACGACAAAAAATACAGTATTGTGTCTATCACAGCAAGAGATGTGTATAAAGAAACACATGGGTGTGCACAGTTCATTACAAGTTTGAGTTCAGTATGCAAACAAAAATCAATCAGACACAGGTAAAAACTATCAAAAATACAGTGCACTGTATAATACTGTAAAGATATTCAAAATCTGAAACAAACAGAAAAGTAAAAATAATAATAATAACTATCAAAACTATATTTTGATGAGCACTAAAGCTAATAAAATGATATTACAGAACACTTAAAATTACAATTTTGTTTACTTGTACGAGGCCTATTCAGAAAGTAAGCTCTGATTGATTGCCAAATTGAAACCACAGTGAACATCAGAAATGTTTTACTTGTAACAATTAGCTACACCTTTCAGCTACTTCTCTACGTAGTCGCCGTTCTGACTTAGACTTTTGTCATAGCGTTGTATCAACTTTTCAATAGCCTCATCATAGAAGGCAGCCGCCAGTGCTTTCCGCCAATTCTCCACGCTGGCCTACACCTCGTTGTCTGTGTCAAAATGTTGTCTTCAAAGACAGCGGTTCATGTGACCAGAGATGAAACTCAGGGGGAGACAATTGCGGACTGTATTGTGGGTAATCTCACATTTCCATTTGAAAACGATGCAGGAGCATCTTCATTGCCCCTGCAGAATGCGGCTGAGAATTGTCTTGAAGAAGAAACAGCACGACAGTTATGTAATGTTAGCTGCATAGCTTCAGGCGAAATGTCTCACCAGGCCCTCGTACTTGGCGGCAGACACTATTTTCTAGACATCGTTACACACTCACTGCGAGCTCAGAAATGAGAAGAGCGACGTGATGCTAACTGGGGTTATACTAGAGACACTACCCAACACATCTGTGCAAAGCTTTATCGGATTTTCATAGTCATTTCCATTTCGCGACCGATCAGAGCTTACTTTCTGAACGCCCCTCGTATTTAGAGGAAAAGATGAATAAGAACATAAGAAAGGAATCGCAGAAGAAATGAAATATGTACAAAGCAACTGGAGCACTGCTCTTGTAGTAATGGTTCCATTAGTGTAAGTAAGAGTATGTATAATATAAAATATATAATGTAAAAGAAATTATTCAGATAGTGAAGGGAGATGAAAATTTAATAGTCATGGGTGACTGGAATTCGGTCGTAGGAAAAGGGAGAGAAGGAAACGTAGTAGGTGAATATGGATTGGGGGTAAGAAATGAAAGAGGAAGCCGCCTCGTAGAATTTTGCACAGAGCACAACTTAATCATAGCTAACACTTGGTTCAAGAATCATGAAAGAAGGTTGTATACATGGAAGAACCCTGGAGATACTACAAGGTATCAGTTAGATAGTATAATGGTAAGACAGAGATTTAGGAACCAGGTTTTAAATTGTAAGACATTTCCAGGGGCAGATGTGGACTCTGACCACAATCTATTGGTTATGGACTGTAGATTAAAACTGAAGAAACTGCAAAAAGGTGGGAATTTAAGGAGATGGGACCTGGATAAACTGACTAAACCAGAGGTTGTACAGAGTTTCAGGGAGAGCATAAGGGAACAATTGACAGGAATGGGGGAAAGAAATACAGTAAAAGAAGAATGGGTAGCTTTGAGGGATGAAGTAGTGAAGGCAGCAGATGATCAAGTAGGTAAAAAGACGAGAGCTAGTAGAAATCCTTGGGTAACAGAAGATATATTGAATTTAATTGATGAAAGGAGAAAATATAAAAATGCAGTAAATGAAACAGGCAAAAAGAAATACAAACGTCTCAAAAATGAGATCAACAGGAAGTGCAAAATGGCTAAGCAGGGATGGCTAGAGGACAAATGTAAGAACGTAGAGGCTTATCTCACTAGGGGTAAGATAGATACTGCTTACAGGAAAATTAAAGAGACCTTTGGAGGAAAGAGAACCACTTGTATGAATATGAAGAGCTCAGATGGAAACCCAGTTCTAAGCAAAGAAGGGAAAGCAGAAAGATGGAAGGAATATATTGAGGGTCTATACAGGGGCGATGTACTTGAGGACAATATTATGGAAATGGAAGAGGATGTAGATGAAGATGAAATGGGAGATAAGATACTGCGTGAAGAGTTCGACAGAGCACTGAAAGACCTGAGTCGAAACAAGGCCCTGGGAGTAGATAACATTCCATTAGAACTACTGACAGCCTTGGGAGAGCCAGTCCTGACAAAACTCTTCCATCTGGTGGGCAAGATGTATGAGACAGGCGAAATACTCTCAGACTTCAAGAAGAATATAATAATTCCAACCCCAAAGAAAGCAGGTGTTGACAGATGTGAAAATTACCGAACTATCAGTTTAATAAGTCACTGCTGCAAAATACTAGCGTGAATTCTTTACAGACGAATGGAAAAACTATTAGAAGCTGACCTCGGGGAAGATCAATTTGGATTCCGTAGAAATATTGGAACACGTGAGGCAATACTGACCCTACGACTTATCTTAGAAGCTAGATTAAGGAAAGGCAAACCTACGTTTCCAGCATTTGTAGACTTAGAGAAAGCTTTTGACAATGTTAACTGGAATACTCTCTTTCAGATTCTGAAGGTGGCAGGGGTAAAATACAGAGAGCGAAAGGCTATTTACAATTTGAACAGAAACCAAATGGCAGTTATAAGAGTTGAGGGGCATGAAAGGGAAGCAGTTATTGGGAAGGGAGTGAGACAGGGTTGTAGCCTCTCCCCAATGTTATTCAATCTGTATATTGAGCAAGCAGTAAAGGAAACAAAAGAAAAATTTGGAGTAGGTATTAAAATCCATGGAGAAGAAATAAAAACTTTGAGGTTCGCCGATGACATTGTAATTCTGTCAGAGACAGCAAAGGACTTGGAAGAGCAGTTGAATGGAATGGATAGCCTCTTGAAAGGAGGATATAAGATAACATCAACAAAAGCATAACGAGGATAATGGAATGTAGTCGAACTAAGTCGGGAGATGCTGAGGGTATTAGATTAGGAAATGAGATACTTAAAGTAGTAAAGGAGTTTTGCTGTTTGGGGAGCAAGATAACTGATGATGGTCAAAGTAGAGACAATATAAAATGTAGACTGGCAATAGCAAGGAAAACGTTTCTGAAGAAGAGAAATTTGTTGACATCAAGTATAGATTTAAGTGTCAGGAAGTCATTTCTGAAAGTATTTGTATGGAGTGAAGCCATGTATGGAAGTGAAACATGGACGATAATTAGTTTGGACAAGAAGAGAATAGAAGCTTTCGAAATGTGGTGCTACAGAAGAATGCTGAAGGTTAGATGGGTAGATCACATAACTATGAGGAGGTATTGAATAGAATTGGGGAGAAGAGGAGTTTGTGGCACAACTTGACTAGAAGAAGGGATCGATTGGTAGGACATGTTCTGAGGCATCAAGGGACCACCAATTTAGCATTGGAGGGCAGTGTGGGGGGTTAAAATCGTTGAGGGAGACCAAGAGATGCATACACCAAGCAGATACAGAAGGATGTAGGTTGCAGTAGGTACTCCCATTTAGGTCTGTTTATATGGAACACATGTTCTTTAATATTATCTTTTGAACAAATCCCAGTTTCCCATCACAGTTCCTCTCTTTAGCCATGAATCCATGGATACTTTTTAACAGTATATAAACTCTGTAAAAAGAAAAACAGTTTTCTTGAAATGCCTCTGTTATGCTTTAAATAATATATTTAGAAAAGTATATAGGTCTAGAAGTGTTAGTGCCAAGTTGAGGTTCGGCTTCAAGGAAGTGGAGGAAGAACTTGTCTCCTGCATGTTTCATGAATGTGAGAAAGGAATGGTGCTATATTTGTCTTTCATTGGTGGCTGTTCAGGCATGCACTGGCCTAAGCAACTGAGGTATAAATTATAAATGAAAGTGACAAATTTCATGAAAACCCATCACAGAGATGTGAACAAAGTCAGTGGAGAATCAAAAATAAGATCACCTTGTAAGCTACCCCTCCCTCATATCATTTGTTGAATGTCACTGTCTTTATGCTTAACTCATTTAGAAGCTTCAAGATGAGTAACATTTACAGTAAACTTTTTACTTACTTTCTTTTCTTGTAGTTGGCTCCCGTTCTAAACGTCTAGGGGCTGATTCTTGAAGCTGAAATTTTTGATATTATAGATTCTCTCAATTGACATAATAAGTTTGAAGTAAGCCTGTGCTGTATTTTTTGTTTTCACGTAAATTTTATTCTGTCACATTTTTCTGTATCTTTTGAACTTCCACATTAACAAAGCTGAAATTACATTGTTATTCCAAAATTTAAAACACATGCGATCACATCAGAGGCATGCTCACTACTACTTCACTCTGCAGTAATAACAGTTATTGTTCCAAAGGATTTACAAATTCTCTTGACAAATGAATTTCTATTAATTCCTTTTATTATTTTCTAAACGAATCCAGAAATAAACATAATAAACAGTACTAAATTGTGTAATTAGTAATAGAAATTTTAAGTGTGCCAAATATTTCGTAATTTCAAATGTTTCTAAAAGAAAGTAATTTCAACTGTACATTCAGAGCTAGCACACCAACTACAATAAAGTAATTTCTTTTTATGGATTTTATCTTGAATTATAACACATTGTGTACAAAATCATATGAAGTTTTTTTTGAGAAATGTTGAGACAATATTGACCTGTTTAAAAAGTCAAAAATATTTCTGGTATTGACTACTTCTGTTGAGGAAAAGTAATGCTAGAGGAGGATGTCCCTTTACAACCTGACTTCATTCATCTTGATGAACTTATTCAGGCACCTTCACGATCAGCACCTCAGCAATGCACAGTGATAAAATATTATGTATAAATGTGTTATTTACAAAGTCATACTCCAAACAATAAACTGTTCAGCTGGTTGCATATTGTATTTCAGTAAAGTATTTGGCGCTTTATTTTTTTCTGGCTTCTGTTAACCATAATTCACTTTTTCTTCCAAAATTCGTGAGTTTAGGCTTATGGGTAGAAATTTTAGTACCAATTACATTGTTTAAATAAAGGCAGACAGCACAGTTTAATGCACTGGACATTCTATAGAGTCCAAATGTAGGTGGGTATAATTCAAGCCGCCAAATCTGGTTCTAATGTATCATCACGTGTTCCACTGACTTTCACAGTACAGTTACAAGCAAATGAAGATGAATGAATACTGGGTAATGGAAGATGTTATGTTCTGTTTCTCTACATCGGCAGGCCTGCCAACAGTTAATTTCCATTATCATTTATTCAGAGTGATATGGCTGTGGAGTGCCATGTTTTAATTGTGTAGGTTGACAATTATCTTGAGCAAAGCAAAGTCTCCCATACCCAACCACCATCTCAAAGAAAAATTATTACTGCCACACCAACATTAATTTATTTTAGTTCAAATGAGTTAGTCAGCATCTACCAATCACATGCGGAGCACCAGAGCTCAAATTAATAATGTAAATGCAGGGATTAGATTAATTTTAATAGATAAAACAATACAGTCTTACTTGTTAACTATGTATTATTTCTGCAGGTTAGTTACGTCCAAAATTTGAATGCCTATGTGATGAACACTTAAGAAGTATTTCACAAATGTATTTTGATCATATTTATAAAGAATGTATTAGCAGTACTGTCAAAAGTATTGTGTTGCTAGAGTAGCCAGCTCTTTGCAGTGCAGATTGCTGGAAACAAAGGAAAGAGAGCCTAAGTAATTACAATAACTGTTGAATGTGCTGGAGGTGTGGTGAAATGACTTTCCGCTATCTTCATTCTGTGCCAACAACACAATTTCACCATACAGATCAGCTGGGATTCTTGAAAGTGCTTTACAGAGGCACTTTTGTTTAAATTTGGTGCTTGTTTGTGGTAATTATTTTGAAATGTGTTATTAAGAGGCTGCTGTTGTAACTCAGTTACTCAACAAGCAGAACAGGGATAACATTTTCAATATCTGTTTAATGTAGGGCCTGAAGGCAGAGTGTAACCACACCATCAGATTGAGTAGTTTGGCAGTTGTTCCAACTATGATTACTTCCAACACCTGTCATCTGTTAATAAGAGGAAGGGACCAAGTTAAAGGTGGCAGCACAATGTAAACTATTTTTGTGAAGAATGTAAACTGGAAGAACTAAACTACTCCCGAACGGGCCATGAAGGCCCAACAGTACCGACCAGCCGCTGTGTCATCCTCAGCCTACAGGCATCACTAGATGTGGATATGGAGGGGTATGTGGTCAGCACACCGCTCTCCTGGCTGTATGTCAGTTTCTGAGACTGGAGCCACTACTTTTCAATCAAGTAGCTCCTCAGTTTGCCTCACAAGTGTGACTGCACCTTGCTTGCCAACAGCACTCAGCGGACCAGATGGTCACCCATCCAAGTGATAGCCCAACCTGAGTTCTTAACTTCGGTGATCTGATGGGAACTGGTGTTACCACTGCGGCAAGGCCATTGGCAAACTGGAAGAAATGCCTAATATTTGTTGGTAATCATGTGCACCTGAAGTTCTGTGGTGCCAACAGTGGTTGGTTATGAAATTTGTATCCGTTAAATTATTACTGGCAAAATGGTGAAAAAAAGTCATATAAGTTATAGTTTTTTGTGGAGCCCTTATTCACTTTCCGGAGAATATGGAGCACAGTTTGGGATATCCTGCTTTATGTTAAGGATCTGCAATTTTATTTGAATCAGAAAACAGGGTTAGTCCTATTTGTGGATGATACAAGCACTGTCTAGAAGATGAGCAAATAAGTGTGAACAGAGAAAGTAGTAAATAATTGTTTTGTGAAATTAACTGACTGGTTTTGCCAAAATGGGCCAGCTTTAAACTTTGAAAAACCACAGCTCAGCTAGTTCTGTACTATCAAAAATGTCCCATATCCTGTTAACCTAAACCAACAAGAAATAACAAACAAGTAAGAAAATTCTAAGTGTTTTGGGGTCCATATTGATGAAAATTTGAAGTGGAAAAACCTTACAGTAGACTTCCAAAAAAATTAGGGTTCAGCTACATTTTCCATAAGAGTAATTAAAAACTTTGGGAATATAGAAGTCAGTAAGTTAACATTTCTTGCATATATTCATTCACTGAAGTCTTACGGGATAATATTGTTGGGTGACTCCTCACTTAGACAAAAAATGTTCATTGCACAAAAGAAAGTAATTATAATTTTGTGCAGAGTTCACACATGCATGTATATGTCTTTCAAATATGTGGATTTGACACACACATGTTTGCAGGTACCTCTCTGAGCAGCTGTATACATGAACCACAGCCTCACAGTACTTTTGGCCAGGTACAAAATTTATCAACAGTCCTTCAGATTTGAGAATAACAGAGGTACAATATTAACAAATACAACACTAGAAGGAAAACTGATCTTCATTACCCTTTATTGAATCTTACATTGGCCCAAAACAGGTGCAATATGCAGATATAAAACTGACAATCTACAACACAGATAAAATGTCAGACAGATAGCAGAAGGGGTTTCAAATTTAAATTAAAAATGTTTCCTTTTAGCAACTCCTTCTGTACTGTAGAGGAATTCTTGAACAGGAATAATTAGCCATTTTTTACAGTAAAAACACACAATCTCAGTGACAAGCATAAACCATATAAATACTTTTTCATATATTCTATAATCTCTATATTTTTTTCAATTGACACATTTCACATCATAAAATTTATTGTGAATATGATTTATGGCACAAGTAACTCACTGTAAGCAGCATTAAGCTTATTGATACTTCTATGGCAAAAATGCTCATTGAATGCTTGTCTGCCCAAATTTTGAATGTGTTCAGAACTTTCAGTATTATTCTTGCCATTGTCTGCATTCGTGGACTCGCCAAGAAATTTGATTTGTGAATAGTAGTAAACACTGAGTCTGTAAAAATTAGGCATCCATTTTCGTTCTTAATGTTGTTCGTTAATGAATAAGGGAGTCATAAAAGGCAATGTATTTTGACAGTAGAATATTACTTTTAAAATAGGTTTACAAAGCAGTACAGATATATAAAGCCATTGAGGATAAAAAGATTGCCTTTTTTGAATTTTTATGAGACACACACAATTAAGCAGCTTAACAGTATACTACCAAACTGGAGGACAGCATCTATATTTCTACATCATCAGCTTCAGTTTTTACTAGAGTGGTGTAAAGGGGAGGGCAGATGCATGATGGACTCTGCACAGAGAAAGATTTTGAAGCATAGTTAGTGTGCTGTATCTCTCCCACACCACATGCTCCAGCGACTCTATCCTCGTACAAGTGACAAAGCTGATGTTTGCTTGACATGGGACACTGTTTCTATTTCTGATTATCTCAAGAAGTTTATATAAACAGAATTCCATGACTGTCCCATGTTAGTAAAATATTTGTGGTCATTTCATGTGTCGTCCATGTGAAACAGTATAATCTTAAAATCTCGTATTGTGCACCAACACGAGGACAACATACACACTAAAGGGCATGCGCAAACAATATTGACACAACGGCACTATTGGCTACTGTATCATGATCATGTGGTACACTGCCTCTTGTTATGTGTGTCACATAGCAGACATCTTCTTACATGTACACATCTGCAGAATAAAGCTAATTCGATTGCTCAAAGCAGTGCACAGTTCATGTGGCACACCATCTTTTGTACTATCTCAGTACAGTGAGTCTGGCTTTTGGACTGCTGTTTACTATAAACTAGGTGAGTATGATCCAGACGACACTGTAGATACCTTAGTCGACTCTGGCGAAAATATTGTCAGAGTTGGTGTACCACTCAAGAAGAGATCCAACTGACCTAGTTCACAGCACCACCACCAGCAGAGGGCGCGGTCGTCCCTCCCCCTCTAATCTCCCGTGACGTAATCCAAGATGGTGGTCTGTGGAGAAATGGCAGGAAAAAGACTTCCTCTATGTCCACCTGATTGACTTCGAAGGAGGTACGTAAATGTTTACTGTGTTCAACGAATGAGATGTCTGTGCTGAAGAAGGAGGAGTATATTAGTTGTAGCCATGCAGGTGAGGACTGTGTTAATAACAATCCTCTTTGGTAAAGAAGAATAGTTTCGTGAAATAATGAATATGCTGCAGGATAGGGCTAAATTATGCTCCGCAACTCATACTGATAAATGCGTGTGCTGTAACTGGAGATCATTCGATGAAAGTCCGGTCTGTCTGTCTTCCGAAGTGCAAGAGGCCACACGTTCATCTACTTTGGTGCGTGGCCTTTTCCAAAGGGCGGAGACTCACGGCACGGCGACGGGGTAGCCGCAGGGCCGCACCTAAGCACTTCCTGCCACGTTGGAAATACCCGTGGCCCTCCTCCTCCTTCCCATTCCCGACGCATGGAAACCCTTTGTCGCTGAACACGAACTGCTTCAGGAGCTATTACATCTGGTGTTATGGAATACTGTCGCATACATAACTTGAATATGTCACAAGAACTGAATGTACCACTGCACAAAGAGAGAGAGAGAGAGAGAGCTTTGCAGATGACACGAGAATGTTTAAAAAATTACACCTTTTATTCCGAGAAATACCAACACCGCCACACGTGAACACGGACTCTAGATCGTGACACACTTGGGAAATCGTCCCTGCGACACTTTGATCGCTTTTGTGGGAAATGCCCTTGTCTTTGAGCACGAGCTGCTTCAGGAGTTACTAGATCCAATAGAATCTGTCTCTATACATACTTAAAAAATATTGCTGGACAGTAATTTGCTTCAATTTTGCGATGTGTATACTGCCACACTTGAACACAGACTCTAAAACAAGGTCGCGGTACACTTGTGAAACCTCTCAGTCTTCCTCCACTACTCTGGAATATTTGCGCACATAAACAAACTAGGTAAAGTGTTTAACGTCTCAATACATTTGCAGATGTTGCTTTAAACAATTTGTTTCAAATACACACGCACACAAAACACTGCACTGACTTTCCAGGTGCAGAGGGAACGGAAATACATTACGACAAAATACATTAGTTGTCTTGTGACAGCCAGAGCGAGAGCACCAGCAGCAGCGAGTACTGTTTGTATAAAGCGTTTATTTTGCATTTTGTTTACGACCTTCCACTAAGGAAGGGATTCTATTTGTGTTTATCTGCTCTGCATAGAAACTAACAGTTCTTGATCGTTAGGAGAGAAATTTATTTTGTACTTATTTGCTGCGCTTAGCTTTTAAATAGTTTTTCTGGGAAAACCTAGCGTAGTTTTCGCGTCTCGTATTTCAGTGAGTGTTTCTTGATTATCAGAGTAGCTCATCAGAAGATTATCTTGGGAATTTGTCACCGTATAGAGTAGGGTAAACATAGTCATGTGTAGGGACTGTGGTTGTTGTGAGCGACGCAAGGAGAATTGGCCACTCTTCGGGGGCAGGTGGAGGCTTTGTCTGTTAGGCTCATCGAGCTCGAGGCGCAGGCGTCGGCTCGTAGTGGCGTTGGGGCAACTGTGGTGAGACCTATGCCTACTTCGGTGGCCTTGGAATCACATGGAACCCCTGATGTCGCTGCGTCTTCCGGCAGTGAGCATCTTACCGGTCAGCCATCACTCCAGGGTGAATGGCGGACAGTGGTGGGCTCGCGTGTGCCTGGCCGAAAGGCGAAGGTGGGATCTGGCCGCGTGGCAGCTGCCTTACCCCTTTCCAACAGGTACGGGGTGCTTCCTAGTGGTGATGACATCGTTTCCGAGCCACCACAGGATGCCTCGCCTGTTGGGCCAGTGGCCGATTCTCCGGCAAGGTCCCGACAGTCACAGAGGGCGGGCCTATGAGTTATAGGGAGCTCCAACGTTAGGCGGGTTATGAGCCCCTCAGGAAAATAGCGGGTAGGTCGGGGAAGAATGCCAGTGTGCACTCGGTGTGCTTGCCGGGGGGTCTCGTCCGTAATGTGGAGGAGGCCCTTCCGGCAGCTATTGAACGCACTGGGTGTGACCGGCTGCAGATAGTAGCACATGTCGGAACGAATGACGCCTGCCGCTTGGGTTCTGAGGCCATCCTTGGTTCCTTCCGGCGGCTGGCTGATTTGGTGAAGACAACCAGCATCGCACGCGGAGTGCAAGCTGAGCTTAATATCTGCAGCATAGTGCCCAGAGTCGATCGCGGTCCTCTGGTTTGGAGCCGTGTGGAGGGTCTAAACCAGAGGCTCAGACGACTCTGCGACTATAATGGTTGCAAATTCATCGACCTCCGTTATTGGGTGGAGAACTGTAGGGCCCCCCTAGACAGGTCAGGCGTGCACTACACACCGGAAGCAGCTACTAGGGTAGCAGAGTACGTGTGGCGTGCACACGGGTGTTTTTTAGGTTAGAGGGACCCCCCCTTGGGCGAAACGATAAAATACCTGACGGCTTACCAGAGAGAACATCAGCATCGTTGATAAGGAACGTCCGTCCTCAGAGACCAAAAACAGGAAAAGTTAACGTAATATTGGTAAACTGCAGGAGTATCCAGGGCAAGGTTCCTGAATTAGTATCGCTTATTGAAGGAAATAGTGCGCATATAGTATTAGGAACGGAAAGTTGGTTAAAACCGGAAGTGAACAGTAACGAAATCCTAGACACGGAATATATACCGCAAGGATAGGATAAACGCCAATGGTGGAGGAGTATTTATAGCAGTAAAGAATTCAATAATATCCAGTGAAGTTATTAACGAATGCGAATGTGAAATAATCTGGGTTAAGTTAAGTATCAAAGGTGGGTCAGATATGATAGTCGGATGCTTCTATAGACCACCTGCATCAGCAACCGTAGTAGTTGAGCGCCTCAGAGAGAACCTGCAGAACGTCGTGAAGAAGTTTCGTGATCATACTATTGTAATAGGGGGAGACTTCAATCTACCAGGTATAGAATGGGATAGTCACACAATCAGAACTGGAGCCAGGGTCAGAGACTCTTGTGACATTATCCTGACTGCCTTGTCCGAGAATTACTTCGAGCAGATAGTTAGAGAACCAACTCGTGAAGCTAACGTTTTAGACCTCATAGCAACAAATAGACCGGAACTTTTCGACTCCGTGAATGTAGAAGAGGGTATCAGTGATCATAAGTCAGTGGTTGCATCAATGACTACAAGTGTAATAAGAAATGCCAAGAAAGGAAGGAAAATATATTTGCTTAACAAGAGTGATAGGGCACAAATCTCAGAATATCTGAGTGACCACCATCAAACTTTCATTTCTGAGGAAGAGGATGTGGAACAAAAATGGAAAAAATTCAGAAACATCGTCCAGTACGCCTTAGATAAGTTCGTACCGACTAAGGTCCAAAGCGAGGGTAAAGATCCACCGTGGTATAACAATCATGTACGAAAGGTACTACGGAAACAAAGAAAGCTTCATCATAGGTTTAAGAGTAGTCGAATCATAGCTGATAAGGAAAAGCTGAGCGAAGCGAAAAAGAGCGTAATAAGAGCAATGAGAGAAGCATTCAACGAATTCGAACATAAAACATTGGCAAACAATCTAAACAAGAACCCTAAAAAGTTTTGGTCATATGTAAAATCGGTAAGCGGATCTAAATCCCCTATTCAGTCACTCGTTGACCACGATGGCACCGAAACAGAGGACGACCGAAGAAAGGCAGAAATACTGAATTCAGTGTTCCGAAACTGTTTCACTGCGGAAAATCGTAACACGGTCCCTGACTTCAGCCGTCGCACGGACGCCAAAATGGAAAATATTGAAATAAACGATATCGGAATTGAAAAACAACTGCTATCACTTAGTAGCGGAAAAGCATCCGGACCAGACGAGATACCCGTAAGATTCTACAGTGATTATGCTAAAGAACTTGCCCCCTTTCTATCAGCAATTTATCGTAGATCTCTGGAAGAACGTAAAGTACCTAGCGACTGGAAGAAAGCGCAGGTCGTTCCCATTTTCAAGAAGGGTCATAAATCAGATGCGAATAATTATAGGCCTATTTCGCTTACGTCAATCTGTTGTAGAATAATGGAACATGTTTTATGTTCTCGTATTATGACGTTCTTAGATAATACAAATCTCCTTCATCATAACCAACATGGATTCCGCAAACAGAGATCATGTGAAACTCAGCTCGCCCTATTTGTCCAAGAAATTCACAGTGCCGTAGACACTGGCGAGCAGATTGATGCCGTATTCCTGGACTTCAGGAAGGCATTTGATACGGTTCCGCACTTACGTTTAGTGAAAAAAATACGAGCTTACGGAATATCGGACCAGGTTTGTGATTGGATTCAGGATTTCCTAGAAGAAAGAACACAACATGTCATTCTTAACGGTTCAAAATCTGCAGATGTAGAGGTAATTTCGGGAGTACCGCAAGGAAGCGTGATAGGACCTTTATTGTTTACAATATACATAAATGACTTAGTTGACAACATCGGTAGCTCCGTGAGGCTATTTGCAGATGACACGGTTGTCTACAAGAAAGTAGCAACATCAGAAGACTCGTACGTACTCCAGGAAGACCTGCAGAGGATTAATGAATGGTGCGACAGCTGGCAGCTTTCCCTAAACGTAGATAAATGTAATATAATGCGCATACATAGGGGCAGAAATCCATTCCAGTACGATTATGCCATAGGTGGTAAATCATTGGAAGCGGTAACGACCGTAAAATACTTAGGAGTTACTATCCGGAGCGATCTGAAGTGGAATGATCACATAAAACAAATAGTGGGAAAAGCAGGCGCCAGGTTGAGATTCATAGGAAGAATTCTAAGAAAATGTGACTCATCGACGAAAGAAGTAGCTTACAAAACGCTTGTTCGTCCGATTCTTGAGTATTGCTCATCAGTATGGGACCCTTACCAGGTTGGATTAATAGAAGAGATAGACATGATCCAGCGAAAAGCAGCGCGATTCGTCATGGGGACATTTAGTCAGCGTGAGAGCGTTACGGAGATGCTGAACAAGCTCCAGTGGCGGACACCTCAAGAAAGGCGTTACGCAATACGGAGAGGTTTATTATCGAAATTACGAGAGAGCACATTCCGGGAAGAGATGGGCAACATATTACTACCGCCCACATATATCTCGCGTAATGATCACAACGAAAAGATCCGAGAAATTAGAGCAAATACGGAGACTTACAAGCAGTCGTTCTTCCCACGCACAATTCGTGAATGGAACAGGGAAGGGGGGATCAGATAGTGGTACAATAAGTACCCTCCGCCACACACCGTAATGTGGCTCGCGGAGTATAGATGTAGATGTAGAGTAGGAAAAAAAAATACATCGCTAAAATAAATGAGCGCAGATACACCGCGTCGAAACTCTGAAGACGGTCCTTCATGACGGAAAAAATATTGTTAAATACACTATCACAGTAGTTTGCTACATAAGGCACGATCGTAACTGGGGGACTCGCAAAGCGACGGCGCATCCGTCGCGGCCGCAGCTCGCCACAGAGTGAAGTGCAGACCGGAAGCGGGTTTTTCTCCGGCTGTATCCATGAGCGCATGAAAACCGTAGCCATTCACACCAGCACCAACTTGTTCTGCTTGCCCAGAGCAGCGTTCATCTGCTAGTAGGGTAGAATGCCGCACTCGTATTGGCTACTGAAAATACTGTTCAGGACTTCCCATCAACCGCTCGTCCTTATTGGTTTCCGCCAAACCGGTGACTTTTTAAACGCTTCCCCTCTCTACACTTGGTCTCATTCAATCATCGTCATTTCGTCAGTATAGTTGTGCGTCTGTGTGTGTCTCTCTGTCTCTCATTGATCATCATGAAGCGCAGCAGCACCACCACCACCACCACCAACACCATCACCACCTGCAGCGTCAGCGGAAGTTGAAAACTTTGTAGAATGGCTGAAGAATAAGAGGGAGAATATGAACTACTACATAACTAAGTAATTTAAGTATATGGTTACCGTGTTTAAGTCTGGAAAAAAATTTGTGTTAAAAAGTTCTCGTCGGTAACTCAGTTTCTCTTCCTTGTTTTACAGCGCAACTCCAGGACTTTATCCTGAATTGTGAGGGTAGACGGAAGAAAGAGGCTGGGCCGCAGCAAACTCCTCCTAATGAGGAAAGCGCTTAGAACTGGCTCATGAGAACAATAAAAAATTTTTGTATTAGTAGCGTAATTTGTTTTTTTTTCTGTATCGATGGTTTATTTCTTGTTCTTGTTATATATAGCTCACATGCTGGAAATCAGAAGGATTTGGAGACACTGCTGGAGGCTAGAAAAATACATAATCCACCCGCTGTGGTACCGTCTCCAGCAGCAGCGAATACATGGCGCCAACAATTGCATTAGTTTTTATAAAAAGAGGGAAATATCCATGTAGCAGCAGCAGCAGCAGTATTAGTAGCTATGTATACATCGTGGTATTACAGCGACAGTTCTGGAAGTGCTGGACGGCCTAGAAAAACAGCTGGAGGCAATCCGGCATTTGCAACAGTCTCGAGCGCCTAAGGAGATGGCAGAGGAACCCCTTAAGTGTAAAAAAAATCTAGTTTCTTTTGTTTGTATCTGTAGTAGTATAGGATTTTTTTCTCTAAAAAGTATGTATATTCAGGGTGTTACAAAAAGGTATGGCCAAACTTTCAGGAAACATTCCTCACACACAAAGAAAGAAAATATGTTATGTGGACATGTGTCCAGAACGCTTACTTTCCATGTTAGAGCTCGTTTTATTACTTCTCTTCAAATCACATTAATCAAGGAATGGAAAAGCACAGCAACAGAACGTACCAGCGTGACTTCAAACACTTTGTTACAGGAAATGTTCAAAATGTCCTCCGTTAGCGAGGATACATGCATCCACCCTCCGTCGCATGGAATCCCTGATGCGCTGATGCAGCCCTGGAGAATGGTGTATTGTATCACAGCCGTCCACAATACGAGCACGAAGAGTCTCTACATTTGGTCATTTGGTACCGGGGTTGCGTAGACAAGAGCTGTCAAATGCCCCCAAAAATGAAAGTCAAGAGGGTTGTCAGGAGAGCGTGGAGGCCATGGAATTGGTCCGCCTCTACCAATCCATCGGTCACCGAATCTGTTGTTGAGAAGCGTACGAACACTTCGACTGAAATATGCAGGAGCTCCATCGTGCATGAACCACATGTTGTGTCGTACTTGTAAAGGCACATGTTCTAGCAGCACAGGTAGAGTATCCCGTATGAAATCATGATAACGTGCTCCATTGAGCGTAGGTGGAAGAACATGGGGCCCAATTAAGACATCACCAACAATGCCTGCCCAAACGTTCACAGAAAATCTGTGTTGATGACGTGGTTGCACAATTGCGTGCGGATTCTCGTCAGCCCACACATGTTGATTGTGAAAATTTACAATTTGATCACGTTGGAATGAAGCCTCATCCGTAAAGAGAACATTCGCACTGAAATGAGGATGGACACATTGTTGGATGAACCATTCGCAGAAGTGTACCCGTGGAGGCCAATGAGCTGCTGATAGTGCCTGCACACGCTGTACATGGTACGGAAACAACTGGTTCTCCCGTAGCACTCTCCATACAGTGACGTGGTCAACGTTACCTTGTACAGCAGCAACTTCTCTGACGCTGACATTAGGGTTATCGTCAACTGCACGAAGAATTGCCTCGTCCATTGCAGGTGTCCTCGTCGTTCTAGGTCTCCCCCAGTCGCGAGTCATAGGCTGGAATGTTCCGTGCTGCCTAAGACGCCGATCAATTGCTTCGAACGTCTTCCTGTCGGGACACCTTCGTTCTGGAAATCTGTCTCGATACAAACGTACCGCGCCACGGCTATTGCCTCGTGCTAATCCATACATCAAATGGGCATCTGCCAACTCCGCATTTGTAAACATTGCACTGACTGCAAAACCACGTTCGTGATGAACACTAACCTGTTGATGCTACGTACTGATGTGCTTGATGCTAGTACTGTAGAGCAATGAGTCGCATGTCAACACAAGCACCGAAGTCATCATTACCTTCCTTCAATTGGGGCAACTGGCGGTGAATCGAGGAAATACAGTACATACTGACGAAACTAAAATGAGCTCTAACATGGAAATTAAGCGTTTCCGGACACATGTCCACATAACATCTTTTCTTTATTTGTGTGTGAGGAATGTTTCCTGAAAGTTTGGCCGTACCTTTTTGTAACAACCTGTTTATATGTATGTCTTACTGCTGTTGTAGGTGAGATGAATCAGCAGCATACCGATTCTGACGAGGATGAAATACCTGACTGGGTCAGCGAAATGGTCCTAGACGAAAAGGTACAGAGGCAGAGTGACCTGGCCCTTTTTGAGGAGGATGACTTCCCGGAAGAGGTGGTAGAAATACCGAACAACGTTGATGAGTTGCTCACACTGTTTATCCAGAGTGGGAAAGGTAATTACTCACTCCCGTCATAACCGTACGATCGTCTGTATTCTTTCTTTCCTTACACCAAACGTTGTACTTAATTTCTTTTTTCTTTATTCTACAGTGGACGCGTCTCCTCAGCCGCAGCACAGCATGGTGCGCATATCGGTGGTGCTAAACCTTCTTTCTCGCCAATCTTGAGTCCGGTAAGGCACGCATCGCCTATAAGGGCGCCGCTGGTCGTCGTGCGGGAAGCCGCCGCCGCCGCTGCCCCAGCACTGTTGCTCTAGCGTTCGTGGGCCGAGCAGCGAGCTACCACACCTCAGGTTACAGGGTCAGGTTTGCAGCAGCAATAACAGCAGCAACAGCATCGGGAACCATCGCCGCAGCCAGATCGTTCCCACTGGCCTGACCCGCTTGCGCCGCTTCATCCTCCTCGTCTTCGAATCGTCGCCCGAAAAAGGTACGTCTGCTACGGCGGGTACCACTCAGCACCCCACCGACCCCGTCATCGACGTGATGGACGTCACCCTCTAGTAGCAGCAGTAGTAGTCGTATTAGTAATAGAGATGGGCCGGCCGAAGTGGCCGTGCGGTTAAAGGCGCTGCAGTCTGGAACCGCAAGACCGCTACGGTCGCAGGTTCGAATCCTGCCTCACATGCGTTGCACCGCAAGCGTGACGATCGATTACCTTCAATCGAGAATGTTGGCATTACCAGAGACAATCTCATAGCCGACGCCACGTGATCGACAGTGGCGGCCTCTGTACTGCCTATATAATCAGCGCTTCCTCCAGTTCTCTTCGCAGTTCGCCGCTTTACCTCCGAGGATGTCTCCCGCAGTCGGAGACGAAACGTCAGGAGACAGTTTTATACTTCGACCACGGCCTATCAGCCCGGAAGTTTTAAGTGAAGAAAAGCATAATTAGTTTAGTAGTAAATATAAAAGAAGTAATTGAAGTAAAGCTAGGAATTGGGCTAATCGGGTTTATGGAGAGTAAAAGATGACCGGTGTGCCTAAGATGAATTCTTAAATGACAGAACAACATGATTCAGAATTGTTCGACTATCTAAAGGTTGGCCGGCCGGTGTGGCCGAGCGGTTCTAGGCGCTTCAGTCTGGAACCGCGCGACCGCTACGGTCGCAGGTTCGCATCCTGCCTTGGGCATGGATGTGTGTGACGTCGTTAGGTTAGTTAGGTTTAAGTAGTTCTAAGTTCTAGGGGACTGATGACCTCAGATGTTAAGTCCCATAGTTCTCAGAGGCATTTGAGCCATCTAAAGTTTGGGGCCCATGACAGGGAGCCATTACACTAAGCAATAAAATAAGGTATTTGAGTAATACAGTGTCATGAAGCATGACAATATTAAGCAAGTGTCGTAGAAAATCTAATACGAAATAATATGTAAGTAAATAAATGTAAGTGTCGTGTGACTATGGCCTCCCGTCGGGTAGACCAGACCGTTCGCCAGATGCAAGTCTTTCGATTTGACGCCACTTCGGCGACTTGCGCGTCGATGGGGATGAAATGATGATGATTAAGACAACACAAGACCCAGTCCCTGAGCGGAGAAAATCTCCGACCCAGCAGGGAATCGAACCCGGGCCCTTAGGATTGACATTCGATCGCGTTGACCACTCGGCTACCGGGGGCGGACAAATAATAAGTAAAAACAAATTTTTAAAATGGAACAGAAGAAGACGCAGTTTCAGTGTAAAACATCAAAGAGTCCGGAAAACAGTTTCTCTCTGAAATCCAGCTGTTCATAAAGAAATGGTGAAGGTTAATTTTATGGCGAACACAAATTTCTAATACTTCTAAAGTATTAAGCGGCAGGCCCTTGGGAGCACTGCAAAAAAATTTCAGGTTGTTTGAAATACAAGTAGACTCTACAGAATGATAATTGTGTGCTATGCATTTGGCTCAAAATAGAGTTACTGCCTGTCATTCCTAATCACGGAATCTGTTTTGAAAATTTCCGCTTGTTTGTCCACTAAATTTTGACACAAGTATGATCAAGTATTTTATAGACCCTGGAATTTAAGTCCTTTCTATTATGGTTGCCATTGGCTTGTTATGCAGTAGATTGTTATTTGTAAAGGCTATTGTTAATTATATCTTCTTGAATAATTTATTACTGTTACCTAATATTACCTAAATAATTCATTCTAGTAAATTTATTTTTTCTGAATAAAGAATCAACATTTTGAGTGTCATAATTATTGACATTAGCGATCTGGTTAAGAACATTAATCTCTTTCTGAATGATATGTGACTTAATGGCAGCTTCAAAATTCTGTGAATCATGGATTACAAGAATGCTTTTCCGTATTTCAGGGTATGACAGGAAGGGGCACTGATAATAATATCAGTTGTTACCCATGGCAAGACCACCTCTCTGAAAATATATATTTTTCCATTGAGTGCGAAATAATTAAATGATAATGTGTTTTCAAATAATTCAACAAATTCTGAAATTTCTCGTAAATTCTTAGTTTCGTGTTTAATGAAGTTGTCTTTTATAATATCAATAGTTTAGACAAGTGGTATATTTTTGTTGAGATTAGTGATGTCCAGTGACGCACATCTAGCACCATCTCTAATGCTGACATTATAGATTTGCCCTAATTTAAAGATATTTTTAATGGTGAAGTTTCGTTTAAAAAGATAAGGAGTTTTTAAGAATTATTTAATCTTCTATTTAATTTATAGACATTTCTTTTTGTTCAGTATAGGGCGGACCGACCGCTGCTGTTCGCATGAAAAAAAGAAAAAAAAAGGTATGGAGCGATATCCCTTCCAATTTTTCAGCTGGAGATTTTGTAGCAGGTGGAGTGGCTTTATACTTGGGTGACCAAATTATTTTCGGTCAAAACCGGGACACATTCACCCGGGTGCCATTGGACACCTCATTCCACATGTACCCAGGTTTCTTAATTTTAAATATTAATGTTTTGTTGATACATTTTGTTAACCCGATTATTATAACTAATAAGAGGACACAAAATATTGATATAATCTAGATTATCTGTATAATTAATGACATTTAATAAACGTATACAGCAGTAAAGAAATGTATTACGATTTTACAAAATTTTACGGCCATTCAACTTTTAATCAATTAATATTAACATGAGCTTTAATATTACTGAGCACTTGTAGATGGAATTGACTGTCCTTGGAGATAAGGGTATTTTTCACTGCCTCCAGCCTTCTTGATCATGTCTTTGTTCTTTGAGACACAGTGATAAAACTCGGCACAATCCATTTTGTAGTTGTACAGGATCTGCAGGATTGCTTCAAGAGAGTCCACCTCCATTCTGTTTCTTTCATCAGTCCACTGGATATTCATGAACGAAAATATTCTTTCCACATTGGCATTATGGGCTGGGATTGCAAATAAATACCTTGCAATCATTACCAACTCAGAGTAATGCTGAAGACAGTCACAGCTTTTAAAAAAACTCACCCACTTCTCATGACATTCCAATGGTGTTTTTTTTTCGTCATTCCACTTGTGAAGACTTTCTTCAACAAAATTTGTCAGTATGCCGAACTGATCAAAGAGAATGGAATCATCGATTTCAATCTCTTTACTCATCAAATAAGAAACTGTCTCTTCAACACTTTCCCATTTTGGCACTCTCTTCAGTAACATACAATCAAACACCGGTGATGAGGGTAAATATGAGGCGCTCCACTTGCTGAGATAAAACTTGTTAACTTCTTCTCTAAAACTCCTTTCCGCTGCTTCTGATACTTCTGCTCTTTTAAGGACAGATTTAACATTAAAAGAAATGAACTGCTGTTCTCTCCTCTTAGTAACAGTTTCCAGAGTATTTTTCGAAACATCATTTACCTCTATTACACTTTTCGTGCTTCCCTCAATTTCCTTTATCCCATGCTGCAAAGTGCTAAGCTGACTGTGAATGAACCATAAGCAGGCTTCACTTAAAAACTGAACCAATATTTTGGGGGCTTTGTCTTCATTTAGGAAAAAATCTTTTAACGGTTCAAACAGGCGGATTACTCTTTCAACTGCTGGAAACAATGATAACCAGCGAGATTTTGAGTGACACATTACATTCATATATTCAGTTCCCACATAATCACAGAACTCCTTAAGCCTCTCTGTTCTAACAGTATATATGTAAAAATGTTAGTATACCTTCATGACGATAGTTTCAACATCACAGCTTAAACTGTCAGCAGATGTCTGCACGCTATTGTGTAAAACATGTGCAGGGCACCCTATGCCTTCAATGTTTTCATGCAATGTTGCCTTTAATTTGGTAAATACGTTGCATTTGCCATGTCTTTTTAAACCACCAAAGTTTGTGTTGGTGTTGTCTCCACAAAATGCCATACATTTATTTTTCTCAAGATCAAACATTTCGATAGTATTCATACAAATTCTTGAAATTTCGTCAGATGTTTCATTAGGTAGGGAACTCACCTTCAAAAGTTTGGTCTGAATTCCCTGATTAATATCGAAAAACTGAACAACAAACGGAAATATTTTAGTGGCCATATGATTGCTGGCATCAGTGGATATCCCGTAGAAAGAAGACTTTTTGATGTATTCAAGGCTTTCCTTTACGCTCTGGGGAGCAATAACTCCTTTCACTAAGGCTGACCCTTTAGTTCTTGCTGAACTAAACTTTTTTGCAATGGAAGAATCATCAAACATAATGCTGTTAAGCTTATTAGTACAATCACTAGATCTGTAAGTTATGGTGATGTTTTACCGTGTGGTAGGCTAGTGTAAGCTCGGCTGCTCGAACTTTCGTCTCTTCACTTGACTGATGTTTCACAAAATAATTTTGTAGAGTTTTACTGCAGCTCGGTGCACTGTATCTGTTAATGTGTTTCTTTGACCTGATGTGATCAACTATGTCGGAACGTCCACCATGACTTATACTAATAAAACAGTTACATACGGAACAATCTGCTTCGTAATCAAAACGACCTTTCTTAATGAAATTCCATTCCTTGGAATAACAGTCACTGAACTTGCAGGCACGTTTCGGCATTGCGTTTCACAGTACTGCAGCAATAATACCACTAATATGAGAAAAAATTATTGCAGTTTGTCTGGAAAAACATCAACTACTACACTGTTCTGACAATGAGTGTGTAAGTGGCGCGACAATCGGACGGCTTCATAGCTCTGTTACAATAATACAACTTACTACTTGTTGGCCAAAGTACCGCTGAAAGTAAATTATTGCCTGAGTGTATCAATACTGATACTGTGATTACTAGTATGGGACAATGGAGGTTTTAGACAAATAAGCTAAAATATATTAATTTCTTGTGTTGTCTTTCCTTTAATATAGCGAAATCCAAAAAATTTGAGAAAGTTTCACGAAATGTATTTAAAAACTGAATTCCGGAACTTTTGAGCGTCCCGAAACAAATTTTCGGGACACCGGAACACAGGGATGAAAACCGGGACAATCCCGGTTTTCCGGGACATTTCGTCACCCTACTTTATACTGACAAAAATCAACAATGGATTGTTTTTATTGTTGTTGTATGAGGTTTGTCGTATGAGACTTGATTGTCTATACAAATCTTTCAGCGAATCAGTTTTCTTCTGGATGAAATGGTGCAGTTTTGAAGTGTGAAATGTTATTTCCTTCACAGAAAAATATGGATTCCTGCGACGAAAACTGAGTGGCATTGTCCTCAGCTATTGATTTCAACGACTCTTCAGAGGAAAAAAATCTTTGACAAAGCTTAGTTTTCACAGAAGTGATTGGTGTTATTTGTATCAAAAATGGAAATTTTGAAAATCAATGACAGTCTGCCAGTAGCTTCCTGAAACTTAACCGGTGTAGTCAACACGTATATGTCACCAGGCTTCCGATGCCTGTGGCCACAGAAAATCTGTTCAGGCAAAGAAATTCCTGTTTCAATTTGTAATCTAATTCAAAAGAAATAATGCGTACTTTACAGAAATTTGGCACAGTGTTCAGTTTCTGCCTTGTGTATGCTGTACCACTTTACCCGGCGACTCTTCTACTCGCTCACGTCGTGTAGCCTTTACGAGCAAATAACGACTACGCTGTAGAACGTGCCAATAACGTGTGGCCAATGTACTGCCTACAACTTTTAGCGCAGCTCGCTATCGTCAGTAAGGCGCTGGCGGTACACAGATCCTCTATAGCCCAAACATCCAACAAAGTAATGTTCATGCTAAAGCTTGTAATAGTAATGAGACAAATTAGTGAAATAGATGTTAATAAGTAGCTGGACTAAGGTTGGGATTGTTGGTCAGAATCCCTAAATCAGATCGTTTTGTAATCTGAGCTAAACATTTATTTCAGAGATGCACATTGTATGTGAATGGTGGCCGTATATAATAAACTCAATGAATAACTGGTCAATATCTGAACTACAGTGCAACGTTGTAATCACTTTGTGCGAGCAGAGCATTTGCAGCCAACAGCTTGTGCTATACAAATGCACAACAGTGCAATAAACTCGCGAAAACTGTAATCATCTCTAAATGTTCGTTTTCATGAACTCTGTCTTACCCAGCGAATCTAAATTTCACCCAATTCCATCACACATTTTGAATCAGTTAAAAGCAGCAAATACTTAAAACTTCACAGCTACAAAAATGAACAAATGAAACTAAAGTTCACACGAGAGAAAGCTCACCATTTACCAAAAGGCTCGAGAGATTTTAGCTCCTAACTAAAACCGGATCCCAGAGCCTTACAAGTTTTTTTACACGCGACCGCAAAAATTATTTCTATGTCCTGCTATCACACATCAAAATATTCACGGCAAAAGGCTGCACAGAACTTTAACACAAAAGATCTTAGCCGACAGACTTAAAATGAAAGACCCATGAGGAACGTGTGGAAACGAAAAGACTACGTGCTCTGCCCTGCACGCTATAATTTCATATAAATACAAGTGATAAAAACATTCATTTAATATGTGTGACCAGTTTGCGACTTCCTAATAAAATATTCAAACATTATTTCCTGAATTTCAAATAAATCTTGAACATATATTTCGCCATATCGAGCACTCTAGTCAAAACACTAACACATTTGTACGTCAAGAATATAAATGAATATATCGCGTAGTTATAATTAAAGTACAGATATTCACAGAGGTCCAGTGTGGTAATTATCGTATGACAGCGAAACTTTGTAGATATTCTAATGCTTTAATGCGGAACCAGATTACACTGGAAAAGAATTAGTTCCATTTTTGGACCCTAGGTGCAAACTGGGCTCTGTGAATGCAAGAAAAACATATATGTATAAATTTTTCTATATGTAATGGATTAGGAACGGGACGTGGGCAGAAAAGATCAAACAGTGAGAAAGGAATGATGTGGATGTTACACTATGTGATCGGAAGTATCCGGACATCTGGCTGAAAATGACTTACAAGTTCGTGGCGCCTTCATCGGTAAGCTGGAGATCAATATGGTGTTGGCCTACCCTTAGTCTTGATGACAGCTTCCAATCTCGCAGGTATACGTTCAGTTAAGTGCTGAAAGGTTTCTTGGGGAATGGCAGCCCATTCTTCACGGAGCGCTGCACTGAGGAGAGGTATCGATGCCGGTCGGTGAGGCCTGGCATGAAGTCGGCGTTCGAAAACATCCCAAAGGTGTTCTATAGGATTCAGGTCAGGACTCTGTGCAGGCCAATCCATCGCAGGGAGGTACTGTTGTGTAACCACTCCGCCACCGGCCGTGCATTATGAACAGGCGCTCGATCACGTTGAAAGATGCAATCGCCATCCCCGAATTGCTCTTCAACAGTAGGAAGCAAGAAGGTGCTTAACAAATCATGTAGGCCTGTGCTGTGATAGTATCACGCAAAACAACAAGGGGTGCAAACACACCATAACACCACCGCCTCCGAATTTTACTGATGGCACTGCACACGCTGGCAGATGACGTTCACCAGGCATTCGCCATACCCACATCCTGCCATCGGATCTCCACATTGTGTACCCTGATTCGTCACTCCACACAACGTTTTTCCACTGTTCAATCAGCCTATGTTTACGCTACTTACACCAAGCGAGGCATCGTTTGGTATTTACCGGCGTGATCTGTGGCTTATGAGCAGCCGCTCGACCATGAAATCCAATTTTCTCACCTCCCGCATAACTGTCATAGTACTTGCAGTGGATCCTGGTGCAGTTTGGAATTCCTTTGTGATGGTCTGGACAGACGTCTGCCTATTACACATCACGACCCTCTTCAACTGACACCGGTCTCTGTCAGTCAACAGACGAGGTCGGCCTGTAGGCTTTTGTGCTGTACGTGTCCCTTCACGTTTCCACTTCACTATCACATCGGGAACAGTGGACCTAGGGTGGGCTTATTGGTAGTTGGGAGCTCCAATGTTAGGCGCGTAATGGGGCCCCTTAGGGATATGGCGGCTAAGGAGGGGAAGAAATTCAGTGTGCACTTCGTGTGCATTCCGGGTGGAGTCATTCCTGATGTGGAAAGGGTCCTTCCGGATGCCATGAAGAGCACAGGGTGCAGCCAGCTGCAGGTGGTGGCACATGTCGGCACTAATGACGTGTGTCGCTTTGGATCTGAGGAAATTCTCTCTGGATTCCACCGGCTATCTGATTTGGTGAAGGCTGCCGGTCTTGCTTACGAGATGAAGGCAGAGCTCACCATCTGCAGCATCGTTGACAGAACCGACTGCGGACCTTTGGTGCAGAGCCGGGTGGAGGGTCTGAATCAGAGGCTCAGACGATTTTGCGACCGTGTTGGCTGCAGATTCCTTGACTTGCGCCATAGGGTGGTGAGGTTTCGGGTTCCGCTGAATAGGTCAAGAGTTCACTACACTCAGCTGGCGGCTACACGGGTAGCGGAGGCTGCGTGGCGTGGACTGGGAGGTTTTTTAGGTTAGAAGGCTTCGGGAAAGTACGGGGTGGGCTGCAATATCAAAGGGTGCATGGCAAATACAGGACGTGCTTGGATCAAGGAACAGTCGGAATTGTAGTTGTAAATTGTTGTAGTTGTGCTGGGAAAGTTCCTGAGTTACAAGCGCTAATAGAAAGCACAGAAACTGAAATCGTTATAGGTACAGAAAGCTGGCTCAAGCCTGAAATAAGTTCTGCAGAAATTTTTACGAAGTCTCAGACGGTGTTCAGGAAAGATAGATTAGGCAGAATTGGTGGTGGAGTGTTTGTGTCTGTCAGTAGTGGTTTATCTTGTAGTGAAGTCGAAGTAGATGCTCCGTGCGAAATGGTATGGGTGGATGTTATACTTAACAGCCGAACTAAGTTAATAATTGGCTCCTTCTACCGACCCCCAGACTCCGATGATATAGTTGCTGAACAGTTCTGAGAAAATTTGAGTCTCGTAACAAATAAAGACCCCACTCATACGGTTATAGTTGGTGGGGACTTCAACCTTCCCTCGATATGTTGGCAAAAATAGTTGTTCAAAACCGGTGGTAGGCAGAAAACGTCTTCCGAGATTGTCCTAAATGCTTTCTCCGAAAATTATTTCGAGCAGTTAGTCCACGAACCCACGCGAATTGTAAATGGTTGCGAAAACACACATGAACTCTTAGCCACAAACAGTCCAGAGCTAATAGAGAGGATCATGACTGATACAGGGATTAGTGATCACAAGGTCGTTGTAGCTATGCTCAATACCGTTTCTTCCAAATCCACCAGAAACAAACGCAAAATAATTTTATTTAAAAAAGCGGATAAAGTGTCACTAGAAGCCTTCCTAAGAGACAATCTCCATTCCTTCCGAACTGACTATGCAGATGTAGACGAGATGTGGCTCAAATTCAAAGATATAGTAGCAACAGCAATTGAGAGATTCGTACCTGATAAATTGTTAAGAGATGGAACTGATCCCCCATGGTACACAAAATAGGTCCGAACGCTGTCGCAGAGGCAACGGAAAAAGCATGCGAAGTTCAGAAGAACGCGAAATCCTGAAGATTGGCTAAAATTTACAGACGCGCGAAATTTGGCACGGACTTCAATGCGAGATGCTTTTAATAGGTTCCACAACGAAACATTGTCTCGAAATTTGGTAGAAAATCCGAAGAAATTCTGGTCGTATGTAAAGTACACAAGCGGCAAGACGCAGTCAACACCTTCGCTGCGCAGTGCCGATGGTACTGTTACCGACGACTGTGCCACTAAAGCGGAGTTATTGAACGCAGTTTTCCGAAATTCCTTCACCAGGAAGACGAATGGAATATTTCAGAATTTGAAACACGAACAGCTGCTAGCATGAGTTACTTAGAAGCAGATGCCTTAGGGGTTGCGAAGCAACACAAATCGCTTGATACGGGCAAGTCTTTAGGTCCACATTGTATACCGATTAGGTTCCTTTCAGATTACGCTGATACAATAGTTCCCTGCTTAGCAATCATATACAACCGCTCGCTCACCGATAGATCTGTACCTACAGATTGGAAAATTGCGCAGGTCGCACCAGTGTTTAAGAAGGGTAGTAGGAGTAATCCATCGAACTACAGACCTATATCATTGACGTCGGTTTGCAGTATGGTTTTGGAGCATATACTGTATTCAAACATTATGAATCACCTAGAAGGGAACGATCTATTGATACGTAATCAGCATGGTTTCAGAAAACATCGTTCTTGTGCAACGCAGCTAGCTCTTTATTCGTACGAACTAATGGCCGCTATCGACAGGGGATCTCAGGTTGATTTCGTATTTCTGGATTTCCGGAAAGCTTTTGACATCGTTCCTCACAAGCGACTTCTAATCAAGCTGCGGGCCTATGGGGTATCGTCTCAGTTGTGCGACTGGATTCGTGATTTCCTGTCAGGAAGGTCGCAGTTCGTAGTAATAGACGGCAAATCATCGAGTAAAACTGAAGTGATATCGGGTGTTCCCCAGGGAAGCGTCCTGGGACCTCTGCTGTTCCTGATCTATATAAATGACCTGGGTGACAATCTGAGCAGCTCTCTTAGGTTGTTCGCAGATGATGCTCTAATTTAACGTCTAGTAAGGTCATCCGAAGACCAGTATCATTGCAAAGCGATTTAGAAAAGATTCTGTACGGTGTGGCAGGTGGCAGTTGACGCTAAATAACGAAAAGTGTGAGGTGATCCACATGAGTTCCAAAAGAAATCCGTTGGAATTCGACTACTCGATAAATAGTAAAATTCTCAAGGCTGTCAATTCAACTAAATACCTGGGTGTTAAAATTACGAACAACTTCGGTTGGAGAGACCACATAGATAATATTGTGGTGAAGGCGAGCCAAAGGTTGCGTTTCATTGGCAGGACACTTAGAATTTGCAACAAGTCCACTAAAGAGACAGCTTACACTACACTCGTTCGTCCTCTGTTAGAATATTGCTGCGCGGTGTGGGATCCTTACCAGGTGGGATTGACGGAAGACATCGAAAGAGTGCAAAAAAGGGCAGCTCGTTTTGTATTATCACGTAATAGGGGAGAGAGTGTGGCAGATACGATACGCGAGTTGGGATGGAAGTCATTAAAGCAAAGACGTTTTTCGTCGCGGCGAGATCTATTTACGAAATTTCAGTCACCAACTTTCTCTTCCGAATGCGAAAATATTTTGTTGAGCCCAACCTACAGAGGTAGGAATGATCATCAAAATAAAATAAGAGAAATCAGAGCTCGAACAGAAAGGTTTAGATGTTCGTTTTCCCCGCGCGCTGTTCGGGAGTGGAATGGTAGAGAGATAGTATGATTGTGGTTCGATGAACCCTCTGCCAAGCACTTAAATGTGAATTGCAGAGTAGTCATGTAGATGTAGATGTAGATGGAAAACTCGCATACAGACATATGACACACAGGTGACACCCAATCATCTGACCACGTTCGAAGTCCGTGAGTTCCGCAATGCGCCCCATTCTGCTCTCTCACGATGTCTAATGACTATTCAGGTTGCTGATATGGATTACCTGGCAGTAGGTGGCAGCAGAATGCACCTAATATGAAAAACGTATATTTTTGGGGGTGTCCGGATACTTTTGGTCACTTAGTGTATTATTAACCTCTGTTTGCACAGTTTGTTCAATATGAGAACCGGGGACGTCAACAAGATGCGGTATAGCGCCAGATTTGCACCTGCTGACCAAAATTGGAATTAACTTTTTCCAGCGTAAATCAGTTACTAATGATCGCATTAGAATATCAAGTTTTTCTGCCCATGCGATAGTTACAGCCCACACTTGACCTCTGTGATTAGATGTACTTTAATTGCAACCACCCGGTGCATCGAAAACAGACTACTAAAAAAGATACTCATGCCGATATCAGTTTGCGCACGTATGGAAAATTTCATAGTTACTGCACTATTTTCGTCCAATTAACTAAATCGTTTATAATATTTTATACATGATGGTTCACCTGCCCCTACTGATGTAGTTTTATGCAACCTGAAAAGTTGTATCTGGCCTTCAAAAACCACGCATGAGATTTTCATGTTTTCTCACTCGCTACACGCTAATTAGCCGAGCAGAAAAAATAAACAGAACCTTTTCGTAGGAAATATAATGTACGTAAATTTTGATCTGGGATACGTTTTCGCTAGAGCTGTAGTCTTCCAGTTATCCAGGATCGTACGACTGTGACCTTCAAATCCACCCCCAATCCCGCACTCAGTCCCCACCGGTCTGGGACTACACGAATTATTTCTCTGGGACTGCACGAATTATTTCCCACATTCGATCTTTTTTGGTTTTCATTAACTAGCCTTATTACGCCACCAGCTTAGCCAAACACTTACTAATTGTAAAACTGACGTTTGTGTAAATTTTATGAAACAGTTTTGTCAGTTTTAGCAGCATAAAATAAGCAATTACAACGTTGTATTCGTCAGGCCTTATAATTAGGAAACTACTGTGTTTATGAGACTTAAGTTTGGACCGAAGTGTCAGGTTAATTAGTTCAGCTTAACGTTTCCTAAAGTTGTTTTCCCTTCATTACCCTCACGGGCACGCTTAAATTAATGATGTTAACGAAATAATCACGTATTCTTGTGGCCTAGTAGTCAAATCAACAGAGACCAAAAAAGGTCGAATATCGGGAATAATTCGTGTAATAGGAAATTTTTGTACAGTGGCAGGAGGAAGTGCCAAGAACAACACACTATAAATTCAGACAGTTGAGGGATGAGTTTGGTGGTGGAGATACGTTTTGTCTGTACGGTTTTCCTGAGTAATTCGAAAACTGCGGCTTCCAGCGAAAACGTATGCCAGTACAAAATGTAACTACATACCGGCACTTTTTTCTGTAGGATTAATAGTTTGCGCATAGTGTAAGAGAGAATATGAAAATCTCGCTCGTGATTTTTGAAGGGCATTTATAACATTGCGGATTGCGTAAAACAACATCGGTAGGGCTAGCTGAACCACCCTGTACGTCGGTTTAAATAGAAACGTAATGTGTTCGTTTGATTTCTGGCATCTTCCGCTTTTCTCATAATTGTGATCTGAGTAATAGATTCAGTTATTACAATGTTTATAAAGAATAATCTATACAAATAGGAATGAATGTTTATTTGTATTATTGTACTCTATGCATTCCTAAACCATTCATCCGATTGCGATGAAACTATGGTGAGTTATTCTCCATACAACCGTGAAGGTTCGTAGAAAAAAAAAATGATGACACATATTTCAGAAGATATGACGTCATAAACAATGAGCTGCCACGTCGCGCAAATACCAAGATTTATGCATCTGCTATTTGAGAATGAGACCACTTAGCGGCTAGCAACAAATTTTAGAAAATTTACACCTTCAAATCTTTACGAAACTTTTTCTCGGTGGCACTCCCCCCCCCCCCCCCCCCCAGAAAATGATGAAAGGAGAAAAAGATTATCGCTTACTTCATTTTCGCTGTGCATGTCGTAAAACTGCCGCATCAGGCAGAACGTCTTAATGTATTACTTCGCTACTACTAACTCTATTCGCATTTTGCATACAGTATCCACTTATATCACTAAATGTGCCGGCAAATTAACATTGTCGTATGAGAAACAGTTCAACAGATATGACATAATAAACATTGAGATGTATGAGAAACTGCTGCGTCAGACGTGGCGTTCTGTTTTACTATTTATTTATTATTAAAGCTATTCGCAAGACATTTCGCAAACGTATAAAAATGTCTGTAAAACCAAAGGTGTATACCAATGCAACGTTGTGTCAAAATTTCAAATCGACTGGTCAATAACTTGTCAAAATTTCCACTTACATTTCCTATTCGCCTGCTCTTAATAGCAAATCTCGGAAAGTTCTTGGCCGATTGATTGGAAATTTTGACACAACATTGCATGCCAAACACGGACGTGTTTTTATCTATCTATTTTTGTAGCAGTCTGCATGCGTATTAATTCAATAATGTCATATGTGTGTGGACTAAATTTGGAAAATACGTGGCCTGCTCATGCGTCGGGAAACTGCCTGATTTAGGTTTCCGTGATCCTCCTAAATCACTTCAGGTAAATGCCGGGATGATTCCTTTGAAAGGGCATGGCCAGTTTCCTTCCCCCATCCTTCCTTAATCTGATGGGACCGATGACCTTGCTGTTTGGTCCATTCCCCGAATCAAACAACCAAACCGAATGACTTATCCGTGTACGCACCAGACGGAAACAACCGAAAACATTGTGTATTCAAAAGCACTTCAGTAAACAGATTATAAAACCAAACACTTTTGTCTTTTCGTGGCATTGCAACACGTGCTGGGTACGGCTAGCACTAGGTATTAATAACTACATATTAATAACTTTTAACCTTTCAATTTGCAAATGTGGTTTCATTTTCAATAAGCTCGTCTCCTTGCCGCAGTTTCAAAATTGTCATTAGTTTTTTTCCTATCAAGCTTATAAGACAGTTTACGTATTTTCAGTAATATTACAGTTTGTGTCAGAACTTTATGTCAAAGGGCTCCTCCATCTCAGCTCATGCCGGGACCAGGCCGCTGGAAGTCAAACACACCTTTTTCCACTGGGGAGAAACCCTGATGCCGCTGCTCGTCGCCGCTTGCCGAGCTTCCCTGTGCCTGTGTTCAGCACTCCGTCCATCTCAGTGCGGTTGCCTGCAGTTCCGTGGGCAGCTGGCCGCCCCGACAAACCTTCACGCCGGCCTGCAGCCGTCCTGTCTGGACCTGGCCGTCCTGCCGCAGTCGAGTCGCTGCTCGTAATGTCGCAGTCTTCTCATAATTTTTAATGCTTCTTGTTGGTCCAGAAAATTTATCATACTCTTGGAGCTGTTTTCGTAACTCTTCGTTAGGTATGTCAGTGTGAATCTGATCGGTCTTTCATTAATTGTGAAAAACTAGTGTATTGAATGAATGAAGGCCCAGTAAATTTGCTGCTTTGTGTGAATTTTCTACTATAAATATGGCCTGTTTAATAAATCTCACTTCTTCAGCGTCCATCACGAACTGGCCTTTGATCGGTATCTGTTAGTCGCTGTAGTTAAATAGCGAACTCTGCAATTCGCGTAATTTTAGTGATTCAGTTTTTGGTAATTTGGAAATTTGACTGGCGCTTCATTGATTCACATTGTCACAGTTAAAAGTCCAGAAAGGTTTTTCAACAGAAAATGCCATATATGCTTTCACCAATCAAATTTTGAATGATCTGAATAACCGAACACCACCCATTGGGATTTTTTGTGATCTCTCAAAGGCTTTTAATTGTGTAAATCATGAAATTCTGCTAGACAAGCTCAAGTATTGTGGCATGAGTGGGACAGTGCAAAAAAATGGTTCAAATGGCTCTGAGCACTATGGGACTCAACTGCTGAGGTCATTAGTCCCCTAGAACTTAGAACTAGTTAAACCTAACTAACCTAAGGACATCACAAACATCCATGCCCGAGGCAGGATTCGAACCTGCGACCGTAGCGGTCTTGCGGTTCCAGACTGCAGCGCCTTTAACCGCACGGCCACTTCGGCCGGCGGGACAGTGCACAAATGGTTTAATTCGTACCTAACTGGAAGAGTGCAGAAAGTTGAAATAAGCAGTTCTCATAACATGCAAAGATCAGCAAATTCCTCAAACTGGGGAACTATCAAGAATGGGGTTCCACAAGGGTCGGTCTTGGGTCCTTTGTTGTTCTTAATATACACTCCTGGAAATGGAAAAAAGAACACATTGACACCGGTGTGTCAGACCCACCATACTTGCTCCGGACACTGCGAGAGGGCTGTACAAGCAATGATCACACGCACGGCACAGCGGACACACCAGGAACCGCGGTGTTGGCCGTCGAATGGCGCTAGCTGCGCAGCATTTGTGCACCGCCGCCGTCAGTGTCAGCCAGTTTGCCGTGGCATACGGAGCTCCATCGCAGTCTTTAACACTGGTAGCATGCCGCGACAGCGTGGACGTGAACCGTATGTGCAGTTGACGGACTTTGAGCGAGGGCGTATAGTGGGCATGCGGGAGGACGGGTGGACGTACCGCCGAATTGCTCAACACGTGGGGCGTGAGGTCTCCACAGTACATCGATGTTGTCGCCAGTGGTCGGCGGAAGGTGCACGTGCCCGTCGACCTGGGACCGGACCGCAGCGACGCACGGATGCACGCCAAGACCGTAGGATCCTACGCAGTGCCGTAGGGGACCGCACCGCCACTTCCCAGCAAATTAGGGACACTGTTGCTCCTGGGGGTATCGGCGAGGACCATTCACAACCGTCTCCATGAAGCTGGGCTACGGTCCCGCACACCGTTAGGCCGTCTTCCGCTCACGCCCCAACATCGTGCAGCCCGCCTCCAGTGGTGTCGCGACAGGCGTGAATGGAGGGACGAATGGAGACGTGTCGTCTTCAGCGATGAGAGTCGCTTCTGCCTTGGTGCCAATGATGGTCGTATGCGTGTTTGGCGCCGTGCAGGTGAGCGCCACAATCAGGACTGCATACGACCGAGGCACACAGGGCCAACACCCGGCATCATGGTGTGGGGAGCGATCTCCTACACTGGCCGTACACCACTGGTGATCGTCGAGGGGACACTGAATAGTGCACGGCACATCCAAACCGTCATCGAACCCATCGTTCTACCATTCCTAGACCGGCAAGGGAACTTGCTGTTCCAACAGGACAATGCACGTCCGCATGTATCCCGTGCCACCCAACGTGCTCTAGAAGGTGTAAGTCAACTACCCTGGCCAGCAAGATCTCCGGATCTGTCCCCCATTGAGCATGTTTGGTACTGGATGAAGCGTCGTCTCACGCGGTCTGCACGTCCAGCACGAACGCTGGTCCAACTGAGGCGCCAGGTGGAAATGGCATGGCAAGCCGTTCCACAGGACTACATCCAGCATCTCTACGATCGTCTCCATGGGAGAATAGCAGCCTGCATTGCTGCGAAAGGTGGATATACACTGTACTAGTGCCGACATTGTGCATGCTCTGTTGCCTGTGTCTATGTGCCTGTGGTTCTGTCAGTGTGATCATGTGATGTATCTGACCCCAGGAATGTGTCAATAAAGTTTCCCCTTCCTGGGACAATGAATTCACGGTGTTCTTATTTCAATTTCCAGGAGTGTATATGAATGACTTGCCATTCTATATTCATGAAGAGGCAAAGTTAGTTCTCTTTGCTGATGATACAAGTATAGTAATCACACCTGGCAAACAAGAATTAACTCATGAAATTGTTAATAATGTCTTTCAGAAAATTACTAAGTGGTTCCTTGTAAACGGACTCTCACTGAATTTTGATAAAACACAGTACATGCAGTTCCGTACAGTAAATGGTATGACGCCATTAATAAATATAGACCTTAATCAGAAGCATATAGCTAAGGTAGAATATTCTAAAATTTTAGGTGTGTCCATTGATGAGAGATTAAATTGGAAGAAACACATTGATGATCTGCTGAAACGTTTGAGTTCAGCTACTTATGCAATAAGGGTCATTGCAAATTTTGGTGATAAGCATCTTAGTAAATTAGCTTACTACGCCCATTTTCACTCAATGCTTGCATATGGCATCATATTTTGGGGTAATTCATCACTGAGGAATAAAGTATTTATTGCACAAAAGCGTGTAATCAGAATATTAGCTGGAGTCCACCCAAGATCATCCTGCAGACATTTATTTAAGGATCTAGGGATATTCACAGTAGCTTCTCAGTATACGTACTCTCTTATGAAATTTGTTATTAACAACCAAACCTAATTCAAAAGTAATAGCAGTGTGCATAACTACAATACTAGGAGAAAGGATGATCTTCACTATTCAAGATTAAATCTAACTTTGGCACAGAAAGGGGTGAATTATACTGCCACTAAAATCTTTGGTCACTTACCAAATAGTATCAAAAGTCTGACAGATAACCAACAAGTGTTTAAGAAGAAATTAAAAGAATTTCTGATTTTTAGATATAAATTAAGAAAAAAAATAAAAAAATAAAAAAGTTGTTATATTAACTTAATTATGTTGTTAAATTAACTTAATTATGTCATGTATTGGAAAATTTGACTCGTTCCACATCATTACGAAATATCGTATTCGTGATCCATGGAACTGGTATTAATCTAATCTAATTTAATCTAGTCTTGTCATTTGCTGCAAAAATAGAATTCACTCCACATTTTCCCTGTGAAATTTCATTAAATTTCACTTTTTCGTCCTTACCATTCTTTTTATTTTTATAATGAATAATTTTTATGTGCTTGAGTTCCTTATTACGTTGCCTGATTTGCCTCGTTTTACATGCTTCGGATTTGTCCCCTGTCTTTTGACAGTAGGTTGTAGGGTTTATGATAATTTGTGGCGAACACTGTTAGGTTCGACAGAGCGACGCCAGGCAAGTATAAATAGGTGTTATAATGTTGTATTATAGTTTTTGTATGAGTTGATGTACTAGAAATGTTTGTTTTACATTTATGTCAAGATCTTCGATCGAGTTAGATGAGTGTTTCAGAGCTGTTCTGATGACGCAGCAGCAGATGTACCGTGCGCTGTTAGTGCTATTGAAGACCAACCCGCAGCTAGTGGGCGGCAGACGTCTTGAAAGATACTGTCGAGACTGAATTTTAAATATTAAAAGTATCTTGCTAATGAATGTAGTGATGACTACTATTCATTATTATATCTGATGTCTGACTGTGAACATTAAAAGTTGTGTTCTGTCAGATATGCGTCTGTGGATGATTCAGTGTACGTAAGAAGAGCACAGAAATATGTTAAGATATCAATTTCTAATTTGAGACTTTCGAGTTTAAGGAAGATTGGCCAAGCAACTTTAAATGGAGATTGTCTTAGCTCAGAGGCAGCAAATAGAAGTTTAAATGACAGTAAACGTGTTTAGGGTCGGAAGCGTAGTAATATCTCTGACAATATTGCGAAGATGTGAATGATTAATTTGCACTTTAGTTATCAGTTCATACGGAACTTTAAGGAAGCTCTATGTACTGACAATGCTCATTTAGTCAGCATAATAGTAATTTGATAGTTAAATGGGAACCAATGAACTATACTACGTCTGAGATATGCTGAGTATACTGAATAGAACTATTAACAGGACGTCGACTTTGTTAAAGAACTGATTGTAACTTTTATGGGTTTATGGTGTCTTAGAAGCCAGTTATGATCAACATCGGAGTGATATTTTGCCAGGCATTATTCCTATTGTCAGTAACCGTGTGGTCTCTGACTATGCTTCATAGCTAATGTGGACACTGAAATTTAAATTATAGTGACTAAGTGCACCTAATGATATTACTTAAAGAGAGTCATCCAAACGATTACATACTCAAGAAAAGGCGCACCGCTAAATACTTTCATTATAAAAGTGCATGAAAGAGGACATTAATACCAGAGATTATTGTGTTGTTGGAACATCGATGTATGGAGTCATCATTTGTTTCACAATATCGCAAATTTTCCTATGAGCGTAACTCAACATTCTACATCCAAATTATCCACGCTTCTCCTCTGACTTAAATGAATATTATTGCGAGTTCGTCTCAGTCGTGGCAATAGTACGATTTGCACCTTCGGCTTGGCGACACATTGTCACACCTTACCCAGTCTTCATCTCGTCGCAGGCAGCCTGTACTCGACATCAGGAGAGGAAGAATAGTGCAAAGTGCACAGCGTATTTTGAAAGAAACAAATTAGCGTGCAAATGAACGTTGTTTCCCTCTATTGAATCTGTTTACGATCTGTTGCTTCCGTCTCTTGGTTCAAATGGTTCAAATGGCTCTGAGCACTATGGGACTCAACTTCTGAGGTCATTAGTCCCCTAGAACTTAGAACTAGTTAAACCTAACTAACCTAAGGACATCACAAACATCCATGCCCGAGGCAGGATTCGAACCTGCGACCGTAGCGGTCTTGCGGTTCCAGACTGCAGCGCCTTTAACCGCACGGCCACTTCGGCCGGCACTTCCGTCTCTTCCCCCGTGGTATATGTACAGGGCACACTCATGGTTTGGCGGTGGTGCTTTGTTTGACGAATAGTATATACACTAGCGTCTTAGTATCAAAGCGCGTCTGCTGCTGCTAGCGTCTATTCATTCTGATGTGTCGGCAGCTGGGCCAACACCTTGTAGATAGAGGTGGCTTAATGCACGCTAGACTAACGCAGACGGGCGTGAAGTACTGGAACAGGATACGTAATTAATGCTATGAAGAAAAGTACGTAGCTGGTATAATACTTATCTTTACTCATTCATTGTGGTACATCGCACAAAGGAGACTTTAATTACAATCACTGTAAGGCTAATGGCGCCTTGCTAGTTCGTGGCCATTAACTTAGCTGAAGGCTATTCTGTCTCTCGGCTAATGAGAGAGAAAGGCTTCGTACGTCTAGTCGCTAGCTCTGTCGTCCGTACAACTGGGCTGAGTTCGAGTCAGTCTCTCGAGACCTGCCTTGTGGTGGCGCTAGGTTTGCGATCACACAGTGGCGACACGCGGGTCCGACATGTACTACAGGACCGCGGCCGATTTAAGCTACCACCTAGCACGTGTGGTGTCTGGCTGTGACACCACACATTCATTCAGACTGCAGGCAGACAGTCTTGCAATGACTAATTAGTCAAACTAAAAAGGTTTTCTTTAACTTACTGTCAGGCGAATGCATAATACGCATGTCAATGATGAGAATATAAACATAAAACTTTTTCGCATTTGCTATTTTTGCACAGAAATTTGCAGTCTTTCGTTACCTTCTGTAATTTTACTCTGCACTCTTTGTAAGAATTTTTGCATAGAAAAAATTTATGCCTGGCTGCTGCTACGTTCACCTGTGCCTCAAAACAAGATTCAAAACTTACCTTTGATTTCTGAATATGAGAGTGTCTCTGGATGTGCTTTAGGATATACATTGAAGAATAAAAAAAAAAAACCTGGTACACCTACCTAATATCGTGTAGGGCCCCCGCGACTACGCAGAAGTGCCGCAACACGACGTTACATGGACTCGACTACTGTCTGAAGTAGTGCTGGAGGTACGTGACACCGTGAATCCTGCAGGGCTGTCCATAAATCCGTAAGAGAACGAGTAGGTGGATATCTCTTCTGAACAGTACATTGCAAGGCATCCCAGATATGCTCAGTAATGTTCAAGTGTGTGTGTGTGTGTGTGTGTGTGTGTGTGTGTGTGCGTGGTGTCGGGTGGCCAGCGGAAGTGTTTAAACTTAGAAGAGTGTTGCTGGAGCCACTCTATCAATTCTGGATATTTTACAAGCCGCATTTTCCTTCTGGAATTGCCCAAGTCTCGGAACGCACAGTGGACGTGAATGGATGCAGGTGATCAGACAGGATGCTTACGTACGTGTCACCTGTCAGAGTCGTATCTTGACGTATCAGAGGTCCCACATCACTCCAACTGCACACGCCCCATACCCATACTGTTACAGAGCCTCCATCAGATTGAACAATACCCTGCTGACACGCACGGTCCATGGATTTATGACGTTGTCTCCATACCCGTACACGTCCATCCGCTCGATACAATTTGAAACGAGACTCGCCCGACTAGACAACGTGTTTCCAGTCATTAACAGTCCAATGTTAGTGTTGACGGCCGCAGCGAGGCGTAAAGCTTTGTGTCGTGCACTCATCAAGGGTACACGAGTGGGCTTTCGGTTTCGAAAGCCCATATCGATGATGTTTCGTTGAATGGTTCGCACGCTGACACTTGCTCATGGCCCAGCAATTTGCGGAAGGGTTGCACTTCTGTCACGTTGAACAAATCTCTTCAGTCGTCGTTGGTCCTGTTCTTGAAGGATCTTTTACTGGCCGCAGCGATGTCGGAGATTTGATGTTTTACTGGATTCCCGATATTCATGGTACGCTCGTACGGATAAATCCCCACTTGATCGCTAACTCTGAGCTGCTGTGTACCATCGCTCGCGTGCCGACTGTAACACCAAGTTCAAACTCATTTAAATCTTGATAATCTGCCGTTGTAGCAGTAGGAACAGATCTAACAACTGCGCCAGACACTTCTTATCTTATACAGGGTGTTACAAAAAGGTACGGCCAAACTTTCAGGAAACATTCCTCACACACAAATAAAGAAAAGATGTTATGTGTACATGTGTCCGGAAACGCTTAATTTCCATGTTAGAGCTCATTTTAGTTTGTTCTTCCACCTACTCTCAATGGAGCACGTTATCATGATTTCATACGGGATACTCTACTTGTGCTGCTAGAACATGTGCCTTTACAAGTACGACACAACCCCAGTACCAAATGTATACACTCTTCGTGCTCGTATTGTGGACGCCTGTGATACAATACGCCATTTCCAGGGCTGCATCAGCGCACCAGGGATTCCATGCGACGGAGGGTGGATGCATGTATCCTCGCTAACGGATGACATTTTGAACATTTCCTGTAACAAAGCGTTTGAAGTCACGCTGGTACGTTCTGTTGCTGCGTGTTTCCATTCCATGATTAATATGATTTGAAGAGAAGTAATAAAATGAGCTCTAACATGGAAAGTAAGCGTTTCCGGACACATGTCCACATAACATATTTTCTTTCTTTGTGTGTGAGGAATGTTTCCTGAAAGTTTGGCCGTACCTTTTTGTAACACCCTGTATAGGCGTTGCCGACGGCGGCGCCGTATTCTGCTCGTTTACATATATCTGTATTTGAATACGCATGCCTATACCAGTTTCTTTGGCGCTTCAGTATAGTTTTTGAACCAACTTAAAAATTTCGGCTCCCGCATTAGCAAGAAGAAACACTTTCAGCTCAAAATCACATGAAAATTTCTGCGCGATGAAATGTTGCTTCATTTTCCAGTCGAAAAATGGTGGCGGTGGCATCTTAAAATTTCCTTGAACGTGTTCTTTCCCTGTTTCTAGTTTTGCCATCCATGCCAGTAGTAACTCTTGAGTGGTGGATAGCTGTTCAATAATAACATCATGGGTAATAGATGTCTGGTTGAGCCACTTCTAAAAAATTAAAAACCAGAACAATATATATGGATCTTCATAGGCTGCAGTTGTCGATTTTGAGTTGTGCACTAAAAACGTGGTGCATCTTTATACCTTTTAACTTGGAAGCAGACTGAAGTAATATTAAGCGAAGTATTAATTAATTTTTGTGGGGGGACATACGTATTTCAACGCCTGTCATTCATCTCTCTTTAACACAATTTACAAATTGAGTTGTGAGAAACAGCAGCACTGTTACTGATAACATTTTTACTGCCACGTCAGGACAGTAATGCCACTATGTAAATAATGACAGTTAATCTACAAGACAAATAAATGAAAAAAAATTGAGGACATCAAGATGTTTACTGATGACCCAAAACATCTTGATCATCTGCTTACTAACGTGTTGGTCCATCATTAGAACACAATATAGCAGCGATTCTGAGTGTCAAGTATTCCACAAGTCTTAAGTATGTATTAGGAGGTCTGTGGCACGCAGTTCTAATAAATTACAGACCAGTGGTTTGTGGCCGGGGGGAGGGGGGTGGAGGGGGGAGGGGGAAGGGGGGGAGGAAGGGGGGCAAGTAGCGCCTGATAGCGTCCCTTATGTTAGCATCTCACATATTGAAAGGCCCCCTTTGAAAATTAAGAATGACAGTGCTGGAAAAACTCTTACGTTATTTGATACAGAAACAGCTGAGTAAAACTCAACGTACTCAGACAGTTTTCTCTTTACTTATTCTGATCATCACTAAACCGACACAATATTTTTAGCGGAACGCAGTCTGACTTACAATAATCCCTACAAAAGAATGGCCCTGACTGACAATAACCTATACCTTTCATGAATCACTTACCTCACAAAAATCTTCGTTACTCGAACTACTGCAATACAGCGAGCGCCAATACTGCCAACTGAATAAAAGATTGTAACTACTGAAGGCACTAAAACTGATAGGCATAGTTAGCAAGTGAAAGATTTTGATAGAGAACAAACAATGTATTAACCTTAATAATGTTCAAAAGTCATTAATTTATGACATCCATCTTTACAAATTTCCTTTTTATGGAGGACAAACGTCCAGATCGTCCGCTTATAGCAACCTCCCAAAACTCTGGCATCTCTCTCTTCACATCCACCATTGCTGGCGGCTCACCTCCAACTGCCCAACGCTACGCGCTGTCACATCCAACTGCCCAACACTACACAAGTGATATTCCAACAAAGAGTCCAACCAGCCACAGACTGCACACAGCACAGTCAGCGATTTTCACACAGAGCACTACATGACATTACCAACATAAATACCTAAACAGCTTGCTTACAATATACTCAGTCAAGTTCAGAACTGGCAAATTTGGTGGTCAAGACGCCAAGCTGAGTTTACTACCACGCTCCTCATACTACTGTAGCACGATTCTGGCATTGGAGCAGTAGTCCTGCTGGAAGATGTCATCGCCATCGGGGAAGAGATCAAGCTTGAAGAGATGAGGGTGGTCCACAGTAATATTGATGTAGTCCGTAGCTGTCACGCTGCCTTCAGTCATTACTTCAGATCCCATGAAAACCCATATGTACGAGGGGCGTTCAGTAAGTAATGCAACAATTTTTTTCTGTAAGCATTTTGGTTTTTTTCGGGATTCCGATATACCATGTTATTCCCAACTCTTTTGGCTACAGAACTCTGTTTTTCAATATAATTTCCGTTCAATGAGACGAACCTACGCTATCTTAATGGGAGGGCCTGTACACCCGCTGTCCAATGTCGCAGCCAGCGTCCAGCTGTATCAATAACCTCCCCATCATCCACGTATTGCTTCCCACTGGCTGCATCCTTCATTGAGCCAAACAGATGGAAGTTGGAAGGTGCTAGATCGGGCTATAGGATGGATGGGGAACTAGTTTTGTGAGTTCCTATCGGGTGTGCAGACTTGTGTTAGGCGTTGCGTTTTCATAGAGAAGGAGAAGATCGTTCGCATTTTTGTGGCAACGAATACGCTCAAGTTGTTTCTTCACTTCCCTGGGGTAGCACAACACACCTCAGAGTTGATCGGTACACCATGATGGAGTATATCCAACAGATAGCCCCTTAAGAGTCCCAGAAGCCCATCGCCGTGAGTTTGCAAGCTCAGGGTGAGGAAATGAACTTTTTCTTCGGAGGAGATGTGATGAGGCGCCACTCCAACGATTGCCGTTTTCTTTCCGGTTCGAAGTGATGATAACTTGTTTCATTTACTTTGACGATGTTAGACAGAAAATTGTCGCGATCAGCCTCGTAACATGCAAGAAAATTCGCACGGGTGGTCCTTCTTTATGGTCTTCTGTTTGGCGCTGAGGAACTCAGCAGCCATACATCTGTGAGTACCCCAATTGGCGGACATGTGTGTTAGCACTATCAACAGGGACGTCTAATTGAGCAGCGAGGAGTCTGATTATGATCCTTCGATCACCTCGAATGAGAGTGTCCGGACGTCCTAACATAGCAAGGGTCAGAGCTGTGTGCGGCTGACCGGCATGCGAGAGGTCGAAAAGTTTGGCCGACCTTGTTGCAATGATGACATAAGCCTACCCCTCCCTCAACGACTCACCACGCTTTTGTTCACTGTCAAGTTTCTGTACACATTCTGCAAGCACCTATGAATATCTGCGATGCTCTGGTTTTCCACCAAAATAGACTCAATGCCAACTCTCTGCTCTACGTTAGGGACGCCATGCACTGAGGTGACAAAACTCATGAGATGGTGGAATACACACATACATATGGCAGTAGTATCGCACACTCAAGGTACAGGAGGGCAGTGAATTGGCGGAACTGTCGTTTGTACTCGGGTGATTCATGTGAAAAGGATTCCAACGTGATTGTGGCCCGAAAACGGGAACTAACAGACTTTTAATGCGGAATGGTAGATGGAGCTGGATGCATGGGACATTTTATTTCGGTAATCTTTAGGGAATTCAATATTATGCGATCCACAGTGCAAAGAGTACGCCGAGAATATCAAATTTCAGGCCTTACCTCTCAACATGGACAGCTCATGGGCCGACGGCCTTCACTTGACGACCGAAAACATTGGCATTTGCATCGAGTTGTCAGTGCTAACAGAGAAGCAACACTGCATGAAATAACCGCAAAAATACGTACGATGGACGCATCTGTTACGACAGTGTGGCGAAATTTGGCGTTAAAAGGCTATGGCAGGAGACGAATGACGAGAATGCCTTTGCTAACAGGACGACGTCTCTTGCAGCGACTCTCCTGGGCTCGTGACTATATTGGTTGGACCCTAGACGACTGGAGAACCATTGTATGATCAGATGATTCCCGATTTCAGTTGGTAAGAGGTGATGTTAGAATTCGAGTGTCGCGCAGACCCCATGTAGCCATGGACCCAAGATGTGAACAAGGCACCTTGCAAGCTAGGTCGTGTCTCCATAATGGTGTGAGCTGTGTTTACATGGAATGGACACAGTCCACTTGATGTTCGGCTACTTGGAGACCATTTGCAGCCATTCATGTATGTCATTTTCCCAAATAACGGTGGAATTTTTATGGATAACATTGCGTCCTGTCACGGGGCCACAAATATTCATGATTGGGTTGAAAAGTATTCTGAACATTTCGAGCGAATGATTTGGTCACCCAGATTTCCCGTCATGTTTCCCATCGAAAATTTTTTTTGGTTTGATGCAGCCCACAACGAACTCCTCTCTTCTCAGAGAATTGCCATCTACATTTAATTTAACATTGTCATTTTTCCTCTTCAAACTGAAATTCATGGCATTAGTTTTCTTTATGTTCAACATCACTTTATTGCTTATTGACCAACCGTAAACTTCCTTGAGAGTTTCATCTGTTTTCTCGGCAAGGAGTTTTCTTGTTTTCTCAGTGACTATAATATTGCTATCATCAGCGAAGAGAATTTTTTCACCATGAGGAACACTACTGGGAAAGTCATTGATGTATATCAGCAACAGTATTGGTCATAATATGCTACCTTGTGGAACCCCCATAGTGATGTATTTTGGTTCTGATAGGTGTTTTGCTAAATGTTAAGATCTATTTGAAGTATGTGTTACCTCTACTCTTTGTACCCTATCTGTTAGGTACGATCGAAACCAGTCATTAGTTACCCCTCTTATTCCTAATGCTGCTAATTTATTTAGCAGAATCTTGTGGTCTACTGTATCAAAGGCCTTAGAAAGATCCAAATATATGCCTGTGAACACTCATCTTTGTCAGGAGCATCAAGTACAACTTTTGTTAATTCTGCTATGGCTGACTCCGTATTTTTGCCACTTCGGAAACCAATTTGTGATTCCCTTAAAAGATTGTATGTATTCAGGTAATTCATTAATCTGTCTTTCATAATTACTTCTATTATTTTTGAGAACGGTAACTATAGGGAAATTGACTGGTAATTTTCTGTCTTCTACATTACCTTTCTTAAGCAAAGATAAAGCTCTTGCCTGTTTTAACTGCTATGGAAATGTTCCTGATGTGAAGGATTCAGTTATTATATTGGTTAAGGGGCCTTGTATAATCTCTGTGCATTGTTTCAGTACACACATTGGTACTTCATCTAAGCCTACTGACTTCTTACTTTTAGTTTTTGAACAGTTTTATTGCCTTCATTCTCTGTGATTGGAAGTAACATCATTGTATTTAGTGCAAAATTATTTACAGGTGTTATATTTGTTTTGGGGAATTTTTGCTGTAACTTCTCTGTAATACTTGAAAAATGCTCGTATACGTAGTTTGCTAAGTGTTGTGAATCATTTATTACCTTATCCCCCACCCTTAGCAGTATGTTATTCTGCGTTTGTTTGCCTCTCCCCGTTTCCTTTTTTTATAACATCCCAGACTGCTTTGCTTTTATTCTCTGCACTACATGTTATTTTGCCATTAAATTACTTTTTTGCAGCAATCAGCACCCTCCTATGGATCGTTTTGTATCTATGATAGAAATTTAAGAATTCTGGATCATTGTTACTCTTTTTCATAGAACTGAGGCATTTAAGTGTTTGGAACGATTTCTTAATACCTGCTGTTATCCATCTGTTTTTGTGAGATGCTGATACAGGCATGCATTCTTTTGGAAATACCTTTAAAGTTCAGTTTAAATAATGTCGAGAATTTCTAGAATTTCATATTCACGCTGGTTTCCTTATACACGTCATCCTAGCTTTGTTTTGCTAGTTCTTTTGAAAAATCTTTTATTTTGATTTCTGATAAATGTCGTTTGCAGGCCTGTAGTTTAGGGAATGATTCGATGCCTGATTTTACTGTTGTTCTTTGACAGAGATGATCTAATAGTCCAAGATCTTTTACAGCTACATCACATTTTATCCTGTGCATATTTGTGGCCACATGGTCAATTACTGATGCAATCACTGTAGTAACCTTCGTTGCACTATTGACCAATAGTAACGTACCAAAACTTTGAAGGATATTTATGAGGGTGCTGCTGGATTCATTTATGATATTAGTGTTGATGTTAATGTCCTCACACAGAATTATGTTGACCTTTGTACTTGAGAGTTAATCTCCGAACTTCTGTTAATTTACTGAAAAAAGTGTCCACACTACCACTGGGAGATCTATACACAAACAAAATGATTAATTTCTCGGTGATATCAAGCCCTATTAATTCAATAACTGATATTTCAAAGTGTTTGTCTTCACTTACTGTGCTGAGGTCATGTCTTTATTTGAACTGTGTTCCTTTTCTGATATAAATGAATGATCCTCCGCCCCCTGTAGCAGTTCTGCAGAAAAAGTTTGCCCTTTCATACAACGATAATACTACATGTTGGATTTCTGTCTCTCTACACCAGTGCTCGATAACACAAACTACCGTGTAATTCAAAGATTGGAGCTCATTTTCTAATAGTTGTATTTTATTTTTTATTGACTTCATGTTTTGATGGAGGATTGTTAAGTCTGTGAAATGCCCCATGTCACTCTTTTCAGTAATTTGTTTTTCTTTGTGACACCTGGTATGTGTGATATTTGAAGTGTTAAAATCTGTCTTGTGAGTGTTTCAGTATTTTTTAAACTGCTGGAGATACTCTTTAGGCAAGGGAACCTGTTGACTGGATTTATCCTAAAAAATACCTACTTTTCCTACCAGTGACAACAGATATTTGACCATGTGTGGTCCGAGATCCACCCCCTATACTTTCATGAATTGGCTGTACCAGTCTTCCCTTCCTAGTCCTATTTAGGTGTAGGCCATGCCTAGTGAAACCCCATCTGTTGATAGTCCCGACGGGCACCAGAGAAACACGAGCAAAGTTGGCTGTCCTCAGAGCCATCCCAAACCCCACACTGATTCGCCTCACAGCTCCATCAAAGTGTAGTCGATCATGACGCCAGAACAGCTCAACAAAAGTGTACGTTGGTGCCATGAGTCAGGGAAACTATCTTGTCCAGGTCACCACTTATCTCATAAGCCCAATCCCTGTCCAAACTGTTTCCCGCCCCACCCACTATCACTACATGGTCCTCTTTTGTAAAGTCCTTACATAAAGACCCTAGCTCCACTTAACTTTGGCAGCGGTAGATACCTGTTTTTGGTGTTGATGATAAAACTATCAGATCGCGTTCTCTTTCTTCCTATCCTCCTACCAGCTGCCAGTTTCCAACCACCCTCCTCCCCCCTATCTCCCTTGATCCTTATCAATTCCTTCCTTGCTTCCTCCAATTGTGCCTGAAGGCCACATATTTTCCTTTCCTCTTCCCCAAACAAAATGTTCTTACTGCATATTCTGCAGTTCCAGGAGAGAGCCTCTTCTGTTCTCCCAACATCCACGCCACTGCATCCCCCCCCCCTCCCTCTGCAGTGAAAATATTTCCTACAAGATTGGCAACAAATCCCTCTACCCATTATCCTATATCAGCTCTCACATTTGTCATGGTCAGTTTCGAAAGAATAACTAAGTTTAAAGAATGTTTTGATACTTTGACAGAAGAATGAATTAGTAATTACTTTGGTTTTAGACAATTTACAGTATCAAGGGTGTTTGGTTAGGTTGTTAAACGTTTATGACTCGCAAAATTTTGGCCTAGATCGCATCTATCTTCACTGTGTTGTTAAATACGAAATGTGTTAGTTAAATACGATTTAGAAACGTATAGTTACACTTTTATTGCGACAATAAATGCTGATGAAACTAGGAGCTGTCTTTTCTCAAAGAATTATGTATTATCAAGAAAACTTGAATAGAATTTTTTGTGTTTATGTCACGCAAAATTTAGGGTTATTTGGCGATTATCGGGACTCCAGATAACACGAAGTTTTTTCAAGAACAAGTTCTGCTGGGACATTAGTATTCAGTTGTGTGACAAGAACGGACACTGCAGCAAGTATACGAAACAAATAAAATTGAAGTTTGACACTATTTCCTCTAAGTTTTTCTAGCGGACGAAGAAAATATCTGTGATCTCACTCGGCGGCCATCTTGCACATATGCAAGCAGTCCTGTGAACGCAGATTTTGTCCTCTTGGCTTACTGGGGTGACCACAGCATACTCATCACAAAGATCCAGAAGGAATGGCAACTCCTGGTCACCTACAATGCTAAAATGATCGCGGTAACGTTGATGAGTGGATCCAAATCACAGTAAAAAAAAGAAAGACCCGGAATCATCCCCAGACACTGCAGATTGACAGCTCATTGTGCGGTCGGGGCAGTCGACGTCTTGTGCAATTTGAGAAGTTGTAAAAAGAACAGGAAATGAATATGAAAATGAATTGTTAGAAGATATTTCTATGGAACATACAATGGGACAGTCCACATTCGATAAGCACTTCTGTTCTACACATGCAATAACGAATTTGACCTAAAAATCATCCTCCCAACGAGCTAGGTAGCTGGTCCTCAAGAAGCATATGACTGAAAAGAAAGAGCTGACGAACTACTGATGCACTGCATAAAACAGATTGTGTTATACCAACCAAATCGCATGTGCATGGTCATTACTTTGTTGTGGGGAAAGATACTATCCACTCTACTACATCCGGCCAGCTAAGCCGTTTAGCGGGACCACGTGGTTAAACAGTGTCGTCCACACACATTTACTGGCTGTATTACTCGTCTCCTGACTAAGATAATAGCCTAAGGTGAAGCAGCATTACGTCCACTGTGTCGCTCAGCAACACAAGCTGCCCTTCTCCATGTTATGCGGCCTTCTGTAGAGCTAATTAACGCATGACTCGGCCGAAAACGAGACATTTTTACCAATCACCGGGCCAGACTGAGTTCATCTTCACATTTCACTCTTATGCAGCTGTAATCTCTGGCTGATAGATGTGCAGTTGAAGTTTGTGGCTAGTAGAAGCCTTTCTGTACATTAGGCATTTACTTGCAATGAAACTGGCGACCCACCCGGCTTCACACGGTTAGCACAAAGTACCTGTGGCTGGACGACTTCCCTGGAGTAGCGGTAATTTTGTTTGGGGGGCCACTGCGTAGAGTTATGCACAAAATTCAAAGAATAATGTTAGTTAACTGAACATCGTCACTTTCACCTACCGTAAACGATTTAAGCAGGCCACGCCAGGAATGTTATCGGGAGACATATATATTATTTGTTCCATGTTTAATTGGCCTTTGCAGTGACATCCCATGGAAATTATGGCAGCACACCGTAGTGTAATTAATCTGCTTACTACCAATGTAAATGTTCTATGCGGATCATGCGCGATTGGGTATGCATTTTAATTTTGTGTCGTATAATGAGTTAGAGACTGGCTGACTGGATCTTGTCTGAAGGCCACAAAGAAAACAAAACGTAGAAGAAAAGAAACACGCTTGATGTAAGTAAGCAGCCACGACGTCACTCCTTTCGTAATGGTTTGTATGCTCTTATTGATTCATTGTTTATATTCATTGCCGTAATTCTTTGACATGGACCTTTTATGGCAGACTTTGTCGCTATGCCACGAAAACAATCGTGTTTGTACCTATATTTGATTCAGGAAAAGCAGAAAGGTGAAAGCTGAGTCATCTGCCGCGCTGGTGAAAAACGACGCAAAGCTGCTTTCCATGCTGAAATATCTTTTCGGAAAGCGTTTTATTTTTTGCATTAAGAAATTGGCAACAACTGATTTGGGATCCGCATGGTTTTCCCCCCCTATGCATTTGTTCTGAAACGACTGCATTTAGTTAGACATCACTTTGGTGACTTTCGGGTCCCCAACTAGTTATCCATCCCGGGAAAGGGGTCATACAGTGTAACATGGAATCTGAACCAAGTTTCTTCTCTGGTGAATCTTCACATCACTGAGAGGTGAATCTTAGGTTAAAAGGTGGACTTAAAAAAAAAAGTCTACAGCCGGGACTCGACACCGCAACCTTTTACTTTCCAGCAACGCACTTCAGCGTTAAGCCACCAGGGACTGTACGGAGTTTTGTCACGTTCTGCTGTTCTGTCGAGTCGCTGCTGCTGTCTAGAACATGGTTTCCCAAACGGTGTTTCGCTGAACACTGGCCGACCGGGTTGGCCGAGGGGTTCTAGGCGCTACAGTCTCGAACCGCGCGACCGCTACGGTCGCAGGTTCGAATCCTGCCTCGGGCATGGTTGTGTGTGATGTCCTTAGGTTAGTTAGGTTTAAGTAGTTCTAAGTTCTACGGGACTGATGACCTCAGAAGTTAAGTCGCATAGTGCTCTGAGCCATTTGAACCATTTTAGCTGAACACTGGTGTTCCACGGGAAGTGAATAACTGCTCCGCGAAAAGCTATTAATAACATGGCGTTTTTTCGACATTTTGACGATAAAATTCTTTTCTTTAATTTTATTGTTATTTCTGTATTCTTAGTTATGATTTAAATTAAAGTAATCACTGAACAAAACAAGATTTTCTCATTTTAAAAATTTTTAATAACTTTCAAAGTAAACAAGGCATTCTATCAAAGTACAAGGATTCTCTGTGTGATCCGTCAGAGGACAAGTTTGGTAAACTCTGCTCTAGCGTTGTGGCGTCTGTAATGCTAGGTGGCAATGACATTGTTTTCACAGTGGCGGGGAATATCAGTTCATCACAATTCAGACAATTTACAAAGAATATTTTTAAATTATGCACACAAATTTTCCTCGTGAATCAGTGTATCTATTAGTCAAAACCTGATAAAATCCGTACAGATATTCCTGAGATTGGTCTGATTTACAAACGGAACTGAGCAGGGGGTTTTAATATCCAAACTTATATTATAAACGCGAAAGTAACGCTGTCTGTCACGTTTCCCGACTAAACCACTGAACCGATTTTGATAAAATTTGGTATGCAGATAGCTTTAGTGCTCACTAAGAGCGTAGGCTCCTTTATGAAGTGCGTAGTACAACATATTTATTGATCTGAACATAACGAGAAATACGGAACAATGATTACTCTCTCGAAAAGCTACGAGGGTTATTGAGAAAGTAAGGAACGATCGGACGCGAAATGGAAAATACAGTGAAAATCAGCTGAAGCTTTGCGCAGATGCATTGGGCACTGTGTCTAGTACGCCCGTCGATCACATAATGTCGCTCTTTTCAGTTCTGAGCTCACAGTAAGAACGTAAAGATGGCTAGAAATTAGCGTCTCCCGCCAAGTATGGAGGCCTGGGGAAAGATTTCGCCTAAAGCTATGCAAACCACAGAACATATCTGTCATGCAGTTCGTTCTACGCGACAGTTCTCGGCCGCACTCTGCAGGGGCAATGAAGATGCTCCTGCAGCGTTTTCGATGGGAAGTGTTTGACCACCCACAATACAGCCCATAATTGACTACCCCTGAGGTTCATCTCTGCTCAAATGAACCGCTGGCTATGAAGACAATATTTTGACACAGACAACGAGCTGCAGTCCAGAGTAGAAAATTGTCGAAAAGCACTGGCGGCTGTCGTCTATAACGAGGGAATTGAAAAGTTGGTACAACGCTACGCCAGATGTCTAAGACTGAGCGGCGACTCTGCAGAGAAGTAGCTGGAAGGTGTAGCTAACTGTTGCAACTAAAACAGTTTTGATTTATACTGTGGTTTCCATTTCTCGATGTTTCATTCCTTACTTTCCGAATAGCCCTTGCATTTACTCTTTGATTTTTCAAATTTATGTTTGTGAAAATACTTTTATTGTTTGATATCGTCTACGTAATACGATTCAACGTATTTAATCCATCATAATATCAGCCGCAAGCCCATAGCGTTTTAGCCGCTGAACTTCATGCCACCGTTATGACTTATTTGTTGCCGTTTAAATTTTGCTTGAACAGCTCGGGGTCAAAAGATTAGTGTTGCTGTCACGATCATAGGTTCTCGTTTTCAACTTCCACCCACGTCTGTCTTTTTTTCTGGTCGTATCGCAAAGCGCGCCTTGTACTCATAATCATTTTATCATCATCGACGTGCAAGTCGCCGAAGTGGCGTCAAATAAAAAGATTTGCAGCAAACTCCCGAATATACCAACTCCAGGCTCCCGGCCAATTTACTGATACGTGAGCGTAGCCGTGAATAACATCTAGAATACAATGCTCATACAACCCTCAACGCGTTTAATCCTTGCCAGTCCATACCTCCATACTAATATTGTAAATGCAAAAGTAACTCTGATGCAGTTTCATGTCTAAACTGCTGAACCTATATCGTGAAATTTGGCATGAGATGGCTTGAATCCTGATGAAGAAGATGGGCTATGTCACAAGATATTTATTGATTTGAAGAATATTGCGCAAATTAAGGAAAAATATTTGCTCTTTGAAAAAGCTACTTATTCTCTCGCTTTCGAACCTTGTCATATGTGTGAAAATGCTTTTATTGGTTGATATGTTCCATGTAACGTAATCAGTATAATGCTTGTTCAATTCTTAACGTGTTTAATCCATACTGCTGTACTAATATCAGTATTACTGATCGCGAAAGTAGCACACCTGTTACATTTTCTAGGGGACTGATAACCACAGCAGTTGAGTCCCATAGTGCTCAGAGCCATTTGAACCATTTGTTACATTTTCACGAATGTCCTGCTGATCTGATTTCGATGGTATTTGGTATGGAGCAATAAAGACTTATGTCCGTCCTATCTGGCAGCCCAGCACCGACTGTGTCCTTTTCCTGCCAATTTCCAGTTGGGTAGGGTAGGGGGGAGAGGGATTAGGTTAGTGGAGGTAGTCCAATTGACCTGTTTTCCCGCCAAAATCTGAACTTCCCACCATGACGTCACTGCGACGTTGCCACATTTGTGGCTGCCTTCTTGGGTCTACCATCTTCAATAAATCTGCAACAATGCAACGTGGGGTGACACGAACTTTGCTCTACTACTATCACTTTAGCAACTTGCAGGTCCCCAACCAGTTATCCAACTGGGAAAAAGGTTCATATAGTGTAACATGAGGAAGACCATAGTCCATTTTAGAAAGCTGTTACTTTCTGAGTAAGATATGGTAAAAGCGAGCGACATACAGATGACACTGCCACGGTCGTCAGCGACTGTTAGTGTCTACAGATTATTCAGTGGCAATGCAAATTCGATGTTATTGTATGCATGGCTTATGATATTGAGTTCCTACGTCACCAGGCACAGTTGGAGAGTTTTGGTGGAGATACTATAATAAAATCGTGCAGTAAGCCCGAGAATCATATTTAAAACAATTGCTATAAGCCTCGCAATGGTCTCATTTAGTGAACACTACCAAGAGCTGCGAAAATTTTTTGAATCCAAAAAACCTCAGAGCAATCTCCTGTCCGCCGTAACGTCAGACGGCCTTAAGAGCTGCAGAGACGTTAGAACAGTCACAGGCCCGTCACATATTAGACGCTAAGCCTCACCTGTCTCTTAGCTTCAAAGACGATTGAAGACTCAAAACTAAGGCGTCATTTAAAGGCTGTACGACAAACAGGAAGTCTTACCTTCACGTGTGGAACGTGGGAGAATTTTGGTGAGGCTGCATTTGATACCGATCTTCCAACTGACTACGAAGTGTGGCTAGAAAAAAACCGGACTAGTACTGGTGAAACAATAAAACGAATGCAATAAGGCTGAAAGTCGCGTGGCCTGTCATGTGACTCTCGCTCCGCCTACTGCTCGAGTTTCATCTGCCTCCTGCACTCAGTCTGCCCGTGGCGTCTGTTTTAAGTAGTTGACGTTTTGTCTGTGCGTCGGAAAATGTTGAGTGTACAGAAAGAACAGCGTGTTAACATCAAATTTTGTTTCAAACTAGGAAAATCTGCAAGTGAAACGTTTGTAATGTTACAACAAGTGTACGGCGATGATTGTTTATCGCGAACACAAGTGTTTGAGTGGTTTAAACGATTTAAAGATGGCCGCGAAGACACCAGTGATGACACTCGCACTGGCAGACCATTGTCAGCAAAAACTGATGCAAACATTGAAAAAATCGGTAAACTTGTTCGACAAGATCGCCGTTTAACAATCAGAGCAGTGTCTGAGTTAACAGGAGTTGACAAGGAAAGTGTTAGGCAGATTCTTCATGAAAGTTTCAACATGAACAAAGTGTGTTCAAAAATGGTTCCAAAGTGTCTCACAATTGAACAGAAGGAACGCCGAAGAATGATTTGTTCTGACATCCTGGAAAACATTGAAAGTGATCCCACCTTCTTACAAAATGTTATTACTTGCGATGAATCGTGGTTTTTTACTTACGATCCCGAAACTAAACGCCAATCGATGCATTGGAAAACTCCTGGTTCTCCACGACAAAAAAAAAGCACGAATGTCAAAATCGAAATTCAAGGCAATGATGATTGTTTTTTTTTGACATCGAAGGGATTGTGCACATTGATTGGGTACCAGAGGGACAAACAGTGAATCAGCATTACTACATTAGCGTCCTGGCTACCCTACGTGAGCGAGTACGGAGAAAACGGAACGATTTGTGGAGAAAAAAGTCATGGATCCTTCACCAAGACAATGCCCCAGCTCACAGTGCGTTGTCAGTGAAGACGTTTTTGGCAAAACACAACATTCCCACCTTAGATCATCCACCCTACTCACCTGATTTGGCCCCCTGTGACTTTTTTCTTTTCCCTAAAGTCAAGTCAGCTTTGAAAGGAACTAGATTTGAGACTGTTGAAGCAGTAAAAGAAAAAGCGACGGAAGTAATGTATGGACTTACCGAAAATGATCTGCAGCATTGCTATGAACAGTGGAAAATTCGTATGGAGCGGTGTAGAGACCGAGGAGGAGAGTACATTGAAGGAGATAACATGAAATTGTAAATAATTGTAAATAAATGTTTTTTTTCCAGCATCAGTCCGGTTTTTTTCTAGCCGCACCTCGTATGTTAACAATAAATTAGTCCTCATAGGGTGACGGATCAAAAATGAGGCACCAGGACGCATTAAAATGGAAGGAAGAAAGGACTGATATGTGTCGCTCTGGTGGCAAAATCTCACTACCAATACCAGGTGAGCCAAGAAACCCCTAAAAGCTCTACTTCTGAACGAATGTAATGAATCGAAGGATTTTTTTAATACAGGGTGACTATAATTAAAGTTTAACTTTAAAAACGCTGTAGAAATAACACCACTGGTCAGAATGACGTCAAATTGAAACGGAATATTATCGGAGAAGGGGAAAATCGTATGGCAGAAGAAAACAAAATAGTGTGAAAATTGATCAACGTGTCAGAATAAGTAAATGAAAACACCTGTCATGTGCACTACCCATCGAAGTTGGGACATGGCTTTTCCTCCTTTCGCGTCTGCGACGTTCGCCATGATTGTCTCCATGCAGCATCTCGCACTGCTTGTAAAACTGTAATACAAGAATGATGACTGTGCACACGTCGCTCTGCAGAAGTTCCGTACACTGAAGGATTTGAAAAAAAGGCGTTGATCCGATGACTGCCGTGGGTCTGGAGAAAATGATTCGGAAATTCGGGTTCTTTTGGTGTGCAATCTGGTAGAGGGAGGAAACGAATTGATTCGACGTCAGTGGCAGCAGTGGCTACAGCAATGAAGGAGGAGACGAGTGGTGGTGTGCAAACGTGTATTGCACGGAGAATTGGCCGAACATTGGACATACCCGTGAGCACGGTGCGTAAAATCCTACGAAACATCCTTTTTTGCTATCTATTCACAGTTACCCATGTGTACGAGTTGCTTCCCGTTGATCTGTCAGCAAGAGAGACCGTCGCTTTAGAATTTCTTGCTCTCATGGTAGTGGACAATCATTGGCTGTGGAAGATTTTGTGGAGAGACGAAGCTCACTTCCATCTGACAGGATATGTCAATACACAGAATTGTCGAATATGAGCAACGGAAAATCCACACGCAAATCAACCAGTACCACTTCATCCTGAAAAGGTCACTGTGTGGAGCGGGTTTACAGCATCATTTATCATAGGGCCATATTTTTACGAAGAGACAGGTGCTTCCGGTCCTGTTACCTGCACCGTCACTGGTAAGCGCTATGAGAGTCTTTTGCACACCCAAGTCATTACAGCTATCCAACAGCGTGGATGTGTGAATGGGATAATTTTTATGCAAGATGGCGCGCCTTCGCACATTGCAAATCCAGTTGAGCAGCTGCTGAAGCGTCAATTTGGAAATGCTAGAATTATCAGCCGCCATTTCCCTACAGCCTGCCGTCCCTGTCACCTGATCTTAATCCGTATGACTTCTGGCTATGGGGATATATGAAAGATGTTGTGTTCAGTGCTCCAACTGCAAACTTAGCTGCATTGAAGGCACACAATGCGCACGCATTCTGAACGTGACCCAGGAAGCACTTCGATCAGTTGTGGAACATGCGTTTTCTCGATTTCAGCTTATTGCAGGTAACCGTGGACAGCATATTGAATATGTTTTGCGCCAGTCATACGGAAATTAATAATCCAATTTGATTTTGATTGATGCTTATTGTGCGGTTTTTGGCCTCAGGACAATTAAAAACCGATTTTTGCCATCCAATGTGATATGACCTTGCCGTGGGGATGGGCTTACGAAATTAACAGTATCACACCTGCACACCCATGCACACTGAGTAGTACAGTTTGTTTAACGTCAAACGTACAGCTTAGGCATTGTTGTATGATTCATTTGTCATTTATAGTCGACCACTATTAAATTATGATGCTTACAGCGCCATCTGTTGCTACGTTTTGTAACTATTTCTTGTGACATATGTTTTCTCACTTCTTCTATAATATTTCGTTGCAATTTGACGTAATTATGACCATTAGTGTTGTTTCTACAGCGGTTTGAATGTTTAACTTTAATAATAATCACCCTGTATAATTAGAAAATACAATGCACGATTTCAGATTCTACATACAGCAAAATATATATAAAAACATTCTTTATGTACCTACATACCGGTACTGCGTACATCTCGACACCACTACATACATCTCGTAAAATTACTAGCTTACTTACCCACCATCACTCTTCATAACAGAACTACTGATATGTGAACAAAGCAGCCTGTAACAACTAGTTTATATATAGAGTGAAAGTACACACAAATCTTCCTGATGAATTACTGTGTGTATTAGTCAAAACCTGATCAAAATCCTTTCAGTACTTCATCACATTCACCCGAATTGACAAAGTGAAGAGAGCAAGCGAATTCAGCTTACATACAGTGAGAAGTGAAAAGAAAAGAATGTACTATCTGCACTGTGGTTCAAAGATCGGCAACTTCCTGCAGGTGTTCTTAAAAGTAAAAACTGTGCGCGTAACAAAACAAATAAAACTTGATGTACTGTGACTACAGTATTAGTGAGTCACAACTGGAAACAGTCAACTCATACAAATGCTTGTATGTAGTAATTTGTAGGGATATGAAATGTAACAGTCGCTTAGGACTAGGGAAACAGTCAACTCATACAAATGCTTGTATGTAGTAATTTGTAGGGATATGAAATGTAACAGTCGCTTAGGACTAGTCGTAAGTAAAGCAAGTGGCAGTTCATTGATAGGATGCAGCGTCTGCAAAGGAGATTGCTCACTTGTGCAATCCACCTTAGAATATTACGCAAATGTGTGGGACCTGTACCGCATAGGACTAAATGAAGACACTGAACTGATAAAGAAACTGACAGAACAAATAGTCGCAGGTTTGTTTGACTTAATGAAGGGCATCGCCGAAGTGTTAGAATACCTATATTGACAGCCTCTTTAAGACAGACGCCAATTTTCACCTGAAGGCCAACTTACTAATTTTCAAGATGCAGTCTTAAGGGAAGTTTGTAAGAATGTATTACAACCTTACATGTATCTCTCACGTAGGATGGACAAGAGTTAGACCCATTTCAGTTCACACAAAGGGGTGAAACACTCTTTCCACGTTCCAAACGCGGGTGGAATGGAAGAAATCTTAATATGTAGCACAATGGTAGGTACCCTTCGCCATGCACGTAACAGTGATTTGTAGAGTATTTATGTAGATATAGATAATGTGTTATTGTTTTTGCATGGAATTTTTATTTACATTTTGTTTACAGTCTACGAAGGAGATTAGTTTCGTGTGGCTGACCTATCGTGGAATGTTGCTAAAGTGTGTGGAACCCATATCATATAGACTTAAAGTATACTGATCGCATACAAAGGAGGGCAGCACGACTGGTCACAGGTTTGACGCGTTTGACAGGTTTGTTGGAAAAAATGGTTCAATTGGCTCTGAGCACTATGGGACTTAACATCTGAGGTCATCATTCCCCTAGACTTAGAACTACTTAAACCTAACTAACTTAAGGACATCACAAACATCCATGCCCGAGGCAGGATTCGAACCTGCGACCGCAGTAGCAGTGCGGTTCCTCACTGAAGCGTTTAGAACCGCTCGGCCACAGCTGCCGGCTTGGATCCACTTGTCGGTTCATTGTTAATGTTTCTCAATCTCTTATATCCAATGATTCCCTTCTTTTCCCTGTTACAGCAGTGCATCTCACTCATACGAAAATCAATTTATGGGTCAGCAAGACTTTGATAGATATTTGCGTGAAACTGAAATGACGCAAAAGTAACTTTACACCTCAGACGGGATTTTATGTGAACAAAAATTTTGCATGTTCTTCAGTGCTACAACACGCGGTACCCAGACCACTTCTAATGTTAACGAAGATATTTAACAGCTTATTTATCCGTGATACGACACTTTCATGAACGACGTTTTCTCCTCACACCAGATATTATGCTTTCTTTTACGTGTACAATTAAGGTACCTTTGAACCTTTGCATCTCGCAAAGGGATAAAGATATCAAGAAAATTTTCACAGTTGTAAAAATTTCAACCCTTCGCTTGTGCATAACCGTCTTGGAATTGGTACCCAGAAACCATGTTTATGGAGTATTTTTCGATAATGGATAAAGTTTTTGAAAACGGTAAGATGGAAAGTCTAGATAAATGCCTAGAGATTGTATCGTTAAAAGATGAGCAATTTACTGCAGTCAGTTATCTAGACATCCGACGCTAACGGCGAAAAAATGGAGAAAAACGCTTTTTTCGGATTATCTCAAGAACCACTCATGAACTAAATAATGCCTCCATAAGTCCGTTAAGGCCCTCTGTACATCCCATCTAACGTAAAAAGAACCCGTCCATTCGCTCCATTTGTCAAGCTGGCCGCAGTGTGTAAGGTTCATACTTTGATCCTGTACTATAGGGCATTTACAGTAAATCGAACTTTCAGTTGGGTATGCAAATTGTTGATCCTACCTTTGTCTCACAAACAGTACCCGAGACATGAGCCCCCAAAAAATCCTGTTTTTATGCGCGGCTTTTTTAACATATACTACTGGCCATTACAATTGCTATACCAAGAAGAAATGCGGATGATAAACGGGTATTCATTGGACAAATATATTATATTAGAACTCACATGTGATTACATTTTCACGCAATTTAGGTGCATAGATCCTGAGAAATCAGTACCCAGAAAAACCACCTCTGGCCGTAATAACGGCCTTGATACGCCTGGGCATTGAGTCAGAGCTTCGATGGCGTGTACAGGTACAGCGGCCCATACAGCTTCAACACGATACCACAGTTCATCAAGAGTAGTGACTGGTGTATTGTGACGAGCCAGTTGTTCGGCCACCACAGACCAGACGTTTTCAATTGGTGAGAGATCTGGAGAATGTGCTGGCCAGGGCAGCATCGAACATTTTCTGTATCCAGAAAGGCCCCTACAGGACCTGCAACATGCGGTCGTGCATTATCCTGCTGAAATGTAGGGTTTCGCAGGGATCGAATGAAGGGTAGAGCCACGGGTCGTAACACATCTGAAATGTAACGTCCACTGTTCAAAGGGCCGTCAATGCGAACAAGAGGTGACCGAGACGTGTAACCAATGGCACCCCATAACATCACGCCGGGTGATACGCCAGTATGGAGATGACGAATACACGCTTCCAATGTGCATTTACCGCGATGTCGCCAAACACGGATATGACCATCATGATGCTGTAAACAGAACGTGGATTCATCCGAAAAAATGACGTTTTGCCATTCGTGCAACCAGGTTCGTCGTTGAGTACACTATCGCAGGCGCTCCTTTCTGTGATGCAGCGTCAAGGGTAACCGCAGCCATGGTCTCCGAGCTGATAGTCCATGGTTCTGCAAACGTCGTCTAACTGTTCGTGCAGATGGTTGTTGTCTTGCAAATGTCCCCATCTGTTGACTCAGGGATCGAGACGTGGCTGCACGATCCGCTACAGCCATGCGGATAAGATGCCTGTCATCTCGACTGCTAGTGATACGAGGCCATTGGGATCCAGCACGGCGTTCCATATTACCCTCCTGAACCCACCGATTCCATATTCTGCTAACAGTCATTGGATCTCGACCAACGTGAGCAGCAATGTCGCGATACGATAAACCGCAATCGCGATAGGCTACAATCCGACCTTTATCAAAGTCGGAAACGTGATGGTACGCATTTCTACTCCTTACACGAGGCATCACAACAACGTTTCACCAGGCAACGCCGGTCAAGTGCTGTTTGTGTATGAGAAATCGGTTGGAAACTTTCCTCATGTCAGCACGTTGTAGGTGTCGCCACCGGCGCCAACCATGTGTGAATGCTGTGAACAGCTAATCATTTGCATATCACAGCATCTTCTACATGTCGGTTAAATTTCGCGTCTGTAGCACGTCGTCTTCGTGGTGTAGCAATTTTAATGGCCAGTAGTGTATACCAAAACACCGCGCATAAAAAACGGGATTTTCCGGTGCTCATATCTCGGGTTCTATTGGTGATATAAAGTAGGATCAAGTGTTTCGGGTACATGTTGGGTTAGGGACCATTTGCATACCCAACAGATGGACCATTTTCGTGTCACTACCGTATAGTCCAAGATCAACGTATGAATACTACCCACTTCCTCCTGCTTTGGCAAATGGAGCAAGGAGGTTGGTTCTTTTTGCCTCTGATGTTGTCTACGGTGGGCTTGATGGGACATATGGAGGTACCGCTAGTACATGGACGGTTCCTCGAGAAAAGTAGCAAAAAGATTTTTCTTTTTAAGTACAAACCCAGTTGAGGTTTCCAAGACGGCTATGCATTGCAAAAGGCTGGAATTCTTACAATGTATCCCTAAGACCCCGGTCTCGAACAACCTTGAAAATTTGATTGGTATCTTTATTCGTTTCCAAGGTACATAAGTTCAAAGTTACCGTACTTCTACACGCAACATCTGGTATGAGGAGAAATCTAAATAATAACTTTTTTCTGAGTCATCAGTCTTCTGACAGGTTTGATGCCCCCCCCCCCCTCAAATTCCTCTCCTGTTCTAACCTATCCATCTCTGAGCAGCACTTGCAACTTACGTCCTCAGTTCTTCCAATTCTCTCTTCCTCTATAGCTTTTATTTCTACAGCTGCTTCTAGTACTGTTGTCTTGACAGACGTCCTATCATCCTGACCCTTCTTCTTGTCAGTGTTTTCCACATATTCCTTTCCTCGTCGATTCTGCGGAGAACCTCCTCATTCCTTACCTTATCAGCCCACTTTGTTTTCAACGTTCTTCAATAGTACCACACCTCAAATGCTTCGCTTCTCTTCTTTTCTGGGGCCGGCCGGTGTGGCCGTGCGGTTCTAGGCGCTTCAGTCTGGAACCGCGTGACAGCTACGGTTGCAGGTTCGAATCCTGCCTCAGCATGGATATGTGTGATGTCCTTAGGTAAGTTAGGTTTAAGTAGTTCTAAGTTCTATGGGACTGATGACCACAGACGTTAAGTCCCATAGTGCTCAGAGCCATTTGAACCTTTTTTCTTTACACAGTACATGTTTCACAACCATGCAATGCTGTGCTCCAAACGTACATTCCAGAAATTTCTTCCTGAAATTAGGTCTGCATTTGATACTAGCAGACTTCTCTTGGTCAGGAATGCCCTTTTCGCCAGTGCTAAAATGCTTTTTAAGTCCTTCTTCCATCGTCTGTAATGGGTTATTTTGTTGCCAGCGTAGCACATTTCCTTAACTTCATCTACTTCGTGATCACCAGTCATGATCTTAAGTTTCTCGCTGTTTTCATTTCTGCTACTTCGCATTACTCTCGTCTTTTTTCGATCTACTCTCAATCCATATTATGTGCTCATTAGATTTTTCATTCCGTTCAGCAGATGCTGTAATCCTTCTTCACTCTCACCAAGGATAGCAATGTCATCAGTGACATACTGTCACCTTGAATTTTAACCACGCTCTTTAACGTTTCTTTTATTTCCGTCATTGCTTCTTCGATGTATAGATTCAATACCCATTTTAATCCGAGCACTTCGTTCTTGGTCTTCGAGCCTTATTGTTCGCTCTTGGTTCTTGTATATATTGTATATTTACCCGTCTTTCCTTATAGCTTACCGCAGAAAATTGTTATAATTTGAACGGTATATTCTCTAGGCTTTATCTACAAGAACCATCTGCCCCGTTTCAAAAATCTTTACCATTGTCGAGAAAGGCCCCAAAAACTTATTTTTGGATATCAAAACCCAACCGCGTATTCCGAAATAGTTGGAAACTGAAAATGGCTGTAATTTTTACAATTTGTCCCTAAGATCCCGATCTCGTCCAAACTTGAAAATTTTCTTGATACCTTTATCCGTTTCCAGATACGGAGGTTCAAAGTTACCCTTCTGTGCGTAAAACATGCACGTAAAATCCGATATGTGGCGAAAATGTTGTTTATAAAGTGATGTAGCACGTATAAAAATATGTTGTAAAGTGTTTCCGTTGTCATCTGGGAACCGCATGTTTTAGTACTGAAGCACGTGCAAATTTTTTTTGCACATAAAGTCCGGTCTGGGGTGTAAAATTAGTTTTGCATTATTTCAATTTCACGCAAGTAAACTATCCAAATTTTACTAGCCATTACATTTCTTTTCGCATGAGCTACCCATACTGCTGCAGCAGGGAAAAAAAGGGAACCTGCGGAAAATGCTTCTGTCAGAGCACAAATATGTTCCTATTTATTTAAAAGACTGTGACTGAAAAGAGCAGTCCAGCTGCCTCATTCTACCTTCCTCAGCACCATAAAAAATTTTCCAAAAATTTTGGCGCATGCTGAGAGAGAAGAAGACAATGGCAGTGGTGAAAAGACAGAAAAGTAATAGGTACGGGAAGAGAGTAGATAGTGTTGTGTTATAGAACGAGTGAAGGAGAATATGACAGAGTGAGAGAAACAGAGTGGAACATAGTTGACAGTGACAGAACAGTACTAGGAAAACAGTGAAGGAGGCAGTGCCAGAGGGGGAGGAATAAAGATTGAGAAAAAGCTGAGAGCCAGTGATAATGAGAGATAGAGTATGTGACAATGGCAGCGAGGAATAGTGACAGCTGGAAGAGATGGCAGCAGTAGGAAGGACAGAATGAGATATTACCGGCAAGGGAGAGCAAGACGGAGACAGAGACAGTGAAAGGAGACTGTAGTAGTAGGACAGAATGAAGGGGACTGTGTGACACAGGAGACAATGATAGACAGACACAAAGAGAGAATGACAGTGAGTTGGACTGAATGAGTGAGCGAGAAAGAGCAACTGAGAGTGCATGGGTATGAGCGACTTACAGCTATGGACTAATGGGTGTGAGTTACAACTTGGGCAGGTTGTGGGAGTTCGAGGTGAGTTGCATGTTAAAAAACGCGCGAATATGTTCGATGCTAAGATTTTTGGGAACATTTTGAAAGCTTTTGAGGAGGGTAGAATGCGGCAGCGGGTATCCTACTTTTCAATCAGAATCTTTTAAACAGAAACATTCGCATTTATATGCTTCGATAGTAGCATTTTTCCGCTGGTTTAAATACTACAGCAGTTGCTGTGGAGATATGTCATTGAATCTGGAAAGACAGGACTTAACCTGCACATCTAACTAACGTGATGCTTTCACCTGTTCCCTGCACTCTGCAGTGTGAAAACAACGCATACCGCTATCTCAGTGCTGTTTGTACACCGACGGACATCCGCGCCGGGGACGCCGGAGCAACTGCGCATGCGCGGTGCGACGGAGTGGCTGATAGTGGGGGAGACAACGGCCTCGTGTCCTGTGCCGAGGAAGAGCCACTGTAGTCGAACGAAAACCGCCGCTGCCTCCTAGGCTGCTGCTCGGGCAGCGGACGCGCAACGAGCGTCGCGTGTCAATGTTTACGTGTAAGGACGCCAGCAGTTATTCGCTTTTCTACGACGCCGACGCGTGTGTGTGTTGATTAGTGATAAGTGAGGACGACGGCGAGCCGTCACGGCAAACCCAGGCAGCTCTGACAACGGTAAGTGACTGGTCACGATCTGAATAGAGTACTTGACGCCAGCACCGGTGATGTCCTATTTGAAATTTCGAATTCGTAGTGTGCGTGTTTTTGGGTAATCATTTTGTGCCGCTAGCTTCCCTGCAGTACGTTTAAGCAGCTGAGGAGAAACAATGCGCATTTTCGGTCTTTGCCTCGCCGACAGTGCATTCACTGCAAACGTGTCATCGTCAGCAAAGGACACAATGTTACGCCCGCGGAGGTCCAAAGGCTACTTACTGCCTTACGAGGTCTTTTTCGAGAACTATAATTTCGGAAAGATTTCGGGACTCAGACGTTTCTAAATTAAACGCACACTTTCTAACTAAATCTGCAGATATACTGTCATAGGGTGAAACAACAGTCCTAAAATTGCTCGATCACTGGCACGTACACGTAAAACAATACTTAAGATCGTAATCTGCATAGAGACAATCGAATGTGCAAGATGTTTTTTTTTTCACTCTTTCCAGCTCTAGTTTGCAAAGTCGCATGTCGTTTCTGATTATAACGGTAGCCAGTGTTGTATAACGACTCGAGCGAACAATTCGTGGCAAGCTTTGTTGTAATGAAGTATTTGCAAAGAGTATTTTTTCAAGTATAAACTATACCGAATTGTGTAGTAGATACAGTTATGAAATCTCTTGGGGGCCCTAAGACTTCGAAGATACTTCCGTTCACCTTCCTCAATGCTTAGACTATTATCAACATCGAGTCTGTGACGAGGGTGTTCTGACTCGTATTACTCTGTGAAAGAACTTTGTCGGAGGTCTTTAATAGAACTCTTTTTATAAAATATTTGGCCGTATACTGTGGTCCTTACATCTTTTATAAAGGCTGGAGCATGGTGATAGCTGGTATACCATAAAAGATTAGCCAGTGATATTTGACAATGTATTGCGGGCCTTAGTTCTAACGGGAGAATTCACTGGGCGCCGAACTGGTAAAAACCATAGTAAGAGCCATAGTTGCTGAAGATTCGTCGCCTTGAGCTGAGGAATACAGTAAACAGTGACGTCACTGCAACAAGTGGGCGTGACGCCATTGCATCTTGGCACTGCTCCTAGGTTGCAAATCGTGGCTATCGCAAATGGCATGCCGTCTACTTGGAGAAAGCAGATTAGTTTCATAGCAGAACAGTACTAGAAGAATATACCGCAAAAGAGCAAGCGTTTGTATGCAACATCTGCAAGAATTGTTATTTCTCAGAAACCAGCTTACGACAGGCTTCTGCATAAAGTAAGAGACTGTCAGGCAGATACAGTTAAAATTGCAGTCGCTACATTTGTTCATTTCGCTGTTGGTACTTTCTCTGGTCAAATGAATCACAACACGATACGGGATGAGAAGCACGGAATACCTGAAATATTCTCTTAACTTTATCGAACAATATTATAATCATCATCAGATCTGTAAGCCACATCCATGATCACGCCTATACTTCCAGAACTCTCATAAAAATAGAAGTGTCCTTAGCTGCTCTGTCACTTCGCAATTGTACTGTGACACGCATTGGTCAAGTTGAGTTACACGATAACCGCAGTCATCTTTTTTTTTTTCCACTCCTAACTGGAGATGGTTAATTTGTGACTCATGACGGTGCATAGCTGGTCAAGTTGAGTTACACGATAACCGCAGTCATCTTTTTTTTTCCACTCCTAACTGGAGATGGTTAATTTGTGACTCATGACGGTGCATAGCATCCTCTGATTAGAGATTCAAAATACTCACGTCCATTCATTGCTTCTTCCGTCACTCACAGCATGTTGGTCCATCCACGCTCAGCCGAAACGCTAAACTTTTGCCAGTATCAGGTCTGTTGTACAGGGCGCCTCAAACCTTTTGGGCCAAACTGAAACAGGTGATTGTGCGTCCACAGGTGATTATATTGAGACAGGGAACCAATGGTCGGAAAAACAGCGTACACCGCATAACAACATAATTCGTTCAAAGCGAAGACCGCTAGTCTCAATGTTCCTGCGAGATATGCTGCCACACTCCTTGGTTACTGTACCCCTTGTTGTCCATGAATGTGTGGTTTCAACACCACCGTGCACCAGCCAACTCCCGTCTTAACGTCCGCGAGCACCAGAACAACACGTACACTAGAGTGGAATGGGAGGTCCTGTCCCATTGCCAGCGCAATCACCGGATCTCGCACCTCTGGGGGTATGTCAAAACGTTGCTGTGTGAAACCACGGCAGACAACAATTAATACCTTTTTGCTAGGGTCCAAGCTGCCTATCTTGTGATGCAACAGAGATCAGGGATCTATAAGAGTGAGTGCAGCATAATTCCATGCACAATTGTCATGCATGCGCTGAGACTGGCGGTCGTCACTTTGAACAATTACAATGAGCTACCTTGCTGTTGTGCAGGGTGCTTCAAACCTCAACACGTCCATAACAAAATAAATATGCATACTTCCACTATGGGACTTAACATCTGAGGTCATCAGTCACCTAGACTTAGAACTACTTAAACCTAACTAACCTAGGGACATAACACACATCCATGCCCGAGGCAGGATTCGAACCTGCGACCGTAGCAGCAGTGCGGTTCCGGACTGAAGCGCCTAGAACCGCTCGGCCATGCATTTCAGACCAGTGGTTCCCTCTATCGACATAATCGGTTGTGGACTCACTATCACCTATTTCAATTTGATCCAAAAGGTTTGAGATACTCTGTATATCAGTATGCAGAACGTTACTTTACGTTAAGTGGCGGAGCGTACTTCCACTATATTGTGCCCCTCCCCCCCCCCCGCCCCTCCCCCCTCTGTTCTGTTTAGCTTGAGAATGATGGTTACGAAATAAGACCACCATTAAGGTTACGTATGAGTTAAAATTTCTCAGGTTTCACTGACCAATAAATTCATACTTATATTTTGGTGAAGTTGTCGTTGTCGAGAGTCGTGTGTAAGGAAGTATCTTCTATAGCTTTGGACGAAAACATTTTTATGGCTGTTACAACTCTGTCAGTGGTAATAACGTGCCGAAAATTGTTTACGCGCATATTACTTGACTGTTATTTAAACTAAGGGGGAGCGGTATGTATATTCGTCCAAACGGTCGTGGAAATGGGACTAAAACTCCATCCAGCTTAACAGGAGTGCTCGTCGCCGATTTTGACCACGGGTTTGTTTCGTAGTCTCAGAAGCTACGCTGCCGGGTTACTTTCCCTTACTGCTTATTGCAAAAACTTTGGTAAAGTACGTCATAAAGTGCCTAAAAGTATGTTACAGGTAGATTCGCACCAGACGTGGATAGAACGTCGCGTAGCAGAATAACATCCTTTTTCCTTGTCCCTTGTCTTCTTTGTAATTTAGAAATATTGTGAAAACACTTGCTGTACGCCGTTGATGGCATCTGTCAGGTTAAGGTAAATTCATGAAATATTTTTTCAAGAAATACAATATTGTTTACGGGCAGTGTAGACAGTCTTCAGAGGTCATATATTGTAAAGTTTAAGTAAATATCACATGCAAAAGCAAGTTATAAAAAGACAGATCAATAATCAACAAAAGCACGAAATCAAGAAATGTTACTGGCGGGGCGACGAAAAGACGTTCACTTAAACCCTTGTTATACGAGCGACTTCCTTTTCAATTGGCAATTTCCACTACAGTATTCCTGGCAAATTATTCGTGTACTGTCTCGGGAGTTCGTTTTTGTTTACACGACAGCACCAAAATTGCAAGTAGTGTGGCAGTTGTGTACTGTACAGTTGGACATCTGAACTGTATATACATCATACGCTACTTATAAAAAGAATAAATATGCTAAAGCAATTCAGGAACCGGCAATGATAATAGTGTTAAGTAATAAGCGAAGCAAAATTCATGATGAATATTCTTCATTAATCTTATATGGTAATTCTTCACACTGTGGAGAACTTAAGAGAATAGAAGTATCGTTTCAATGTTTCAAAACATTACTCGTGCAAATCGAGTACATACAAACACATCAAACAATAATTAGAAGGCTAGAGTTTAATAATATTTTTTATTTCGTACTTTTTTATATTCTAGGTGTCAAATAACATACTTTTTTTCTCGTTCAATAGACTTGAATTTTGCACTGTTGAGACTATTAAAAATATTTTTCACCTATTTTACATTCTTATTTATGCATAATTATGGATTTTTCTTTGACTAGGTATTGTAAAACCTAAATACCTTGAAGCTTTGTCATTTGATCTCTCATACTGGTAGTAGGAAAAATGGTTCAAATGGCTCTGAGCACTATGCGACTTCTGAGGTCATCAGTTGCCTAGGACTTAGAACTAATTAAACCTAACTAACCTAAGGACATCACACACATCCATGCCCGAGGCAGGATTCGAACCTGCGACCGTAGCGGTCGCTCGGCTCCAGACTGTAGCGCCTAGAACCGCACGGCTACTCTGGCCGGCGGTAGTAGGAATAATACTATGAAATTCACATACAAACTTTGCAGTGAGTAACGAAAAAAAAAAGGATTTAAGAAAACATTCAAACTGGCATGGACGTACTACCGTAAAAGCAATATTGCAAAACAGGCTAAACTCAGGCACTACGCTACTGTTGTACTACCAGAAGCACTCCACGCATTAGAAACGACCACAATCGGAGCATCAGGCATCCCAGAGACAGAAAAAATAGAACGTAACACTCTAAGAAAAGTTTTTGGAGCAATACACAGAGATGGTGTATAGATAAAAAGATCGATCAAAGAATTATAAGCTCACTCACACACACACACACACACACACACACACACACACACACACACACACACACACACACAGGTTCATAAGCTTGTTCAGAAAAAGCCGATTAACATTCTGTGGACACATACATCCTCGGTCCCGGATTCGAAACCCACCACCGCTTAAATTTTGATTAATAATCAGCATTGGCGGCTGAAGACTTTTGGCATAAGAAGCACCCTAATTCTGCCAACGTCCTTGTCAAAGACGGCGGAGGAGCCGACAGACATTCAGGGCACTCTTTTGTCCTTGGGGTGGCAATCTGCCCCTAAAGGATGGAAACCACTGCCTTAAAGACATATAATGTGTATCTACAGGACATGTGGCTTGTGGTTGAAAAAGTGTCGTAATGATCTGTCCATTGGTAAAAGATTCGGGAAGAAGGTTTCTAAAATTCAGGATGAAAGGATATCAAGATTCACTGATGACAGTGCCAGATTGAGTGAGAGTGAGGAAGAATTACATGATCTGCTGAATGGAATGAACAGTCTAATAAGTACAGAACACGGATTGAGAGTAAATCGAAGAAAGACGAAAGAAACGAGAAGTAGCAGATATGAGAACAGCGAGAAATCTAACATCAGGATTGATGGCCATGAAATAGATTAAGTTCAGGGATTATGCTACGTAGGCAGCAGAATAACCTATGACGGAACGAGCAAGGAGGACATCAGAAGCAGACTATCAGTGGAAAAAAGGGCATCGCTGGCCAAGAGAAGTCTACTAGTAAAAAACGTTGGCCTTAATTTGGGAACGAAATTTCTGGGATTGTACGTTTGGAGCACAGCATTGTATGGTAGTGGAACATAGACTGTGGGGAGGCCGGAACAGAAGAGAATCGAAGCATTTGAAATATAGTGCTATAGATGAATATTGAAAATTAGATGGAATGATAAGGGTTCTGCGCAGAATCGAAGGGGAAAGGAATACGTGGAAAATACTGACAAGGAGAAGGGACAGGATGATAGGACATCTGTTACGACACCAGAGAACGACTTCCATGTTACTAGGAGTAGTTATAGAAGGCAAAGACTGTAGGAAGACAGAGATTCGAATACATCCACCAAATAATTGAGGACGACGGTTGCAAGTGCTACTCGGAGATGAAGAAGCTGGCACATGAGAGGAATTCGTGGCGGGCCGCATCAAACCATTCAGAAGACTGATCACTTTTTTAAAAAAAGGAAATATTTCAATCAAAAAACCAATTGGTTTCAAGAAATAGAAGACCTAAAACAAGTTGGGATTAGCATTGAAATGATGCAAAATCGGAAACAAAATTATGAACACGAAATCTAAAGTAAAAGTAAGGAAGAAAACATGCAAAATATGGACAGAGCAAAGGAAACGGGAACACAGCCAAAGAATGAAAAGGTTTGGGAAGAGAAAATGGAGGAAACAAGAAAAAATGTATAAACATGTAACAAGCAAGTTAATCACTGTGCTGGAGGCAAAAATGTGTGGAGGTGATAATAATAATTAATAATAATAATAAATATTAAGAAACAAAAGCCATCACTGAAACAAGAGCGAGGACTGGATGTCTTATATTGTTAGATAACACTGTCCCCTCTTTACGCGTAGTTTTCAGCACAGTCGTCCTTTTAGAGCAATACACGCGCCTAGTTAACTGTCTACTTAAGTCATTGACCCACTCGCGATGACTGGAAGCTGATTTTACACATTGGTTCGTGATGTGTGCCCACCATGAGTATCAGAAATTCGTTGTTCAAGCCATCGCCGAGTCCATAATCTTCGCGGTTCTCTACGCTCTTCTTCGAGAATCACTAACAGGGTTAACGCAGCTATTATATGCGTGTGATTTATCGTAAGAAACATAATGATGTCCTTCTCCCCCTCCTCCCCCCGCCCCCTACCCCCTCTGTGAGATCGGATGTCCCAAACTCGTACACGTCACCGTTAGCTGTCTCATCTTGTGAGAGGACGACTTAAGACGGGCTTACGGCCGTGATGCAGTGCACTGACAACTTTCCCGTTCCGTCAACAATTTACTGTAAGCGTCCCCATTTGAAATGTGTAGAGGTATATTTGATTGAACATGCCATGTTAATTGATCTCAGTAGGGATGGAGGGAGGAAAGAAGAAAGGAAGAAAGAGTTTAGAATATCACGTCTCGTCGACGTCTAGGTCATTACCGACGGAGAGGAGAGCCGAGAAAGCGGTCATTCACCTAGAGTGGAGTGGTCAGGCTGCGTAAGAAGAAAACAGTAGTAGTAGCAGTAGTAGTAGTAGATCGAAGCAAGGCAGCCTATTGATAGATGCACTGCGAGGGATGCGGTGGTACGGTGCGTTACGGGCCGTTGACAGCGTTGGCCGCCGGCCAGAAGTCGTCTGTTGAGCGTTATCCGCGCGGTTCGTCCTTGGAGGCGGAGCGCACTCCGGCATGCCGACATCCCAGCTGCAGCTGCAGCGGCCATTGTAGAGTGCGCTGGCCACGCCGTAGCTGCACTGCTTAGCCCTGGCTTGTGGGTAGCCACGCAGCAAACCGGCTCCACAGCCGCTGTCATTGACTAGCGGAAACTCTGCTCCACTTCCGTGAGACTTTAACATCTATATTCCGGCGAGACACATTATGCTATGTGGAAGAGGGCACTTAAGTGTACCACTGTCACTCTACGCCCTATACTGTTCCAGTAGAGATTGCTGCGCGAGAAGAAAGATTATTTGTAATTCTGAGTGAGCGATAAAACCTCTTTAATTATATCAGCATTGCTTTTTTGCGACACATTGTTAGGAGCGAGCAATACTTGGTGAGCATTTTTGCGCTACATAAAGCTATGCCGTTTGTTGCAAATAGTATACGTTAAGTTACACCGTTTTTTATGGGTGCACTTTCACACGTGCTGCGTTTGTTGGTCGTAGAACGCCTAGCCGATACTCAATTGCGCTCCAAGTCTCTTCCAGCACCTCTCCAGTCACCGTCTCCACTACACCTCTTATTAGTCCACGCTTCAGGGTCTGGTGGACTGAACGCTTCACCCTCACCGTAACACAGCAAAAAACTCAAGAAGAGTTTGTCTAGTGATCATGGTTGCCTTGGTTCTGGACTGTCTTTACCGATCCATCTGTCCAGAATGTTTTCATCCAAGAACTGGTGAACAAAAAATCCCCAGTGTGGCGGTACACCATTTTGTTGAAACATTACCCATGGTACAAAAGACAGAGAAAAGAAACGAGATGCTGCCAGAGCAGTTGTAGAAGATATCTATAAAAACTTCACGATGAAGTTATCATTTGCAACAAACTGCATAGCTGTAACTGACATAATTCCTAACAAATATTTTTGTAGTAGGTGAAAGATTTTGACCACCCTGTCTAGGTACGTATGCTCTCTGCATTTTAAACTACGCCATGACGCACAGCGCTTGTTTTGCAGCGCCTGCCGCTAGGAGTTGTCTGAATATCTCCGTGACGCTTTGGCATTCGCTAAACGAATCTGTGATGAAAAGCGCGGCTATTCTTTGGCTCCTTTTTTCGTCCATAAATCCTTTGTGATGACGATCAAAGACTCAAGATACTTTCGTATCGCTCGAATGAGGTTTTTCCAAGAAACCTCCCTAGTTGTACCGCTCTTCTTGCGGTATCAACCTCCCCAACAATTAGCTTTGCTTGCTCGTTTCAGTATAAATGGTTCCGTGCGCATACTCTGATATTTTCTGGGCATGACTGCTTCCAGCGATGGTTCGCCAATCGTGTAATCATACAGTAAAAAAGAGTATGTATGCTTAATACGTCACATTTCTGTTGAGGCTCAGCTGTCAATATGTGCGCAGTATAGGCTATCATGCAGATTGTACAGTACATGGAACCCAGCAAATACGAGGGACGTTCAGTATGTAATGAGATACAGTTTTTTTATCGGCTGATTTCGGTTGAAAAATGCAGAATTTGTTGTGGGACATCGTGGAATATTTTCGCTTCAGCCACTATTGTTTCATTAAGTTCCGACAGGTGGGGCACTATACGTAGCGTTCATATACACTGCTGGCCACCGTAAATGCAACACCCTGAAGGAAGCATCCGAATCGAGTGAAATTTACACCATTAGTTCGCAGCGATGAGATATGCAACTGATTATAATTTCAGCGCAGACGCACATCACGCGCGCCTGTGGCGCCACCTCATAGCGTCATTTAAGGCTTGGCGATTTCGACGAGTGTACGTTCGGCACGTGTGTTTACCTTGTGGTTGTTTCACAAGACGATCAGTTATGCCTCGTAGACAACAGCGAACATCTTTTGATCAAGTATCCGAGTTCGACAGAGGAAGGATAGTGGCTTACCGAGATTTTGGATTATCATACAGAGAAATCGCTAGTCGTGTTGGACGAAACCAAACAACTGTAATGCGGATACGTGACCGTTGGATGCAGGAGGGTACGACGGACCGACGTGGTCGATCGCATTCACCTCGGTGCACCACTGCACGTGCTGATAGGCAAATTGTGCGCATGGCAGTGACGGATCGCTCAGTGACATCCCGAACCATAGCACAGCACATTGCGTCTGTAACGCATCATCCAGTGTCTGCGCGTACCATTCGATGCCGTTTACAGCAGAGTGGTCTGTCCGCAAGACGTCCATTGCTTCGTCTACCATTGACGCAGAACCACAGACGTCTCCGTCGCCAATGGTGTGATGACAGACGGATGTGGACGGCAGAATGGAATGACGTTGTCTTTACTGACGAGGCACGCTTCTGTCTGCAGCACCACGATAGTCAGATTCGAGTGTGGAGACACCGTGGAGAGAGGATGCTGGACAGCTGCATTATGCACCGCCACACTGGTCTTGCACCGGGTATTGTGGTATGGGGCGGTATTGGATATTACTCTCGCACGCCTCTAGTACGCATTGCCGGTACTTTAAATAGCCGGCGCTACATATCCGAGGTGCTGGAGCCAGTTGTCCTTCCTTACCTTCAGGGCTCGGCCACAGGAGTATTTCAACAGGTTAATGCGCGACCACACGTGGCACGCATTGTCCAAAGGTTCTTCGTCAATAACCAGATTGAATTGCTTCCCTGGCCGGCTCGCTCTCCGGATCTTTCGCCGATAGAAAACATGTGGTCCATGGTTGCTCAACGAGTGACCCAGATTACATCCCCAGCTGCAACACCAGATGATCTTTGGCAACGTGTGGAAGCTGCTTGGGCTGCTGTACCCCAGGAACACATCCAACGTCTCTTTGACTCAATGCCGAGACGTGTGGCAGCGGTGATCTCCAACAATGGCGGCTACTCTGGCTACTGATTCTGGCAGGAACCACATGTCACAGACGTCTGTAAACGTAATCATTTGATACTTGGTCAACATGTTATCTACAAAATAAATTTTGTTGTGCTACCTCTTGTCTTTCTTGGTGTTGCATTTACGGTGGCCAGCAGTGTAGTTTGTTTTTGGCGGAAAACCAGAGCATCGTCGATATTTGTAGGCGCCTAAAGAATGTTTACCGAGACCTGGCAGTGAACAAAAGCACGGTGAGTCGTTGTGCGAGGCCTCTGTTATCGCGACATGGTCGAGAAAACCTGTCCGATCTTCCGGGTGCCGGCCGGCCTCACACAGCTATCACTCCTGCAGTGTTCAACGTGTGGGCACATTCATTCGATGTGATCGACGGATCACAGACAGCTCGTTGCACAAATAGCAGTATCTGTTGGTAGCGCTGACACACTCGTCCATAAGTTAGCGTACTCGAAGTTGTGAGCCCGCTGGATTCATCACCGCGCAACAGAAGGCCGTAAAAAGCAACGTCAGACCGTCTGCGCGAAACTGCTTGCACGCTATAAGGCTGATCATGACAAATTTTTGTCGAACATCGCCATAGGCGATGAAACGTGGTTCATCACTTCGAAATAGAAACAAAAAAGCAGTCCATGGAGTGGCGCCATACCACCTTTCCGATGAAAAACTTCAAAGCCGCAACCTCAGCCGCTACAGTTATAGCGACGGCATTCTGGGACACTGCAATTAAGAAACTGAAGTGTACTGTGTTACCCTCAGGAAATAGAAGAAACGACTTCGCGCGTTCGTCGCCACAAAAATGCAGGTGGGCTGCTCGTCTCCATAACAACGCAAGGTCTGACTAGTCTGCGCACCCGATAGGCGCTCACAAACCTTCATCGGGCTGCTATTCCTCATTCACCCTACAACACGGATCTCTCAATGTCCGACTTCCACCTGTTTGGCCCAATGAAGGGTGCACTCCGCTAGAAGCAGTACGTGGATGATGGTGTAAGGCTGGTTTCGTTGAACAGAGATTATGTTGAAAAATAGGGTTTCGTAGCCAAAAGAGTGGGGAGTACTATGATATACTGGAGTTCTGAATAAAACCAACCTGTTTTCAGAAAAGAATGTTGCCTTACTTGTTGAGTATTTTGGCCAACAGCCTTGCCGCATGGTAACACCGGTTCCCGTCAGATCACCGAAGTTAAGCGCTGTCGGGCTGGGCAAGCACTTGGCTGGGTGACCATCCAGTCTGCCGAGCGCTGTTGGCAAGCGTGATGCACTGAGCCTGTGTGAGGCAAACTCAGGAGCTACTTGATTGAGAAGTAGCGGCTCCGGTCTCCGAAACTGACATACGGCCGGGAGAGCGGTGTGCTGACCACATGACCCTCCATATCCGCATCCAGTGACTCCTGTGGACTGAGGATGGCGTGGCGGCCGGTCGGTCCCTTTGGGCCTTCATGGCCTGTGCGGGAGGAGTTTACTTGTTGAACGCCACTCGAAAATCGCAATGACTGCACCGTAACAGTGTGTCTTGCCACTGAGCGAATATTATGCTGCACCAAATACGTATGTAGTTAAATGTTCCGCATTGAACTCGCGACCTTCCTGTAATCTGACACGAATTTTACACAAACATTCGTAAAAACTGTGACATAAATACGGATACGTGTAACTGAAACGAATATTATAATGCAGATTACGCACATTTCAGTAGGATTACAGTAAATGCTCATGAGCTCTAATATTGAGTGTTTTATGAAGAACAAATTTGTTGCAATAAAAGCCTCCGAACGTCATTATATAGGATCAAAAGGGGCCTGGATCGTATTACCATCAGGTTTAGGTACTAGTACAAAATTCAAGTGACAGAAAAGTGATCGACAAATTATATCACAGAATATTTGACTGGCAGCGTATCAGGAAATCGTGCAAGCAAGTCTTCAAAGTAGGCTTGCTCGTGCTCACAGCTTGATAGTGACTACGTGGAAGTGAGAGGAGGAAAGTGCCCCCACCATGTGTCGTGTTCGTGGGAAACTTATGTTTTCTGGTCTGTAGACTGCGTAAGGCAATCGAACTCGTCACTACTTGCAGGGTGTTCGAAATTCACTAAGAGCTGAGGTGATGGAAAGGTGGTAGAACTCACAATGAAGAACCGTTATCATAGAAATATTCGTGTATAACGACAAAGAACATTCATATCTCGAGAACAGCCTTCAAAAAGATACAGTCGCAGCCAAGAATATACTGCAGGCCAAAACATGCACACTTAAAAGGGAACAGACATTAGTAAACAAATAGGGGTTACGGAATGCTGTTAATGTAAAAGCTAAGTTCAAGCTCTGCATGTTGCAGTTAAGGGCGTGTAGCTAGCTGCTACATCGCTCCAGCTAGAAACAGTTGCTCGCGCCACGTCATTACGCATCTCTGTCCCAAGGCGCGAACAGCAAAACCGTAACGAGGCTACAGGCGGCATATGTCTGGAGCCGAACGCGATAACCGCTATAGCTATAGCCGCTGATGTCCTAAGAACGGGGCTGAGACGGCTGCGTCTCCGAGTTTTATGACCTCGGAGTGACTGGTACTCGCAAGCTTCCCACCTCAAAAAAATAGGTCCCCTGCCAACTGCTCAGAAGGGAGCAAAGCTCTGCTCGCTGGGACACAGAGAGCACATAATGCCTTCGTTCCTTAGAGGTTTCCCATAACGAGAAGGAGGGAGTTTTATGTATGAAGGCGCGGATCAAAATTTCAGCGGTTTCTGAATTTGTGACGTCTTTCTTTGTTATTGATCTCACGCGGGCGCTAATGTACGTGTCTCCACTTTTGGCGAGGCCAGCTGCTCAAGCTGCTATGGGGAGATAAACCGAAGATAGGTTAGATGGGTTAGGAGTGATTATTTTACCTTCCAGATGGGTATGCCACTAGCGTCTGTTCACTGAGCTGTACACACATCAAAACTGCAACGTTAATATAAAATGATAGTGCGTCGACTGACGAATCCGCATTCAGTTGCTCGACATCAGTACTGTAGCTGACCTGTCCTAAAAACTCTTAATACTGTCGTAGAAGCATTGGCAAAGTGAACTCTTACATTAACCTGCATGAAATAGCTATAGGTCCCTTTCGTTACTTGTTAGTTATTTACTAAATGTTTGCAGTATATTGTCTACATACAATTCAGAAGTTAGACTTTGGCCGAAAAATATGAGTCCAATTATTCGTGTTATACTTCTTGCACACCTCACAGTTTTTTTCACGTTATGAAGAAGCTCTTGATTTCATGGATACTACTGCTTCTTAAGTCTATATTAAGTTGCGAAAGGACGAACTCCGGTCTAATCTGTTGTTCACCCCTTAACTCGTCCCGCTGTTAAAATTAAAGATCCCGAAATGCAACTCTGATATATTTTTAAACGCGTGTTTTGGTAGCCCCTTCCTTCACCGGGTGAGGAAACTGAGACACGTTTGTATTCCATAACTCCGTAAATATAATAAAACTTCCCTATATATTGCCACTGGATTAAAAAGCCATGAAACTATTCATAATCATTTGACATCCACTGGCCTCTTTTCTGTCTTTTTTTTCCTTTTTGCCATGAGTCTTCTGACTGGTTTGATGCGGCCGACCACTAATTCCTCTCCTGTGCCAACCTCTTCATCTAAGAGTAACACTTGCAGCATACGTCCTCAGTTATTTGCTGGGTGTATTCCAATCACTCTTTTCTTTTACGGTTTTTACCGTCTACAGCTCCCTCTACTACCACGGAAGTTATTCGCTGATGTCATAACAGATGTCTTGTCGTTCTGTGTCTCCATGCCAGTGTTTTCCATATATTAGTTTCCTCGCCGATTTTGCCGAGAAGCTCTTCATTCTTTACCTCATCTTCCGTAAAACCGCATGTCAAATGCTTCGAGTAAAAATATGGCGTTTCAGACTCTGATCGCTGTCATAACAGGGAAGCAATAGTTCCGTATTAACAGGTTACTCTATAACTGAAATATATGATCTGAAGATGGGCAGCTAGCCTGAAACCGGTTATTGAAAATAAAAAATAGCGATCAGAGCCTAAAATTCCATATTTTTATTCAAAGAACGATCGTGGAAATCCCAATAGGACAACCATGTCTAGTTTTGATAAAAACGATTATAATCTTTTCTGGTTTTCCCACAGTTCATGTTCCACTACCATACGATTCTTTGTTCTAAACGTACATTCTCAAAAATTTCTTCCTCAAATTAAGGTCTTTGTTTGATACCAATAGACCTCTCGACCAGGAACACCATTTTTGCCAATGATAGCGTCCTTTTTATTTCTCTTTGCTCCGTCCGTCATGGGTTATTTTGCTGCCTAGATAACAGATTCCTTAACTTCATCTTCATCGTGATCACGAGTTTAGATGTTTCGTTACTCGCTGTTCTCATTTCTGCTACTTCTCATTACTTTGGTGGTCCTCCGATTTACTTTTTGTACTCATTAAACTGTCCATTATAGTGACCAGATCCTGTAATTCTTTATTTTCACACAGGATATCAATGTCATCAGTAAATCTTATCATTTATATCCTTTTACCCTGAATTTTGATTTCAATGTTGAATCTTTCTTTCATATCCGTCATTGCTTCTTCGATGTATAGATTAAACAGTAGGGGCGAAAGACAACATGCCTGTCATACTCTTTTTTTAATCCGTGCACTTCGTTTTTGGTCGTCCTCTCTTACTGTTCCCGCTCGGCTCTTGTGCATATTGTATATTATCCGTATTTCCCTACAACTTACTCCTATTTTTCTCTGAATTTCGAACATCTCGCACTGTTTTACATTGCCGAACGAATTTTCAGGTCGACAAATCCTATGAGCGTGTCTTAATTTTTCTTCACTATTGTTTCCATTGTCATCCGTAATGTAAGAAGTGTTTCATTGGTGCCTTCCCTAAAAGCAAACTGTTCCGTTATCTAAAATATCCTGAATTTTTTCATTTTTCGGTGTATTATTATTGTCAGTGTCTTGGATGAATGAGCTGTAAAGTTGATTGAGCGATAATTCCCGTACTACTAAGCTCTTCCAACATTCGGTATTGGGTGGATGTTGTTTTTCCTGAGGCCTGACGGTATATCGCCATACATTCACACCAACGTGAATAACCGTTTTGCTGCCTCTTTACTCATGAAAACTGCGCCTAGTGAAATTTGCGGCCAACCAGGAATCTATGAAATCCCAATATCTGGTCCCTTTGCGTCACCCCTTACCTGCGCCCAGGCCTTCGTAATTACTCTAACTACTCCCTAGACACGACCAACTGCACCCCGATGGAACACATCTACAATAGTAGCCGACTGTCTGGACAAAGAACCTTAGTACCGCTCCAGCTGTCGTAGAGATGATATTGTACGACTAATGTATTTGTCACAATAGTTTGGATATGGAAATTTCAACGACCATTCACTGTAAGCCACATTGCTGCTATGAAGGTTATTCTTACATAGTGAAAAGAGCGAAAGAAGATGGGTCTGTGACGTGGCGCTGTTCAAGCCAGGAAACAAACCACTGCCGAGGAATGCTTAAAACCAAGAATTCGGCTGCGCTTTTTCACTCGAGCATCATTGTGGAGCTCCGGATGATGCTCGCTTGGAAGTAAGGAAGACGTTGAACCAGGCGAAGAAAAGGGCAGGAGAGGAAGGGATTCCCAAAATATTTTCTGATGAGCTGGGATGCCTACATAATCGAGGGTATGATTTTGTCACTGAAATGCCAGAGCAGGAAACAACGAAGAGAACCCCCCAGGGGGTCCACAACTCTTTTGTGGATACGTGCGTAGCGAGCACGGGACCCCAAGCTAATGTGGCCTTCCTTCCTTTCTGGGCTGCATACCTTCCCTTTCCGCATCCTTCCCCATCCAGTCTTCGCCTCCCCTCCTCACCTCCGCTACTTTCCTTCCCTTTCTCCCCCTCTGGAAGTATGTTTTGTGCCTACGTCCGAAGACAGACGTTCGGAACTGTAACACATTCTTTGATTTCTCCGCTTGCAAGTCTTCGTCCTTCTCTGTCCTTCTCTTTTCCTTACCTCTTCTCTTTGCCCTTTTCTCCGCTGCGGCGTTTGAGACCTCTCTTCTTTCCTTTCCCTGTCTCTTTTTTCCTCCCTGTCCATGTCTGAAGGCCGACCCACGCATTTCCATGCGTAGCCGGTGACGGGGTAACGCGTAATTCCCCGCCCCTGGTAGACAGGTAGGACACGTACGTACCCCCTGGTAAAGGCCAGGCCCAGGGAGGGGTCATTACCCGAGCTGATACCTTCCGAAAGTGCCGATTGGTCCCTCCATCCGTTTCTCGGGAGGTGTGACCTGAGGTGTGAACAATCACCTAAGGCGGGAGTGCCCTCAGAGAGGGCCCCCACAAGGAAGGAGCGCGCCATCGGAGACGCCGGTAATCATGGGGGATACTTTCGCAATGGTTTCCTCTTCTTCTACTATGTCTGCTCACAAGCGTAAGTTCAATGAGTCTCAGACACACAGTCCTTCCATCGTTGCCACAGTTCCTTGTTGTTTCTTGGTCTGACGAAGGTCACGACTTCTCCACGGTCAACCCTTTCATTATTCAGAAAGGTGTCGACGCAATTGCATGTCCTGTAAAGTCTTGTTCCAGATTACGAAATGGCACCTTGTTGTTAAAAACAGTCAGTGCCCTGCACAAAAATTGCTGCATTCTTCACTGCTACACACCTTCCCTGTCCGGGTGGAACCGCACCGTACTTTAAATTCATCATGTGGGGGTCGTTTATACACGGTCCCTTGACGGATTGTCTGACGAGGAAATTCAGCACTACCTGTCCGACCAGGGCGTAACGGCTGTTCATAGAGTTACGAAAAGGGTTGACACGAACATCATTCCAACCCGCACTGTCTTCTTGACATTTGACAAAGTTCAACTCCCATCGAAAATCAAAGCAGGCTATGAGATTATTTCCATTCGCCCTTACATCCCAAACCCTACGCGTTGCTATCGGTGTCAGCGGTTCAATCATACCAGCCAGTCCTGTTCCAATCCGGCCAAATGTGTTAAGTGTGGCAAGGATGCCCATGAGGGTGCTTGTCCACCTCCATCCCCTCGTTGCATCAACTGTATGGGTGACCACGCTGCTTCCTCTCGAGATTGTCCCATTTTTAAAGACGAGAAAGCTCATTCAGGAAATCAGAGTGAAGGAAAAGGTGTCGACCTTTGCTGCTCGAAAATTATTCGCCAGTCGACAGCCTACCGTGCCTCAGACAGGAAAATACAGCACTGTCCTTGCCTCTCCTCGGCCAACAACGGAGGCGGCCACGCAGACTTGTGACCTCACCTTTAGTGCCATGGTCGTCAGATCGGCCAGCGCAAAGATCGCCCGTTCAACCTCCCCACTTTCGCCTGCCCACTCTATGGCTCACCCTTCATCGGGTTCTGCTAAATGTCGAGCCCAAAAGTCAGACACCAACACTTCGAAAAAAGAGCATACTCATGTAGATTTTTTACGTACCCCAACTTCACAACCATCGGTTTCTCCTTAATCTAAACATAATGTTCCAAAGAAGGCTAATAAGAAACCCAGTTCATCTTCTCCTCCGCCAAGGCGTGTCTCATCTACAGCACCACCTGGCGGAAATCGCCCTCGGCCGTCTTCTGTGTCGCCGAGGCGCACTGCTGGCACCCGATCAACCGGCCGATCGCTGGTGGCAGGAGCTGCTCCTGAACAACCTATGGGTCAGGATCTTCTGCCTTCGGCTGAATGCCATTCCATGCTGTCGGTCGCAAGCTCTGAGCAGTCGTTGAGTTGACGGCAACTTTGGTCACATTCCTCCATTTTCTGTTCACCCTATGTCCATTATCCACTGGAATATCCGCGGCATTCGAGCCAATCGGGATGAATTGTCGATCCTCTTACGATCCTACTCGCCGGTCATCTTCTGTCTTCAGGAAACAAAGCTGCGTCCCCATGACCGCTTTGTTCTCTCCCATTTTCAGTCCGTCCGATTTGATCTCCCCTCTGTTGAAGGCACTCCAGCACATGGAGGACTCATGATTCTTCTCCATGATACTCTCCATTATCACCCAATCACCTTAAACACTTCCTTCCAAGCTGTCGCTGTACGTCTTTCCCTTTCTGGATATACCTTTTCTCTTTGTACTGTATACATTCCATCGTCCACATCAATGGCACGAGCTGATCTCCTTCATCTTCTTCTTGGTCAGCTTCCACCCCCCTATTTGCCCACCACCCGCTTTGGGGATCTCCACATCCTTGTCTGCGTGGCTCACTATTCCTAGACGTCTTCCACCAAGCGTATCTAATTTGCCTCAACACTGGGGACCCTACATTTTTGTCTGCCTCCACGACAAATTTCTCTCATTTAGACCTTTCGGTCGGTACTGTTCCGCTAGCCCGGCGCTTCGAATGGTTCGCCCTTGATGATACACACTCGAGTGACCACTTTCCATGTGTCCTTAGACTGCAGCCTCAACTGCCATATATGCGCCCGCGACGCTGGAAGTTTGCCCAAGCCGATTGGACACTTTTTTCGTCTCTAGCGACATTCGATGACCGTCACTTTCCTAGCTTCGACGATGAGGTCACACATATTACAGACGTTATTCTTACAGCTCAGCTGCGGAACGTTCAATACCACGTACCTCCGAATTGACCCGGCGCCCCCCAGTTCCTTGGTGGAACGAGGCATGCCGTGACGCAATACGTGAGCGGCGACGTGTTCTTCGCGTTTTCAGACACCATCCTACTTTGGCCAACTGTATTCGTTATAAGCAGTTCCGTGCGCGATGCCGTCGCGTCATCCGCGATAAAAGAAGGCAAGCTGGAAATTCTTTACTAGCTCATTTAACACCTTCACTCCCTCCTCGGAAGTTTGGAGTCGGATTCAACGGTTATCAGGCGCGCCTAGTTTCTCCCCGGTCTCTGGGCTCACTGTCGCGTATGATACATGGACCCCATCGCAATTTATAATTCATTGGGTCAACACTTTGCTGAGATTTCGAGCTCTTCAAATTACCCGCCAGCGTTACTCCCGAAGAAACGTGCAGCGGAAGTGCAACCTCTTGCTTTCTCCTCTCAAAATCGCGAAAGCTATAATACTGTTTTCTCCATGCTGGAACTCCAACATGCACACTCTTCTTCTCGCTCCTCCGCCCCAGGACCGGATGGTATCAACATCCAAATGGTGCTGCATTTATCAACCCATAGTCTGCGTTACCTCCTTCGCCTTTATAATCGAATTTGCACCGACAGTACTTTTCCCAGACGATGGCGGGAAGCTATCGTCGTTCCTGTTCCAAAACCTGGAAAGGACAAAAATCTCCCCTCTAGCTATCGCCCCATTTCTCTAACGAATAGTCTATGTAAGGTTTTGGAGCGTATGGTGAATTGCCGTTTAGCTTGGTGGCTGTAGTCCCGCAGTCTTTTAACATCTGCCCAATGCGGTTTCCGAAAGCATCGTTTTGCAGTTGACCATCTTGTTGCTCTCTCCACTTATATCATGAACAATTTTCTCCAGAAACGCCAAACAGTAGCAAAATTTTTTGATCTGGAGAGAGCATACGATACCTGTTGGAGGACAGGCATCCTCCGCACACTGTTCTCTAGGGGCTTTCGAGGTCGGCTGCCCATTTTTCTTCGCGAATTTATGGCAGAGCTCACATTTAGAGTGCGGGTGAACACTACTCTCTCCCATACTTTCTCCCAAGAAAACGGGGTACCCCAGGGCTCCGTGCTGAGTGTTGTACTGTTTGCCATTGCCATAAATCCAATTATGGATTGTCTCCATCCTGATGTCTCGGGCTCCCTCTTTGTGGACGATTTTGCAATCTACTACAGCTCTCAACGGACCAGCCTTCTTGAACGACGTCTTCAAGGATGTCTCGATCGCCTCCACTCTTGGAGCATCGAAACCGGCTTCCGTTTTTCTCCCAGTAAGACCGTTTGTGTTAATTTTTGGCGTCGTACGGAGTTTCTTCCTCCCTCCTTACATCTAGGACCTGTCGACCTTCCGTTTTACGACGTCGCTAAATTCTTGGGTCTTATGTTTGACAGAAAACTGTACTGGTCCTCCCACGTTTCCTATCTTTCGGCTCGCAGTCTGCGATCCCTCAGCACCCTCCGTGTCCTGAATGGTACCTCCTGGGTAGCGGACCGAGTGGTCCTTCTCCGCCTCTATCGCGCCTTAGTGCGCTCGAAATTGGACTATGGAAGCATAGTTTACTCCTCTGCTCGGCCGTCTATTCTTCGGCGTCTCGACTCTATCCACCACCGTGGATTACGTTTAGTGTCTGGAGATTTTTACACCAGCCTTGTGGAAAGCCTTTATGCTCAGACTGCTGAACCTCCGCTGTCCAATCGGCGAGCAGTCCTTCTGAGTCGTTATGCTAGCCATCTGTCTTCCATGCCTGCTCCATTCTCTTTCCTTCCGCTTGCCTCAAACCTTATTGACAACTTGGGGTACAGCACCGCCTTGGCTCCGTCCCCGTGATCTGCCTGCTCCGTGACCTTTGTCAATTTCCCAAGGATGGTACCCCTTCACTTGTTTATCGTTGGGCATTTACTGCTCTATGTGCACAAATGAAGGAAGCCACATTTATTTACACTGATGGCTCGAAAAACATCGTTAGGTGTAGGGAGTGCCTATATTGTTGGCGACATCCCAAATCGATTTCGGCTTCCCGACCAGTGTTCGGTGTATACTGCGGAGCTTTACGCTGTTCTCCAGGTTGTCCAATACATCCGTCGCCATCAGCGGATACAGTATGTTATCTGTTCAGATTCTCTCAGCTCTCTTCTCAGTCTCCAAGCTCTCTACCCTGTGCACCCTGTGGTCCACCGGATTCAGGATTGTCTGCGCTTGCTCCACCTGGGGGGCGTCTCGGTGGCGTTCCTCTGGCTCCCAGGACACGTTGGTATCTGTGGAAATGAGGCGGCCGGTATAGCGGCCAAGGCTGCAGTCTCTCTTCTTCGGCCAGCTATTCAGTCGATTCCCTTCGCCGATCTACGGAGCGTTTTATGTCGGCGTGTTGTTCTTTTATGGCACGCACATTGGTCGACACTTCCCCATAATAAATTGCGGGACGTGAAAGCTCTTCCTTGTGCTTGGACCTCTTCCTTCCGAACGCGTCGTCGGGAGGAGCTAATTGTAACTAGACTGCGGATAGGGCACTGTCTTTTTAGCCATCGACATCTTTTAAGCGGCGATCCTCCCCCACTCTGTCCCCACTGCTCTCAGCTGTGGACGGTAAGACACCTTTTGAGTGCCGCTATTTTACTCCGTTACGCGCCCGTCTACAGCTGTCGCCTGATATATCGTCCATTTTAGCAGATGACACGCGCTCGGCCGATCGCGTTCCCGAGTTTATTAGTGCCAGTGAGATGACGTCAGTCATTTGAAGCTCTTTTTGGGGACAACCAACCCCTTTCTGTAATGGATTTTTAAGCTTTTCTTCTGCTTTTAGTTTCTCCAATTTTTTGAGTTTCGTTCCCATTGCTGCTGGTTTCCATTTTCGTTTTTTACCGTTTCGTAAGCCACAGACCGGGCGCTAATGACCATAGCAGTTTTGCACCCCAAAACCAAAACAAAAAAACAAAGAAAACGAAGAGAACTTCATACTACCAGCGGCAAAAACCACAGGCCAATGAGAGATGAACAGGCAAGAGACGTATTTTAAAGTAGTCACTAGCAGCTGTTTTCTGTTGAGCGACGGCAAATTACGAGAAAGGATAATTGGTTTTAGCGGAAGAGCAGGGAGAGGGGCTTTAAGAAGTAAACAACTTTTTTGTGGGTGTAAGTTAAAGTGCTGTAGCAAACAGTTTCCGCAAATATACACCGTTCACGCTGACTTCGCGAGGACAAACAAAGACACAAACGTCCAACCAGTTGGCTTTGCATTATTGCCAAACAAAAGAAAAGAGACGTACATCCTTCTTCTCCGAAATTTGGTGGAAAATATCCAAAATGGAAACCTGCAAACATGACCGTAGAATTCGAGTCAGCAGGCAAGATCGGGGATTAAAGTTGTACTACCGACAACGGAAGAGCATGTAAGTTATTCCCACATGAAAAAGTCTTTCTGGAGAAAAGTACAACATCCAGGACTTACTCATGAATTGTGAGAGAAAATTTCAGTGGGCGCAATTTTCATTACACCGAGGGCAACTGTGTGCCCTGAACCTCTGTCAGCTTCTCTGCCCTCTTTGACAAAGGCCATTGACAGAATGAGGGTGACGTCCTAGGCCGTTGCTGATGATTTTTATTTGAAATTTAAGCAGTGGCGGAGTTATAACCGGCAACCGAGGACGTTTTGATTGCTAATCAAACACGCTACAGCTAGACTTTATCTTTTGAAATACAGCAAAAAAAAAAAAAAAAAAAAAAAAAAACTTAGCCCAACTAGAATCCATTTATCTTATTTATGTCCGGCAAACTCCATTTCAGTTGCACTCATAATTACATATCGCATTCCAATATATTTTGCTATAAAATCGCTTTTCTGTTTTTGCTACTAGTTGACAGCGTATGTTTCTCCATTATTCATCGGCGAGACGCCAGTTTTTGAATGGTTATCGCAGTTAAATATTTGTTTCTGCCATAGGTCAAAATTGGTAACAGGATCTTTCCTTTCCAGACAAATCAAAAGCTTTGTTTTCACAATCCTATTAAGATTGTCGAAAGCATTTCATTTATGATAGTCTCCTCCTTTTCTGCCCATCCAGTAATTCTCTCCAACTGCCTTAAATATAAAACACCACGTACAATTTGTATGAATTCATTGTTTATTAGTATTACTTTCTTTTCAGTATGTTGGTTATACAGTATTTTACTATGACAGTAATTATTCAAGTCTGCTTCCAAACTAACCCTCTTACGTGATATTATTTGTTAAAGCTTACCTACACTGGAAGTCAACACTTCCTCACCAAATGCTGGTGGTCTACGCATATGTTACAAACTGTTAGTGTTTGCAAATGTCGCATTCAGATATTTCTAACAGTGTAAGGTGGACAGAGAAGCAACTCAACTCCGTAAGCGAAAATATAACACAGAAGCTTAGCGTCGAACGCTAGACATTTTCTGCTGTTGGGATTCCTGGGTCTCCGCTACCTGGTAGGACAGCTTTCTGTTGCTTCACACTCGTCGGACATCTAGGCATTGCCTGCCTTATCTGCTCTCAAACCTACAGGAGACGGTTGCAGCACTCACATCTTCGTCTGGGGAAGGCCACAGCTCCTAGTTAAGCTTCAGAGTTGGAATTTCTTGTGATATCTGCCCATTTCTTAAAAAAAAAGTTCAAATGGCTTTGAGCACTATGGGACTTGAATTCTGAGGTCATCAGTCCCCTAGAACTTAGAACTACTTAAACCTAACTAACCTAAGGACATCAAACACATCCATCCCGAGGCTGGTTTCGAATCTGCGACCGTAGCGGTCGCGCGGTTCCAGATTGAAGCGCCTAGAACCACTCGGCCACTCAGGCCGGCCCGGTTTCTTCAATTCATGAACTAAATAATGCGAAATGCCAGCTAGTTTCATTTCACATTTGATTTACCTAAATTCCTCTAAGTCCACGTTAAGCGGTTTTCGATTTTTTCAGTACTAAATAACCGACGTGTACCGGATGTAGACTCAAAATGGTTAGTATTCGCTGTTAGAATAGTAACAGATCGGTATTATCGCACAGAAAATCGTCGCAGATATGTCCAGTGAATTTAAATGGGAGTTTCTATAAACAGGCGGGCTGTTCTCGTGTAACCCTCCTGGCTAAATTTAGAGGACCGTTGTCATTATAGTGGTGGCCTGTGCTGCTTTATGGTGTTTCCATCAAACACCCCGCATACCGTGAGAATAAGAGACATTAACTGGCGTACGGAGGCTTTGTTCGCTCGTTACGCAAATGGATCGACAGGGAATGATTAATATATGTTAGTTACCATGTACTAAGCACTGAAAGGGTCCTGTTGCCACCTTTCATTGCCAACTCTCGTAGTGGTCAAGTCGGCAAAGAGGTTTCCGCTACTTCTGAGAAATCCACCTGCGTTAGGTTGGTGGCGGAAATGGCATCCTGGGGTTTTCCGGTCCACGCGGGGCGTGGAAGAGGCTGGAGAAGCGGGAGGCAGTCTGCCGCCGGTACGTGAAGCGTACACAGCTGTGCTCCAGTCGAAGAAGGGTGAGTTGGACTGACCGCGTGGCGCGTTGTCACATGGAGAGGGGAGCTTTTAGCTTTTGGTCTCGAATTTCGTCTTATAAAGATTTATTTGCTGGGTTGCAGCAGGGAATGCAAGGCTTTTGTAGACTTTCAGTTTGATTCCCAATGCAGTCTTGACTTTGATCCGTGAGAGGAACGCAGCACAAAGGAGTTGCATATGTTGAAGTGCCCTCGGTTCAGTGTGAATGTTTATGTGCCTACAACTGTGTGTGTATGCTTCTAATCTTTTCCGGATCTTGGTAATTTTTGTGTATTTGTGAATTTTCTTTGTCTCATGTGATTAAAATTTGGCCACGGTCCATAGAAATTGTCTCCGCGGACCGAGTGGGCGCGCGAGTCTGTCATGAAACGTGTAGTATTTCACAAGCAATTGTACATAGTTAGCATGCAACAGCAGTCTATAGATGCACTACATAAATGTTTTAAGGAATAAATAATTTTGCCTTCAATCTTATCTTGTGTATCGATGTTACGTCGCCGTTACCTTCGCCATTTTACCTTGTAGTTTTCCTTGTTGGCCCACCTATAGCGTTTCCATGTGCACAGATGTAGTGATTAGTGTCCCTTTTTTTATCTGAAATAAATGCTCTGGAATAGATCGTGTTTTCACGAATCTTGCTACAGGCTGCACTTACGCATGGTGTTCACGCCCTATTTACTTTACTCAATATTTGATTCACGGGAAGAATGCCTGGATCATATTAATAACTACATCCCATTCTTTATCAATGACTTTACAATGAATGTTCTTTTGTGAGTTTTTCTTATTAATAAATTAAGTAATTTTCCGACTCAGTGCTACCTCTTCTTTGTCGTGTGGCTAGAGTTAGTGGCGACCCTATCTTTTATATTGATTTCAGTGTCAAATAGCATTTTCTTATTCAAAGTGCGCGTGGCTCTTTTAGCTATCAGGATACATTCAAAGGGCGCTTCATGCTTCTTGCACATAGCGTCCTTTTATTCACGCTACTTACAGCACTATTTTTTGGGATGGGGAGCTCAATCCCTACTACAGGCTTATAGAAGTTTTTTCGATAGTGGACACCGTTCGTATGTGAAAGAACATCGGATCACATTCAAATCTCTGGCTTGACGATAAGTTCACAAACTGAAAAGACAGCGCCATCGTCAGATGCTGTTGTAATTATGCAACCAGTTTCTTCCGACCACAACGGCTGCGAAAAACTAGTAAATTCGCAAATGGGAGGGTTGACTGGCACTCCACGGACGCGCCGCACTCTCGACTTCAAAGAGGACGTCGTTCATGACGCACAAACGAACCTGAGTGCTACTCGAAACATTGGTCATTCGTAAAGTGAAGCGGTAGATTGGAAAGTGATCTTATCTTCAAACGTATTTTGTATTCGGATGGTACGTTCCTTGTTAAAACTTTATTTACTAAGTTCCCCACTTCAATCGCTAAAGCCTTCGATAATAATTGTGACTCTTACTGATACAGATGTGACAAGACAGACAATACGTGTTGGAGGCAATGTTGCGTGCTTTTCTTGAACTACTATACATGATATTTTTGGAGAAAATCCACTCCTTCGAATGTGTTTGGTAGCTTTTCATGCGAAAGCTGAAGTTTTCCCTATTTTATTTCCCCGGCTTTCAGTGCTGTCTCTCTAGTCGTCTCATTTGACGTGAATAAACGCGTCCACTCATCTCCTGCTGAAGATGCGTCTTAAAACATTTTTTTAAAATAATTTGGGATTTAGTTTCCTACGTCATAGCGTCAACTCATTCGTAATGAAGTTAAATCAACGTTCTCACGATTTCGGCGATACAAAGTAACGATGCTAGCCAGAATCTACGGAGGTAGGCGGTCTGAGTACTGTAGTTTCTTCTGTATACTACCGTACTCGTCGTACTGCTGGTGCCGCACAGCGCGCGAAAGTAACATGCTTTCATTTCTTAACGTGTAGATAGTGGACGGGTGATAGATTTCTGTTCTGACTCATCAGGGCAGCTGTTTCACGAACTCAATAAAAGACTGTCTCATCGGGCAATGTTTCTGATAAGGTCTCCTAAGCCATTAAAAACATGAGTAGCTGATACGCAGTTAAAAGTGTAAGCAGCGAATATAATGTGGATGCGACACTGCCATGTAGACGTATTCCAAATCAGAAGATTCTATTTTCTTGTGTAGAGGAAACTTTGTTAATTAGATATTGCTAGATTGTAGTAACCTTGCGAGTAACTACAAATCAGTTTGAAATATCTCGAGATCTGAAAGTAAAAATCAAATATGTTGGTTTCGCAATACGATATTGTTAATCTCTCTCCGAAAATGCTGTTAAACAAATTTTTACTTAGTAAGTGGAAAATGAACTGTTAAAGAAGCTTAAATTTGATAAGAGAAACATTTAAATTAAAAAAAGTTAATCTTGCAGTAAAATGATCTATGTTATCAAACTAAAGTCATTTTCTAAAGAAGCACGTGCTACGTAACTGTTGCACTGGGACCTCTGTAATGCTTTAAAATTTTTGCAAAACGGATGTAGCGCTTGAATGAATCGAAACAAAGTGTTTTAGGCGTTAGTGAAATATAAGTTAGAAACAAAGTTCATGTGCTTAACTTCATGTTTGCTGTGTGTGGTACACGTTTCAGATTCATATTTCATCCAAATTTTGCATGTAAACTGCGTCCGTATGAACCACATTAGATTGTAATAACCGACAGAGGTTGCGCGCTGGTTGATGCATTGGACTTCTATTTCGGAGGACAATGGTTCAGGTCACCGTCCTGCCATCCAGATTAAGGTTTTCCGTGGTTTTCCTAAATCGCTTATGGTAAATGCTGGAATGGTTCCTCTGAAGAAGCAGCTTCTTTCCATTCACTTCGTTTCCTTCTGTGGTTTGAAGTGGATGCGAAGCATTTGTGCTTGTTACTTGGTGTCCTTGTGTAAGACGTTCTTTTTCACTTGCAGCAACGATGGTAGAAACAGTCTGACGCGATATTTACCATCTTCTGCAAGTTCCTCCCATGTCTTCACTTGAGACAGGATGTACTTTAAGTTGGCTTTATTCCTAACAAGGGAAACTCCCCGTCGCACGCCCCTCAAAGTTAGTGGGTAGATGGTCTAGTGGACTGACCGTTAAAAACTGATCACAGATCAAGCACGAAAACAGAAAGAAGGTGCAGCGAACTGTGAAAAAAGAAGCAAAATAAACAGTGAACGCTCTAAGCGCAAGATTTGTAACATCGAGCGGGTATGCCGCGCGGGATTAGCCGATCGGTCTGAGGCTCTGGAGTCATGGACTGTGCGGCCTGTGGTTCGAGTCTTCCCTCGGGCATGGGTGTGTGTATTTGTCCTTAGAATAATTTAGGTTGTGTAAGCTTAGGAACTGATGACCTTAGTAGTTAAGTCCCATAAGATTTCACACACACATCGAGCGGGTATGAATAGTCAGGGCGTCGTCGTTGTGTGGTTACAATGTTGGACTGTGAAGGGGCAGGTCCGTGTTTAAATCGCCGTCATGCCTCAATTATTAGTATTAATTTTTTTACAACATTATGAACTGCCCACCCGGTCATTAACGTGTCAGTTCCCTGTACTGTCGTGGTGTAACTTCCGTTTGTAACAGCGGGGTGAAAGGAAGGGACCTCAGGACGTACGTACCTTGTACTTGTTCTATCCAAGTGCTACATGTTATGACTCTTGCGTTGCGTTTTGCAAGTTTTGGCTCTTGAATTGCTTCGTTGTAACATAATACACACCCGTTTATTCGTTGTTTTCATTTCTGTGAGAGGTCTATGCGGCGTCCCTCTTGCTCTCAGTATTGATCACATTTCTTGGGATGGTAATATATTCGTACCATATGACTCATATTCTACAACCAATGTATGGTATGGCAATTGTCAAGACTGCAGAAGGAGAAGAGACACGTCAATGACCGGACGGACAGTTCACAATTTTGTGAAAAAAGAAAGACAAAAGAGAACAGACTTCCCCCTTCACTGTCCAAAACCATGACCACACAACCACAACGGCCTGGCTAGACCCACTCGATGTAGCACATCTTGAGCTTGGACCATATCCTGTTTTTATTTTGACCGATTTTTCACATTTCAGTACACCTTTTTCCTGTTTTCATACTTGATCCGTATTCAGTTTCCGACGGTCTACCCACTGGCCATTTTACCACTAAATCTGGGGTTGTTGCGATGTAAGGCATCGTTTCTGCACTACGAGGACTGGAACTAGCGCCCCGTTCACAGTGAAGAACTTCGCGGAGAACTATGCCTAATCTATTTCTGTATCTTATAAACCACACACACTTTCTGAGACACACAGCGAACAACTGAGATACAGAATAAGATGATGTTGTCTACTCTGTGTGTACGTTTTCCGTTTCCCGCCCACGTCCAACGATGCCGTGTTAAGGCCGGCCGGCTTGTGCTGTGGGTGTTGTCGGCAGGTAGGCTGTAGGGTGAGGAGGTGGGGGTTCGGCGGCGGCCTAGCGCGACCTTGAGTAGCAGCATTCCTATGTTTCCGCGCCAAGCGGCCGCTGCCTTTTCTTACACCTCCCGCGGGACTCTGCTGCGAACTCCCCGTCTCTGTACCGGCAGAGCCTCGGCAAACGGCCACCCTGCAACTTCAGTTATACCCTGGTCACCCATTAAATCAGGGCAGGCATGTTCCTTTTGCGTGACAATTAAAATAATATGCCAACACATAAATGGTTTATGTTGTAATGACTAGCTCATTTGTGTTGTAACAACTGTAGCACTATCAAAACTTAAAAGGAGAGAGGGAAGAAAAGAGTCTATAAAGAGGAGAGAGAGAAACAGTGTGCAAGTGCTTAAACCTTATAAACACCAATAACTAGGTTGAGAGTGCAGATTATGGGACATATATGGACTCTGAGACGTATAGCGAGAGTTACCGTTATTTAAAAAGATAAGCCATTGCACCAGTTTTGAAAGTGAGTAAAGTTGTAGCGTCCCTGGTGTAAGGTTACCTGTTTGTCCATAGCAGAATTCTTTCCCAACAGAACGATTTAGTATAAACGGTTTTGGAATGCGGAATATGGCAGCCTACGAAGTGGTTTAGAATGTAAAGATCTGGTGCACGAATGCTATTTTTATGATTGGCTGTTATTAAGGGGTCAATTGCGTAAACAGAGCCAGCTGTAGTCGATCCTCCCGACTGTACGCAATGAAGTTGGTTCTCTAAAGGAAGGGACAATGTGTCCACGATGGATCTTAGACAATAAATTAGGGCGAGATCAAATTACAGCAAGTTATTACAGTTGTTGTTGTTGTAGGAGATGAAAGTAACTGAAGATGGAAGAAACTAGTTCCAGAGGAATTTTCCATTAGCAGGTATATAAAAAAAATTTGCCTTTTAAAAAAAATTAAATGATGCGTATGACTTCGGGCACACATTTAGTCCTTTCACTCCAGTTTCAGCACTCATCTAGTATTAAAATTACGTCTTTGAGAGGAACTGGAAGGGAGTAGAGAGGATCTGTACCGGTGACGTGTTGACACTCTGAGGATTGCTTGTGTTCGATCAGGGATTATCATGGTCACATAGAGCTTAACGATTTTCGTCAATGGAGTTCATAGCTACTGTTAGATTTTCTGAGCTCACTCTCAGACACGGCTGCAGTTCATCCGCCTACAGATGGTAGTTACAAAGAGGAATATGGAAAATACTAAAACATACAGCAGGGAAAATAAGTGACCCTAAAACACTGATCCTCAAATACCCCACAGCTGTCGTTACGCCTCTACACTTTATACCTTTTAAGATAAGGTTGTTGCGATTACTACGACAAAAACCGACGAAATCGGAGGGATGTGTAAACGTAATACAACGGCCTGTTTTTAGGCCGTGGCCAGTGTCCGGCCCGCGATCACCTGTAAAAGTGCTGCTGCGGTGGTACGGCATGCGCAAAAATTCGATAATTAGGTAACTGATAATGATCGTCTAGTGCCTTTCACTCGGGAGGCTGTGGCAGTTGTACGTAGCCAGCTTTATTTGCTACTGTGCCGGCCGGGGTGGCCGAGCGGTTCTAGGCGCTACAGTCTGGAATCTCGTAACCACTACGGTCGCAGGTTCGAATCCTGCCTCGGGCATGGATGTGTGTGATGTCCTTAGTTTAGTTAGGTTTAAGTAGTTCTAAGTTCTAGGGGCTGATGACCAGAGCCATTTTATTTGGTACTGTCTTTATTAGAGCTTGCTTAAAAGTGGATCGGAATTTGCATGTCTTTAACAGATATTTTCAGTCTTCCTTTTAGTGTCAAATCCTAAATCAATACCATCAGTAATCGTGCGAAAAGTAACACCATAATGCTCTGCTTCTCCAGATTTTACCTGGATCCGTGACCTTCGGACTGTATGAGCAAACGCGTGGCTAACAAAGAACTTAAGGCTAGTGTTTTCCTATCGATGACGGAAATCACATCGCTCTTTACACGGCAGTGAAGAGAAATAGTCGTTTAGTTATTCAACATAAATGTATATTTCTGATATTGACGAGTTCAATGCTGTTGTATTATTTGGTTGTTTCGCTCCGTAATTTTCAAAACCTCCCGATCTAAGTTTATTTTTCTGAAGGCTACTGCTCATCTGTAAGTCCTACGTGCAACTTCTTCTCGTTAGATGATATGATTTGGCAGTGAGCTAGCGACCAAGTTTTCTTTTGGACTGTACGATGCGCAACGGGGCATGCTTATCATAGATTCAACACATCTCTCAGTGAATTTTTGTATTTTTCCCTGCATTTCTGAGTATTTCGGAGTCATATAGTTTTGGCATAGAATGTTGGAAGCTTCCTCTTCTATAAACGGAACCAATTAACGCGAAGGGCTGACAATCACGCTGTGCTACCCGGAAACAAAATATTCATTTGCAAGTTTGAGTTATAATTTCTTGATCTGTAGCACAACGTTTCTGGTTGTCCAGGCTCTAGGAAATCCACGAGCGAAGTATGCAAGGGCCGTGCTGTTTAGTTGTATTTCATGACATTTCTTACACAAGCTCACATGTACAGATTAAGATCTACAATTTTTAAAATGTGCGTGGAAGCGCTCCGAAAACTTTGCTGCTGCACTTTACCAAGTACCAACGAACAGACCCAGTGTAACTTGGATGAGCCAAATGTCGCAAAAATTCATAAGTAGAACTAATATTCAAAAGAAACTGAGTAACGTACGACCCGAAAGTTATTAATAATTGAAAAATGGAAGTTAACTCCAAAAATCACATACAAAAACTATTCATACCTATTTTCCCACATGCAGTAAATATAAAAAATGGCTGTGAGCACTGTGGGACTTAACTTCTAAGGTCATCAGTCACGTAGAACTACTTAAACCTAACCTAAGGACTTCACACACATCCATTCCCGAGGCGGGATTCGAACCTGCGACCGTAGCGGTCACGCGGTTCCAGACTGTAGCGCCTAGAACCGCACGGCCACCCCGGCCGGCAGTAAATATAACACAAACTGAATCTTGTTTTACAGATCACTGAAAATAACTTCATATTGTGAACAATTATCACTTTTTTAGTATTATAGATGCGCCAGACATTAGTACAAAACAGAATTATGACCGCGTTGTTTGCAGCCAAAAAGGCTTCTGCTATTCTTACATTTCTAGAAAATTTATTTTACTTGTTGCAGGTCGAATTTCTTCGTTTGCGAGCACACTGTGTTAGCTGAACAATCTAGGCAGATTAAAACTGTGTAGTTTAAGAACTGGTATGTAAAGAGCTGCATGCTCTTGTTGTTGAACAGAAAAAGTAATGGGTTTATCGTTGATATACATGAGAAAATACTTACCACGGAGTGATTCCAAACGCTGAGAGCCACGGAAATCTTCGCAGAAAATTTGGTCCACGCATTTCTATTCTCCCATTTCGGATGCGAACCACCTCCGCATGCGACAGAAGTGTCCGTAAACAGGTGCATCTGAGCAATAACGCAAAGTGTGTTTACCGCAGCAGTAGCGTAGTCCATAACGTCTTGATATGTAGCAAAATAGCGTTGCAGAGCTGCGAGACCTCCTTCGGTTTAGGAACTGTCAAGCGTTCGGCGGTCTTCTTAGGTTTAAGAAATGTCAGCTGAATCGTCGTTAGTAGAAGAAATACTGTCGCGTGGGAACTAGAAAAAATTTAAAGAAATGAGACTGAAGGGCTAAATGCTTGTATATCCTTCGTTAAGAATTAATGGATACGTGCCCACATCCGCATGACATTTCGAGCCTATGTTTTCATGGGTAGTGGGGTATAATACCTTTCTGCAAATACAAGTAATAAATACCTTAGTATTGGCCTGTAGTATATCATGATATTGCGAGACGTTTCACAAGGTGTTACGTGCTGCAGATAGTGCAGCCGCGTAGATAAGGCAAAGATTACTCATAACCTATCGTTGAAATCAGATGGATTAGCGTTGGTACCCTTTCTCCTCACGAAGCGGCGGCATTGCATCTTAATTACAAAAGTGGTTCTCTGTAACTGTTAGAGATCGTGATATAAGCGAAATACTTTCGAAGGGGCATAGTCAGCAAAGAAAAGATTGCCATTTTGACTTTCGTGCCACCACTGAGGTCACGGTTCTAATGAGAAACAATGTTTTTCAAACGACATTTGTAGGGCATATTTACACTGATTTTGGGCGAGATCGAGATGACACTGATGAAGAGCAGGGACTTACTTTTTTTTTACTACTCAGGATTCGTAGCTTTCAGTTGGCTAGTAAATTAAGGCACATACTAAACTGTAAAATGCAATAATGCCTTAAATCAGAAAGAATGTATAGATACCGCACACATACGTACTGTCATTCTGCAAAATCTCTATAACGACAGAAACACCTATCACGTTGCATACCTGGTATTCTGTTTCCTACACAGAAAGACTGTCATCTGTCTGTCGAGCCACATCGTCAGATTTTAACAGATACACACGAGCGCAACCACTTTTTCATTTCCGGAAAAAGTGTAGTGGTCAGTTGGTGCAGAATCCAGACTGTAGGAGGGGTAATCCGTTGCTTAAAATTTGAATCGTGAATGAAGTTATTTTTATGTCTGAGCATGCCGTGAGCCACTGTCGTCTTGGTGAATGACCCCTAACGAAAGCACGTCTGCTAGCTGGTTTTGATTCCATCTGGGAATCGTTTGCAACGTCACAGTAAACATCTACAATCAGTGTTTTCCCTGGATGTATTCTATCCTGTATGGAGAACTGTTGCGGATGATAATCACACGGCTCGGCAAACACGAGTCAGAAGTTTTTAGTGAAGATAGCTAAGCTGGTAAACCTCACTGATAATTCCTGGAATATTACCACTAGTACTGGATCGAGACTCGAACTGGAGACGTTGTCTATACCCATCAGTCCTTACAGTTTTAATTCTGAAGGCACCTGGGCCTTACTTTCCAAATTTAGCAGAAACTCCTGCTGCATGTCTGCTTAGGAAAGCAGGAGAGAGGTGCCAGCAGAATTGCAGCTATGAGGTCATGTAGTGTCGGGATGCCTGCCGGAACAAGTAAATAACATTGACTGAGAAAAACAAGTCTATCGATTCGAAACCCGGTCCGTCAAAAAATCCAATATCAAGAAAGTTCCAGAAAAGTGCACATTAGATTGAAGACAGAAGTACTCATCCTGGAAATATCGTATCCTCAACGGTGATTATACTGGAAACAAGACAAAACACGTATTAAATTTCGTATATAAACTCTCTGATATAAACATTTGTTGTAACTTCCGGACATTACGGAGGTTAAACAATGTCTCTCGCATTTTTTTTTTATTTGCCCTGATCAGATTGGGGTTACCTGTTACATCGGACCAGGGTTTACCATGTACAGTTTCTTTTATATCATAGTTACCTGATAAATAACTGTAATTTTAATATGAAAATATAAAAACAGCAGCAAGTAGAATTAAATATGACTTGAATGTGGGTAGAGACAGTGTGAATAAATAGTACTGACCAAGAATTATAATAGTACTAGCGATGCTGCTGCTGCTGCTGCTGCCACGTTGTGGTGGTGGTGGAGGATACAAAACATTTTTGTAGGTGTAAAGAGTGATATTTTCTGATATAGCATTTTCTGAGGGAGGGTAATTTAAGTAGACTGCACAAGCCAAGAGTATTGGAAAATGACTGCCTCATCGAAAAGGAGAATGTAACGGGATAACGAGTCAGTACAGGGACAAAGGTGAATATAATTTTTGCTTTAGTAGGTATTCAACTGTATTTCGAAGCTGGAGCCGTTATTAAGTTCTTAGTTATGACAAGGTTGGTCATCCCAGAGTCTGATTCCGCTACTGAAAGGGACTTGGAGAAAGAGGCTGAGTGATGAAGTAGGAACGAGTGTTTCTGCCTTCTTGTTCGGACACGTGCGTTAAGGTAGAGATAAGGGACAGCGTAAGTTGATTATACCGTAAAGGAGACAGTGTGTATGGAAATCTCTGTACTCGTCAAGCACAACTATCCTACAAACATGGTCAAAGAGTCTGACGTCACAGATATATTGAACATACACGTTCACGATAACGTGTGCCATTGTATGATGAGACGACATATGGAAATCCTACCCTGCCCTAGCCTAGAATACGAGACGTTTTGATCGCCTTAGAAAACAGAATTTACCGCACGGCTACATTTCCTTTTAGCTGCCGAAGAGAGTGACAATAAGGATCTGTTTGTTATATTAAGCAGTGCATCGTACTTGGGATGTCATTTCGATTCGTTGATCGGGGGAATTCCGTTCCATATTCCCGAGTAACTACTGCGTGTGATATTAAAAGGTTAGTACAGAGTGCTAATAGAGATGGCGTGGTGGAAACGGTAGACCAATAATACTCAAACTTCTTGAAACCATTACCTCTGGACGAGATAAGATGACATCAAGTTCCTCGAACAAAGTTTGGCACCTAATTAAACACTGGATTACAAATAATCTATTTCCTGTTTTAAACTGACAGATGATTTATAATACCTAGTGAAAGGTAGAATAAGAGATACAATTTTTTTTTTTACTTTTTCACTATACGAAGAGATAAAGCAGTATTGGGGAGTTTGACTTACTTCCAACAAAACTCCTTTCTTTAAATGTAGTACGGTGTCCACCACTGCACATCCTAAATCGCGCGTTAAGTTCATTCTGTTCTTCACTTGTTTTCATTGCTGTGTATTCGAAAGTATGTTCACACCTGCAGTTTCGTATGGAATCGGCCTTCTTAAGAATTCTTCCAATGATAACAGCTACTAATCACCAACCGTTCATTAAAATAATACCAGTTATCTTTCAAGGAAATCTGTTCTGCGTATGTTGCCTTTTCCAGGTCCAAGTAATTGTGCTTTCTCATGTACTTTAGTGCCTGAAAATATTACTTTATTCTCAAAAACTTGTCTTGGAACCCAAATATTCACTCGTCAGTCTTCCAAATCAGAAAAAATAGTGGCTATTTGTATTTATTAACAACGACGAGGTATAACTACTAAAGCTATGAGGACGGGTCGTGTGTCGTGCGTGGGTAGATCAGCCGGTAGAGCCCTTGCTCGTGAAAGGCAAAGGTCCCAAGTTCGTGTCTCGATCCGGCACACAGATTTATTCTGCCAGAAAGTTTCATATCGGCGCACATTCCTCTGTAGAGTGAAAATTTCCTTCTTATAACCACTACCACTGGGCAGACAGCAAGATAAAATAACAGAAGAGAAAAAATGTTCTCGAGTGTTCTTGTGGCATATATAAAATTTCAAAATGCATGTGTTGTGTATAAAATTGAATGTTTACAGACAGTGTTAAAGTTTTACTCACGTCAGTGAAACCTAACCCTTTAACACACAGAACATTGAAATATGAGGTTAGCTCAGCGACTAATGGAGAGATGCCCGTTGCAAATTGCTGTTAGAGACAGGGGACGAAGTAAATGGGTTAGGGAAGGGGTAACTATGGTCCAGATGAAGAAACGTGGAAATGGACTGGACAGCAGCTAGGAAAATATAGAGCTGGTGGAGAAAGAAAGTAGTCCTGTGTTCCAAGATACAACAGAAGTCTGTGAAGACGAAGTAAAGGTAGGCAGGTACATGAGAAGATAAAATACAAGAGGCCTCCAATAAGCAGTGCAACACTTTTTTTTCTTCTCGGCCAATTTCGGTTGAAAAATGTGGAATTTATCGAGGGGCGCAGTGAAATAGTCCCGCTTTAGCACCTCTAGTTTCATGAAGTTCCTACAGGTGGCGGTGCTATATGTAGCCTTCAAAGTGGCGTATGTAACGGAGGTAGTTTCCATGTAGAGCTGTCATTGAGTTTACTTTGGCGCAAGCCAGAGCATCGGAGATACTCATAGGCGCTTGAGAATGTGTAGGGAGACGTGGAAGTGAACAAAAGCACGGTGATTCGTTGGGCGAGACGTCGGGCTTCATGGCAACACGATCGCCCAAAACTGTCCAATCTCCCACGTAGCGACCGGCCGCACTTAGCTGTTATTCCTTCCATGTTGGAACGTGAGGACACCCTCATTCGAGGTGACCGAAGGATCATAATCACACACCTTGCTGCACAACTGGACGTCTCTGTTGATAGTGCTGACCCGCTCGTTTACCAGTTGGTTATGCAAATTTGTGTGACTGCTGGGTTCCTCACTGCCTACCAAGAAACCATAAAGAGCAACGAAGGATCATCTGTACGGAGTTGCCTGCGCGGTACGAGGCTGATCGTGGCAATTTTTTGTCGAACATTTCGCAGGCGATGAAACATGGGTTCATTACTTCGAACTGGAAGCAAAACGACAATCGACGGAGTGGCGCTCCTCCAAAGAAAAGCCGTGCGGTTCTAGACGCTTCCGTCCGGAACTGTGCTGCTGCTGCGGTCGCAGGTTCGAATCCTGCCTCGGGCATGGATGTGAGTGACGTCCTTAGGTTTAAGTAGTTCTAAGGCTAGGGGACTGATGACCTCAGTGTTAAGTCCCATAGTGCTTAGAGCCATTTGAACCATCCAAAGAAAAAGTTCAAAACTGTGTTATTCTGTCTGATGTCCTCCCTCGTGGTGCAGCGATCAACTGTGATGTGTATGTGCTCTCAGGAAATTGAATAAACGACTTTAGCGTGTTCGTCGCCTCATAACTGCAGACGAACTTCACCACGACAACGCAAGGTCCCGCACAAGTTGGCGCACTCGAGAGGAGCTCACAAAACTTCATTGAGCTGTTGTTCCTCTTCCATCATACAGTCTGGATCTCGCACCGTCCCATTGTCACCTGTTTGGCCCAGTAAAGGATGCACTCCGCGGGAAGCAGCACGTAGGTGATAGGGTCGTTGATGCAGCGGACGCACAGGCCTTTCCAGTAAGGTGGCGTAAGGCCGGTCGCATTGAACGGAGATTATGTTGAAAAATGGGGTTTTGGAGCAGCAAGAGTGGGGAACACTGTGGTGCATTCGAACGCTGAATAAAACGAACCTGCTTAGAGGGAAAAAAAGTGTCGCATTATTCACTGAACTTCCCTCGTATTCTGGAGCAAGAGGTAGTCGTATGGCTCATGATCGTAATACTTGGAAATATCTAGAGGCGGTTTTTATCCGGCAGTAGATGTCAAATGGTTGATGACTACGGTGATCCACTACATATTAGTCTACCGCAAGAGATAACAAGGATTTTTTTAAAAATCAACAATGATAAATAAATCATCTTAGAAGTCATTTCGGTTTTACCTCTCAGAAATTTTCATTTTACCCCTTAGTGCATAATTACCCATAGTATGATGGGAACCACTGCAGTAGTTTCACAGTTGGGCTTAGCTGAATTCTAATTGCTTCTTGGTTCAAATGGCTCTGAGCACTATGGGACTTACATCTGAGGTTATCAGTTCCCTAGACTTAGAACTACTTAAACCTAACTGACGTAAGGACATCACAAACATCCATGCCCGAGGCAGGATTCGAACCTGGGACTGTAGCAGCAGCGGGGTTCCGGAGTGATGCACCTAGAACCGCTCGGCCAAATTCCTTTTTGGTCTTCCACCATTGTCAACAACTTTCTCTAAATCCACAAATGCTATTCGATACATGGGCGTAAAAAACTGAACTGTAGACTCTAAGTTGGTGACCGATGCTCTGCTGAAACGCATAGCTCGTATGTGCGCTGGCTTAGATAGCGTCGGGACAAAATCGGCTTCCCACCACGAGAGTAGCATCCAATTTATTAGTGCTTACAGAAGTAAGTAGAGCACGGCGAATTACGGAGCTTTCCCTCGTTTCACCTCTGAGTGTGAGACACTTGCTCCGAGGTGACGTGTCGGGCGCAGCTGTGAAACCACATCCGACTAGTTTGTGAGCGCATCAGAGCCTCAGTTACGGCTGCAGCGAGGGCGTTGCCGTAAGAGTCCGTAGTAGCGCGCCTGCTCGGTATTTATCTTGGGAGCCGAGACGAGCGCACAGTTATTTACTTTGATGTCGAGGTCGGAGACGCAGCCGATAAAACGGCTGCGGCCGCGGCAGCATTTCCGAAATAAACAGTGCGCGCGCGTGTTGACCGTGGGGCGTGGCGCGGCCACCGTCTGCCGTGGCGGGCTGCTTCTCTTTGTCTGCCGGCTGGATGGATGGAAGGAAGGAAGGAAGGAAAAGGAAGGCAGGAAGGAAGGAGAGGGGTAATGGAAGGAGCGGCACGACGCTAGACGGCTGTGGCAGAGCGAAGGCGCTACTCAAGCCCTGCAGACCTGCTGGCAAGCGTGCATTCACGATGCAGCTGGTTTTCTGCGAACAAATGTGACAACAAGGACGGTTGTAGAATAAAATTTTCGCATTTCCACTGCGTGCGCCCAAGAAAACTAATGTGGCAAGTGTCAGGAAGTTACTGTAAGATAGAACATCGAATAACTGTCTCAATGACTCAGCCTCGTGCCTTACATTATCTTAAAAAAAGGGGCCTTACGCACTGGACCTCAGAGTTCCTTCATACATTCAGGATTGGAGGTCAACGAGCGGGCATCAGTTTTCTAAAGCACTACGCTGCAAATAATAAAAAAGCTTGAAAAATGATTTACGACCACTATTACGTGCACTAGGAAATTGGTGTCCGGACACGGACCTTAAAAACCTTGTCAGTATGCTAGTGGCCCCGTGTTCTTCTCTCCGTCAATCGATGGCAGCACTTTTGCCACTGTGGTTTACCAATTTCGCCTCTTCGTTCGCATCCGCTACGCCCTGTTCTGCGCTCATAACGAGCACACAGCACCTGGTACACGTGGCGCTCGGGGACCACAGCACAGGGTAAGTGTCGTGATATCATTTGTATATATTCCCTACCCAGGCCCCCGGGCCACATCGGCATTCCAGGAAACGAACGTGTCGATCGGTTGGCCAAGCGGGCCACGACTTCGCCACCCCTTGGACCTTGGTCTCGTGGAAAGAGACCTCCGGTCAGCCCTGCATCGCACGTCCGCGATGTCTGGAGCTCTGAATGGTCTGTCTTGAACACGCCAAATAAGCTCCGCATGGTCAAGTCGTCCACGGCCGTATGGAACTCATCCTTGAGGGGCACGCGTAGGAACTCAGTTGTTCTCAGCCGTCTCCGAACTGGACATACGCGGTTGACCCACAGCTATCTCTTCCGTCGTTAGAACCCGCCGAAGTGTCGCTGTGATGCAGGCCTGTCAGTGGTCCATCTTCTGATGGACTGACCCCTTTTAGCCCCCTTGCGGCAGTCCTTTAATTTACCAGCTGCACTTCCCTTAATTCTCGGTGACGATGCCTCTATAGCTGACTCAGTTTAACGTTTTATCCGTGCAGCTGGGTTTTATCACTCGCTATAGTGTGGGCGCTCTCGCATGATTTCTCAGGCTACACCCACTCCAGCGACTTTTAATTGTAACGTGGATACCAAAATAATGTCTTTTATGGTAACAAGTTGTGTTGGTACCTCTATCAACGCTTTCCAGTTGGAGGTTCTTCGTTTGTCGTTGAGTGGTTGACCTTTCACCTGATCCATCAACCACTGTAGTCTGTTTTACTCTAGTGAACTATTTGCTCTGCTCCTTTTAAGTGTCCTCTATTTTGTGTTAGTGCGGTGTTCATTTTAGCTCTGTGCCCCTTGGTGTTCCCTCCATCTGGGTGCAGAGGTTACGCTTTCACTGTATAGGCCTTTTACAAGTATGTCTGTTTGGAACTGGGGACTGATGACCTCGATGTTTAGCTCCCATCAAACCCCAAAACCAACCAACCAACCTACCCAGGCAGTCGTCCGTAATACTGTCTGGTGCCACTTGCGCATTGACATAGGTTTCACAGCACGTGGCCCGAGTGGCGGTTTCTAAATGTTTAAAAAAATTTTTTTTATTTCTTAGAAAAAATTGTTTTGTTTTTGTGTTGCGGAGTGCGAAAATTATCTCCCGTCTTTTGCTGTTTCCAGTACGACACCTGAGGATGGGCTTATAGCAGTCCGAAACCGGACTCGTGAAAATAAAGTAATATACAACTGAATCGGTATTTTCAACCTCTGCTATGGGGAAAGTGATAGAGGGCAGAGCAGTACCGTTCTTAGTGGTGAGGTACAAGTTTTACACAAAATGTGGTATTGCGCCCCAAAACTGTCCAGGGTGGCAACATGATCGTGTTTATACTCCGCATGCACTGGGAGTGCATATACTAACGTCCTACCGTCCAGTATTCTCGAAAGTGGAATGCTATCGTAGCGCACATTTATGGGATACTGCAGCGCCTGTGTTTCTAAGAAGTACGATGCAGTGTTTATTCGGACATGGATGCATGGAAATCTGGGTCTGGCAGTGAAGCGTGCAGGGGATAGCCGAAATGGTTAAACTAACCGCTCGCAACAAAAGTGAAATCTGGCTTCAAATGGCTCTAAGCACTATGGGACTTAACATCTGTGGTCATCAGTCCCCTAGACATAGAACTACCTAAACATAACTAACCTAAGGACATCACACACATCCACGCCCGAGGCAGGATTCGAACCTGCGACCGTAGTGGCAGCGCGGTTCCGGACTGAAGAGCCTAGAACCGCTCGGTCACAGAAGCCGCCGTAATGTGGCTTCTGTCCCGGTCAGACACAAATTTTCAGTGTCGTCATTCAGTTCTACATTTGGAGTTTGCCCGTATTCGCAACTGCGGATACATTTCTCGTACGACATTTGTACGCCTACGCCTTGCAAAGCACAAAAACTATTGGCCGGTATTTCTGACGATTCTCTTCGGACACTTTGACAACAGTTATCCGCAGTGAATATGTGTGACATCTCGTTTCATCTGAATAAACTGGCCGCCTTAAATGTGATGCTCTTATTACTCAACATATTTCATCGTTTTGGAAACAGTCACCTCGTTGACGCTTCTTCATACAGGTACGCTTTCAAACAAAATCTCATAGATAGCGTAATGATGATCAGGGTTTCCTCACTGGACGTAGTCCAGTTCTGTGTAACAGAAATTTTATAGTTTTTGCAAAGTTGTATTGTTCATTATATAGCATAAATTATTGCGTAAAGACGTACAATCTCGTTCCATTTGAAATAAGCGCGAATTGTTGCATCGCGGTCAAGAATGGAATAGCGCAAAATATGGTACCACACACTAGTAAATTTTAACATTTTGCTTGCAAGTACAGTCACCTTTTCCGTGAGAACTGTCACTAATTCCTTCCTCTCTTCCCATCATCAGTAAATCAAATGACGCCAACAGGAAGCCGTAGAGCCTGTGCACATAGCTGTTTTCAGCGAACACTTTCCATGCTTGGACTGTGAGGTAACAGTGCAAACTGCTTTGAACAGGAACGCTGCTCCACCATGCCACCTGCACTACACTCACAAGGGAACCTCCCCATCGCACCCCCCTCAGATTTGGTTATAAGTTGGCACAGGGATAGGCCATGAAAAACTGAACACAGATCAATCGAGAAAACAGGAAGAAGTTGTATGGAACTATGAAAAAAATAAGCAAAATATACAAACTGAGTAGTCCTTGTCCAAGATAAGCCACATCAAGGTATGTGTACACTGATGAGCACCGTGGTCCCGTGGTTACCGCGAGCAGCTACGGAATAGAAGGTCCCTGGTTCAATCCTCCCTCGACTGAAAAGTTTTAATTTTTTATTTTCAGACAATTATCAAAGTTCATGCACTCAGACATGATCAACTTCGCTCTCCAAAATTCCAGGACATGTTCAGATTTGCTTGGACACATGCAAGATTTGACGGTCTACACACGGAAAAACTTGAAAACGTTAAAAACGTATGTTTTGACAGAGCACAGGGAAAACTGTGGGACTGTGAAACTTGCATTCATTTGTTGCAGTTTATGTGACAAACTCTTATGTCTTCATCACTTTTTTGGGAGTGATTATCACATCCACAAGAAAACCTAAATCGGGCAAGGTAGAAGAAACTTTTTACCCATTCGCCAAGTGTGCAAGTTAGGTGGGTCGACAACATATTCCTGTAATGTGAAGCACATGCCGTCACCAGTGTCTTATAGAATATTTCAGACGTGTTTTCCTGTGGAGGAATCGGTTGACCTATGAATTTGCGATCAAATGTTTTCGGTTCCTATTGGAGAGGCACGTCCTTTCGTCTACTAATCGCACGGTTTTGCGGTGCGGTCGCAAAACACAGACACTAAACTTATTACAGTGAACAGAGACGTCAATGAATAACGGTCAGATCGTAACTTTGCGAAAATAAAGTAAGTAAAATTTTCACTCGAGGGAGGACTCGAACCAAGGACCTCTCGTTCCGCAGTTACTCACTCTAACGACGGGACCACGGCGCTCCTCAGCTTACACAGTCCTTGATGTTGCATATCTTAAACTTGGACTACTCAGTTTGTATAATTTGCTTATTTTTTCATAGTTCCACACAACTTCTTCCTGTTTTCTCGATTGATCTGTGTTCAGTTTTTCAAGGCCTATCCATTGTGTCAATTTATAACTAAATCTGAGGGGGGTGCGATGGGGAGGTTCCCTTGTCAGACAAAAAAGAACGACGCACCACGAAGGAATTGCCGGAATGGGGCAGAAATCAGTAGCTCTGAAGTACAGGTACAGACAAACAAACGACTGCAATATTAGAAAAACTGGATGTGTTAAAGAGAAAGAGCTCCATAAATTGAGCAAGCCAATAACGCATTGGTCCACCTCTGGCCCTTAGCAGAGCAGTTATTCGGCTTGGCGTGGATTGATGGAATTGTTAGACGTGCTCCGAGGGGTATCACACAAAAGTCCGCCAAACTGGCGCGTTAGATCTTCAAAATCCCGATCTGGTTGGAGGGCCCTCCCCTTAATGCTCCAAAGTCTCTCAGCCAGGGAGAATTCTGGCGACGTTTCTGGCCAAGGTAGAATTTGGCAAGCTCTAAAACAAGCAGTAGAAGCTGTCGCGGGCACTACCTTGCTTAAATGTAAGCCCACGATGCCTTGCTATAAAGGGAAGAGCCGATGGTAAGTTCACAGTGTGGCAAAGACCCCATGAAGCCATGGACCGAAGTAATCAACAAGGCATTGTGCAAGCTAGTGGTGCCTCCATAACGGTATGGGATGTGTTCACTTGGAACAGAATGGATCCCCTGGTCCAGCTGAAACGATCATTGATTGGAAATGGTAATGTTCGGCTACTTTTAGACGACTTGCAGCCATTCATGGACTCAAGTCCCAAACAACGATGCCATCTCACCGGGGCACAGTTGTTGGCGATTGCTGCGAAGAGCATTCTGGACAATTCGAGCTAATGGTTTTGCCACCCAGATGGTCGACATGAATCCAATTGAACATTTGTGGGATATAATCGACAGGTCAGTTCGTGGACAAAATCTTGCACCAGCAAATTTTTGTTATTATGGATGGCTATAGAGACAACATGGCTTAATATTTCTGCAGGGGACTTCCAAAGATATGTTGAGTCTACGCCACGTCGATGTGCTGTACTACGCCGGCAGAAGGTCAGAACCAATATTGGGAGATATCCCGCAACTTCTGCTACTTAGCAGAATGGTGCGTAATAGAGTTCTTCATGTGTAGTGTGGGAACTAGTTTCTCGGTCGCGGTGCTCGCTAATTAATGCGACCCAAGGCACCAAGGGATTTCCTTACGTAAGTTTCACCTTGTGTCAGCTTCTGCTGTCGAGCGGCACATTGTCGATGCCCATGCTACACCTCCGTACGGACGCGACTAATTGGTACCACCTTCACATCGCTGCTCATCGCCGTTATATCCTCGCTACTTCTTGGCGGAGATGAAATAGTTTCCGCAAGCACCGACCGTAACAAATCCAGCTTTCTCTGCTAGTGCATGAGATCCATAACGCGACAGATGGTGGAGCTCACGGTGATGCCGTGCTTCTTGACTTCAAGAAAGCCACACAGTTACACACTGCGGCCTTGCAGACAAATTACGTGTGTCCGGAAAATACGATATGCGATCTGGCTGAAGAATTACTAGCAAACAGAACTCAGTGTGTCTTTCTTCATGGAGATGCATCATCATAAGAGAGTAGGATCCAGCACACCTCAACGTAGTATGACGGCTCAGTTGTGTACAGATGTGTGACACCGTTAGAGACTTATTGCGAAAAAATAGAAACTGAACATACTCATGATTCTGGAGCAAATATTGCTAGCTGACTGTAACCCTTGTAACCTCCAAGCAAAAAATATAAATGTTAAATAATAAATGGAAATGGAGCCAATAATAATATTAATTAAATAATGAACCATGAACGAAATGTAACCTCCTAACAGAAATAATAATATCTGGTAAATTTTATAAGGACAGCAGCGCTGACCTTCGGCCCTGTATTCTGAATAACAAAAGCAAAAATTCTTACCTCAATAAAAACTGCAACTATTTCTGCTCTTATTTATCGACACAGCTTCGTGCAATGCTGGCGTATATTTTTTTTTTTTTATTCTTGGAAGCAATGATAATGCATTGGAAAAATTCTTTAAATTGAAATGAATGCTTTTTCTTCAAAAGAGTTACTTTATAAAAAATTATTATTGGGGCATTTTTTTGAACAAATTAGACTACAATTAACATACATTATTAAATATGCGCAAGGCTGCTTCTTTACCTTCTACAACAATACTCATTGTCCAGAATCCTGACCAGAGCCGCAAGCAGAGCACACCGCCGACGCGTGTCGACTCCCGCACACTACTACTGTCCACTCGCTACTAAAGCCGACTGACTACTGCCGTATCCGACTGACTACTGCCGTATCCGACTGACTACTGCCGTATCCGACTGACTACTGCCGTATCCGACTGACTACTGCCGTATCCGACTGACTACTGCCGTATCCGACTGACTACTGCCGTATCCGACTGACTACTGCCGTATCCGACTGACTACTGCCGTATCCGACTGACTACTGCCGTATCCGACTGACTACTGCCGTATCCGACTGACTACTGCCGTATCCGACTGACTACTGCCGTATCCGACTGACTACTGCCGTATCCGACTGACTACTGCCGTATCCGACTGACTACTGCCGTATCCGACTGACTACTGCCGTATCCGACTGACTACTGCCGTATCCGACTGACTACTGCCGTATCCGACTGACTACTGCCGTATCCGACTGACTACTGCCGTATCCGACTGACTACTGCCGTATCCGACTGACTACTGCCGTATCCGACTGACTACTGCCGTATCCGACTGACTACTGCCGTATCCGACTGACTACTGCCGTATCCGACTGACTACTGCCGTATCCGACTGACTACTGCCGTATCCGACTGACTACTGCCGTATCCGACTGACTACTGCCGTATCCGACTGACTACTGCCGTATCCGACTGACTACTGCCGTATCCGACTGACTACTGCCGTATCCGACTGACTACTGCCGTATCCGACTGACTACTGCCGTATCCGACTGACTACTGCCGTATCCGACTGACTACTGCCGTATCCGACTGACTACTGCCGTATCCGACTGACTACTGCCGTATCCGACTGACTACTGCCGTATCCGACTGACTACTGCCGTATCCGACTGACTACTGCCGTATCCGACTGACTACTGCCGTATCCGACTGACTACTGCCGTATCCGACTGACTACTGCCGTATCCGACTGACTACTGCCGTATCCGACTGACTACTGCCGTATCCGACTGACTACTGCCGTATCCGACTGACTACTGCCGTATCCGACTGACTACTGCCGTATCCGACTGACTACTGCCGTATCCGACTGACTACTGCCGTATCCGACTGACTACTGCCGTATCCGACTGACTACTGCCGTATCCGACTGACTACTGCCGTATCCGACTGACTACTGCCGTATCCGACTGACTACTGCCGTATCCGACTGACTACTGCCGTATCCGACTGACTACTGCCGTATCCGACTGACTACTGCCGTATCCGACTGACTACTGCCGTATCCGACTGACTACTGCCGTATCCGACTGACTACTGCCGTATCCGACTGACTACTGCCGTATCCGACTGACTACTGCCGTATCCGACTGACTACTGCCGTATCCGACTGACTACTGCCGTATCCGACTGACTACTGCCGTATCCGACTGACTACTGCCGTATCCGACTGACTACTGCCGTATCCGACTGACTACTGCCGTATCCGACTGACTACTGCCGTATCCGACTGACTACTGCCGTATCCGACTGACTACTGCCGTATCCGACTGACTACTGCCGTATCCGACTGACTACTGCCGTATCCGACTGACTACTGCCGTATCCGACTGACTACTGCCGTATCCGACTGACTACTGCCGTATCCGACTGACTACTGCCGTATCCGACTGACTACTGCCGTATCCGACTGACTACTGCCGTATCCGACTGACTACTGCCGTATCCGACTGACTACTGCCGTATCCGACTGACTACTGCCGTATCCGACTGACTACTGCCGTATCCGACTGACTACTGCCGTATCCGACTGACTACTGCCGTATCCGACTGACTACTGCCGTATCCGACTGACTACTGCCGTATCCGACTGACTACTGCCGTATCCGACTGACTACTGCCGTATCCGACTGACTACTGCCGTATCCGACTGACTACTGCCGTATCCGACTGACTACTGCCGTATCCGACTGACTACTGCCGTATCCGACTGACTACTGCCGTATCCGACTGACTACTGCCGTATCCGACTGACTACTGCCGTATCCGACTGACTACTGCCGTATCCGACTGACTACTGCCGTATCCGACTGACTACTGCCGTATCCGACTGACTACTGCCGTATCCGACTGACTACTGCCGTATCCGACTGACTACTGCCGTATCCGACTGACTACTGCCGTATCCGACTGACTACTGCCGTATCCGACTGACTACTGCCGTATCCGACTGACTACTGCCGTATCCGACTGACTACTGCCGTATCCGACTGACTACTGCCGTATCCGACTGACTACTGCCGTATCCGACTGACTACTGCCGTATCCGACTGACTACTGCCGTATCCGACTGACTACTGCCGTATCCGACTGACTACTGCCGTATCCGACTGACTACTGCCGTATCCGACTGACTACTGCCGTATCCGACTGACTACTGCCGTATCCGACTGACTACTGCCGTATCCGACTGACTACTGCCGTATCCGACTGACTACTGCCGTATCCGACTGACTACTGCCGTATCCGACTGACTACTGCCGTATCCGACTGACTACTGCCGTATCCGACTGACTACTGCCGTATCCGACTGACTACTGCCGTATCCGACTGACTACTGCCGTATCCGACTGACTACTGCCGTATCCGACTGACTACTGCCGTATCCGACTGACTACTGCCGTATCCGACTGACTACTGCCGTATCCGACTGACTACTGCCGTATCCGACTGACTACTGCCGTCGACTCGCGACAAGCAACAACTAACAATAAACTACTCTCTGGTCTGAGATTCTGTCATGCCTCGCCCATCGCCGGCGAAGCATACACCTTACACCCTAAATAAATGTAATCTAATGTACACCGAGATCCGAGTTTATTTTCTAGGAGTATGTGTCTGGAGTGGTTTAAATTGGAACGACCGCAAAACCTCACTCACTTTTATTGGATGAATACTAAGAAAGACATCGCTTGCAAAACCCTTGTTGGGCTAATTTCCGTACATCCATCGTCTAATGGATAACAGGACGGCAGCTATTGTATTAATGTGTAGCAACAACACCAGCATCAGACGCGCGCATTAGTTTCATTTAATTCGAACTGGTTTCGGTGGATTTTATCACCGAAACCGGCTGCAATTAAATCAAACTAATACACGCATCTGATGGTGTTACCGTTTACTACGTTCGTTAGACTAATCCCTCAGTGATGCTCGCTGGTCCTGTAAATCGATTAGGATTTGTGAAAGAGATAGAAAAATTTCAAAGGACGTCTGCACCATCTGTCACTGCTTTCGCTACCACGAGAGCCACAGAAATGGTCAAACTAATTTCAGAGGAAGGTGCCTGCAGTATTTCTGGACCTGTTGATCCTGTTTTCGCTTGTTCCATCCGGGGTGACACACCAAAATCACTTGTGTGGATGAACACATGACTTCCACTCTGAGAAAACAGTTCGGAACCTTCTGTTTCAGCATGGTATATCTACTGTCCACAAAGCAAAGACCATTGCACACGATAATGTAAGGCGGGTTGTTCGCTGTATCATCTGAATCCAGCGGAATTCCTTTCACATAACGCAACTGATCAACCAGTCCGAATATCCAACTACTATACTGTTGCTTGCCTGTCGGAGTGGCCGAGCGGTTCTAGGCGCTTCAGTTTGGAACCGCGCAACCGCTACGCTCGCAGGTTCGAATCCTGCCTTGGGCATGGATGTGTGTGATGTCCTTAGGTTAGTTAGGTTTAAGTAGTTCTAAGTCTAGGGGACTGATGACCTCCGATGTTAAGACGCATAGTGCTCAGAGCCATTTTTATACCGTTGCTTGCAAAGAATATAAACAAACTCGGTCGCCACTGTATGATAATTTCATGGACAGGCTATTCGAAGATTACATGACGTATTAGAAGTATATATTTTTACATGTTGTTAGTATGATCTCAGTGATTTTTATTACTCCTTATGACATGTTCCGGACATAGCAATCATCAGATCGAAATTAAACCCGAAGCATGACTAAAATGTCTCTCGTAAACTACTGTACTGCAGTTCACAATGATCATTGTCAGACTTATCACTGGCACTTTCTGCCACTTTCTTTCATCCTTTTCTATTTGAAGAAAAAAGAAAACAGGACTAATTATGTATCACGGTCTAGGAGAATATATAGAATGCTGCACTTAGCGGTGATATAAGTGCAGGTGGTATTGGCATTTGTTATTGACTCTGCAGTACCAGTCACTGCGAATGATTTAGTTGTGAAGATTAGGAGGAGGTAGATAACAGGCTGAAATTTAAAAGAACGCGTGCAGAATAGTCCGACCAGAAGAACAGAGCCATGTCTGGCGAAAGCAGTCGTTCTTGTTAGTACTTAATTTTTGTACTTTTTGTTTTTGTTTTTAGCTTCATTAGGCGCTTCCAAGTTTCAGTGGAAACTCATTAGCATGAGAACGATTCCTTTTTCCAGTAAACACAGGCAATTCACGGACCTGGCGGAAGTTAGCTTCGCACACTTCCCTGACTGCAAGGCTTATGTGAATTTGGTTCATCGTTACCTGCTACCGATCTGCGTCTGATGGTTCAGAATATAAGTTATGTAACATTGATGATTGTAGTCAGTGCAGTTTTGAGTCTAGTTTTTTGTTTCCGTTTAGGACTAGTACGGAAGGAGAAGGTGAAACTCATTGCCTCCTCGAAGAGCTTTTAACAGACTGCTGAAGAGTAAATTTTTATGGGCTGTATCGACCGACATAAATAGCGTAATGGATACTCATTCCACTGTAGAATGTGATGTGGTTTGGAGTTAGCCCAGAAAAACAGATGTGGTCTGGAAGCTCGCCGAAACTTAACGGCGATGGTAAGAAAAAGTGAATTATGTGGGGGAGGTATCTTCTCCCACCTTTCATACACCGGTTGATTCTGATTAATGCATAGATAAACGTGAGGATTATACAACAAATTACATACCTAAGGGTTACCCATTATTATCCATGAAATCTTACGTGACTTATTTTCAAGCCGGCCGAAGTGGCCGTGCTGTTCTAGGCGCTACAGTCTGGGGCCGAGCGACCGCTACGGTCGCAGGTTCGAATCCTGCCTCGGGCATGGATATGTGTGACGTCCTTAGGTTAGTTAGAACTAATTAAACCTAAGTTCTAGGCGACTGATGACTTCAGAAGTTACGTCGCATAGTGCTAAGAGCCATTCGAACCATTTGAACCAACTTATTTTCACAAACATCATGAATAAACGTGAGGATTATACGTCGAATTACACACACAAGGGTTCAGAATCGTTATAATTACACACATAAGGGTTGAACATCGTTATACAAAACTGTAGGTATTCTTTTGCCCACTCTTGCTGTGAAATTTGTACAGGACAAAAGTAATATGAAAATACAATAGAGTACGTCCTCACTATGTCAGTCATATAAAACGCGTTACCGGCATGGAAGAGTAAAATGATAACTCATAAACAAGTGTACAGTAACCAAGCTGACAGGCAGTGAGATGTCACACAGTACCTCATGTACTACCAAATCAATAGCACTCTCCCCTGGAACCACCTTTACTCAAATCCAACACAGCTGGCGTAACAGAATTATTATCCTAGCTTGTAACCAAAAAAAGTTATTATTTTGAGCCTTTCCTTTTATGCCTTTCTTGATGACTGGGTGTTCTGTGCTGTCCTTAGGTTAGTTAGGTTTAAGTAGTTCTAAGTTCTAGGGGACTGATGACCATAGATGTCAAGTCCCATAGTGCTCAGAGCCATTTCTTTTGTAAAAAACACTGCCTACCAGACGCAAGATTCGAACCCTGAGCCCCCACGCGTTAAAGTCGCTCACGTACATCCAGAGCCACAGCGACGTAAATACTTCACTTGCGTTGGTGTGATCACTTGCGTCAGACAGATAGGTTCCACCGCTGCACATGCGGCGACGTATATCATTTGGCGAAATCACATTTTGAACATTTGTCATCCACTTCTGATGTGGTTCCAGGCACGTGTTTCATATTAAACTATTTATCCCAGCGCCACCTATGACGCCTCGTGTTTTTTAAACCTTAAGAATCACCCACCACCCTGCAAACCGGAAGAGCAGGTATAGCGCTACGCTGCACAGGCTGTTAAGCAGCTGTCTGTGGATCACAGAAACAAACGTGATGAATGGGAGAACAGAGATCTTAATAATGAGTGTACACACACACACACACACACACACACACACACACACACACACACACACACACACACAGCGAGGGAGGGAGGGGGGGGGAGGAAGAGAGAGAGAGAGAGAGAGAGAGAGAGAGAGAGAGAGAGAGAGAGAGAGAGAAAACGTTCTGAAAAGTTCTCTACACCCACTTAACAGTATTGGTATTGCCGGTTTCCTCGTTGATTTCTGGTAACAGGAGCTAGTTTTGAATGCTGTATCATTCACTGGGCGAGTGGACGCGCGCCTGGGGCGCAGGTCGCGTGGACTTGTGGCCACGGGAGCTCCCAACGGCCGTCGAGCCTGTCTACTTCAAAGCCCGCTTATCACTCCTCATGATAACCACGCTTTCGTCGTAAAAGAGAAAGATAGCACCTTTGGCGCCAAGTGGTGGCCGCTCAGAACCGCGTCTATAATAATCCAACCTAAAAGAAAGCAAAGCGAAAAATTGGCTCAACATGTTCCATTCGCGAAGTCTAGTTACGATGCAGAATTTGCCCCACCACACTGCGACGGGGAGCTTCTAATGAAGGTTATGTGGTCTTGCTTGCTTTTCGAACTGTGTGTGATAACTCCAATGGGTGCTTCTGAAACATAATTTTTGGTCTGTGTTTAAGACTAAACGCACGATACGTAAGAAAGAGGAGAAGTCTGGTGTGGGAACCTAATTCATAATGTTGGTACGCATTCTGAAAATAAGTCTCAGTATGAAACTTCTAATTTTTTGCTCTGATGTCGAAAAATGACTAGAGAATGTTTGACGTATAGACATTTCGATACGAAAATGAAGACAGCATAGAACGATATTACAAAATTGTAAAGTACCGTATTTTAGAAACTTCGTACTGGATTAAGTACAGGTGAAACAGAATATTCGCTGACGTAGGACGCTGCTGACACAAACTTGAAAGTGCTTAGTGGAGCAACGATTTTCTGACTTCTTCAGAGTTCTTTCCCGCCTTCTTTAGTCCCTCGGCTAAATCCAGTTTGCCACGAGCCCCTCCTTCCTAGCAACGAACCGGAATTTCATGTACATATACCACTACACTGTTCCTTCTTAGACGTCACTGGTGAAGAATTCTCCCGGTTGAGATAGGAACTAACGACAGGCAGCGTTATCGCGTAGTCTTCGAATGTGAACCAATGATCTGTCATGAATTTTGGCAGATTGATTATTACTGGAGGAGAGTTCTGTGTCGGAAAGACTGCAATCGTGTGACGGTTCTTGTGGTATCGATAGCTACGGCGTAGGTAAAAGTTCTTAGGTTGGCACTACGACACAGACGATAGCGCCCTCTAGCTGTGCAGCTCTAAGAGCGCCGCTCCACAGTCAGCCCATTTGATAAAGAGCAGACGACCAAGCAACTTACCTTCTACTTCGTAGGGGGCTAGCCATGACAGACTTTGCTTTTGTTACTTTAATGATAGTTTGTCCAACTACTCGTAACTGTTAGCTTTGAAATGAGCGAGGTGGCACAGTGGTTATCACACTGGACTCGCGTTCGGTAGGACGACGGTTCAATCCCGCGTCCGCCCATCCTGATTTAGGTTTTCCGTGATTTCCCTATATCGCTCCAGGCCAATGCCGGGATGGTTCCTTTGAAGGGGCACGGCCGACTTCCTTCCCCATCCTTCCCTAATCCAATGAGACCGATGACCTCGCTGTCTGGTCTCCTCCCCCAAACAACCCAACCCATTACAGTGAAAAGACACACTCTGTTAGCTTTGATACATGAACGGCTTCGCACCTACGCGCTCATCTGTACGGAGAGTTAAATACTACTATAATTTGTATATGTTCATACACCAGTAAGAGAGCTTTAACCTATACGCAGTACCGAAGTACTTCACCTTCTCCTGCTCCTACTCGCGTCCTTCACTCTCGGCCTATTTTTTGCAGAAGCAGTTCACAGGTGCAGATCCACCCTACGCCTATCCAGGCGTGATACAAAAGTTCTGTTTTATCGCACGAGTCCTGGCTTTGTCCCACAGGGTAGTCACAGTGAAGCGTGGATTTCATGGGATTCCTGTCTCCTAATGACACCTAGCACAACAGACTGACGTCGATACTGGAACTTCTGATCAGCGAGCGGTGAGAATATGACCTCGGAGGAATCAGCAGGCCGAGAACATCAGCTCTCAAACCTTCGGTGTTCGGAGAACTTCCCGTGTTTCCAGAATAACTTGTCGTACTTGGGTTCGGGACTGTATCCAACATCGATTACAGTTGCAATCGAAACAGCTTTTACCCTTCGACACAGACACTACGGGTGATCCATCGATGCCATTACACTTTGTCTTGTGCGAGTCACCAATAATCTAAGCGCTTGCCAACCTGCAACATCATGATATCTCAAGGCGTCGTAATCGATGGACCTGAAAAAAAGCGTTAGACGATATAAAATGTCACAAACTCTGAGACAAATAGGAAAAAGCTATATTGAGAGATAGGTAATAAACAAAATTTACAAAAACAAAGAGGGAAAAATAATAATGGAAGACCAGGAAGGAAGCGCTCGGATTAAAAAGGGTGTAAGACCGGGATGCAGTCTTTCGATGCTACTGTTCAATTTGCACATCCAAGAAGCAGTGACAGAAATAAAATAAAGGTAAAAAATTGGGTGAACGAAGGAACATGAAAGTAATAAGAAGTAGCAGAAATGAGATTAGCGAAGAGCAGAACATCAAAATGGCTGAGTACGAAATGAGTGAAGTGAACGAATTCTGCTACCTCGGAAGCAAAGTAACACATGACAGAAGTAAAAATGATGTAAGGCAAGGAGGATATTTCTTGCCCAATAGACATGAACTAGTATCAAATATAGGCCTTAATGCGTGGAAGGAATTTCTGAGAATGTATTGGAGCACAGCATTCTATGGTAGTGTACCGTGAACTGCGGAACAATCGCAAAAGAAGAGAATCAGGCGTTTGAGGTGTGGTGCTATGGAAGGGTGCTGAAAATTTTCTCGACTGTATAGGAATGTGAAGATTTTTCGCAGAATTGGAGGAGAAACAAACAGCGTGGCAGTACTGTGAGCAGTACGATAGGACATGTCTTAAGACGTCAGGGAATAACTTGCACGGTGCTAGAGTGAACTACAGAGGGTAAGACAGAACTCGGAATACACCCAAAAAGTAATTTAGGACAAGTGTTGTTCTGAGGTGAAGAGTTTGGTTTAAAATAGGAATATGTGACGGGCTGCATCAAATGTCAGAAGACTAGAGACCATATGGCAACACTGCAAAGTACAAGCGATGGAAGCTTAACACCAATCGTACCAATATCTCACGATACTGAAACAATATGACTCTCACAAATGCTCTCACGGCAGCATCAGCCAAATGATATGCACTGCAGAATAAAGCCGATATCTACACTTCGCCATCCATTAAAACCTTCAGCGATACGCAACAGCCGGCCGCTGTGGCCGAGCGGTTCTAGGCGCTTCAGTCCGGAACCGCGATGCCACTACGGTCTCAGGTTCGAATCCTGCCTCTGGCATGGATGTGTGTGATGTCCTTAGGTTAGTTAGGTTTTAGTAGTTCTAAGTCTAGGGGACTGATGACCTCAGATGTTGAGTCCCATAGTGCTCAGAGCCTTGCAACAGTGCTGCTTCATTCATCCCTGCTTACCTAACCAACATTCATCTCGGAATGATGGCAGGTGTTTCTGTTTCAAGGCCCTGCTCTCCCTTACCCTTGAAGATTCCATCTAGTTCTGGCTGATGAGCAGTTAAAACTCTTCTGGTCTCCCACAGCACTTTCGTAAACTTTTATGAATGATAAAATTGAATCATAATCCTGAAAATTTCCTTGGGTTTCCATAAGGCACGCAGACGAAATTTCCTCCATGTCGTGTTATTTCGTTCAGGAAAGGAGCCTATCGTTCCAAATCCAGCCGAGTTACAGCCAGACAAAATGAAGTTTACTACAAAACTGATTGTTTATATTTGAACTAGGTATGTTCCAACACGACATACGAGCAAATGTTAAACGATACATTATAGGACTCTTTCATCTTTCCTGTAGATAGCGTGCTGTGACTCGATATCGCTGTTTTGAAGCTAATTTCTATAGTATGATCCAATTTCGCTTTATCCTCTTCGACAAAATTCAGTAGCGTTCATGCTTCATGCTCACCGCTTTCCTGGTACTTCCTGGCGTCGCTTAATAGTGGGGTGACTGGCTGAGAGTAAGCAAGATGCGGCCAAGTGCAAAGTTACGCAGGACACGAGCGGGGCGGTTCGCCCGCGTGGCACGCCATCCCCGTCAGGCGTGACGTAATCGCGACTGGAACGTCTCTCCACCTTGACAGGCGTGCTTTCGGCAGCCCACAGGCATTGTCAGACACCCCTGCTGCTGCTGCCGCCACAGTTTTATCGTACGCAGCGGCTCTTGTTCCTCACCCTTTGTTCCGGCGAAATGGACCCTGCGTAAATCGCGCCGTGTCACCGTTGCGTTAAATGGAATCGGCAGTGAACCTTAGTGAAATGCCTCAGCTAGCGAGTCGCACCGAGTGATAGCGAGTGGTAAGGTGCCAGATTCCAAAAAAACTACATATTAACCATCAAAGACAATTTATTTACAAAAAATTACGTATTTCTTTAGCACATCGTAAGTAAGGCTGAGAAACTTCAATAAAAACGATCAAAAGAATAATAAATTTTTAGAATTAGCACAGCTTAACTTGGGATAGTAAACTGTTCAGTTTAATCTGTTTACTAGTTCCTTCCCAATGTAGATTAAACAGGCACATATGAACTAAAATAGAAAGAAAAATATTTCCATTAGTAAATACCATAAAACAAAAGTAATATGAACTGACGTTTTATCATCAGCTCAGAACAGACAAAGAGCCTCTAATGAAGAACACTGAGAAACATACGGGCAACGATAAAACGTATTTAAATAATATTTAAAACAAAAAGCCCAGCTAGCTTCACCGTAAAGCAATACATTTAATCCTGTGTGCACAAGCCAGCGTAAACAATACTAATAAATTAAGAACTGGGTTTGCATTTAATAAACATGAACAGAGATCATTCGTAATGTACGTGTCTTGATTTCAAACGCCACCAAAAGATATTAAAAAAAATCATCGGGGCACCTCCACTGAGGGCCAACTGAAACAGAAAACCGAACTTGCTTTTATGCTGGGTTCACGTTACAGAGGCCAGTCGCTGTGGTCGAGCGGTTCTAGGCGCTTCAGTTCGGAACCACGCGGCTGCTACGGTCGCAGGTTCAAATCCTGCCTCAGGCATGGATGCGTGTGTTAAGTCCCATAGTGCTTAGAGCCATTTGAACCAGTAGAGAGATTGGATACATTCTTAATTTCCTCGACTGAGAAAACGGACGTTCTCAGCGTTGCCACTAAAAGCACTGAATGTTATTCTGATATTAAACTTCATGTTGTAGGTTTTTGCAACATAAAAATACAACAGGAGCTATGGCACTAAACTTATCATTGTTTTCTAGTCTTGAAAAACTTTATTTTCACGGTTCTGTGTTTATTTGCGGCAGTCCCATAAACCAAGTCACACGTCACTCAAATATCGTATTTTAAACAGAGAGCTTCACTGAGAAGGTTTCATTCTGCTGGTTTTCACAGGTCAGTAACATTAATATGACCACCTCTCAGAAGCGTGAATAACCGCCCTTTTCAGCACAGACGCGCGGAAAAGTGTGTCAGGGACGTTCTGGAACGTAGCGACAGGGATGTAGAGTCATGCCAACTCCAATACCATGGCCAGCTGTGCTGGATGTCTCGGTTGAAAATCCAAGGCGCCAACAGTCCAATCGAGGTTGTCCCATGGATTCTCGATTGGGTTTAAATGCGGGTAGTTTGGTGGCCGCGGGAGAACGGTTAATTCGACCCGGTGCTCTTGTAACCACGCCCGTACACTGCCAGCTATGTGTAACGTTGCATTGTCCTGCTGGTAGATGCCTTCGTGCTGAGGACAGTCTGCGTATGGTCCCCAAAGATAGATGCATACTTGTGTTGATCCATTGTGGCTTCCAGAATGACGAAATCACCCAGGGAATACCACGAAAACATTTCCGAAACTATAACTGTTGCGTGGTGTTTGCTTTCAGACGTTTTACAGCGTACACGCCAACGGCCATCTCTCCGAATGTGATGGATCTAAAAAGGCCACCTTTCGCCACTCAGTAGACGTCTAGCTACGCTATTGGCGCGCAAATTCCAACCTTCGTCACCGGTGAACAACGGACAGCATGGGTGCATGAACCAGGCGCACTCTGCGGAGGCCCATATGCAGCAACGTCCGCGGAACGGTACTTGAGGAGACACTGTTGGTACCCCATTGGTTCACCTGGGCGGTCAGTTGCTCAGCAGTTGCGCGTCTATTCACCCGTTCACAACTTCGCCTGTTCACCCCTGTGATCTATGGCCAGTAGTGTACCACAGTTTCCTCTGCGGTGATTTTGGATAGCGCCATTTTGCCATGCACGGTATTCTTTAACCGCGGCATCACGTGGTCTGTTTACAAACTTAGCCTTTTCGGAAATGCTTCCACACTTGGTCCGAAGGGGCCAATGATCATGCCCATGCCAGATAAATGGCTCAGATTCCACATTACCTCCTCCCCACCTCCCCCCCCCCCTCCCCTTGGCTCGGTACGCTTTATACGCCCTCCACTGTTTGTGCTGCCGTTCTGAGTGGTTACTGCAAGCTGACGTCGACCACAGCCGGTGGTCACATTAATGTGGCGGGATGCTATGGTAGTTGTATCATTTGTTCAGTTCTCAAGGAAAGTTGCGCAATATTTTTCTTTTCATCATGAAGCAATATTAAAATCTTCTTTGACTGAAATTGTTAGGCCATACCATAAATATCCAAATTACGCATTAAAATGTTTCATGTCCAAACGGTTCATCAAATATTACGCTCCAAAACAAATGAGGATTAGAGGAGCTTGTACCGAAAAATCCGTTGACATTGTTTACATATTCGAGATCTAAAGAGCATAAATTTCATGAATTACATTAGTAGTCGTTTGGATACAAGCATCTTACTTAGCGGTGCTGAGAGGTATTATTGAGGTTTGCTGTCGGAATCAACCAAGATGGCTTGACACACAGTCTACTAGAAATTATCTGTAACCGACATGTCTGTTCTAAACGTTGTGTTCAGTCTGTCACGTTTTCAAGTTAACAAAGCCATTACGTAGGCGTTAAAGTGCCATCATTTCGTAATCTGAAACAATTACTCTGAGATGTCCTACATATAAGGCTTTGTGTTGTAGTTTTCAGATAAGCAAAGGCAGCAGTCAGATGTAATTTTCGTAGAAGTGGTATATAATGAGTCAGCGAACCTCTTACGTTTAGCAGCCAAGATAGCTGCGGTTTTCCGTTCTTGATATAACTCGTGCTAGAATGATTCCTCGTACGTCTCGGCCCCGCCTATGGAATATCCTTACCGCAGTGCGTGCCCACAACGTACCCAGCTAACTTTCATTCTGGCGCTGGACAGTAATCCTACTGTTTCGGCTCATCAGTGTATATTTCAGAGAAACAGCATCACAGCACGAGATAAAAACAATTCTTTACTTCGTTGACACGAATGTGAGGTATCAATCAAGAGATCTGGCTGCTTGCCAGTGTACTTAACGCTGACACTGAGAATTAATCGCAATAATAAACACAGATGAAATGATCGTATGGCATTGTTGGCCGGGAGGCCCCATGCTGGGGAGTTCGGCCGCCGTATTGCAAGTCCTTTTTAGCTGACACCACTTCGGCGACTTTCGAGTCAATGATGATGAAATGACGATGGACACACAATACCCAGTCACGTCGAGGCAGAGAAAATCCCTGATCCCGCCGGGAATCGAACCCGGGATCCTGTGCGCGGGAAGCGAGAACGCTACTGCTAGACCACGAGCTGCGGACCTTAATGTTCTTCAGTTATAAACACAAATATCCACCGATAAATTAAGTGATGGAGATTTTCATCTCGTCAACGTTGATGACATTGCACACGCAGTACCAGCTGAAGTATGGAACCAATGAAATTTAAATTAGAATCTGAGGACCAATCCGATTACGAAGCCAATGTTTCAACGATTGCTCCAGCATTGTTTGAATCGATACATACTTTTATATACAAACGAATAACTAAGGCAGATACATGTTACCTTCTTTGTTACTGTTCAGGGGTTAAGTGAAGTGCCGGCACGCCAGTCGGGAACGAGAGAGCAGAGGGGGCTGTGAAGAAGTCGTCAGCCAGTTGCACGCTGGCCGACGACTCCTCTCCAGGGAGACAACGCGACAGCAGCGGCCTCTAGTCGAAGAGAACATAAGCGCAGCTCCCCACTGGTCGCGGCCTCTTCTAGAGCTGCATCAAGACCAGTCATTTCTACAGAAGCATCCACTGCATTACTTCACTTGTATTGGAATCGTTATACTGAAAGACACCGATTATATTGCATGTCGCCCTTTGTTTGCGACACATTTACGTGTTTCTCAACGTTAAGTATTGTAATTAATTTTCTGTAATAAAATTCATTAACACGATTAGCTTAAGTTATTGTCTTGCGATCTGAGAAGCAGGTTTCTTAGACACCCTATCTTTGACAACTAGGCAGGATACAACAGTTACGGCCTCTTCTTACCCGCAGTCGCAGTTAAGAGAGTTATGTAGGTTAATAATGTCTTTTATGAATGTAATAAGTCCTATTAAGACCAAATGCGTTTCGATTTATTTAAAACATCTTCAGAGATTACTGTAAAAATTTAGCTTTTCTTGCAATTATGTTTCTAGGATCGTGAATAGTTCCCTGCTTTCGCTTACTACTCTCATTATTACATTATTATCCTTACTTTGAAATAAGGTGGATCCCGTTTGGGCTTACTAATACACTACTGCTCATTAAAATTGCTACACCAAGAACAACTGCAGATGATAAACGGGTATTCATTGCACAAATATATTATACTAGGACTGACACGTGATTACATTTTCACGCAATTTGGGTGCATAGATCCTGAGAAAGCAGTACCCAGAACAACCACCTCTGGCCGTAATAACGGCCTTGATACACCTGGGCATTGAGTCAAACAGAGCTTGGATGGCGTGTACAGGTACAGCTGCCCATGCAGCTTCAACACGATACCACAGTTCATCAAGAGTAGTGGCTGGCGTATTGTGACGAGCCAGTTGCTCGGCCACCATTGACCAGCCATTTTAGATTGGTGAGAGATCTGGAGAATATGCTGGCCAGGGCAGTAGTCGAACATTTTCTGTATCCAGAAAGGCCCGTACAGCACCAGCAACACGCGGTCGTGCATTGTCCTGCTGAAACGTAGGTTTTCGCAGGGATCGAATGAAGGATAGAGCCACGGGTCGTAACACATCTGAAATGTAACGTCCACTGTTCAAAGTGCCATCAATGCGAACAAGAGGTGACAGAGATGTGTAACCAATGGCACCCCATACCATCACGCCGGGTGATACGCCAGTATGGCGATGACGAATACACGCTTCCAATGTGCGTACATGGCGATGTCGCCAAACACGGATGCGACCATCATGATGCTGTAAACAGAGCCTGGATTCATCCGAAAAAATTACGTTTTGCCATTCGTGCACCCAGGTTCGTCGTTGAGTACACCATCGCAGGCGCTCCTGTCTGTGATGCAGCGTCAAGGGTAACCGCAGCCATGGTCTCAGAGCTGATAGTCCATGCCGCTGCAAACGTCGTCGAACTGTTCGTGCAGATGGTTGTTGTCTTGCAAACGTCTCCATCTATTGACTCAGGGGTCGAGACGTGGCTGCACGATCCGTTACAGCCATGCGGATAAGATGCCTGTCATCTCGACTGATAGTGATACGAGGCCGTTGGGATCCAGCACGGCATTCCGTTTTACCCTCCTGAACCCACCGATTCCATATTCTGCTAACAGTCATTGGATCTCGACCAATACGAGCAGCAATGTCGCGATACGATAAACCGCATTCGCGATAGGCTACAATCCGACCTTTATCAAAGTCGGAAACGTGATGGTACGCATTTCTCCTCCTTACACGAGGCATTACAAGAACGTTTCACCAGGCAACGCCGGTCAATTGCTGTTTGTGTACGAGAAATCGGTTGGAAACTTTTCTCATGTCAGAACGTTGTAGGTGTTGCCACGGGGGCCAACCTTGTGTGAATGCTCTGAAAAGCTAATCATTTGCATGCCACAGCATCTTCTTCCTGTCGGTTAAATTTCGCGTCTGTAGCACGTCATCTTCGTGATGTAGCAATTTTAATGGCCGATAGTGTACTTTTATTACAGTCGTTAAAGATGGTATTAACAAAAGGTCTATATAACTTGTAAGGCAGATATTCCACGAAGAACAGACATCGATCTCTACAGCCAATATTGAGATGCAACAGTAGGATAACTGAACGAACTCTTTCTGCAGAAGTTATGGGTGAATTGCAGCAGCTCTGAGATAACTGCTTAAGGAAAAGATTATTGCTCTTGGCTATAGGAAGGTCTTCCTCTAGTCCAAAGTTTACACGTTGGGTATCCATATCCCTGAAAAATCAAACCCTAAGAAGATGCACCAGAAATACCACTAAATTTCCGCTTAAAAGACAAATGGCAGTGCAAATAGCACTCGGACCAACGCTACCTCACTACTGGCTTGACAATTCAGTAACTAAAGTCACTGTATGAATATCGTTCAACTATATCAATGCATTTTGCTTTTGACTGTATTGACGCGTTTTACTACTGAGAGCTGTTTTAGAAATGCAAGATGGTTTTTCATTTTTGACACCACAGTGAGAATGTTGCCATGCTGACTGTTGTAAATAATATTGTGGTACGTGATGGTGATTTTTTGATCGAAACTGACAATTAACAAAGATTTGATTCGTCAGCAGCTCTTGGTGCCTGTGAAATACGAAATATATTGATTCAATACTTCCAGAATTTTAATATTTTTTTGTTAATACTGTAGCTGATGGTTGGTGAAAGCCCCTGAAATATTACACGATTCGAATGCTCTTATGATACGAAATTCGTGAAATGTTGCAAAACGTGTTTTCCGTGTCAGTTTTCTTATTAAGCAAACTCCTTAGGTGTCGGTGGCTTTCTAACGCAAGGGACAACGGGGTAATCAGAGACCACGGGGTAATAGGAGCCTTTCGAAATACAACGATGTGGTAGCACGTGTTACGAAAGGCAACGCGCTCAGGCGTGGTGGCACTAAAACTTCTCTCTTTCTCTCGTAGACCTTGTACGGCGTCACACCATCCATAGTATGTTAAATAGTCAAGTGTAATTCATGAAATCGGTTACATAAAGTGTTTAGTCGGAACGATACCTAACTGACTCACAACGGAACGAATATCATAATTATTCCCATGGTTTATAATTAACTTCAAAGAGTTCACGAATTATTGTGTGGCAAACATTTAATGCTGTGGGATATTAGCCTCAGCTGGGATAGTTGAGGTTACCTTAATTCTCATTGTTTCAGTTGTTAGTCACATATCAAATCGACTTCTTTCGTAGCAGCAAGTTAGTGTATGTAACAGTAGAAGCGTGAGAACCATTTAGAACATTACCGCACAGGAAACAACAGCAGTAATAATAAAAGATACATATGGGGATGGAAAAATCACACCATGATAAAAGGCCAGTCGATTCAAAATAGTCTGGGAAAAGTCACCAACGAGGGAGAAGAAAGGAAGCCTAAGAGCCAGTGCTTCAGATGTCTCTCCTGCTGTGTTATCTTTGCGTTCTGATTACAATGACTGCGATCTACTGGAAGTAAGGACATTTCTCGAATGATTTCACGCTGGAAAGGCAACAGGGCAGAGGGAGAAGTCTAGAGATTTCTACTACGTTGAGCATGAATGTCTCGACGAGTCGAAAGCTTTGTGTTTCCGAACAATTAGGGGGTATGCAGCTATGCTTGGCTTTTTTCCTTCGTTAAACGTTCTTCGTCATAATGGTAAGGAAGAACATGGTGTAGCGGAACTGTGATTACAAAGCGATTAAGAGACTCAAGGTCATTGCTGACGTACTGTCAACATTAAATTACTATTTGACACAATAACAAAGTTTTTGTTTTCTTTTTTTAATTAATCCACGATGTGTGTAAATACACAATGTGTGGCGGGGAAACAACTGTATTGTACATGTTCACATAACCGTTGGTTTCATTACTGTGGTTTTATTCCTGAATGTGCCTTACAGACTAAAGCTTATTTGGGCTTTAAATATAAAGTTTCCCAAATTACCTGCTATTTTTATTAATACAATTAATGATAGCAAATAGCAGACTTGCTGCCTCCCAGCGCCGCGCGGAGTGGCCGCGTGTTTTGAGGCTCCATGTCACGGATTGCGCGGCCCCTCCCGCAGGAGGTTGAGTGTCCTCCCTCGGGCGTGTGTGTGTGTGTGTGTGTGTGTGTGTGTGTGTGTGTGTGTGTGTGTGTGTGTGTGTTTTTTGTTGTTGCCAAGTTAGCGTAAGTAGTGTGTAAGTCTAGGGACCGATTACCTCGGCAGTTTGGTCCCTTAGAGTTCACACACTTTTGAACTTGCTGCACCCCTTTCATCAAAATCTGTGTTTTTCATAAAAATTTTTGTAACTTTGGCAAAATAACAGAAAGAACTTGTGAATATGTGAAAATTTTAGGTTTTGATTTTAAATGTTCTGAATGCCAGCTGAAGCTACAGTTGCTATGAGTGTATTTATCATATTTATATCTTTCACTACGCGTTTGCGAGTATTGTACCTACGTCAAGAGGTGGATTTATGTCAGTTACGAAGGCACGATGATGTAAAAAAAAAGTGCGTTATGTAAATAAGATTGGAAAAGGAGTCTATGACCACTGAAAAAGTGTCAGAGATTACTCAAAAGTCTTACAGACATTATATCCATGCCTTACAGACATAATTCCACGTGATGATGGAAGTATAGTGGTAAGTATAATATAGAGAATGTGATTGGTGACAGCACAACGTAATTTCAGTTGAAAGTAGCAGAAAATTTTACAGCTAGGAACAACGTCAACAGCATCATCTAATCTTTCGAAATTGGAAGCTAAGGCTAAATGGATTCACAGGCAGATTATAGAACATCTACTTTTACTCTCTGGAGTTATGTATGATCAGTGGCGCGGGTAAAGTAGTGTAATACAATTAAATTTGTCGGACTTGGGGAGTTAAAGATTGCAAGAGGACATAGGCCATTCCTCGATTCTGCGGTTTGGATAAACGATCTTAAGTTGTAGTAGAGATACGCTGTTTAGGCAGTTTCGCACACTTATAAAATGCGGGGGATTCCCAACTGCGACTCAAAAACACATCACGTAAGCACACAGAACAAAATTTACATATTTCTTTCCACGAATTGGCCGATTTATTTTATCGTATTTTAACTGTGTGCTTGAAACTGAGATGAGGGACAAGCCTAGCATTTGCCTTAACGAGTGCTGAAAACCGCTTAAAATCCACTCACTTGTCGGTGTGCAGGACCGAAGATCGGTAATCCGCCGCGTGGACTCTATCTAGGCCCGGCTCATTCACTTCCTCGCAAGCGAGTACGCTTCACGTTGAGTTATACGAGCAGGTCAAATGACATCCAGTCTCCTCAACTTGGTATATGCGGTCGGAGCGCCCTCCAGCGGCGATTGTCGGCTGTAACTGGCTCTCAAATAACACTGTTAACGGTCGTAAAATTCTTGTTCTAGCTCTGTTAAAATGCTCATTTCCTCCTCTATGCCAGACATATTGATATGCCTGTAGTATACATAAATAAACATAAACATGAACATGATACAAGACAAAAAGGAGAGTACAGTGTCCATTCGATAAGGACATCGACTTGAAGCAGTTCCATTACAAATAGTGCGATGCAAAATTACGATAGTTCTCGATACAAGATAAAAATTAGCTCATCATTCTCACGTTTTACTAAATCCCTGACATTACTCTTACTTGCAGACTGTTCCTATTCAGTAGCGGAATCTTTACAAAACGTGAAATACAAAACTTGAAACAAGACAGTGGAAAAGAATTTGCTGCAAGTAGTGCAAGCTGTCGTGTAGTTAAAGTCAATCGAACGAAGTCCTCAGAAAGGGCGTACTTATATTTCCATAATAATATTCTTCTGGTAAACTAATACGAAACGATCAGAACCTATAAGTGAACGCGGAAGTTTAGTAAATAAATAAATAAATAAATAAATAAATTTGGGTTCAATGGGTCGCGAACCTGTTAGTTTCGTAATCTGCATATCTACTCAGTACGCTACACCGACCACGAAAGATTTACTACCAGGCTTTTCACCTTACTTGCCTGATGGCTTTAATCGTGGATATGTTATTAACTAACATTTAATTGTAAGAAATTTTACCAAGAACCATGCGTTTTGATGGCTCCTCAGTATTCCATTGCCTTGAAACGCCATACTTCTATAACATGCAAGACATAGTAATCCTTTAACCACCAATATGACGTTTCCTGTCATTTTATTATAACTAATTGTACTATTAGCGACGGGTTTTCGAGAAGTCTGCGATTTGTTTGTGCTTGGAAACTATATATATTAAGGTGGCTATAATTTTGCATCTTGCAAGAACTCATCCACACACTTTGTTGTGATCTACAAACACAATTAGGTATCATGTGACAGGTTGTACATAAAGGAGACTGACATTGTCACGTACGTCTTTTAAATAATTGTTAAGCTTGAAACACGTAAGTATTCAGTAGCAGCGATGGCGAGGCATGACAGAATCTCTGACCAGAGAGTTATTTATCGTTGCTAGTCTGCGCTTGACCGCGCGAGAGTTCAGTTGCATGTAGGGAGTCGGTAGTTGCAGTTGCCAGTTGCGAGGCAGTAGTTGTACGTAGCGAGTCGCGAGAGCATGTAGTTCGTTCGTGCCAGTAGCGCGCTAGAGACAGTCGGAGTTGTGTGTGAGGAGTCGGCGGGCGTCGACATGGGCCTCTGGTCAAGGTTCAGGACGAGGTATATTTTTTAAATAAGGTAATGAAGCAGCATTGCGCACATCTGATAATGTAATGTATATTAACTGTAATTAATTTGTTCAAGAATTGCCCCAATAATAATTTTGTTCTCAAAACAATCTTTTTTAAAAAAATAATCATTACAATTGAAACAATACTTCCTTTGCTTTTCCTCCCAGAATCAATTTATCAGGTTAATCTTAACGTTAATTTTGTGGGGACTTAACATTTTTGCACATTTTTATTATCATTGAATTTTATTACTGTGGGAAGCTAACATTGGGCACTATTTGCAATTCTATTCAATTCTTTTCATTTTTGTATTTTTGTGGGAAACTTGCACTTAGCTCTATTCCTATTCTCATTTAAATATTATCATACATTTTTGCGGGAAGGTTACACTAGGTTCTATTCCCATTAACATTTGATTATTGTCTTTCAAAATTCTCTGGGGAGGTTACAAGCTTATTGCATGAAAGGTGACGGAGTGTCTTTCGTAATGAAAGATTGCCTATACTAGTAGAGGTTGGAACGCCAGTGGAGATGAAACGGCAGGCAGAACTCAAACTCTGGGTGGAAGGCCCGCACAGGTGTTGATCCTGCTTAAACACAGGATGAAGCTAGACAGACGTCGTGGCACCTGAGCCATGGAGCGTAATACAGTGACGGCCGGCCGCTATTGTAGTAGGGCCTGGAAGGATAACCGGATAACACGCTGAAAATCTTGGACGCAAATGAGAGGAACGAAGAAGCGGCACCTTGGAAACCACGCAAGCTGGGTCATTTCCAAGGATTTTTACTCAGAAGCGTACCATTATATTGAGTATAGGTTTTTCCTAGCAAACTTTCCGCGCTGGACGACAAAAGACCGAAATATGGTTGGTCGGCGTCCGGAAGAATGTGTAGAGAGGGAGAATATTCCGTGGATTCGGGAATGTGATTCGTTTTCGGAATTACGATGGTGGGGAGCCAAGTCTTGCTGGGAAGCCAGCACTGGAGAGACGAGGTCTTCCGTTGAGAGCGTCTGTGTGTGACGGTCGCTCGATATCAGCTTTGTTGATACGGACTGACTTGCTGTCTTTTGCTCTCAGGATAGTTTATAGTTACAACAGTCAGGCAATGTACTGTTGCGAATCTATACGATTCTGGACTTCACCTCCGGGTTGGAATTCGTCGTTGTGTACGCAGTGTTCAGTAATTGAGGGCACTTCCTCTGTATAATCTTACGTTGAGGCGTTATCTGAACTCTGCCCTTGTGGCTGGGAGTTCGCCTTTCTCGTCTGTAGAATACAGAGAGGGGAAGACAGTATTAGAGTGTATTAGTCAGAGGACCGCCTTCTGCCGTCCTAGTGTTTGAATGAGTTTATTTGTGGATGGAGTTCTTCCATCGTCGCAGACTAGTACAAGAACCATCACTTCAACGCACCGGATGCAGTACATACGACGATTTCGCAAATTGCTTCGCCTTATTAGGGCTACAAAAGCTAAACAGCTGTGATCAGGTTAGTTTATTTCCACTGAGATTCCACACCACCACAGATCATCTTTGAAAGTAGTGTGTGCTAGTATTTGGTACGTAGATGATGTCAGTCATTTCGCGTTATTGATATTAGCTCGTGCAGTCATAATAAGGAGCAGAGTTGGGCAATAGATTAGTAATTTTACTTAGTAAATGTAAACTTCCTAATATAAAGGATTTTTTAAATTTACAGTAAATATATAAGCAGGAACAACGTTTATCATTTAGTAGGATTAGTTGCCTTCATCATTCATTTGTGTTTAGATTGTAATTTATAGAATTAATAGATCCTAAGATCTGTTTCAGGTGGTAGTCAGACAGGGCCAAATCTTCATTTTAGCGTTTATTATTTTCCGTTGCGCACATTCATTTTACTCCCACCTGAAGTAGCATCCTGGAATGTATATATATTCCGAAAGAAATGGCATCATTTGAGGTAGGTGGCGTTCTTGCAAGTTAGTGGTGTACATTCAAACGCACATTCAGAATAATTGACGTAATAGATATTGCTATGCACGTCCGAAGAGTCTCCCCGATGTGTTTTTTTTTCCACGCTATGGCGTCAGAAACTCGGCACACTCGACGTTCGAATGCACGGTTCGTGTGCCGACGGGTTAAGGGTGCGTGGCAGGTGCGTGTGTAGAGGAGGCAGCCAGCAAGTAGCGCTGAAGCCCTGCGCGCCGCACATGCGTGCGAGTCGAGGCCCTGCGTGCGTGTCGCCAAGGCCGCCGCCTGTCTGCTGCCGTAAATCAGCGCAGGCCGGCCGTGGAGGCACGCAGTCGTGATGCGCGCTGGCGCCGCGCATGCGCCGGACAGCGCTTCAGAGCGCGCCAATTGCTGTGTCGTTTATGGCCTTTGGAACGGCGGTAGCCAAAAAAGTACCCCGTTGTTGCGGCGCCCGATCACGCCCTGAAAAAAAGAGGCGGGAGCCGTGCTGCCCGTTTGGCGCTCGAGCAGAATACGAGGATCGTTTCAGCTCAGCTCTAAGATAACGAGGGAAGATACAAATACATGAGTCCTCATCATAGGCAAGCAACCACTCAGGAACTTTATGGTCTTGTCTTCTTTTACACCTCCCCACAGCCGCTGGAAAGACGGTTATTATACGAGCGGGATTCAATAAGTAATGCAACACAGTGCCAAATGGTAACTCACATGTGTGGGGAAAAAATGTTCTCGAACCAACCCTGTGTATGCCTACAGGTGAAGTACCGGACTGCAGATCCAGAAGTCTGGCATTTGATCACCGGTTACTCTTGGGGTTTTCGTTTGCCACTTAATAGTTTGGAAGTTGTATGTACGTTGTAAGTTGTATGCTGAAACTGTCTGTAACTGAGTTTCTCGCTATCAATCTGAGAACTGTCTGACTTCTAAATTTCAATAACAGATTCTGATGTACATTCGGCGTAGCTAAGCTACTTTTCAACATTAAGTTGTTCACGGAAATTACTTTACAAATGTAATTTTAGTTAATCTGAATGCATCTGTCAGTAAATTAGATTCCACAAAAAGAATAATTCACAAGAGACTCAGAATTACTGTTACGTAATTTAAATGTGTCCTATTTCACTCCTTGAAAGCTGTTCCTGATACGTCAAAACGTTCATTTAGGCCCTGCAACAAATTTCTTACCTCGCAACGGATAACTCGACTGTATTAGTCTGTCTGCACCGCAATATCGATGAGCTGAAATAAATCACTGCGTTGCAGTTTGCCTTTATATTCTTGTTTCTTTTAAATTGCTGTATCAGCAAATTAGTTTTTAATTCTTTTAGAAATTAATAATTACTGTTCATGCAAAAAGTGAAACGCGTGACAGAGCAAGTTTTACGAAAGAATATTTTTAACAGTGGGGATATGCTTTGTGAAATATGTATAAATCTGCTGCGGTCGCAGGTTCGAATCCCGCCTCGGGCATGGATGTGTGTGATGTCCTTAGGTTAGTTAGGTTTAAGTAGTTCTAAGTTATAGGGGACTGATGACCACAGCTGTTAAGTCCCATAGTGCTCAGAGCCATTTGAACCATTTTTTTATGTATAAATGACAACAGGAAGTACTTTGAAATTATATTCAGACCTTCTCATGACACGAAAGTAAAGTCAAACTAATACGAACACTCTTTCTCCGCATTGTCATAAACCATAATTTCTGCTTCTACAAACTATTTATATCAAATTTGTTTTCTCGGATTCCTAATGCAATACTCAAAATTTTTAAATGTGTGTGAAATCTTATAGGACTGAACTGCTAAGGTCACCAGTCCCTAAGCTTACACACGACTTAACCAAAATTATCCTAAGGACAAACACACACACCCATGCCCGAGGGAGGACTCTAACCTCCGCCGGGACCAACCGCACAGTCCATGACTGCATCGCCGAAGACCGCTCGGTTAATCCCGCGCGGCTAATGCAATACTACACACATCAAAAAAAGTTTTGTATCGCCTCGTTTTCGAGAGTTCCGGAACCTGTACCGAAAATTGGTACAGAGAGTAACATAAACATAGTTCCCACCGTTTTTATTGCTCATGAAAAGCACACTCCAGCGAGACCTTCAGGAGTGGTGGTCCACATCGCTGTACACACCGGTACCTTTAATACCCAGTAGCACGTCCCCTTGCATTGATGCATGCCTGTATTCGTCTTGGCATACTATCCACAACTTCATCAAGGTGCTGTTGGTCCAGATTGTCCCACTCCTCAACGGCGATTCGGCGTAGATCCCTCAGAGTGGTTGGTGGGTCACATCGTCCATAAACAGCCCTTTTCAATCTCTCATGGGGTAGCGATATCTTATTTTGTCTATTTGGTGATGGGGCAGAGACTATAAGCTCGGTCAGGTTCCGATATTAGAATAATTATGAAATAAATTGGTGGTGTTCCGTGTTAAGCAAAACAACACATCATGCCCGCATACACTTCAGATATCACAATTACAGAACGATCAGTCAATTAAAAAGTCTTCTGTTACTTACTCCCTATTAGGTGTGAGTTATCTGACACAATTACGTAGTAAAAAATAATAAACGGTTAACAAAGTGAGAACTTGAATCGAACCTGTTTAACGCATCTAATCATGGCTCCGGACAGAAAACAGATGGGAGAATTAAGGACCACAGTATTCAGCGTCTTACTTGCAGGTTATAAGCACATGAACGTTTCCCCAAGCTGTGTTACACAGCGCGTGGCCTACGATAAATGTAGGCCTAAGCGTACGTTATGTCAGCAGTGTAGTGTTAATAGCCGGACCACGCAAGCGCATGCTTTGTCAAAGATTTCGTGAAACTTCTTTGAACAAGCTACTTCACAGTTCACTGGAGCTATTACACGATCGTAAAATCTGTCGCCATAGTTGTACGGGAACAGATGCCAAACAGTTAGAAACAGTGTATTTTGGTGGCGAGCATGTTGTTGGAAACGAGAGAAGCGTTACTGGAAAAGAGGAAAAGAGAGAAATGGAAACGATTGCGGGTGAAACCGTGAATAGCGAGTGCAGACGCTCGAAAGTTAACCAGAATTTACTTCGTGACCTACAGTGCCAGGACATACACAACAACGAAAATTACTTGAGAATGAGCGGACAAACATTTCAGTTTGCCGTTTCAAGTGGCCCCTCATATTTGCATACACGAGACTCATTTAAGAAACCGTTTCTGAATTTCTTTCATCACAAGCGATGTTTTTGAAAAGCCTGCAGCTGTACCATTCATGATTTAAATAATAAAACAATGCACTAGTTACTTAATTTTTCATGCTTAATACGACCCTTTTCTTGAATTTATTCTCATTATAAAAAGGAAATTTATATGGTGTTTATATGTGTATTATTCTGCATCTCTTGCCATGCAGTTATGTTATGCTCAACTGCTCTCGGACAGATTTCCTTTGGGCGATTTCCGAAACAATACAAAAAAAAAAAAAAAAAAAAAACTTGCGTCGGTCAGAGAATTCGCCGCAGCGTCCACCCGAACTTTGCGGAAACGGCACCTCGACATATTCACTCATTGTTGATACATTTGGTGTGTGTCCTGTCTCAACTGACTTACCCGCTTTTTATCTTCTATGCCTGCAATCTGTTACACGCTCATCAATCACAGTATCTAACCAAAAGTATCCAGACATCCCTATGTAATGTGAAATTGAGCCGGCCGGAGTGGCCGAGCGGTTCTAGGCGCTACAGTCTGGAATCGAGCGACCGCTACGGTCGCAGGTTCGAATCCTGCCTCGGGCATGGATGTGTGTGGTGTTCTTAGGTTAGTTAGGTTTAAGTAGTTCTAAGTTCTAGGGGACTGATGACCTCAGAAGTTAAGTCCCATAGTGCTCAGGGCCATTTGAACCATTTGTGAAATTGACCACTAGATGTCATGAAAGGAGGACCCACTTGTGTCACAGGTGGCGGGGAGAGCAACAGAATGGGTCAGTCAGGGGAGTTCATTGAATTCGAACGTGGACTAGGCATTGGATTTTACCTGAGTAATAAATTAGACAGTGACATTCCACCCCCTAGGGGGTCCACAACTCTTTTGTGGATATGTGCGTAGTGAGCACGGGACCCCAAGCTAATGTGGCCCTCCTTCCGTTCCGGGCTGCATACATTCCTTTTCCGCATCCTTCCCTATCCCCATCTTCGCCCCCCTCCCCTCACCTCTGTCTCTTTCCATCCCCTTCTCCCCCTCTGGGAGTATGGTTTGTGCCTACGTCCGGAGACGGATGCTTGTAAATATAACGCATTCTTCGCCTTCTCTGCTAGTAAGTCTTTATCCTTCCTCCGTCCTTCTCTTTTCGTTACCTCTTCTCTTCACCCTTTTCTCCGCTGCGGCATTTGTGACCTCTCCTCTTTCCTTTCTCTTTCTTTGTTTTTCCCTTTCTTCCTCCCTGTGCGTGTCTGAAGGCCGACCCACGCATTTTTGTGCGTAGCTGGTGACGGGGTAGCGCGTAATTCCCCACCCCAGGTAGACAGGTAGGACACCTACGTACCCCCTGGTAACGGCCAGGCCCAGGGAGGGGTGATTACCCGAGCTGATACCTTCCGAAAGTGCCGATTGGTCCCTCCGTCCGTTTGTCGGGAGGTGTGACCTGAGGTGTGAACAATCACCTAAGGCAGGAGTGCCCTCAGAGAGGGCCCCCACAATGGAGGAGCGCGCCATCGGAGACGCCGGTAATCATGGGGGATTGTTCCGCAATGGTTTCCTCTTCTTCTACTATGTCTGCTCACAAGCGTAAGTTCAATGAGTCTCAGCCACAGACAGTCCTTCCATCATTGCCACAGTTCCTTGTTGTTTCTTGGTCTGATGAAGGTCACGACTTCTCCACGGTCAACCCTTTCATTATTCAGAAAGGTGTCGACGCAATTGCATGTCCTGTAAAGTCTTGTTCCAGATTACGAAATGGCACCTTGTTGTTAAAAACAGTCAGTGCCCTGCACAAAAATTGCTGCGTTCTTCATTGCTACACACCTTCCCTGTCCGGGTTGAAGCGCACCGCACTTGAAATTCCTCACCTGGAGTCGTTTATACATGCTCCCTCGACGGATTGTCTGACAAGGAAATTCAGCACTACCTGTCTGACCAGGGCGTAACGGCTGTTCATAGAGTTATGAAAAGGGTTGACACGAGCAGCATTCCAACCCGCACTGTCTTCTTGACATTTGACAAAGTTCAACTCCCATCGAAAATCAAAGCAGGCTATGAGATAATTTCCGTTCGCCCTTACGTCCCAAACCCTACGCATTGCTATCAGTGTCAGCAGTTCAATCACACCAGCCAGTCCTGTTCCAATCTGGCCAAATGTGTTACGTGTGGCAAGGATGCCCATGAGGGCGCTTGTCCACCTCCATCCCCTCGTTGCATCAACTGTATGGGTGACCACGCTGCTTCCTCTCGAGATTGCCCCATTTTTAAAGACGAAAAGCTCATTCAGGAAATCAGAGTGAAGGAGAAGGTGTCCACCTTTGCTGCTCGAAAATTATTCGCCAATCGACAGCCCACCGTGCCTCAGACAGGAAAATACAGCACTGTCCTTGCTTCTCCTCGGCCAACAAAGTAGGCGGCCACGCAGACTTGGGACCTTTAGTGCTACGGTCGTCAGATCGGCCAGCACAAAGATCGCCTGTTCAACCTCACTACTTTCGCCTGCCCACTCTATGGCTCACCCTTCATCGGGTTCTGCTAAATCTCGAGCCCAAAAGTCAGACACCAAGACTTCGAAAAAAGAGCATACTCGTGAAGATTTCAACCATCGGTTCCTCCTCCATCTAAACCTCAAGTTTCCAAGAAGGCTAATAAGAAACCCAGTTCACCTCCTTCTCCGCCAAGGCGTGTCTCATCTACAGCACCACCTGTCGGAAATCGCCCTCGGCCGTCTTCTGTGTCGCCGAGGCGCACTGCTGGCGGCCGATCAACCAGCCGATCGCTGGTGGCAGGAGCTGCTCTTGAACAACCTATGGCTCAGGATCTTCTGCCTTCGGCTGAATGCCATTCCATGCTGTCGGTCGCAAGCTCTGAGCAGTCGTTGAGTTGACGGCAACTTTGGTCACATTCCTCCATTTTCTGTTCACCCTATGTCCATTATCCACTGGAATATCCGCGGCATTCGAGCCTCAACTGCCATATATACGCCCGCGATGCTGGAAGTTTGCCCACGCCCATTGGTCACTTTTTTCGTCTCTAGCGACATTCTATGACCGTCACTTACCTAGCGTCGACGATGAGGTCACACGTATTACAGACGTTATTCTTACAGCTGCAGAACGTTCAATACCACGCACCTCCGAATTGCCCCGGCGCCCCCCAGTTCCTTGTTGGAACGAGACATGCCGTGACGCAATACGTGAGCGTCGACGAGCTCTTCGTGTTTTCCGCCACCATCCTACTTTGGCCAACTGTATCCGCTATAAGCAGTTCCGTGCGCGATGCCGTCGCGTCATCCGCGATAGCAAGAAGGCAAGCTGGAAATTCTTTATTAGCTCATTTAACAACTTCACTCCCTCCTCGGAAGTTTGGAGTCGGATTCGACGGTCATCAGGCGCGCCTAGTTTCTCCCCAGTCTCTGGGCTCACTGTCGCGCATGATACATTAGTGGACCCCGTCGCAATTTCTAACTCATTGGGTCAACATTTCGCTGGGATTTCGAGCTCTTCAAATTACCCGCCAGCGTTTCTCCCGAAGAAACGTGCAGCGGAAGTGCGACATCTTGCTTTCTCCTCTCAAAATCGCGAAAGCTACAATACTGTTTTCTCCATGCGGGAACTCCAACATGCACTCTCTTCTTCTCGCTGCTCCGCCCCAGGACCGGATGGTATCCACATCCAAATGTTGCTGCATTTATCAACCCATAGTCTGCGTTACCTCCTTCGCCTTTATAATCGAATTTGGACCGACAGTACTTTTCCCAGACGATGGCGGAAGCTATCGTCGCTCCTGTTCCGAAACCTGGAAAGGACAAACATCTCCCCTCTAGCTATCGCCCCATTTCTCTCACGAGTAGTGTATGTAAGGTTTTGGAGCGTATGGTGAATTGCCGTTTAGCTTGGTGGCTGGAGTCCCTCAGTCTTTTAACACCTGCCCAATGCGGATTCCGAAAGCATCGTTCTGCAGTTGACCATCTTGTTGCTCTCTCCACTTATATCATGAACAATTTTCTCCGGAAACTCCAAACAGTAGCAATATTTTTTTGATCTGGTGAGAACATACTGTTCCCTTGGGGCTTTCGAGGTCGGCTGCCCCTTTTTCTTCGCGAATTTATGGCAGAGCTCACATTGAGAGTGCGGGTGAACACTACTCTCTCCCATACTTTCTCCCAAGAAAACGGGGTACCCCAGGGCTTTGTGCTGAGTGTTGTACTGTTTGCCATTGCCATAAATCCAATTATGGATTGTCTCCTTCCTGATGTCTCGGTATCCCTCTTTGTGGACGATTTTGCGATCTACTACAGCTCTCAACGGACCAGCCTTCTTGAACGTCTTCAAAGATGTTTCGATCGCCTCCACTCTTGGAGCATCGAAACCGGCTTCCGTTTTTCTCCCAGTAAGACCGTTTGTGTTAATTTTTGGCGACGTAAGGAGTTTCTTTCACCCTCCTTACTTCTAGGACCTGTCAACCTTCCGTTTTCGGACGTCGCTAATTCTTGGGTCTTATGTTTGACAGAAAACTGTGCTGGTCCTCCCACGTTTCCTATCTTTCGGCTCGCTGTCTGCGATCCCTCAACACCCTCCGTGTCCTGAATGGTACCTCCTGGGGACCGGACCGAGTGGTCCTTTTCCGCCTCTATCGCGCCTTAGTGCGGTCGAAATTGGACTATGGAAGCATAGTTTACTCCTCTGCTCGGCCGTCTATTCTTCGTCGTCTCGACTCTATCCACCACCGTGGATTACGTTTAGTGTCTGGAGCTTTTTACACCAGCCCGGTGGAAAGCCTTTATGCTGAGACTGCTGAACCTCCGCTGTCCAATCGGCGAGCAGTCCTTCTGAGTCGTTATGCTAGCCATCTGTCTTCCATGCCTGCTAATCCGGCCCATGACATTTTTTTCGACGCCTCCTTTGATGTAGGGTATGCAAGCCGCCCCTCCTCCCTACTACCACCGGGAGTCCGCTTCCGTCAACTGCTCCATTCTCTTTCCTTCCGCTTTCCTCAAACCTTCTTGACAACTTGGGGTACAGCTCCGCCTTGGCTCCGCCCCCGGACCTGCCTGCTCCGTGACCTTCGTCAATTTCCCAAGGATTGTACCCCTTCACTTGTTTATCGTCGGGCATTTGCTGCTCTATGTGCACGAATGAAGGAAGCCACATTTATTTACACTGATGGCTCGAAAACATCGTCAGGTGTAGGGAGCGCCTATATTGTTGGCGACACCCCAAATCAATTTCGGCTTCCCGACCAGTGTTCGGTTTATACTGCGGAGCTTCACGCTGTTCTTCAGGCTTTGCACTACATCCGTCGCCATCAACGGATACAGTATGTTATCTGTTCAGATTCTCTCAGCTCTCTTCTGTCTCCAAGCTCTCTACCCTGTGCACCCTCTGGTCCACCGGATTCAGGATTGTCTGCGCTTGCTCCACCTGGGGGGCGTCTCGGTGGCGTTCCTCTGGCTCCCAGGACACGTTGGTATCTGTGGAAATGAGGCGGCCGGTATAGCGGCCAAGGCTGCAGTCTCTCTTCTTCGGCCAGCTATTCAATCGATTCCCTTCGCCGATCTACGGAGCGTTTTATGTCGGCGTGTTGTTCTTTTATGGCACGCACATTGGTCGACACTTCCCCATAATAAATTGCGGGACGTGAAAGCTCTTCCTTGTGCTTGGACCTCTTCCTTCCGAACGCGTCGTCGGGAGGAGCTAATTGTAACTAGACTGCGGATAGGGCACTGTCTTTTTAGCCATCGACATCTTTTAAGCGGCGATCCTCCCCCACTCTGTCCCCACTGCTCTCAGCTGTGGACGGTAAGACACCTTTTAATTGAGTGCCCCTATTTTACTCCGTTACGCGCCGGTCTACAGCTGTCGCCTGATATATCGTCCATTTTAGCAGATGACACGCGTTCGGCCGATCGCGTTCCCGAGTTTATTAGTGCCAGTGAGATGACGTCAGTCATTTGAAGCTCTTTTTGGGGACAATCAACCCCTTTCTGTAGTGGATTTTTAAGCCTTCCTTCTGCTTTTAGTTTCTCCAATTTTTCAAGTTTCATTCCCATTGCTGCTGGTTTCCATTTTCGGTTTTTACTGTTTCCTAAGTCACGGACCGGGCGCTAATGACCATAGCAGTTTTGCGCCCTAAAACCAAAACAAAAAAAAGTGACATTCCAACTTTCTAAAGCTGCACATATCGACTGCTGATGATGTGCCTGTGAAATGGAAATGCGAAGGAACAACCACGGATAAATCAAAACCTGCCAGACCTGTAATGAATAACTGGGACCATCGAGCTTTGTGGAGGGTGGGTGTGAAAAATCGATGAAATCAGCGAAAGGAATCATTCGTAAGTTCCAAATTGCTACCATCAGTCGACCTAGCACAGTGAATGTGCGCAGCGGATGGGGTAGAGTAAGATAGAATGGATGAGGAGCTCCTCATAACCCACACATCTGTAGTTAAACCTAGGCGATGCTTCAGATGATGTAAAGGGCGGTGCCACTGGTCAGTGGATGAATGGAAACGAGTGATTTGGAGTGCTGAATGACCAAGCCGATCGAGGAGTTTGGTTTCGGGAAATGTCTGGAGAACTTAAGAGGTTGAACGTGTCCAGACTCCAGTAAGCAGAGTCAAACGGATGCAAAGTGTAATAGTTCTGCAGAGATGAAGAGGATAGACTAGCGTGGAGAGACGTATCAAACTAGTCTTCGACTAACGACCACAAAAACTTAAAACACTTCACGTTGACTTTAACTCTCCACTCTACTACTGCGCACCTACTGGCTGTTCTTCCGACTTGACAAGTATGATAAGCGGCAAGTTGAGGATCAGAGAGACAGCCTGCGCTGGCAGGCTGGAGGTGCCGTATGCTAGAGCCTGGCGCCTCTGAGGTGAACGGCCGTGCGGCGCGTGCTAATCGCTCACGCGTGCGAGGCGAGGCACCGGGCCGGCTCAGCACGGCTGGACGCCCCCTGGGGGGCGCGGGCTCCTCACTGTGTCTGTGTGCTGCAAGAGCGCGCCTCTGCTGCGAACTCTCACCCGAGATGACAGCTGCACAGTGCTAAAACCGAACGCGTTGGTCGTCTGCGTGGTACGTAAACACAGAAAACAAGATCAGATGAATGCGAGAACTATCACACTGCATAATTTTACATTCGTAGATCTAAGGTATGTTGAGGCCCACCTAATATTCCGTGAATCCTCTCCACAATGTAGGCAACTAGCAACTTCGATGTGAGACACAGCTGGACACCACCACGCCTGTGGCGAATCTTTTAATTTTCAAGAACCTTGCGTGCTTGCTCGGAAGCTGTGGATTCATTAGCAAGAAGTAAGAGAGGCGACTGAAATATTTCAACGCCCTAACAGCACGGACGGGCAGGATGGTTACTGGTTGCCAACGGCCTGGATGCCACCAGCGATTCTGGTACATCGAGCCAGCAGCTCCAGATGACTCCGGTTAAATAGTATAAACAAGCGACCAGAAGTGAACTGCCGTGTGGTATCAACGTCACGTCGCAAGAAAACACTGCCCGTGGGTACAAGCTGCCGATTCGCTTCTACCTACTAATCGCCTACCAGCAGGAATAGTGGAAGCAAAAGCCTACGGTAAAAGGGATTATAAGAAGTAACATCGGTAGCCACCTCACAACCGAAATAAGACACTGTATAGAGTAAGACCATCAACAGAATCCAGCAGCTAGTTGGCCTGAAGAGGACCGCTGCAAAGTCGGTCGGAACATCAACATTTTAGTTGCTTTAACGTTTCATAATGATGCGGTATAGTAACCAAAATCATTTCCTTCACATTATGAGACGCTTTTTCAACGTTTCATGTACATAAGTTGCTGTCAAGAGCAACATACGAAAGAATTACAAAGAAAATTGACGATGCGTTGGTTGAGGATCAGTTTGGCTTTAGCAGTGACTGAAAAAAAAAAAAAAAATGGGTCAAATGGCTCTGAGCACTATGGGACTTAACATCTGTGGTCATTAGTGCCCTAGAACTTAGAACTACTTAAACCTAACTAACCTAAGGACATCAGACACATCCATGCCCGAGGCAGGATTCAAACCTGCAACCGTAGCGGTCGCGCGGCTCCGGACTGAGCGCCTAGAACCGCTAGACCACCGCGGCCGGCAGTGACTGAAAAGCGGCAGACATCGTAAGCGGTGCAGATAATCACAATTCTAAGAAAAATAGACATAATAAAGACGGACAATAATTACTAAGTACAAAAACCAAGAGGGAACAACAACCATGGACGACTAACTGAAGTGAAGTGCTCAGGTTGGAAAGAGCGTTCGCTGCTGGCGCAGGTTACTCCCCTGCTGTTCAACCTGTACATCGAAGAAGCGGTGACGGCCAGGAGTGGGGCTAAACTCAGGAATAAAGGATCGGCGATAAAATCTATTGGCGGACCCGCCAGGGTGGCCGAGAGCGCTAATGCGCTGCTTACTGGACTCGAATAGGCGTGCCGGCGGATTAATGGCGAGGACCGCTATGCCGGCCAGCCTGGATGTGGTTTTTAGGCGGTTTTCCACATCCCACTAGGTGAATACCGGCTTGGTCCCCACGTTCCGCCTCAGTTACACAACTCGCAGACATTTGCAAAACGTTCGCACTATTACATGGCTTACACGAGACACAGACATCTGGGGTGCACACATTCTGTCCCGAGGGATTCGGGTTTGGCGGCAGAAAGGGCATCCGGCCACCCTCTGCAACTAACACTGCGAAATCTATAGTACCAAGGCCGACCCTGCTTTGTTTCACAGGTTTTGTGGCTTCGGCATCACGTTTTCGTCTTACAGCCATTTACATACTGATGAGCGGTTTCGGAATTAAAGCTCGCCCTGCAATTTCCTGCTTATGGTTCTCCCTCCGTGTGGTTCTCCCTCCGTGTTTTAATGTTGACTAGGTTTGCGGGTGCGACATTCAGTGTAGTGACTTTTTCAGCTTTCATCTCTTATTTTTCGTCTCACTCCTCTTAAATCACAGCTGTCACGACAACTCAACCGACACTTCCGTTCGCGTTGTGACTTAGTGGATGATGATTTTCCGCTTTCTCTGTTTGCTGTATAAGTCTTCGATACGACGCCTGTTGGAACACCAGATTACTTTGGTGAAAAAGCTAAATGAATTCGAACATGGGCAGATTGTTGATGCTCTTATGGTAGGTGCTTCCAATGCAACGCACCCACAGCTACACGTAACACTGTCCTGACCACTATACACACCTGCAACGTGTTGAGAGCATTGCTTAGGTGTCGTTCGTGGTAAAACAATACGGCGCAACTTCCGAGATCGTCTAACATATGCATTTAAGTTCAGATAGCATTTTCCGCGGTGTTTCCATATTACCCTGTAAGTCACTCCCATAGCTACCATAATTAAAAATTTGTTGACCCTGATCATTAAGAATAATCGAAACCGATTGTGATGATAAACGTTCCCATGGCCGGTGGTGGTGATAAAACGACCATACTGATAGTTACCTGCAAGCGGCGGGGCACTGCCTGCAGGAACGATTTCATCTGGAATTACTAATTACATACATTTGCAAATAACTGAAAATAGGCATAAAGCTTTGTTTACAAAGACTAAAATTTATCACATAGTCTCCGCAGAATGACTCGTGGAGGAGGAAGTCGTTGAATTTAGGAAAATAGTTTACGCACAGAGAAATACGGATCGTCTGTTCAGAGCAGTGAGCTGTACTTCTGTGTACATGTATCTTCAGTAGGCAATTCTGTAACTGTTTCGTCGTGTTAACAACACTCGTATTTGCCTACTGTTGGATACTCTTACGACCACCCACAGTCGCTCGACGAAATATTTTATGCTTTTCGTAAGTAGGTAGTACCCTACAAGTATCTGGGTTTTATGCAACCATGAAACGCTTTTATGAGTGGTCTTATACAACTACCTGTACTTTCTGTAGGTAATAGTCATCCGGCATGACTTTTTTTTATCTCAGCGTTTCCATTTAGTTGCAGTCTTGAACTAGAGAAATACCCAACCCTAGAAACCATGCCGCCGGCCGAAGTGGCCGTGCGGTTAAAGGCGCTGCAGTCTGGAACCGCAAGACCACTACGGTCGCAGGTTCGAATCCTGCCTCGGGCATGGATGTTTGTGATGTCCTTAGGTTAGTTAGGTTTAACTAGTTCTAAGTTCTAGGGGACTAATGACCTCAGCAGTTGAGTCCCATAGTGCTCAGAGCCATTTGAACCATTTTAGATACCATGCCCATGCATATTACATCCATAACTTTAAACAGTGATTACTAATAAAATAGTTAGAATCCACTCACTTTGTTAACAAACTTCACACTAGCGCTACTACTCATTCCTGTTGACGCACTTGGGCCGACAGGTGAGGAAAAGAAGCATAAACCCGTAGCACACCACACTGGCCTTTTCATGCCATACGACAACCGTTCGACCATTTAAAATAATGCAGTCTCGTACAGCAAGCACAAATGTACTCGAATCTCGCACTTTGGTAGAAAATGTGCTGTGTTTGTTCGGTTGAGCAGCGAGTGGGAGGTGGACCATGGTAGGTGAGCGAACCTTGGTACGTGGGCGGACCATGGTACGAGGGCGGGCCATGGTACGAGGGCAGGCGAGTGTCTTTCTGGGAACTGTCGCGAGACTCTGCTCGGCGTTGACGGTCCTTTCTCTGAAGCTGGATAAGGCCGTATTCGAGGAAGCAAATACGGCGGATTGTGGACTACTTATCACAGCCAACTTCCTTCATCCTCCGAAGCTCACTCGTTCGCCCAGATAAGCCTATCTGAAAGAGAGGGGGTATGCTACACCGGGACAAGGAAGTCTCGCCAACCTAGTTCGCCACTTGCGAACATATCGTACGCGCCGAATAAAATTGATACGAAAAGAAAATTGCAAGTAATAACTGAAAGGACAACATAGCCCAATGCCATTCAACTATAATAAAATTTCATAGCACCTGCAGTCATGTAACAGATAACATCAACTGGGTGAATGTTGAGGCGTTGTTTCTCTTCGCGCGGTCTGTATTCAACACGCCATTAGAGGAACCATCATCAAGGGTATCCGCCATTTAGTTTGTTTTTGCACTCGCAATGTACTACAGTACTACGGTCCCAATACTGCGATGTGTAGCAGAGCTGCAAGCGATTGCTTCATTGATGTTTTATCAATGTGAAATTTTAGTTACATGTATTCCTGTAGAAGACGGGTTTACATCTGTCCGAAACCTTGGTCAGAGGTTGAACAGAACACCTTCTTTTTGCAACTGATGGGCTGCTTTGGATTCATTTACTGAGAATATAATTTAAATTCGAAAGAGAGGACGTGCTGACTGGCATGAATATTACTGAACTATCACTTTCATAAGTCATGGTTGCAAAATACTAAAACGAATTCTTTGCAGAGCAGTGGAAAAACTGGTAAGAGCCAACTTGGAGGAAGATTCTTTAGCGTTCCACAGAAATGTAGCAACACATGGGGAAATACTGACCCTAGGTCTTCTTTTAGAAGACAGGTGAAGGAAAGGCAAACGTACATTTGTAGACGCAGAGAAAAATTTCGTCAATGTTAACTGGTATTCTCTAGGAAATTCTGAAGGTAGCAGCGGAAAAATACAGGGAGTGAAAGACTATTGACAGCCTGTACAAAAACCAAACGGCAATTATAAGAGTCAGTGAGACAGGGTTATAGCTTATCTGTGATGGTGTTCGGTATGTACCCTGAGCAAGCAGTAAAGGAACAAAAGAAAAATTTGGCGAGAAATAAAAACTTTGAGTGTTGCAAATGACACTGAAATTGTATACAAGATAGCAAAAGACTTGGAATAAATCAGATGACGGTGAAGGAATCAGATTAGAAAACGAGACGCTTAAGGCATTAGATGATTTTTGCTATTTGGACAGCAAAATAAATGATGATGACCAAAGTAGAGAGGATATAAAGTGTAGTGGAAATACCAAGAAAAGCGTTTCTGAAGAAGAGAAATTTAACACCGAATATAGATTTAAGACTCAGGAAATCGTCTCTGGAAGTGTTTGTATGAAGTGTAGCCATGTATGGAGGTGAAACATGGACGATAAACAGACAGGAAGAGAGTAGAAGCTTCTGAAATGTGGTCTTACAGAAGAATGCTTAAGATTAGGTGGGTAGCTCACGTAACTAATACTGAGTATAATTGGGGACACAATAAATTTGTGGCACAAATTGATTAAAAGAAGGGATCGGTTTATAAGACACATTTTGAGACATGAACAATCACCAGTTCAGTACTGGAGGGAAGAGTGGGTGGTAAAAATCATAGGAGACAGGTTCAGAAGGATATAGGTTGGAGTATTTACCGGCAATGAAGAAGCTTGCGCAGGGTAGACTAGAACGGAGAGCTGTACTAAATCAGTCTATGGTCTGAAGATCACGTCGTCGTCGTCGTCGTCGTCGTCGTCGTCGTCGTCAACAGTTAATCAAAGCTTGGAGACTCCCCTCTTATGTCGGTCCTCCGGATCTCACAAGGGACAAAGAGGAGAGAAAAACAGGACTGGTGTGTGCTTGTGGGCACCACAGCCACATGTGAAGTGCAGAGAGAGAGAGAGAGAGAGAGAGAGAGAGAGAGAGAGAGAGACTGGTGAGCTCGCAGCACAAACCGGCCGCGCACCTCTGGGACCGTAGACCAGACATCTCGGTCGCAGCGCAAGAAGCAGAAGCAGAAGCAGTCCAGACGCGCTCGCTTCTCACACTGACCTTGCCCAACGCGTCCCACTGAGCCACAGGCTACCGCCGTCGCTGCACCGTGTACCTTCCCATCGCTGTTTATGAGACGCTGATCATAACGTCAGGTGTAGATTCAAAGAAATAGTATCTGAGGCAGTCGAGACATTTGTACCAAATAAATTAATAAATGATGGTACCGATTCACCGTGGTTCGCAAAACAGATCGGAACACTGTTGCAGAAGCAACGAAAAAAGCGAGCCAAATTTAACAGAACGCAAAATCTCCAAGACTGGCAGCCGATCACTGAAGCTCGAAACTTTGCGCGGACTTCAATGAGAGATGTTTTCGGTAGCTCCCACAACGAAACTGTCTCGAAATCCGACAGAAAATCCAAAGAGATTCCGGCCGTGTGTATCGTACACCAGCGGCAAGAAACAGTCAACACCTTCACTGCGTGATACCGGTGGTAATGTTACTGATGATAGCGCCACTAAAGAGAGTTGGAGTTGATAAACAATTTTACATAATTCCTTCACCAAAGAAGACGAAGTATACGAAAGTTAGCCGGGGCAATACGCACATGTACGCACCTCAGGTAAAATGTCCGTCAAAATAGCAGTAAACAAACATTCGTTAGTTTGAGAATGGGCGTAGTCCGAAACCGGTCACCGAATAAACAAACATCTACTTTAGTTCAACTCTGGTTCTTTCTGTATTTCTGCATCACGAAATAAATATTCCACAATTCGAATCAAACACAACGCCAACATGACTGACGCAGAATTATATACCCTCGACGTAGCAACGCAGCACTCGTTTTTCAGTATCAAGGATAGCGAGTTGGGAGGGGGGGGGGGGGGTCGGGCGGCGGGCAATCATTTTCACGAAATTAAATCACCGACTTTCCCCTCTGAATGTGAAAAATATTGCCGCCAACCTACATAAGGACAAATGACCATCATAATAAAATCAGAGTTCGTACAGAAAGATTTAAGTTTTCACTTTTCACACGCACTATTAGAGTGAAAGCAACGCGATTGGAAGAAGCCTCTGCAAGGCACTTCACCCTAGAACACTAATGAGGGGTGGGGGCTGTAATGTTACATCGATACTAAACCATCGTAAAATTAAATTCACCATTCCACATTTTATTCAAAGGACGTCATATTTACAGGTTATACATTGATTACAATTATTGTATCTCCAATGGAATGTTACATACCAGATAAGCGAGAAAATGCCCTTTTCTTATACGAGGATTAAACACTCTAGGGTTAAATGAGTATTGCAGAGTAGTCTTGTAGATTTAGATGCAGTTGTAAGAGGTTGTGGGAGGAGGGGAGTGAGAGAGAGAGAGATTGAGAGAGTGAGAGAGAGATTGAGAGAGTGTGAGAGAGTGAGAGAGTGAGAGAGAGAGAGAGAGAGAGAGTGAGAGAGAGAGAGAGAGAGAGTGAGAGAGAGAGAGAGAGAGAGTGAGAGAGAGAGTGAGAGAGAGATTGAGAGAGTGAGAGAGAGATTGAGAGAGTGAGAGAGAGATTGAGAGAGAGATTGAGAGAGTGTGAGAGAGATTGAGAGAGTGTGAGAGAGATTGAGAGAGTGTGAGAGAGATTGAGAGAGTGTGAGAGAGATTGAGAGAGTGAGAGAGAGATTGAGAGAGTGAGAGTGTGGGAGAGACAGATTGAGAGAGAGTGGGAGGGAGGGAGGGGGTGTGGGAGGGAGTGAGTGAGTGACCAACACCCCCTCCCCTTTTCCAAAAATATAAATATTACCAAATGCGTTTATATTTTCACAGATAAGTGTCTAAATTTCTCAGCTTAGTTGAAGAGAATAAACAAACATGAAAACTAGGGGTCTTGAAAATGGCAAGGATACCACGTAACTACCCAGCTGCTTGCTTGAAAGCACGTTGGTAAGCTTGCTATCTGGGGAGCTGAAGAAACATTGCAGCCATGTAAAGGCGTACATTTACGAGCTATGACCTTACCTGCTGACAGCAACAGGCGAAAGACTGGCTTTCTAAAATACAGACTGAAACTACAGAAAGTGACAGTATTTCCCTCATTTAAACGCTCACTTAACCATGAACTGCAGACGTCTTTTCACGGTCGTAGAACACAGTGAATGCGCGCTTCAATTATATATCTTGTAAGTCACGACGTCGAAGTTCATCGTTTCTTGTTATTATTGTGCTTCAGTCAGGTGCATCACATATGGCTATTTCAATTTTTCGGACGAATGCTTTTCAGATTGTACACAGGATGGGTCACTGCAGAGATTTTTGTCTCGCCCTAATATTTACACATCAGTGTGTTGATTTTTTTTCTGTGCGTCTAACAGTTGTCCCATAGACACGTCATAAACCTTGTGACCTCATCTTCCTGCACAGTCGTAACTGCACCAATAAGTGTACTACGCCTGTCATCATAGACTAACCGTTGTGCATTAATTGCGTCCACATTTCAACACCTGACCTGCTACCTAGAGGAGAGTAAGCATTAATGGCATGCTCTTGCCACAAGTACTTCGACGTACTAACGAAACTAAAAACATGCTGCTCCCTACAGCTACAGTTACTGGTCTGCAAATGAAGTAAATGCTGCTGGGATGTTATTCAGCACACTGTTCTCATGCACCAGTACAAATATCGTCACGTACACCCATTATATCCCATATGTCCCTGAACTGCAGTTTCTTACATGTTATGTTACAGCAGTATACTAAGCACTGACCTAAAAAAATTATTACATCAAAACATTTCTTATATTTTATTATTACTATTGAAAACATAGGACTCGGTAGTATAAAAAATGGGTTGAGAAGTTCTATTGGGGCGAGGGGTAGCGACCAAGTAGCAAACCGTGACACCCCCTCCCCCGCATCACCAACCTCTAGAACCGGAACTTGGATCAGCGCTCGCAAGCCTCTGTCACAAATTTTACCATCCACCAATAATAGACTTTCAGGGTCGTGGACCAGATCTTAATTTCGTTGTTGTGCTCAGCACAAAACATAGAATTTGCAAGTCTGTCTTGACATCGGATAACTTGTTCACCGTATCATTCGGCAATGACCAGGTTCATTTTGGTTGCCTTCTTTTACGTACTACCGAATTCAAATTTCTCGAAACTCGGGCATATTGTGCTCTCAAAGCAGCCTCTAGTGGCTTGTTAATAACGGACAGAAATGCCGTTTGCGAAAACAAAGGGAAGTGTTAGGAACTGTGACGGAACTGGGTTGCAGGAAACAAGGCTAGGCCCTATTGATCGATCGATCGATCGATCGACAGCGTTACCAATTACGGACAGATCTTGCACATTTATTCATAAAGCTTGTGAAATAGGTAACGTCACCTCCGGTAATATAACTTAAAACACTACAGCAAAAATAAGGCTCATAAATAATTTACTCCAGTAACATAAAACTTCCTGGTGGGACATCCAGAACCATTATATTTATGTTAATGATTAAAATATCCGCTACATTTGTAAAGTTGGTTTTTGCCTGTACTCTTGACACTAAGGTTTCAGCGACTCAATCCTCTCTTCAGGTGTGCATATAAATACTAGATAGAAACTTCTGCGTCACAGCTAATTTATGACGCAACATGTCTGTCGTACTTCGTTCATCAGACTGTATGCTCAAATGTACCGCTGCAACAACCACCTTTCAGCTGCAGTTGACAGCAGTTACAAGACGGAAATTTAGTGATCGGTAACGAAACTTTTATGAAACGGAGGTGTTATGTTTTGAGTGCTTCTTCATTACACTTTTATACTAAAATAAAAAAAGCTTAAGTGCTCCCGAGCAGACTGTGAAGGCCCAATGATACCGGCCGGCTGCCATGTCATCCTCAGACCATAGGCGTCACCGGATGCGGATATGGAGGGCGATGTGGTCACCACAGCGCTCTCCCGGCCGTTAGCCCGGAACAGACTACGGCAATAACATAAAAGATTGAAGAATTGTCCTTAACGACCGCAGAGTTCGCAAGATACAACATGGATAAAATATAATTTATTTATATTTGAAGGTTGATACTCCCAGATCGTAAGTAGGTGCCAACGTTCGGATAGTGAATGGACAACATCCTTCAGCATTGCGAGAAATGTCACTCCTTTCATACGTGGTGAGGAATATTGAGGCAGTTTTATTTCGATATGGAGCACTTCATGGTTACACGAAATGGTTATTCGAAATATTTGTGTGACAAATGGGAAGAAATATGCAACTGAAAATGATTAGGGGAGAGCTGCACGACCTGATAGTTCACAAAGTGTGCTTTGGAGATTTCGTGGGGGCGTTCAAATGCAAGTCGCATACGAAAGGTGCCACAAAGCCGCGCGCTCCCTTAACACACCCAAGGACCGCACGTAGACAACACACTGGTTGACGACCTTACAAATACTGAACTCTGTAACAGCGCACAGCTGCGGCCGAACGCCATCGCACGCAAGCACCGGTGCCGGCGTTTTAGAATCGCAAGCAGTCTAACTACCGCACAGCACGCAGCTCTGCAGGAAACTGTCTATCAATTAGCTTTACGCCTCTGGTCTAGTAATTACTCTGTGGCGAGATTTGTATCTACGTACTGCCACGGGGCAGGTGCAGACTGGTAGTGTGTGTGTGTGTGTGTGTGTGTGTGTGTGTGTGTGTGTGTGTGTGTGTGTGTGTGGAGTGAGTGAGTGAAGGAGAGGGAGAGAAACCGATCGACGCTGCATAGCCAAAAGTCTTTCTTCCGTTCGTCATCTCGCGTGGGCGCGTTGTTTTCCCCACCTCTCTCCATACGAGGGTTGTAAAGTGACACTCCTCCGCGTATATGCAGTGAATCACTTTAACATTCGGACACTACGTTATGTTAACCTTGTAGCATCATAACTTCATTCGTAACGAAACAAACAAACCATATAACCAAGTATTATATTCAGTGATATATCTTGTAAATATAGCATAAACTTCATTAAGATAACGCACATAAGTTCTTTTATAATACTATTTAAATACAACTCGGTCCTATATTCACGTTACTTCAATATTCGGACACTTTGCAGAACTAATCGTTTCAAGACAAGATTCTGAGGAACATTAAATGTTTCAGTGTCTTGTCGGGTAGCCATTCTGTTTTACCACTTCTTTCAAACGCTGCGTCATACTGCAAATAACCTTTTTTAAACAGTCCGCATGTAGACTGTCCCATTCTTCTTTTAATCGACGCTTCAGAGTTTCCTTGGACGATACTGGTGTTTTTGTAATTCGTCGCTCCAGATCGCTCCACACATTCTCAATGGGGTTGAGATCTAGTGACTGAGGTGGTGGTTGTAAGACTTTGGGGCAATTGTACAACAAATATTCCCGCACAATGCAAGCCTTGTATTTCGGGTCATTGTCCTGGTAAAACTTAGTCTTTGAGATCCCCATGGTTTCAGCACTTTTCCGTAAATTGTTCTTAAATATGTTCAGACAGACATATTTTAGGGACTGATGACCTTAGCAGTTAAGTCCCATAAGATTTCACACACATTTGAACAGACATATTTGTCCACAATACTGTCAATGAACACCAATTCTCCCGGTTCAAATACCAATATACAGCCCCAGACAAGAACGCTGCCACCTCCATGCTTTACAATCGGTTTAATATTTGTGACTGTAAATTCTTCGTTCTTCTTCTGCCACGCCATGCTTCGTCCATCCGACCCAAAAACGTTAAATTTACTTTCGTCGTCAAAAATAACGTCATTCCACCGTACTTCATCCTTCGTAATAAACTCCCTGGCAAAGTACAATCCCTTCTCTCGATTCTGTTTCTGATATGGTTTCTTCCTGGCCACTCTTCCATTGTAGCCACTTTCATTCAATGCTCTGCTAATAGTTTGAGGATGTACCTTTCTGCCAGTCTCGTTTAGCAGCTCCCGTCCTAATCTGAATGCACTGAGTGTAGCAGTCACTAAACTTGAAGCTGCTATTGAACTGGGTGTCACCAGTCGGTCACGGCGCGTATGTCCTCTTCACACAGGGGCCGCTGCTGTCGCGTTGTCCGGTCAGCGTGCGATTGGCTGGCTACTTCTCCCGACTGGCGTGCCGGCGCTTGACTTTACGCAGCGACAGGAGGTAGGGTACGATGCAAATAAAGTATAGCCGTACCTTGCGTTCCTCCGTTTGTTGCAAGCAGGACCCAAGGCCACGTACTCATGACTCGGTGGAAAGCGATGCGTGAAGTCGCGCACTGCACGGCCTCCAGTGCTGGGAGACTCGATCAGCGCATAAGGCACGAGTAGCCTTGAACAAGTGAAACAGGAAAATCTGCTTCCGCGAGCTGCTGGCTGCACGAGCGAGGAGGGCGCGCTGCCTTGCGTACCAGTCCAGAAGAGACGAGGTCCGCCGCTTTCATGCCGAGAGCGTCGCTGCCCGCGCACGGCAGGCCGGCTCGTAAAAGGGAAAGGGAGAGCCACTCGGGGGAATAGCAAATGTCCCGGCCGGCGCGGCAGCCAGGCAAAGGGGCTGCAGTCGCAGCGAGAACGGCGCGCCGCTGCACTGCGGTACGGTACGGATAAGTCTGCGGGCGCCTGCCCCTCAATGAAGGGAGCAACCGAACGAAGACAGTCCATTCAGTCGGTTGTAGTTTCCCGTGTCGGTTGGTGGTACAGGAAACAAAGGCGTGGACCTATCAGGTTGTAGAGAAAAACCTGGGAAAAGCATTGAACTTCATGTGTTACTAACAAGGGAACCTCCCCATCGCACCCTCCTCAGATTTAGTTATAAATTAACACAGTGGATAGGCCTTGATAAACTGAACACAGATCAATCGAGAAAACAGGAAGAAGTTGTGTGGAACTATGAAAAAATAAGCAAAATATACAAACTGAGTAGTCCATGTGCAAGATAGGCAACATAAAGGAGAATATTAGCTGATGAGCGCCATGGTCTCGTGGTTAGAGTCAGCAACTGCGGAACGAAAGGTCCTTGGTTCGGGTCCTCCCTCGAGTCAAAATTTTACTTTCTTTATTTTCGCAAAGTTACGATCTGTCCGTTCATTCATTGACGTCTCTGTTCACTGTAATAAGTTTTGTGTCTGTGTTTTGCGGCCGCACCGCAAAACGTGCGATTAGTAGACGAAAGGACGTGCCTCTCCAATAGGAACCGAAAACATTTGATCGCAAGGTCATAGGTCAATCAATTCCTCCACAGCAAAACACGTCTGATATATTCTATACGACACTGGTGACGGCATGTGCGTCACATGACAGGAGTATGTTGTCGACCCACCTAACTTGCACACTTGGCGAATGGGAAAAAAGATTCTTCTACCTTGCCCGATTTAGGTTTTCTTGTGGATGTGATAATCACTCCAAAAAAAGTGATGAAAACATAAGAGTTTGTCACATAAACTGCATCAAATGAATGCAACAGTTTGAGTCGCACAGTTTTCCCTGTGCTCTGTCAAAACACATGTTTTTTACGTTTTCAAATGTTTCCGTGCGTAGACCGTCAAATTCTGTATATGTCCAAGCAAATCTGAACATGTCCTGGAATTTTGGAGAGCGAAGTTGATTACGTGTGAGTGCCTGAACTTGATAATTATCTGAAAATAAAAAATTAAAATTTTCACCCGAGAGAAGATTTGAACCAAGGACCTGTCGTTCCACAGCTGCTCACGCTAACCACGGGACCACGGCGCTCGTAAGCCAACACTCTCATTTATGTTGCCTACCTTGCGCATGGACTACTCAGTTTGTATATTTTGCTTATTTTTTTCATAATTCCACACAACTTCCTGTTTTCTCGATTGATCTGTGTTCAGTTTTTCAAGGCCTATCCCTGTGCCAACTTATAACTAAATCTGAGGGGGGTGCGATGGGGAGGTTCCCTTGTAAGTACCTCCTCCAAAAATTTGTTAAGAGACAATAAATCCTTTTCGAAAACGTTAACAAGATACAAACATCCATGTTTTGTTTTCTATTTAAAAAAAAATGAACATGAGTTCCAGGAAACGTTATTAAACTCAAGATTCCAGATATTAAACAGTTAAGACACGCTTCACAATTTTGAAAGGATTGCAAAAGATCAAACAAATTAGATATTAATGATTAACGATTCACCATCACGTCGTCTGATCGGGGCACAAGGCCGCTTCCGGCACAACAGGAGCCAGGCGTACACCTCGGGCCCCAGACCCCGGCGACGGCGACGGCGACGACGACGACGCAAGCGAGAGATGTTGTATGTTAACCGAGGACCTAGAAACGACGGAGAGGCTCGGTCCCCGCCGCAACCGCAGTGGTCCATAACCTCACGACGACTAACGCAGTCCACTTGACCCCTCCGCAGCCCCACACCGAACCCAGGGTTATTGTGCGGTTCGGATTCCGGTGGACCTCCCCCCCCCCCCCCCCCCAGGGAACGTCTCACACCAGACCAGTAACCCCTATCGCCGGACGATCTAAGGCGCTGCAGTCATGGACTGTGCGGCTGGTCCCTGCGGAGGTTCGAGTCCTCCCTCGGGTATGGGTGTGTGTGTTTGTCCTTAGGATAATTTAGGTTTGGTAATGTGTAAGCTTAGGGACTGATGACCCTAGCAGTTAAGTCCCATAAGATTTCACACACATTTGAACATTTTTCCATCCCCTATGTTTACGTGGTAGAGTAATGGTGGTGTACGCGTACGTGGAGAATTTGTTTGCGAAGCAATCGCCAACATAGTGTAACTGAGGCGGAATAAGGGGAACCAGTCCGCATTCGCGGAGGCAGATGGAAAACCGCCTAAAAACCATGCACAGACTGGCCGGTTCACCGGACCTCTAAACAAATCCGCCGGGCAGATTCGTGCCGGGGACCAGGCGCTCCTTCCCGCCCGGAAAGCCGTGCGTTAGATCGCACGGCCAACCGGGCGGGCCAAGCGAGAGTAAGTCGATTGCTACAACATGCACAGCAAACACACTATCAAACAGTGAATGAGGAAAACAAAACTAAAGCTTTTGGCCAACGCTGAAATATATCACACTTAGAGCGGGTATAGATACGGGAGTAACAAAGTATTAAAGGTTATTTATACTTCAAATGTTAAGCAAGTATCACCACCATCTTGACAAATGAGAAATCTTCTTTCAAAACTAGTATTTACAACTCAGAACGTATCTGGATCCCTCTTTTATGAATGATTCTTTATCAGTTTATTGGTCACATCGGGGGTTTTGAAGTACTTCGATTGACCTTATGGAATTCCTTTGTAGACAATTTAACAGATGGAGTATCATATAAAATATTCCACTTATACCGCCAAGGAGTGTTTGTGGTATCTAAGGAAGGAGATATACTGCTGGCTGCAAGAACCAAGTCACTGGCTCCACTGATCAAAGTGGATGCTCTTTCTTAAGTTCAAACTGAGCACCGGCTGCAAGGCCTTAAAATCAAATCACAAGAAAACAACAGTTTGAACTTTAACTTAAAATTGGGCACCCGAAATTTTAGGCCAATTTGCATATGGGAGAGAGTCGAACACATAACAGAGGGCCCTTCAAATAATCACCAATTATATGCAAAATGCGGGAACGCGGAATAAAAAATAGTTGAAAACCAAGCGGGAGGAAAGCGCCAAGCTGCATCGAACAGAGTGCACATAACCGAAAAAAGTTTCTAGCGAACAGTAAAAATGACGCTCACCCATAAACAGCAGGCGGCAGGACGTGGCTCTTTCCTCAACAGAAAAACCAGAAAAGTGGAGTGTCCGGCAAAATCCCGCAATGATGGCGTTCCGAGCGACTATAGCAGCCTGGGACGCGATCCGTAGGCTTCGCCGAATCGTGCTGACTTCTCCAGAAGCAGCCCCGAAACCAGGCCAAGGTAGGGTTTGGAAAGCACGAAGACAAGCAGCGGAAATTGTCACCATGTGCGGACGGGCGTTATCTTGCTGAAAAGTAAGCTCGGGATGGTTTGCCATAAAGGGCAACCAAATTTGGCGTGGAATAACGTCGACATACCGTTGTGTTTTAAGAGTGCTGCAGATGCCAACCGAAGGGGTACTGCTATGAAAATAAATGGCACCCCGGACCATCACTCCTAGATGTCGGGCTACATGGCGGGCGACAGGCTGTCATCCCAGCCCTCTATGTGGCGTCTCCAGACACGTCTTCGGCCTGGAATCTCATTGACTGGAGCCACTCTCCCGAGGGTCAACAAGCCTGTGACCATTCCTGCTGCCCTTCTTTGTATCCATTCAATATCCCTGTTATTCCTATTTGTTACAGCTCTCACACTTCATCAGTATTCGAGGATGTAACTGTTACGTTGTTGCTGTCGTTTTATGTTTTTGTTGTAAACTAAACTGGCTTTCTGGTCTTAAACTTTCGTGTATGTCTGTGTCGAATGTGGACCTGAAAAATGCAAGGGTTGTGATTAGATAAACGCTGTCTGATAAAGAGAGCCGCCAAATGCCTGAAATGGAATAACTGTATTTCAGTCAACTTTCACCGGAAATAATTAGAAGGCCTAAAACTATATACTAAAGAATCAGTCCAGTGAAATTCCGTATCGTACAATGCAATGAACAACGCAACAATGCGTAACGTGACTTTCAGTTCCAGGCCACACGAAATTAACAGAATACAAATTCTACATAAAATTACAAATCGAATTTGAAAGAATAAATGTCTAAAACCCTTGTATTACAGGGCGCTATGAATTAATGTAGGCAAACTAAATAAAATACCAAAAATTAACTGCGAATATAACATCGCGCTGAAGGAATAAGACTTTCTGACAGTCAGTCAGATCTGAACATGCTTCGCCTAAACTTATCCGGATAACTATTTCGAAATGCAAAACTTAACTGTAAGTTATCTTACTGTGTGCTGATTTAATGTTAAACTGGCCCAAACAAATTTTTGTGGCCACGGAAACTTCGTACTGGTCGAAAGCGGCAGTGTTAAAATACAGTGCAGCAGCAAACCAGCAAACCTTGCACAGTGCAATGCAAGGAAATGCAGCTGAGCACATCATGCTTTACTTTGAGTGACTGTTCGGCTCGTTGCAGTACGGCGACACAAAATTACAAAACAAATATTTGTCAGGAGACGGTGGTAGAAACCAAAATTACTAAATGGTGGCAAAGAGCCTAGCTTTCGTAACTGTATTACGAATACTGTGATTCCTTAGAATTACAATAATCTTTACAAAAACTATTTCTTATAAAATGTACGACTCTGCCATTAAATTAGTTAAGACTAACAAAGGAATGGTGAATCTTTAACTATGAATGCTAGCCACCTTACCAGAAAAGTTTGTACAATCTCGTCTCTACAGTCAAACCAACTGACCCGAACAAGTAAAGAAAACAGATGAAGTTGCGAAGTATTTGTCTTTCTCAGTCTCACGATAATTTATGAGCGACCAAGCAATACAGCGACAATTCATATTTCCAAAAAGGAACATCGTTTGCATTTACATCCCTGTGTTCTAATTATTTCCAGACCGCTCAGTAACTTAACCAACACCTGACTCCCTGTCTTACTTCTCACTGAATGCTATTGGCAAAGACAGTGCTAATGAGAACCAAATATCACATTGCTTGTACTCAGAACACCTGTGGCATAACATATCGACTACTCAAGACTTCTGCTTGAAAAATACCCTTTGTACATATGTAATTATAACACATCGAATAAAAAGAGCTCACATCAGTTTCATTGAATAGAAGAAAACCAGCTAGAAAATTTTAAAGGAAAACAGCAAGAGTGTTTTGTAGACTATATCTTTTGTAGACTGATTGAACTTTCCCATTATCTGACCAATGAACCTAAGTCTGCTACGTGTTTTACGTATGACCGAGCCTATATGGCAGTTTAATTTCATACCTCTACAAATCGTTACATGCCGGCACTTCTATGAGTTGATCGATTCCATTTGTGGCTCACTGATATTCTTTTCGTGTTTTTAAGTGCAAAATTTTACATTACTGAACACATAAAGCACGTCGATAACTTTTGCACCACATAGAAATCCTGCAAGATCTGAAAATATTTCTGTAACTGTTCCATATCTATCTTTATTTATATATAATAGAAAAGTTATGGTCATGAAAGGGTACATCATGTGTTCAAAGTCTGAGGTTACTGTTAACACTGTAAGCAAAGTCATAAGTGTACAACATCAACATTAGGAGTCCCAACACACTTTCCAGGGGCACACCTAAATTTACTGGTCCTTGGTTTGCACTTCTCTGCAGTCAAAGCTGACAGTGAAGACTGGTAATTCCTATGTTTAGGTGATTAAATCTGGATCTGCTGACTCCAGGGCGTGGCTATCTGAGAGAACGCCATGTTGTCTATTACCATTGGTTACCAGGATGGGGATAGTCTGATGGTTGACGTGACTGAAAAACAACGTTGTTGAATCTTTCGTGGTCGCTTATTGATCAGTCAACGTTTGATGACTTTTCTGACTTTTCGCCAGCACGAGTGGCTTGCATTGTCAAAGCTTCACCCTGTATTGCTGGTGGATGACTGGAGTCGAAGTCGCTGGCACAGATCATACTAGGTATATACCTGTCGCGCCAACGTTAGAGTGCTTTCCTGTCGTCATTACCGCTGTGGTTCTCCTTTTGCTACGTCAGAAAAATTATGAAACAAGCATTGGTCCGAGGACACGAGACAAAAGCCAACAGGCAATTTGTGAGTGAAGATCTTTTCCTGCTTGAAATTCTAGTATTTACATTCTTGCTTTGGATCGTTCCTTTCGTTTGTTTTCATGAAACTTTCCCTGGAACTCCTCCTGTGGACGGTCGGCACATAATGCTGTAATGGGTGGCAGCAACTTAACGATAGATATCTGGGGGCTGCAATACATAGCTGCTGAAACAACTTCGGAAGTGGTATAGGCCGCAGACATCCAGTAATGTCTGCATGTAATTTGTGTGGGGAGAATTGTACCAGCCTCGGCATGCCAATTTTGCCACGGAATGTATGATGGTACCACTGTTCTTGAATTTCGTAGCTTTCTCGGAGAGTTACTTCTGCTCTCCACTTTCAACTTTGTTGTGGCAATGCTGTTTGTAGGTCGAAGTGCGATCAAGTGCCACCTTCAATAGTTCTCCATCCTATGAGAAACGGAACTTGGGATGTGTGAATCTTTTAGATGAAAATAACACAAAGTTCAAACTGAGACTGGACGAAGTTGAGTGCAAGTGTAACACGTACTCACTTTCAAAGTGTCAGGTGAGCTACTTCTTCAGAGGCCTCATAGTTGGATCACCTGCTGGCCGAGGGGTTCTAGGCGCGTCAGTCTGGAACCAAGCGACCGCTACGGTCGCAGGTTCGAATCCTGCCTCAGACATGGATGCGTGTGATGTCCTTAGGTTAGTTAGGATTAAGTAGTTCTAAGTTCTAGAGGACAGATGACTTCAGATGTTAAGTCCCATAGTGCTCAGAGCCATTTGAACCATTTTGGATCACCTGCGAAAAGAAAACGCCTTTTGTGCTCTGGAAATGGCTGATCGGCAGTACAGTCGTAGAAAAAAGTGCAGGGGCCAATAAGCTTTCGTGTAGGAACAAGTTTTCAGATCTAGACATTGTCTGCGTTGTCCCTGAACGTCTACATAGCACCGTTTGCGAGCAACTGTTCAGTGAGTCACATGAAGTCATCGTCTTTAGTAAAAAAAAAAAAAAAAAAAAAGTAAAAAAAAATAGGCTTGGAACAATAGCAGTAGAATAAGGTTGTGTGATCAAACCGCCCCAACCGTAATGAACTCAGGTAAGTGCACCGAGTTACTTGCGGCCGACGACTATCGTGGGCCCTAACAACAAAGTACCGTACTGTGTGTGTACAGTGACACTGCTGTGCGTGTTCTGTGTGGATAAACCGTCTTGGCTTACAGATTTCGTAGTACTTGGCCTGCTGTCTTTTAGTGGTGTCGGGAAACCTTCTGGGTAGCCAACACTCATAATTACAAAACCGTGTGGTAGCTGGCGGTGTCACACGCGAACGGTTTTATTCCGCTGCGCGCCGGTCTGCGGCGCAGTCCCGGTCGCGAACTGCCGAGCCCGCGCCGGCGGCATCAGACGCTGCAATCCCGTTACCGGCGTCCGCTAACGCAGTTACCACAGCCAGCGAAGCCGTAGCTGGCAGCGGCGGGAGGCTGGGGGGGGGGGAGGGGGGGAGAGGGGAAAGACAGACACTTAACGCCTCCACCCGCGCACACCGCTGGCCTGAGGCCCGGCTGCGTTGCATCCTCTGCGTTCGCCTCGTGATGTTACAAAGCAAAAAGTGCGATATGTCAGGCGGCTTGCGAAATAAATTTTCACTAGTACAACATTCCGTAGAAGTTTCGTGAAGCAATTAGATTACTGAAACTTCCTAGCAGATTAAAACTGTGTGCCGGACCGCGACTCGAACTCGGGACCTTTGCCTTTCGCGGGTAAGTGCTCTACCAATTGAGCTACCCAATGGGTAGAGCACTTGCCGCGAAAGGCAAAGGTCCCGAGTTCGAGTCGCGGTTCGGCACACAGTTTTAATCTGCTTGGAAGTTTCATATCAGCGTACACTCCGATGCAGAGTGAAATTAGAGTGGAATTAGATTACTGTTCATCGAGCAGGTCAAGATTTCTGAAAGGACGACATTTTTCGCGTTCTTAATTTTTATTCATCAGTGTCCAGTTGAAAACTGGGAAGTGGCCATTGATAATGCCGTAATACCCTAAATATATCAATAGCTGGAATAAAATTACAGGCGAAGGCCTATAGCTCATTTCGAGAATCAATTATTTTAGAAAAAAAAACTGAACTGATTTCAACTGCCGGGAGCTGCTGATAAACCTTTATTTATAAGCGGTTTCGGTGTTTAGATGATCTTTAGTAAGATACAGATAAATATGTACTAAAAATGACAAAGTAGATACATGCAATATGGGCTTAAAAATACAAAATATGGAGACAAAGAACTGCTATTTTGAAATAAACCACACTTTATTATACCAAAAACAAACAATTTTATGCTTCTTCAGTCTCACTGGGATTATTTGTGTTGTTACAATAGTCATGATTTTTTTTTTAATTTTCAGAATTAAAATCATTACTGTTTGAACAGACTGACCGAAACATCTTTCGATTTCTCAGGACGTGACTGGAGCAAACTTAAATTTGCACAATTCTGGAAGTGAGTACGGGACGTAGTTTTCTTCCGCACAGCATACTGTTAATTTTTGACAGCAGATTAAAAACTTTATTTTTCTCAACAAGCAGTTCAATTTTTTGCTATAACAACTTAGCAACGTCACTTTCTGCTTCGCTACTTTTTATTTTTATGGCTTTGATAATGTTTACATTGTCTTCCAATGACGTTGAAAGGTTTTCCAGTGCCTTAATCTGGCGCGATAAAACAGCAATTACTTTTGATGTGCACTGAATCACTCTGTAGACCATCACTTTCAAAAACTTCTTTTGCATTCAGAACACAAGCAGACTAATCTTCAAACTGAAAAAGAAATGTTTCAATCTCACTGTACTGCTCAACGTAGTATTCAACTGCTTCTAGCCGTGCACCACAACGTGTCAGTTCTGGTTCTGGTAGCCAAATAATATCGGCGTAGATCTCTTCAAATTTTGAGATCCCACCGGGAGCTTTCAAAAGTATTTTTTTTACGTCTGATATTAAACTTTCAACATTTTCGTAATTTATTCTTAAGCGTTCAGCTAATCTATTTATTCCGTGTGCCAAGCACCTTCATGTATCATTTTAGGATATAAAGCATTCAGGACATCTGCAGCTTTAACCGTATAAGGCGCAGCATCGGTAACTAACGAAACTTGTTAGTGTTTCACTCCATTAACCCATAAAACACTCATAATATCATAACGAGCTTTGCTGATGTTTGGTGGTTACATTTAGGAAGTTCTTCACACGCCAACGAAAAGGGTTTGCTCGATTTATCTTCAAATAGTCTTCCAGTTACTACATTGCCGGCGCACCGCCCTTGGTTGTCCGTAGCCCCGTCGATTGCGACTCATATAGGACCATCCTGAATTACATCTCGAATCGACGCCGAACAATCCTCGTAAATGCGCTGACATAGTTAGGAATATATATACGGACAACCAAGGAGATATATATATATATATATATATATATATATATATATATATATATATATATATATATATATATGAATACTTCGTTACGGGGCTTTTAAACACCGGGTTATTTAATTTCCATAAAGGTATATCTACACAAATCATGGCATAACACAAATGTTTCGCGAAGGCAGAACTTTGGAATCACTGATTGTCACATAAGAAGAAACTGATTTATTTTTCCTTGTAATATTTCTCTTATGTTTTGTGGTACATATATCCTGTGATATTAGAAAACGTTGCTCAGTCGACATGGATTTTTCACAAGCATTATAAAACAGTACTTTATCATCTGTACTCAAAGACTGGTTTGGGACATCTCTATATATTTTTTGCAATCTGAAACAACGGTTGTTTATCCTTCACCACACGCCCACAGACTGAGATATGCAACTTTTATATAGGAAAGAACGTAAATAACAAAATAACGCATAGCGGCAAACCTCGTCGTTATTAACAGTGAATTGACACGGACGTGAAGTTACACATATGGCTAACGTACTACTTTTGGAGGTGAGTGTCAGGCGTTGCGCGTTGAACAAAGCACGAGAGTACAACAGCGAGGAAACGTTTAATGCTGCAGGCTTATTGTTCACATCGCTGGCATGAACCAGCCCGCTTGATTAAGGCCTAATTGGTTTGCGTTACACGCAGAAGACCATCGAATGACGAAACAGAAAACGTTGAGTAACAGAAATCTTGTGACATATCTACGGCAAAGATGGCATCCGTCTGTAAACTTCTTCGTGAGCCCTTGTCCCAAGTATAGACTGGTAGATTACACCCTTGCAGCCGGTCAGGCCACAAACCAATCCACTCAACTGAATAGTATCCTGTTTGGGAAGAAGGGTAATTTTTTAGAATTTATTGCCATTTTCGTGACTACTAGTTATCACGATTCTGTATTCTCTGAAAATCTACTAAAAGTTACGTAGTTAAGGTATGTAAAAATAGAAATAATTTCAGTAAAATATTGTTGTGTTGAAGACTGATGTTGCAATGAGCCATCCCCACTGGTTGAAAGCTAATGCTACACAGAAATATAAAATACAAAAATCACAGAGCATGACTGCTGGTTTACATAGCTGCGATCTATGTAGCTGCATTGGTAAAGCAGTGGCACGCACTGAAATAATTCAGTGTCGACATTATAGCATAGTGCAATAAGAAGCACCTTGTCTAATGTGATGACGCGAAGCCTAGGCTGAGAAACTGGGATTAAGTGATACAGTATGAGAACTGTACGGAGAGCCTGGCTCAGTTACAGGATCGATGACAGCTGCTGAGTTGGCAGGCTGTATGGAACGTCGCGACGGCGTCAGTGCGGCCAAGTGGCGGGGGCCGCGCGCTCCGTGACCAGGCGGGAGCGGTACGGTATGCCAATATCGCGGGCCGGGGGCAGTCGGGCCATCCGCCCCCAGGAACGCGGGGCGCGCGACCGCCGCCTGCAGCCTGGCGCCACCTTGCGCCCACTCCACACCTCTGCACTCCAGACCCGCACCGTTGCAACGTCTACACCTCCGGCGTCAAGGCTGGGGAACACCCTTAAAGCGGAGTCAAGACGCTAGATGCATTACCTCTGACAAAATGGTATAGCGCCGAGAAGGGGATGAGGAAGCGAAATGAAACTCCACGGGTTGAGAGGTTGTTATTTCAATGATAAGAAAAAGATCAGAGTGCACAAAGAATTATGCAATGTGAACCAACTTCGCAGTATGATGTACGTCCTCTGGTGTGGATACATGCACTGTTTCTGTTGAGAAGGATTTCATAAAGCTATTCTATTCTCCCCTGACGAAAGCTGGCCCACAACAGTTGTAAATGGCACTTGTTATCCTGGATACTGGTACTATGAGTAAGTTGACATCACAGCTGATCCCACCCATGTATTAGCGGGGTCAGATTTGTGGATTCAGTTGGGCATAAGAGTAGTTACATACCATGCACACTGTTCATAGAAGCACATGCCTTGTGTGGACGAGCATTGTCCTGTTGGAAAACGGCATCACGATACTGTCGCATGAGAGGTGACACACGAGGATACAGGATATCCGCAACGTACCGTTATTCCGTCATAGTTCACTCAATCAGTACCACATGTTACCTGAAATCGTACCCTATTACTCCTCACACCATGACGCCAAACCGAGCGAGGTAGCGCAGTGGTTAGTACACTATACTCGCATTCGGTAGGGCGACGGTTCAAACCCGCGTCCGGCAGTCCTGATTTAGGTTTTCCGTTATTTCGCAAAATCTTCAGGCAAATTCCGGGATGGTTCCTTTGAAAGGATGCGGCTGACTTCCTTCCCCATCCATCTGTAGTCCGATGGGACCGATGACCGCGCTGTTTGGTCCCCTTCCTCGAAACGATCAACCAACCATGACCCCAGGAGTAACACCGCTTCGACTCTCCAAACATTGGAAGAGTGGGACCTCTCCCCAGATCGTCGCTGTACTCGACAACGATAGCCATCTAGATAGTGCAGAACCGCGATTCATTGCTGAACACAGTGCGATTCCATTCATCTGCAATTCATGCTTCCCGTTCACGACACAACCATCCAAATGCAGCCGATTGTCTTGACGTGTTGATGGATGCTTTGTGCGGAGGCTTCTAGTTTCCAACCAACGAACTGAGATGAAACAGAATGTTGTAATAAGGCCATTACTTGTTCTCGAATGCATTTTTGAAAGAAAAAAAAAGACGCAAACAGTTATATGATCGTGTCATACTACTACCAGTATCATAATGTTTCAGTTGCGTCTTCAGGTATATTTTGTTTTCAGATAATTTACCGTCACGAGGTGAGGGCACTGGACGTCCCAATTACAAAGTTCGCTGTTCTGGGACGCCCGGTGCGATGGGAAGAATATACTAAGTCCTTTGGTGCACAGTACAGAGATCTTCACTTGGGTTGTCCGAGTGATAGACCACAGAACCTTGACGACGAGTACGTCGCTCTCGCGTTTTCATGTAGTCAAACATAGAAACACTGTCACATCCAAATGTCCCACAAATATGGATACTGTACGATTCAATCGGCCGGCGAAATGGACATTCACAAGGAGACCTCTTTTAAAGTCTGTCCGGTGCTGATAACGCTGTCTCGGACGAATACGCGACATTCCGTGTCCTTCACAGCATCACTCAAGATATGACGCTGTTCACGCCTCTCACATATCCTATTAGGTCTGTTAACAACACTAAATGCGAACAATACCGAAACTCTCTAGTGGCCGTTATACCTGTCACAGAGAATTGCAACTCTTGACTATGCCCATACTCGCCGGCGATGTGCAACGTTTACCAACTAACACTGACATCCGACCGTGTCTTCTGTGTGTTTCACTTGTCAACACTGTCTTGCAAAAATTTTTATTGAAGCTTTTCTGGCACGGCCCATCGTCATAAAATTTGTCAAAAACATCACGTTCTGATACAAGCACGTTAAGAGGAGACTTACTTAGTTTCATAGAATCAAAAGTGAAACAAAATAGTCAAGTGGTCACACTGTTAACATCGCTGCTTAAATGGTAGCGAATCGCCGTTACGGGGCAAGTTATCATCAGATACTGTCACTAATACAAGTCCCCACTAATAATGTAGAACTAAAATTCACAGCTCGGGTGGGTATATTTACCTTTCCGGAGAGAAATTTTCACTCTGCAGCGGGGTGTGCTCTGATATGAAACTTCCAAGCAGATTAAAACTGTGTGCCGGACCGACGCGCAACCTCGGAACCTTCGCCTTTCGCGGGGAAAAAAAAGAAAAAAGGCGAGATCCACAAAACCATCTCACAGCTTCATTATTTCCGTCTTCACATGAGGCCAAAATAACACAGCGTCGTTTTAAAATATGCACATCTGTCGGCGCCAGCCTGCTTGCACTTCGGTCGATATCGTGCCCAGGCTATCACCACTATGGACCACCTGAAGCTGGGAGTGATTTTTTGTTCTCGTTTGTGACGTAATTCCGATAGCGTAATATGTCCTACATCAGAATTACGTCTCACGAATCAAATAGAGTTTCGTATGATTAAGTTCTACTGATGACCGTTTATACGGATGGTATAGTGCAGATATAGCGCATTCGGAGTCTCTCAAAAATTACCGCTGTGTTCGCAAGAAAATCGTATTTATTCGTTGAATAGGATTGAAAGGGGGCTGGAAGAACTAAAGACACACAAATTCTAAAGACTGCCAAAATAAAAATAAAATTGAATTCTGTTACGGTTTGTCAAACGGTTCGTTTGATCCCACAATTGAGAAACTGAAATTGGATTTGGTGTAGACGAACTATTACTGACAGAGTAGAGAAATAGGATTAATTGGTAAGATGCCAATCCATGAAAAGTACAGTCTGCAAAAACAACACAATTAGCTTTGCCTTCTCCAGGATTAAAATTTGTCAACATAGAATTTCTCAAAAAACAAATCTCAACATTTCATAGGCAATGAAGCCGTTCAGATAACTACTCCAATTAACTAAACAGCTTTTCCTTGTTAGCTAAATTAGCAGAAGTGGCAGTGCCCTGGGAAGTAGTCTCTTGCACGATATTCGTGGCTTCTTGACATTTAGAATGTTCCAGCTGAACCACCACCTGCGCTGAGCCTCTGTTGTGCCACTGCCTGACTGGGGGTATTATAATAAAGGAACTCGGGGTCGGTGGCCATTGACTGCTAACAGTTGTTGAGCCACTTAAATCGTGGCCCCACTCAATGGGTCAGAATTGCTTTCTTTATCGTTACCAGCTGCCCCTACACGTTGCTGCCACTGTGCATGGCGGAGATTGAATTGACCTCGGAACGGATTACTTCTCATTCGGCATAATCAGTGGACGACTGTTGGCTAAACGCGATTCAGCCAGTCTTCCAGAAGCACACGTCGTATTATCGTGGCAGCAACTGCAAGTGCTCATGGCAGATTGTCGTGAATGTTGACGTTTGTAGTACACACGACATAGCACGCGGCCGAGGCGTTCTGTAGGTAAAGATATATATGTGTGGCATCCCACCAGGCAGAGTGGAAGGCAGTTCATAACTCTGAAACGGCTGTACGATGAAAGCTGATCCTGAGATAGCTATGCAGTGCATATAAACCATCATTTTGTTCTCTAACCACAACAAAAAATGGTTCAAATGGCTCTGAGCACTATGGGACTTAACTACTGAGGTCATCAGTCCCCTAGAACTTAGAACTACTTAAACCTAACTAACCTAAGGACATCACACACATCCACGCCCGAGGCAGGATTCGAACCTGCGACCGTAGCGGGCGCGCGGTCCCAAACTGAAGCGCCTAGAACCGCATGGCCACAACGGCCGGCCCACAACAATACCAAGGCACAAATGAGGTAAATGGGGAACTACACTTACATAAAGTAAAATGTTTGCTGCTGAATTTCAGAAGATTTATAAAAGTTGTGGTACGTGATGTTTCGCCCTCCTTTTCTGGTCCGTATGGAGCTTTGACGAAAGTAAAATACAAGTGAACGCGAATCACAGAGTTTTGAAAGGAGCAAGTTGCGAAACGGCGGAGGAAGCTTATAGTTTACTCTGAGAGAATAACGACGCTTGGGATAGGCAAGGAAATAGTCCTTCTCTTTCTAAAATGATCCATCGCCATAAGTGATGTAAGGGAAACCTCAGAAAATCATTTCCCACTTTGTGACTAACAAATAATATTAGGCTCTTTATGCTGCAACATTGTGTAATTTCGTTCTCACATCCAAGTATTAGAATTCTTTACAATATCTTTGAACTTAATGGTAGAATAAACGAAAGGTATGTACATTTAAAATTTCACTAGTATGACCAGTGTCCATAGTTCTACAACAATTAAAAGTATGAAATTTCCTGGCAAATTGGAACTGTGTGCCGGAGCGAGACTCGAACTCGGGACCTTCGCAATTCGCGGGCAAGTGCTGTACCGTCTGAGGCATCCAAGCACGACGCTCGAACTGCCTCACTTCGGGCATACCTCATCGCCTACCTTCCAAACTGCACAGTAGCTCACCTGCGAAACTTGCAAGACGAGCACTCTTGGAAGAAAGGATACTGCCTAGCCATAGTTTGGGGAGTGTTTCATTCTGAAATAATTAAACGTATTCAAATTCCGACTGTGTAGCTAACCACGATATGTGCATTTGTATCACCTTGCACGTTTAGTTTTATTGGTGTGAAACATCGTCAGTGGTCTACAGTGAAACATATTCACAATTTAGGTTTGCTTTCTAGCTGTAAAAATAGTTCACTATAGAAGATACAGGTAAGTTTTTCTGTTTACTTACAGGTATAAAATGTGGTAAGTAAAAAAAAAAAAACTACCAAGCGATCAAAAAATGTTAATACTTCATTGCCCACCAGTGAACATCTGTTATATAAAAAGAAAAACTCATACGATGATACGTGTGTCTATTTGCTGGTAATTGCACAGACGGAGTTTACATACTTCACAATTTCATGTGAATGTAACGGTAACTAGCCGGCCGGAGTGGCCGAGCGGTTAAAGGCGCTACAGTCTGGAACCGCACGACCGCTACGGTCGCAGGTTCGAATCCTGCCTCGGGCATGGATGTGTGTGATGTCCTTAGGTTAGTTAGGTTTAAGTAGTTCTAAGTGACTTATGACCACAGCAGTTGAGTCCCATAGTGCTCAGAGCCATTTGAACCATTTTTTTTGTAACGGTAACTTACCTTCGAAGCCGTCATTATGTAAATACAAATAGCGATTATCATATGGGTAAATAAGAGATAAAAGCATTATTTAATAAGAAAACTGAAAGTAAGTCGTACGTGGTATTGCCTTCTGGATAGATACGTAGTTGGTGACAAAACTGTTCACTCTAGCCATTCGAACTACGACCTTAAAAGAAGACGTTAATATTACAAGTGCGTAAATTATTTTTTACTGAAGTTCCTTCACATGCGTAATTTCTGTTTATTATGTGTTGCAGAAATAGTTCTGATCTGATCATCGATGTGTGTTCAAAAAGGCAGAGAAAGGCAAGTAGAATGGCGATGTATTGTTGTGAGAGTTGTCACAGTACTCGTATTCTCACGTACAGCACAAAGGTTCAGTGGCTGCAATTGACTATACTCTGCTTGTTTCTTGTGCCGCGCGAATGATTGACAGACCACGGAGGGTATCACGGCAGCGCGCGTGTCTTCTATTCAAGACGCCACTAGAATATACCGCGATTATGGCCGGTAGCGCTCTGCCACGGAGGGATTTCTCTCAGGAATCAGAAAACGGATTGGCAAGCTCTGCCTGCGAGGTTTATGTTGTCCAAAACTATTTATTAGTACGCGACGTACCTTGTCGGCTGGCTGTGACTATACACGTTTAGAGAAAATAGAGCGCTACTGGTAAGTATTTCTCAGTATGCGTTGAGGACTATTCTCCCAAACTGATTGTCACGAGATGGATGTTACACCATTTCGCATTTACCTCGTTCTGGTGGCAGGATTCTATTCAATTTGCAGTACTCTTCATACCCTTGCAACAGAACGCTTCTAAGCGTACTATTAAGAAAATCGGTTAACTCTTCACGACATGGTATACTTCTGTTCTCACACTGTGATTGCTGATATAGCTGAGGAATGTTTGGTTTGTATAAGCCATTTTATGGTACTTCGTTTGACTTCATTTAAAAAGAGCTGTGTGCTTTCATTTCGTGTTGGGTTTGAAACACATGCCTACTAGGAATTCTCGAAACATTTAGACTTCTGTTTTTGAAATACGCCAAGTATCGTGAAGAAGAATAGTTCTATTTCTGAATCACTGTCAGGAAAATAAAGCGCACCTAGACGTTGCAGATGCAGTTCCTAACAGACGCAGTTCCTAACAGACGCAGTTCCTAACAGTTGTAGTCTAACCTGGCAATGCTTCTTTTGAAGGGCTTCAAAACGACGAAATAAAAGAAAGAGCCACTTGTTTTGCAGCTAACTGTTGTAAGTAGGCTGTTTAGGTTTTTATGTTGGTAACGCCACGTAGTTCTCTGTATGAAAATCGCAGACTGCGCTGTGTGCAGTCAGTGGCTGGTTGGACTCATTGTTCGAATATTCTCTTGTGTAGCATTGGGCAGTTGGATGTGAGCCGCCAGCAGTGGTGGATATGGGGAGAGAGATGCCAGAGTTTTGAGAGCGTAAGATCTGGACGTGTGTCCGTGAGAAAAAGGAAATTTGTAAGACTGAATGTCATGAACTGATATATATATTACGACTTTTGAACACTATTAAGGTAAAGAGATTGTTTGTTCTCCATCAAAATCTTTCATTTGATAACTATGCCTATCAGTAGTTAGTGCCTTCAGTAGTTAGAATCTTTTATTTAGCTGGTAGTATTGGCGCTCGCTGTACTGCAGTAGTTTAAGTAATGAAGATTTTTGTGAGGTAAGTGATTCATGAAAGGTATGGGTTACTGTTAGTCAGGGCCATTCTTTTGTAGGGATTATTGAAAGTCAGATTGCGTTGCGCTAAAAAATGTTATGCGTCTGTTTAGTGATCAGAATAAGTAGGGTGCAGAGAGAACTCTCTCAGTACGTTCAGTTTTGCTCAGCTGTTTGAAAATCAAATGACGTAAGAGTTTTTCCGGCACTGTCATTCTTAAATTTCAAAGGGGAAGTTTCACTGTTCATTTTTGCTTTAGGGAATAAACGTCCAATCGTTTTACAACATTATTACTTCTTAGATGATGGCTTTTGGGTAGCCATTCAGTACACACAGGAATCTCATTTATATTGCCTGTCTATGGGATTTGTGCGTTTAAATACTCGGGTCGCACCTCCAGACAATAAAACTCGAACATAGAGCGTTTTATAGAATTTGTGTTCGTGTTCGCATTGCTTTCGCTGTAGATAGTGACTTCTATTAAAGAGAAAATAACTTCTTTATATTCCCTGTAATGTTTATAGCTAATGCCGTATCTAAGATAGTACTTCTGTATAACCTATTCGAATACTTCGGAGTAGACACTGATTTTCGTTTTAATGAAATCTCTTTTTCGGAATGCTATGATCTCCGTTTGTGCTGTCGACATTAGCAAGTTTTCCAATATTTATGTGGAAAACTACCGGGTGATCAAAAAGTTAGTATGAATTTGAAAACTGAATAAACCACGGAATAAGGTAGATAGAGGTAAAAATTGGCACACATGCTTGTCATCCGTCTACTCGTCAGAACCAGCAAAAAAAAAAAAAAAAAAAAAAAAAAAACAACTTCCCGTGATGTAGGGCTTCTTCCGCCACGCAGCTGCCTCGAGCCAATCTCGCCATCACTCGTTCTGCAGTTGCAGTTGCAGCCAACTTTCGTTGCGAGGCACGCGATAAAAGTTAATGGCAATTGGCGACATACGCTCATGCCAATTTTACATTATGCATTTCTCCTATTGCTGTACAGTTTTCTAGAAAAGGTATCTGTAACTAATATAGCAACACCTTTTCGTAATAAAAACTGTTCGGTGGCAAATGGTAAGCACGTGTCTGTCATTCTATTTTTCTGCGCGTTGTAAATTACGCAGTGTTCCCATGAAAGCTATAAAATTAAGGCGAGTGAAACTAACGACTTATTTTTCGGTGTGCAATCACACAGATGGATGAAGTCTACAGTGTCGAAGAATGGAATGCACAAAGTCGGCACTTTCCTTCAGTTCCCTTCCTGTAGAATACTAAACTCGTATATTTTACTTTCTAATCAAATTCTCCTATAAGGTGCAGGGTTCGAGTCTCGGTCCGACACAGTTTTTATCCAGGAAGTTTCAATTACTCCTGATCTAATCGGCCGGAGGTAGACCTGACCAAAAAACTCACACAGCCCAGAAGTCGATGTAATATTACCAGCACCATCTAAGAACGGGCATAGGCGTCCGAAGTCGTTCGTTACTTGAACAATAAAATAATTTTATAAAAGAATGACTGTTGGTGGTTCATCTCATCGCTAAATGTGATTAACACTCACGCACATACTGAGGTTCGATAAAAAATGTAATGCGACGGACCTATCCACTGAAACCAATAACTGAGGACTCTTCAATGTACGAAGGGCCAACGATAAGTAATACAACACATTTATTTTCTTTGTCTGTTTCTGTTGAAAAAATGCAGAACTTGTTGTGGGACAGGGTGGACCACTCCAGCTTCAGCCGCTACAGTTCCATGAAGATCAAATTGCTGGCGGCGCCTTACGTAGCCTTCCAAATGTCATCTGTGACGGAGGGGCGTTCCTTGCAGAGAGCTATCATTGAGTGTCTTTTGGCAGGTAACCGGAGCATCGCAGATATTCACAGGCGCTTGCAGAATGTGTACGGAGACCTGATAGTAAACAACAGCATGGTGAGCCGTCAGTCATCATCGGAAGAAGACTGCGTAAACCATAAGATCTTGCCACAAATTTCCGAAACTTACCACCACTTAACTGCTCTCCCCATCTCCCCGCCGGTCAGTCCAACAACCCAACCCGGCTCGAGTGCTGGTCAGCGCAAGACTTCCTGCTTCCGCCTTGCACTGCCGCACCCAGGCTTGGGGTGGCGCCAGCAGCTCCACTACGCCCGCTGCCAGCGCTCCCTACCTAGAGAGCCTGTATACAGAGAGAATTGGCATAGGTGAAGTTGCCCGTGATTGCTTGATTAGCTTTGGCAGAAAAATGGCGCCAAACGTCTCTCGCGCTTCCTATGTTCGCCGTGCTTTTGAGCTGAAGTTCAGAGGACTTTTGGAAACGATTAAAAGGTATTTGAATTATTGAGAGACTTGTTATGCGTTGTGCATGCATGTTCGATTTAGTTGTATATCGTTTTTAGTACGTAATTAGCGTTTGCCATCTTAAATACGAGTTGAAATAATGAAGCGTTTTGTGATGAAGACGGTAGGCCTACATGTTTGAAGTAAACACGTTAGTAATTGTACAGTATTGTTTTTGACATTTTTAATTCGTTCTGCAGACGTTCGTAAACGATGCCAGGTTGTGCTGCATTTGGTTGTTCCAATAGAGGCGAAGGTGGATTTCGCATGTTAGCATTTCCACGCAATGAAGAAAGACGAAAGCAATGGGCAGTCGCAGTCAACAGGACTGACATAAATCAAACAGTAGCCTTGTGGAAACCAACCAAGTACTCTTATCTTTGCGAAGTAAGCCGTTTTTGCTTTTTACTACATATAATACAACTTGCAATATACATAGTTAAATTTGAAAACAGACCTGTAAATTGGCTGTGTGAAAATTATTATAACACATTCTTATAAACAAAGGCATTTAACGAATGATTTCTCCATACTCTCCTGTGCTTTTGATTCGGTGAGTGTGTACTCCACTACTGGCCTTTCAAAAGTCCCACCCGCAGTTTGGCAGAAAAATGGCCGCCGTATCGTCCGGTTGACCACTCTCTCCCTATACAGGCTCTCAATCCCTATCCAGGCGCTAGCTCGAGCGCAGTGCTAACGTGGCTGGCTGGGCGGGGCAGGGAACAAAACGTGCCGTGAATTAAAAGTTCACTGCATAGTTTATTATCAAAGATTTTGTAGAGATCGGACTATACGGATACCATATGCTGCAAGCAAAACGACTTATTCGTCATATCGCAGTGGAGCTGTTGTGCTCGTGGTGTGCCCCACATGCGATCGTCACCTTGCCCTCTTCTCAGCGGAGACTACGAGCCCGGACACAGCTCCACCCACACGCACTGGACTCTGTGAAGCCCTCTGTAGCGCCCCGCCGTGCTGCGACACGTGGTGCGTGGGTGGAGTTGTGTAGCGTCGCGGACCAGGATGCGACCGCGGGCACGTCTTCCAGCGCAGGGCACGTGCAGGGCCGTCTCCGCGGCGCATCCTGAGCCCACGCCCACTCGCTCCCGCTCGCTGGTACCGTTATTGGCGGCACACACGGACGCCTGCCCACCTGAACGCCTTTTATTCCACGCCTTCACCAACATACGTGCGAATGACATAACGAGCGGGACTCGCGACCGTTACACCCTTATAGCCCACGGGAACAACGTTTTATGGGGTGCCACCGGAGTTGGCAAGTACGAGGGGCTTTCAATTGGCAATGCAGTACACTTTTTTTCTCAGTCAGTGCAGGTTGAAAAAAATCAGAAATGTGCTGTGGGACACCGTGGAATATTACCGAATCAGCCTCTATAGTGATATGAAGTTGCGGTAGGTGCCGGCCCTATACGTAGCCTTCAAAATGCCGTCGGTGACGGAAATGCGCTCCAAGTAGAGAACTGTCATTGTTTCTTTCCCGGAAAACCAGAGCGTCGCAGATACTGACAGGCATTGCATAATGTCTACGCAGATACGGCAGTGGAAGAAAGCAGGATGAGTCGTTACCAGAATGAGATTTTCACTCTGTAGCGGAGTGTGAGCTGATATGAAACTTCCTGACAGATTAAAACTATGTGCCGGACCGACACTCGAACACGGGCCCTTTGCCATTTCGCGGGCAAGTCCTCTACCAGCTGAGCTACCCAAGCACGATTCACGCCCCGTCCTCACGAGGTACCGGCAGAAGTAAAGCTGTGAGGACGGGACGTGAGTCGTGCTTGGGTAGCTCAGCCGGTAGAGCACTTGCCGCGAAACGCAAAGGGCCCGAGTTCGAGTCCCGGTCCGGCACACAGTTTTAATCTTCCAGGAAGTTTCAGGATCAGTCGTTCGGCGCGGCGTTTGCCATCATTGCAACCAGGTCGCACAAACATGTCTCCCCCCCCCCCCCCCCCCAGTGTGCTGGACGGCAGCACTCAGCTGTGACTCCTGCAAAACGTGCGAACACTCTCATTCGAGATGGTCGACGGATCACAATCAAATACCTCGCTGCACAGCTAAACGTATCTGTTGGTAGTGTTGATCCATTCTTCCACCATTTGGGGTATTCAAAGGGGTGCGCTCGCTGGTTTCCTCGCTACTTGACGAAAAACCATAACTAGCAGCGAAGGATCATCTGAGCGGAGCTGCTGGCGCGTTGCGAGGCTGATCGTGACAGTTTGCTGTCGCTGGCGGTGAAACATGGCTTCATCACTTCGAACCAGAAACAAAACTGCAATCCATGAAGCGGCGCCTCACCACCTCTCCTCCGAAAAAAAAAAAAAGTCCAAAGCCGGTAAAGTCATGGCGACTATCTTCTGGGACTAGAAGGGTGAGGCGTGGGACACACGCTCAAGGATACTTCATCTCAATAAAGAAAGACATTACCAATCACAATCTCTGGCTTCTAATTCGCGACAGATTTTGTTTAACAGTTGCATGACAATAGCAAACTTCTGTTATCCCAGAGTAATATACATAATTGTCCTAAAAACTGAAACATTACTAAACGACAAAATGTCTAAGAGCGTCAAAGCCCACCCCAAACAATAAATAATTTAAAAACCCTCTTTACATCTTAAGAATTATACAAACAATAAATGGGTACTGAGGAAAAACTCCCACAGAAGCAGGACACCTTTTAAGATATAACAGCAGAAACAACTCACACTTCCTAGTTCTGAACACGATATTAAAATCCGGTACAATGAAAGGCATCTTTCAGGTATTACGAAGTTTCAGTGGCAAGTAATGGCACGTAAGAGGTGCGCGTAAACTAAAACTCAGATCGAGCCGTCCGCAGCTCGTGGTCTCGCGGCCGCGTTGTCGCTTCCCGAGCACGGGTTCCCGGGTTCGATTCCCGGTGGGGTCAGGGATTTTCATCTGCCTCGAGATGACTAGGTGTTTGTGTTGTCCTCATCATTTCATCATCATTCATGAAAGTGGAGAGGCTGGGCTGAGCCAAGGTTGGGAATTTGTACGGGCGCTGATGACGGCGCAGTTGAGCGCCCCACAAACCAATCATCGTCATCAGATCGAGACTGAGTGAAAGATGAAGGGAACGGTGCAGAAGGAAAGACGGTTGGCTCTGCGTCACCAGGAATAGATAATGAAACACTCCAATTCGCCGAAGAACTGGAGTCTACTGATAAACACAGCGACCGCTCTATCGGTTACGATTCAAACTGACCGCTGCCAAGGCGTCACCCCCCCCCCCCCCCCCTTAAACGACCAGCTACAACGAACGACGTGCACCGCTGATTATACCACTGAAACAACAACATAAAACCACACAGCAACTGGGCAGTATCCAGAGTAACACAATTCTTAAAACATCAGAAGAACTTCAAAACAGGAAGACGGCCACAAGGGGCCAACAAGCCATTCACATTGAAATTAACCACTTTAAATATCTGTACTACTTTGGCATTGCAGACAGGCTTATTACTACCAGAGCAGGAAGTGATAATATACTCAAATATACAAGACGCTGTTCATAGCGCTAAATCACGCACTCGTAACTTATTAACTCATAACATAACCCCAGAATCGATTATATATATATATATATATATATATATATATATATATATATATATATATATATATATAAAAAATCATAAACACACACCCAATTACAGCACGACAGGACTATAGCACACAATAAATTTTTCATAACTAAGCCCCTGCTTGCTTACCTCTGAAAACATTACCTAAATACCATCAAAGAGCCAGAAAATCGAAACTGTGGTTGTTCCGGAGTGCACAGACACGCACTTAGATATACACGCCTTGCCCGTACCTTAAGTGCGTCAAAAACAGGCAAACCTCATTCACACAGGTAACCACTGTTCAATAAGTTGTACACCAGTGTTCATAACGAAACAGATAATATGGGCGTCCAAACACTGGAAGAGCCGTTAACTGCAAACAGCACGAAATTCAATATACATATATACAGCAGGACTTTAAGGACCTGAATAATTCCCACCGTTTGATTCTGTGGCGTATCACATGTTCGCATTGTTTATCAGCACTAGACGCAGTACACACTCCCGACCGCACGCACGTCTCCGTATGGAGGTCCACTGTCCACATAACACATTAAGGCAGAGGATGCGCAAAGAGCGACCTCCGACAACCAGACTGCACACCGGAGCCCCAACTAATCGACCAAAACCAGCCCTCTCCAATAGCGTCGTGCGCTTAAACAGCCGAAAAGCGACCAAAGAGGAAAACTGCGGCCACGCGACAGTGTCGGTCGCAGAGATCTTAAATGAATACAGAGAAGCGACTGGCACCAACGGCGCCAAGTATCAAAGGGATTATTGTGTTTGATGTCCTCCCTCGTCACGCTAATGTAGTTTGCTACCCTCAGGAATCTGAAGAAACGACTTCAGCTTGTTCTTTGGCACAAAAACGCGAACATCTCCTTCTCTATAACAACACAAGGCCTCACAAAAGGCTGCGCACCCGAGGAGATCACAACACGTCACTGAACGGTTCTTCCACATCCACTCTGGAGTCCGGATCTCGCACGGTAAGATTCCCGTTATTAGACCCAATGAAGGACGCACTTCACGGGAAGCAATACGTGGATGAAATGGACGTTTTTGATGCAACAAGATGTTGGTTCCGACGTCGACCAGCAGAGGGGTACAATGCAGGCATACAGGCCTTCCATGGAAGGTAGGGTAAGGCTGTCGCATTGAACTGAGATTAGTTTGAAAAATAGGGTTTTGTTTCAGTAGAGTGAGCAATAATATGGTGTATTTGAATAGTGGATAATACCAACCTACTTTCAGAAAAGAAACTGTTGCTTTACTTATTGAACATCCGTCGTTACTTTCTTTCCTAGCCTGCTGCGTGATCCACACCGTTGTAGACTTATTTTCTGTTGCAATGAAATCGGAAGAAAATTTTGAACGAGGCATGGCCGTAGGGTTCTAAAGGTCATTGGATTCGACCAGAGAGATTTCATGAAAGTTATGTATGCACTGGTTCAATACTTACGATGCTACTGACAGGGACTGAGCCGCCGGCTGTGGCAGAGCGGTTCTAGGCGCTTCAGTCCGTACCCGCACTGCTGCTGCGGTCGCAGGTTCGAATTCTGCCTCGGGCATGGATGTGTGTGCTGTCCTTAGGTTAGTTAGGTTTAAGTTCAAATGGTTCAAATGGCTCTGAGCACTATGAGACTCAACTGCTGTGGTCATAAGTCCCCTAGAACTTAGAACTACTTAAACCTAACTAACCTAAGGACATCACAGCCGGCCGCGGTGGTCTAGCGGTTCTGGCACTGCAGTCCGGAACCGCGGGACTGCTACGGTCGCAGGTTCGAATCCTGCCTCGGGCATGGGTGTGTGTGATGTTCTTAGGTTAGTTAGGTTTAAGTAGTTCTAAGTTCTAGGGGACTTATGACCTAAGATGTTGAGTCCCATAGTGCTCAGAGCCATTTGAACCAGCCATTTAAGGACATCACACACATCCATGCCCGAGGCAGGATTCGAACCTGCGACCGTAGCGGTCGTGCGGTTCCAGACTGTAGCGCCTTTAACCGCGCGGCCACCCCGGCCGGCTAGGTTTAAGTAGTTCTAAGTCTAGGGTATTGATTACCTCAGATGTTAAGTCCCACAGTGCTTGGAACCATTTTGAACAGGGACTGAAGTTAATTGTGTTTATAAACCAATCGTAAGAGTACGTTACAATCCATTGTCAGGGGCGGTAAAAGCGGATCAGGTAAGACCGTCAGTAAGAAGATCATACGCTGAGAGGCTATTTTTGTCAAGGGCGTTCTAATATCCAGAAGCCACTGGCGACTAGAACTAACGTGCTCAGAATGGACCCATGTCGTCGTTGATCTGTGGAGCAGTGGATGAAGTGCAACGTTATTTACGTTAGAGTGTTAAGATTACAGTGAAACCTGGTGAAATGGTTGCGATGGTTTGTGCCGGGTTTTTCTGTATTCCGCTGGAACCATTAGTTCGGATGGATGGTAAAATGAACGTAGAAGTTCATGAAAACCTTTCACATAACAACATGCTTCCCCTTTGAGAAAACATTAGAATATTATCTTTTCTGTTTCAACACGATAATATTCCCATGGACGAAGTAAATACCACTGCACAGTCATTAGGAGATAATGAAGTGGATTTTGCGGATTTGCACCACAACAAATATAATTCGGATATTTGGTGTCAGAAATGAGGGTGATGAACCGTTTTATCCACAGTGGCAGGACAAATAGAAAGAGGGAATAGCTGGGAATATGAAAATCGTTACAGTACCGTATTTTGGGAAAATTTCAGAGAAAGTGGTGAACATTTTCAGGCTATACAGTAACCTGTTGGCAATGAGTACGAAACACTTAATCATTTATAATTTAAGGCATGGAGTTGGGAACAGTATAAGTAGAACAAGTAGATATTTATAAGACGCAGATCATTTGACATGCAGTATTAGGACAAACGAGCAGAAAAAAATTTCTGTCCGATATATAGAGCATACAGACGCTTTCAGATTGGACGTGGGAAACCGGTGGTTTTCAAATATATGTGTGAGACTGATTATCCGCTTAAAGTCATATAGAAGTGTTTAGAGGTGACGCACGTGGAGAAGAAAGCATGAAAGCAAACTTGACCCACTTGAAGAACGTACGTACAAACGGGCGAGGACGGTAATGCTTACTTCAACGGGTTTTTGACTCTTCTCTTGAGGTTAGCGTTAATACGGTGTATGTGGAAAGGTATTCACAGATTAATGATGGTATATTGTTATCGTCATGTTCCCTGTAACATCTCTGAAATACTATGAAATGACTTACAGTTCGCAATCAATGCAGTCGCAAGTAGGGAAGAGGTAGAGGAACCTGTATGTTGTCATAGACAAACATTAAGCTTCACACACATGCGTTTACCGAACTGGGCAGTTCACAGCAGCTGTTGCGACCTGGAGCTGGTGTTACAGGTGTTACTACAATAGAAGAGAAACGCTTCCGTGAATGGACGGGGGTGTGGATAATTGGAACAGAGAATCTGGTGTTGCCGTTTCTAAAACTAAGACGAGGATTTTATATTCTAATAACGTACAAATCGAAAAAATAGAGTAGTAGACTATCAATGAGACATACATTGAATCTCTTAACTCGTACGAATACCTGGGTGTAACAGTTTGTACGGAAATGAAAGGATCGGTCACATAAGCGCAGTCGTAAGAGCAAGTGGCAGACGTCGGTTCATTGATAGAATACGAGGGAAGTGCTAACAGTCTATAAAGGAAATTAATTACAAAACACGTGTGCAAACTATCCTGGAATACTGGGAAAGTGTATGGGACCAGTACACTGGTATAACTGGGGATCTTGAACTTACATACAGAAGAGCAGCACAAATGGTCATACGGCTTGCACGACTTCCTCTCGCTCTCCTTCCAGCTAGGCTGCATATTGGGCAGTGTCGTTTCAGCCTCCGTCACTTAAATGGAGACCCTGCACCACTCTGTGATTACTGCAGTCTGCCACTGACAGTGCGACATTTTCTGACCCAATGCAGATTTTATAGTCGTTTACGTTTTACTGTCTGTCCGCCATCTGAATTATCAGATGTTTTAGCAGTACATCACGATCTGTAGATTGCCTTTTACTTTTTATTCGTCGTAGTAATATGGCGAAGGAGACTTAATTTCCAACCGTTTGAGCATCCTCCTCAAAGGGGACGTGGTCGTATTTAGTTACCCCTCTACTCCAGTCGATTAAACTCTGCGTATATCGGTTTAGCTTCTCCCTGAAGATCCGATAATGGTTTCTCAAGTTGTTCTTAGCAAAGTCGTCATTTATCATCCAGCTGGTCTTCTTGCGCCTTCTTAACTTTCTTGATCTCCTTGGACACCATCTTTCTAGTTTCCACAAATTGCTGCCAGGCGCTCTCGTTCTTTTTGGTTTGCCAGATGCGCCACGCCTTCTTCCTCAGATCAAGTAGTCTATCACAGTCATCGTACCACCACCTGCTTCTACATCCTGGTAACAGGACCAAGTTGCTCTTCCTTGGTTATAAGACTCTTCTCCACCTGCTTCGTCCTGGTCTTCTAGGTCGCTGGTTAACTTTCCCCATTCCTCCTCCTCCTCCTTTATTTTCTCTGGATCATATCTCCTCCGCCATTGATGGTCCCAAGCCCGGGGCCTCATCTCGCGAGTGATGAGGAAGGAGGAGGAGGAGGAGGGGGGAGGAGTAACACCTCGTTAAAAAAAATCTAGGTCAATCTGGGTCCATCTGGCTCCGGATGGTAGCACCCTGTAAGGGCCCCTGCCTAGGGTTACAGGTGAAACGTGGTCAACGGTTTCGAAGGTGGGAGAGGAATCTGATTCCCAACGGCGGAGAGAGCGGAAGAGCCTAGTGAAGCTAACCACGAATTAAAAATCAAATCAAAATTCAAAAGCGACTGTTCTCATAATGGGCTCGTTTTATGAAACTTTTATAAAACTCCACAAGTAATAATGACATACACTCGGGTCCGGTGATCTTGTTGGCCAGTAATGTAAGGCTGAATCATCTGGTCCAGTGCGACCGATCCAACGTTCAGTAATCCTTTGATTTAAAAATTCCCCCTCTTCCAGATGCCAGTGTGGCGGCGTCCCACCCTGTTGGTAAATGAAGTCGTTCGAATCAGTCTCCAACTATGTGAAAAGAAAGTTCTCAAGCATATCGAGATATGTGCTTCCTGTAGCAGTGTTCTCGGCAAAGAAAATCGGACCATACACCTTTTCCCGTGAAACTGCACAAAACCTAGCGGGAACCATGTAAAACTAGAGAGTTTGCTGTTTCCAATAGTACGTTGTTCACGCACATACCTCAAAATACATAATAGTTATGATATTTTAAAACTGGAAGATGCTTTTTGATACACCCTGTATTTAGAATCCTCTGTGCTTCGCTCGCATACCGATCCCCAAGACAAGCTTAGACTAATTACAGCGCGGACAGAGGCATTTAAGCAATCATTCTTACCCCGTTCCTTGCGTGAATGGAACAGGTAGAAACCATAATAAGTGGTATGAAGTCGTATTGCTGACATGCACTTCAAAGTGGAATGCAGAGGTGATGTATATGTAAGGTGCTGCTATTAATGTTGTTATTGACGTCTCAGACAGGGCTATTTTAATTACTGTTGAGCTTCTTTCTCTGAGGAAGAAAGAGGCAGTTAGACTACCAGAGACCTGAACTGTGAATCTTTGAAAGAAGTTCCATCACCGGATAAACTACGATGACGCTGTACAGCAGGCATATCGCAGCGGCAGCAGCAGCTCCTCGAAATGTTGCCATGCTCCAGATACTGAGACTGTCAAGCGGAAAAGGAATTTATGTGGAATAGGCGAGAATAAGCTGCATATCTGTACGTTTAAAGCGCAGCGCGGTGCTTAAAGAGCTAAAAAGGGAAACTGGCGGATCTGCAGCACCGGCGCGGGCATCCCCGGCCGTGGCCATTTGCATTCCTGAGCCCGCGGCCCGCCGGCTTTGAAGACCCGTCCCGCCGCGCGGGACCAGTTTGGGATTCCAGGCGCGGCGCGGCGCGGCGCGGCGCAGGTCCCCCGCCGGAACAAATCGCAATCCCGCCGGCCGGCGGCCCATCCCAGTTTTATAACTTATTGTCGATTCCGCGCGCCGGGCCGAAGGGGGCGGCTGCCCGAGACGTGCCACGGGTTCTCGCGCGCCACTGCCGACGCCGCTTCTTCATCAGCTACTGTCCCACGTAGTACGGCAGAGCAGAACACGTTCTCACGAAAACTGCACAGTGTGGACGCTAAGAAAAGTACCCAAAACGACCAAAGATAACTTTATAACAATCCTATTCGTTGTGGCAAACCTTATAGACTGTTTACTCCTATTAATAAAAATGGTTCAAATGGCTCTGAGTACTATGGGACTTAACATCTGAGGTCATCAGTCCCCTAGAACTTAGACCTACTTACACCTAACTAACCTAAGGACATCACACACATCCATGCCCGATGCAGGATTCGAACCTGCGACCGTAGCGGTCGCGCGGTTCCAGACTGTAGCGCCTAGAACCGTGGATGGTAATCGTGTAGGTGCTAAGTCAGAAAAATACGGTGGATGTGGCAGTACCTCGAACTGCGGTGGCAGCCTTGGTTTACCGACTTGTATGGAGACTGGCGTTGTTGTGTTGCAAGAGTGCTGTGGATGACGGCGCACACTGTCCACACACTGCCACCAGTCGCCTACGAATATCCGCAGTGTTTACAGCCACCTTCCCCAGTAATCACGTAGTGCAGCTCTACCCTCGATGACCACACTCCATATTGTCCGCTCACTTAGTGACAGGAGTTGGGTAAATGGGCTGTACTGTGCAGGGATGATGCTTCTGGAGATTTTCTTGCCACCTACGGTTAGACTGAAGTTCAACTTACAACTGTAACGATGAGTCAAATGCCGCACCGTCTGTGACGTCAAGAAATAGTGTAAATCAATAGGCACGCCTCTCGTATATTGACATAAAGATCATTAAACTAAATTTTAGAGTTCGGCGCCAATTCAGTTAAAAGGATAAACCGAATCTGATACGTTTCATGTTCAATATTACCCGAATACAATCTGGTACCGGGCGACCGCTACTGTCGCAGGTTCGAATCCTGCCTCGGGCATGGATGTGTGTGATGTCCTTAGGTTAGTTAGGTTTAATTAGTTCTAAGTTCTAGGCGACTGATAACCTTAGAAGTTAAGTCGCATAGTGCTCAGAGCCATTACCCGAATACGAAACGATTTTTTCCGGTAGCAACTGTTCCTCTGAACTCGGATGAAGTGTCAAGAGAATTCATTTCCTGTGTGACTTCGTTGACGATCATTATTGACGTTACCACTAAAGTGCGCAGGTACAAAATGCAGTAGGCTCAAGGCTGATACGCATTCTATTTAAAATGTCAAACTATCGTCACAAAGGAATTATACTGCCTGAAATACGAAATTAACATCTGAATCCTGTTGGCAGTTTTTTTCGCAGCTCATGTTTGGCGAAGGTCCCAGCAAGAAGTTGGACAGAGTTCTAGGGTTCTGCGTCTTTCTTGGAAGTCAGTGAATGGTCCAAAATATGGCTATCATTAAAATTCATAGAAAACTGAAACCTGATAGTCAAGGGAAGGCAGGATTCGGTTATAATTGTGGACGAGGCCGTAATGAGTTACTACTGGTTGCCTTTTACATTTACACACATTTATTTTTAAAACAGTAACTCCAGACTCAACAATAAATAAATACCACAAGTTATTAATCAAGGAATAAACAACTGTGTAAATAAGTGTTTTCAGTGCGTTACAATTTAGCAAATCACCATAAAATACAGATACAGATAACGTTAAAAAAAAAAAGCCACTGTGATCACGGCTGAAGGAAGGCCTTACATGCCAAGAATGACAATAAATTAAGAATGTTTAAGAACTCGCTGCAATTAAAACTTACAGGTATTGAAACATTATAAGTGGCCAAAAACACAGCAGAAGGTATCAGACGCCAGAAATGGCAGTGAATAAGGTTTTAAGGCTTAATGCTAAAATACAAATATCGAATTATTTTTTAAAGCAAATGACTACAATCACAGCTGAAGGCCTTACACGCAAGGAAAGGCAGTTATATAAAAAATTTGGAAAACTGCTGTAAAACAGCAAATACAAGCAAAGGTTAATTAAAAGAAATAAGCAACTGACCACCAAATGGGTGAAATAAGAGGATGGTAACCTTGTAACACAACCCTTACACTGCTAGATTTATTCCAGAAGGCGACCGGAACTATTAACTAGACGTACATAACCTTTAATGTAGACATTACAAGGTACGGTAATAAATAATACATCACAGACGGTGCTCCAGGAATCGACCTCTGAGAAGATCGGGCAACAAACACTTTCGTGAGTGATGAGATAGGCAGCCAAGAGTTCCATTCACTTCACAAGAAGGTAACTCAGACTAGTGGCAGTCTAACGAATGACTAGTGACAATCTTGCTGAAGGTCCCTGACGTCCAATAAACCAAATGCAAGAACGGAACAACACGCCAAAGCCGGAACCGGCGGATTGCACTACGCCCCCAGAATACTGTGCTTAGAGCCCGCAGAACGAGAAAGGAGTCACTACCACAAGAACAGAAGAATCTCAAACGGTCTACAGTCAAGAAAGCTGTCAAAACTACACGCATTACCGGACAGCAGCGGCAAGGCGAGGAAACGTACACTGCCATTACATAGAATAATATCCAGGGTAGGTCACTGGGGCGTTAGTGGCCACCACGCAGGAAAAATACCGCTGCTTGAAGTTAACAAATTGTAACAAGCTGAACGCAGTAGATAGTAATAAGAAGTCGAGGAAAGCTAATCAGATCCGCCTTCCCAAAGCACTCCACTCGCTGCTCTTCGCCTCAGCGACTCTACGAGCAGCAACACGAACCCAAGTCACTGGAGAATCGCGAGATGTCACAATAGTGGAGGTTTCTCAACTGAACTGAAATGCACTCAACTGAATTGAAATGCACTCATCTTAAAGCCTGCAGGATCCGGTTTCTGACGAGGTCGTGCACCCTCGTGACCATAGACCTTCCATCCGGCAGTCCATGCGCGCCTCCAGTGGTCCCGGTGTGTTCTCCACTGCGCGGACCTGGCTCCTCCTGAGTCCCCAAACGAACTGCCACACTCACACGACACGGAGAAACAACAACGTTGCCACAAAGATAGGGCGTTACTACTTATCAATAACGCCGCTGCTGCCACTACCGGAGAGGCAACGCTTGCGAAACCGAGTGACGCCAGTCAGCACGAGAAGAAGACAAACAAATGCAACCATACCAACTAAACGATTCGGTCTGGCCTCAAACAGAGGGCGGAACCCTACAAACAGCACCAACGCGAGCCGCAGCACGGCTCAAAAACTTTACTTCTCTCATTATTAGACATAGAAAGTTCTAATATTAGCCATCTTAAGGATCGGAGATAGCAGCTGTGAACATAATCGTTATTATTTCAGCATACAACCACTAATGTTACGAATGTAATTCTCAGTATCGCGTTTCAGGAGTCAATATCCCATCATCTGGCTGTCCATGTTGACTCTTCATGAACAAGCACTAGTACTTTGATCCTAGGGAGATGAATTTCCCTTGTCTCTGTTTCAGTTCTGCTTCAGGACGAGTGCCTCAGCTTTCACTGCGGAGACGGGAGCATTATCAAGATTCTCACTGGGATCAATATTTTCGTGTTCTGATTTCTTTAGTACTAGTACTAGTCACTTAACGTTCATACCGTTAAAGTTTTTAGATATGAAACTCCATTGTTGACCCTGACTGGATAATATATCCTTCTCTCGTAGCTAATGTGATACTCAGAAATTTTTTTGTAAAGTTCCTTGTTGCCTATTTCTGTATTGATCTCTTCCCTTAGTAAGACATAAGTTTCCAAGTTTGATTTGTACCAAATTTTAGGAAAATGTTGACTGGAACACCCTCTTCAATATTGTGAAGGTAGCAGGGGTAAAATACACAAAGAGCAAAAGCTTATTTAGAACTTGAGCAGAAATCAAATGGCAGAGTCGAGGAGCATAAAAGGCAAGTTGTAGTAGTGGTGGAGGAGTGAGACAGGGCAGTAGCCTATTTCCGACATAGAGCAGTTAATAAATCCAAAGAAAAATTTGGAGAAGGAACTAACGTCCAGGAACAAGACATAAATAGTTCGAGGTTTACGGATGACATTTTGTTTTGCAGAGACAGTAAAGGTCTTGGAAGAACAGTTCCACGGAATGGACCTTGTCTTGAAAGGAGGATGAATACTAATAAAAGCAAAATAAGGGTAGTGGAATGTAGTGGAATTCAATCAGGTGATGCTGAGATTATTGGATTAGGAATCGAGTGGCTAGAACCAGTACACGAGTTTTGCTATTTGAGCAGTAACATAGCTGATGGTAGAGAGGATATGAAAAGTAGACTGGCAAAGGGAAGAAAAAAGTTTACGAAGAAAACATCGAATATAGAATTAGATATCAGGAAATTTTTCCTGAAGATGTTTGTCTGGAATGGATCGTTGTACAGAAATGAAACGTGGGCAATAGTCAGGTCATACCAGAAGCTTTTCTGAAAGCTTAGTGCTACAGAAGCATGTAGAAGATTAAGTGGCTAGATCACGTAACTAATAGCGAGGTACTGAATAGAATTGGGGAGGAAAGAAATTTGTGGCTTATCTTGACTGAAACAAGTGGTCGGGCTATAGGAAACTCAGATATCAAGGAATCGTCATTTTCAGGTTGGAGGAAAGTGGCGGAGGGGGGGGGGGGAGGGAGGGAGGGAGGGAGGGGGGGTCGGGGCGCAAAAATTGCTGAGGAAGAAAAAGCTAAGGATAGAGTGAGCAGGTTCATATGGATGTGGGTACGGTAGCTATTTGGAGATGAAGAGGCTTGCACTGGGTAAATCAGTGTCGAGAGCTGCGTTAAACCAGCCTTCTGACTTCACCAGATATTACTTGTTAATGGACTAAGAACTTTCAGCATTGTACTCGATAATGGCGTAAAAGTTGAAATCTAGATAGAACAGCACAAAAATACAGTAAGACACAGTCAAATAGTGGTTTATTCTGTCAAAAGGTACTGCATGACTGTGGCTCAGCATCATCGAAAACATTCTACGTCTGAAGATGTCCACCCCAAGTAAATGTGATGGCCTGGTAGAAATCGTCGGAAGCTCTTTAAGGCTCTTCGCAGGTGGTGCGGTTATCTAGGAGAATGTAGCAACGCCAGAAGACAGTATCGAATTTCAGAATGACCTGCAGAGCACTGATAAATGGTGCGGGCTCTGGCAGTTGACGATGAACCTCAATAAATTTAACATACGGCGCATATATAGGAAAAGAAATCCACTTCTGTACAACTACACTATTGATGACAAACTGCTGGAAATAGTAACTACGGTCAAATATCTGGAAGTAACTATCCAGAGTAACCCTAAGTGGAAAGACCATATAAAACAAAAAGTAGGAAAAGCAGATACCAGACTGAGATTCATAGGAAGAATGTTACGGATATGTAACTCCGCCACGAAGGACGTGGCGCATAAGGCGCTTGTACGATGGATTCTTGAGTTTTGTTCATCAATGTGGAATCCTAGGTAGGTATGACTGATAGAAGAGAGAGAGAAGATTCAATTGGGAGCAGTGTGTTTCGCCACGGGATCGTTTGGTCGGCGCGAATGCGTTCCCGAGATGCTCAGCAATCTCCGTTGAGAGACGTTACAAGAGGCGTTATGCATCGCGGAGAAGTTTACTTCTAAAATTCCGAGTGAGCACTTACCGGGACGAGTCGGACAACATATCACTGCCTCCCACGTGCATCTCGCGAACTGACCACGATGAGAAAATTCGAGAAATTAGAGGCACTATATAGGCTTACTGACAATCATTTCTCCTGCGAACCATTGGCGCGGGTACCGAGGTAGGGGGGGGGGGGGGGATCGGTTAATGGTACCAGAAGTATCCTCCACCTCAAGCCATAAGATCGCTTGCGGAGTATGATGTAAATGTAGACATGACAGAACGTGATGGCTAAGCAGGGAATATATGGCAACTGTTTTTGGAAGAGGCGTGGCCATACCTCCATTCTATTTTGCAGATTTAGGTGTTCCGTGGTTTTGGTTCCAGTTAATACCGACACGGTTCGTTGTCTTCCTTATTCAATTAAGGTAGTCCTCCATCTCTAATGGATCTGATGTCTATGCGACGTTGCATTATAATCTTCCTTCTGCTGGTATGTTGGGTCAGATCTATCGCCATAAAACGGTGTCAGCTGAAGAATTGTCTATATGAGCACCGTGACTAACTTAAAACATTGCGCATTTGGCTGATCACTAGATTAGCTTATACCGCATTGCAACACACATTGTCGATGTTGTGATGCTGACCGCTGTTGCTGAAAGTATGGACAGCAAGTTGGCGTAACGGGTGAAGAATGTTTCTATGATTCACAAAATGAGTTTTCACTCTGCAGCGGAGTGTGCGCTGATTTCAAACTGCGTGGAAGGTGTGCCGGCCTGCGACTCGAAACTGGGCACTAGATTCGAGTCCCAGTCCGGCATAGTTTTAACCTCCCAGGAAGTTCCAGCGTCAGTAACTTGCTGGCAGGTTAAGACACTGTGCTGGACTGGGAGGGTTCAAATGGTTCAAATGGCTCTGAGCATTATGGGACTTAACATCTGTGGTCATCAGTCCCCTAGACTTAGAACTGCTTAAACCTAACTAACCTAAGGACATCACAAACATCCATGCCCGAGGCAGGATTCGAACCTGCGACCGTAGCAGTCGCGCGGTTCCGGACTGAGCGCCTAGATGGGAGGGTTCAGCCCTGCCGCAGAGTGAGTGATTTCATCTGCTTTTCAACACCACTACTAGTCATGCCTAAGTTGCTCATCTTCGTCCTGTATGGCAATTGTATGGTTGCAACAATGGTAATTTTTCGTTTGTGTATTTCTGTTATCGTGGCAGAACATTGTAAGAGGTCCATGATCAAAGAATTTGTTGCTAGCGCACTCGAGCAGATGTAATTTCGATGGATTGCTCACGCGCTGCCTGCGATATGTAAGATATAAGAGAATCTGAGACCAAAGAGCAGTGTTGACTGCAGTAGGAACTGTGTAGCAGTAGCAGTAAGTTGTTGCTAGCGAGCAGTCGTGTGTATCGAGTTGGCTGGGCCGGTCGTGGTGCAGCGATGGCAGAGCCTGAGTGTTATAGTATAAGGTAAAAGCAGCCTCGCGCATATGTAGTATTGTTGTATCAAGTCCCAAGTAAATGTTTAAAAAATCTCTTAATAATAATCTTTCTCATAAAAAGTAACTTTTGACAATCATTCATTTCAATTTAAAGAATTTACTAATTTCTCCAATCCTTGGTCATCCCGATTATTGCAAAGAAAAACCAGTTGTTCCTTTTATACATGACAAATCTATCGGCCAGCATTGCACTGGGCTGTGCCACAAAAAATTTATTGTAAGAGCAGATGTATAGGCGTTATCCGGCGACTTCGTTGAGGTAAGAATTTTTGTCTTTTTTATTCAGAATTTTTATTTTAGAATTTCAGGGCCAAGACGCAGCACTGCTGACGTCCAAAATTAACCAGTTTAAATTCAGTCAGTTATTGAAAGGTTATAAGTGAGTCGCATTTTTATTATTGAGAGATTAGTCACATTGTGTTACTGATAGGTTTCGGAACTTTTACTGTTGAGAGGTTTCACTAAATGTGAATCTTATTTAATATTTTATTTTGTGGGGAGGTTACAACATGTCTAACATAATTATATCACAGACGTACAAGCCATTAGCTGCCTTGCGAGGCCTGTGTATAGCAACAATGGAGGGAAACGCATTTCACATAAATATTGCAAATACGGGTTTATGAAAACCGACATTAACAGAATGTTGTCAGTTACTATTGTCACTACAGGAACATTAATTCGCAACCTAAAACATCTTTTCCATATGCCGCTAAATCATGGGATTCACTTAACAGGCAACTCCTAGGAGCATTAGTCGTGGGCCAAACAGTTAACGGGTTACAACGCCAGTCAAGAACTGGAAAGTTCAGGTGCTAGTGCAGGTATCACTTTACATGGAAGCATGTGATTGGTCATCGGAACCGGCCAATAAATAACCGCGCAACTGGAGCTGCTATTTATTATATGCAATACATTTCCGGAATGCACTTTTGCCCTGAATGGAGGCTGACGTGTTACGACCACGGACGTACAGTTCTTAGGGTGAATGTTAGTGCGCAAGCCGTTTGCCACTCGATGCGGTCCCTGCATCCGACGGCGGATCGCGGCCGCCCACACGGAGACCTCTGTGCCCTAGGGTTCTACTTCGCTGTCCTGCGTAGGCGCGCGCTTTGTCGGATACCACAAACGTACACGGGATGGTTGAGCGGCCTGGTGCTGCGTGGCATAATCATCGAGGACTCAAGTACGGGAGTGTGTTTCACCACTGTCGTCAGACATGAATAACATCCGAAGACAAAACGAAGGCACAAGTACAACGTGTTTATAATAAAGTGTACCTACTGACGAAGGTACAATGTGGGCTGTAATTGTCGTGTGGCAGCGAAAATTGGTAGATATTCGTATGTGTTGATGCGGAACAAATTGACGCTGGAAAAAAAAAATTATCCTGTTGTGACCACCAGTGAATGAACAATACGGCTATCGAGAAGAGAGACTGTTCCCTGGTAGTGAAACTTTTATGTGAACTGCAGCAGCCGGCCGGTGTGGCCGAGCGGTTCTAGGCGCTACAGTCTGGAACCGCGCGACCGCAACGGTCGCAGGTTCGAATCCTGCCTTGGGCATGGATGTGTGTGATAGGTTAGTTAGGTTTCAGTAGTTCTAAGTTCTATGGGACTGATGACCTTATTATAGAAGTTAAGTCCCATAGTGCTCAGAGCCATTTGAAAAATTTTTGAACTGCAGCAGTTAGTGCTGCAGGAAGAAGTGCTGCATTGAGAGAGTAGCATCGGTTGAAACGTCTTAAGAGAGGCCCCATATCATTAAATGGTTTTAAGAAGGAGATGGTGAAATTTGAAACACGGTTGAGCTTGATGTGGCACCACTAAGAGGATCGCGTGCTGTCGTCGTGGGAGTTACTGACGAGGTTGCTGTTACTGTAACTGACCATGCAGCAAGTGTCCCGGGCAGTGCTAGTGCTCGTGCAGTGTCACGAGAATCCTCTATCCCACGGTCAACAGTAGGGAAAGTTTTGAGGTGGTCTGTTTTACACTAGTACCCGTACATGATCTAGACGGTGCAGCAACTGAAACCTCATTATCCGCAGCAAAGTTCGGAATTTGTTCTTGGGTTTCTGGCACGGATCGAAGTTGACGACGTATGGCTGGGCAATAGCCTGTAGAGTGACGAGATACGTGCCACACTACAGAGTGCAGTGAATACACAACAGAACTGCTGAATTTTATGTATTGTTAAACTGCGTTGTTGTGCTCGGAGAGCCACTGCACTTGCCATATGCGACTGTGCGGTGTGAATTCGAGTACCTTTGTTTTCAGTCCGTTATTCTTTGAAGAGAATACCAGCAGACTGTCTGTAGGGGTATAACATGACGTCGGCACGTTATCGAGACCCATTTGTACATAATATGATTCCTGCGTTGAACAGGGCAACTGTGTGGAAACCACTGTTTCCATGCAAGACGGGGTGATACCTCATGTCGCTCGCCCAATGAAAGATCTGGATAATGAAACCTTCCACGAAGGTGTCATCTCGAGGTTTTCCAGATGTGAGGCCTGCAAGATCACCTTACCTGAATGACGTGACTTTTTGGGGGTGCCTAAAAGAATGCTTTCACCAGGGACACGTTTGGTCTCTACCTGAACTGAAAACAAGTACACAGGAACACGATGCTCAGTTTCCATATAACTATTGATCCCGTCGTTCTAAAGATGCAGCATCTCGTCGACGTCTCCAATGCTCATACTGAACTAATTGTTTAAACTGCGGTAAATAATAAAATCAACATTATACGTTTCTCACTTGTTCGTACTTTTCTGCCACGCCCCGTTCCTGATGCATTAAATACGTAAAACATTTGTGTATGTCTTTCTTGCATCCACAGCGGCAGATTTGTGCCTGATGGTCAAATTAGGAGCTAACTTCCTTCCCAGAATAAATCTGTTCCACATTAACGCATTAGGACAGCTACCAAGTGTTCCTGTCATGCCATAATTACAGCCCACACTGGGACTCTGTGAGTAGCTGTAATTTAATTACAGCCACCCGAATTTTGGACAGAAGTATAATATTTCTGCTCCGGTTAAGAGTTAATGATTATAACTGTTTATTAATGGAATGATGAGAGCAGCAATATTACAGGGAAACACGAGAAGTTCTGTAAAGGAAATGAAAGTAATAAAAATTTAAATTTAAAATCGGCATAGGTGGTTTTCGTGGTCAGTCATTAATAAGGCGATGCTAGACCGTGTATCGGTAATAAAAGTAATTTCGGCGTGCATAAAAATGCGTACAACAAATTGTAATCGGGCTTCGTAAATCATAAAAAGATAATGAAGGCAGGTCCAACACTGATGATGCAAATTTGCGTATAGGCTGCTACAATGGCGGCCGGTCAATTGCATCACCTTATCAAGACATCCACGTCGCCTCGTTTCAAATTAATCCTGAAACAGACAAATACGTGTTTGGACAAGGTAGATCCAATGCTTCATTTTAAACTAGAACATTTCAGAGTTTAACTCATACATTGATACAAAATATAGGCAGACATTAAAAATACTGCACCTCCTATCAAAGTGTGTCTCTACATCGGAGGCTAAGACAGATGAGAGTAAGTGAGTGAGTGAACAGCCATTTACATTTGAAGAGTCAGAGACTACCATTTACATGATTTTCTTACCATGTCGCGTCGTTCCATCTGTGAAGCGGTCGGTTATCCAGTTAATTTAGAAAAAGGGTTATCACATGCTGCAAACATGATGTTAATAATGTTGGCTATGATGCAGCTCTGCTACACTCAGCTCTGTTGACAGTGGCCACTACAGCACTATTAAGTACGCACGAAGCAGTCGGTACCGAAGTTGCCTTTGTGCATTTGGTGAAGGATTAATAAAACGAATGAAACAAATGTAGCTTATATGCAGGTTTGGTGCCTATACCAGCACACAAAATACCTTAAAACAAATCCGCCGCTGTTGGGCCCAAAGTCCTACTGTTACCATACTTACTTTTTACGAACGGCATTACATGTTATTCTATCCACACTTCTGTGTGCATGATAGTGTGGGAAACTTAGTAATTTTCGTGATGTCGCTTTATAATGCCCAAAGGGACGACATTGGCTAATGGCAGAGGAAAGTGTTTATTTAAAGTAAGGCTCTTCAATAGGGCTGTGTACCCAAGTATTGAAAAGACAAATACAAATTTTGAGTTATGAAATACATGATACTGATATATGGGTGCAATTAGAATGTAAAGATGAAACGATTAGCAATAGGGAGAGAATGATGATGCCGTCGAACCAGTTTGATGACCTTTGCTAATAAGATTAACAAGCGGGTAATGAGTACCGCTCACCGCGTGCGAGCACACCGCTGACTGACTGCCCTCTGTGAGCGTGACATCACACACTTTTACCTCGACTCCGGAAACTTGACTGCGGTTTCAGGCTAGCTAAAGACTCGGTGGATTCATCTTTCGTAGATAACCTGTAGCCTTTTACACTACAAATATCAGATAGCGAGATAAAATTACCTCAGGAGTTTGCTACAATATTTTTGTCTACGCTCCATTGGTGTACATAGTACGTATCGCGTTGCTCGCTGCTCGTATATTTTGTTTCACTTTCAGGTTTCGAGGACGTGCTAAACGGCGGAAGTAGTATAAACACTTTTCAGGAGTTGAATGGTACTTCACTATCGCGTGAAACTGTTACGCTGGTATGTTGTAATTCTTGTGGTCTGTGTTCATCTTGGAGAAAGGAGGAACCCGGTTTTGCCGGCGCTCAACCTTTTCCCTCGAGAAGCGCCAGGGAGACCTTGCGTTTCTCAGTCCCATAAACCAACGCTCTATTAGACATGTGGAATTTAGCTGATGTTGGCGCACAGTGGTCAGGTAGTGTAAACATTCCTTCCTGTTATTATCCGTTTTCGTTCCGCCAACAGATTTCGAACCGACTGGTGCCAGGTCGAGAAAAACAGCGCACTAACGACGTTGGAAATGAGACAGAGATCAAATACGGTGACGCCTTGCTCTACTGAGCCAGAAGGGCACTATAAACTCGTCAAAGAAACATGAAGACGCTTTTTCCATTGTTACCTCAAAGTGTGACATCAGCGTTGCACCAGGGACTGAGGTCATACAGATATTCATAATACTTCAGCACGTGCCTTCGCATTTCCTATGAAGTTGTTCTAAGGGTCATGTTGGTTCTGCTCAAGAGAGTGAGACTGAAACTGATGAAAGACAAGACTATTAACTTCAGTACAGCAACCAGCCATAAGTGTGGAAGAAACAGTTCCTAACATTTAATCACTACCGGGTTAGGGTTTGTAAAAACTGTTGTCAGATGGCTCTTAAAAGCATACGTAGGAAGTATCGCTTTGTGATCGTTAACTGTTTGGTGGTGCGATGTATGTTCCTTAGCGACGCAGTCGTCAAATATTTCTATTGTACTTCTCAAAAATTTCTCTATGTTGTACATCCATCATGTATTAGTGATACAGTTCATTAATATATTTACGTATATCTATTAATAACTACCATTGTTAGCGTTCAGCATCCAGAAAACGTGGGCCAGCTTCACGTGAGTAATGAAAACAAGATAGCATTGAGAAAAGACTAATAATGTGGTAAAAATTAATATTACTTTCACCGAAATACATGACCTATACGTTCTGAGGTGATTCAGCCTGGCCATAATAGATTTGCATGCTGTGTGACATGAAATGTAATGATGTTGCTGCCACGCGTGTAACGCGCTGAGGAATATTTTCATCGCAGTAGTTCAACACGGGGCGCACTAACTTGTGGGAGACGAGCGAGACTTCGATCGAATCAGGGAGTCCCCATAATTCTGCCAGTCTGCCTGATGTGGTCAGGCGAATGTCTAGCTGGTTCTAGAGAGACAGTAAAGAAACACTTGAATACGAAGAGAGACATGACGGACTTTACAGCTATATGACAGAAGCAGCTTTCCTACATTAGGGCGGCACGTGAGATGATACAATGGTAATACTTCGATCTCTCATTCAGTAGGTGTAGGATCCTTCGTTTTGCAGAATGTATTACAGAAATCTGCCATATCTCTGTCCCATCCGAGCTTGTCCGTCTCTAACGCCAGCGTTACCGACGCGACGTTAAGCCTTAAACTTCCTTTTATTAGGTTGACACGCAGGACGTCCGCTAAGGAATAGAAAAAACCCTACCATGAAATGGGCAAACGCTCGTCAGTGTACGCTTCCACGATAGTTCAGAAGCCGCAGAAAAATAAGTACCACTTACAGAACTTTGTGTATAGCTGTGTCACTAAACGCCCAAATCTCTTAGTCACTCTTTTTGGATTAATTTTATTTTGCAAACATCGTCCTGTTTCTCTGCGTTTGTTGGCATCTTTCAAATTTAAATGTAGTGTGTTAGTAACTGTCCTCGATTTTCAAGAATTCTCCTGAAAGCAGATGACTTCTAGTAAAACACTTACTTGATCCTAAGAAACGTTAATATAAGAGTTCCTGAAGGTTGCGTATTAGGACCAGTAGTGTTCCTGATGTATATAAATCGCTTCCCCAATAGTGTTAATGGTGGGGGAAAATTCTGTGCTGATGACAACACTATTAGTCAATGAGAAACCAAGAGAATTCCTAGCAAATGAAACACTCGAGAAAGTTTACAATTGGTGAGTACGTAAAGTCACATTGAACATGGATAAAACAAATTCCATGAATTTCAGTTTAAAGAGGGAAATGACAGGGTTAAATTACATGTAGATGGCACCTCTGCAGATGGCACAACAAAAATAAAATTTCTAAGCATGAATATTGCTCCTCAGTTGGACAGGTTCGAATACACAAAGAAACTTATGAACAGAAAGTCATTATCGTATTATTCCTGTAGAGTCCTGTAATCAGCGTGCAACGGCCAGTGTCTTTTAGTCATATACTATTCATATGAACACTCAGTAGTTAGCTATGAAATTCTTTGCGGGGGAACAAATGCAGAAATTGAACAAAGTTTTCAAGCTACAGAAATGGACGGTAAGAATAGTAACCAAAAATAGTTATGGAACTCGTTGTAAAGATCTGTTCAAAACACTGTGGTTTTTAAATACATCTTCTGAGGACATTTACCAGTCAGTTTTACACACAAACACGAAGACAAAATTACTGTACAAACATGTTCTTGATCATCGAACAAGATCTGGACTGAACTTAGTCACAAAGAAAGAATAAACATAAAACTCAAAATAGCATTTTGTACCATGGAATGAAACTCATCAATAAATGTTCAAATGAGAGGAAAGAAATTAAAGAGAATACTAAAACTTACTTAGGCATTTGAAAAGCATATGTTGCGCAACACATTCTATACGATGGTGCATTACGTAGATAACGCTGAGTAGGAGTTGGGTAAAGAATGTAACACACATAATAATAACGAAAATAAAACGTCGATCATTTCACATAATTCTGTTTCCTTCTTTTTTTCTATTTTAGAAGCATTTATTCTCAAAGCTATGCTATGTATTATAATAAAACACCTTAACGTCTTTCCGAGCTCAACATCTCATTCATTATAGCCGAATGCTAACTCCATTTTTTCGGGCTAGCAAGTTGGAAGCTGCGGTACACAAAATGTAAAGACATATCGTCTTTATGTTCCTGAAGTCATCAGCCTGTGTCTAGTGTTACTTTAGGGAAAAAATGTGTGTGCAGTGACTGGGAGTAAGGATCAAATGAACATTTAGCACTAACCTTTTGCGTGATTAAATAACTTCTTTATAAAACAGTCTTGTACACCAGGAATACACCGAATGACATAGCCACGTTTTAAACAGACTATTCTTGTATGCAGGGTGGTGGAGACTAAGAGTCTCCATCCGGCCGACCTGATGTAGATTATCCGTGGTTTTTCCGAAATTACTTCAGACAAATGCTGCGATAAGGTCACGGCCGCTGTGTGTCATCCTTGTCGAACTGGAGCCTTAAGTATGTAAATGCCTATAGCCTATATGTGAAATGCGTTATTTTTGTTGTTCTTAAATTTTAATGACGAGACATGACCAATATTCTTGTAAGAATGATCTACATATGGATACTACTGCAACAGCTACTAAAACTACTACTACTACTGCTGCTGCTGCTGCTACTACTACTACTACTACTACTACTACTACTACTACACACAGTCAGTCAGCGGTGTGCTCGCACGCGGTGAACGGTACTCACTATCCGCTTGTTAATCTTATTAGCAAAGGTCATCAAACTGGTTCGACGGCATCATCATTCTCTCCCTATTGCTAATCGTTTCATCTTTAAACTGGCACATATCGTTCGACGAGAATATCGTTTCCTTCAGCTTTATTCTGCAGATGTGTCGTCCTCTATTGATTTTTAAAATTCTTAACAGGAAACAGAAAGATAATTGTTATATGATGGTTCTGTTAAACCGACCGATGGTCGAATCAAGTTTGGCTCGTTAAGAGGCTCTCCAAACATCCGTGATCTCAAACAAAACTATTTTATGTAAGTGATCGACTCCAGAAATAATAATTTGCATAATGTAGTAGCCGAATAGAGCATTAGGTCGGAGAGAGGAATGTGCTGCTGTAGAGATACCCGAAGTAATTTTGGAGGCTTGGTTCACACAAGCATTCATTACAGAGAGTGCATGAATCAATTACGTTAAGGGCGGTGTGATTTTCTTTCGCGAATCACGCGTATCCGACTGAAGAACCTGCGAAGGAAAAGCATGTGTCTTACACTCTTCAGTAGTTCCTGTTGATCTCTTTTCAAAAAATGTAACGTATAGGTAACTGAACAATGACATGGGTGAGTGTTGAAACTAAAGTGTTCCGTCGTGACACACATTGGAACTGCCGTCCGATGAATTATAGTGTCAGAGGCGAAAGGGCGCTATTGTTGAGTGGTTTGTTCGAGCCTTCGACATGTCAACAAAACTGTTTACTGCTCTTGATGGGCTATCTGAACCGGGTCAAGGACCGAATTCAGTCAGTGATCGGAACCTCCACGAGTATGCCGGCTATTCCCAAGGCACTAATAGCTTGCTGTGAAAGTTACCTCATAGCCAGTCCGATTGCAAATGGTGTCGTTCTTTGTCACGATCAACAGTTGACCTTTGAAGTAACGGATGTGGTGTTAGAAACTGGGGAATCTCGGAATTTGTCGATTTACGACGTACCTCAAACGACTCACACGTGGAGCCTTCGGTTTTCTGCAGTTGACAGGAGCCAGTGGTGCACGCAGTTACGTAAATGTGACTAGATAATAGACTGACGAATGGGTCGTAGTTCGAAGCTAAATAGATTAGCGAAGCTACTGGAAAAGAACAACGCCCTTACTTCCAAATGCATTATTAAAAGTTGTAACGTAATACTACGAAAGAAGCAGACCTACATATCACAGTACATGGCTCACTTCTTTCCGCAGTGACAGAATTGTAGATTATTAAACCGAATCAGTTTCTGTGATTCTACTAGAAAAACAAAAATTCAAAACTAAATATTAAATTATTTTTATAACTCCAGCAGGGCAAATGTGTGGTAAGCGCTTAGGTGTGCTATCGCGATTGCCTCAAAATCCAGTTTGTACATCATTTCCCTATCGCGACTTTGGCTGGTTTTGCAGGGACATCAGCTTTGCTCCAATTCTTAAGTTATAGAAGTGGCAGCACTTAAACTATTAGTCTTATTGGGCTATCAATATAAGAGGCGACTGGTTAAGGTTTGTCCATACACACAAAATAGAAATCGTAAACACGCCAATAGTCTGAAATTACGCGAAGAAATATCTTCCTTATAAGCAAGTGTGGCTTTCGCTCTTTTATTCAGTGGTTTGGTATTTAACTAATTTGTAAATGAAAATGATAATCTTATTTTATTACATTGAGTAATTACTAAATAAATTTTCTCCCGACTAAAGAATTGGGCAAGTTGCTAAAGAACTCAGAGTTAACGTCGTGTTAAAGTGTTGTCTGTAAGTTGTGTGTCACTAAATCACAGTTCATACAACAGATTCTGTACAACTATGGATTATGATGGAAACAGTTATCTTCAGCAAAATGATCATTAAAACCACCGAATATCAGCCGCGCACAACACTGACGTATGTAACCTGAAACAATATTCTTCGCAACTCGTGCGTAATTAATTTCGGCTTCATACATCAGCTAGAAAAGTTTGTTATAACGATCGTGCTATGAGCACTGTTTTTAAAGAACCAATCTGATTCGAATTATTTTCATTAAAATCGGAACCACCGGTGCACATTTATTTTTACACATTTGTATTACGTTCGGCATGTATGTCTGCAGAGTTGCGTAATGTGAATTTGCCGCTGAGATAATTGTTAAGATGGCGGCAGGCAATTGATATAGACTTTCTTTTGTTAGACCAAACAAGTAAGTATTTGAAATGCTTATTAAACTCTATAAACTCTGCTTTCGTATTGTGCACTATTTAGACTTCATCAAGCAAACATTTGAGTTGTTTCTAAGGAAAACACACACAAACGCGATACAAATCGCTATCATCAATGGCTGCGCTCGTTGCAGCGAAAGAAATAACTAACACAGATAATGCTTACTGAGAGAGGAATTAAAGTTACAAATAATTATTCACTCATATTTATAATAATAATGAACTCTATTCTCAAGTAATAATTAACAAATAATTACGATTTCTTAACAGACCTCAGTTTGATATGTGTCCGCAATCTACAAAAGCCAACCAACAAAAGGTAAAAACAAAGGAAGACAAACGCAGATCATAAAAGGAATTTACAATTATCGTTGTCTTTGTATGATACACATCGATATGTCCAATTACATCATAGAATATTATATAAATAATTAATATTTATCATCGTTTTCACTTTTTATGTCGAATAGATAATGTTTATAACTGTTACAGGCATAATTTCCTCTCGTCGTACTGTAGCTAAAATTTATCTCGTGGATGTTCCACAATTAAAGACAACGGTTGTTTCTTTCCATCATAGATGTCCTAACTTAGATTTCGACAACGCGGCGTAGAGCATGCGAAAGAACTGGAAGACATTCTCGCTTCTAATATGGACGCATAAATGACTTTTGTAAGCAACAGACTGCGTTAGTGAAAATTCTCCTTTAAATACCTAAGACAAGGCTGTGGAAATTTTCAGTGCCCGCATCTCGTGGTCGTGCGGTAGCGTTCTCGCTTCCCACGCCTGGGTTCCCGGGTTCGATTCCCGGCGGCAACTGCATTGAACGCCGCCAAGATGCGTTACAGAAGGCAACGACGACGTGCAAGACAGACAATATATAAGACAATAGAAGATGTGGAAATGACAATATCTGCAGCCGACAAGAAGAAGAATGCAATTAAATCTGTCGCCGCACACGCACTGTTGGATGGTCCGTCTGTGTTTTGTGGATGCAGACTGAACTTTAGTATTGATTTGAATGATACTACTGGTTAGTTAGGTTTAAGTAGTTCTAAGTTCTAGGGGACTTATGACCACAGCTGTTGAGTCCCATAGTGCTCAGAGCCATTTGAACCAAATTTTCAGTTTGTTATCGTGATAGTAGAAAAATAGTTCTTCTGTGACGCTCATATCAGATCGGCCGCACATATAAAGGGAAATGCTGGTTCGTTTTATCTTCTCTGTTTCAAATCTAATCATATCTGTAACATAAATTTGGCGTTAAGATATTGTTTTCCTGTTTCAGGTGAGTCCAGGATCAGAACTGATAACGATTCTGGCAAGATTGGGGCCACATGGTGTATCTTTCCTCGGAAGTTTTTACCACGATTGTATGCCAGAGGTGAGAGAGATTGAATTTTGCCTTGTGATTTATTATTATTATTATTATTGGTTACACTGGTTTACGAAATAGCTCTTCATTTCGTTGGATGTCGGTTGAAGTTTGGTGTCCAAATTTTTTGTTATAAGCTGTAATAATCCTTTACGTCTGTTCATAATCTTTCTCAGCTTATTGAGAGTTTTCTTTGTTGAGGCTGTGTTTCGTCGACCAACGTTTTTGGTTCAGTATCAAGCTTAGCGCGTTGCGTTCCTGTCTCGCAGACTTTTATTGTTTTCCTGCAAAGCCTAATCTTGCGACTTTCCTTTGAAACAGTAAATTACGCTTCCACTTTTTTCTGGTGTCTTTCGCGACTGCAGGTACGGTCCTTTTTTTTTTTTTTTTTTTTTTTTTGGCTCCGTGCCCGATCTTCCCCTCGGCTCGCTCACGGAGATATCCTTACGCCGGAAACCAATACTGCAAAGGGGAGCGGCATCTTTGTGGTATCTCCTACCGGCGGCGTCTTATTAACTCCAGAGATGAGTTTGTCAGCCTGTAAATACTGCTTCACTGACATCATCTTTCAACGTCCTTTACCTTTGTGTACTGTTACAAGCGTCAAATGATTTTCCTTTTAATTGAAGGAAATTGAATCTTATAATACACTAGTGACTAGTCAATAACTCGTAGTCTCAAAGTAAGTGCTCTTCGTAAGTTTCTCACCTTGTTTATAGTTTTAACTGAAGCACACTATATCTGATCCAGTGAGGTAGTAAATGTTGACACTGAGGTCTAAGGGGTCTGCATAGAGTGACAGTTTCGGAATAGTATTATAACGGGCGGCTAAAATAAGAGGCCCCCATGTCTTAAAAACAAAGATTCACTCGTTTATTGTAAATAAAGTAGCAAATTATTATTATGAATAACAACATACTGAACGTTCAGTAGGTCGGTAATTCACAGAAGGTGCTGAAAATGTTCACTGTAATCTTCCATACACAACTCACGTCTCAACCTGTTTCTGGAAGCTTTTGGTAATTCTTTTTAGTGTGATTTCCGCAATCACATTGACAATATTTGTTTTCAGTCCTTCAATTGTATGCAGTCTGTTACTGTAGACTTCACCCCTTAAATTACCCGAACGATCTGGAAGGCCATAAACCTGCCGAAACTGTACTTTCTTCTCCGAAATCTTCGTGGACGTACGACACTGAAAACCGTGATGTATGCTGCATAGTGCCATCTTGCTGGGAAAACGCGTACTCTCATTCTTCCTCCGTTAGCTGCGCTATGAATGATTGCAACAGTTCCGTTACACATACTTACCAGTTAATGATGTTGAAGAATGTGGGACCTACTATCTGTTGGCTTGAAACTGCACACCACACGCCTAATTTCAAATCATGTGGTCTCTGGGATTATCTGTTGACGAATAGCGTGTGTTTCGAGAGTTCACATGCCGGCTAAGGAGAAGCCATGTTTCACCTGAGCTGAAGTAAAAATACGGATCCAGTTAACTATCAGTGACATGCGTGACTAACCGTTGTGCGTAATCCGAAGATTTTAATGCTTCCATGACTCTTACTTTGTATACTCGTATCGGTAACAGCTTAAATATGTTCTGGCACGACGTTCGTTTGATCTTCAGTTGCAAGGATAAACGTCTAGCTGATTTGCGTGGACTTTTTATCATAGTCACGCGAACACGTTTAATATTTTCCGACGAACAAGCCTTCTTTACACGGTTACGTTTGGCGTTAAAGAGTGAACCTACTACTCTAAATTTAGCTGTCAATTTCTGCAAAACACTTTTTTGCAGGAGCAGCTGTCTCTGGATATTTTATCTTGTGGCAGCATTCTCGTGGCCTCAGTACGAGTGGCGTTTTTGCTCATGATGGATCTGCACCTCTTTTTTCCAGGTCGAGTGCCTCACAGTCCCCAACACCGCTCCCTAAAGCAAGGCAAAGAGAGGAATATTGTGCACATAATTTGGATATGAATCCCGTAAAGTATATTTTGTATGTTGTGTATCTGAGGATGAGATGAGGAAACCGGCCTGTATCCATTTAAAGTGTGTGTTGGAACCATATAAAAACTAAACATGGATTACAGTCGTAATTCTGAAGCACGGAATCGGGAGTTGGCGCATTTCCCTGTTTTACAAAGTACATCTTCACGCATTATGTAGTGCTATAAGACAATTATAAAATAATGGGAAACCAGCAGAAAATGAAAGTGAAAAGATTTAGTTCATCTGGATATTCAGGCAAAGTGATGTCTGGTGTCATTTGTATTTCCGTAAATAATTCCATCTGAATGATGGGATAATTCTTACTAATACGTCATAGCCCAAAGTTTCCTCTTCTTTGAAAGCTATTAAGATCTTGTAAAGGCGATAGGCTGTGTTTTTGTTACATTCACTCTGGAATTTCTTAGATGAGCGTTTCGCATTTTAGTTGTAAAAGTTTTGGATATGTCACGATGTGTTTATGCCCCTCTCTCATCAAACAAAGAAATCAAATAACAGAAAAAATGTAAAAAGTTGCTGAACGTCGCAGTGGACGAAGGTGAGCTAGGAGTGAAAGAAACACGTATAGGAAGCAAAAAATACGAATGATAAGCGGAGCCTGCCATTTAACATCTTGCATATTAAGATCACAATGAACTGTTGCTGGAATGTTACGGAGGTAGAAGTGTACACTCCACGATTTGGGCAGCTAAACGGGAAGAAACTATCGAAAGAAAAGTTGGGTGCAACACATTTTCTTCAATCAGTTTTGTTACTGGTTTGAAGCGGGGAACCACGACTTCATCTCCTATGCCTACCTCTTCATCTCAGCACCCAACACACTCAACAGTTTGTTGGATGTATTCCAGTCTTACTCCTACAGTTCCTAGCCTCCTCAGATTCCTATTGTATTGTGGAAGTTGTTCCCTGATGTCGTAACACATATCCTTCCATCTGTCCCTTCTTGTTAGTGTTTTCCAAATGTTACTCTTCTCACCGAACATTCTTCTGTTGCACCACATTCGGAACCCTTAGATTCTCGCGTGTTACGGTTTTTCCACTGTCCGTGATTTTCTGCCGCACAATGCTGTGACCCAAACGAGCACTCTGAGAAATTTCTTCCTCAGATGATTGTTACTAGCAGAATTCCTGTGGCCAGGATTGCCCTTTTTGCCTTTGCTAATCTCCTGTTTCTGTCCTCATTGCTTCCTCCATCGTGTGTTCTGCTTCAAGTATAACACGACGGTTGTGTGTTGTGACGATACCTAACGACTACTGCTGGTTAGTTACTCTTCTAACTAGCAAACCAGTTGCGACTGTGCCTGGTAGTGCTCACACTTTACGTAGTTGGGCTACGCACGGCTCTGTTTAAAAAGAATAGCTCGATGTCGTCATAGGTTCGAGCCACACATGTTCTGCAACTAACTCGTTGCAAATAATAATATGAAGTTGTTATACTGCAGTCAAAAAGTGTATGCACTGGCTAGAATCGCAAATTAATAAAATACAGAGAAATATAAAAGATAAATGAACAATTTAATATGGGTTCTATTCTAATGCAGACGTTTATTGAAGAAAGGCATCTCAAATAAACGGAAAATGGTCCTAATATAATAAAGTATAATACAGAAAGAAATACTGTTCTGAAATGCAGTGAGCAAATACCGAGAGCATTATGAGAATGGTAGCAAAATACCCAAACTAAATTGTTATCTAAGATACTCGAAAACTAAGTCCATTTCGTGAACACACTACACGAAATATCTACCAGCTCAGAAAAGTGTAGAATTCAACATGATGATTTATAGATCAACACACGCTAGACAATGAGCTGAAACTCTGTATCCTCAATTCTGTAACACAAGAGGAAAAAGTCGAGAGTCCTGCTCCGGAACACATTCAGACTTCTCGAAATATAAAGTACATGCAGAAGTTAAATTATAGTAGTGGCCGTTCACCGTCCAGAATCAAACACCACCAAAATCGAATACAACTCGTTATACAGACAGGTCTGGGTCCTTCCAGACATGGCGTAGTGCGCCCCGAATCGCCCCCTTGAGCTCTTCACTTGAAAAGTCCCAGTCTTCACTTGACTCCCGTAATGTTCCGCTGCTGTATACTTTTCCACCAAAAATGCGTCATTCTCAAGCTCTGCAGACATGATGTGAATCAACATGATCACTTCCTGGACTACACTAATATACTGTAACAATATTCAAATAAAGAAATGTCACAAACGTTTGGTTACACACAGATAATTTTCAATAAAAAGAAATAATAGTTGGGTCATAAATAAATAAGACAGCATTCTTGCGCAAGTGTGCTCATGATAACTGACAACAGACCGTCATTAAATACTGTTGAAAGAATTATTTTTGCCTTCTTGACAGAAGCATCTTTTGGTTATCTTTTCAATTGTGGTGTCCACAAAAACATGCGACTGACCAATTCTAATTTAGCACGGTTTTTTAATAGCACTTGCAATCAACATTTAAATAAAGTTACTGGCAAAATAGTAAACTGTTCATTAAATACAAACACAAGTATGACAATATATGAGGTATTCATGCTGTGTTCATTTGCTATGTAAATGTAGAGAATGCGATATCCTGACTGACGTTGGCATAATAAAAAATATGTAAAAGACATCATAACTGAATATACAAAGTAGATAAAAATGAGTAGCTTTAAGGGATAATAGATACTGTGCAGTGCTGTTATCCTAGATATCGTTTGTTGACATCGCAGGAGGCATTTAAAAGTGATTTGATCAAAGGTTCCCCACGCCCGGGTTCCCGGGTTCGATTCCCGGCGGGGTCAGGGATTTTCTCTGCCTCGTGATGGCTGGGTGTTGTGTGCTGTCCTTAGGTTAGTTAGGTTTAAGTAGTTCTAAGTTCTAGGGGGCTTATGACCACAGCAGTTGAGTCCCATAGTGCTCAGAGCCATTTGAACCATTTGATCAAAGGTTCATTGTGAAGTTGTTTATTTCGTGTGAAATATTAAGTTATGTAGTCTAAAAGGTGTTGAAATGCGGTTGTAAATGGGTGTACCTAATTTTTCTCCCGGATCATCAATTTACTCAGATTTGAAGTATTATATGATCATGAACCACATTGTAGCACCAAAGAAACTGGTATAGGCAAATGTGTTCAAATACAGGTAGAATACAGCGCTGCGGTCGACGCCTGTATAAAACAACATGTGTCGGCGCAGTTGTTAAAACGGTTACTGCTTCTCAAGCGGCAGATTATCAAGATTTAAGTGAGTTTGAACGTGGTATTATAGTCGACACAAGAGCGACGGTACACAGCATTTCCGAGGTAGCGATAAAGTGGGGATTTTCCCGTACGACCATTTCACGAGTATACCGTGAATTTCAGGAATCGGGTAAAACATCAAATCTCTGACATCGATGCGGCCGGAAAAAGATCCTGCAAGAACGGGACCAACGACGACTGAAGAGAATCGTTCAACGTGACAGAAGCGCAACCCTTCCCCAAATTGCTGCAGATTTCAATGCTAAGTCGTCGACAGTATCACCGTGCGAACCATTCATCAAAATATAATCGATAGCGGCTTTCGGAGCCGAAGGTCCAATCGTGTATGCCTGATGACTGCAAAAAGCTTTACATCTCGTCGGGGCCCGTCAACACCGACGTTGGACTGTTGATGTCTTGGAAACATGTTACCTGGTCGGGCGAGTTCAGTTTCAAATTGTACCGAGCGGATGGACGTGAACGGGTATGGAGACAACCTCGTGAAATCATAGACCCTGCATATCAAGAAGGGACTGTTCAAGCTGGTGGAGGCTCTGTAATGGTGTAGGGCGTGTCCAGTTGTAGTGGTACAGGACCCCTGATACGTCTAGGTGCAACTCTGACAGGAGACACGTACGTAACCATCCTGTCTGATCACCTGCATCCATTAATGTCCATTGTGCATTCCGGCGACTTGGGTAATTCCAGAAGAACAATGCGACACGCAACACGTCCAGAATTGCTACAGAGTGTCTCCACGAACATCTCTGAGTTTAAACACCTGTGTTGGCCACCAGATTTCCTAGACATGAACATTATTGAGCATATCTGGGCGCCTTGCAGTGTGGTGTTCAAAAGAGATATCCACCACCTTGTAATCTTACGGATTTATGAACAGTCCTGCACGATTCATGGTATCAGTTCCCTCCAGCACTACTTCACATTAGTCGAGTCTATGCCACGTCGTGTTGCGGCACTTCTGCGTGCTCGCGAGGGTCCTACACGATATTAGGTAGTTCTACCAGTTTCTGTCGCTCTTCAGTATATAACTCGTAATTTAGCACTACATTAATAGTTTCAGCAAAAAAGGCGGTTTCATTTACAAAACAAGTATTTCTGTGCTTGCTGCGGAGGGTGGCAACGCAAACAAAATCGTTTGAGAAAGACTGCAGGGCCTGCGCGTCGATTGTCAGCGCGGCTCGTCCCCAGTCAGCACACCAAAAGCGGGCAAAGAGTACCTTTTTGATTTGGGCTCGCCGACTAGCGTGCGTCAGCGCCGATTCGCGCCAACATCCGGCTGCAAGTGTGTGCAGCCTGAATAGATAATTAGGAGGTATTTTCCGCTCTGGGTCAAGTCGCCCCGCGCTGCGTCGCCCTGGGTAGGTAGCCCTTTCTCTGGGCGCACACTAACGTCACAGTGTGTTACGTTAAAACGGCTCTGCCTTCCTCCATTCCATAATTTTAGCGACATCTGATCCGGTTACTGTTCACAGGAGGAAATGATAGTGTCCGATTCAGAACAGTTATTGCTATCGGATCGCCGACAGTACCGTTTATTTCTTAAAAAACTACTCGTCCCGAGCACTTTTAAATATACACATATATGCAAATATTCCACGTGCTACAATACGACACTGATCGGTTCACACTGAAACTATATCGGTTCACACTGAAACTATATCGGTTCACACTGAAACTATATCGGTTCACACTGAAACTATATCGGTTCACACTGAAACTATATCGGTTCACACTGAAACTATATCGGTTCACACTGAAACTATATCGGTTCACACTGAAACTATATCGGTTCACACTGAAACTATATCAGTTCACACTGAAACTATAAAGCGAACAACTGAGGCGCAGATAATTGTAACAAAAGCTTATTGGAAATTTCATCCAAAAATTGCATGAACTTCTTTCGACTCGACCGTTGACTTCGGACTCCTGAGTACCTCTAGTAGACTGCCACACTAAGCGCTCTCGTCCACCACCAAGAACAATACATTATTCAAGGCAGCGTCAGCAGAGAGCTATTATTTTGAAATTCTACTTCGGCAAAATCTTTACCTCATGTACTTTTAAGTCTTCAGTTTTGATAAAGTTAATATGCTTATCGCTTATTTTGTCTCTGATACACCTCACTTTTTCATACATCTTAGACAACCATTATGAAGACGTTGAAAGTATTGACAGTGCACTGTAGGTCATTGTTGTAGTAGTATGACTATAAAAATACAGGAAGTGACGCAGCAGGATGAAGCCACTACCAAAAGTAGAGCAACATCACTTCGTATAAACTTTATAGCTCCGTATCTCCTAGTGGAGGCAGAGCTTAGGCGGTCGCGAAAGAAGAGTGATATAATGTGCGTTCACAGGAAGTGATTCCTTTTATGTTTGTTTTCGTTCACAGTCCGTTCTCTCGTTACGGCGTCCGCTATTGTGCTCCGCCGGAGGAGCGGTTCATCACTTTTCCTGCCGGCTCTCCCTATCGTGTGCATTCAGCTGTCATCGCGCGGCGGAACGAGAGAAATGACGCGCTATAAACGGAGGCGGTGCGTGCAGGAAGCCGTTGTTCTTGCCGTAAACAGATTACACTTGGGCCGCGGCAGCGGCTCTGGCTGTGGAGAACGGCGCGGGGGCAGCGCTGGACGGAAAAGGAGAAGCAGGAAGAGAAAGTGGCCGGCGGGACGGGGCGGGAAAGTCTGCGCGCTCCGGTCCAACACATGTGGCGGCGCGACGCAGCAGGTGCGAGCGCACCTATATAGCTTTTGTCAGCCGCTCGTCGGAAAAAGCAAGCACACTCGTAGACACCTCAAGCTGAGCGCTCTCGTAATTACATTTGGATATCAACACCTCAGTTAGTTGCTGCCGTTAGCTCCACATGCGATCGGTAGTAGCAAGGATACGTTCCTCGTGCGGAGAAAATCGTCAACTTTATTTTGTACTAGCTGCTCAACGAGGTATTACCCACGCTTAAACAGTTATTTATAAGAAAGTGTTAATGGCATAACTCACTATCCAGGTGTATGCACCGGCAACAAAAGTTGTCCTTTGGGGTGGGGGGTACTGAGGCGCGAGGCACTTGCGGCCCGGCAAACTGCGCGACATTGGAAGAAGCTACCGGATTTTGAGGCGATGGGAGGAGCTGACAGAGTATATGTCGCTCACAATTAACTCGTTTACCGAATCAAAAAAATTTTACGCGACAGAGTAGCGAATTAGAAAATATGGCCGGCCGCGGTGCCGAGCGGTTCTAGGCGCTTCAGTCCGGAACTACGCGACTGCTACTGTCGTAGGTTTGAATCCTGCCTTGGGCATGGATGTGTGTGATGTCCTTAGGTTGGTTAGGTTTAAGTAGTTCTAAATTCTAGGGGACTGATGACCTCAGATGTTAAGTCCCATAGTGCTCAGAGCCATATGAACCATTTTTTTTTTTTAGAAAATATGGCAATAAAGGTAGTAAATAATTTCACAACTGTTTGCTACGTGCCTATCACGGAAAATGCAATAATTGCCTTGGTACGTACAGAGACAGAAATCTAAAGTAATGCGATTCTGTAACAATCTTCCGAGGGATTTCCGGCCCCCGACACAGGCGAGTAGCCATCGTAGCGCTGTCCGAGCGAAACGGGTGGTGAGTACAGATGATTACCTTCCACTTTTGACGTTCGTCCTTTCATTTTTAGTGGTCGAGAAGCTCACTTTGAAAGTAAACTGCAAGCGTTTGAGCTGGAAAGGCAGGTTTTCGGGGATGACTGGAATTCACAGTATCAATACTCTCTTTTGGCTCCGCCTGTGATGGAGGCCTGCACTACATGCCTCCTCAGTTCCTTGATGCGTAACCTGGTGCCATTGCACGATTTTGGTGCATCCAGGTCACTCATCAGTATGACAGGCACACTCACCTTCAGCTCTAACTTCTGGGCTGCACCCCCGATAGCACTAATGAATTTAAATTCTCTACACGGTACGTAGCAGATTCGTCTCTTGTCATCACTGTACCGAGTAATCTATAATTTTTTTATTAATGTTTCCTAAAGAGTCATTCTTGGGTACCAATATGCATTTATTTGGTAATTAACATCCACGAATGAGTTTTCAGTAGCATTGACCATCCCCAGGAACAGTAGCCACATTAACCATCCCATCCTATCACTTTTTAAAATAAAAGTTTTCTCCTTGGAATAATAGATAGCCTACTTGTAGATCCTGTGTGAATTCTGGGTATAGGGTGTCTCCAAAGCAAAATTTATTCAGGTTTATTCAAGTTCAATAAAGAAAAAGAGCTCACCAACTCTACGAAGAAAGAAAGCAAACAATTTCTAGTTCGGCTCAGCGCTAATTTCATAATATTTGTTCGTGCATCAACGTCGTCTGCCCTCACGTGTGTGCCTGTTACCAGCGGAAATGCTCGCATATTATTATCAAATCCAACCTCACTAAAAGTTTACCATAGTCTACACGTGTTTGTCATAAAGCACTCAGATGAAACAGTCGTTATGAGTTGTAAAGCGTCTTAGAAGCTATAAAAATTCAACGGGCTAGTATGGAAGTGTGGATTAAATATTTTGGGGATTGTATAAGCATTGTATTCATTTCGTTGAGTCGTATTATGTGGGACATATTAAATAATAAAAGCGTGGGCATATTAAAAACTAAGTTTTCGCAAATAGGATACAGTTCAAAAAGCAAAGAGTAAATAGCTTTTTCTAAGAGTAATTATTGTTCCACATTTCATGTTGTATTCTTCAAATCAACGAATATCTTGTGCTACCACTTTTAAAAGCAGCCTATGTATAAATTCAATGCAAAAGCCAATTCCATTTCGAATTTCTTTCAGATCCATCCAGCCGTTCAGTGTGAAGGCGTGACAAATACACTTAAAAACGTTCGCAATTATGTATGTGGGACGCACTCAAACATGTACACCTCTAGTCGCGCTGCGGTTTTGTGTGTTGTGTCTGCGTCATATTGATAATGAAACACAGGACGTCTTAGTAGAGAACAGCGACGGTGCTTATACACACACAGGGGCTACATAGACATTTCTGTCTCAGTAGCACATTACTGTTGCTGATAACGCGTTTCGGCATTCGGCCATCCGGAGATGAAAAACTTAAAGAATCTGTAGTATACCATAGTTGTTAGTGTTGACACGGTAGCGATCTTTTGCGCTCCGTGGAACTGTTCACGTGGCTACAGTACTCGTTTCATATTGCATTTTCATGGATAGAGAGGAGATTGGTTGCGGGTTCTAAAAGCCGACAGGGCGTACTCAAGCCATGATCATTTGCACGTCTGTACTCTATCTAGTCAATTGTAATTAACTGGATCATATTACTGAAGAGGAGTAAATGTTTCACTTGACATATGTAGTGAGACTTAAACCAATATTTATGTTTGCATGTTCTGATTTACAGCCGAGAATAACCGTTAATTACAAATTCGTCATCACGTCTTGGCATGGCGTATTAGTAGTTCATGTAAGGCTCCAGAACGTGACTTCTGTGACGATTTATTATCCTGCTAATTTCGACAAATTACGCGATCATAATGTGCCTAATCGGCACGCACTGAAAATGTCGCAGCTATTTACCAACCATCGACTTTGACTTTAAAAGACTACTCCGAAAGAATTAATTGAACTATAGTAACCAAAACCCAAAAGAAATTTTGTCACACTGTAAAATTATAAATCAGTACAACGTATTACGTCAAAACGAACCATGTAGTATTCGACGTAACGCATTGTGTTGTACGTGCTGGTTTGATCTGAGGATGATAGAGTGCCGAAACGCATAATCAGCAATAATAAATGCAATCAAAACAGAAAAAATTGTTGCGTATGCGTTACATTGCCCCAAGAACGAAGAATTCCTATCCAACCTTCCCTCTGTTCTGACAAAGTTTTCCGGAAGGTGTCCACTGGTTGTAAGGTATAGGCCGGAACTGGAGAACCCTCGGAAACATTTCCAAGTACGACTTCTTCTGCGTCTCGTTTGGTACTTACTGTAAAGACTATAAAATGGGTCAGAACTGGAATAGAGCACTCTACCTTTGGGAGTAGAGAATGAGATGTATACCAAAAGAAAGGAGGAAGAAACACGTCCTTACGGCCGCTCCTCGAGCTTCATACAGTCCGCCTCGTATCCCTCAACAATTGAATCCTTCCCCTCTGCCACAAAAATAAGTACCCTCGTCAGTTATACGGCGCCTCGGTCAAAACAGAATCTTGAATCCCTACACTTCACTGCATGCCTCATCCTTTCAATCGCTTTCTCTTCTCAACCATGAAATCATGACTGAGATTCACCCATCTTAATAAAGAATAACCCATCTCCACTTTTTTTTAAATGAAGGCCCGAATCAGCCTTTGCTTGCATAACTGCATTCCTGCCAGACTCTTGCCCTTCCAGATACTCATTCTAGATCCTTTCCTGATATCACTTCTACTTCAGTCACATCTGAATCCAAATCCCTGACCAGAAGCCGACAGCAACATGACTCATCTCACCAAAATTAAAGTAATTTTTGTGTCTCGATATCTTAGTATTTCTGGACCGGAAGAATCAGTCGGGAGTCATACATTGTTGTCCATGGAACTGCCGAATGTTAGTCACATGTTCCTTCTCATGCCAAGAGTTTCTTATTTGTGGATGAATTGACCTGGCAACTTCGAAACTATAGAACAAACCTCACTAACGCCCTAAGAGAATAAGCCAATGAAAACCTAAGTCTGTGCCTTTCATTTGAAAAACAAAGAAACCTGAGGGAGCTACGTGTTAATTGGAAAACCATAAACATGCAACACGGTAATCGCCCAATTCACCTCGGTATTATCTTGCAACGCACTCTAAAGATACATTGCATCAAAATCAAGGTAAAGGTTTCATCACATAAGTGTCAGCTACGTAAACTAACTGGGTCTCGATGAGGTGCCCGTCCTCAGACAGTAAGCACGGCTGCTCCAACACTCTGCTACGTTGCTGCTTAATATTCTAGTCCCGTGTGATACACACAGATTCGATATTCCCTGAATGAAACCTCCAGGCTAATCAGAGGCCGCTTTAAACAAACACCTACACAGAAGTTGTATCCAACTGTAGGCAGTTCCACCCGATATCAGTCACGAAGCGACTGCTAATAAGAAAAATGTCTGAAACGCCTCGGCTCATTCCCTTCTCGCACATCAGTCATCGTCTCGTATGAAGCCCAGCAAGAGTTCCTTAGCATCTTTGCCTCACTTCAGACCCTAGAAAAGCCAGAGTTGAACTAGGGAAACAAAGGTGTACTGGTCATCCGGAACGCATCAAAATTTAAATAGAATTGCCAACTGTTGATGAGGGTGGGGTACGTGAAGTCATTGAACAGACTGCGCAGTGCGGTTGTAAAATTAAAGGACAACCACAAGAAATGGGGCATCGTGCAAGACAGTCATTGTGCGAATATGGGGACGAACAGGCCTCTAGTCACCTCAATTGGAGCACAGGGTGGGAACCTAAACAGACTAAAAGCAATACCGTCATGTCCATTTACGTTCTGTGTATATTATATATCTTTGTTTTAACTGTTATTTTTATAAATAACTGTTTTAACATCCGCTGCTTCGCTCTCGTAGACTGTATGGCCTGCAGAGATTTGTTTGTCTTTATGTGATCAAATTTTCATGTCCTCAAACTGCAACACCTTCTAAGCTTTTCACGCTAATCCAGGCCGTATAAACATGGTTTTTTTCCGGACGCACTTCTGACCAAAAAGCGATTCTGATAGCTGGAATCCAAAGTTTTTGTTAATAACGCCTTTTGCGTTCTTGTAGACATATTTCCATATCAACTTTCATCCCCTAACAAACATTTTTCGGAGAAGTGAAATACCAAATTTAACCTTAAAATTTTTTAATATGAAGAAATATTCTTTAAAATTGTCATCCCCTGTTGCAGTCCCTTAGGGACTGAATTTCCAGAAACACTGAGACATGTATTTTTTTAAATTTCTAACAGAGACATCAAATACAAATTGTCATAAATGTAGCCTTAAAAATATTTTCGTGGTTTTTTTAGTAATTATTTTCAAAATCTTTCTCGCACTATTTTACCTCTTTAGTGGTTGAATTTCTAAAAATGCCGAAACACGCATTTTCATTTTCTGACTGAGAAACCAAGTACCAGTTTCGTTCTTCTTGCTTCAGAATTCCCCTAATAGCGACATACTTTCAAGAAGTCTTTCATCTCCCATTTCACCGCCTTAGAAGTGGGATTTCGGGCAATCCCTTGTTAAACGATGCCTACAGTATAAGATCCATACCCTCACCAAACCTCAAGTTTCTGCTTTAGCAGTTTGACTGGGCTATGACGAGTCAGTGAATCAGTCTGACCCAATTTCACTCCCTTTGGAACTGAATTTCCAAGGATAGTGAAACACATATTGAATTCTAACTGAGAAGCCAAATTTAAATGTTAATAGATGTATCTTTAAAATCTTTTAGTAGTTCTGTAATATATTTTCAAAAAATGTTTCCCTTACTATTTTACCCCACACTATTAAATTTCTAATAATGCTGAAGCACTTTTTTTTCCTGTCCAAGAAACTAAAACACATTTTCTTAGGTCTATCTTCAAATTTGTCTTAATAGCGACATTAAAAAAAAAATTTCATGCCCTATTTCACCACCTTAGTGTTGTAATTTCGGAAATTCCCTTCTTAAAAGACGCTTCGGTATAAGCTCCCCACTGCCTCCAAATTTTAGGTTTCTGCCCTTCGCAGTTTGGCAGGACATTGCCTTTTATATGTAGAGATCACTTACTGAATTTTTCTATGTGTATTTCGCATTATTGTTTTTTTCTTGTGCCTTTGTCCCGTATCTACGCGGGCTCGGCGTGGCTACTGTTGGATCTGGCATTGTTAGTGTAAGGGGGTGGCCGGAAGCCCTTCCTTTTGCCATCTCGTTACCGCCGGGAGGGAAGGTGTGTACTGTCTGCGTGTAGTGTTATTCTTGGCAAAGAGTGCGAAAGTTTCTAAATGTCTGCGAAACGTGTAGCTGACGGACAGGGGGGGGGGGGGTGGAGGGGAAAGACTTCGATACTTGCCCGGTATTGATCTAGTCGGATGTGGAAACCCATCTGAAAATCACATCGAAGCTGTTCGGCACACCGACCCTACGCGTTAGTCGGCCGCGAGGATTTGATCCGGGACCGATGCAACTTCGCGTCCCGGAGGCGACCTTTAAAACGCACGGATTACTGGGCATATGATATATTTCATATTCTTCGTATTCAACAACTGTTTCTTCTGGTACTTGAGGCACGTTTAAAGAGGAAGATCGTTTCAATTCTTTCGTATACTTTATGTATTCAACTGAAAGGAGATGCTAAGAAGCAGTTACGTGGTCGCTGTCTTTCCGCAGAGGGTCATTTAAATCTTACATAAATGACAGAAAGAGAAAGTACCATGAGGCAGAATTCTGTTGCTCTTTTATAGTCTCTGTTGTTTAGAAGGCTCACGTTAAGAGGCAGCTGTGGGCAGTTCAGTACATCCAGTAGCGCGAGGGCGACTGAATTGTCCAGTTAACAGTGAGTGACTCACAGCCGGGGTTCCGCCATGGGTCAGCAGATTTCCTGCGCTGTCGGCAGGCGCGAGTGTCTTCATTGTACGGGGTGCTCGCAGCAGAATGAGTGTGCACAAATTCTGCGAAGTGTGCATCCACTGCTGTAGCCTTATCGCGTAACAGACACGCGGCGCCCACGTCGATCGCTGACTCCTACTGAGGTACAAGAGGTGAATCAGCTGATGTCCGTAAATGTCTGGCGGCCAGACAGCATTGCAGGGAATACGCCGAGCGGTAAACGCGCGCGCCCACACACACACACACACACACACACACACACACACACACACACACACACACACAGTCTTGTCTACGAGCGATATGCGTTTTCTTCTTTGCGGGATTGTATGTCTTAATTCGAAACTTTGGAACTTACTTTAACGTCGGTGATTTTTAGAAATGTGAAACAGCTTAGGAACATACCTCTGAACTGTCTCCAACATGTAACGATAATATATGCAAGTACACCTACAAAACAAACACTTTGATTTCACACGAAGATAAAAAAAAGTAGTGACCCGTAAATTAAACAAAGGTATTGCTGTATGTAAGGCGGTAACACGGTACGGCCGTATTATTTAATCTTAGAGGTGCTCTCTACCAAACCTACCATTCGGTAGTTTTGGTACACATGTAAATAACGTTGTAAATGGTAGGATTATCGGTAGGATTGATAAGGGAAAAAAAAATCATAAATGAATGTGTAACAGTGGAAATGGGAGCTGACCACTTTTTTTTTTCTTTTTGTTTATTTGCTTGTCTGCCCGTAAACAGAACCGCACATCATTCAGCGGTAGCCCATTGCCTATTTTGTATCATTACAGAATATAAAGTGCATTTTATAAGTAATAAAAATTAGTTGGTCGCATGATTTCTGCGCTTTTATGTAACCAAACAAATTTCTATTGATATATGTATAGTTTGCATGACAATCACTAAAAAATTCGTGTAATTATTACTTTTTACTCAATAGAAGATTCTTAGTGATCAAAGGAAAGTGTTTCCTGTTACTGATAAATTCAAAAGTTGTTTCTTCTTCTTCTTCTTCTTCGCGGTTGGATCACTTAGGACCATGCGTATTGAACATTTGTTGGCCTTCCTTTTCGCCCAGTATTCCTTCATACGCAACGAATGAGCTAGCTTTCGTTGCGTAGACCACGTATGTTGGTTAGTTTTTCTGTCTTCTTCCTCAAATCCCCGTGTGTTTGTGATTTTTCTGATTTCATTTCTGTCATGTAGATTTGGAGGCCGTAATTCTCTCAGGTCTTTTTCCGTCTGTTTGTACCAGTTCGGTCTTGTAGTTTTGTTCTTCAAAAATGTATGGATTTTGTGAGTTAACCTGTTGAAAGTTGACAAACTGCCTATTGGCTTCTGTCTCGGGTTCTTCGGCCGACGTTCATCTAATGATTTTTCTGACGTTTCCCCAGCACGAGTGGCTGGCATTGTCAAAGCTTCACCCTCCATTGCCGGTGATGAACTGGAGCCGAGCTCGCGGGCGCAGACTATATGTACCTGGCGCGACAACGTCCGAGGGCTTCTCCGCGGTCATTTCTGGTGCGGTTCTCCTCTTGCTACCTGCGACGGTCGTTCGCTGCAGTACGGGAAGCCAGGATACGTTGACCTTAAGGCTTTCCTCTTTCTTGTTCAAACTGTTCGCGTGTTTTTGTATTTCTACAGCTTCTCTGAACAAGCGCGTGTGATAATGCTTCTCTACAGCCAGAACTTCCGTGTCGGCGAATTTTATTACGTGGTCGGTCTCATTCAGTGCGTGCTCTGCCACGGCCGATTTCTCCACCTGCCTCAACCTGCAATGTCGCTTATGCTCTTTGATCCTGGTGTTGATGGATCGTTCAGTCATTCCGACATAAACTTTTCCGAATGTGCATGGTATACGGTATATTCCCGACATTGCAAGTGGGTCTCTTTTCTCCTTCGCCGATCTAAGACACTCTTTGATCTTCCTTGTCGGTTTGAAAATCGTCTTTACGCCATGTTTGCGCAAGAACCGCACCGGAAATGACCGCGGAGAAGCCCTTGGACGTTGGCGCGCCAGGTACATATAGTCTGCGCCCGCGAGCTCGGCTCCAGTTCACCACCGGCAATGGAGGGTGAAGCTTTGACAATGCCAGCCACTCGTGCTGGCGAAACGTCAGAAAAATCATTAGATGAACGTCGGCCGAAGAACCCGAGACAGAAGCCAATAGGCAGTTTGTCAACAAGTGGCCACGAAAGCCTTAACAATTCTGTTGAAAGTTGTTTATGAATAATAGAAACATACGTAAATTCGACGACATATTTGAACGGTGTTTGATGTATAGTTTTGTTTTGCGTTTTTAATTTTTTATTTTACCATTCTGCTCAGGAAATGGCGTTTTCTAGAGTTTATGAGAAATCTATGTTTCCTTTATTTTTACTACAATACCCCTCTGTTTCACGTTAAAAATAGACAATTTTCGGATAAAACCGCACTTAAACATTGACAATTTAATTTTCTGTAAATACTGTTTACTTTCAAGTAACTGACAGCAGAATTAGAATGTAGAGCAAGATGTTCCATAGGTTACCCAGCCCTTCGTACATCCTCAGTTAATTTCTGGACGATTCACCGCTTCCGGTTTTTAAGGGATTGGTAACACGTAAAGTGATTGTTATGAAGTAACGCCAATAGGTATGCAACACACCATGGTAGTCTACAATAACCTACGGTAGTTTCACATCTCTACTTGGACCTGTTTTCTTACCGCGACATGCAGACTTATTCAAGAAAGGAATTTTTAAAGTACCATAACAAGCTAAGAGTTGGCAGCGGTTTAAGGTACCAGGCACAAAAACGTAACATTCGAATCAGAAAAGGTAATTTTATTTTTTTAAGGGCACACCTGACAGTTACTGTATTAAGTGTGAGAAATGCAAATGAATGCAACCAAAAGGGCAATACAATTTTAGAATTAGAAACTGAGCAATTTAACTTGAGATATCAAACACTAAGAAGTGGAGTTTCAACACAGATAAAGTAAACGACTGTATGAACTAAAAGATTTCAATTAAAAAGTGCTCAATACTAATAAATTCAACATGAATATAAATATTTAGTTATTAGGTGAGAACAGGTAGTGAGTCACTAAAAAGAAGAAAAAGGGGAAACTATAAAAGCTGTATAAATAAAATTTAAAGAATAACGCCCAGCGGACGTCAACAAGTAGTAAAATTAACCCTTAGTAGCAAAGCAAGGACAAATAATACTGATAAATTACAAACTGGGCTCGAGCCTCATAGAGAAGAATATCTGTAACATGGACGGCCAGAAACCTATATCAACGTAAATAGCTTGAGTTTAAACTAATGTTACTGAAGCTTGTTCCATACAAAATTATACAAATAAAATTTGAATGAGAACGCTCACATGTCTTCAATTAAAACTATAACTTCACCTTGCATTTACGCTGAGCACACGATAGCTTAGAGAGACGGCTCAGACATCTTTCATAAACTGTCAGCAGAGCTCAAAGCCAATAGACAGAAATCATCATCATCAGTTATCTGCTAAATTAGCAGGTCCTTTGCCTCTCCATTTTCTGCGATCCATTGCTTCCTTCTTAAGGCTGCTGTATGTTGTACCGTCCATCATGTCATCCAGTATCTGGAATCTCTTCCTTCCTCGCTTCCTTTTCCCTTCTACATAACCTTCTAAAACTGTTTTTATCAGTCCGTCATTCTTTCTTAATATATGCCCAATCCAATTCCTTTTTCTTCTCTTTATTACTTCTAGTAACTGTCTTTTCTCTTCTTCTCAGTACCTCTTCATTTTTTACTCTGTCCATCCAATTTATTCTTTCCATCTTCCACCATGTCCAGATCTCAAAAGCCTCCAGCCTCTCTCTGTCTTTTTTTCCTCATAGTCCATGTTTCAGCGCCATATAGAACAACACTCCATACAAGACATTTTATGAGTCTCTGAGTTCTCTGTCCAGACCGCTGCAGAAGATTCTCCTTTTCTTATAAAACGCCTCTTTTGCCATTGCTATCCCTGTTTTAATTTCTGTGGTGCACTTCCAGTCGGTGTCTATCCTGCTTCCAAGATACTTAAAATTTTGCACCTATTCTAGTGTTTCTCCACTCAGCATAATTATTTCCTTATTTCCTCCTAGTGCCAATACGTTTGTTTTGTTTTAATTTTCATCCCATATTTTTTCCGTTAGTTGCAATGCAGAAATAAGTAACCTAAAATAATATTATCTAATTCATTTTCATTGGGGCAGTTGGTGCAACCATGCCGCACTTCCAGTTCACTATACAGGGTCGTAAGGCTGGTTCAGTATCAGGATTTAACAAAGCTGTGGATGTAACCTATGTGCTCTCCCTTTTTTGGGTACAAGAACTCCTATACGGTAATTCCGAGTACAGGTAAGAGCTACAAAATCATTAGAGGCAAGTAACGATGTTCCTTAGCGCCGCCGTAATCTGGCGAGCTCCCGGGCTTGTAAGAGTCATGCGATTGCCGTAGGAACACGAGGCGCCGCCTTTGGTTTCAAGTCGATGTGTCCTCAGCCGCTCCTCTGTCGTCCTTTTGTAAAGGCCTTCCGTCGTCAGGACGGGTGTGGCGATTGGGAGATACAGCGGCAGTACGGGGCTGCTTGGTATGCAAATGAGCGCTGTTAGTGTCTATCAGATTAGCTGCCCTTAAGAGGTGCTGGTAATTTACTTAGGCGTTAGCACCGCAGACATAATTACGTAACGTTGCTCGTTTTTTGTATTCCCGTCTCCTTCCCATCAGAGTGTAACGGAGTGTGGGAAAGAATTCGTTGAGGATAGCAGACAACACCACGCAAATGACGGCTACTTTGAGTCAAGTCTCTCTCTTAATGTCTCTGTCCTAGTCAGTTTTTCAAATGTTTAGATGCATGTGAATTGCTATAGGACCAAACTGCTGAGGTCATCGGTCCCTAGGCTTACATAATACTTAATATAATTTAGACTAACTTATGCTAAGGGCAACACACACACACACACACACACACACACACACACACACACACACACACACGCCCGAGGGAGGACTCGAACCTCCGACGAGGGAAGCCGCACGAACCGTGGCGAGAGGCCTGAGACCGCGCGGCTACTCCACGCGGCGTCAGTTCTTCGATTTTCATCTTTGTATCCATCTCCATCTCTGTATCCATCTTTCTGCCTCTTTCAGCTACTCTTTGTCGTCAGCGCAGTTTACGCCAGGCGCACCGCACGTATCTTCCGGGTCTCCATTCTCGATAGGTGACCAAAGAGCTGACCAGGTAGAACCTTGGAGTAGAGCGACGGAAGGAGCATTAATTTGCGAGAAAGGAGAACATTGACCGTAGGTGTGCTATTGCCATACAAACTGCGGGTTTTTCAAGCGTTATGTGCTGGATGTTTCTCCATTTCCAACACACGCAGTATACAAAACGAAATATTTTCTGAACGAACTACATATGCAAGTGGAAGTTTCAGGAAAGGTATACTATCACTGGCTCCTTTGGTGAAAGTGGATTACTAATTCCCGTTTCGCTAAACAATACACACTCACTAGGCGTAGTGCACCATCGTTAGTGATAGTATACCTTCACTGCCGAGATAAGGAACGAGAACCACTGTTGCAATAACAAAATGAGCTAGGTTTCAAAAGTTTCATTTTACGTCAGAGTTGCAGTTTCAAAAATAGTCATATCATATAAAATTCATTTATTGTAGCAAGGACTTGTACCATGGCACTTCAGTTGCACAGAACATTTTTCTTTTTGCAAAAGCATTTCAGAGTCTGACATTTGTGCCGGTGGTTCCAGTTGAGAGATACCTGGCCGCTTCCTGCCGACTGTCACGTCACAGCTGTCATCAGGGCAAGAGTTTTCTCTTCTGGAACATACTCCTCATTATTGTAAGAGGGAAAGTACTGAACTGGGAACTGAAGCAAAATGTAAGGACAGAAATGAATTAAAGACACTAGCCGCCAGTGGGCACTGATTTATATCAACGGGACAGTTTCAAAATTTGTGCTGGACCGGGCGGGATTCGGAACCTAGTCTCCTGCTTTCCAGGCTGACGCTCTGACCACTATGCCATCCGGACGCAGTGGCCATCACAACTATACGGACTAACATAGCACGCCTCCCATCAGACACAAATTCTCACCTTACATCACGCACAACAGACGTAGTGCCTCTGCTCATTGGACTCATTTCTTTGCTGAAGGCATCATTGGACATTAGCACCTTATATATATATATATATATATATATATATATATATATATATATATATATATATATATTTCCGGTAGTTCGAGTGTTTGTGGTGATCTCTATGTCCGGATGGCGTAGTGGTCAGCGCGCCTACCCAGTGAGCTGGAGACGTGGGTTCGAATTCTGATCCAGCACAAATTTTCACCTTGGCCCGTTGATATAAATCAATGACCACTGGCAGCTGGTCCTTAATTCCTTTGTGTCCTGTTTCATAGTGGCTCCAGGATCAAAATGACGTCCGTTCTTTTGAACATGTCTGAAAGAGCAGACACCACATACGATTATACAGAAACAAAAAGTTGTCGCAGTCGCATGTTGTATCTTCCATTCCCGATATAGTTTCAGAAACAGTCGATTTACTACCTTGTGTAAAGCTGCCTCGGCACACCATCTCTCGGCCTGATACGGAAGAAGCCATCAACTGTTGTCTCGAGAACGACACCCAAGGTCGACCTTGCATGTGATCTTCCTCGATCGGAGCTGGGAACTTGAGTTCTCACTGTACATTCCTTTCCATTGTTGGAAAACGACGATCTGAACACTGCTGAAATTTTTGTGCTTTGTCTTCTGAGCACTTGTACCCCTCAGTTCTGTGTTTTCAGTAACAGGAGTTTACTCGTCTAAATCAGTCAGGCAGTGTCAACTATCGTCCAGAACACATTCTTTCCCTCCGTTCTCAACCTCTGTTCCTGATGATACGTTATTTGGATTGCTGTGATCATTATCCCGCAACGTTTCAATCTATTTTTCACTGCTAACACTCGTTTCATTTACTTTAGAGATCGTGCTCAGGCGAATGTTCGCCTATGCTTCAGGAGGTAAACTACAGTACAAACAATGTTTCGGAGGGCATCCAAATACCACATCGTACGGGGTCCTTGAAATTCCAGTATGTACAGAGCTGGTTGGTTCAAATGGCCCTGAGCACTATGGAACTATGGTCATCAGTCCCCTAGAACTTAGAACTACCTAAACCTAACTAACCTAACACCCAGTCATCTGTACAGAGCTGTTCTTCGTTAAATGCACAAACCTTGGAGCACGGCTCCACTCCGCGGTGTTGCGTTCATGCATCCATGTAGGCAGCATAGTTTCTGTCGTGACTTGGCAAGACAGCCAAGCCACTATGAGAGGAAGCCGAAAGGCACGCGTTTAAGCTCACGCAGGCTGGCGTGAGGTCTGGAACAGTTAAAGGAATAGAGACTAGCAAAAAAGGTACGTAGCTTCTGGGATACTTAACTTTAATCCATAATTGAACATCGGTCTGACGGTACACGCATCACAAGATAAATAGCAAATAATAATGGCGCCTTGATAGGTCGTAGCAAATGACGTAGCTGAAGGCTATGCTAACTATCGTCTCGGCAAATGAGAGCGTAATTTGTCAGTGAACCACCATCGCTAGCAAAGTCGGCTGTACAACTGGGGCGAGTGCTAGGAAGTCTCTCTAGACCTGCCGTGTGGCGGCGCTTGGTCTGCAATCAGTGCTAATGGCGACACGCGGGTCCGACGTATACTAACGGACCGCGGCCGAGTTAAAGGCTACCACCTAGCAAGTGTGGTGTCTGGCGGTGACACCACAGTTTCTATGTCTTCATTTGCTCGCTCTACGTTCCTTTGGCAGTGGCTGAGTCTAGATTTACCGTGCACAATCTTCAAATAGGGCCGCAGATCAGTTAAGCTAGTCATTATTTTGCTAATCAACTCTCGACCATTACCTAACTGCAGCACTGAGGGAACTACTAACGTAAAAATGTCAGTGTTATCGCATACATCCTTATCCTTAGCTGTTTAGGACTTCAGTGGCGCCGGCCGGAGTGGCCAAGCGGTTCTAGGCGCTACAGTCTGGAACCACGCGACCGCTACGGTCGCAGGTTCGAATCCTGCCTCGGGCATGGATGTGTATGATGTCGTTAGGTCAGTTAGGTTTAAGTAGTTCTAAGTTCTAGGGGACTGATGACCTCTGAAGTTCCATAGTGCTCAGAGCCATTTTTGAACTTCAGTGGCCTGAGAACAGCGAATATAGTGAGATGGTCGTGATAAGCCATTATGAATTTGTGGTCTTCAACTGGTTGCGAAGTAAACTCGATAACATCAATGTGACATCCGGAACTTAACTCTTTCTTAACATCATGGGTTTCACTACTACGTCTTTATTCTGACCGTTTTGTTTTTGTAAACAACGATCCCATAGTCTACGACAAGTCAGAACATTTCTGTATGTTATATTATGGTACTTTGACTTCAAGCATCTTATCAGTCGGTCACGTATAACGTGGTCTTTCGATTCAGGAGCGTCATGCCGGGTATCATACAGTTCATCGTAAACTTAGTAGTTAATTTTGCCTTCTTCAGTAACAGGTTGTATTAATTTTGTTACTCCATTCACCGCGAGCAACTCTCTCAAAAAGTAGGAGTCGTTGCTGTCCCTCTTTCGTTGACATTTTAGTGATTTCATCTTGCTGATAAGTAACTCGTACTTTCCTCTGTCAATGAAAACACAATTATAATTCGGATTTCCTCGTTATTCTTTAAGACGTTTGCACCAATTCACTTATTCAACCATAGCAACACTGCTGTGTAAAATAACAATAACCAGTCGACAATTACATTCATGGCCATGCCTGGTGACATTATTGGACGCCTTGTGAACTATCTGCTACTGTACACCTTCTCTAACAGAGACCACTGATCGTACACCTTCACTGGTGGATCGTTTTTTTTTTTTTTTTCATTTTATAGTAAGCTTTCACTGATCATCTTAGTGATGACATACATGCTAATCAATGACATCCACTATAACACAGGCATTTCATAGACTGTTGATATACACTGTTTTCTTAGATATTAATTAACATGAAATAGTGATGTCCTAGAGGTCGAGTCGCAGTTTAGATTGTAAAACGACAGCAGAAGTTGCTTCTTCTGGTGAAATGCATCGACCGTCATCGTTCAGATATTCGTGAACGAGACTGGTTGATGTGTATGTAGACTAGTGACTCTTCTCGTCTTATCTCTGCCAGCGAGAATCTATAGAGACGAAATCATCGAGCTTCAGCTTGTTAACTCAACATTCAACCAAAAAGGACAAATATCTCTGACAGACAACGATTCAGCACATGTACCCAGCCAAGTCCATCGTCCTGCATCGTATAGAGAATGTAGGGAAAGTTATCGGATGGCATAGTGCAGCTCGTAGTCCTTCGCAGAGCACTGCAGCGCTAACAGCCGCCTTGTACAAAGAAAGGCATTGCAAGAAAGAAACAGTTTAAACACAACTACACATCGCTATATGAGCTGTATAGCATACTTACGTGTTACTGTCTGTGATACAGTTTTCTACAGTTAACTGATTCACTTTCCTGGTTAATATTTTCTTCTCATGTTCCATTCATATTCTGTCATGACAACTCTTGGACTACGTATCTTTATTTACCATAACATTTTGTCATTTATTTGGCAATGTTTGTTGGATTTACTTAAACTAGCCTATGACTGAGAATGGGAGCGTAAGTAAGTATTCAAAGCGTATTTCTCTGCTCACATAATTTGCGAATGGAACAGAAAAGGTGTTGTTAACAGAATTTAGCTTTAACATTACTGTACGTATGTAAAGCTACACTACAAAAGACAAGAGACTATATCCTGTCACCAGCCACAAGCTAATACAAAAATGCTTTTCTGTGTCAGTGACTGTTTTCATTTTTAACTTTTTTGATCCTCACTACATGTTTCGAGAGCCATTTTCGTGTGACTATACATAAGGTGTATTTTCATCGTATCTGTTCCACTTCTTGGTCATGTGAAGTGGTACCCAGAATGAATCTGTTTGGAGAAAGTAACAGAGACTGGTTTGATGCAGCTCTCCATGCTACTCTATCCTGTAAAAGCTTCTTCATCTCCGAGTAACTACTGCAACCTACATCCTTCTGAATCTTAGTGTATTCACCTCTTGGTCTCCCTTTACAATTTTTATGCTCCACGCTTCCCTCCAATGCTAAATTGGTGATCCCTTGCTGCCTCAGAACGTGTCCTACCAACTGATCCCTTCTTCTAGTCATGTTCTGCTACAAATTCATCTTCTCCCCAATTCTATTCAGTACCTACTCATTAGTTACGTGATTTACCCATCTAATCTTCAGGATTCTACTGTAGCACCACATTTCGAAAGCTTCTATTCTCTTCTTGTCTAATATATTTATCGTCCATGTTTCGCTTCCATACATGGCTACACACCATACAAATACTTTCAGAAAAGACTTCCTGACCCTTAAATCTACACTCGATGTTAACAAATTTCTCTTCTTCAGAAACGCTTTCCTTGGCAGAGCCAGTCTACATTTTATATTCCCTCTACTTCGACCATCATCTGTTATTTTGCTCCCCATATAGCAAAACTCATTTACTACATTTAGTGTCTTATTTCTAATCTAATTCCCTCAGCCTCACCTGATTTAATTCGACTACATTCTATTATCCTCGTCTTGCTTCAGTTGATGTTCATCTTATATCCTCCTTTCAAGGCACTATCCATTCCGTTCAACTGTTCTTCCCGATCCTTTGCTGTCTCTGACAGAATGACAATGTCATCGGCAAACCTCAAAGTTTGTATTTCTGCTCCATGGATTTTAATTTCTATTCCAAATTTTTCTTTTGTTTCCTTTACTGCTTGCTCAATATAGAGATTGAATAACATCGTGGATAGGCTACAACCCTCACTCCCTTCCCAACCACTGCTTCCCGTTCATGCCCCTCGATTCTTGTAACCGCCATCTGGTTTCTGTACAGATAGTAAATAGCTTTTCGCTCCATGTATTTGACCTCTGCCACCTTCATAATTTGAGAGTGAGTATTCCAGCCAACATTGTCAAAAGCTATTCTTTAGTTTACAAATGCCAGAAACGTAGGTTTGCCTTTCCTTAGTCTATCTTCTAAGATAAGCCGTAGGGTCAGTATTGCCACACGAATTCCAACATTTCTACGGAATCCAAACTGATATTGCCAAAGGTTGCCTTCTAACAGTTTTTCCATTTGTAAAGAATTCGTGTTGGTATTTTGCAGTCGTGGCTTATTAAACTGATAGTTCGGTAATTTTCACATTTGTCAACACCTGCTTTCTATAGGATTGGAATTATTATATTCTTATGAAGTCTGAGGGTATTTCACTTGTCTCATACATCTTGCTCACCAGATGGTAATGTTTCGTTGTGGCTGGCTCTCCCAAGGCTATCAGTAGTTCTAATGGAATGTTGTCTACTCCTCGGGCCGTTTTTTGACTTTCGTCTTTCAGTGCTCTGTCAAATTCTTCACGCAGTATCATATATCCCATTTCATTTTCACCTACGTCCTCTTCCATTTCCATGATATTGTCCTCAAGTACAGCACCCTTGTATAGACCCTCTAAATACACTTCCCACTTTTCTGTTTTCCGTTCTTTGCTTAGGACTGGTTTTCCATCCGCGCTCTTGATATTAATGCAGGTGGTTCTCTTTTCTCCAAAGGTCTGTCTAATTTTCCTGTAGGCAGTGTCTGTCTTACCCCTAGTGATAAATGCCTCGACATCCTTAAATTTGTCCCCTAGCCATCCTTGCTTAGCCATTTTGCACCTCCTGTCGATCTCATTTTTGAGATGATTGTATTCCTTTTCTCTTGCTTCATTTACTATAGCAAAGAAAAACAGAATATATTTCAACATGGCTAATTGTTTAACATCGTTGTGTGAGACACGCACAGAATGACAGACGACTGTAATTCGGCGGAGATCATGACCAGAGGTTTCGAGGCTGAATACTCCAGGTGTACGTCTCCGACAAAGCGATCGTGTTCGTGTGAAAGATGCCACTTTCGATGCCGCCAGGGTAATTTCCATTAGTGGATGCGGGTAAAACGAAACGAATCGACATTGCCGCGGATATCGGCCTTCACAACGCCATGAGTTACCGGAAGAGCAACGAGTATATGGTAAGGCTCGAAACGCTTTACAATATTAGTATATATACAACCTCGGTAAGCCGGCCGCTGTGGCCGAACGGTTCTAGGCGCTTCAGTCCGGAACAGCGCTGCTGCTACGGTCGCAGGTTCGAATCCTGCCTTGGGCAGGGATGTGTGTGATGTGCTTAGGTTAGTTAGGTTTAAGTGGTATTAAGTCTAGTGGACTGATGACCTCAGATGTTTAAGTCGCATAGTGCTTATAGCCATTTGAACCAACCGCGGTAAACATAAAATTCGTCCACAGCTCATCTTCCACAAACGGCGTCATTGGATGCGGTGTGGAGGAGCGCGGGCTCAGCACACCGCTTTGTCAATCCTTATCAGCTTTCGTGAGTTGGAGACGCTACTTCTCGGTCGAGTAGATCTTCAGTCGACATCACGAGGCTGAGTGCACCCCGGTCCAGTCCTCCCACCAAGGAAAACTGCCTGGAAGTTCTGGGAGTTCGTCAGTGTCACGCTGACCACTCAGCCGCGGACTTGTTGCCAAGTGTGGACAGTAACATGCAGGTACTAGAACAAACAGGACCTATTTGATGACGCTAAGGGGTGATTTAAAGCAGATAATGAGATGAAAGTATACTAAAACACACAGAACGAGATATAGCCTCAGAGATAATGAGGCACTGCATAAAATAGCTGGTCAACTTCCGGGCTTCTTTATCCGACAGTAAATTAATTCGAAAAGATTGTATTTACAGATGTACTCTAAGCTTCCCCAAACCCCCTTGTTTCTAACGAAACAAAACAGCAGAACAAGACTGTACATTGTGCATACGTAATTTGTAAGCCAGACAAGCAACGAGGTGTTAGTGTGGAGACACTCTGTAGTTTGCAGGGATGTGCGCTTGCTTCAGAAGAAAGTACTGAGGAAAATTGCTTCTATGAGCAGACCATTGTGAACCAGTATTGGGAAACCAGGAGTCCTCAAGGTTCGCAGCCAAAACGTGTTGCACGGTAAAGGTAAAGTGTACATGTGAAGGACTCTGCGGCACGCTTTGACCTGTAGTTGGTGAATGAAGAAGGAAGGAAGATTAGGGTTTAATGTCTCGTCGACATGGAGGTGACCAGAGATGGAGCACACGTTCGGGTTGTTTCAAAAATCATCGAGGATATCGCCTGTGCTCTTTTGAAGGAACCATCGCGGCATTTGTGTGGAGTGATTTAGGGGAAATAACGAAACACCTAGATGTGAAACGTCGTTGTCCCAGATCATAGTCCAGTGTGGTAACAACTGGGCCACCGCGCTGGATCTGGTGGAATGAGGCAGGAGGTGGAGCTAGCCGTGCAGCGGTGCCCGCACAGTACAGCACAGCGGGCAACGTAGCGTGCTGGACAGCCGCGGCCGGAGCTGTGCCAGGCGAGGCGGAACGGCGGGCGCTCTGCATTTGAGTCACGCAGACAGGCAGGCCGGCCGGCTGGGCCTGCGCCTGCGGCTGTCGGCAGCGGCAGGTAACATCTCCAGGCCGCCAACAAGCCCGCAAATTAGCCGCTGTCCAGTGCAAACACACGGGCCGGCGGCTCACCTAAGATCGATATCTGCTGCCGCGTGCGCGTGCGTTCTTCCCAACTCAACTCTTTACACACTCCACATCTAAGGCACCTCCACTCGAGTTTAAAATTCGACCAGGTTGTAGCAGAAACATCTGATTAATCCTCTGCCCACAAGGCCGACTGAAAGGACATTGACAAGGTCGGGTGGAATACCACCCACTGAAATACATTTGTATTTTTAAGTGTAATTAACAGTTACATGCCAATGCTGTATGTTGCACTGGCCAACGCCAATGGGAGGGGTCAGCGACTGACCCCACAACCATCACACGTTCTCAATCTAGGATAAATCACATTACTTATGTATTTCCATAATTTCGGCAGATCAGAAAATAAGTGTTGATTATTATTATTGGGAAAGGGTTTTTTGGACATTTTTAGTAAAAAATAAATGTTTTTTTTTACATTTATTTGTATTAATTTCACAATTACAAGGATTACTCAGATTCACATTCAGAACACTTTACAATACGAACTACTTCTTCTTTCTTGGTGTGTGCAGGGCAGATATACTTCCTGCAAGAAGTGCAAGCCTTCATGTACTTACTGTCTTTGCTTCTGGCGCATAAGTAACGGCGTTCTTTCTTTGGCAGATTATACTCAGCTGCACGTGTTACTTACCGTCGTGGCCCCGTAACGTTGTTTCCTCTGCTCACAGCACCTTGATTTTGATTACACATACCCAAAAGTTGATATAGCTGTAGTGTATTTTGAGTGTAGGCCTACAGAATTTTGAGCTCGTCTTTTCATGTTGAGGTCACAAAGTTCACGAACAAGATCTTTCAGGTACTTCTTTCTTCCAGAACTCTTTATCGGGTAATTCTTTGTCCATTCCTTGTGTGTGTCTTGAAATACAACATATGAATTGTATGCTGCAATGTCAATCAAGATGAAAAACACCGCCGTTGGCTATCGATGCGTTGCTTGACGGCAGCTGTACGTTCTTACACACTTATCGAATGTATCCACTCCTGACTTTCTACAATTGTAGAATAGGATGATGTCTGGCTTCTCTTCTGTCAAATTCCTATCATGATGTTGGGTTGACAATACTGTAACAACCTTTCCTTTCTTAGGTACGTTAACTGACTAAAGTGGCATCATCACTAAAGGAAAATCGGATTGTTCCCAGTGTAGCTTTTTTTAGAGAAACAGGACGGAATTCTGTAGGAACATCGCGTTTGTCACTTCGAATAGTACCAACTGTAGTTATTTTCTCTTTCAAAAGATCAGATGCGAGTGGAACGGTAGTAAACTTTCTGTCCATGGTAACATTTCTTTCAGATTGTTTCAAGTTAGACATTTCAATCAATCTTCTAACTATTTCAGGGCCACTGTTATGGTTCTCCTCTTTCCAGCGTGGGATCCGCAGCGAAGCAGTATTTCATATCTGAATCACATAACAGGTTCACCTCTATTCCATATTTTCCTGGTTTTGTTGCAATATATAGCCTGAATGGGCAGCGCCCATGGAAGGCCACAAGTTCTTCATCCACTGTGACTGACTCACTAGGATTATAAAACTCAGGAAATTTACTATCTATCATGTTCCATATATCCCTATTGGAGCAAATTTGTCGGTCTGTTTTCTAGTTGCTCGAGTTAGAGCATCATCAAAACGCAAGCACTTCAGTAAGAGCCTCAGTCTATGCTCCGGAAATGAAGCTCGGTGCATCTGAAAGTTTTCTTTACTAAATATATCACGTAAACTGTCCTTGTTCTGTCTATGGACTCCACAGTTCAATAGAATCCCAATTGCTGACAAATTTCTTCCCTTTCAAATGCTTTCGAATTTTTAATAAAAATATCTTCAGATGATTTCCTAAGATTTCCAAGCTTTTGATTGGTACACATCAAAATGTTATCCAGGATGTTATCATCGAAGTACATGAGAAAAGCTTTACCTGGTGTATCAGGTTTTATCCCTGGCTTAGTTCCTATCGAGGTTCTCATTACGTCAGCAACAGACCACCTCCTTTGATTTACGTAAGGGCTTCTCTTCCATATCATTCTTGACGGGGCCACCATGTCTTTTTCAAGTTGATCAATTTGTGCTTTCGACCTGGGTCGTCTTCTTGTTGGTTGAATATCTATAAAAATATGAAAACTGAAAACTAACACTAGCAAACTAAGCACTCTACCGAGACACATATCCTAATATACTCCAAATTATCTGCAAAAAGTAATAAAAAATCATTACTTACCCTGTTCACTTTCATCCAACTCGCTGCTGTCAGAAACTACTTGATCTGGAATTTCCATGACTACATCTTCAGTTTCACTGCTTGAGCTTTCGGATAGTTCACTACTAAATTCATTGTCTGAACTCTCAAGCAAATTTCTAATTTCGTCATCTGTCAGTTTCATCTTCTTGTACATTCTGTCAAATGCCACAAAGATATTATCTTCCACTCACCACACTGTTTAACGGTTGACTTTGAGTGGTGATTGTTGACCTGCTGCACCTTCAGTTATAACAATCGCTATAACTCAACAATGAGTGTAAACCAAAAGCCGTTCTTATTGTCGATTGTAGCAATTATAGTTACGATAAATGTCATGTATTAATTAAATAAACTACTGAACACGGCAGGAGTTTTAGCCTAAAAACTTCGTTGGGGTCAGTTACTGACTCCCCTGCCCCCATTGGTATGCAACTGTTAAATGTACCACAATTTATACCACTAAATCGAATGTTTGTTGATGTCGTTGGCCAAAAGAAACAATAAAAGAGCAACATGTTATTGAAACAGGTAGCACGTAACTGTATGCCCAAATATCTTCAGACTTACATGCATTATTTTACTAGTGTAGCATCACAGACGGCTAGGTACTTTCATCACATCACTTGGCTCGATAACTAGACTGCAACAACGTACACAGTTAATCATAAAATGATTAAAAAAATTAAAAAACAAACTGTTATTACGTTGCTACATGTCAAGACAATGGAACAAGAAACATTCTTATCTTCACGACACAAACATCTATGGTTTTTTTGTACAAGGGATAACCTTTTCTGTCATTATTACACTTTTCATTGCAAATGTCAAATGGGCGAAATTTTTTTGGTAGCTTCGCATTTTCCTGCTCACCTTCTTCGCCGAGATTTCATAGATAGAAATTCTCTTGGCGGACAATAATTACAAGCTCTCTTATTCTTCTTCGACTAAATAAAGGGGAAGTCTTCTAAGGCACCGGGCACGTTCCCTACTAGAGTAACTGTGTGTGCGGGGCCGAGTCAGTTTTGTAAGTACACATGCATATACATCATCAGCGCCCAGAACTCCGTAAAAATACCGGAGTGGCCATCTTCAAGTATTATCTTACGTGCTCTTATCGTGACACAGTTGATCAAAAACGTCCACTCGGCATTTTGTCATATTTTAGAATTAGATTTGGTCAGGTTTTTGCAAGAGCGCATCTATTCCAGGAGCACTTTGCCTGGATGGTGAAAAGATAACATTTTTGTATTTCTTTGGCTTAAAAGAAACGTGCATTTTGTCAGGGTCGTAGAGGAAACGAGATGACATAGGAGGAGCTTTCCCGAAGCTGATGATTTCCGGTGGTATTCAGCGTTTATTTTTGCGTAACGTGCGAAGGGCTTACTGTTTCTATTTTCTCTGGTCCTTTTCCAACGTAGGGCACTTTAACCAGAAAACAAAATGTTTTTTCGTCAGGTATTCTGACAGTTTTCAAGCCATATATGGCAGATTTTTTTCTTTTGGTAATTTTTGAGAGGACATCGTCCTCTGAAGCTAAACAACGTTTAACCTACAGTCAAGACGGCGTATAATGACCTTCACTCTAAATGGTAAAAAGAGTCCAGAACTCTCGAAAGGCTGCAAATTTGTCGGTTTGTTTCCTTTAATCTCGTGCTTTTTTTCTCGTCAAATGTAAGGGCACGGTTATGAAATTCAGACTGGCTTTTATACGTTGTCAATCGAAAAATCGAGGGTCCATCAATTTTCAAGAACATTTCTTCGGCGTTCAAATGGCAAACCTTCGTGTATCCGCTCCTGTACAGTAACGCACAAGGCGCTTTCATCTCAAGTTTGTTTGCGGGCACGGTATACCATTGGAGGGAATTGAATCGCCCGGCTATTCGTTCGATTTTCTGATTTGCGTAATTCACCAACATATCAATCATTTCTTCATTAAAGAATAACGAAAATAATTTTCCCCTCATTCGTCATGTCTTTAGCAATACCCTTAAGTGAGGGAAGCTCTAATAGTATACTTTTTTCTGTAGGCGTTTTGACATAATTGGGCTTCAGAGGTGTGCTGGTCCATATTGTATCTAAATATTTTCCTAGGTTAAAGTATCAAGTTTCTTCGTCGTTGTCTTCGAATAGCAGTGCGTCTTCTTGAAGAAATCCCTCCTTGGGTTATAATTCATCATCGATGGCCTCATAATCAGATAATACGCCATCCGATGTCTCTGAATAAGATTCTTCGAAATTGTCTTCGTCATCAGAATCCATCACCATTTGCGTCTGTTCTGCAAGGCACTGAAGGCATTGCACAAGAGCCGTCTGTGGTCAAATGTAACACGCAGTCTGCACTCTTGGGAAGCATCATCATTTATGTTCGATCGTGCATTTCTCGCGACGTTTCCATATTTTGTTCAACTTCTGTAGTAGGTAGTGTTGAGGCGTGGTAAAAGAGTGAGGCCAATGCTCAGTTAATGACAACAAGAGATCTTGCATGACCCCTGTGTCGCCATCCTGGGTGAAGTCCTAGTGGAGGTGGTCTGCCATTGTCTTCCTCTGACCTGTTTTGAGGTTATATGTGTATCTGTGTCGTGTGGTGAGTTTTTGTACAGTGCAGTGTTCGGATTGTGTTGTTACAGGTAAAGGAAAGGAGGGGGCTGAAACCCGGTGCTGGCACTAGCGAATAGCACCTAGAGGGCGTCAGAGATTAACGTTTCCATCCGACCGACAGATCACCATGCTTTCACTTCGTGATGGCCTGGGGAGCGGTTTGGAATTTCATCCAGGACATTGGTGCACCAAATCTCCTTCTCTTCCGGGCTAGATGCTGGAAACGAAAAATTTTACCACCAAGATTCGAACGCCTTACATCAGAGTCGACTGCCCCTGCACAGGCGAGCCTTAACGACCTCGTCTACGTTGGCGGGTATATAACTAACATTAAATTAAAACAATCAACAAAAATCCATTTAGCAGGAAATTATCGTTCGTAAAATAAAGATTCTGGGCCCAGTATTAGCACTGGGACACAATTTAAATAACAAATTACAACAACAGTGCCTAGAACCTTTCTCCGAAGGAGTGTTTTAGTAGCTGCACAGTAACTGGTAACAGCTCCGAGCGCATAACGTACAAGACTCTGATGTTAGAGTCGCATTACATTCTTCAAAACCTCCACTGGCCATCAGATAAAACACCAGCGGCCAGCTGAAGTGTTGCGGACGCTGACTTGGTGGTTGTGCCGAAAACTCCGCGACGCGTTTCCTTCCGCTTCGAGTAGTGGAGGGACAATCGTGCTCCGTGCCCAAGCGTTGTCGCTCGACACTGCTGCCGGGAGTTTCAATTCGCCAGCATTCTTTGGCTCCATTGGGACAGTGTGGTCAAAAAATATTCGGGCTGCAGTGTTTAATAACACCCTGTCCAGCCACAGTAATGTGACCACCTGTCAAAAGACTGAATAATCTTTTGTAGCGCGGACGCTGCGAGACGTGCGGTCAATGAGGTTCTGGAAATTGCCAACATAGATGTGGAGAAACGCCGTCTCCAGTACCGTAGCCAGCTGCCCTACGTTTCTCTGTCGAGGATCTGTGGCTCGAACAGCCCGATCGATGTGATCCCACAGATCCTCGACTGTGTGTTAATCGGGGGTATTTGGTGGCCAGAAGAGTATCGTAAATACATCCTGGCGCTCTTCAAATCATGCACTTACACTGCGGGCTGTGTGACGCGCTGCATTGTCCTGTTGGTAGATGCCATTGTGCCGAGGAGAAACAAACTGCATATAGACATCTTGGATATTCGGGAATCTAGCGGGATATTCGCGTCGTTCTCGCACGATATTTCAACAGCGTGCCTCCAGTATTGAGACAGAGTACCCAACATCTCAGATCGGGTCTGACACACCTCATATAACGTCCAAAACCGTTGGGGACGGCCAAAACGGGCGCGGACGGCAGTCGGAACATCCGCGACTGGAGGGGTCCATTGAAGCCGAGTCTGGCGGGCGCGGACCATAGATGGAACACTAGACTCGGCGCGGACGAAAGACGGAACGCCCAGCTCCTTCCAGGCATAAATACTGGACTCGATCGACCCAAGGACCAGTCTCAGGTAGCACTTGAAGAAGACAGCGAGGCACGCTGTTGAAATATCGTGCGAGAACGACTCGAATATTCGGCTGGATTCCCGAATATCCAAGATGTCAACAGATCGCCGGGAAATCATGAAGAATTACGAACTGCGTATAGGGTTGGACATGCCATCCAAGGATAGATGCATACTTGCGTAATCCATTGCACTTTCCTGTATGACGAGATGACCTAGGGAATGCCACGAAAACATCTCTCTGACCATAACGCTCCCTTCCCCGGTCTGGACCCTTCGGACAGTTGTTGCAGATGTTTGCTGCCAGACCGATGGAGCATAAAACGTGATTCATATGTTGCGGCAATCTTTCACCAGACAGTGGACGTCCAGCTGCGGTACTGGCGTGCAGCCAGCCTTCATCACCGATGAACAGCAGTCATCCTGCTGCGGAGTCTCATACGCAGCACCCTTCGCCGAGGAGACACTGTTGGTAATACCTTGGTTCGTCTAGGCCGTCAGTTCCTCAATATTTGCACGTCTGTTCGTCCGTACATATCTCCGCAGCCCTCGTTCAGCCCTGTTGTCTATGACCCATGCTTCCACCCGTGGTCCGAAAGCCAATTATCATGCTCTTTTGGACGTTAGATAAATCGCTCCAATACGACAGCGCCTGCACTGTTTGCCACCCCCCCCTCCCCTCCCGACACGCTTTTTCATACCTTCCATTGCTAGTGCTGCCATCCGCGTTTTGTAAGTGGTTACTTCAGGTTCACGTCGAACTTACGCGGCAGTAATATTAATGTGACCGGACTGTGTAATAAATGTACACGAAAACAATGCAACAGTAATTTTGAATTTTCTGAGTCTAAACGATCGGCTCCGAGGTTTTGCATTTCTACGTTCTTCTTTCACTTCCGTCGTTCGGATAGGATTAAGAAAATAATGGCTCGTTTGTAAAGCCATTCTGGTAATTTTTTTTCCTTTATGGCTGATGGGAGAGTAGTATTACGAAATCGAAGGTGTGGTTACGTCTTCTGCAATATTCAGTGTCTCTGCAGTGTGTTCTCAGTATCATCACTGTGTTGACTGAATACAGTGGCGTTTGTCTTTAGACTTATGAGGCAACTGCATATTTCCATGTAGAAGACGCAAAACTCTTTTTAGGAATGTGTTATATAAATACTTCAAACAACACACTGCGTTTATGGAATGGTGTTTGAAATTAACAACAGCTAAGAATAAAATTCAAATAGCAACATGGAATATTAGGGACTATGCTTCATAATGTGACTGCACTTAATGGAGTGCACATGCTCATTTCTGAATTAGGTGGTTATTTGCTATGCATCCAAATAGCTTTCGCGCCCGGTTAGTGTTTCCCCACACCAATACAAGATGTATTTAACGGAGGTAATTGAACTGGAAGTTTATGGATTCATCTACGTGACACTGCGCTACCGTTCATTTTTGAATCCATCACGTTAAGTATTTCGCTAATCCCCTTAAACTGAAAAGGCTTTCTTTATTGCAAATTAATTTCAGCTGAACTGAATTCATTGAAGAAAAATGAATGGACTCAATAGGGATGAAATCAACAAACAGGAATTCTACGAAACATTAGGGAACGCCTGTAGTAAAAGTAGCAAAGTAACAAAAAAAAAATGAAATCTCGGTCCCACAGGAATTTTCAGTTATCATGACATAATTGTGACTTAATTAAATATTTGTAATAAGGTTAGATTGTCTAACTTAGGAGAAGGTGATCAAGTGATTTTTTTCTGTAATGTCATTTACCTACATCACTTAACAAACATATTGATGCCATAACACGAATTCCTATAGTCTGTGAAGACCCAAAGAAGTCTGCTTTACTAGAGGGTTGTTTTACTCTCAAACTTTGGAACAGTTGTTGTAATATAAGATTTTGAAAACAAAATTTAACTACATTAACGAAATGGCAGAAAAGCGAGAGGAGGAGGTGGTGTTAGCGGAGAAAAACAGATCGGAAATTCCTGGCGTGTCTGAGACTCGCTGTGACGCAAGCAATAGAGTTCTGCATTCAGTCTTTCCAAGAAGGTCCATCGTAAAATGCTTCTGACAATCTCTGAGTAATCTACCTCACAGGTTACGTACGAACGATAAAAACATGTTTGTCTTGTTCCCTCCAGGTACTCACACAAAGAAACAGTGGGTAGCAATCAATGGCTTTCAGCGAACGCTTCGTCGATTCAAGACTCGGCAATTAATTTCTACAAAGACGAGCGCATCCCGAAATACCAAAAAACAAAAAAAGTACTTTAGATGGTAGTGTACATACAAAACATAAAAACGGTGTTACCCGTACAGCGTTTTCGTAATGGAATATGCTGAGACTTGCGCAATGCACTGTCGAGAAATACAAGGAAAAACTTCTCGTTTAAGGATGACGATAGTAATCGTTTACTTGCTACCAACGTCATTCGAGCAGTCACACATCACTCTTTGCCTCTCTGCTTCATGATACTACTTGGTGCCAAATCAATGCTTTCATTGACCTTTGTCCACGGGATAGAGATACTGGCAGTAAGGTTTGGCCTTCACATGGGATATGCTGTTAGTCTTTTTAAACCCTCATCTGTGTGCTGGGATGATGCCAATGAAATGGCCAGGAAATCCAGTCGCACACTAGCTTTTCACGTGTCAATGATTGTTTCCCGTCTGTGCTCACAACTGTATAACCCACAGTGCGAAGTGCGACGCACAGTGATGCGTAACATGCTGTACCAGTTCCATTTGTCAGCCTGACTATTGCGAATATCAAGCAAACTGACGTAGTAGTTCGGACATTTTACTCGCCTTTAGAAGGTGCTGGGTTCAAATATCTCCAGCCTTCACCATTATTTTAAGAAATACACTAAACCAGCCACTTCATGTATTCTTATCTAACCCAGTACGGGCTTTGGGTTTACAGCCATGTGCAGCTGACATAATACGTAATTAAATCTTAAGTCAGCTGAAGATTTAATAATGTATTACGCCTATTGAAGATAGTGAAAGCCCGAACTATGGTTTATCATAAATTAAAATGCATAAAACATTCCCTGGTTGCTGTATTTCTTAAAATAATGTAATCCACAGCCACGGAACTCAACAAGAAGTAATGTGAATAAATTAATATCTTCAGTGTTCAGATCTGCTGTGGCTGCCGCAAATAACGTTTTTGCGGACACTCGCATGGTTCCTTTGAAAAGGACCTGATTAGTTTCTGTCATCATTCACCCGTTCTAGTGGTCCCTAACCTGGGGGCAACTACCCCTGAGGGGTAAAATGAAATTTTGTGAGGGGTAAAAACTAAACGATTGGATTCCGTTTGTCACGAAATTAGTGTCAAAAGATCATTATCGCAGTTTTGTAAGACTCTATCACTGATTATGTAAGTTCTCAATTAATAGCATTAATGCGATAGAGGTTATAGGTTCCTCACATAGTCCACCTCACTACACACGTACTGTATGTTGTGATTTGTCCCATACCTCACTGACGATAAAAGTGAGACATACTCGTAACAAATCTTAAATATCTCAAGAAAATGTATTCTCAAAGTTGTAGAGAGCACCTGCAATTGTCGATAAATTGTTTCATTTGCTTCGAAACAGGTAAATGAACTAATTGACAGCACGACACAGCAGTAATTGCGTAAGGGCTACTATAGTACTGTACACATTATTATTATTATTATTATTATTATTATTATTAGTAGTAGTAGTAGTAGTAGTAGTAGTAGTATTGTCTGTCGTTAGACACAAAGCATTAACGGCCTGAAATGTTCAAATTTCTGCTAGTTCAGAAGTAATGTGTGATTTACGAACAGTAAGTACAGCGCACATATTTTAAGATGCATGATTATCAATGGGGTTGCAGTATGAAGGTCGAGCAAGTGCTGCAGTGGTTCAAAATGGTTCAAAGGGCTCTGAGCACTATGAGACTTAACATCGGAGGTCATCTGTCCCCTAGAACTTAGAACTACTTAAACCTAACTAATCTAAGGACATCACACACATTCATGCCCGAGGCAGGATTCGAACGTGCGACCGTAGCGGTCGCGCGGTTCCAGACAGAAGCGCCTAGAACCGCTCGGCCATGCCGCAGTGGAGAGAAGTAATGCAGGGGAAGTATGTTTTGTAACAAATGTCTATCCTCACTGTGGATAGTTAGCTTTCTTATCTAAGGAGAAGTTGTGAGTAGCACTTGCTATGCCACACGAATTCTCTCTCTCTCTCTCTCTCTCTCTCTCTCTCTCTCTCTCTCTCTGTGTGTGTGTGTGTGTGTGTGTGTGTGTGTGTGTGTGTGTGTGTGTCACACACACACACACACACACACACACACACATTCAAATAAGTGTTCCAAGAAAAATCATTCATTCCTTAGTTTAGTTATGTGCTGAAGTTGGTGATAATATGGGAGAAGGGAGGGGGCAATGAACGGCGGGATAGGGAGGGTGGGGGGATACTAGCTAATGTCTAACTGCACTCACGGGTAATGGTCTAAGAAAGATTTGAAACCACTGACCTAATCGAACTTGTGTTTCGAGCGTTACAGCACACCATGCGTTGACGTAGTCGACTACAAGGTCAGATGGAGAACTTTCTTTGTACGCTTTTTAGTGCGGCTGGTCGGTAGTAAGGTGAACACACTCCAGTAGAGCACTTAATGTGACGTAATTCCGAACGTATAGATAGGCGAGTCCAAACACTCCTGTAACACTTATTGCTGCAAAACGTGGTGAAACAGTTGTGAAGTGCGCTGTTTCCGGAGTGCTTTCTGCTACTGCAGCTTTGAGGAAGAACCTTGAGACGAAAGGCCACGTACGTTCCGCGCCTTGTACGACGCACGGGAACTGCGGGCTCGCAGGCAGTGAGCGCACGCCTCGTCTGGTGCTGAGGCCGGCGGCTGTCGGTAGGCTGTCTACCTGTTGCACGCGGCGGCCTTGCCTCTAGGCCGTCGCGGTGGCCGCAGGAAGGAGCTGCTCCAGGTCGTTCACCCGAACATCCTGCCTAACCCAGGCGCGACTGCCCAGAAGATGCAGCTGTGCGCGCGCTGAGGGGTTGCTGCGTCCATGTCGCAGACAGATGTTACAGTTCTTGAGACACTGTGCATGTCTCATTATTGAATGCAGAGAGCAGGACTCATTGACGGCTCTCACCATGTAACAGTAGAATTCCCTGCGATCAGCTGACTTTTTTTTCCTATCTTCTTTTCGAGTGGTCTCGTGCCGTCCTCCATGCCTTCCTTTCTTCAGGCAGATAGACGATGTCTTACATTCACGCTGCACCGATATTTTCAAAAACCTGTTTTGTGCATTCAGATATTTGACTCTTTTAAAATTTCACTCTTACATTTCTCCACTCAGTACCACAGAAAATTTAGTCTCATCAACCTATCATGTGCCGAGAAAGGTCATCCATGGACTTCTTTCCTCGCTCACTCTCAGTAGCCATTTTCATTTCTTTCTTTGTACACTATATGATCAAAAGTATCCGGACACCTTGCTGAAAAGGACTTACAAAATGGTTCAAATGGCTCTGAGCGCTATGGGACTTAACATCTGAGGTCATCAGTCCCCTAGAACTTAGAACTACTTAAACCTAACTAACCTAAGGACATCACACACATCCATGCCCGAGGCAGGATTCGAACCTGCGACCGTAACGGTGGCGCGGTTCCAGACTGAAGCGCCTAGAACCGCTGGGCCACACTAGCCGGCAAAAGGACTTACAAATTCGTGGCGCCCTCCATCGGTAATGCTGGAATTCAGTATCGTGTTCATCCACACTTAGCGTAGGTCACAGCTTCCATTCTCGCAGGCATACGTTCAGTCAGGTGCTAGAAGGTTTCTTGGGGAATGGCAGCCCATTCTTAACGGAATGCTGCACTGAGGAGAGGTATCGATGTCGGTCGGTGAGACCTGGCATGAAGTTGGCGTTCCAAAATATCCCAAATGTGTTATATTCAGGTCACGACTCTGTGCAGGCCAGTCCATTACTGGGATGTTATTGTCGTGTAACCATTCCGCCACAGGCCGTGCATTACGAACAGATGTTCGAGCGTGTGGAAAGATGCGATCGCCATCCCTGAATTGCTCTTCAACAGTGAGAAGCAAGAAGGTGCTTAAAACATCAATGTAGACCTGTGCTCTGATAATGCCACGCAAAACAACAAGGGGTGCAAGACCCCTCCATGAAAAGCACGACCACACCATAACACCACCGCCTCCGAATTTTACTGGTGGCACTACACACGCTGGCAGATGATGTTCACCGCCATACTCCCACCCTGCCATCTGATCGCCACATTGTGTACCGTGATTCGTCACTCCACACACTGTTCAATCGTCCAATGTCTACGCTCTTTATACCAAGCGAGGCGTCGTTTGGCATTTACCGGCGTTACGTGTGGCTTATGAACAACCACTCGCCGGCCGCGGTGGTTTAGCGGTTCTAGGCGCTCAGTCCGGAACCGCGCGACTGCTACGGTCGCAGGTTCGAATCCTGCCTCGGGCATGGATGTGTATGATGTCCTTAGGTTAGTTAGGTTTAAGTAGTTCTAAGTTCTAGGGGACTGATGACCTCAGATGTTAAGTCCCATAGTGCTCAGAGCCATTTGAACCATTTGAACAACCACTTGACCATGAAATCAAAGTTTTTTTCACCTCCCGCCTAACTGTCATAGTACTTGCAATGGATCCTGATGCAATTTGGAATTCCTGTCTGATGGTCTGGATAGATGTCTGCTTATTACAAATTACGACCCTGTTCAACTGTCGGTGGTCTCTGTCAGTCAACGGACGTGGTCGGCCAGTACGATTTTGTGCTGCACGTGTCCCTTCATGTTTCCACTTCACTATCACATCGATAACAGCGGACCTAGGGATGTTTATGGAAATCTCCCGTACAGACGTATGACACAAGTGACACCCAATCACCTGAGCACGTTCGAAGTCCGTGAGTTCCGCGGAGCGTCCCATTCTGCCCTCTCACGATGTCTAATGACTACTGAGGTCGCTGATATGGAGTACCTGGCAATAGGTTGCAGCCCACTGCACCTAATACGAAAAACGTATGTTTTGGGGGTGTGCGGATACTTTTGATCACATAGTATATGTCCATATAATATTTAAATTACCCTCTGCATCAGCAAGTTTCACCTAGATAGCAGCATTCTATCAGTTTAAATGTGTAAGTGAATTCCTAAGGGACCAAACTACTGAGGACATCAGTCCCTAGACTTACACACTACTTAAGCTAACTATTCTAAGAACAACACACACACCCAAGCCCAAGGGAGGACTCGAACTTGCAGCGGGAGGGGCCGCGCAGTCCGTGACATGGCGCCTCTAACCGCACGGCCACTCCGCGCGGCATGCTATCAGTTCATATACTTCCGAGCAACTTAAGAATTCGACGGTAACAAAGCCTGTCCTCCTTTCTACTAATCATCACTTTCATCTTACCTTCGCTTATCCGTAATTTATATTTTGTGATAAGTTTGCTGTAACTCCCATTCAGATTTTCGGACAGACTGACTATATCCGCAGTTTTATTTTCTGAAACTTTTCTCCGTGTTCGTCATGCTCGCTGGATGCGTAAGGTGAAGTGGCGCTAAGCAACAACATGGCTCTACACCCTTGTTAATAAGACTTTGCTTATGAACATACTGCTTTTGTTGCTCTCACATTATTTCTGTAGGTATTGTATATTCCTCACCTGTCTTTCACTTTATCCCTCTTTGTCTTAGAATTGCTATCACAGTACACTTTTTCGTATTGCGAAGGCTTTTTTTTTCACGGTATTTCTTCATTTAATGCAGCCCGAATTCTTCATCTTAAAGAAAACGTCCCCAATTGTTTGTTGAATGTAATCTAATAGTATTCCAACAGTTTGTGCCCTCCAAAGGGGCACTCGAAGGTTGAGTATCGTTGTCAAACCGTCAATAAACTGATCGTCTGTGGGAACGTATTGCCAGTTGTAGAAACAATGACGATCAGAATTGAAGCCCCAAAAATATTCAGTGGTGCCAGTGTGTGCCAGTGTGTACTAAGTGTGTGATATGAAGTATTGACGGTTCGACAATGTTCGTCACTCAGACGTTGACAAAGCTTCGTGAACCAGCCACATGGGAATAGTGTGTACTGTCTGTTTTGTTCGCCTTTGTGCATATTGCAAACCAGGTTCAAATTTTTGAGTAGTCATTTAACACTCTGCAGTTCTAATAAGTCTATGCGGGGATAATCATGGTACTTGCCAATTTAGAATGCTCAATGGAACATTCACTACGCCTCTGATCTGTAAATTCCTGCTAAATTGCGTAGTAGTATGGAAAAACGCTTTTACTTCGAAAAGTACGTCGTATACACTCCTGGAAATTGAAATACGAACACCGTGAATTCATTGTCCCAGGAAGGGGAAACTTTATTGACACATTCCTGGGGTCAGATACATCACATGATCAGACAGAACCACAGGCACATAGACACAGGCAACAGAGCATGCACAATGTCGGCACTAGTACAGTGTATATCCACCTTTCGCAGCAATGCAGGCTGCTATTCTCCCATGGAGACGATCGTAGAGATGCTGGATGTAGTCCTGTGGAACGGCTTGCCATGCCATTTCCACTTGGCGCCTCAGTTGGACCAGCGTTCGTGCCGGACGTGCAGACCGCGTGAGACGACGCTTCATCCAGTCCCAAACATGCTCAATGGGGGACAGATCCGGAGATTTTGCTGGCCAGGGTAGTTGACTTACACCTTCTAGAGCACGTTGGGTGGCACGGGATACATGCGGACGTGCATTGTCCTGTTGGAACAGCAAGTTCCCTTGCCGGTCTAGGAATGGTAGAACGATGGGTTCGATGACGGTTTGGATGTACCGTGCACTATTCAGTGTCCCCTCGACGATCACCAGTGGTGTACGGCCAGTGTAGGAGATCGCTCCCCACACCATGATGCCGGGTGTTGGCCCTGTGTGCCTCGGTCGTATGCAGTCCTGATTGTGGCGCTCACCTGCACGGCGCCAAACACGCATACGACCATCATTGGCACCAAGGCAGAAGCGACTCTCATCGCTGAAGACGACACGTCTTCATTCGTCCCTCCATTCACGCCTGTCGCGACACCACTGGAGGCGGGCTGCACGATGTTGGGGCGTGAGCGGAAGACGGCCTAACGGTGTGCGGGACCGTAGCCCAGCTTCATGGAGACGGTTGCGAATGGTCCTCGCCGATACCCCAGGAGCAACAGTGTCCCTAATTTGCTGGGAAGTGGCGGTGCGGTCCCCTACGGCACTGCGTAGGATCCTACGGTCTTGGCGTGCATCCGTGCGTCGCTGCGGTCCGGTCCCAGGTCGACGGGCACGTGCACCTTCCGCCGACCACTGGCGACAACATCGATGTACTGTGGAGACCTCACGCCCCACGTGTTGAGCAATTCGGCGGTACGTCCACCCGGCCTCCCGCATGCCCACTATACGCCCTCGCTCAAAGTCCGTCAACTGCACATACGGTTCACGTCCACGCTGTCGCGGCATGCTACCAGTGTTAAAGACTGCGATGGAGCTCCGTATGCCACGGCAAACTGGCTGACACTGACGGCGGCGGTGCACAAATGCTGCGCAGCTAGCGCCATTCGACGGCCAACACCGCGGGTCCTGGTGTGTCCGCTGTGCCGTGCGTGTGATCATTGCTTGTACAGCCCTCTCGCAGTGTCCGGAGCAAGTATGGTGGGTCTGACACACCGGTGTCAATGTGTTCTTTCTTCCATTTCCAGGAGTGTATATGCAGTGATCTGTAAGAGGTCTACGAAATGAATGTCAGTCTCACGAAACTATCACAAATATTTTACGTTAATTATCTAAACATAACCTTGCAAGGCAGAAGATGCTTCACATGTTTTCATAAAAATTTCATTAATTTTGTTTGTTGACACTACAGCAGTAAACTTTAAGCATTCGCATGCACCCTGTAGTAAAACTGGAGTTACTCCCTGATGTCTTAACATGCGCATTCTAGAGATAGACGGTTCAAATCGGCGTGTGATCATCCAGATTTACATTTTCCGTGATTCCTTAAACGGCTCCACGCAAGTGCCGGTGGTTCTCTCAGAGGTCACTGGCATTTTTCTTCCTATCCTTAAGCAATCAGAGCTTGTGCTCCCTCTCTAATAACCTCGTTGTCAACGGTAATTTAAACGCTAACCTTACTTTATTAAAACATTTTCTTTCTGCTCCCCTCATTTACTTCTGCATATTACTTCCCTCGTTGACTCTGCAGAGAATAAATCATTTCTGAACTTATCAGTTTACTTCAATTTTCAACATACTTTTGCAACTCAACATCTCAAAAGTTTATTATTTTTCCGTTCCTCATTCACTTCCATTAAATATTCTACTGAAGAGTTATCTTCTGAAAATGAGGCATATGTTTGGTATCAGAAAAGCTCTTTTGGCAATAAATACTATCTTTGGCTGTGTTAGCCTACTTACGTGCTCCTTATTAGGTCTTTGATGCATTGTTTCCAAGATAGAACTCCTTCACTGCGTCTTCTGCATCGGTCGCAATTTTGAAGTTTCTCTAATATGATTTTAGCTGCTCTTTAATACTCTTCTATTTCTTTGGTTTACTCTGTCCGTATTCTGCGCTCATTAGACTGTAGATCGCTTTCAAGAGAACCTGCAGTTCTTCCTCACCTTCGCAGAGGACAGCAATGTTTTCATTATCGGATCCTACCATTCAAATGTTTTCACCCTCAATTTTATTTCCACTCGAATCTTTTATTTTCTTCATTATTTCTTCATTATACAGTTGGAACTGTAAAGGGGAGAGACTGGATTCTTGACTTAACCCCTTTTTGGTCCCATCGCTTCTTTCTTGGTCTTGTTCTCTCTTGTTTCCGACGCAGGTTCAAATCTTGCCTTGGGCATGGATGTTTGTGATGTCCTTAGATTAGTTAGGTTTAACTAGTTCCAAGTCTAGGGGACTGATAATCTCAGATGTTAAGTCCTATAGTGCTTTTCTTGTTTCCGCATTGTACATTTGCCATTGAAATGGGGCAGCTAGCGGGGAGCTGTGAGTGGTAACGTGCTGGGAAGGAAAACTTGACATTTGCACCAGAGAAGACATTTATCTGAAATCATCAGTTGAAACTAATTACCACAAAATTTCTGATTTTTCACTTTCCTTTTTATTACAAAACGCTTTCTTATGGCAGCGAAATGACTTTTGCAGCTCAAAGAATTAAAAAAAACTGAAAGATTAAGAATGCTAGTTAATGAGTAATAATAATGCTCTATTAAAACCATTTTGAAGCAAATGAGCAACGATTTTAATCAGTAATGTAACTATAGGAGGCACGTAAAGGTGAAATTTAATTAACTGTAGTCTTCGCTGCCCCTGGTTGATTCGGTATCAAACAATACTAAAACAGGAGAAAGAAATTGCGTAAGACGTATTGATGAGAAGCAGCATTCAAGAAGATTTATAAATCATCGGAGATCAGCCAATGAGCCGTCATAACCAATTACTATAAGAAGAAGCCTGCGCAGTACAACTTATAAGTACGATTAAGAAAATGGGACTCAAGCATGAAAAAGTGTGCTCAAAATATTGAACTTCGAACAAAGCCGAAATTACACCAAGAACAAATTTAGAAAATGGTAATCGTTGTGCATATAAAATTTACACGCAATGTTTTATTTAATTTAAACAATATTTAAACAAATGAGTAACGAATTAAAAACAGGGTATCAATCACTTACTTAAAACCCTTCACCACGTCCAACACAGATAAATATGTGCATCATAGGCCATTTCCTTGGGCTCAAAAAAATATAGTTAGTAAACATGAGCTTGCCCTTACGCAGCACCCATGTGGAGACACTTGTTAAACACACAATCCCCGAAAGGCGAGTGCTGTAATTGCACGTCGGGAAAAGAACCCAATAACGCCGCTACCGGTGCATACCCCGTCGGAAGTGGGCACGCTTAAGCTCTGAGCACAAGCACGCCACAGGACCAAGCAAGATGCTCATCAAACAAATCCATATGCGTCCGTTGCTCGATTGTGTGCGTATACCCACGGACCAAGCAGCAAAGGAGAACAGAGATCGTGTTGGAACTCGAGCGTCGAGTTTCTCAGACAAGCGAGCTTGGCAATCCCAGACCCGCTTACAAGACAGCACACTGTCGAGAAATTCTTGTCTACTTACGTCCCCATGGAACCAACACTTGGGGCTACTCAGGAACTACTACTTCTCCAGACGTTACTTACCAAGAGCGAAAGCAGCCCGGTCGTAAGTCACCGCGGCAAGACACTAGGAAGGAGGTTCCTTAGCGAGCGCCAAAGATGTAGGCTCTCGCCATCGGTGAGTAATCGACAATACACACTGCTCACATTCTTTTCGTATATGTTATACCTATTTTTCTTGGACTTTCGAACATCTTGCACTATTTTACATTGTGGAACGCTTTTCCTGGATCGATCTATTCTGTGAAGATATCTTGATTTTACGTTAAGTCTTGTTTTCGTAGTGATGCTTAACTTCCGAACTGCTCTTCTGGCGCTTTTATTTTCCAAAAAGCGAAACAACATGTAGCAGATCCTCAGTTTCCTCTTTTCAGTATTGTTCTGGTTTGCTTGGTTGCATTAACTATTCAGATCTTTACTCAAGATTTATAATCCCTACATTTTTCTGACCTTTATATTCACATGCTTCTCCGAGGCAATGTGGATGCTAGTTTTTTCCGAATGTGCGGGACTTGGCCTCTAGCTCCAAAGGTTACGATAACTCTTTTGATAGCGACTTTCACCAATGATTTCGAAATTCCAGGTGAATGTTACCCATATGTTATGCTTTGTCTGCTCGTAAGTTTTTCAAAGCTCTGTTACATTCTACATAATAATTTCGCGTGACTCAATGACGCTTTGCGGGTCTTTCAATCGGACGCCACTTGGATTTCCCTATTGTACACTTCTGAGCCACCCAGGGGATGTTGAACAGAATGGATAGTCTCCAAAGATTTTGTATGATGACCAGCAACCAAAATTAAACAAGTCAAACTGAACGTTGTCGAATCAAAGCTGGTGCTGCTGAAGGAATTAGACAAGGAAATGAGACACCTTCTGTTGTACATGAGTTTTGATATTTGGGTATCAAAAATAGCTGTCAATGAGTAGAGCAGATAGATTATAAAAAGCTGATCGGCAGTTTCAAGAAAAGCATTCCTGATAAGAGACGTTTATTAACATCGGATGTAAATTTACGTTTTACGAAATATCTTCTGAAGGAAATTTTCCTGCAGTGAAGTCCGCAGTTAGTGGTCTAGTGGCTAGCGTTGCTGCCTCTGGATCACGGGTTCCCGGGTTCGATTCCTGGCCGGGTTGAGGATTTTCTCTGCCAGGGAACTGGGTGTTTGTGTTGTCCTTATCATAATCATCATCATAATCATTCGACAGAGTGGATAGACTGCACTGTGAACAAATTGGATTGTGCAAAATTTGGGACTTTATACGGGTACTGATGACAGCGCAGTTGTGCGCCCACGAACCAAACATCATTTGTCTGCAGTGAAACTCCGTACGGAAGTGAATATGGACGGCAAGCAGTTCAGGGAAGTTGAGAGTGGTGCTGCAAAAGAAGAATTAAGAGTACATAGTTGATCGAATAATTTGACAGGAGATACTAAACTGAATTGGAGGGTAAAGAAATTCATGGCCCAAGTTGAATTATATAAGGGATTGGTTGACACTACACATCCTGAGGCATCAAGGAATCGTCCATTTGGTAATGGAGAGCAGCTTCTTGTAGACGTTGATAGCAGCAGCTCACAGGACAGGATAGCGTCGGGAGATGAATCAATCATGTTTTCAGACTGAAGATCACAACAACAACAAAACAATAGGAACAACAAGAAGGAAATTTTTTCCCTCTACAGCGGAGTGTGCGCTGATGTACTCTTTTTCCAGGCGTGCTAGTTCTTTTTGTTTCGCTGAAGAGTTTCTGTGAAATTTGGAAGGTAGGAGACGACGTACGGCGGTAGTAAAGCTGTGAGGTCGGGTCGTGACTCGTGCTTGGGTAACTCAGTCGGTAGAGCACTTTCACGCGAAAGCCAAAGGTCCCGAGTTCGAGTCTCGGTCCGGCACACAGTTTTAATCAGCCAGGAAGTTTCAGCAACAAGAAGGTGTATTGGTACGCCACTTACGGCAGTAACTTTTTCCTTGCAGTTCAAAATGAAGTAAAGCACCATAAATTTGGGATGGGAAGATTTCAGCTGCACGTATTGGTAATGCGCCTTTAATACAGTCATTACACCGAACCCGTAACACTATTTGGCTACCCAGTGTTACGGAAACCTTCCGCAGAAAATTTCACAAAAATCTGTTTCATTAATTACGACATAGTTGTAACGTATGTAACACATCGAGAATATAACCGATAATTTTGCATTAAATATGATCGTTATCGGTGTCTACGTTGTTAGTTGATGAAATGCATCCAGTTTAAGTAGACGAAAATGTAGACCAGGAGTAATCCTGTTGTCGGAGGTCCGGCTGCCGAACGAATTGAAATGGTTTACAGAATTGTAAAATTTGCTTACGCGGATATGAGGCCAGCGGGTGAGGGTAAGGCACTAGCGGACCTCCGCCGACCTGCACCCAGGGCGTAACTAAATGATGCAGGTGTCTCGCTGACGGCGAGAGTCCTCCGTGGTTTCGTCTTCTGTGGCCTCTTGTGGGCGGAGTTAATGGCACTGCTTACTCATTGTGCGAGCAGGACCGTGAAGCGCCGCGGTGCACGATGGGGGACTCTTTGATGGCGAGCACCTGCCGGCTGCCGCCATTACTCCTGGCATTCCCTCGGGAAGGGGTGGGAGGGGTGGGGGGGTTGGGGGGGGAGAGTCTCGGCCTGCCTGCAATCAGGCAAACGTCTGGGCGCCCACCTGCCCCTCCGTTTATTGGTGCCACTTACTGCAGCCGTAAATAACTCCTGGCCGCTCTCTCTCCTCACTAGACGCGACTACTCGTACCAGTCCTTTCTGAAGGAACCCTTCGTTTCATTGCAGCTAAAATAACTACGACCTAATAAATAAAAATTTTTAATATAAACTTTTGCTGCTTCAGATCGAAACTGTAAAATAAAAACATGATGATCAGCTTCCGTAACTTCCAACAACCATCTTCAGATCATTCGAATCGCAAAAAGGAGTTCAATATGCATTGAAAAAAAACATTACTAGTAACAGTCATACAGTGAAATGCATTCGTATTAGGGGCCAACAAGACTATGACAGTATGCAGTTAAGAGTTGTCGAGAGGTAGCCAGGTTGTAAAACATAATCTCGCAAGATGCATGTAATAAAGAAGTAAAATGCCCAGTTCCGTAAGTGAAAATTTCAGGAAATGCCCATTATTTGAATTGTACAGTGAATACTGTAGTGAGAAAAATATATGCAACGGTAACAAGAATTGTCAGCTGTTCCATAGCCTGGCTTACAAAGCATCTGGGCGTATAAAACAGTCATCCTAACGAAATGTGCACAAGTTGAAGATTAAAAGAAGAATGCCACAAGCCCAACCAGCCTGACAATGTCAGGCCTCACTAATGACTACAAGCTACCAGACGAATACTAGTCAGGCTCCCGCAAATGTAGTGGCCTAACATCTGCTTTAATAGAAGAAGGGAAAAAAAGCGAGCGCGGTCAAGGTAACCGTGGGTAGACGAGAGGAGACAATCATGTGGATCTTAGATTTCAGTAAGCCTGTTGGCACTGTAGACTTCCATTTATTATATGCCGAACTTACTATTGCAGCTTAAATTTCTCTCAAATTGCTGTGGAATGTTTCCCCTCACACCTGACATGTCACCAACAATCATATCCTCTGGGACCACAATGGATTCTGATAGGATCAGACAACTCGCAGGGTTGTGTATGAGGTCCGATATTCTTCTCATTGCACGTCAGTGATGTGTTATCTGTCCTGCCCCATTGTAAATACTACGTGCTTGCTGATGACCTCACGTTGTACGTAAATGCAAAACCAACTTGAAGACAGTTATCGAGAACCTTACTGCTGATGTATATTCATTATCAAGATGGGAACAGAATATAGGTTCAAATCTCAATCCATGCAAGCCCAAAGGGGTCATGATAGGTCATTCTTGACTCACTATCCCGAAATTTTGGTAATTTATATAAGCCTTAACTTTAAATTGGATAAATATGAATTTCTCTCCCTCTGTTAATTGAAGGAGTAATAATAAATGAAAACTGAAACTGAACTAAGCACTAAGCTACAGTTCGCATCAAGGAATCATGTGTATACCCTACAAATGAATAAATCTCTTTCCTACATACCTGAAACGTAAAATTGTAGAAACGCGTTTACTTTCAATTGTTGAATGCAGCGATGTTATCCAGCGAAGACTTTCAAAAAAAAAAAATCAAATAAATAAAAAATAAATAAATAAAAATAAAAAACAAAAAAATAAAAAAATTAGGCTGATAACTGGAATAACTAGTAGTAGTATCGTCGCTAATGTTACTGATGTTGCTATTAATTTGAATTAAGAGATCGGCATGAGCTGGAACAAATTCTTGGCTGTATGTCTGGCGTTCAACGAAATACCATTCATGTTTGCCGGGCAGTGTGTGGTCGATCACATCATGAACACTCGTCCTTTCATTATTTAACATTGACATTGACAAACAATACCCTGACCCACCACATTCACTCTATCAACAGCACAAATTTTGCGATAAATAAAACCAGATTTCGGATTTCTTTGTCGCTAAGAACAGTTCTAAAGAACGGATTCCTCATTCTGGTACCGAGCGGGGTGGCGCAGTGGTTAGACACTGGACTCGCATTCTGGAGGACGACGGTTCAATCCCGCGTCCGGCCATCCTGATTTAGGCTTTCCGTGATTTCCCTAAATCACTCCAGGCAAATGCCGGGATGGTTCCTCTGAAAGGGCACGGCCGCCTTCCTACCCAATCCTTCCCTAATAGCCGGCCGAAGTGGCCGTGCGGTTAAAGGCGCTGCAGTCTGGAACCGCAAGACCGCTACGGTCGCAGGTTCGAATCCTGCTTCGGGCATGGATGTTTGTGATGTCCTTAGGTTAGTTAGGTTTAACTAGTTCTAAGTTCTAGGGGACTAATAACCTCAGCAGTTGAGTCCCATAGTGCTCAGAGCCATTTGAACCATTTGAACCTTCCCTAATCCGATGAGACCGATGACCACGCTGTCTGGTCTCCTTCCCCAAACCAACCAACCAACCATTCTGGTAGTTATTAGGTTGGTGCGTAAGTTCGTAGCGTTTTTGTTTTGCATTTTGGTATTCCGCTTGCTGTGGGTTTATTTATCGATAGTTATTTTATATTTGTTGTTCTCTGTTGCTATCTAAGCTTACATTTTATCATTGGGAGATAGCGAGTGGACCTGTAAATGCTAGAAAATGGAGTGCCATAAGGAGAAATCTGAACGTTTCAGATACATTCTTCTGTTTGAGTTCAATAAAGGGTGGACAGCAGTGGAGGCAGCCAGAAACATTTGCACCATGTATGAATAATGCCATTGGATAGAGAACGACACCAAAATGGTTTGTTCGTTTTGAAATTAGTCTCTCCTGCTTTCAGGAGGACCTTCCGGGTTTGATGAAGATCCTTTAAATGCATTAATCCACAATGATCCATGTTAGTGTACTCTAGAACTGTCGAATGTGATAAACTGTAATCATTCGACCATCGTACGACATTTGCACGCAATTGAGGTGGTCCAAAAATCGGGTGTACGGGTAAAGCACGCTCTGAGCCAAAATCATAAAAATCTGCGGGTGACCATATCTGCATCTCTGCTTGCTCGTCATCAATTGTCTCGTGAACAACACCGACCATTCCTATCTTGTATCGTCGCTGGTGATGAGAAATGGTGTCTTTATACTAACAATAGGACAACAGCTCACCGTACAAAGACCTGAACAGAACCACAAAAGATGTTGCACATCTAGTGGACCAGCGATGGTTTTATGTACTACGCATTGCTTCGCCGAGGTGTAACAATTACTGCTGACATGTATTGTAAACAGCTGAGGCGCCTTGCAGACACAGTCCAAGAACAACGAGCAGGAAGACTGCTTGAAGTGATGCTACTCCATGATAACGCCTTCCCGCATTCTGATAGATTGAATTGTCTTTGGAAATCATTCCGCACCCACCTCATTCATCTGATCTTGCGTCCTTAAATTTTCATCTTCTCCGCTCTCTATCGAACAACCCTCAAAGAACTTCCTTTCCCGATGAAGAATCGGTTCGAACAAGGCTCGAAGAGTTTTTCGCCTCAAAACCACGTGTTTTCTACAGTACCAATCTAATACAATCGCTACGCTTATTTTGAATAGTTGCTGCTGAACGAGGAGTAATGTGGCTTCCTCGCTGAGCAATAACTGCGGCTCTCACCCCCCCCCCCTCCTCCCTCCCCCTTCCCCAACGAATTTTCCCGCAGCATGTTAAAAGTGGCTGTCGAGGACGCTTACGCGTTACCTATACCGAAAATCTATGCTGCTACCGACGGCCACATGCATGGGATTGGGCAGTCAAATGACAAATTTCTGAGCAACTCCTTGCGGTGTGCCCAGGCGGTTAGTCGCTGTTACTAGTGATTCCTACCTCTACCCCAGCGTTTACCCGCTCTCTTTGATACTACTTCTACTACCATCTGCTCTAGGGGTAGCGCCTTCGATTAGTGATCAAAACGTCTTCGGTCTCGTGTTCGAACCCCACCACCGCTTAAATTTTGAATAAACACCATCAGCAATGGTTGCCGAAGACTTCGGGCATTAGAAGTCACTTTCACTCTGCCAAGGGCCTTGTCAAAGAGGGAGGAACATCGGACAGAAGTTAAAGGTACTCACTGCGCTTGGGGCTGGGAAACTGCCCCTAAAGGCCGAAGAATCAGCAGTGATCAACGGCATGAGGATGCAGAAGGCAATGGAAACCACTGCATTAAAGACACATAATGTGTATCTACAGGACATGTGACCTGTAACTCGACAAGTGTCATCATGATCTCTCCATTGGCAAAAGAATCCGGACTAGTCCCACATTCTGATCTCCGAGAGGGGACTCAGTAGGTGGAGGTGACAATTACAAAAACATTAGATAACGAACGAAAGGATAACGTTAAACGAGTTTGAATGTGATAGGGAAGCTAGAAAATCTGAAAAGGGAAATGCAAAGGCTCGATCTACATATAGTGGTGGTCAGTGAAGCGAAATGGAAAGAAGATTAGGATTTCTGGTCAGATAAGTATAGGATGATACAAAGAGCAGCAGGAAAATGGTATAATGGGAGTAGGAATCGTTATGTATAGGAATGAAGGACAGAGAATGAGTTACTGTGAGCAGTTCAGTGGTAGGGTTGTTCTCATCAGAATCAATATCGACAACGGTAGTTCAGATACATATGCCGGCGTCACAAGCTAAAGATGAAGACAGAGAAATTATATGGGGCTATCGAACGGGTAATGCAGTGCGTAAGGGGCAATGAAAATTTAATAGTCATGGGGGTCTGGAATGTGATTGCAGGGGAAGGAATGGAAGAAAGGGCAAGAGGAGAATGTGGGCTTCGTTGTAGGAATGAAAGAGGCAAAAGACAGTTCAGTTCTGTAATAAATTTCTGTTAAGGAACCGCAAGAGGAGGTGGTACACTTCGAAAAAGGCCAGGAGGTATGGGAAGATTTCAGTTAGATTACACCATGGTTAGGAAGAGATTCCGAAATCAGGTACTGGATTGTGAGGCGTAGGGGCAGATACACACTCCGGTCTCAATTTTAGTAGTGATGAAGAGTAGGTTGAAGTTTAAGAGATTAGTCGGGAACAATCAGTGCGCAAATAAATCGCATACAGAAGTACTTAGGAATGAAGAGATACGCTTGATGTTCTCTAAGGTTATATTCTGGGATAAGGAAGAGCTCAGAAGTCAATTCAATTGAAGAGGAATGGACATCTCTAAAAAGGGCAATCACAGAAGTTGGAAAGAAAATCATAGATACAAGGAAGGTAACTGCAAAGAAACCGTGAGTAACAGAAGAAAAACTTCCTTCGATCGATGGAAGAAGGTAGTAGATAAATGTTGAGGGAAATTCAGGAATACAGATATAAAAGTTGCTGAGGAATGAAATAAACCGGAAGTTCAGGGAAGGTAAGGTGAAATGTCTGCACGAAAAACGTGAAGAAATAGAAAAAGAAATGATTGTCGGAAGGTCTGACTCAGCATATAGATAAATCAAAACGGTATTCTGTGAAATTAAAAGCAATGGTGGTATCAGGTATCACTAAGAGTGCAATGGGAATTCCTTTGTTCAATGCAGAGGCGAAGACGGATAGGTGGAAAGAGTATATTGAAGGCCTCTATGAGGGGGTAGGTTTCTCTGATGTGATAGAAACAGGAGTCGATTTAGGAGAGATAGGTGATCCAGTATTAGAATTTAAAAGAGCTATGGAATATTTCAGATTAGGTACGGTAGAATGGATAGATAACATTCAATCAGAATTTCTAAAATCATTGGAGGATGTGAGAACGAAACGACTATTCACCTTGATATGTAGAACGTGAGAGTCTAGCGATATACTGTACCATATGACTTTCCGAAAAACATCATCCACACAATTCCGAAGATTGAAAGAGCTGACAAGTGCGAGAATTATCGCACAATCAGCTTCACAGGTCATGCACCCAAGTAGCTGACCAGAATAATGTACAGAAGAATGGAAAAGAAAATTGAGAGCGTGCTAGATGAAGATCAGTTTGGCTTTAGGAAAGGTAAAGGCACCCGAGACTCAATTCTGACGCGTGTCGATGATGGAAGCAAGACTGGAGGAAAATCGACCATTTCATTAGGATTTGTCGACCTGGAAAAAGCGTTTGACAATGTAAAATAGTGCAAGATGTTCGAAAATTTGAGAAAAAAATATTCTATACGGAGAGACGGGTAATATACAAAAAGTACAAGATCCAGGAGGGAATAATAAGATTGGGAGAAGAGGAACGAAGTGTTCGGATTAGAGAGGGTGTAGTCTTGCACCCGTCTAGTTCGAAGAAGTAATGATGGAAATAAAAGTAAAGGTCCAGGAGTAGAATTACAATTCAAGGTGAAAGGGTATCAATGATAAATTTAGATGATGACATTGCTATTCTGAGTAAAAGTGAAGAATTACATGATATTCTGAATGGAATGAACAGTCTAATGAGTACAGAATTTGGATGAGAGTAAATCGAAGAAAGACGAAGGTAATGAGAAGTAACGTAAATGAGAAAGGCGAGAAGCTTATCATGAAGATTGGTGGTAACAAAGTAGATGAAGTTCAGGAATTATGCTATCTTGGCATCAGTATAACCCATAACGGACGGAGGACGGAGAATATCAAAACCAGACTATCACTAGCAGAAATGGCGTTTATGATAAAGAGAATTCTACTGCTTTCAAGCATAGGTCTCAATTCAAGGAAGAAATTTCCGAGAATGTAGGTTTGGAGCACAGAAATGTATCGTAGTGAAACGTGGACTCTGGGAAAGCTGCAACAAAAGAACATCGAAACATTTGAGATGCAGTGCTGCAGAAGAATGTTGAAAATTGGGCGACGTTGTATGCAGTGAGGTGGATCTCCGCGTAATCAGCGAGGAAAGAAATATATGAAAAACGCTGACAAGGAGGGACAGGATGGTAGGACGTTTAAGACATCAGGGGATAACTTTCATGGTACTAGAGCGAGCTGTAGGGTAAGAACGGCAGAGGAAGATCGAGACAGGAATACATTCAGCAAATAATTGGGGACGTAGGCTACAATTGCTACTCTGAGATGAAGGGGTTGGGACAGAAGAATTCTTCTTGTGCGGCATCAAAGAAATCTGAAGATTGATGACTCAGAATAAAACAAAATAAAAAAAAAGCAAAACTCTTGTACTGGCTCCTTGATAATGAAGATGAGGGTTTAATAACAACAGTGTTGAGTCCCACCGAAACAGCGTCAGTCCTCGTCATTTATGCACATGCTAGAAAGCTGTAAAAATCTTTATTAAAATATTACAATGATTTGTGCAGCTCGGGAGTTCTTTAAAAAGAGTTGTGGAAACATTGCAGTGGAGAAGCACGCCGATAAATTTACAACTGCAGCTCTTAGAACGGGTGTACGACGCTCATACAGGTAAGACCAAAGTGGAGTGCGAGCATGCCTGTGCATAGAGCTGGGGCGTTTACCCGCCGCGGTATTCCCGCCTGTGGCACTGTGTGTGCTGCGTACATTCCAGCCGGCGGCCGCGTGAGTGAGTGAGTGAGTCTGGGCTTACGGCCCGCTGAGCTCTCACTGCACCCCGGCTACGGTGGCTGGGCACGGCGTGTTTACCTTGCGCGTACAGTGTTTCTGTAGTGCGGGGAACTTTGCTGGCCGCCGAGCACCGTAAATATTTCTGCAGCTCCCTGCGCTCCCTCTTGTTCACAGTCCAACTTGCGCACAACTGGTTGCGCTCGCCGCAGGTTCTCATTTTCCCTTTTGTTCACGTAAATCCTGCGTCGATAAACGGCTACCAATTGATCAACGTTCAGCGACAAAGAGACGTTGTGTGTTCAGAATGCACATGTGGTAAATGTGCATTACTGCTGACGTCCAACTTAAGTTCACCCTATAACAATAACCACAACAAATACGGAACAAAATCCACAGTCATTTGAGAGGCATCTAAAGATAATGCTCTCCAGTAGATCCTGTCATTCGTTAGACATCTATACCATGTTAAATACAGAACAACCGTCTCCAGTTAGCCGGCTGGTGTGGCCGAGCGGTTCTAGGCGCTCCAGTCTGGAACCGCGCGACCGCTACGGTCGTAGGGTCGAATCCTGCCTCGGGCATGGGCGTGTGTGATGTCCTTAGGTTAGTTAGGTTTAAGTAGTTCTGAGTCTAGGGGACTGATGACCTCAGATGTTAAGTCCCATGGTCCTCAGAGCCATTTGAACCGTCTCCAGTCACAATCTTTATTTTGGTTCAGTGTACGATGCGTTTCAAGCCTTGGAAGCACATCCTCAGGGTCTACATTAATCTTATTTTTGCAGATTTAGGTTCATTCTGTTCCTGATAAGTTTACGTTGGTATATTACATAGCGGCACATTGTGAATGTAAGTTTACGGCACTAAGAAAAATCGAAAAATAACTTATTGTTTCCAGTTGTGGATATGTGGTTCTTGAACACAGTGAAAGTAAAAATTTTTATGTGCATTCGCACTTACCCTTCTATGCCAGATTTGTAAACACAAGCCAGAGAATTTAAAATGTAAAGATACTGCACTTCCACGTAAACACAGGTGTTACTTTTTCAAAGAAGATACAAAAGCTGTTACAGTTTTAATTATACAGATATATCATTTATAAACAAATATTTGTGAATGTCAACGTGACTGTATTCAAGCAATACTGTCAAAACAATAGTAGTAAATAATGACTCATTGAGAAAAATAAATTGACAAACCATCCAACAGAATATAGGCCAGTATCAGTAATAGAGGCACTACAACAATAACAACTGAAACAACGTGTATGTTCACAAGCATCCCCTCTTTAGGCATAGCATCACAAAAAACTTACTAACTTCCTTAGAAACACCAATATTAACATCTCCTTCTCCACTTGTTCCACACAGTAAACACAAGTATCACAATAACAGGACACTGTGGAACACACAAACTGCAATGTAACAGCTGTATTTTACGTAGGAAAAACGGGAAGTACTTTACACACACGTTACAGGGACACAAAGTTTACACTTAATCATTGTGATAAATCGACAGTGGTTACATGTACCTTAATATAAATTACAACCACAAGAGTCTAACTGTATTCCACACAGAAAACCATAGTAAACAAATGATCTACTATAATGTTACACAAAGACAAATCGTCTGAAATCATGTTGCATGAACAAACGAAGTTTAGCAGTCCCAATTTTTTTTAGTAATTTTAAAACTATTTTGTCCTCAAGGAACAAATATTCAATAGTGCAACTACTTGGTAACATACAGCCACATTTAAATATTCACATATATTTGTTTTATAAATTATATCTTCGTAAAATTAGTAATATAACAGCTTTCTATTATCTTTGAAATAACATCTGTATATTCATAGAAATGTAGCATTTTTACATTTGAAATTCTTTGACTTGTTCTGACATGTTTTGACTTGTTTACAAATGTTCTGTAGAATGGAAAGTGTGTATATGTGCATAAACATATTTACTCATACTGTGCTTCAAAATCAATGGAAACAGTAAGTTATTTTCCGATTTGTCTTACTATTGTAGGCCTACATTCACAGTGTGCCAATTTTCAGTATACCATTGTAATCTTACCAGGACCAAAATTAGCCTAGACTGTCAAAGCACCTGAAGGTAAGCTTCTGGGGCTCCAAATTCATCGTTTATTGAAATAAAATCAGGATTGTGACTGAAGGCTGTTGTAATACAGTCATGGAAGAAACACTGACAGCAATGGATGTAATTAAGTTGCACCATCTTAGAAGCATAGTTCCTAATTCCTGCCGGCCGGTGTGGCCGTGCGGTTCTAGGCGCTTCAGTCTGGAACCGCGTGACCGCTACGGTCGCAGGTTCGAATCCTGCCTCGGGCATGGATGTGTGTTATGTCCTTAGGTTAGTTAGGTTTAATTAGTTCTGAGTTCTAGGCGACTGATGACCTCAGAAGTTAAGTTGCATAGTGCTCAGAGCCATTTGAACCATCCTAATTCCTGAATAAATTTAAAAAAAAATATTTTTTTAGGTCGACCTAAGTGTGCTTGGTAAATTAGTGGAAATATCAAAATACTCTTTTTATAAATACCCGTAAGTAGGCCGAGTAAAACAATTTTCAGTTTTAATCGAACAGTATCTTGGGCTATAAAAGATAGGTGGATCATAAAATCAGTTCAACAAGAGTCTGCAAACAGGCGAGGGTAATAAATATTATGAAACAATAAAATATGAGTATTAATAACAATAGCTTAAAAACACGTTAAAGAGCCACCAAAATTAAAATTCTAACCAGGAGCGAACAATCTCACCATACTATTCGAACAGTAGTAGTGGTACTAAATTCACCGTACCCACTTATACCTCAGCGAAGTTCATATGTATCGTTTTGCAAGTGATAAACGGTAGCAATTTCATTCGAGGGGAAGTAATTTGAATAATAATAATAATAATAATAATAATAATAATAAAGAAAAGAATAGGCCTCCGGTGTGTTCTGCCAGTCGTAAAAGGCGACGAAAAGAACAAACCACTAATAGGGCTAACCCCCCTTTTAGTGTGATTAGTTGGTTCAGGACAGAACTAAAGAAGCCTCGGACAAGCGCCGTCATGGTCGGGGACGACGCTTGAACCCTATGCCCGCCCACAATGGTAACGACACTGCTAGCCAACTGGAAAATGATTTAAATCCAAATAGAGGTGTTTTGCAGGATATGCTTCCTGCAACCACCCTAGAAGGAAAACAAAGAGAGAGGATGAGATGGTCCGATGAAGTTAATCGACACCTCATGTTCTGTTATTAGCAACAAACCTAGGAACCAACACAACTGGATACAGATAACAAGTATACACAACATTTATTACCAGATACCCAGAATTAAAATTTTTAACAGAACAACGACTAGCTGATCAGATCCGTGTAATAATCAAAAATAACAGGATACCCCAGTCAGAATTAGAAAACATCAAACAACAAGTACAACAAATACTGGAACAAAATAATGTGCAATCAGAAGAAGAAGAAAATACAGTAATGGACTCAAACATCCCAGAGCAAACAAACAAAGAACAACACGCACCAATTAAACAATCAGAGGAAAACGAAATCTTAAGACAGCCACCAGAACAAGCACAAATAGAACACGAAGTGACACACATGTTAGATATAGAAGAAAAATTTCAGCTAACATATATAGAATACAAAGACACAAATACAGACATTAGACCATTCTTGCATAGACCACCAAATAACCCACAAGTCGAAACAACAATAAAAACTATCAACACAATCATACACAACAAAATAAATGAAAACACAACTATGGAAGAGTTACAACTACTGGTTTATATAGGAGCACTCACTACACTTAATATACACACTAGGCAGAGATCAGAACCAACCAACACACAGAAGAAACCCACAAAACCAGCATGGCAACACAGGCTACAGATCAAAATAGAAAAACTGAGAAAAGACATCGGACAGCTAACACAATTTATAAGAAATGAAATCTCGGAAAAAAAACGAAAAAGGTTAGGTAAAATCTTACAACAAGAAGCGACAGAGCAATTAGACGAAAAGAAGCAGAAATTACAAGCATTAGCCAAACGACTCAGAAGATACAAAAAAAGTGAAAATAGAAGGAAACAAAACCAAACATTCAACACAAACCAAAAGAAATTTTACCAGACAATAGATAACACACACATTAAAATAAACAATCCACCAAACATAACAGACATGGAACACTTCTGGAGCAACATATGGTCAAACCCGGTGCAACATAACAGGCATGCACGGTGGATACAAGCAGAAACAGACACATACAAGATGATACCACAAATGCCTGAAGTGATAATTTTGCAACATGAAGTCACCCAAGCAATTAATTCTACTCACAATTGGAAAGCCCCTGGAAATGACAAAATAGCAAATTTCTGGTTAAAGAAGTTCACCTCAACACATTCACATCTAACTAAATTATTTAACAGTTACATTGCAGACCCATACACATTCCCTGATACACTTACACATTGAATAACTTATCTGAAACCTAAAGATCAAGCAGACACAGTGAACCCAGCTAAATATCGCCCCATAACATGCCTACCAACAATATACAAAATATTAACTTCAATCATTAAACAGAAATTAATGACACATACAACACAGAACAAAATTATAAATGAAGAACAAAAAGGCTGTTGCAAAGGAGCACGAGGATGTAAAGAGCAACTGATAATAGATGCAGAGGTGACATATCAAGCTAAAACTAAACAAAGGTCGCTACACTACGCATACATTGATTACCAAAAAGCTTTTGATAGTGTACCCCACTCATGGTTACTACAAATATTGGAAATATACAAAGTAGATCTTAAATTGATACAGTTCCTAAACATAGTAATGAAAAATTGGAAAACCACACTTAATATCCAAACAAATTCAAATAATATCACATCACAGCCAATACAGATTAAGCGTGGAATATACCAAGGAGACTCATTAAGTCCTTTCTGGTTCTGCCTCGCTCTGAACCCACTATCCAACATGCTAAATAATACAAATTATGGATACAATATTACTGGAACATACCCACACAAAATCACACATTTGCTATACATGGATGATCTAAAACTACTGGCAGCAACAAATCAACAACTCAACCAATTACTAAAGATAACAGAAGTATTCAGCAATGATATAAGTATGGCTTTTGGAACAGACAAATGTAAGAAAAATAGCATAGTCAAGGGAAAACACACTAAACAAGAAGATTACATATTGGATAACCACAGCGACTGCATAGAAGCGATGGAAAAAACGGATGCCTATAAATATCTAGGATACAGACAAAAAATAGGAATAGATAATACAAATATTAAAGAAGAACTAAAAGAAAAATATAGACAAAGACTAACAAAAATACTGAAAACAGAATTGACAGCAAGAAACAAGACAAAAGCCATAAATACTTATGCCATACCAATATTGACCTACTCATTTGGAGTAGTGAAATGGAGTAACACAGACCTAGAAGCACTCAATACACTTACACGATCACAATGCCACAAATATAGAATACATAACATACATTCAGCAACAGAAAGATTCACATTAAGCAGAAAGGAAGGAGGAAGGGGATTTATCGACATAAAAAACCTACATTATGGACAGGTAGGCAATTTAAGAAAATTCTTTCTAGAACGAGCAGAAACTAGCAATATACACAAGACAATCACTCATATAAATACATCGGCTACACCACTGCAATTTCATAACCACTTCTACAACCCTTTAGATCACATAACATCAACAGATACGAAGAAAGTAAATTGGAAAAAGAAAACACTACATGGCAAGCACCCGTATCATCTAACACAGCCACACATCGATCAAGACGCATCCAACACATGGCTAAGAAAAGGCAATATATACAGTGAGACAGAAGGATTCATGATTGCAATACAGGATCAAACAATAAACACCAGGTATTACAGCAAGCATATTATTAAAGATCCCAATACCACAACAGATAAATGCAGACTTTGTAAACAACAAATAGAAACAGTAGATCACATCACAAGCGGATGTACAATACTAGCAAATACAGAATACCCCAGAAGACATGACAATGTCGCAAAAATAATACATCAACAGCTTGCCTTACAACATAAACTTTTAAAACAACAAGTTCCTACATACAAGTATGCACCACAAAATGTACTGGAGAATGATGAATACAAATTATACTGGAACAGAACCATTATAACAGATAAAACAACGCCACATAACAAACCTGACATCATACTCACCAATAAAAAGAAGAAATTAACACAACTAATCGAAATATCCATACCCAATACAACAAATATACAAAAGAAAACAGGAGAAAAAATTGAAAAATACATCCAACTGGCTGAGGAAGTCAAAGACATGTGGCATCAGGATAAAGTTGACATCATACCAATTATACTATCAACTACAGGAGTCATACCACACAATATCCACCAGTACACCAATGCAATACAGCTACATCCAACCATATATATACAACTACAGAAATCCGTAATTATTGATACATGTTCAATTACCCGAAAGTTCCTAAATGCAATATAACACATACCGTACAGTTAATAGGAAGTGGCGCTTGATCAAGGTCCGCGTCACTTTCCATTCTTAACCAGACTTAACGTCTGAGAAAGTAAAGAAATAATAATAATAATTTTTACAGAACTTAGCAATGGCGCATTCAGTCTATCATTTGTTTATCTGTCGCATTGTTTAAATTGTATAAAGAATCAAGTGAAAACTGCTTCCAAAATTATTTCAAACAATTTTATCATCAACGTTATCCTACGTAGTAACTTTTGAAATAATTTTGAAAGAAATGGTCGAAATAGGAAAGAATAATTCCTAAGGATTCTTTTTAGAATATGTCTATAGCTGCATAACGTACAGCTTGGATATGGGAAAGTCTTGATCTCTCAGTCCTTTACGGAGTGTGTGATCGAGACGTTTCCATAATTCCAAGTTGTGCCAAATCTGAACGGGTGACTATGTGTACTATGGAAGTATTTCTCCATCAAGCAATGGCTACATAATGTGTCACACTTCTTCTTCAAATCCTTATTATAGACTTACGTTGTAATCTCCTTTTTTTTATTTTGCGCTGGTACGAAGAAGAGTTTGAAGAAGCAATCGAATGCTAATTGTAGGTAGTGGATAACTACTTCACACTGGGGAAAGTGATTTGTGTGATGGCGGGGGAGGAAAAAAAGATCTCATCAGCACATTGCAAAGTCGATGGCTGTTCAAACATATATGGTAAAGTCGTTGTTGTGCACAGAACATTAGCATGGAGTCTCAGACTGGATGTAACTTAATTTTTCTTGTTTGAACGTAAGTCGTACGGTTTCAGAAAGATAATCAGTATGTTTTCATTTATTTCAGGTATGTAGCAGACGCAGTCGCAGGAAATTAAGGGTTCTTACGATGGCTCTTACCACTCAGCAGATGTACAAGCTGCTTGTTGACGGTAATGTGCGGAGTACTGCTTACTTTCTTCTCAGTTTGCTGCAAGTTTGTGATTTTCGGGTGAGCGTATATGGTTACTGATCACGGAATGAAAGTTAGTGCTTCACACACCGTCAATATCGAGGTCATTAAAGATGGATAGCGTGCTCAAATTATGCAGGTATGGAAAAGGAAGTAGTCTGTAGCATTTTGTAGCGAAACATCTCTGCACTCGCTTGAAAGTGACGTAAGGAACAACGGAAAAGCCGAATGCAGATCTTCACTGTTTTGCCTAGTTTTACGCGGCTTTTGTGAACATTACTGACAGATTTAAGTGGGTTGATTGCTAAATTCGCAGCACCACCAGCGATGTCTAGACGCATGCATGGGACACTCCATTTCGTAAATCGCTAGGGAATTCAAAATTCCGGGATCCACCTTGTTAAGAGGGTGCGAGCATACCAGATTTCAGGCATTCTCTCTCACTACGGACAACGCAGTGGCCGACGGTCTTCACCTTAACGACCGGGAACAACTGCGTTTGCGTAGAGTTGTAAGTGCTAACAGACAAGGAGCACTCTGGGAAATAACCGCAGAAATCAATGTGGAACGTACGAAGAACGTATCAGTTACGAAAGTGTGGCGAAATTTGGCTTTAATGGGGTATGGCGGCAGACGACAGATGAAAGTGCCTTTAACAGAGCGAACAGCAAGGCATCTCTTACAGTGCCTCTCCTGGGCTCGTAACCATATTGGTTCGATCCTAGAAGACTGGAAAACCGTGACCTGGTCAGATGAGTCCCGATTTCAGCTGCTGAGATCTGATGGTAGAGTTCGAGTGTAGCGCAGACCCTACGAAGCCATGGGCCCAAGTTGTTAACAAGGCACGGTGCAAGATGGTGGTGGCTCCATAGTGGCATGGGCTGTGTTTACATGGAATGGACTGGGTCCTCCGTCCAACTGAATCGATCATTCACTGAAATGGGTACGTTCGGATACTTGGAGACCATTTGCAGCTATTCATGGACTTCATGTTCCCAAACGACGATAGAATTTTTATGGATAACAATGTGCCATGTCGCTTGGCCACAAATAGTTGCGATTGGTTTCAAGAAGATTCCGGACAGTTCGAGCGAACAATTTGGCCACCCAGATCGCCCGGCATGGGTCCCATTGAACATTTATGAGACACAATCGAGAGCTCAGGTCGTGCACAAAATCTGCACCGGAAACACTTCGGATGGCTATAGAGTCAGCATGGCTCAGTATCTCTGCAGTGACTTATTGCGTCAATACCACATTAGAGAGTTGCACTAAGCTGCGAAAAAGGAGGGACGCGCGGTTTGAGGCTCCATGTCACGGATTATGCGGCACCTCCCGCCGGAGGTTCGAGTCCTCCCTCTGGCACGTGTGTGCGTGTGTGCGTGTGTGCGTGTGTGCGTGTGTGCGTGTGTGCGTGTGTGCGTGTGTGCGTGTGCGTGTGTGCGTGTGTGTGTGTGTGTGTGTGTGTGTGTGTGTGTGTGTGTGTGTGTGGTGTTCTTAGTATATGTTAGTTCAAGTTAGTTTGCCGGCCGCGGTGGTCTAGCGGTTCTAGGCGCTCAGTCCGGAACCGCGCGACTGCTACGGTCGCAGGTTCGAATCCTGCCTCGGGCATGGATGTGTGTGATGTCCTTAGGTTAGTTAGGTTTAAGTAGTTGTAAGTCTAGGGGACTGATGACCTCAGATGTTAAGTCCCATAGTGCTTAGTGCCATTTTAACCATTTGAAAAATGACCCTTAGTGAGATACCGAGGGAAGCATGTTGGAAATTACCAGGAAACAGGACCACGAACAACTAGTTAAAGAAACAGGCAGAAGTTGTAGAAGCAAGTATGATACTAATGAAAATTGAATGGAACTGGATGGAACATGTTGTTTACAAGAGTTAACGAAAAACTGACACGACGACGAGATGGACGTGTGGAGCCGATATTAGAAAACATGTAGTAGCAACAAGAACGTGTGTAGCAGAAGATGTGAATTTGCTGCCTCCTACTAGCAGATTACTATTGGTGCTGGTGGATATTATTATTATTAATTTAATTATTATAATTATTATTGTTATTATTATTGCCGACCGTTGTTAAAAGTCTGTCAACTGATTGTCACAACAGACCAGCCCAGCATGTTACAATAACGAGAATCCCGCTTGAGGTTAGCAACACAAAGACGTTCTAGTCTGATTATGCAGGGTGCGTCGGGTATAAGTGCAAATATCTCTATTTGTGACTGAGGACGATGTACTGAAAAACATTACATCAGTATTTACGTCCTTTGAAGACTAATGATTGTAGCTGTTTCAAGTTGTATATTTTTAGGTTGCCACGTACACAGGGCAAGAGCAAGCCATTAGTCGCTTTTTTCCTCTGGGCAGTAGGTCAGGTTTTCATGCGCAAACGTGTTGACGCAAAATGGTTAGTCTGTACTGACAGGCACACTTAGTGGTGCAGTTACGACCATGCAGAAAACATTTGGTCGGAAAGTTTGGGACGTGTTTGCTGGAAGACAGTTCGACCCAGGGGAAAAAACAACCAACGCACCGATGTTTGTGCATATTGAGGCACCACATATAAAAACACCTGCACTTATTCCCGCCGTTACACCCTGCATTTGCAGTTTATAATACGAGAAGTTATATTGATTCTTAGGATCTATTCGTCCACTGTTACCGAACAACATAGTGAGTAGTAAGTAGAAAAAAAGGTATCGAAGCGATTGCAGTGCGATGTCACTGAAGAATTCTGAAAATCAAGTGGGCTAGTAAGGTAGGCCTTCCGTAGAACTGACGACAAAAGGGATAGGAGGTGAAACGCTAACAAGAAGGAAGAACAGTATGTGTTAAAACTGCTCAACTTAAATACTATACAATCTCACCAGGTGGAGGCTTGAAGATGCCGTCACGCGAAAGCTACGTACATTTTTCGAGAACCAGTACTGAGGAGTCTTAAGTGTAGGAATATATTCCACCCTCATACGTTTAACTCTTTCAGGGTCGATCTAAACAAGATATACGAATTCCAGCACAAAGTGGCAGCACGTAGTTTTCCGCCCCGTGTTCCATGTGTGAATGGGACGGGGAGAAAGCCGGCCGCGGTGGTCTAGCGGTTCTAGGCGCGCAGTCCGGCACCGCGCGACTGCTATGGTCGCAGGTTCGAATCCTGCCTCGGGCATGGATGTGTGTGATGTCCTTAGGTTAGTTAGGTTTAAGTAGTTCTAAGTTCTAGGGGACTGATGACCACAGATGTTAAGTCCCATAGTGCTCAGAACCATTTGAACCATTTTTGACGGGGAGAAAAAACAACACCTCTTGCAACAAGTGCTTCATTGCGGTTTGCAGAACATCGATGTGAACGTAAATATGGAATATTTTACTTATACTAAGAGCCATAGACGGCAAAAATTCGAGGGAAAAGCAGAAACTGTCATATTTCCAAAATATAAGTGAGAAGGTTGGGTCGAAGTCGTAAATTCAGATAAAGACTTCATCACAGGAGAGAAAGTTGTTGCGGGTAGAACAAAGAGTCAGAAGCTATGCACCAACGATGGAGATAATACACAAGCAAGGAAACATAATTAAAGTATCGCTTTTTAGAAATGCCATAATTGTGTCCCTTCGCGGCGTAGAAGTTTGAGATTTGACTCAAAGATGCCTACAACCTTTAACCGGAATCGTACAAAATCGTGGCGCCCTGCGACACTACGCTCAGGCTCGGCGATGCTTCAAACATCAGTGTCGGCACATATGAAAAGAAGGCCGCAGCCGAGACGTCCATGAGGTGTAACGTGGGTTAACGATTTCACATTGGCACCAGATTTCACCACAATTTTGGCCAACCCCACCTGGACGTACCACATGATGAAATGGTCGTCGTACCCACTATTCGCATGTTTCATCCCCTTTTCTTTAGAAACCTCTGTGATGTAGGTCGGAACTGCGACGTCCAGCGCTGAAATTACACGTCGTACTGTTGCTTACCGCACTGCGATCTATTGTTTTCGACTCGAAATATATGGAAATCAATGTTTCAAGCAAAGGGGTGATTTCATGACGCCCTAAGTGCCACACACTTAGGCTTTGATCGCAGAATTGTGGAGAAATCTGGCGCCTATGTGACGACATTAGGCCCACCTTGTACCCCTCAAGAACTGAGCTCGGGCCTCTTTATTTACATTGATGAGCCAAAGAAACTGGTACACCTGCTTAATATCGTGTGGGGGCCCCCGCGAGCGCGCAGAGGTGCCGCGACACGACGTGGCATGGACTCGACTAACGTCTGAAGTAGTGCTGGAGGGAATTGACACCATGAATCCTGGAATAGTACGAGTGGGTAGAGATTTCTTCTGAACAGCACATTGCAAAACATCCCAGATACGCTCAATAACGTTCTTGTCTGGGGAATACGATGGCCACCGGAAGTGTTTAAACTCAGAACAATGTTCCCGGACCCACTCTGTAGGAATTCTGGACGTGTGGGGTGTCGCATTGCCCTGCTGGATTTCCCCAAGTCCTCGGAACGCACAATGGATATGAATGGAGACAGGTGATCAGACAGGGTGCTTACGCATGTGCCACCTGTCACAGTCGTACCTAGACCCGTCAGGGGTCCCATATAACTCCAACTGCACACGCCCCACACCATTACAGATCCTTCAAGAGCTTGAACTTCCCCTGCTTACATGCAGGTTCCATGGATTCATGAGGCTGTCTGTATATCCGTTCACGTTCATCCGCTCGATATAATTTGAAACGAGACTCATTCGACTGGGCAACATGTTTCCAGTCATCAACAGTGCAGTGTCGGTGTTGACGGACCCAGGCGAGGCGTAAAGCTTTGTGTCGTGCAGTCATCAAGTGTAAATGAGTGGACCTTTGGCGCTGGAAGTCGATATCGCTGATTTCTCATTGAGTGGTTCTCGCGCTGACACTTTATGGCCCAGCATTGAAATCTGCACCAATTTACGGAAGAGGTACGCTTCTGTCGCGTAGAACGAGTCTCTCGAGTCGTCGTTGGTCCCCTTCTTGTAGGACCTTTTCCCGGCGGCTGTGATGTCGGAGATTTGATGTTTCATCGGATTCCTGATATTCACGGTACGCTCGTGAAATGATCATACGGGAAAATCCCCACTTCATCGCTACCTCGGAGATGGTGTGTTCCATCGCTCGTGAACCGACTATAGCACCACGTTCAAACTGACTTCTGTGCGGCTGGTCCCGGCGGAGGTTCGAGTCCTCCCTCGGGCATGGGTGTGTGTGTTGTCGTTAGGATAATTTAGGTTAAGTTGTGTGTAAGCTTAGGGACTGATGACCTTAGCAGTTAAGTCTCATAAGGTTTCACACACATTTGAACATTTCAAACTTGATAACCTGCCGTTGTAGCAACAGTAACAGATCTAACAACTCCGCCAGACAATTGTTGTCTTACATAGGGTTTGCCGATTACATATCTCTGTATTTGAATACTCATGCCTATACCAGTTTCTTTGGCGCTTCATTGTACGAGTATGTGTCGACATATTCCATAATTTGCAGTTTCACCGAGCCCGAAGATGGCGGAGCGGGACGCCACGCTCCTGCACCATTACAGAGTGAGGTAGTAGGTACTTTCCAGCCAACGAACTTATTCATCGTAATGGGAGGCAACTGCGGTGTTTCGAAAAAGTGAAACTTTAATTGGTGTGTTGCGTAGTATAAAGAAATCCCTAACGATTTTTCAGTATGAAGTGGATAGCTGAGCCACTAGGGAATCGATGCAACTCCTCAAGGCATCGCTGATTCTGATTCGTATTGATGGTCTTGGAGCCATCACTCCGTCGTACATTTACACGGGCAATGTTGTTTTCTGTGGCCAGTACAAGACGATATATCAGGGACATACGCTAATTTCTTCATTGATTTGTCTCCGGTGCAGCCGGAGTTACTCACTTCATATCCACCACTCAATGCAGTACACCGAAATCCCATTTTTTTTTTTCAGCGAATGAAACACGCAGTGCGAAGTAACGTATTTGCGGAAACACAGAGTAAGGAGATAATGAAATCTAGCAGTAGATGCTAATAATTGTTCACGCCATTCGTCGTCAGGAACTGCTTAAAATTTACGTTGATTTCGTGACGCCGATATACTTACTTTGTTGAAAACAGTGTCGACGTAATCTTGTAATAGACGGAGGATAAATTCATTGTAACACCGCTGGCGAGTAGATCGCGGGGAAGCACAGGGCAGGTGAGACAGAACGTCCAAATAGTCAAAATGGAATAATGACTTGCCTCTTCTCAAACACGATTCCAGATTTTAGCCGTAGGATGCCTCTCCCGTTTGATGATCTATATGCTTGACGCGGATTTCCACAGCGTGACTAAGTTTATAGCTCTACTTAAGAAGATTATATCCGGGTACAGATTATGCAAAATCCTTAATATCGCTTTGCAGGACTTAAGGGGCTCCGGAAAGGCTCAAAATCATGAAAAGTTCAATTTTTACTTTTTTGCGTTTTCTGAATCTGCAAACTATTACCTTTTAATAGATATATAATTTATTCAATTCCGAAGACTACAACTATTTTTAAATTTTTTTTGAAATGTGTTCTACATGGGCGTGACCCACTGTGGCGCTGTTAAACTGCTGTCAAATGGTGTTATTATTAACGTCCGTGTTCATCAGATACATTTTAGTGATGTGAGATAAAGTATGTGTTGTGGCTAACCTGTGATGGTTCAATATATATATCGCTGGTGTGATTGTCGATTGTTTCATGTTTATTTACTCTGTCGTTATCTCGAAAATATTCGTAATTAATTCTGTTTCTTGAGTCTCTGTTTTGTTGAAGTATAATAATGAGTAAAAGTAAAGTTATTAGAAATCCTCTGATCCTTTCAATGATGGCAACATTGTAAGGTGCAAGGTATTTAGAAATATGGGAATGAAGATAGGTTCTAACATGGTACGAGCGATGCTTGCTTTAGACTAGGAACGCCTTCGGGCTGCAGACAGGGCTGTAAAGAGTCTAGAAATACAAGCAAGAGTAAACAGGAGGAGGAACAAGAGGAAGCTGAAGGAGGAGTTTGCAGAGGATGAAGATAATCCATCCTATGGACCTGGAATGCACTAAAAAGTTAATCCAATCTTTGTCGCTCGATTCCCAAAACTTTTATTTTCTCATACTAATTACATGTTTTCTAAGGATCTTCCAAACATATTTGTTTCAAACTTTCAGTAAATGTTACACAGTACCTTCTGCATAATTTAACACAGCCTTTTTGCAAAAAACTATATTTTTGAATATAAAAAATTGCAAAAAAATGTTGTGAATTATCATTACAATTGAAAAAAAATCATCTTTAATAACTGAACTAAAATTTTGTAAAATCCCTGTGTTAAGTTGTAGCCCATATTCCAATAAATAATCTGTAAAAAGTTCAACTTCCTACCTCAAATACTTTGTGAGGAAAGATGTAATTTATAAGCGTTATTTTAACATTGCAAGTATAGGGCGTTCCGGAGCCCCTTAACACCAGAGGGTCGTATGAGCTGTTCGCAATTGTTCTCATAAGGTTTCAACGTAGACAACAGACACTGAAGGTGAAATCTTCTACGATTTTAGGCCGCGTCATGTTTCTCTTGCACGATCGACTTTTCGTCCCCCTCTGCTGGGTTCTTCTTCAGGATCTTCTGGTAATCTACATTGTAGCTTCACCAGTAGCAAGTGCGTGTACTGCAGCGTTTGTGCCGTTGCAATTAAATATCCAAATGAAAGGACGAATACGATGTAACACACTCCAGTAGATAGAATTTGTGTACCCTGTACTGGTATGTGTGTCGAAACGTTATCTAGGAACAACGAAGCAATGTATACAAGAAATAATAATAGGAACGTAGGTTTTCAAAGACCGACGATGGAGTAGCTCACCGGCATTGTGTAGCTACAGAGGAAAACACTGACAGAACTAGTGAGTGGAGCGTGGGGAACGGCCTGCAGGGCTGCCAATCCTACCGTAATTAAAAGCAATTTGTGCCGGCTGCGTAGAGCGCGGCGTTTCTGTTTCTTTACCCTGCCAGTCGTGACCACAGTGCAGACCGCACACTCGGCAAGACGAACGTTCACAGAACGCAGGTTCAGCGGTATGCAAACCTCCAGCGAAGCGTGATACGTCTTAGCGGTAATGGTTTGTGCACGTGCCGTTTTTCGTTGGTTCGTCTGGAAGCGTTAGATACAGCTCCGTACTATCGTTTAGTGAACAAAACAGATGACAGAGAATCAAATCAGATTCGTGCAGGACTTCCTAGCTGACAACGAGAGCGATATGTGTAAAAGTAGCTTAATGAGTAACTTAAGGAAATGAGATCCGCATAACCACCGCATCCTCAGCTCTTACATCTACATTCGCGGGAAAATTTTATGTAGCATTTTAACCCGTTCGGAGCACTTTGTCGTGATCTATAAAGCGCATGTTGTGAAATTTTCTACCGACCAATTCCTCAACACTGGGAATACAAATGAAATCTTGTCACAAGCTGTTTCATGTTGGATACTCATTATTATTATTATTATTATTATTATTGATTTCTGTAACGCAGAAGGACGAAATTTTGATAATGACACTGTCCTTTAGAAAGGAGGAAAAAAAAGCATAACTGACCCATACAAATGCCACCATTCAGAGTTCAGCACTGAACGTAATATTAAGTTCTGTAACAATATGATTAAAAATAAGATTTACATTCCTCATGTCTCTCAGCTAATTTGGTGTTGTACCCTTCCTGTCTTCCACTCTTCTCTGTGCACTGTAACAACCATTTTAGTCAATCTTTGTCTGTAGCTATAATTTTTCATTCTGCTGCTCCTTGGTGTCAGGATCATTACTCCTGCGTGTCTCACAGCAAGTATTGCTAGTTCTCTCTTGGTACTGGTTTTTCGTAACACACACTCCCTGCCTCATCATTCCTCTACACATTCTTTTTCTTCGTACAGTTTACCTGGCCACTTAAGCTTCGTCATCATACTGTTTTTCATCTTTTCATCAAAACAAATTACACATTAGTTCCCTGTGAGTTGCGCTAGGATAAACAATAATTCACAATTACACACGTGTAGCCAGATGAGTGCACTACATATTTGTGTTAGAATGCAGCATTTAACGTTAATTGCATTCAAAAACAAATATGTAGTGCACCCATTTAGTTGCACGTTTATAATAGTGAATTACTGTTTATCCTAGGGCAACTCACAGAGAACCAATGTATAATTTATTTTCATGAAAAGATGAAACGACAACCATCTGATGATGAACTGTGAAAAATTCAGAACTGTTAACGATACTTTTCAAATAAAGTAACCTAAAATCAATTTGTGGCTGGTTGCTGTACACCATCAACAATTTACTTCATATAACAGCTACGGTCTCCAACCATGTCTTTATTTGACAAAATTGCATCTTCCTTGGGTGTTCATTCTTTCATTTTGATGAAATGCTGTGATCCTGATGTGTATCAACTGTGTTCGTTGCTACACTATCATGATACTGTTACACTTAATCTGCTTCCAAGCAGTCCTTACTACTCAGCTTAGCACCGACAAAACTCCGCTACCACCTTTCTGGTATCTACTTAATCAAGAACAACACACACTATACTGATACGTAATGAAGAGCGCCTATGCCTGGGGGCAAGGGGGCGTATCGGGCACCCCCACCTCCCCCATAGCTGTCAGGGAAAGGAAAAATATTGTGAAGTCAGGTGTTTTTCTTTCAAGAAAATGATTGAGACGTCGGTATTACGTATGTTTTACGAAGGTCGGAACTGGAATTTTTTATGGCTACTTAAAAGTCGCATTCGTCTTAGTAAATATAAAAAAAATTAAATAACCCCAGGTGTAGCTCCCCCTCCCCCTTACAAACTATCGTATGTGCGTCCTTGATGTAATACTTCCATGACAGTGCACAGTATCACCGTTTTCACAGCGATCGCATACTGTACAGCAAAAGAATGCAGAACAGTGAACTACAATAACAATTGAGTAGCTGGTTGAGTGTATATTAAACTGCTGATCTGTGCGTCCGTTTATATCACAGTGGAATCATGAAACATTAAAGACTTTCATCTGAAAAGTATTACTGTCAATGTGTGAAGTACATCTCAATGAATGATGATGATCAGTACATGAATTTAACTGAATGACTGTCAAGTGGAGACGAGACGGATGGAAACAAAGTAAATAAACACTTAATTATTTCGGAAGTAATCCCCATAACTGTTTGTACATTTATCCCACTGTGAGACAAGATGGCCAAAACTGTCATGGAAAATTGTTTTCGGTTGTCTATCGAACCATGATTGAATCCAGCGAGCACCTCTTCGTCCTAAGCAAATCGGCAGCCACGAATTTATTTCTTCAGGGCTCCAAAAATACGCAAGTGGCATGAGGAGAGATCGGATGTGGGCATGCCCACATGTTGCCAAGATTGTTTCGATTACGCTGCAGAAGTTTCCCGATCTCTCCTCGAGTAACTTTCATGTTTTTGAAGTCCTGAAGAAAGACCTTCGTGGCCGTCCATTTGCTTCGGACAAAGATGTGCACGCCCGGGTACAATCATTGTTCCGTTGCTAACCGCAAACAGATTTCCAAGACGGCACTGACCGTCTTGTTTCACAGAGGGATAAATGAAGTAGGATACATGTAGTAAGTAACGGCGGTTACATCTAAAACAAAGGTTACATACTTCTCTCCCATCTCCCGTTTCAATTCATCTACATCTACATACATACTCCGGAAAACGCCGTACGGTCCACTGTCCGCAATACTGCCACAGCGAAAGATAATCGTTAACTGACCAGGTATTCCGCTTATAGTGTATCATTTGACATTCATCTGATTGTTTACACAACAGCAGTTCGGCTGTCTTATATGTAACTCCAATTTTCCAAAGTTTTTGCAACACAATCCTAATTTAACTTTTACTATTAAATTTGCTATTGCTCAACAATGTTTTTTTTTTATTCATATATTGATCTGGACCGGTTCTATGATAATTGTGTCGTCCGACGTTGTTCTGAATATTTTTTTCGGAGGGTGTCCAAGATGTTACTATTTCTGGTCGCATACATATCGTGGCCGTTCCGTCGCTTATGAATTAAGGTGGTTGCAGAAATGGCTTTAGCCCCGCTTCGATTTGGATAAATGCTCTGAAAATTATATTCTCCAACATACGCAACTCAAGAAATGCAACTCAACGACAAGAAATATTGTAATCACTCCAGGCAAAACAACGGGACGGGATTAATACGGGATATATATGCAAAAAACATGGCTATGGCAACACTCACTATTTCGTGTATTTGGCTGGGCGGCGTGCACTTTATAACACTACCTTCTGCTACTGCTGTACCATAACCTTAAAGCTGGAAACAGGTTGTGGAATAAAACTATTTTGTTAAAGCAATTATGGTATAAAGCAACAGAGCAGTGTTACCCTCTGAGAGGAATTTTGTTATGTTGACCGTGTTGTACCTAACGGAGGTGGCTTATCGGAAATGAAAGTCAGAATTACGTACAATATTTGAATAGTAACAAACAAATTTTGCCTATCTGCACTGTTTAACGGATAAAGAAAACGGTCGCCAGCCTAACTAGGCAAGAGAATGATTAACATTCTCGTTCAAGAAAATAGTTATTAGTAACTTTCATGGATAAACACAACCTACACTTTGTCACACGCGAGTGCAATGAACTCTGACACATACATATGTTTACGGTAAGATTGAAACTAACAGTTAAGAGCAGCAGAAACTTTGCAAAATTATAAGAGATACCGAAACACACTATTACTTTCAGGGCTTAAAGAAATTATGGTTTTTATAATTAGTGGTCTTTCCGTTGCTTGTTACCGAGAATTAATACAATAGACAAACTGTGGATCCTTTTATACTATTAATATGCACTTCTAATACACAAGAGAGACAAACACTTAGCAAACATGAGTATATAACGTTTCACAACTGCAGCTTTCCACTTTTACTACAGTGAGACACAAAATTAACATATATGTAAAATACTGACTCACCTTCTGCGATTTACAACAGGCAGTAATGTGATCATTTACTAAGCAAAACTTTATAAGCCTCTGTCTTAAGAACTTTTAATTTGAAGTTGGCAACAACACATTAATAAGCAGTTTTACTACGAAAATTATTTTCAGCAAGCATCATTAACTTTAACTCACTCTCTTGCCACATTAACTTTAACTTTAACTTTCTCTTTACTATGTTCAAGAGGCATTAATTAAAAAAAACTGGTCTTTAATGTTCTTTCAGTAGGGACACTCGGTAATCACTTTAGCCTAAACGGAGAGGAACCTGAGAGGTGTTATGCTAAGGAAAAAATCAAGGTAGGTACTTAAATTCAGATATAAATTACCTTATATTTGAGCACACTAACACATCCATTAAGCTGATCCTTCACTGTACATCATTGCAGTATTCCGATGCAATGATTGCGCATAGTGGTGGCAACTGCATGTTGGTAGGTGGAATTGCAGGTAGAATTGCTGGACTCTGTCATTTCTTGGTGGCGATGATAGATACAAATTCCAAAATAGTTCCAGCTATTTATCCATCCATCCGAGGCATTGGAAAGTAGCAGACAAAGCCTCTCTCGGAACCAGCACGATATGCATCTTTTACATGGCAGTGCACAGTTACGTAGCTCATCTACGACTCGTAGCTTGTCCCCGACTGACTATCAGTTCCACCTTTTCTACATAGGCCAGCCACAATTTGCGTGCGCTACACAGTTCCGTTCGCGAGGGGAACCACAACTACTTTTACATACAGAATAACTAAGAGCCCTAAGTGAGGATCAGCAGTTTACATAACAGTAAACAAACATTTTCAATAAAACAGAACCTTTGCACATATTGACATTTCTACAAAAAATTATTCACACAGAAATTATAATTATATAGAGTAAGTTTTGTTCCCTCCAAATGGTGCAAAGAATTTAAATGACAGATATACTACACAGCATAGAATCAAATAATGACATCAAAGTTTTAACAAAGAAAGGAGTATTCAATTTTGTGTTATCTATTCAATGAAATTTGCAGAAGCTCAGCGATGTAACATTAAATGAAACAAAAGCAAAATAAATCAGTACAGCATTAGAGCTATGGTGTTACAACTTTCGTCCAAAAATTCACTTTTGCAGATCGCATGTTATGCCACCACATATAATTAGAGGTTAGAAATTTTGCAAAATAAAGTCCAAGTAGTAGTACCAAAAACCGATAAATAGTTCGCTCGTTCGCTGTAGTCCGTCTGCACGCAGTCTACATATACTTTTCACTTCGCCAGTAAGTAAAGTTCTTGTAATTTCACACTCTGTAAATACAGTTAATTCATCTCTTCTGATTTTCAGACTTTAATTAGAGTCCAATCAGCTACTGAATGGTTCAAACGTGACGTACCATGTCTGTCGTCCGCCATTAAACAATTCTTGATCTTTTCCGTTCTTAATTTATTCGTTGCGAATCTTCATAAAAAAATTATGCTCCTTCTTAAATTTTCCTATCGGCTACTTTTCCTTCTGGAAACGCCTCCACATTACTTAAATAATCTTTACGTATGCGATATCGTGGCATTCTATTCGTCGACCTGTGTTAACACGATGTCATTACAGTCTGCAACAACTCTCATTATTACGTTTGCAATTTCTCCAAAACAGCTTCATTTCTTCTCGATACAGCATTCGCCCGTCTACTCTCCTCGACAAATCCCAGTCTGAACATTTCAAAACACGTCTTCTTTCCCCATTAAATAAACAGTTCCTCTCTTCACCGCTGACATCGTCTTAAGTCATCCTTTCACTCCCATCCGTCTTTTTGTTTAATTACGGGCATAGACAACAAAATACATTCCAATGTGCGTAGTATTACTTTACATAAACTACAAAATTTTATGTTAATATCACACAAAAGAATACATTAACAAATACAATTTCACTCATTCGAATATAAACGTTTAATTCTAGTATTTGTATTACAAAATCAGTAAAAGAAATTAATCATTCAACATTGAAAACATAGACACTTGACAAAGCACGTAGTATTGTTAAACTGATATACACCATGTGATCAAAAGTATCCGGATACTTGGCTGAAAATGACTTCCAAGTTCGTGGTGCTCTCCATCGGCAATGCTGGGATTCATTATGGTATTCGCTCACTCTTAGCCTTGATAACAGCTTCCACTCTCGCAGACATACGTTGATCAGGTGCTGGAAGGTTTATTGGCGAATGGCAGGCCATTCTTCACGGGTTGCTGCACTAAGGAGAGGTATCGATGTCGGTCGGAGAGGCATGGCACGAAGTCGGCGTTCCAAAACATCCCAAAGATGTTCTGTAGGATTCAGGTGAGGACTCTGTGGAGGCCAGTCCATTACAGAGGTGTTATTGCCGTGTAACCACTCCGCCACAGGCCGTGCCTTATGAATAGGTGCTCCATCGTGTTGAAAGATGCAATCGCCATCCCTGAATTGCTCTTCACAGGGGGAAGCAAGAAGGTGCTTAAAACATCAATGTAGGCCTGTACTGTGATAGTGCCACGCAAAACAGCAGGGGGTGCAAGCCCCCTCCATGAAAAACACCACCGGCTCCGAATTTTACTGTTGGCACTACACATGCTGGCAGATAACGTTCACCGGGCATTCGCCAAACCCACACCCTGCCATCGGATCGCCACATTGTGTACCGTGATTAGTCACTCCAAACAAAGTTTTTTCCGCTTTTTTAGACGTCAAATGTTTACACTCCTTATGCCAAGTGAGCCGTCGTTTGGCATTTACCGGCGTGATGTGTGGCTTATGAGCAGCCGCTCGACCATGAAATCCAAGATTTCTCATCTCCCGTCTGTCATAGTACTTGCAGACGATCCTGACGCTCTCTGGAATTCCTGTGTGACGGTCTGGATAGATGTCTGCCTATTACACATTACAACCCTCTTCAACTGTCGGCGGTCTCTGTCAACGAGGTCGACCTGTACGCTTTAGTGCTGTACTTGTCCCTTCACGTTCTCGCTTCACATCACATCGGAGATGTTAAGGAGTGTGGAACTCTAGTTTACAAACGTAGGACACAAGTGACACGCTATCACCTGAGCACGTTCGAAGTCCGTGATTTTTGCGGAGCGCCCAATTCTGCTCTCTCGCTATGTCTAATGACCACTGAGGTCGCTGATATGGAGTACGTGGCAGCACAATGCACCTAATACAAAAAACATTTTTTGGGGGGGCGTCCGGATACTTCTGTTAAAATAGTGTACATTAATCACATACACCGAAAGTCTCCATCATTATAATCAGTGATTACTGGTTAGAAGATCACAAGTCTTACGAAATTATTTTTCGGCTATTACGACACACTGAGCTAAATGAAAAGTTTACCGTGCTGTAAGAGAAGACAAGGACTTCATGGGCAGTGTGCTTGCGTCACTTACGTCAGCATCATTCCTGCCTGAATTCAAGTAAGCGCTAATCATTTATCATTTTGCTTTTCTTCTTATCAAATATTGATGGAAGAACCAACAGCCAGACACAAGTAGACTTTTTTTCTCGCCATAAGAAGCGTCCAGTGGGTAATTCCACATTCACAGGAGGGCAATATTACGTTGTGTATGCAGTTATCTGCTTTTGTGATGCACGCAGGTGTTAGTCTCTCCAGTCCTGTCATTCAACAGACTTTCCGTGGAATACAAGCTAAAGATAAAGTCAATGATCAATGTCCCCCCTTCTCTCTCTCTCTCTCTCTCTCTCTCTCTCTCTCTGGCAGAGTCGGTGCATGAAAATCATCTTGGAACAGTAATCACTGCATGACACCTGATAATAAGGCGATACACCATTTTTTGAGACATTGTCGACGACTTTCATAGAACGGTGCAAGAGAACTAACTCTATTTTACAGTGGAGCATGTTTGTGTGAGGTGGACTTACTGTGTCGTCTTTTTCCTATTCGTCCATAAGCAGACGTCTCACCCAATAACTTTCGCTGAAGACATGAACATTTACTCATGGCTTGAACACAATATCAAACTAAACCTAGTCAGTAGCTGAAAGAAACTACCAGGTCACAAGACACATTATGTAGTATAAATTTCGTGAATGACAAGAAGTTGCTAAAATTGTTAATAATCACACACTGACAAGCAATTTGTAAAATTATTTTGTGTCTTAAACGGACAAGGAAATTCTCTTCTAAAATCATATTTATTAGATGTTCTGTCGAACTTCCTTTTGTGGTAATGCGCATTACCCATACTATCACAGAATTGGGTGGAATATTACGAACAAACATACCTGCAACCCCCACCCCCACCCATCCACGTCCGTTTGTTTCGTCAAATTCAAGTAGTTCACAAGTTAGCGCAAACAGTTTCTTGCATGAAACTTCCTGAGAAATTGAAACAGTGTGCCAGATCGGTTTCCCAGGTTCCAATCTCGGCCCGGTATACAGTTGTAATTTGTAGGGAATTTGAAAGCAACGCACACTGCGCTGTGGGGTGAAAGTTCGTTCTAATTTCTTGCGTCTTGTTGGAAGTACTTCCCGAATTTGTCCTTCTCAAAGTTACATAAGGTGTGTGTGTGTGTGTGTGTGTGTGTGTGTGTGTGTTTTACCGGTGCGAAAGTATCATTGTCGAAAAGGAGAATGGCACAAAGACAGATGGGCCGAAACCTCTAAACACACACAATTGTCACCATCCGTCAAGAAACTGCGAATTGAGTTCACCAATCAATTTGTTTCACCAGAAGGCAAATTAGAACAGCAGTACAGACTTCTTTAAATTTTAGCTGTTTTCTTAGTGTTACCATAAACATAAGCGCATTACATTTGTGATAAAAGCAGAAAATACTGCTAGCAAAAATCGAAAAGAAATTAAAAGGCAGTCTCTTGGCGAGACACAACGCTGTATGTTTGTTTCCTGTTACCGAATTCTTGAGTACACAATAGACAAGAGATTTTAGAAATTTGCATACGACATCCTCGAAGGTTTTTAATCTAAGTGAAGTCCTGTGATTTTAGTTAACTGAATAGTGTTCATTGGAAACATCAATATGTACTCCTCTAATATTTTTTCTGTTTTGTTTTTTTATTTCATCACGATTTTTATCATTAATTATAATGCAACAGCAGTGGCTGCTGCTCTGACTTTGAAGAATAACTGCACTTCTGTATCACGTACTTGAGGAGAGTTCCAAAAATAAACTTGCTCCAGTGACTTGAAGAACTAAACTTGAGCAATTTCTTGTTCTAATGTAAACAGCTCAGCATGTGCCTACGGAGGTGATTTGTTAGTGGACTGAAGCCTTTTGTAATACTTTGCATCTAGGAGCAGCTTAACATTGGCAGCGCTAGGACACAAATGAATACTTTCAAGTAGTGCCAATTTTCTCCGCTTCTGGCAGCACTAGCGAAACCGTCAAGTTGTCGTGGCCAGACAGGGTAAGGTCACCATTTCTTAATTGGGAAGTTGTTCACATGGTAAAACCTCACAGCCGAATAACACGGCGATCTATGTAAAAAAAAAAAAAAAAGGCCAACAAGCAGAGTGGTGGATAATGCTTCTGAAGTTTGGAAACAGAAATACATGATATGATCATACGCTGTAATACACTTTTGCCAATAAAATACATAGGCCCAATTCTCTTATTGTGTTAGTGCATTGGATTGATTGCTCAGGCACAAGACTCATTCATTTAGTATCTAATAGAGCATATCAGCTCCCTGCCAGATTACCAAACTTTCCACAGTAATGCGGCTGTCCATGACTTCGACAGAAAATACTGACACTGCTTGCCCGTATAGCTGTAGAAGGCAACTGTGCCTACAAAGACTTTTACTGTATGCCTGTTATTCTAGAATTCTTGCTTCTCACTCAGATAAATAGAATATCTTCTGAGGTTACCTTGTAATTGGCTCTATCTCAAAGGGGAAAGGGCGTAACCGCTAAAGTGTACAAATAGCAACTGCAGAATGTATGTCCATAGCTGGGGTGATGTCACCGGAGTTATCAGCGTGTCGTGATAACTGCGAATCAGTGAAAGCGTCGTGTGTTTTTACTACTTCACACAAACAAGCTCGATGGTAGATATCGACAGAAACCGAAAAGCTGTTCCCACATAAAGGATTCGGCTTGCGCAACTACTGATAAATATTCACGCTGAAGTTACTCCTTGTTGCGAAGGCGTGGCTACAGTTTGCATTCTGTAACAGGAGACAGTTGTTAAAGTCGGCAAACCGATAAAGAGGTCGTTCATTTTCCGAGATAAATTATGACTCAGATCTCCTGTTTCTACTGATGTTACTGCTTATGTACGCCATTGTAAATAAATTAAACTCAGAGGCGTATGACAGTGGTCTGCGTTTCTACCACTGCTTTCTCTTCTACATGGCTCTCGATCCCACATTTCCTACCTTGGTAGTTATTTGAAACATGGGAAACAACTTTAGATGTGAAGTAATTGTGTTTCGTCAATGTTGTCTTACCTTCCTACAACATTACCCAATGAAGCCTCGCTGCTGGTGTAAAAGAGAAAGCGGTGCGAGGACCGATAAATGTAGAACTCGCGACTTCTCGGAAACTTTGATTGCAAGACAACACTGACCAACCACAATTAATTCACATCTACAGTTCAGAGTACCATGTTCCAAGTAATTTTGAAGATAGAAAATGTGAGGTCTATTCTAGTATACCAGCTAAGGTCGCGTGTATTGTATGTTCTGCACAGATTTTTTTTTTTCGTTTCTCTTTAACTGAATTATTATGTTGTTCACAAATTGCAACATCTAATGAAGGCCATAGAAGCATGGTATCTCTTGAATGTAGTTCTGACTGAAAAGCGATTCTGGTAACTAAAATCCAAAGTTTTTGTTTTTGTTAATGTTGATATTGCTATAGAAATTTTCATCCCCAATACATATTTCTTTATATCTAGAGAGAAGTGAAACACCAATTTTCGTAGATTTAGCTTTAAAAATTCTTTAACGCAGCCAACTATTTGCTTAAAAACTTTCATCCCCTTAGGGGTGAAGTTTCGAAGAACTCCTTACCTATATTACGCCTGCAGTATACGGTCAACACTCTCTCCAAATTCCAAGATTCTATCGTTAGCGGATTGTCTTCGTCTTATGAGAATCAGCAACTTTATTGATATTTAAGGTAATTGTCATTTATTCTTCCGTTGCAAAAAGTAAATAGATAAATAAAATAAGAAATAAAAATAAAAATGTGCGACTGAAACGAAACAATAAATGAGAATTATCTTCAATGATCACAAGGTGACTGATACTTTCGCAATTGGTAGTGTGTAAATGTTGAACTGATTGTGTCGAGAAATAATATTTTAATAAGTATGAGGCTGTTCAAAAAATTCCGGAACATTCGTAATTTCGCGCCAATGGTGTGGTGGAGCGATATACTGTTAGAATTCCTGCACACGCATGTGCTTAATGTGTAACTAACGGAAGTTTCGTTATTGGATGTCTGTTAGTCATTGTTCAGTGCTGTATTGAGCAGAACGTTGTGTCACTCATTTCGCGAATTTCGAAATGCTAGAATTAGAGGAGCAACGCATCTGCATTAAATTTTCCGTGAACTCGAGAATACCTTTACAGAGATACACCAAATGATACAGGAGGCATATAGTGATGAGTACTTAAGCCGTACTCGGTGTTACAAATGGATCACACGGCTTAAATATCGCCGGACGGAAGTTAAAGATAACCCTCGTTCAGGACACCCTTCGATGTCTACCGATGACGCCCATGTCAGGAACGTCAGCGAAATTGTGCCTGCCAATCGAAAACTGACTGTCCGAGGGATTTCAGAAAAATGTAACATTTCAGTTGGATAATGTCATGAAATCCTGACACAGCATCTTGGAATTCACCGTGTCCCCGCCAAGTTGGTCCCAAGGCTCAAGAGTCGAGACCAGAAAGACCTCCGCCTCGCAATCCGTAAAGATCTTTCGGATCGTACAAATGAGAATGAGATGTTTCTTATGAAAATCATGAGACGTAGGTCTGCGGTTATGATGTTGAGACCTAGGTTCAGTCTTCAAAACGAGTGGGGAAAGGTTCTCCAAGACCAAAAAAGTTGGTCAGGTAAGGTCAAACGCTCGTAATGAATTTGCGCCACAGACAAACTGTTACACATTGGTACTATCGAGAATGTGTTGCAGCTCCTGCGAGACAGTGTGACAAGGAAACAATCTGAAATATGGTGAGACAATTCATGACTCTTGCATCTCGACAACGCACCCGCACATTCATCTCTCTTGGTGCGTGACTATTGCACAAAAACCGAAATCACTGTGCTGCCTCGGCCTGCGTTCTCTTCAGACGTGGCCCCCCAGCCGACTTTCTTTTTCTTTCCGAAAGTTGAAAACCCCTTTGAAAGAAGAAAGATTTGCAACGATACACACGGTGAAAAGTCATTCGCACGATCCAGCAAGAAGCGTACCAAGACTGGTTCCGGAAGCGGAAACTGCGTTGGGAGCGGTGTATCAATTGCGGAGGAGAGTATTTCGAAGGAGACCATGCACAAAAAGTAGAAGATAAGCGTAGAAAAATTTCGCGGACAGAGTTCTGGAATTTTTTGAACAGAATTCGTATTTCACGAGCGTCACTACACGATTATAGTGTCGTACTTGATAAGTTTGGCTTCGCTCGTCTCTCTTGCACAGTACAATGATACTAATTATTCGGTATTGCTGCATTATGTCACCAGTTTATTGCAGGTAAGAATTAGAACGCACACTCCTGCTACTGGACATTCCTGTCATTTTTGTACTCGTCGGTACGATTGTTAAACACGAGTGACGTCTTTATCCACATACTGATGCTTGTCTCACTACGTCACAAAACTTACCGGAGCCATTCAAGGATTGTCTACATCAGCGTGACTCTGCACGTTCTTTGACTTACGTCGGCTCAAGAACGGGAAGACAGCTGTAACTGACGCGAAAGAAGAGTGATATACGTGCAGAAACTGCACTACAAGGATAACGAAGTGCCGCGTATGGACACGGGAGCAATCGCGGACGTTGTATTACCAATTTCGTTCACTCATTTGCATACCTGCTACCACTTCCCAAAACACCGCCAAGCAGATAACCCTCACTTTTTTTTGTTTTTTTTGTTTTTTTTTGTTTTTTTTGTTTTTTTTTTGTTTTTTTTAACTACGAAGTTACCTCATTCCATACGGTGTTGTTCCGCATTCCTTAGTAAAAGTACATACGATGCATCGAAAATGAAGACACACGAATATAAAAAATAGTTCCATACTAAAACATAGTAGTAAGTTGCCCCTAAGCGCATTTTTTTTTTCCTGAGAGGAGTGTGTAATGTTTTCCTGATAGGTCAAAACTGTGTGGCAAACAAGGGGTGGAATCCTGAACTCTCTTTGCATTTCGTGCACAACTCAGTCGGCAAGGCGAAGTTCAGCGCTCGAGTATCGTGGAACCGAGACGGCAGATCACTACTAGCTTTGTGTAAAAATTCAGCTCGGAGAGGAAAAGAACGTTGAAGTTGGCTGCTAATTGATATCTTCATCATTGGGGGAGGGGGGGGGGGGGTACTGCTATCTCGCCTGGGCACAAACGGGAAAAGAAGTCGACCTCATATGAAGTCAAGATCGCCTAATAGCTATGCGGTCCAGTCACAGTAATGTGACTACCGCCTATGATCGAGGTGAATGTGCAGTAACGACTGTCATGTATCCAAGATAACATGCTGCTTCCTCCCCACCAAAAAATTCTTAAACAAATCATAAATCTCACTTGATACCTCTTATGAATGTTCTTCCAGTAATAAGCCTATGTCTGGTAGTGAGTCAAACGCATTTCAGAAATCAAGAAATACTGCACCTACCTGACTGCCTTGATCCAAAGCTTTCAGTCTGTCGTGTGAGAAAAATGCGAGTTGGGTTTCTCATGATTGATTTTTTCGGAATCCATGCCGGTGGAAATGGAGATCATTGTGTTCGAGATACTTAATTATGTTTGACCTCAGAGAATTTTCTAAGATTCTGCTAACAAATGGATGTCAATGATACCGTACTTTTGTTTCGTGAATGACTCCTGCTGTTCCCCCTTTACGTGGGAGTGACCTGTGCCTTCTTCCAATCGCTGGGCAGAGTTTTTGTAGGAGACATCTTCGGCGTATTAAGATTTATGTTCTAAGATTCTGCAACATACGGAGTTTCGTGGATGACTTCCGCTACCCTTCTTTTACATGGGTGTGAGCTGTGTTTTCTTCCAACCACTGGGATGAGTTTTTGGTAAGAGTTTTTGAGTAAGGGAGTTGTTAACTCAGACGCTAATTCAACCGCAGATTCTGTTGGAAACTGAAAGGGATTCCATCAGGTTCTGGAGTTTCCTTCAACTTTGGCTTCAGTTGTTTCTCAATGCTGCTGCCACTAATACGAACTTCAGCCGTCTTTGGAGAGGTGCGAGAATTAAATAGGGGCGTTGGAGTTTTCCTTTTGAAGAAACATTTAAAAACGAAGAGGTCAGCATTTTTGCTTTTGCTATTGTTTCGTAATGACCAGTAGAGGAACACACACCAGACGCTACGGTATCATAAGCGCAGAAATCGATACGTCCTGCTGGTAGCGTTCATTATGGAACAGTGGAGCACAGGTCGTGGCCACAAGCAGCCAGCTGCGGCGGTCTTCCTTTGTCCGCGCCGTCGCGGGCCAGACGGGGAGTGGACTGCCGGCTGATTCAATACGGCGCCCTCTGCCCGCAGGCCGCGGCGTTACGCAAGGCGCACCTCGCCGCCTGTGGACGCACTCGCTCCGTTGCTAAGACGCCGCTCTCCACAACAGACCGGGACGACCAGACGCGTAGCACAGCTCGGTCTGTGAGGCAGTTACGTGTTCCGAAGCAGATGTAGAGAGCCTCCGAGCGACCTTGTTCTTGTGGTAGTTTCGACGTCATACTGGCACTGTTCTCGTTCGAATGCATTTATAAACGCGCAAATTTTTTCCCGTATCCAAGCAGCCATGAAGCAAGTTATGTGTCAAGAACAGAAGCAACCTGCATGTGACGTACTTTTTTTCCAAATCACTATTCCACCTTAAAATGCGATTTCAGAAAGTTTGACACTCTCAGCATTGCCCTGTAAGCTCAGAGAGGCACCATACACATTCTGACATTAGGAACTTGTCATGTAGCACGTTGCCGTTCGAATTAAAGGTGCGTGGCCAGGTAGCCTGTCTTGCGGCAGAGACGAGCAGTTTCATAGCAGAAGTGACTGTACAGATAGAATATAGCAGCTTAACATTAATTTGTGCGTATACTGCGCGGACAGATTTCTCCAGACACGTTGGTGAATGCGTTTTATTGTGACCTTAGGAAGAAGGGGTTGGTTGAAGCCCCGGCCCGAGCCCTGACCGAGAAGTAAAGATGTTGTGGTATGTGGAACTACGTGTGCAAATGGAGGAGTAGACACGAACAATTTGGGACGTAGGAATGGTCCACTAATCCCTCTACACGATTTCCAAAACTTGCCATTCGCATACAGGAGCGCGTTTTTACAGTACAGGTGGCTGAAATGGCTCTGAGCGCTATGGGACTTAACATCTGAGATCATCAGTCCCCTAGAACTTAGAACTACTTAAACCTAACTAACCTAAGGACATCACACACATTCATGCCCGAGGCAGGATTCGAACCTGCGACCGTTGCGGTCGCGCGGTTCCAGACTGTACAGTACAGGTGCATCCGGCGTCTCCTTAAACCACATTCACGTAGGACGTGGCGTTCAGTATTCAAGGAGCTGAGGCAGTCTCCACCATACTACTGAACGCTCAGAAATGATTACACTTGTTCCTAACGTACGCTTTCCATAACGCGACCGCAGATAGCTCCAGCGGCAGTTCACACATTTAGGCGATGCGCGCCAACTTCCGGCGAGATCTTACAATGGAATTTTTGCATTTTATCACGATGTAGAGCCTCTGCTTGACCATGTTTACTATGGTAGCTTTTATATTGTACTGGCTCTGTTTTTCTTCAAAAACTATCAGTGCAAACATTTCTGCTCTTACCCAAGCAGCCACGAAGCACACTTCCTGTTGTAAAACTAAGAAAGCTGCGTGTGACGTAGGTTCTTCGAAATCATAATTCCACCCTAGAATGCGCGTTCAGAACATCTGACGTGATAAGAACTGCTCTGCAAGTTCATAAAGGCACCGTAATGCCCCTCGTTCATGTTCTGACATCAGAAACTCGTCCCGTAGAATGTTGACATTAGGATTCACGGACCCTGGCGAAATTATCTTGTAGTTGACAGCAGAGACGACAATTAGTGCTGAATCTCGCAACGAGAAAGTAAGTTACTGAAAGGGGCAGTTAGACGTATAAGATATTGATTCTAAAGAACGACACTGTGAGAGTAATATATCGAGAAATGGGCAATACAAAAATTTCACAAGACATTTTAGGGAAGAGAAATCTTCTATTGAACAGTGTTGGAAATCATCGAACAAGATGAACTGTTGGTGATGCCTGACACTTTCGGGGAAGGAGGAAACGATCTTAAGAAATTTCTTTAACTTTTAAAATTCTATGTATAGTTGCATGTAGTTCACATTCATATAATATTTATACAGGGTGTTCCGAAATTCCAAACTTTTAGGACTTCTAGAAGGGAGTGAGAACACAATATTGTGAGTAGGAATCCATGTCCAGAAACGTACCGTTTTCATTCCACGACGGTCTCAGTAGATACGTGTGACGCGTCCACGTCTGCTGATGGAAAGAGAAAAAGTCTCCGAGTTGTTTGTCCTGGTATACAAAAAGGATAGACAGGACGTCGTGTACTGCGTTAGACGGTCACCTGAAGTCACTTAACGTAGTATGCAACAATACTGTTCGATACGTACAGTATGCTGCGTTATTTTTTGTTTTGGAATAATGTAAATAAGTAATGTTGAAATGTTAAAATAAATGTGTTAAGTGATAAATGGATGTGTCGCTATGTTTCCTTTCGGATTGTTACCTAATAATTGTACTCGTCACGCCTGATTCAATTCCCCAAGCAGAAGTGCATGAGTTAAACATCTGAACCGAATCCGTCGTAGAACGGACACGGGTTTCCATTCAAAATATTATGTGGTGAATCCTCTCTACAAATCTTAGAAGCTTATAAAGGGGATTTCCGAACACCCCGTATATTACGCTAGCTCTGAACGTTACAGATCACTTTCTATCGCGAGTGGTAGGTTTATTTATTTATTTATTTATTTATTGCTTTTACGACCCTATTGGATCACTTTAGTTCAAATCTTGTAGTCGTCCTTAGCCGTTTCATTTGTTTGGCTGTTTCTTCTTTCTTTTTAGCCCATATTTTTTTGAGCCGTTCCGATCTTCGTTTTCTTTCCTCCTCTGAATACACCACATTTCGTCTCTGCCTTGGTTTGTGCGTGAGTGTTATTGTGTTTGTTTTTACCCATTCGCTGTATTTCTGTGATTTTGTTACAAGATCCTCCTTCGAGATTCCTAGTTCTTCCATGTCCTTCTGCACTTCTCTCACCCAGTTTGACTTGATTTTTTTATTCCAATAAAAGTCGATCAGTCGTTTAGCTAGTCTAGTGTCTTCCGTTCTCAGTATGTGTCCCAGGAATGATATCCTTTTCCTTCTGAAGAATTCTGTTAGTGGAGTGATTGTTTTGTAGACGGTTTCGTTTGGGATTATTCTCCATTGGCCTTCCACTAGGTTCTTCTTGTTTATACACTTTCTTACTATCCTTCTTTCTATTTTTTCTATTGCTTCTATCTCTCCTATTTTATACGGTCCGGAGATTGTCTCGCATGCGTATTGTATTTCCGGGAGAATCACCGTCTGGTAATGTCTGATTTTGGTTTTTGTTGATAGGCATCTCTTATTGTATATGTTCTGAGTTGTGAATAGAGACTTCTTCAGTTTGTCAGTTCTTTCTTTCCAGTTTATTTTCTCGTTATTGTTGTGTGTTATTGTTTCCCCTAGATACTTGAATTTTTTCACCAGTTCTACTTTAGTGTTGAAAATTGATATGTGATCAACGCAGAGAGGATCCCTGACCATGATTTTGGTCTTTTGGAACGAGATTTTTAGTCCAATTTTCCCAGCTATCTCTTCTAGTGTCTCAATTTGCGTTCTTGCCTCTTTTATGTTGTTTGCTAATAGCGCTAAGTCGTCCGCAAAACCTAAACAGTTTACTTTGATTTTTGTTCCTACTTTTATTAGTTCTGGATTAATCTTCCTCCATTCTCTCATCAGATATTCCAGTGCACAGTTAAACAGAATTGGGGACAGCCCGTCCCCCTGTCTTAATCCTGTTTTAATTTCGAACGCGTCTGAGGTTGCTCCTCTGAATTTGACTTTAGAGGTTGTGTTCTCCAGTGTAAGCCCAATCATTTTGATCAGTTTGGGGTGTAAGCCTAAATTTCTCAGTATCTTCTTCAAAGATTCTCTATGTATGCTGTCGTAGGCTTTTTGGAAATCGATGAAAGAGATCACTAGTTGTTTGTTTCTTGATTTGTAGTAGTCGATGATTAGCTTTAGGTTTAATATTTGTTCTGGGCAGCTTCTTCCCGGTCTAAATCCCGCCTGATACTCTCCCAGTTCTTTTTCTAGTTGGTCTCTGACCCTGTTATAAATTATTTTGGAGAGAATCTTGTACGTACAGTCCAGTAGGGAGATCCCTCTATAATTGCCTGGGTCTGTCTTACTCCCTTTTTTGTGGATGGGACATATTATCGCTGTTGTCCATCTTGTCGGTAATTTCTCCTCTTTCCAGATCTTTTGAATGTTCTTGTGGAGGCTGGCCACTGCGTTTTCTCCGGCGTACTTCCATAGCTCTGCCGTTAGTTGGTCTTCTCCGCTAGCTTTGTTGTTTTTTAATTGTTTAATTGCTATTTCCACTTCTGATATTGATGATGCTTGTATGTTCTCTTCCGGTGTCCTGACTTCTGTGTTAGTATTTATGTCGAGTATATTGATCGGGTCTTCGCAGTTCAGAAGATTTTAGAAGCTTTCCGCCATAATATTGGCATTTTCTTCATCGTTGTGTGCCGTTACTCCTTCTTTGTTTTTGAGCATGAGGGTTGGTGGTGTAAAGGTTTTGGTTTTTTCCCTAAATGTTCTATAGTATTGCCGTGAGTTGTTTTTGGCAAAGCTATCTTCTATTTGGTCCAGCAGTCCGTGATGATACTTTCTTTTGCTATTTCTTAACGTTCTTTGAGTTATTTTCCTCTGTTGGGTCAGCGTTGCAAAATTTTCGTCAGTTTTGTTATTTTGGAATTTCTTCCACGCTTCATGTCTCTTGTCGACTGCCTCCTCACACACTCTGTCCCACCACTGGTGTTTTTTTCTCTTTTCGGGTTGTGCTATTTCTGCGGCTATTGTTTTCAACTTCTCTGTCAGTTCTTCCAGTTCCGTGTCTGATTGGACTGTGTTTGTTTTCATTGCGTATTGTGTGTTGTTTTGTATTTTTGCTTGGTCGTGGGTTCGTCTCAACCGGTTGGTTCTTTTTTTCTTTTTTCCAGCCGGTGTTATCTTGATTTTTATTTTGGACAGGTAGTGATCAGAGCCCAGGTCCTTTCCCCTCAGAACTTTAACGTTGTAGATTTCTCTGTGATGGTAGGTTATTACATTTGTATTTGTTTTTCCCTTCAAATATTTTAAGCTTGAAGATTATTTTGTAAAAAAGAAATTTTTCAGAAGGCGACTTTGTTTTTTTTGTGCTTTTTCGCTGGTCTAAGATGGTTGTATTGGCAACAGAGTAGTCTAGTCATCACACATTAATTTCTGCCGGCCGAAGTGGCCGAGCGGTTAAAGGCGCTGCAGTCTGGAACCGCGAGACCGCTACGGTCGCAGGTTCGAATCCTGCCTCGGGCATGGATGTTTATGGTGTCATTAGGTCAGTTAGGTTTAACTGGTTCTAAGTTCTAGGGGACTAATGACCTCAGAAGTTGAGTCCCATAGTGCTCAGAGCCATTTGAACCATTTGAGCCATTAATTTCTACACATACCGATGAGCCAAAACATGATGACCACCTGCTTAATACCTTATTTGTCCGTCTTTAGAACGAAATACATCACTGATTCTGAGTATCAGGGATACGGCAGTTTGTTGGTAGGTTTCTGGAGGTATGTAGCAATAGACGTCTACGCACAGGTCGCGTAATGCGCGTAAATAACGGACCTCTGACTTGCGTACGCAGTGATAGCGCTCGATAGCCACCCAGATGGGTTCCATAGGATTTACATCAGGCGAATTTGGTCGCCGAGACGTCAATGCGAGTTCGCTACAGCGTTCATCAAACCACTGTACCATGGTTGTGGCTTCTAGACACGGACTGCTGAAAGATGACGTCGCCGTCGAGGAAGACATTAAGCATGAAGGGATGCTGGCGGTTCGCAGCTGTCAGCGTGTCTTCAGTTGTTCGTACCCCAGGTCCAATTCAAACGCAGAAGATCGTCTCTCGTAGCATAATACTGCTCCCATCAGCCTGCGACCGTGGCGCGCTGCACGTTCCGAGGCTCCGAGCCTCCGTCCACTTCGATGACAGCTTTTGTGGAGACGACCACAGACCTAGTGTAGCAAAACCGTGATTAACCCCAAGAGTCGACACGTTTGCATTGATCGAAGGTCGAATCCCGATGTTTCTGTGCCCACTGTAATCTTAACTGACGAGAACGTTGTTCACCGTGTGAACACGCAAGTGTGGTCTTCTGCGAAGCTCCGTGTTCAACAATATATGATGAATGATGTGCCCCGAAACATTTGTGCGTGCCCAGCATTCTGCTCTTCCGGTGGAGATGCCACAGATCACTATTTATCCTACTTTACAGAGCAGAAAAGCCTCCGAACCCCATGTTCTGTGAAGAGTCGTCAACGTCCATCCATTTAACGCCCAGTGGTATTTCCACTGACCTACCTTTTTCCTCAGATGCTCTCGACAGTAGCACGTGGACATTCGACCAGCTTCGACGTCTTCGAGATGCTTGGTCACAGGCTCTGCGTAATAGTAATCTGCCCTTTGTCATAGTAGCTTATCTCAATGGATTTCCCAATTGGTAGACCATACCCTTCGCTAGGGTGATACCCCGTCCGTGTCTGATCCGCTTACATAGTATTGTTACCGCATCACGTGCCCCCAGCGCCATCAGGCGGTATCCATTCTCGCCATGGGTGCTGGTCATAATGTTTTGGCTGATTAGTGTGCGTACAGGACCCAGGCAATTAAGATATTTCCAAAAAACGATCTCTTATATTTTAAGAAAAGATGTGTAATCCAAATTTTTTACAATTGGGGAAGTGCTCGTGTGTTGCATTGGCGCTTGAGAAGTCACTCGTGACCCATTTTGAGTTAAAGATATAACAGGAAATCGGTAAGACATGCGGTAAAAACAAAGGTAATGGAGTGTGTGAACGGTAAACAACTTCATTACCCCTTCTCTCTTACTGTGAGAAATTAGGATCCGCTTCATGATCTAGTGACCGTTGTACCAAATGTTCCATTATTTGCACTGTTCGCTGACTATCCCACACAAAATGATACTGACGAGGACCATGCATCATTCTCACATTGTCTCCGGGAAGATGAGTCCTCTGCATTTCGCAAAGTCAGTTTTCATTGTCTGTCTGAATCGATTTATCCTGAAATTTTCATTTTTGTATGTCGACGGCTCAGCATGGATAGCCTTGTGAAGTTGAGATCCTTCATCCTAATACAAAATGTTATAGTAAATCGTAGGCGCCTTCGTATGGATAAAATGTTCAGCGATAAAGCTGTCGCTCTACAACTGCATCCCTTTCCCCTCTTCTCGAGGTTGCCATCAGTGAACTCTACATGCTGCTATACTGTTCCCTACCAATTCATACGAAATGAACCTACGGACGGACGGACTGACTGAGACCAGAGAACGACCCCCGTTACTTCACCACAGAATTTGGACTCCCCCTTTATAGCTGTTGACCAAATGTCTCAGTGGTATTGTGAGACAAGGGATATTGTGAGACAAGGGATCCGTCATAATATCCTTCGCGCTGTCCGTCAAATAAAATTAGAAGTTCGATATTTGCTCAGATCCAGTATTAGCAATAGTAATATGAAGCGGAAACATCAATGGTGTAGTAACCGATCTTAACTTCGGTAGTTATAAGATCTTTATTACACCCAGTCCTGAAGCGTAGAGTACAGACAGATCGCCACACTACGCAAAATGTCTATGTTGTGACTCGAATACCAAGGTCATAGACAGATCGTTACGTCGAGAGAGAGAGAGTCATACTCAGAATTTGATAACTATACTGCTGTCAGGAAGCCAGTGAGCCCTAGAAAGAACTCGCGACGTGGCTTGAAAGGCTAAAAATTGGTCCATGGCACAATTCAGATAGTAAGAAGAGTTATAGTGCACTTTATTGCACTTAGTTTGGCTTCTGTGAAGTGGCGGATGCCTGACGATGATCATGTACGCTAGAGGTTAAATGCCGGCCGTGGTGGCCGAGCAGTTCTAGGCGCTTCAATCCGGAACCACGCGGCTGCTACGGTCGCAGGTTCGAATCCTGCCTCGGGCATGGATGTATGTGATGCCCTTAGGTTAGTTAGGTTTAAGTGGTTCTAAGTTCTAGGGGACTGATGACCTCAGATGTTAAGTCCCATAGTGCTCAGAGCCATTTGAACCATTTGAAGCGGTTGAATTAGGTGAGGTAATTATAAGACGATTTTTTTTCCTTAAGTAGGCGTAGACCATTATGTTTGATCAACGTCAAAATGAGCATCTATGTTCACTGACATTTTTTTTTTGGAAACGATTTATATCACACAAGGTAGCAATATTTTGAGAACGGACGCTACTTGTATCAATGTGGTGATGCTCTGCAAAGAATTTGCCAGTGCACGGGGTTTGGGAGAAAATCATATGGTCTTCTCTTGATCAGTCTTTATAAAGCAACGACCTGAAATCCTGATTATCTTTGGGGTGAAATAGAGGACTGGACATTGCTAATTTAACACTATAATAGCCACTGGGCTTCAGGAAGAATGGAAACAAATTCCACCTTCAACGAATCATAATTGTTCCCGGGGACGGAACACTGCTCATAGCAAGAGGCGGCTATCAGTTTCATGGCTGACGAAATTGGGTCAGACATGAATTCGTCAGCATTGATTATTGGCCACGGAGTGTGTGTAGATATACAGGTAGTAACAAACAAAGCAAAAATTTTCCTGTAATATAATTTGCTAAATAACGGAAGACATTTCAGAGCTGAGATCTTCTTAATAGTCTCATGCGTATTAAAGCGGACTCTCTAGCATTTCCAATGCAGCAGACTGAGATATTCTAGAAACGAAAACTGTTACAAGAGATACTCTAATTAATGAGTAGTTTATACCGGAATATTTACAATACTTGCAACAAGAACAAACGAATTATATATGTTATATCGGGGATAGAATGTGGGATTTTCTAGAAGTACAGTTTTTAAATATCAACATCCTAAAGTTGACATGTCCATTGAAACTTAAAAGTATCAAACTCAAGTTAAATTACCGAGGCCTTATTACAGTTCTGGAGTTATTAACAATAAAGCTCGTTGACATGAATGTGATGATGAAATTCACTGTAATGCGAGAAGTCAACGTTTTGGGAGTCAAATACAGAAGCCGAGATGAGTGTTGGGATGATGTTTTCGAATAGGCGATTGATTTCCTTCCCTTAAAGAAACGTAAACTAGACTCTAGGATGCGAATGATACCTAGATACAAAGAGTGGCTGAATCCAATGGCGGGCAGAAAATTTAGTCTACAGTAGTATTTGTATGTGACTTCATTCTGGTCCCCTTCAAACAATAGATTCATCAATGGAAGAATTCAGTGGTGTTACTGCAAATGCAGTTACTGTCCACGCCGTTTTCTTTAATTTGACGACAGAAAGCATGTACGGTACTTGTCAGATGTTTAGTACTTTTGACAGAAAGCATTGGCAGTGAATATTCTGGTGCGAATGGGCTAAAATTCCCAAGCAGTCGTATTGATTTATTTTTTTTCGTTTCTCCTCAAATAATTCGGCGGACATACTGAGATGTTTCCTGAAACAGTGCCACAGACGATAACCTTCCGTAGACTCGTCCAGTCTGGGCTAACAACATTCATTCACGTAAGAACTCACTTTCTTCGCACATAGCCTGCCTCTTAGGCCGGTATGTAAATGATCGCTCGAGTGAGCTCGAAAAAAGACCAAAATAATGTACGGCCATAATTCAATTCCCATTTGAAACACACAGTTAACTGCATAAGAGTCTGTGAACATAAGGTTGTATAACGTAATTAGTATTCGTTTCAAGAGACTTTCCTGCTGCTACCTTACAGCCTTACCTTTTCGCATGGCACGTAAGCGAAGAAACGCATGAGGCTTTAGAATTAATTCAAGCATTTCAGTTCGGAAGCGGTTGAAATATATTCTTCATAAATAGTACTCCCTATTAATCCGTATGAATTAAGGAGTCGTTCCCGAATGATTTTAACAGTTTTTTTGTTACATCCGCTATTAGTGCTGTAATATATATAAAGTAAGAGAATGAGTCTGTTTAGTTGTTGCTCATAAATGCGTTAGAAAATAACCATAAAATAACAACGTCGTTGACAGTGATACTTCTGATGGACATCTTTGCTGAAACGATGTAGGTGACAACAGAAACTGCATTTTATGTTATATCTGTAGCGGATTTCGTTGAAATATCTCTAGTCTTCGGTCAATGGTGCAGTGTTACTCGCCTTGACACGAAAGATATTTGATAGAGAAACCAAATAAACATGATATTGCTCTCGAAGCAGAGAACTGGGGTGGCCGATAGGCATGAACGACGCATTTGTGTTTCCGATGCAGCCTACCTTGGTTTTCACTGCGCTGATGTGCACTTGCTGTAGAAGGGAAGCAGCATACGTATTCTAGACACATACTGGGAAAAAACGCCATTATTAACTGCCCGAAAAGCATTATGCTTACGGTTGTTCTTTCCGTTTAAAGAAACAAAGCTATTGATACTAAGGTGTAAGTACGCTGATGTGGTGCATACTTTTAACAGTAACGCTCCCTGCACGAATTGTTAAGTAGATAGTGCCGAATAATATTTCATTCTCTCCGTAACTCTAAGTGCAATACAACTAGACAAATCGTTCGATTTTTTATCGTTGAAAATTATTCGGGATGGGCTTGGACGGGATACAGGAGACTAATAGAACTTAAAAATCGTCAATCTTCATATTATTTTTCTTCCCTTGTCATTTTGCTTTTGAAGTACAGATTCAACCTGTAATAGGTTCTTAATTGAGTTGTGAACAATGAGTTTTCGACAAGGTGGATGCTTTAGAAGATATCACTCAATGTAGTTCGTCATTGGAAAGTGTCTTCCAAGTACTTTTTTTTTTTTTAATCCTACCTTACCACTCATTCCGCAAATTGAGTTAACTCGCTTTTTAGTATTCCTCTGAGCTATCTTTTTATTCAAATTAAGAACTGGAAGAGCGATTGTGAAGGTTATCGTTATGTAGCATGCAACATACGAATGTGAGGAATGTAATCCACAGCTATGCGCTAATTTGCGAGAATTTCAGCTAATGTGATGCCGCCTTTTATTGATTCCCACTTCTTCCATTGTACCTTGTGCATGCCTCTTCATATGTGTCTAACTACCGCCACCTACAGGGGTCGGACAAAAATACGGGAACAACACGAAAAATGCTTGCTTGAACGAACATGCAGTATGTCGCGTAGGGGGAAAGCGGTAAAACATCGTCCGCAGAACGCGGACAAAGGTGTGTAATCGTAACACGGCCACTGAAGAGGATTATAAGTGCGAGTATGACAGGTACAAAAATCAGAACAGCACTGATTGTTGGACTCGCGAACCCTGTCAGTACCAAAACATAAAAGTGCTCCATAACCTCCCGTAACAAGAAAACAAGGTGCCGAAGCCATAAGTCCTAGTCTATGGAGATACGGAGGAATACGATTTGGTCCTCTGAGTCTTGCTTTACACTGTTTCCAACTTCTGGCAGAGTTTACCTCCCAAGCGTGAAACATGGCGGGGATTCGGTAATGACGGCAGCCATATCGTGGTATTCCATGGGTCTCATGGTGACTTTGCGTGATCACATAACAACCACGGGTTATGCGACAATTTTGGCTGATCAGATCGATCCCGTAGCATAAGGTTTGGTCCCCAATTGAGATGCCGTGTTGCAAGACGACAGGGCCCGTGTTCACACAGCTCACTTTGTCGAAGACTGGTTTTGTGAGCACAACTGTCACCACATCGCAATATTTTTGAGCCTTTGTGGTCAGCTTTGGAGAGAAGGGTACGCGACCGTTATCCGCCTCCATAGTCGTTACCTAAACTTGTCGTTATTTTGCACGAAGAATGGTATAAGATATATTCATTCCAAGAGGACTGTATGCTGTTTTGAAACCTATCTCTTTTTCTGCACCGTGCTGGGCATGGTAATTTGTTTTTGGTGCTTTAATATTTTTGTCCACACCCCGTACATCAATTTGAACGTGCTTATTGTTGGCAAACCTCGGTGTGCAATTTTTACCGCCCACACTTCCATTAAGCCTACCAAACTGACTCTTTCTTGAGGCCTCAAGATGCGACCAGTCAATAAATCCCTTCGCTTAGTCAACGTGTTACATAGTTTTCTATCTCGCCAGTTCGGTTCAGTACCTTCTCAATAGTTTTGCGATGTACCCATCTAATCTCAAGCATCCTTCTGACATTCCAAAAGATTACATTTTCTTATATCTTCACTTCTGTACAAGGATACACCCAAGACTAATACCTTCAGAAAAGATTAAGTAACACTTAAATTAATGTTCTGTTCCTCGAAAATGCTTCTGTTGCTATTGCCGGTCTGCATTTTATAGCCCCCCTACGTCCACCATCATGAATTATTATGTTGCCCAATTACCAGAACTCGTAAACTACATCTAGTGTCTCGTTTCCTAATCCAGTTTCCTCGGCATCGCCTGATGTAATTCGAATATATTCCATTATTCCTGTTTTATATGTTGATAACCTCTTTCAAGAAACTATCCATTCTGTTCTACTAAAGTCCTCGGCTGTGTCCAACAGAATGTCAGTGTCGTCGGCAGGCCACAAAGTTTTCATTTTTCTTGCCTGAACTTCTTTCAAATTTCCCTTTGTTTTCGTTTACTGCTCACTCAGTGTAGAGTTTAAATAACAAGAGGGATATGGTACAGCCCTGTCTCACACGCTTCCCAGCTACTGCTTCCATTTCATGCCCTTCGCCTCATCTAAGTGCAGTCTAGTTTCTGTAAAGTTTAACGTTTCCCTCTCCGTACCTACGTTCAAAATTTCCGAGAGCGGTTTAGTCAATGTTGTCAAAAGCTTATCTGCTGCAAATGTTGGTTTCTTCAGTCTTTCTTCCAAGACAAGTCATAAGGTTAGTATTGCATCAAGTGTTCATGCATTTTTATGGAACCCAAACTGATTTTCCCAGAAGTTTGGTTCTGGGTATCGTAGTGGAAATCAAGATACTGTGACAGATCAAAGATGCCAATGGAGACAATACTTGGAAATCACTAAGACAGGTATTCCGAAAGGATAAAGACCAGGCATCACCGAAAAGCTGTATAAATATTTGCTTATTAAACGTCTTGGTCAAAGTTCAGGGGCGTCTGGCTGTGATCGGTTGCAAGGGCACAGGGAGCGCTTGGCTGTAAAGCAATATCAGTATGGATTCAGGAAAGGGAAGTCTATAGACGATGTGGTTAATAGAGCTCTTCAGATTGTACAAAATTCGGTTTCGAAGTATACAGTCGCTCTCATGATTGATACAGCAGGCGCATTCGATGATCTTTAGTGACGTGCGTTGTTTGCATGACTCAGAGATCTGAGGGTCCCTAAATGTCTGTAGAAGAGCTTTCTAGATTATTTGAGCTGGCGTAACGTCCAGTGACTTTCGGGGCAGAGCAAGGTAATTAAAAAGATTACCAACGGCTGTCTTCAAGGCTCTGTAAGTGGTCTACTGTTCTGGGATCTTGCTATTGAAGACCTGTTACATGTGTTACACGGGGCATATACACTACGTGATCAAAAGTATCCGCACACTCCCAGAAACATAGGTTTTTCATATTAGGTGCATTGTGCTGCCACCTACTGCCAGGTGCTCCATATCAGCGACCTCAGTAGTCATTAGACATCGTGGGAGAGTAGAATGAGGCGCCCCGCGGAACTCGCGGACTTCGAACGTGCTCAGGTGATTGAGTGCCACTTACGTCATATGTCTGTACTCGAGATTTCCACATTACTGAACATCCCTAGGTCCATTGTTTCCGATGTGATAGTGAAGTGAAAACGTGAAGGGACACGTACAGCACAGAAGCGTACAGGACGACTTCGTCTGTTGACTAACAGAGGCCGCCGATAGTTGAAGAGGGTCGTAATGTATAATAGGCAGACATCTATCCAGACCATCACACAGGAATTCCATACTGCATCAGGATCCACTACAAGTACTATGACAGGCGGGAGGTGACAAAACTTGGATTTCATGGTCGAGCGGCTGTTCATAAACCACATACACGCCAGTAAATGCCAAACGACGCCTCGCTTGGTATAAAGAGCGTAGATATTGGACGATTGAACAGTGTGTGGAGTGACGAATCACGGTACACAATGTGGCGATCCGATGGTGGGGTGTGGGTATGACGAATGCCCGGTGAACGTAATCTGCCAGCGTGTGTAGTGGCAACAGCAAAATTCGGAGGCGGTGGTGTTATGGTGTGGTCGTGTTTTTGATGGAGAGGGATTGTACCCCTTGTTTTTCGTGGCACTATCACATCACAGGCCTACATTGATGTTTTAAGCACCTTCTTGCTTCACAATGTTGAGGAGCGATTCGGGGATGGCGATTGCATCTGTCAACACTACTGAGCACCTGTTCATAATGCATGGCTTGTGGCGGAGTGGTTACAGTACAATAATATCCCTGTAATGGACTAGCCTGCACAGAGTCCTTACCTGAATCCTATATAACATCTATGGGATGTTTTGGAACGCCGACTTCGTACCAGGCCTCATCCACCAACATCGATACTTCTCCTCAGTCCAGCACTCCGTGAAGATTGGGCTGCCATTCTCCAAGAAGCCTTGCAGCACCTGAATGAACGTATGCCTGCGAAAGTGGAAGCTTTCACCAAGGCTAAGAGTGGGCCATCACAAAATTGAATTCCAGCACTACCGATAGAGAACGCGACGAACTTCTAAGCCTTTTTCAGCCAGGTGTCCTGATACTTTTGATCACATAGTGTACTATTGAAGAAGGTGCTGCATATGCAAATCATATCGTAGTAGTTGAATCCGCAGACTCTAGGGAAAGACTTGATGAGGAAAAGGGGAATATGATGTGCTTGCTAAGAAGCTGCATTAATGTAAGGGTAACAAAATGACTAGAGCTGTTCATAAAACCACATAGATAATTCTGGAGGGAAGACTTTCTCTTGCTAGAAATCCTTCCCTGAGGATTGACGGAATACCTGTAAGAAGTAGCGATGTTTCTTGATATTTAGGCATTCTCCTAGACGATAAAAGAAGTTTTCTAAAACAGTTAACATCTGTTACTCATAAAGCGACCAAATTATGGATAAGATAGCCCGTGCTGGCACTGCTGACCATAAATTACCGATGCATGTAGTGGGATCATATTACGAAGCTATATCCAACGCCACTGTGGGCTTCGCTGCCACCTTCTAGGCTCCTCGACCTGCCGAGGGTTTACTTGTGACACTTCGGAAAGGTCCGGTGGATACCGTGATACGTTACACGGCAGCTCTGTATTGGTTGGCGCGCAAACAATACGATCGTGAGCACGCGATCGCAGGACTCATATTACTGATAGAATACATTTACGAGCCTGGACGTTAGATGAATAGCAGTCGCTGAGAGACTAGAAGCACTGCATGGCAGTTTTACAGCATATTTCCAAGCGTCGAGGATAGGTTCAAACTGCGCCACATCGCCCCCACTCGAGGTGTAGTGCACCTGTTACGCGAGGACACAGTGCATATCCCAAAGCATTTGCGTCGACCGAACTTTAGTAACACACCAGCCTGTGAATGTGGAGAGAAAAGTTTCGCTGATCACGTCGTTTTCAATTATGCCTTTTTGTGGTAGAGAGAGACTGGAGAAAATTACATTGAGACCTGTCAACAGTTGTGACAAGAACTGGGAACTACAGCCAAGAATATCTAAAAGGAAACTCCGGTCTATAAGATGAATTAGATTCTCTGATAGGTACGGTTGTAGTCAGCTGGCAAATGTCGTTACCAGGCTAACAGTATCATATATAGTAATATAAGCGGGAAGTTCTTCTCTTGGAACTTAATTCCTCTTATTTTACGTTATTAATTGATTATTTTTTAAATGTTATGTTTTATTTCTACAGTAAACAATGGTCGTTGTTAACATAATTAACCACTCTACTGATAAGCCAAAACATGATAACCACTGCCCACCCAGCTCGACGCTGGATGCCGCTTGGTGTTGAGGGTCAGGTGACGGGATAACAAGTCACCCTAGTGAAGATATGGGCTGCAAATGGGGGGAGTCCATTACGACAAGCGACTGCCTAGGGAGGGGCAGATATGATTACGCAGAGACTCTGAACGAGTATCTCGAAACTGGCAAAGCTGGCCGGATGTTCATGTGCCACTGTCGTGAGCACCTACGAAAACAGGTAGGCCGACAGTGAAACTACCACTAGAAGCTAAATGGTTGGACGACCACGAGACTTCACAGAACGTGTGGTTCGGCGGCTTCACTGCTCTGCAAAGCAGGATAGATTGTGATCTGTGGCATCCCTGCCAAAAGGGCACAACGCCGGTGCACGCGCAAGTGCTTCGGGGCACACCATTCAACGTACATTGTTGATCATGGAGTTCCGCAGGAGACCATCCATACGTGTTCATATGTCGACCCAACGATATCGTCAACTACGGTTGCTATGAGCACGGGACCATCGGGATTTGACCGTCGATCAATGGAAACGTGTCGGCCGTTCGGGTGAATCACGTTTTTGCAACACTAGGTCGCTAGTCGTCTTTACAAACGCCTTCATCGAGGTGAACGGCGGTGCCACGGACGCAGGCTGGTGGGAGCAGTATTATACTATGGAAAACCTTCTCCTGCGCTTGCATGGGACATGTGGTGGTAATCGAAGACACGCCGAAAGCTGCGAACCATCTGCCTCTCCTCATCTTCGATGTCTTCTCCGACGGAAATATCTTTCCGCCATATAAATGTCCGTGACTCGGAATCAGAACAGTGCCACAGTGGTTTGAGGAGCATTATTGTGAACTCACGTTGGTGGCTCGTCGACAAAATTCGCCTGATGTAAATCCTATGAAGCCCATCAGGGTAGCTATCGGGCGCCATCACTGCCTAAGCAAATCATCGGCCCGTTATTTACTCGAATTACACGACCTGTGCGTTGACATCTAATACCGCATACCTCCACAAACCTACCACAGACAAACTGTCGGATCACTGATACTTAGACTCGGTGATGTATTTCGTTCAAAGACTGACAAACAAGCTATTAACGTTATACCCTCCGGTGACACCACAGTGGTGTCGTGCGCGAAATAGCGGTCAACGGCCGGCGACACCACAGTGGTGCCATGAGCATAGTATCGCGGAGTGGACGGCGACAGCACTTTAGTATCTTTTTGCATTCTCGAAAATGAGATTTTCACTCTGCAGCGGAGTGTGCGCTGATATGAAACTTCCTGGCAGATTAAAACTGTGTTCCCGACCGAGACTCGAACTCGTGACCTTTGCCTTTCACGGGCAAGTGCTCTACCATCTGAGCTACCGAAACACGACTCACGCCCGCGAAAGGCAAAGGTCCCGAATTCGAGTCTCGGTCGGGCACACAGTTTTAATCTGCCAGGAAGTTTCGTTTTTGCATTCTGTTGGTGTTTTGTTTAGGTAACAACAAGTTTCACACGACAACAATTTTTTTGTTTTTATAAGTACTTGTGCCCTTCCATCATGGCGGACGAAAGAGACAATAGGATTATTATGAATGAGCGAACGTCTTGTCTGACGTTCCGGACGACTTGGCCGATTGGGAAGAAGACATTGGATATCAACAAAATGAAAGTGAAGCAGAATCGTAGGAAGATAGTGAAATACGACAAAAGAGAATTCGGTGAACGCTACGGTTGCCAACGGATTCGGCTGAATCAGACGGAGACGGTGCACAGTGGTCAGACTGATTTACCGAGGACCAATAATGAATTTGAAGGATCCGCAGGTCCAAACATATTTCCCAAAGATACACAGAGCGTCGAGGATATCTTAGAATTATATATTGGGAACGATGTAATTGAAGATATTAGCAACGAAACCGACAAGTAATACAGTCAAAATTACAATAGAGGGAAACTGGATTTAAAAAATGCCAAATTTGACGACGTTACGGGACCAGAACTTAGATAACGGTTTGGGGTTGCTATCCTTATGGGAATTGCAAAAAAAGCATGGATCAATGATTTTGGTCAACGAATCGGTTGATAGACACACCGATATTTCGCAAAACGATGTCCAGAAAAAGTCAATATGTTTGAAGCTTGTCGTCAGCGGAAAGGTGACAAGCGGCCGGCGACAAGCCAAGTAATCCGAAGTAGCGCTGCCGGCGCCAAGCGAATAAATTTGTACGAGACGTGGGGACGGCAAAGTGTTAAGCAGGTGATCATAATGTTTTGACTCATCAGTGTATGTCCTTAATATAAACCATTGAGTGCCAATGTGTTTGTTGAATATGTACGACCTTTCACAAGCTGCGACATTGTCGCAAATAAAACAGTGACCCGTATATACAATAAGTTTCCTTTAATTTACGTCTATGATCACAAACTTTATGTTAACAGATTACCAGTTTCGGTCTATAATGACCATCATCAGATCTGTTTTACAAAACAGATCTGTTACAAAACAGATCTGATGATGGTCATTATAGACCAAAACTGGTAATCTGTTAAGAAAAAGTTTGTGACCGTAGACGTAAACGGTCGCAGGTTCGAATCCTGCCTCGGGCATGGATGTGTGTGATGTCCTTAGGTTAGTTAGGTTTAAGTAGTTCTAAGTTCTAGGGTACTGATGACCTCAGATGTTAAGTCCCATAGTGCTCAGAGCCAATTTGAACGTAGACGTAAATTAAAGGAAACTTATGTACGATCTGTTTCGAGTTTCCAGATATCAGGTCTAAAATTCGTGACAATAAATTGAGTTGGATTCCAAAATTGGCGTGGGAGCGGTTTCAATAGTTCCCTGCTACAGAGCAATGTTCAAGCAGTCTGGGAGTTCAGCCCTGCTACTCTGAACTGGATACGGGCGCCTGACGCGCCCTCTCTGGCTGTTGTGGCTCTCGGGAATGGAGTCGATTGGCGACCGAGGGCCGGGAGCGGGCGTATCGCCTTACAGCCTGCTACTGGTTTCGCGACCGCACTCCCCACTCGTCCTCTGCCGCGACTCCGACCGCAGTCGTCTGACCTCCGGTATCACTGTCGCCGCCCCTTCGCCGATCTTCTTTCATCGGGCAATAAGTCAGCAACTGCGACGGAGCTCGGCTGGCTGTTAGAGTAGCGTTACAGTAGGTCAGTGTGGACGATTTACAATCCAATGTAAACTTGTCACTTTGTCTCGCTTTGTCGTCCAACTGTAAAAGAACAGTGTACCTAGGCGTGCAGCTGTCACGCAACCTTCTGTTCGATACTATCACTCTGTTACGTAAGGCGCTAGTTCGTTCTTGCCTTGTATGTCCCTTCTCAGGATTTCCAGCTCTAACATTCTGCGTGGTGTCTGCTGTTCTATATCGTCTCTCCCTACCACTTTCGCGCAACGACGCTCTGAGCGTGTTTTTTGGGGAATTGACTAGTTTGAACCTGGGACATGTTGCTGGTAAGGAGACGCCAGACCACACATGACATGTAGAGTTCAGAAGAGTTCAGTGAGACTAGCGATAATATAACCAAATACTTAATGATTTCAGCGTCAGCTCCACTGCACTCCCTGTAAAAGAATCTTAATACTAACTAAATTTAGTGGAAGGGGTCAAGGCTTTCCTATTTTTAGTTAGCTGGTAAAATAACGTCGAAAAAGCAGTTAAGTTTACCATTGGAAATTTTATTCTACTCACAAAACATTGTTTATTAATTGCACTATTGATGAAAGGAAATGTTTTAATACAGGATGACAAAAACCAACTGCGTTCAACAAAAATGTGAACGAATATTCCCTGAATGGGTTTCCAAGTTCTACAATGGATTTGTAAGTAGGCTGTTTAGGTTTTTATATTGGTAACGCCTCGTAGCGCTCTGTATGAAAATCACTGGCTGTGCTGTGTGCAGTCTGTGGCTAGTTTGCATTGTTGTCTGCCATTGTAGTGTTTTGCAGCTGGATGTTAACAGCGCGTAGCGTTGCGCAGTTGGAGGTGAGCCGCCAGCAGTGGTGGATATGGGGAGAGAAATGGCGGAGTTTTGAAATTTGTAAGACTGGATGTCATGAACTGCTATATATATTATGACTATTAAGGTAAATACATTGTTTGTTCTCTATTAAAATCTTTCATTTGCTAACTATGCCTATCAGTAGTTAGTGCCTTCCGTAGTTTGAATCTTTTATTTAGCTGGCAGTAGTGGCGCTCGCTGTATTGCAGTAGTTCGAGTAACGAAGATTTTTGTGAGGTAAGTGATTCGTGAAAGGTATAGGTTATTGTTAGTCAGGGCCATTCTTTTGTAGGGATTATTGAAAGTCAGATTGCGTTGCGCTAAAAAATGTGTGTCAGTTTAAGGACAGTCTAGTATAATTGTTAAAAGGGGACGTTTCAGATTGAAGGATGACCTATGCCATATCACATCTATAATCTAGGTTTAAATTAAATTTCACAAAAGAGAAAACTATCAAAATGGTCTACAGTGACACTCAATTATCATTACTTACTTATCTAACTTTTCGTAAATTGCAGTGGCTGATGTGGCTTCTCAATAACTATATAACAGAAAAATCATCGCGTTTCAGATTTTTACTTCAAGTGGCCAATGTGAACACCATGAGCTTTAATTGACGATCGACACTAGTATTATGCAAAAAGGGGGTGTAACAGATGAGACTTCTGCAGTTCTGAGTGAAGCTTTCTGCGCTGTTATGCGGCATCGCGCTTTCATTACCTTGTCGGTGTTCGTCAGGGGGTGGCGGGCAGCACAGCTCCGCTCACCTCGCCGTCTCGGAAGCAACTCCTGTCCTAACTTCTCCTTACTACAATTTACCGAAGTTGGTTTAAAAAAACTATCTGGCTGTGTTTTCATCTGACCAATCAGAGTCTCAATGTTAACCTTAAGCTCCACCTACAAAAATTCTGTCTATCCAATAAGAAACGTTAAACTTTTCGTGGTGGGGCAATGTTTTTAAAGTTTGCAACGTAACAGTGACGCGAGAAACTCTCACGCTAAAACTTGCGGCCGGGGTATCCCTTTTTGTGTTATCGCAAGATCTATACTGTTCTTCTGGAGGGCTCTAGCTTTTAACATGGGCTGGGGGTGGTCCTAGCGGTTAGCTGGCGACGTGGGTGTCCGTCCCTTATCGTAGGGCCTTCCAGCTTAACACGGTTCTGCTCTTGGCTTCTGTTCTCGTTTCTGCCCTCGGAACTGCGTCTGTCTCACAGTGGGAAGGTATGACAGGCATTTAGGCATTCTTGTGTTAGTCTGCGGTATTCCATTTGCTGACTCGTTACTCGTATTACTTTAGTTAATTTAATGTCACGATTTATTCGGAGCTATGTGACATACTACTGGATTTGCTTATCATGGCAGGGTTTTCATGGAAGGTGTTGGATTTGCCTGAGACCTTACACAGCACATGTTTCTACTTACATACACATACTCCACAAGCCAGCATACACTTTTTGTGAAACGACTGTCGCCTTCCCTCAATGTATTCTCATTTCATTTCCGTAATACTCGGTTTTTGATCTAACCTAGCGGTAACAATTCTAGCAACACGCCTCTGAATTGCTTCGATGTCTTCCTTTAACCTGACCTGATGGGAATCCCAAACACTCCAGCAGTACTTAAGAATGTGCCGCACTAATAATCTATACGGGGTCTCCTTTGTTAATGAACCACACTTTCCAATAAACTGAAATTGATCATTCACCTTCACTATAATAGACCTTAAACGCTCCTTCCATTTCATGTTATTTTGCAACGCTACTTCCAAAAATTTAACTGCTGTGACTGTCACATCACAGGAGTCTGTTTTCTACTACTCTGCACTATATTACATTTGTCCACATTTAGACCAACCAACCATTCATCAAAGCAAATAAAATGTTTGTTGTAGTCACCCCGTACACTAAAGCGTCATCAGCAAACAGTCGCAGATTGCTGCCTTCCCTATCCAACAGATCGTTGCAGAGAACAAGAGCGGCCCTATCACAACTGCTTGCGTCTGTCTCGAAGACACCTTTGTCCGTCCAGATCGATGCACTGGGTTCTATTAATGTCTTAGAACCCTTCAAACGCCCGAGAAAGTGTTCCGTTTGCTCTGACCTGCGGCAAGTCTACAGTGTGACACTGTGTCAAACGCTTGCTGGAAATCTTGGAATATGTAATTTGGTGCCGCGCGGGATTAGCCGAGCGGTCTGTGCGCTGCAGTCATGGACTGTGCGGCTGGTCCCGGCGGACGTTCGAGTCCTCCCTCGGGCGCGCGCCTGTGTGTGTGTGTGTGTGTGTGTGTGTGTGTGTGTGTGTGTGTGTGTGTGTGTGTGTGTGTGTGTGTGTGTGTGTGTGTTTGTTTGTTTGTCCTTAGGATAATTTAGGTTAAGTAGTGTGTAAGCTTAATTTTTTTTTTTTTGTGTAATTTGGTAGTTGCCGTTCATCCATAATTCATATGATGTCGTGCGAAAAGGACAGGCTGAGTTTAGCACGAGCGATGCTTTCTAGATCCGTACTTATTTGTCCTCAGCAGCTTTTCCCCCCACAAAGAAATTTATTACATTCGAACTCAGAATATGCTCGGGCCGGCCGCGGTGGTCTCGCGGTTCTAGGCGCGCAATCCGGAACCGTGGGACTGCTACGGTCGCAGGTTCGAATCCTGCCTTGGGCATGGATGTGTGTGATGTCCTTAGGTTAGTTAGGTTTAAGTAGTTATAAGTTCTAGGGGACTGATAACCACAGCAGTTGAGTCACATAGTGCTCAGAGCCATTTGAACCAATCAGAATATGCTCAACAATTCTGCAGCAGACCGATGTGAAGGATATTGGTCTGGAATTGTGCAGGTCCATTCTTCTACCTTCCATACATACAGGAGGCACCTGTGCTTTCTTTTTTCAATCGCAAGCGACTTTGCATTGGGCGAGAGGTTTGCGATAAATACAAACTAATTATGAGACCAAGGCTGTGCTCTGTGTAAAACTGAAGTGGGATTTCAACTGAATCTGGCCACTTCCGTGATTTCAACTCTTGTAGCTGCTTTCCAACGCAAGGGAAGCTTGCTTACATGAGCCTCACATTGGACTTAACGCGGCGTTCGAGTGTTCGTGAATGATTTTAAAAACGCGAAATTAAAAAACGATAAGTTAATGAAAGGGATTTTAAGATTTTTCTGCAGTAAAATAGTAAGATATTCAACTACGAAATATGCTCTCTAGAGAAGTATTGAACTGCAGCTACTGCAATACTGAACAAGAACTAGCAGATGGTCTCTCCAACAACTTCGTAAGAGAGCATAATATCGGACCTCTTACTCTACGGGTTGGGCCAAAAGTTACTACCCGCCGTAATCCATCGAAAACATTAAAGTAATTTTGTTCGTTTGATGTAATTATAGATATAACACCAGATCAAAAACAATCCGAGAAATAAGCAACAGGATCTTTTATAAGTATTCAGTCATTTCAGACTTAAAATAATTGTTTGATCTTGTAGTCAATTAGGTCATGATGGGCAGTGACTTTTGGCCCGGCAAGGAAATTAACACCAAATCATTATTACTTGTGATTTGTTTGCTATGGGGAAACGTGACATGAATTAGTGTCAAGAGCGTAAGCAATAATAAATGTTACATAACTGGCAGATTAAAACTGAGTGCTGGACCGAGACTCGAACTTGGGACCTTTGCCTTTCGAGGGCAAGTGCAAATCAGGTAGGTAGGAGACGAAGTACTGGCAGAATTTGCGCTGTGAGGACATGGTCGTGAGTCGCGCTTGGGTAACTCAGCCGTTAGAGCACTTGCCCGCTAATTGCAAAGGTCTCCAGTTCGAGTCTCCATCCGGCACACAGTTTCAATTTCATATCCGTGAACACTCCGCTGCGGAGTGAACTTTCATTCGGAACGACTGTAACGTTACACAGCTTTACGTAATAAACATTTACTCTACTTTCGTAAAACAAAACTGCGGTATAAGAAATATTTGCTTTAGTTTACGAGTGTAATAATATCGGACCAACAAGCATTCCTGATATATCAAAGCAGAATGTAATATGGGAAAAATTATTTCTATAAAATGACGATCGAGTGCTATGTTACGCCGCCTTAATATGGTGCAAACGGTCATTTGTTTTCTGCACAGCACGATGTCGTTGCAGATGACGCCACACGGTATGTTAGCGAGAGGTCTGGAGAAATGGTAGGCTATGGTACTGTGGAGGAGTGATCGTGAAATTCGTTGTTTGTGATCATATGTTGTCCCACTGGGAATGTCTTCTTACGACACGATGGCAGACAACAAAACAGTTGGGCGGTATGAGCTTGTCGGTAGATCAGATGATCTAGGTTATCAGATGTTCTATGTTCAGGCAAACTATTTCAAACCTAATTAATGATTTGCTCTGATAATGTACGTTAATGCCATCTATAAGGCTAATCGTCACGGTCTAGATACCAGGTTCGAGACCAGATTGTTCAAAGAGTTTGTTAGCGTGGCCATCCTACACAGCAAGCACAGAAATATTTGTTTTGTAAATAAAGACCACAATTGGTGGGGAGGCTTGCGTGCCTCAGCGATACATGTAGCCGTACAGTAGGTGCAACCACAACAGAGCGGTATCTGTTGAGAGGCCAGACAAACGTGTGATTCCTGAAGAGAGGCAGTAGCGTTTTCAGTAGTTGCAGGGGCAGCAGTCTGGTTGATTGACTAATCTGGTCTTGTAACATTAATCAAAATTGCCTTGCTGTGCTGGTACCATCGCAGATGACGATTCCAGTATCACGAGTGTGATGAAATTTTGTGAACTGTCAGGCCTCATCCCTCAGTTGGTGGGAATGGGCGGCACACTCTCATATATTGTAAACTGCTCCGCATGTGGGGACTGCCTTCGTACCCACCCATGAGATTTGCATGCTGACTTTTCGTCACGTCGCTGATGACCATAATATAGAGCGCTGCATCAACCCTGATCGTCTTCATCGAACTTTGTTCATCCCACTTTTCATCTTGTTTGCCCTTATTGTTGTGATGCACTATAGGTCTAATTAACATATTTTGTTGATAACTGGTATTTTAAGACGTAACTACTGTAAGTTCACTGAGTGTCTCACCTTGTTTGGTTTATTCAACTCACTGTAGTTACGTCTTGAAATCACAGTTTTCGATCAGATATCTATAGTGATAGAAGACTGATAGTGTATTACAACAATAAGGGTAAACAAGATGAGAAGTGGGAATAAAAAATCGGAACATAAAAAAATGCTTATATATTGTAAATAGAGCTGTAGTACGAATTTCAGCTGAGAGGAAACGCAGATGCCAACCAAAAACGAGAAGAACCATCGCACTGATGATGCCTTAAAGTGAAAAAGGCGAAACGCGTCTAAGACAAATAAAATCCAGCGCAACAAGAAAAGGTGGGTTTTATTTACAAAAACAAATAGTTCAGATGGTATCTGGAAGAAGTAATGACGGAAATAAAACGTTCAGCATGCGAATCAAAATTCTGGTTAAAAAAATATCTTTGAGGCCGGGTAGTTAAAATTAAATTGCAGTTAATCACGGAGGTCCAGTGTGGTTGTAATTATTGTATAGCAGTGAAACGAAGTAGATATGCTTATGCACTGATGTGGAATCTATTTACGCTGGAGAAAATTAGTTCAAATTTTGACCACGCTGTATGGCGCTGCACAGAACCTCGTCGACGTCTCAGTGCTCATATTGAACAAATTGTGTAAGAGAATGTTAATAATAAAATCAAAATTATGCCTTTCTCTCTTGGTTGTCCTTTCCTGTATACGTCCCGTTCCAAATCCATTATGTGCGGAAACATCTCTACATGTTGTTGTGGTCTTCAGTCCTGAGACTGGTTTGATGCAGCTCTCCATGCTACTCTATCCTGTGCAAGCTTCTTCATCTCCCAGTACCTACTGCAACCTACATCCTTCTGAATCTGCTTAGTGTATTCATCTCTTGGTCTCCCTCTATGATTTTTACCCTCCACGCTGCCCTCCAATACTAAATTGGTGATCCCTTGATGCCTCAGAACATGTCCTACCAACCGATCCCTTCTTCTGGTGAAGTTGTGCCACAAACTTCTCTTCTCCCCAATCCTATTCAATACTTCCTCATTACTTATGTGATCTACCCATCTAATCTTCAGCATTGTTCTGTAGCACCACATTTCGAAAGCTTCTATTCTCTTCTTGTCCAAACTATTTATCGTCCATGTTTCACTTCCATACATGGCTACACTCCATACAAATACTTTCAGAAACGACTTCCTGACACTTAAATCTGTACTCGATGTTAACAAATTTCTCTTCTTCAGAAACGATTTCCTTGCCTTTGCCAGTCTACATTTTATATCCTCTCTACTTCGACCATCTTCAGTTATTTTGCTCCCCAAATAGCAAAACTCCTTTACTACTTTAAGTGTCTCATTTCCTAATCTAATTCCCTCCGCATCACCTGACTTAATTCGACTACATTCCATTATCCTCGTTTTGCTTTTGTTGATGTTCATCTTATATCCTCCTTTCAAGACGCTATCCATTCCGTTCAACTGCTCTTCCAAGTCCTTTGCTGTCTCTGACAGAATTACAATGTCATCGGCGAACCTCAAAGTTTTTATTTCTTCTCCATGGATTTTAATACCTACTCCGAATTTTTCTTTTGTTTCCTTTACTGCTTGCTCAATATAGAGATTGAATAACATCGGGGAGAGGCTACAACCCTGTCTTACTCCCTTCCCAACAACTGCTTCCCTTTCATGTCCCTCGACTCTTATAACTGCCATCTGGTTTCTGTAAAAATTGTAAATAGCCTGTCGCTCCCTGTATTTTACCCCTGCCACCTTCAGAATCTGAAAGAGAGTATTCCAGTCAACATTGTCAAAAGCTTTCTCTAAGTCTACAAATGCTAGAACCGTAGGTTTGCCTTTCCTTAATCTTTCTTCTAAGATAAGTCGTAAGGTCAGTATTGCCTCACGTGTTCCAGTATTTCTACGGAATCCAAACTGATCTTCCCCGAGGTCGGCTTCTACTAGTTTTTCCATTCTCTACATGTCTTACTTGAATTCACAGCGCTTGATTTGAACCTCGTGGCCAAAATTGGAACTATTTTTTGCATCGTAAATAGGTTCCGCATTAAAATATCTACCAAGTTTTCCCTGCCGTACCACGACTACGACGCACACTGGACCTCTGTCAGTAGTTGTACTTCAGTTGTAACCATCCAATACGATTCGCTTGATGACGTTGCTGTCAGTAGAAATTAGGCACTATTACAGGAGCTGTTAAATAGAATGAACAGTCTAATGAGTACAAACTATGTACTGGGTGCAATTGGAGACAATACAAAACCAATTACTACCGTAAATGAGATAAGCGACAGAGATAACATCAAAATTGGCGGCCTCATATTAAACGAAGGAATGCTGTTTCTCTGGAAGCAAAAAATGCATGACAGACGAAGACAATTTGCGTCGCAAATGGTGACATTCCTCTCTAAAAATATCTACTATATCAAACAGAAAGCCTTAATATGAGTAAGAAATTTCTAAGAATGGTCGTCTAGCACGGCGTTGAAAATTTGGATATGTTGAAAACTGAGTGGACTGTGAAGCTGTTTCTCTACAAAATCGGAACGGGGGAGGGGGGGGGAGGGGGGGGAGGAGGAATGTCGAAAACAGTGTCAAGAAGAGGTAGAATGATAAGACGCGTGTCAAGGCCTCAAGGAATCACTTCCATTACACTAGAGGTAGTTATAGATGCTAAAAATAGTAGAGGAAGACAGAGACTGAAACACAGCCAACAAACAATAAAGCTACAGTGATGAAGGCGTTAGTACAGAAGAACAAGTCGCGATGGGCCGCGTCAAATCAATCTGAAGACTGATGACAAAGAGACTGCGTGTCCTGTTGGAACACTCGCCAATTGTGACGTAGCATTGTATTCGCATAATACAGCGGACCGTCTCAAACAGGAGACCGTATTTAGCTATACGTCATCTCATTCGTGTTATGTTAGCACCCGCATTATAATTATCTGGAGGAGACGTAGCGTAATATTAAGTTTCGAAACTTCCCTAACGCTTCACGTGGTAAGCGAAGCTTTATTTCCAGCACATTGAGTTTTTTGGTTCACCAAGAATTGTGACCGACGAGTCTGTGCCAGGCTGGTATCCTGCGCGCCTAGGCGGCCGTCCTCTTCGGGATGCGTGCGTAAGTGCGCGCATGAGTGCGCCGCCCGCAGTGACGCAAGCGGATGACTGTGTGAGACAACCAAGGCACATCCGCTGCTCGTACAACGCCGCCAGAAGTCACACATCTGCATGTCAATGTAGTCCCGTACCACGCAGTCGGTGGAGGCATGCCGAGCAAAGTGCCATGTAGGTATCTACACTGAATCGCCAAAGAAACTGGTATTGGCATACGTATTCAAATACAGAAATATGTAAACAGGCAGAATACGGCGCTGCGCTCTGCAGCGCCTACGTAAGACAAGTGTCTGGCACCTTTGTTAGATCCCTTACTGCTGTTACAATGGCAGGTTATCGAGACTGAAGTCAGTTTGAACGTGGTGTTACAGTCGGCACACGAGTGATGGGACAAAGCATCTCCGAGGTTGCGAAGAAGTGGGGATTTTCCCGCACGACTATTTCACGAGTGTACGGCAAAGATCGGAAATGGGGTAAAACATAAAATCTTTGACATCGCTGCGGCCGGAAAAAGATGCTGCAAGAACGGGGCCAACGACGACTGAAGAGAATCGTTCAAAGTGACAGAAGTGCAACCCTTCAGCAAATTGCTGCAGATTTCGGTGCTGGGCCGTCAACAAGTGTCAGTGTCTGAACCATTCAACGAAACATTATCGATATGGCTTTCGGAGTCGAATGCCCACTCGTGTATCCTTGATAACTGCACGACACAAAGCTGTACGCCTCGCCTGGGCCCTTCAACACCGACATTGGACTGTTGATAACTGGAAGCATGTTGCCTGGTTGGACGAGTCTCGTTTCAAATTGTATCGATCGGATCGATTATAGGGGTATGGAGACAACCCCATGAATCCATGGTACCTGGATGGCAGGATGGGTCGTTCAAGCTGGTGGAGGCTCTGTAATGGTTTGGAGCGTGTGCAGTTTGAGTGATATAGGACCCCTGATACGTCTAGACACGACTCTGACAGGTGACACGTAAGTAAGCATGCAATCTGATCACCTGCACCCATTCATGTCCATTATGCATTGCGACGGATTTGGGCAATTTCAGCAGGACAATTAGACATCCCACACGTCCAGAATTGACACAGAGTGGATACAGGAACACTCTTCTGAGTTTAACCAAACTCCTCAGACACGAAAATCTTTGAGCATATTTGGGATGCATTGCAACTGTTCATAAGAAATCTCCCGCTCATCTTACTCTTACAGATTTGTGGACAGCCTTGCAGGATTCATGGCGTCAGTTCCCTCGAGCACTACTTCAGACATTAGTCGAGTCCATGCCACATCGTGTTGCGGTGCTTCTGCGTGCTCGCGTTGCCTTACAAGAAGTTAGGCAGGTGTACCGGTTTATTTGGCTCTTCAGTGTAGTAGAAAATGTCTCTGCAAGATTGCAGTCTCTGTCAGCCTCATACACAGATCCAGACAAAATTTCAATTTTGTCAGGTAACACGAAGAGAAATACATAATTACAAAATGTTTGAAGCACAGACATGTTATTTGGATACATAGGAAGTTAATTAAAACTTGAAAAATAGCTTTAAGCTAAGCATTGTAGTGTTGGAGGGGGGCGGGGGGGGGATGTTATGGCTTTCTATCAATGGCAATGAGGGAGAATGGATATGCTGACGGAGGGAGAATGCGTTTGCTGAATGAAAGCATCATCAATGAACAACAAAGGCCTTAGTGAACGAAGGTTATCTTCACAAGATTAATGATCACTTTTGAGTCGGTATAACTATTGGTAAAAATGCATTTATTGCTCCTGTTCATCTCATGTCACAAAAACAGAAAGAGGACTATACCCCCCTTTCACTCAAATATCAGTAACTTCGATGAGCTTGTCCAAATGCAGTGATGGCAGAGGAATGTCGCTAGGATGCTTCGCTACTGCATAAAATATCTTTAATAGACGTGCATTCGCGTGGTGTCTGAGAGAATAACGCACTGCCAGCAAGTGCCGCTTGGGCCGCGGGTGTTCTGCAGTCTGTAGGGCGGATCTTGTCCTTGAGCCTGCAGCCGCGCGGTTCGGGAGATTTCCTGAGGTCCTCGTAAAGCCAGCTGGTCGTAAACATCCGCCGACTGACTGCGTATGCGTCCGCCACCGAGAGTTGTGTGCGTTTTACAGTCGCCCCTCCAACCACTCCCCTCCCCTCCCCTACTTCCCCACCGACACGTCTATCTGCAATGCCGAGAAGCGAATAGCGAGTCTCCTCTCTTTCTTCCCGTCTGCTTACCCACCCACTTCACACGCCGCTGTGCTAAACAGAGCTAACTGCGCAAAGAATCAAAGCAATGCATGAGAACTGCAAAACTTCACGAGCAGTTTGCTTCAACCAGTGTCCCCATCTTCCAAATCTCTCTAGTCCTGGAGTTGTTCGTAAAAGCTTTAGAAATATTCTTTTGGAGAAATTATTGTGGCTTCAGTATGTGTTCTGCACGGACTTATTAATACGAAACTTAAATCAACTTTTCCAGCAAGCAGTAGATTTAGATATACCGTTGCTATGATACGCATTCACAGTTCAGACGCCTTGTATGCGTTCGTAGTGTGCTCCTTTTGGCGTACCTCCTGTAATGTACATGACATACTTACGCTTAGAAGGAGATGACAGGCTCCCTGCACGTCTAGAATACAAACATAGTGAGTGAGTGAGTGAGTGAGTGAGTGAGTGTGTGTGTGTGTGTGTGTGTGTACAACTTATTTCACCTACATACTATACTGACCCGAGGCTGTAAAATCTGTTGTTTAAAAAAGTTAATTAGAAACTTTATTTTACCAGCCAATATTCTGCTGTCCCTTGTAACTAGAATTGTTTGTAAAACGTTTCAGGGCTTATAGGACAAACAAGTCAATATTACTTCTTTTGTTGTTGTAGTTATGTACTATACACGCCACGTATGTGGCGTTCTGTTAGGTAACGAAATTAAAATACCTGATGTTTGACGTTTTGTGTAGTTACTGAAATGATTGATAACTATGTTATGAGTGTGATGTGTACTGATCCAAATACAATTTTTTATGGTTCCTTTGATTCTTGTAAGGAACTATTTAAAAAATACAATGGAATTATTAAATGGAATAACTGTCGACCATGTCATGAGAGTAACCTGATATTGTTGTAAATTTGTAGCGTTTCTTATATTGTAATAAAATGTGCTTCCTTCCCCTCCTCTGTTCAATTTTTTTAAAAATTGTGTTTCTGGTTTTTAATTATTTTGATTGTCCGACACTTATCTTGTATAAGTGTGATTTTGTTGTGCCATACTTATATTTTCTGTCTTACCACATTTTGATGTTGTATTCAATTATGATTCTAGACTGCAACGTAACGCTACTTTTAACGTCGTGTCACTTACCATGTTTAAAATTTAGAAACTTGGACAGTGATAGCTGCGGCTTTAGTACAGTGTGGTTATTATTTATTAGGGAAAATCTTATATACTTCAGTTAACAAAAAAATTATGACTCAGGATTCAAGAAGTCTTGTCACATGGCAGTTCAGCCTGTCGTCATAAGCATACAGTCACAAACGCCACCTACCGGCATAATTGTTTACTTTGTGCCATGTCGTAGTGCGTGTGTCAGTTTTGGCACCGATGGTGTTGCAGGGATGTAGTACGAGGCTGCACGAAAGTGTCTAGTTTTTTGACAGGTTCGGTTGTTCATCTCCATTGCGCTGTTGAAATATTTTACCTTACGCTTAAATTCTCTCACCTATGTTTATACCACAGATTTCATGATAGAGAGATCCGAAATCCGTAATGAGGTGTTAATAAAAATTATATTAGTGACCAATACTAATGTATTTCCATTCAGTATCACTAACATATAGTTAAATGTATCTATTTATAAAAGTAGGTAAAAACTGGAGCGGACTATTAATTAAACAAACAATTGCGGGCAAATGGAGAAACTACTAACACACACAAATTTGCTTGACGCCTACCTAATTTACAGTCTGCATTCCAGACTAACTATATAAGCGTAGACTAGATGCTGCTTAAATTCAGAGAAATGGGATTAATGGCAACTGTCCGTTACATACCAAGTAAATTAATAAGAGGCGGAACAGACCCTCCTCTCCCCCCCTCCCCGCCCCACCGGGATGAAAAACGCAGGTCAGGACACTCTTGCAGAACCAACAAAAAGAAAGGAAAAAAGCAACATGCCAGATTTAAATATCTCCCAAATATACCACGGTCGTCAGTTGTTGCCGCAACTAAACTCTGCCTCTGAATTTGCCAGAAAAGTCAGTGACGTTCTGGCCACATTAAAGTACACTAGTGGCTAGACACTGTCATCAAGGTGCCTTCACTGCGCGATAGCAATGACGATGATGATACCGAAGACAGCTTCCTAAAGCGGAATTACTAAACACGGTTTCCCGGAAGTCCTTCACTAAAGAAGATGCTGTAAATATTCCGGAATTCGAATCAAGAACAGAAATCTTCATGAGTAATTTCGAAGTAGATACCATTGGCATAACAAAAAATCTTGAATCACTCATAAAAGACAAGTCTTCTGGTCGAGGCTGCATTCCAGTTAGGTTCATTCCGGAGCATACTGATGTGACATGCAATCATGTACCATCGCTCGCTCCATACCTAAGCACTGGAAAGTTGCACGGGTCCCACCAATTCATAAGAAATGGAATAGAAGTAATCAGCTGATTTATAGACCCTTACCGCTGACATCGATTTACTGCAGGATTTTGGAACTTTCGCTGTGTTTGTACATAATGAAATATTTCGAGGAAAAAAGATTTGTAGACTTGCAGAAGGCTTTTGAGACCTATCCTCAAATGCGTCTTCTAATCGAATCGTGTCTCTGTGGTGTATTGTCTTAGTTGTGTGACTGGATTCATTATTTCCTGTCAGAAAGTACAAAATTCAAAGCAATTGACAGTGAATCACATAGTGAAACCAAAGTAAAATCTGGATTTCCTCAAGGAGGGGAGAGTCCCTCTGCTGTTCCTAATTATACAGAGTGTTCCAGAAGGAATGGTCAGTATTCAGGGATATGCCAGCAACGATCTTTCGAAACAGTGAAGTCTAGTAAACATGTGCTCTAAAATATAAATCTTAAGAACTGTGAATGCTTCAGTAGAAGTGATGTGCTTCACACTAGCGAAGATAAACAAGTGGTCATAGCTCTTAAGGTATTCACTTCAGAGGACATGTCTACTAAAGTTCTTTTCTTCGAATGATGGTTCCTGTCATATTGGCCATTCATCCTGTGACAAATTGTATAAATGATTTTAGGAAACTACCCGCGAAGCCTTCCTAATCAATTGCAGATGATGCTTTCGTTTATCGGGTAGTAAAATCATCCGAAGAGCAAAACAAATTGCAAAATGATTTAGATAGGACATCTGTACGATACGAATAGTGACACTTCAGCCTTAACTATAAAAAGTGAGGCCCTCCTCAGGAGTACTTAAAAGGAGTCCGTTAAATCGGTTACACAAAGCATCACACATGTGTAAAAATTGGCAGTTCAAATAAATAGCAAATACTAACCTTAAATTGGTATCAACACACACAAAATTTTATGAGGAAGGCGGAACCAAGACTTTAGCTGCCCAAACATTTACAAGATGCTACAAATAAGCTAAAACTACCCGTATTCACTACGCTTGTCATTCCTCGTCTGAAATATTGCTGTGCGATGTGGGAACACTTCCAGATAGCATTGACTGATAACATTGTTGTAGTCCAAGGAAGGGCAGCATATTTTGTATTATTTTGAAAAGGAGGAGGCGGTGTTACTGTTACAGTACGAGAGGTGGGATGGCAAACGTTAAAACAACGGCATTTTTCATTGTGGCGAGATCTTTTCACGAAATGTCAATCATGAATTTCTCCTCCGTATGCACAAACACGGAGTGTAACAAAAATGTACAGCACAAATTGCAGGACGCATTCCGCGCAAATAGGCGAAGGAATTATTATACCAATATGCGTCTGGAAACACCTTGTTTCCATGTTACAAGTCATTTTCTCCAACTCATTAATCATGGAAAACACACAAGAACAGAATGGTAGGATCATGGGGAACATGCACTCTTGGTGTCGTCTGGTTACGTTGTGCACCGCCATTATTTTGGTTTAGACGTTCCTACTGCCGTGCGACGTGCGTCATCGGTTGTTTACAGCTAACATCAACTGCTCCAGCGATCAGTACGACTATTGCTAGCACACGGGTTACTACATAGAGTCAATTACAGACTTGGCTCGTGCAATGGCAGTGTACGCAAATGCAGAGTTGACAAGTGCCCATTTGGTGTATGGATTGGCTGACGGCAATGGCGCTCGCGCTCAAAATTTGTACCAGGAGATGTTTCCAGGACGAAGGCGCCCCGACAGGAAAACTTTTGAAGCCGCTGATCGCCATCGTGGAGAACGTGGGGCATTTAAGCCTGATACTCGCGACCTGAGGCGGCTTAGGACTACTAGAACACCCCAGCGGGAGGCGGCTATTCTCCATGCAATTCCATACGACCCTGGTGTCAGTACAAGACATGCAGCTGCAACACTGAATGTTGACTGCATACGAGGACCAGCTGTGTCCACATCATTTACCCCGTTTGTAGGCACTATCAGCAGGCGATTTTTCTGCACGAGTGTTTTTTTAATGGTTTATTCAAAAAAGTGTCAACCTTAATTTTTAGTACAAACGTGCTGTTCACAGACGAGGCGTCATTTCAACGAGATCAGATTGTAAATTGCCACAGTCGGCATGTACGGGCAACAGTTGAAGCACGTCATCAGCAAAGATTTTATGTCAATGTTTTGGATCGGCATTGTTGGTGACTGGTAGGGCCTCGCTTTCTTCCACCCAGGCTCAACGAAGAAAGTTATCATAATTTGGTAGTTATCATAATCTGTTAGCAGATACGCCTTTAGCTGTGCGACAAAACATGTACTTCCTGTACGATGGAGCGCCTTTCTTAGCAATCATACACAACCGCTCACTTGACGAAAGGTCGAACATAATGAATCGCCTTGAACAAACACACCAACACGGATTCAGAAAATATCGTTCTTGTGCAACACAGCTAGCTCTTTATTCCCATGAAGTAATGAGTGCTGTCGACAAGGGATCTCATACCGATTCCATATTCGTAGATTTGCAGAAGGCTTTTGATACCGTTCCTCACAAGCGACTATTAATCAAATTGCGTGCATATGGAGTATTGTCTCAGTTGTGTGATTGGATTCGTGTTTTCCTCTCAGAGAGGTCACAGTTCGTAGTGGTAGACCTTAAACCATCGAGTATAACAGAAGTGAAATCTGGCTTTCAGCAAGGTAGTGTCATAGGCCCTCTGCTATTCCCGATTTATATAATTGATCTAGGTGATAATCTGAGCAGCCCCCTTAGATTGTTTGCACATGACGTTGTAATTTACCGTCTAGTAAAATCATCAGGCGATCAATTCCAATTACAAAATGATCTACAGAGAATTTCTGTATGGTACCAAAAGTGGCAATTGGCACTAAACAAAAGTGCGAGGTCATCCAGCTGGGTACTAAAAGAAATCAGATAAATTTTGGGTATATGATAAATCGCACAAATCTAAGGGCTGTCAATTCGAGTAAATACCTAGGAATTACAATTACGAGCAACTTAAACTGGAAAGACCACCTCTGATGGAATATTGCTTCACGGTGTGGGATCTTTACCAGGTAGGATTGACGGCGGACATCGAAAAAAGTGCAAAGAAGGGCAGCTCGTTCGTGTTGTCGCGCAACAGGGGTGAGAGTGTCACTGAACAGATACACGAGTTGTGATGGCAGTCACTGAAGCAAAGGCGGTTTTCTTTGCGGCGAGATCTATTCAAGAAATTTCTATAACCAACTTTCTCTTCCGTATGCGAAAATATTTTGTTGACATCCACCTACATAGGGAAAAATTATCATCATAATAAAATAAGAGAAATCAGAGCTTGCACGGAAAGATTTGGATGCTCCAAGTGTCGAGAAACGTTCTGAAAGTGGTTGTGTTGAAAACTGTGCTAATCGCTTTGGCGTGAATTGCAAAGTAGTCCTGCAGATTTAGATTAAGACTTAAATTCTTAAAGCTTATTGGAATGAAGTGATGTGGAATTACCCCAAATAAGTTTATTTTATATGGAAACAATATTCAAACTTTTATGTGATGGATACATTTGTTTTTCAGAACAAAATCTGATGAGATACTTGAAAACCTTATTCTTAGTTCAGAGTGGTCATTTCTATTATCACACAAAGTTCATCAATCGCAAAGTTGGTAAAAATTAAAATTTGCTTCATAGAAAATTCCTATTTTCAGCATTCCATTAATTTTAAATGAATTTCACGAGCGGTTGAAAAACTGTAAATCTGGTCCATGTTAATTACTTCTGTGGAGGGGAAGCTTGGTTCAAAAAATGGTTCAAATGGCTCTGAGCACTATGGGACTCAACTGCTGAGGTCATAAGTCCCCTAGAACTTAGAACTACTTAAACCTAACCAACCTAAGGACAACACACACATCCATGCCCGAGGCAGGATTCGAACCTGCGACTGTAGCGGTCGCGCGGTTCCAGACTGTAGCGCCAGAACCGCTCGGCCACCAGCGGCCGGCAAGCTTGGTACAGAGTTTGCCAACCTCTGCTTGAAGGGATGGCACGAAAAATTTTCTTCTGCGGCAATTTGTCATTCACAGTCAGCGATCTTAAATCGATGAGTTTTACCGCTTTTCTGTTGAAAACTGTCGTTAACACTTAATTGTCACAATTTGAAATTCAAATTATCTAAGACAGAAACCCAATTTTGTAATTGCAAACGATATCAAATTATTGTTCCTCATTGCAAAGTGATATAACTATTGCAGGTGAGCTGTTTTCGTAGACAGTTCCCTTGTTGTACGTTATAAAAGACCATAAAATAAAACTAAAATCACAGGCGCGGTCGTTGTGTAGCTGGCAGGCTGTAAAATCTGTCCTCATAGCTGGGCGAGTTTCCTAGTGATTCGTGTCCATCCAAGGTCATTACGCAGGAAACGTCGCATCACCACCCTCATTCGAAGCGGGAGCGATTAAGTTTCCTTTAGGTTAGTTTCATGTATTTCCTACTGTGTTTAATGGACTCTACTACTCTTTTATTAAAGAAAAAACCGCTCGAGCACCGGTCAAACCCAAGTTGTCTGTGCGTCCCTGCAGAAGATTTTGCAAGGGCGATATTTCCCTTTATGCTTCCATTCCTTTCCTTTCTTTTGCTGCGGTTTTGTTACATATTATCCCGTACATCGATTTTGAGACGCTAGGTACATCACAGCCGGTTTTATCTCCAAGCTATCGCTGTTTCCAGATGTGCGTCCCTCTCCCTCTTTTTTCGTGTATACGAGGAGCCCATAGTTAATCTTGTTGGCTCCCATCTCTCGGCGAAAATGGCTAAGAAATTGAGTTAGGCTGGAGTCTTGCAATCCGTGCCAGCTTCGATGACACGAAAATTTATCTTCCACTCTGGAGACACTTAGATGATACTAGTACTGATATTAAAAGCGTAACAATTATGTAATATAGTTAGTTGTAATCTGTATCTGAAAAATTACAGCGGAATGTTAGTTAAAATAATAATCTGTAACAGTGCAAGAGAAACAGCAGCTAAAACAATTCCCAGTGTAATTTTCCTTAATACACGATCTGTCTTTTAGGAAGAAGGCCACACACTCTAGAAATGAAAGCAATTTACACTTCATATAACTGAAGAAATACGTTTATGTAAAAATATGATACTGATGCTCGGGGGGGGGGGGGGGGGGTTCTACTTTGCGGCAAGTCCTCCCGATCTTGGGCGAAGGCTTACCTATACGGGCTATTCCTTCCGTCGTTCGATGTCCATTTGACTTAATCATTCTTTCTTTGATGGTTCTCTCTCGTGTCGATCTGAAACATACAGAGATAGCTTACATTAGTATGTTGTAGGAACATATTGAACCCTGCTGTCGGATTTGCGGGTATGTCAGTTGTGTGACGTTGTACACGGTCTAGTAAGATCAATGTGACCACCGCCCACGTTCGATGTCAACGTGCAGTAAACACTCGCAGACGGCAGTTGGCAGCACTAGCAGTGGAGAGTATATAAAGGGGCATCGATGTGACGCGTAAAACAGTGAAGTAGTTGCCGTATTGCGAATGACTAATCTGATTTTAAAAAGGGCATGATTGTTGATTGGCTTTCGGGCCAAGAATGGAAGCATTTCCGAAACGGCTGAGTTTGTGAACTGCGGGTGAAGTATACTGCGCGCGTCAAAATGGCAGTATTCAAAACCAGTGCACCTGTGGTGTACCACGAGCCATAAGTGACAGTGATGAAAGAAGGTTGCAAAGATGTGTAAGGGCGGACAAATGTGCAACTGCTGAGCAACCGACGCCCTGATGTACCAATGGTCTACTAAGTCTCCACAACGACCGCTAAGCGAGCGTTGTTGCATATGGACCTCCAAGGAAGGCGCCTGGTTTTTGCACACACGCTGATTGCTGTTCATTGGCGACGACGGCTACTATTTGCACGCCAGTACCGCAACAGGACATCAGTCGGCTGGTGACAGATGGCCTCTGCAGATGAATCACGTTTTAGCACCATCGGACATACGGCCGTTGTCATGTACGGCCTTGAAACAATCGTCAGACGTGTTCAGCACGGAGGAGGAAGTCTAGGGAATGTTTCGTGGCCATTGCCTGGGTGATTTCGTCATTTTCGAAGGAACAGTGGATCTATAGAAGTATGCATCTATCGCTGCGTACCATTTCCATCTGTTCTTGCAGTTAGCTTTTCCTCGACGCGATGGCATTTACCAGCAAGACAATGCAACGTGTCACACAGCTTGCATAGGTGCGTGGTTCGAAGAACACTCGAATGAGTTTACCGTACTTCCCTTGCCACCAAACTCCCCGCTTAAAAACCAATCGACACTCCATGAGACCAATTCCACCGGGGTGTTCGCGCCTTGGATTCTCATCCGAGAAACATTGAGCAGCTGGCCACGGCACTGAAGTCGGCATGATTCCACATCCTTGACGGTGCCTTCCAGAACTTCATTGGCTGTTTTCCTGGACGTCCGCACTGCAGAAAGTGGTGATTCAGGCTTTGGACAGGTGATCACATTAATGTGAATGGATCGTGCACATTTTCCATAAGTCACTGGCCGATCGCCTAAATCTGTCACGGAGGTAAGGTGTTCCGGCTACCTGAGGAAGCCCCGCCGTCAGGAAGTTTCGAGATAGATGCAAAGTGAGTTTGAGATCCCTGCTTTGCACCATCCACCATGCACGACCCAGTAGCAACTAGCCACAAGATATGTGGAGGGAGGTTGGCATAAGAGTACAGTTAATGCTGTCCAAATCAGTGTCGTATGTCTGTTTCTCTAATTTCACTTTGGGGCATTGTTTGTGGAGGACGGTATTGCATAATCACGCCGGAAACGTGATTAACTTAAGCATGCAGTGTTTCAAGAATAATAGATTCCTTGTAGCATTAAAAAAACTATTGGTTTGCATTTGTAAGTTGTACTCGGGTATTCTTGCTAGTGGTGCAGCATACACAAGTGACACTTAGCAAAAGTACCGACGAATTGGCACTGGGACGATTTCACATATGTTGAACTCTGAGAAGGATTTGTCTGGAAAACCTCACCAAGGACCAAAAAGAAAATGAAGTGTGAAACAGTCCTTGCATACGAAGTGTTATAGCGTATTGCTGTAAGTATATTGGTGTTACTTGATCAAGGAACCTAACCATGTGTTTAGAAACACACACATTGTGTGGTTGAAGATTAGAGCCACTTCAATTAAAGCTGCATGTAGTAGAATCACCGAAGAAAGCGCAGGAAAATTTCGGAAGAGAGAAAGAAGTGCGCTTGCTGGGGATCAAGGAGGACGTAGTGCACCCGATGGGAATAAAATAGATATCAGATAATGTTTCCAATAGAATGGACGGCCTACTGAGCATAGAATTTACTTCAAGGATAAAGTTAAGAGGAATCTGATGAAGAGTGACAGAGCAAAGACAAGTGACTTGTTAAACTTCTATAACGGGAGGACAATACAGCAAGCAAGAGACCCCCGAAATAGATCGGTACAGGCGAAGCATGCCAGTTTCCACAAGTATCTTCGACAATCAAGAACAGAGTAAAGTGTAGGACAAGGCTATGGTAATTCACTTCTGAAGTACAGCTCTAAAATGAAAAACAAGCGCGAAAGCCAGACAAAACTAGGAGCATTTGAGCGTTTGAAATGTGGTACTGAACGAAAAATAATGGAGGAAGATACAGGTTCAACATCCCGTCGACATCGAGTTGTTAGGAGACGGAGCACAAGGTCGGAATGATTAAAGGGCGGAGCGGTTGTACTCTTTCGAAGGAATCACCTCAGCAGTTGCGTGAAGTGATTTAGAGAAATCAAGAAAAACCTAGATCAGGATGGTCGGACAGGGATGTGAACCGTCGTCCTCCCGAATGCGAGTCCATTATGCTAACCTCTTTGGCACCTCGCTCGGTAGTACCGAAGTAGGTGGCTCAGTATTCATGGAGAACAACTGATGTGAAACGCATGTTCCTTTGTTCGTACATAATTTCTGGGTAGCGGTAGACGCGGCTGAAGAGGTAGATTGTCTTGTTAGATGACTGAAAAGCATTCAATTCTTTGTAGTTACGTTGATTAATAAGCAAGAAATTTTTATACAGACTATCTTCACAGATTTATGGTTGTTTGAATGAATATTTGACTAATAGAAATTACTAAGCTGTACTGCAAAAAGATAGTTCCAATTTTGGCCATCAGGTACAAATCTGGCACTATGAAAGCAAGGAAGACGTATAGAAATGCTTCCATACGTAATGGATTAGGTACGTGATATGGAAAGAAAATATGAAATAAGTAAGAAAGGTATAACATTGATTTTATCGTCAGTCACAGCTTACGCAATTTGCTGAATATGAACACTAGGGATGTCGACGAGATGCCATGCAGCGCCAAATTTGCACCTGGTGGCCAAAATTGGAACTATTTTTATTCTCCACCGTAAATCGGTTCCACATTGTATACAGTATACTGTTCGCTGATGATCCTGTTTATAGGAAAGTATCGCTGTTAGAATTACGTATTAACGCCCTTCAACAGCTGAAGGTATTAATATATGTCAACGGGGACAGGTGAAAATGTCCCCCGACCGGGACTCGAACCCGGGATCTACTGCTTACATGGCAGACTCTCTATCCATCTGAGCCACCGAGGGCACAGAGGATAGTGCGACTGCAGGGACTATCTCGCGCACGCCTCCCGCGAGACCCACATTCTCACCTAGAATATCCTCACCCTACATTCGTAGTGCCCCTACCCAACACAGTCATTACTCGTGGAAGACATTCTTACCAAGTCCCGTAAGAGTTCGGGTAATATGTGTGCATCCGCACAGAAGAGGAAAGTCATGGCCGGTATTGCCAGAACTATATAGTTCTATATGGATATGGTGTCTGTTCTTTCGGACATGTCCGTTTATGGATCTGTGCGTCCGTCCATCTTACTCCGTATCAATATAATCCAGCAACGTGGCATCCGTTTGGCCATTGGCGCCTTTTACGCCAGCCCAGTTGAGAGTCTGTATGCAGAAGCTGTCGGACTACCGTTGTCATACCGCTGTGATTTTCTCCTCAGCAATTATGCACTGCGTTTTTCTGCCATACCTTGCCACTCATCCTATTCCTCCTCCTTCAGTGACTCCTTTTGAAACGTCCCCTTTGAAAAATTCTGAAAAGTTCTGGAAAAACTCTTACGTTATTTGATACAGAAACAGCTGAGTCAAACTGAACGTACTCAGACAGTTTTCTCTTTACTTATTCTGATGATCACTAAACAAAATATTTTTAGCGCAACGCAGTCTGAATTTCAATAATCCCTACAAAAGAATGGCCCTGATTAACAATAACCTTTACCTGTCATGAATCACTTGCCTCACAAAAATCTTCGTTACTCCAACTACAGCAATACAGCGAGCGCCAATACTGCCAGCTTAATACAAGATTTTAACTACTGAAGGCACTAACTACTGATAGGCATAGTTAGCAAATGAAAGATTTTGATAGAGAACAAACAACGTATTTACCTTACTAGTGTTCAAAAGTAATATATATTTATATAATTTTGTGACATCCAATTAAACAAATTTCCTTTTTCTGACGGACACACGTCCAGATCGTCCGCTCAAAACTCTCGCAGCTCTCTCCCCACATGCACCACTACTGGCGGCTCACCTCCAATTGCCGAACGCTACGTACTGTTTACATACAACTGCCCTAGACTACAATAGCGAATATTTCAACAATGACAACCAGCCACAGACTGCACACAGCACAGACATGAAAGTCAGATTGCGTTACGCTAAAAATATTGTGTCTCTGTTTAGTGATGATCAGAATAAGTAAAGAGAAAACTGTCTGAGTAAGTTCAGTTTTACTTAGCTGTTTCTGTATCAAATAACGTAAGATTTTTTCCGGCACTGTCATTCATAATTTTTCAAAGGGGACGTTTCACTTTGAACCGCCAATATCTCCGTTACCTCCTGGAGTTCGCTTTCTGCTAGTGCTCCGGCAGCTTAATCTCACGCTACCTGCCGCTTTCCCGATGGGTATGAATCCTTCACAATCTTTGTTTCGTGCGACGGCCCATGTTCACTTTGGACTTCATTCGCTTCCTAAGGACACTACTCCAGACACGCTCTATCGCCGTAATTTTCGCGACCGTCGCACAGAACTTCGTGATAGTACCTTTGTGTACACTGATGGCTGTCGGACTGACCGTGGTGTCGGGTCTAAAAAAAAAGGTTCAAATGGCTCTGAGCACTATGGGACTTAACATCTGAGGTCATCAGTCCCCTAGACTTAGAACTACTTAAACCTAACTAACCTAAGTACAGCACACATCCATGCCCGAGGCAGGATTCGATCCTGCGACCGTAGCAGCAGCGCGGTTCCGGACTGAAGTGCCTAGAACCGATCGGCCACAACGGCCGGCGCAGTTCTCCTACCTCAGCTCACCGGTTGCTATATTCCCTCCGATGATCTTTGTGTTGCCGTCTGTCAGCAGGTGGTGTCCCTTTGGCATAACCACTGGTCTTCCCTCCCTGGAAACAAGCTCCGGGCAATTAAACGTCTCCCAGCGGATTGGCCGGCCTCTTCTCGGCCCTCTCGCGGCGAGGAGATCATTTTAGCTAGGTTTCATATCGGTCACTGTCTTTTTAGTCATCGCCATTTGTTAAGTGGTCTTTCCCCCCACTTTTTGCTCTTTGTCCTCAAATTTTGACGGTCTGCCATTTCCTGAGGGAATGCCCTATTTTCAACCGCTTACGTTATCGTTTGTGTTTGCCGTTTGAGTTATCGGCCGTTTTAGGGAATGACACGCAGGCTGTCGACCGCGTTTTACTTTTTGTCCGTCGTAGCAAGGTGGTGAAGGACATTTAATCTTTAGCTCAGGACCTCCGTTGTCTTTACATCGTATTTTATGGCCCTTTCCCCAAGAGAGATTCCCGGTTTTTAGCTTTCTTTCCTTCCGTCGATTGGGCGTAACGCGTAGTCGCCTTCAACTCCTTTTTTCGTCTTCGTGTTCTGCGGTTCTGACATGGGCGCGTATGACATTAATTGTTTTTGCGCCCTATAACAAAACAAAACATAAACGGACTTGATCATATTTTTCTCGCTTAGGGCACAAGTGGAAGTGAACTAAAATTCGGTAATGTAGCTGTGACAAAGCAAGCTGGGATCTCTTTACTTCCTCTCTTGTTTTGCCATATGCCTCCTTAAAATTCATTTTATTTTAATTTTTGAATAATTACCATTAACATACATGAGTATAATCTGCATTTCCATAAAAGAAAGGTTGGCCCTCAGTCTTAAGGAATATACCAACAGCTCTACTTTTTTGCTTAGTTTTATGTATGTAATTAATTTCCCAATTTATTTCGACTATTCCTAGTTAGTATCTTTTGTTATACGGTGAAACCAGTAATTGTTTCGTAACTTCAATTCTATTGTTGGATTATAAACAATATAAATTCTGTAATAGTTATAAACATTGGGAAAAAGAATCACTAGGATTTTTAAAGTACAGTATTTATTTGGCTCTATTCGAAAAAGTTAACCAAGACAGCCCTTAATTAATTCCAAAATAATTACAAGGCTTGTCAAAAGTATTGTTTGTATAACTATATCTGTTAATTTCATCATTTAAACAAATAATTCTGCCTAACCCCTGTAGTAGAAGAAACTGTTAAAAAGTAGGAATTTTTCTATATATTCAGTTAATTGAATTTTTTTTAATTGTAACTTATGTAACTTAAACATCGAACAGTGTATAGTTTCAGTACCTATTATTGTGAGGATGTATAAATGCCCAGTTTTTGGTCCCGAGACGGTCAGTTCATCGCCGATTTTCGGATGAGGACCTGTGCTGATTAGAACAATAACAATGCATCAACTTAACCGTGTAACTGTGTAATATTGGGAGGTTGTGAACAGTGAAAGTAAAGAACTGTGAAATGCAACTGTGCAACTGTCGGCTACATCATTTACGGTAGTCAGTGTTTGACTCCCTCCCCCCGTCATTTTTTTTTTCAGTGAGTATAGCAACGCAGTACGTCTCCGAGGACTAGCAACGACGAAATACAGCAGGCGAACGTCACATAGGTACGAAATGTTGTCTGCCGTGCAATGTATCATGGCTTGAGTTGGTTGGATGGATGGGTGGATATATGTAGATGTAGCTCTAGAGCTTATGGAATCAGAGAATTCTGAAGGAGCGAGATTCAAATCTTTCCCTTGATCATCCATGGTGGGAAAGTAAAATACTCTACAGATCAGATCCATGTGACTAATGCCCAAAAGGACCTTCCTTCTTCCTCTCCACTCGCCATCTCCATTCTTTTCGTCCCTCTTTGTAAGCCACACCCATTCCCCTTTGCTGGAAGTAGGCCAGTCGAAGAGCTTCCTACAGCAGGGATGGATAGGAAAAAAATAATTCTCGTCCAGTGATTCTGATAACTGCATCACATCTGCATTGTGTCGGACATCCTTGCCCCATTGCCAACATCAGTTAGTTCACTACACCGTGGGACCTAAAACAGTGAGCAGTAAAACGTTATACTGTGAGCAGTGTGTGATGTAATTATTGCCTTATTTTGCTAGATTTTCCGTTTTTGATACAGCTGTTATGAGCAGTATATGGCTAAATACTTGTGCTGACATTGTGGTGTAGCAGCCAGATGCTAGCATTGTGGTCTTGTTGGCTTAAGCGCGAATTTGTATGTGTTTCTCAGTTTCATTTGTAATGTGACTATAGAAACAGACTTCTCGAGTTAAAGATTATTTTGTAATATTTGTTTCGTTCATTTATTCGTGTTTGCCCGTAGGTACTACAGTGTTACTCTTGCCTAATTTATAGCTATTGGCCAGTTTCTTGGAGTTTTTTCTTTGACTTGTTAGTGATTCTTTGTTATCTTTCCATCTGTTATCTTCTTGTTTTCGATGAAGCCGCTAACATGTTTTGCTTGCTATTCCCAGATTAGTCTTGTACTGCTCTGTCAACATTTTCTAAACTATTGGTTCTGCTATATCGTCTCAAAGGACTGTAGTATTGATCACATAAGGTGGTATCTGCAGGTGCAGATTGCGTAGTTGTTGACCACTTCAGACTTCTTTACATACTGTTACCTTATTTGATTATTCAGTAGAGCCTTTGTGTTCTCCTTACGAAGGCATCGACTTCGATGATAAAATACTGAGCTGGTACTGGAAAAGTTAGTTACTTGTAACACGATTAGCTTAGCTCTCTGATTGGCTTGTTTCCAACGAAATGGGATGTGAAGCTAAGAAAGAAGTTGAAAAATTTGTCTGGACAGTAAAATATTAAGCTGTTAATGGGAGAGCTAAGTATTTATATTGGCTAAGTTCTGTTCTCGACCGATTTCCGGAAAAAGGGAATAGTTTAATAATGGGGAGGGGAAGGGGTGTGGCTTAGGCAGGAGGAGGAGCAAGGTGGGTGGATTTTGGTGGGGAGGGGGTCCTCTCGGGCGCTTGTCGCGTGGATTTGATCCCACTAGTGTCCAGATTCAGGTTTTCCGTGTTACTCCCAAGTGCTAGAGGTGTGTGTAACAAAATAAATGTGCAGATGAACTACGAAGTGAAGCACGGCGTAGGATTACTGCGGAAAGAAGTTTGAATTACTCGGGCATTCGCCAAGGCATGTGGCATTAGTTAGCTTGGCACTAGAAATAATTTCAGTGAAAAATATTCGGCAAAGAAGATAAATATTAGGATATGTAAAAAAGATGATCGTGGGAGGTAGGTGTAGTAAATGTATAGAGATAGGGAGATACGAAGATACGGTAGGCGATGCTAAGTCAAATGAAAGACTGCTGGCAAATGAGTGCCGTGGCCTTGGGTGGATGCCGTGGGCGCTGTGGAACGTCACCTGTCCTCGTCAGGCAGTGAAAACGAAGCAGCGTACAGCCGGTGACAGAGGCGACACGTGTGGCAGATGGCCAGCGCGCATGTTTTGCCAGTGCACGCCTGGCGTTGACGTGTTTGTGCCAGTGGCACGGCAGGGCGTGCGACTGCGCCTGCTCACACACTAGACCCTCTGCGCGACTGTCGTGTGGCGATGCTATGGGCAGCCCGACTGCCTGACGCACAAACACGCATCACGCCAGCTTTTCAAAAGGACGCGGAGGTGTCCTATCCTGTGTACACCCGTCAGCAGCCGCCTCTCATCGAGGGAACAAATATCTAGAGAGAAACGTTTCCCGCATTCATTTACAACATGCTTATGGTGAAATTTCACAGCAGATGAGAACTGTGCCCGACTGGAACTCGAACCTGGGGCTTTTGACTTCCTGAGGGAGTAGAGTTCCAGCGGCTGAACTATCCACGCTCTACTCACGATCCGTTTTCACATTCTGACTTCCACCAGTACCTCTTTTACTAACTTCCAAACTAAGAAATTTCTCTATAATATCCTTTCTCCCAGTAGTGCTATAAAAAATGACATGATCGAGTGGCATTGATAGCCGGGAGCTCCCACCCGGGTAAGTTTGGCAGCCGAGTTGCAAGTCTTATTTCAGGTGACGACACATTGTGCGAATTGCTTGTCGGTGATGATGAGATGATGATAACACAACACTCAGTCCATGAGCGGAGAAAAGTCTCCAACCTAGCCGGGAATCGAACCTGGGTCCACGACATGGTAGTCAAACAAGTTACCACTCAGATAAGCAGGCGAACTAGGAGTTATGTAGTCAAGACGGCTTAAGAATATCCCTGAGAGCTCGCAGTACTATTTCCAACTTCCAGCTGGAAAGCTCAAACGGCTGCAGGCAAAAACAAAAACCATCTATAGAGCCGTGACAACACTGACGTTTCTGGAGTCGCGTTATGCAGGTGGTTTAGGTAGGCGAGTGAAGCTTCTGCGCCCTGTCCACTGCAACAGTCAGGAATCAACTAACACTGACTTAACTACGGTTCCACAAGATACGTTGGAAGACTGAAGTTTGGAAAGTAAGAGAAGAGATACTGGCTGAAGTGAGTGCGTGAGAGAGACCTGTGAGTCGTACTTGAGTAATTCGGTAGCTAGAGCAGTTACCCGCTGAAGCCAGAGTCCCCAGGTTCGAGTACCTGTCCGACACACAGTTTCAATCTGAGAGGAAGTTAACGTCACCACACTCTGCACTGCAAAGTGAAAATGAATTCTGAATATATTTTTGGCGCTTACGTTATTGTAAACCACGTTTCTTTTTGTAGCTACCCACTTCCACCGACTGTATTACAGTTGTGATGTCAGTTGCATTAGTAGCTCCGGGAACACTTGGAAGCCGCTAGGTGCAGTACAGTACCACCTCAGCCAGCACATCCTCTCCTATCTACTACTAACAACTATAGTCATTAATTTTTAACTATTATAGATGGATCTGACAATATTTCAGTAAATTATTTTACGACGGTATATAAGAAGTGGAAACTACAGCAGGAGTATCAGCGATGACACTTAAAACTTGGCACCCAGAAAACAAAATATCTTCCAACATCCAACTCGATACGGAGGAAATTCCAGCTTTAAATGGTTCCACATATCTAAGAGTAGAATTTGATATGCTGCAGGTAAATGTGACCAACAAATTAAAAACTGAGTCACTCAAGCTAGAAGACTGACCACTTGCTTAAATGGTACGCTTATGAGTAACGAAAAAGAAAAGGAACATCGAAAGGAACAAACTATTGTATTGTGGTAACGTTATATACAACGGATGGATGAATTCGAATTACCTAAGAAGACTATGCTGTGGATAACATCGAACCGCGGAACTTCGAAGGTCTACAAATAATTTGGGAATAGGGATTTGTAAAAGTAGAGAGATTTAAGAGAAGATCAATGGGACGATAGAAAATCGTGGAGATTGGGCATCAGACAACGCCGGAAGGTGCTTTAAAACCAATGTAATAATAAATGATGTAAGAAGCGGCTGGGATGTCCATATTGAGGTATTAACTCTCAATGGCCTTACATCTTCCGAATGTATTCTCTGTGTTTGTTAAAGCTGTAAGAGCATTGGCGTGGGCATGACTCCTCGTTGAAGGTGGTTAGATCTTTACCACGTCAATGAAGCCGTTCAAACAGTTCAGATTCTTTTATGGTTTGGTTTCCGTAGGTTTCAGGGTCACAGATAAGACGCAGCTGAGGTGTTAAACCGCAGCCATTCAGACTGTGACGCTCTCTCAGTTACTAAACAAACTAGGGATTGGAGAAGTTGGACGATCTTGCACAATGAAGGAATGTAGAACTGAACCGCATCCACAACAGATTACATTAATTCATAGCAGAATTACTAATAAACATCAGGGGCCTCTAATTGTCTGGTTGTAACGCTACAAACTGATGTTAAATGGAACGAATACAAGATATCGGTAGCAGAAACTGAGAGGGTCAGTTGATAGCATTTTTGGAAGTGTATTGCACGTGTTAAGAAAACCCCATGCGCTATCAGATCAAAAGTATCAGGACACCCGTATGTAATGCGGAAGCAAGAGAGCCTGACCCTGCAATAAAAAAGGAGGCGAGGAGTGTTGTGTTGTCGGTAGAGAAGCAGTATCGGACACGAGGCCCGCCCGGTTAGCCACGCGCTCTAATGCACTGCTTTCCGGACGGGAAGGCGTGCCGGTCCCCGGGCACAAATATGCCCGGCGGATTAGTGTCGAGGTCCGGTGTGCCGACCAGTCTGTGGGTGGTTTTTAAGGCGGTTTTTCATCTACCTCGGCGAATGCGGGCTGGTTCCCCTTATTCCGCCTCAGTTACACTATATCGGCGATCTTTGCGCCAACACTTTCTCCACGTACGCGCACACCATAATTACTCTACCATGCAAACATTGGGGCTACACTCGTCAGATGTGAGACGTTCCCGGGGGTCTCCACTGGGGGCAGAACCGTACAATAACCCTGGGCTCGGTGTGGGGCAGCGGTGGGGTGAGTGGACTGCTGTAGCCTGTTGTGGGGTTGTGAACCACTGAGGGCTACGACGGGGACGAAGCATCTCCGTCGTTTCTAGGTCCCCAGTTCCATACAATACAATGAGTTAAGACATCGATCGTGGAGTACACATGGGAGGTCACTTAATAAATCCATCAGCGACATTTCATTCCTCTTAAAGCTGCCCAACTCGATTGTCGGTGTTGTGATAATGAAGTGGGAACGCGTGTAGGTAGGACGACTGTACCTAGGGGGTTAAAAGGAATGGGATACTTTGGTCAAACGGCTCCTCATAAGCCTAACATTTCTATAGTCTAACCCGAGTCCAGCGTCAGTTAAGAGCGACTCCTCTGGGCGATGGATAACTGGAAAGAGAGAAATCACGCTATACCCCGTGGCAATCCGATGGGGGAGGGGTGTTAAATTTGACCAAAGCCTGGAGAAAGTTACCTGCCATCATGTGTAATGTCGCAGGTTCGTACCCTGCCTCGGGCATGGATGTGTGTGATGTCCTTAGGTTAGTTAGGTTAAGTAGTTATAAGTTCTATGTGACTGATGACCTCAGATGTAAGTCTCATGGTGCTTAGAGCCATTTCAACCATAAGCCGACGCAAAACTTAAACTAACTTACGCTATGGACAACACCACACACACACACACACACACACACACACACACACACACACACACACGCGCGCGCGCGCGCCCGAGGGTGTACTCGAACGTCCGACGGGGGGAGCCGCATGGACCGTGACAAGGTGCCATAGACCGTGCAGTTACCCCGCGTGGCAGCTTCCTTGTAGCTAGCGTTGCGAGTGGTACGCCATGTTTACATCCATACACTGAAGAGCCAAAGAAACTGGTACGCCTGCCCAATATCGTGTAGGGCGCTCGCGAACACGCAGAAGTGCGACAACACGACGTGGCACGGACTCGACTAATGTGTGAAGTAGTGCTGAAGAAAATTGACACCATGAATGCTGCGGGGCTATCCATAAATCCATAAGAGTACGAGATGGCAGAGATCCCTTCTGAACAGCACGTTACAAGGTATCCCAGATATGCTCCACAATGTCTAGGGAGTCTGGTGGCCAGCGAAAGGGTTTAAACTCAGAAGAGTGATCTTGGAGCCACTCTGTACCAAATCCGGAGATGTGGGGTGTCGCATTGTCAAAGTCCGTCGGAATGCGCAATGGACGTGGCTGGATGCAGGTGATCAGACAGGATGCTTACATACCTAACCTGTCAGAATCGTATCTGTACGTATCAAGGGTCCCACATCACTCCAACTGCACACGCCCCACACCATTACAGAGCCTCCACCAGCTTGAACAGTCCAATGTTGACATGAAGAGTCCATGGATTCGTGAGGCTGTTTCCATACCCGTACACGTTTATCCGCTCGATACAATTTGAAACGAGACTCGTCCAACCAGACAACATGTTTCCAGCCATCAACAGTTACAGGTTACACGAGTGGGTCTTCGGCTCCGAAAGCCCATATCGATGGCGTTTCGTTTAACGGTTCACCCGCTGACACTCGTTGATGGCCCAGCATTGAAATCTGCAGCAATTTGCGGAAGGGTTGCACTTCTGTCACGATGAATGCTTCTCTTCAGTCGTCGTTTATCCCGTTCGTGCAGGATCTTTTCCCGGCCGCAGCGGTGTCGGAGATACGATGTTTTACCGGATTCCTTATATTCACAGTACACTCGTGAAATGGTCGTATCGGAAAATCCCCGTTTCATTGCCACCTCTGAGATACTGTGTCCCATCGCTCGTGCGCCGACTATGACATCCCGTTGAAACTCATTTCAGTCTTGATAACTTGTCATCGTATCAGCAGTAACAGACCTAACAACTGTGCCAGACACTACTCTTCTTTTATAGGCGTTGCTGACCACGGCGCCGTATTCTGCCTGTTACATATCTCTGTATTTGAATATGCATGCCTATACCAGTTTCTTTGGCGCTTCAATGTATAAAGCTGATTTTGTAAATTGCTTAACCATGATGATATACTTACGTGTATATGTGACAACAAGAATTATTCAGCTCAAGAGATTATAACGAAGTGTAATGTCCGGTAGCTTTTACACACAGAATTAAGTAATAATTCTGATTGATCTGAAGATGGCTCGTCAGTGACCTTTTAACTAGTAATCTGTTGGCTCAAAATGGCTCTGAGCACTATGGGACTCAACTGCTGTGGTCATAAGTCCCCTAGAACTTAGAACTACTTAAACCTAACCAACCTAAGGACAGCACACAACACCCAGCCATCACGAGGCAGAGAAAATCCCTGACCCCGCCGGGAATCGAACCCGGGAACCCGGGCGTGGGAAGCGAGAACGCTACCGCACGACCACGAGATGCGGGCAGTAATCTGTTGACGGGATGTTAAAGCCTCATCTTCCTTCCTTTCTAAACTAATAATCAGTAAAGGAATTATAGCGATTTTGACCTACATTTTAAATGTAAATATATACGTATAAGGCGAAGATGGATCTGTGACGAAAATGACGACAGTCCATGACTTCTCGTTGTCCCTATTCTAAAAATCTTGCACGGTATTCATGAGACGCGCGAGGGTGGCAAATGAATTAATAATCTACGAGAAAAAAATAAGTAGGTATTTGGCGTATGGGAGTTTGAGTGGGTCGAGGTTGCGTACTAGGGTAGCCTGAGTGGTAAGGCGGCCGCTAACGATATGCTGGAAATTCGGGCTGAAGTCCCGTTCCGCACAAATTTTCATACCTCCCTTTAGGTAGTGCATCTGCAGTGTGGTCCATTGATCGTGACAGGGCCAAATATCTCACGAAATAAGCAGCAAACGAAAAAACTACAAAGTACGAAACTTGTGTAGCTTGAAGGGAGAAACCAGATGGCGCTTTGGTTGGCCCGCTAGATGGCGCTGCCATAGGTCAAACGAATATCAACTGCGTCTTTTAAATAGGAACCCCCATTTTTATTACATATTCGTGTAGTACGTAAAGAAATATGGATGTTTTAGTTGGACCACATTTTCCGATTTTTGATAGATGGCGCTGTAATAGTCACAAACGTATAAGTACGACGGATTTGCTTCGTGATACATTACCCGTGTTAAAATGGACCGTTTACCAATTGCGGAAAAGGTCGATATCGTGTTGATGTATGGCTATTGTGATCAAAATAGCCAACGGGAGTGTGGTATATGTATGCTGCTCGGTATCCTGCACGACATCATCCAAGTGTCCGGACCGATCACCGGATAGTTATGTTATTTAAGGAAACGGGAAGTCTTCAGCCACATGTGAAATGTCAACCACGACCTACAACAAATAATGATGATGCCCAAGTAGGTGTTTTAGCTGCTGTCGCGGCTAAACCGCACATCAGTGGCAGGCAAATTGCGCGAGAATCGGGAATCTCAAAAACGTCGGTGTTGTGAATGCTACATCAACATCGATTGCACCCGTACCATATTTCTCTGCACCAGGAATTGCATGGTGACGACTTTGAACGTCGTGTACAGTTCTGCCACTGGGCACAAGAGAAATCACGGGACTATGACAGATTTTTTGCACGGGTTCTACTTAGCGACGAAGCGTCATTCACCAACAGCGGCAACGTAAACCGACATAATATGCACTATTGGGCAACGGAAAATCCACGATGGTTGCGACAAGTGGAGCATCAGCGTCCTTGGCGGGTTAATGTATGGTGTGGCATTATGAGAGGAAGGATAATTGGCTCCTACTTTATCGATGGCAATTTAAATGGTGCAATGTATGCTAATTTCGTACGAAATGTTCTACGGATGTGAATACAAGATATTTCACTGCATAACAGAATGGCGATGTACTTCCAACATGATTGATGTCCGGCACATAGCTCGCGTGCGGTTGAAGCGGTATTGAAAAGCATATTTCATGACAGGTGGATTGATCGTCGAAGCATCACAACATGGCCCGCACGTTCACCGGATCTGACGTCCCCGGATTTCTTTCTGTAGGGAAAGTTGAACGATATTTGCTATCGTGATCCACCGACAACGCCTGACAACATGCGTCAGCGCATTGTCAATGCATGTGCGAACATTACGGAAGGCGAACTACTCGCTGTTGAGAGGAATGTCGTTACACGTATTGCCAAATGCATTGAGGTTGACGGACATCATTTTAAGCATTTATTGCATTAATGTGGTATTTACCGGTAATCACGGTGTAAGAGCATGCGTTGTCACAAATGATGAGTTCACAAAGGTACATGTATCACATTAGAACAATCTAAATAAAATGTTCAAACGTACCTACGTTCTGTATTTTAATTTGAAAAATCTACCTGTTACCAACTGTTCGTCTAAAATTGTGAACCATGTGTTTGTGACTATTACAGCGCCATCTATCACAAAGCGAAAAAAGTGGTCCAACTAAAACATTTATACTTCTTTACGTACTACACGAATATGTAATAAGAAAATGGGGGTTCCTATTTGAAAAAAAAAAAGACGCAGTTGATGGCCGTTTAACCTATGTCAGCGTCATCTGGTTTCCCCCTTCAAGCTAGACCCGTTCCTTGTAGTTTTTTCGTTTGACGCTTATTTCGTGAGATATTTGGCCCGGTCACTATCAATGGACTACCCTTTATACCTATTACCGTTAACTTGAATTTAAAGGATAACTTTTGATAGCGACATCTCGCTAATGCTGCTCACGGCGAAACCACGCTTGTTAAATTGAAGACCGTGCCAGGACGTTTGTGGTGGGATGGCGACTGTAGCCGTTAGAGCTGAGTGGCACAGAGAGGGCTGTGCTGGGGGGGACGAGCCGCGCTGCCAGCAGCGGCAGATAAGCAGGCGCAACAGCGGCGCGTGGGGTCGAAGGCCCCAGAGGCGAGCACCAGCAGCCAGCGGCCAGCGGCCGCCACCGAGCACCACTTGCCGCGTGCCGCCCACTCGAGGGCTTCCGCTGCTCCACGCACTCCACGCCTGTTCAGCCGATACGGTGCTGACAGGAGCACGCCGGCCACTTGCTGCCGCTCTGCAGCGACGAGGCGGCACGAGGCTGCTACGTTGACTCACCTAGCCTTTTATTTAACCAATAGTATTTCTTTCATTTTGCTGAAGAGATGGGGACGTCAGATGGTACACTACTCATGCGCAGAATAACTGTTGTTGTTGTGGTCTTCAGTCCTGAGACTGGTTTGATGCAGCTCTCCATGCTAATCTATCCTGTGCAAGCTCCTTCATCTCCCAGTACCTACTGCAGCCTACATGCTTCTGAATCTGCTTAGTGTATTCGTCTCTTGGTCTCCCTCTACGATTTTTACCCTCCACGCTGCCCTCCAATGCTAAATTTGCGATCCGTTGATGCCTGAGGACATGTCCTACCAACCGATCCCTTCTTCTAGTCAAGTTGTGCCACAAACTTCTCTTCTCCCCAATCCTATTCAATACCTCCTCATTAGTTACGTGATCTACCCACCTCATCTTCAACATTCTTCTGTAGCACCACATTTCGAAAGCTTCTATTCTCTTCGTGTCCAAACTATTCATCGTCCATGTTTCACTTCCATACATGGCTATACTCCATACAAATACTTTCACAAACGACTTCCTGACACTTAAATCTATACTCGGTGTTAACAAATTTCTCTTCTTCAGAAACGCTTTCCCTGCCATTGCCAGTCTACATTTTATATCCTCTCTACTTTGACCATCATCTGTTATTTTGCTTCCCAAATAGCAAAACTCCTTTACTACTTTAAGTGTCTCATTTCCTAATCTAATTCCCTCAGCATCACCCTATCTAATTCGACTACATTTCATTATTCTCGTTTTGCTTTTGTTGATGTTCATCTTATACCCTCCTTTCAAGACACTGTCCATTCCGTTCAACTGCTCTTCCAAGTCCTTTGCTGTCTCTGACACAATTACAACGTCATCGGCGAACCTCAAAGTTTTTATTTCTTCTCCATGGATTTTAATACCTACTCCAAAGTTTTCTTTTGTTTCCTTTACTGCTTGCTCAATATACAGATTGAATTACATCGGGGAGAGGCTACAACCCTGTCTCACTCCCTTCCCAACAACTGCTTCCCTTTCATGCCCCTCGACTCTTATAACTGCCATCTGGTTTCTGTACAAATTGTAAATAGCCTTTCGCTCCCTGTATTTTACCCCTCCCACCTTTAAAATTTGAAAGAGAGTATTCCAGTAAACATTGTCAAAAGCTTTCTCTAAGTCTACAAATGCTATAAACGTAGGTTTGCCTTTCCTTAATCTTTCTTCTAAGATAAGTCGTAAGGTCAGTATTGCGTCACGTGTTCCAGTATTTCTACGGAATCCAAACTGATCTTCCCCGAGGTCGGCTTCTACTAGTTTTTCCATTCGTCTGTAAAGAATTCGTGTTAGTATTTTGCAGCTGTGGCTTATTAAACTGATTGTTCGGTAATTCTCACATCTGTCAACACCTGCTTTCTTTGGGATTGGAATTATTATATTCTTCTTGAAATCTGAGGGTATTTCGCCTGTCTCATACAGCTTGCTCACCAGATGGTAGAGTCTTGTCAGGACTGGCTCTCCCAAGGCCGTCAGTAGTTCCAATGGAGTGTTGCCTACTTCCGCGGCCTTGTTCCGACTCAGGTCTTTCAGTGGTCTGTCAAACTCTATACGCAGTATCGTATCTCCCATTTCATCTTCATCTACATCCTCTTCCATTTCCATAATATTGTCCTCAAGTATATCGCCCTTGTATAGAGTCTCTATATACTCCTTCCACCCTTCTGCTTTCCCCTCTTTTCTTAGAACTGGGTTACCATATGAGCTCTTGATATTCATACAAGTGGCTCTCTTTTCTCCAAAGATCTCTTTAATTTTCCTCTAGGCTGTATCTATCTTACCCCTAGTGAGATAAGCCTCTACATCCTTACATTTGTCCTCTAGCCATGCCTGCTTGGTCATTTTGCACTTTCTGTCGATCTCATTTTTGAGACGTTTGTATTCCTTTTTGCGTGCTTCATAACTATTCTCTTTATTCTGAAGTTGATGATTATAATTTATTTCGAGCCATTGTGAAGCTTCGATAACTTCGTCATGGACCTAAGATATTAGTGCGAAATCAGTAGTCTTGGGCACCGGGTGTACCAGAAGGAATTGTCAATATTCAGGGATGTTGTACGAACGATCACTCAGAGCAAAAATGTCTAGTTAACATGGGCTCTGAAACGCATACTGTCATCACTTGTTCGTCTTAGATACTGTGAAACCCATCTCTTCTACGGAACAAGTGCTCATAGCCCTTAGGATTTGAATTTTGGAGCCTATGCTTACTAGACTTTCTTACATCGAATGATCTTTCCTGTCATAACATGAATATTGACCATTGCTCCTGGGAATACGGATTAAGAATGATGTGCACTTCTTGTTACCCTCCCGGGTAGCTGTACATGTCAAAGCGCCACTTCCAGGCTTTAACTTTCCCTTTACAGAAGGTGAGCTCTGGTGTCGAAAAGTCTACAGACTGAATTCCTGTGAAACACTAAATTTCAGTACTTGAAAATAACTGGCTTAGCTTCCGGTTTTGCCGGCCGCTGTGGCCGAGCGGTTCTAGGCGCCTCAGTCCGCAACCGTGCTGCTGCTACGGTCGCAGGTTCGAATCCTGCCTCGGGCATGGATGTGTGTGCTGTCCTTAGGTTAGTTAGGTTTAAGTAGTTCTAAGTCTACGGGACTGATCACCTCAGATGTTATGTCCCATACACCTTAGAGCCATTTGAACCATTTGCTTGCGGTATTCATGATCATAGAAGTTTGAAATATCTTAAATACGCAAGTATTATTCGCAATGGGCAATCAGACTTTATGAATTCAAGGACAAGCAGGTTCTAAGTAATTACAACAATTATTAGTTACTTGGGCGAGATGGCGCCTAAGGAGATATCGCCCAAGCCTGTTATTTGCGTTCAAATACCCACTCGCACGTCCACTATCATACTAAGGGTATTGGTGGTACAAAGCAAAAGAACATGACACAATATTTGAACAAAAATGAGTGATGATTCTCACTAACAGAAACTTTCATCCATACGTGCGTCTTAACAGATTGTGGCTAGGAGGAGGAAAGTTAAAGAAGGAAGCGACGCGTGGAAATATGTCAGACAAAAGACGGATATTGCTTTAGAAATATATCTTGGTTACTAAACATATTTTTTATTATAATTCCAGTTTTCGATCGCAATGTTTATTTGTAAGCAGGTAATAAATTTCGGTCGGTAAATATGGTTCACCACACTGAAATGGTTAATGATTTCGACTGCATCACATTAATTACGTGATAGGTGCAATGCAACGCGTTTATACTCAAGTCTGAAGATAGTCACTACTTACCGAAATTAATTACTCAATTACAAATAAAGGTTGTAACCCAAGACTGGGATTATAATAAAGCTAATATTTCCATAGATATCTGAAAACTTTTTCGTAACTATGTCACAATTTGTGAACTGAACATATTCCTGCAAGTTTTAAGCATTATTACTTTGTTTCGCACATCAATCCTTTCTTCATCGCAAATAACACCTTTCATAGTGAGATTGTTACATTTTTTCTTAAGAAAATGGGTTCACTAAAATACGAAAGAGAGAGAAAAATACTATTATGTGATGAATTCTTCTCGGGTTATCAGCCGAGTGGTGGCGTCGTCTTGTCGCAACGTTTCAATGAGATTCGTACCCATCATCTTCTGGCGAAGTCAGAAGGTGATCGGTACGAAACTCATTGAAACGTTGCGACAAGAAGATGCCGCCACTCGGCTGATAACCCAAGAAGAATTCATCGGTGAAATGCGCCGAGAAAGACTGCAATCGCATGTACTATTATGTGGTTGTGGGATGGGGAGTTGCACCAGGACAGATGGAATATGCCTGGCTGATTAACCACGAGGATTGGTCTGCCGTCCCACGTGGATATGGTTTTTAGGCGGTTTCCCACATCTCAGTAAGTGAATACTGCGTTGGTACCCAAGTCCCGCCTCAATTACACGATTCACAAACATTTAGAAAAGCTTCTCTCAGTTTGACATGATCAGCATAGACGGTTGGACTATACGTATTCGGTTCCCTGGAGAGAGATGGGAGGGGGAGGGGCGTGGGATGGGAGGGGAGGGGGTGTAACAGGGTTGCGACAGAAAGGGAATCCGGCCAGTCTTTAAAACAAAGCATGCCAAATGCGTTAATAACCATGCCGATCCTGCTCCGACTCCGGACAGAAGCACAAGAAAACGTATCGGAAGACGACGTGGTTGCTGCCTTGAGACCGAGGACAGGTTTGACGCACCTCTCCACGCTACTCCGTCCTGCGCAAGCCTCTTCGTCTCTTTATTACTGCATCCTACATCCATTTTAACTTGCTTTTCATACTCATTTCTTGGCATCCCTCTACTATTTCTACCCCCTACACGTGCCTCCTACATTACATAATAACCTAAAATCTATCAAGACATAAAGTCACGCTGTTTATAACGTTAGGTATTAAAAGTGGAAACAGAAACGTATTGATGTCTTAGATACTAATAAATAACACTAAAAATAAAAGATGGAAACTAAAATTGGGGAGGAGAAGAGTAGTGTAACGACGCAGTCGGTAACTAACTAGGAGCGTAATGGATGATCGTACACAACTAATGTCAGTGACGAGGGCTTGGTGTGATGTTGTAACGTTTAATACATTTAAACGTTACTGAGGGCTGCAGTCACATCATAAAACCTACCCAATCGTGGTAAATGAGATATGTGGCGGTGTATAAAGTGCTAGTCAAAACAGCACCACCCGGCGTAGTTATCGGAGATAAACTGAATATGTCTACCGCAAATAACGGAGTGAATTTATCGTAACTGGTGCAGTGTCTGAAACACCCTCTGTAAGTCAAGTTAGGCTGATTTTAAAACAGATGGAACTCGTAGATCCAGCGCAAAATATAATTTTTCTACCTCGGACGAATACACGACCTCACGAAACAGCTCTAATTTTTAAACTATTGTGGATGGTTGAGTTTCTAACAAACCATGGCGCATTTAAAATTATTGACGATGTCTTACTTTAAACGACCTGAAATTTTTGTAGACGCATCATGTTCCCATACAAGAGATCTAAAATTTGGAATCATGAGGAAAAGTTGACAGAGCATCTAATTCTTTTGCTCCGTTTGTTGGATGTTCCCCTCTTACACTCGGCACAGTGTTGTAGTGCCCTTTCAAAAACAAATCTGTTCACGTTCGTAAAACTGTCAGGGTTATTGGACACCGTGTCTCAGGAAACCTTCACACGTGCGGCTGTACTGTTCGTTTTCCTTCTGTATTCCGAGTAAACCAGTAGAATATGTAATTTATTTTTTTTTTCGAAAAATATTTTTCTTCTTCAAACCATTTTACGCACGTGAACTACATAGGCAAACAAAGCTAAATTTCGTGTATGTCCCTTTCATAACTGTATCGCGGAAGAGGCAACATTGCGTTTCCTCCTCATATGATACAGAAAATTTAGTCGTTAGTGTATGAAATAACGAACTTCTGATATGGCAAGAGAGAGTTCGATGACCAAAAAAACAGAAATTATAAGTTCTACATGCGCTAATTACTTCGAAGAGTGATATGCTGTTCAATTCCTTTCTTTTAGATGTAAGATAAAAGCACGAGAAATGACTATGACTGTAGTCCCATTTGAAGAAAAAAATGTTGGTAACCATCTGACTGGCTGTCATGGGTATGACGATACAATGTCGTTCAGTAAGAACTATCTCAAAATTCATCTAGGAGAAAATTGCTCTGGTACACGTTGGTAAGAGCTGTGCAGACGTGTGCTGCTATGTCGCTTCAAGATCACTCAGTGAAGACCGCCCAAGCTGGATGTCACAGCAAACTCTCTTATTCGTTTCTGTAAATGCTATACATCACTTTCCCAGAATCTTCCCCACAAATGTCTAACGTTCGTTATTCCTAATACTGATTTCATGTGTTCTACCCATTTAATATAGACTTACAATATTGGTGCTGGTGGCTTCAAAAGTTAACTCCTCCCGTTCTGACAACAGTATAGAAAGCGACAAGTTTTTGTCGCTGATTCAATCTAATTAATTGTCCCTATATACTAAGAACATTAGAAAGTGGCTGCTTCCTTCGGGATAGTAACTACGTTCTGTTGGCTATAAGTCTCCTTACTAAGGTTCTTTCTATTCCGGCCACATCGGCCAAAGACTCTAGAAAAAGTCTAATTCCACAGTGCAAACACGTAAACTCCTAAGGAATTTAACTTCCATGGTCGTACCGTCGTCTTGAGGATTATTATTTCATTTGCATTAACCAGCCGCAGACCTTACACAGCAGCCTACGGTGGACTAAATAACAGGCGGTGTAATAGGCAGTCATAAGGGGACAAAGCATGCCACAACGAGTATCTGTTACTGAGTAAACATACTATTCGTTTTAAATTGGTTTGTGTGTTCTGTTGTGGACATCGTTTCGGTTACAGTGGCCGTAACTTTTGCAAATGGTGAAGGGACCAATGTTAATCCGCAGTGCTTCGTGATGCAATCGGTCCCAATGGAGGATGGAAGATGTAAGATGCCCTTTGATAATTCTACTCGCTTTTCAGTATGTGCGTACTTTCGGCCGCTTTTCAGTATGTGCGTACTTTCGGCCGCTTTTCAGTATGTGCGTACTTTCGGCCTACGTGTGCGAAATTTTGAAAAAAATATTCACTCGACCCATAAAAGAAATATTCTAGTTTGTGAGTAGTTTGTTCGTGATGACGACAGCGATAACACCAATCGGAAGCTCAGGAACATTATGCAGGTGATGCTTTGAAATCAAGAATATTTTACCTAGGATATCGTCGTGAAAGATTAAAAAGGACATCCGTAGTTTCGGAGTATACAATTTAAGAGAACAGCGTCTGTTTCCAGAATAATTTATTCACTCTGCAGTGGAGTGTGCGCTGATTTATTGGAAGAAGTAGAGCTGTGAGGACGGGTTGTGGATCGTGCTTGGATAGTTCAGTCGGTAGAGCATTTTTCCGTGAAAGACAAAGGTCCCAGGTTGAAATCCCGATCCGATACACAGTTTTATTCTGTCAGAAAGTTTATTTGTTGTTTCCAAGAAGGTCGCTGCAGTTTGGCGGTTGATCGTGAAATGTTACGAAAAGTGATTGCTTCTATTTCAGACTTCGCCGAACGAGCGTTGTCACTGGTAAATTATTCCCTGGCCGATCAGAATTCAAAGGCTATCGCTTAAATGTTGCGGTGAACTACTTACCGAGTACAGAAATGGTTGACAGCTATACTTGCACGATTCGTTAGTAATTGATTAAAATAAACTCATAAAAACATGCAAATTAGGACCTAGGACAAATACAGATAGTCAAAGAAAACTGAGAAGAACTGTAACAGTAAAATAATTTGGGTTGTGGAAATAATAGTGGCATGTGAGAGTTTAAAGTCAGTCGGCAGTGCGTATCGTGTTAGTGCTCGGTATTTCCAGGCATGGAAACACTATAAATTCATAAAATTTGAAACTTTTATGATAAAACAGCGTACGTTTTAGTATCTTTCAGTTGTGAAAACTGCTTTATAAAGGACAGCGTATAACTAGTGATGGAACAAGCGCATATCATTTTAAAAGACGATTATATCTAGAAATACACATGAAACAAGTTAAATCACTTAAGCAACTTCATTCACTTAATAAAAGCGAGACTTCTGGTCCAGACTGTATACCAACTAGGTTCCTTTCAGAGTAGGCTGATAAAATAGGTGCATACTTAACAATCATGTACCACCGGCCGGCCGGGCAGGCCGAGCGATTCTAGGCGCTACAGTCTGGAACCGCGTGACCTCTACGGTCGCAGGTTCGAATCCTGCTTCGGGCATTGATGTGTGTGATGTCCTTAGGTTAGTTACGTTTAAGTAGTTCTAAGTTCTAGGGGGCTGATGACTTCAGAAGTTAAGTCCCATAGTGCTCAGAGCCATATACCACCGCTCGCTCGACGAAAGATCCGTACCCAGAGATTGGAAAGTTGCACAGATCACACCAATATTCAAGACAGGTAATAAGAGTAATCCACTAAATTACAGGCCCATATAATTGTCAACATGCAGAAGGATTCTGGAATATATATTCTGTTCAAACATTATGATTACCTCGAAGAGATCAGTTTGTTAACAGACAGTCAACACGATTTAGAGAACACCGTTCTTGTGAAACACAACTAGTCTTCCCACACACGAAGTGTTGACTGCTGTTGACGGGGGATTACAAATTGATTTTGTAATTCTAGATTTCCAGAAGGCGTATGGCACTGTACCACACAAGCGGCTTGTAGCGTAAAGGCGTGCTTATGGAATATCGTCTCAGTTACGTGACTGGGCTCGTAATTTCTTGTCAGAGAGGCCACAGCTCGTAGTGACTGACGGCAAATCATCGAGTAAAACAAAAGTGATTTCTGGCGTTCCCCTAGGTAGTGTTGTAGGCCCTCTGTTGTTCCTTATCTAGATCAACGATTTAGGAGAGAATCGGAGCAGCCATCTTAGGTTGCTTGCACATGATGCTGTAGTTTATCGTTTAGTAAAGTCATCAGAAGATCAAATCAAATTGCAAAACTATTTAGAAAAGATATCTCTATGGTGCGAAAATTGGCAAGTGACCCTAAATAATGAAAAGTGCTAAAAGGAAATGAGTGCTAAACGTAATCCATTAAAGTTCAGTTACACGATAAATCAGTCAAACCTAAAGACCATAAATTCAACTAAATACCTATGAATTGCTATTACGAACAACTTAAATTGGAAAGAACACACAGAACATTGTGTGGGGAAGGAAACCAAAGACTGCGTTTTATTGGCAGAACATTTAGAAAACTTAACAGATCTACTAGAGAGACTGCCTATACTACGCTTGCCCGTCGTCTTTTGGAGTACTGCTGCGCGGTGTGGGATCATTACCAGATAGGACGTACATCGAGAAGCTTCAGAGAAAAGCGGCACGTTTTGTACTATCGCGAAATAGGAGAGGGAGTGTCACTGACTTGATACAGGGTTTGGGGTGGACATCATTAAAAAAAAAGGCGTTTTTCGTTGCGGCGAAATCTTCTCACGAAATTTCAATCACCAACTTTCTCCTCCGAATGCGAAAGTATTTTATTGATACCTATCTACATAATAAAATAAGGGAAATCAGAGATCGCATGGAAAGGTACAGCTGTTAGTTTTTTCCGCGCGCTGTTTGAAATTGAAATAATAGAGGGTAATCGTGAAGATGCTTCGATGAACCATGTGCCAGACACTTAAGTGTAATTTGCAGAGTATTGCTGTAGAGGTAGACGTATGTTGTGAGACTGTTTCTATTAAACAATATTCAACCTATAACAATTTTTTCTTACACACTCCGTGACTTCCGTGAACGGCAATATATACTATATTGAGGTTCAAACAACAATTTACCTCTACTCATGTTTATTGTTTAAATATTACATCGGAAATGTTTAACATACAGGACTTTCATTTCTTAAACTACGACGATATGTAAAGCGATAATTTTTTTAAAGAATAAGTACCACTGTAATAGCGGATACATTTTAATGGTGACACAGTATTCTGACACTAAGATTTATTGCAGAGGTTAAAGCTTCGTGGAGGCGTGGTGGAAACCACCAAGCTCAGGTTAACCCAATATTTTATGTTTCAGCAGTATCTTTTAGTGGATGGAAATAATAATAAATTACAAGGTACTATGTGTTAAACAGTTACGGTTATAACAGTAAGCAGATCATACGCTCGCGCATTTGTCATTGTGTTACTTTGAAAATAAATTATCTACAATGACGTTTGGCACTATTAAAGCACACCAATGAAAAGTAGTGTCCTAAATACTGAAAAAAACCTAAGAATCACGAAAGTGGCGTGGAATAGTATTAGTTAATTTTTAAACCAGCAAATAAAACAAATAAGTTAAAATATTTCAGGAAACAAATTCGGTTTTCAATCGAAGTATTTTTATCCATTTGTTGGATTCTGGTGTGACTCGGAGCTTACCTTTGTTATTAAGGACTACTATTTTTTATTCATGTATTCATTTTGTTCTGTTTCTAGCAAACAATTACTACGTATAATTTTGCGTTTATTATGAACTGAATAGAATAATTACAGAGAGAAATCGTAAAAGCCGAACACAAATCTTTATTTTTAGAATCCTTAGTTGATACAAGTATGCAATAACAAAAAATTCCACAAACTCACTCGTGAGTTTTCAACACACAAGATTTTTCTCAGTGGTAATGTTGGAGAAAAGAGAAATGTTAAGTTTTTGTTTCGTTATTTAATGCTACGTCCATTATGGTATGTTGGAGAAAAACATTGTGTTGGCAGTTTTCAAGATGTGAGAGTGAGTATTGTTCAATACTTTAGAAAATTAATATAATTAATCGCCTCGCAGAATATAAATTCATACAACAAAGTCATAACGCAGTGAGAATGGAAAGGCAGACCTGTGGTTAGTGCGACACTGCTCAGTCGCGCCGTCCGTGACCTCTCGTCACTTGTTTATTTCAGTCGATGCTGTCAGACACCTAGGGGCGCTCCGTAACGTCAGCATCAGCTACTATTGACGTGTTTGGACGACAAAAATAATTGCAGTTGAAAACTGAGTATTCGCCATTGTGTACTCGTTTTCTACGCATGGTCATTGTGAAATGACAATTGGTTTGTTATTTCCCATCGAGATTGCCGCATTATTATAGAGAGAAAAAAATATTCAGAGCAGGTTTCTGTTACAGAAGACGTCGCTACATAGAGTAATGCAAACCTTTACAGAGGGGCCTAGGCTGAGTGTTTTGACTTAAACATGGCTGAAGAGGTTGGAAAATCAGCCAACCAGTTGCAAACAAAGCTTTATTAGCCCTTGACTTAGATTTCGATATTTGTAAAAATATCTTTTTCAGAAAGAGTGGGCCTTGTTAAATCACATTTGGCCTTAGTCTCTGGCGTGATGTATACGTAACTTACGCATATATTTTATCCTGTGACTCCTGTTAAAATCTTACGTTGACAAGAGCCTTTACAGTGGGCATTTACTAGTGAGCATCCATTCTGAAGTACGATATATGTAACCTGGCAGCTATCTAAAGCTCTTGTTTTATCAATTCTATATATGACAAGAGTCGTTCGGCTTCATCTAATCTAATGTACAATCATGTGATGTAACAAGGCCCACTCTTTCTGAAGAAAATATTTTTACAAATATCGAAACCTAGGTCACGGTCTAACAAAGCTTTGTTTGCAACTGGTTGCCTGATTTTTCAGCCTATTCAGATTTAAACAGTTGCTGTTTCGCAGCCATGTTTAAGATTTTGAAATTGTCGGAAACTTACGAGGAGGCTTTTGTTGACATAAAAAATCTTGCCACTTCAAAGTCGCTACTGTCAGTCTCAAAATATGAACTACAAGATCTATGCCTGTTTCTTGCACAATGAGACAAACAAATTGGACCGTGCGAAACAGATCCTCTCTAGTAGCTACAGAGGTGTTTCACAAACCAGCACTCCATGTAAACGTATAGAAAACAATCTGCAGGAGTGATGTCTGTCGGTTTCGCTGACCTTGGGAACTGACCTCCACTTTCAAACTTATCATTAAGGAGGTCGCGGTCAATGTAGCGTGGTCCAGCGTTTTCCCGAAACTACGTCTTATGATTGAACAAAATTATTTACTGTCTCCTACAACTGTGGCAGAGTCTCTGGTACTAAACGGACGCCTTTCAGACAGAATGGCAGCCCGTAAGTTCCTATTAGTTGATCTTGTTCAGTTCAAGCCCACAAGTTTACGCAAAGTCATTTCTAGTGATCTTTAGTACTTACAGTACGGATTTGCTTTACTCCAGACATTGGTACTGCAGCATCTGACAACACAAACTGCAAGTACGTAGTCCAATTTCGTAGTGCTGTAGTGAATTGGCTAAACTAATTTCTGTGTTCAAATGTGGTTGACGCCAGTGTTTCTATTAATTATAACAGAAATAAAATTTTTGCCCCCAACGGTACTCTCTACAGTGTATTTCTGAAAGTGTGCATTTTACGAGTCAGTTGACTGTCGCTCGTACGTGAATCTTCTCTCATTCGATGAAACACAGTCGCCTTAAAATTTATTCAGTAAAAAAATTCCTTTCTCGACAGCCTTACTCGTCTCGGTGTCTCAAATAACAAAGCTCCTCGCAAATAATTTTCGATCCAAGACGGTAACCGTTTTCCAATTAAGATCATACCGCCTTTATGAAACATTTACAATCCTTCGGCTTTCCGAGCACTTCCTACTGCTGTGCCGTACATCAAACGCGTACCTACACGTTCCCACAACGATTATTCTGCATCTTTGACAGACTGCCGCAGTTGTAGGAGACTGTAGCTCATTTGTTCAATAGTAAGATGTAGTTTCGGGGAAAACAGTGCACCGTTCCACATTGATATTAGTGTCTGCGACCTCCTTAATGATGTCGTTATCGTTAGATCGAAAGTAGACGTCCTTTTACAAGGTCAGAGAGATAGGCTGACCTCGCTCCTATAGACTGTTTTCCATAGGTTCACATGGAGGTGCTGGTTTTTTGAAACACCTCAAGAGTTACTAGAGAGGATCTGTTGGGTAGGGTCCTTGTCTCATTGTGCAAGAAACAACAAGCATAGACGAGGGAGAGGCAAAATGTTGTACGCCGTTGTAGTTCAGGTACTGAAACTTGCAGTTGCGACTTAGAAGTTGCTGACAGCTCAAGCTATTAGAAGTTGTGAGATTTTTACACTCCTGGAAATTGAAATAAGAACACCGTGAATTCATTGTCCCAGGAAGGGGAAACTTTATTGACACATTCCTGGGGTCAGATACATCACATGATCACACTGACAGAACCACAGGCACATAGACACAGGCAACAGAGCATGCACAATGTCGGCACTAGTACAGTGTATATCCACCTTTCGCAGCAATGCAGGCTGCTATTCTCCCATGGAGACGATCGTAGAGATGCTGGATGTAGTCCTGTGGAACGGCTTGCCATGCCATTTCCACCTGGCGCCTCAGTTGGACCAGCGTTCGTGCTGGACGTGCAGACCGCGTGAGACGACGCTTCATCCAGTCCCAAACATGCTCAATGGGGGACAGATCCGGAGATCTTGCTGGCCAGGGTAGTTGACTTACACCTTCTAGAGCACGTTGGGTGGCACGGGATACATGCGGACGTGCATTGTCCTGTTGGAACAGCAAGTTCCCTTGCCGGTCTAGGAATGGTAGAACGATGGGTTCGATGACGGTTTGGATGTACCGTGCACTATTCAGTGTCCCCTCGACGATCACCAGTGGTGTACGGCCAGTGTAGGAGATCGCTCCCCACACCATGATGCCGGGTGTTGGCCTAGTGTGCCTCGGTCGTATGAAGTCCTGATTGTGGCGCTCACCTGCACGGCGCCAAACACGCATACGACCATAATTGGCACCAAGGCAGAAGCGACGCTCAACGCTGAAGACGTCTCCATTCGTCCCTCCATTCACGCCTGTCGCGACACCACTGGAGGCGGGCTGCACGATGTTGGGGCGTGAGCGGAAGACGGCCTAACGGTGTGCGGGACCGTAGCCCAGCTTCATGGAGACGGTTGCGAATGGTCCTCGCCGATACCCCAGGAGCAACAGTGTCTCTAATTTGCTGGGAAGTGGCGGTGCGGTCCCCTACGGCACTGCGTAGGATCCTACGGTCTTGGCGTGCATCCGTGCGTCGCTGCGGTCCGGTCCCAGGTCGACGGGCACGTGCACCTTCCGCCGACCACTGGCGACAACATCGATGTACTGTGGAGACCTCACGCCCCACGTGTTGAGCAATTCGGCGGTACGTCCACCCGGCCTCCCGCATGCCCACTATACGCCCTCGCTCAAAGTCCGTCAACTGCACATACGGTTCACGTCCACGCTGTCGCGGCATGCTACCAGTGTTAAAGACTGCGATGGAGCTCCGTATGCCACGGCAAACTGGCTGACACTGACGGCGGCGGTGCACAAATGCTGCGCAGCTAGCGCCATTCGACGGCCAACACCGCGGTTCCTGGTGTGTCCGCTGTGCCGTGCGTGTGGTCATTGCTTGTACAGCCCTCTCGCAGTGTCCGGAGCAAGTATGGTGGGTCTGACACACCGGTGTCAATGTGTTCTTTTTTCCATTTCCAGGAGTGTATGTCAACAGAAGCCTCCCCATAAGTTACCGAAAATTTCAAAGCACTGTTAAACTCCAGCGCAGATGTGTCAGTGACGAGGGAGAGGTAGGGGAGGGGGGGGGGGGGAGGAAAGAGAGAGAGAGAGAGAGAGAGAGAGAGAGAGAGAGAGAGAGAGAGAGAGAGCGCATAACGCTTTTGCAAGGCACTCTTTCCTCTATCCTTGTGTTAAATAGTCTGTTATGCAAATGAAATATTCAAATAATAAATTCAACTTTTTCATTGTTTGTTGAATGTGACGATTTCCACATAAATGTGTTAATGAAAAAGAGCGTTTGGCGTCAATGGCCGGGAAGCGCCTTGCGGGGCAGGTCCGGCCGCCTTTGTGCATGTCTTATTGCATTCGACGCCACATTGGGTGACCCGCGCGCCGGATGGGGAGGAAATGATGTTGAAGACAGCAAAACACCCAGTCCCTGAGCGGAGAAAATCCCCGACCCAGCCGGGAATCGAACCAGGGCCCGTAGGACGGCAATCCGTCACGCTGACCACGCAGCTATCGGGCGGACAATGTGTTAATTTCATTCGGAAACATTGCATGTACCATAATGTAATGTATTTATGTGTCTGTGCCAGTTATATTTGCGTAAGTAAAAATTCATTCTGTCTGTGGTTGGGCTATTCAGTTGTCACCTGACGATCGCCTAGGAAGCCGAGAACCGGTTCGTTATCAAATATTATCTGGAGAACAGGAGAAGATTGTTCACTTTCTAATATTATAGTTACAGTATCTATAGCTGCCCTCCGTATGTCAAATGCGAATGATTTCAATACGAACTATTAACATACCAAGTAGAAGAAACATACGGTATAGTGTTTCTACATGATACACTCCTGGAAATGGAAAAAAGAACACATTGACACCGGTGTGTCAGACCCACCATACTTGCTCCGGACACTGCGAGAGGGCTGTACAAGCAATGATCACACGCACGGCACAGCGGACGCACCAGGAACCGCGGTGTTGGCCGTCAAATGGCGCTAGCTGCGCAGCATATGTGCACCGCCGCCGTCAGTGTCAGCCAGTTTGCCGTGGCATACGGAGCTCCATCGCAGTCTTTAACACTGGTAGCATGCCGCGACAGCGTGGACGTGAACCGTATGTGCAGTTGACGGACTTTGAGCGAGGGCGTATAGTGGGCATGCGGGAGGCCGGGTGGACGTACCGCCGAATTGCTCAACACGTGGGGCGTGAGGTCTCCACAGTACATCGATGTTGTCGCCAGTGGTCGGCGGAAGGTGCACGTGCCCGTCGACCTGGGACCGGACCGCAGCGACGCACGGATGCACGCCAAGACCGTAGGATCCTACGCAGTGCCGTAGGGGACCGCACCGCCACTTTCCAGCAAATTAGGGACACTGTTGCTCCTGGGGTATCGGCGAGGACCATTCGCAACCGTCTCCATGAAGCTGGGCTACGGTCCCGCACACCGTTAGGCCGTCTTCCGCTCACGCCCCAACATCGTGCAGCCCGCCTCCAGTGGTGTCGCGACAGGCGTGAATGGAGGGACGAATGGAGACGTGTCGTCTTCAGCGATGAGAGTCGCTTCTGCCTTGGTGCCAATGATGGTCGTATGCGTGTTTGGCGCCGTGCAGGTGAGCGCCACAATCAGGACTGCATACGACCGAGGCACACAGGGCCAACACCCGGCATCATGGTGTGGGGAGCGATCTCCTACACTGGCCGTACACCACTGGTGATCGTCGAGGGGACACTGAATAGTGCACGGTACATCCAAACCTTCATCGAACCCATCGTTCTACCATTCCTAGACCGGCAAGGGAACTTGCTGTTCCAACAGGACAATGCACGTCCGCATGTATCCCGTGCCACCCAACGTGCTCTAGAAGGTGTAAGTCAACTACCCTGGCCAGCAAGATCTCCGGATCTGTCCCCCATTGAGCATGTTTGGGACTGGATGAAGCGTCGTCTCACGTGGTCTGCACGTCCAGCACGAACGCTGGTCCAACTGAGGCGCCAGGTGGAAATGGCATGGCAAGCCGTTCCACAGGACTACATCCAGCATCTCAACGATCGTCTCCATGGGAGAATAGCAGCCTGCATTGCTGCGAAAGGTGGATATACACTGTACTAGTGCCGACATTGTGCATGCTCTGTTGCCTGTGTCTATGTGCCTGTGGTTCTGTCAGTGTGATCATGTGATGTATCTGACCCCAGGAATGTGTCAATAAAGTTTCCCCTTCCTGGGACAATGAATTCACGGTGTTCTTATTTCAATTTCCAGGAGTGTAGTTACCATCATTCAGAATTAAAAAAATCTGTGTTCGCTGCTCAAAGATACACATGCATTAGTGTCCGCCCTCTTCTTCTGTGATGAAATCGCGACTCGTGAAATGTACTCCATAATATTGAAAGCGTTGAGGAACCCTCCTGGTTCACACGCAGTCAGCTACCAACCGCATACTCCTGAAAATTTATTTGAGCTGGGTGCAAGCAGCGCACATGTCGCTGAATGGTGTTCCACCAGACCTGCTCAGTACATTGACAGAAGGGAGGATAGGAGACGAGACGGATTACACATTTTTAATTTTGAAATGATTGAAGAAAGCAAACAGGTCAGTCCCCGGTTTCGGTAACGACTCTTAAGGCAAGAGAGAGGATCGGCGATCCCTGTGATCATATGTCAGTTCTGGTTTACCAGAATAACCATCCACCATGTAGAATGCCAGCCTGCGGGAGCGAGGCGAGGCTTATTCCCTTGCAATTCTCATTTTCCACGCGACAGCGTATGTTCTCGTTTTTTAACACTTGCCGCCGACTACGGCGATAGTGTTTGTACTATACCAGTTACTATTGTCTAGCACTGACTGGGTAATAGGTATGCACCTCTGTGGCCAGATTCTCCGCTGTTACAAAGCGTGGTATTACGCGTCGGATGCCAGTCAACAGTGCGTAGGTGCCGACGGCGAAGGTATCTGGCCTCGACAGTTCCCTCCACCGAGCGAGGTGGCGCAGTGGTTAGCACACTGGCCTCGCATTCGGGAGGACGACGGTTCAATCCCGTCTCCAGCCATCCTGATTTAGGTTTTCCGTGATTTCCCTAAATCGTTTCAGGCAAATGCGGGGATGGTTCCTTTGAAAGGGCACGGCCGATTTCCTTCCCAATCCTTCCCTAACCCGAGCTTGTGCTCCGTCTCTAATGATCTCGTTGTCGACGGGACGTTAAACACTAACCACCACCACCACCACCACCACCACCACCACCACCACCAGTTCCCTCCAAACCGAGGTACCAAGGTACATCCTTGATTTACGGTGGCACGTAAAATGTATGAAACGGGAACCACGATATCGCGCTTTCAAAAATGCAATTAAATTGCTATTCTTGCGCGTTCTGCGGTCAACTATTGCACCGATGATCAATAAAAGGTCCGACAAGGCACGTCATACGTTCATCTTGTTTCTCTCTCTCTCTCTCTCTCTCTCTCTCTCTCTCTCTCTCTCTCTCTCGAGCGCGCGCCCTCGCTCCGTGTGTCTCTCTTCCAACACACAGCTGACTCAGTTGCTCAGGAATGTAAAAGCGAATATGCATTTGTGTAGTAATATAGTGCCAGTAGCTTCTGATGAATTAGATATTTAATGATTAATCTTTATGAACTTCAGCTAACACTAAAGATAAACATTGACACTCGGTCATCTCATTTGTTTCAGGCAACCTCATCTGCTGCGGATTTCAGAAAAGGTGTTGCTAATGTGACTGCTTGGTGAGTACTAGAATGTCATTATCAAGTTAGTAAATCAGTGTCCACAGAGATGACTTTTTACTGGATGCGAGTTTTGCTAGGAATATGAAGATGACGACACTGAAATATCTTACAAAGCGATATACGAACGGCTCACTGGTTTAATGTTTTGAGGAAGTAACTTCAGTCAACAAAGACGGATAGATTAACGTAATGAGTAGAGGCATTTGATATAAATTGACAGATATAACGTGCAAATTGTAAAAACTAAGATTGTTTCTTTATGACATATACGGTGTCCAACTCAAATCTATCACTCAGGTCTAGGGTATTGGCCTTTACGTTGTTGATCCATGCCTTTCGTAATCGTCATAAACTGATGAGTTTAATAGATCTTTGAAGCGATAAGACAACTGCCAAATTTGTGTATCACTCATACAGGGGTTAAAACCAAACCATGTATCCTACTTATTAGTACTTATTAGACTACAACCTTAAAATATCCGCCGGCCGTTGTGGCCGAGCGGTTCTAGGCGCTTCAGTCTGCAACCGCGAGACCGCTCCGGTCGCAGGTTCGAATCCTGCCTCTGGCATGGATGTGTGTGATGTCCTTAGGTTAGTTAGGTTTAAGTAGTGCTAAGTTCTAGGGGACTGATGAGCTCAGATATTAAGTCCCATAGTGCTCAGAGCCATTTGAACCTTAAAATATCCACTAGTTCTCCAATACGGAATTATACATTGGAAGCGTAGTCACGTTTCGAAAATCTGTCTCTTCATCCGCAGTGACAATTTTATCGTATTTTATATACGTTGAAATTCGGCGATTCTCTATGCTAATTTCTCTAATCAGACAACACAAAATTTAAGAGATCATATTTCACGCTTTCTATATGAAACTTTGCAACTTACACACAAAGAGTTTCTTCCTGTATGAGCCCACAGCTCCAACGTAAATTCTGAATGAATACTAAACCCATTTTTTTTGTTTATAGTAGACAGTCAAGAATTATTTTATACAGATGAACTTTATTTAATTATGTATTACATTATTGGCCAATTTCGGCATGTGACTATTTTCAAATGAAGTTGTGCATTAAGAAACGGTCACAGGTCGAAACTGACTCGTGATGGAATACAAGATAGAACAACGTTCTTCCATTGTATATCAGTTAATTTCTGACAGCCTACGGCGGACATATAAAATAACATTGTAAACCAACATATTTCGAGACAATATTCGCGAAATAAGGAATGTCAGTTCGGTGAACTTCAAATGATTAGGTATTCCTAGCCTTTTGAAGCCAAAAGCGTTTCGTCTCACCTGCTAATAGTGCTGGAACTCAGAATATAAAGACCTTTTGACCGAGCGTAAGTAAAACACGACACTGTCGCGACTGAAGGTAAAGACATTGCTCTTAGAGAATTATCTGAAATAAATAATTGTAAAATGAGTGGGAGCTTCTTTATCCTGTATTACGATCATGGAAAATCAAAAATTAACCACCTGAATCTACGGTCTCACATGATACGTTTTGTTCACTTATTCAAGCTGTTCATTGTATCTGATCATATTCACAGGATAACCCTGCAGTCCTCCAATCTTTTATACGCTACCATAGAGCTCCTATTATATTCGAAGAGTGTGTTGCACTCTATTTACACCTACTGTCGCAATTGTTCAAGGAACGTTCTGGACGTATTTGATCTTATTCAATGTTCCGTAAACAAATTTCATGGGTGTATTATGGGCTAAGACTGTGCGCACCATGATTCCTGGCGCTGGTATGCTACGTCACTGCCGGCGCCACTGTGGTAATTGCCGCTTTGTTGTAGGGCTATACTTCCAGATGATCACCACTGACGCCAAGACAGAATCTATTTTCAGAACTAAACTTAGCATCATTCATGCCTTCAATTGTGTCTTTCGGTGTACTGTCGGAGGCGGGCTGTGCGGTAATTCCAAGTGTGTGGAAACATGGGAAGTGGCAGTTTTTTTCTCATTATAGCAAACTGGTCTTTGGTGGTCATGGTGACACTAAGGATGCAACGTTGTTCCCGATTTCTGCTGCGTTCTCTGTGCTATCGACAACGACTGCTAGTCCGATGCTTCCATCCAGGGATAAATCCGTGTACAGCAGCCGCGCAGAACTAGAACGAGAAGCGTGTGCATTGCTTTGGACCACAGGTAAAGCACACAGCCGATACCTCATGTCTAACCATTTCAGCAGTTTTTGTCAATAACCTTCCACTCTCACACATGCATGGTGACGTTTACAATTTTTTCGAACATGTAGTGGGTTTGTAACAGTAGAAAATCAAATACATCAACAGTTGCTGTAAGTCTTGCTTTCTCATCCTCAGTATGCCATTCTCGTTCCTTCAACAATATTGTGCTTCGAGTGATTTCTATCTATGCTCTTTCTCGAGCGACGCACGAGAACGGATAAGGTGCATAATTTTGCAAACTGTCGACAGCATTCATCTAAAACTACGCAGGAACTGTAGGCATAACAGAAGTAAATATTAAAACGTGCACCATATTTGTTGCCTGCTCCGTAGCCGCGGTCGCTAACGCACGCCTGTGTGGTCACGCTAGACTCCGAAACTAGCCGGCTCCAATCCTAGTGATGAAAAATTTTTTCAGCATTTGGCCGACAAGGGAAAGAGAGGTGGTGACGCGAGGTTTGTGATCACGTCATTGCGCCAGTGTCCGGAATTAAATACCAAACACTCTCCACAGTGTTTCGTGCAGACAGGGCACGAGACTAATGATGAAGACCCTTCAGTTTCATGGTGACGTCAAGCCCGCGGTCTCCTTGGTGCTATTCGAGAGTAATGGGCCACGTGCCGGCACTGGGTTTGACCCCCCTTCCTTTCCCTCATCCACATAAGCATAACCCCAACACTACACTTTACACCCACTCATCTCAGTCGTTAACACCACACATTTACACACTAGACCATAACAGATCGGAGGAAGGCAACGGCAAATAACCACCACTAGGACTTTGCCTAGAACGGCGATGCGGGATTCGTGCATCTGCTCCTCTATGCACATAGAGTATGGGACTACTTTGACTTGATCACCATATTTCCTTCCTGAAAACTTACTTTGAAGGAGGTGAATCTTACCTTCAATATGGCTGAAATATTAATATGAAGGCTAAATTGTTGTTGGTTTATACTATGCGATTACTGCATTGGTGGTGAACGTCTTGAGCATGTCACATCGAACAAGTGTTTAGGTGCAAGAAGGTATAGATTATTGTCGGCCATGTAAAATCAGAAGTAGGAAAGGCAAGTGGAGGACGGATTTGTTCAAAGGGTCCTGGTAAAATGTGCTGCATCTATAAGAGGAACCTCAAGATGATGATACGAGGGGGTGCTGAAAAGTAATGCCTCTCAATTTTTATGTGAAACTTGTGAAGCTATTTAAATAAAACAAATGTTATTAACATTCTATACCTTTGTTCTTAATGTCTACATATTTGCAGCCCTCTGCCACTATGCAACTCCGAACTGTGCCATGTGTAACGCAACGCTATGTCTGTATTTGACAACTAGTTTGATTTAATCTAGTTTAAAGTTCGAAGAGTTCTTCCGCACATGGGGCACGTTCTCCTTCATCATGACAACGCCAAACGACAAACAAGCGCTGCGACATCTGCAACAATCCGACGCCTTTCGTTCACTGTCGTCGATCATCCTCCGTACCTCCCCGACTTGGCCCTATCCGATTTGCATCTGTTTCCATAAGTTCGTGAACACCTTGAAGAATTTCACTTTGATAGTAATGAAGCGATGCCAGCAGAGGCGAGGTTGAGGCTGCATCAACAAAGTCAGTCATTCTAGAGTGACGGTATCAAAAATCTGGTCTCTCATTGGGAGAAATATGTTCCTCTCCAGGATGACTACCTTCAGTAATAAATATGTAGTCGCGAAGAATAAAGATTGATAGTGTTAATAAAAGTTGTTTTACAAAACTGTTAAGGCTTTCGTGGCCACTTGTTGACAAACTGCCCATTGGCTTCTGTCTCGGGTTCTTCGGCCGACGTTCATCTAATGATTTTTCTGACGTTTCCCCAGCACGAGTGGCTGGCATTGTCAAAGCTTCACCCTCCATTGCCGGTGGTGAACTGGAGCCGAGCTCGCGGGCGCAGACTATATGTATCTGGCGCGCCAACGTCCGAGGGCTTCTCCGCGGTCATTTCCGGTGCGGTTCTCCTCTTGCTACCTGCGACGGTCGTTCGCTGCAGTACGGGAAGTCAGGATCCGTTTACCTTAAGGCTTTCCTCTTTCTTGTTCAAACTATTCGCGTGTTTTTGTATTTCCACAGCTTCTCTGAACAAGCGCGTGTGATAATGCTTCTCTACAGCCGAACTTCCGTGTCACACACAGTGATCAACCTCACTGAACGACAACTGACCGAAGAGGAAGTGTCTGTTCTGCAAAAAGGAGGGAATTTCGCTATCATCCCGAGAATTATACCTATGGAGGACATCATTGCCAACACCGAAGCAGCCATTCGGACCCTTCCCTGTGAAAGGGCAGAGGAAATACGCACTGAAACAGCCAGGATACTGCGCCGAGCAAAACCACCAGCTTGCAACCTGAAGAGAGAAGAGGTACAAGCCATTAAGAATCTCAACGCCGACAAGAGTATATTGCGCCTGCCGATAAGGGGAATGCGACCGTCGTAATGAAGACCGAAGATTATGAGCAAAATATCCGAGACCTATTAGATCCGACGACGTACCGAAAACTAAGCGCAGATCCGACGCAGCGTATCACACGGAATACGAATCGATTAATCAAGGCGTCTTCTCTGCTGGCGGACATACAGAGAAACCTGCGCAACACAGACGCCCTACCACCTCGGCTGTATGGATTACCCAAGATCCATAAGAACAACGTTCCACTGAGACCGATCGTTAGCGCTCCTGGATCACCGACATATAAACTGGCAGAACACTTGGCCTCTCTGCTCCAGCCACACGTGGCGAGGACCGACACATACATTAAGGACTCAGGACATTTCATTGAGAAGCTGAAGAAACTGAAACTTGCACCAAACGACATCCTGGTCAGCTTTGATGTTGTTTCGTTATTTACGAAAGTGCCACTCAGTGACGCTCTGGAGCACATCGGTTCCATTTTCCCGCAAGACATCAGAAAGCTCTTCCACGCATGTCTCACCACGAGCTATTTCACGTGGAATGGCGAATTCTACGAACAGCTGGAAGGCGTCGCCATGGGTAGTGCTCTCAGTCCAGTGGTGGCCAACTTCTTCATGGAACAATTCGAAGCACACGCACTGGACTCGGCGACTTGCAAACCCAAGGTGTGGTACAGGTACGTCGATGATACTTTAGTTATGTGGAGCCATGGTGAAGAACAGCTCGGTGACTTCCTAAGACACTTGAACAGCCTCCATGCCAACATAACATTTACCATGGAAGTAGAAAAGGACAACAAACTGCCATTTCTAGATGTGCTGGTCACAAGGGACGGCGAAAACCTGGGACACAGCGTGTATCGAAAACCGACACACATGGACCGATACCTGCACAAACTGTCAAACCACCATCCGAGCCAGAAAAGAGGCATGATTAGTACGCTCGTAACGAGAGCAGGACGAATATGTGAGCCGCAACACCTCAAACAAGAAATGCAACACCTGGAAACTGTCCTGAGGAGCAATGGTTACTCCACAAATTATATTAGAAGTGTAACAGAGCCAAACACTCGGCAAAGTAAGGAACCAGGAAAAGAAATGTGGGGTACGGCCTTTCTGCCATACATTCCCAGAGTGACGGACAGAATCGGCCGTATATTGCACAAACATGGCGTAAAGACGATTTTCAAACCGACAAGGAAGATCAAAGAGTGTCCTAGATCGGCGAAGGAGAAGAGAGACCCACTTGCAATGTCGGGAATATACCGTATACCATGCACATGCGGAAAAGTTTATGTCGGAATGACTGGACGATCCATTAACACCAGGATTAAAGAGCATAAGCGGCATTGCAGGTTGGGGCAGGTGGAGAAATCGGCCGTGGCAGATCACGCACTGAATGAGACCGACCACGTAATAAAATTCGCCGACACGGAAGTTCTGGCTGTAGAGAAGCACTATCACACGCGCTTGTTCAGAGAAGACCTCGTGATTAATGTACGGTGTTGTTCATTTTCTGTGTTACTCAATGCAGTACCAGGTTTTCACATGTATAACAGGTAGTAAACATAAGGACACGAGTTTTACAAAGTATCAGTTGAAGAACGTGTTAATAACACATTCACCCCTAAACATTGTCACACTCGTCACATTACAGCTGTTCTATACTTCCCAGGTAACGCTCGAATACCCTACGGCCATCTTCAGTGCATTTATACACCCTCCCTAGAGTACGGTGCATTGACTGTCTGAGTATCTCTGCACGTTCATTGACGAGGGCAGCAGCGGCCGTGATGGGACCAAGCAGTTCACCTCGCGTATTCACCTTCCGCTTGAACAACGCAGAGTTCATCCAACCTCATAAACGAAAATTTAATGGCGTACGGTCTGGTGATATTGGTGGCCAATAAATTGTACTAATACGACCAATTTAGCGACTAGGATGAGTGAACCCGAGACATTCCTGGTAAAATGCGGAGGGGCTCTGTTATGGTGGAAATACACTCCTGGAAATTGAAATAAGAACACCGTGAATTCATTGTCCCAGGAAGGGGAAACTTTATTGACACATTCCTGGGGTCAGATACATCACATGATCACACTGACAGAACCACAGGCACATAGACACAGGCAACAGAGCATGCACAATGTCGGCACTAGTACAGTGTATATCCACCTTTCGCAGCAATGCAGGCTGCTATTCTCCCATGGAGACGATCGTAGAGATGCTGGATGTTGTCCTGTGGAACGGCTTGCCATGCCATTTCCACCTGGCGCCTCAGTTGGACCAGCGTTCGTGCTGGACGTGCAGACCGCGTGAGACGACGCTTCATCCAGTCCCAAACATGCTCAATGGGGGACAGATCCGGAGATCTTGCTGGCCAGGGTAGTTGACTTACACCTTCTAGAGCACGTTGGGTGGCACGGGATACATGCGGACGTGCATTGTCCTGTTGGAACAGCAAGTTCCCTTGCCGGTCTAGGAATGGTAGAACGATGGGTTCGATGACGGTTTGGATGTACCGTGCACTATTCAGTGTCCCCTCGACGATCACCAGTGGTGTACGGCCAGTGTAGGAGATCGCTCCCCACACCATGATGCCGGGTGTTGGCCCTGTGTGCCTCGGTCATATGCAGTCCTGATTGTGGCGCTCACCTGGACGGCGCCAAACACGCATACGACCATCACTGGCACCAAGGCAGAAACGACTCTCATCGCTGAAGACGACACGTCTCCATTCGTCCCTCCATTCACGCCTGTCGCGACACCACTGGAGGCGGGCTGCACGATGTTGGGGCGTGAGCGGAAGACGGCCTAACTGTGTGCGGGACCGTAGCCCAGCTTCATGGAGACGGTTGCGAATGGTCCTCGCCGATACCCCAGGAGCAACAGTGTCCCTAATTTGCTGGAAAGTGGCGGTGCGGTCCCCTACGGCACTGCGTAGGATCCTACGGTCTTGGCGTGCATCCGTGCGTCGCTGCGGTCCGGTCCCAGGTCGACGGGCACGTGCACCTTCCGCCGACCACTGGCGACAACATCGATGTACTGTGGAGACCTCACGCCCCACGTGTTGAGCAATTCGGCGGTACGTCCACCCGGCCTCCCGCATGCCCACTATACGCCCTCGCTCAAAGTCCGTCAACTGCACATACGGTTCACGTCCACGCTGTCGCGGTATGCTACCAGTGTTAAAGACTGCGATGGAGCTCCGTATGCCACGGCAAACTGGCTGACACTGACGGCGGCGGTGCACAAATGCTGCGCAGCTAGCGCCATTCGACGGCCAACACCGCGGTTCCTGGTGTGTCCGCTGTGCCGTGCGTGTGGTCATTGCTTGTACAGCCCTCTCGCAGTGTCCGGAGCAAGTATGGTGGGTCTGACACACCGGTGTCAATGTGTTCTTTTTTCCATTTCCAGGAGTGTACATTGCAGTCTGCGTGGCGAAAGGAATGTACTCAAGATGGTCAACAACGAATTTTCCAAGAAAATTCAGGTAATTCTGTTGTCAGTTGCTCTTCTAAAAATACTGGACCCATCAACATGTTGGCGATCGTGCTGCACCCAACACTGATCGGAAAACGAACTCGGAAATTTTCAACTGTGGTGTGTAGATTTCCCTTCGAGCAACGATGGTTATTACGTGAGTTCTTGATTCCATTCCGTGTAAAAGTGGCTTCGTCAATGAATAGTATTAATGGAAACAGATGGCGATTGTGATTTAACCAGTGACAAAATTAAAGGCATCTGGACACGCTATATATGACATTGACACAATTTTGCCGCATTTAATGTTCGCCATACACGTGTTCGTGGGACACTGATACGTGCAGAAAGTCTCAGTGTGCTGGTGGTAGGACTAGGCTGCACCATTTCAACAATGTGTTGCTGTTACTGCACAGGTTGCTGAACTACACATTCAGAAGTTTTCTGGACTTGGAGGAATTCCTAATTCCTGGAATGTGCTGGAAACTCTGATAAACACACTATTATCAGGAATTTGACGAGTCGAAAAGCGCCGACGGTATTTTTCAGCAGTAGCGCTACCGCCGCAGAAGCCGTAAGAATACATCACATCAGCATATTCTTCAACAATGTAGACGTGTGGCATTTTAGCCAGTGCGTGAACAAGCGGAGTTAAACGATGCTTCTCTGTGATACTCAGTCCCTCGCACTACTTCACTCACAACACACCATGGACAACTGTGTGTTCAGCAGGCTAGTTTGAAGCAGAAAGACATGAGCAGAGAGATTGAACGCAATGAGGTAGAATGGACTGGAATAAAACGTCAAAGAGATTGTGTGGAGAAGACACATGTGCGCGCCACTAGCACAGAGATGAATACAATTAATGTGTTCTATCTCGGGAACATATTCGGAACAGGACATAAGTCCATAAGAAGTTTTTTGCTTCAATGAGAGTTCCTGACACATCCCTGAACTTTGACCATTCCTCCTGGGAAGCCCTGTGTAAGCAGTGTTCCTTCTTCAGTCAGTTCTGGTCTGGAGGAGGACAGAAAATGACTCTTATTGTTACGAAACTACCGTATGACACGTCCCGTACAGTGACTTGTGCGTTACCTACTATGTAGATGGAAAGAGATACTGATCTGAAGCTCCATATAGACAACGAAGAACCAAAGAAACTGGTACTTCTGCCTAATATCGTGTAGGGCCCCCGCTATCACGCAGAAGTGCCGTAGCATGACGTGGCATGGACTCGACTAATGTCTGAAGTAGTGCTGGAGAGAACTGACACAATGTCCGTAAATCCGTAAGAGTAAGAGGGGGGGGTGGGGGGGGTGGAGATCTCTTCTGAACAGTACGTTGCAAGGCATCCCACTGAAACGCGTATGTATTCAGTACAGCGATGGCGAGGCATGACAGAATCTCTGACCAGAGAGTTATTTATCGTTGCTAGTCTGCGCTTGACCTCGCGAGAGTTCAGGGCAGTTGCGGTCGAGTTGCGAGAGAGTTCAGTTGCATGTAGGGAGTCGTTAGTTGCAGTTGCTAGTAGCACTCTGTCAGTGCTAGTAGCGCGCGAGAGACAGTCGGAGTTGTGTGTGAGGAATCGGCGGGCGTCGACATGAGCTCTGGTCAAGATTCAGGTCGAGGTATATTTTTAAATAAGGTAATGAAGCGGCATTGCGCACATTTGATAATGTAATGTATATTAACTGTAATTAATTTGTCCAAGAATCGCCCCAATAATAATTTTGTTTTCAAACCAAGCATTTTAACAAAACAAACATTTTTTTGAAAGAAAATTTCCCATGCATTTCCTTAAAGAAAAAATTTACTTAAGTTCAAAGAATTTTTGCGATGCATTTCCTCCAAGCTATGGCGAAAATAAGAGCAGATGCAGTTTTACTGATGTAAGAATTTGAGTTTAATTAGGGCCTAAGATCGACATTTCGGTCTATTTACGTTTTCATTGTCATTGAGATTTCATTTTTTATTGAATTGACTTTCATTTTTGTGGGGAGCTTACACATGGCTCAGATTGCTAGTTCTCACATTTATTGTCATTGACTTACATTTTTTGCTGGGAGGTTACACCACATATGATAAACAATGTTCACATCTGGGGATTTTGGTGCAGAGTGGAACTCTTTTAAACTCAGAATGGTATTCCTGGAATCACTCTGAAGTAGTTCTGGAATTGTGGGGGGTCGCATTGTCCTGCTGGAATTGCCCAAGTCTGTCGGAATGCACAATGGACATGAGTGGATGCAGGTGATCAGGTAGGATGCTTACGTACGTGTCACATGTCACATTCATATCTAGACGTATCAGGAGTCCCATATCGTTCCAACAGCATACGCCCCACACCATTAGAGAGCCTCCATCAGCTTGAACAGTACCCTGTTGACATGCATGGTCCATGGATTCACGAGGTTACCTCCATATCCGTACAAGTACATCCGCTCGATACAATTTGAGACGAGACCAGACAACATTTTCCCAGTTGTTAACATTCCAGTGTCACTCTTACAGGCCCATGCGAGGCGTAAAGCTTTGTGTCCTGCAGTTATCCAGAGTACACGAGAGGGCCTTCGGCTCAAAAAACACACATCGATGTTGTTTCGTTGCATGGTTCGCACGCTTACACTTGTTGATAGTCGAGCATTTAAATCTGCAGCAATTTGCGGAAGGGTTGCGCTTCTGTCACGTTGAACGATTCTCTTCAGTCGTCGCTGGTCCCGTTTCAGTAGGATCTTTTTCCGGCCGCAGCGTTGTCGGAGATTTGATGTTTCACCGGCTTCCTGATAGTCATGGTACACTCGTGAAATGATCATACAGGAAAAGCCCCACTTGATCGCTAACTCGAAGATGCTGTGTCCCATCGCTCGTGCGCCGACTGTATTACCACATTCAAACTCACTTAAATCTTGATAACCTCCCATTATAGCAGTGGTAACCGATCTGACAACTGCGCCAGACACTTGTCGTCTTATATTGGCTTTGCCAACCGCAGTGCTGTATTCTGTTCCTCTTTATTTGAATACGCATGCCTACACCAGTTTCTTTGGCGCTTCAGTGTGTATTTTTAAAGAACTATCCAAGGTCACTATAGACACTTCTCGAGAAGACGCTACTCAATGCGGTCCAAGCGAAGAAAGTGGATTTCTGATTGCTCTCTTGACTGGTAGGTTATTTCTGCGCGTGACATTTACTTCCAGGCAACTCGTAACCGTTGGTTGCGTAGGTAGAGACAATGCCAGAAATAGGTCCGGCCTTTCATAAAGCCGGCACTGTACACGCAGCGCGGTGATTCGCGTGTTTATGTGTACAGGCCGGCCGGGCGGCCTGTGCTCCTTGCCGTAGGGGGCTTTGGCGTCATGCTCGCCAGATGCTCGCCTGGCAGCGGCCCAGGGGGAGCCAGCCGCGGTACAGTACACGCCTCCCGGCACAAAAAAGAGGCCGGGAACGCGCCTCGCCTCGCCTTGCCGCGGTGGGCGCTCGCCTCACTGCTGGGACTTTGCATACATCGCCAGCCCTCCGAGGAGGCCGACGGCAGCGGCTTTTGTATCTCACAAGTCCATTACGGGACCGCAGGAGCAGGGAGAGTTACGACATAGTCGTAGGGGAGGTAGCAGTACGAAGCAGAGCGAACCTGAAAAGCTGCAAAAAGTAATAACCTATTTCGAGGATCAGTCGCAGGTAACTACCTTAGAAGCGTGTGTCATTTTGGTTTGGCTCCAAGCACTATGGGACTTAACTTCTAAGGTCATCAGTCCCCTAGACTTAGAACTACTTAATCGTAACTAACCTAAGGACATCACACACATCCATGCCCGAGGCAGGATTCGAACCTGCGCCCATAGCAGCAGCACGGTTCCAGACTGAAGCGCCTAGGACCGCTCGGCCACAGCGGCCGGACATTTTGGTTTCATTGTCATCCTGTTTAGACCGCGCAACAAACTTACGCAGTATCACAAATACATTACTGGTCATTAAAATTGCTACACCAAGAAGAAATGCAGACGATAAACGGGTATTCATTCGACAAATATATTATACTTGAACCGACATGTGAATACGTTTTCACGCAAATTAGGTGCATAGATCCTGAGACATAAGTACCCAGAACAACCACCTCTGGCCGTAATACCGGCCTTGATAATCCTGGGCTTTGAGTCAAACAGAGCTTGGATGGCGTGTACAGGTACAGCTGCCCATGCAGCTCCAACACGATACCGCAGTTCATCAAGAGTAGTGACTGGCGTATTGTGACGAGCCAGTTGCTCGGCCACCATTGGCCAGACGTTTTCAATTGGTGAGAGATTTGGATAATGTGCTGGCCAGGGCAGCAGTCGAACATTTTCTGTATCCAGAAAGGCCCGTACAGGACATGCAACATGCGGTCGTGCAGTATCCTGCTGAAATGTAGGGTTTCGCAGGGATCGAATGAAGGGTAGAGCCACGGGTAGTAACACATCTGAAATGTAACGTCCTCTGTTCAAAGTGCCGTCAACACGGACAAGAGGTGACCGAGATGTGTAACCAATGGCACCCCATACCATCACGCCGGGTGATACGCTAGTATGGCAATAACGAATACACGCTTCCAATGTGCGTTCACCGCAATGTCGCCAAATACGGATGCGACCATCATGATGCTGTATACAGAACCTGGATTCATCCGAAAAAATGACGTTTTGCTATTCGTGCACCCAGGTTCGTCATTGAGTACACCATCGCAGGCGCTCCTGTCTGTGATGCAGCGTCAAGGGTAACCGCAGCCATGGTCTCAGAGCTGATAGTCCATGCGACTGCAAACATCGTCGAACTCTTCGTGCAGATGATTGTTGTCTTGAAAACGTTCCCATATGTTGACTCAGGGCCGAGACGTGGCTGCACGATCCGTTACAGCCATGCGGATAAGATGCCTGTCATCTCGACTGCTAGTGATATGAGGCCGTTGGGATCCAGCACGGCGTTCCGTATTACCCTCCTGAACCCACCGATTCCATATTCTGCTAACAGTCATTGGATCTCGACCAACGCGAGCAGCAATGTCGCCATACGATAAACCGCAATTGCGATAAGCTACAATCCGAACCTTATCAAAGTCGGGAACGTGATGATATACATTTCTCCTCCTTACACGAGGCATCACAACAACGTTGCATCAGGCAACACCGGTCAACTGCTGTTTGTGTATGAGAAAATGGTTGGAAACTTTCCTTATGTCAGCACGTTGTAGGTGTTGCCACCGGCGCCAACCTTGTCTGAATGCTCTGAAAAGTTAATAATTTGCATATCACAGCATCTTCTTCCTGTCGGTTAAATTTCGCGTCTGTAGCACGTCTTCTTCGTGGTGTAGCAGTATTAATGGCCAGTTCTGTAGCTCGAAAGGTCACACAGACAAGTTTTGTTATAAGGAAGGATACTAATATAACAATCTGTAGCAGTCCCGTTGTTTTATTTTATTGTTCTTGCATATCCAAATTTCTCTATAAATAGTTATCTCCAATGCTAAAATCCAGGCAACATGTTTCCAGTCATCAACAGTCCAGTGTCAGATTGTATTGAAATTACAGAATCAGAACTGACTTACACAAATCAATAAGTAAAACACCACGTTATCCAGAAGAAGTGATCCATTTTAGTCAACATATTTGAATGAGTCATAATCCAACAAACTCCCAGAAGTACATGACACCATATGACTTTAAGCTGTACAAACGGAAGTTATTGTTTACAACAGCAGGCTCAGTTTGCATCACGTAGTGTAAGCAACGCCATCTATATTCCAAAACCTAGCATAGTCTCTTTCCGATGTAGTACTTTCTTATTTTTTATGGAATAAAATCAGCAAGTATATTTGCATATCGCCTTTAAAATACATCAAGAACCTTCGATTTACAATGTGGTGAAGCGACGCACCAAATCTTACGCAAAAGATCAATAACTGGTTCATGTAACTGTCCGCTACCAAATCGCTACATCACATTCGAACTGAAAATTAATTTCTTTTTAGGAGTGCGTGATGAATATAATTATACAGTGTGTTACAAAAAGGTACGGCCAAACTTTCAGGAAACATTCCTCACACAAAAATAAAGAAAAGATGTTATGTGGATATATGTCCGGAAACGCTTAATTTCCATGTTAGAGGTCATTTTAGTTTCGTCATTATGTACTGTACTTCCTCGATTCACCGCCAGTTGGCCCAATTGAAGGAAGGTAATGTTGACTTCGGTGCTTGTGTTGACATGCGACTCATTGCTCTACAGTACTAGCATCAAGCACATCAGTACGTAGCATCAAAAGGTTAGTGTTCATCACGAACGTGGTTTTGCAGTCAGTGCAATGTTTACAAATGCGGAGTTGGCAGATGCCCATTTGATGTATGGATTAGCACGAGGCAATAGCCGTGGCGCAGTACGTTTGTATCCAGACAGATTTCCAGAACGAAGGTGTCCCGACGGGAAGACATTCGAAGCAATTGATCGGCGTCTTAGGGAGCACGGAACATTCTAGCCTATGACTCGCGACTGGGGAAGACTTAGAACGACGAGGCCACCTGCAATGGACGAGGCAATTCTTTGTGCAGTTGACGATAACCCTAATGTCAGCATCAGAGAAGTTGCTGCTGTACAAGGTAACTTTGACCACGTCACTGTATGGAGGGTGCTACGGGAGAACCAGTTGTTTCCGTACCATGTACAGCGTGTGCAGGCACTATCAGCAGCTGATTGGCCTCCACGGGTACACTTCTGCGAATGGTTCATCCAACAATGTGTCAATCCTCATTTCAGTGCGAATGTTCTCTTTACGGATGAGGCTTCATTCAAACGTGATCAAATTGTAAATTTTCACAATCAACATGTGTGGGCTGACGAGAATCCGCACGCAATTGTGCAATCACGTCATCAACACAGATTTTCTGTGAACGTTTGGGCAGGCATTGTTGGTGACGTCTTGATTGGGCCCCATGTTCTTCCACCTACGCTCAATGGAGCACGTTATCATGATTTCATACGGGATACTCTACCTGTGCTGCTAGAACATGTGCCTTTACAAGTACGACACAACATGTGGTTCATGCACGATGGAGCTCCTGCACATTTCAGTCGAAGTGTTCGTACGCTTCTCAACAACAGATTCAGTGACCGATGGATTGGTAGAGGCGGACCAATTCCATGGCCTCCACACTCTCCTGACCTCAACCCTCTTGACTTTTATTTATGGGGGCATTTGAAAGCTCTTGTCTACGCAAGCCCGGTACCAAATGTAGAGTGTCTTCGTGCTCGTATTGTGGACGGCTGTGATACAATACGCCATTCTCCAGGGCTGCATCAGCGCATCAGGGATTCCATGCAACGGAGGGTAGATGCATGTATCCTCGGTAACGGAGGACATTTTGAACATTTCCTGTAACAAACTGTTTGAAGTAACGCTGGTACGTTCTGTTGCTGTGTGTTTCCATTCCATGATTAATGTGATTTGAAGAGAAGTAATAAAATGAGCTCTAACATGGAAAGTAAGCGTTCTGGACACATGTCCACATAACATATTTTCTTTCTTTGTGTGTGAGGAATGTTTCCTGAAAGTTTGGCCGTACCTTTTTGTAACACCCTGTATACCAACTGGAATTCTTCTAAAGCTAAAATATAGTGTATCCGCTAGGCTCATAGTTGTTAAGTGATCGCCTGAATAATTAATTTAAAGGAAATATAAAAGTTCATAGAAACATATTTTTTAAACTTCTGTCATCTTAATAGTAAAATACTGAAAATCGACACGGCAAGGCTACTTGAAGCAGGTACAATTAATAAAAACATACTTTCGGCCTCTGTTCAAATAAATTTCTTACGTAACATATGGTGTAGCTCCAATTGTGCAGCACTGCTTGCAAAGAACTATACAATACGTTGCCTTTTTCTTATCCTCTAAGGCTAACAGATGAAGTTTTACTTTTTTGAAGCTAAATCGATACAGCATACCGTAGCACAGGACCAACAAACTGGAAGACAAACCGATCCACTGATAGTAGTAAGTTATGTTCTCACATACTACCACGCCTAGTGTTGCCATATTTAAGGCAGGCCACCATACCGACATTAGCTCCTCCTGAGTCGTGATATCTCCTGCCTTGAAGCAGGAGACCGCCGAAGAGCTTCCATAACCGGGTGCTTTACCAGCACTTGCTCACTGAGCAAAGTTGATGATAAGTTCTTTTGTTAACAGGAAAAGCAATGAAAAAGCTAAAACTGACAGTTGATGTAATTTTATAATGTTGAAATCTATTGACATATTCAGAAGCATAACGTTTGTTAAATTGTAATAAACTGTCTCCAGTTTATAGTATACTCGTAAATTTTCCACATGTTTCAATGTCATAATGAGGTTTCTACATACTTTCCTCTGATACATCCTCTCTCGTCTGAAGTTCTTAAAGAGTCCTCTTCATGGAACCTATCAACGTGCGAGAATCGTGTGATTCAACGGAGTACGACGTGTACGTTTTCTGCATTTAGATACTTCGCACAGCGCGTGTGTGGAGTGGGATAAATATAACGAGGATTAGGACATGGCTCATCGGCTTAACCATTATGATATCTAAGTACACCTCGAAGTTCGACTCAAACTACGTGTCATTGGTAAGATAAAGCTGCCCAGAACCAGGAGGCTGGTTTGAACAACACAGTGAATTATTAGGAACCATCGTATTGGAGGTGGTATGCCATTGCCTTCCTCCACCTCCGGAATGGCCCAGCCAGTTACAGGGGGACCAATCCGATTCATTTTCGGATACTAAAGACTGCTTTCTGCAGTAACTTCAATGCAGCAGCGGTGCGGTATCCTTCTTGTACACACGAAGCATTCAAGTATCTGTGCATCCATGATGTACATTTTCACATCTTGCCTAAATCATTTCAAATTCCAAAATTGCTCTTCGAAAAAGACTCAATCGATTTGATTTTGTATTTCAGTCCAGCTCGGATTTGTGCTTAGGCATTAATGACCGCGTGATCGTGGGAACATTAAACCCCTAGTTTCCCTACTTCCTTTCTTCTTACTGCGCAGCTAATATTGCTTCTCACTCCCCTTTTCGCAATTAAAGGTTTCTTATGTATAACTAATTTATAAACATCCTGTAAGTGGAATAGTATTCGGCTGTCCATTTCTCCACCTTTTAATTAATACAACAAGAAGTACCAGTGTATCGTCCGAGGAGATGATTCCAAGTCTTGTTATAAATGTGTAGACAGCCGAACTTCCTGAGGAGTAAGCGTAAGAGTTAATTTAAGGAAGTTGGCGATCGAAAACTATATAACCAAATTAAAGGGCTTCATCTTGAAATTAACAAAACCATCGCTGATGCGGAGATTGTTTTGGCTTCGAGATACGTCATCGGGTTTGTTTTCTCGCAATGAGTTTGCCTGATTTATAGCTCTGTGTTCACTGAGGAGATTCGAGATGAGACGTTTCTGCTATAACAGTTCTCTTTTTTTTTTTTTTTTTTTTTTTTTTTTTTTTTTTTTTTTTTTTTTGCGGACAGGAGCTCCGGTAATTAGGCAGTGATGTAGTTCGCCGTGACCTAAAAGAATGGAATTGCTTCCTGGCTGTTTGCGCACACGTTTTTTATCACATGCAGATTGCGCAGGAGGCAAACAAGCGTAATTTACTGCCGTTTACCTCGAGGAGTCGCAGGGCGTGCTTTCGCTTGTAACGTTGTTTGCTTAACTTCGATTCATTCTGTTAAAGGCTTCTCGTATACGCAGGTTTATTTATGTCTCTGGCAGTAATGAGGGCAATGAAAAGGTCAGAGCACTGACCTGATTTTACTAATCATCTTTTTATCGTTGTAGCTTGTATTTGAGTTGGTCCAGTCTGTTGTTGTTTCGATGCGTTGGATTTAAATCGGCTCCTGGCAAGTCAAATCGATCGCATTGTGGTCAAAGTTAATACCCTGTACACATGATGACTCCACTTGCCGGATATCTATATTAATTCAGTTGAGTGGGCCCCAAATCTAGTTATAAGTAACTGTTCTCCCAATGCCGCTTCTGGTTGGTCAGGTAAACAGTCCGATATCGATTATGGAAATGAGGATTTGCTGCCAGATTTCGCCTTTCGACATTAATTTTCGCCCTGCCACATTTACCTTTGGTCTAATGGAATTTTAGGTCGCTGTATGTTTTTTTCCGTCCTGTGTGGACAAAGCGATTTTTTATGAAGTGAAGGAACAGTATTAGAGTGAGCAGGAAGTTATTAATGTCCTTCGTTTAATTGAAGGGAAGCTCCTTTTCCCTTTATTAGGTAGAAAATATTTGCTAAAGTATAACAATCAAATTGATGGCCAGCAACCATACATTAAAACTTTCACTGTTGGTTAATGTGTAAACTGCTATACCTATTCTCCCTTTTAGTGGCAAAGAGTTTTAGACAATCAGCTGCTAGTGAAACATTCGATAATTCTGTGCGGAGGAATAGAAATGTATGTGCCTCCAAGTCTCGAAAATATTGGAATGCAATAAGCTTTACCAGTGACCAGTTCCCCGTCCACATTTTTTCAGGAAGACACATTATTTTTGTGATTATAAAAAACAATTTATAAAGCTGTAATTCGCGTGAATAAGATTTTTAAACATCTCTGTTTGACCAGTCTCCGTCATTTCCTACTGCTGCTCCTTTTTGTGAACAGTGACTTCCACAATGAAATCGTACTCCCTTAAAATAGTTACGAAAGTATTGATGACATCGATTCATCATGCAAACGGAATCGGAACAGCTGGTTTACGGGCACCAGTCGTTACAACTATTGGCGTAATACGTAAAAAAACGGCTTCTGGATTGCTGTTTTCATCTGCCGAAGTTGTTACGTTAAACCTGCTGAATAACATAATCCCGCAATGCTTCGTCAAGAACGAATTATACATTCTGCACCTTTTGGCGAAGTATTCGGATTGATAAGGTGCAACACCACAGTAATTGACACCGTATTACCGGAATCTACTTGACAGCATTCGACGAGTATCGTCTTCCGTGTGGGGCTCTACGTAAGGACTCTGTATAAAGTCTGTCTGAGACACGCATAAAACATTATACTCGTACTTCGCTTTTGGAAGTGGCGATAGGATCATGTACAGTGGACCTTCGTTTATTCAAACTAACTGGGGCCATAGGTCATCCATATTGTCGAAAACCCTGATAATCTGGCAACTCAAAAAAAGAATGACATTCCTAAATACCGTAGAAATACGTCTTACATTTGTTTCTACATAAACACACAAATTACACGTTATTTTCACCTAAATTTTGAGAAGATGTTCAGAAAAACAAAGTGAGTTTTATGTACCGCAATACTCAGTAAGTTGCCTCTGAGTTAGGTTATTACGTCATTTATTTGTAGCACAATCAAATAGGTTTTTCACCGGAATTATCTCGGCCGATGTTTTTTTCCGTCTGGCGGTCAAGGTAATGATTATTTTGCCTAGCTGCGTTGTTGCCCGTGTGTGATTATGTCTCAACATTGAGGGTCAACTCCAATCCTTTGCCATAATCTTCATCGTCTTCAGATCAGCAAACGGCGATAATTTCGTCTTCAGAAATCATACAGTACACAGCGTCATTGTCGTTTAGCTATCTGTCATTTCAGTCATTAACGCCTATGTATGAGCATCCTCTAATTTTTACAAATAGTTCAACCATCTCCAGCGGGTCGATGTTGCCACCAGTTTCATTATTCAGTCTGCAAACTGCGTGGGTGGACCCAGAGACAGCTGGTCACTGATTATTCTCCCAATGTAGCAACGTTGAAATTCCAACGCGAAATTCATCAGCCATGTTATTCAACAGTTCTCATTTATAATTCGTACACAATACATCTTTCTTGCCTATGGGCACTACCGTCTTCTGTCTCTTTGTCATTTTATGCTCGTAGCAAACGGGAGCAATACAGTTCTGCACAACTCAGTACTACGTTGTTACAATTAATAAAATGTTCCGTGGTCGAATGGATTTCACTTTAAAAGCCGACCTTTCGCCCCCCTCTCCAGAGTGGGATCGTAGCTTTGTTGAATGTCCGGTTCACACCATGAGTCGCTACTGACTTCAACAAAATTCCGCTTCCGCGCAGTGGCGTGACGTCACATGTTTTGAATACGCGACTGCAACTGGCCGTTGTCGACTGCCGTCGTCCGCTGTTGCTGTCATTCCATGGTGGAAGAAAGGTACACATCATCTTCAACGGACTACGGCGGTCCACAACGGGCAACAGCGTTCGCATTTTCAAAACATGTGACGTCACGCCACTGCGCGGAAACTCACGAAAGGGAAATTTTGCTGTAGTCAATAATGAGCTAGGATTTGAATCGGATGCTCAACAAAGCTACGAAAAAAATTGTTCAAATGGCTCTGAGCACTGTGGGACTTAACATCTGAGGTCATCAGTCCCCTAGAACTTAGAACTACTTAAACCTAACTAACCTAAGGACATCACACACATCCATGACCGAGGCATGATTCGAACCTGCGACCATAGCAATCGCGCGGGTCCAAACTGAAGGACCTAGAACCGCTCGGCCACCGCGGCCGGCAACAAAGCTACGATTCCCCTTGAAAATGTCATCCGCAGATGGGGACGAAATGTCGGGTTTCAAGGTGAAATCCTTTCGACCGTGGCATAATAGCCCGGAACATTTTATTGACTGTGACATTTCCGTCCGTGAAAGTTTACTTTTTTACACTACCTTGTTAGCTGATACCGCGGCAGGCTCTGTGTATGGCTGAATTTAAATTTATTGGTGGTGGTCGTCGTCGTCGTTCAAAAAAGTAAAACGATACAAGTGAACCAGAAATATTAATGAAGGCCGGATGGACGAGGTTCCAGTATACTTACGTAGAGTGTTAGTGAAAATACAGGTTTACGAAAGCGTCCAATTATTTACGATCAAATTACATTTTGTCCAGTAGAGGAAGACAGCCACTGGATTAAAGGAGGCGCCGGGCTGTGGTGAGCCACTGTGTGCGCCGGTCGTTAACCTGGAAACGTCAGAGTCAGCGGGTTGGTGCCTTGGGCGTGGCTGCGAGCGCAACGCAACGCAGCGCAGCACGGCACGGCACGACCCGCTGCGACGGCGGCGCCGCGAAGCACACAGGAGACGCGGCTGGGAGGCGTCACCTAGCAGTTTGTACTTCCGTCGTGCGAGTGTGCACTAGGCTCACGCTGGAGGAACTTACCTAGGCGAGGAAGAAGCAGGACACCGGTACTTTCCGCGTCAGCGTCAGGACCACGCTGTAACTACAGAAATTAATATTGAGTTCCACATGTGTTTCCACGGCTTCCATTCTCCCGTAAACCGCACTATCCTGTGCGAGTCAGTTAAGTCATCAGACGGCAAACATGCCCTCCTCCGTCGTCGACGCTACTCACACACCCATTTTCATAGTCCAAATTTGGACGGCAGTGGGAGAAGAGGCGATGGTGAGCAGCTTACTGATCACGAGACTCAACGCCCAGGTATTGGAATGTAATTCCAGATCTCCAGCTAGTGTTCATTGATGTGAGCACATGTGACACCTGCTACAGCGCAGCACCCATTTTATTATACAGGAAGGACAGATACTGCGTAATCACTTCACAGTTCAAAATTCCAGTCTTTGCCGGGTCGTCATGAATGGTAGATCCCAGCAAGAGAATAGTCTAGATAGTGAATGGTCAAGCCAAAACGAAGTCCATTTGATATCCGGTAAATAGCCAGGTCACGTGAGTGGAGTGTAAGTGAGGTCGCGAGTATCAAAAATGGCTCTGAGAACTATGGGACTTAACATCTGAGGTAATCAGTCACTTAGAACTACTTAAACCTAACTAAGGACGTCACACACACACACACACACACACATCCATGCCCGAGGCAGGATTCGAACCTGCGACCGTAGCATTCGCGCGGTTCCGGATTGAAGCGCCTAGAACCGCTCGGCCACAACGACCGGCAGTGAGTATCCACAGCACGATTCGGTGTTGCAGTGGCCCACTGGCCGTGTTTTATCTCCAGCTTGACGTCAGTGGCCAGGCCCATGCGACAAATTGCTGGCACCTCTAACTGGCCGCCGGAGGAGTTGTTGATGGTGGACACCGCAGGATATCGACCTCACTCTCGGCTGCCAGAGATCAATGGTGATTCAATTACTGGTTAGGTCATTATGGTTGGTTGCCCCGTTGGTGCTGGTGTAAGGAAGTAGTTTGCGCCATCATCGAGTTTCAGCCTCTTCCTTGTTTGTCGACAACCACCCAATTCAGATAATATACTCTCTTCACCATACTTGCAATCACCTATCTAGACACAACATTACAAATTTGTGAAGAAAAGGTGCCAACGTGGTCAAAGAAAGAAAAACTTTGCAGTCAGGCAGTTCAATAATGCCCCCCCCCCCCCGCCCCCCGCTAAATCCGTTAACGCTCTCGTATTTCAGAGAATTTATGAAACTGTCCAGGTTGATGTGCTTCATCTAACGGCATACTATAGTGATTGGAAAGAAGAGTAGGAAAGAGTAGCACACTTAGTATCAGATTTTTTTCTTTAAAAGATGTATGGAAAACTGAAGGCGAGTACAAGCGCGCACTCGCACCCCCCCCCCCTGCCCCCCCCCCCCCCCCCCCCACACACACACACACGCTCCAATCGGTAATGAAATTAAAATCCGATGAAGCTTTGCGCACTGTGCCCATCAATCGCATGACGTCGCACACTTCCCGGTTCTGAGCAGACAGTGAAAACGTAAAGAGGCCTAGAGCAAGCAGTATCTCCAGCAAAGTGGAAAGGAGCGTGCTGTCATCCGATTTATTCATAGTGAGGGGTTCGGCCTGATTCTGTACAGCCCACACAACGTAGCTGTTATGAGTGACAGCAAAGTGCAGGAGTCGTTCTGGAACTTCCGAAATGTACAGACGTTCATGATGCAAACGCTCATGGAAGGAAGCTACCGTTAAATGGTCTTATTCATCGAGTGGATCAGGCGATACGAGAAACTCATATACGAAGAGCAGTTCAGAACAAGTGAAGAGAAATGTTGTCATAAGGCATTGTCCTTCATGACAAAGCTAGTCCGCACACTGCAGCTGCAACAAAGACGCTTCTGCCGTGTTTTCTGTGGGAAGTGTCTGACCATCCACCATACAGTCCGGACTTCGCTCTCTCTGATTTTCGTGGTTTTCCTCACATTAACCGCTGACTGTGACACAATTTCGTCACACACAAGGAGCTGCAGGAGCTGCAGACCAGTGGTGAGCTTTAGTGGACACCCTGTCGCGTGATTCCCTGACGTGACTGTCAAAGACACTTTGCAAATACCCGAGTCAGGCCCTCTGCTGTTAATTAAACAAAAATTATTATTATTATTATTATTATTATTATTATTATTAGAGGAGAAAACCTCAGGAATAAAACGGTCGGATATTGTATGTGACAGCATTGCCAACGAAACAAAGAAATCAAGACTAGTCTCCCGTTAAGCACATATTAGTAGCTTGCCATGAATACTCCAAAGGAAAAACTCTATTTTTAAATATTTTTGTAGCAGTTTGGGAATACACCCACATACGTAGCAGCGTACATAATTAGTACAACAGATCTTTAAAGGAATTGTACAAGGGCATATGAAGTACAGCATGGTAATTGCCAACAGACACATCTTTCACATTATAGACGGAAGAGTGGTAAAGTATGTATATATTAACTATTTTATTCAAAAATAACGTCGTTTCAGAAGCTTGTGGTTGTTTGATGGTTTTCATAAGGAAGACTTACAGTAATATCTACATATGGCATGATAATGAGAGTTCCTTGTTTCCGATGAATTAATATCACTAAACAGGTTTCGGGCATGTTGTTTATCTTCAATAACTTACTTATTTCCCCACAAGACTACTAACATTAAAATCAATAAGGAAACTGTTGAATTCCCGTGCTTACTTGGTATTACAATTATATTGGATGATGAAATACCTACAGCAATGTTGTATTGTTTGAAATAATTTAAATTCTACTTAAGTGTGTAGTTTGGAGGATTATAAATCAACCTATTTCTTGCGGCTGGTGTGGGCTTCAGTCTGGACCCGCGAGACCGCTACGGTCACAGGTTCGAATCCTGCCTCGGGCATGGGTGTGTGTGATGTCCTTAGGTTAGTTAGGTTTAAGTAGTTTTTAAGTTATAGGGGACTGATAACCTCAGATGCTGAGTCCCATAGTGCTCAGAGCCATTTGAACCAACCAATTTCTTGCGTAGATAAGCAATAAAACTATGTATATGTTCAAGCCGGTACACTAAGCTTCAGTTATGTGTTACAGTAGGAAAATGATCTCTCATTAAAACAGTAATTACATTTTTTTCTCCAGTGTATTACAGGTATTTAGTGTGAATTGTAACTAAGAATTCACTTCTAGTTAAAACCGCACCATAATTTCGTAACTACATCCCAAAATCATCCATCACTACATATCATTATAGCGATTTTTTATGTAATAGAGCCACGCAAGCATAAAGGTAATCCTGCACGTCTAGAGTATACTCTTAAGTGTAAAACAAACGATTAAAGTCTCAGAAGTAACCGGACTGTTAAAGGAAATAATCTGTCTTGATCGTTTCGATCATTGCATATTCCGTAACGTCCGTTACTTTTTATAGAAAGAATCGCGGAGTTTTACCTCGTCCTGGTCCAATGAAAGGTCTGATTGCCATAATCTGATCATGTTAAATTTATAAATAAAGAAAATAAACATGGAAATCGAAAAATCGCATGAGTTTTGGTTTTTTGTTTGTTAATCATGCTGTCTTTATGAGCGGGAAATATACTTCGTGATGTGAGGGGAAGTACTAAACAATTTATTCTGACACAGATGAGTGAGGATCATGAAACCACGTCGATCGTGGCTGTAATGGCCGAAACGGTTGTCGCGACGAACAAAAGAGTTGGCCTTCATAAAGGAACCATCACATAAGTCACCTTATTTGATACAGGACAACCACTGGAACCAGAATCATAATGGTCATGAGGGGATATGAATGCCGAACCTCCAGGAAGCATAAACTGCTGCGCACACTCGCTTGGTTCGTAACACAAGAGAAAATTTCTGAATTTTTACGGAAAAGACAGGGGAGCTCCAGGAATGTCTTATGTATCAGATATCGGCTTTGACATTTTACTTCCGGAATAACAGCAGCGCGAATATTGTTTCATATTAGAACAACCAGTTACCGAGTCATTCAGATTCGACCTACAACAGAGTTTATTTTGGACGTACAAGTCAACTCTTTTTTTATAGTGACTCAAAGCACGCGCCGCCCAACGATGAGTGTTGTTTCTTGTTTTTAATTCACTTTCGTTCCTCCGCCGATATTTTATAGATCCGTATCGTGTGCGAACTGCTGGGACTGTTATAGCAGCACTTTGCAGTTAACTTTCGCTTGGTTTTAAGGACATCGCATTGAACCTTATCTTAAAAGCGCATTTGGGAGTCCAGACTCGTTTAACTCCCTAATTAGCTTGACCCAAGTGTGTGTCCAAGGCGATAGCAGTTAATTAGTTCCCTAGAGAACAGAACCGCCTTTACATCAGCGTTTGTACTAGCGACACTGACGTCTTAAAAAAGAAGGTTGAAAACCTACTTTCTTGGAAAGCGTGCTGTTTCCTTCAGTTGCGAGCCTTCACACAGAATTCACGACTATCTAGCAGTGGAAACCAGATATTTTGTAACATTGTAACATATTCTGTGGAATCCAGTGTCACATATCTCGAAAATGACGTTTTCAATGTATTTCGTCAACAGTGGAACGTAAAAAAGGACACAGTTTCCATCATGTATCGAAAAATGGCTTCGATATGAAGGGCTTATTTCAATAGTGGTACAAGTCCATTTTGTTCATTTTGAGATACAGAGTCCTAAAGTTAAATGAGCGCTGAAAAATCTGCAGTTGAGATACCGGAAATGTTCAAGCATATGGCTTCTTGCTAGAGATGAACCTTTCTTTCTGTTTTTTTGGATCATTAATTTCAGAAGCATTATAGGCAGAAAAGTGGAGGTAATGGACTTGTAGCACTATTGAAATAAGCCCTTCATATATCTTCGAAGGATCATACCGTATATTGTGAATTTTTATGCTGGCGGGAGATCAAAGCCGCATGGTTGGGCTTAGACTTCAACTCGACCTGTCATCTACCTGTCATCTCACTATAATCTAAACACGCCTCACTTACCCAGTATCCCAGCTATGTTCATCAATAAAACAGAAACATTCACATATTGCTCCTCTGATGTTGCCGTCCACCTAATGAAGAAGCGTCCCTGCACACGATTAAACGCGCTGCTGTTTTTAAGAAGCAACTGAAACACTTCCTCTTCCTCCTGGTACCATCGTAACGGTTCCACAAGAAATTAACGCCTATGACCGGTTTTCCCTCTATGAAACGCTTAAGCAAATGCTCCCCAGTCCCATTGGCTCTTCTTGCTCTTTTCATTTCCCAGTCACTTACGCCACTTGCTTCTACCGCTCATAGCCTAAAACTACCTCCCTGTATCTTGCCTCTGTTGTACTCATGAACGAATGTATACTATACTTATTTGTCCCTCCTCATTCTGCTCGATAGTAATTATGTTTTATGATGTTACATGCTAGATGTAACTTAAGCTTGCCTTATTGAATATAACGCAAAATTAGTATGCCTGGTTAAATGTGTGAAGCGACCTGACTTCCTTATCTTGCCAAGTTAACCACATAAATAAATGACCTCCATAGCGTTCATTATTACTTTGTGGTTTATTACTTTATAGGTGAGTTTCTGAGATTTACGGGTATCCATCGTTTACCAAAGATATTTTTCAACAGTTACGGATTTATTAATATTCATCCGTCAATATTTTATGACAATATTCACATCGTATATCTTAGCAACTTGTCTTGGACGTGAAAACTGTTTTCTGTAATAAAACATAGCTACAAATTGTTGGTAAACGATTTCATGATTAAAGACGTAGCTCCAGTCTCGCATCAGGAAACATCGACACATAATAAGGAAGGCATTTAGTATTCAAAAGCATTATCCACAGTGGTGCTGTAATATTATTTACGATTGTGCAAATTAGTTTCTCGCTGGTGTGTCACGATAGCGTGTCGCACGAAGTGCTACCAAGTTCACACGTGGTCGAGAGGCTTTGTCTCGGACACTTTAAGTATCAAAAGCTTCCAAAAAAGAAGACATTGTCGTTTCTCATCTACTTCAGTCGTTTCCGTGATGTGTGTTAGAGTAAGTGCTAATCAGGGGAGACAATGCTGGGGAATGCAAGCTACTAGTTCAAAAGTGGCTGACCAGAATAACCGTTTGCAGGATGTGATTATATCAAGTGTGATTCGCCTCAAATCTGCGTAGAATTAACATTAGTGAGAATCAGTTATGTGACTAGAAAAATGAGACGGTCTGAGGTGTAAATGATACCTTTCTCTTATCCATCTAACATACTGTTCCTTGGACAGGTGATACAGTTCGTGTGCAGATATCACAAAGTATGTGCAATTTCCAGCCAGCTTAAACTCAAAGTTTTTTCGGCAATTCGTTCATGTCCAGGAAGAAAATTTACTGAATGAATGAGTGTGCATGCCAAGTTAGGGTTTCGTTTCCTTGATATAGCCTGTAAAGCTGGAAATGATTAATGTGTGTTCAGGTTGACGTGGTTGAACTTGCTCGCTGAAAGACACAGCAGTGGCAACGTACTAGAGTGGCAGCATGGTCTTGGTAGGTGTAAAGTAAAAATAATCGGTTAACAACAGAGTACTTAAGATCCATGGAGACGAAATAAAAACTTTGAGGTTCGCCGATGACATTGTAATTCTATCAGAGACAGCAAAGGACTTGGAAGAGCAGTTGAACGGAATGGACAGTGTCGTGAAAGGAGGATATAAGATGAACATCAACAAAAGCAAAACGAGGATAATGGAATGTAGTCGAATTAAGTCGGGTGATACGGAGGGAATTAGATTAGGAAATGAGACACTTAAAGTAGTAAAGGAGTTTTGCTATTTAGGGAGTAAAACAACTGATGATGGTCGAAGTAGAGAGGATATAAAATGTAGACTGGCAATGGCAAGGAAAGCGTTTCTGAAGAAGAGAAATTTGTTAACATCGAGTATAGATTTAAGTGTCAGGAAGTCATTTTTGAAAGTATTTGTATGGAGTGTAGCCATGTATGGAAGTGAAACATGGACGATAAAGAGTTTGGACAGGAAGAGAATAGAAGCTTTTGAAATGTGGTGCTACAGAAGAATGCTGAAGATTGTATGGGTAGATCACATAACTAATAACGAGGTATTGAATAGAATTGGGGAGAAGAGAAATTTGTGCACAGCTTGACCAGAAGAAGGGATCGGTTAGTAGGACATGTTCTGAGGCATCAAGGGATCACAAATTTAGCATTGGAGGGCAGCGTGGAGGGTAAAAATCGTAGAGGGAGACCAAGAGATGAATACACTAAGCAGATTCAGAAGGATGTAGGTTGCAGTAGTTACTGGAAGATGAAGGAGCTTGCACAGGATAGAGTAGCATGGAGAGCTGCATCAAACCAGTCTCATGACTGAAGACGACCACAACAACAACAACAACTTAAGATGATCTAGGTAAAAATAGTTCCGTGGCAGAACACAAGGTGTAACTGAAGAAGGGAGGGTCGGTGGCCGAGGGGGTGAAGGGGAGGGGGGCTGAGGACAGGAACAGACGGCAGCTCGTCCGAGTCTGCAGTGCCCGAGTCACCCCAAGGACGACTTGTTTCAGTTGCCGCTCGCACACAAGTTGTTCCCTTGTACGTCTTGTGTACTACAGCAGATTGCTACACGGACAGTGCTTGGTATTATGCAAATAACTTCACACGCAACTTGGGAACGATAATGCCAGGAAAGGAACCTGTGTTACTAAAGTGAGAAAATTAGTGTGATCTGTAACATTTACATTTTGTTATGGTTCCAGTGAGTAGTCTTCGCCTCTTCCAACTTCTGCACCGCAACGACTGCCTCTGTAAAGCCTACGTTTCGGTCGTCTAGAAGAGTATCTGGTGACGGTTTCCTTCCCTTCTATGATCTTCTCTCTTCTTATGTTTGCAAGTGAACTACGGACCTTGGGAAAAGTGGTGATTACATACCGGGTGATCAAAAAGTCAGTATAAATTTGAAAACTTAATAAACCACGGAATAATGTAGATAGAGAAGTAAAAATTGACACACATGCTTGGAATGACATGGGGTTTTATTAGAACCACCCCGTATTGCTAGACGCGTGAAAGATCTCTTGCGCGCGTCGTTTGGTGGTGATCGTGTATTCAGCCGCCTCTTTCGTCATGCTTGGCCTCCCAGGTCCCCAGACCTCAGTCCTTGCGATTATTGGCTTTGGGGTTACCTGAAGTCGCAAGTGTATCGTGATCGACCGACATCTCTAGGGATGCTGAAAGACAACATCCGACGCCAATGCCTCACTATAACTCCCGACATGCTTTACAGTACTGTTCACAACATTATTCCTCGACTACAGCTATTGTTGAGGAATGATGGTGGACATATTGAGCATTTCCTGTAAAGAACATCATCTTTGGTTTGTCTTACTTTGTTATGCTAATTATTGCTATTCTGATCAGATGAAGCGCCATCTGTCAGACATTTTATGAACTTTTGTATTTTTTTTTTTTTTTTGGTTCTAATAAAACCCCACGTCATTCCAAGCATGTGTGTCAATTTGTACCTCTCTATCTACATCATTCCGTGATTTATTCAGTTTTCAAATTTATACCGACTTTTTGATCACCTGGTACATGTACCAAAGATGCAGCTCTTCGTCGAAATGTTCGTCAGTGTCACCCGTTGGACTATTCATGGCTTCGTTCCGGAGCGTTACTCGAATTCGGAGTATCATTAAAGACTTCGTATTTCCCACCACAAGCTACTGATTGAATAAAAAATACTTCACTTACTGTTAGTGTTAACCACACAGGTCACAATCAGATATAATAAAATTTCAGTCAGGTTTACTTAACATAATCGTGTCACTAATAGCACAGTATAACTTACTGCATTCTGTTCCAGGCATTGTTGAAAGATCACAAGTTTGATATTCATGGCGTCGATCAAAATTTATGTAAGATCTGCTCAGTACAAACCGTACCCATTATTGTCAGGGCCAAATTTATGACTTTTAAAACTAAAACTAAACTCCGCTAGAACAATCCATGAAGGCCCAACGATACCAACCGGCCGCCGTGTCATCCTCAGCCCACAGGCGTCACTGGATGCGGATATGGAGAGGGGCATGTGGTCAGCACACCGCTCTCCCGGCCGTATGTCAGTTTTCCAACCGGAGCCGCTACTTCTCAATCAAGTAGCTCCTCGGTTTGTCTCACAAGGGCTGAGTGCACCTCGCTTGCCAATAGCGCTCGGCAGACCGGATGGTCACCCATCCAAGTGCTAGCCCAGCCAGACAGTGCTTAACTTCCGTCATCTGACGGGAACCGGTGTTACCACTGTGGCAAGGCCGGTGGCGCAGATTTATGACATATGACATACACAATTTGACGAACTTACACTCCTGGAAATGGAAAAAAGAACACATTGACACCGGTGTGTCAGACCCACCATACTTGCTCCGGACACTGCGAGAGGGCTGTACAAGCAATGATCACACGCACGGCACAGCGGACACACTAGGAACCGCGGTGTTGGCCGTCGAATGGCGCTAGCTGCGCAGCATTTGTGCACCGCCGCCGTCGGTGTCAGCCAGTTTGCCGTGGCATACGGAGCTCCATCGCAGTCTTTAACACTGGTAGCATGCCGCGACAGCGTGGACGTGAACCGTATGTGCAGTTGACGGACTTTGAGCGAGGGCGTATAGTGGGCATGCGGGAGGCCGGGTGGACGTACCGCCGAATTGCTCAACACGTGGGGCGTGAGGTCTCCACAGTACATCGATGTTGTCGCCAGTGGTCGGCGGAAGGTGCACGTGCCCGTCGACCTGGGACCGGACCGCAGCGACGCACGGATGCACGCCAAGACCGTAGGATCCTACGCAGTGCCGTAGGGGACCGCACCGCCACTTCCCAGCAAATTAGGGACACTGTTGCTCCTGGGGTATCGGCGAGGACCATTCGCAACCGTCTCCATGAAGCTGGGCTACGGTCCCGCACACCGTTAGGCCGTCTTCCGCTCACGCCCCAACATCGTGCAGCCCGCCTCCAGTGGTGTCGCGACAGGCGTGAATGGAGGGACGAATGGAGACGTGTCGTCTTCAGCGATGAGAGTCGCTTCTGCCTTGGTGCCAATGATGGTGGTATGCGTGTTTGGCGCCGTGCAGGTGAGCGCCACAATCAGGACTGCATACGACCGAGGCACACAGGGCCAACACCCGGCATCATGGTGTGGGGAGCGATCTCCTACACTGGCCGTACACCACTGGTGATCGTCGAGGGGACACTGAATAGTGCACGGTACATCCAAACCGTCATCGAACCCATCGTTCTACCATTCCTAGACTGGCAAGGGAACTTGCTGTTCCAACAGGACAATGCACGTCCGCATGTATCCCGTGCCACCCAACGTGCTCTAGAAGGTGTAAGTCAACTACCCTGGCCAGCAAGATCTCCGGATCTGTCCCCCATTGAGCATGTTTGAGACTGGATGAAGCGTCGTCTCACGCGGTCTGCACGTCCAGCACGAACGCTGGTCCAACTGAGGCGCCAGGTGGAAATGGCATGGCAAGCCGTTCCACAGGACTACATCCAGCATCTCTACGATCGTCTCCATGGGAGAATAGCAGCGTGCATTGCTGCGAAAGGTGGATATACACTGTACTAGTGCCGACATTGTGCATGCTCTGTTGCCTGTGTCTATGTGCCTGTGGTTCTGTCAGTGTGATCATGTGATGTATCTGACCCCAGGAATGTGTCAATAAAGTTTCCCCTTCCTGGGACAATGAATTCACGGTGTTCTTATTTCAATTTCCAGGAGTGTAGTTGTTGGCTAGGCTGTGCTGCGCTATGCTATGCTGTCATTGCTTGTCCATATTTAGTAAGGTGGACTGGACTGGCATTGCATAGCACATACTTACGATCTGTGTGACTGAAACAGGAAGTAAATAAAAAATTTGTCGTAGGCGGCAGCTTCTCTTGATTATAAGTATCTTTAAATATACTTTTAGCAAAATTACAACAGGGTGATGGCGACATGCAACAAACCCCGAATTGGCGTAAAGTGTGAAGTAAAAGCTCACAAAATAGGTACGAGTAACGGGACGTATATTCTGTATATCAGGAAAGAGTACGAAATGTGTTTCTCATTCATGAATCGTATTTGAATGTTCACTGTTTGTGGTAAGATTACCTTATGCCTCAAGTAAATATGACGAACGCCTACCAGTACGTGTTTGAATTCTATAGCGGCGAATCTTGGGCTATCGGCTTAACTTTCAGCGATGTTGTTGCTGGCGTTGATCAGGATCCCACAACTATTAAGCAAATTTGGGTCTATGGGTTCAGGACGCCATACTCAATGCTATGCAGGATCTCAACGCCCCCAAGCGTCTAGAACTCTAGAGAATAGGCATTGTCAGCTTGGCTATATAAGATGGTACATACATGTTGTAAGTATCCTTGTGTTGGTTTCCTTTTGTGAGTTAGTGACTACATGGTGTAACTTCAGGTTTATATGTTTCTGTGTAACTATTAGTTGCAGTGTCGCCAGTATACCGTGATCTAGAATTGCCATAGCTGTAACTTCCGAATATAAACATTGTGTAAATTTCATCAAAGCTGAGCTTGACAATCTTTAAATGATCAGTAATTGATTGTAAGAAATATCAATCTATGATATACCGAATAGCTTACTCATAAACAATCAAAAACTACAATAGTAAATTGTCGCGTAATTCATCTTAACCTTTTAGAAAATGCAGCTTCTGGGTTATGTAAAAAATATACAGATTATTACTGTTCCGTTATTCTTCCTGCCCAAATTCGTTTTGACCCTACAGTTCATTCTGAACTGCGCAATGGAAGACGTTGAGCTGCATGTCCCAGAGAGAGGGCACTGTGCTGGTAATGGGCTCATGATTTGCTTCAGGTGACTGCCAGTAGGGACTGATATGTTCCCAAGAGTGGCGCTACTGATCATGCAATAGTGCAAGGCGTTTTAGTGTGATGAGAGCTTAACGACCTAATGTGAAAGAAATGAAATTATATTACGCTTTTAACGACACAGATTTTGAATTAAATAAACATAAAAACTGAATTCCCCTTTCGGCATTGTCACAAACAGTGAAACTGATTCACATAGAAGCTAAAGAACGGACATTACATTAAATTTTGCCTTGCATTTCCTTTTGAAATACTGTGAAAGTTGGTAGGTAAGAAAAACTTAACTGAACTCGTGATTTATGGATTTTTCGAAATGACACCAAGGTATAGGTTGTTGATACGAGTTTCGTCTTTACATAATCATAATAGTTTGCAGAATTAATACTGATATTTAAGCGACTGGAGCGGGTGTTACGCTTAGTGCTCGCAGAAAATACGAAGCCCGTATCACCTCATTCTAAATCGTCCCACCAGAAAATCCTCCTCTATTTACCATGTCCTATACCCGCGTTTCTCCCTCGTCGACCGTCAGCAGACACTTGCTCGTAGCAGGACGACAGTCACGTCATCTGCACCTAACACACTCTGGTGACTAACGAGTTACATATCATCCATGGTTCAGGTATACAAAGCAGCTCTCGGGATGGCAAATACAAGAAATAAAACTGGCACTTCTCATAATACAGAAACCTTAAAGTGTCACGTACGAGTCTGGAAACTGAATAGTTGGCAACAAAATAAGAATCCACACGGACAGTGCGACGACATCCAGAGCATCACGGACTATTAGCATCCCGAACATCGTTGCTGTTTCCCTAGACGAGGCAGGGATGGGAGGCGAACAGACACTGAAGCGCCAAAGAAAACACTGGACACAGATGTAGCACCTCGTGATCTTTTCAGACGAATCTCTGTTCCACGTACAGCAGCACGATGGATTTATCCATTTGTGGAGGCCCGAGGAGATATAACGTTACCATACAGTATTAGACATCGTTTTACGGACGTAGCACCTGACATGTTGTATGGGATGCTACTGAGCTAACTTGTGGTCCACATAGCCGGTAATTTGAACAGCATCCGTTACACATCTAACGCGTTAAAGCAGCTATGTCCTATCTGAGAATTTTCCATGCGAGAACGCATGTGGCCTCTGCTGTCCTGACACACCTCGATACGGAGGGTGTTACACAGTTTCCTTGGTCAGCACATTCTCCAGATCACTTACCGACTGAAAACATGCAGTCATGGGTTACCGAGAAACTGGCTCGTCACCACTCGCCAGCGAGTTGAAACATGCAATGACTTACAGGGTGACGATTATTGAACTGTATGAAAAAAAAAACGTAAATTATTTACAAACTACGACGTGCAAGCACTTTATTCACCATGTAAACGTCACTACAGATATTCGGATTTAGGTGATGACATGTTCGATGTGCCTGCCATCACTGGCGATGACGTGGCGCAGACGAATAGCGAGATTCTGCGTGAGCCGCTTCAGTGTCCTAACATCGATGATGTCGATAACCTCCTGAATAGCTAGTTTCAGCTCAGCAATGGTTTTGGGGTTATTGCTGTACACCTTGTCTTTTCCCCCCTGCGGGTCCGGGGATTAGAATAGGCCCGAGGTATTCCTGCCTGTCGTAAGAGGCGACTAAAAGGAGACCATCCCCCTCACGGGGGTAGTTCGCGCCTGCGTCCGGAGACGGACGGTTTCCCGACCTATAATTGTGGTCTTTTTGGTTTTTCACTTCTCGTTTCTTCATTCCTTTTGTTGGTTCCTTTCTTTGCTCTTCTCCACTTCACTGTCTTCCTTACTCTTTCCCTTGACTTCTCCTTGCCTTCTCATTGCCTTTTTCTCCTTGCCTTCTCATTGCCTTTTTCTCCTTGCCTTCTCATTGCCTTTTTCTCCTTGCCTTCTCATTGCCTTCTTCTCCTTGCCTTCTCCTTGCCTCCTTCTCCTTGCTTTCTCATTGCCTTCTTCTCCTTGCCTTCTCTGGTCTCCGCCTCGGCGTTTGAGACAGTCTGTCCTCTTTCTCCCTCTCTCTTCTTTTTCCTCTTCTTCCTTCCTCCCTGTGCGTGTCTGAAGGCCGACCCACGCGTTCGCACGCGTAGCCGGTGACGGGGTAACGCGTAAGTCCCCGCCCTGGGTAGACATGTAAGGCACGCGCGTACCCCCTGGTAAAGGCCAGGCCCGGGGAGGGGTGATTGCCTGAGCTGATACCTTCTGACCATGCCGATTGGTCCCTCCGTCTGTTTCTCGGGAGGTGTGACCTGAGGTGTAAACATTCACCTAAGGCGGGAGTGCCCTCTGAGAGGGTCCCCACAAGGAAGGAGCGCGCCATCGGAGACGCTGGCAGTCATGGGGGATTCCTCCGCAATGGATTCTACTCCATCGCTTTCGACTTCGACCCACAAACGGAAACGTGACCAGCCAACAGTGACAAAAATACTACCGCCTGCCCCACAGTTCCTCGTCGTTTCTCGATCTGAGGAAGGAAAGGATTTTTCCTCTGTCAACCCTTTCGTTATCCAGAAGGGCGTCGATGCCATAGCTGGATCTGTCAAATCTTGTACCAGATTGCGTAACGGTACCCTATTACTCGAAACTGAGAGCGCCTTTCAGGCACAAAAACTGCTCCGGGCCACACTCCTTTACACATTCCCTGTCCGGGTGGAGGCTCACCGAACTTTGAATTCGTCTCGTGGTGTGGTCTATACTAGATCCCTCGACGGCTTGACTGACGAGGAGATTCAATCTTTCCTCGCTGAGCAGGGCGTGACGGCTGTCCATAGGGTCATGAAAAAGGTCAACAATGACCTTGTACCGACCCGGACACTTTTCTTAACCTTCGATAGTGTTAAGCTGCCATCGCGCATCAAGGCGGGCTACGAGGTCATTTCAGTTCGCCCCTATGTCCCGACACCTACGCGCTGCTACCAGTGTCAGCGTTTCAATCACACTCGACAGTCTTGTTCCAATGCGGCTAAATGTGTCACTTGTGGCAGGGATGCCCATGAGGGTGACTGTCCACCTCCGTCTCCTCGTTGTGTGAACTGTCAGGGTGACCATGCCGCATCCTCCCGCGACTGTCCTGTCTATAAGGAAGAACGCTGTATCCAGGAAATTCGAGTCAAAGAGAAAGTGTCCACCTCGGCTGCTCGCAAGCTATTGGCTAGTAGGAAGCCCACGCTGCTCCCAGCGGGGAAATACAGCACTGTCCTCGCCTCTCCTCGGACTACCCGGGAGGTAGCAACCCAGACATGCGATCTGACCTTCAGCACCACGGTCGTCCGTTCGGCCAGTGCTAAGATCGCGCGGTCGACGTCTCCTCTTCCTCCCATCACTCCACAGACACCAGCCACTTCCTCAGCTTCTGCTCAGTCGAAGACCCCGAAGTCAGATGCACGGGCCTTCAAGAAGGAACCATCCCGTGCAGACTTCCTCCGTTCCTCGACCTCCCAGCCTTCGACCGGTACTTCCACCAAACGTCCTTCTAAAAAGGCGCATAGGAAGCACAGTTCTCCTTCTCCGCCGCGGCGCCTTTCTTCTCCTGCGCCACCCAGCGGTTGCCGCCCCAAGCCGTCATCCGTTTCGCCTGGCCGCACCGCTGGTCGCCGAACATCTGGCCGTTCACCGGCGGAGGAAGCTCCCCCTCCCGGCCATCCTCCTGAGATGGCCGATGACCCTATAGACCCCATGGACGATGACTGTCTGCCTCCTGCTAGCGGCGGCAGTGCTCGCTCGAAGCCAGGCCCTAAGCGGCCTTCGAGGTGACCCCTTCTCTCATCTTCCTTTTCTTACGATGGCACTTATTAACTGGAATATTCGCAGCATTCGCTCCAACCGAGAGGACTTGAAGTTGCTGCTCCGCTCGCATCGTCCGCTCGTCGTAGCCCTCCAGGAAACGAAGCTACGCCCATGCGATCAAATTGCCTTGGCACACTACACCTCTGTGCGTTTTGACCTACCCCCTGTGGTAGGTATCCCAGCTCATGGAGGGGTTATGTTGCTGGTCCGGGATGATATTTACTACGATCCCATCACGTTGCACACCGGCCTGCAGGCAGTAGCCATCCGCATTACTCTCCCCACTTTCACGTTTTCCTTTTGTACCGTTTACGCTCCATCATCATCTGCCGTTACCAGGGCAGACATGACGCAACTTATTACTCAGCTACCTGCACCATTTTTGTTAACTGGAGACTTCAATGCCCACCATCCTCTTTGGGGCTCTCCAGCATCCTGCCCGAGGGGCTCCTTGTTAGCAGACCTTTTCAACCAGCTCAATCTTGTCTGCCTCAATACTGGCGCCCCTACTTTTCTTTCGGACACATCTCATACCTATTCCCATTTAGACCTCTCTATATGTACTCCCCAACTTGCACGCCGGTTTGAGTGGTATGCACTTGCTGATGCATATTCGAGCGACCACTTCCCGTGTGTTATCCATCTCCTGCAGCATACTCCCTCTCCGTGCTCCTCTCGTTGGACCATCTCCAAGGCAGACTGGGGGCTCTTCTCTTCCAGGGCGACCTTTCAGGATCAAACCTTCACAAGCTGCGATCGTCAGGTCGCACACCTCACGGAAGTCATTCTCGCTGCTGCTGAATATTCCATCCCTCACCCTACTTCTTCTCCACGTCGCGTACCGGTCCCCTGGTGGACCGCAGCATGTAGGGACGCTTTACGTGCTCGTCGACGTGCTTTACGCACCTTTAAACGCCACCCTACAGTGGCGAATTGCATTAATTATAAACGATTACGTGCTCAGTGTCGTCGTATTATTAAAGAAAGCAAGAAAGCCAGCTGGGCTGCTTTCACCAGCACCTTCAACAGTTCTACTCCTTCTTCTGTTGTCTGGGGTAGCCTGCGCCGGCTATCTGGCACTAAGGTCCACTCCCCAGTTTCTGGCTTGAAGGTCGCGAATGAAGTCCTTGTGGCCCCTGAGGCTGTCTCCAATGCCTTCGGCCGCTTTTTCGCCGAGGTTTCGAGCTCCGCTCATTACCACCCTGCCTTCCTCCCCCGCAAACAGGCAGAGGAGGCGAGGCCACCTAACTTCCGCTCCTCGAATCGTGAAGGTTATAATGCCCCATTCACCATGCGGGAACTGGAAAACGCACTTGGCCGATCACGGTCCTCCGCTCCAGGGCCTGATTCTATTCATATCCAGATGCTGAAGAACCTTTCTCCTGCGGGTAAAGGTTTTCTTCTTCGTACTTACAATCGCATCTGGATTGAGGGACATGTTCCCGCATGCTGGCGCGAGTCTATTGTTGTCCCGATTCCTAAGCCGGGGAAGGACAAGCACTTGCCTTCCAGTTATCGACCTATCTCGCTTACCAGCTGTGTCTGTAAAGTGATGGAGCGAATGGTTAACTCTCGATTGGTTTGGCTGCTCGAGTCTCGACGCCTACTTACCAATGTACAATGTGGATTTCGAAGGCGCCGCTCTGCTGTCGACCATCTGGTTACCTTGTCGACCTTCATCATGAATAACTTCTTGCGGAAGCGCCCGACCGCGGCTGTGTTCTTTGATTTGGAGAAGGCTTACGACACCTGTTGGAGGGCGGGCATTCTCCGCACCATGCATACGTGGGGCTTTCGCGGTCGCCTCCCTCTTTTTATTCGTTCCTTTTTAATGGATAGACAGTTTCGGGTGCGTGTGGGTTCTGTCCTGTCCGACACCTTTCGCCAGGAGAATGGGGTGCCACAGGGCTCAGTTTTGAGCGTCGCTCTCTTCGCCATCGCGATCAATCCAATAATGGATTGCCTCCCAGCTGATGTATCAGGCTCCCTTTTCGTGGACGATTTTACCATCTATTGCAGCGCGCAGTGTCCACGTGTCCTGGAGCGCTGTCTTCAGCGTTCTCTTGACCGTCTTTACTCTTGGAGTGTCGCCAATGGCTTCCGTTTTTCTGCCGAGAAGACGGTCTGTATTAACTTCTGGCGCTACAAAGAGTTTCTCCCACCATCCTTACGACTCGGTCCCGTTGCTCTCCCACTCGTGGAGACAATCAAATTTTTAGGCCTTACCTTTGACAGGAAACTTAGCTGGTCTCCACATGTGTCATATTTGGCCGCCCGTTGTACCCGTTCTTTAAATGTCCTCCGTGTTCTCAGTGGTATGTCGTGGGGAGCGGATCGAACCGTCCTACTTCGTCTATATCGGTCGATCGTCCGCTCCAAGCTGGATTATGGGAGCTTCGTATACTCCTCTGCACGGCCATCCATCTTACGCCGCCTCAACTCCATACAACATCGGGGTTTACGACTTGCGATCGGAGCATTTTATACCAGTCCCGTAGAGAGTCTTCATGCTGACGCTGGCGAATTGCCACTCACCTACCGGCGCGATATACTGCTTTGTCGGTATGCCTGTCGGCTACTGTCAATGCCCGACCATCCTTCTTATCGTTCCTTTTTTGACGACTCTCTTGACTTTCAATACGGGTTGTATGTCTCTGCCTTGCTACCCCCTGGAGTTCGCTTTCGTCGCCTCCTTCAACACCTTCATTTTTCACTCCCTGCAACCTTTCGAGTGGGCGAGAGCCGCACGCCACCTTGGCTCCAGGCTCAGGTCCGCGTTCACCTCGACCTCAGCTCGCTCCCAAAAGAGGTCACCCCCGGTTCGGTCTACCACTCCCGTTTTTTGGAACTTCGTTCGAAGTTCAACAACATGACTTTCATTTATACAGATGGCTCTAAGACCAATGACGGGGTCGGGTGTTCCTTTATTGTCGGGGCACAAAGTTTCCAATACCGGCTCCATGGCCATTGTTCGGTCTTCACAGCTGAGCTCTTTGCCCTCTACCAGGCTGTTCTGTACATCTGCCGCCACCGACATTCTGCTTATGTCATCTGCTCAGATTCCCTGAGCGCCATCCAGAGCCTCAGTGATCCGTACCCGGTTCACCCTTACGTACACCGGATCCAACGCTCTCTTCAGCAGCTGGTGGACGTCGGTACGCCGGTTAGCTTTATGTGGGTTCCTGGCCATGTCGGTATCCCTGGGAACGAAGCTGCAGATGCCGCGGCCAAGGCTGCGGTCCTCCAGCCTCGGACAGCTTCTTGTTGTGTCCCTTCGTCCGATTTTAGCAGGGTCATTTGTCGGCGCGTTGTGTCGCTGTGGCATGCCGATTGGGCTGCACTTACCGACAACAAGCTTCGGGCCTTAAAACCTCTTCCCGTGGCTTGGACGTCCTCCTCACGCCCTTCTCGGCGGGAGGAGGTCGTTTTAGCAAGGTTAAGAATTGGACACTGTCGGTTCAGCCATCGCCATCTGCTGACGGCTGCGCCGGCGCCGTTCTGCCCATGTGGGCACTTGCTGACGGTTAGTCACATTTTAATGTCCTGTCCCGATCTTAAAACACTGCGCCTCGATCTTAACCTGCCTACTACTTTAGATGCCATTTTAGCGGATGACCCACGAGCAGCTGCTCGTGTTCTTTGTTTTATCAATTTGACAAACCTCGCTAAGGACATTTGATGATGTTTTTTAATCCTATGCCTGTCAGTCTGTCTTTTATTGTGTTTTCCCTTTTAGTTGTTGTTGTCAACTTGTGCCTCGCGGTGCATTCTTAGAGTAGTCAGGGCGCTAATGACCATTGAAGTTGTGCGCCCGAAAACCACAAAAAAAAAAAAACCTTGTCTTTATTATAGCACCACAAAAAGGAGTCGCATGTGTTCAGATTCGGAGAATATGGAGGCCAGTCGAGGCCCATGCCAATGGCCTCTGGGTATCCCAGAGCCAGGACATCAAACACTCTTCTGCTTCGACGGAGTCGAGTTCCGTCCTGCATGAACCACATCTTGTCGAAATCAGGGTCAGTTTGGATAATGGGGATGAAATCCTCTTCCAAAACCTCTGCGTACAGTTCGGTAGTCACCGTGCCATCAAGGAATGTCGCACCGATTGTTCTGGGATGCGAATGGACATTGCACACCACAAAGTCACCCGTTGAGGGTGAAATTTCTCGAACTCTAAATGCAGATTCTCAGCCCCCCAAGTGCGCCAATTTTACTTACTGACGAACCCATCCAAAAGAAAGTGGGCTTTGTCGCTAAACCAAACCATATAGCGCATAATAATTCCCTTCATGCCCAGTCATCAACAGTGCAGATTGAAAGTCCTAACGCAAATCATTCAGAAGTTGGGATGATTTTATTTCATTTAGTTCGGCAATTCTCACAGTATGACATACCTGTCGTCCATCCAAGCTCGGTTCGAATCTACGCTCAGCTACGTTAGTCATTGTTGCTGCCAGGTGTCCAGTCGTGTGTTACAAATTACGCACCCTGTGTACCCCAAATCTTCTATAACTCCTAGTATACTTTATACAAATAGTAAGTACAATTCTGTAATTTTTTTATTTTCTGCCTGGTTTTGTAATTTCAGTGGCCAGCAGTGCATTTACAAGTTGAGCATGACCATCGGCTTAAAATTCACTAGCGCTATGTCCCTCCCAAGTAATTATACACCAACTGGCATGTGCGTACATCCATACTTCTGTGTGTGCTATTGCTTTATAATGGAAATTCTCTGAGAACGGACTTTGGGGTGTGGTTAATTTTGACTTAACGCGCCAAATACTTCATCAAAGCAATAACATCTGATGAAATTTTGTCGAGTGGTTAAAGCGACCGAGGTGGCGTAGTGGTCTGCTCACTGGTCTCTCACTCGGAAGGACAACGGTTCAAACCGGCGTCCGGCCATCGAGATTTGGGTTTTCTGTGATTTCCCTAAACAGCACCAGGCAGATTCTGGGCTGGTTCCTTTGAAAGGGCACGGCCGATTTATTTCCTCATCCATCTACTGACCTCGATGCCGACGAGACTTTAAACCCAATCTTCGTTCGATTTGTCATCTTGAAAACACCTTACGACAAGATTCCTCAGTTAATTTCTTCCGAACCAAACTGTCACTCTGTCAATAAGACAGTATCACCAGTGATATTCACTATAAAACCTGCTTTCTTTACTACCTTTTTTGCGATTTTGTAAAATGGTTCAAATGGCTCTGATCACTATGGGACTTAACTTCTGAGGTCATCAGTCCCCTAGAACTTAGAACTACTTAAACCTAACTAACCTAAGGACATCACACACATCCATGCCCGAAGCAGGATTCGAACCTGCGACCGTAGCGGTCGCGCGGCTCCAGACTGTAGCGCCTAGAACCGCTCGGCCACTCCGTGCGATTTTGTAGCTAAATTTGTTGGACTCTACATTTTCTGACATGTTCCACACAGTAGCGTTGTAAGTACATTTTATTTTACAAGTTCCTTTCAGATCAAGACGTTGTACCAAGACTCGAACCAGGAAGCAGTGCTCTCTGTGACTCATTTATCTGGGCACGTCTTGTGACTTGCTCTTACAGTTTCACTTCTGCCAGTACATCTGATCTATTTTTAAAGTTCCACAGAAGCACCCCTACTTACCTCGCTGGACTGGCATCCCTGCAGGAAAAGGGATTCGCAAAGAAATAGCTTAGTCACAGCCCAGGGGTTATTTTCAAAATGAATCTTCCGCCATGATCGGAGGATGAGCTGTTTTCAAACTTACTAGCAGATTAAAACCGTGTGCCGAAGCGGGACTCTCAAACGCCAAACACCGCCTTCCGTAAGGAAACTGGTGGTGAAGTCCGAAACGTAGACTGGAAAAACTGAAATTGTGAATGTATGTCTTGACTCGTGCGTGGAGAGCTCAGTCGCAAGAAACATTCCCCAAGAAAGACGAAGTTCAGATTGCCATTCCGGTATACAGTCTGTTTCTGCCACAATGTTTGAAAACGGCTCACGTTCCGACCCAAAGTGAAAAATTCTGAAAACAGCTTCACTTCTGTCTTCTGTCTGGAAACAATCTCACTGTATTTTTTCGTGAAATTGTATTGGCTGGAATAACCAATTACAAAATTGCAACTCTGCTTGAAGCTCGTCACGGATTTTGAACAATCGGTGCAGCGCAGGTCCATTTTCGCTGTACTACGGCGATGCTTTGCTGTTCTCGTTACTGGGCGGAGCGGAGGCTGACACGGAATGTCACAGCCGCGCTGCGCCTCGTAGCGTCCATTGTGCGGCGCGCAATAAAGCTAAGCCACTTTCGCATTTAATAACGCTGCCCCGCACACGACAGCACAGCACAGCACAGTACAGTACAGCACAGCACGGGCACAGGATAGCGGACAGCTCGCAGGGCAGCGTGGCGTCTGACAAAGGCAGCGCCGTGCAGGGCGGCATGTTTACGCACTGGGGAACAGAGTGGGGCGTACGGGTGACCTCCACTACTGCACTGCACTGCACTGTTCACGCTAACGGCATTTTTTTTTTTTTAGCGAAACATAGTAGAAGTTGTATTTCCCATGCAAAATACAGCTAAAGTCACGAATGGAAGTAGTAAGAAACTGGTACAAATGGGATGCGTCCCAGTCCTAATTGTCAAAGTCCTAATTATAGAAATTTATATCAGTAAACGGCTAACTCAAAAGTACACGGTCCCAGCTGCCCGTTGCCTTTCTCACGACTTCTAAGGGCAAAAAAAAAGTTGATTTTCATTATTTCATGTAACTACTGACCGAATTTAAAAACTGTAAAGTGTTGTCATAACGTACTCGTTAAAAGGTATAAAATTACATCTACATACATACTCCTCAATTCATTGTACGATGCTTGGCGGAGGGTACATTGCATCACTACATTTTTCTGTTCCATTCGCAGATGGAGGAGGGAAAAACGTCCTTTAGGCCACCGTGCGAGACCTAATATCTAATATCTTACTTGTTAGTGAAATGCCTAGTCAGCAGTGCGGGTCTCCCGCATCGTCCCCTACGCTCCTCGTAGTATGGGACCTCATCGTCAGTGATCCGTAAGCGACGGACGGGAGTACAATCGTGGTGCAGTCAGCCTGAATCCCCGGTTCTCTAAATTTTCTCAACTTTGTTCCCCGAAAAGATCGTCGCCTTCACTCACTTATGTTCTCATAGCACCTCCATAACACTTGCTTGTTGTTCGAACCTACCGATAGCAAATCTAACAGTCCGTCTCGGAATTGCTATTATGTCTTCCTTTAATCCGACCTGGTACAGATCCCAAACTCTCGAGCAGTACTCAAGAATGAATCGCATTAGTGTTCTGTACGCGTTCTCCTGTACTGAAGACACACGCCGGCCGGTGTGGCCGTGCGGTTAAAGGCGCTTCAGTCTGGAACCGCGTGACCGCTACGGTCGCAGGTTCGAATCCTGCCTCGGGCATGGATGTGTGTGATGTCCTTAGGTTAGTTAGGTTTAATTAGTTCTAAGTTCTAGGCGACTGATGACCTCAGCAGTTAAGTCGCATAGTGCTCAGAGCCATTTTTGAAGACACACGCTTCCTGAAAATTCTCCAAATAAATCGAAGTCGACCAGTCACCTTCCCTACTACAGTCCTTGCATGCTCGGGGGTACATATGCAGACTGAAGCGGCAAACGAAAATTTGTGCCAAGGTGGAATTCGAGCCCGGGTCTTCTGATCACTAGCCAGATGCGCCAACCACCACGCCACCCTGGTACAGTGCTTTGCACAACTACACGGACTATCCTAGCACGCCTTCCTCCTCAATCCAGATTCCCAGCAGTAGACCCAGGTTCGAATCCGACACTTCATAGAAATTTTCATTCGTAGTTTCAGTCGACATACATGCGTCATGGACGTTTGAGACTTGAAATGGTGTCTGTAACCATATAGTTTCGTTTGACCTTACATGCTCGTTACATTTCATATCGCTTTGCAACATTAAATCAAAATACTTAAGCGACATGATTGTGTTAAGCAGCAGCACGCTACTGACATTACGGGATTGTTTTTCCTACTCATCTGCACTAACTTACATTTTTCTGCGTTTAAAGGTGGCTGCCATTCATCGCAGCAGCTGCTTCTGCGACATGCGTGTCGATTAGAATGGGATGAAATATGACAACACGCACAGTCCCCGAGAGCTCAAAAAACTCCAACTCGAAGCCGGGACTCCGCCACGTAACGGCAGAGAAGCTGAGCACCAGACGACGAGATACGAACGGAAAGCTTATTTAATATTGAGGCGTGAATGGATACAAACGCACCTAATATGTCGAAAAGAGCCTGAAACAGAATCTACATCCTCCTAGAAAATATGTCTGACGTCAGGTTTGAATAACTACGGAACATTTCTAAGTACTCTCTTCTGCGGCTGGTGCAGGTATCCTTAAAATACTTTCTGTGTGTACTGATACGTCATCGTGTAAAATGTTTGAAACGCTAAAATAAAAAAAAAATTTCTATTCTGCCATGTTGCGGCGCCCTTGCTGAGGACATAAAATATTGTAGAAGATAACGCGATAATTCATCCAGAAATACATTGCCTCAAAAAAATAGTGATTCTGGAAAGACGGCGTAGATCTTGATCCGTTGACGGCTTATGGCACCTGCGGGATAGCAGCTGTATTTATAATAGTTTCGGCGTCGTCCGGTAACAGCGTAGTGGCCTAGCTACCAGAGCCTTTAATAGTGAATGCTCATAGCCAGAAGTCAAAGTGTACTCCAAACGCGTGAAGCAAGCAGGTAACCACTACGTCGCGGAGAGGCCCTCTTGCTTCCTACTGCTAACTGAGTAAGTTTGAAAATGGTCAAATTTTGGTCTTCTGAGTGGCGGGATCGTCCTTTCGGAGAACTGCCACACAAACTGAACGCACTCCGTCAGTTCAGCTACGGGCAAGCACCCCTGCACCAATTTTCCACTCACGCCACAGTATCGGTGGTCACGTGAATATTCTCAAACCCTAGACTAAGTTGTGGCCGTCTACGCAGCACAGACGCCTGTCAGGACCGTCGTATTGTGAGGGCAGCAGAGGCAGATCGCGCAACTACAGAACAGATAAGAGGGCTTGTGAGCCCAGACGTATCAACGCGAACTGTTGCGAGCCGATTATTAGCAGTGGGACTGCGGGCGTGTACCCCTGCACCTGTTTTCCACTGACGTCACAGTATCGGTGTGCACGACTCGTCTTGGTCCCATCAGAGGATTAGTGCGGCGAGGTCTTCAGCGATAAAAGCAGATTCTGCCTGCATGCAAGTGATGTTCGTTTGCGCGTACGACGTAGACCTGGTGAGCGCTCTCTCATAGAGTCCATTCGTCCAGCCCACACTTGCCCCAACCCAGGCCAGGGTGCTGTAATCTACAACTCTCATTCACCTTAGGTGTGTCTGAGGAGACACTAGCCAGAGTTCCGTACGTGAAAAATGTCCTTAGGCCCGTTCTTTTGCTGTCCTTGCAAACAGGAAAGTGATACGTTATTCCAATAGGATAATGCTCGCCCACACACTGCCCGTGAACTCACCGTGCTTTGCAAGACATACAGCAACGTCTCTGGCAGCACCATCTCCAGACTTGTCTTCAATCGAGCACGTGTGGAGTATGATGGCACGAGAAGTGACTTTTGCGACTCGTCAGCCAACAACTCTTACAGAACTGCGTGAACAGATCTAGCAGGCGTCGTATAACGAATCCCACGACGGAATTCGCCATTTGTACGTTTGACCGGATGCCAGAGTCAGTGCTTGCATTGCCGCCCATGGAGGCTACAACACGTACTGAGATGAATATTTCAGCATGGGTGGATACCTGGTACCTCAGAACCGCTTGTGCTATTGATACGAAAATGTAATCATTTCATGTATCCCATATGCTCTGTTGCAATAATAAATCTTGAGAGAACGTGAAACCTCTAAAATTATGTACTAATTTTTTTCCGACAGATTGTTTTAAAGGCAATATTTGTAAGGTTCGTGAAGAGATAACTGAATTTGCCCCACTACGAATCGTGTCACTACGAATCGTGTCACTACGAATCGTGTCACTACGAATCGTGTCACTACGAATCGTGTCACTACGAATCGTGTCACTACGAATCGTGTCACTACGAATCGTGTCACTACGAATCGTGTCACTACGGATCTCTGCGTATCAGTACGTTGTAACATACACAATTTGTAAGTGGTTCACCACTGTATTCACACTTCGTAAATGTCATTTGCTTACCCCCATGTTTCATCACAATCACTGGAGATGCACACTGCTATTGGGAAAACATCAGGAGAGAGTTATATTCTGCTACATGTCTCTGCAGTTGCAGGTATAGTAGCAACGTTAACCGTCATTGTGCACTTTCCCGACATATTGTTACAGCTAATCGTCCCAAAAATTACGCGTTTCTCGTAGACCATTAATGCGCCGGTGCCTTGAGCTAGCACATTTTCATAGCACGGAAGTTCGTAGCCTCAGAAAGTTGCTTACAAATTCAGACGACCTGATTTGGAGGAATAAAGCCGCAAATTCAAGTACTCAAAGATTATTACCGTCTGCAGCCGCCGCCTCCTCCTCCTCCTCCTCCTCCTCCTCCTCCTCCTCCTCTGCCACTCCCCCCCCTCCTCCCACCATCTTGCCATCAGTCACCCGCACTTTCAACGTGCCATAGTTTCCTTTGTTTTTAATGGTATAACAATATGGTATATGAAATTAGCGACCCGCCACAGCTTCGCTCGCGTAGTACTAGCTGCGGCCGGACTACTTGTTTATTGTCACTGCATACACTCACAAACCTTCCCCATTAATGAAAATCGTGTAAAAAAACCTTTAAGTAATTCCTGAAGTTAGTCTTCATACACAGGCAGAGAAACACTGCGGGGAACTTCAATTTATAAGATGTACAAAAGAAGAAACTGTATGGAGTCTGGTAATAATAACTGTGTGTGGCTTAGTGGCTCGACATAGATTCCGGTCAAGCTTCGCTGCCCTCTGGAGTTACCGCCAGATACCGCCTTCTCTGTGTCGTAACTCCCATCACTGCCGCGAAACGTCAGACTATACTTCAATTCGATATGGAGTAGAAAACATTATATACATTAAGCCTTCATGATTAGCCGGCCGGGGTGGCCGAGCGGTCTAGGCGCTACGGTCGCAGGTTCGAATCCTGCCTCGGGCATGGATGTGTGTGATGTCCTTAGGTTAGTTAGGTTTAAGTAGTTCTAAGCTCTAGGGGACTGATGACCTCAGAAGTTAAGTCCCATAGTGCTCAGAGCCATTTGAACCATTTGAACCTACATGATTACTTAGAGGTAATAAATTACATGCACGAACCTTTCGCCTGAATCAGTCTTCTATTAGCGAAAACCGTATCAAAATCCTTACAGAAGTTTCTGAGATCAGCCTAAACACAGACAGACCGCGGCGATGGATAATAAGACGTATCTGTGTTTAAATATAATAATAATAATAATAATAATAATAATAATAATATGTTTAGATTAATGCTTGGTACGTCGCTTTTACGTAACTATTAAGACACTGCAATACAGAGAAACAATTTGAAAAGCATTCGTCCGAAAGAAGATTTACATATGCCACAAAATCGCTTTAAGAACTATAATGGCAACAAACCCTGACAGCTTTGTCAATGTCACATTTTAGACGAAGTAAAGTCGAAGTATGCAGCGAGCATTATATGCATTTCACTTACCACTGCCATTATGAACATACCTCTGCAGACTATGACTACGCCAGCCTGTGAAAGATGATAATGTGGTCTTCATTCTGAAGACTAGTTTGATGCAACTCTCCATGCTACTCGATACTGTGCAAGCCGCATCATCTCCGAGTAACTTCTGCAACCTACACACTTCTGAATGTGTTTACTGTATTCATCCCTGGGTCTCCCGCCTACGATTTTACCCCTCACACTTCCTTCCAGTACAAAAATGGTACTCCCTTCATGTCTCAGAATATGTCCTACCAGCCGATCCCTTCTTCTAGTCAAGTTGTGCCACAAATTTCTTTGCTCCCCAGTTCTATTCCGTACCTCCTCATTACTTATGTGATCTCCCACCCAATCTTCAGCATTCTTCTGTAAGACCACATTTCAAAATCTACTCTCTTCTTGTCTAAACTGTTTATCATCTGTGTTTCACTTCCATACATGGCTACACTCCATACAAATATTTTCAGTAAGGACTTCCTGACACTTAAATTTATACTCGACGTTAACAAATTTCTCTCCTTCAGAAACGCTTTTCTTACCACTGCGAGTTACATTTTATATCCTCTCTACTTCGGCCAACGTCAGTTATTTTGCTGCCCAAATAGCAAAACTCATCTAGCATTTTAAGTGTCTCATTTCCTTATCTAATTCCCTCAGCACCACCTGATTTAATTCCACTACATTCCGTTATTCTCGTTTTTGCCTTTCTTGACGTTCATCTTTTATACCCCTTTCAAGACGCCGTCCATTTCGTTCGGCTGATAGGAAACCAGTTTCTTTGTCGTTGGCGATGAATCTCCCCCTCTCTGTCTCGGCTTACTGAACGTCCTCCTTGTAGTCTTCTAGAGTTGTCATTTTCGATACACACAGTTTTGATGCTACTTTATTTTTCTGCGAAGATTGGCTGAAAAATTTGGAAACTGATATTTGACTGGGTGAAAGTAGACGTCACAAGTGACATTTCAGAAGAAAATGATGTAAATGCTCTTTTAGAAAGGTAAAGTGTGGATCTTTTCCCAGTAAGAGAAGTGCAAGAGATTTCCTGCACAGTGTCGCCCTCTGTGTGATGACGTTTAAGTTCTAAGGCAATGCCTGGTCTACATTCAGAATACAACTAGTATAAGTGAAAGGGCGGACAGACGGAGAATTCCTCCTATCTTTAAAGAAGGTTCAGGTATATACCGGGTGATCAAAAAGTCAGTATAAATTTGAAAACTGAATAAATCACGGAATAATGTAGATAGAGAGGTACAAATTGACACACATGCTTGGAATGACATGGGGGTTTTATTAGAACCAAAAAAATACAGAAGTTCAAAAAATGTCAGGCAGATGGCGCTTCATCTGATCAGAATAGCAGTAATTAGCATAACAAAGTAAGACAAAGCAAAGATGATGTTCTTTACAGGAAATGCTCAATATGTCCACCATCATTCCTCAACAATAGCTGTAGTCGAGGAATAATGTTGTGTACAGCACTGTAAAGCATGTCCGGAGTTATGGTGAGGCATTGGCGTCGGATGTTGTCTTTCAGCATCCCTAGAGATGTCTGTCGATCACGATACACTTGCGACTTCAGGTAACCCCAAAGCCAGTAATCGCACGGACTGAGGTCTGGGGACCTGGGAGGCCAAGCATGACGAAAGAGGTGGCTGAACACACGATCACCACCAAACGACGCGCGCAAGAGATCTTTCACGCGTCTAGCAATACGGGGTGGTTCTAATAAAACCCCATGTCATTCTAAGCATGTGTGTCAATTTTTTCCTCTCTAGCTACATTATTCCGTGGTTTATTAAGTTTTCAAATTTATACTGACTTTTTGATCACCCGGTATTTTTGAAAGTATAGCAATTGTCTAATGTATATGCTTTTAAGTGTAGTTACAGTAATGTTGAATGCCTGTTTAAATAGGGCATGTTTTGAAATATGGCTTCTGCATCTTGAAGCAAAATCAGCATACAGACACAATGGGTCACAAGGTCCTTGAAGCTGGCCATACATATGTGGAATGTGATAAAGATTTTGGTGTCTCTGAAAAGGAAAAGAAACTCTGGAGACATGAATATGTTCGACAAGACATGATGGTACCAGTGGAGCAACTTTCTTTCAGTTAAAGCCATGGGGATCGTAGTGAGGGACAAAGCTGATAAAGCCATTGAACGAAACAAAATACAGTGGATGAATATCAGGTGGATCAGAATCAGCAAAGAAAATTCTCTAACAAAACAGTTCAACTATTCACTAAATAGTGATCTTGATTTAATAGGAGCCAATTTTAGAAGGCCCCACAGTAGTCCCCCATCAGTACCCCGTCTGCGGCCTTTGCATGAAGACGAGTTTGAAATAAAATTTGAGGAATAGAAAAATCTTCACGAGATAAAGAACTACATCCCTCTGCTTTATCAAGATTACTATAACGATATATACACCATCCGCAGACAGCAGTTACCGTTGGTGTAAACAGAAGACGTGGAGAAAGAAGAGGACTGGTGAAACAAGGGGACGAGGAAGACTGAAAAGGTGCGCAACACAATGGTACAGCATCACGAGTGTTCACCAGGAAGGACTTTCTTAAAGAGATACTGCAGAAAGAATATTTTCATTTCGGAATTACCATTTCATTTGCTATTTATGTACTGTTTTTTAGCGTGTTGCATCAATTTCGCTTTAATTACTCACATATCCTACTTCTATAACATGCGTGTGTTGTGCTATGTACATGTCTGTTGTACCAAAATATCTTCTAAATACAGCACATCAAATAAAATATTTTTTTACTTGTACCTGGTTTACACTAAGAAGTTTTAAGACGCAAGACGTATAAATATTTTTGATGTTTTATAAAAAGTAATGGAGGAACACAGCAGTCTGTAATCATACCTAGGACTATACACAGACTGACCATTAGGGGAAAAATGTTTAATGCTTCGATAGCAACTCACATAATTTGTAAATAGCCATTTAACTTCAGCAGTCATTTACACAGTTCGCTTCAGCACGCACTTGTACCACTTGCAGTGTACATTTGTAAAAGCATAAATGCTTTCGATGTACTGTTGTTTGGAAGAGGGAGGTGGAAGAGCGGTATCATGACCTGGCCATTCGAGGCCCATGAGGAAGTCAGGCCGTGGCGCGTACGTCTTGGCTCGTGACACTACAGGTCTTAGGAGTGCCAGCAGCCGTCTCCGGCCGGGATGAGTACCTATTTGAGAAGAGTTTAATAATTCTTCACCGCGCGTTTCAGTCATGGAAGCTGTCGCTAGCACACGACATAATTAATACCTTGGGTACCTCTTCCGTTACATACTGACTGCCAGCGGACCCTGCACGGAGCCGAGTTTTCGAGACGAGTGGTGTACAAGCAGACTAGTGCGACGTCGCAAGTTCGTTGCGGGATTAATATTTCTCCTGGGCTACGCGTACCTTAGATCCGCGCATATTAGCGGTGAACCACAGGTAAGTGATGCTACGTAGCTGGCACCACAACTTGGGTGCAAGTGGTGGGCTTGTTTCGACATTACGCTTGCCGACAAGGGGAATGCAAGTGCATGTTGGCAGCTGTCAAAGTGTCTCATCCCGTAAAAGATACTCCTGCGTTCACATGGTCATTCGGTGTTGGTGCCGTAAACACACCGTAAATTGTGCACCATCTTAGCTTTGCAGGCGCGAAGGCAGTGACGCCAGTGGCGCCGGGGACGATTCCAGACGTGGAGCTACAAGGGTGGCCCTGTGTGTGGGCTGGCGACGCCGGCTCAGTTTTTGCGGACAGAAGGGTCTTTGTGGCGAGGGCGATCGCAGGCGTGCCGAAGCCGTCGGCCACTTGGGCGCTCCTAACGACGGCCAACAAAGGCTCCTCTTGAAGAGGGCAGCGAACCAGCGAGCGGCATACAGATCGGTCTGCGCGTGGGAAGCAAGCGCCGGACGGAAGCGCTCTTTCCGCCGCCCGAATTCCTCACGTGGACGCCGCACATTTGCATGCGCTGCTGCTGTTGCCGATGCTGCTGCGTGTTTTTCCTTTTTCGCCACTGCCCGCTCAGCTGCATCGCTTAACAGTTGGCTGCTCACTGTTCACTCGGCCGTCGTCCATACTTTGCTCTCCACTTCCTTCCTGTAAAGGTCAACCCTCCATCGTCGGTAAGATTATTAAAAAAGTGATTCAACGTTTCACCAGAGGTTAAGCTAGAATAGCCGTGATAGAAAATTCCAATTTACACTGAAACGCCAAAGAAACGGCTATAGGCATGCGTATACAAATACAGAGATATGTAAACAGGCAAAATATGGCGCTGTGGTCGGCAACGACTGTGTAATAAATGTGTCAGGCGCAGTTCTTACGTCCGCAGCTCGTGGTCGTGCGGTAGCGTTCTCGCTTCCCGCGCCCGTGTTCCCGGGTTCGATTCCCGGCGGGATCAGGGATTTTCTCTGCCTCGTGATGACTGGGTGTTGTGTGCTGTCCTTAGGTTAGTTAGGTTGAAGTAGTTCTAAGTTCTAGGGGACTGAAGACCATAGATATAAAGTCCCATAGTGCTCAGAGCCATTTGAGCAGTTCTTACATCGGTTACTGCTGTTACAATGGCAGGCTCTCAATATTTAAGTGAGTTTGAACGTGGTGTTATAGTAAGCGCACGAGCGATGGGAAACAGCATCTCCGAGGTAGCGATGAAGTGGGGATTTTCCCGTACGACAATTTCGCGAGTGTACCGTGAATAGAATCCGGTAAAACATCGAAACTCCGACATATCTGCGGCCGGAAAAAAATTGCAAGAACGGGACCGACTACGACGGAAGAAAATCGCTCAACGTGACAGGAGCGCAACCCTTCCGCAGATTGCCGCAGATTTCAACGCTGAGCCATCGACAAATGTCAACCAGCGAACCATTCAAAGAAACATCATCGATATGGGCTTTCGGCGCCGAAAGCCACTCGCATTCCCTTGATGACTGCACGACACAAAGCTTTATACCTCGCCTGGACCCGTCAGCACCGACATTGGACTCTTGATGACCGGAAACATGTTGTCTGGTGGGACGAGTCTCGTTTTAAATTGTATCGAGCGGATGGACGTGTATGGGTATGGAGGCAACCTCGTGAATCCATGAACCCTGCCTGTCAGCAGGGGACTGCTCAAGCTGGTGGAGGCTCCGTAATGGTGTGGGGCGTGTGCATTTTGAGTGATATGGGACCCCTGATACGTCTAGATACGACTCTGACAGGTTACACGTACGTAAGCATACTGCTGATCACCTGCACCCATTCATCTCCACTGTGCGTTCCGACGGACCTGGGCAATTCCAGCAGGACAATGAGACACCCCACACGTCCAGAATTGGTACGGTGTGCCTCCAGGAAAACTCTCCTGAGTTTAAGCACTTCCGCTGTCCACCAAACTCCCCACAGACGAACGTTATTGAGCATATCTGGGTGCTTCACAACGTGCTGTTTAGAAGAGATCTTCACCCTCTCCTATTACGGATATATATGGACAGCCCTGCGGGTTTCATGGTAACAATTCCCTCGATCACTACTTCAGATATAGTCGAGTCCATGTTGCGGCACTTCTGCGTGTTCGCGGGGGCCTACACGATATTAGGCAGTTGTACCTGTTTCTTTGGCTCTTCAGTGTATGTTCCTTTGTCAGACTATTTGACTATTTGACTTTTATAATCGGCTGATGGGACACGTTGTGGGACGTCAGAGAATGGTTAGCACTGGAGGGGAATTTGTGGCGTGAGAAGAGCAGGGGGGGGGGGGGGAGATTCCAGAGGGAGACAGTGTTGAATCCTAAAATTTGGAAATTTGTGGTACGTTTGTATAGGACCAAACTGCTGAGGTCATCGGTCCCTAGGCTTACACGCTACTTAATCCAACTTAAAACTAATTTACGCTAAGGAAACACACACACACACACACACACACACACACACACACACACACACACACACGTGCTCGAGGGAGGTCTTTCACAACGAGGCTGTCTGAGTTCAGTGGAATCTAAATTTTGGCCTAGTCACTTAAAGCGTTTTTCGAACCAAATTCTCATTCTCAGATCTAAGAATGAGTTTCTGGATGCGCCAAAGTGTACTGTTCCACTCATTGTGTCACAACTAAAGATTACAAACGAACCGAGTGCGAGTCTAAGGTACGGGTAGCAGACTTCACAAATCAAAGCGGCGCTGTTACATCAGTGCTAACGGGCTTCCTTCCTTCGTTCTCGCTGTAGTTCGGCGAGTATGACGAATCTGAGAAGTGTGGCGCTGCGGTCGCTTCCTAAAGTTCTCTCTTACTGAAGCATGCAGAGCTCTTCCGCTAGTCGTGACTTGTTGTTAGTAAAGATGATGATATTTCGCTATAAAGTAGCACCGATGAGGCGAAATGACCGATTGCCGGGATCAGATGGCCTGTAACGAAGATGCTTTTTGAGAAACTGTGGAAGTATTAAGATAAAATTAATTGACAAAAAGTACACAGTTGCAGAGAAGGGGTGCTATCTAAAATAGGTTTTACGCTAAAGTCCACGCTTCAGGCGGAAAACACACGAATTTCGTCCAATGCAAACAAAACGGTTGTATTCTTGTTTATTCCATGTTTACCACTAGGAAACATACGTGCTTCGTCAAACGAAAACTGGGCACAGAGAAACGTCACTGTTAAATCCCTGCTATAAAAAAAAATCAGTGTTTCTGTATTCATTGGGTCATCAGAACTAGCATTTGTGGACCAACAGCGAGTTGTGTAGCTTAACATTCATTACAGTAAGTTATTCTTGTAATTAATCATCATTTAGAGACTGCACGTCATCCTTCGTCATGTTTGCTGCTACTGTCGTTACAGACTCGGTAACTACTCGAAAATGCGTATATGTCAACGTGATTGTTACATATTCTATGAATAAATATTACACTACTGGCCATTAAAGTTGCTATAACAAGAAGAAATGCAGATGCCAAACGGGTGTTCATTGGACAAATATATTATACTAGAACTGACATGTGCCGGCCGGTGTGGCCGAGAGGTTCTAGGCGCTACAGTCTGGAACCGCGAGACCGCTACGGTCGCAGGTTCGAATCCTGCCTCGGGCACGGATGTGTGTGTTGTCCTTAGGTTAGTTAGGTTTAAGTAGTTCTAAGTCTAGGGGACTGATGACTTCAGACGTTAAGTCCCATAGTGCTCAGAGCCACTTGAACCATTTTTGAACTGACATGTGATTACATTTTCACGCAATTTGGGTGCATAGATCCTGAGAAATCAGTACCCAGAACAACCACCTCTGGCCGTAATAACGGCCTTGATACGCCTGAGCATTGAATCAAACAGATCTTGAATGGCGTGTACAGGTACAGCTGCCCATGCAGCTTCAACACGATACCACAGTTCATCAAGTAGTGACTGGCGTATTGTCACGAGCCAGTTGCTCGGCCACCATTGAACAAACGTTATCAATTGGTGAGAGATCTGGAGGATGTGCTGGTCAGGGCAGCAGTGGAACATTTTATGTATCCAATAAGGCTCGTACAAGACCTGCAACATGCGGTCGTGCGTTATCCTGCTCAAATGTAGGGTTTCGCAGGGATCGAATGAAGGGTAGAGCCACGGGTCAAAACACGTCTGAAGTGCACCGTCCACTGTTCAAAGTGCCGTCAATGCGAACAAGAGATGACCGAGACGTGTAACCAGTGGCACCCCATACCATCACACCGGGTGATACGCCAGTATGGCGATGACGAATACACGCTTCCACTGTGCGTTCACCGCGATGTCGGCATACACGGATGCGACGATCATGATGCTGTAAACAGAACCTGGATTCATCCGAAAAAATGACGTTTTACCATTCGTGCACCCAGGTTCGTCGTTGAGTACACCATCGCAGGCGCTCCTGTCTGTGATGCAGCGTCAAGGGTAACCGCAGCCATGGTCTCCGAGCTGATAGTCCATGCCGCTGCAAACGTCGTCGAACTGTTCGTGCAGATGGTTGTTGTCTTGCAAACGTCCCCATCTGTTGACTCAGGGGTCGAGACGTGGCTGCACGATCCGTTACAGCCATGCGGATAAGATGCCTGTCATCTCAACTGCTAGTGATATGAGGCCGTTGGGATCCAGCACGACGTTCCGTATTACCCTCCTGAACCAACCGATTCCATATTCTGCTAACAGTCATTGGATCTCGACCAACGCGAACAGCAATGTCGCGATACGATAAACGGCAATCGCGATAGACTACAATCATACCTTTATCAAAGTCGGAAACGTGATGGTACGCATTTCTTCTCCTTACATGAGGCATCAGAACAACCTTTCACCAGGCAACGCCGGTCAACTGCTGTTTGTGTATGAGGAATCGGTTGGAAACTTTCCTCATGTCAGCACGTTGTAGGTGTCGCCACCGGCGCCAGCCTTGTGTGAATCCTCTGAAAAGCTAATCATTTGGATATCACAGCATCTTCTTCAAAAATGGTTCAAATGGCTCTGAGCACTATGCGACCTAACTTCTGAGGTCATCAGTCGCCTAGAACTTAGAACTACTTAAACCTAACTAAGCTAAGGACATCACACACATCCATGCCCGAGGAAGGATTCGAACTTGCGACCGTAGCGGTCGCTCGGCTCCAGACTGCAGCGCCTAGAACCGCACGGCCACTTCGGCCGGCATCATCTTCTTCCTGTCGGTTAAATTTCGCGTTTGTAGCACGTCATCTTCGTGGTGTAGCAGTTTTAATGGCCAGTAGTGTAAATAGAAAAATAAATTTGCAAGAGCCTTCTAAAACGTTTCATGTGAATATTCACTGCTAACCGATCGGTTGTTGTATACCAATATAACAGGATTCTGTCACTTAGTTAGGAAGGAAATTTTGTAACATTTTAACTTGCACTTGAAATTGGCTATAAAGCAGAAATCATTATTGTGTGAAACGAATGAATAGCAATTCATTGTTGCATATGAAGCGGAACGTCGCGAGTCCGCGTTTATACTCGGGAATTCGTATACTCGCCCTCCTTTATGAGCGAATCGAGTCCGCTTGCACCAGACAACAGACAGGTCAAGAGTCGGCTGCGACGGAGACTAGATTGTCGAGTTTACGGGCACACGGAGACCGCGAGTTCGGAAACGTCACAAAATTCGTTGGCGAGTTTGAAAGCGAGTGTACGGGGCTTATTTATGATCTGTAGTCCAAACCCCGACCTCACCTCCGGTGACGATTTAAGATGTAACTATTAACACCAACCAATTGAATCACATGGTGACGCGCCCTTCTTGAGCTGGCTTGCAGCGTAGGACCTTGCAGCTTCTTCCATTTCTTCAGCACAAACTAGCTGTCTTTCTTACTTCTGTGTCCCAATTGTACTACGGTCTTCCCCTTGGTCTCCTTTTGGTAAATTGGGCTCCAAGCTAGTGCTTGTTTTGAGCAACACAACCACCCCACTGCCGTTTCACACTTCCCATCATGTCACTGTCTATTGTTGTAGACCACATCTAACGCAAAAAGAACAAAGCAACCGATTTGCTCCATCTGCCTAAGCTGGAGGAAGTGTATGTTATTCAAACTTTGATTTTGCACAGTACGGTAGCTACAACAAGAGGATTCTTCTGTTGGGTACACAAATGGTCTGTAGCGCAAGAGCTATCCGAAACACTTGACCCTATCTTTCTAACACTAACAGAATCTGAAGTATGAGTCTCGGGAAAAATCACGTTTTTATGTGCGGCGTTTTGATACATGTTTGTAGCGCCTACCGATATATGCTGATATTTTCATTGCGTAAAATAATTATGGAGACCCTGGTCTACCACCAGAGAACTGTTGAAACCTTGATTAGCAGTTTTCTTTATGGATCTGCGGATTTGCCACTGGATTAAATGCATACGTTATCTGATCAATAGCATCTGGACACAACTGTGTAATGCAGATTGACCCCTACAGTACGCTTAAGGGGCTTATGGAAGCACCATTATGTTCATGGGCGGATCCTGATGAAATCCGGAAAAAGCATTTCCATCATTTTTTTCGCCGTTAGCAGCGGAATCTAAATGATACACAGCCACAGCAAAGTCCTCAAATTTTAACGGCATGTTCTCCAGTGATTTATCTAGAATTACCATCTCCCTATTTTCAAAAATCTTTGTCCGTCATCGAGAAAAGTTCCCAAAAAATGACTTTTAACTACCAAAACCGAGCCGCGTATTCAAAGACGGCTATGCACGTAAAATGCCTGTAATTGTTTGCGGTATATTCCTAAGAAGCCGATATCGAACAACAATGAAAAGTTTCTTGATAAATTTATCAGTTTCCGAATTACAGAATGTCAATGTTACCCTAATTGTACAAGTAAAATATGCACGTATGATCCACTGTGGGGCGAAAACATAGTTTAAAAGTAACGTGGCACGGGGAAATATGCTATGAAGTGAAGTGTCTCCGTTATCGTCAGAAGGGTTATGGGAGCCCCATGTTGTTGTACTGAAGCACTTGCAAAATTGTTTCCACGTAAAGTCCCGTCTGAGGTGCAAATTTAGTTTCGCGTTATTTCAATTTCCAGTAAGTAAAATGTCAAAATATTACCGACCCACAAATTTCTTTTCATATGAGTGATATGCGCTGGTGTAGGAGGGAAAAGAAGGCAACCAGCGGAAAAATGTTTCTATCGGAGAACACAAAAGCGAATATGCTCCAGTTTAAAAGACAAAGACAGCTTACTCATTCACTATCAGTACCTTTAAAAGTTTTCCCAAAAATTTGGGCATGCGAACACATTCGCGCTTTTTTGTGCTGATTGAGGACAGTTGCAGTGGAAAAGACGGAAAAGTAATAAATACTGGAAGATAGTAGACAATGGTTGTGATACATAAACAGCGAAGGGACAACTTCATTGCGAGAGAAAGAGGGACTTCGTGGCGATTGAACGTAGTTGACGGTGATAGAACAGTGCTAGGAAAAGACTGAAAGAGATGGTGCATTAGGAGACGAATAAACAGGAGAAACTGGAAGTGGGTGAGGGCCATTGATAATGAGAGACTGAGTCTATGACAATTACAACAAGGAAGAGAGAGACAATGGCAGTGTGGATGAGTGAATGAGGTGGTGGTAGTAGTAGTAGTAGTAGTAGTAGTAGTAGTAGTAGTAGTAGTAGTAGTAGGAGGAGGAGGAGGGACAGACAGCAGGAGGTAAGTCAGACAGTAAAAGTGGGAGGAAATAGAAGTAGTAGGACAGAACGAAGGAGACTAGGGCTGTGAGATGGGACTTACTGACGTAAATACGAGTAGATAATGTCAATGAGTTGGGGTGAATGAGTGAGTGAGAGAATGGACAAGTGGGAGTGGATGGGTATGAGCAACTTACAGCGATGGATTAATAGGTGTCTGCTAGTTACAGTTAGGAAACCTTGTGAGAGTGAGAGGTGAGTTGCATGTTAAAAAGAGCGCGAATGTATCCGCAGGCCAAAATCTTTGGAAAAATGTTTAAGGTGTTTAGGAAGGTAGAAAGAAGCAGCTAGTATGCCAGTTTTCAGTCAGTCCTTTAAACAGGAGCATTGATAATTCATATGTACCGGCAGACGCTAGAGATGTTTGGCACAGGGAAGAGTCAACAAGGGGAAAGAGACCTCGTAGTTTCATAGTTGGCACGTGCACTGCCTCTCTCATATGGGTTACGTGTTGGCATACTGGGTATGACGTGCACAGCGAGCCCGTGGCGTAAACTAACAGATGACGCATGCTCTCGAGCACCGCTACCCAACCACCTACACCGGCAGCGCCGTGTCTAAACAACGAGGCCCTAAAAGCCGCCAGAGATAGCTGCCGCGGAAATCCTGGAACTTCGTGTCCTGTTTCCGAATCGGCACATTCTTGCAGTCTCGCCTTTCTGTATACAAACGTCAGCAAAAGTTTGCATTCTCTCTTTCTTTCGAAATTCACTGCGCAGAAAACAAAAGTTGCTTCTGAGGCTTGTGAGTATATGCATTTTCAATATTTTTATGTCATCAAATGAAATAAAATAAAAAATAAACAAAGTTCGTCCCTGTGCTCGGATGCAGAATTGAGTACGTTGTGGCATACCACTGAAGGGTCTCTGCATGAGCTTCTTCATGATTTTTTGCCATACTACACAGCTTCATTTGTTTCTATGGCACCTCAATTGTTGGTGCAAATCGTCTGTTACCCTACATGTAAAAAAGGAAAGGGAAAACACTGAACAGTGTGTATGGTGGCCACAGTATACTAACCATTTTCTTTTTAACATTTCACTAGGTTACTGGTACTTGTCGGAGCCCCACACGCATGTTTGATACATTTAAGAGTCATATTTCGATGTATCTTTTTTTATTCCTCTTCTTGCCCGATCAGTTGAATGTGTGTATCAGAATGTGCAAGGATTTCAGTGTGTAGATCCGTGGGATTGTAGTAGTCTGCCACTGTGTCAGAAATATCCAACTGTGGGAAACACGTACCAGGTACCAAAGAGGTTTCTGTTTGCCTTGGACGAACCTTTTGTATAGTTTGGGACCATAATTGGGGTTCACCTGGCCACATCCGTTGGTACGGGGAGCGGTTGTGGTTAGACAGCTAATGCTCGCGGAGTGTTCCGTGGGACGCGAGACGGGTGAGACTTACAGGCGGTGTGACTTTACGATGAAAAGTTAATGATGTGTTTTATGTAAGTTTTTCAAAGCTAGTCAAAGTAAATGATTCCTTTCATCGTTCATAGTTTACTAATGTGTGTTACAAACTTTACTTGCTAATTCGCGAGTGTTAAATACGTTAAAATCCAGGGGCGGTGCAGGCTATTGGCCAGTTGAACTGTTAATCAAACACGAGGAGCCGTGTTGAGTTTATTGTGATTCAGTTCATTTTGTTTAGTATCCCTTTCGCGAGACCATGGATATTGCGTATGATTTCCGTGATTTTTTGACTGAATGTTGTGCAATTCGTCTCACTTGATAACTTTCTTTGTGCACACTTTTGTTTGTGAGGACCATGTGGTTGTGATCTAATGAGAAAGTTTACAGTGCCAAGGCCATAGCGATCGTCCGCTGTACAATATCTCAATTAATTATGATACTTAACTATGCTTTATTTTTATAGCAATTCACTTCAAATAGAAATTTTATTCATTTATCCCGCTTGTTGAAATCAAGTGAAAAGCTCCTCTTGCTACTTACGTGTGCTGTGGCGAAGGTTTTCAGTTCTTTTCCTTCCTGTTAAAGTGCGTGTGAATGCAAGTGTTCGTGATTAAACCATCCTTTAATCATTCCTCTTTCATAGATCGTACACCTTGCAGGGGACTCCGAAGTAGAGTTCTAGGATTAATTAATATGCTTCCTAACAGCAGCAACCATCATATTACTCACTATAAACGTCCATGTGTGCAATTAAATTTATCCATCCAATAACCGTTCTTTTGCCAGAATTTTTCTGTACACTCTCACTGCTAAAATTCCACTCCATGCTTCATCCAGCTCTGATGTATGGCACATCCTACTGCATTCAGTTTGCGCGACAGTTGTATTGAGGCCACACAGTACCCCCCCCCCCCATTCAGATTAATTGTAAAGATACCCCTTAATTGTAAAGATACCCCTTGATTGTAAAGATATCCCTTGATTGTAAAGATACCCCTTAATTGTAAAGATACCCCTTAATTGTAAAGACATCTTTCACCATCAATAAGATAATAAAGCTAGTCTTAGCTGGAACTGTTCCTCTTCAGTGGAGATCTTGCGTGAGTCACGGAAAGTACTTGGTAGATTGTCGACGTTCAACAACAGCTCATTTCAGTCGATCCCACACAGTTCGATTGGCTTAATGTCCTGGGACGAGCTGGACACTCCATTCTGGTCATCCAAACATGCTGAAGATTTTAACGAGAACGGCTTCCATTTAGCATGATTCACTGCCCATCTGTAATGGGGTTTACGGTGTCACGTGTTACGATGTACGGCACTGTGCTCTTCATGGTAATCGGGAATGGAGATCAGCATCATGCAATAGTCTCCAAACAGTTTGACGCAATATGTGATGTTCTGTAGCCTCTTCGAACGGCAGACTCCGTTCTGGCGCTCTGGAGCATTCAGACATTTCCTTTGTGTCAAAAGTCGTTGATTTCAAGCATCGTGTGTACCTATTGAACGTGTGCGACCTGCACTTCGTGATTCCTCAAAACTACCCGTCAGTTGGAAGTGATTCCACGTCAGCTCCCCATCAGTTTTACTCTGGGGCACACGTCAGCCAACTATCCTTGTTGACTGACATTTTGCGCACCCGATCACTGGGCACGACTGGCCTCCGTTGCATGGTGATATTCACTTTATTGTTCCACAGAACGTCTCTAATGTGTCTCCACTGTACTGAAATTCAGCAGTTCATTAGAGTGTAGCGTTCTAGTCATAGGTAGCTGTCATGGCAACTGTGTGTTTGTTTACAAAGAACGTTAGGTGCGACTTTCCCGTGCGTGCAGGAATAGCCGCATTTGCAATTCATCTGCATGACATGTCGGGGTGATGTAAAACTTACGTTGATGTGTGTTCGGTGTCTTCGACCCAAAGAATCGACACCAATATGTTTTAATGCCTTACCAGGCCTGTTGCTACTGGAGAACGTGTACCTATTGCTTTCTTCCATTCTTCGAAGTGACTTAAGTAGTTCTAGAAGACCTGTTGTTTACAGTAGATTCCGTACCAAGCCGCTGTTTATCAATTATTTGTCTACACAAATCATTGACAGAAGTGAAAACATCGATAACTGGTAAAACGTTGTATGATGGGCGAGCAATAAGTTTCCGTTCGAAGGCTATACAGTCCGTAATTGGTATGCCAACCAGGTGTACCTGAGTGTCGAGGCACTCATCGCACCGACGGACCACCGAGCGAGGTGGCGCAGTGGTTAGACACTGGACTCGCATACGGGAGGACGACGGTTCAATCCCGCGTCCGGCCATCCTGATTTAGGTTTTCCGTGATTTCCCTAAATCGCTCCAGGCAAATGCCGGGATGGTTCCTTTCAAAGGGCACGGCCGACTTCCTTCCCTAATCCGATGAGACCGATGACCTCGTTGTCTGGTCTCCTTCCCCAAAACCAACCAACCAACCAACCAACCACCGACGGACCAGGTTCAAGATACCGTATGGTAAAACACCATGACTTGCTGCTTGAAGAAGTCGGGAACTGCCTGCTGCACATCCTCGTCCGACAGGAATCGTCGACCTTTTAAGGCTTTCTTTGAATGCCCGAAGGTGTGATGAAAGCATCAGAAGAGATAAAGACTATGGGATGGGTGCCCGAGTGTCTCCCAATTGAATTGACGTAACTTCTGCGATATGGGGACGTGCGATATCATGAAGCAGCAGCACTCCTTTTAGTACCGTTCCACAACGGTGGTTTTCGATAGACATTCTACCCCACACACATTTCTCATTTTCCTATGGATGTCTACCGGTGTTTGTCCTTCTGCAGCCAAGAAAAGAGTAATAGCACTTCGGTCCTGTTTGGACACATTTGCTAATAGTTGCCATGGCCGAAGTCTCTGCATTTAACGCATGTTCATTGGAAAATCACGAATGCCACGGTAACCCCTTGCCTACATGTCGGTGCCAATATACCTGCATCGGAGTAGCGCTTGGTTGCATATACGCTGCAGCAACGCCCTCAGACGGAACCTTTTTGGTCGCCCCCTTACAAGCACATAGAGAGCGATCCGGCGTAGTGCTCAAGGCACTGGATTCGATTCTCTTTGAATTGAATTTTGCTATTACGATGAAACCGGGATCTCCTGCTTACATGTCAGACGCACTATCCGTCTGAGCCAACGAGGACACAGAGGATAGTGCGACTGCAGGGACTTACCTCTGGCATGCTAGGAAAAGCGTTCGACAGTGTAAAATATTCGAAGATGTTTAAAATTCTGAGCAAAATAGAAGTAAGCTATCGGGAAATCCAATATGTACAAGAACCAAGAGGGAACACGAAGACTTGAAGACCAACAACGAAGTGCTTGGCTTATGAAGGGGGTAAGACAGGGGTGCAGTCTTTCGGCCCCTACTGATTACTCAGTACATCGAGGATACAATAATGGATATAAAAGAATGCTTCGACAGCGGTATTAAAATTCAGGTTGAAAAGATATCAATGATAATATTCGCTGATGACAGTGATATCCTTAGTAAGCATAATGATGGCACTGAAGAGTACCCCAAATTAGATTATCGATAAAATTAACGTCAGACTTAGTGACTGAAAAGTAGATGAAGTTCAGGAGTTCTGCAACCTTGGAAGTAAAACTGCACATGATAGACGAAGCAAGGACGACAAAAAAGCGTATCAGCTGACACAAAGAAGGGCATTGCTGGCAAAAAGAAGTCTACTATTATCAAAGATGGTCTTCGTCAGAGGAACGAATTTCTGAGAATGTACGTTTCGCGGTACAACATTGTATGATGATGAAACATGATCTGTGGGAAAACAAGAAAAGAATATAATTAAGCATTTGAGGTGGGATACCGCAACAGTATTTTAATAACTAGGTGAACTGACAAGAAAAGGTAGGAATTGCTTCTCCGCCGAACAGCAAGAGAGGGACATACTGAAAGCACAGGAAACACAAAAAACACTGACAAGGAGAAGGGATAGGGTAATAGGGAATGCGTTAAGACAATAGGGAATAACTTCCACGGTACTAGAGGATGAAAACGTCAGGGGAAGACGAAATTGGGATACATCCAACAAATAACTGAGGCTGTGGGGAAGACTGAAGGTTAACAGCAGTAGTGGCTCCATGACGTATTCGATATGGATGAAAAGGGTCATTTAATTTGTAAAGCAGACTTTCCTCGTTGCAAAAGCTGGTAAGTAGTGCGTTGTAATTTGTGATGGTACTGAAAATATTTGAAATAAATCTGAGTCTTTATTTGGGTATGCGCTTGTCGAGAATGTTTAAGCTACTCATAGATAAACGGGAAGGTTTTTGTTCGCATCGTGGGTGAGAAAACGTAATGCCTGAGGTGAAACACGAGGCGTCTCGCAACCCTCCTTTGCAGGAGCGCCCCCTAGTCTGTGGGGAAGGCACCCTTGGGGAACGACTCAGGAGCCACATAATTTACCTGCCTTCTTGACGCGGAGGGAACCCCAATCCCCTCCTCTCCCCGCCTCCGAACCGTAATCTTGTTATCCTTAGGACGGCACGCGCGCTGTGGGAGCTAAAACATTGCGTATAAAACCTCTCTGACTATGGGATCATCCAGCAATTGCATTCCCTGCGGAACGTACGAGATACATCCACAAAGTAAGATACACTTGTGATTCTTTCTGTGGCAGATCTACAATTGCGTATCGGCGCTTGCTTGATAGTTGCTTCGAGTCAAGCAGAAGTTACCTCTGTGTGTTGTTTATGTTGCATAGTTCTTGTTTACAATCTCACAGCTTGTGGGATTAGATCTGTAATTCTTTTACTAAATGCGAAGAACAATAAACCAGTCTACAGCTTCATATTTCCAGCAATATGTTTCTAAAAGCGAATATTCACTCTGTGGCAACCACCGTGTGAGATGCGATGTGCACGCATATGTCAGGAAAAGAACGTCTTGGGCTCTGTATAACAAAAAACAAGTCCTTGCGGTACATACCGAAAGGGCTATAAGAAATCTCAGTGGAAAGAAAAGCGTTAAAACGTGGTTCAACTCTGTACCGAAAGGTCTGTTTAACCGAAAAATATCCGAGTAAATGTTCCGTATCTTCACAGGCATGAGAACTTCGCGAAATCGTCACTGTCGGCACGAAATATTGGTATACTAGCCGACCGTGGCTAGACTGCAAATACGGAGAGCTGAATCCGGGAAGAGGGATCGAAACTCTCCTTGCGTGTCAATCTACGTGGGGAGCAGAGTGCCCATTCACCGCGTAGAGATGACCAGTGGTGGTGGTGGTTAGTGTTTAACGTCCCGTCGACAACGAGGTCATTAGAGACGGAGCGCAAGCTCGGGTTAGGGAAGGATGGGGAAGGAAATCGGCCGTGCCCTTTCAAAGGAACCATCCCGGCATTTGCCTGAAACGATTTAGGGAAATCACGGAAAACCTAAATCAGGATGGCCGGAGACGGGATTGAACCGTCGTCCTCCCGAATGCGAGTCCAGTGTGCTAACCACTGCGCCACCTCGCTCGGTCTAGAGATGACCACGGACCAAACACATTACTACCAGCGAGAACGACTAAAGCGAATTAAGCTCACGGAAAACAGAGCAAGGAGCGAAGGGAAGTTCAGGTACAAGGTAGTTGATGTAGCTTAAGAACTGCAGGGCCAGGACTACTGCCGCCGGCAGTAAACACCTAGATCAGTCGTTCTGCCCATGCTACCCTTCACTTGCGCCCTCCGTAACAGCGTTTCACTACTCCGCTGCGTAGCCAATGCTAGCTCATCTACCTGCATATCGATCAGATATCAGATACGGAGAGAGTACGAGTACTATGTTCCGGGTTGCATACTTCACAAATCAAGGCGCCGCTGTTAGTGCTAACGGGCTTTCCTCGTTCCCGGTGTAGTACCGCGAGTATAGAGAGTCTGAAGTGTGGCGCTGCGGCCACTTCCTACTCGGCGACTCGTTGTCTGTAACTGTAGCACCCAGGAGCGTAAATCTAGTCGTGACTTACTTTTAGAACGGAAGATGAACTGCTGCTACACACTAGCACCTATAAGGTGCGATGATGGATTTCCGGGATTAGATGGGCTTTAAAGAAGATGTGCTTTGAGAGACTGTTGAGGGTGTAAGACGAAAGTTAATTGATGCAAAGTACAAAATTGCAAAATTGGAGGAGAAATAATATCTGGAAGAAGTTTCACGCTAGAGAACACGCTTCAGAAAAATTTACTAATTTCGTACAGTTAAAGCAACGTTGTTGTATTCTTGTTTATTCCACATCCCCTACGAGAAAACAAGTGTGCTACGTCAAACAAAAATTAGGCACAGAGCAACGTCACTGTTACATCCCGGCGATGAAACGGCGTGCTATTTCTGTATTAATTTCGTCATGGCAGCTTGTGTTTATGGGCTAGCAGCGAGTTGTGTTCTTTTCTGTTTTTATTTTAGCAATTGATCATCATTTGCAGATTGCACTTCATCCTCATGTCATGTATTTTGATACTGTCGTTACAGACTCGGTAATGCCTCGGAATTGTGTGCGTGTCAGCGTAATTGTTAGATATTCTCTGAATAGATATTAAGTGTTACAATAAATTTGTTGCAGTCTTTGAAAAAGTTTTATCTATGTAGATATATGTATAAACAGAACAATATTCAGTGCTGACTGCTCAGTTTTTATATTGGTATACAACGTGTTTCTGCCATTTAGAGAGATTGGACGTTTTGTGACATTTCAAGTTCCACTCGGAAACGGCTGTAAAGCCATGAACAGTAATTTACAGTTCAATGGCGAAAATTTCTTTCAAAACTGTTCCGTATGTAAGCGGGAACGCCACGAGTACGCAGTTATACTTGTGAACTCGCGCACTCGCTTTCCTTTCTGAGCGTGTCGAGTCCACCTGCACCCGACAACAGCGTCAGGTTGTGAGTCGGTCGGCGGAGACTCGTGAGTCTACGGACAACGTGAGTTCGGAGATGACGTCACAGGACTCGCTGGCGAGTTTAAAGCGAGTATAATGATCTCTTTCTGATCCATAGTCTCCATATCCACTGGCAAGGATACTGAAAACAGTAGTGTAGAAACATATCCCACGAATACATCATATAACTACTGTAAAAAAATTACGTACAGTGTCTGCAAAGAAAATTATAACAACCATGGAGAGCTTTCCAAATTAATTCGGTTTATTGAAGAAACAACAGATATGGAGTGCATAGAATTCTGAAAAATCCATGTTACTACGCACGGTAGCCTCCAAGGGTGTCAATTGGCACACACTGATTTTGGCAAGCAGTCAAATAAAGATGACTAACATTGTCTTCGGATACGTTAGCCCACATCTCCTCGATCTGTTCGCACAGCTCTGCTGGAGTTGTTGATGGAAGAACGGAATTAGTAACTTGTCGTACCATCACGTCACACGCGTGATCCATTGGACACAAGTTCGGCCTGATGCTGGCCAGGGAAGATGCATCACGACTTTTATCCTGTTGGAAGAACACATCACTTTCCTGTTGCAGCCGGCCGTTGTGGCCGTGCGGTTCTAGGCGCTTCAGCCTGGAACCGCGCGACCGCTACGGTCGCAGGTTCGAATCCTGCCTCGGGCATGGATGTGTGTGATGTCCTTAGGTTAGTTAGGTTTAAGTAGTTCTACGTTCTAGGGGACTGATGACCTCAGATGTTAAGTCCCTTAGGGCTCAGAACTATCTGAACCATTTTGCCTGTTGCAACTGCTCGTACAGCATCCTGTACGTATCGAGCACTGGGGTGAGACGAATGTGTGTCAGTTACATACAATGTTCAAGGCAGTGCTTACCAGGTCGCATGTGCGGACGACCATCTCTTGCATTCAGGCAGAATCTTTGCGGCTAAAGACGCCAACGCGCTGTTCCATCCTCCATGTAATCTTCTGGTGGCACCCACAGAGCTGTGCACGTCGATGCAGTGACGCGAGCTGAAGACTACCGGCTCCGAACAGTTAGTGTTAACACTTCTGAAGTCATATTTGCTTTCATCTATCCTTCCACTGCCGGCCTTACAATACGGCGGTCATGAGAGTATCTGCTGCGTGGGCGTCGAGAACCTCGCCTACGAGTGTAGGAACGCCCACGTGTTCAGTTGCTAGCATCACAACATATATGAAGTCCGACGTCCTACGTGGGTGTCAACTCTCCAAAACGACCATCACGCCACTCGAAAGGCAGATTGACCCCTATGAAGTAGGCTATAAGAAACACGAGTGCGTGTCAGTGGCACGGTGCCTAAATGGTTCACACGTCTGCGTCACACTGAGCCGTGTGACCTGGGCATTCTCACTTAAAGGGTAGACAAACATGGTAGTTTCGTCACTAAGCCAATCGCTGGAAGTATAATAGGCCACAGAAAATGCATCGAAAATGAAAGAAGCAAAACGCATCTGGCAATAAAACATTGTTTTATTAGGTCGTGGGGCATAACTTGCAAACCAAGAAGATACTAATAATTGATTTTGCAACTAAGGAAAGTAGTTTCATAAATACTATTGGTTATTTTTTACAGCATTTTATTAGTTATTAAATAAATTTGTTCCCTAGATATTGTGGTGTAGTATAAGTCAGCAAGTGATGTATTTATAAATGACAGTCCAGACTAGCTGTCCTGTGATATTAAATTTTATTTCTTTCACTTTAGTTACGGATCCTTTTCGGCTAACATTGCCATTATCGAGTGGCCTGTGCTACGGTATAAGTGACGTTATTTTCATTATACATATTATCTAATGGTAAAACACTGAGCATGGATTACTACTTACGTACACAGGCTGAACATAAATATAACCGACCATCTGCAGGGAGAGATTCCTGGCACAAAAGGGAGGAAAAAAGTTCTATGAACCTGTGTCTGCAAACCTATCGTTGCCACGACAGGTGGCTCTGACGAATGAAAATTCCTCTGACCACGTGACGTGTTTTCTTTCTGTATTGTAGGTTATGTGATTGACGCGGCGTACTGTAAGCAGCATTTTACACGTCGGGAACAAGCCGAGATGGTGTTTATGTACGGCCAAGCAGTTGAAAACGCTCGTGAGGCAGCACAGCTATACCAAGACAGGTACACTCACAGACACCAACCATGCAACACATTTCAAGCCCCTTTCCAGGCCTTTGTGTGATCATGATCATGGGCACTTTCAGACAGGAGAACGTATAGGGAAGCGGCAGATAGTGCGTACACCAAATTTGAAGGACCTTATTCAACTGCAGTTTGAGACGAACCTTGGTACAAGCTCCAGCTAAAAGGCCCGCCACCATTGTGTAAGCCACAGTACCGTTATACGAGGGCTGGAACTTAAATAGAGCCGGCCGAAGTGGCCGTGCGGTTAAAGGCGCTGCAGTCTGGAACCGCAAGACCGCTACGGTCGCAGGTTTGAATCCTGCCTCGGGCATGGATGTTTGTGATGTCCTTAGGTTAGTTAGGTTTAACTAGTTCTAAGTTCTAGGGGACTAGTAACCTCAGCAGTTGAGTCCCATAGTGCTCAGAGCCATTTGAACCATTTTTGAACTTAAATAGAGGCAACTATTTATTCACAACCGATACAAAAGTGTTACGTGTTTGCCCCTGTTACTGTCCTTCAAAGTAGTCACCAGCGTTGTGTAGAACCCGTTGCCAGCGATGTGGAAGGCGTAGTATACCGTTAGCAGAGCCTGTTCTGTTGATGGTGTGAATGGAGCGGTCTACTGCCTGTCGAATCTCCGGAACAGTTCTGAAGCGAATGCCACGAAGTGGTTCTATCTTCTTCGGAATCAAATAAGTCACAAGGACTTAAGTCTGGGGAGTATGGTGGATGGTGCAGTACTCCCAAGTCCCATCAACCGAACAGAGCAGCCACAGCTTTCGCTGTACGCGCCCGTGCATTGTCGTGCAAGATGATGGGTGGGTTGCACAGTAAGTGTCGCCGCTTCTTTCGCAAAGCTGGTTGCAGGTGATACTCCAAAAACGAACAGTAATACTGTGCATTGACGGTCTGCCGTGGAGAACCGTAATGCATTAGCATAACACCATCACAGTCTTACGCGAGAATCACCGTAACTTTCACCATACTTCACTTTGGACTTTCGCGGCGGCCCACAATGATGCCATTCGTTTTATTGGCGTTTCAGTTTTGGCTCGTACGATGTGGTCCATGTCTCATCCAATGTTATGATAAGGCATAAGAAAGCCTCTCCTTCGTGCTCATAGTGCTCAAAGTGCGTCTGAGCAGCGTCGTAACGCATCCATTCCTGCATTTCCGTCAAGTCATTCGGAACCCGTCGTGGTACAATGTTTCGCATGCGCAGGCGTTTCTTCAGGATGCGAAGCACAGTCGTATGCGCTAATCCGGTTTCGTGGGCGAGCTCACGAATCTTATGGCGTCCATCACTGTTCACTAACGCGGCAACAGCATGCACTACTTCTTCAGAGACGTTAGGACGACCGCCCGATGCATGCCTGCCACAGTTTGCCGACCTTCGTTGAAGGCCTTTACCCCACGTGCCACAGATCTCTACGGCAATGCCGATTTCCCGCCTCTTGAAGATCTGGATGACATGCAGTGTTACGTGGCTTTATGCTTAATTACAGACTTACTATTTTATCAGTTGATTTGTTTTCACCAAGTAACACCCGCTGTTTACGTCCTTCTTCGTTGCTGAGCGTTGTATTACTTTTCGTTCTGACACCTCAACTCTTCCTTTCCTATATCTTTACTACTTTTTATCTATATAAATGATGAACTATTGGTTTTGCCGTTTAACAACTTTTTAATAACTGTGGAAGTATTACAGGCATCGGGTCCCACCTAATGTCACCCACCTATATGTTTTACATGAACCTTTCAAGACTCGATCGATCTGTTCGCAAAGAGAAAGCAGAATATCTCTTCCTTTGACGTTGTCCAACAACGACCTAGGAAGCTCGACGCCCTCGCAGCCCAGGCTCTTCCATGGCTCGCGGTAGTTTGCAGCATTCGTTTTATTCCTTGCCCACTTGCCGCTACGTCGAACTTTCGTGGTGATCGTTGGGCAACGTCTTCTACGTTATCTGCAACATAAATAAACTTTCTTCCCACAGTATTTCTGAAAACCCAAAATAAACTTAAAGAACATAATAATAATAATAATAATAATAATAATAAAGTTGGTTCAGGACAGAACTAAAGAAGCCTCGGACAAGCGCCGTCATGGTCGGGGACGACGCTTGAACCCTATGCCCGCCCACAATGGTAACGACACTGCTAGCCAACTGGAAAATGATTTAAATCCAAATAGAGGTGTTTTGCAGGATATGCTTCCTGCAACCACCCTAGAAGGAAAACAAAGACAGAGGATGAGATGGTCAGATGAAGTTAATCGACACCTCATGTTCTGTTATTACCAAGCAACAAACCTAGGAACCAACACAACTGGATACAGATCACAAGTATACACAACATTTATTACCAGATACCCAGAATTAAAATTTTTAACAGAACAACGACTAGCTGATCAGATCCGTGTAATAATCAAAAATAACAGGATACCCCAGTCAGAATTAGAAAACATCAAACAAGAAGTACAACAAATACTGGAACAAAATAATGTGCAATCAGAAGAAGAAGAAAATACAGTAATGGACTCAAACATCCCAGAGCAAACAAACAAAGAACAACATGCACCAATTAAACAATCAGAGGAAAACGAAATCTTAAGACAACCACCAGAACAAGCACAAATAGAACACGAAGTGACACAGATGCTAGATATAGAAGAAAAATTTCAGCTAACATATATAGAATACAAAGACACAAATACAGACATTAGACCATTCTTGCATAGACCACCAAATAACCCACAAGTCGAAACAACAATAAAAACTATCAACACAATCATACACAACAAAATAAATGAAAACACAACTATGGAAGAGTTACAACTACTGGTTTATATAGGAGCACTCACTACATTAAATATACACACTAGACAGAGATCAGAACCAACCAACACACAGAAGAAACCCACAAAACCAGCATGGCAACACAGGCTACAGATCAGAATAGAAAAACTGAGAAAAGACATCGGACAGCTAACACAATTTATAAGAAATGAAATCTCGGAAAAAAACGAAAAAGGTTAGGTAAAATCTCACAACAAGAAGCGACAGAGCAATTAGACGAAAAGAAGCAGAAATTACAAGCATTAGCCAAACGACTCAGAAGATACAAAAAAAGTGAAAATAGAAGGAAACAAAACCAAACATTCAACACAAACCAAAAGAAATTTTACCAGACAATAGATAACACACACATTAAAATAAACAATCCACCAAACATAACAGACATGGAACACTTCTGGAGCAACATATGGTCAAACCCGGTACAACATAACAGGCATGCACGGTGGATACAAACAGAAACAGACACATACAAGATGATACCACAAATGCCTGAAGTGATAATTTTGCAACATGAAGTCACCCAAGCAATTAATTCTACTCACAATTGGAAAGCCCCTGGAAATGATAAAATAACAAATTTCTGGTTAAAGAAGTTCACCTCAACACATTCACATCTAACTAAATTATTTAACAGTTACATTGCAGACCCATACACATTCCCTGATACACTTACACATGGAATAACTTATCTGAAACCTAAAGATCAAGCAGACACAGCGAACCCAGCTAAATATCGCCCCATAACATGCCTACCAACAATATACAAAATATTAACTTCAATCATTAAACAGAAATTAATGACACATACAACACAGAACAAAATTATAAATGAAGAACAAAAAGGCTGTTGCAAAGGAGCACGAGGATGTAAAGAGCAACTGATAATAGATGCAGAGGTGACATATCAAGCTAAAACTAAACAAAGGTCGCTACACTACGCATACATTGATTACCAAAAAGCTTTTGATAGTGTACCCCACTCATGGTTACTACAAATATTGGAAATATACAAAATAGATCCTAAATTGATACAGTTCCTAAACATAGTAATGAAAAATTGGAAAACCACACTTAATATCCAAATAAATTCAAATAATATCACATCACAGCCAATACAGATTAAGCGTGGAATATACCAAGGAGACTCATTAAGTCCTTTCTGGTTCTGCCTTGCTCTGAACCCACTATCCAACATGCTAAATAATACAAATTATGGATACAATATTACTGGAACATACCCACACAAAATCACACATTTGCTATACATGGATGATCTAAAACTACTGGCAGCAACAAATCAACAACTCAACCAATTACTAAAGATAACAGAAGTATTCAGCAATGATATAAGTATGGCTTTTGGAACAGACAAATGTAAGAAAAATAGCATAGTCAAGGGAAAACACACTAAACAAGAAGATTACATGTTGGATAACCACAGCGACTGCATAGAAGCGATGGAAAAAACAGATGCCTATAAATATCTAGGATACAGACAAAAAATAGGAATAGATAATACAAATATTAAAGAAGAACTAAAAGAAAAATATAGACAAAGACTAACAAAAATACTGAAAACAGAATTGACAGCAAGAAACAAGACAAAAGCTATAAATACTTATGCCATACCAATATTGACCTACTCATTTGGAGTAGTGAAATGGAGTAACACAGACCTAGAAGCACTCAATACACTTACACGCTCACAATGCCACAAATATAGAATACATCACATACATTCAGCAACAGAAAGATTCACATTAAGCAGAAAGGAAGGAGGAAGGGGATTTATCGATATAAAAAACCTACATTATGGACAGGTAGACAATTTAAGAAAATTCTTTATAGAACGAGCAGAAACTAGCAAAATACACAAAGCAATCACTCATATAAATACATCGGCTACACCACTACAATTTCATAACCACCTCTACAACCCTTTAGACCACATAACATCAACAGATACGAAGAAAGTAAATTGGAAAAAGAAAACACTTCATGGCAAGCACCCGTATCATCTAACACAGCCACACATCGATCAAGACGCATCCAACACATGGCTAAGAAAAGGCAATATATACAGTGAGACGGAAGGATTCATGATTGCAATACAGGAGCAAACAATAAACACCAGATATTACAGCAAGCATATTATTAAAGATCCCAATACCACAACAGATAAATGCAGACTTTGCAAACACAAATAGAAACAGTAGATCACATCACAAGCGGATGTACAATACTAGCAAATACAGAATACCCCAGAAGACATGACAATGTCGCAAAAATAATACATCAACAGCTTGCCTTACAACATAAACTTATAAAACAACACGTTCCTACATACAAGTATGCACCACAAAATGTACTGGAGAATGATGAATACAAATTATACTGGAACAGAACCATTATAACAGATAAAACAACGCCACATAACAAACCTGACATCATACTCACCAATAAAAAGAAGAAATTAACACAATTAATCGAAATATCCATACCCAATACAACAAATATACAAAAGAAAACAGGAGAAAAAATTGAAAAATACATCCAACTGGCTGAGGAAGTCAAAGACATGTGGCATCAGGATAAAGTTGACATCATACCAATTATACTATCAACTACAGGAGTCATACCACACAATATCCACCAGTACATCAATGCAATACAGCTACATCCAAACATATATATACAACTACAGAAATCCGTAATTATTGATACATGTTCAATTACCCGAAAGTTCCTAAATGCAATATAACACATACCGTACAGTTAATAGGAAGTGACGCTTGATCAAGGTCCGCGTCACTTTCCATTCTCAACCAGACTTAACGTCTGAGAAAGTAAAGAAATAATAATAATAATAACTGTTCTTACAATTATTCGTATAAGTCTTCGTCGATTTAATGAGGGGTGGGACAGGCCTAAGCTTTGTGACACCACACACTGCCGTGCTGTACGATCTCGGGAACATTCAATCTCGATCCAACTCCGTTGTTCCTGTTTCGAAAACAGTGACACCGTTACGTGAGACCGCTCGCTCACGAGTGATTGTTTCCCTCGAGTGTGCGCACGCCGGTGACATGGAACGGGCGAATCCATTTGCTCGGAGGTGAAGTAGGTATGTCAACAACGTGTGCTATCAGCGACAATAGTAGATTCCATTGCATAGTGTCGCCACAGCAGTGTTGCCACTATTTAGGTTCCAACCTACGTATGTATCCCGTATGACAACCGCTACTATCCCTATCACCTGCGACGAGTTGAACATCTCTTATGACTTGGATGCGATGCAGCTCTGTATTGTGTTCCGGGACGATTTGTTGTTGTTACACGCACAGCGTCCATTTCCCGACACATGTACATAGGACCCTTTTCTCTCCATTTCGGGTCAGGAAGACGTTCCCTCAGTTTGTCGGTTTTATTAATGTACAACCTGTACATTGACTACAGGGATAGAAATTCATGTTACATCGTTGGCAACTATATTTTGACTGTCGTCCATTATTTGTTGAATTAAGTTAGTAGTTAATTTGTTACGGCATAATTTCACAGATTTGGAGCTACGATGTTACACGTTTAGTGCCTTTAATTTGCAAACGTATGTCATCGTAGCTCCAGAACTGTCGCCGGCCGAAGTGGCCGCGCGGTTCTGGCGCTGCAGTCTGGAACCGCGAGACCGCTACGGTCGCAGGTTCGAATCCTGCCTCGGGCATGGATGTGTGTGTGATGTCCTTAGGTTAGTTAGGTTTAACTAGTTCTAAGTTCTAGGGGACTAATGACCTCAGCAGTTGAGTCCCATAGTGCTCAGAGCCATTTTTTGAGCCAGAACTGTTAAATTACTGTCATAACAGATTAACTACTAACTTGATTCAACGAATGTAGAACGACGTCCAAACACTGTTGCGAGCGATAACGATCCATCTAGAGCGTATACGAGTATATTTAAGTAGCAATCCATGCTCAGTGTTCTACCGTAACATTTGTATAATAGAAATAATGTCACCGACATCGTATCGCAGGTCACTCGATAATGACAATGATAACTGAGAACGGATCTGTAGTGAAAGTGAAGGAAATAAAAATTAGTATCACATATTACATAAATGTACGGCATCAGCGCGAAACTACGAATCCTACACTGTCTTGAGGACTTAAGCAGCCTTCGGGAAAGCTATTCCCTAAAAATCTGGAATGCATGGAACAGCGATGCCACAGAATGGAACTCTGCATGTAGCGATTTACGTAGAGAGGCTGCCTGCGAGGGAAGCTCTCGCGTTTGTCTGCGCGTGAATATTTCAAGAGCGCGGCAGGGACAGGTGTTGTGCGGGAAGCGGCTGGCGCCCTCGCAGGGGCGCCCACGGGTTGCAGCCAGGGGAGGGGAAGCGTAATGACGGCACTCAGGGCCCGCCGTCTGCCGGCTGATGCGGTTAGGCTGTGGGGGCTCTGCATCCTTAATGCTGAGTGCGCTGCCGGGCTCTTCAATTGCTTCCAGCGGGAGCGCATCCGCCGCCTGTGCGCCCAGAGAGCCGCAGCCGAGCCTCGTAGCTATTCATTTAGCAGCATCGTTGCTGCGGTTCTTGGGCTGCGCTGTTTGTCCTCGTACCATTCGTTTTTCTTGTAACAGATATCAATCGATTCAGTTCTCCTCTTATCGCCGTCTCAGGCTCGGACTGCGGCTTTCGCTGCGTCATCACAAACATTTGCCTCTGCACCCATATCTATACTTCGCCAATCACCTTACGGCGTGGGACGTAGGCTAGTTCGTGTACCACTAGAACTTCACACTTTCCTAGGATTTTCTCGTGCTCAGAAATTAGAAGGAGCGACCCGTTTTTCTTGGTAGAAACTTTCGAAAGCCAAGAGCGCATAATTATTTCTTTATTTACAAACAACCGGTTGCGACAGACTTTGCTATCATCTTCAGGTCTTCAAAAATGTGTGCGTTCATTTTAAACACACTTTATGACATACATTTTTGAAGACCTGAAGGTGCAACAAAGCCCATCGAAACCGGTTTTTTGTAAATAAATATTTATGCGATCTCGTCTTTAGAAAGTGTTTGCCAGCTTCCTGTTCGTCATGAATGGTTCGCGGGTAGAAAGATTGGTGGTATTCCACCGTGTCAGCTCGAATCTCTCTAATTTCATCTTCATGGTTTTTGCTCGAGATACACGTACGGGGGAGCAATATGTTGGCTGCCGCTTTTACAAAAAGTAGGCTCTCCGTACTTTAATAATAAACCACACCGTGATGCAAAATGTCCTCTTTGCAGCGTCTGCCACTGCAGTTGACTGAGCATCTCTGTGATGCTGTCACGCCCGCTAAATGAAGCTGATCTTCTTGGGATCTCTTATATTTCCTCTATCAATCCAACCTGGAACAGATCACAGACGAGCAATATTGGTCGAACGACAGATTTTGTAAGCTACCTCTTTCATGAGTGGGCTGCACTTTTTGGGGATTCTGAAAACGAATGTCTTACCTGCGATTCATCCTATATTGGGGTTCCACTTCAAATCGCTCCGTACCCTTACTCCTATATATTTTGTGAATGCGACTGCTTCCAGTGATTGTTCTGCATTCGTCTAATCAGACAGTAATAGGCCTTTCTACTTATTTATGCGCAATTCGCTCCATTGGTTTATGTATGTGGAATCCATAGGATTCCCGTGTGCAGAGACAGTTGGATATACAAATGGAGGAATGCAGCGCTCATTGGCGAATAATATGAATTTCTTGCCCATAGATTTCGGCTGTAGAATAGCAGTTATCGGCGCTTATACCACCCAATGTGGTCACATCGAACTTGTCCTTAAACACACGTATCTTTCAAGTTTGAATACATGAATTCATCCTTAGTATTGTCAGATATGCCGCTTCTTCTTCTTAATATGTTTATAGGTGTGACTATGTTTTAAAACTTGAAAGTTTTTGTTTAAGCGCAAGTTTGATGTGATCACATTAGGCGATGTACGCACTAATGATGACTATAATATAGTCGAAATAGACAAGCAATAAATCCCAGTTATTCGATACTGATCACTGCAGTCTTCCATTCCTCCATTTGTTTATGTTGAGGGTCAACTGCCGAAAGTCCTAAGGGGCTTCTGGTGTTTGGTTTCAAGTGCCTTCTTCAGCTGTCTTTCTTCAGACATATGGGCTACGCGGCCCACACAGTCGATTCTTTTGCACTTCAGGTTCTGTAGGATTGTTGGCGTCGCAACAACAGGTACATTTCATTGTTTTCCAACCTCCCCCTAAATTCTCCTTTAAGATCTGTTCCCGTATCTTGCCCCCTTTCTTTTCTTACAAATGTTAATAGTTTTTCCTTTCCTCGTTTAGTCATCCTCCAGGTTTCTGCAAGGTACATGACTGCTGGGAATTTTATGGTATTCTACACTGAAGCGCCAAAGAAACTTGTTTAGGCTTGCGTATTCAAATACATAGTATGTAAACAGGCAGAATACGGCGCTGCGGTCGGCAACGCCTATGTAAGACAACAAGTGTCTGGCGCAGCTGTTAGATCGTTTAATACTGCCACAGTCGCAGGTTATCACGATTTGAGTGAGTTTGGAAGTGGTGTTACCGTCGGCGCACGAGCGATGGGACACCAGCTCCGAGATAGCGATGAAGTAGGGTTTTTCCTGTATCACCATTTCAAGAGTGTACCGTGTATATCTGGATTCCGGTAAAACATCAAATCTCTGACATCACTACGGCCGCAAAAAGATCCTGCAAGAACGGGACCAACAACGACTGAAGAGACTCGTTCAACGTGTATGGAGATAAGCTCATGTATCTATGGACCCTGCACGTCAGCAGGGGACTTTTCAAGCTGGTGGAGGCTGGAGGCTCTGTAATACTGTGTGGCATGTGCAGTTGGAGTGATATGGGACCCCTGATACGTCTACATACGACTCTGACTGGTGTCACGTACGCAAGCATCTTGTCTGGTAACCTGTACCAATTTATGTCCATTGTGCATTCCGACGGATTTGGGCAATCCCAGCAGGGCAATGCGACACACCACATATCATGAATCACTGCAGAGTGGCTCCAGGAACTCTCTTCTGAATTTAAACACTTCCGCTGGCTACCAAACTCCCCAAACTCGAAAATTATTGAGCATATCTGGGATGCCTTACAACTTGCTGTTCAGTAGAGATCTCCACCCCCTCGTACTCTTACGGATTTATGGACAGCCCTGCAGCTCTACCTCAGACATTAGTCGCGTCCATGCCACGTGTTGCGGCGCTTCTGCGTGCTCGCGGGGGCCAGATATACCAGGTTCTTTGCTCTTCAGTGTAGATTCCGAACTTAATATTTCACTGATACTGATCTGAGCTGAGCATATCCCTGAAGGAATATATTTAATTCCCACTGCTGTTCTGTCCTCGATGCCCATATCTACGCCGTTGTCACTGGTAAACCAAGATACCAAGTGTCTGAACTGCTGAATGAAATTCTCCCTGCTCCTTTCTACCATTGGCTGTTCATGTGGAGGAGGAGAAATTCCGGGGAAAATGATCATACCAGTAGATCTGGGCTTCCGGTTTCGGTATGAATCTACTTGTGTAATGAAATCAACTTTTACTAAACGGAAATCGTTACAGTCTTCAACGAGAAATAATTCATACGGAAGAAAACTTGAGCTTGAAAAGTTGACGAATAGAAATAATAATATGTGTTAATCTTATGAAACGAATATTGCTTAACTTCTTGTAAAATCTACGGATGTAATGCCTCTTTATCTGAAACTCATTTTAAATAACTAAGTAATTAATAAAAGAAGAAACTTGTTCAATTAGGAAGGTAGCGACAATTAAAAATGTGTATTTAATACTATTAGCCTTCCCAATCAGTAAATTCTTTGTAAATTATTACTAAAAGGCGAAAAAAAAGAACTGCTTCGTTACGGAAGAAGTATTAAAGACTTCGGCTCTAAGTATTTCATTAGCAACAGTCAGTAATTGGATAGAAAGGAAGATTACATGCCCGTTTTCTTTCCACTCGGGGCACCTCGCCCATTAACGGCGTTTTAATGGGATGTTTCGGTGCTAAGATTCAATCTTCAGAGCGGGAGCTAAATTCAGATACGGCCAACGGTGTTAAAAGTCAATGCGGTATTAACGGTATCGGGGAAGTGTTCACTTTGAAGTTTACTCTGGCAAGCTGTTCCACGGTTTAGAAGCTACCTTACTGATTTTCCAACTCCTCCATTTTCTCAACTGTTTTGAAATTCTATATTATTTTTAATTTATTCATTATAAACATCAGTATGTGAGCAAAAATTTTTCAAGAAGGAATGTTTAGACAACTACTGATATTTCGACGGAATAAAATGAAATGCCGTTGTGACTTGGCATCATAATGTTGTCTGAATACATAGACCACTGCTCATTTTTTTAAATATTCAAAGTCGAATCTGTTGCTCTACAATTGTGTAACTACATTATAGATAATCATCTCGTAATGAAGTACACGCTATTAAAGTGCTATAGCCGGCCGCGGTGCTCTAGCGATTCTAGGCGCTCAGTCCGGAGCCGCGCGGCTGCTACGGTCGCAGGTTCGAATCCTGCCTCGGGCATGGATGTGCGTGATGTCCTTAGGTTAGTTAGGTTTAAGTAGTTCTAAGTTCTAGAGATGACCACAGCTGTCAAGTCCCATAGTGCTCAGAGCCAAAGTGCTATAGGCAGTCATCAACCCCAACTCAATTTATTTTCAAGCACGGAAGTAGTTTATTGCTTCACCATGGAATAATTCGAAGGGTTCTACCAATTAACAGATTGTTCTAGTCTCTCGTAGAAGCATTAACACTATACAGAGTTTTTCTTCTTCGTGACACCATCAGTCTCAATTTTGCCTTCGTCAGCAGGGCTTCAGTGCCAACGAAATCACCTTCAATGTTGTGTACTTTCCTGGCATTGCTTCTGAAGATGACAAGTATGAAACTTGCTGAAACGTTGTCGCAGAACGACGCCTTGGTTCGGCTGATAACCCGAGAAGACTTCATCATCTTAATGTACTTTTTGGTTTTCTAAATCATTTCAGGCAAATAATTCAGCGAGACCTTGGTCTGTCCTTTTAGAAACATATTCTACACTCACAAAAAAAAAAAAAAGGTTTTGCATCACCCGGTTCCCAGAACTCCTGAAGATAGACGTTGGCTGTGGATATTGTATGACAGACACAGTCCATTTGTCTGTTCAGAGAAGTCATTAAACACGCCCAAATATGTAAACAACCATGCATGAGCAGCGCCTATTACACGGAGGGGGTCCGACAGCCGATCAGTTCCAGGCATTCCACCAGGAAGGAGGTACACGGTTCGCGTTGCCTGTAGTTCACCCATGCCTAGACGGTCAATACCGTGGTTCAATCGCGTACGCATTGTTACGTTGTGTCAAGAAGGGCTCTGAAGAAGGGAAGTGTCCAGGCGTCTCGGAGTGAACCAAAGCGATGTTGTTCGGACATGCAGATAGAGAGGAACTGTCGACGACGCCTCGCTCAGGCCGCTCAAGGGCTACTTCTGCAATGGATGATCGCCACCTACGGATTACGGCTCGGAGGAATCCTGGCAGCAACGCCACCATGTTGAATAATGCTTTTCGTCCAGCCACAGGACGTTGCGTCAAGGCTCAATCTGTGCGCAATAGGCTGCATGATGTGCAACCTCACTCCCGACGTCCATGGCGTGGTCCATCTTTGCAACCACGACATCATGCAACGCCGTACAGATGGACCCAACAACATGCCGAATGGACCGCTCAAGATTGGCATCACGTTCTCTTCACCGATGAGTGTCGCATATGCCTTCAACCAGACAATCGTCGGAGACGTGTGTGGAGGCAACCCGGTCAGGCTGAACGCATTAGACACACTGTCCAGCGAGTGCAGCAAGGTGGAGGCTCCCTGCTGTTTTGGAGTGGCACTATGTGGGGCCGACGTACACCACAGGTGGTCATGGAAGGCGCCGTAATGGCTGTATGATACGTGAATGCCATCCTCCGACAAATAGTGCAACCATATCGGCAGCATATTGGCGAGGGATTCGTCTTCATGGAAGACAGTTAGCGTCCCCATCGTGCACATCTTATAAATGACTTCCTTCAGGATGACATCGCTCGACTAGAGTGGCCAGCATGTTCTCCAGACATTAACCCTAACGAACATGCCGGGGACAGATTGAAAAGAGCTGTTTATGGACGACGTGACCCACCAACCACTCTGAGGGATCTACGCCGATTCGCCGTTGAGGAGTGGAACAATCTGGACCAACAGTGCCATGATGAATTTGTTGATGTCTCTTCCAATTTTCTGTACAGGTTTCGGAACTCTCGGAACCGAGGTGATGCAAAACTTTTTTTGATGTGTGTACATGAATGTATATTTGAGAGCTCTATTTTCGTAGTATTATGATGACAAATCCTTTATCACTGTGAGACGATCGCTGGATGACTGGATAAATAAATGAATCAATTTCGTGTTACTGGGCGACACACATACCTCAATATCAGTTAAAAAACTCATAACAATAGACTTTTTGAACAATTAAAATTTTATACAGATATCTATTCGTTATAAACAGTTATAGGAACGTTAGCATGGCGTGATAATTACGCCGGGAGAAACAAATGAGCTGCTAAAAGAGCTGCTGCAATGATAGTATTTTTAATTTGGTTCTTCGAAATGACCAAAATTAATTACCAATGAAAAATATTGTCCAAAAGCAATGATGCATTACCCAGGTAAGTGTCCGAAACAAAAATTTTCTTCTTCGTTGGAATTCAATAACCCTTGTCTCTATCCTCTCTCTAGATCGGCATTTCTCTGTCGTGTTTCCAATGCAGGCTGGTAACTGCCAGTGGTTGGTTGTAAAGTTATGGAGAAACGTAGAAGGCGCAGAGATGTAGCGTGTCCCAGAGAAGTTTATTGGGACCCTTGCTGTTCATATTATATATTAATGACCTGGCAGACAATGTTGATAGAGATGGCGCACATGGTACAATTGCCCGTAAGAAAGTACTGCCTGTTAGAAACTCCACAAATATTCAACGACATCTGGACAAGATTTTAACTGGGAACTTGCTTTAAATGTTCAGAAATGTAAAATTTAGCTCTTCACAAAACGCAGAATAATAGTACCCTATGGATTTAATTTAAATCAGTAACAGCTGGAATCGGTCAATTCATACAATTACCTGGTTCTTACGGATATGAAACTGATCGACCACATAGACTCCATCGTAGGCAAAACAGGTGGGAGACTTCGTTTTATTGGTACAGTACCAAGGAAATGTAATCAGTCTACACACGTGTGACCCACACCAAATAAGACGGGACGAATACTCGATGTGGCAGCCCTTACAGCTGTGTCAGCTATGACCCGCTTCCTCCCAATTACATCTTTCGCAAAAGCCAATTGATGAAATGCGTAATTTGTTACTGTACAGTTATCGGAACTATTCTGTTCCTGTGGTAATACTTAAAGTTTATAATACGTAGCAAGATAACACGATGCGTCCATCATTCCTTAACCTTCCAAGACCCAACATTATGAAAAATATATAGTTTTAAAATTTTTAGCAACATTTAGCTTTATTATCATAGTAAGCTACGAATTCAAGAAGAAAATGGCAAAAATTGAATAATCAATTGTTTTAAGAAGGTGGTTTCACTTGGGAACCAGTAGGATATACAGTTTTTCAGCCTCTCGTCATTTCTTGCATTGTCTTTGAAAGTGAATTCCCTTTTTTCCTCGCTCTAATCGCACATTTCAATATCTCGATGAACTCATAATGCCTAAAAGAAATTATAGTTCTAAAGAACAAGCAAAAATGAGCTTGAAATTTAATAAATTTGCTATCAAAACTGCATATCGATTCGCTGGTCTCATTTCGAAACTACTCAAATTTACGTTAAAGTAACACTATATGTACACAGTCACTTTCACTCAGTGATACAATATGTCCATATATATCGCATAGCACAATCTCTGCGTCGACTGTTGCTTCGAACGTTACAAGTGACTGCTACTCGGCGCTACATTCGTAAAGTATCTCAGTGCACCACCAGATGTTTTTGTCTTTCAACAGCGTCCGTGGTTTCATGCTAAAAGCACTGGTATTTAGAAAAAGAATAAGAAGATAGGGTGTTGAGGGGGGGGAGCATTGGTACTCAGGGGGGTTAATACACTCCATTGACGACACCGTTGTACTTACTCTCCATCGAATGGCCGACATTTTTAACAACAGGACGGTTTAAATTTTTTCGTTTACCTCTCAATGGAAATCTGAAGCTGCAGCGTTGCATTGCTTCTTATCACCTATCGTGAGCAGTCGGGCTCGTTGTTCTGTAACCTGTAAAGACTTCGATACTGTGAACGACAATGCTTTTAATGAAATAAGCGAATATTCTGCAGTAGTTAGTGTAGAAAGCCTTTTTATATACCAGTTACATCTGGAGTTGACGGTAGTTACATATTGATGAAGAATCGCAATATATATCCTGGAATCGGCATCATTACATCACAGAAATAAAAATCTTCACCTGGCTTCTCTTCCATATATACTAGAGCGCGAATTGTCCAAAGCCCGACAATTCGATTACATTGAGTCCAACAGACGGTATCTCTGGAGACCACCGTACCATTGACTCAAGAGATGGATATCGTTGTAACTTTGAATTCAACTTCTTGCATCTTCGTTTACTCTCTTGAGTTATCGGTTTCATAATCCGATTCCCGTTAATTACTAAATTGTATTTACAGCGGTGTACAAAACTTAAGGAAGATAGTAACTGTTGCCTGATGTATCACTGCCAAGTAACCTAGTTCAATGAAATTTGGACCATACACAGGAAGAACTGCTGCAATATAAATTACTACAGAAACGAACTGAAATAAATACACAATGAGACAAACATAAATGGCAGTTTTATTCAAGGATAATTATTACACTGAAATCACCGCGATTTATGACATTAGAAAGGGTGAGACATGGTGTTTGACCACCATGGACAGCAGTGCATGCTCTGCAATGTGCTCCCATGGTGGCCACAGGGTGGGTAAGGAGCTCTTGTAGTAGGGCGTTTGATTCAAACACCAGCGTGACAAAACTACTGACTCGTCGTTGGTGCATATGGAAGTGCTGCTATGCAACTCCCCAACACGTGCTCAACGGGTTTTAAGGCGGGAAAAGATCATGTCAGTCCACTCGCCGAATATCCTCCATTTCCAAGAGCTGCTCCATCTGCACTGTTAGATGCGGTATGGTACTGCCATTCACAAAAATTTACCCCTGTAAAGACACATGTGGGGAAGGACTACAGCGTCCCAGGAACGTTAACCGAGGAGGGTACTGTGTTCAAAGATTTGGAGGTAAGTACGCCAATGCAAAATTAAGCCTTCTCACACAATACCTGGGCCACCAAAACGATCACGTTAGACAATGTTCCTGGGTATATTACGAGTTCCACCCCTCACCTCAGACTGAATCCATTCTCATCCGACAAGAGAACGTGAGTCCACTCCTCGCTGGACTCGTCCCTATGCTCATTACAACATCGCAAACTGTGCAGTCGATGTGCAGACATCAACGGAAACGACGTACTGGTCATCGTCCCACTGGAGAGTGAAACTGCGCGCCTTGCAATCTGTTACATGTGGCTGCAGTTGCACCCGCTGTTCGACGTGGGTCCCCTGTTTCCTGCTACACAATGCAGGCTTGTGGTTTGTAACGATCCTCTTGAAACAATGTTGAGAGCAGTATCAAACGCGGTCAAGTCGTAATGAAGAACATCATCACGGCACACCGTTAACTGCTCGCTTATTGTGTGTGTCAATCTTTCCCGTTTCTTCAACTGCCTCGTGTAGCAGGACAAGACTCATTTGGCGCTGTAGCCACACTGACCTCTCGCAAGGTGACGTCCAGCTTGTGCATCACGGCAAGAGCTCTAGAAAAACGTTCCCGCACTTTCATTCATTGATATGTCACTTTATCTATCTCGTCCGTAAGTTTGCACACTGGTGGATTTTCAATTTCTATAACAATGTGGCAGCTTTTTTATGATTACTGAGAATCTTCCTGGGTTTAGGGTTTCCAAACTTTGAAATTTTTAACTACGATCATACTCCTGTCGTCAGCTTTTCGCAGGGTGAGGTTACCGTGTGCATCACGACCACCGAGCGAGGTGGCACAGTGGTTAGCACACTGGACTCGCATTCGGGTGGACGACGGTTCCATCCCGTCTCCGGCCATCCTGCTTTAGGTTTTCCGTGATTTCCCTAAATCGCTTCAGGCAAATGCCGGGATGGTTCCTTTGAAAGGGCACGGCCGATTTCCTTCCCCATCCTTCCCTCACTCGAGCTTGCGCTCCGTCTCTAATGACCTCGTTGTCGACGGGACGTTAAACACTAAGCTCCTCCTCCTCCTGCATCACGACGACCGTGTGCGCTCCTCAACGTACGTGCCCACACGGGCCATCTCTTACCCCAGCCACTGATGCCTACCGATAGGATGGCGTCGGTAGCTCGTCCTTTCGGTGACTTTCAAATGACTCGCTTGCTTGCGCTGAAGACGACTGGACCCAGTGCAATAACTTTAAATGCAAATGATTGGGAAGGAACTTATCGATTCTCATACGGACGGCGAAACGTTACACTGTCTTAGAAATGAATTTTATGTGGAGGTCCTACTGATAGTTTATCGATGGGAAAAAATTACTGAATTATAAGAGACAAAAAATCTGTGGCACTGATTCCATGAATTCATAAGACTGACTAACAGAAAGAAAGTGCAGAAGTGAGCCAAGGAGAAGCACATATTATGGAAGATCGCTTATTATGGGAGAACACTCATCTGTCATTAGAGAACTTCAAGATTATCTGTATGAGCGTTTCAGGGTGAAATTGGTATACGTACCGTTAGTGGTAAGTAACTACAACCATTTCAGTTCTTTCAGTAAGCAGCTGTGGCGTAGGCTGACAGTTGATGCGTCTGAGGAAGCGCTTTAAAACAGTTTCGAAGCAGAGGAGCTGCCGTACGGTACGGTAGACTGGCCCCGCTCTGGAGCCCAGTAGCGCCCCTAATTACCGCGGCCATTAGCATAAGAACAGGGCCGGCACACCACTACCCCCACCACTGCCCTCCCTCCTTTCCCGCCCTCCAGCACGGCAGCCCTTTCTAGAGATTAAGCCAGACCTGCGACGCCGAGTTACTGCAGTGGCGGGCGAGAGCCCGCGAAATATGCCGAGGCAGCGAGCGCCGTAATGCGCGCTACTGAGAGCCAGATTTTACACGGCTTTATTGTCCGTCTCTCAAGGAAATGGAAATGCTCTGGCGGTAAACACACCGGCGAGAGACGCGTCGGCCGGAATAGGCAATGCGGAACCCCCTGCTTTGGGAGTCAAGTGGGCGCCCGGCGTTTCCACAGGGCTGCGCTGGCCAAAGGATGCAAGTAGTCCACCTTGGTGTACACTGGCAGAGGCACACACGTCGTACATGCTGCGCTCAAGTCTCTATTAGATGGCGCAGCAAATAATGCTGCGTTGGCGGTTCTCAAATGAGTTCCCTCCATTTCCTTCTACCATGCGTTATTGCACACCGTAATGTAGGGGTAGCATCTTCGTCCAGTAATGTTCAAACCCAGCCGCTACCTAAAATTTCGAATAAAAATTGTTAGCAATGGCGGACGAAGGCTTCTGTGACGACAGCTAACTACCTTGTCAGATAGGGTGGAGGAGCTGACACCCTCGGGATGGGAAGCTGCCCATAAAAGACCGAAACATCAGCAATTATCAACGGTTTGGAGATGCAGAAGGCAATGAAGACCACTATATTAAAGACACACAATGTGCAACCAAAGGACATCCGACCTACAATTGCAAAAAGCGTTTGGGTTGTTCCATTGCCTGATGAAATTTTCTTTGCTAGTGTGTTTCTCTGCTCATTCCATTTCAGGTGACAGTCAGTATTAACTTCTAAAAAAATTTTGTTTGGTATACCTGTAAAATCTGTGAAATTTTCATCCACATTTAATTTACAGAATTAATGTCCCCGTTTAAGAAAAATCCAAGCTGTTTCTACATCTACATCCATACTCCGCAAGACACCTGACGGTGTGTGCGGAGGGTACCCTGAGTGCCTCTACCGGTTCTCCCTTCTGTTCCAGTCTCGTATTGTTCGTGGAAAGGAGGATTGTCGGTATGCTTCTTGGTTGGTTGGTTGGTTTGGGGAAGGAGACCAGACAGCGAGGTCATCGGTCTCATCGGATTAGGGAAGGACGGGGAAGGAAGTCGGCCGTGCCCTTTCAAAGGAACCATCCCGGCATTTGCCTGGAGCGATTTAGGGAAATCACGGAAAACCTAAATCAGGATGGCCGGACGCGGGATTGAACCGTCGTCCTCCCGAATGAGAGTCCAGTTTCTAACCACTGCGCCACCTCGCTCGGTGGTATGCTTCTGTGTGGGCTCTAATCTCTCTGATTTTATCCTCATGGTCTCTTCGCGAGATATACGTGGGAGGGAGCAATATACGGCTTGACTCTTCGGTGAAGATCTGTTCCCGAAACTTTAACAAAAACCCGTACCGAGCTACTGAGCGTCTCTCCTGCAGAGTCTTCCACTTATCATCTCCGTAACGCTTTCGCGATTACTAAATGATCCTGTAACGAAGCGCGCTGCTCTCCGTTGGATCTTCTCTCTCTCTTCTATCAACCCTATCAGGTACGGATCCCACACTGCTGAGCAGTTTCCTTTGTTTGTGTTCAAAAAATGGTTCAAATGGCCCTGAGCACTATGGGACTCAACTGCAGAGGTCATAAGTCCCCTAGAACTTGGAACTACTTAAACGTAACTAACCTAAGGACATCACACACATCCATGCCCGAGGCAGGATTCGAACCTGCGACCGTAGCGGTCGCGCGGTTCCAGACTGTAGTGCCTAGAACCGCTCGGCCACTCCGGCCGGCCTTGTTTGTTTCCAGTGTAAGCTTACTGCTTGATGACCAATTACAAACATCATTTAGTGTTTAATTTCCTTTCTCTACTAAGGGACCTGGTGTCCTATCTGCGATTACAATGCTGCAGACGTCAGCAAAAAGAATTCTCCCTCCATATTTCCAACATTGTCTGGAAAGTCATTGACGTACAGTGTGGCTGTAATTAAACTTTCGCTACTTCAGCCAGTGTAGACGGAAAACTATATACCGTATGGGTACCCAACTTCACAGGAATGGTGCCCAAACTGTACTCTGCATGATTGGCGTTGGTAATAGTGTTAGTGTCCTGATTTGCCGTCAAGGCCGGCTGAGGTGGCCGAGCGGTTCTAGGCGCTACAGCAACCGCTACGGTTGCAGGTTCGAATCTGGCCTCGGACGTGGATGTGCGTGATGTCCTTAGGGTAGTTAGGTTTAAGTTGTTCTAAGTTCTAGGGGACTGATTACATCAGATGTTAAGTCCCATAGTGCTCAGAGCCATTTCAAACTTGTTTTTTTGCCTTCAAGTGGCACTACTGGTACGGCGACATAGGGTTGAAACACAAGCTTCAGTGTGCATTACTGCTGCAGATAGCCAACATGAGTCTGGATAAGGTGAGCAGGGCTTTGTTCGGAATACTGTCTTACCAAAACAACAGTAATAGTGCTGCTGTTCTTAGAGTACAGACGCATTAAAGCAACACGGAGAGGTCCTCCTTCCACACTAGGGAGAAGAACGTGATTCGGAGGATCGAATTAACTGGCGATTTGGGAATAGCTCCTGGGAGAGGCCGACGGCCAGTTGCGCCACAAATGTTGCCATGGTTGCTAATGTTGGAAGCAGTGTGTGATTTTCAAGCAGTGCAGGGGCTGTGTGACGACAGGTGAGCATTCCATGGCCCACCGTTCCAAAACTGTTGCGAACAACTGTGAAGTGGAATCCAAGCTGTCGTGGAAACAGATGGTCATCACCCAGAGCAACGTTCGTAATCTGGACCATAAACATGGTACGCAGTTAACAAATGTTTCCCTCTCATTTGGTAGTTAAAATGTATTTTTTTCAATGGTTTATTCGTTATTTCTCTCACATTTGTCTTTACAAACGTTTCCACGAAGTTTCATTGTTCAACGAACACTTGTTTTTCATGGCGTCCCTCTCATGTAGCGAAAGTTTCATTATAACCACTCTATATATCGAAAACAATATTGGTCCTAATATGCCCTGGGGCACTCTTTTTCTTGAAGTACTTGGAATCTGATGAATGTTTCACTTAAAATTGTGCTGTTTCTGAAGGCTCTGCTACCTCTAACCTCTGTATCATGAGTGGAAACAGAACATGTTTCAAACCCAGTCAGTTGTTAAAATGGCATTCGCCAATCTCTGTAGAGACCTGATATCCTCGCTCAAAGTTCTGTCGCATCCCGGTTTTGTTAGGACAATGTCACATCGAATATCGTTGTCAGAATATCCTCTTGAGTCTTCAGTTGTCTCGTACGAAAGACTTCCCATGTCACCCCAACAAGAAGAGCTCACTGGGGTCATATCGGAAGAAAGAGCAGACGACTTAAAAAATACGGCTCAGTCGGATAGAGCGTATGTCATGTAAGCAAGAGATCCCGGGTTCGAGTTCCGGTCGGGGCACACATTTTCAAATGTGCCCGTTGATATTTATCAACGCCCTGTAAGCAGATAATGGTCTGGATTTCATTGTAATTTCATTCTTCGAGAGCTGCAAGGTCACCAATGGTATCTGTTCTTTCGGAAATGTCTTCATAGAGATAAGGCTTACCGGCCAATGATCTTCTTCAGTGCGGATGCACTCACATTGCTCTAACTCTTACGGGAATAGGTAGATTGACTGCCATGAGTAATGAGTGTAGTGGACAGGGGCACTACAAATGTAGTGTGTGGACAGTAAGTTGGAGATGTGGGTCTCATGGGTAGCGTGCCAGAGATAAGTCCCTGCAGTCGCACTAGCCTCTGTGTCTTCAATGGCTGCGTAGCTCTGCGTGTTCGGTCAGAGTGTAAGCTGCCCTCTTCGATAAAGGAACTGAGTTAATGGACCAACGACGCACTTGAACAAGCGTCATGGGATGTCCGCCCCGAACAAATACAACGAACGTTAACGAAGGAAATGAGATTAAAAAAAAAAAAAACTCAGTCGGATAGCGCGTCTGCTATGTAAGCTGTAGATCCCAGGTTCGAGTCCCGGTCGGGGCATACATTTTCAACTGTCCCCGTTGATATTTATAAACGTCCGTAAGCAGCTAAAGGTCTGGATTTCATTCTAATTTCAATAATAAAATTGCTTGAAAACTAAAAAGGTATTAAGATTCATTCCTAAAGCATTATGTGATTGGAGTATATGACCCGACTATTCAAACTTAGATTCAGAAAAACAATGTGTGCATAGAGTCATATTTCAATAATAAAATGTAGTGTGCTCAATTAAGACAGGAAATTACATTCATACTTAATTTTTCAATTCCGTGCAATTTTGAATTTCACTTCCTGCTACTCTCATCGGCTTTCTTCTGTTGTATGCTCTCGGTGTGTATTAAGCTACCAAATACACTTATAACTAGTTGAGACTAGCGTCATTAAATATACAACAATTCAAGGAGTACATGTAGGTATTTAGGTATGGTTGAAGTGCAACTTCCGCAGAGTTCTGCATAGATTCTTGATAGGCATTTCAGATGGTGCTTCCTCATGAAATGAATGCTGCACATGTGTCAGTGAATAGCTTGCCTCATAAAGGCTCTACGTTTGCTGTAACGTAGGATTGTGTGAACAGGCTGAGGGAGTTGACGTCTGAAAGGATGTTTATGGACGATGCTACCTTATCACATCGTTCTGTTTTGCATCTTCTTGTCGTTAATAATTAAGCACTTGCAATTATTCTTAATGCCCAAGTATTGAGCAACAGTATCTAAGTAATTTCTCCGGCTATAAAAAGATAAAATGTCTGTAGACAGATTGTGTTAGTGAACCAACTTACTCATTGCACTACAGAAATAATGGGAAATATAGGTGCCCATCTTGACAAAGAACTGAAACGCTATACTCAATAACCGCGTGCCACGGGTACAAGGCGTAAAGATGCGTATGTCAACTGCGTAATTATGAGAAGTGTGAAGGATTGGGTGAAGCAATTACCTGGAGATGAGAGGGCAGCGAAAGCTGCAAAGAGACCACATTTTATACGAGAAAGGGTGAAAGGTGACTTCTTTATGGTGGGAGGGCGCACTTGAAAGATGGGATGGCGGTTAACGATGTGATGGTGAAAGGAGTGTTTTACGGCCGTGGGCACACGCCTTGCGGTCACGTGGCTCGGAACTCTGACGCCGGGATCAAAGGAAGGAGTGGAAAGTGAACAGACGTTAGAGTAATGATTTAGAATAATGTGGAAAGAGGAGAATGTGAATGTACTGAATAAAGATAATAATGGATGAGTCGCAGTAATAGTTGAAAAAAGATATTGTGGAGGACGTTTAATTCTTTTAAACACAACAACAAACTCCACGCGTTCAAACAAGCTATCACAACAGTTTCTGTGCGACAGGTGCTTCCTATGACAACAGCTGAGTAAACAGCGTGATGAATAAGAGTGATCAAGAAAAAACTGAGCAAGACACCTCACTAAGATTGTGCTTTCAACTGTTACTGTCGTTTCCCGTTTTTATATGGACAGACTTTCTGGGAATTACATGAAGTTCGAGTAATACCAGCTTAGATTTCGTGCGATGTTCCATATCTCGAAATTCCACTGTTGATTTCGGCTTTCGCAGTCAGCGACATGGTTCATAGAAGATAGTGGGATAATATAACGTATTTAATAAAGAACGGAAGTTTGCCTCCGCTAAGAGTCGCGCCAAGAACAGATAAGAATGAAGGAACGCTGAAGTTAGGGTGTAAAAATAAGTACAAAAAGTCATACATATTGGTTTGAAAATGGTACAAAATAGCAACAGAATGAAAAGTGGAACAATCTTTATGCCTAGAAACATGCCATGAATTCCTCAAACTATAGAACTTTGACTTTATCATCAATTGTACCGTATCGAGAATTGTTAAACAAGTTTTAGAAACAGAGCTTGACCTACGTGTCAGATAATAATTTGGCCTCAAAAAGACAAGGAAACACTGGAAGCTGAAGTACCACTTCGTACTAAAAACAACAAAAAAGAATCTAGATTAAGAAAGCCCTTTGAAGTTTCTGTGGACTTAGAAAAAGATATTTCACAAAGCGTGTTAGAAGCTACTGTGCAAGAACATAAATATATGAGTGATCAGAATTGCTATGTGAAACTACCAAAATGCAGATATAAATATAACGGTGATGGAAAAAATATCTGTTTGAGGGCGCTACTGCAGGGTATATGCAACCCAGCGCGAATCCGATGCGGGTATATATGGTTCAAATGGCTCTGAGCACTATGGGACTTAAGTTCTAATGTCATCAGTCCCCTAGAACGTAACTAACCTAAGGACATCACACACATCCATGCCCTGCGACCATAGCTGTCGCGCGGTTCCGGACTGTAGCGCCTAGAAGCGCTCGGCCACCCCGGCCAGCGCGGGTATATAAGCATCAGCATGTAGCTAAGGGCATCATTCTTGTGTTTCCCATGTGCGTGCGGTAAATGTGAAACGCGAACTCTGGCGACGTTATTACCAAACGCATCCAAACAGGATCAGCGTGCTGTTACTCATTTCTTGGCTGCCGAAGAACAGACATTGGAGAATGCAGAATGTGTATCGGGCAGCATGTCTATCGGAAACCATCGTTGCGAAATGGTGAGCCAAGTTCCGTACAGTTTGCTGTAGGATCCAAGACACCGGTCGATTTGAGCCAACCTCATCCATTACGATCAACAACAAGCGGGCGGTTCATGACGCTATTGAGGGTACCGGCGCATAGTCGTTCGTGCGCTAACGAAGGATCTCGACATCAGGTTCGGTAGCGCGTAACATATTATCCGCCAGAAGCGTGGCTACCGTGAGGTCTGCAGCCAGTAGATATCCCTGGCGTTGAATGCCGAACAAAAAGGAAACTGTATGGCTGTTTACCTGAAGCAACTGACGCTTTTCAATGTTGCAGGCGACACATTCATTGAGAGCATCGTTGAAGGCGACGAAAGCTGATGCCACAGTTGGGACAGAGCCGAAAGCGTCGACGATGCAGTGCTGACATCCATCATCCCTGCGACCCAAGAAGTTAAAGAGCCAGCCATCTGCTGGATAGGTGGTACTCACCCTGTTTTTTTATTATCGGGGACCACTGCTCACAGACTTCAGGGAATCTGGTATCTCCACCAATGGGGAACGGATACTGCACAATATTGGAGAAATTACAGCGTGCAGTTAAGGCAGAATGTACCGGAAAACTGAACATGAGGTGGTGCTGCTTCATGATAACGCACGTCCCCACATCGCAAATGTTGTACCGCTGAAGTTGCGCCAACTCAAGTCGGTGCCACTGCAGCACCCACCCTACAGCCCTGATCTCTCCCCATGCGATTGTCACGCCTTCAGTACCTTAAAAAGTTTGTTGAAAGGTGGGCGGCTTCTGTCGGACGAGGATGAGCAGCAGGCAGTTCCGGACTACTACTCGTAGCTGGAAATTGTTTTTTTACCCTCAACATCTACACTCTTCAAATCATACTTAAGTGACTGGTAGAGGGTTTATCGAAGCAGTTTCACAATAATTCTGTATTATTCCTCTCTCGAACAGAGCGCGGAAAAAACGAACACCTGCATATCTCCGTGCGAGCTCTGATTTCCCTTATTTTGTTATGAGGATTTGTTTCTCCGTTTATAGGTCGGCGTCAGCAAAATATTTTCATATTCGGAGGAGAAAGTTGGTGATTAAAATTTCGTAAGAGGTTTCCGCCGAACGAGAAACGTCTTCGTTTTAATGGTGTCCACCACAAATTCTGTATCATGTCTGTGACACTGTCTCCCCTGTTTAGCGATGATAGAAAATGTGCTGCTCTTCATTGAAATTTCTCGATGTACTCCGTTAATCCTAGTTGGTAAGGTCCCCAGGCCGCGCAGCAGTACTCCAAAAAGAGGACGGACAAGCGTAGTGTAGGCAGTCTCTTTAGTAGATCTGTTACATTTTCTAAGTGTTCTAACAATTCTACCAATAAAACGCAATCTTTGGTTTTCCTTCCCCACAACATTTTCTGTGTGTACTTTCCAATTTAAGATATTTGTAATTGTAATTCCTAGGTATTTAGTTGAATTTATGGCCTTTACATTAGACTGATTTATCGTGTAACCGAACTTTAACGGATTGCTTTTAGCACTCATGTGGATGACCTCCCCCTTTTATTGTTCAGGCTCAATTGCCAGTTTCCCACCATGCAGTTATCTTTTCTCTTCTATGCAATATCTTCCTACAGTGTACGCCCGCTAGATAGCGACACCCAACTTGAAAACAGTCAAACGATAAAGCTAGTCCCTACGAGGGTTGATGACAAACGCGCTCGGGAAGTGTCGAAGCTATCTGCATAGGGAGAAATACTAAGAACTTCCCAACGACACCCCACAACATTAGCTCCGCCCTAGAGAGCACGAAAATCATCTCGTCCATCCCACACGCATTGCTGCAGACTCCCGATTTAGCGACATTCAAAACCGCTCCACAAAATTATTTTGACCCGCAGACCTTCCAGCCAGTCAGCGCCCTGAGCGTAATGTAGGCGCTTCGACTGGCCAATACCTGCGAACATACTACTTGGCGTAAGGTGCTACTTTCTGCTAACACTTTCATCGGTGTCTTTCCCAAAGTGTACTAGGAAACATGGGCCGTCCTATGCAAATCAGACGCCTTTGAAAACTATAGCACACATTCAGTCGGATTAAGGGCAGACTGACCCATTCTATCCAGGCGGAAGAATAGCCCCGCCATCGGAAACCGGAGGATTGGCGGTGGCCTTCACAGTAGCTACCAGCACTAGATGGCAGTTTCAGCCCGAAAATGACATGCTGAGGGTTTATGTTACGTTATGTTAAGTTGACCGGGGACCTAGAAACGACGGATAGGCTCCGTCCCCGTCGCAGCCGCAATTGTCCACAACCCCACGACGGCTGCCGCAGTCCACTTCACCCCTCCGCCGCCCCACACCGAACCCACGGTTATTGTGCGGTTCGGCCCCCGGCACGGCCAACCGGGCGGGCTGTTAAGGGTTTACTGGGGAATACAGTTTAAAGAAAGATTTCAGGTAGAACATTATGAGGAAAATTTATGACTTGGCAAAATGAATCGTGGCAGCTAGGGCCAATTTACAGAAATGACGAGAGGCATCCGTATGGCAGATGAGAAAGGCGATGACGGACGAGGCGGGAGGAATAAGCAGGGCAAGGAAAGCGGCTGCGTGGTGGGGTGCAGTGCCGAGTGTTGCGGGGTGCGGGCCGTGGCAGGCGGGACGCGCGCCATAATTACTGCCCCGTGCGGTGGCAGCCGCAATTTGCCGCCACCCTCGCCCCCACCGCCACGGGGATCCAATCTCTGTCCGCACCGTGGCCGTTCTGTCCCTCCAGGCTGCCGGGTCGGACATGAAGAGGACGCGCGGACACACTCTTCGGTAAGCGCTCTCGAGCGGTTGTCACGTACTGCCTGCTCCACTGTACTTGATGAAATCCCGTTTTAGAACTTCACCACAGTTACAGTCACTGTTGCAACGTGCAAAAAAAATGTCCCAATTCACCCCTCCGCTATAGAGCTTAATATCCAGGCAGCTCGGTGAAAACACTTCATTCAAACTGCTATCAGTAGAGTATTTCATTCGTGAGATAATTTGGGCACACTCAAACAGTTGAAAGTGGTTCGATGAATGCGAGATCTAAATTAACAGCTATTCTTCTCCGTAGTTGATCGTCGTAGTATTGTGGATTTTATCAACAACAACAACAGAAGGTTTGTTACCTTCCTGATTATTTTGATGTCGCATTGCTAGGCATCGGACTGGGTAGTTAGTGACAGCAAAAATGTTGAAATGCGTGTGAATTTCTAAGGGACCAAACTGCTGAGGTCATCGGTCCCTTTACAGACACACTACATCAACTAACTTATGCTAAGAACAACATACACACCCATACCCGAGGGAGGACTCGAACTTCCGGCGGCAGGCGCCGCGCAATCCGTGACAAGGCACCTCAAACGGCGTGGACACTCCGCGTGGCAGTGACAGCACAGGAGGACAAGCTTATTCCCAACATACATGTTTAAGGGGCTAGCCCTCTTTGAACGAAGGAAAAATACGTAATGGAAGCTGAAGAAATGAATCAAAATTTGTGCCACGGACAGGACTCGAACCCGGATTTTCTTGATTACACCATCGCAGCACTATGGTCAACATTTCTGCCTAGTAAGCAAGAAGACCCGGGTTCGAGTCCCGGCCGTGGCACAGATTTTCATTCATTCATTCATTCATCTTCCATCATTATGAAGATAAAACTTAAATGTCTTGGGGAAAATTTAATTATGAGATCTATAACAGAAATAAGCGATTTTTGAAATTTTTCAAGTAAAACAAAAAGTAATGCTAAATCTGATGATACAGTTGCATTCCTTACACTTTAGTAAAAAATATTTTTGCCTCTTTGGGACGCTCCCTATAACCTCTGCACCAGGTAGAAGGGCACCATGCAACTGGAATGTCGGTCATCGGAAGGAATTCTGAAACGAAGCCCTCCTATTGGACCAGCAACAAAAGTTTTTGTACAACTCATTTTCAGTATATTTTCTTTAAGAATGCGCAGGATAATTGGAAAAATATTGCTAAGACATACTGTTGACTTGTTTTAACAAATGTCGTTTTCTTCGAGCAAACAAAACCGAGAACAAGCGTGCATCAGAAATAGACTTAACAACATACCGCAGAACGCCTACGTGCGCTGATGGAAAATTCAATTTAGAGCCCTGGCATCAAATTCCGATCAAAATCGTATGTGCCGCTCTCAAGTTACAGTTCCCGCCAATTTGAAAAGCACAATTTCGATTAGAAAGCACTTAAATTTTTGGGTTATATTTTTCGTAATCAAACGTACCGCTAGTCAGCGATCCCAGGACGATATAGCAATCCTTCCAAATCCAAAAGGAGGTCTTCATCATTTTCATGGCCATGGTGGTCCTACGGGCGTCTTCGGCAGCTTCTGTCATCCGCCGCTCAGCTCGCTCGATACGCTTTTTGTCTGCTTTTGTGCAGAAGTTGTAAGAGGCTGATCCGATTTCAAATTAGAGCACATTCATGATTTCCATAATGCCTGTTATGCTGTCGCTGGCATTAAACGTTGACTTTTTTTTTTACAATGTGAATGGTTTTCGGGGACAAATGTTTCGCTGATCGCCTTTTATCTCGGTAAAGGGGATTCTGAAGAAGTTGGGATGAACATCACAATAAGTTAGACATTCCAGAGAACATTTTAAGCCAAAAAAATCGATTTTTTAAAAAAAATTTCCTAGAGGACTATCCCCTCAACACTATAGAAGTGTCCAACTGTGTGCCTAGTTACGTGCCCAGTCGAAGCATCTAATATTCCCGCATAACATTTCACATAAGGAAAACTATGAAAAGATCTCTTGAAATTATACACAGCTCAAATGAACACCAAATTTATACTTTGCACAATTAGCTTTCATTCTACAGTTCCGCTCACGCTATTTGAGTTAGCCGTTGCTATTTGGTTCAGTACGATCGCCATAATACTTAGAATATTCATTTATCAAATGTGAATCTAGTATTTCCACAGTTACTACACTTACGCAACCGACTGTGCCCATAGCGCTCACCCACGATCCGCTGACACCAGACTGACTAAATATCCTACCTTATCGTGGTTACTATATAAAAGATAGCATTCGGAAATGTTATTTTGACAGTACGTTTTAACGTTCGGGTTGTCGCGCATCGCGCTCGTATCTGGGACCTGCCCTGCGGGCGTACTCAGCCTCAGCTGTCTCACGAGCGTCAAAATCTGCAGCCGCCAAACGTACACATCTCTCGTAAAATGGGACCTGCCCGCGCTGTCTGTGCAGGTAAAGCCTGGCAGAGACAAGTAAGACTAATTTCAGGATTGGTACCTGTATCCTTAAGCCTGTCTGACACGGAGTATAAGATCATTGCCAGTTCGTTAGATGGCGCGCATGGCTGCTGCCTAGCAGGTGGGGTGAACCTCACAAACGGTGTGAGCTAGCTTAACTCAGTGAACGGCAAGACGGGCAAGCCGGGCGAACTGCAATCCTTCTTAAACGGTTTTATAGAAACTATTCGGTAAAAATAATTTGTTTCAAACACATCTTATAGCTTCATTCATCAGCTTGATAATGAACTGCCTATCATTTCGTTATTTGTGATATTTTATGATTAGGTAAACTACTGCAAGAATTTGAGAGAGTTTGTAGTGAGAGATAAAGGTCGCTATGAGTTTGCGTTTGGTGCATGTTGAATTTACATGAATTATTGAGTTCTCTTTCCGTAGTTGCTGTTTAATGGTTTTGTGGCAATTTCAACTGCATCAGAATGTTGGTGACATGAATATTTACAAACTCTGCTGTGTTTCGGAGAAATAAGCAGATTTGAACGTGACAACAAGGGAACTCACGTGTTACTCAAAACTCGTCACTGATAACGTCTCTTTGAAGAAAAATAAAGAGAATTAGCAGTCTGACGAAAATAAATTGCTACTTCTGTTAAAATTTTAACGCTATCCTATACGACAGTGTGTTCTTAATAATGAATGCCGTGGATTGACGCTGGCGAAAGAATTTCATTTCTGTATCTCAGTTATGAGACACACGAAAACATTTAAATTCGCAAAATTCAGTGAACTACCCATCAAGGTGTAAACAGATTACCAATACCTTTCACAATCTAAAAGACGTTTGTGATGAAAAATTATGATCCCTCATTCTGTTGAAAGAAAATTTCAACAGATGTAGCAATTTATTTCCCCCAGACTAACCATCACCTTTATTTTTCTTCAGTGAAACCTTATCAGTGAAAAGTTTTGAGTAATACGTAAGTTTCCTTTCTGCCCCATTAATTGGTTCATTCGACAAAATACATCTCAGTTTGTAAATACTCATCTCGCTAAGGTTCTAGTGCAGATGAAACTGCGACAGAATCATAATACAACAACTGATGGAAATACAAATAAATAGTTTATTTCCTCGATCTTTCAAACACACAGCAATTCTCGTTTCACCAGCTACCGATGACACATATTACAGTAATTCACTGAAAAAAATCTGTAGTTGTTTGAATATAGCATGAGATAAGGAAATTTTGCATATTAATCATAAGGCAAAATATTCTCCTCTTTGTATACTAACATTTACGAAAATCTTGTTTCGATATCTGAAATCGTTTATCAGATACGACGAAGTGTGAATATTTCATTCTAGGTTTTCCGATGCGCGCGAGTTAGGGACGAAGCGCTTTAAGTAAGATCTAAACTACTGGCCATTAAAATTGCTACACCACGAAGATGGCGTACTACAGACGCGAAATTTAACCGACAGTAAGAAGATGCTGTGATATGCAAATGATTAACTTTTCGGAGCATTCACACAAGGTTGGCGCCTGTGGCGACACCTACAACGTACTGACCTGAGGAAAGTTTCCAACCGATTTCTCATACACTAACAGCAGATGACTGGCGTTGCCTGGTGAAACGTTGTTGTGATGCCTCGTGTAAGGAGGAGAAATGCGTACCATCACGTCAAGGTCGGATTGTAGCCTATCACGATTGCGGTTTATCGTATCGCGACATTGCTGCTCGCGTTGGTCGATATCCGATGACTGTTAGCAGAATATTGAATCGGTGGGTTCAGGAGGGTAATACGGAACGCCCTGCTGGATCCCAACGGCCTCGTATCACTAGCAGTCGACATGACAGACATCTTTCCGCCTGGCTGTAACGGAACGTGCAGCCACGTCTCGATCCCTGAGTCAACATATGCGGACGTTTGCAAGACGACAACCATCTGCACAAACAGTTCGACGACGTTTGCAGCAGCATGGACTATCAGCTCGGAGACCATGACTGCGGTTACCCTCGACGCTGCATCACAGACAGGAGCACCTGCGATGGTGTACTCAACGACGAACCTGGGTGCACGAATGGGAAAACGTCATTTTTTCGGATAAATCCAGGTTCTGTTTACAGCATCATGATGGTCGCATCCGTGTTTGGCGACATCGCGGTGAACGCACATTGGAAGCGTGTTTTTGTCACCGTCATACTGGCGTATCACCCGGCGTGATGGTATGGGGTGCCATTGGTTACACGTCTCGATCACCTCTTGTTCGCATTGACGGCACTTTGAACAGTGGACGTTACATTTCTGACACGTTGCGACCCGTGGGTTTACCCTTCATTCGATCCCTGCGAAACCCTACATTTCAGCAGGATCATACACGACCGCATGTTGCAGGTCCTGTACGGGCATTTCTGGATACAGAAAATGTTCGACTGCTGCCCTGGCCAGCACATTCTCCATATCTCTCACCAACTGAAAACGTCTGGTCAATGGTGGCTTAGCAACTGGCTCGTCACAATGCACCAGCCACTATTCTTGACGAACTGTGGTATCGTGTTGAAGCTGCATGGGCAGCTTCAACCTGTACACTCCATCCAAGCTCTGCTTGACTCAATGCCCAGGGCCATCAAGGCCGTTATTACGGCCGTAGGCGGTTGTTCTGGGTACTGATTTCTCAGGATCTATGCGCCCAAATTGCGTGAAAATATAATCACATCTCAGTTCAAGTATAATATATTTGTCCAATGAACACCCGTTTTATCATCTGCATTTCTTCTTGGTGTAGCAGTTTTAATGGGCAGTAGTGTATTTTCTTGACTTTGGTAATAGCTTGCAGTATCCTTGAAAGTTTAAAGAAAAATTCAACACATTAGCTACATTTCATAGCAGCATATGATCTAACCTGCACTAAACGCAAATTCATAGCGACCTCTACAATTCACTGCAAAACTTTCCGAAAAATCTTGCAGCAGTTCATGTAATACTAAAATGTCGCAATAATTATGACCATTAACTAAATGATAGGCAGTTCATCATGGAGCTGTAAGATCTGCGAGTAGTGACTTTGCAGTCGTTCGAGAAAGATCGCAGGTCGGCCGGCGGACGCGTGGCGTTCTGTTTGATCTCGGGGATCAACTGGCGTTGTCTGAGAGTTCCCGCCCTGTAGGCTGTGACGTCAGTCGCCAAACAGTACTCCCGACTGGCCAGCGCAGACAGCATTAACGTAACTGACAAGAAAAAGAGGACTGAATCTGTCACGGAAACCGTGCACAACTCTCTGCTGGGCAGCTGGCCTGCAGACAGCAGAGCCTTCAAGGGAGCTATCGCACGAGCCAACAAGTATACTTGCAAAAAATCTTAATCTGTGTGAGACGGGCTTTACAAGTAGCATCTCCAAAGTTATGAAAACAGATACACTGATGAGTGAACACATTGTGACCGCTACCCACCATGAGACTGAATACAGTCTTGTGGCGTAGCATGGACGTGACGCAATAAGGGAAGTGTATAAGTGGAGGGGAGGAGAATGGGGAATTGGGGAATAATTCAAGCAACGATATGGGTGTCTCTCTCTCTCTCTCTCTCTCTCTCTCTCTCTCTCTCTCTCACACACACACACACACACACACACACACACACACACACAGAGAGAGAGAGAGAGAGAGAGAGAGAGAGAGAGAGAGAGAGAGAGAAAATCAGCTTACATAATCGACTGACAAAGAGCGCGTTGTTGCAATACGGGCCTGGGAACAACCTTCTCGAGAACAGCGAAGCTGATCAGGAGTTCCCGTGTTACTGTGGCTGATCATCTAATGGGAGAGACCAGGACGGTGAAGTTAACGACCAAGGTGTTAACCGTTCACGCATCATCGCAGAACGTGCTGGTTGGAAGCTTGCCCTCTTTGTATAGCAGGATGGGCGTCGGTATGTGACAGATCTGACGTCAGATTACAATGCTGGTAAAAGCACACGGGTTTTGGAGACAATCGTTAAGTGCACATTGTTGAACATGGGGCACCACAGTCGACGACACCTACGTGTTCCCATGTTGACTCAACGAAATCGTCAATTAGCGGTTGATGCGGCGTAATCGAGATCGAAGATCGTCAGAAAGGTCTGGTGGGATGAACGACGTTTCTTGTTACACTAAGTCGATGATCGCGTCGGGATATGCTGTCAGCTGGACGAACAGCTGCTCAAAACAGGCACCGCACTACGGGAACTAGCACGCTGTTAAGCCGACGGTGATAGTATCCTGGCTCGTCGGTGTTGATGCTATAGGAAGAATAATTATGAAACCGTTTCAGACTATCCTTCAGGGTTTACACGGATAAATTTCCAGAAGAATTCGGGTATCAAAAGTGGCCTTAACTTATGGCGTCAAATATTTTTCTCATCCCCATTACATCAGCAGTCACGTATTCAGTCACGATTTGGGTCAAGAAAACCTTACAAATGCCCAAAGACTAGAGAGTTCTGTGTGCCGGTGGAGTGCACGGCCTGATGTAGCGAAAAAGTCATTTCTCACCGCCTCTTCTGTGAGGCGCTGTTTCGAATGTCTCGCAGTAGATACGTTGCTGTACAGATGTGCCGTGTTTTACTTGATTTATAACTACTTCCGTTCATTTGTGACGAGCAGCTTCAGATACGCAAAACCTTGATGGCTACACGGTCCGTTGGGCACCAATGTCGACAAATGTTAGTCGATTTGGCACATCCAACTCATGCCACTTCACATTGACAATGGTGCCGAATGGACCTTTAAACCTTTAAGGCGCTCATGAAATTCTCTCAGTATTCCAGTGGTTCAAATCCACAAGTTTTCGACCGAGTGTTCCCCGGCCTTTGTCAAGTGGTACTATCAGGGCAACGAATATCTGAAAATACTCGCTTGTGGTGCTCGGAACTAGTAGTAAAACTGATACTAAGCGAACGGTAGCGGCTTATCTGTGCATTAATTTCAGCGGTTTCCGAGCCCTCTGCAGCTGATGCTTTCGTTTGCTTTGGTAGATATCGGTGATGTAAGGTCGTATGTTTTCTTTTCCCACTTCTTGGATTGCACCAACGACTTTGGATTTTACGGCTCTACTCTCATCATGAGCCTAATTCCTGCCCTCTTCAGATTTTCATCTTGCCCGTGTTTCACGCATTCATATTCTTTGTCTCTTAAAGAAAAACGAGTTAACTTCAATTTTCGACAGGAGATCTCTTTCACTGCATGTGGCAAAACGTTGAGATATATTGAGAACACTTTTCGAGCACAACATTGAAACAGACGCCTGTTGGATTGTGACATATTAAACAACAGAGGAAACGTCAGTGCTGCCAACCACACATAAGTAAGCCATCTTTCGTTTCCATTGCACTTGATACCACATAACCGTCGTATTACTATGGAGTTAACATGGTTTCCATTACTTGCTGTCTGGCTGTGTGAGTTAACAAGCATTTCGCTCTCATTTTATATGGCCGAAAGAGATAGCCTTCCAGGAATTGTGAAACGAATCCTGTCGTCCAGGACCGTGTACCACAAAGAGCGCAAATTCGCCACGAGATGGGGAAATTCACATGCGTCTACTGTGCTGAATAAGGCCAGGATGTTCAGGGCTAAGCGTTGTAGTGTGCGAGTGAGACAGGTGAGAATCTACGTCATACTGAAACCCCGTATGAGCTGGTCGGGCTCAGGGACGGGTAGCAGTGTTAAATATGGAGGACCTAAGATCGACCATAAAGGGAAACATTTATGAAAACTATTTAATTCTGTAGTAATTCAAGGAATGAAGCCTCAGTAATTTTATTCTAACACCTTTCTTAAATTTTCATGGTGATCCCAGTAAAATTTGAATAGTGGTCATATCTATAATAGTTTAGGATTTACTGTTAAAGTGAAATTAACAAGTTTTTGTAACAGAGACCTGAATGCTAAAATCTGAACGCTTTGGTCGATCTTACGGAACGACATTCCGTATAAAAGCGCATGACAAATGTTGTAAATATCTACTCTGTAACTTTATTTGTTTAAGAGATATAGTAAATTTAAATTAAGAGTATTTTCAGTTAAGCATCAGTTCATTATTTCCTCCACACAAAGCACATTGAACAATGACAGCATGACACCTTATTGAATCATTAGGTAATAGAATATTTGCTGTAAAGTGTAGTGATTAATACTTACTTTTGTTCTTTACTTACTCATCAGAAAGCACATTTTTGCAAGGCTACTGGCCGTGACATTCAAAGTTAATAATGGAATTGTATTGGTTTGACATGAAAGAATTTAACGTTTATTATGTAATGGCTATTGTTGTTACTTTACTTACAACGTGGAAGTGGTCAAGCTTGGATTGTTTAAATATGTTAAAATGTAAAATAATGTAAAATAATGTAGAATACGCTGAAGCCAATCAGATGGACGGCTTCAGAGTAGGGAACTGCACTAGTCAGTGGAGCGACGATGTTCGGCACGCGGGAGACGCGGCCGGAGACGGGCTGAGGGACAGTGACGGCGCATACGCGAACGCGGACAGTTCGGCTGGAGACACCACATTGGACACTTCTAGTCTGGACACCAAAGGGTACAGTTTGGATTGAGATGCGAAAGCGGACAATCGTTCTTTAGGTAGCTAGGAAGTGAAACGACTTAGAAATTTTCGCGTTGGGTGGTATCGTGGGACTCGCCTAGTGTGATCTACTTTTCGCGTAGATAACGAGGTGGAGTATTGGACTTGTATTTCGCGATGAGATTGTGAATGATCGAACAGTTGTAATGTTGTTGCATTAATTTGCTATGAAAGCGGTGCTGATGTTCGAGACCATAAAAGTGGGTTAAAAGCTGTGAGCTATGTGGGGAAGTTAACCTTGCATTACTGAGCAACTGTTTCACCAGGTATCCAGTCTAGCTTACCAAATTCCCAACCAGACTAACATTAATTATAATCTTTTAATCGTCATACGACAACCGATATATATATATATATATATATAGAGAGAGAGAGAGAGAGAGAGAGAGAGAGAGAGAGAGAGAGAGAGAATTTAAATAAAAAGAAATAAATCAGTTTATATTTGGAGATTTATTTTAACATTGATCATTGAAATTTCAGCATATTAAACTTGAGTCATAACTAAGCTGGTGCCTTATTTAGGACTGTGAAAATGTGAGTTTGTAATCTTACGGAACACATCAAATATGGAGCCAAGATTGGGAGACTGCATACAACACTGCATTCATAAAATAACACACGAAGAACGTTGAAACATATGCAAGAGGAAATTAACCACAACCAACCGATTCAGTTTTCACCCAAAGAAGTTACGTTCGTAGCACAATCCTGTCAGTCATGTAATTACCACACACTGGTATACTAAATTCATACTAACTCTCTGTGAAATCTTCCCGAAAAGAATAGCTGAGGGCTACTTTGATGATTACACCACATGCTTCACGTGGTCAACTTGGTTTACACAGAGTGTGTAACTCCACAATAATTTTGATAATTAAAATAAATTAGATCGAAAAGCAATTTACAAAAGAAAAACCTCGAACTGGTTACTATCGTCTTACTATTAACCTGATGGGTCAAACAATTGTATAAGCACGTGGTACTGGTCTCACAAAGTACACCCCTCGTGGGTTGAACATAAAGAAAAGTTGCTGTATTGAAAAATATTGTCAAGACGAGACGTTATAATCTCACGCACATTCGCATTTAAGATTGATGCTCTTAGTTAGAGTTACTGATCAACACGTGGTTCCACTTTACTCACGAAGTAGTGACAAAGCAGCTACTGGAAGATATTCTAAACTTCACACTCGAATTTCACTGCGTTGCAAATTAAGATAACATAAGATATTTTAGATCTAAACCTGAAATAATGGTGATTAAATTTTCAGTTAGGCTGAATTTAAGAAATCCTTTGTCCTACGGACTTAGCAGACACGCGCCTTAGCCGGAGATCTTACCACTTCAGATGCTCGCCGGGGACAGACTGACGTGGTCCCTTCCTGAGGGTGGCTCACAAATACAAATGGAAGTGGCCAGAGAGGCAGCTTCCTATACCAACATGACAAGGGACGGACAGGACCATACTAAGCATAGAAACCTCTCTGCTTTTAGAAAGCGTAGCTACCTGTTCCGACGTTGGTCCTACTGTTCTCTAGCAGACAGGCTTGTCTGCTACCCTCAAGCATGCAACTAGAAATACATTTGCTCATTCATCCTCTCACACAGAAGGGATGGGGGATGACAGTATCTTATCATATACAGTATATAAAAGAAAGCGGATGTAGGTTCCGTATGAGACTGTGTGACATGATTTACATATAAACTGTGTTTTAAAGTGTAGGTAGTGTGACAGATCGTTCTTGTTTATGTGTAAAAGTAACACGTTCCACTACTCAGTCTCCTCCCAGGTAGTCAGAAACGCCACAGTAAATATAGAAGAGGAATTTATGCCGTAAATGACAACAGATTTAAGAAATCAACATGAAAGGAATCCAACAGAGACCTTTCACAGTGTCAAATGGATATGCGCTCGAGTGCAACAGTAATTCTAAATACGACCACTTTCGCTATTAATTTGCTTTCTGAATAAACATTATTCTAACCAAATCGCAACTGTGTGGCCTACATCATTTATGGGTCGTTAATTTAGCTCCCGTCATTATTATTATTGTTATTATATGTTCAATTAACTTTGTATGTTTCATACAATTTCGTAAACTTTCCATCAGCCAGACAATTTAACCAAAGAGTTCAAAATGGCTCTGAGCACTATAGGACTTAACTTCTGATGTCATCAGTCCCCTAGAACTTAGAACTACTTAAACCTAACTAACCTAAGGACAACACACACACCAATGCCCGAGGCAGGATTCGAACCTGCGACCGTAGCGGTCGCGCGGTTCTAGACTGTAGCGCTAGAACCGCTCGACCACTCCGGCCGGCTAACCAAAGTGTCACGAGCGCCTAATTTAGGGCGTGTAACGAGACACGTGCGGTTCAACCCCTAGACGAGTTCGAGCGAAGACATTTCGACGAAGAGGAACCGCGTGTGAGGCCGAACATCTTTGGGATGTTAGCTCGCAGCTGGCAGTGTTGAGAAGTGAAATGACGCGGCTTCTAGTGAGGCGCCTCAGAGGTACTTCGTCGTGCTGTGGGACTCATCAGAGACATGAGCCGGGAACCCAGAGTGTACCTAAGAGAGAGAGTGAGGGAGGTCCCAGCGCCGGCCGCCATAGCTAACAGAAACAGCTCCCCAGGGCAGCCGGGCTGTTTGTCGCACGGCACCACGCCGCTGTGAAATACGGCCAGGCGCTAGCCCATCCCTTCCGAACCGGTGCAGGGGCAAAGGGCTTTACACGTCTGGTGTTGAGGGTGCTTACACATTGGCTTAAGGGGCTCCGGAGCGACCTATACTTGCAATGTTAAAATAACGCTTATAAATTACATCTTTCCTCACAAAATATTTGAGGTAGGAAGTTGAACTTTTTACAGATTATTTATTGGAATATGGGCTACGACTTAACACAGCGATTTTACAAAATTTTAGTTCAGTTATTAAAGATGATTCTTTTTTCAATTGTAATGAAAATTCACAACATTTTTTGCAATTTTTTATTTATATATTCAAAAATATACAGTTTTTTGGAAAAAGGCTGTGTTCAATTATGCAGAAGGTACTGTGTAACATTTACTGAAAGTTTGAAACAAATATGTTTGGAAGATCCTTAGAAAACATGTAATTAGTATGAGAAAATAAAAGTTTTGGGAATCGAGCGACAAAGATTGGATTAACTTTTTAGTGCATTCCAGGTCCATAGGATGGATTATCTTCATCCTCTGCAAACTCCTCCTCCAGCTTCCTCTTGTTCCTCCTCCTGTTTACTCTTGCTTGTATTTCTAGACTCTTTACAGCCCTGTCTGCAGCCCGAAGGCGTTCCTTGTCTAAAGCAAGCATCGCTCGTACCATGTTAGAACCTATCTTCATTCCCATATTTCTAAATACCTTTGGCTTTCCAATATTTCTCCTTTTCTTAAAAGCATTCTGAGGATTTCTAATAACTTTACTTTTACTCATTATTATACTTCAACAAAACAGAGACTCAAGAAACAGAATTAATTACGAATATTTTCGAGATAACGACAGAGTAAATAAACATGAAACAATCGACAATCACACCAGCGATATATATTGAACCATCACAGGTTAGCCACAACACATACTTTATCTCACATCACTAAAATGTACATGATGAACACGGACGTTAATAATAACACCATTTGACAGCAGTTTAACAGCGCCACAGTGGGTCACGCCCATGTAGAACACATTTCAAAAAAAATTTAAAAATAGTTGTAGTCTTCGGAATTGAATAAATTATATATCTATTAAAAGGTAATAGTCTGCAGATTCAGAAAACGCAAAAAAGTAAAAATTGAACTTTTCATGATTTTGAGCCTTTCCGGAGCCCCTTAAGCAAGTCACGAGTTGAAAGCGGCACAAGAGATAACTCACAGTACCGAATACTGCACCTATCGGGAGTAGGCGCTACGCTCGGAAACCGGATATACACTGACGAGGAAAAAAAATAGCAACACCAAGGAGCTGTGCAAAATACACGAAAGTTGATTATGTCTGTTCAAAATTTGCGCCAGTCGCATTAGAGTGGCGGTAGTGACACCACTATGAGTGTGCAAATCAGGAGTGCTTTAAATACAAGCTATTCTGGCCATGATCGTTTGTTACCTTTGAGACTGAACGTGCTGAGTTGATGTTAGTCAAGAATGCCTTTAAGGCGACAAAGACACCATTATCGACACCTCACTGAGTTTGAACAAGGTTGTGTAAGGGGGCTACAAGAAGCTGGATATTCCTTCTGCGATATTGCAGAAAGGTTGGTCAGGAATACAGCCACTGTACGTGATGGTTGGCACCGGTGGTCACGAGAATGTACGGTCACAAGAAGACCGGGCTCCGGACGGCCATGTGGCACTACCAAGGGGGAACACCATTGTGTCCAGCCTATGGCTCTGTCTCAATGTACTGCATCTGCAGCAATAATTTGAGCAGCAGTTGGTAACACAGTGACACAACGAACCGTTGCAAATTGGTTACTTCAAGGACAGCTCCGAGCCAGACGCCCTGTAGTGTGCGTTCCACTGACTCCAGACTACCGCCATTTGTGACTTCAGTGGTGTCAAGCGAGAGCTTATTGGAAGGCAGGGTGGAGGTCTAGGATTTCCTGGTGAAAGATGCTTCTGCTTCGGCGCCAGTCATGCCCGTGTGTTGGTTAGGAGGTGGCCATTTGACGACCTGCAACCAACATATCTGCGTACTGGACCTTCAGCTGGAGTTATGGTCTGGGACGCCATTTCGTAGGACTGCAGGAGCGTTCTCGTGGTTATTCCTCTCACCCTGACTGTAAAATTATACAGGAACAACTCAGTTTTCGTTTCAGCAACTGAGGTTTTCTGCGACTGCGATTAGACAATATAACGTCTTGACAGACTACAGTGACGAGGAGCCGTGTACCCAGATTGCAGCCAGCCGCGTCTGACCAGGTTCGGCGTGTATGTTCAAAATAGCTAACACAGCAAGTAAGTACGTGTCTCTCCAAAACAAAAAAAATTTAAAAAAACTGACTGCTTAGTAGCTAGCCCTAGCGTCTTCCACTCAACTCTTTGAAACGTCAAAGAGGATTGATTGACGACTCCATGGAGTGATGTGTGCACAACGACCATATATGTTAAATTAAAAGTCAGCGTTGGCCGTAATATTGATGTTTTATTGATGGCAGAATCGATTTTTCGATCATATAGTGATCATCTTCAGTGCTAATATGTACAAATTAAACTCAGGCACTGGCATAAAGTTATCAATAACCAAAACTGAGAAGCGATCACAATATATTGTGATGTTAAGTCCCATAGTACTCAGAGCCATTTGAACCATTTTTAACTGTAATCACTGAAGTGAACTGGTTCGTAGCTGTCAGAGCTCTTTCCCTTTTTTTTCTTTTTTTTTCCTGTCGGCGGAATGATTTCCAGGTCCGCCAGCAAAAAGCAGAAGCAAAGTAGTTTGCGGTTGACAGTGTTCCCTGTTGGCTGTCACCACAGTCAGCGGATGTGGACGACGAGCTGGCGGGAGGAAGTGGCGGGGAAGCAGGAAGGAGTCCGGCTTTGTAAACGTCATCCGGAGGTCGCTCCGCGGATCTAGCAGGTGCCATGTGAATGGTTGTTCCTGTGTGATCGCGACCTTTCACGGTGTTCGTTGTGTACCTCTTACTTTGTACACAGCAGCATGGAAAAGGGAACTCGGGCAACCCAATAAAGGTTGTCAGTAATTTAAATGTTTATGTCTATTTTTCCACAAAGGCCCGTTTTAGGGCCACACACTTAGGCCACGGGTGCTGCAGGCTTTTTAAATCCTCCTTGCACAATGTTCCTTCCTGCATGGCAAAAAAGGCCTCTGGTACAGCCATGACCGCGTCAGCCAATCGAAAATTGGTTCCAACTACATTTTTCTTGAGCTTAGGGAAGAGATGAGTCAGAGGGGGTCATCAAATCGAGTGGATAAGATGGGTGACAAAGCTCTTCGAAGCCACAGAACTCGATGGCAGACATAACAATGATTGATGTATGCGATGGCGCATTGTTTTGATAGAGGAGAACTCGTTTTGTCAACATTCCGAAGGGCTTCACTTTGATGGGCTACGTCCACTGTTTCATCTTTCTGGAATCCCAAAAAACAATCACTACCTTTCCAGGTGATGCGACCTACTTGAACTTTTTGGTGGTGGGTGAGGAGGGGTGATTCCACTGTTTCGATCGAACTTTGGATTCGGTTGAAAGTGGTGAAACCATGCTTCTCACTGTCAGAAAACGTTTGAGAAATGTTACAGGATCCGACTCAGAAAAAGGTCAAGTTTTCGGCAGACATGACATGTCTGTGGCGTTTGTTTTCTACTATCAAGATTATTAGGAGCCATTGTCATCAGGCCTTGTGCATGTCAGGCACATCCAACGCGCTCCTGAGATATCCCACTCTATCATCAATGTGGCTTTCTGTAACTCAGCGGTGTGTCACGATATCATCGATTCGTTTTGCTCCCTACATCCGTTACTGGTCTTCAACTGCAAGATGCATCTCGGATGGAGGTGTTGCCCGGCTTGCATTCCGCCATCCAGTTTTCCACAGTCAAGTAGGAAGTAGAATCCTCCCCTAATGTTACCATAGTGTCATTATGGATCTCATGTGCACTCGTACCCTTTTTCAGTGGGTACAGAATGGCCGCACAGTAGTTCTCTTTATACATTTTTCAAAATGTGTACACATTGTACACTTCACACTCTAGTAACTGAAACAGAAAAGCTATTAATGAAAAATCTGTATGTAAACTAGAAAATGAATGTGTTATTAATTTCTAAACTGGCATTCGGCTAGAAAAAGTACTTCATGGATTCGTTCGTCAGATTGGCAGCATCATTCGATCTTCCCTCCGAGAGCAGCTTCGAAATTGGGAGGGTTCTGCAGAGAATTCAGTTTTGAGATACTCGCTTCGCGGCTCTAGTCAAGTTCTGACGCTTGTCTTCTCACTGTAGCTGTGGAATGTAAGTTTCGGTCAGGCAATACTGTAAACCATCTTCTGAGCAGGTCAGCTTTAACGCAGCTGGTTATGCATCTCGAAAGCTCAGATGTCTCTATTGCAAATATTGCTCTCGTTGAACTTGATTTTACGAGCTGATAGGATGTCGAACTCTTGTTCATTTTGTGTCTTTGCGGTCTTTGCGGTCTTTGAATTTAACGCGAGTCCCACAAAGTTTAGAGTCGTTTTAGTTCAGTTTGCTACAGTTTACAGAAATTTGCTCTGTATTATTGTCAGTTGTTCACTTGATTGTATTAAACAGTTTCGTATTTTCCATCTACATTTCAGATCCCTTATGTTCTGCAACTTTCCTATGCTTAGCCGACCCTCAAATAATAACCAGCTCCGTTTCTAGGATATTTGCTTCATTGTGATGAACTTGTTGTACGTAGTTGCCAAGCAATACTTTTAAAGATGCGAGAGACAGAGTCGGCAACGAGCTTCAGATGTTTTTATAGTAGAATTAGCTGGTGAATAAGCTAATCAGCCTTATTTGGACCTTCTGGTGGTCTGGTAGTTGTCACTATTAGTATTAATTGTGTCATGCCTCCCGCAGAGGAACATTTTGCATACTTTACGTTTAATTTCCGCAGGTACTTTGTCAGCTAATTATACGCCCCCTTTCTTTAGATCAAGACAGTGCGTAATTTTCAAAATAAATATAAGTGATCAAAGCAGTTTACAATATGACGCAGTACCACACACAGAAAGGTTTCATTTTCAGTGAATCTGGCAGGGAAAATTTATGTAATTATAATAAAATCTTTGTCTTGCGAAGAATATGTGAACACAGGAATATTGGTAAGAACTGCATTTGTTCTTAATGCATTCCTTCACCTCGCACTTGGTGGAAAGAGATGGAGTAGTAGTGGGGGCGGCGGCGGCAGCATGTCATGTAGAGCCTGTTTTAAGAGAGGCATGGTTTTGCGGTCGTAGGGACTTGTATTTCTGTGAATATTAGTTTATCACAGTGAAACTGTTTGCTTATTAACTACGAATATATATACTGAAGACAAAAACTTGTTGAAACAATTATTTCCGACGAGTAGAAGCTACTGTTGTCATCCAAATTAAACTTTCTACTACGCATTTCTCTGTAAAGGAAGAACTCCAGACAATTGTTGTACTCCAGACAATTGTTGTACTCCAGACAATTGTTGTACTCCAGACAATTGTTGTACTCCAGACAATTGTTGTACTCCAAAAACGACTCTAAGCCGAAATGGGACTAGTTAAATACGAGAATTATAATTTGTCAGTGTGGGCATGACTACTCCAGTTTCACGTAGAATGACAAATACCTGAGGAAATTGTTACGTCGTTGGGAATATAATCCCTCTTGAAAGAGCATGTCACACCCTCAACAGGCTAATATGTGCAGTGATTATCTTTTTTCATCTCCCTCGCTCAGGTCACTGACTGTTTAAAAAAAAACAGTTTTCCATAAATACCTAACATTTCCTCAATGTCACACGTCCAGCTAATTAGTGACGAATCAAAATATTCTTGACGTCAACACCAATGTGTAAAAACGGGACAGGCTTTCTGGCTGAATTGTCAAGAAGCGGCGATAGGGAAGTGATTGAAATACGTATAACTGCTGTCACTGGTCTAGGGGTTCTTGCAAACAGCAGATTAGGCCGTTAAAGCAAGTTGGCATGTTTGACGAAAGAGGACAGTGGCGATTACAGTTGCCGGGAGCAGTTACAGGGGGCGGGGAGGTCGGCCCTCCACGTGCGGCCCGGGACAGTAGTTGTCGTGTCCGCGCGCTGCGTTGCGACCCGCGGATGAATAATGGAGGGCGCGCCGCTGCGCGCATTGTGTGCAGATACCTGCGCCGGCTGGAATGTCGCCGGCCTGCGTACCGCTGCCGCCGAGCCCTCGGCAGCCGTGAAGAAACGACGCGCTGTCGCGCTTCTGCATACAGCAAATCCTGTGTCGTCTCCTCCCTGAACCTGACAGAAGCAGCGTAAGAATGGGCAACAACGAATGTCCAGTTAACTCAGTTATCTGTAGCAGCACAAGTTAATAAAGGCAGCGGATAGAACTACCTTCTTGCGTTTACCGAGCGAAGAGATGGAACCGGGTGGTGGGACACATCTTGAGGCATCAGTGATTTGTATTTTTGGTAATAGAAGGAAGTGTGGAGGGTAAAAATTGCAGACAGATATGACTACAATGAGCAGATCCAATTAATGAAAGGTGCACCAGTTCTGCAGCTATGAAGAATCTGGCGCGGGATGGACTAGCATGGAGAGCTGCAGCAAACCAACATATACACCACCAGCACCACCACCAGCACCACCACCACCACCACCACCACCACCACCACCACCACCAAAACAACATGTGTGATGATTTTCAAAATTCAAATGGCTCTGAGCACTATGGGACTTAACTTCTGAGGCCATCAGTCCCCTAGAACTTAAACGTAATTACCCTAAGGACATCAGACACATCCATGCCTGTGGCAGGATTCGAACCTGCGACCGTAGCGGTCGCGCGGTTCCAGACTGTAGTACCTAGAACCGCTCGGCCACTCCGGCCGGCCGTGTGATGATTTACCAAGGAATTTAATATGCAACGAACAACTCTTGAATGTGCCATAATTACCAATTAATTTGCCTGCAGTATCATCACTAATCCTTAAGAGATTACCGATTAGACCCCCATGGAAATTCAGTGCCTACCTTTGTTAATATTGGCACCTGAAAGACACATTTGCCGTATTTTAAATTCTTGAGCTGATCATCAAACGAGCGTAAATTACTTCCTATTTTCGTTCTAGAGACAACAGCTTTATTAGAGTAATTTCCTCTGTTCCACCCTTCTTTCCTCTCTTCCGGAACCTCTTCCGCTTACCCTACAGTACCACTTTCTCGCCAACTAAACCGCGCGAGGTGGTAAATAACAGCGACTGAAACAATGGGATGGTATTCGCAGAATCAAAGGTCAGATCCCGTCCGGTCATCCAGATATAGTGTCTCTATGGTTTCCCTGAATCATTCAAGGCATTTGCTGGTGTTGCTCCTTAGAAAAGAACACGACAATTCTCATGTTCTACCCTTGTCCAGTTCAGCCCTGTGATTCGTTTCTAATGACTCAGCGATCGATGGGACGTTAAACCCTAAGCTTGCTTCCTGTCTTTTTTACCCCAACAACTGTTCTTCCCTAAATAAGTCTCTCGTCTTTTCCGTTAAGTCTGTCTTTCCTTAACTCTGTTTTCGCAGCTCGCTCGTCTTTAGCTATCACTTGTCCTACTTTTCTTCTCCTCGCCTTAATTCCTATTTTCGTCTCTTACAGTCGGAATTCCTTACCTATTCGTCCAGCCATTGCGGATTTAAGAACCCTATGAATTATATTTTTCCCTCATTTATATGTACACTAAGGTGGCAGGCAAGTCATGGGGTACCTTCCAATATCATGTCGGACCTCCTGTAGTCCGGCAGCAACTCGACGTGGCATGGACTTAACCGGTCGTTGAAAGTCCCCTGCGGAAATATTGAGCACTGCTGCTTCTGTATCAGTTCATAATTGCGAAAGTGTTTCCGATGCAAGATTTTGCGAACGAAAGGAACTCTCTTTTTGTGCCCCACACATGTTCGACGGGGTTCATCTCGGGCTCTCTGGGTGGCCAAATCATTGGCTCTCATTATCCAGAATCTTCTTCAAATAAGTCGCGAACAACTGTGGCCGGTGGCATGGCGCATTGTCATCTGTAAACGTTCACGAGTGGCCGAACATAACTTCGAGTCAATGAGCGATTCCATTGGACCGGAGGACCCAGTCGATCCATGTCTTTGTGGGGTCTGCGCCATACTCGAACCCTATCATCAACTCTTACCACCTCAAAGCGGGATTCATCTGACCAGACCACGATTTTCCAGCCGTCTAGTGTCCAACCGATATGGTCATGAGCCCCAGGAGAGGAGCTGCAAGCGATGTCGTGCAGTTAGCAAAGGCACTCGCATCACTCGTCTGCTGCCACAGCCCATTAAAGCCAAATTTCGCCTCACTGTCCTAAGGGATACGATCTTCGTACGTCCCACATTGATTTCACGCAATTGTTGATCGTCTGTTAGCACTGACAATTCTAAGCAAACGCCACTGCTCTCGCTCGTTATTTGGAAACCGTCGGCCACGGCGTTGTCTGTGGTGAGAAGTAATGCTTGAAATTCTGTATTTTCGGCAAACTCTTGACACTATTGATCTCAAATATTGAATTCCCAAAGGATTTCCGAAATAGAATGTTCCGTGGGTTTTTAGCTCCAACTACCATTTCACGTTCGTAGTCTTAATTTCCGTCGTGCGGCCATAATCACGTCGGACACCTTCTCACATGAATCACCCAAGTACAAATAACAGTTCTGCCAATGCACTGCCCTTTTATATCTTGTGTACCGCTACTACCGTCACCTATGTATGTGCATATCGCTATCATAGGACCTCTGTTACCTCAGTGTATAATAGAGTGGCAATCAGTCACGCACCTTCAGCTTCAACATGACATCTGACTTTTGGTTCAGTTTGAGTTCAAATTGTTTGATATTGTAAAGTGAAATATAAACAGGAACGTAACAACTCATTTCAGAATAAAAGACACATTGCTCAGATTAACTTTCTTGCCTAAACATTCATTTCCGTAGCACATGATCCAATACTGAGACTAGAGGCACAAGTTTCCGAGTAAAACTTCTACTTTTCAACGCCTACAGTGTGTATCGAAGTGTCTGTAAAAAGAACACTTCGAAATTAACACAAATACGGAACGTTTTATCTTACACTGAAATGAACACTTCGATTCGCTACACAGATGCAAACCCATTTTAATGAGGTAACATACGTTTAAGAAACGTTAGAGGACAGGTTTTAAAAAATCCACTAAGTAATAATACTAGCTGCTGTCGAAGTAGCCACTTGTCAATCTGCATAGAGTTGCCAACGTTTCTGGTAATCTTGGAAGCAAGGAGTGAAATTTTCCACTGCGACTCTTGTGAGTTCATTTGCACAGCCCATTGAGGATCTGCGATGACATGATGCTTTCCTTTCAGTCGCCTTTTCACTCCCGAAAACAAGAAAAAAACACAAGGTGAGAGGTCGGGTCAGTATGGAGGATTTGGGGATAGCAATATCATTGTCTGGCCGGATACTCGTTAACGGATAAAGCAGTATGGGATCTTACATTTTTGTGCAGTAAGAACTAGTCTTAGAATGCTACAAATGAGGGCGGCGACATCCAACTGTTTGTCGCAAACGTTTCAAGACTTCCGTGTAAAGAGTTTCGTTCACCGTTTGACCTGGAGGAACATACTCATGATGATTAATCCTCAACTATCAAAGATTGCGATCAATATTGTCTTTGCTGGCCGCTGTGGCGGAGCGGTTCTAGGCGCTTCAGTCTGGAACCGCGCGACCGCTACGGTCGCAGGTTCGAATCCTGCCTCAGGCATGGATGTGTATAATGTCCTTGGGTTACTTAGGTTTAAGCAGCTCTAAGTTCTAGGGGACTGATGACCTCACAAGGGAACCTCCCCAACGCACCCCCCTCAGATTTAGTTATAAGTTGGCACAGTAGATAGGCCTTGAAAAACTGAACACAGATCAGTCGAGAAAACAGGAAGAAGTTGTGTGGAACTATGAAAAAAATAAGCAAAATATGCAAACTGAGTAGTCCGTGAGCAAGATGGGCAACATCAAGGATAATATGAGCTCAGGAGCGCCGTGGTCCGGTGGTTAGCGCGAGCAGCTGCGGAACGAGACGTCCTTGGTTCAAGTCTTCCCTCGAGTGAAAAGTTTACTTTCTTTATTTTCGCAAAGTTATGATCTGTCCGTTCGTTCATTGACGTCTCTGTTCACTGTAATAAGTTTAGTGTTTGTGTTTTGCGACCGCACCGCAAAACCGTGCGGTTAGTAGACGAAAGGACGTGCCTCTCCAATGGGAACCGAAAACATTTGATCGCAAGGTCATAGGTCAACCGATTTCTCCACAGGAAAACATTTGATCGCAAGGTCATAGGTCAACCGATTCCTCCACAGGAAAACACGTCTGATATATTCTATACGACACTGGTGACGGCATGTGCGTCACATGACAGGAATATGTTGTCGACCCACCTAACTTGTACACTTGGCGAATGGTTAAAAAGATTCTTCTACCTTGCCCGATTTAGGTTTTCTTGTGGATGTGATAATCACTCCCAAAAAGTGATGAAAACATAAAGAGTTTGTCACATGAACCGAAAATAAAAAAAATAAACTTTTCACTCGAGCGGAGACTTGAACCAAGGACTTCACGTTCCGCAGCTGCTCACGCTAACCACGGGACCACGGCGCTCCTGAGCTCACATTATCCTTGATGTTGCCTATCGTGCGCATGTACTACTCAGTTTGTATATTTTGCTTATTTTTTTCACAGTTCCACACAACTTCTTCCTGTTTTCTCGATTGATCTGTGTTCAGTTTTTGAAGGCCTATCCACTGTGCCAACTTATAAGTAAATCTGAGGGGCGACCGATGGGGAGGTTCCCTTGTCAGATGTAAAGTCCCATCATGCTCAGAGCCAACATTGTCTTTGTCCTCGGGATTTTTTTTTCCCCCTTGTCGTACAGGACTCCGCCATTCAACAGTTTGACGCCTCTTGTGTGGGTCATATTCGTAGCACCAACTTCCATCCCCAACAATGATCTTTGACAGAAATGTGGAACTCCGTCTGACACGATCAACGATCCTAGTTTGTGAGGGCCGAGTTTTGCATTGTTTCCTTTTCCCTAAATCTTCGCACAAAATCTTATGACACACATCACGATTCAAATTAAATTATTTTGATATCGTTCGCTCAGTTACATGACGTTCGTCTTGCAATGACTGCTCCATGTTTACATCGGTTTCTGCCGCAGACGAGCGTCTATTTCTGGGATCTTCTTGCACTGAATCTCTGCCTTCACGAAACCATTTGTGCCACTCTTCCTGAAAGTATCACGAGTGCATATGCTTGCTTAATCATTGTCCTTGTTTCACTACGGGTTTTCCCGAGCTTAAAGCAGAACTTAATGTTCACTCTTTGCCCGCAATCAGCAGCCATTGTGTCACCGCAACTATTACGCCAAGAGCACAGGCAGTGTGTTTTAAGCACAGTCTTGTCACCTAGTGAGTTTACTTGGAAACCTGGTCAAGGTCACTTCAAGGACGCACACCTACCAAGTAACATAAAACAACATTTGTTCATTTTTAATATTGCAAACTCAGAAATAAAAAAAAGCTGTCATGAAACTTTTCTGGCAAAGGACGTATATTAGTTAGTTATTCCATAATCAAGGTGTAAAGAAGTTAACTGGCATTTGTTCACAGACTAGTATTTAGTGAAATATGCAGTGCCGATTGTTTTATTTCAGTCATTTACATGAGCGAGACATTGAACAGACGAACAACATGGCTCACATTTGGCGACTCATGCTCCCTAGATGCATACCAGGACGATTTTGTACAGTGGATGCTGTACGTTAGACGCAGTTGTCTTCAAAACGTATAAGTATGACACGGATGTCAGTCACCGGTTTCGTCCAATCGTCGATCTAAAGGGCAACCTAACACGGGAGAGTTTTTTCCGCCGTTCCTGTGATTCAAGTGGACGGATGGGCGTTGTTGCAGAGACCAATTGGGTTGCAAAGATGAGAGGAGGCGAGTACGGAATACACTGCAACCTACTACCGAAAAAAAAAAAAAACACGCCACTGATTTTCGTGGTGGAAGAAGTAGTTTACTGATGGTCAGCGTTGGAGAACGGACGTGTCGTAAGACTGTTTTCGTGAAAGATGAACCTTTGTGATGACTCGCGTTTTCTCAGCGTGATTGAGTATTGTTTTTTTTTTCGGGTGTTAAGATTCGTTGTTGTTGTTAATTTTCTGCACCATATTTACACGACTGACCAGTCCTCCTTCGGCAGTGCGACCTGTGTTGTTACGTACTGCATGGTCTACAACTAGACTGAAGTACTGTTGGAGTCACACCACTCTTTATAGGCTGCTTCGACTGCCAGCGCACTCCACACTCTTTGATGCTTATTTATTGTTCATTCATTTGTTCGTTTGCCATCATAGCGTTCATTTCAGTAGTATTTCGATCAATGCAAGTGCTTACTCTTGCCGAGGAGCCGTGTAACAAATCTGGCAAACGAGCATTATCCATTTATTGCAGGAAGCCACATACACAGTCTACGTACTTAATGAGGACTGAGCTGTTAATCAATCTCGGGCGGTAACCGACACGAGGATATTACTACACTCAGTACGATGTTCAGCATGCCGCACATGAACCACGAAGAAGTCAGTTATTCGTCTCTCAACTGCCTCATTGTGACTATTAATAAGCGATCTACCTCCTTCATACATTTTTCCATAGTTGTCGTACAGTAGTGGTATTAATTGACCGCTCTTTGTACCAGATAAACAGACGCAGTCGTTGCTCTAATGCCATACGGTCTGTCCTGACGGCATGATTAATGCGATACAGATGAGGCTTGCTGAGAGCAGAGTAATTAATGTTACGTTAACCGCTGGGTTACTACTGACCTGCCAGCTAACACTCTGAGTGATGAGATGATGTTGACCAGTCTTCATGAGAAGATTTTTAGGCATGCCTGATTTGTACGTTAGTTTAATGCCACTGCCTTTGGCTTTTTATCCAAAACAAAATATTTTCGGCTGTTGAGCTGTTATTACTCAAACGTGAAAACCGAACACTTAATATACAAGAGCGTGCTGAAAAGTGAGGCCACAGAATTTATGCGAAAACGTTTAAAGCATTTTAATTTTAAAAAGTTAATAACGTTCTACATCTGTATTATTCGTGTCTACGTATATATTTCTCAACTTGGTCACCGTGGGGACGAATACATTGTTCCTAATGAGAGACCAGTTTGTTGATATCGTCACTGTAGAATGTCTGATATTTTTGACGGAGCCACAAACTCACCTCTACTCGCACCGCTTCATCGCTATCAAAGTGAAGTCCTCGAAATTGTTCTTTAAGTTTTGGAAACATATGAAGGTTGGATGGGGCCAAGTCGGGACTGTATGGAGTAAGAAAGATGACAGTGAACCCAAGGCGTCGGATTGTTGCAGATGTCGCAGCGCTCTGTAGTCTGCCATTGTCATGTTGAAGTAGAGGGTACTTCATACGTGGACAAACTATTCGAATTCGAAACTCGATTACAGCTCTCTGTTCTCAGACACGGTTACGCTAAACACCGCCATGTTACACGCTGCATTTCGGAGCTCTGTAACGGCAGAGGGCTGCCAATATGTAGACGTGAAGAATAAAGATGTAGAATGCTAATGACGTTTTCCAATGTGCGACATCGTCGCGAAAAAACAGTCACCCGTATATGTAATAAGATTCCTTTAATTTACGTCTATGGTCACAAACTTGTTACCAGATTAGAGGTTTCGGTCTTTAATGACTATCATCAGATCTGTTTCATGAAAACAAAGTCCTAATGTACTGCAGCCATAGTGGCATCGTTAAATGTTAAATGCGGAATCAGCACCAGCATCATCAAATACATATAAATAACATCACATGCACGAGTCATGTTGTCAGTAGTCTAGGCGCTACAGTCTGGAACCGCGTGAACGCTACGCTCGCAGGTTCGAATCCTGCCTCGGGCATGGGTGTGTGTGATGACTTAGGTTAGTTAGGTTTAAGTAGTTCTAAGTTCTAGGGGATTGGTGACATCAGAAGTTAAGTCCCATAGTGCTCAGAGCCTTTTTTGAACACCTCAATTCACTGTACACCAGGTAAAGTAATACTGACAAGAATCTTCGGCGCCATCTGGAGCCATTACAGACCGCATGCCTGTGTGTCACAAACCGGCACGCGTCAGCGATTTGTGCGTGGGCCGGGCTGGGCAGAGCCTTCTGCCGTAGGCGGAGTCGCGCTGCGGCGCTTCCGGAGCGCCTGAGACTTGTGTGGACGGGGCAGGCCACAACACGGCACGGCACGGCACGCGGCCTCAATGGTGGCTGTTGTGCCGTGCTGCGCCTTGCGCGCACATCCGGACTGCAGCGCCATTCAGTCGCGCCGCACCGCAGCTGCCGCGCCTAAATATAGGCCGCGGGGGAGGGGGAGGGAGGCGAGGTGTCGTGGGGTGTGTACGTTGCACGGACTGCTTCCGGTGCGGACGCAACTACCTAACTTCTTTACCAGGAAACGGTGTAGGCCATAACAAGACTGTGCCGCCTCCCCCCCCCCCTTCCTTCCATTGCTCCCTATTCCCCGCTAGCATTCAGACGAGAGAGAAGCCAGAAGCGAGTACTGTATTGGAATGTAACTGAGTACCAGGGTCTAACTTTGCTTCCATTTAACGGCGAATAAAAATGGGTGACTCAAAACCAAAGGACAGTTTTCAATGCTATCTATCGCTTGAGTCTTGTCCCGCAGTTACACAGGGTCAGCCATCGTTAATCGGATTTGGCATGTTAATGTTTAAGGGGTGGCCGGATGCCCTTACTGCCGTCACCCCGTACCCCCCCCCCCCCCCCCCCCCCGGGACGGAATAGTGCGAAAGTGTTCAGGCGTCTGCGAGCGGTGTAACTGAGGCGGAACATGGGGACCAGCCCGGTATTCACCTAACGGTATGTGGAAAACCGACTAAAAACATCCAGGTTGGCCGGCACATCGGCCCTCGTTTATCCGCCGGGCGGATTCGATCCGGGGCCGGCGCGCCTACCCGAGTCCAGGAAGCAGCGCGTTAGCGCTCTCGGCTACCCTGGCGGGTAAAGGATAGTTTTCAATTGTTTGTTACAGATTATAACGGACAGAAATGCATTTCGCGTGTCACTGGATAGAGGAAGGTTCAAAGTCTTAACACAGCTACACTGTTGTGGTGCAGTTGCCTCGTTGATAAAAACAAACAGGAGAAACCATTTTATGTGCTTGAACTTCTGCGAAGTCAATCCATTGTTAAAATGCAACGGGCATTCCGCCGTCGATTCGGCAAGGGTCCTCCTCTGCACAAGCAGGTTTATGACTGGCATATAAAACTCTTGGAATTTTTTTCAATATGACAAACGGGCAACGTTGCAAAATACTTCTATTTATTACTTGATGATGATTAGTTTCGGGTTTTTATTCATAATCCATTCTCAAGTCATCCTGTGGATCGATTGGCTAACATTACAATGTGTTACATAAAGTATCAAGCAGCCAATTGTGTCACAAAGTGCAGTGTCTAACGCAGGGCCGGCCAAACGCTGCACAGTGTGCAGACGTGCGGAAGTGCTGCACATGTGCGCACGTGTGCGACAGCGACATCAGTTATTAGACATGTGTCCTAAATGAACGGCGGCGGCTCCACTTCCCTGTTTATGTGGTACAAACAAGAGGAAAATTGGTCATTAAACCGATTGTTTCAATGTGTACTTACATCTAGTTTTTTTTTTTTTTAATGTGTGAAGGGCTACGCTCAGCTGAAGTCGATAAAACATAACATTCATCTAACTGTCGGTTATTATGTAGATTTCAGACGCAACTGATGAAAGATATAGCAATAATGGTATTGAAATAACAGGTGATCATCGAGAGGTCTGCGGTTATCATTCTGTTCAAAGATCAGTGAGAGAGAAATTATGTGGGTGTAACTGAGGGCACCGAGAATTAGTTATAGGAAACCTTGCACTAGTTTAATGTTATTTGAAATCATGAATAAGATTCGTTGGAAATCGCTAAGTGCTCTCTTTCATAAATACTAGCTCAAAAACATTACGCGTATTTACCTGCCGTCAGTCAAGCTTCCTTAATAAAAACCCAAGGTTGTTAACTGTATTAAATGTCTTACTGGGTTAAACTGTTAACATAAAAGTAGATGTCTCAATGAGTAGACTATGACAGTATTTTAAATGTTTAATACGCGAAATACCTTCACATGGTTGGCTTGCAAGCTGTGGAAAGAGCACTAGAATGTGCCGGTACAGAGTATCTCAGCATGAGGATAAAGCGACACCTGTGCGTAGAAACATGCACTACATGGACGCTGACGGCTGCGGCGTGCACGCTGTGACCCGGAAGTTGCACGTGTGCAGGAGCGCCGCACGCGTGCAGAATTTCTGGCCGGCCCTGGTCTAACGTATCAAATACTGCACATACCATCCAATCAGAATAAGTATTCCCCCACATAGAAAAAAAAATCGTGACAGTCGTTACGCAAAGGAGTGTAATGCAAGTGATCATGAAACCGTACACGAATAGGAACTTACAGCCAAATCTCAGTGAGCACGAGGAAATTTTCATGCAGTTGGTGCCACTGTCGGACCAGCAGGAAAATTTCCCCATGCCGACAGAGATTAGGCTGTATGTTTCTGTTAGTATCCGGTTTCATGATCACTTGTATTATGTTTGTTTGCATAAATACTGTCACGAATTTTTTTTTGTATGTGTAGTAGTATTCATTCTGATTGCATTGTATGTATTTGATATTTTAGACATTGCACTTTGTGACAGGCTTTCGCTGTTTGGTACTTTATTTAACGAACTCTAATTTTAGCATATTGTTCTAAGGGATGATTCGAGAATGACTTATGAATAAAAACCCGAAACTAATCGTCACCATCATCAAGTAATAGAAAGAGCTATTTTGCAACCTTGGCGGTTTGTGCTCAGAGCTATTTGAACCATTTTGAAATAATATCACACCTACAACACCCGAGCATGTGGGGAATCCGTAAAATTCTTGCAAGTTTATGCAAAGGAAAGAGCACTGGTCGGCCACGCAAGTGCGGTGAAATTGTCAGCCGTATCTGTGAGGTTCAGAAGACAGGCAGGACAGGGACTTCAACTTCCTTAAACAACTGAGTGGCGTCTTCTGAAACGATACCTGCATATGAGGCCTTCCAAATTGCAGTTACTGCAACATTCGCGTCCCGGGGACCGTAACAGACGGTTGGAATTTCGCATTTTGTTTCTCTAGGATACGGTAGAGGACACTTTTTTCGAACGACTCATCCTTCCGGGCGAATCAACTTCTCGTTTACCGGGTAAAGTAAACCGTCATAATGTATAAGAATCCAGGTGTCGTCGTCGCCCAACATAAGGAAGACTGGCCGGAAATGAGTGTCTGTTGTGCCGTTTTTGTTCACAAAGTTTATGGACCTTTCTTTTTTGCGGAGGAAACTGTGACAGAATTTTATAGCTGGACGTGGTTTTTTCCTCAACTTCACGAAGATTCGAAAGACTGCATTTTTATGCATGACACATGACAACGCCCCATCCCGCTTCCACCTTAAGGTGCGGCGTTACCTTAACAGCACCATCCTACCACGTTAGATTGAGAGAGATGGACAAAAAGGTCTTGTTCATTGTTTTGGCCTAACAGGTCACCAGACATGACACCTTCCGGTTTTTTTTTTTTTTTTTTTTTTTTTTTTTTTTTTTTTTGTGAGCGTACATAAGACAATCTTTGTCCCACCTATGGCAGAAATTCTTGAAGACCTGAGAAATCTAATTGTTTAAGCTGTCGTTTCAGTAAACAGGGACTTGTTGTTCGTATGTGGAGTGAAATTGGCTACCGTTTCTGTGTGTCTTAAGCAACGCACGGTCTTCGTATTGAGTGTGTGATATACGTAGTGTCTGTCAAACATAAGACTTTGAACGTTCCTCTGTCCAATGACATGCGCAATGTGTTTTCTGCCTTTGTTGGTTTGTCTACTATAAAAAAACTGAAATCTGTTCTTTCTCTTTGATTCACCCTGTTAATTATTGTTAATTCCCTTCTCAGTTCTTAAAATAAACAGTATTATCTGTAGTTCTTTCAGAAGTAGCAAGGCTCCATCTTCAGGCATAAAATACGGAAAGCGGTGCGTAGTACATCCCTCCCCCCCCCCCTCCCCCAACCCCACTCCTCTCCAGGAGCCATCACGATGTTGACTGGTGTCACTACCTTTACCTTGATAATGGCTCCAATTCTCGAGGAAAAGAGTGTAAGGAATTCATTCAGAAAGCTGATTAGATAGCTAGAGCCACCTGCTGTTCCAAACAGCCAGACATTTTTCAAGGGAATGAGATCGTGGGCTAGACGAGGTGTAAGATGATGTCTGGGCGTTCGCCAAACCAGCAACATAGAAGTGCAGCCCTGTGAACACGGCTGCTATTAGCATGGACGACGAGTATCAACATCATATTCATCATGGAGAATGTGGAAATAAAAATACTGTCTCTCATTCACAATAACCTGAAAACTTGGGTTCAATTCATGGAATGGAAAGCATCACCAAGACACTCACAGAAGAAATTAAAAATTTCTGTAGGTAACTGGGTATAGCTGTGAGGTGTTTAAAGAAAATTATAGTTACCTGCAGTTAGCTGTATAAATTGTATTCTTTCTTAAGCAGTTTCCGTTGTTTCAACCATCGTCACCTGGAAGACATAATGTAATATGTTGGTATTAAAATGCATGCTTCCTGTAGAAGATACTTTCATATACCTTATTTAACAACGAAAGTAACCTGGTAACTGCCAGGAGTGTATTTGTAACTTACCTAATCTTTTCAAGATATTGCCGACATCTGGTGATGTTGCATTCCACACTTCGTCGTTGTTACATTTGGTATATGAAAGTATTCTCTAAGAGAAATATGCATTTTTAAACCTACAGATGTTACAATTTTTCCCCCAGTTGATGATGGATGAAACACTCTAAACCGTTCAAGCATAAATAAAACTAGCTGTTAACTGCGGCTACACTCGGATACTATTAACTTTAAGGTGTGTTTACACCTGTGCGCCTTACGGCTAGTCTTCGTGCGGGTTTAGGTTGTCTAACACAGAAACGCAGGCGCCCAGTGTAAACACAGGTGTGAATGGAATCCACTCGCGCGCACATGTTGAGGAAGAGGCATGCAACTAAGGCGCGAGTCTCTGCTTGCTATGTGGCAAGCACAGTCGCACGGCGCACAGTTTTAAACGCACCTTTACGATGAGCAGTTGCTGTACGTGCAATAACTCTCCTGCAGTCCCATGTGTGAGCCTGATCGGGTAAGCATAGCTCGTGATGTGCGGCCCGCACTGCCCCCTCCAAGCTGTCCCAACGAACGATGAGTCGGCATGTGACGTGTCGCTGACGAGCAGTGCGTACAGAGGGGAGGGGGATGGACAGGAGCGCGCATCTGTGCAGCGTGCTCTTGAAGAAGCTATGCAGTATGCAACCTGTACGTTACGCAATAGGCAGTGTGGAAGTATAGATAAAACGCATTGAAGATTGTATAAGCAAGCGTTCATCACTTTGAATTATTTCATGTAGCACGTATCAACCAATAAAAGCATTTTCCGAAATGTGATAAAGATCAAAAGTCAAAGGGTAAATAGCTTTCCCTGATTTGCGTAATAGTCTTCAAATCAATAAGTATCCTGTACCACAAACTTTGTAAAAAGTCTCTTTTCTTCCTCAGGGTTCAGGCTTTCCATATCAAATTTCATCAAAATCGGGTCAGCGGATTAGAATGAAAACTTGACAGGTTACTTTCGCTTTCGTAATATTAGCATGGATTTACACTGGTCATGGTAAATAAAAGTAAATGCCTCTTTATAAATCACAGAAGCACCACAGGTATGCTAGAATTCTCTCCTTCCCGAAGCGATCTTCTTACTCGTTTTAGAGGGATCCCACCTTGAATCAGATTTTCCAGTGAAATGTCTACTGTTACGTAGTAACAGGGCCTGGTAGGTTCACGAACATGGTTTATTATCTCATTTACAAATCGGATTAATTTCTGATCTACAGTAAGTTCACATATCTAAATAACATGGACTCTTCATATGGTGTTGAGTCAACTTCGGTTGTATCTGATACATGGATCTCTTTAGTTAACCAGCCCCACGATCACTGGATTTCGCCACGGGTGTAGCTCCTTGGCACGCAGCACCGATCTACAGACGGAGCCCCTGCCAGCTGTGACGTCACAAGCAGCCGTCCGATGCCCGCTGAATATCTCCATCATAAATCACCGCACCAATCCTAACAGAACCTTATTTTCTTTCATAATAACTGTTATTAAATATATCTAGTCTTCCACGATCCAACTTGCACACTGAAGAACCAAAGAAACTGGTAAATCTGCCTAATTTCGTCTAGGGCCCAGCGAGTACGCAGAAGTGCCGTAACACGTCGCGGCATGGACTTGACTAATGTTTGAAGTAGTGTTGGAGGGAACTGACACCCTCACTCCTGAGGGGTTGTCCATACATCCGTAACAGTATGACGGGGTTGAGGTCTCTTCTGAGCAGCGCGTTGCAAGGCATCCCAGATATGCTTAATAATGTTCATGTCTGGGGAGTTCGGTGGTCAGCGGAAGTGTTTAAACTCCGAAGAGTGTTACTGGAGCCACTAGGTAGCAATTCTGGACGTGTGGAATGTCGCATTGTCCTCGTGGAATTTCCAAAGTCCGTCGGAAAGCAAAAAAAATGGCTCTAAGCACTATGGGACTTAAAATCTGATGTCGTCAGTCCCCTAGATTTAGAACTACTTAAACCTAACTAACCTATGGATATCACAAACAACCATGGCGGAGGCAGGATTCGATCTGCGACCGTAGTTGCAGCGCGTTCCGGACTGAAGCGCCTAGAACGGCTCGGCCACAGCGGCCGGCGTCGGAATGGATGCAGGTGAACAGACAGGATGCTTATGTGCGCGTCACCTGTCAGTCGTATCTAGACGTATCAGGGGTCCCACATCACTCCAACTGCACACGCCCCACACCGTTACAGAGCCTCCACCAGCTTGAACAGTCCCCTGCTGACATGCAGGGTCCGTAGATTCATGACGTTGTCTCCATATCCATACATGTCCATCCGCTCGATACAATTTGAAACGAGACTCGTCCGATCAGGCAACTTGTTTCCAGTCGCCGGCCGCGGTGGCCGTGCGGTTCTAGGCACTTCAGTCCGGAACAGCGTGACTGCTACGGTCACAGGTTCGAATCCTGCCTCGGGCATGGATGTGTGTGATGTCCTTAGATTAGTTAGGTTTACGTAGTTCTAAGTTCTAGGGGACTGATGACCTCAGATGTTGAGTGTCATAGTGCTCAGAGCCATTTGAACCATGTTTCCAGTCACCAACAGTAAAATGTCGATGTTGACGGACCAAGGCGAGGCGTAAAGCTGTGTCTCCTGCAGTCATCAAGGATACACGACTGGGCCTTCGGCTCCGAAAGCCCATATCGATGATGTTTCTTTGAATGGTTCGCACGTTGACACTTGTTGATGGCCCGGCGTTGAAATCTGCAGCAATTTCGGAAGGGTTGCATTTCTGTCACGTTGAAAGATTCTCTTCAATCCCCCCCTGCGGGTTCGGGTGTTAGAATAGGCCCGTGGTATTCCTGCCTGTCGTAAGAGGCGATTAAAAGTAGTCTCAAACTTTTCGGCCTTATGTGATGGTCCCCTGTTGGGTTTGACCTCCATCTCTCAAAATTTTTCCGAAGAGCGAGCCGATTGGGGAAGGGCGCCTTACTTGGTGCATTGTGTCCATTTTGCGATCAGACCTTTCACCAGCTTATTCGTCGTTGAAACGCAGTCCTGCCCGCTCTCCATCTCTTGGGCATGACTACGTTCCTGCGTGCAGATTACACCTTGCACTGTGCTGTGCCTCTTTCTGCACTGACGGCGACCATGGACCACATGTTACCTAACATCCAGCACGGTAGCCAGTCCATTGTGGTGGGGCCGCCATGTACCTTGTTGGTTGTAGCCCCCTGACAACACAGGGATCGCTCTACTGATGCCTGCGCCGTTAACTCCCCACGTATGCCAAGGAGTAGATGCCTATCCTCCTGGGGTATCGGGACTCCCGGCAACGGCCATCCTGCCAGGTGGCTCTTGCTGCGGCTGGGTGGCGCCCTTGGGGAGGGCCCTTGGTCGGAGTAGGTGGCATCAGGACGGATGACCCGCAATGAAGTGTGGTACATCGTCTCTCGCTGGTGGCCAGCCGCCAGCAGTCTCTAAGCGTTCTCGGGCTCAATTTAATGCTCAGAAGTACGGTCCGAAAACGTTCCCCTCCCTGGCCACACCGTGGGAGGAACGTAAGTCTCAGAATGGCAGTACCAGTTATTCGCCCCGATTCGTAGTTTGTACGAGAGCTGATGGGGAGTCTTTTCTCTCCACAAAGCCTCAGTTCTTCGTCGAGCATTTAGAGGACAACTTTGGGGAGGTGGAGGGCTTGTCCAAAATGCGTTCTGGGTCAGTCCTGATACAAACGGCATCCTCTGCCCAGTCACGACGGTTACTTGCTTTTGACAAGTTGGGGGATGTTGCCGTTACGATCAAACCCCATAAGAGTTTAAATATGGTCCAGGGAGTTATTTACCATAAGGACCTTCTTTTGCAGTCTGATGACGAGCTGCGCGCCAACTTAGAGCGTAGGGGTGTTCATTTTGTCCGGCGCGTTCATCGGGGTCCGAGGGACAATCTGGTTGCTACCGGTGCCTTCATCTTGGCCTTCGAGGGTGATACATTACCGGAAAAGGTCAAGGTGATGGTCTACCGATGTGATGTCAAGCCCTATATCCCTCCCCCGATGCGGTGCTTTAAGTGCTGGAAGTTCGGCCATATGTCTTTCCGCTGCACTTCCAGCCTCACATGTCGAGATTGTGGACGCTCATCACATCTCAATACTCCATGTGCCCCGCCTCCCATCTGTGTCAACTGCGGGGAGCACCATTCACCTTGCTCGCCAGACTGCAGAATCTTCCAGAAAGAGCGTAAAATCATGGAATATAAGACCCTGGACCGACTGACCTATACTGAGGCCAAAAGGAAATACGGCCGACTCCATCCTATGCGAATGACATCTTCCTACGCCGCTGCTACAACACCTGTGCTAGCCCCATCAGTTTCTCGAATTCCGGCCGGATCGACGAGTAGTACAACTCCTCCTGCCCCCTCGCCAGTGGGGGGCTCTACCCACCGGGTTGCTCCTGCGCCAACTACCTCAGGAGCAACACCATTCCACCCATCGTGGACGTCCGTCCCCGCTTCTAAGCCGGAGAAGTATCCAATTTCTTCAGCTACTCACGCTCGCAAGGGGTCCCTTGGGTCCCTCCCTTCCCAGGTTTCCACCAGCGGGAAGGCTGACGACCGACAGTGGCGTAAGTGCCCACAATCAGCTGGTCGTAGGGCTTCGCGATCCTCCTCCGTCCCGGAGACTGAATCGGTGAAGCCTTCCCAGCCAGTGAAACCCAAGGAGCAGCGTGAGAAACCCAAGAAGAAGAACTCTAAGCCCAAAGAACTCGCGGTGGCAGCCACCCCACCGCAACCTTACAGCTCTAAGTCTGATGAGGACGAGGTGGAGATTCTGGCGTCTGCTGAGGACCTCGATCTCGCCGGTCCCTCAGACACTATGGATAGCACTAGCACAGGTGCTCAATCGGAGGCAGCAGGTGACCCAGTGGCGTAATCTGCCTACCCAGTCCCGTCACGCCTTTCTCATCCTCTAGTGGAACTGCAGCGGTTTCTTCCACCATCTAGCTGAGCTCCGACAACTTATCAGCCTTCACCCTTTCTTCTGCATTGCTCTTCAGGAAACTTGGTTTCCAGCAATGCGAACCCCCGCCCTCCGTGGCTATCGGGGTTATTATAAGAACCGGGCAGCTTATGAAAGGGTGTCTGGTGGCGTCTGCATCTATGTCCTTCACTCTCTTCACAGCGAGTCTGTCCCTCTACAAACACCTTTAGAGGTTGTCGCTGTTCGGGTGTGGACGCCACAGGCTGTTAGTCTGCAGTCTTTACCTTCCACTGGATGGTGATGTCGCGCAGCATGTCCTGGCTGCGCTGATAGCCCAATTGCCGCCACCTTTCTTGTTACTAGGCGACTTCAACGCCCATAACCCTCTGTGGGGTGGGTCAGTGGCTACAAGTCGAGGCGCCACCATTGAGTATTTATTGGCACAGATCGATCTTTCGATTTTAAATGATGGTGCCTTCACACACTTCAGTGTGGCGCATGGTACGTATTCCGCCATCGACCTTTCGATCTGCAGCCCTAGCCTCTTACCGTCTGTCCAATGGAGAGTGCATGACGACCTGTGTGGTAGTGACCACTTTCCGATTTTTCTGTCACTGCCACAGCGTCACTCTTCTGGGTTCCCTAGCAGATGGGCTATGAATAAGGCTGACTGGGACCTGTTCTGCTCCACTGCCGCTATTGAGCCTCTCTCTAGTGATGACATTGATGCGGTGGTTCAATCGGTTACCACTGGCATCGTTACTGCTGCCGAATCTGCCATTCCGCGTTCTTCTGGGTCCCCTCGGAGGAGGACTGTGCCTTGGTGGTCGCCTGAGATCGCTGAGGCGATTAAAAATCGGCGGGCGCTCCAGCGTTACAAGCGACATCCCTCCATAGAACACCTTATCGCCTTCAAACAGCTGCGTGCGCGAGTCCGCCTCCTTATCCGCCAAAACAAGCAGGAGTGCTGGGAGCGGTGTGTGTCCACCATTGGCCTCCATGTCGCTCCATCGCAGGTCTGGGCCAAGATTCGACGCGTCTATGGCCATCGGACCCCTGTCAGCGTCCCTGCGCTCTCACTGAATGGAGCAGTTTGTACTGACTCCGACGTCATTGCAAACTGCTTGGCAGAGCAATTTGCTATGAGTTCCGCTTCTGCGACTTACCCTCTGGCCTTCCGCTCCATTAAAGAGCGGATCGAACGTCGGAGCCATTCGTTTCGCACCCACCATCCAGAATCGTACAATGTTCCATTCAGTGAGTGGGAATTTCACAGTGCCCTTGCCGCTTGCCCTGATACCGCTCCTGGGCCAGATCGCATCCACTGTCAGATGCTGAAACGCCTTTCAGTGGACTGCCAGCGACGGCTCCTCGACCTTTACAACCGTCTCTGCGTCGAGGGTGAGTTTCCGTCGCAATAGAGGGAAAGTATTGTTATCCCCGTTTTGAAACCGCACAAGAACCCTTTGGAGGTGGACAACTACCGCCCCATTAGCCTCACCAACGTTCTTTGCAAGGTGCTTGAACGGATGGTGAGCCGGCGCTTGAATTGGGTACTGGAGTCTCGGGGCCTTCTAGCTCCATCTCAGGGTGGGTTCCGTAAAGGCCGCTCCGCCGCCGACAATCTGGTGAACCTGGAGTCGGCCATCCGCACTGCCTTTGCTCGCCGTCAGCACCTGGTCGCTGTCTTTTTCGACATGCGGAAGGCGTACGATACGACATGGCGTCATCACATCCTTTCTACGCTTCATGGATGGGGTCTTCAGGGCCCTCTGCCGTTCTTTATCCGAAATTTTCTGTCGTATCGTACCTTCCGCGTGCAAGTCGCGGCCTCCCCTAGTTCCTCACGAGTCCAAGAGAACGGGGTACCACAGGGATCTCCCCTCAGTGACTGCCTGTTTTTGATTGTAATCAACGGGCTCGCTGCAGCGGTGGAAAATTCTGTCTCCACTTCCCTGTATGCTGACGACTTCTGCCTTTACTACAGCTCTATTGGCATTGCAGCTACTGAACGTCAGCTACAGGGCGCTATCCGTAAGGCGCAGTCTTGGGCTGTAGCTCATGGGTTCCAGTTCTCGGCAGCCAAGACCTGCGTTATGCATTTCTGCCGGCGACGCACTGTTCACCCGGAGCCGCGGTTTTATCTTGACGGCGAAGTTCTTACTGTGGTAGAGTCACATAGGTTTTGGGTGTGGTTTTTGATGCCCGGTTGGCTGCCTCATATTCGGCAGCTTAAACAGAAGTGTTGGTGGCATCTTAATGCTCTGCGATGCTTGAGCCACACCAGCTGGGGCGCCGACCGATCTACGCTGTTACGGCTCTACCAGGCATTAATCCAGTCTCGTCTGGATTATGGGAGCCTGGCTTATGGCTCAGCATCCCCGTCTGCGTTGCGCGTGCTGGACCCAATCCTACACAGCAGAATACGACTTGCCACTGGTGCCTTCCGGACCAGCCCTGTTGACAGCCTACTTCTGGAGGCAGGTGTCACTCCACTGCGGTTACGGCGCCAACATTTACTGGCCGCTTATGCTGCCCATGTTTGTAGCTTCCCCGGGCACCCAAATTATCGTCTCCTGTTCCCGCAGTCAGTCGTCCATCTCCCAGAACGTCGGCCCCGATCGGGTTGCACGATTGCGGTCAGCGTCCGAGAGCTTCTCTCCGGGCTTGGGGTTTTCACAGTTCCACCTCCTTTCCGGGCCCCTCTGCGTACACCCCCGTGGTGTGTGCCCCGCCCTTGCCTTCGGCTCGACTTGGCACAGGGCCCGAAGGACTCAGTCCCTCCGGAGGCCTTCCGACGCCGCTTTTACTCCATCCTCGCCACGTATCAGGGCTCTGGCATTGTTTACACTTACGGTTCGATGGTTGCTGGTCGTATTGGTTTTGCTCTAACTCTAGGGGACCATTCCGAACAACGTTCATTGCCGGCTGGCTGCAGCGTTTTCACTGCTGAGCTGGTCTCCATCATTCGTTCCCTAGAGTATATCCGCTCCTGCTCAGGTGAGTCCTTCGTTATCTGTAGCGATTCCCTGAGCGTTTTACGAGCTCTCGACCAGTGTTTCCCTCGTTCTCGTCTGGTGATGGCTATCCAGGAGTCCCTGCATACTCTTGCCCGTTGCGGCCGCTCTGTGGTCTTTGCGTGGACCCCCGGCCATGTTGGGATACCCGGCAATGAAAATGTTGACCGCCTGGCGAAAGAGGCCACCAGTAAACCATCTCTGGAGATTGGCCTCCCGGCGACTGATTTGCGGGCACTCTTACGCCGCAAAATTTTCGACCTATGGGACACTGAATGGCGCAACCTGCCCATGTCAAACAAACTTCGCCCTATCAAGGCGACGACGTGTGGCGGTCGTCCATGCGGGTCTCCCGCCAGGTGCCTGTTGTCCTCTGCCGACTGCCCATTGGGCACACTCGGCTGACGCACGGCCACTTATTGCGCCGTGAGGACCCACCTCTATGTCGCTGCGGCTCGGCATTGACAGTGGTCCACATTTTGTTGGACTGTCCACTTTTAGCTGTGCTCAGCAGACGTGTACGCTGCCTGACACGCTCCCTGCCCTTTTACTAGATGACTCTGTCATGGTGGACTTAGTTTTGCGTTTTATTCGGGCAGGGGGTTTTTATCATTTAATCTGAGAGTTTGTTTTTTAGTATTCTGGCTTTTGGCCTCCGATTTTAAACTGAATATTTAATGTGTTCTCGGTGGTTGGCTTTTCCTTTTTTTTTCTATATGGTCGGCCAACCACCGTCACCCTCTGTGTGATTTTAATTTGTTTTGTCTGATCTCTGTCGGAGTATTTCTTGTCCTGTGTCGACTGCCGTCTTTCCTGTTGTTCGTTTTTTATTCTCTTTGGGTGTTTTTGAAAAAGGAACCGATGACCATAGCAGTCTGGTCTCTTTAATCCCGCAAACCAACCAACCATCTCTTCAATCGTCGTTGGTCCCGTTCTTGCAGGACCTTCTTTCGGCCGCAGCAATGTCGGAGATTTGATGTTTGATTTTTATTCCTGATATTCATCGTAAACTCGTGAAATGGTCGTTTCGGAAAATCCCCACTTCATCGCTACCTCGGAGAAGCTGTGTCCCATAGCTCGTGCAACGACTATGACAACACGTTCAAAATCACTTAAATCTTGATAACTTGCTATTGTAGAAGCAGTAACAGATCTAGCAACTGCGCCAGATATTTGTCTTATATAGCCGTTGCCAACAACAACGCCGTATTCTGCCTGTTTACATGTCTCCCTATTTGGAAACGCTTGCCTATACGTTTCTTTGGCGCTTCAATGTACTTCTGCGAGCACCATCACCAGCACACACTATCTCGTAATTTCAGTTCAGAAGTAAGAGTGCATATCACAAGCTCCTGTTGACCATCTAGCGTGTTTGTACCCTCACACGCTACGAGTCAAGCTCGCTAGACACCTTGCTTCGTTTCAAAAGACGTAAAATCTAGGCTAGTTGGACTGCCCTGCGCGCCTCAAGTTGGTTACTATCCACTTAGTCTGGTCTGGCATGTTGAACAGATGCGACTTCAAATGCTATCTTTGCGAGGTATCAGACTCAAAATTTCCTTTCCGTGCGGTTCCCTCGGCACTACTCACTCGGAAACTGATTGAGGTGGACCTGCATTCACTGACACTAGTAATTTCTGGCCGCTAGAAACCGACTGTCATTGTCAAGGCGTCACAATCGTCTCTGGTCCCTGCCGATTAGGCTCTATTTTCGTCCACTTTTCTTATGTCGTGTCACATGGCCACGAGTGATTGGTCTTTCCTTGAATATGCGTTGGACTGTCCGCGTTGGTTCCCCGACGACAAACTAGGCCACTTCATTCAAGGAGTGATCAGAGGCGCATCCAGACAAGACAGCCTGTTTCTGCCCTTCTCGCTCAAGATGGGGAGTCACGAGAGAGAGAGAGATTGGCAGGCGGGGGGGGGGGGGGGGGGGGGGGAGAGCGCTGTTTCACTGATCTGACTTTCGTTAGCGGTGGAAGCTCACATGACAGCATGGTACGCGATCAACATGCTGTTTCATTACGTTGTGGACTAATATTTTATGCGCTGCGTTATCCAACTGTCTCCTAAAGCTCTTCCAGTCCTAGGTGGTGAAAATGCAAAGAGCGTGTCTCAATTTGTGGGCGCGGTAGTATTAACAGGACGCTGGGACTTTATTTCCTATGCAGTATCCGACCGTGAAAGGCTTAGACATGTTTCTTCTTGCAGTCGGGTACTGATTTGTTTCGACACTAGGAAAGGTGAGAGGATAATATTAATCCATACAAATTATAAAAATGGATCTACGCATGGATGTATTTACCTATGTTCCAAATCTCCTAAGCCACTGGACCGACTTCAACAAAATTTGGTACACTGTCTGGAAAGAATCACCGGGAGGATAATAACGACTAGCCCCCAATAGGAAGGAATGCGATAACGTGGAGAGAGCGGACGAGGAGATTGACAGACAGCTAGAGGGAAGGAGAAGATAGCCACAAATAGGAGGAGGCGAAGGAGACGGGCAGAGGTACGTGAAATGGACAAAGATAGGGGAGAGGAGGAGATGGATATACAATGTAAAGGGGAGGAGGAGGAGATGGACAGAGAGGGGAAGAAGTGGGGGGGGGGGCGGGAGATAGAGAGAGAGAGTGAGAGTGAGAGTGAGAGTGAGAGTGAGAGTGAGAGTGAGAGTGAGAGTGAGAGTGAGAGTGAGAGTGAGAGTGAGAGTGAGAGTGAGAGTGAGAGTGAGAGTGAGAGTGAGAGTGAGAGAGGAGGGGGGGTGGTTCAAGGGGGGGGGGCAAGAGGAGGTGGACAGAGAGGGGGGGAAGGAGGAGATGAACTAATAGAAGATCGAAATAAATAAATATACGGGCAACGCCGGGTCTCTCAGTTAATAAGAAATAAATTAAGGAGTAACAAAAACTGAGATATGCTCTGAAATCAGACCTGAGTAAACACAATATGAAGGCGAGAGCAGCCTTTACTGACATTACACAATAACAAACGACTTGAAAATGTCTGTGGAATCATAGCTAAATACACAGGGCAACGATAAAGCCGGAGAGCTGATGCTGTACTATGAGAAGCAGCTCAGTGGAACAAAGGGGGATATTTCGATGGATTTTACCACATGCCTGGCACCACTGCTTCGTAGGCGAAGTGCGAGATATTTAAGCTCGGCGAGTGAACTAAACGGCGAGCAAATTCGAACAGCCTTACTGTGTTTTGTTCAAGGTAATCAACAGCTGAAGTGCTATTACAGCATGGCGGTAAATGCCCACAGCAAGAGATGGTCGCGAACGATGAAAAGGCGGCAGCTGCTGGTCCGTCTCGTGGCGACGACCAGATCTTTCCTGGGCTCACTAGCGACACACTCCGGTACTCTCTAATCAAATAAGAAACAAAGCTGTTGCCAACTATGTGAGAGGCCTGCTGAGGCACATTAACTGACCACGTCCTTTTTCAGACACAGTTTTTCAATGCTAGCGCAGTCTCAACTGTCCGGATGGTGGTTTTCACTGTATTACTGCGCCGCCTTTGAGGAAGAAGATATCCGTCTAAAACTTCAGCAGTTTTTAACGGTTGCCACCATTTTGAGTAAATCATCAACTCCTCTCAGAAAGATAGTCGCTACTCATTATGTTACGTGCCATTACCACGAAGTTTTTTTCCTCTGGAAGCTCCATTAACGCTTTAAATCAAATTGAATTTTCATGTAACTCTAAATAAAATTGATAGCGGGCAGAAAAGAATTGAAACTGTTGAGATATGGTACTACATAAGAATTGTGAAAATGAGGTGGTCCAGTAAGGTAAGGAATGAGGAGGTTCTCAACAAATTGGAGAGGATAAATTTGGGAAAAAATTGACAAGAAGAAGGGGACAGGATTATGGTACATGAGTCAAGACATCAAGGAGTAAACTCCATAGTGCTAGCTGGAGCTATACAGTGTACAAGCTGTAGAGAAAGACAGAGATTGGAATGCACCCAACAAATAATTGAAGACATAGGTTGCAAATGCTACTTCAACAAGCGAAAGGCCTCAGACACATCCAAACGATTCGGCTCATATTTGAGAGACAACTTGTGCACAACTTACACTGAAAGACTAAAATATTTTGTCTCTACCGCCCCTCTCTCCCCACCCCCATCCTTATATTTTGAGAAAACTACCTCTGAAGTTCATGACGCGCAATCGACTCAGAATTTATGGGATCAACAGATAATTGAAAATTGAGAATTTTTAAGAACATGTATGGAGTCCGCAAAACTTTTTCGACAGCCGTTTTCGTATCTATAAGGTAAAGAGTTGTTCAACGAAAGCGCCGCAGGTGTAGCGACCAAAGCATTCAGCTGCGGAACGGAAAACCTGTGTTCTATTGCCAGCTGCATTTTGCATGTTGTTTTATTTATATTTTTTCCGTTCGAAATTACATGTATAGGAAGTTTAATGAGGTAAGTAAAGCAATATGGAATAATAAGAAGGTAGGAAAACAAATTTCTCTAACGACATGGGTTAGTATCTCTCTCACTCTATAACATATCCTCAATTTTCTTCGAACAACTGGATGGATGGTACTTGACATATAAAGATTCGAAGCACATGCACCCGCGGCACCAAGAACATCAAACGAAAGCCATCTTCGCCCAGCTACATTGTTTCCTCCGAAGATTCGGTGGAAAATAAACTTGATTTACGTTTAAAGATATTTCTTTTTCGGGAATTGATTTTGATGCACACCACGCACATGAAAACACTGGAAAATCGGAGCTAAAATTTCGGTTGTGCAATTGCCGCTGGGTCTCCAGGAGCACGCTGTAATTTGTAAGCCTCGTATAAAGGTTTTTCTTTTTTTTTTTTTAATTTGATGATAAAAATAAAAATCACGTACCTAGCGCAGAGTGTGCAGTTTGGCGGTATTACCTCTTCCGTGCAAGTCGCCTGATCCTCGCCATTTACAAATATTGTTAATAATAATATTGCAGTCTTACATGACTTATTTTGTCCACCCCAGAAATCCAGTATAAGACAAAACTTACCAGCAACGTCTGATTTTAAAATGTTCTCAAGATATGTTTTGTGAATTGATTTTTTTCCCATTTCCCTGGTTTTGGAGCATACCACGAGGACTAAATTAATCATTAGATTTTTGTAAGCAGGGGAAAACTTTAGGCAACAATTTTCCAGACGCTGTTATGAAATGTTGCTTCTTCACGAATACGTTATTTTATGTGCACTACCAACTGCGGCAAGGGTTAGTTTTTCTTCCTTGAGCAGTTCATACAACGAGGCTTAAAATTTTAATCCATTACTAATCCAAGTCGTTTGAAAAAATTAGATCACTTCGTTATTATATCTTATTGATCCTCCTATTCCTACCAGTTCCATGCGGGAAACATAAAAATGACGAAAAGAGCTGCAGAATCGAATTGGGAATTAAAAACAGGTTCTCTGCTTCCGAGTCAACTGCCTTTGTCGCTACGACAGGGGTGTTTTCGTTTAACAGCGCATACTTTATGGGTATATAAGCGCCAGTCACTGTTTCCTTCCTCAATTTCTAGGAAAATATGCGTATGCGCACCACACATATAAGGGTCAGTCAAATGAAAACGAGGCGGATGGAAAAAAGGAGCAAAGTGTTCATTATGTCAAAAGTAATCACCATAACTTAACAGATTTATCCTACTGTTAGACAAGACGGTGAATACCATCATAGAAAAATATTTGCCGTTGTCTACGGAACCACAATTGTACCCAGGCTTGCACCTATTCGTCAAAAGCAATTGGACGGCCACGAATGTTTTCTTTCAGGGCTCCAAAAATATGGAATTCGCGTTAGGAAAGATCGGGACTATATGATGGAGGATGCTTAACGACTTTCCAGCCAAACTTCTGCCGTCCATTCGAAAAAACCTTTGCATCTTTTTTTTTTTTTTTTTTGGGGGGGGGGGGGGGGCGGGGGCATTTTCCTGCAACAGAATGATGCTGTCCGTCATCACTTCCGGGCGTCTGGACTTCATGGCAGATTTCAATTTTTTGCACAGTATCCACGTACCGTTGCGCTTTATTTGTGGCTCCGTGTTCCAGAAAATAAATGAATAGTGAGCCCTGCTGTGAAACGACGAGGTCACCATGACTTTTCCTGAGCTGGCGTGCCTGTTGTTTCGGCTGCACTGCAGACGTTTTGCTGGGAAGTCCTTAGATACCCTGCTTGCAGTCACGATATCTCCCCATGCGAATTGCATATTTACGGAACCATGAAGAAAGACGTTTGTGGTCGTCGATTTGTTTCGGAAGAATAGATACGTGCCTGGGTACAATTTTGGTTTCGTAGGCAACCGCAAACATTTTTCCATGATGGCATTGATCGTCTATCTCAAATTGAGCTAAATAAATTAAAAATAAGCAGTTTACTTACTTTTTCAATCTGTCTTGTTTTCATTTGACTGCTACATAAATGTTGATTAAAAACTGAGCATTTTTCATAGTCTACTGATACTGTTAATAATTTTGAGTCGATTGCGCGTCATGAACTTTAGGTGTAGTTTGTCAAAAATAGGTGCCGGAGGGAGGGAAGGGGGGGATGAGAGGAGGGGTATTGAGCCACAATACTATGTCTTCCATCCTCGTTTGTACACAAGCGACTTTCCCAATATGAGCCACGTCTGAGGCCTACCCCTTGGAAGACGAAGTATTTGGCACGAGAAAGGAATTAGGAGTGGGCTGCATCAAACCAGTCACAAGACTAATGACTCAAAAAGGGAAATTACGGAGGCATCAGATGATTGTTCATTACCAAATCCTCCTGAGTCTGTTACCTGTTTGATTGCGTATTAATTCCTAATCGACTTTCTTTCTTTCTTTCTTTGCGACCTTGTGAGGCCGCCAACGTGACCGTCTCGGTATGTGGCAGTCCTGAGCATGTTCATAAAGGTGGTGTTACGCAATGAATTTACATTTTCTGGATATGAAACAACATATTTATCCAGCAACAGATACGAAAATTCAGCTCGCAAGCCCAGCTAAAATGCTAGTTCGATCACCCAAGAAAACTATTGACGGAGCAGGCTACGAAGAAATACTAAAATTATAAAAGCAAAGATGAACAGTGAGATAAAGAAGATCATCACTGCCACTTAAGTTGCCTGCAACGGAGAGTCATCTAATCAAAGCTTACAGGAAAGAGGGAATAGGATGAAGGCAGCTAGGAATGCTGATTGACAAAAAAAAAAGGACGAAACTTATAAATAGAAAAACGAGAAGGCATAGAACAGGCGGTATGTGGATACTGCCCAGTGATACCTGTTGTAAAACATTTCTACGTATCTAGCAGAGAAGTGGAACTACTCCATCCTGGTATTTCAGATGCGTTTCAAGATATCGGAACAACGTCTTAGTTAGATACCACCAATCGGGAGCCGGCCGCTGTGGCAGAGCGGTTCTAAGCGCTTCAGTCTGGAACCGCGCTGCTGCTGCGGTCGCGGTTTCGAATCCTGCCTCCGACATGACTGTGTGTGATGTCCTTAGGTTAGTTAGGTTTATGTAGTTCTAAGTCTAGGGTGCTGATGACCTCAGATGTTAAGTCCCATGGTGCTTAGAGCCATTTGAACCAATCGGGACGAGTATTTTGACTTTCATTAGGGCTCAAAATAATAAAAAACTAGCGTCAAACAAAACTCAGATACTCTCCCTGGGCTATAATATAAATTCCCTGACGCAAAAAACTTCTCTGAATTAGGTACGAAGTCTTACTAATAGAATTGTATGTTTTACATTTCATAGTTTTATATACGATACTACTACAGCTCTGGGCCCAAGTTCGAACATGCAGGATAATAGCTGGACGAGTGAATCAGAGACCTTCGTCGGCACCTGTGTTGTCAGGAGGCTAGGAATCTTTTGGGCAGCAGAGTGCTACGATGAAAAACTATTTGTGTAAGCTGGCGCTCCGGAGAGACTCATGTTAGCTCTAAGAGCACTTGAGCGAGCGTTGTTTGCTGCATTAAAAGCCCATTCGTATCTCTGAGCCGATGCTCGCTGCTCTTGTGTATACAAATTACGTAGCCATCACTATTCTGTTGATGCCTTCCATTCCTGCCCAAAGCACTGTAGTTAACGAAAAGATCTGCAGTTATGTCTTCAAGTGCACCATAGACCCTTTTGATTTATGACTCAGGGGTGGGCGGTAGCTGAACCTAGATCTGTACATTTAAAGTGTAGTGAGTTACATATTGCGCTTTTAGAGCACATTTCACGGGCTGACTCAAAATTGAAAATTTCCCTCAGACTCCTCTGCATGTCTCTCTGGGTCGCAATAGGCCGTCAAACGGACATGTTCGTATTAGTCGAAACTCAGTGTTGGTCAGGCATTGATGAAATGAGATTCAGTGGCCGGACTTAGAATTTAACGTGACACTCGATGTTACTCCGACAGCAGTTTAAAGCCGAAACAAGTTTTCAACACTCAAGATGCTACATATCACATGAAGACGAAATTGATTTTCAACGTAAGATACATAAATTTATCTTAATGAATGGTACGGATAAAGGAACGTTATAAATGAAAAAAATGAAAGACAGACTACTCAAATTTTACAAAATACCGTTTCCCAGCTGTAATGCGTAGAACTGAAATCTAGATGACAACAAAAAAGGATGCACGTGGAACTCAGAGTGCGGAAATGAGATTTCTTAGAGGTCTAGCAGGATACACAAGATAGAAAGCGAAATACAGAAATACGAGCAGAACTAAGGTTAATGTATTTAAATGAAAAACAATGGGAAAGAAATGGAAAGATGAGGCTATAGGGTGAAGGACGGCAGACTACAAAAAATAGAACAGGCCTACAGGTACAAGTCAACAGTACGCAGAAACATTGGGATACCCAAAAGCAGACAGAGACGCAGACTAATCTCTGTATGTAGGCACAACCGAGGCAAAGCCTAATATATGGAGATGGTGATTAACATTTACTTACATTACGCTTAATAACGTAACCATCCTTATAGTAGAACACGCTAACGCCCGCTTCACCATTACAAACTGACTCGCAAGTAGTCGGTTCGAATCCCGAAGATAGAACAAATTTTCATTGCCATTTCTTGGCCGGAAACTGAAGGAAAAGAGCTGATTTTCTGTTTTTGATCGCCAACCTGTTAACCAATTTTGGTAGCTGGATGTGAAACAATGTCTCCATGGAGTACGACGGCATGTGACATTTCCTTACATCCATCTCCTGGTTGGTATAGCGACAGCAGCTGTTGTATTTATGTGCAATAATGGTAACACATTCAGCTGTGTGTTAGTTTTTATTCACTTGCAGCCGGTATAGACAATCAAATCCACCATTTTCAGGCCTCTAGGTACAGCAGACATATCATTTATCGCACTATACACACAACATCGTAATGTCCACGGTTTTGTATGATGAAATATTAACTATATTAGGCTGAACCAATTAGACATCAACTACGAATAATGTTTCCAATGTAACAAATTTGTAATAAGTATCTACTGTACGTACATAGGGTTGTTCATCACGGTCTGAAACTTATTAGGCTGTAATGAACTTCCGAGAACTGCATTAGTCTTATGTCGGTCACATAAAACGATCAGAAGCTGTGTTGTACAATATGTCACTTGAATCTGGTGGGCATATCCAATACACCACTTATGCTTCAGCTGCAACTTAAGCACATGGAAAAAACGTATCGATGTAGGGCAGAAATATTTGTAATGTAACAGTTTCGACGCCTCTACCTAGGATGCTCGTCACAATTCGCCCAACAAAAGCAAGTATGCGATTTGGTGTGGTATTCCTATAAGCGCGGTACATTGTAACAGTGAGATTCTGTTAATAACAAGGCAACATAGAGTGAACTGAATACATGTCTTCGGCTACACAATGAGAATAGATGTATCTACATAATGCACTTCGATTATGTATATGAAGTGGTGTCTAAATTTGATACCAGAACGTATGTAATAACAACAACATTGGGGTAATTAAGCAGGCAATCATCATATTACGTGTTGGTATCAGAATGACTTTAATAAGTTCTAGACTGTGTTTTATAATGCGTTATTCCATTCGCTTATGTAAAGGGCTAAATATTTCTAGATATGCGTCAATCCGGAAATATAGTATAAACATACCATGAGTGTCACAAACACAGCATGCGTCAGTAACAGCTACAGGTTGACGAGAACGTCAGTATAGTTGGTTTACTGCAAACAGTACATAATACATTTTAAATCCCGATTCTTACGTTTATGTAAAGGGATAAAAAAAATTTACTCGCCTCTACAACTCAGAGTGATCACGTTTTCAACGAGGAAAACACCCCTTGCTTATAGTAAAAGATCCAGAATCATCGGTGTCTTCGAAGCGGTAGTTGATCACATAATAATATACAATACATGTCCAACCCTAATCAGGCGCGTCGACCACAAGTAAAACGCTAATTTAATAACAGAACGCCGGCCGAAGTGGCCGTGCGGTTCTAGGCGCTGCAGTCTGGAACCGCGAGACCGCTACGGTCGCAGGTTCGAATCCTGCCTCGGTCGTGGATGTGTGTGATGTCCTTAGGTTAGTTAGGTTTAAGTAGTTCTAAGTTCTAGGGGACTAATGACCTCAGCAGTTGAGTCCCATAGTGCTCAGAGCCATTTGAACCATTTGAATAACAAAACCTCTACAAACCTTTCGTCTGGGGTGCATGCTCCTGTAACAGAGATAGAAATTAAGGCCTTAATATAATCAAAGATGGATGCAATGACATGACTAATATCCACAGTAGTGTTACAAACATACTTTGATAAACTTTAGGAACAGGTTTATTACACAAAATTACGAAAAAACTAATCATGGTTCTGAAATGCACACCTTAAGACATATTAGCTGTTTCACAGTAGCGAACTGCTCATAGCATTTAAGGTACGCATTTTAGATACCATGTGTACTAGACATTATTTTCTCGTTTTGGTGTAAAGGACCTGTCCCGAAATTAGTAAAAGTATTTTTGAAATACCCTGTATATATAACGCACCTCCATATTACTACTGCAAGGTGTGCTAATATCTCTCGGAATCAATGGGTAAAGGACGTCACTTAGAAAAGCACGCACGCACGCACGCACACACATACAAAATGATGTATAGGATTCATCACTAAGGGGTGGGAGGTTATAAGAAGGGAAAACAATTCGTGCGTGATAACTATAATCCATTACTCTACGAATTAATACAACAAATCTAATAAAGTTAAATAAAAATACAGGTCGGGAATGAAACTGAAGCGCAAGTGGTGGAAAATCGCCGCCATTCACACGAAGAAAAGTATGATCATCATATGGAGCTGTCCATCGAGAAATATAATGGAAATCTTAAAATTTAAATGAAAGTCCTCAAAAATGTATATTAACAACATAATTTCTCTAATTCCGAAAGCAACTGAAAAACGATTTATTGCTAGATTCGGCTTGTTCATTCAGTAAGTTAACATTACTTCGTGAAAGGGATCTATTAATTTTAAAGTCTTCCACAATGTCCATAAAACCAAAATGATCTATCACGTATAATATTTGACGGCTGTTTTCAATACTAGTGACCGAATCCAAGCATAGGCCGTGTTTCTGTTTCATGATATTTGGTATTGTCGTTCGTATAGTATGATTAATGATACGCTTGTTGTATCTAGGGATCTGAAGATGGATTGTATCATCGAAACCGGTATCAAATAAACAAACTAATACAAACAGCCGACGATTTTATTATTTCTGCACTTGCATATAATGGTGGTGGTGGTGGTGTGGTGGTGGTGGTGGTGATAAGGACGTTGGATGGGGGCGTTAAACTGAACGATCTGTTGGGTGTAATTCAGCTGGGCAGGCTGTGTGTCGGAACCAGTTTATAGCTTGCACCCATAACAATGCAGACACAGTATGCGCCGTACATTTACTCGTCACTGCCGTCTAAGCTATTTGGATAAGCCCCCTACTCCGCTGCGACTTAACCCGTTACGATAACGTGAGACTCCTACGTATTAATGCAATGATTATTATATGCGTTTGGGACCGAATATTGACTAATAACGTTAGGTGAGAAATATTAGCACTATGAATTGCAACTGTTGATGCCGTTATGCAGATCCACTCGCTCGCACGCTGCGGAAGAATGAGGCTTGTCAATGGGACCAATTGAGAATGACATACGGAATGGAATTGTCGACGTTGACTACTTGGGGCAAGAACCAGACACCTTCATAATTTATGTTGTCATTTCACCAAACTGTAGTCAAATTTTGTCATATGAGAGTAGTAGACTGTAATGAAGCTATTTCTGTAGTCTTATCTCCGTAAACATGATGTACAGGCTTTTCATACCACCTAATACAGCTGTTCCGATCTAACAGTGAGGGTACTGATCATGAGAAGTTTACTGTTTGAAAGTACAGGTTCTTTGAATACTCCACTAAAGACAAACGTGTAGGTCCCTGTAGAGCATCATTAACATAACTTACGTCCAACGGTTTTGTCCTTCAGAAAGCCTCGACTACCTTGACTTATCCTGAGGAAAAACTTTGTAAAGTGGCTCTGTCCGTTAAATCATATGCACATAAAGATGTTATCAAGCCTGCCAATTAGTTTGTACCAGCCTCAGACATGGAGCCGGCCTGTGTGGCCGAGCGGTTCTAGGTGCTTCAGTCTGGAACCGCGCGACAGCTACGGTCGCAGGTTCGAATTCTGCCTTGGGCATGGATGTGTGTGATGTCCTTAGGTTAGTTAGGTTTAACTAGTTACGAGTTCTAGGGGACTGATGACATCAGATGTTAAGTCCCATAGTGCTCAGAGCCATCTGAACAATTCAGACATGGAATTTTATAATAAGTTGGTCTTTGACAAAACCGTTACGGATGTTACATCCGGTACAACAGAAGGAGAAGCAAAATGAAAGTTGTTAATCTGTATCCACATTTTCGTAACTCTTACTGCTCATAATATTCAGTAACCTGTAAAGTGCTTGACGTGGCCAATCAAAACGTAACAACAGCTTTAGAAACAAAGCCAAGGGAACGTGGAACGGCTAGGCAGGGTTCAGGGGAAACATCTTTCACCCTTTAGTTTACACACTTTATTTAGACAAGACCCAAAATTTTCCATTAAGACAACATTTTCCGTGTTTTAAGAAATATAACAACAAAGTTTAAAGAATTTAAATAAAAAACACGTAGGATAAAATAGAGGCCTACTCAAGCACTTTGATAAAGGTTTACAGTTGGCCAATACTTAAAAGAAGTTAACAACTGAAGCGAAGAAAAACAATAATCTAAGAGACTTCCCAAAATTGTGCTTTCAAGTCCTTTAAGATGTTAAACTCCCAATGAGTCCAGAATATTTGCAGTAAACAAGCAACTGGAAATTTTTTAAAAAAAGGTATTAAACATTTAAGGAAAACAACCATTTCAGAAGAAACCCGCGCCCCCCCCCCTCCCCCAAAAATGCTTTCAGTATAATTCTTTAAAATATTGTAGTCTCTGTTATTCCACCATACTTAATGAAACCTTACAATTTCTTTCAGTGAAACAAATAACAGGAAAATTCTTAAAGTATTAACCATTTAAGAAATAACAACCATTTGAAACACACCCCCAAAATGTGCTTTCAACTCAATTTTACAAATTCGTGTAAATTGCTGTACGTAACTCTGGATTCGGTGAGCTGTTTTCTGAGTAGTGCTTTCGGTAAAATATCAGTATATCGAAAGTTCGAAGATATCGATCTGCATCGGCGATCTTCCTACAACAACACTTCGGTATACCTATGTGGAAATGGCAATATCGAGGACCGATAGTTTCATTTTATAATATATATTATTGTTTTCACCACTTTTGGTAAATATTTGAAATTATTCTCCTGAAATTGTAGTCGAACGTAATTTTACTTTCACTATGTGAAGGAGACTTGGTACTATCTGACCTTCCATCACGTCCAGTTGCATTAAAAAAAAACAAAAAACACTAATATGCTATTTCTTCACTCAGCCTTCTTAAAAAAACAGTTGCTGAAAATGAGCAAAAATCTAAATGACAAGATGGGTTTTTGCTGGGTGACTGAGAGATGTGGTAGGACATGCTGATGTAATCGGCGCTCAACGCTACCAAAACAAACCGCAACTTCACCACGCAATTTTGACACTACAACTGCTGGGTAGCTGGCGTTGGCAGAAATGTAAAAAGCAAGGAAGTCGACGTGAAACGTTCCGAACAAGTCCTATATGTGACCAAACCGAACGACGGACATCCTTTATTGTGCCACTTACATGCGGTTACCACTGTCAGCAAAGTGATTACCGCCAAGCGTTAACGTGCATCAATTTCCTTTCAGTTCTTGCTCTAAGGGGGATAGGCAGGCTGCTACATGTTGATCTATAGAATATCTAATAATAAATCAATACTTAAATATCCAGCATTATATTTTCAGCATGCAGCCGATACTTTTATTGGCCGGTACATCTATATTCTATTTCTTAGATACATCGAGGTACGATAGTAACATTTTTTTTTAATATTGATATATCTGATAAGCGAATTCTTAAAAATATTAAGTCCTTTTGCAGAGCCGACGGCCTTTGTCGCAGGTCCAGACGTCATTCCACACCATCAGACCGACGCCTTCTTCTGCAAGCATTCTTCTCTCACCAGCAAAACTAGAACACACTAAGGAGTGTGTTAACGGTCGGTTCCATACCGCTTGTCCTGATGTAGTTTTAAGGGGGGGAGGGGGGGGGAGATTATAAGTTCTTTGCGAAATAGCACCGTGCCTTTGTGAAAACATCGTCAATGTGGAATCACCGAGGTACCAGGGGCACAAAAGGCGACTACCAGAAACCGAGGCCCGTAACCCCCACGAGGCCGTATCAAACCGAAACACAAGAGAGACACTACGGAGACTAAGAACCACTTAAGTGGTCGCCGACAGCTGCAAAGGTTAGACCAAACAGCCGCCCAACTTAGGTCTACTCCGGAGAAGACAGTAACTTGTAAAGTTCAAGGGTGGGGTTTAAAGATACACATCCATTACCTCGAAAATGTCGGGAAATATCTAGAATAGGACATGTGGGTCTTCAGATTAAATGAATAAATATGAAACACCTCTCACCAAGGTGACACTATCCAGGCTCATTCTTCGGGAACTCACAGTAAGCAAACAGCTAAGCCCTTGGTCGGAGCTTTATAGCTGGGATCAAACTCGTGTCCGGGATCACAGCTCTACAGTCAGTCCACAAACAAGTTAAATAAATTTATTAAGTAGTGGAACAAAAAACACCAGGGTCGACGATGGTTCCCCTCAACCGAAAGAAAGCACCAGTGAGCCTGTCGTTCTGAAAACCAGTGGGTACTCCTGGTGACCGTTCTAGCAGTCGCGTGATAATTCATGCTGCCACTTCCGTCTAGCCAGAGGCGCTCCACCAGACTGCTTTGCATCGACCACTCCGTCGGCTGTACTGCTGGTCGCGCCCTCTCGCGAACACCGTCCGCTGAAATCGAGCTACCACCGTGAGGTCAGGACCTCCACTACAACATGAACACCTCAGAGAGGCACAAACAAATAAGACACACGCCCTGGGAATTCGAAGGAAGCTGAGCCGCATGGCACAGTTCTAATAGTTGCTTCTTTAGTTACCTGTTTATTCATTTGACATCAAATTCTTAAAAGAAAAGTTGTCTGGTGGGAGAGAGAGAGAAGTACATTCTTTCTAAATTCAGTAACTTATAATAAATCTTTAAGCACGAAACTATTACGGTGTACTGGTGGCCCATATAAAGGTTGGAAAAGACCGATTACAATTTTTTCCAGCTAGCTCATAGATTTTTTTGCGTTTTACTCGAAAGTATGTAAATGCAACTTGCCTGGTTATTCTACCAGTGCCTTTAATTCCCAAGCATTATTTTTTAAATCCATATACGAGGAGGTTTTTTGTGGCTTAAGCACGTCTTTTCTCAGAGACATTCGAAACTCATCGGGCACTTCCGCCAACGCCTGTATCCGTTTCTCCTGTAGTACCGAGCGAGGTGGCGTAGTGGTTAGCACACTGGATTCGCATTCGGGAGGACATCGTTTCAAACCCGCATCCGGTCATCCACATCTAGGTTTTCCGTGATTCCTCTAAATCGCTCCAGGCAAATGTCGGGACTGTACATACGAAGGGGCACGTCCGATTTCCTTCGCCGCCGGCCGGAGTGGCCGTGCGGTTCTGGGCGCTACAGTCTGGAGCTGATCGACCGCTACGGTCGCAGGTTCGAATCCTGCTTCGGGCATGGATGTATGTGATGTCTTTAGGTTAGTTAGGTTTAATTAGTTCGAAGTTCTAGGTGACTGATGACCTCCGAAGTCAAGTCACATAGTGCTCAGAGCCATTTGAACCATTTTTGATTTCCTTCGCCATCCTTGACACAATCCGAGCTTGTGCTCCGTCTCTAATGACCTCGATGTCGACGGGACGTTATATAGCCAATCTTTCTTCCTTCCTCCTTCTCCGGCAGTGGAGAAATCAATCTAAATTTCGAAGCTGTGCTAAACTGCCCCGCGAGAAAGTAAATGTAACGCTTTCTCCTACCTCAAACAGCGTGTATTGCCGTGTTGTGCGCACGTCTGCGGCTGATGGATGGGCGCAGCCGGGCGTGTAGCGGACTGGGCGAGGTACGAGATATATGGACTTCCCGAGGCAGAGTTTATAAAGCACCGGCGCGTGATAAATGCAGTCCCGGAATACCTGCTCTCGCCATCTTCATTAAATTCCCCGCCGTCACAAAGCAACTCGCAGTTCGTCGTGTGGACTGTTGCAGCTTCGAGGCTAATGTTTCCGTTGATGTATTTGTGGAATCAAGTTTTTAAGCCATCGGTCATACCACTCAAAACTTGAAGAGTCCTGTATTTAACTACCTGTGGCCAACGACTGCTGTTACTGGCAAAAGATGTATACGAGCAGATTTGTTGACCTGTTAACGTTATACGCTATAAAGTGTGTTGCTCTTTGGAAATTACGTGGCCAATAATGCTAAAACAGTTGATCACTGCAGAATCGCATACCCAAATCTCACTTATGTTTCCAGGCTGATAGAAATGTATTTCAGCGAAAGGTAATTACCCACGATGAAGTGTACTGTTTCATATCGTCATCTGTAACCACAGAAGCAGAGACAAGGACGAAAGAACCCTCTCGGAGGTAGTTAAGCTGCAGTCTTCGATTAAGCTGATACATGATTGAAATGCCACTATTGTACGTCTATCCAGTTGAGGCGGCATTAGAAGTGGAAATAGTCTCTGATGTACGACAAGCTCCTTTACTATTCATTATGGTACTCTAAAAATATGGAGAAACCTGTCTTGACATAAATAAATAGTAAAATATTGATCAAAATCCTACAGCCTTGTTATGCTCAGATATACAAACATAAGGTTCTACACTTTTTATTCTCAAATGGATATACACCGCTTTTCGCCTTCGCAACACTTGCACATATCGCAAAACATACTCCAGAACAGCCATACAGATGTAAAAGGCGTATTGGTTAAATGCTGTACTAGAGCCAGGCTGTCAAGTCTGATAGCGGCAAAATTATTTCATGACGTAGGCTTTTATCGTATGCCCACCACCTTTAATTATATTTGAGTTCATATTTATTCCATGATACATCTACCTTTCTTTTAGGCATCTAAACAAATTCCTCTCCTGTGCCCACCTTTTCATCTCGCAGTAGCACTTTGAAATCCACGCCCTCTGCAGCTTTTACTCCTACAGTTCCCTATAGCACCATGGAGGTTATACCCTATATCCGATATCCCATCATCTTGTCGGTGTTTTCCATTCACTCTTTCCCTTGCCGATCTCAATCTTCACCTTATCAGTCCACCAAGGTTTCAACATTCTTCTGTAGCCCCCACTCTCAAATGCTTTGATTCTCTTCTTTTTCGATTTTCCCATAATCCGTGTGTCACTACCATATGCTACTGTGCACCAAATGTACATTCTCAGAAATTTTTTTCTCAGATTAAGACCTATGTTTGATACTAAGACACTTGTCTTCGCTCGGAGTGCCCCTTTGGCCAGTGCTAGTCTGCTTTTCATGTTCTTCTTGGTCACTCCACCATGGTCTTTTGCTCCCTAAGAAGCAGAATTCAACAACTTCATCCACTTTCTGATCCGCAATTCTGATGTTAAGTTTCACACTGTTCTCATATTTGCTTTCTCATTACTTAAGTCTTTCTTCGATTTATTCTCAATTCATCTTCTCTGCTCATTAAACATCATTCCATTCAACAGATCCTGTGAATCTGCTTCACTTACGCTCAGGATAACAATGTCATCAGTGAATCTTACCACTGGTATCCTTTCACCTTGATTTTTAGCCCTAGTCTAGAACATTTCTTTTATTTGCGTCATGACTTCTTCGATGAATAGACTGAACAGTAGGAGCCAAAGACTACACCGCCGCCTTCACCCTTTTTAATCAGATCACTTCATTCTTGATCTTCCACTCCTATTGTTCCGTCGTACTGTCCTTGTACATATTGTACAAGGGGTGTTTGAGAAGTCCGTGCAAAGTCCGAGAGATGGCACCACCGGTGCGTATCGAGGTCATGTTTAGTTAGTAGCATCTTTGGAAAGAACACACAAAGTTTCAGCCATATTGGTCTATTTCTTTGTGTTTGGCATTCGTGTGAATCAAGGAAGTCGAGTGATTGTCAAAAAATGGACGGAAAAAGAATTTCGTGTGATGATTAAACATTATTTTATGAAAGGCAAAACGCCTCAGGAGACTAAAGAGAAGCTTGATAAACGTTACGGTGACTGTGCACCTTCGATTAGAACAGTTTATAAGTGGTTTCAAAATTTTCGGAGTGGCCATACGGGCACAACTGATGCTGAACGTTCTGGAAGCCTTGTGGAGGTTACGACTCGAGTAATCATTGATAAAATCCTTAATATGGTGATGGATGACAGAAGAGTTAAGGTGCATGGGAGTGCTAGTGCTGTGGGCATCTCGAATGAACGGGTACATAATATTTTGCATGAACATTTGGACATGAAAAAGCTTTCGGCAAGATGGGTTCCGCGATTGCTCACGCTTGACCAAACACTGAATCGTGTGAAGTGTTGCAAGGATTGTTTGCAGTAGTTCAGGAAGAATCCGCAGGACTTTAAGCGTCGTTTCGTCACTGTGGATGAAACATGGATACATTACTATACTCCTGAGACCAAACAACAATCTAAACAATGGGCTGCCAAGAGAGAACCTGCACCAAAAAAAGGCGAAACCATTCCTTCGGCAGAAAACATTATGGCGACTGTCTGTTGGGATTGGCAAGGCATAATCCTCATCGTCTACCTGGAAAAGGGAAAAAGTATTACAGGTGCATATTATTCATCGTTATTGGACCGTTTGAAAACCGAGCTGCAAGAAAAACGCCGGCGAATGGACCGCAAAAAAGTCCTTTTCCATCACAATGCACAAGAACACCCCTCAGCAGTTGTGGTGGCAAAATTAAAGGAAATAGGATTACAACTCGTTTCACATCCCCCCTATTCTCCAGACTTGGCTCCCTCGGACTACTATTTGTTCCCCAATTTGAAGAAATGGTTGGCGGGACAAAGATTTTATTCAAACGACGAGGTGATTGCAGCAACTAATAGCTATTTTGCAGACTTGGACAGTTCCTATTATTCGGAAGGGATCAACAAATAAGAACAGCGTTGGACGAAGTGTATAAGTCTTAAAGGAGACAATGTCGAAAAATAAAAACGGTTTATCCCAAACACGTTAGTAGTTTTTATTTTTGCACGGGCTTTTCAAACGCACCTCATATATTACCAGTTTTTCCTTTAGTTACCCCAATTTTTCTCGGAATTTCGAACATCTTGAAACATTTTACATTGTCGAACGCTTTCTCCACGTCGACAAATCCGGTGAACGGGTGTTGAGTTTTCTTTAGTCTTGCTTCCATTATTAACCGCAACGTCAGCATTGCTTCTCTGGTGCCTTTACCTTTCCTAAAGCCAAACTGATCCTCCTCCTAACACATCCTCGATTTTCAATTCCATTCTTCTGTATATTATTGTTGTAAGCAACTTGTATGCATGAGCTATATTGCTGATTGTACGATACCTTTAGCTATTATCTGTCCTTGCTGTCCCCGGAACTGTGTCGATGATATTTTTCCGAAAGTCTGATCGTACGTCGGCAGTCTCTTAACTTTATATAACATCTTGAACAGTCGTTTCGTTGTCACTTCTCCCAATGACTTCAGAAATTCCGATGGAATGTTATCTATCCCTTCTTTATTATTTGATCTCAAGTCGTCCAGAGATATTTTCAATTCTAATGCTGGCTTTCCTGTCTGTTTCCCGTCAACTCCTGTTTCTTCTTCTATCATGTCATCAGACAAGTCCTCCCCCACACAGAGGTCTTCAATGTACTCTTTCCACCACTGCTACAATTAACGGTAAAATTCGAATTGCACTGTTAATGTCACCGCCTTTACTTCTCATTTCACCGAAGGCTGGTTTGACTTCTCTGTATGCTGGTCAGTCCTTCCAACAATCATTTCTTTTTCGATTTCTTCACGTTCTTTACGTTTTTCATTCAGCCATTTCGCTTTAGCTTTCCTGCACTTCCTATTTCATTCCAACGTAACTTGTATATGTGTGTTCCTGAATTGTCCGCAGCTCGTGGCCGTGCGGTAGCGTTTTCGCTTCCCACGCCCGGGTTCCCGGGTTCGATTCCCAGCGGGGTCAGGGATTTTTTCTGCCTCGTGATGACTGGGTGTTGTGTGATGTCCTTAGGTTAGTTAGGTTTAAGTAGTTCAAGTCCCATAATGCTCAGAGCCATTTGTTCCTGAATTTCTCTGAACGATTTTGTACGTCCTCCTCTCGAGTTCAGCTATAGTATTTCTTCTGTTACTCATGGTTTCTTCGCAGTCACCGTCCTAGTACCTATGTTTTTCTTTCTAATTCCTGTGATTGCCGTTTTCAGAGATGCCCATTTTGGATCTTAGATCATAGGTGGTGTGTGGATGCCACGTAGGCTATGGAGTGGGGAATGCTTTTGGAGCTTACAGCAAAGATATGTAAGTAATTGATGGCTCTGTGAGGTACTTTTCTTTACGGCACCGAAATAAAGCTTAAAGGACAATGCCTGATTCCAGTGAAATCTTGAATAGTATGAGTGTTCATGTAAGTAGACAGACATTTGCATGACTTAAGATAAAATAAACTCAGTGCCAGCCATAAACAAATTTTAACCTCCCTCTTTCATCATTTTATGTCTGAGTCTGTTATACTGAAAAGTGAAAACAGCAAATCGAGAGGACAGCTATCACGTAGTTACTCGATAACAGAAGTTATTATCGTTTACGTGTACATCTGAACCTTTCTAGAATAGTCCACTGCCGAATCAGTACGACAACAAACAAGTGTCGAAGCAGATGAACAGTCTAGAATAACGGCAGAAACGACAGGGCCTCCACATTCACGTTCAGACAATCGGGAAGAATAGTGATGAACTCTTCTGTATTGATTTGTGTGAGATCCGGTATTGACAACCCCTTTCACTAGCGCCATGTAACGATTATTAAGTAAGGCAACATAAAAATCACGTAATACGATGTTGGCACTGTGGTTTCAGTAGTGCTGAATACCTGCTGTCTCGAGTTCACAGGACATATTCGGCAGGGAGAACTGGAAGTAGCTTCGTCCAGCTGAGGCCTGTGTAGCAGTGCCGCGGTGCCGTAAAGGCGTTTCCGTTAATCATAAGGTCCCCCTCTGAGCTACACCCCGACCTTCACACGCGATAGCGCGTGCGGCTGCGCCCGCTGCAGCTGTGAAAAGCGCAAACAGTCCAGGAATAGAAGCGCTGCGACGCCTCCTCTCGTCTGGGGGAGGCAGGATGTGTCAGGGGTGTGGGGTGGGCTGGGGAGGCGCTGTTTGTTAAGACGGCGCGTCGCGACGGCTGCTGCTTCAGGCGAAACAGCTCGGGGAGGCACAACTGGCGCCCTTCATGTCTTACACAACGCAGCCGTCCCCTTGAACCAAATGGGCCTACCATCGTATAAAGTTTATAGCAGTTTACTACACTTCCAAAGCACTTATTTCGTTAAGAGCCAGGCCCCATACTAAAAATATCACGAGTGAGCTAATTCGTGAGTAGTGCAGGAATTTGGGTTAGAAAGCGTATGACATTTTTTAAGTTTTTTGATACAAACTAAACATGCAGTCTTTCCATCTAATGCAGGTCTATTATTATTATTATTATTATTATTATTATTATTATTATTTTTATTATTATTATAATCAAGACTTTTTTGGGGGGAGGGTGGAGAGGGGGGGATGGCTTGGTGCTCGGTTCATATTTGAGCTGGGGACATCGGGTAAAAAGTGTTTGGCCATTTGTATGGTCATTCAGATAACTGTCTTACTGTAGCTATATTGCAGTACAATAAGCAAGGTTTGAACGACGAACTGGAGCTGGTGTCCAGGTATATTTTGCGAATCGATTAATTTCTTTTGCGAAAGATTATAATTGGGTTGAAATTAATGCTCTGCAAATGGTACCATTTGTATGTAAACCGTTCATATTTTACGTGCAAAAACAGTCATCGTTAAATAACTCAGGACTGGAGCGAGACATGGTTAAAATTTGATCCCCCTAGATATCGGACCTCGGTCTAAGTTAAGTTTCAATGGTTTGAAAAATCTTGCTTCGTATGCATTTTATGTGGCAAAAAAAAAGTGGTTTTCTGGGTGGTTTATGAAGCGCGCCTCGTCTATACCTTAAAATTACATGAATTGGTTGAAACTTTGCACGAAGGTAGAAAAATGGATGAAGTAAAAACATTTTTATGCAGTAATTTTTATCCATTGTCCAGATACGATGGTTTAAAGTCGAGCAACATGTAGCACGTAAGATTCGTTCTTTCGTGAATTGAATGCATGGAAACGGCTTAAAATGAATCAGATAAATAAAAAAATGCATTCTTACGATAAAATTGGAAGTTTAATTTCAAAAATCGAGTTTTATTTGGATTTTACTTACCTGGCAGTTTCAAAAACATTTAAAACAAAACATCTAGACCGGAATTTATGTGCTTCTAGAGAGTGGGGGGGCGCATCTAAACTAGAAGTATCTGAGAGTGGAGGTGCATCGATAGCAGGAAGTGTCCCAGTGTGGGGACACACAAATTATAAAATTTAATAATACGTTGTGTCATGGTGCTCGATATGACATGGTATGTGTCGTGCTATACGATATGACATCATTTATCTTGTTACTTTACTTGACACGGTGCATTATATTAAATGACACGCATACTAACAATACAAAAAAGCGTGAATGTCAAGATGTTTAGACTTAAATGTTTTTGAAGCTGCCATATAAGTTGGAAAACTAATTCCCTTCCGTTACAGCCCTAAGTTTGGTCATTACATATTCTCCTTTTTTTGTGCTTCGATTGGAGCACTTTTCATTCTCATAATAACTGTAATAATGTGTATGCAAGCTCCGGTAATTTTGCACAATGATATATTGTACAGAAGTCGTTCCTTAACTTATGCACTACATACGTTGCAGTAGATACACCTTTAACCCAGTTACTAGATTCCAGGCCCAAAAGCAATCTTGTTTGCAGGTTAGAGGATGGGCACCAGCCAAAATAGGATGTAAATGTCATTTATAGCAATAGAAATGTTAATTAACGACTCTGCCTATTAATTATCACATAGTACGTAATAATGTACGCCTGCATAGATTGCCCAAATGTTTAAAACAAATTACGCCATGAGCTTGAGGTGCGGCAGGTGGAATAATTGTAAATGTTCCTATTATTTATTTAATGCTGTTGTTTGCCGTTCTCAACACTGGCTCTCTAACTACAATATTGGCAACCAGAAAGTGATTAGCAAAACATGAAGCCTGTAATTAGAATTCCTAGTGCCCACTTCATCTGAGAAATACATTTATAGCTACAGCTTATAGCTCTGAGGAATTAGGATATTGTCTGGGATTCATAATCAAAAAACCATTCTCTCTAAAATGTTCACTATATTCTGAAAGTCACAGACCAAAAAGGATCCACACAATCCAACTACCAGAGCAGTTCAGAGTCTAATGTGCTGATGCAACTATAACTGTTCAAATTAAATGTTTAAGTGAATGCTCGCCATAATTTGATGATAATGTTCATCAAACGCCACGCTAACAATGGTAGAATGTCTGTCCTGCGGCGGCTCGTGAAAATACGACATACGCAAACTGAAGATACATCATTAACGTAATCCCAAAATAAACATTCACTCGAAAACGATTTCATGGTTACGCGTATTCCGAGTAACTAACTACTGCATCCGAGGCTGTTTATATCAACGATACCGACGCGATGCGACTCCCAGCACAGGTGGTGCGCTAATCAGCGTCTGGAGAGAACTGGGGCCTTCCTTTTTCTCACGCAGCGTTCTTACATATAAAGCCACGGTGCGGACGGCTAAGGGAACGCCTGATCAAATCTGCTCTCCCGACTAGCCGCTGGGCTAGTAATGCACCACTTTAGGTTATCGAATAAATCATTGCTTCCTTTGCTGATGGCCGATGAAGCTTTCAAATTAATTGTGCAATCAGCACACAAGTAAGTAATCATAATAAAAGTCTGACGTGGCTAAGTCAAATATTTTGGGCGAGAGAATTAATTTAATTACACTACACGCAGTAGATGAGCTCTGAACTTGCTCTTTGGAGATACGCTATAGCTATAGTTTTATAGTTATTCTGTTGAAACTTCTCACATTTTTATAATTATAGCGGATCTCCCTTCTACTTAAATTTGAACATCCTAGCTTTATTTATTCGCCTACTTAATCTATCTTGCTTCCTTAATTTCTAAGACAAAAACCAGAAAATCATGAATTTCAACTAAAATTTTAATTTGTGAGATCCAGAATACTGTTTCTACTAAATTATTATGCAAGAGGAATCTAAATATAAATGTTTAAGTCTCTAGCTCTTTTCTGTTGCACCAATGATTTTTACAGAAAAACATCCAAATTTCGAAATGGTTAAAGTTATTGAACTGATATCCAACACACATTGATTTTGTATTACTCCTGACATGCTAGAAACGTTTCGGGTTATTTACGTCATTTTAAAGTATTGCGCAATATTTATGACGTCAGAGCTAGTTACAGCGGACTAGGCTGGCACACAATGGAAAGATTGATGTGAATTTTATAAGGCGTGAGTATGTTGCTTCCCTACAAGCTGTTGCAGTGACTTTTAGTGTCAATAATGTGGCCTATACCATTTCATTTTAACTTCAGGAAGGGAAATGTGATGCAGACTATATTTTGTGGCACCCATCGCAAGGCGATTTGTGCAGTACGCATGAAGATGTAAACGGCACCATTCGCCTGCACTGTTCGTGTTCGGCAGTCTCCGTCGGGCACTTGACTCGGTCGTCGGAGGTGTACGTCTGAAGTACGGCAAGAGGCTTAGCACTGCTTAGTGCCACGCGGGTGGGCAGCGCAGGTAAACGGAGAGAGGCTTCCTCGAGCGACCTGTTAGCTGTTAATCTCCGGCGCTCGACGGCGCGGCTTGGAGCGTCACGGTATAGCTCAGTACACGACAGCAGGGCAGAGGAGAGGACAGGTATCGATTTCGGATCCCGGGGCGCCTGGGGGCGTGGCCGGCGGGCGCGAGCGCGCTTTGCCGGCTTTGTCATTACCCGCCGAGGGCTCCGATTTGCCGCTTAATGGGGTTCGCTGACTTTCAGAGGCGGACGCCGGTGTGTAACTCTTCTCCAGAGGGAGATCAGCGGTAAGCTGTTATTGAGCCGGCTGGTCGCTGTTTGTGTGGGGAACATCACAGGGGCCCAGTCCAGCTCCCAGTGTGTAATTTACAGGCAGGAAGATCCGCAAAACTACCGTCCAGTCTCACTGACGTAATCATAGGATCATCGAACGTATGGGCTTAATACTCTACTAGCAATTAAAATTGCTACACCACGAAGATGACGTGCAACAGACGCGAAATTTAACCGACAGGAAGAAGATGGTGTGATATGCAAATGATTAGCTTTTCAGAGCATTCACACAAGGTTGGCACCGGTGGCGACACCTACAATGTGCTGACATGAAGAAAGTTTCCAACCGATTTCTCATACAGAAACAGCAGTTGACCGGCGTTGCCTGGTGAAGCGCTGTTGTGCTGCCTCGTGTAAGGAGGAGAAATGCGTACCATCACGTTTCCGAATTTGATAAAGGTCGGATTGTAGCCTATCGCGATTGCGGTTTATTGTATCGCGACATTGCTGCTCGCGTTGGTCGATATCCAATGACTGTTAGCAGAATATGGAATCGGTTGGTTCAGGAGGGTAATACAGAACGCCGTGCTGGATCCCAACGGCCTCGTATCACTAGCAGTCGAGATGACAGGCATCTTATCCGCATGGCTGTAACGGATTGCCGGCCGGAATGGCCGTGCTGTTCTAGGCGCTGTAGTCTGGAGCCGAGCGACCGCTACGGTTGCAGGTTCGAATCCTGTTTCGGGCATGGATGTGTGTGACGTCCTTAGGTTAGTTAGGTTTAATCAATTCTAAGTTCTAGGCGACTGATGACCTCAGACGTTAAGTCGCATAGTGCTCAGAGCCATTTGAACCATTTTGTAACGGATCGTGCAGCCACGTCTCGATCCCTGAGTCATCAGACGGGGACGTTTGCAAGACAACAACCATCTGCACGAACAGTTCGACGACGTTTGCAGCAGCACGGACTATCAGCCCGGAGACCATGGCTGCGGTTACCGTTGACGCTGCATCACAGACAGGAGCGCCTGCGATGGTGTACTCAACGACGAGCCTGGGTAAACGAATGGCAAAACGTCAATTTTTTCGGATGAACCCAGCTTCTGTTTACAGCATCAAGATGGTTGCATCCGTGTTTGGCGACGTCGCGGTGAACGCACATTGGAAGCGTGTATTCGTCATCGCCATACTGGCGTATCACCCGGCGTGATGGTATGGGGTGATATTGGTTACACATCACCTCATGTTCGCATTGACGGGACTTTGAACAGTGGGCGTTACATTTCAGGTGTGTTACGACCTATGGCTCTACCCTTCATTCAATCCCTGCGAAACCCTACATTTCGGCAGGATAGTGCATGACCGCATGTTGCAGGTCCTGTAAGGGCCTTTCTGGATACAAAAAATGTTCGACAGCTGTCCTGGCCAGCACATTCTCCAGATCTCTCACCAATAGAAAACGTCTGGTCAATGGTGACCGAGCAACTGGCGCGTCGCAATACGCCAGTTACTACTCTTGATGAACTGTGGTATCGTGTTGACGCTGCATGGGCAGCTGTACCTGTACACGCAATCCAAGCTCTCTTTGACTCAATACCCAGGCGTATCAAGACCGTTATTACGGCCAGAGGTGGTTGTTCTGGGTACTGATTTCTCAGGATCTATGCACCCAAATTGCGTGACAATGTACATGTCAGTTCTAGTATAATGTATTTGTCCAATGAATACCCGTTTATCATCTGCATTTCTTCTTGGTGTAGCAATTTTAATGGCCAGTAGTGTATAACGGAGTATCTCGAACAGGATGACTTCCTCCGTGCCAACCATCATAAAACGGCAACTCACGTTCACGCCGAAAGGACCACACGATGCCGCCGGCCGCTATGTCATCCTCCGCCTTAACACGGCATGTGGATGTGGTATGGAGGGGTACTGGGGTCAGCACACACCTCTCCCGCCGTTGTCGGCTTTCCAAACCTTGAAGCCGCTATTCCTCAATCAAGCAACTCCTCAGTTGTCACCACGAGCTGAATGTACCCTGTACCAGTCCTCCCACGAAGGAAAAATCCCCGCCAGTACCGGGAAACTGAACCCTGGCCCTCATCAGGGCAATGTTGACCAGTTAGCTACGACGGTAGGCATGCCAACCATTGTGGTTTCCCAAACCATTGATAATAATGAAGATACAGGCCTATTTTCGTGTGAAAACCTACTTAAGATGTGTCAAAAACTAGTCCCCACTGAAAAATTTACAAATATACTTCAGTCCCCTTCTTAACACTCCCGGAGAGACAGCGAAACAAGATTTGACTGAACTGGCATTTAAGAGGTCTTTCTTCCCATATTCCATATGTGAATGGGACGGAATGAACCTAACAAGTAATAAATGGTAAAATGCTAACTTTTTACAATTTTGGTAAACATTTTTGGAATACAGTGATCAATTAATTGTTATATTTAGATTAAAGTTCAGTCTTGATCACGTTATGTCTGTTTTAATGAGTAACCGGTTTCGGTTTTTTCTATAAAACCATCATCAGACCCATTGGCTCTCTTGGGTTGGTAGGTGGAGCTCTCCTTGCTGCTGTGCAGTCAACTGCTGCACAGCAGCAAGGAGAGCTCCACCTACCAACCCAAGAGAGCCAATGGGTCTGATGATGGTTTTATAGAAAAAACCGAAACCGGTTACTCATTAAAACAGACATAACGTGATCAAGACTGAACTTTAATCTAAATATAAAATGCTAACTGTTCTGTACCATGCACCTTCACGAAGCTTCCCAGAGTATGTATGAGGGCATGCGTGAAAGTAATGCTTCCAAATTTTTTTATGAAAACTCTTGAACCTCTTTAAATAAAACAAACTTTATTAACTTTCTACATATTTATTCTTCATGTCTACGTAAATGCAGCCCCGTCCAATGTAACTATGCCGGTGCATGACAAAGAGCGTGGTGTAATCGAGTTTCGAATTTGAAGAGTTCGTTCACACTTGAAGCACCGCCTCCTTCAGCATGACAATGCCAGACCAAACATGAGCGCGGCAACACTTCCGACAATTTCAAGCCTTAAGTTTCGCTCTCATCGATCATCCTCCATACAATCCCGATTCGGCCCTATAAGATTTTCATCCGTTTCCACAACTTAAACGACGCCTTCGAGGACGTCACGTCGAAGGTGGTGAAGTGGTGCAAGCAGAGGTGAGGTTGGTGCCCTGCCAACGAAGTCAAACATTCTACACTGACGGTATCAAGAAACTGGTCTCTCGTTGGGAGAAATGTGTTCGTCGCCAGAGTGACTATGTTGAGATATAAATTTGTAGACATCATAAATAAAGATGTAGAATGTTAAACTTCTTTCTGTGTAAAAAGGATTATGAGTTTTCACATAAACAATTTTGAGTTACTACTTTTCAAACGCCCTCGTACAAACCTCTTACCCATTCCACTTCTGTACGGTACTTCGTCCTTGGGTGTTTAGCGGGCACAGTGGGATGGTGTAAATGACAAGCAAGCGATGCCCGCGCGTGTCAAAAGGTGTAGTTTCAGAAGGTCGGAACTGCGTCCGGCCAGAATAATGGCCCAAACTTTTGCGCGGGATCGATTGCTGGGGATGTTGCCTAGCACATGCGCTTTTCTCTCTGAAACAGGAGGTCGAGTTTGTGATGTTTTCTTGGCAGTCTGAGGGGCGTTTGTGTGGTAACTTTATTTGATTTGTATTTGTTCCAAGTTGTGGTGCCTGCTCTTTCCTCAGAGACATATATTTTGAACAGAACATGTCTCTTCGTGATGGTTCGACAGTTACGGCTATATACTGACACGTAAATTTTGGCAAAACATGAAACGTAACACATACCTGAATTTTAATCAGTGGTTTATAAAACTTTAGTACTTAAACCCAACGTATTGGTCATTTTTTTTCTATTCTTAAGATGTTACATGGGTGACAGAAAACTCCAGGAAATAGCTTCTCTTACTCATTTTTGTGTGTTATAAAACACACCCCAGTATGTAAAGTATGTTGCAGGGATCAGTTGTAATTTGCATTGAGTTTACCGGAGTTCGAGTTTCAACGCTATAAACTCTAATTGACTCCTTTCAGAAATGTTTTAATAATCCTTCACGTAAAATTTTACTGCTTACTCCGTTGAAAGATAATGTCAATGGCGTACGTGGTGTTCATGGGCGGAGTGGCAATATTAAACATTAGCTGCAAGTATTCATGTCACCTTTAAGTTAAAACACTGTTGTCCCTTCACCGCCCCCCACTCCCAAAATATGTCTCGTCTGCCCTATGTGATAATTCACAGAATTAATTACATGTTTCTTTCTTTTCAGGTAAGGAGCACTGTGTCATACTGAAGCTTTCGGTAGGGTAAGTCCAATCTGATCCATTTCTGTGACCACCCCGTCCGTTGAAGCATGATGACTGACATCAGCTACGCCTTCGAGCTTCCTAAGAAGTCACGCAACAGACTTCGGTCCGATGTTACGTTTTCAGTATTATTCACACTTGTGCGCCTATGTTACTTGATAATTATTAGCCAGGAGATACAGTGCACTAGCTAACCAAGAACTCTATCCTACTAAAGTCAGTTCACTGTTGTGATTTCGGAATGCAAAATATTACTGCCCTTACAGACAGATGCAATATTCCAGGCTATGTTCAGTTCAACTGCATACACATTCTGGACAAGAAACATCAGCGTCGCTAGTGTCACACGTGTCGACCATGGCTATTCACGAGTTCAAGAAACTCACTCCGTGTGATGCTGTTGCTGACTTCTTCAGAGAACACTGAAAGGAAGTGGCGGTGTTGGTGACGGGCAGTGTAGGCTCGAGTGATAGTGCTATAAATCGTGACAGCAACAGAGCTGAACATTTCACGCGCTGAAGTCTCCCTATCTACATTCCTCAAGGTGGATTTTTCGTGTGTAGACGTTTGCATCATTGACCGATTTTTTTCTGGTTTCCTACGTTCACAACATCGCTATCTAATTTGCCACGTGGCCATTTTGAAACAATGATATGTGCTCTTTGCACAGGTAAACAAAATATCCGTATTTTGTACACTATTGTTAATTAATGTTGATGTAATTAAGACATTTCTTGCGTGTAGATTGATATCTCGTATATACATTATGATAAATTCTTACCATTAATACTGACCACTAGCACCACAGTAACAATCAGTACTCCGACAAGGCCACACGGTGATGACGTTGATGCTACTGGTGGTGGTGGTGGTGGTGGTGGTGGTGGTGGTGCTAATCCGTATGTACTGCCACATACTCATAACTCTTAGTCCCAGGTCAAGCTCACTTGGCATTTACTTTCGTTCCATGGAAAAATACAAACTTGTTTAGCTTTGACATAGTGTGCCAACTGCATTTACCCACAGATTCATAAACACTGAAGATTATTTAGTCTCTGTTCATGGAAGTGCTTTAAAGATTATCGATTCCATAGATGACGAGAATCATTGAACTACTTGACAACAGGGATAATAAGTCTTGCGTTCAGTTAGTACTATTGAGCTAGTGCGACGAAGTCCGTTCGCTAATATCGTGACAGCAACTACTGAGCACAGTCGACATTCTAAGTTCCATACAAAAATATCAATCCTGGATCACCGATTCCACAGAAGGCCAAATCGGAGGAGGCAACCGAGTGGTATAGATCCTGGTGCTAACTTTGCTTCGGATTTGCTTGCAGTGGCTTACTGGACTGAAATGGTGGTGAGCAGCCAGGTGCTGTCCTAAATAAACGGCCGATGGATTGATATCTGCTCGATGCTTCGATGGCAAGTGATTCGCGGAGGCAAAGTAGTGCTTCCAATGGTGGCGATGTTGGAGGGGATGAACGCGTGTTCGCTCTTGCGTCTCGTGGCGAATCTAACGCCGCATGTTGCCATGGTGCCGCTGGAGTTCCGCTTCAAAACAAATTGGTGTGTTTTGGGCACGACCCAGCTCGTTATGATTAGTATGCCGTGCCTGCCGTACTGTTCCCGCCTGGGTGTGCCAAGGGAGTGTCTCCTTTGGAGCCAGAACACGGGCAACTTGCAGACAATGTCTGTAATGCAGGTAGCTGTGGTCACAGGCGAAGGCCTTGGAAACACCGAATAATAATAATTATTATTATATAAACCTATGTACGTAAGTACTTACGTATGTACGCAGGTACCACTTTTTCTCCTGAACTACTGAATCAATTTCAACAAAACATGGTTACATGTCACTCATTGCCTGCAAAGATGATCTGGGGGGAGGGGATTTTAAGAAGCACCTGTCTCAAAGTGGGTGGAGGTGAAAACGGGGTGACTTAGGAGATGGACAGCGAAGGAGTGGGAGAAAGCGGTGGACTGACATGAGATATAGATCTAGGTGCTTTGGAATTATTAACTTTTACCTGACATTTCAGTAGTAAAAAGTGAAGGTGTACCCCATAAGGAATATTAGGGCCACGTCAAACCTTAAGATACAAATATGTAGGTCTTGTAGACTCTGAGTCACCACACCAACTTACTACCAGCACGCCGAGGAATGAAAACGTTTTATATAAATATATATCAACGTTACACCTGTTTCTTTTCTAACATAACATGAAATCGTTACATACTAGTCGACTTTTTTCAAAAGATTTGAAAACACTGAGAGGTTTATTCCTGTTTTGTCGTGGCTCTACAAATCTATAACGCGTCTTGCAAAAACCTTAGTGATTGTTACTGACTCAAACAATAAGAAGGGTGCTTAGTCCGCCCTGGAGCCGAATGGCCAGTCTTTGCATAGTGAGCAAAATGGTCGGAGCTTAAAATACTGGATTAAGGGCTAGTGGCTTTCCCACAACGGCAGATTCTCTGTGGCACCTACTTGAAATAAACGTGTGAAAAGTACTTGGCAGAAGGTAGCATGTTGGAAAGATGTGTTATAAATGGGAAACGAAAATACGCAGTTCGAAGGATTGAATTCTGCTCTTGATGCTGAATAGCTGGATGGCTGAAAGACTGGGAAGATTAAAACATTTTTCGAGAGTTGTAAGAAGCTCTCGAAATATAGGAGTCGACCAGACCCTTCCTGGGTCCAAGAGGCAGGTCGTCGATCCTCTGGGACTGGGACGATGCTTTAAGATATCAAATCGCGAGTAAGTGATTCTCATAGATGGGGTCACTTATTTTGTTTGCCTGAAAAATTTAAAAGAATTGGTAAGTTCCTTCCTTTGCGCGGGCAGATTGGTTCGTTGGTTGGTTCATTTGGGGGGTGAGGACCAAACAGCGAGGTCATCGGGCCCATCGGATTAGGGAAGGGTGAGGAAGGAAGTTGGCCGTGCCCTTTAAAAAGGAACCATCCCGTCATTTGCCTGAGGCGATTTAGGGAAATCACGGAAAATCTAAATCAGGATGGCCGGACGCGGGTTTGAACCGTCGTTCTCCCGAATGCGAGTCCAGTGTGCTAACCAGTGCGCCACATCGCTCAGTGCGCGGGCAAATAATTCAAGTTACTCATTTCCTATTTGTTAGTTGCATCTTGCATCTTCGTGCGTGCGCACTTGATGGGTCAGAACATGTTTCGTACCAAGTAGTGGGGCGTTTAGCTAGATGGAAGAAGTATTTAATGAAAGAAACGGTCTTTGTCGAGGTCTGATTCGAGCTAGTATATTGCATTTGTACTTTTGGAAGGTTGTAGACTTAATTAGATATTGATTTTGAGCTGTGATTATCTCGGAATTTTATGTCGATTGTTGGATGTGGTGTACTGATTGAGAGTTCTGTATGTTTTCGAGTCCAGCTGCAAGGCAGTTACATTGATACAAGAGATTTATTCGTTTTCGAAGTAGGAATAGATGTAATTTCAGTCACGTCTCGTAAGTCAAAAGCCGGCCGGGGTGGCCGAGCGGTTCTAGGCGCTACAGTCTGGAACCGCGCGACCGCTACGGTCACAGGTTCGTATCCTGCCTCGGGCATGGATGTGTGTGACGTCCTTAGGTTAGTTGGGTTTAAGTAGTTCTAAGTTCTAGGGGACTGATGACCTCAGTAGTTAAGTCCCATAGTGCTCAGAGCCATTTTTCGTAAGTCAAAAGGAGGCTGACGATCCTGAAGGCAATTTTGGAAGTGGAACAGTGCATAAAATTGGTTCTATCCGCCAATAAACGTTTCCTAATTAATCTTAGGAGGAGGAACTCGCGTAATTTATTTCACGCTCCACGAGCGCGTGAATTAAGGCCGCTTGTGTGAGGGAGACTTCACGCAACGCCGCGAAGCTTCGAAACTGGGACGAAGGAACGTTTTCAACTTGTGTTACTGTGCAACAAATCCAGACACACCAAAAACAATTCTTTTTTTTTTCCCAGCCCAGAAATGTTTTCATTTTCTGATGCTTTCGTACACTCTACTCGTCATGTCCAGGCACACCAGATATTCTACGAAAATAACTTTAGCAGACATTTTCACTGAAACATGAGTTTTCCACCAAATGTCGTTAGTCATTTTTCCATCTTTCCCACAAATTAAAGAGCTCTGACCCAGAACCGTACTTCCACTTCCTAAAACTCAACTTACTTATCGTGAGATATCTCTTTCGTAAGTCGTATCTCAAGCTTCTTACAAATATCCAGTCATCCATCTTTTTTATCTTTTTATGCAATTAGCAGTTAATCGTTCATTAGTATTATAGTACCCACGTTATAGTTCTCATTGTTAGTGTTTGGAGCGCAAGTTATCTACGTTGTTAACGTTCCATTTTATTGTGAAAGGCATCACCATATAAATTATCGGGTTTTACTAGTTCACCTATTGTAAAAGCCTTGTAAACAACATCTATAAATTATTCGGCTGAAGAAACTATGGCTGTTGACAGACCACCCACGTACGGCATAAGTAAATAACTGTTAATGAAATGAAATAACTACTAACCAGATGGTTAAACTGAATATGATGTCGAATAACCTACACTTTCTCTGGTGAAATAGCCGGCTGGTTAAAGGACACCAAAAAGTAATAGCTTACTACCAATCACGGTGCATGGAGCTTCGCAGTTTTCTTAAATCATCTGCTTCGTCAGTCGATGTTCCATATAATTGACGCTGGAGAGCATAGATGATATCCGTTCTCTGACCTTCCTGTGAAATTCATCAGATTTGAGTTCAAATGTCAGGTGACTGATTCAAATAATAATTTTCGGGTCCTTTTCGATAGACATGTTTGGGATCATTACCCGCGGCAGAACAAACCTACGACTTTTAGTCTGATGCCAGGTGGAATAGCATCATTGATCAGTATCCTATGATATCCTTCCTTCTCCAACGCTCCACTAATTCTCACTAGATCACGGACTTTATTACCAGAAAAACATCCCCACACATGACCAACTGTCCACGATGCTTCACCGTTGGCCTCACACACTGACTCTTCGTACGTTCCCCACGAACCCGACGAACAAACATTCGATGAATGCTTTCACATTCTTCAAACTTAGATTCGTCCGTGAATAACACCTTGGATCATTGCTGCATACTCCAGTTTTTATGTTTCTGTGTCCAATGCAATCGTTTCGCTTTATTTCGTTAGCGTATTAAAGGTTTTTTTGGCCGATGTGCAATCCTTCAAACCTTGTTCACGGAGGCGGCGTTACGCTGTTGAGACGGTGATGGGAGCTGTTCGCATACTATACAGGGTGTTACAAAAAGGTACGGCCAAACTTTCAGGAAACATTCCTCACACGCAAGTAAAGAAAAGATGTTATGTGGACATGTGTCCGGAAACGCTTACTTTCCATGTTAGAGCTCATTCTATTACTTCTCTGCAAATCACATTAATCATGGAATGGAAACACACAGCAACAGAACGCACCAGCGTCACTTCAAACACTTTGTTACAGGAAATGTTCAAAATATCCTCCGTTAGCGAGGATACATGCATCCACCCTCCGTCGCATGGAATCCCTGACGCGCTGATGCAGCCCTGGAGAATGGCGTATTGTATCACAGCCGTCCAAAATACGAGCACGAAGAGTCTCTACATTTGGTATTGGGGTTGCGTATACAAGAGCTTTCAAATGCCCCCGTAAATGAAAGTCATGAGGGTTGAGGTCAGGCGTGGAGGCCATGGAATTGGTCCACCTCTACCAATTCATCGGTCACCGAATCTGTTGTTGAGAAGCGTAGAAGCGTACGAACACTTCGACTGAAATGTGCAGGAGCTCCATCGTGCATGAACCACACGTTGTGTCGTACTTGTAAAGGCACATGTTCTAGCAGCACAGAGTATCCCGTATGAAATCATGATAACGTGCTCCATTGAGCGTAGGTGGAAGAACATGAGGCCCAATCAAGACGTCACCAACAGTGCCTGCCCAAACGTTCACAGAAAATCTATGTTGATGACGTGATTGCACAATTGCATGCGGATCCTCGTCAGCCCACACATGTTGATTGTGAAAATGTACAATTTGATCACGTTGTAATGAAGCCTCATCCGTAAAGAGAAGATTTGCACTGAAATGAGGATCCACACATTGTTGGATGAACCATTCGCAGAAGTGTACCCGTGGAGGCCAATCAGCTGCTGATAGTGCCTGCACACGCTGTACATGGTACGGAAACAACGGATTCTCCCGTAGCACTCTCCATACAGTGACGTGGTCAACGTTACCTTGTACAGCAGCAACTTCTCTGACGCTGACATTAGGGTTATCGTCAACTGCACGAAGAATTGCCTCGTCCATTGCAGGTGTCCTCGTCGTTCTAGGTCTTCCCCAGTCGCGAGTCAAAGGCTGGAATGTTCCGTGCTCCCTAAGACGCCGATCAGTTGCTTCGAACGTCTTCCTGTTGAGACACCTTCGTTCTGGAAATCTGTCTCGATACAAACGTACCGCGCCACGGCTATTGCCCCGTGCTAATCCATACATCAAATGGGCATCTACCAACTCCGCATTTGTAAACATTGCACTGAGTGCAAAACCACGTTCGTGATGAACACTAACCTGTTGATGCTACGTACTGATGTTCTTGATGCTAGTACTGTAGAGCAATGAGTCGCATGTCAACACAAGCACCGAAGTCAACATTACCTTCCTTCAATTGGGCCAACTGGCGGTGAATCGAGGAAGTACAGTACATACTGACGAAACTAAAATGAGCTCTAACGTGGGAATTAAGGGTTTCCGGACACATGTCCACATAACAACTTTTCTTTGTTTGTGTGTGAGGAATGTTTCCTGTAAGTCTGGCCGTACCTTTCTGTAACACCATGTATACTTCCTCGCCAATTTCAGGTGCAGTAAGAGTCCTCTGACGTTTACTCTGGACACACATGAATTGATCTTCCCTGTATGGTGTTACTCGGTGTCTTCCAGATCTCGAAACACTTGCATTGGTACCACTTTGCTTGAACCGTGCAACGTACAGACAATGGTAGATGGGGTTAAGACAATTTTCACCGCTATTGTCTCACAAGAATAGCCTTCCTGATGCGGAGCTCCAATTACAGAACGTTTCTCAATTCCAGTCCCCTGCTTCCGTCCCATTAGGAAGTAATACGCTATGAACCTGATCAAGTAAAGGCACGTCAGATTAGTTACGGATATTCACAAGGATAATTGCAGAATGTGGTGCCACACAAGGTGGCACTAAACAAAACTGGCGCTAATAGCATGGGCACATAGGGAACACACACGACACAGATCGGTAAGTCCTCGTTATTGGTGATAAGTTGAGAAAACCGTCCCGAAACCATGTGCTACAAAACGCCACTGTTGCCTGCGCATGTACCCCTACATCAATATGGGATATGATCACCATGCACATGTGCACATGTGCACATGTACACAGGCCGCAGAACGGGTTCGCATACTCTGGATCAGGTGGTCGAGCTGTTGCTGGGGTATAGCCTCCCATTCTTGCACCAGTGCCTGTCGGAGCTCCTGAAGTGTACAAGGGTCTTGAAGACGTGCAGCGATACGACCTGCTGTGTTTGACCAGCCTGTAGTCGCCCTAGTATTCTACCCCTCATAACGTCATCAATATGTGTTCTTCGAGCCATTTTCAACACAGTCACCATTAGCACGTCTGAAAACGTCTGCACCCTTACTCGCTGCACCGCATTCTGACATGCACCAACACACCTCTGCGTATGTGGACTGCTGCCAGCGCCATCTTGCGACGACCGCAGGTCGAATGCACCGCATGGTCATACCCCGAGGTGATTTAAACTCGCATACCGACCACCAGAGCGTTTTTTCACCATATATCAGCATTATCCTTAATTTATGAACATGAGTGTAGAATATTCGAAACGTATTCCATTGTTGGGGTAGGTTATCGAAAAATTTTGGCTAGTAGTGTGTATTCATGATGATTAAAATAACAATACCACAAAGGATAGCGAATATTTACTGTGTTATGCAGTACAGCAGCAGAAGTACACTTTCAATTTGTGATTCCCAAATGCCCTGGTAGTGGCTGGCTAATGGTGGCGAACCAGTCTATTGGCAACCCGTGACCAGATGTGAGAGGTTTGAGGAATGTACTGACAGGGCAACAGTCCAGCGGCCGCTCTATCGATGCTCGGACAGCTCGGGTAACATGCGGTCAGTTGTGACGTCGAAAGTAAGGTCACGGTCACCTCGAAGATAGGGCCCAGTCACAGGTCATAGCGCGACAGAAATGTAACTCCTGCTGCCTAGACTGTTAGCTATGTGGCATGCACAATGTGCCGCCCATGTAAATGCCGAGGCTCGGCTTTTCTCGGTCCTTCTTGGTATAGCGCGACATTGCATTTATACCAGACCGGAAGAACAGACACCACACATTTGTTATTTGATAGGCCTAGCTGAGCAATGAACCCACCTTATTCAGTACGGATGCACAAATAGTCCGACCTCCTGTAGGAACCTCGGAAGAGCGAATATGGAGGAAATGGACAGGGCTACATGTAGGTGGCGCTCGGTGTGGGTGTGGATCGGTCGAGGCGATCCGAGATAATACGTGCAGTCGCGATAACACTGTGTCCCGGACGGGGCAGTGGTTAACGCACCTGCATAGTAAGCAGGAGATCCCGGGTTCGAATCCCGGTCCGGTACACATTTTTACTCGTCGCCTCCAATTCCGCGTAATGTCCCAGTGCAGTTGCCAGCATTGATCCCTCCCCTCCTCTTTCCTTTCTTCCCCTCTGCACCTTCAATTTACATAGAACATTTTATTTAGCCAGGTGATGAGACACTTTCTTCCAGCATTTGGAGCGGATGATTTTGGTCGGCATGACTTCCTTCAGTTCGGCAGAATTGTGCTATAAAGGAAGTTCACAGGTCCAGCAACTGTTTGCGCAAAAAGACGCAGTCCCCCGTTCTATCGTCGCAATCCCTTAAAAATGAATACAAATCGCAGAGAAGAAGGATGAGAACTGTTAACATTTATTATGTAGTCACATAATCGACCGGTACCGCAAATTTGCTGTGGTGCAGCGTTACAGCATCACGGAGAAAGAAAATTAAGGTGTAGTTGAGGAAAGAGCTAAGACTTCAAAATTCAAATGGTTCAAATGGCTCTGAGCACTATGGGACTCAACTGCTGTGGTCATTAGTCCCCAAGAACTTAGAACTACTTAAACCTAACTAACCTAAGGACATCACACACATCCATGCTCGAGGCTGGATTCGAACCTGCGACCGTAGCAGTCGCACGGTTCCGGACTGCGCGCCTAGAACCGCGAGACCACCGCGGCCGGCGCTAAGACTTCAAACGATTGACAGACAGTATATACGGAATTCATTGTTCTGTTCATCAAGAAGCACTTAGTGTTAAAGTTACAGCCGTAGAGCACGTGAAGAAATTAGTGCTACGAATGACAACTTTTAGAAGTCGCATGTATTATTCCATTATTTGCAATAATCGTCAATGTAACTGAACGAAGAGTGTGGACACACTATTATTTCTGCAAAGTAAGTTGGTTAAATTAAGGGCAATGCGTCGAAGGATTTTTTTCATTTAAAACGTGCTATTGTTGAATTTATGAAGGAAAGAGGAGTGTAGGAACGCAAATTACAACATCTGGAATGGATTGCAGACCTTGGATTTATAAAAGGAGTTGACTGCAAATGACCTCGGTAAGACATCACAAGGTGAGAATAAGCTTATTTCTGATTTCTTGGCGTAATTGGATGAATTTAGAAAGAAAATGGCATTGTGGGGCAGACATCTTTGACAAGGAACACTATCCATTCCCCTAAGATCGCTGGCGATAAAGAAAACGCGAAAAAAAACCGTTGTTGCGTTGAAAAAATATATGTCTTGCGTTCTCAAAGTTTGAGAACACTGTCAGTCATACTTCTGTTTTCTAGACACTTCCCCATTTCAGTTGGAAACATCACTGTGTATCTGTAGACGACTCAAATGGCTCTAAGCACTATGGGATCATCAGTCCCCTAGACTTAGAACTACGTAAACCTAACTAACATAAGGACATCACACAACTCCATGCCCGAGGCAGGATTCGAACCTGCGACCATAGCAGCAGCGTGGTTCCGGACTGAAGCGCCTAGAACCGCTCGGTCGCCACTGCCAACTATCTGTAGATGGAACTGGTCGATCTGCGGTGTAATCCCCGTTTAGAAGACGTATTCTTTTAAAGGAGTGCTGCTTAGTTTACCTCGGAAGAAGTTTGCACGTCTGCCCTCTGCTCTCCTCCCATCCCATCCCATTCCATTCCATCCCATCCCTCACCCTCTTCCGGCTAGGACAGCCTGGCTTAGAAGGGGGGGGGGGGGTGGAGGAATGTACACTCCGTCGAGAGACTGGCATGCGTGCACGAGCAACGAACGCGAGTAGTGTTCTTTGCCGTGCCTGGACTAAGTGAATCAGAAATGATTATGTCTGACACTCAATGGCTCCCCTATCCCGTCAAACCAGGTGTTGGGCCCGAATGATGACGAACGCAATGCGACAACGGTAGAGGTCATATGAGCCTGAATCGTGATGGTGTATGCAGAACCGGCACTCGTATGAGAACACGATGTGGTGGCCCTGAAGCGTCCGCTGTTGTCGGCGCCTCTTTCCGCTGTTGTCTGAACGGAAGCTGCAACAACGCACACTCTCTGACAATCCGTGATGGCTCAGACGTCGTCGCACTGGATACTGGACTTGGTTCAAACAAGTCCTTTCGTGGCCCGAGGTACGTGACATGGGTGTATGTATAATCTTGCGCTGCAGTGCGAGCTATCTGACCTCTCGGAAATAGGTCGCACGGAGCTGTTGAGAATCTGCACGGCGTTGAATATGGCTCCCTGAAACCATAGATTCCATATTTACGTGACAGTCGTTGGATCCATCTCAACGCGAGCCGCAATATCGTGGAACGATGATGCAAATATCTACTCTCGAATTCAAACACCTACTGATTACGAGAAACACCATCTTCTCGCAACCAACCAACAAATCGACCGACCGACCAACAAACCAACCCGCAACATTGAATGCAGTTTCTGAATGAGAAACCTGTCACGTTACTTACGCTGTATGCGGAAAAATGATGGCGTTACTCCTACTTACTTCGCGTGGTTCTGCTGAAATGTTAATCATATGCATTTCCAAGCCTGCGTTACACTGTGTACCAATCTGACATTTCTTGCCTACGGTGTGGCCCACGGTATACATTCGTCTTCGGCCTTCGCTCCATAAATTTCCTACTAGTTGCAAAAATTTTGCCTGGAACTCCTGAGAAAACGATCTCAGGTGTTAGATCTGATACTCGCAGCTGCGCACGAGAGCAGGGCCATTCGGCAGTTCATTTTGTTGCGGTACCGCCCAGGCATGGGCGTTAGCTGTGATGTTTCACGGCGATGGCCCCCTCGGTAGGAACACAGGAGCGCGCGGCCCGTTGTGCTTATTTGGACAGGCGGCGCGTTGCCTGGGCGCGGAGTCGCGCTGGGGCACACGTGACTGTATACCCGAGCGTGGCCGGCCCGTTAAACGGATTTACGGCCGCAGCCCGCAGAGAAGACAACAAAGACAGAGCAGGCGCACCGAGAAGGGAAATTGTCGGCGGCGGAAACGAGAAACACGAGACTTCAAAACGGGGGAGGGGACGCGCGGACGCCGGACAAAGGAATCTTTGTGGCTGCAGGAGCTAAAGATAACGGCGGTGGCGGCGCCCGGCCCTCGCCGCGTCAACTGCAGTCGTGTCTCTCGCGACCCGAGTACCTGCTGGCGAGGCGTAATCTCCAAGAGCGCTGCCATATAACTTCATCAGCGACAGCTAGACATGAAAAACGGCAGCAAAGACTTCACGAAGAGGAAAGCTGAATTTGTTTGGAAATTTCTTCCTTCCGGGTACCGAAACTGTCACTAGATTAATATTCAACAAATCCCTAGGGATGAAACAACCTTAACTGGAATCAAATCTTTATCACGCAAACATTTAGGGTTACACCCGTCTGGTATGAGACGTTCCTGAGGAGTTCCAATGAGGGCCGAACCGGACAATAACCCTGGGTTCGGTGTGGGGCGGCGGTGGTGTAGGTGGACTGCTGTGGCCTGTAGTGGGGTTGTGAACCACTGAGGGCTAAGGCGGGACGAAGCCTCTCCGTCGTTCGTAGGTCCCCGCTTAAATACATACACAGCCGGCCGAAGTGGCCGTGCGGTTAAAGGCGCTGCAGTCTGGAACCGCAAGACCGCTACGGTCGCAGGTTCGAATCCTGCCTCGGGCATGGATGTTTGTGATGTCCTTAGGTTAGTTAGGTTTAACTAGTTCTAAGTTCTAGGGGACTAATAACCTCAGCAGTTGAGTCCCATAGTGCTCAGAGCCATTTTTGAAATACATACACACATACATACATACAGTGTGAGGAAGGCTGAAAAGAAAAAGTTACTGTTTGATTCCTTCTTCAGATGTAACCACCAAAGAAATGTTCAAATGTGTATGAAATCTTATGGGACTTAACTGCTAAGGTCATCAGTCCCTAAGCTTACACGCTACTTAACCTAAATTATCCTAAGGACAAACACACACATCCATGCCCGAGGGAGGACTCGAACCTCAGTCGGGACCAGCCTCACATTCCATGACTGTAGGCCAAAGACCGCTCGGCTAATCCCGCGCGGACCAGCAGAGTCAATTGGGAATCAAATAAATAGGAATTGCAGGGAAGCTAAGGCAAAATGGCTACATGATAAACGTGATGATTAGACTGACTTAACATACAAAAATCAAAACAACCTTTATTGAAATTAATTCCAGGGGTGGTAACATTAAGAGTGCAGTGGTAATTCCACTGTTAAATGCAGAGGGGAGAGTACACTGAAGACTTCTATGATTGCGAAGAATTGTCTGATGGATGTGATAGAAGTCGACAGGAAAGAGACAGAGGATTCAGTATTAGAATCAGAATTTAAAAGAGCCTTGGAAGCTCGAGCAAGGCAGAAGTGATAGATAACATTTCATCGGAATTTCTAAACTAAGTTGGACAAGTGGCAACAAAACGACTATTCACGTAGGTGTGTAGAATGCATCAGACTTTCGGGAGAACATCATGCACCATAATTCCGAAAATTGCAAGAGCCGACAAGTGCGAGAACTATCGCACAATCAGTTCAACATTCATGCATCCAAGATGCTGACAAGAATAATATACAGAAGAAGGGAAAAGAAAGTTAGAGATCTGTCAAATTCTTCATTTGTGTGGCCATAGTGTCCGTAGTTGCTTTATAATTCTTCAGGGTATTTTTGGTCTCTCGTTGCAACTGCAAAAATGCGTGATTGTTTTCACCAGACGCGTTTTGCTTTATTGTAAAGCATGATCAGTGGTCTGCAATTAAGTTATTTACATTTTGATTTGCTTTTTAGCTCGAAAAACAGTTCGTTAAGAATAGATTGATTTGTACTTACGGTGATTTTTCGGCTAATTTCTCGCTTACATCGGGAAATGCGGTCTGCTAGCAGACCGCATTTCCCGATGTAAGCGAGAAATGTAGAGGAAATAGAGAAGATCCACAGAAGAGCAGCACGATGCCTCACTGGTCCATCTACTAAGCACGAAAGAGAGGCGTTGAGAATCATAATTTTTAACAGTTGCTAAAAACAGTCCCTTCGATTCAACAGACTTTTATTCAAGTTTGCTTCTGTCGCCAGAATTGACTAAGAGCTCTGTGAACATCGGTTTGCTATTCACAATGCTGTTTTCTGTTATGACTCTTTCCACTGCATTCATAACTTCTCCACATAACAGTTGAACTACAATGGCAATAAAATTCCGATCTTTCTCAATACAACTTTTTTTATCAACAACTTTGATTACTCGGATTTTGTTCTGCTAGGTAAATGAAATGTCGTGTGACGAGGGCCTCCCGTCTGGTAGACCGTTCGCCTGGTGCAAGTCTTTCGATTTGACGCCACTTCGGCGACTTGCGCGTCGATGGGGATGAAATGATGATGATTAGGACAACACAACACCCAGTCCCTGAGCGGAGAAAATCTCCGACCCAGCCGGGAATCGAACCCGGGCCCTTTGGATTGACAGTCTGTCGCGCTGACCACTCAGCTACCGGGGGCGGACTTCTGCTAGGTGTAGTGTGTTCGTAGACGCTGGTAAAGCTACATAATCTTTCAGTGCCATGGTTTCTTCTAGCTTCCCGACACGGTAAAATGTTTTGCTAAACATGCATAGCAAACAGTTTTTCTTATCATTTTATTTTTTTATTTTGGAAACAGTGACGTGGTTTCGACACCGATTAGAAAATAAACATCCCTGGCCAATAGTAATTCCATAGTATGCGTTTTAAGAAAACCCACAATCCTTCGTCGATGTGATACTGCTACCATTTGAGCATCACCACGTAGGTAACGTCGGTTACTTCGCGATAAAACTGTTCTTCACACATAGGGTGCAACATGGACTATTAGCCAGCGATGTTTGTTTCTTAATTTCTAGAGGGTGAGCCACAATGGTAATCACTTCTACGTCATAGTGTGTATCCATAATACGACAAAATGTATTTGCCACAAATAGATTCATCTTGGAACACGTTACCACGCCAGCAAAGTGCAAGAAAACGTGTCACTGAGAGACCTCGTGACTTAGCCACATTCTTTAAAGGAACTATTTTGAAAAGCGGAGTTAGAGTAATGAAAGTGGAAGATACGAGTAGTGTGAAGGAAGGTCTGGATGCTGTTGCCACAATCGTTCAGCTCTTATGTGTAGCAAGTTTCATAAACATCGATAATCTCACAGCCAGTTAATGCAGATTTGGCCTCACGCTCAGGCGATGTGAAACAGCGGAGATCTTGCGAAGGCTCTCGGAAAACAAAACACACACTTTTTTTGAACAGTGGAAGGAAAGAATGCAAATGAGGCTACACTTAAGTGGTGGTCGACTTTTAAGATGACCATCACAAATTCAACATATGTTTGGACACACAAACCTGCGGCGTTAGAACGAGACCTCTGTGTATATTACGTCGTAATGAAATGCTGGGTATTTGGATAAAAGTGCGTGGTGACGCTGCCAAATGTGGTGTAAGGGGTTTATGTATTGTATACATCTCATTTTAAAATAAATCTGTCGAAGAACTGTTGAAATACTACAGTCTGAACTCCGCAAGCATCTTTCATTTCATGACACTGAGTAGATATTTAATGACTGATTCTCAATGTTGACCGAGCGAGGTGGCGCAGTGGTTAGACACTGGACTCGCATTCGGGAGGACGACGGTTCAATCCCGCGTCCGGCCATCCTGATTTAGGTTTTCCGTGATTTCCCTAAATCACTCCAGGCAAATGCCGGGATGGTTCCTCTGAAAGGGCACGGCCGACTTCCTTCCCCATCCTTCCCTAATCCGATGAGACCGATGACCACGCTGTCTGGTCTCCTTCCCCAAACAACCAACCAACCAACCCTAAATCGCTCCAGGCAGATGCCGGGATGGTTCCTTTGAAAGGGCACGGCCGACTTCCTTCCCAATCCTACTTCCTTCCCCATCCTTCCCTAATCCGATGAGACCGATGACATCGCTGTCTGGTCTCCTTCCCCAAACAACCCAACTCTAAATGTTGACGGGGTGCAGGAACACGTCTGTAGTAAACTGCTCGTCCGCTGCCACTGAGTTTATAGGCGTTGATGAAACAGCGCAAGAGTACGGTCCATTGTTCAGAAATAGTCGCGCACTAACACACTATGATAAGCAGTCCCTTGTTAATACAAGCAGTGTCGCTCCCCTTTTTTTTATATATATATGACACCCCTAGGTCTCCCCAAACTTGCCGACAGAAATTCCCTGCCTATAATCGCCAATTCCGCTTCTCTTAATAAATCAGTTGGAGCTGCTTTTCTGGCGAACTGCTGTGTGTGCGGTATGAAGTATCCGTTATATCAGTGTGTTAAGAGTCAAATGTTAGTTGTATGCGTCAATCAGAATAAACGATTGGGCAGCAAGGTAATTTCTTCGCAGTCTTTTTCTTAACCGCCGCATTCTTCGCGAACATACCCCAGACACTCAGAGAGAGCGAGAGCGCGCCGAACGAATGATGCGTAATATTTGCTTCCTTGTTTAAGTCTATTCACTTAGTATTTTAAGACATCTGAGATGTAACACCATTTCACTATTATCAAAGCATTCATTTATAAAATTTTCTGAACAGATATGCACCAGAAGATGAAACTTAAAAGTTGCGAAACAGGTTTGTGGGTCTCTAATAGACTTCAATAAATACAGCTACAGCAGACTATTGGACTTCTCATTGAATTATATATATTACTGTTGTAGTTTTAACGCCTGTATTTAAACACCTGCTGCCATGTATGATTTGTCAGTCAATTATGTGTAAGTACTTTAGCTGTGGTTTCCCCAGTTTTAAAATTATCTATATCATCACAAATAATGTGATATGGGATTTCTTGTGTACTTCAGTAGTTTACATGAAGAGTACTAGATGGGAAATATTGGCCAACCAGAATCCGTCATGCTCGGAGCGTAGATAATAGTTGTACGTGGAGACTCCTAGAGACCCCAGTGTGCAACTATGGAATCCACGAGAAAAGTGAAAGCATCAGCCCTCTGAGAAATATCGAGAAAATCACTTTAACTTCACTGACACCAAATCCTATGGACTAAACTGTTTCACTAATTTTGTTACATAATATATTTAGTCTTGAGCAGTGCTAAAAAAATATTCAAATGTGTGTGAAATCTTAACTGCGAATGTTACTAGTCCCTAAGCTTACACACTACTTAACCTAAATTATCCTAAGGACAAACACAAACACACACACCCATGCCCGAGGGAGGACTCGAACCTCCGCCGGGACCAGCCGCACAGTCCATGACAGCAGCGCCCAGACCGCTCGGCTAACCCCGCGCGGCTGAGCAGTGCTAACACTAAATAACACTAAATAGAAGTCACATGTTATTTTTTTGTGTAATCTGTCGTATCATGATGAGATAAAAACATTAAATTTTTTCAACTGAAAATGGTGCAAATGGCTCTGAGCACTATGGGACTCAACTTCTGAGGTCATTAGTCCCCTAGAACTTAGAACTACTTAAACCTAACTAACCTAAGGACATCACAAACATCCATGCCCGAGGCAGGATTCGAACCTGCGACCGTAGCGGTCTTGCGGTTCCAGACTGCAGCGCCTTTAACCGCACGGCCACTTCGGCCGGCTTTTCAACTGAATTTGTTAATGACATTCTGAAGCTGTTGCAGCGTTTTTTAATTTAAAATAAAAGATGCTCTTCCAATTGTTTCATAAGTAGTCTGATAGCTATAATATGCTGTCTAGTGTTATCCACACTTAACTATTTGACATTTTTCCATTTTTCTCATCAGCTGCATTGTCTACTGCGCATACAGAACTAAATCCGTGGAGTGTGAAGTATTTAAGCAGCAAACATTTCTGAAGAGGAAAATATACGAACGGGTTTGTTACATCGCGTTTTACGATGGTTCTGGAGAACTGGCGGCTTAGGTAATCAAAAGCAAGGCCACAGGCGACAGTGCCACTTGCTGACTTTCACTGCTGCAGAGAGGTCTAACGGACAAAGCAAATGTCACAGCTCTCTGTTTACCAGTACAAGTAAGTGTGGAAGAAGGCATGGTTGACAACATTGGCCTCGGAAACACTAGCCAGCTTAAAGTGTGGGAAATCTGTTCCACATGCATGTAAAACGGTCAGCTAGTCTGTTACGCCAAACTTTGTCAGGCCTTCTGACATTTTGGAAGTGGTGTTCCTACAATATGATACTCATTTGCTTCCATTCACTAGTCTTTCCTGTTACGTCCTTCCCATTTTCATCACTTTGGTGCTGCATACTATCACCATATTCCCCCCCTGCGGGTCCGGGGGTTAGAATAGGCCCGAGGTATTCCTGCCTGTCGTAAGAGGCGACTAAAAGGAGTCCATCCCCTCAAGGGGGTAGTTAGCGCCTGCGTCCGGAGACGGACGGTTCCACGACCTATATTTGTGGTCTTTTTGGTTTTTCACTTCTCGTTTCTTCCTTCCTTTGGTTGGTTCCTTTCTTTGTTCTTCTCCATCTCACTGTCTTCGTTCCTCTTTCCCTTGCCTTCTTCGCCTTCTTCTCCTTGCCTTCTCTGGTCTCCGCCTCGGCGTTTGAGACAGTCTGTCCTCTCTCTCTTCCTTTTCCTCTTCTTCCCTCCTCCCTGTGCGCGCCTGAAGGCCGACCCACGCATTCGCACACGTAGCCGGTGACGGGGTAACGCGTAATTCCCCGCCATGGGTAGACAAGTAAGGCACGCACGTACCCCCTGGTAAAGGCCAGGCCCGGGGAGGGGTGATTGCCTGAGCTGATACCTTCTGACCATGCCGATTGGTCCCTCCGTCTGTTTCTCGGGAGGTGTGACCTGAGGTGTAAACATTCACCTAAGGCGGGAGTGCCCTCTGAGAGGGTCCCCGTAAGGAAGGAGCGCGCCATCGGAGACGCTGGCAATCATGGGGGATTCCTCCGCAATGGATTCTTCTTCTTCTCTCTCGACTTCTGCCCACAAACGGAAACATGACCAGCCGCCAGTGACAAAAGTACTACCGCCTGCCCCACAGTTCCTCGTCGTTTCTCGATCTGAGGACGGAAAGGATTTCTCCTCTGTCAACCCTTTCGTTATCCAGAAGGGCGTAGATGCCATAGCCGGATCTGTCAAGTCGTGTACCAGGTTGCGTAATGGTACCTTGTTACTAGAAACTGAGAGCGCCTTTCAGGCACAGAAACTGCTTCGAGCCACACTCTTGTACACGTTCCCTGTCCGGGTGGAGGCTCACCGAACTTTGAATTCGTCTCGTGGTGTGGTCTATACTAGATCCCTCGACGGTTTGACTGACGAGCAGATTCAGTCTTTCCTCGCTGAGCAGGGCGTGACGGCTGTCCATAGGGTCATGAAAAAGGTCAACAATGACCTTGTACCGACCCGGACACTTTTCTAGACCTTCGATAGTGTTCAGCTGCCATCGCGCATCAAAGCGGGCTACCGAGGATATTTCTGTTCGCCCCCTATGTCCCGACACCTACGCGCTGCTACCAGTGTTAGCGTTTCAATCACACTCGCCAGTCTTGTTCCAATGCGGCTAAATGTGTCACTTGTGGCAGGGATGCCCATGAGGGTGACTGTCCACCTCCGTCTCCTCGTTGTGTGAACTGTCAGGGTGACCATGCAGCGTCCTCCCGCGACTGTCCCATCTATAAGGAAGAACGCTGTATCCAAGAAATTCGGGTCAAAGAGAAAGTGTCCACCTCGGCTGCTCGCAAGCTGTTTGCTAGTAGGAAGCCCACGCTGCTCCCAGCGGGGAAGTACAGTACTGTCCTCGCCTCTCCTCGGACTACCAGGGAGGTGGCAACCCAGACATGCGATCTGACCTTCAGCACCACGGTCGTCCGTTCGGCCAGTGCTAAGATCGCGCGGTCGACGTCCCCTCCTCCTCCCATCACCCCACAGACACAAGCCCCTTCATCAGCTTCTGCTAAGACGAAGACCCAGAAGTCAGATGCACGGGCCTTCAAGAAGGAACCGTCCCGTGCAGACTTCCTACGTACCTCAACCTCCCAGCCTTCGACCAGTACTTCCACCAAACGACCTTCCAAGAAGGCTCATAGGAAGCACAGTTCTCCTTCTCCGTCACGGCGCATTTCTTCTCCTGCGCCACCCAGCGATTGCCGCCCCAGGCCGTCATCCGTTTCGCCTGGCCGCACCGCTGGTAGCCGAACATCTGGCCGTTCACCGGCGGAGGAAGCTTCCCCTCCCGGCCATCTTACCAAGATGGCCGATGAACCTATAGAACCGATGGACGATGACTGTCCGCCTACTGATAGTGGCGGCAGTGCTCGCTCGAAGCCAGGCCCTCAGCGGCCTTCGAGGTGACCCCTTCTTTCATCTTCCTTTTCTTCTTACGATGGCACTTATTCACTGGAATATTCGCAGCATTCGCTCCAACCGAGAGGACTTGAAGTTGCTGCTCCGCTTGCACCGTCCGCTCGTCGTAGCCCTCCAGGAAACGAAGCTATGCCCATGCGATCAAATTGCCTTGGCACACTACACCTCTGTGCGTTTTGACCTACCCCCTGTGGTAGGTATTCCGGCCCATGGAGGGGTTATGTTGCTGGTCCAGGATGATATTTACTACGATCCCATCACATTGCACACCTGCCTGCAGGCAGTTGCCATCCGAATTACTCTCCCCACTTTTACATTTTCCATTTGTACCGTTTACACTCCCTCGTCATCTGCCGTTACCAGGGCAGACATGATGCAGCTTATTGCTCAGCTACCTGCACCATTTTTGTTAACTGGAGACTTCAATGCCCACCATCCCCTTTGGGGCTCTCCAGCATCCTGCCAGAGGGGCTCCCTGTTAGCCGACCTTTTCAACCAGCTCAATCTTGTCTGCCTCAATACTGGCACCCCTACTTTTCTTTCGGACACATCTCACACCTATTCCCATTTAGACCTCTCTATATGTACTACCCAACTTGCACGCAGGTTTGAGTGGTATGCACTTTCTGATACATATTCGAGCGACCACTTCCCGTGTGTTATCCATCTCCTGCAGCATACCGCCTCTCCGTGCTCATCTAGTTGGAGCATCTCCAAAGCAGACTGGGGGCTCTTCTCTTCCAGGGCGACCTTTCAGGATCAAACCTTCACGAGCTGCGATCGTCAGGTCGCACACCTCATGGAAGTCATTCTCACTGCTGCTGAATATTCCATCCCTCACCCTACTTCTTCTCCACGTCGCGTACCGGTCCCCTGGTGGACCGCAGCATGTAGAGACGCTTTACGTGCTCGTCGACGTGCTTTACGCACCTTTAAACGCCACCCTACAGTGGCGAATTGTATCACTTATAAACGGTTACGTGCACAGTGTCGTCGTATTATTAAAGAAAGCAAGAAAGCCAGCTGGGCTGCTTTCACAAGCACCTTCAACAGTTTTACTCCTTCTTCTGTTGTCTGGGGTAGCCTGCGCCGGCTATCTGGCACTAAGGTCCACTCACCAGTTTCTGGCTTGATGGTCGCGAATGACGTCCTTGTGGCCCCTGATGATGTCTCCAATGCCTTCGGCCGCTTTTTCGCAGAGGTTTCGAGCTCCGCTCATTACCACCCTGCCTTCCTCCCCCGCAAACAGGCAGAGGAGGTTAGGCCACCTAACTTCCGCTCCTCGAATCGTGAAAGTTACAATGCCCCATTCACCATGCGGGAACTCGAAAACGCACTTATCCGGTCACGGTCCTCCGCTCCAGGGCCTGATTCTATTCATATTCAGATGCTGAAGAACCTTTCTCCTGCGGGTAAAGGTTTTCTTCTTCGTACTTACAATCGCATCTGGATTGAGGGACATGTTCCCGCATGCTGGCGCGAGTCTACTGTTGTCCCGATTCCTAAACCGGGGAAGGACAAACACTTGCCTTCCAGTTATCGACCCATCTCGCTTACCAGCTGTGCCTGTAAAGTGATGGAGCGAATGGTTAACTCTCGTTTGGTTTGGCTGCTCGAGTCTCGACGCCTACTTACCAATGTACAATGTGGATTTCGTAGGCGCCGCTCTGCTGTTGACCATCTCGTTACCTTGTCGACCTTCATTATGAATAACTTCTTGCGGAAGCGCCCGACCGCGGCTGTGTTCTTTGATTTGGAGAAGGCTTACGACACCTGTTGGAGGGCGGGCATTTTCCGCACCATGCATACATGGGGCCTTCGCGGTCGCCTCCCTCTTTTTATTCGTTCCTTTCTAATGGATCGACAGTTCAGGGTACGTGTGGGTTCTGTCCTGTCAGACACATTTCGCCAGGAGAATGGGGTGCCACAGGGCTCAGTTTTAAGCGTCGCTCTCTTCGCCATAGCGATCAATCCAATAATGGATTGCCTCCCAGCTGATGTATCAGGCTCCCTTTTCGTGGACGATTTTACCATCTATTGCAGCGCGCAGCGTACACGTGTCCTGGAGCGCTGTCTTCAGCGTTCTCTTGACCGTCTTTACTCCTTCCGTTTTTCTGCCGAGAAGACGGTCTGTATTAACTTCTGGCGCTACAAAGAGTTTCTCCCACCGTCCTTACGACTCGGTCCCGTTGCTCTCCCATTCGTGGAGACAACAAAATTTTTAGGTCTTACATTTGACAGGAAACTTAGCTGGTCTCCACATGTCATATTTGGCTGCCCGTTGTACCCGTTCTTTAAATGTCCTCCGTGTTCTCAGTGGTATGTAGTGGGGAGCGGATCGAACCGTCCTACTTCGTCTATATCGGTCGATCGTCCGCTCCAAGCTGGACTATGGGAGCTTCGTATATTCCTCTGCACGGCCATCCATCTTACGCCGCCTCAACTCCATACAACATCGGGGTTTACGACTTGCGATCGGAGCGTTTTATACTAGTCCCGTAGAGAGTCTTCATGCTGACGCTGGCGAATTGCCACTCACCTACCGGCGCGATATACTGCTTTGTCGGTATGCCTGTCGGCTACTGTCAATGCCCGACCACCCGTCTTATCGTTCCTTTTTTGACGACTCTCTCGACCGTCAATACGGGTTGTATGTCTCTGCCCTGCTACCCCCAGGAGTTCGCTTTCGTCGCCTCCTTCAACACCTTAATTTTTAACTCCCTGCAACCTTTCGAGTGGGCGAGACCCACACGCCACCTTGGCTCCAGGCTCAGGTTCGCGTTCATCTTGACCTCAGCTCGCTCCCAAAGGAGGTTACCCCCGGTTCGGTCTACCACTCCCGCTTTGTCGAACTTCGAAGTTCATTAATATGACCTTCATTTATACAGATGGCTCAAAGACCAATGACGAGGTCGGTTGTTCTTTTATTGTCGGGGCACAAAGTTTCAAATACCGGCTCCATGGCCATTGTTCGGTCTTCACAGCTGAGCTCTTCGCCCTCTACCAGGCTGTTCTTTACATCTGCCGCCACCGACATTCTGCTTATGTCATCTGCTCCGATTCCCTGAGCGCCATCCAGAGCCTCAGTGATCCGTATCCGGTCCACCCTTTCGTGCACCGGATCCAACGCTCTCTTCAGCAGCTGGTGGACGTCGGTTCTCCGGTTAGCTTTATGTGGGTTCCTGGCCATGTCGGTATCCCTGGGAACGAAGCTGCAGATGCCGCGGCCAAGGCTGCGGTCCTCCAGCCTCGGACAGCTTCTTGTTGTGTCCCTTCGTCGGATTGTAGCAGGGTAATTTGTCGGCGCATTTTATCGCTGTGGCATGCCGATTTGGCCGCACTTACGGACAACAAGCTTCGGGCCTTGAAACCTCTTCCCGCGGCTTGGACGTCCTCCTCCCGCCCTTCTCGGTTACGAATTGGACACTGCCGGTTCAGCCATCGCCATCTGCTGACGGCTGCGCCGGCGCCGTTCTGCCCATGTGGGCAATTGCTGACGGTCCGCCACATTTTAACGTCCTGTCCGGATTTTAACAAACTGCGTCTTGATCTTGGCCTGCCATGTACTCTAGATGCCATTTTAGCGGATGACCCACGAGCAGCTGCTCGCGTTCTTCGTTTTATCAACTTGACGAACCTCTCTAAGGACATTTGATTATGCTGTTTTTTTTTTTAATCCTATGCCTGTCAGTCCGTCTTTTATCGTGTTTTCCCTTTTAGTTGCTGTTTTAAACTTGTGCCTCGCGGTGCATTCTTAACGTAGTCTGGGCGCTAATGACCATTGAAGTTGTGCGCCCTAAAAACCACAAAAAAAAAATCACCATATTCCCTTCGTACTACTTACAGTGTTACGGAATAGATACAATTGTCAAGAACAATCATTTCATCGCGTTGCTTGTAAGTAACGGAGTGCCTACGTATCAAGTACAGATGGTGTTAGTCATGAGTCTCATAGCATTCACTCATTAACATAGGAAACTGTCTCGAATGAAAAACAGCCCACAATTGCACTAATTATGTTTATTCAAAACCTTGACAATGGTTTCAGCTATAATAATATAGACTTCTTCAGGAGTCCTAAAAAGTGATCAAAATAAGCTTTTAAAAATGAAAAATGTCTTAACCCAGCGGCAGCGTCAAGATCAATAAAATAAAATAAAATAACTTCAACAGACATAAGCCTGTTTCGATCATAAGTAAAACTACATATGGCACCGTATGTCCTCCGCCTCTACATCTGTTATACCAGGCGCACGGTCGTCAGGTGTGCCTAGTATAACAGATGTAGAGGCGGAGGACATACGGTGCCATATGTAGTTTTATTTATGATCGAAACAGGCTTATGTCTGCCGCTGGGCTAAGACATTTTTCATTTTCAAAAGCTTATTTTGATCACTTTTTAGGACTTCTGAAGGAGGCTATATTATTATAGCTGAAACCATGGTCAAGGTTTAGAATAAACATAATTAGTGCAACTGTGGGCTGTTTTTCATTCGAGACAATTTCGTAATGGTTGCTGCTGTTTCTGCCATGATGAAAATAATAACTTAGGAAACTCTGAAGTGCACTCTGTGTGTTTAAAATATGTCGATATCTATTTTTAGAGCAGTTTTGTGGGCAGTTTCAGATGGAGATTGCACTCACTTGGTTCCGAGCAGATACCCAGTTTTTTCTTAACCGTAACAGCTGACATTATGTCGCTTAGTATCGTCCGCAGATTCCTTAAGCCGAATAAGGCGTAACTGTTGTTAGTTTATTCTGAGAAGCCATTTGTGAAGTTACTATTCGGCAGAACCGCCAGCTGTAAGACACGGTATTAATTAAACGTGTTATCAGAAATTCGCAGTTCAGAATAACTCTTTATACCGAGTGATTTTTTTTTCTTCTACAGTGGCGCCGTACAGTTAATCTCTGAACGCCACATTGCAGTAGGCTAAATTTACTGGTAGACTAAAACACATGGACAGCCTGGGTTTCGAACGATATGTCGCCAGATTTCTTTAAATCTAAGAATGGAAACTGTGGGAAGTCCTGAGGCATCTGCCCCTGTGAAAGCACCACATTAAGTCAATGTTACGACTATTGAAAGACGACTTACATAATAGCTGACGTCATTTATATCACGTGGACAGAATGGCACTGCTCCGTTAGATGATCTGCAGTTGTAGAATGGCGTCATTATGCTTCCACCTGCGCAGATACACTGCACATACTCGTACACCCTCCAGTCACCCTCACTCACGGCTGTCAAAAGCGGGAATAAACACCCTTTGGAGCGTGGACCGCTGCGAGACTGTCAATGAGGTTCTGGAAGGTTCCGTCAGGGATGTGGAACCTCGCCGCCTCTAGGTTTCTGGGATGAGGATTCATGGTGCAAACACCCCGATCGAGGTAGTTCTACAGTTTGTCGATTGAGGAGTTCGGTTGACAGGGGAGAATGGTGAACTCATCCTGGTGCTCTTCGAACCAGGCACGTACACTGCGAGCTGCGTCACAAGTTGCATTGTGCTGACGGTAGATGTCAACGTGCCCAGGAAAAACAAACCGCATGTGCGAATGGACATTGTCCCCAATGGTGGGTGCGACTTGTGTTGGTACATTGTGCCTTCCAAAATGGCATCACCCAGGGGATGCCATGAAAACATTCCCCGGACCGTAGTGCATGTAGAGTGTTTGCTTTCAGACGTTTCAGCCGTATACGATAACGGCCATCTGTCTGATAGAGCATAAAATGTGATTGATCTGAAAAGGTCACCTGTCAACACTCAGTGGACGTCCAGTTAGGGCACTGGCGTGAAAATTCCAGCCTTCGTCGCCGATGAACAGCAGTCAGCATGAGTGCACGAACGAAGTGTCTGCTGCACAGTTCCACACGCGGCAACGTTCGCTCAATGGTCGTTGAGGAGACATTGTTGGTAGCCCCTTGGTCCACATGGGTGGTCAGTTGCTCAGCTGTTGCACTTCTATTCGTCCATACCCGTCCCCTTATCCGTTATTCACCCCTGTCATCTGTAGCCCTTTGTGCACCACAGTTGCCTCATCGCGTCGGGGATACAGCTATTTTGCTATGCACGGTGTACTTCAACCACTGCACTGCCGTTCAAGAACTGCTTCCAGCCTTAGCCCGGAAGCCAACGATCATGTCTTTTGGGCCTCAGATAAATCGCTTGTTTTCCACATTACGACAACAACAGCACTGTTTTCTCCCCCGCCCCCTCCCCCCCTCCCCCCCCCCCCTCCGTTCCCACGAAACGCTTTATATAACCTTCACTTACCTGCCATCTGTCAGTGGTAACTGTACGTTGACTTCGAACATACGCGGTTGTCCCATTAATGTGACTGGACCATGTAGAAATCTGTACTTAGTTCATGCCATAATAAGGGCCACGCCAGTTCTGTGTGATATGAAACAATAGCAAATAGCAGGAATTGAAGGCGGGAAGAGAGAGGTTCAGATCGTATTCCACAGATTGTGTCCCTTTGCTTGTGGTGACTGAGTGAAAGAATTTTTCAACACGGCCACAGTTAATGTGTATGTAATAAGCATAAAATACGAGACTGCCTCCGATTCTTCTCGGTAGTGCACTTTCGGGAATACAACAGTAAACCTCTCTGTGACGCAGAGTGCCTCTCATGTTTCATCTCTCTCTGGAGTTTGGTTAAGCGTCTCCGTAATGTTCTCGAGGCGACTAAACAATCCCTTGACGAAACGCTCCCCTCTTTGTTAGATCTTCTGTCTCTCTGTTATTAATCCTACCTTGTAAGGAACTCTGACTTGTGCTCAGTATTCAAGTATCCATCGAACAAGAGTTACTTAACCAACTTTCATAGCGTTCTTCCAATGTATCTCAGCCTGTCATCTCATTTTCACTTCGTTTTATGGTGTCATTCTACCTCAGATCACTTTGGATGTTTACTAACAGGTACTTTACACGTATTACTGTTTACAGTGATTTATCGACAACAGTGTAATCGAACAGAGATGTTGCTCTGTTTATGCACAACATACTACATTCATTTACGTTGTCTACAGGCAGTCTCTGCTCATTCCTAGGTCCTCTGTAAGACAGTTTGAAGCCATAGTCTTCCTGTATTTCACTTCCGATTTTTTGCCGTTTGAACTTCCCTATAACGAGTAACTCAGCAGACTATTAACATTTTAATTTATTATAAACAGTGACAGTCGTGTAACACTCCACTCGAACTAACTTTTAATCTTGTCTGTTTCGTCTCCTTTGGAAGAAAATGTTGAGTTCTATCTGCTGGGAACTTCTAAATACAGTCACAAATCCTGCCTGCTACTGGGTAAGCTCACATTTTGCTCACTAGATGTCGTTGTGAGACAGTATCGAATTACCTTCCGTAAGACGAGCAACAAGCTATCAAATTCGGCGCAGTTCTCTATTGTTGCCAACGGCCTTGCCGCAGTGGTAACACCGGTTCCCGTCAGATCACCGAAGTTAAGCGCTGTCGGGCTGGGCTAGCACTTGGAGGAGCGACCATCCGGTCTGCCGAGCGCTGTTGACAAGCGAGGTGCAGTCAGCCCTTGTGTGGCAAACTGAGGAGCTACTTGATTGAGAAGTACCGGCTCCAGTCTCGAAAACTGACATACGGCCGGGAGAGCGGTGTGCTGACCACATGCCCCTCCATAACCGCATCCAGTGACGCCTATGATCTGAGGATGACTCGGCGGCCGGTCAGTCCCGTTCGGCCTTCATGGCCTGTTGGGGAGGAGTTCAGTTTAGTTCTCTACTGTTAGCGAACAAACCGTGTTTTGTCATAAGTAGTTGACTGGTTTCATGCGACCCGCCACTAACCGATCTTGTGCCAATATTTTCTTCTCATAGTAACATTTTCACCATGCGTTTTCAGTTATTTGCTGGGTGTATTCCGAGTTCTGTCCTCCTTTACAGTTTTTACCCTTTACAGCTCTCGTTAGTACCATGGAAATTATTCCCTGGTGTATTAACACATGTCCTCTCATCCTGTCCCTTCTTCTTTTTAGCAGTAACCATATATTCCTTTCTTTGCTGATTCTGCGTAGAAACTCTTTCCGGTCCAACTAATTTTAAGCATCCTTCCATAGCACATCTCGAGCCGAAACACTCCTCTCTTGTTTTCCCACAATCCATTATTGACTAGCATACACTGTGTGCTCCAAAGTTACAGTCTCAGAAATCTCTTCCTTTTATTGAGGCCGATTTTTTATATTAGTAAAATTTTTCGACCAGGAACACCCACTTTGCCTGCGCTAATCAGAATTTGATGTCTTCCTTGCTTCGTCCGTCATTGTTTATATTGCTTCAAAGGTAGAACAACAATTTGAGTTCTTCTACTTAGTGTCTCTAATTTTTCTAGTAAATTTCTCTCTAATTTCGTATCTGCTACCCCTCATTACCTTCGTCTTTCTTTGGTTTACTGTCATTCCATATTCTGTGTTCAGTAGACAGTTCACTCCATTCACTATGTGCTATATTTCTTCCCCGTTTTCACTAAGGGTGGCAATGTCATAGCCGAATCTTATCAGTGAGTTTTTATTTCACTCCTAAACCTTTCTTTTGTTCCCGTCATTGCTTTTTGCGGTATAGATTGAACAGCAGGGGAAAAATACGACACACGTGTCCTACTACCTTTGTAACGCAAGCATTTCGTTCTCGGCCTAGCAATTTTGTTCCTTCTAAGATTTCTACATGTTGTGTACTAACCGTCTTTCCCTACTGTTTACATCAATTTTTCTGAAAATTCTGATCGTCTTGTATCGTTTTACATCGTCGAACGCTTTTTCTTGTTCGATATTTCCTATGAACGTGAGTTGATTTTTCTTGTCTTTTCATTCCACTACCAAGTGCAATGTCAGAACTGCCAGTCTGCTGCATTTAACTTTCCCGAAGCCAAAATGATCGTCATCTAACAGATACTCAGTTTTCTTTTTCGTTTTCTATACCTAATTACTGACAACAACTTGGATGCATGAGCTGTTAAGCTGATTGTGCGATAGTTCTCAGAATTAACTACTCTTGCAATCTTCGGGATTGTGTGGATAAATTTCTCCGAAAGTCTGATACTATGTCACCAGTCCGATTGATTCTACACACCAGCTTGAATAGTCGTTTGGTTGTCACTTCCCCCCCTTTTGCCCCATTCGATCGCAAGCTTTCCAACGCTCTGTTGAGCGCTAATACTAGATTCCCTAGATCCTCCATATTTACTCCCATTTCTTGTTCTATGAGTAGTACAATAAGTTCTCCCACTCGTCGAGGCCTTCCGTGTTCTCTTCCTCTCTCCTCTCCGTTTGACAGTTCAATTCCCGTTGCACTCGTAACGTTGACGTCTTCGTACGTAATTTCAGCAAACGTTGTTGTGACTTCCCTATATGTTGGATCTATCTTCCTGATGATTTCCTCACATGTTTCTGCAGCCATTTTGCCTTGGCTTACCTGCACTTCATATTTATTTCATTCCTTAGTGACTTGTATTATTATAATTCTTTCTTTCCTGAACATTTTTGTACTAAATTTTTTATTCGAGAAGTTGAAGTTTCTTCGCTTATACCTTCCTTTTAACTGTGATTGCCTTTTTGAATATGCCCACTCCTCTTCGACTGAACTGCCTGCTGTGGTGTTCATTATTGCAGTATCGGCAGCCTTAGAGAACGTGTAATGAATATTACCTTCTTTTCGTGTGCTACATAAACAATAAATGTCATCGGGCATGGACAGTGTAGCTACGGATGTGAGTAGAATAAAAGTAGTTATCATGACTAAATTATATCATCCACTGCTTGAGAAAATTTTCTCTCTGAAGAAATTGCGGAAGTGGTGACAAGATCTTGTTGACTCTAGGCAGACGTCAATTGACACGTGAGCATATCGTCGCGGACATCAATTCAATCACTGAGCTACGTTCTCCTGGACGCTTGTTGTTTCTGTGAGCGGACGTGGTGCTGTAACCTCTAGCTTCCACCTCGCCCCCTAGTACGCTCGATCGTGTTATTGAAATAATATCACGCTGGCTATGTTTAGAACTCTGGTCAGGCGTTTACATCTTGTTATTTCTTTAAACAAGCGGCCTGATAGACGGCTGGCAGGCTTCCAGGCGGAGGTGGAGGGAGGATGGGTAGGATGGGGAGGGGGTGGCTGCAGCCAGTAGCTGGATGCTCCTAATTGCGCCGACGAGCCAGCCACTACCCTACCACCCCTACATCCCATCCAATCCGCAGCCGCTGTGAGGGGGCGGGCCCTCAGGGTTGCAGTATCAGCAGCACCGCCGGGACTACTGCGTGCGTCGCATCTGTAACACTGCTTACCCGAGGGGGAATTGATTTTCAGTGAGGGCAAATCTTTGGCCTGAACACGCGCATACGTACACTGATCAACTAAAATATTATGACCACCTACCTGACAGCCGGTACGTCCACCTTTGACACGGATAACAGCGGCGATGTGTTGTGGCATGAAAGCAATGAGGGCATCGTAGGTCGCTAGAGCGAATTGGCACCATCTCTGCGCACGCAAGTCACCTTATTCCCGTAAATGCCGTTGAGAAGCATTCAGTCACATGCCAGATGCGTTCGATCGGGTGCAGATCTGGCGATTTGGGGAGTTTTTGAACTCACTCTCTCCCCCCCCCCCACCCCCGTGTTCTTAGAGCCACTGCATCGCACTCGTGGCCCTTTGACACGACGCGTTATCTTGTTGAAAAATGCCACTGCCACTGCCATCGGGAAACATGATCATCGGGGTGTACGCGGTCTGCAACCACTTTGCGATACTCCTTGGCCGTCGTGGTACCTTGCACGAGCTTCCCTGGACCCATGGAGGCCTACGTGAACGTTTCCCACATTTCCCAGAGCATAATGGAGCCGCCGCCTTGTTGCCGCCGTTCCCCAGTACAGGTATCGAGGTTGGCTCCCTCCCATCGACATCATGAAGAAGGAAACGGGATTCCCCAGACCACGAAACGCTCCGCCACTGCGCCAGCGTCCAGTGCCGATGGTCACTTGCCCATTTCGTCGTAGCTGCCGATGTCGTGTTGTTAACATTGGCACATGCACGCGTCGTCGGCTGCGGAGGCCCTTCGTTAGGAGTGTTCAGTGCACTCTATGTTCAGACACACTTGCACTCTGCCCAGTGTTAAAGTCGGATTGTAGTTCCGCCACAGTTTGCCGCCTGTCCTGTTTTACCAGTCTGCCCAGCCTACGACGTCCGATACCTGTAGTTGGCCTCCCAGCCCCACAACGACTGGACGTGATTTCACCTTGCCTTCGCCTCTTGTTGAAGACTTGACAAGTCGTTCAGTTCCCGAAATGCTCGCGCCGAGCCATCAAATCTGTCCTCGGTCGTACTTACATAGATCGTGCGCCTTCCCCATTCTACACACGGACAGTACGTTCACTGATAATACTACGTGCACCGTGCGTGTGTCTGTCAAACAAGCTGTCATTCCCCGCCTGGTGACGCTGCTATCGCCTGAACGGGCTTATATCGATTGCAGGTCTGTGGTCATAATGCTCTGGCTGAATACTGCGTTTGTTCGTTTCTATTCGCTAGCATCAAGGAGACATAGTCACATATTCCGTCGTATTTTTCTTTTCAACTACGAATTTTTTGAATAAATTTCAAACATTTCGGGCAAGTATCATTGCAACAAGGTACAGCATCGGTCGTAAAAGCTAAACAGCCCCTTTTATTTTAATTATCCTTTATACATGGAGAATCCGGCGTCCGTCCTAAAATAGTGTATTGAAACTGCGACCAGTCCTTGAGCAAAGTTTGTAAAAACTTATATTGCAGATGCTTTAACTGCTAACAGGTGTGCGTGCATAGTTTGTTGGGAGATTTTGAGAAAAAGATTCAGAACTGGGATTGAAATTCACGTTGAAACGCTGTCAGTGATAAAAATCGCTGGTGACATTGCTACCCCAGTGAAAATGAGGAATAATCGCAGGATCAGTTGAATGGAATGGTCTAATGATTCAAGAGTATGAACTGAGAGTAAATCGAAGAAAGACGAAAGTAATGCACACGGGACTCGCATTCGGGAGGACGACGGTTCAATCCCGCGTCCGGCTGTCCTGATTTAGGTTTTCCGTGATTTCCCTAAATCGCTCCAGGCAAATGCAGGGATGGTTCCTTTGAAAGGGCACGGCCGACTTCCTCCCCTGTCCTTCCCTAATCCGATGAGACCGATGACCTCGCTGTCTGGTCTCTTCCCCGCAACAACCGAACCGAACCGAAAATAATGAGGAAAAGCAGAAGTGACGTTAGCAAGAAACTTAACATAAAAAATTGGTGATCACGCAGTAGACGAAGGAATTCTGCCACCTAGGGAGCAAAATAATGTGTGACGGATGGACCAAGGACGACATAAAAAACAAACCAGCACTAGCGAAAAGGGAATTACTGGCCAAGAGAAATCCACTAGTATCAAACAGCGGTTCTAATTTGACAAACAAATGTACGCTTGGAGCACAGCGTTGTATGGCAGTGAGACATGGGATGTGGGAAACAGATAAAGAAGGAAATCAAAGCGCTTCAGAAGTGAAACTACAGAGGGGTATTGAAAATTAGGGGCACCGATAAGAAAGGTGGTGGTTCTCCGAAGGAAAGGAATATGTGGAAAACATTGACTAGAAATAGGGTCAAGATGATAAGACGTCTGTTAAGACATTGAGTAATAACCTTTTTGGTGCCAGCGGGAGATTTAGAGGGTAAAACAGTGGAAGAAGACAGAATTTAGAATATATCAAACAAATATCAGAAGATATTGAGTGCAAGCGCTACTCGGCGGTGTCATATGCGCAGCAACGAGAGACAATTCCAGCTAGGAAAATTTTTGTTTCTTCAGTAGCGTAATTTATGAACCAGCACCTAAGTCAGTCTTAGTGGAATTATGTCTGGTCCGTAAACCACGTTGTCGGTAGTAGAGAGACTATTTTTGACTTACGATTTTACACAGTGAGCTATAAAGATATAAAAAATGCCTAAAAACGTTTCCCAGCTCCCTTGCCGTATTTTAAACCATTTTTGTGTGTAATTCTGCTTTACGGCTCTGTGTAGTTCCATGCTTTGCTCTCTTCCCTTTTCAGAAATTCGTCGGTGATACGAACATCTCCCATTGTAGAACACCCCTTTCCGTCAAAGTGTAATTCTGGCCTTGATGTAGAATGGCACAACGGTATCGATAACTTTCTGAGGTCTGCGTACGGTATGTCATCGTCTATGTAATAGCCATCATTCCGTATCTATGCCCTGTTGTAGTTTATCTCAAGTGAGAAACCACGCACGGAGTTTTCAGTTTTGGATCAAATCATGTTGCGGTCGCCAACAATCACTTTTTGTAAAACGTTCCGGTCATCTGTTCGAAATGATATATTGCTGTTCGCGAGAGTTACAAATATGTTTGTCCTCTAGCTGCCCTAACGCAAAATGCTGGAGACTGACCTGGTAGATTTTGCGTTTCCATTTACAGTTTAACAATCGTATCTTCCGTTGATGTCCCTGCCCCTCTCATCCCCTTTTCCAAGGGAGAGGGAGGGAGGGGGGGTTGGCGGTTAATATCTATTATATTATTATTATTATTATTATTATTATTATTATTATTATTATTATTATTATTATTATACTCGTTCTTGGCGAGTAATGTCACAGGTATTTTCCGCTTCAAGTAACCTTCAACACTATACATTTACTGACAAAAAAGTTTATAATTTACCGAACACAGTACGCATAAATTCACAATTCATTATTTCGCGCAACGAGATGCACATTTTCTGTAGAAGACGATAACCATCAATTCTCTGTGGCGATTTATTGTGTATCCTAGAGCGGAGACACACTCATAGTATCCCTCAGCTGCTGCCTTCGTGCTGCATCCTATGTGGATTTTCTAAGAGTCGCATTTTATCCTCACGTTCAAAAAATTTGTTTTGTTTCCCTTTAATCAGTTCGCTGACTTAGTCTCCGTCGTAATTGTTTGCACATTGATATGTATTTATGTTTTTTGCATGTCTAATGAAGACATCAACGCAGAAATTGATCAACATGTATCTCTGTTTCAGGTGAATTCGAGATTCGACGCTCACTGCAAGTTGTTGAATGTAACTCGCAGTGCAGTGAAACGTGAAGAAGGTAAGTGAACTTAGTAACCACATCTTTACAATCGGTGGAAATGGATTACAGATATTTTTCTTCTGACAATGTATGTCTCGACGTAATGGATACAAGAAGTGCCTTGTAACTACGTCCAAAGTAGATAATCAGATAGGCATACTTGAAAAACATTATACAGTAACGTGATCCCATTGCTGTTATGTTTTCACACACAGGGATAAATAAAATTATTTGATAACTATTTTAGAAGCTTTAGTCGTATGATTAGCTGTCTAAGTAAGTAATTTACAATTTAGTAATGAAAAAGTGTTGTCTCCAACGAGGGGCGTTCACAGAACAAAGCAGCATTTTAAGTAAGTCGATAGACTTATTTAAAATGCTGCTTTGTTCTGTGAACGCCTCCCTCTCTCTCTCTCTCTCTCTCTCTCTCTCTCTCTCTCTCTCTCTCTCTCTCTCTTTATTTATCCAAATGTAACATAAAATTATGCTGTTACCGACGCAATGCAATCAAGTAGCTACCCCAATCCAATAGTTAATTTCACATGGAATGGGGTGAGGGGGGAGGGGGGGATTGGGAAGCCGATTCACTTGAAGCTCAGAAGAAGCAAGCTGTGTACGTACCATTCGTTGGAATAAACTTACAAAGGTGTTAAAATATTCACACCAGACATAATTTCTTTCATTACATGCACTGACACATACTGCCCGCGCGCTCCTACGTCCCTACATGGTAAAAATTTCATATTGTTTGCTGTGAGCACATCAGTGCGTATCATATAATTCCTCAACGTCAGCCATAACCACACACAACCACCTTACTGGTCAACCATTCCTCTGTATAAAAGAAGATATTCACGTATTACGAAAATAGATAAGAGGAAACTGTTATTTGTATAAGAGATTGTGAAGCGTTTATAAATTGCAGTATCATGAAAACAAAATGTTAAATGAAAACTGAAACTAGCAGTGCAAATTTATCCACAAACTGTAATATGTTTCACTAATAAAGAATACATTATAGTAATTACGACATGTTGCAAAAGCGCTGAATCGTTAGTTGCAATCTCTAACTTAATGTTCACGTTGATGTATCATAACGCATGTACCCACGAATACAACGTTTTAGCAGCGCTACAATTTTTGACGGGTTCCAACCACTACAGGATAAGTATTTCTGTACAGATGGGTGTATAGACACGTTCACTTAGATGTAGCACACTTTGTTATGAATGTAGTGTTTAGGGGTTGCTTGTGGGCTACAAACACAATTCAACATACTGAGCGAGAAAGTCGCAGAGCCAGAACTTCGTATGGCCTATAAATACCGTTTCAGAATATGTAATTTAAAAATACTACTTCAATGTGAACGTGCTCGTTTCATGCAGCTAAATATACTCCAGACTGAGGCGAAACACTAATGGCAAGGCATAATATAGTCACTTAGTTGCACACAGACATACATACTGTCAAAACCCTGCTAATATAATATTACTGGCAAAAAGAGGATTGACAGGTCAACAACATTACAAGGATACTCGTACATGCTCAGTTTCATAGAGCTACATACATACCAAGTTTTTTAGAACCACTTACTTTCTGACTAAAATTAACATAAATAAAAATAAGAGTACTCCAAATCACGCCTTAGAGACTCTCCATTCACATCGATGTTCTGCACACCACTCTGGTGTGTTAAAAAGAGGGTGCGTCCCATTGTATCAGTTCTCAGGGTTTCTTGCAGTTCTATCAACGTAAGGAGCAAGGAAGAATGACTGGTCGAATGCGCTGTAGTTAACTTAATTTTGCCCTTGGAATCGCCGCGAGGGCAATACGTAGGGGCTAGTGGTATACTGTCAGATTCCGATTTAAAGCTGGTTCTCCCAATTTTGTAAGTAGCCAATCGACAAATGGTTCACATCTATCTTAAACTGCTTATGAATTTCTTTTAACGCGTAAAAATTGAGAAATGCTAATAAATACAAGAAAATTACCAAACAGCCGATAATAATTTAAACTTAAGCAAAATTTCAGTTACTTTTTGCAATTGTGACATTACGTAACTCGTCTATCTTTAATAAATACAATAAACCACAGTATGAATTCAGGCCTTACTAAAAGAAACTGAAAAACCTATTAGTTAATACATGTAAAAAAGAAAAAAAAAACATCGCTAAACGTTTAGTTAAGACACATGTAAGCAGAACAGATGGAAACAGAAAATAAACACGTCATCAGCTTTAAATAAAACAGAGATGTTATCTAAACTCCCACAAGTCGGTAAGGGCTGTCCTATTAAAATAGGCTAACACCGAATTTAAGCAAAATGCAAATCTCTCAGGCTAGTTGTATAAAAGAATATGTAAATAAAATTCAAACAATAGCTTCAAATGAAACAGCAAGAAGTAAAATTGAACTTACATTAATCCTGAGGACAGTCTAAGTTACTCAAAAGCTGCAGAAATAGGATTCATAATCAACACCCAGGCTCACACACCATACTGGTATAAGCGTGGTGCAGACAGAAAACTTTAAAATGGAAGTTACCCAAACTGGAACCGGTAAAATCTCAGATAAAATCAGGGTTAATGCAGCCCTAAAATTCATTGTATAAAGAGCCCTGCGGTGCAGCGGGTAACTTCAAGTAACTGTTCACACAGCCTATACCCTAAGATGCTCACCAAAGTCCAACAAGAGCCTCAATCTCAGTTCGCCCATGAATTCAGTAAACAGAAAGTAGCAGACCAAGTTCCAAAGGCGTCTTCTACTAAATCCGAGGAATGAGCTACTCGGGCATTTAAGCTGACAGACTAATGACACACACTCGCTGAAATATTCAATTTCGGCATCTGCTCACAGTGTCTTGAGCAATATTTTAGTATGGGCCACACGAGTGATTTGTAAACAATCTCCTTTGTAGGCTAATTGCGTTTCCCTGGTATACCACTAATGAATCACATGCTTTACTTACGACTGGGTCCATGTGATCATTCTGTGTCATGTCCCTACAAAGTGTTGCTGCCAGGAATTTGTATGAGTTTATCGACCATAACTGTGATTCGATGCTATAGTCACAGGTTGCTACGCTTTTTTGCTTTCTGAAACGCATAATTTTACATTTTTAAAGCACATTGACAGTCTTTGGTTCACTTTTAAATCTTATTAACATCTGACTGAATATTTGTGCTGTTTCTTTCAGATTGTATTTCGTTATAGGTAACTGTATCATCTGTGAAAAGTCTGAGGTAACTATTTCTACAATGTCGTGACTATACAACACGAACAGCAAATATCTCACCACAGTTTCCTGGGACACTAAAACGAAAACTAAACTCTGCTGGAACAGGCCATGAAGGTCCAACGGTACCGACCGGCCGCCGTGTCATCCTCAGACCACAGGCGTCATTGGATGCGGATATGGAAGGGCCTGTGCTCAGCACACCGCCCTCCCGGCCGAATGTCAGTTTATGAGACCGGAGCCGCCACTTCTCAGTCAACTAGCTCCTCAGTTTGCCTCACAACAGCTGAGAGTATCCCGCTTGCCAACAGCGCTCGGCAGATCGGATGGTCACCCATCCAAGTGCTAGCCCAGCCCGACAGCCCTAAATTCGGTGATCTGACGGGTTGTCGTTGGCCCTCCGTGGGACACAGTTGAAGTTTCTTTTACGTCTAGCGGCGACTCTCCATCCAAAATAACTTTGTGTCCTCTTGCAAAATGGCAAGCCCTCTGGCATTTTTATACACTTAGTAAGGGCAATCAAACCAGCGTATCTTGCATTTCTAAAATCTGAATTTGCATATGTGCAAATTAATGTCATTTCGCTACCGTAATACACTGTTATGCAAAGTAGGATGCTGTGGAACCGACATGTTCATGATATGTGCATGCATATCGTAATCTTGTTCATTTCGCGTAGAAGCTCAGTGGGAACTTCAGGGCGGTGAGGTGGTCAACCGCTCACAATAGCAGCGAACGCTCAGAAGGCGGGAGGAACATAGCCATAGGGCCATGGGAATTGCGGATACAGTCCCGACTCGTGGTTGGCAGATTTCTCTTTTGATGTCGGGTCTCAGAGGCCAGAGCGATGGACGATCGCTGTTTTTATAATGGCTGGAGGCAGGTTTCTCGCGAAAGCCTCTTGTTTTGGGCAGGAATGCAGCAGCTCGGTGCCACAGCTATGCTGTTGTTTGAGACGTCACCGAGCTCCAAAGGATAGCCGACGCGAGGCGCCACATGTAGCAACCCAATTATTATATTCCTTTGACGCCTACTGCCAGAAAGCTTCCCGCTCAAAGTCCTGGCGAAGGCTGTGATAGGCTGTTCCACTGTTATGTCACCACAGGTTTGCAGTCACCTTCGGGCGTTGGTGGGAACGAACGGTATTGGCGGCAGTGGGAGTCTAGACGAATTTGTTGTAAGGCCATAATTGACGAAAGGTTATTTATCGGCGGCGACTCACCGAGTTCTGTCATAGTGGAGCGGTCGCTCCCTGGGCGTAGAGTGGACGTAGTTGGTTCCTGGCCACCGTTGAAGTTGGTCGCGTACTTTCCGTCCTTGCTGCAGAGTAATTTCACTCGCAGTTTCACTTGCCCGGCCACCCAGATAAACACTTAGTTTTTACGCGCTTGCGCTTCGATCGTTCTCCAAGGCAGAGCCGCTCTTCATGAATTGGAGCCCAGCAGCCGTCTCCATCACGCCTCTCTGCGCCGTACTGTCGGTGATACACGCACCTCCTTCCTGTAGAGTTTTAGTTTGATTTTTCAGCCGCCCAGAATTCGAATTGAGGTTTCACACCGGTGGTATACGTAGAACTAGTTTCTTTCTTGGGTGACTGCATGGTGCTGCATCAGACTACCCACTTGGTTATCGATATCATACATTTCACGTGTTCTCTTCGCTCCCCCCCCCCCTCTCATAGTAGAGAATGATGTATGCAGTATCGTTTGTACCAGGTTCTTGCCAAGGTATCCATCAGGTAAGGGCTACTTACACGCTTGGTTTATATTAATATACATGATAGTTCTTTGTACAAATTCATGACCATTTTTGTGCTCATTTAAAGAAAAAAAATGCAACTGTAAAATTTTTAGGATGAAATTTATCTATTGAACAGTCACACTCACCAGAATCCATTCCCATTATCAGTTTTGGAGGGGAAGTTTGATCAATCAGTTTAATGAGTAAATTACGTATATGAGAGGCTGGCCACCCCACGTAGGATTCATATCAGGACCGTTATAAGATTACGCTACACAGCTTCTGCAGATTCAACAAAAAAAAAAAACACTTAGGTGTGAATTGCATAACATTGCGATTCTGCCCCCTAACTTGCATATTAGTTAAGGATCCCACGACAGCAAAACTGCGGCTAATTCCCACTCCGCCGGACGCGGTGGCCGAGCGGTTTTAGACGCTTCAGTCCGGAACCGCGCGACCGTTACGGTCGTAGGTTCGAAACCTGCCTCGGGAATGGATGTGTGTGATGTCCTTAGGTTAGTTAGGTTCAAGTAGTTCTAAGTTCCAGGGGACTGATGACCTCAGATGTTAAGTCCCATAGTGCTCAGAGCCATTATAACCATTTGAACCACTCTTTACTAAGAAATTTTCAGTTCAGGCAGAAATTACGTTTGATACCCCACAAAAATACTACAATAAGTGAAGGTGTGGTACTGAGTCCCTCACTGTCTTGATCCATAGTCTTCAGGATGTCTGTCATATGAGAAAAGTGAGAGTTAGGTTTTACATTATTGACGTTTCCGTAATCCAAGCTGGCTGGCATGGAGGAACTAATTGTGTTCGAGATACATTACGTTTGAGATCAGAATAACCACACATTTTTGGTTATAAATCTGAATGTGCGTCACACATTCAGTCTACATGACACAATGCAAAAAAGAACCATTATACCGAACACAGTCTGATATGTGATAGTTGTGCCTAATTATATTGCCTGTACATTTATTCATAAATTCAAAATAAATACATGCCTCATTAAGTGCAACACTGAGTGATCTAGAATTATACATCTGCAGTACACTTTTTGTAAGTCATGAAGAGAGTAATACTGAAACATCTCACCTCAGTGTGCCCTCTTCAATAACAGTCTTCTCTAACCAGTCGAAAAATTACAAGAAATATACCAACACATGAAACTTGGGTAACGGAACGTGGTAGGACAAAGGCACAACCAGGCGGACCAAAATTATATCAGGGGGCATCACAAAGTAAGTTACACATTATTATGGCAGGCTAAGTAACGATTATTGATTGCTGCAACACACTTCAAAGTAACACAGGTACATGGAGAATGCTTTGCAACGTACTTATCAGGTCTCTATAAAAACGCGACGCGCGGGATTAGCCGAGCGGTCTCCAGCGCTGCAGTCATGGACTGTGCGGCTGGTCCCGGCGGAGGTTCGAATCCTCCCTCGGGCATGGCTGTGTGAGTTTGTCCTTAGGATGATTTAGGTTAAGTAGTGTGTAAGCTTATGGACTGATGACCTTAGCAGTTAAGTCCCATAAGATTTCACACACATTTGAACATTTTTTCTCTGTAAAAACGGTCGGAACACGTTACCAATCGGTCAATACCTCGACGAACAAAAATCGACTCCCTAGTCACGGACCCATGTGGAAACCGCAGTGTCAGCTGCCTAATTATTGAGAAATCTCATTCCTCACAGATGTTCTTTCAGCTTGCCGACTGCCTGGACATTGTCGCCGGTGTTAATGCCGATGACCTTTTGTTTCCGATCAGCATCCCTCATATTTGTGCAGCCTTGGTCAAGTTGTTGGCACCAATTTACTACAGTTGGGTATCACATTCCATTTTGTCCATACATCGCCAGAATTTCCCAGTAAATCTGCGTACTGTTACGTAGTTATGACCACAAGAATTGACTGCCCCGCGCACTTGACCTTCCTTGAGTGATCCCAGTTGCCACGCCGTTTCTCTCGCTCACACTGATATGCACTATTTATCCATACCGGAGCAGAACAGCGTCTCCAGTGAAACCCGGAAAGTGCACCGTCTTCTGTGAACCGCCAATGTTTTTGCGTAGTAGTAACAGTGTCGGGCGACGTGTGTAACTGTCTAGTCCCTGCATATGGAACATATCACATACCCTGAGATACAGCAACTCGACGTGGCATGGACTCCACAAGTCGTCGGAAGTCCCTGCTGCCTCTATAGCCGTCCGTACTTTCGGAAGTGTTCGAGGTGTAGGATTTTGTGCACGAACTAATCTCTCGATTATGTCCCACAAGTGTTCGATAGGATTCATGTCGGCGATCTGAGTGGCCAAATCGTTCGCTCAAATGTTCCCGAATATACTTCAAACCAGTTGCCGACAAATGTGGTCCGGTGACATGGCGCAATGTCACCCATAAAAATTCCATCGTTGTTTGGGAACATGATGGCCATGAATGGCTGCAAACGGTATCGAAGTAGCCGAACATAACCATTTCCAGCCAATGGTCGGTTCAGTTGGACCAGACGACCAACTCATTCCGTGTAAAAACAGCGCACACCGTTACGGATCAACCACCAGCTTACACAGTGCCTTGTTGACAAGTTGAGATCATGGCTTCATGCGAACTGCGCCACACCCGAACCCTCCCTACAGTTCTTACCAACCGAAATCGGGATTCATCTGACCAGGCCCCGTTTTCCAGTAGCCATCAGTCCAGTCGATATGGTCACGAGCGCAGAAGAGGCGATGTCGTTCTGTTAGCAAAACCACTCGCGGTGGTCGTCTTCTGCCATAGCCCAAACGCCAGATTTCGCTATGCAATCCTAACGGATAGATTCATCCTATGTCCCGAATTGATTTCTCAGGTTACTTATCATTACTTGTCTGTTAGCACTGACACCTGTATGCAAACACCGCTGCTCTTGGTCGTTAATTCCCTAACGATTTCTGAAATGGAAAAGCCCATGCGTCTAGCTGCAACTACCGTTCCGCTTTCAGAGTCTGTTAGTTCCGTCGTGCAGCCATAATCACTTCGGAAAGCCTTTCGCATGAATCACCTGAATGCAAGTGGCAGCTGCACCAATGCACTGCCTTTTTATGCCATGTGTACACAATACTACAGGCATAAGTATTTGTGCACATCGGTATCCCATAACGTTTGTCAACTTAATGTAGAGAGAGTGAGATGAAATTTGGTAATACGAACAATCGAATTTAGTGCTGTTTGTCAGCCCATGCAGTAGACGAAAATTATAATTTAGAATAAGGCACAGACAGACACCGTCGAAAAAATGCACGTGTTTGACATGCTATGTTGTAAATGAAACTTTTAGAATTCTGGAGACGTTGATGTATGACTGAAATCAGTAACTTCTATGAGAATCTTACAGTACCCTACCCTCTAGATACAACAGTTCTCAACTAAGTTACGATAAATTGCTTACTCTCTGACAGTACTCTGTAATGGTTCTTTATTTACGTGACGTTTACGGCACTCCAACCCCAGTTTTCGATACCAGTAATATCGCACTACTTTCCTGCGAAGTAACAGACATATTTTTGTGAGAATATTCACATTTGGTTTTATTAATGTATAGGTACACCGATGTATCGATATATTACAGATATGGTTCTTGTGTGTATTCATTTCTGTGAGACTGTCATAATCTTGACTTACTTGTAACCGTTTTGGCGCGAATGCGCACAGAGGAGTCTTTGTTTCACTTTGCAGAAGTTAAGTTGTTATTTCGCTTTGTAAAAGAACAGTCAAGTCTTGTGTTTGGTTAAAGTGGAAATTAAATATATGAAGATTGATACAAAACTGTTTTCTTGATGATGTGACAATTAAGAAGTAGTATATGTGAATTTACAAGAAGTTTAAAAAAATGTGGATCATGAACACCAAGTCAAAAATTATTTCTACCGTACCGTTGTTCTGATCTGGGATTGTTTGATCATCAAGAATTTCCCGAAAAACGCATTTGTTAGGTCTTCAAATATTGCTAAAATTCAGACCTGGTCTAGGGGTAGCGTCTTTGATTCATAATCAAAACGTCTTCGGAGCCGGGTTCGATCCTCGCCACTGCCTAAATTTTGATAAATAATCAGCATTGGCGGCCGAAGACTTCCGGAATAAGAAGTCAGCCTCATTCTGCCAACGGCCTTGTCAAAGAGGGCGGAGGAGCGGATAGAGGTTCAGGGCACTCTCTTGTCCTAGGGGTGGGAAATTGCCCTTAAAGGCGGAAGAATCAGCGATGATCAACGACATGAGGATGCAGAAGGCAATGGAAACCACTGCATTAAAGACACGTAACGTGTATCAAATGGCTCTGAGCACTACGGGACTCAACTGCCGAGGTCACAAGTCCCCTATAACTTAGAACTACTTAAACCTAACTAACCTAAGGACATCACACACATCCATGCCCGAGGCAGGATTCGAACCTGCGACCGTAGCGGTCTCGCGGTTCCAGACTGCAGCGCCAGAACCGCGCGGCCACTTCGGCCGGCTAACGTGTATCCACAGGACATGTGGCTTGTAATTGAAGAAGTGTCATGATGATCTCTCCATTGGCAAAAGATTCCGGAATAGTCCCCCATTCGGATCTCCGGGAGGGGACTGCCAAGGGGGAGGTTACCATGAGAAAAATATTGAATGATCAACGAAAAGATAACGTTCTACGAGTCGGGGCGTGGAATGTCAGAAGCTTGAACGTGGTAGGGAAACTAGAAAATCTGAAAAGGGAAATGCAAAGGCTCAATCTAGATATAGTAGGGGTCAGTGAAGTGAAGTGGAAGGAAGACAAGGATTTCTGGTTAGATGAGTATCGGGTAATATCAACAGCAGCAGAAAATGGTATAACAGGTGTAGGATTCGTTATGAATAGGAAGGTAGGGCAGAGGGTGTGTTACTGTGAACAGTTCAGTGACCGGGTTGTTCTAATCAGAATCGACAGTAGACCAACCCCGACAACGATAGTTCAGGTATACATGCCGACGTCGCAAGCTGAAGATGAACAGATAGAGAAAGTGTATGATGATATTGAAAGGGTAATGCAGTATGTAAAGGGGGACGAAAATCTAATAGTCATGGGCGACTGGAATGCAGTTGTAGGGGAAGGAGTAGAAGAAAAGGTTACAGGAGAATATGGACTTGGGACGAGGAATGAAAGAGGAGAAAGACTAATTGAGTTCTGTAACAAGTTTCAGCTAGTAATAGCAAATACCCTGTTCAAGAATCACAAGAGGAGGAGGTATACTTCGAAAAGGCCGGGAGATACTGGAAGATTTCAATTAGATTACATCATGGTCAGACAGAGATTCCGAAATCAGATACTGGACTGTAAGCCGTACCCAGGAGCAGATATAGACTCAGATCACAATATAGTAGCGATGAAGAGTAGGCTGAAGTTAAAGACATTAGTCAGGAAGAATCAATACGCAAAGAAGTGGGATACGGAAGTACTAAGGAATGACGAGATACGTTTGAAGTTCTCTAACGCTTTAGATACACAATAAGGAATAGCGCAGTAAGCAGTTCAGTTGAAGAGGAATGGACATCTCTAAAAAGGGCCATCACAGAAGTTGGGAAGGAAAACATAGGTACAAAGAAGGTAGCTGCGAAGAAACCATGGTTAACAGAAGAAATACTTCAGTTGATTGATGAAAGGAGGAAGTACAAACACGTTCCTGGAAAATCAGGAATACAGAAATATAAGTCGCTGAGGAATGAAATAAATAGGAAGTGCAGGGAAGCTAAGACGAAATGGCTGCAGGAAAAATGTGAAGACATCGAAAAAGATATGATTGTCGGAAGGACAGACTCAGCATACAGGAAAGTCAAAACAACCTTTGGTGACATTAAAAGCAACGGTGGTAACATTAAGAGTGCAACGGGAATTCCACTGTTAAATGCAGAGGAGAGAGCAGATAGGTGTAAAGAATACATTGAAAGCCTCTATGAGGGTGAAGATTTGTCTGATATGATAGAAGGAGAAACAGGAGTCGGTTTAGAAGAGATAGGGGATCCAGTATTAGAATCGGAATTTAAAAGAGCTTTGGAGGACTTACGGTCAAATAAGGCAGAAGGGATAGATAACATTCCATCAGAATTTCTAAAATCATTGGGGGAAGTGGCAACAAAACTATTCACGTTGGTGTGTAGAATATATGAGTCTGGCGACATACCATCTGACTTTCGGAAAAGCATCATCCACACAATTCCGAAGACGGCAAGAGCTGACAAGTGCGAGAATTATCGCACAATCAGCTTAACAGCTCATGAATCGAAGCTGCTTACAAGAATAATATACAGAAGAATGGAGAAGAAAATCGAGAATGCGCCAGGTGACGATCAGTTTGGCTTTAGGAAAAGTAAAGGGACGAGAGAGGCAATTCTGACGTTACGGCAATAATGGAAGCAAGGCTAAAGAAAAATCAAGACACTTTCATAGGATTTGTCGACCTGGAAAAAGCGTTCGACAATATAAAATGGTGCAAGCTGTTCGAGATTCTGAAAAAAGTAGGGGTAAGCTATAGGGAGAGACGGGTCATATACAATATGTACAACAACCAAGAGGGAATAATAAGAGTGGACGATCAAGAACGAAGTGCTCGTATTACGAAGGGTGTAAGACAAGGCTGTAGCCTTTCGCCCCTACTCTTCAATCTGTAGATCGAGGAAGCAGTGATGGAAATAAAAGAAAGGTTCAGGAGTGGAATTAAAATACAAGGTGAAAGGATATCAATGATACGATTCGCTGATGACATTGCTATCCTGAGTGAAAGTGAAGAAGAATTAAATGATCTGCTGAACGGAATGAACAGTCTAATGAGTACACAGTATGGTTTGAGAGTAAATCGGAGAAAGACGAAGGTAATGAGAAGTAGTAGAAATGAGAACAGCGAGAAACTTAACATCAGGATTGATGGTCACGAAGTCAATGAAGTTAAGGAATTCTGCTACCTAGGCAGTAAAATAACCAATGACAGACGGAGCAAGGAGGACATCAAAAGCAGACTCGCTATGGCAAAAATGGCATTTCTGGCCAAGAGAAGTCTACTAATATCAAATACCGGCCTTAATTTGAGGAAGAAATTTCTGAGGATGTACGTCTGGAGTACAGCATTGTATGGTAGTGAAACATGGACTGTGGGAAAACCGGAACAGAAGAGAATCGAAGCATTTGAGATGTGCTGCTATAGACGAATGTTGAAAATTAGGTGGACTGATAAGGTAAGGAATGAGGAGGTTCTACGCAGAATCAGAGAGGAAAGGAATATGTGGAAAACACTGATAAGGAGAAGGGACAGGACGATAGGACATGTGCTAAGACATGAGGGAATGACTTCCATGGTACTAGAGGGAGCTGTAGAGGGCAAAAACTGTAGAGGAAGACAGAGATTGGAATACGTCAAGCAAATAATTGAGGACGTAGGTTGCAAGTGCTACTCTGAGATGAAGAGGTTAGCACAGGAAAGGAATTCGTGGCGGGCCGCATCAAACCAGTCAGTAGACTGATGACAAAAAAGAAAAAAGAAAAAAAAAAAAAAGACCTGGACCTTCTAGCAGTCAAAGTGGAATCACCCTAGAATCAACAAGATGAGCCTTAACAACTTCGACGAAATCTACGTGGTAATCCATTCAAGATAAGTGCCAAAAGTAATGACTTTTTTACAGTGACTTCATTATTTCCATACTGACGATACCATCCACAGTCAATAACTTTGTTGTTGCCCGATAAAGCGAACATATGCTGCGTGAGCAACATTATTAATCTAATTTCTAACCTACTTTGCAAATGGTGGTATTGTTAGAACTCAGACAAGCTTTTCCGATTCTTATGCAATCATCTGTTGTGGTGGCGGCCGGAGTAGTCGAGCGGTTCTAGGCGCTACAGTATGGAACCGCGCGACCGCTACGGTCGCAGGTTCGAATGCTGCCTCGGGCATGGATGTGTGTGATATCCTTAGGTTAGTTAGGTTTAAGTAGTTCTAAGTTCTAGGGGACTGATGACCTCAACAGTTGAGTCCCATAGTGCTCAGAGCCATTTGAACCATTTGACCCATCTGTTGTGCTCAGAAGCTCTTATCTGCCAGGAAACGGAGTTGCAGGGAAGCACAGTAGAAAGAATTATCTCTTTCTCTCTGTTTAACTATTAAGACTTGCATTCCCCTTTTGCAGCATATTCGGTGTATTCGTGCTGGGTAGATGGTAGTCAAAGTGAGATTACTCATCAAATATTCGAAAAGATTCCACGAATCTTGGGTGGCAGCGGACGGTGCGTGAGTGAGTCCGCTTCCTGCGACTAAATTATTTATCGGCGCCGGCGCGGGGGCGGCTCATGCATTTCTTATCCAGACGACCACGCCGTCGCTCTGCGCTCGGGTTTCCGGCGTCCTGACAGCCTGTCCGTTACACTCGTGACCACTCGTACATCACCAGCCGCGTGCCAGCGTTGGGTTACGCGGGTAGCCGCAGTATTCGTTGCGCCTTCTTCCTGTTCGCTGTCCGTTAAACATGATCGTCTGAGTCCGCTTGAACTGAGACCTGCACTTGAAATGAGATACGTCAGAAGAAAAGAGTTTCGGCTGACAGATTACCCACGGCCAGTTTAAGGCGAGTCCCCCACACATCCAAATGTAATCATTTTCTCAACTTTTTGCACTCTAAGGCAAAAAAAAAGGACGCACCATGAAGGAATTATCCGAATGGGACGGAAATCGGTAGATGTGATGTACATGTACAAACTAACAAATGATTAAAATTTCAGAAAAATGGGGTGATTTATTCAAGAGCAAGAGCTTTACAAATACAGCAAGACAATAATGCGTTGGTCCACCTCCCCCTTACGCAGCAGCTATTCGGCTTGGAGTTGTTTAATAGAGTTCTTGAATGTCCTCCTGAGGGATATCCAGCCAGATTCTGTCTAGTTGCAGCGTTTTACCGTCAAAACCCCGCGATGGTTGGAGGGCCCTGCCCTTAATGCTCCCAACATTTTCAGTTGGGGGGAGAGCTGGCGACCTTGTTGGCCGAGATAGGGTTTGGCAAGCACAAAGACAAGTAGTAGAAACTCTCGCCGTTTCCGGGCATTATCTTGCTGAAATGTAACCCAGGATGTCAGATTGGTATCCACCGCCCTCTGGAGCGTCTCCAGAAACGCCTTACGCCTGGAATCTCATTGACTGGAGTGGAATTACCTTCAGTGTTGAGTCCCGCTTGGAACGGAGCCCCGATCACCAGCGAACGTGTCTGGAGACACTGCAGACGGCAGTGGAATATCAACCTGACTCTCACCCACCTTACTGGTTTACAACATAGCAGGACTTCTTTGGTTGTCGTCCGTGGTATCCTTACAGCACAGCAGTTTGTCGACGATATTCTACGCACCGTTTTGTTGCCCTTCATGGCAAGTCGTCCTGGTCTTACATTTCGGCAAGATAATCCTCGTACGCACATGGAGAGAGTTTCTACTGCTTGTCTTCATGATTGCCAGACCCTACCTTGGCCAGTAATGTTACCCGATCTGTCTCCAGTTGAGAATTTTGGCAGCTTTATGGGCAGGGTCATCCAAACTGTTCGGGATTCTGAAGATCTAACACGCCAGTATGACAGAATTTGGAACGAAATCCCTCAGAAAGGCATTCAAAAACTATATCAATCAATACCAAGCCGAAAAACTGTTTGCATAAGGGCAAGAGGTGGACCAACGTGTTGTTGACTTGCTCAATTTGTCAAGCTCTTCCTCTTGAATAAATCATCCAGTTTATTTTTGAAATTGTAATCATTTGTTTGTCTGTACATCTACATCACATCCACTGATTTCCGTCCCATTTGGATGATTCATTGGTGGCGCGTGTGTCCTAGAGTGTATTTTACTTCCACAGAAAACCTGAGAATAACATTTAATAATATTTTGCTACTAATTTGCGTGCTAGCTGGCCTTCTACAAATAATGTCCTCTCTGTCGTAAGAGTAAGTAAAACTTCTGGACCTCTGAGGTCTGGGAGAAATGATACATACCTTGACGTTCGCCGAAGACATTGTGGTTCTGTCAAAGACGCGAAGGACTTAGAAGAGTAGTTGAACGGAATGGATAGTGTCTTGACCAATAGTTATAAGATATACATCAACAAAAGTGAAAGGGTAATATGCTGTAGCTGAATTAAATTGGGTGGTGTTGAGGTAGTTTGCTTAGGAAGTGGCAATAATGACAATAGAGGAGTTTTATTATTGCACCAGCAAAATAACTTACAATGTTCGAAACAGTAGTTGATATAACATGCAGATTGACATAGCATGAAAAGCATTTCTCAGAAAGAGTAATTTGCTAACATCTCAGATGAAGTAAAATGTTGCAAAGTCTTTTCTGAAGGTGTTTGTCGAACTCTCTTTTTTTTCGGGTGTACAAACTCTATGAACGTGTCTTGAATTTTCGTAAGCCTTGATCCATTCTAGCACAACCTCAAAACTGCCTCTCTGGTGCCTCTACCTTTCGTCAAACCAGACTGATCATAATTTAACAGCTCCTCATTTTTCTTTTCCATTCTTCTGTGTATTGTTCTTGTCAGAAACTTAGAGACTTCACCTGTTATTCTGTCTGTGCAGTAGTTATCAAATTTATCTGCCCTTCCTACCTTCAACATTGTGGGAATGGTGTGCTTTCAGTCTCTCAGATTCTATTGGAATAGTCGTTTGGTTGCCACTTCCCCAATGACTTTAGAGGTTTCAAAAGAATGTCATCGGTGCCTTTCATGTTTTTTGAACACAAGACTTCCAAATTTGTTACACTCTGACTCTAATAGCGGATCCCCATGTCTTCCACATCTACCACCATTTCGTCTTCCTGCTCTTCATCAGGCAACTCATCCGCCTCGTAGAGGTATTCATTGTACTCTCTCCACCTGTCCGCTCTCTCCTCTGCTGTTAACAACGGAATTTCTCTTACTCTCGTAACATTGATGTCTTTGCTTCATATTTGACCGAAAGTTGCTTTCACTTTCCTTTATACGAAATCTGTTCTTTGAACGACCATTTGTTGTAGTTTCTTCGCATTTTTTCCCTGCAGCCATTGCGCTTTCGCTTCTCTGCACTTCCTACTTGTTTCATCCCTAATGGACTTATTATACAGCTGTATTCCCCTTTGTCACTGACCGTTTGCTATCTTCATTCGTCATTCAACTGGTTTGTCCTGTCACCCAAGGTTTCTTCATACCTTCTTTGAGCCTATATTTATCTGTCCAGCTTTTGTCGTTGTCTTTTATAGAATGTACAATCTTGTTCATCTGAGGTGAAGGTTGTGATATGCTACATCGCAGTATCGACATCCAAAGATAGCTTAAAGTGCACCTCACCACTCCTCATTACTTCAGTGTCTTATTTCCTTCCACGCTAATTCTTCTTGACGGTTCTTTCTAACTTCAGTCCACTATTCGTCATTAGCACTAGGTGTACAACTTTGCTTCTGCCGTTTTTTCTCGAAGTTCGGGGCTTTATTGTGAAGAACTTACAAAAAATTATAATTTATAGTATTGCACATCGCTGGCCACTACAGTCTCCCATCTTTCGAATAGCATACGAGTCCCGTGGCGGAAGAACTGAGAGTCTTTTGTGGGGATCCATGAATCGATTCAATTTTGCACTTGATAGTATGATCGGAAGTGCTGGTCGGCCAGACTGTATGCGACTGATCGAAAAAGGTGGTAGTCAGAGAGGAACGTGTGGAGAATACGGAGGGAGGGATAGGACTTCTCATTTCAACGTTTCCATGTACGTTTTAATGGGTTCTGCGACATGGGGTCGACCACTGACTTGCTGCAAATACACCTTTACGTGTCTATCTCTGTATTGTGGCCATTTTTGTTTCAGTGCTGGGCTCGAACGCATCAATTGCTTTCGATAATGATGTCCTGTGATTGTCTTCGTCTGTTTCAGTAGCCACGAAAACGTTCTGTCCTCCGCCACCATGCCGGTCTTCGACATCAAAATCATTGTTCTAAAGGCGTTGAATACGTTCTCTGCACGTTCTTCCACTAATAGTTCCCTCACCATTGGTATTACCCAGCATTTTAAGAGCCACAGCCGCAGATTTCTTCATGTTAAACCAAAAAATTTAAACTTCCCGCAAATGGCGAGAAATGGGTACGTAAGTTGACGTACTTAATCGAGAATAACCTTATGATGCAATCACAAATCGACTAACATTTTTATGGCATTATGTTTACAGATGCCTAAGCTTATTGTATTACACCGATGACTAACCACCTGAACCCAACTTGCCGCTACTGCCCTCTATTGCAAAACGGCGGAAGCAAAGTTGTAGACCTAATAAGTTCCGATCCCAGTCTGTATCTACTCCTGAGTGTGCCCTACGATCCATTATCAGATTTCGGGATCTATCTGACGGTGATGTGATCCATCTGGAATTTTCCCCCAGTGTCCAGGGCTTTTCCAAGTATAAGTCCTTCTCTTGTCATTTTTGAATAGTTTATACTGCGTTAATAGCTGAAATTTATTGCAAAACTGGTTTTTTTTCTCTCGAGTTCCTGTTACAGAGTTTACCTTCTACTGTAATCCCATTTCCAGTTCCTTCCCTTACGATTACAAACTATCAAGATTCTAAGATTTTTATCTCCCTTTACATACTGAGTTACCCGTTCCATATCCTCATACACTTCCTCTCCTCTTCTTCTTCTTCTTCTACTTCTTTGTCTATTCATATCGGCATGTATATGTGAATTATTGTTGACGTTGTTTTGCTGTCGATTGGAATCGGTATAATACTATCACTAACATGAAATGTATTCGCAGTTGGAAATATGAACAACGTTCAGCTGTATAATGGAATACCAATGAACATAAAAGCGACTCGAACTCGGATTTTCCGCTTATCGCAAGCGGTCGCCTCACCATTAGGCTATCGGAGGACGACTCACGGGCAGACCGAAATTTCCATATATCTATAACATGCACTCTTACATTCATTATATATATTCACGTACCGGGTGAGAGACGGGGGGGGGGGGGGGGAAATGTTTTATGTTTTAATTGAAAGTCCCTCGCCCGTTATCGGCGAATAAATACAATTTTGCAGTACCTGTGTTATACAAATAAAACAGTTTCTGCGTCAGTCACTTATTTTTCCACTACGCGTTTCCGTGGTTCACGCCATAATCTTCAGGTGGCATTGTTTATTTACATGGCTGGTGTTGGCGAAGAGTACAAAAGTTTTTTCATAATCGCAGATCAAGAGCAGCGTAGGTTATTTTGCATCTTTTGCTAATGATAAAAATTGATAATTTAGAAAAGGCACTTTTGGGATTAAAAATCATGAAATTCTGAGCGTGAATTGTACTTACAGGGACGATAGAATTGTAAAAGTGCTACATACTGTCCCCAGATGTATGCCCTCTCCTCTTCACATTACATTTACACTGTCGCTTCAAAGATGTTGTACGTGTTACAGATATGTTTGTTTACATTGGACACAGAGATAAAAGATTAACTAGTTTCTACAAAAATTGTTTTCTTTTTTAAAATTTGTGAATGGGCCCTCCTCTAAAATACCTCCCTGCTTAGTGAAAGGGAAAAGCACCAACGTATATGCATGAACCCAACATCACCACGCGTAAGATCGGAATTAATGGCTCACAAAAAGATTTCTCTAAAAGACTGATGTCAAACTCAATGCATTACACTGGGTACAAAATTCTTCAGAAACTCAACGAGATCCGACAGGATGACTTTGTGTTTGTGTTGAATTTTCCAGTGACCTGAAAGACATACGCAGTACTAACAAATGCCTAATAATCTCCCTGGATTTAACAAATCCGTGTAGTAACATCCCCCTTCATGAGATGCAACAAATCTGTATACTAACATCCCCATTCACCATGCTTCAGCCGTTATTTAACAGAACCTAATAAAATACAAGAAGCTCTCCCAGGCAGGGATCATAGAATTCACTATTCTTCTGGAACTTTTATTGAAATATAATTACGTCTCTTTCAATGGAAAAATCTACAAACAAACAATTTTCACAAAAAAGCCAATATTCAGTTCTACAGATGATACGTGAATTATACATTTCTGATCATTGAGGGAAAACCAAAAATGATGATAAAGACAACCTCCAAACATTCAACAAAATGCACAAGAATATATGCACAAATCACACAAGAATATTTCCTGTGAGCAGGAAACAAATAGCGTCATTTACTTCCTCGATTTAATCATCTGCAAACAAGATAGAAAACATGTCTTACAAATTCACAGGAAATCCACTACCAGACACACACAATCGTACATGCTTCCTCCTGCCACCCCAACAGGCACAAACTAGCAGCTTACCGCTCAATGAGCCATAGAACTCCAAAAATTCCACAGAGTAATGAAGGCTTCCAGAATGAAATACAATTCACAAAAGAAATAGCTGTAATTAATGGGTATAAACTCAGACTTCTAGACAGTTTAGTAAAAAATATAAAGAAAATGAACGAAATGACCACCAAAAGGAAAGAACATGCATCGCCTTCCTCTGTAACATCTCCCAAATATTGCCAGTATCTTCAAGCGACGCAAAATAAGAATTAACTTTCAAACAAACAATAAAGTTCGCCAAAGACTTCCTCGTATCTTAAAAAGTATTAAAGATAAATTTTAATCCTCTGGAATATGTAAAATCATTCATAGTAAACGACTGGCTCGATACATAAGTCAAACAGGCCGTAACTTCCACACCAGATACAAAGAAAACATCAACGCCTTCCGATACAACACACCGCACAAATCTGTATTAGCCTCCCATATAAAAGATACAGGACATCCATTTCACAATGTAGAAAGCAAACTGGAAAGACTACATACACTGAACAAAGGACACAGAATGTCTCTATATGAAGAACGAGAAATCTATATACACAGAAAGAAACTTGGGGAACATCTACTCAGCGACAGTAGTAAAACAGGCTCAGTCAAAATTTTCAACAGCTTGGACAAAATAATTTACAGTTTCAATGCACAGCAATCATTGTAATCACTCCCATTCAATCTTAAGATCAGCCTAAAATACATATGCGTGACCAGTTGTTTGTACGTAAGAAATTATTTGATGGTTGAAGTGTGCGCATATCTATATTCAAGTACAGTACGTTCACATTTTTAAAAGAAAAGAAAAACATATTTATGTACATAACAATTTAATTTTTATTGTACACAATGCTGCTGCACATTCATATTCAGGAAAAAAATTGTGTATATAACTACCTAATATAATAACTGAGTTGTGTGCACGTCAAACTTCTGGTGTACCCATTCATATATTTTACAAAAGAAAAAATATTTGTGTAGAAATTATTTAATATTTTATCTCTGTATCCAAGGTAAAAAAACCATCTGTAACAAGTACATCATCTTTGAAGTGACAGTGTAAATACAATGTGCACTGGTGAAGACATATATCTGGCAACAGTATGCAGATCTTTTACAACTCTACCGTCCCTGTAAGCACAATTAATTGTCAGAAATTCAGGTTTTTAAACTCGAAAATACCTTTGCTAAATAATTTTTATTACTAGCAAAAAACGCAAATTAAGGTACACTGCCCGTGGTCTGAGACTGTGAAAAGACGTCTGTACTCTTCACCAACACCAGCCAATCAATAAACAATTCTCCACATGAAGATTATGGCGTGACCCATAAAAACGCGTAGTGGCAAAATAAACCAGTGAATGACGCAGAAACTTTGTATTGATCAACAGTCGCAGTCCTCGCAATGCCGTCACTTATGGACGAAATATCCACTTCCTGCGTTAATCATAAACACGATAGAATGTTCTTTCGGACTTGTATGCAAGGCGGCCGGCCGAGGTGGCCGAGCGGTTCTAGGCGCTTAAGTACTGAACCGCGCTGCTGCTACGGTCGCAGGTTCGAATCCTGCCTCGGGTATGAATGTGTGTGATGTCCTTATGTTAGTTAGGTTTAAGTAGTTCTAGGTCTAGGGGACTGATGACCTCAGATATTAAGTCCGATAGCGCTCAAAGCCATTTGAACGTTTTTTGCATGCAAGGCTCTGGGATGCTACCGAAGGGGAAGGATCTGGAAATAGTGTTACAGGGGAAAGTAAACTCGGTAGTAGGACTGGGAAAGAATGTGTTTTGCAATACATTTCTGCTAGTATTAGAGTGTAAACTATTCAGAAATCACAAGAGAAAGGCGTATACCCATTGGAAAGCGCTGGAGGCAGGGGGAAAATTACAGCTGGATTACATCATGGTCAGACAGATTCCTATACGAGATTGCAAGGAGTAGATACAGACTCGGATCACAACTACTCATCTTTATACCATTCTCTGCTGCTGTCTCTGTTACCATATATTTGTCTAACCAGAAATCCTTACCTCCTAACCACTTCACTTCTCCAACACCCCCCTCACTTTCCCTGTATCTACATTGAGACTTCCTTTTCCTTTAATGTAGTACTTTCCATTACCTTTTGCATAGTTACACCGTTAACTATTGTTGATACTTTTAGGGAAGTTCCGCGCACCAACGACAAGAGAGTCCTCGAACCTGTGTCCGCTCCTTCTCCCTCTTTTTACAAAGCCACTGTCAGAACGGAGAGTCTTCAGCTGCCATTGTTGATGATTTGCATTAAAAATTTAAGCAGTTGCTAAGATTAAACCCGAGACAACCAGTGTCTTATTGCTGGACTACAATGACCAAACTGTTTCTGCCGCGCGGGGTAGCCGAGTGGTCTGGGGCGCCTTGTCACGGTTCGCGCGGCTCCCCCCGTCGGAGGTTCGAGCTTAGGGACTGATGACCTCAGCAGTTTGGTCCCCTACGTCCTTACCACAAATTTCCAATTCTCCAAACTGTTTCTGGAATATGTTATAAAAGCATGAAATACGGCTTATTATTTATTTATTGGACGTGAAACACGTTGACCAAAGACGCCAGTAAAACAGCTGACACAATAGTCGTTGTCAAAACCTTTCGAGCGGCATTGTACGTTCGGTCTGCACCCGTGCGCTGGGCAGAGTTGTGTACGTGCTACAGAGCAGCTGAACGGCGCGGCGGCCAGTGACCCATTTGCCGGCTATGCGTCAGCAGCGCACGTGTCATTCGATACGGCGGGGGCTGAGAGGGCCGAGTCGATGAGGAGGGGGCGTGCGCAAGCAGCAATCAGAGCCTACACAGGCGCGTGCGTAAGGTCAGGGAGCAGCCTGGCTGCATACCCGACTGTGTTTGTGCGACGGACGTGCGGCGACGTGCGCCACCTCCTCCGGTGTGCAAAGGGGTGTAAGTGGCCTTCTCTGTGTCTGCCCGTCCGCTGAACTAACACTGCAGACACTGCGTGTGTTCGGATGTTCAAATTTGTGTGAATTCCTAAGAAACCAAGCTTCTGAGGTCATCGGTCCCTAGACTTACACACTACTTAAACTAACTTAATCTAACTTGCGCTCGTGCCCTCCCGGTTAGCCGTCCGGTCTAACGCACGGCTTTCCGGAGCGGGAAGGAGCGCCTGGTCCATGGCACGAATCCGCCCGGCGGACTTGTATCGAGGTCCGGTGAGCCGGCCAGTCTGTGGATGGTTTTTCGGCGGTTTTCCATCTGCCTCGGCGAATGCGGGCTGGTTCCCCTTATCTCGCCTCAGCTACACTAGGTCGACGATTGCTGCGGAAACAAGTTCTACACATACACGTACACCACCATTACTCTATCTCGCAAACATAGGGGCTACACTCGGCTGGTGTGAGACGTTCCCTGGCAGAGTCCACCGGGGACCGGACCGCACAATATCCCTCGGTTCGGTATGGGGCGGCGGAGGGGTGAAGTGGACGGCGGTAGTCGTCGTCGGGTTGCGGACCACTGCGGCTGCGCCGGGGACGGAGCCTCTCTCTAGGTCCCCGGTTAACATATAACAACTAGCGTTAAAAGCAACACACACAACCATGCCCGTGGGAGGACTCGAACCTCCGGCGGTAGGGACAGCACGATTCGTGACATGGCGTCTCTAACCGCGCGGTCACTCCGCGTGTGAAGACTCGGTGCTGAGTTATTGTTTTCGGTGGACGAGTGACAGCGTTTTTATTTTAATGTCAACTGACTAAAAACAATTACGATTTTTGAGTTATTGAACTGCTGATTTTGAAATACCGAATATAATCACTGTATACACTTATGTGGCAGAAGTCATGGGATCCCTCCTAATACCATGTCGGACCCCTTTTAACCTGCCATAATGCAGGAACGATGTGTCATGGGCTCAATAACTCGTTGCAAGTCCATTGCAGAAATACTGAGGCATGCTGCCTCTACTGTCATCCGTAATTGCAAAAGTGTTGCTGGTGAACTATCTTGTGCTCCAATTGACCTCTCGATCCCGTCCAACATAAGTGTTGGACGGGATGCACGTCGGGGGAACCGGGCGGCCAGATCGTTGTCTCGAATTGTCCAGAATGTTCTTCAAACCAATCGCCAACAACTGTGGCTCGGTGACATGGTGTGCATCAACATCCATAAAAAAATCCATCGCTCTTTGGGAACATGAAGTCAGTGAATGGCTGAAAAAAGTGTCCTTTTCCAGTTAATGATTGGTTTAGTTGGAACAGAGGACCCATTCTGTGTAAACACCAATCACACCATTACGGAGCCACCACCAGTTTGCACAGTTGACAGCTTGGGTACATGGTTTCCTGGGTTCATACTGTTGGCAACGCGCTTCAGTCTGGAACCACGCGACCGCTACGGTCGCAGGTTCGAATCCTGCCTCGGGCATGGATGTGTATGATGTCCTTAGGTTAGTTAGGTTTAAGTAGTTCTAAGTCTGGGGACTGATGACCTCAGATGTTAAGTCCCATAGTGCTCAGAGCCATTTGAACCATTTTTTGTTGGCAACGCACTCATATCGGTGGTCTGCTCTACAGCCTGTTAACACCAAATTTCACCGCACTGCCCTAACGGATACGTTCGTGGTACGTCTCACATTGATTTCTGCGGTTTTTTCGCACAGCGTTGGTTGTCTGTTAGCACTGACAACTCCTCGCATACACCACTGCTCTCGGTCGTTAAGTGAAGGCCGTCGGCTACTGCGTCGTCCGTGGTGAGAGATAATGCCTGAAATGTGGTATTCTCTGCATACTCTTGATACTGTGGATCTCGGAATATTGTATTCCTTACTAATTTCCAAACTGGAATGTCACATGCGGCTAGCTCCAACTACCAATCCGTGTTCAAAGTCTTCTGATTCCCGTCGTGCGGCCAGAATTACGCCGGGAACCTTTTCACGTCAATCAACTAAACCAAACGACAGCATTGACGGAGCTGCCCTTTTTTACTGCCGCCACATGTATACGTGCATATCGCTATTCCATGACGTCATCTCAGTGTGTTGTAAACTGATCTGCCCGAAAAAGCAAATGTACTTTACTCTTTACTTTGAAATCTGAATCTGAGTAATGTTCTGAATGATTGAATTAAATCTCTAATGAATGATTCTGGTAAGGTGTTAACTATTCGTTGAGAACTCAGAAAAGTGTTAAGTTCGTCATGTGAAGTAGTGCGCTTGTAAAGTGAAGTTTTTGTCTGGCGTTGAAAGTTCCTATCACGAATCCTGAAGCTCGGCGAAAATACTCTTCTACTTCTCTGCGTCTTACTGGTCAGTTCGTCATAGGCTACAACTCATAAATAAACTAAGAATGTTCGTGATAGCCATAATTTGTCCGTACAGTGACAATAATCGAGACTGGATTCTGATAAGAACTCTCCGTCTAAGGAAAAAACTTAAAAAAGAAAAACATTTTCCTATTCTCATAGAAAACTTCTGACCGTACGCAGGCTCTTGGATTACTGCCGGATTCCATCTCTCGAAAGATTTATTCTGATGAGCAACACGTTGGATTTGTTATATGCAGTATCAGTTGGAATCGAAACGAAATTTACCTTTCCACAAGTAAGGAATACTGTATTTTCATATGTTATTCTTGTACACTAACAAATATTTCTTGTATCTATTGTATTGCGACTCTAGCATGTCGTCAAACTTTCTAAATTCAGCAATTATCAAGGCGACTGGCTGTAAGAAGGCAGCAAATTAGCCTCAGACACGTCACCTCGATCGAAGCACACTGGAACCAGTCCTCTCTTACATAGCTTGTTCATAATTCATTAACAAAATCCAGAAAGAAGCGCTGTGCGCCACAGAGCACATAGCAGCAACTGTCCGGAAACAGATTTGAAACTTGAACTTTCAAACATTTGATTGGCCGTGATCCAGCAACCGTATGCTATTTAATTACAGGACGTATATACAGCCACTTCGGCTGCACAAAATTTTGTCAATTGCCTCCGGTTTCGATCGGACTAGGGAAATCCTCATCAGAATATAAAGTTGCATGGAATAATGGTAATAACACCATGGTTAAAAACGTCTGAACAAAAGTGCTCTCGTCAAACAGCCTATGACATTTCTGTTTGACGAGAGCGCTTTTGGCCAGACGTTTTAATCCATGGTATGATTATATGTATTCCATGTAACTTTTTGTTCTGATGATTTCCCTAGTGCAACCGAAACCGTGGTCAATTGACAAAATTTTGTGCAGCCAAAGTGGCTGTATACACGTCCTGTAATTAGATTTGAAGCTATTGTGACAGATGATACGAAGCGCAACAAACGCCAAAGAATGAGATGTTTCCGGAAACCCCCGTCCGCAAGGCGCACCTCAACATTTGGTATAATCTAGTATCATATAAGCTCAGCAGAGCTCTGGAAGCAGATCACCCACCAAACTGAAGCATCTTGCTTGTCCCATGCGAACCTATTCAAAGCTTCGCAAGTCCGAGAAGCGTGGCTCAAGCCGCCTCCGGATTGGCGCCGTCGGTGACGTTGCGTTGACTTGCAGCATGCTTGCGGTGGTCCACTGCTGTCGACACGTTATCGATGATCGACGACAGAAGTGCGCGAACAGCCCACCAACTTTGTCATTTTCGAGTGGAGAGTTTCCAGCTGCCGCGTCATAAGTCTGCACATCGTAAAAATCGCTTAGGTCAGTTGATCTTCTCCATTTGCAGCGTGTACCGTCACCACAATGATTCTTCATTTGGCTCTGCTCTGCTTGTATACTTCCGTGTTAGCAACGTCACAAAAGACATTCAGTCTCGCACTGGACAGCGGTCATGATATTTTGGCTCATCAGCGTGTATTAGTCGACTTATTGGCAGTTCTTCATGCACATATACGCTTATGGCACGAGCCTTCGTCCCCGTATATTGGACGAGCACTAACATAAGCTACTATAAACCGATATACACGACGAATAATAGGTGCTATTTGCCAATGATACTACACAGTTCATCGTACAGTGCAGTCACGACAGAGATGACGGCCGAGAAAACTGCGAAGATAACTAATCTGAAATTTATTTTATCCGATTCTTGTGATGTGTTTGAAGATGGTACTTTGCTCGTCCAGACTAGCTGTGCAAACCAACATGAACAATAGTAAACTACACTGATGGGTAAATAAATATATGGAATTCCTGCCGACCGCCAGATTCACACACATCACTCGTAGAATCCTTTTCAGACAGCCTAAACTCAATAGCATGGCAATAGCTGAAGCAAACGGTAGTAGTAGGTTGTCTAACAAACAATGTGTCTGCAGCTCGTGGTCTAGTGACTAGCGTTGCTGCCTCTGGGTCACGGGGTCCTGGGTTCGATTCCCGGCAGGGTTGGAGATTTTCTCTTCCTGGGGACTGGATGTTTGTGTTGTCCTCATCATTTCATCATCATCGTAATCATTCGTGACAGTGGCTAGATTATATTGTGTAAAAAGAATCGGACTGTGTAAAAAAGAATCGGACTGTGTAAAAAAGAATCGGACTGTGTAAAAAAGAATCGGACTGTGTAAAAAAGAATCGGACTGTGTAAAAAAGAATCGGACTGTGTAAAAAAGAATCGGACTGTGTAAAAAAGAATCGGACTGTGTAAAAAAGAATCGGACTGTGTAAAAAAGAATCGGACTGTGTAAAAAAGAATCGGACTGTGTAAAAAAGAATCGGACTGTGTAAAAATTTGGGAATTTGTACGGGCACTGATGACAGCGCAGTTGAGCGCCCCACAAACCAAACATCATCACAGGAGCAACGCAGTTTGTTGTCACTTTTGTCAAACCTACCTAAGGCTGCCGAGTGCTGTTGGGAAGCGGGATGCACTCGATCTTGTGAGAGCAGTTGAGGTGCTACGTGACTGAGAAGTAGCGACACCGGTCACGAAAACTGACAACGGCCGGGAGAGCGGTGTGCTGACCACGTGCCCCTCCGTATCCGCATCCGGTGACACCTAAGGTCTGTGGATGGCACGGCGGCCAGTCGGTACCATTGGGTCTTAAAGGCCTGTTTGGATGGTATTTCTTTTTTGTTCACCTAAGGCTGGTTGTTCATCCAGACTATGGCCAGCTACGCATTTAGGTATCGACTAACCTTGGCAGCACCGAGAAGACCAAAGTTTTTTATGAAACGTTCGCTTCATCTCGGGGTGTGAGCTTCAGTGCCCTAACTCGAAGTTCCCACTCACGGCTGCAGCCAGACTATGATCAGATTTTTTAAAAAACATGAATTTAGTATCTCCATGTAGTCCAGGGCACCCAAACAAAAGGTGTTCTGCGTTCTCCTCCTGTTTCCCTACAAGAGCAGAAGAATGTGTATACAATGAGTATCTTCTGAAGATGTTTATGGAATCACCTGTGGTTGAATTTGAAACTAGCTATTAGAGAGGCGATATGCCTCGGATTGAATTCTTATGAGGTGTAGTGGAGTAGGGGACAGACGGTTGAATTATTTTTGACTTCTTGCCTCTGTGTCTTGTTTCCTCACATTCGCATTGCCGGTCTTCCGTCGTGTTTCTGTGTAGGACATAACGGTAATCCGTGCTTGGGATAGCAGTCCAGTTGCTAATGTCCTGTCACAGCAGTTTCTGTGGCTGACTGGTCGACAGGTTCATTGCCAGTAATCGACCGCACAGTGTGATTTCACCTAACCGAAAGTAACATAATGGCCTTTCTAATCCTTTGGGTCCCAACAATACGAAAAATTGTATGATTTTAAAATTTTTCACAAAAGTAACCTTCATTGTCATCGTAAGGAACGAATAGAAGAAGAAATTGGTTCAAATGGTTCATATGGCTCTGAGCACTATGGGATTTAACTTCTGAGGTCATCAGTCCCCTAGAACGTAGAACTACTTAAACCTAACTAAGGACATCACACACATCCATGCCCAAGGCAGGATTCGAACCTGCGGCCGTAGCGGTCGCGCGGTTCCAGACTGTAGCGCCTAGAACCGCTCGGCAATCCCGGCCGGCCAAGAAATCGGTAAAAAATAAACAATCAATCGTTTTAGGGAAGCTGTTCGACTGTGGAACACTGGGGCATAAAATTTTCAAACAACCGATCATTTTTATGTTATGTATTTGAAAGGAAATTCATATTTTCCTAGAAGCAATCTGTCATCTCAGAACTTCCATGAACTCGTAATGCTTAAAACAAATTATAGTCCTACATAACAAGCAAGAGTGGGCCTCAAATTTAATATATTTTGGATCAAAACTACATTCTGCCGTTGTGGCTTCATTTCGAAACCACTTGCCCGCTAAAGGCAAAGGTCCCGAGTTCGAGTCTCGATCCGGCACACAGTTTTAATCTGCCACGAAGTTTCATATCAGCGCACACTCCGTTGCAGAGTGAAAATTCTATTCTGGACCCATAAAGGTAGTAGTGCAGACTCAATTAACGTTACAATAGCTTTAGATATTCTTGCAGTCACTGAAAAAGATATCCTCCACATGGCCACTATATATATTAAAAAAAAAAAAAAAAAAAACGCATTTCACAATCTCTTGCAGTCACGTAGCACCGTCTCTCTTCTGACTGTTGCTTTGAGAGTAGTAAGTGACTGCTACAATGTAGGACTTTTAGAAGTACCTGAGAGAACCATTAGATGTGTCTGTGTTGCAACAGCGTTTGTGGTTTCATGCTAAATTCCGCGTATTTGGAAAAAATTAATATAGTAGTGGTTTCAGGCAGAAACCACGCGTTCTCCAAGGGTTAAAAGGCACCGATTAATAGTACAAATGCAATTCAGCGGAAATGTGCTATTAGATTAGAAGGAAACCTCGGTGTGTCGGCCCGCAAGGTGTTTACACGACAGCCGCAGTCGGCCCGGTGCAGCTCGGAGCGGCACTGTGTACAGCCCTGGAGCAGCTGGGAGCGCCAGTGATCTCGAACAATGGGCGGGGGTCGGTGTCGGGCGCGCACAAAGCTGCGAGCGGGGAGGGGCCTCGGTGCGTCACCGCAACACCCGCTGCCGGCCCCGTGCACGCACTCCACACACTGCGCTCTTCATTCATACTCCACGCTCAACAGCGCGGAGCACCGAAATACTCGTATGTCCAAGTTTGCACCATACGCATTCACTTGTAGGCTCAACAAGGAACGAAGCTCCCGACACACGAACACAGGTTGTGACTGAAAGCATCTAGATTTTCTGCTTGTCGCTCTTACATCATGGATCGCATATGAGGTCAATGATCATGGTGGCTCAGACGCTAGTGTCAGTGGTCGGCTGCGTCCTCTAGCGCCACAACGTCGGGGAGAAAGTGGAGTAGACTCTGAGATGGGACGTCACACGGACTTCATTCCACAAGGCTTCCCGGCAGAGTGGTGAGGGCGCTGGTATTTGTTGGCACAGAAATAGTTCAAATTTTGGATGAGGGCCCACTGAGCGTTGACGGTTGTGACGTAGAATTTTATATATATATAAATTTTCGGTGCCTACAGTGTCACGTCTTTCAGTTTCACACAAATTTTTATTTTTAAAGGGGATCGCTTAAGACTATTTCCATGGGTTCGCCCGTCAAATTTCTCCCTCATATCACAAAATTGTCGTCTGATGTAGTACAAACTGAAAAAAATAAATTCCTTTTAAAGCACAGTTTCGTATATAATTTATATTCAAAACCTTACACCTGTGTCACAGAACAAATCCTACATCGAGAATAATTCACACAAGTTTAAGGGAAGAAATGCTTCCGATAATTATTACAGTATATAAGGAACATCAAAATATGAACAGGCTGAAATGAACAAACAGTACATGAGACTATGTTAATCAATTCAACTTTAAAAAGCTAAGGAGCAAATTATTAGCAAAATGAGAAATGCCAAAATGAGCACTTCTCAATTGGAAGTAAATCAAAACAATCAGAATGGCTGAAAGAGAGCACAATAACATGAGCCATAAACGAATAAGAGCTAAGCAAATAAGAGAAGAGGCAAAAATGAGGTGCCAACAAAATGAGAGCTGGCCGAACTCCGTCGGCACTTACATACGGTTGCGCTGGTGGCGGCACCTCGCGGATGCGATCGCTATGCACTCTTAGCGCTCGCGGCGGCGTCTAGCGGCCCGTACGCAAGTTGTGCGATTGCTGTCGCAGGTCGACCCTTGATCTATGATGTTACACGGTATAATGGGTTCTTTCTTGGTAGCTGATTGTGGCAGTGTCATCGGTCTTCTCACTGGTTTGATGCGGTTCTCCACGGTTTCTCCTCACATCAGGGCAGCAGTTGCAATCCACGTCCTCAATCATCGGTTTTATAGATTCCCAATCTTGTCTTCCCCTACAGCTCTTTTTTTTTTTTTTTTCCTCTGTCTCTCCAGCTCCCTCTAGTACCTGGTAGTTCGTTTTTGATGTCTCTGTCCTATCAACGTGTCTCTTAATCTAACTCATATATTCCTTTTTGCGCCGATTCTATGGCGAACTTGTTAATTCAATATCTTATCATTCATTTGTTGTACAGTGTTTCCTGTACCACCGGACCTTTACGGTTACACTCAGTCCACGACCAGCCTCTTACGTGGTTCTGTTATGTGTAAAACAGCAACTATCTAGTAAACAGTAATTCTGTTGTTTCATACTGAGCTTATCAGACTTCATCTATCGTCAGTATCATGTGACACTCCCAGTGTTCCATTTCGCGCTAAGTTATATGCCAGTCAATGGTGCGTGCTGTGTCGTATACTTCTCCAGTTTTGGTTGTTGCAAGTGAGGAATCAACCGGGAAGTAGCCTAAATAGACACCGGGAATCGCTAAAATCCACACTCAGATTGGCTAGTATGCTGAACAGCAAGCACATTTGATTCGGGTGCGGCTAACTCCCTGTATCACGAACCACCGCCCTGCATTTTACGCTGCGGATCGAGGCTGGGGCAGTACTAAAATATTTTCTGCTTTGTTGTCAATGACTGTGTGTAACTGGCCGTCGGAAGATGCAGATACTTCACTACCGATGGCAGCCTGCTATCAGTTGCTTATGCAGATGCGGGTTCGACGTCCCACCGACGGTCAGAGCCACCATGCTGGGCGACGGTTGGGAACGAAATCCGACGCATAATTTTCGGAGGTATTATTCCGGAATTTTCCACTAAATATTACTAAATCTGTATGAGCGGACGTAGTTGCGAATGCCGCTGCTCCCGAATGCGTCTCATTGCCCGATTCGGGGCACTTTTCGTACAGGTTTCCCGCAGTCGTTCAAAACGTGGCAGTCTCGACTACGGTTAGGAAGATGTGAGAACAACCTGAGTCTTTGAGTGCTGCGTTAACCATCTGATGAAAAGTATCCGCACACCAGTAATCTAATCCCGAATTGAACACTAAGTGCGAAGAGATGCGGATTCAATGGTACAAAATGAAGCGAGGGTTACTGTGTTGTCAGAAGTAAAACAGCAGAATAATCCATCGGAAGAGCGCAGTGACTTAGGAAGTGAACATGTCACCAGAGTAAGAAGTCCATCAGGGACGTTTCACCCCTCCTAAAGCTGCCCATGTCGACAGCTGCTGATGTGACTGAAGTGGAAACGCGGACAACCCCAGCTAAACCAAGAACAGCCAGACCTCGTATACCTACTGACGGCCGGGCATCATCGAGTGTTACAGAGGGTGTGAAATCTGGATATGAAGGATAGAGCGGATCATGTTATAGTTGTGGAGGGGGCCGCAATCAGTTACTGTTAGTTGCACAAAACACACAAATTTTAGGACAACATGGTTGTGGAGATGTAGCAGCGATTAGTATGATTAATCAATAATTCAAGAACAGTCTTTATCGCATTTATTATTGTTATTATACCCTCAACCGGTTTCAACCCGACCTAGGGGTTATCTTCTGGGCGTTTACACCATTGGTCGACTGCTGGTGGTGTCTCTCCCGTCTACATAACGGTCGTGATGTAGACAGGAGTGACACCATCAGCAGTCGACCAGTGGTGTAAACGCCCAGAAGATAACCCCTAGGACGGGTTGAAACCGGTTGGCGGTATTATAACAATAATAAATGCGATTAAGACTGTTTTTGAGTAATTGACACAAATTTTATTTTCCTAAGAACCACTTAATTACACATTGCATTAAAAGGATCAAATTACAACAATACGGCTGAAGGCCTAGTTAAGAAAACTTGAGATGCCTCCTGGGCTGAAGGCCTAAAACCACCCCAAAAGCAAGAACGGATGAAGGCCTGAACACAAGTTATAAAAAAATTGCTTTAAAGAATACACGCAACTGAAGGCCTTACTTTTTAAAAAAATGTTTCCGTAAATATTCGACTGAAGTCCTCACACAAGACACTGAACAGCTCAGGGCTTAGGGCCTCGATAACAAGAATATCAGATAGAGCAAATTTCTAAAAAATTAGTTTTAAACAAATCAATTTTCAAAAGTTTAAGACGGCTGAAGGTGTTGTCTTAAAAACATTTCACGTAAAAGCTCAGCTGAAGGCCACACACTGGACATTGAACAACTCAGGACTTAGGGCCTGGATAACGATACAGATAGAGCAAACTTTCAAAACTTTACTTATTAAACAAATCAGTGTTCAATTTTTTTAATTTAAGTCGGCTGAAGGCCTTATGTAAAATTAAAACAAAGTAAATTAATAGACAGCTGAAGGCCTTGCACAGTACATCAGACTAAAATGAAAATCACAATCTAAAATCAACAAAACAGTGATGCTCAGAAGTGTTCCGAGGGTCGGCCTGAGGAGGCAGATCTAACATAAGGTGAGGCGAGACAGGCAGCCAAGAGTAAGATCAAATAATCGGATGGCAACCCGACCCAGGGATGGCTGAAGGACCGACTGACAACCTAATAAATTCCCTTCCGCCCGACCAACGGTACGACAGCCGAAAACATCAGCCGAGGACGAAGATACCAGCCACACTACGTCTTCAAAATAGGAGTCTAAAAACAGCCAAGGCAGAATAACAACTCTTAAGAAAAAATGTGAACAAACAACTGAAAGGCTGTCGAACTACACGCCTTGCCAGACAGTATCAACACGGCGAGGAAAAACACACTGCCGGAAAACTACGCTAACGACCAGGCAGGTAACTGGGGCGTTAACGGCCACAAGGCAGAAAATACCGCTGGTGGACTTCACTGATAAATAACAACCAATTTAATAGTTAAAGACCATACAGGAAGATGGCTGCAAAATGGCCACAGTCCCGAACTGAACCATAGGGAACATATTAGGGAAGAATAAGGACGACTACGTTGCCACAGACACCAGCAGCTTCGGCTCTTTAGGAAAAATGTTCTGCCATTCCTTCACAGACATTCAGACACCTCATTGAAAGTGTCTCCTGCAAAGTTAAAGCCATCATAAAGGTGAAGGGTAGACACACCCCATACTGATGTTCGCTAAAAATGTGTCAAATGTATTAGCTTTATGTGTAAATGTTCTGTACCTTCCAAATGGTCGTAAAAAACCACGGTATCACACGCAACATAGGTGTACTGGTGTTAATCCTTTTAATTTTGTTTTATCCTTTAAAAGGGTTGGTGAAAGCCTGTGACTGTAAAAACATGCAAAGGAAATGAACAAAGCGAAGCAGATTGCAGTTTCGAATGACTACACTGCCTTGAAGATTGTCTCATTGCTGGACAGAGTAAAGCAAGATCCACATATAAAACCCACTAAAAGAAAAAAGATAAAACACATAAATTTCTACTACCCCACACATTGTATCAAAAAATACTGGTAATATCTGCAGAACACATAATGGAAAAATTATATTCCTTCTATCTAATGCACTACAGCAGAATCTAGTACATAATGTGATGTGTAATCATGGCCCATATACTCAGCTCCTGTAATTCATAAAGTAGCATGTCAGGAAATGGTCCATGTTTTACCTAAGACAGACAGACCTAAATTTCCACATCAGATACACAGACCGCGTTGTCATAAATTGCAGCTGTTGTAAGAATTAGCGACATATCCACATCACAAGAAATATGGAGAAAAAAATATCGAACGAAAACTATAAAACGATTCAGTAAATTTGTTCATGTGCTTCGAAGGGATCCTTAAATAAGCAGACAAAATAGTGATACGCAAGACTAAAGAAAAATGTAACCAAACAATAAGCAAATCATGATTCAGATTGCATACGAAAATACGCTCAGCCGTAAAGAATAACGTACATCCTCTGTTGACGGTATGTACCGTCATATCTGTTGAATACGAGTTTGTTTAAAGTATAGTTTGTCTGTGTCGTTTTGTAGCGCCCTGCATATGACACTCCTTCCTTTAGTATACCGCGTGGTCAGAAACAGTACGAAAATGTTGTAAGGTGTAAGGGTATTACAGGGTAGGTTTTCCTGAGAAATAATTGTTAAGAACAAAAATCGATACGTTGCACCGTTTCATAGTTAATTAGCAGTGGAGTCAGTCAAGCATCCTGCGAGGTACAATTAGTGTCGGTTGTTCTCATAGCGTAAATGATAGCACAAGACACTCCTTAGTGTTTGCCTCTGGTTCAGTTCTTACTACCGTCCCGTGTCCAATGTTTGAATCGCTCTCTCTCTCTCTCTCTCTCTCTCTCTCTCTCTCTCTCAATTATTTGCTGGAAGTATTCCAATCTCTGTGTACCTCTACAGACTTTACACTCTACAGCTCCTTCTAGCTTCGTGAAAGTTATTCTGTTATGTCCTGCTACAGTATGTGATCAAAAGTATCCGAACACCCCAAAAATCACAAAAATCATACGTTTTTCATATTAGATGCATTGTGCTGCCAGGTACTCCATATCAGCGACCTCAGTAGTCATTAGACATCGTGAGAGAGCAGAACGGGGAGCTGCGCAGAACTCAGGGACTTCGTACGTGGTCAGGTGACTGGCTATAACTTGGGTCATAAGTCTGTACGCGAGATTTCCACACTCCTAAACATCCCTAGGTCCACTGTTTCCGATGTGATAGTGAAGTGGAAACGTGAAGAGACACGTACAGCACAAAAGCGTACAGGCCGAACTCGTCTGTTGACTAACAGAGACCGCCGACAGTTGAAGAAGGTCGTAATGTGTAATACACACATCTAAACAGACCATCACACAGGATTTGCAAACTGCGTCAGAATCGACTGCAGGTACTATGACAGTTAGGCGGATTTCATGGTCAAGTGGCTGCTCATAAGCCACACATCGATTGGACGATTGAACAGTGGAAAAACGCTGTGTGGAGTGATGAGTCACGGTACACAATGTGGCGATCGGATGGCAGAGTATAAGTATGGCTTATGCCCGGTGAACGTCATCTACCAGCGTGTGTAGTGCCAACAGCAAAATTCGGAGGCGGTGGTGTTATATGTTTCTCACGGAGGGGGCTTGCACCTCTTGTTTTAAGCATCTACTTGCTTCCCACTGTTGAAGATCAATCAGAGGATGGCGAATGCGTCTTTCAACACGATCGAGCGCCTGTTCATAATTCACGGCCTGTGGCGGAGTGGTTACACGACAATAACATCCCTGTAATAGACTGGCCAGCACAGAGTGCTGACATGAATCCTGTAGAACACCTTTGGGATGTTTTGGAACGTCAACTTCGTGACAGGCCTCGCCGACGGACATCGATACCTCTCCCCAATGCAGCACTCCGTGATGAATGGGATGCCATTCCCAAAGAAAACTTCCAGTACCTGACTGAACGTATCCCTGCGAGAGTGGAAGCTGTCATAAAGGCTAAGGTTGCGCCAACACCATATCGAATTCCAGCATTACCGATGGAGGGCGCCACGAACTTGTAAGTCATTTTCACCCAAGTGTCCGGATATACACTCCTGGAAATGGAAAAAAGAACACATTGACACCGGTGTGTCAGACCCACCATACTTGCTCCGGACACTGCGAGAGGGCTGTACAAGCAATGATCACACGCACGGCACAGCGGACACACCAGGAACCGCGGTGTTGGCCATCGAATGGCGCTAGCTGCGCAGCATTTGTGCACCGCCGCCGTCAGTGTCAGCCACTTTGCCGTGGCATACGGAGCTCCATCGCAGTCTTTAACACTGGTAGCATGCCGCGACAGCATGGACGTGAACCGTATGTGCAGTTGACGGACTTTGAGCGAGGGCGTATAGTGGGCATGCGGGAGGCCGGGTGGACGTACAGCCGAATTGCTCAACACGTGGGGCGTGAGGTCTCCACAGTACATCGATGTTGTCGCCAGTGGTCGGCGGAAGGTGAACGTGCACGTCGACCTGGGACCGGACCGCAGCGACGCACGGATGCACGCCAAGACCGTAGGATCCTACGCAGTGCCGTAGGGGACCGCACCGCCACTTCCCAGCAAATTAGGGACACTGTTGCTCCTGGGGTATCGACGAGGACCATTCGCAACCGTCTCCATGAAGCTGGGCTAGGGTCCCGCACACCGTTAGGCCGTCTTCCGCTCACGCCCCAACATCGTGCAGCCCGCCTCCAGTGGTGTCGCGACAGGCGTGAATGGAGGGACGAATGGAGACGTGTCGTCTTCAGCGATGAGAGTCGCTTCTGCCTTGGTGCCAATGATGGTCGTATGCGTGTTCGGCGCCGTGCAGGTGAGCGCCACAATCAGGACTGCATACGACCGAGGCACACAGGGCCAACACCCGGCATCATGGTGTGGGGAGCGATCTCCTACACTGGCCGTACACCACTGGTGATCGTCGAGGGGACACTGAATAGTGCACGGTACATCCAAACCGTCATCGAACCCATCGTTCTACCATTCCTAGACCGGCAAGGGAACTTGCTGTTCCAACAGAACAATGCACGTCCGCATGTATCCCGTGCCACCCAACGTGCTCTAGAAGGTGTAAGTCAACTACCCTGGCCAGCAAGATCTCCGGATCTGTCCCGCATTGAGCATGTTTGGGACTGGATGAAGCGTCGTCTCACGCGGTCTGCACGTCCAGCACGAACGCTGGTCCAACTGAGGCGCCAGGTGGAAATGGCATGGCAAGCCGTTCCACAGGACTACATCCAGCATCTCTACGATCGTCTCCATGGGAGAATAGCAGCCTGCATTGCTGCGAAAGGTGGATATACACTGTACTAGTGCCGACATTGTGCATGCTCTGTTGCCTGTGTCTATGTGCCTGTGGTTCTGTCAGTGTGATCATGTGATGTATCTGACCCCAGGAATGTGTCAATAAAGTTTCCCCTTCCTGGGACAATGAATTTACGGTGTTCTTATTTCAATTTCCAGGAGTGTATTTGATCACATAGTGTATCTTGTCCCTTATTCTTTCCAGTGTTTTCCATATATTCCTTTCCTCGCCGATTCTCTGGACAGCCTTCTCACTATATATCTTATAAATCCATTTAATTTTAACATTCTTCCTTAACACCACATTTCAAATGCTTCGATTCTCTTCTGTCCGGATTTCCTACAGTACACGCCTCACCACCGTACAGTGCTGTGCTGCAGACGTACATTGTGAGATATTTCTTCTGGAAGGCTCTTTTTGCCAGAACTAGTCTGCTTTTTATGTTATAGTTCCGTCCGTCATGGGTTATTTTGCTGCCTAGGCAGCAGAATTCAATTTCATCTACTTCGCGATGACCAGTCCTAACGTTAAGTTTCTCGCTGTTCTCGTTCCTTCTGCGTCTCATTAATTACGTTTTCTATTTACTCTGTCCATATTTTGAACCATTAGACTGTTCATTCCATTCAGAAAATCCTATAATACTGTTTCAGTCCCACTGAGGATAGCAATATCATTAGCGAATCTTATCATTGATGTCCTTTCACGTTGAATTTCAGTTCCACTCTTGAAAATTTAATTTCGTCATTGCTTCTTCGAGATACGGATTGAGCATTAGGGGCGAAAGACAAATGGCTCTGAGCACTATGGGACTTAACTTCTAAGGTCATCAGTCCCCTAGAACTTACCACTACTTAAACCTAACTAACCTAAGGACATCACACACATCCATGCCCGAGGCAGGATTCAAACCTGCGACCGTAGCGGTTGCGCGGTTCCAGATTGTGGCGCCTAGAACCGCTCGGCCACCGAGGCCGGCGGGGCGGAAGACCACATCCCTGACTTACACTCTTCTTAATAAGAGCACTTCGTTCTTGGTCTTCCACTGTTATTATTCCCACTTGGTTCTTGTACTTATTGGATATTACCCGTTCTTCCGTATAGTTTACGCCCATTTAACTAAGAATTTTGAACATCTTGCATCATTTGACATAATCAAACGCTTTTTCCAGCTCGATAAATCCCATGAACGTGTCTTGATTTTTCTCCACTCTTGCCTCCATTATCAACCGCAACGTCCGAACTGCCTCTCTGGCGCCTTTACCTTTGATAAGTAAAACTGATCATCATTTACCCATCCTCGTGTTTTATGTGTGTATTATTCTTGTCAGCATCTTGGATGCGTGAGCTGTTAAGCTGACTGTGCAATAGTTCTCTCACTTGTTGGCTGTTGTAATCTTCGGAATTGTGTGGATGATGTTTTTCCGAAAGTCAGATGGCGTATTGCCAGACTTTTTTAAACCCTATCTCGTCTATATCGACTCCTGTCTCTTCTTCCAGCAGGTTATCAGACAAGTATTGTCCCTCATAGAGCTCTCAATGTACTCATTGCACATATCCCCTCTCTCCTCTGCATCTGACAGCGGAATTTCCATTGCACTTAATGTTACAGCCCTTCCTTTTAATTACACCCTAGTTTATTTTGACTATTCTACATGCTGAGTTAGTCCTTTCGAAGAAAATTTGTTTTTAGATTTCTTCACATTTTTTATGTAGCCATTACGCCTTAGCTTCCCAGCACTTCCTATGTGTGTCACTTCCCATGTATGTCACTTCCTATGCAAGTCACTTGCATTTCTGTATTTCTGTGTTTCCCTGAACATTTTTGTACTTTCTTTTTTCGTCGATCAATTGAAGTACTTCCCCTGTTACCAATGGTTTCTTAACATTTACCTTCTTTGTGCCTACGTTTTTTCTTTCCAACTTCTGTGATTGCCCTTTTCAGAGGTATCAATTCCCCTTCGACTGAAGTGCCTACTGAGCTATTTCTTATCACAATATAGCTTCATAGAACTTCAAGCTTATCTCTTCATTCTTGAGTACTTCCGCATCCCACTTCGTTGCGCATTAGTCTTTTAAACTTCAGCCTGCTCTTCATCACTACTAAATAGTGATCTGAGTGCGTATCTGCTACTGGTTACGATTCACATTCTAGTAACTGACTTCGGAGTCTCTGCATGACCCTGATGTTAATATGACGGCACTCTTCTCGTATCTCCCGGCCTTTTCCAAGTACACCACCTCCTCTTGTGACTGAACAGAGTATTCGATATTAGTAACTGGAATTTACTGCAGAAATCAATTAGTCTTTCTCCTCTCTCATTCCTAGTGCCAAACCCATATCTCTTATACCACTTTCTTCTATTCCTTCCCCTACAACCGCATGCCAGACCCCCATCACTACTAGATTTTGATCTCCCTTTACGTACTGAATTATCTGTTGCGTATCTTTACATATTCTCGTCATCTTCGGCTTGCGACGTCAGTATGTTTACCTGAACTTTCGTTGTCGGTTTTGGTTTTCTGTCGATTCTGATGAGAACAGCACTGTCACTTAACTGTTCACAGTAAGACACTCTCTAATTTACCTTCCTGTTCATAACGAATCATACTCCCGTTTCGTTTTAGGAAACCAACTGAAGAACAAGTTTGGCGACACAGTCTCTAGCGAGCCATTTGAATCTGCGCGCGCAACCACCTGATTGGCTAACTTCAGTGCCAATAAACTCGAAACGGCGCAAAGCATAGAATTTTTTTTCTGAACGACCATTTTCAGCACAAACTACCCTACTACAACCTAACAAGCTATTCAGACAGTTTCTGACCACCCGATATAAGGCTCCATCTAGGCAAACCGTCTTTCCGGGCTGTGAATGACATCTTTTTCTGAACAATGTGAGTCACCACATCTGAGGAAGGGGTGGGGGGTGAGGGGGGGGGAAGGTGTACAGGTGTCATCACCTTCGTGCAATATAAAAAAACTGTGTTGGAAAATTTCCTTGAATGTAAGGCTTCACCTACAGTCCAAACAAGCCTCGTAGTGCTGGGCTCAGAATGGCTGGACACTGCTGGCGAAGTAGGCGTGTAAGCTAGCTTTCAGCAGACAACAGCTGCAGGTGGACGTCGCACGGGCTGCCGGAGTTTGCGAGCCAAGCGCGGAACTGAGAATTGCTCTCTCTCTCTCTCTCTCTCTCTCTCTCTCTCTCTCTCTCTCTGCTCGCCGCCTCCGACCTGGTAATATGTTTCTTCTTCATGCCCCGCCGTAACGTTATCGTAATGGTTGCTACGGGCCACTGCCTGGCTTCCTTTCCCATGGGAGCTCTATGTACCCCGTACCGTGTAATGTAGAATCTTCTGACCAACTTCCCTGTTTTCCTTAAAATTCTACGTGAACGCCCACCTGCCAAGTCCTGACCTCTCGACCTTCTGCACAGAAACGGAGGGAAATAATATTTGCTCTAAAATCCAACTAACAGTACATTAACTAAGCATATTACACAAAATCCCAACCTGGAAAAATACCTGGCTCTTACAATAAGTGTAACATACAAGAATAGGAAAGCACAAGGTAACGCAACAAGCTTACAACTAATAAACTAAACAAGTTGGAAGGAACAATAATGGATTTAGGTAGCTAGGCACAAGCTCAGGATAGAATTCACAAATAAAAAACAAATGAGAATGACACGAAAACAGCAAAAAGCTAATACTATGCTGCCAATCAAACAAAGGCAGCACGATACAGACAAACTATACAAAGAAGGCCTACACTATGTTGGAATATAGTCAGAAAAGGCAGATCCAACAGAATCAAACACAAGACTAAACGACTAGATATAAGATAATCACGCATTTAAACACATTTTTCAATCATACAAGTGCACTCAGCAGGGTCTAACTCTCATCATTCTTAAACAACTGAAACAAAATGCAAGCCAGACATAAAGCCTTGCAGCAGCTCTGTTGTTAAGAAAACGCTGAATCCTCCAACTGTCATAGCATGAATGTAAATCACAACCAGAATACAATCCGTGTTTCGCCGGCCGCGGTGGTCTCGCGGTTCTAGGCGCTCAGTCCGGAACCGCGCGACTGCTACGGTCGCAGGTTCGAATCCTGCCTCGGGCATGGATGTGTGTGATGTCCTTAGGTTAGTTAGATTTAAGTAGTTCTAATTTCTAGGGGACTGATGACCACAGATGTTAAGTCCCATAGTGCTGAGAGCCATTTGAACAATCCGTGTTTCCGTAAAGTGCCACCGGCACGGCATTCTTCTTGTGCTCAGCCGTTAAAGGGAGCACGTCACGGTCAGTACCCGCTTGTGTACCGTCAGCACGGCCTCCCCTAGAGTGGAGAGACCAGTCACCGTCCGACCACACACACAGTTGCGTTAAATGCTACTTCAGGCTCGGGTTCCAGAAAAAATTCGACGAAGCTGGCCAAGCGAACTTCTCGTTGTGTCAGCATGGCTTACAACCGTCTCTGTAGCTCACTTGCTCCTCGGTAACTTTCCACGGACTGTCTTCGGCCGAGGCTCCGGGCATCTCGAGAGTAGCGGTGCTGCCTACAGACCGCAGAACTTCAAGCAGCCTCTGGCTGACCAGCGACAAGAAGGCGCTGGACCCTCCCTTCACCGCGGGCGGGAATTCGATGCGCCGTAATTACAGCATATAGCTTAGAGCTACGTCAGTCTTCTTGATTAATACGAGAATTGGCTCTCTTGTAGACCAGTCAGCCAGCAGAAGTTCAGTGTTCATTAATCATCAGAAACACTCTGCATATTCGATATATATCATATAGACCAAGCTCTTCAGATTTCCTAACTCACTGTGGTAGCACCCCTCTGGCGATCTCAACCTGAAATTAGTTACTTGCCCATGGGTCACTGATCGCTCCACTGATCGCTGGCTAGCTGAAGTAATGAAATACTGTCGTCAGATTAATGTTATTTAACGATGCCTCTGAGATAGTAGCCACAGACATTAATTGAAAGGGAAATGCTCTTGATAAGAGCTTCGGTTCGCTCCTACTTCACGGTTTTAACAGCAGTGTTGTGATCGTGTGTCGATTCCAGGGTTGCAACATCGATGGAAGGTTAGCAACACACAATCTTCTATTTGGACTATTCATGCAAAGAATGTATAAAGACTAGAATCCTGCTTATATTCTTAATGTATTTCATTTCACAAATTCTAATGATATAGAAGCACAGAACATGGGATAAATCAGAGGAACAATTGCGCTATGATTTCGCTGTGCATAGATGGGTACCTCCGATCCGCAACCGCACGTACTAAGTGGGGGTTCAGCCTTCAGGACGCGAACGAGCGCCATGCCTTCTCTCTAAAATTAGCCGTCTAGAAGTGACCTGGCCGGCCGGAGTGGCCGTGCGGTTCTAGGCGCTACAGTCTGGAACCGAGCGACCGCTACGGCCGCAGGTTCGAATCCTGCCTCGGGCATGGATGTGTGTGATGTCCTTAGGTTAGTTAGCTTTAAGTAGTTCTAAGTTCTAGGTGACTGATGACCTCAGAAGTTAAGTCGCATAGTGCTAAGAGCCATTTGAGCCATCCATTAGAAGTGACCTGTTGTTCCACGACGAGTTGGAGTTTCTCTGGCGGTTGACTTCATAGAATCTTCTCTACTGGATCCACCCATGTTCTCAATCAGGTTTAAGGCATACTCCTCCCATGCTAAGTTTCCTGAGAAGGTCGATTTTGCACGAGGTTCCGCAACGACAATATCTTTCTCTTCCCTTCCAAATTTCAACTGAATGTCCTTTCTCCCACTTTATCCCAATGAGCCGCCATTGTGCAAAATAGACCTACCACGCAACCAAAGACCATGTGTCATCAAATGTGCGCATTTTTTGTTCTCTTCGTTCGGGTTAATGACGTTTAAAAGACGTAGAGATGTATCTTATGGCCTCCACATTACACAGCTTTCTGATGATGAATCAGAATCTTTGTGTTCCATTGATAACCTGAGAAGTTGTCCACCCACTGGGCAGATTACTTATGTTCCCTTTTGGGTTGTGAGAAATGATAAAAATAACTAATAAATATAACTGCATTGCAAGATTTCTCAGTTCTCCAGAAGCATTTCCCTACCTGGACGGTTCATGCACATTATGTCTTACGCATTCCTCTCTCCGGTGACCAAACAGCTGTTGATAGATCACTGTTTTTCTGCAACAATCGCCACTGTTAATATGTCTGCAGACTTTGATGTCTCAGTTTTTGTCTCGTAAAAGTCTTCCGTCTAATGTAAGTTTTGTTCTGCATATCCTATGTCTACCGTTACGTTCCTATTACCAGTGGCAGTCGTAGATTGGTTTTTCGGAACAACAGTTGTTGCCTGGTTATTTAGCTCCGCTATTTATATTGCTGTGAAGCTGAGGTATTCATTACCCATTACGCCCTTCTCCAAATCAGTTACATACCTCTTACGTAACGGTACTGGATTGCTTGGTGACAGATATTCGCCCTTCTGCGAAAGTATTGTTTGCATGTGTAGTTTCAATAACTGTTCGTGTGATTAGATGAAAGTGAAGTTTATTGAAAACTGTGTTAAAGGTTACTAGAACATTTTATTTTTCGTGAAATCGCAGATTCTTGCTTCAAATGGCTCTGAGCACTATGGGACTTAACATCTTAGGTCATCAGTCCCCTAGAACTTAGAACTAGTTAAACCTAACTAACCTAAGGACATCACACACATCCATGCCCGAGGCAGGATTCGAACCTGCGACCGTAGCAGTTGCGCGGTTCCGGACTGTGCGCCTAGAACCGCGAGACCACCGCGGCCGGCATTCTTGCTTCATTGACATTGCTTTTTCGGTAGGTACCGGTGGTTGTTCTACGACCTCTGGCGCGACTAGTCAAGTACACGAAAAATATTAGGAGGTTTGCTTCGAGGCTTCGCAGTCAGTCTGACCTGAAGTTCGTCCCGTAACTGAATTGCTGCTAATCTCTCACAGCCTTTGCGGGGTACATCCGAAGAACTGTTAGATCCTGCTGGTATGGTGGTCAACGCTGACATACAAGAGGCCGGCCGGAGTGGCCATGCGGTTCTAGGCGCTATGGTCTGGAACCGAGCGACCGCTACGGTCGCAGGTTCGAATCCTGCCTCGGGCATGGATGTGTGTGATGTCCTTAGGTTAGTTAGGTTTAAGTAGTGCTAAGTTCTAGGGGACTGATGAGCTCAGAAGTTAAGTCGCATAGTGCTCAGAGCCATTTGAAACTTTTTTTTTTTTCCATACAAGAGCCCACCTGAGTACCTGAGCGACACAGTTTAGTAACTGCTCCCCAGGACAGCAGTACTGCTTCAGTAAATTAACTTCAACATTGGGTGTTTGCGTGTTGATGGTATTTGATGGCTACATTGAAAAAAAGTAAAAAAGAAGAAGAAACCACTCAGGATCCTTCCGTTATACGACCTCTTCAAGCAGCTGTTAACACTTCTGAGCTTTTACGACCATCGCAACGTTGTAAAATCTTAGGCACACGAAACCTGGCTCAGGCAATCGATGCGGTCAACAGTCTCGCTATACGAATATCATGAACCGCTCGCGGAACTACAGGTTACGTTCAGCTGAGGATATCATCGAGCCACTCTAAGTGGCACCTGTGTGGGTGTAGGCGGCGCATCGGCGTCCTCACCCGTCACGACAATCGATACTGCACGCCCCTCCAACCGTTAAGGTTGCTAGGTAACAAAATTTACTTTTCCATGACGCGGAAAAAGGTGGCGTTATCTGTGTAATAACAGTTGGTGGGATCAACCATTTTACACGGCCCCCCACCACACTCTCTCACCACCACTCGTCTCCGCGCATCATTTCATGTCCTACAGATCAGAGATCATTGGACCCGTAAATTCATTTTAATTGTATGGCTCATATGCACTGTTGAAACGGTACAGTAGTTTCCGCTCTATAAGCAGCAGGTTTCGCGGCTCACTCGCACCGGGAAATAGAAACAGAGGCGGCTCCGCAGCTAATTTTATTACACGACGCGGCCGGCCGCGGGTGTAGCAGAACCCATGTGGACGTGTGGAAAGAAATGTGTCAGGCTTCATAATACGTATTTATATGTGTCGTGTATTATGCGTTTCTTGTACGTGGATGGGAATCTGCACATGAACTTTCCTAATCCTCCTCACACCTTTCCGTAAAGCGTGGCCAAATCGTAGTTGGGAAGTAGTTCTGTAGTAGTCTATAGTAGTGCCAACCTCACTCCTGGTTAGGGGAGCAGAGAGACAGCACAGGCAGGTAAAAGTCAAAGACGTTCCAGTGTCACAAGATTTGGGGTGGAGTGGTTGGTCACGGCCAAGTGGTTCGACCATCCCCTCCACCGGGGCCAGGAAGACCTCCGGGTGCCCGCGATATTCGAGGTGTTACAGAAGACGGGTAAGTGAGCATACGTGCCCTCAGTGCGTCTGTCTCAATGTTCAAGCATGGAAGAGAGGTATTTGAATATTTGTACTAATTCTTTTATTTCCAGCTTCGGATTGTGTAAGGAAATGAATGTTCTCGTTAATTTAGGAAATTTGACGCCCCTGTGTTAATGTATCTGGTTCCCAGTTTGCCTGTTATCCTCCTCACGTAGTGGATGTGCTATGTAAAATATTGGGAGGTTTCCGTGGTATACATTTGGCCAACGCAATTCCATCTTACCCGTAGAAATGTGCGTGCAGATTAGTATATAATATACCCGAGCTATAAGTTGTAAAATTGTAATATCTGTAAACTGAAACAATTGCTGCTATCGCTGTAAAGTCGAGTGATAATGTTTAAAATAAATAGGAAATCAACTGTCGTCAGTCTTTAACTTACCTTAAAAAATCACAGAGAAGTCAAGTTAAAGGAATTCATTTAAAATAAAAGCTATAGAATGCAGGGACCCACACATCAGCGTGTGAGCCCTCCAGCCCCTTGCCTAGTATCGCACAGAAAGGGCACGCTCTCTAGGTAGCGCTCTCCCCAGTTATCCGTTGCGCAATTTTGATTCAGGGCTTGACGACATCAACCTTCATCTGGCGTCCCTAGGCAAGGAGGTATGACGGTAAACTCCCACTGTGTATGGATTTATCAGTGTGTAGACGATATTTAACAACACTGGCTTCGGATCAGGATCGATACTGTTCTCAGTGCCACCAGTAATGCAAATATTGTGGAGAAACACTAGTTAAGTAAAACGAAGAGCAGCCGCCTTCAGTGAAAAATCGTGATTTTATTTCAATGCATGATGCATATCGAGCCCTGGGGCCTCATCTTCAGGTGCTCTGACAGTCTAAATCAGTTTTTCCAGATTTAGATTATGTCAGGTCTGTTTCAAGTAGCGGATACATGCTATCGAAGTAAAGTAAAATAAAGTCACAGTTCGTGACTGACGGCGGCTATTCTTGAGTTTTACGGAAGTAATACATTCACGGAAGCAGTGGATAGAAGTAAGAAAAACGAGTTTTTTTTTAACTCTTCAGTTAGGGTTCGTAGAATGGACGCTTATGTTATCAGTGTGTTATCAACATTTAGTATTTCCATGATATATTGATAATTAACATAGAATCCCCGCGTTCCCCAACTATTTATAGCTGTGGGTCCACGCCCGTAGCACGCAGGGTCTCGCCTTGTGCTTTAATGTTTATGGAGTCATTACTCCTTATCTGCTTATCGTCGAATGATATTTTGTAGATACATTCAGTGACATATATGGATAATGTCTGCAAAGTGTGTTGCAATTGAAGATTGTTGCGAACAAGTAATAACCCATCTCACTGTTTATAACGTCATATTTCCTGAATTATGTGTGGCACCATAATATAATTTTGTAGATGCTTTTTCCCGCATATGTGGATATTGTCTGCGAAGTTTATTGCGAATAGAGTTAGCAGCACAGAACTAACAAATTTAAACATCATGCATGATTCGGTGATTTCTCACATATCGCATTGTTTATTACGTCATACCTACTGAACTGTCGGGAGAATGTGTCGCGAGTACTGTTGGAAGGAATAAATTATAACGTCATGCATCCACCGGTATTTTCACTACATGAACAGCGGAATAATTATAAGGATGAACGTTTTTGCTTTCATCATTTTGCAGTGGTCGTCAGCGAGAAAAAGTTTCGAAAAGGTTTAAAATTATGTGTGAAGTTCGTTGCATGTCGCTAAGTGTGCTCGTACTCAAATGCTGGATGAAAAAATTCGGGTAAATCCGCGTCGCGGGCTACACATCTTTTTCATTCCCATCTTCTGATAGGTAGGTGATTCTTACAACCACAGCGATTGCTGCATGGCAGTAGGGTATACGTGTACCAAGTTTGGCTGAAATCGGTTGGCTGGTTGGGTTGATTTGGGGGAAGAGACCAAACAGCGAGGTTAGGGAAGGATGGGGAAGGAAGTCGGCCGTGCCCTGTCAGAGAACCCATCCCGGCATTTGCCTGATGCGATTTAGGGAAATCACGGAAAACCCTAATCAGGATGGCCGAACGCGGGATTGAACCATCGTCCTCCCGAATGCGAGCCCAATGTGTTAACCACTGCGCTGCCTCGCTCGGTCTGAAATCAGTGTAGTGGTTTATGAGGAGATGTGAAACACTCCCCCCCCCCCCCCCTCTCTCTCTCTCTCTCTCTCTCTCTCTCTCTCTCTCTCTCTCTCTCTCTCTCTCTCTCTCACACACACACACACACACACACACACACACACACATTTTCATAATATGTATGGATATTGTTAGAAGTAAATGCAATATAATGCTCTGTAACGGAATGCTCCTTGCTGACTTTTATCAATGACACAAGAAAGTATTTGATATTTGATTCCAGCCTTGAACCTTATGAGATGGCAGAGGGCAGACACTCTAATAGCACAAAAAGGAGAGAAAATGGAGGCATTTCCCTGCGTTAGTACTATGTACCTCGCGATTCGAAAACGTACGAGAAAATGATGTGTCCACAACGATGTTTATAATACGACAGCTTCCAGCATACTTTCAGCAATGAAACAGTTAAAGTTTCCTTTTCTTAATGAAATTATTGCTTAAGCTGTTACAGATCTGTTCCTCGGGGACTGAACAGCGTTTTTTAATTAGAAGCTGTAGTACATGTAGAAATGAATATTTTTTTCAAACTGTGTCGTTTCCAAACGAGAACATTAATAAATTTAACGTTATGTGCATAAATAGGTGAAAAGACATTATATTGTTTCATTACATTTTTGTGAAGCATTGAACAATTCACTTGTTACAATCTGAGAATATTATCAATTGTGTGTCCCTTTGGAAGTCAGATCTGGAAGCTGGAGAGATCTGGAGAGACTGAATAACAGCCTCTGACTGTTCTTTCCACCAACCTATCGCGTTGTAAAGTTGTGTCCCCCCCCCCCCCCCCCTCTCCAGCCCAGAAGACAGCTCGTCGGTCGTGGAATCTTCTTCAGCGGAGGCTACTACGCTGTGATTCGAACCTGTGATTGTGCATTTTGCGGAATGCCAGGTTTGTCTCTGTATCTACAGAGGGCAAGATCTGTAGTTCTGACAATGATAGTAGGCGACACTTCTCATTGATTTATCCTTTTTAATTATTTTTCAATATCCACACAATTACACTGTCTTTTACAACACTCGACATAGCTTTCTTAATTGTATGGTAACTTGTCCATCCAGCTTTCGAAATATGATACACATGTCCGGCTATACGGTACGTTCTAGACAGTATCACATATTCACAACTAAGTTAGGTCCGATATAGAGTACGACACTCGAAACCGAGTGACTATTACATGTTCAGTCTAAGTAACGAACGATACTGAGATACGTGTCCGACCCCACAGAACGCCCGAAACAGAGCGACTAGCCGAAGTATTTCGCCTTCCAGGCGTGCCAAAGCGACCCGAAGCTGTCTGAAGCACTTCGGCTGCAACATCGTTACTCTTACGTTTCTCAAAACTAGTGAAATTTAATAAACAAAAACGGTAGACACGTAGCGTAGCCGTCATACTAACAACTGGGTTAAATACAATGAAAAGTATATAAATAATTAAAAAGAGAAGTTAGGCGTTTTGGCGCCTAGCACCCTAACGTGCCGACCAATCAGAAGCAAGTCAATACAGTTGGCGGACTCTCCCACGGGACTGGTACACACTGTACCATCCGCCGCTTGTACCTCACGCCACTCTTGTACCATGTGCTACTTCACGTGTATCCAGCTGCATTAAGGTGAGCTTCTAACAAAATAAAATACTGGCGTCACAGCCAGGAATATCACAATATACGTTCTTTATATTTTATAGCCGAATCATCATACAGAGGCAGATATTTCTCAGATTCATTGGACGAACCGTAAGAATGTGTAATTCACCACGACCGATGTCCCCTGCAAACGTCTAGAATGGTTCTTCAATGTATGACACTTGACAATTTGAATTAACAGAGGAAGATTCATGTAAAGATTAACAGTTCGACACGCGATTATTTCGTCAAGGCTAATTTTTGTCAGAGATGCTCCAGACTCTCCGTGCATGTTTGAGAAAGGATGTCCAAGTTGTTCATGGTGTGTATCATTTGAAAGCAAGTAGCACATATTTACTTATTGTGCCTGTATGTTATAATAGGAAGAATACAGGTCGGTGGTTGAGCACACAGAGCTGCAACAATAGCTCTAATCCCTCTTGGGCATAAAGTCGAACTATGATGACAGCCGGCGCAACGTCGTTCTCTGCTGTTTCAACACACCGCCAGCTGGTGAGTGGTTGTGACGTTTTCAGTAGGTGAGGGATTTGGAGAACGTGCTGGCTAGGAAAAAGTCGAACACCTACAGTAATGAGGAAAGTCAATAAAACACGGGCAACATGCGGTCAAGCCTTAACTGATTGCCGGCCGAAGTGGCCGTGCGGTTAAAGGCGCTGCAGTCTGGAACCGCGAGACCGCTACGGTCGCAGGTTCGAATCCTGCCTCGGGCATGGATGTTTGTGATGTCCTTAGGTTAGTTAGGTTTAACTAGTTCTAAGTTCTAGGGGACTAATGACCTCAGCAGTTGAGTCCCATAGTGCTCAGAGCCATTTGAACCTTAACTGATTGAAAGATAACGTCAGGAAGAGACTGAAGGCACGGAGCAGTAATGGGTTTTAATACGTCAGAAATTTAACGACGACTGTCCAGATAAGTCCGCCTCCTTAGCTGAGTAGTCAGCGCGGCTGACTGCCATGCGGAGGACCCGTGTTTGATTCCCGGTACTGCCAGGGTTTATTCTTTGGTGAGAGAATTGGAACGGGTTGCACTCGGCCTCGTGATGCTAACTGAGCAGGTACTTCACAGAGTTGTAGCAGCTCCAGGCCGGGAGAGCGGTGTGCTGACCCCACGCCCATTCGTATCGCATCCAATGATGCCTCTGGGAGAAGGTGACACGGCGGTCGGTCCATACCGATAGGCCCACCATTCGTGTGGACGGATTTTACGTTTACCTAACCAAATTACTGGCTGTGACCGCCACAAGAACCGCTGTACCCTCTTTGCACTTTATGGGCCCCACTTGAAGATTTCGAAGGCAGTCTGGCAATGTTCGTTCTCTTCCGCGCCTCCTCAAACGGAAACGTCCACTATGAAGTTGCACGCCGAATTGGGAATCTCTGAACAGATGACTTGATTCAAATGGCTCTGAGCACTGTGGGACCTAACATCTGAGGTCATCAGTCCCCTAGAACTTAGAACTAATGAAACCTAACTAACCTAAGGACATCACACACATCCAAGCCCGAGGCAGGATTCGAACCTGCGACCGTAGCGGTCGCGCGGTTCCAGACTGAAGCGCTTAGAACCGCCCGGCCACACCGGCCGGCAACAGACGACTTGGAACCACTTTTGTAAGCAGTGTTGTCGTTGAGCGCACCGCTGTCGGCGGCACTCTGCTGCCGTGTCAAGGATAACTGCAAGCGTGGCTGCCGTACTGACAGTCGACGGGATGGTACATCAGAAGTGTCGCACTGTACGTGTGGATACTTGGCTTGCTGCAAATAGACCCATTTTTGAGTCAAATTACACGATAGGGAAGTACAGTTCTGCCATAGCGAGAGAATAATGTCTCACTTTTCAGGTGCTAGTAGTGTGAAATTGAAATTCTGCTTGGCGTTGAGTGTGGCCTTCTGAATCGATCGAATATATATACATGGCAGTCATGAGATGCAAACCAACGTTAACGGAATGATAAACCGCAGTCTCGATACGACACACTCTTGGCTCTGTTAAATTCCGACACGTTCTCGTAGACCTTTCTCCTCCTCAGTCAAGACGTAATATAAGATCCTACCACAAGCAAACTATATTTCCGTATGATAAAACCATTACGTAATCACCTATTTTATACACAGTATAGATGGTTCTCCTCTTACGTACTGCCTGGGATTGCGCCGAAATACTGACCATTTGCATAAGCTAGCAGTGTAGTAAACTTTGTCCTAATTTGAGGTGTGTTATACATACCGCCATACTGTTTTTGTAATACTAATGACCAGCAGACTACTACACTGAGGTGACAAAAGTCACGTGATACCTCCTAATATCGTGTCGGACCTCCTTTTGCCCTTCACAGTGCAGCAGCTCGACGTGGAATGGACTGACAAATCGTTGGAAATACCCTGCAAAAATATTGAGTCATGTTGCCTATGTAGCCGTCCATGATTGCGAAAGTATTGCCGGTACAATATTTTGTGCGCGAACTAACCTCTCGATTATGTCCCATAAACGTTCGATGTGTGATCAAATCATTCGCTCGACTTCTCCCGAATGTTCTTCAAACCAACTGCGAACGATTGTGGTCTGATGTCACGGCACATTATCTTCCATAAAAATTCCGTTGTTGTGTGGAAATATGAAGTCCATGAATGGCTGCAGATGGTCTCAAAGTTGCCGAACATAACCATTTCCAGTCGGTTCAGTTGGACAACGAGACCCAGTTCATTCCATGTAAACACAACCCACGCCATTATGGAGCCACCACCAACTTACACAGTGCCTTGCTGACAACGTGGGTCCGTGGCTTCGTGGAGTCGGCGCCACTCTCGAACCCTACTATCAGCTCCTACCAACTGAAATAGGGGCTCATCTGACCATGCCACGGTTTCCCTATCGTGTAGGGTCCAAGCTGATCTGGTCTCGATCCCAGGAGACGCGCTGCAGGCGATGTGTGCCATAGCACATCAACGCCAAATTTCGCCGCACTGTCCTAATTAATACGTTCGTCGTACGTCCTGCACTAAAGTGCGCGTCATTTATGTTGGCGGCCGAGTTTAGGTTCGTTCTGCGCATCTGACGTCACAAAACACAGTCAGCCAATGAACAGAGAACGACGTTGCCAGATCTCGAATGCAGTGCATAGCATGGACGAGTGTCTTCAGTTTTAGAAACGTTCAGTCATAAATAAAGTAATAGAACAAAAAGCAATGTCTTGATAGCAGACTTTCTTTTATAGAAAGTTTGGAAAAAGGATTCTTTATACCAATTGCTTCATATTCTATTAAGTAATTAAACCAAACAAGCAATAAGACTCCTAATTCAGGCGATAGCAAGGAAAGGTGTTTGTATCAATCTCACGAACCGCTTTTTCGCAATAAAGAACAGCGGTAATTGTTTATTTCCTATTGTACTTTGACGAAGCGTTAGTAATTCATAGTCATACCAACAGTGTTTGTCAGTATTTTGCGTGACGTGTTACAGTTCTCATGGCGTTCTGTAGTTGGACGAGCTGCGTTAGCGTAACGATTAAGGTGTTGGGCTTCTACGCGAAAGGTTATGAGTTCAAACTTTATGCGCTGCTTAATATTTTCATTATTTAAAAACAATATCGAAGTGCCTTACTTCACGAATTATATTCGTTTGAATGCAATTTTTTTGAAATTTCTAGTGCTTTGTCCCTTCATTAACCCTTTCGGTGCTGCAGACACGTGCTGCCCGCATTCCGCGCTGTGCGCGATTTTGTCATCACTGCACTGCTCGCCTGTGCAGACACATGGTGTTCCCACTGCTTTGACACACTTATCATTCGATTTCACAAAAACTATTTGGCCCAAAAATTAGACTTTTACACGTCTTCTTGACTGATACCTTTCCCCCATAAATGACTTAATTTTGTTTCTATGTTCAACGCAGTTATTATGCAGCATTACATGTAGTAATTTTATATGAAATTTAGGTATCTTGTCCACATTTCATTCTCAACATTGTGGCAACTAAAATCGACCATATGGAAAGTATACTCTACGGACTTTTACCTCTGCAAACTATTCAAAATTTCGTGCAATGGTTTACTATATTTAATTCGGCATAATAACTGCGTTGAACATCGAAACAAAATTAAGTCATTTATGGGGGGAAGGTATCAGTCAAGAAGACATGTAAAAATCTAATTTGTGGGCCAAATAGTTTTTGTGGAATCGAATGATAAAAGTGTCAAAGCAGTCGGAACACGATGTGTCTGCATAGGCGAGCAGTGCAGTGACAAAAGCGCGCACAGCGCGGAATGCAGGGAGCACGTCTTTGTAGCAGCGAAAGGGTTAATGCGGCCGTGGTGACTTTACTTCATGTCATGAACTGCGCGCTCCCCCCTAAACGTAAGCTTGCGAACCATGCTAACTATGGCGCTGCTGCTATTGGCGCGTGCGTCGTGTGCAACTGGCAACGCAGCAATCTCCCGCGTCTGGGCGGGCATGCGCGAGCCGCCAAGATAAAAGAATTGAACTATAGTTTCTGCGGCTATTTCACACAATATTGCTTGTCTGATAGCACTGACAACTACATGCAAAAGCCGCTGCTCTCGGTAGCTAAGCGAAGGCCATCGGCTACTGCGTTGTCCGTGGTGAGAGTTAATGCCTGAACTTTGGTATTCTCGGCACACTCTTGAAACTGTGGATCTCGGAATATTGAATTCCCTAACGATTTTCGAAATGGAATGTCCCAAGCGTGTAACTCAAACTACCATTCCGCGTTCGAAGTCTATTAACTTCCTTTGTGCGGCCGTAATCATGTCGGAAACATTTTCACATGAATCACCTGAGAACAAATGACGGCTCCGCCAAAGCACTGTCCTTTTATACCGCGTGTACGCGCTACTGCCGCCATCTGTGTATTTGCGTATCTCTGTCCCAAGACTTTTGCCGTGTCAGTGTATTTTACGGGCAGGTGTTTAATTCGCCTCCCTGCTGGTCGTCAATGCTCCTTCATGTAACTCCAGACTTGTCGTAGGAAACGCATGACGTAACAAAAAAAAAATTTAAGTAGAAAGTAAAATTCTTCTACGTATCTTAAATATCTGTGAAAGAGGCTTTCTGATCCTTTTTTGCCGAAGTAATAGAACTATTTACCTTCCTTCCTTCTTCTTCGTGTAACTTTCATTTTCAGTTAAATAAAAACTTTATCTGGGCTATTTCCTCTTTCTTCGGGGAGCACTCTTCGAAGTCCTATATTCTCGCACAAAAGAAGTTTTCATTGCTTTGACAGTTAAGAGTAACACGGATTTGCGTCACCAAACTCGCTACTTTCTGACTGCTTCAAGGCCTACAGTTAACTATTCTATAAGAATGAAATCAAACACGCATGAGTATAGAAATAATGTGCTACAACATCGTTTTATGTCGTAAGAAAACAGTGCAAGGTCTAATACCTACTTCCAAATGTTACAGCTGTATGTTTTCTTTTCTTGCTTACAGTGTACATTGTCCTTCCTTAGATAGAATTATAGTCTCCTACAAAAATTTAAAATCACAAATTTCCATACTAGAGGGAAAGCATACATTACAATGGCACAGTGCTGTACTGTAATGTCGTGTTTATTCAGACCCGTTTCGTTCTTTGACCATTATAATAATAAAATAAAGAAAACAAAATCTAAATATGTGCCGTACTCAGTTAAAATTAAATTTAACAAATCGATCGTAATTTGGTATTCTCAAAAGAAAAGTAATAAAGCTTTCTCATGTTATACATCAGGGCTTCACAACATACGTGCTCGCGGAGCAAGCTGTGAGCAGCAAGGCGCGAGCACGGAGCAGCGCGAGCACGCTACCCCCACTACCGGACCAGAGCGGAGAGTGGGGAGAGTCACATGGGGTACACAACAGCTGCCGCCAGTCAATGTAAATCCGCGGCCACCTGCAGGGATATCACTCACGAATTATTACTGCGACAAATGAAACAAATGAAGGAGAATGTACACATGCCACATAATTTTATTAGCTTAGTGTATGCCTCTACATTCGCATTAATTTGTGAACTGTTACACAATAAAAGGTGTCACTGAAGTGTGGGATTCTCGGTTATGTTGTACTTTTTGCCCTTTACAATTGTGTCTATGTTCGGAGTAATTGTTCTTGTGCATTTTAGGCGCAGCGTGCAGTTTAAATTTCGATCAGACAATGCGTCTTGTTACATTTCATTGCAGAGAACAGTTGTTCACAAACATTGATATTATTGTAGCCGCCAGTTTGTGCAAACGAGGAAATCTATCCTGAGGGAAGTGTCTGTAGAATTCCAAAATGTTTTTCTTGTTCTGAAATTTGTCTCTGTATTCTCTGTCACACTGCAGGTCAATAATTTCTTGCTGCAGCTCAGGACGAATCTCTTAAATATTCGCTGAATATGGGGAGAACAGATCAAAATCACTGTCTAGTGCTGTCAGATCTTGAAAGCGCTGATCAACTAAACTATGTGAATAACGTTCACAGTCTTTGTGAACATCTTGCATGGATGATAACTTAGGAAAATGAGCTAGGTTTCCTGTTTCTAGCTGACTCACCCAAAGTGTCAATTTCATTTTAAAAGCTCGTATTCGATCTATGAAATGAGTAATTAGCAGTTCTTTACCTTGTAGTGGAATGTTCAAAGCATTCAGATGGCTAGTTAAATCTGCTAAGAACGCGAGATCAAACGTGCGCGCGCATTTCCACTCCCTCCCGTCCACGACCTTGCACCTGCTCGCGAGCACGTGCCTGAGCAGACGCGAGTACTCGCGCTCAAAACCGGCCAGTTGTTAAGCCCTGTTATACATCATACAATATAAGATCAGCATCCTTAGCGTTATTGTTTTTCTTTCCTAAGTACCAAAGTGTGATTAATTTGTTACATGTACTTTCGACTGTGTACGTTTTTACATTTTGTTTTCTGTATTTCACGTTCGTCTAGTCCCTGGATGATGGTCAAACAACAAAAACTATCGGAATGAATACGAAATTACAATACATCACCGTCTAGCATTCCCTGCGATATATTTCTGCTGTTGGTTGTCGTCTAAAAGTATGTTATCTCCTGACTTGTCCTCACGAACCTCATTGGCAGTAACAGGATAGAAAGTATCTCTAGCACGTGGCAGTCATATGCAGTGATCGCACATCCACAGAATCGACCCTTACTTCTAGGGAAACCGAATTTAGTTCGTATCAGAGTTTCTTGTTGAAAATATTTCAACCATCAGTACAAGGCACACTGTTTCTAGTGATCATCATTCGTGTTTTATTTTTTTAACACAACTGTGGTACTGCACTGGACACTTTTTACATTTTCTTTCTGGTCCTTGGACTTGGTGACTACATATTTGCGTTTTTATAGTTATCTGTGAAAAGAATGAAGAACGTTTGGGGTTAATAACGAGATCGTTTAGAAGCAGAGCGTAAGCTCAGATTGGACAATGATGAAGACAGCTGGCGTTGTGTTCTTAGAATGAGCCATTGCTGTTCACAGCTGTGAGAAACCCCGGAAAATCAAAGATTTGAAGACCAGACTAGTACTTGGACCATACAGCTCGCCGATGCGAGTCAACTGCTCGACTTTGCTAGGTCTTCGCATTTAAAGACGCCCAGCCGACTACTATTCAAGCCTGCGATTTGGAGCTTATTATGAAATGTAAAAATTCCTATCTTTCATACCAATCTACCGTACAACACTCACCAAGCGAGGACATTTTTGTAAAAGAGCTTTTCTTTAGGACTGTCTTAACACTGATTGAGTGGTTCCATACGTCTGATCATTTTAGTTAATACTGTGAATCGGAACTGATACAAGTAAGACGCAGACTAAACGTTGATATGTATTGTACTTCCAAAACACCAAATTAAAAAGGCATAATCTTGGATTGTGACAGCTTAAAATCCAAATCGAGCTGTTATTTCAGACTGGTTCCAGTAAGACGAAAAAAATCATCATATTCTCAGGTTGATAACCTTTATTATTATTTCTTAAAAGTAGTCTGTCAACAGCTATATTTTCATCACAAGTGAAATCATCACCGCTTGAATAATACGTATGTACCAGACCTGTCCATCTGTTGTAAATAATGATCTAAAACTCGCCTTCCTAAATGTCGATTAATTATTTCAATTTAAGACAGCTTGAGAACCATTCGAATTTTCACTCAGTACTTCTCGAAATGCAGTCATTTATAACAAAACGGTAACAGTGGGAACTATCTAAAACTGTTCACGACTGATTTCTCATTATTTTATTCGTGTGATTGCCAGCAGCAGCAGAGGTTCGGGCCGATCAACGGACATGGCGCGTTGGTGGGCAGGATGTCCACGTGTGAACTGGTTCTGACGAGATATTCTGGTCACACTTGTTTCCTTGGCAGCTGTGGGCGGATGTGGACAGACACGTGAAACCATTCTGGCCTGTAGCCGCTGTCATGTTGATGACGTAGTTCGCTTGAGGTTCGTGTGTTTATACGTAGAAGAGAGACATCAAGGATATGTGATCTGGGACCAGTCATTACCTCTATGTGCCTAACTGTTAGTCGTTTACGGTGGAGAGGTACTACGTCCATTTAGGCCTGATTCCACATACACTGTTTATGCGTAACTTCCGGTGTACATACCTTTCCTCGCTGCTACGCGTACATCAAAGGAAGCCATCCTGATCGCAGAAACGTTACTTTATTTACGGTGAGCGTTAGCTGAGAACAAAAAACGACAGAAATCAATGCATGAGATTTCGTGTTACTGTTACTACTGGTTTCATCAAATAGTTACGTTGTTTCGAAATAAATGATGGAAACTTTCAAAATAATAATTTGTAATCTTACTTCCCCAGGAAATACGGATTTCCCTGACGTCGATCACAACAGCTATATGTAAGTGCTCGTTTCATTATCCGCCATCCAGGTGGTACCATGTTGAACTGTTCAGAAAAAGAAGTGTTCTTAATGTACACGATGTTCTCCTTAATGGCTGCAGTGCTGATTCTTCAGCTGTTAACTCAGTTACCTAATTGTGCTTGTTACCTGCCTGCCATTATACTTCATTAATGTTCTCTTACGCCTCCTTGTCCTTCTAACGTGTGCGTGATTGAGGCAGGAGCAAGGAGGGGCAGACGTAAGTTTAAAGCTATAGAAAAATTGTTCGACACGTTCTCTATCTGAAAACAGTCTTTCTACAGCAGTATGCCAGGCTTGTGTCATCACTGTTCTTGTTTCTTAATTTTTGAAAAGTTATTTTTATTTTTTTAGTAATATACTACTTTTTGTATACAATGGCACTACAGTCCCATTAAAGGTGGTTTTTCTTTATTTACAATATGTGGCTGTTATTCGTTTGTCGTTTCTTGGTATTTTTTTAAATGTTTTAAATCATGTTTAATCGGCCTCAGCTATTACGAAAAGCTTCATTATGGCTACCAGTTTCGATTGTTACTAATTATTATCAGACACAAGAACTGTTTCAATTACAGTATCTTTGTATATGCCCACATGAAGTTCGCTCTCATTCCAACTGCATGTCATATTTTCTTGCAGATGGGAGTAAACACCCAACCGCTTCTCCGAATACGAACCAGTAATCAGTTTAATAAAATGCGCGACTCCCATCCTTTCTATAGCTGTTTCTCAAGAAACAGTGTATCTATTGGTCCTTAAACACCATTATTAGTGCTTAAAGATAAGCATAACTGTTTCGAAACATTGAAAATATGCGACGTTGCGGATCCAGACACTGACATTGAAGAATCTGATTTTCCTGACTGACTTCATGAGAATTCAAAGTCAGTGTCCCTAAAAGTGTGGAGCAATGTTCATTTTTCTTCAGTCTTTATGAGTCTCCTTAGAGCATTAGACAGGCAAGATTTAACTGACAGCTACAACGAAGGCTAGTGCCACTAAATGTGATAACGGCAGGCTGTAAAGTAACACATGTTGATAGAAGACAGAACTCTGTCTGCCGGCCGGTGTGGCCGAGCGGTTCTAGGCGCTACAGTCTGGAACCGCGCGACCGCTACGGTCGCAGCCTCGAATCCTGCCTCGGGCATGGATGTGTATGATGTCCTTATGTTAGTTAGGTTTAAGTAGTTCTAAGTTATAGGGGACTGATGGCCTCAGAAGTTAAGTCCCATAGTGCTCAGAGCCATTTGAACTATCCACCGATCTCCGTCGTACTTCGTCCAGGAGGGGCGATGCGTAATTGCGCATTGTTCCTGCGACTCTGACACGAGTATGTAATTGCACCGAGCAGCTTCTCAAGCACTGCAGTCAAGGCCAGGACTAACTCTTTCCGGGGACGCTGACGACACGTGTCGGGGCTGTTGCAGGACCACCTCGCGTTGGGCCACGTCATTCACAAGGCTCTGCCGACGTCTTAATGACGGCCGTTTCGTCTGTGACGGGCCTGCAGAGCTGCTTAATGTGACGATCGCGTAACGTCGGCCGACAAGGCAGCGGCGTGTTTTGTCGGACAAGCTCGCCGGCCACACGGGGCGAAGGCGCGTTCCATTAGGAGTCGGCCGTGCCTCGTCTTCCAGAGGCGAGCGGGGCCGAGCCAGGGCGGTGGGGGCCGGGGCAAAAAACAAACACGCGACGCTCACCGACTATTAAGGCGGCGCGGCGCAGCTGCCGGGTAAATACGAGCCTGATGAAGTCCCATGATGCACTGCGCCGCCGCTTTGTCGCTGTGGCCTGTGGCAGCCAGCAGAAGGCTCTTTCTCAGAGCGCCCGAGAGGCGGGATAAGCCTACGGCACCCTTCGCGTGATCGTGATTCGTATCAAGTGTACTCAGAAAATTCGCAGAATGGGTTAACTATGTAAAAACACAAAAGGTCATATCTGGATACAGTAGACTTCTATCACAGACGCTCTCCGCCTCTTCTTGTCACATGGATGCGACATTGTTCGCTGCATGCCACCCAAATTACAACACACGGAAGGATAACGAACAGTGAAATTTTACTTATCGTGACCATACAGTACAGTGGGAAGAATATTTTATTGCCAGGTTGGCTGCACAAACTACAACCGGTCTTTGGCCTCGCCGATCAGTCTTCTTCTTTCGTCATTATATTCTTCTCCAGCTAGACGCATCATGCGCATAACCTGTCTGGTCCCGTCACTCCATTTCACCCGTGATCTTCACTTTGTCTATTGCCTCTGATGTCTTCCTCCAAAACCTGGCTCATCATGGGGCCTTCTGCACGCGTCGGGTGCCCGTACCACTCCAGTCAACTCTCTCCAATCACAGCCACAATGTTCAGTGGATTTGTGCAACTTCTTAGCTACGCTGTTTTCACTTTTTCTTCAGTCGTCTCCATCCTTCAGTGATCCAAAAATTTGTATCCAAACAGTATTCTCAAGTGTCATTTTCCTTCCGGTCTTTTGGATCAGAGTCCAAATCTCTGTTCCATACCCCAGGTTGAATTACAGCCCTGTAGACCCTAATCTTCATGGTCTCAATCGGAACTTCAGCAACTTTCCAAATGCAAGCCTTGACTTGTTTCCAGTAGGAATTTTTGCCGTTATTTCCTGGTGTATCTCGTTCCTTTCGCTGAGTACTGCCCCGTGATATTTCAAACTTTTTACCGTTTCAAAGATTCTGTCATCGATATCAAACGGTCTATGGCCGTTTTCCATGCTCACTACGAACTTTTTGATCTTACCCATACTCGTTTTAAACCCTGCTCTGATTTCCTATTCCATTAACATTCTGTCTACACCATCCCCATACTATGAAGAATACATGATTAAATTTGGTACGATTTGCGGGCACAGAATGTGCGTAATTTAGTACACAGAACTACTGACTCGGGCAGGAAGAGTAGCTGTAACCTTCCAGGGCGTCGAGTCGGCCGACTTGGAATGCAAATACGTCATACCATGCTGCTTCGACACACTGCAAAGTTCATCAAAACCATTGGATACTGATTGGTGGTGTGCAGCGAATGACTCCAAATTTTCAGTGGGTAACAGCTCTGTTGCTGGCCTGGCTAACACTCTGCATCGAGATACACTATGTGATCAAAAGTATCAGGACACCCCCAAAACGCAAGTTTTTAGTATTAGGAGCATTGTGCTGCTACCTACTGCCAGGTACTCCATATCAGTGACCTCAGTAGTCATTGGACATCGTGAGAGAGCAGAATGGGGCGCTGCGCGAAACTCACGGACTTTGAACGTGGTCAGGTGATTGGGTGTCACTTGTGTCATACTTCTGTATTCGAGATTTCCACATTCCTAAAGATCCTAAGGTCCACTGTTTCCGATGTGGGCGCCACGAACTTGTAAGTCATTTTCAGCCAGGTGTCCGGATTCTTTTGATCACATAGTGTAAATGAGCAAACCGCAGGTATTGTGTGGTCTTGCGTTAGTTTGTCGTAAGATTATGCCACAGAAACTTCGACGACACAACACAGCCTTAACACGTCAGAATTGTAACGTATGCTGTCGACATTAACGAATATGCAAAGCAGACGTGTTCCTGTTGAGTTTCCTGTGGCAGCCCATACCTTCTAGCCAGGTTCTGGGTCCATATAACGATAACGAAAGCAGTCTGTCGGCGTTAATTCTTTTGTGAGCAGCCACACAAACTCATACTTCTGTTGTGATGCAATACACAACCGGGACTCGTCTGGAAAGACGATGAAGTGCCATTTGCATATTACGTGTTGTCAACGAGCTTCTCTGTCATGTCAAGGGAATTTGCAACAGTGGTCATCATTTTGACAGGAAATGGCATAACAGTAACCGTCAGCTTGTTGCAAACAACACATTTAATGACTCAAGGCATTTGGCTCGGGAGTACGATTCCACTAGACAGAGCGGCGCGTGTCCTCTCGGGTGCTTGCAGCATTGACCGTTGAGATCCTGCACAGCATTGAGCATGGTCCTTGGAACCCATCGTTCCCGTATTCGTGTGGCAGTCGTAGGATCTCAACCAACAAGAGCTGCAGTATCGCGGAACGATAAATCGGAGCCTCAACAGGCTACGATACTAATGTGTGGAATTACTACATGCACCCCCCTGCGGGTTCGGGGGTTAGAATAGGCCCGCGGTATTCCTGCCTGTCGTAAGAGGCGACTAAAAGGAGTCTCAAATGTTTCGGCCTTATGTGATGGTCCCCTCTCGGGTTTGACCTCCATCTTTCTAAATTATTCCGAAGAGCGAGCCAATTGGGGAAGGGCGCCTTACATGGTGCACTGTATCCGTCGTGCAATTAGACCTTTAGCCGGCTTTCTCGTCGTTGCAATGGTGTCCCGCTCGTTTTCGATCTCTTGGGCGATTACCACGCTGCACTTTGCAGTGTTTCTTTTATCTGCGACGACGACCTTGGTCAGTTTTGCACCTAAGATCCAGCACAGTAGCCAGTCCGTTGTGGTGGGGCCGCCATGTACCCTCTTGGTTGTAGCCCCCTGACAACACAGGGATCGCTCTACTGATGCCTGCGCCGTTAACTCCCCACGTATGCCAAGGAGTAGATGCCCATCTCCTTGGGGCATCAGGACTCCCGGCAATGGCTGTCCTGCCAGGTGGCTATTGCTGCGGCTGGGTGGCGCCCGTGGGGAGGGCCCTTGGTCGGAGTAGGTGGCATCAGGGCGGATGACCCGCAATGAAGCGTGGTACATCATCTCTCGCTGGCGGCCAGCCGTCAGCAGTCTCTAAGCGTTCCAAAGCTCACTTTAAGGCTAATGTGTATGACCCCAAATCGTTCCCCTCCCTGGCCACACCATGGGAGGAACGAAAGGCTATGAATGAGAGCGACAGGTATTCGCCCCGGTATCTCGTCTGTACCAGAGCTGACGGGGAATCGTTTGTGTCTGTGAAGCCTCAGTTTTTTGTGGAACATTTAGAGGACAAGTTCGGGGAGGTGGAGGGCTTGTCCAAGATGCGGTCAGGGTCAGTCTGAATAAAAACGGCATCCTCTGCCCAGTCACGAGCCTTGCTCGCTTGTACGAAGTTGGGGGATGTTTCTGTCACTATCACCCCCCATAAAAGCTTAAATATGGTTCAGGGAATTATTTTTCACCGCGATCTCCTTTTACAGTCCGATGACGAGCTGCGCGCCAACTTAGAGCGACGAGGTGTACATTTCGTCCGGCGCGTTCATCGGGGTCCGAGGGACAATCAGGTTGCTACCGGTGCCTTCATCTTGGCCTTCGAGGGTGATACGTTACCGGAAAAGGTCAAGGTGATGGTCTACCGATGTGACGTCAAGCCCTATATCCCTCCCCCGATGCGGTGCTTTAAGTGCTGGAAGTTTGGTCACATGTCCTCTCGCTGTACTTCTAGCCTCACATGTCGAGATTGTGGACGCCCATCTCATCCCGATACTCCATGTGCTCCGCCTCCCGTCTGTGTCAACTGTGGAGAGCCCCATTCCCCTTGCTCGCCGGACTGTAGTGTCTTACAGAAAGAACGCAAAATCATGGAATATAAGACCCTGGACCGACTGACTTACACTGAGGCCAAGCGGAAATTTGAACGGCTACATCCCGTGCGCATGATGTCATCTTATGCCTCCACTGTCACTCCTGCTCCAGCTCCTTCAGCTGCAAGATATACAGTCAGCTCTCGGAACCAGAGGACCTCACCTGCCCCCTTGACAATGGGGGCCCCTTCTCTTGCTGTTGCTCCCACACCATCTATCTCGGGAGCAGCACCCACTAAACCATCGGGGACGCCAGTCCCCCCTTCTCAGCCGGAGAAGCGTAAGTCTTCTTCGGCTTCTCTCGCTCGGAAGGGATCCCTTGGGTCACTCCCTTCCCAGGTTCCTACCAGCGGCACGGCAGACACCAGCCAGTGGCTGAAGCAGCCACAGGTCGCTGGTCGACGGGCTTCGCGTTCCACTTCGGTCACAGAGACTGACTCCACTAAGCCCTCTCACCAACGGCAACCAAAGGAACAGCGAGAGAAAACGACTCTGCAGACCCGTAAGTCCAAGGCACCTTCGGTGGCACCTACTCCACCGCTACATAAAAGCTCTGCATCTGAGGATGAGGTGGAGATCCTTGCGTCCGCTGAGGACCTCGATCTCGCCGATCCCTCAGACGCAATGGATAGCACTTGCACGGGTGCTCCATCGGATGTGGCAGGTGACCCAGCGGCGTAATCTGCCTTCCCAGTCCCGTCACGCCTTTCTCTGCAATGGCAACTACCATCCTCCAGTGGAACTGCAGCGGTTTCTTCCACCATCTCGCTGAGCTCCGCCAACTTATCAGCCTTCACCCTTTCTCCTGCATTGCTCTCCAGGAAACTTGGTTTCCAGCAATGCGAACCCCCGCCCTCCGTGGCTATCGGGGTTATTATAAGAACCGAGCAGCTTATGAAAGGGTGTCTGGTGGCGTCTGCATATATGTCCTTCACACTCTGCACAGCGAGTCTGTCCCTCTCCAGACGCCTTTAGAGGCTGTCGCTGTACGCGTGTGGACGCCACAGGCTGTTACCGTCTGCAGTGTTTACATTCCACCGGATGGTGATGTCTCGCAGCATGTCCTGGCTGCACTGGTCGCCCAATTGCCGCCACCTTTCTTGCTCTTGGGCGACTTCAACGCCCATAACCCTCTGTGGGGTGGGTCAGTGGCAACACGTCGAGGCGCCATCGTTGAGGGTTTCTTGTCGCAGCTCGATCTCTCGCTGTTAAATGATGGTGCCTTCACACACTTCAGTGTGGCGCATGGCACCTACTCCGCCATTGACCTTTCAATCTGTAGCCATAGCCTCTTACCGTCTGTCCACTGGAGTGTGCATGACGACCTGTGTAGTAGTGACCACTTTCCGATCTTTTTGTCACTACCACAGCGCCACTCTTCTGGGCGCCCTAGCAGATGGGCTATGAATAAGGCTGACTGGGACTTGTTCTCCTCCACTGCCGCTTTTGAGCCTCTCTCTACTGATGACATTGATGCGGTGGTTCAATCGGTCACCACCGGCATCGTTACTGCCGCCGCATCAGCCATTCCCCGTTCCTGTGGGTCCCCTCGGCGGCGGACTGTGCCTTGGTGGTCGCCTGAGATCGCTGAAGCGATTAAAGATCGCCGGCGGGCGCTCCAGCGTCACAAGCGACATCCCTCCATCGACCACCTTATCGCCTTCAAACGGCTGCGTGCGCGGGCCCGCCTCCTTATCCGCCAAGGCAAGAAGGAGTGCTGGGAGCGGTATGTATCCACCATTGGCCTCCATGTCACTCCATCGCAGGTCTGGGCCAAGATTCGACGCGTCTACGGCCATCGGACCCCTGCCAGCGTCCCTGCGCTCTCACTGAATGGAGCAGTTTGTACTGACTCCGACGTCATTGCAAATCGCTTAGCAGAGCATTTTTCTATGAGTTCCGCCTCTGCGAATTACCCCCAGGCCTTCCGCTCCATTAAAGAGCGGATGGAACGTCGGAGCCTTTCGTTTCGCACCAACCACCTAGAATCTTACAATGCTCCATTTAGTGAGTGGGAATTTCGCAGTGCCCTAGCTGCTTGCCCTGATACCGCTCCTGGGCCAGATGGCATCCACTGTCAGATGCTGAAACACCTTTCAGTGGACTGCCAGCGGCGCCTTCTCGATCTTTACAACCGTCTTTGGGTCGAGGGGGAGTTTCCGTCACAATGGCGGGAAGGCGTTGTCATCCCCGTTTTGAAACCTGGAAAGAACCCTCTGGAGGTGGACAGCTACCGTCCCATTAGCCTCACCAACGTTCTTTGCAAGTTGCTTGAACGTATGGTGAGCCGGCGCTTGAATTGGGTACTGGAGTCTCGGGGCCTTCTTGCTCCGTCTCAGGGTGGGTTCCGTAAAGGCCGCTCCGCCACCGACAATCTGGTGAGCCTGGAGTCGGCCATCCGTACTGCCTTTGCCCGCCGTCAGCACCTGGTCGCTGTCTTTTTCGACATGCGGAAGGCGTACGATACGACATGGCGTCATCACATCCTTTCTACGCTTCATGGATGGGGTCTTCGGGGTCCTCTGCCGATTTTTATCCGCAATTTTCTGTCGTGTCGTACCTTCCGCGTGCAAGTCGCGGCCTCGTATAGTTCCTCCCACGTCCAGGAGAACGGTGTGCCACAGGGTTCTGTTTTAAGTGTCTGTCTGTTTTTAATAGCCATTAACGGGCTTGCTGCGGCCGTGGGAAATTCTGTCTCCGCTTCCCTGTATGCTGACGACTTCTGCCTTTATTACAGCTCTACTGGCATTGCAGCGGTTGAACGTCAGCTACAGGGCGCTATCCGCAAGGCGCAGTCTTGGGCTGTAGCGCATGGGTTTCAGTTTTCGGCAGCCAAGACCCGCGTTATGCATTTCTGCCGGCGCCGCACAGTCCATCCTGAGCCGCAGCTTTATCTTGCCGACGAACTGCTTGCTGTGGTGGAGACCCACAGGTTTTTGGGGGTGGTTTTCGATGCCCGGTTGACTTGGCTGCCTCATATCCGGCAGCTCAAACAGGCATGTTGGCGGCATCTCAATGCTCTGCGATGTTTGAGCCACACCCGCTGGGGCGCCGACCGCTCTACCCTGTTACGGCTCTACCAGGCGCTCATCCAGTCCCGCCTGGATTATGGGAGCCTGGCTTATGGCTCAGCATCCCCATCTGCGTTACGGGGGCTGGACCCAATTCTCCACAGCGGGATACGCCTTGCCACTGGTGCTTTCCGCACCAGCCCTGTGGACAGCGTACTAGTGGAGGCAGGTGTACCTCCACTGCGGTTCCGACGCCAACGTTTGCTGGCCGCTTATACTGCCCATGTTCTAAGCTCGCCCGGGCATCCTAACTATCGTCTCCTGTTCCCGCGATCGTTCGTCCGTCTGCCAGAACGTCGGCCCCGGTCTGGTTGTACAATAGCGGTCCGCGTCAAAGAGCTTCTCTCTGGGCTTCGGGTTTTCACTGTTCCACCTCCTTTCCGGTCTCCTTTGCATACACCCCCATGGTGTGTTCGTCGCCCTTGCCTTCGGCTCGACTTGGCACAGTGCCCGAAGGACTCAGTCCCTCCGGAGGCCTTCCGCCGCCGCTTTTTTTCCATCCTGGCCACGTATCAGGGCTCTGGAATTGTTTACACCGACGGTTCGATGGTTGCTGGTCGTGTCGGGTATGCGCTCACTCTAGGGGACCATTCCGAACAACGTTCCTTGCCGGATGGCTGCAGCGTTTACACTGCTGAGCTGGTCGCCATCTTTCGTGCCCTAGAGTATATCCGCTCCTGCTCAGGTGAGTCCTTCGTTATCTGTAGCGATTCCCTGAGCGGTTTACGAGCTCTCGACCAGTGTTTTCCTCGTTCTCGTCTGGTGATGGCTATCCATGAGTCCCTGCATACTCTTGCGCGTTGCGGCCGCTCTGTGGTCTTGGTATGGACCCCCGGTCATGTCGGTATCCCGGGCAATGAACATGCTGACCGCCTGGCGAAGGAGGCCACGGGACAACCGTCTCTGGATGTTGGCCTCCCAGAGACTGATTTGCGGGCAGTCCTCTGCCGAAAAGTTTTTGCGCTTTGGGACGCTGAATGGCACGATCGGATCACGCACAATAAACTCCGTGCCATTAAGGAGACGACGACTGTGTGGCGGTCATCCATGCGAGCCAACCGCAGGGACTCAGTCGTCCTTTGTCGGCTCCGAATTGGCCACTCCCGGCTGACACACAGCTATTTACTGCGACGGGAGGACCCACCTTTATGTCGCTGCGGCTCCATTTTGACGGCGGTCCACATTTTATTGGACTGTCCACTTTTAGCTGTGCTCAGGCAGTCGTTCGCACTGCCTGACACGCTCCCTGCCCTTTTAACAGATGACTCGGCTATGGCTGACTTAGTTTTACGTTTTATTCGGGCAGGGGGCTTTTATCATTTAATCTGAGTGTTTGTTTTATGTTATTGTTTTGTTGATTCTGGCCTTTGGCCTATGCTTTTCAACTGGTTTTTTAACGTGTTTCTAAGTGGTTGGCTTTTCCTTTTTTTATTTCTATGGTCGGCCAACCACCGTCACACTCTGTGTGGTTTTAGTTCGTTTTGTCTTGTCTTTGAGTTTCTCTTGTTCTGTTTCGTCTGTGTTCTATACTGTTCCTCGTTTTTATTCTCTGTGGGTGTTCTTTGTCTTTGGAAAAAGGGACCGATGACCGTAGCAGTCTGGTCCCTTTGATCCCCCCAAACCAACCAACCATTACTACATGCACTGGTAGAAGTTTCTCCTTCTTACACGAAGGATGGCATAATATTCTCACAACCAACCAACATTCTAATGCGATTTCTTAATGAAAAACTCGTTGCGTAATATTCCATTATACAGGTTGTAACAGTTGCGCCCCTACCTATGTCTTTTTATGCAACCCGCAGTCGAACAGAAAAAACGAATAGGACTTTTCAGTAGGAAATTTAACGTGGTTGTACACGTTATCGCTAGTCAGGATTTCTAATATTTTGTTCACAGTAATCAGTCCTACCATTGTACAAAAGTTTGCGACCGCAAGAATTATTTCCCACATTCTACCTTTTCTTGGTCTTCATTGACTGGCGTTATTACGCCATCGGCTTAGACGATCACCAACAAAATGCAAATTTGACGTTTGTGTAAATTTTACTTGACAGTCCTGTGAATTTTACAGCATAAAATAAATAATTACGAGTACTTCGTTATATTCATCAGGAATTCTGACGGCAAAATTACTGTACTTGTAAGCGTTAAGTTTGAATGCATTAGTCAACGTAACTAGTTTTAGCTTAACGTTCACATAAGTCGTTTTCCTTCGTTGCCCTCACGGGCGTGTATAATAATGTTATTAAATAGTCGACTATGCTGGTGGTGTTATAGGCCAGTCAATAGACCAAAAAGTATCAAACATTAGGAATACTTTGTGTACTCAGATATTTTTGTTCAGCGGTATGAGGAATTGGCACGAACAACATACTAGAAATCCTGACTAGTGAGAAATAACTGTGAGGGCGGGTGCGTGTTTGAAGGTCACTTTCATACATTTTTATTGAATTACTCGAAAACCCTAGCGTCCAGCAAAAACGTATTCCAGTAACTGCATTAAATGTCATCCAAAAAGATCCTGTCCGTTTTTACTGTAGGATAAACAGTTTACACGTAGCGAGCGAGAGAATATGAAAATCCCGCGCGTGGTTGCGCAAAACGACATCGGTAGGGGCAACTGATTCACCTTATGTACTGAATGTGAATGGGTTACTCCCGTATACTTCACTTCGTCTGCGCTGAATGCTTATTGGCGCCTCAAAGCAGGTAGCAAACTTCACACCAGTTTGCTGTTTGTGGCATGCCATCATCGTGGTCCAATTTTAGTGGCCAGCAGGTTTCACTCGCTCTGTGAACAACTATCTGGTGCTGTGATACTATTTCCCGTCCCATTCTTTGCACTATTTCACGTTCCCTGCTAGACAAAGAAGTAATAGCTGTGATTTTCTGACTCTCAATCCTTAGAACTTCAAATGTGAAGAAATTTTTGGACTATTTTACTTTAATACAGGCTACAGAACATGCACAGCGTCATGCTGCAAACACTGTAAAGCATCTTTTGGAATGATGTTCCTGAGAAACAAGACAAAAAATTATAATTAAAGATTTTAAACATAAAAGTCTAAGACCGCAAATAATTTCTTAAAATTTATTAATCAGGTGATCGGTTTCGATCGTGGTACTATCATCAGACCATTAAAACTGCTCGCTACATAGCGTGCTGCTACTCGCCATTCTTTCCAGCAGTCGTCATGGAATTTTAATCGTCTGGTGATGATCGTATGACGATCGAAACCGGTCGCCTGATTAGTACATTTTAGCAACTTATATGCGATCTTTGACTTCATTTATAAACTACCATTCCTGAAACTGAAATCTATGCGATCTCTATAACGAAAGTACAGATTTCACTGTCGCATTACAGATATAGTAATCGTGATCATTCCTCAATCTGCTATTAGGTTTGAAAATTATATTTCACTCCCTTCATGTTTTCATCGGCTTAACTCTGAAGATAGTTCGTTTGAAGAAACAACAAATTTAAAAAATTAAGAAAAGGGATGAAGCTGCAAGGACAACAAATATCATCAATATGGCTCTTTTTTGGGTAGCACCGCCGACGGAAAAAAAGACACGGTAAGTTACCCACAGGCTAAGCGTACGAAACTTTGTGGTGAAGTCATTCTCCGCCATATCGTTAATGGCTCCCTTACAGCGCCGAAAGCGATCTGTTGAGTGTTCATTGTATGTACACGAATAGCTGTTACAGGTAATTCTATTCTCAATTTGTTGACGTTATGCACTAAGGATAGTGTCGCCTCACTGGCAATTTTCATTTTCAGTAAATAATTAGTGTAATCAGTCACTATTAAGAGTTGATAGACTTCAGTACGAACTTTGTTATTCGAGAATCCAGCGAGTCGATGGTGGACTCGCATGTCGACTGGGCGGCAGATATGTGTATGCTCAAACGAATAACCACGGTCTATGACTTTATTTTTGTATTTTTTGTTGTTTTATCGTAAAAGCTTCATTAAATTTTACACATACACAAGCATAAAAGGACGTTCACATAACTGTCACTGAGCCTGACATCGATGCTGACACCCCATGATACACCGAAGCCTCCGAAAAGTATCGTAAATAAAAAAGTTAATTTAGTGACTGATAACGTTGGGTCTTTTATACGTCTTACATTTAAGGCTTGCAAATCACTATTTATTATTTTCTTTCTCAGCAGAAATCATTAATAATATTTCTTCTTCTACTTTCAGGTAAGCCTCGATGAACCGTAGCCAGTTTCGTAATTGGATTGGTAAGTGTATGTTAGCTTATTGGCTTTCCACCACTTCCCAGCGTATTTGACGCTCAGAATAAACCGGACACCGTTTTCACTACTGGTTAGTATTTGAAAATGCGTTACGACTGAAAACTGTATTTTGGCTGTGACTTGAACTCTGGTTTAATTCAGAGAGCATTGCTCTTGAACGATAGCTGTCGGGATTCGCGTTCTGATATCTTGTCACAAGTGTCCATTGCAGCGAATACTCTAGCAGCTAATAACGTATAGCGTCAAAAACGTTGAACTACTTATAAAGGTGCAACAGGTAGGGTTGACAAGAACTTGACATGTTGTCTACTTGCAAGTTTTACACTTAAGTTGACTTTTGCGGTGGCAGGAGGAAAATAGGGCCACGTCCACGGAAGTTCTAGTGGAAAATTATGGAAAATCCAAATGGAACTGCTCACATTACAAGCAAAAGTCTCCCAAATATAATTAGTGGACCACTTCGGTGTAATGAAGAAGCGACTCATTATAAATGAGACCATCAGCAACATTGCTGTTCCGCGCAACAAACAACGTACACTCTTATAAAAAAAGAAGGCACCACGAATGAATTACCATAATGTAACGGAAATCGGCAGCTGTTATGTATTTGGACAGATAACTTATTACAGTTTCATAAAAATTTGGTGATTTATTGAGGAGAAAGAGCTTCACAAATTGAGCAAGTCAATAACGCGTTGTTCCACCTCTGGCTGTTATGCAAGCACTTATTCGGTTTTGCTTTGATTGGTACAGTTACTGGGTGTCCTCGTAAGAAATATCGTGCCATATTCTTTCCAAATGGTGCGTTTATTACTTACTAGTTTGGTGACTCAAACCATAGTCGGCTTTTGGCCTCGCCAGCCAGCCTGCCCCAGCTTCGTCGGTGCATGTAGTCTTCTCCGCCCAGTATCATCGTACTCACAGCCTCTCTGATATCGTAAGTCGATCTCAGCCGTGGACTTCACGTCGGTCTGTTACCTCTAATGTCTTCTTTCGCCACCTGCCTCGTGGTCTGGCCTTCTCGTTGCATTATGTGCCCCTACCACCTCAGTCTCCTCTCTCTAATCACAGTCATTGTGTCCAACGACTTGTACAACTGCTGCAGTTCGCGATTTTTCCTTTTTATCCCGTCATATCCGTCCTTCATTAGCTCAAAACAGTCTCAGACCAGGTTTCTCAAAGGTGAGAAGTTTTCTGTCTTCTGTGTCATAGTCCAGATCTCTGCCAGGTATAAGACGACAGGTTGCATTACAGTCCTGTAGGTCCTAATCTTTGTGGATCACGTTAGAAGCCGGGACTTAAACAACTTTTGGAGTGCAAATCTTGACTTGTTTCTTGTCTGGATTCTTGACATTATCTTCTGCTCTATCTCATTCCTTTCACTGAGTAGTTCCTCAAGATATCTGAACTCTCTTAATCTTTCAAATATTTTGCCATCTACATCTAAAGATCTGACATCGTTTTCTCTGCTCACAACAATGTATTTGGTCTTTTCCATATTCCTCTTCAAACCTGCTCTCATTGCCTCTTACATTAAAACTATTGCCATCTGAACCAGAGATTTCTCATTTTATGCTATTAAAACATCTTCCGCACAAGACAGAGTGATCATCCCTCTACCCAGCTGTATCCCTGTCTCCAGGCTTGTTAACTTTCAGTGCTCTTTCCAGAACCAGATTAAACAGAAGGGGGAGAGGCAGTCTTCCTGTCGCACTCCAGTTTTCACCTCGAATTTCTCTGACATCTTTTCATTTATTTTCACCATGCGTATTGTCTCTTGTATATATGCTTGTGTTACTTTCATTGGTTTTCTAGGAACCTGTGATCTTTGCAGTTCTTGCCATATTACTTGCCTATTAACACTATCTCGTGCTTTTTAATGTGTTCATAAGTGGAAAACACATCTCTTTGCTAACATTTACCTTATTATATGTACTTGGTCTACGATTTCTTTTCGGTTTCTAAGCCCTGTTTGTTGAAATCCAAGTACCTCATCAATGTATGGTGTTAGCCGCTTCACCAATAACATGTTCAGGATCTTACAAGTTGTGTTTAATAAGGTAGTTCCTCTATAGTTGCTGCATATCATTGGATCTGCTTTCTTTAGTATTGGGCAGATGACAGGGTGATTCCATTCTGCTGGGAGCCTTTTTACCTCCAAATTAAACTAGCTACATGGTACACACTCTCTCTCTCTCTCTCTCTCTCTCTCTCTCTCTCCCTCTCTCTCGTAGGATCTCTCTTCCCTCTTTCAGCATCTCTGTACGTATGCCGTCTATTACTTGTGCCTTTCCTCTCCTCATCATTTTTGTGGCTCCTCCTGCGTTTTCCATGCTCGGCAGTTCATTCTCCGCTGTTCGTATTATTACTTTACCTTCTCCTTGAAATTATTTTTCTTCTGAGATTGCTGTCGCAACGCTGATGTTTTTGTCCACATTAAGGAGATTTTTCGAAATATTTTTTTTCCATTCCCCCATAGCCTTCGTTTAATCTGTCATCAGTTGTCCTGCTTGGCTTTTGATCACGTCAGTCCTCCCATTACATCCTTTCTTGAAAAACCTGACTGTCCTGTAATACAGTCTTGCATTACCTACTGTTTTACCCTTTCTGCCAGTGCTATCTTGCTGTTCATATACTCTTGCTTTTCTGTTCGAAGGACGTTTGTTGCTTCTCTAGCTGCCGCCATATATGCCAGTCTTAATCTTTCATCTTGTTCGTTTGTCGGTCATTACATTTTAGCCTCTTTTCTCTTGCTGACAACATGTCTACACTTACTGTTAAACCATCCTGTGCTGCTCCTAGTCCCTCTCGCCTTAGGTTTCAGCGATTTTTCTCCTGCGTGTTTGATGCCGATCATGAGCTTGAACCATAACTTGTCTACATCATCTTCCACTTCTTCCAGGGCAGCTAACGTTTCGAATTTGTATTGCATGTCATCCTTAATGTTACCCTCTTTCAGTGGATCCGTTCTGCACCTCTTCTCCTGCTGTTTCTGCATTCTGTTCCTTCACTAAAAGTTGTCAGCACAAGATAGTGGTCTGATCCTATTTCTGCTCCTCTTTGAGAATTTACGGTTTCAGTAACACTTCTGTGTCAAGCATCTACTACTATGTGGTCTATTCGGTTCTGTGTGTTTCGGTCGTGTGGTTTCCAGGTTATCTTGTAAATGTTTTTGCGAGAAAAGTAAATTCTTAGTTTAATTGGCAGATTGACTAGTTCCATTCCGTTGTTGTTCGAGGAATCGTGTGAACTATGGGGGCCAATTTGGTATTGGCGTCTGCTAGGAACATTTTCATATCGTACAATGGTGTGTCTTCGTATACTGATGGCGCTGAAAATCTCAACGTCACCTCAGTCATTGGCATTTAGTTGAGTGATCCAACACACGTTTGAACGACTGTTCAGGAATCGACCCAAAGCGACCCAGCCATTTGGTATACGTGTTACAGACTGTCTCAAGGATCTGGATCTCTCGGGCATGAAAATACACACTCAGGGATGGAACGCACTGTGTCGCCTTGGTGTCTTCAGAGGCCCAGAGTGATTTTAGACTTGACACAGTACACAAAAAGTTGTACTCAAGATTTGGTTTTTATAACTTTGTTTTCGTCTATTTTAAGTATGTACCATAGTTTTATTGTTATTTACACAGGTGGATCCCAGCAGGGGACTGCTCTCCCTGATAGGGTTTTTAAAGTGCGTCTTCCAGAACAATTTACAAATTATGATGCGGATTTATATGGCATTCTGATGGCACTGGAGAGGATTCACAGACATCACCGTACGAGTTTCCTTGTCTGTTCTGACTCTCTTAGTGCGCTGCAGGCACTTCACCACACGTATCCTGTAGACCCGCTGATTCAGCTCATCCATGACTCCTTACAGCTGGTCCAACACCTTGGTAAGGAGTTGATCTTTTGCTGGGTACCTGGCTACATTGGAATACAGGACAAAGACATGGCCAACAAAGCTGCCAAGGAAGCAAGTTGGGATGGTTCTGTCCATCAATATCCCATCCCGTTGCACGCCACTATTACATTTTCTGACGGATGCATCATGCGTCAGTGGGAGACGAAATGGTTGTAGGTGACAGACAACAAACTACGGTCGCTCAAATCGACCACAAAGGCGGATTTCATGTCAGAGTCGCCGCTGTAAGGTTGTTTTGCTTACCAGACTGCGCATGGGCCACAGCTCTTTCACACATGGCTTCCTCTTCCGGCGGGAGGATCCATCATTCTGTGAAGTTTGTGGCGTGCCGCTTTCAGTTCAGCATATTGTGGCTGCGTGTGTCCTGTATACTGATATTAGGGCAGCCCTCGGTCTCGCTGGAGATCTGCCCACCATCCTCACAGATACCGATACCAGTGGTGAAATTTTCTGAACGGTCAGGCCTCATCCCTAAAATGGTGGCGAAGGGCGGCAGACTTTAATACGTCATGAACTGCTCCGCATGTGGGGACAGCCTTCATCCCCACCTATGATATTTGCATGTTGACTTTTCGTCAGGACGCTGATGACCATGATGTCGAGCGCCCCCTCAACCCAATCATCATCTTCATCGTCGTTGTATACTGGTTCTAGGTCTTCATAGAAACTGTTTATAATTATCGTCCTTGTCTTCTGGAAGTCCATGATATGAGGCCATTGTTAGGTTGTAAACCTTTCTTTTCACTCTTATCCAGGGTGTTATTTCGTTGATAGCCTTGAAGTCCATGATATTTCCTCTATCCTGGTGGCTACTGCAAAACCAACTTAAGTTCATATTTACCCTCTATTTCCAGTATAGAAGTAGCTGTAGAACTTGCCTTTATATACTCCTGCAACAGACCACCCATCTCTTTCAGTGCCACTATGGTCTTCGTACCTATTCAGTTCTTCATCCAGCACCTTCTCCGCTTCAGGAGCGTAGAGTGATCTTACATTCAAAGTACCACAGTTCAGACTTTCATTGTTTCGGGATATTCTAGCATTAACCTTTGACTTTGTGAGGTAGTTTCGATTGTGATTCCTTACTGAATCCGAGGCCGTTTCTTGGCGTTTCGTAAGAATTTTTTATGGTGTGAGGGAGTTGGTACCACGCCCAGCCCTCAACCTGGAGGACCAGAGTATCCCATTTAGTCTGGATCATCACATTTGACCTATATGGCCTGGGAGCCCCTACCAGCAGCAAAATTACGACAGTCGTAGCTCTCAGTATCATCTGACCACGCAAACCCCACCACCACGATAAGGTCAGGATACCAACGAATGCGTTAGATCTTCAAAATCCCGAGCTGGTTGGAGGGCCCTGCCCACAGTGCTCTAAACGTTATCGTTTGGGAAGAGATGCGGCGATTTTGTTGGCCAAGGTCGGATTTGGGAAGCACTAAGAAAGCAGTAGAAATTCTCACCATGTGCGGGTGTGCATTATCTTGCTGAAATGTAAGCCCACGATGGCTTGCCATGAAGGGCAACAAACGGGGCGTAGATTATCGCAGACATGTCGCTGTGCTGTAAGGGTGACACGAATAACGACCGGAGGGTGCTGTTATGAAATGAAACGGCAACTCAGACCATCACTCCTGGTTGTCAGCCGTTTGGCGGACCACAGTCAGGCTGGAATCCCAGGGTTGTCTGGGGCGTCTCTACATACGTCTTTGCTGCTCATCGGGGCTCATCACTGCAGACAATTGTACTCCAGTCTACGAGATCCCAGGTCGATGACGTGGATAAACTTTCAGTATGAGAGAAATTCCTTGAACAGATTCCGTTCATGAGAATTTGCAGTCTATGGCGTAATGTTATCATCACTGGTGGCGCAACTAAGTAGAAGTGAGGTATGTTGTGACAGAATCACTACTGCCATGTTTACATACAAATACAAACTTGATTGTTGGAAGGAAAAGCCATATTAAGTCTCTAAGAGGGCGATGATTTTTTTTTCGCTGGTCAAATTGTCTGATAAAAAAAGGCAGTAGAAGGAAGAATAATAATTATCAGATGTGGTATAGACACTCATCGGCAGTACAGTCGTCCGAAGACGTTAGATCAGTAATGCAGTCAGTTTTTACAAATATTGTCCGCCTGCTTAGCTAAGTGGTAACGTGCTTGCCTATCATGCAGTGGGCCCGGGTTCGATTCCTGGCCGAGCTGGAGAGTTTCTCCGACAGTGAACTAGGTGTTGTGTTGTCCTCGTCATCACCGACACACCGGTCGCTGAAAGTGGTGTCGCCTGAAATAAGACTTGCACCCTGCGGCCGAGCTTCCCCGGAGGGGGCCTCCCGGCCGGCAATGCCACTCGATCATTCCATTTTTCTACAGCTCACACACATTCAAGAGGAATATCTATAATAAATTCGGAAAGAATCTCAATAAGCATTTCTTGATGTTATAAAGATTGTTGGTAGGGAATAAAGTATCAACCTTGAAATAGGTACCTTATGTTCTAAAAATAATATAAAATGAAGGAAAAATGGCTTTTTGTCTGATATCAACTGGCTTCTCACGTTATACATAATTGGAGCCAGCTTAACATTGTGTAGATTCTCTTCCCGTCCGTAGGAAACTATTTCTGTTGTAGGTCTTTTATCATATTTCGGTTTTACTGTGAAATTATGACTATCAGTTGCTTCAACTAACTTTACGTCATTATTCAATAAACAAGGTTTACAATTTATTATCTCCATCTTCACTACTAATAACACTGTAAAACTATAGTGTCTGTCTGTCTTTCTGTTCGAATACTCTAATCTCCAAAACTATTATACGAATTTTCATGCGACGTGGGTGTCACAGGTAACCGAAGGGACTCCGGTTCGCTTCCCGGCCACGTAGGAAAAGTTCTCCTCTCGGGGAATGGGTGTTGGGTTGTCCTTACGTGCGTATCGTCATGACTGCCTGCTGTATGGACACTTCGCCAAAGGCAGTAAATTAAAAATACTTGCGTCCTCCCGAATGCAGCTCCAGTGTCTCACAGGTGCCCTTCCTCACTTCGAATTTTGTTCCTTTATTACTACAGTAAATCTCAAAGAAATCGATTGAATTTAACAGAAAAGCAGCACTGGAAACATTTCTAACATTCTTCAGTTTCTGGTAAAATTCGTCGTGTTAATGATTGCAAGTCACTAGTTTTTACAAACGAAGAAGGAAGCGGAATGGCTTAGGTACTCTATTTGTACTCGGGAAGAGTACGGCTCAGATTGCCAACTAGGCCTACTGACGAAGATTTTCAACGGCCCCTTCGATTATTATTATAATTCCTTTCTTTTCTCAGACGTTATGTCTGGTCAAAAATGGAAAGTGACGCGGACCTTGATCAAGCGTGACTTCCTTTTAACTGTACGGTATATGTTATATTGCATTTAGGAACTTTCGGGTTATTGAACATGTATCAATAGTTACGGATTTCTGTAGTTCTACATATAAGTTTGGATGTAGCTGTATTGCATTGATGTGCTGGTGGATATTGTGTGGTATGAATCCTGTAGTTGATAAATGGTTCAAATGGCTCTGAGCACTATGGGACTTAACTTCTGAGGTCATCAGTCCCCTAGAACTTAGAACTACTTAAACCTAACTAACCTAAGGACATCACACACATCCATGCCCGAGGCAGGATTCGAACCTGCGACCGTGGAGTTGATAGTATAATTGGTATAATATCAACTTTATCCTGATGCCACATGTCGTTGACTTCCTCAGCCAGTTGGATGTATTTTTCAATTTTTTCTCCTGTTCTCTTTTGTATATTCGTTGTATTGGGTATGAATATTTCGATTAGTTGTGTTAATTTCTTCTTTTTATTGGTGAGTATGATGCCAGGTGTGTTATGTGGTGTTGTTTTATCTGTTATAATGGTTCTGTTCTAGTACAATTTGTATTCATCATTCTCCAGTACATTTTGTGGTGCATACTTGTATGTGGGAACGCGTTGTTTTATAAGTTCATGTTGTAAGGCAAGCTGTTGATGTATTATTTTTGCTACATTGTCATGTCTTCAGGGGTATTCTGTATTTGCTAGTATTGTACATCCTCTTGTGATGTGATCTACTGTTTCTATTTGTTGTTCGCAAAGTCTGCATTTATCTGTTGTGGTATTGGGATCTTTAATAATATGCTTGCTGTAATATCTGGTGTTTGTTGTTTGATCCTGTATTGCAATCAGAAATCCTTCCGTCTCACTGTATATATTCCCTTTTCTTAGCCATGTGTTGGATGCGTCTTGATCGATGTGTGGCTGTGTTAAATGATACGGGTGCTTGCCATGTAGTGTTTTCTTTTTCCAATATACTTTCTTCGTATCTGTTGATGTTATGTGATCTAAAGGGTTGTAGAAGTGGTTATGAAATTGCAATGGTGTAGTCGATGTATTTATAGGAGACTACCTGTCCATAATGTAGGTTTTTTATGTCGATAAAACCCCTTCCTCCTTCCTTCCTGCTTAATGTGAATATTTCTGTTGCTGAATGTATGTGATGTATTCTATATTTGTGGCATTGTGATCGTGTAAGTGTATTGAGTGCTTCTAGGTCTGTGTTACTCCACTTCACTACTCCAAATGAGTAGGTCAATATTGGTACAGCATAAGTATTTATAGCTTTTGTCTTGTTTCTTGCTGTCAATTCTGTTTTCAGTATTTTTGTTAGTCTTTGTCTATAATTTTCTTTTAGTTCTTCTTCAATATTTGTATTATCTGTTCCTATTTTTTGTCTGTATCCTAGATATTTATAGGCATCTGTTTGTTCCATCGCTTCTATGCAGTCGCTGTGGTTATCCAATATGTAATCTGCTTGTTTAGTGTGTTTTCCCTTGACTATGCTATTTTTCTTACATTTGTCTGTTCCAAAAGCCATTTTTATATCATTGCTGAATACTTCTGTTATCTTTAGTAATTGGTTGAGTTGTTGATTTGTTGCTGCCAGTAGTTTTAGATCATCCATGTATAGCAGATGTGTGATTTTGTGTGGGTATGTTCCAGTAATATTGTATCCATAATTTGTATTATTTAGCATGTTGGATAGTGGGTTCAGAGCAAGGCAGAACTAGAAAGGACTTAATGAGTCTCCCTGGTAATTCCACGCTTAATCTGTATTGCCTGTGATGTGATATTATTTTAATTTGTTTGGATATTAAGTGTGGTTTTCCAATTTTTCATTACTATGTTTAGCAACTGTATCAATTTAGGATCTACTTTGTATATTTCCAATATTTGTAGTACCCATGAGTGGGGTACACTATCAAAAGCTTTTTGGTAATCAATGTATGCGTAGTGTAGCGACCTTTGTTTAGTTTTAGCTTGATATGTCACCTCTGCATCTATTATCAGTTGCTCTTTACATCCTCGTGCTCCTTTGCAACAGCCTTGTTGTTCTTCATTTATAATTTTGTTCTGTGTTGTATGTGTCATTAATTTCCGTGCAATGACAGAAGTTAATATTTTGTATATTGTTGGTAGGTATGTTATGGGGCGATATTTAGCTGGGTTTGCTGTGTCTGCTTGATCTTTAGGTTTCAGATAAGTTATTCCTTGTGTAAGTGTATCAGGGAATGTGTATGGGTCTGCAATGTAACTGTTAAATAATTTAGTTAGATTTGAATGTGTTGAGGTGAATTTCTTTAGCCAGAAATTTGCTATTTTATCTTTTCCAGGGGCTTTCCAATTGTGAGTAGAATTAATTGCTTGGGTGACTTCATGTTGCAAAATTATCACTTCAGGCATTTGTGGTATCATCTTGTATGTGTCTGTTTCTGCTTGTATCCGCCGTGCATGCCTGTTATGTTGTACCGGGTTTGACCATATGTTGCTCCAGAAGTGTTCCATGTCTGTTATGTTTGGTGGATTGTCTATTTTAATGTGTGTGTTATCTATTGTCTGGTAAAATTTCTTTTGGTTTGTGTTGAATGTTTGGTTTTGTTTCCTTCTATTTTCGTTTTTTTCTGACATTTCATTTCTTATAAATTGTGTTAGCTGTCCAATGTCTCTTCTCAGTTGTTATTATTATTCTTATTCTTATTCTTATTATTATTATTATTATTATTATTATTATTATCATAAGATGAGACTATATGGTTTCAGTGACCTTCTCGTGTCTCAAACGTCTATGGTGTATTTATGCATACTGAAACAACGAGTGATGATTTATACCAAGGCCATGATTCGAACCCAGTTCTTCTGCTCACTAGGCAGATTCGCTAACCACTGTGCCACCCTGTCACAGTGGCTTTGCACAGATGCAAGGACTATCCTAGAAAGCCTCCCTCCTCAATTCAATTATCACTATAATAGCTCGTTTGGTTTCTTCTCTTGTCCTTTTCGAAGTTTAGCAATTTGTCTTAAATGAACTACGCTAACCTACGTTACTTAATTTTGAGAGGTATAATCACGCTATCAGGTTCTTAGATCTTTGTCATCTGCTATCTGTTGTATGCAGCTGAGTCCTTAGACTGCAGCGATGGATGGAATACAACAAGATGTTTTTACGGATGCAAATAGTTTTCTCTCTGTAATTTGGGGCACCAACAGCGAAAAGGCAAAGACAAGAAACAGAAATATTCTTCCACCGAATGGAAAGATGTTACTTTCGAGTAGTCCCACAAGCCCAGAGACGGATACACTGATCGCGACGCTCTGTGGGGGTGAGAGAATAAAGACACAGAAAGTTGTTTTTTCACAGCTGTGGAAAAACTTGGCGGGCTGTAAGGTGAGGATTCCTGCGCATTTCCCGTCTGGAATGGCGGCAGTGGGAAGGCGTGCCAGCAGGCTCGGTCGATAGTACCTTCCCCATCAGGCCGTTTTCCCCCTCGAAGCAGACGAGGGAGCGAAGAGTTCCCGCAGGATCGGCGCCGGAGAAAGCACGGCTGTTCCGGCGATAGCGGCAGCTGCACGCGGCTTTTCCGTTTTCCAGGCGGCCCGTAGAACGCAGCAGTAGCAGTGGATTACTTTTAACGATGAGGACCTGAAACACTGGACATTTTATTTAAAAATCGACTTAAGATTTTTTTGTGATGCATCTGTTCTCTCACCAACACACAACACAATGAACGGAAAACCGAATCAGGGGAACTCGAAACCAGGGCTATAAATGCCCTAAGTGTATTAGAGCTACCATTCAAGCATTCCATTCCATATGCAAACTGTCGTCGTCGTCGTCTTCCGTCCGAAGTCTGGCTCACAGATCTCCACGCTAGTCTTCCCTGTGCAAGCCTCGTCACCTCGACATAGCTCTAGCAAACTACATCCGTTTAACATGCTTACTGTATTGTTCATCCCTCAATCTGACTCTACAATTTTTATCCCGTGCAATTCCTTCCATTACAAATTGACAATTACTTGATGCTTCAGGATGTGTTCGGTCAAACTTTCATCTTTATTAATCAAGTTGTGTCACAAGTCTCCTTTCCCCCAATTCGGTTCAGTACCTCACTAGTTATTTGAACTAATCATCTAGTATTCGACATTCTTATACATTATCACGTTCCTAAAGCTTCTATTCTCTTCTTGTCTGTATTGTTTATCGACCACGTTTCACTTCAGTACAAGGCTACGCTCCAGACAAATACCTCCAGAAAAGACTTCCTGATATTTAGATGTGTGCTACATTTATCTTTTTCAGAAATGCTTTTCTTGCTTCAGACACTCACCATTGTATGTCTTCTCTACTTCGGACATCAGTTATTTTGCTGCCCAAGTAGCAAAGATAGCTTATAATGTCTTATTTCCTAATCTAATTCCCTCAGCGTCGCTTGCTTTCATTCAGCTACAGTCGGGTACCCTTGTCCTACATATGTTGTTCATATTATATCCTCCTCCTCGAGATACTGACCATTTCGTTCAATTGCACTTCCAAGTCCTTTGCTGTTTCTGACAGTTACAGTGGCATCGTCAAGCTTCAAAGTTTTTATTTTCTTCTCCCTCAACTCTAATTCCCTTCCATATCCTCTGACTCTCATAATTGGAGTATGGTTTCACTACAACCTGTACATAACCTTACACTCCACGTATTTTATCTTCGCAATCATCAGAATTTCGAGGACAATACTACTATCAAAACTAAGATATTGCTTTCTCTAATTGTAGGAAGATTTTAATAATCATGTCACACAGGTTAAGTCGTAAGCTCAGCATCGCCTCCCGTCTTAATACATTTCTACAGAACACGAACTGATCTTTGATTTCACCTTCTACCAGTTTTGCTATCCGCAAACACTAATTTTCTTGCAGTTACATAACATTCTTGCCGCTTTCTGTTTAGAAAAATAACAGGTTCGATAGAATGACAGTTTGTGAAGGGGTTAAACGTAACGGGTTCATTACAAAAAGAATTGCCAAGAAAAAAAGTTATCAGGGGTAAGTAGGAATAAAAGACGATAAATAGCTTAGACAAGAAGAGAATTGGAGCTTATGAAATGAGATGCTACAGAAAATAGTTCAAATGGCTCTGAGCACTATGGGACTTCTCATCTGAGGTCACCAGTTCCCTAGAACTTAGAACTACTCAAACCTAACTAACCTAAGGACATCACACACATGCATCCCGAGGCAGGATTCGAACCTGCGACCGTAGCAGTCGTGCGGTTCCGGACTGAAGCGCCTAGAACCGCTCGGCCACAGCGGCCGACTATGGTGCTTCAAAGGATCACCAATTTAGTATTGGAGGGAAGTATTGGGGGTAAAAATCGTAGAGAGAGAGATAAAAATATGAATACAATAAGCAGATTCAGAAGTTCCTGTGGTTATTTGGAGATGAAGAGGCTTGCGCTGGATAGAGTAGCACGGAGAGCTGCATCAAACCAGTTTTCGGGCTAAAGACAACAACAGACAACTACCCGTCCACAGACATACCATTATTACTTTCATTCGCGGTCAGAGTTACACTATGTGATCAGAAGTATCCAGACGCATGACTGAAATTGTCTTGCAAGTTCGGGACCCCCCTCCATCGGTAATACTGGAATTCAATATGGTGTTGACCGACCCTTACCGTTGAGGACTGCTTCCACTCTCGCAGGCATACTTTCAATCACGTGCTGGAAGGTTTCTTGGGGAATGGCAGCCCATTCTTCACGGAGAGCTGCACAGAGAAAAGGTATCCATGTCGGTCGGTGAGGCCTGGCCCGAAGTCGACGTTCCCAAACATTCCAAAGGTGTTCTATAAGATTCCGGTCAGGTCTCTGTGCAGGCCAGTCAATTACAGGGATGTGACTGTCGCGTAATCACTCCGGCTCAGGCCGTACATTATGAACCAGTGGTCGATCGTGTTGAAAGATGCATTCGTCATCCTCGAATTGCTCTTCAACAGTGGGAAGCTTGTGATAGTGCCACGAAAAACAACAACGGGTGCAAGCCCCCTCCATGAAAAACACGACCACACCATAACACCACCGTCTCCGAATTTTACTGTTGGCACTACACACGCTGGCAGGTGATGTTCACCGGGTATTCGCCATACCCGCACCATGCCATCGGATCGCAACATTGTGTACCGTGATTCGTCACTACACACAACGTTTTACCACTGTCCAGTCGTCCAATGTTTACGCTCCTTACACCAAGCGAGGTGTCGTTTGACATTAACGGGCGTGATATGTGGCTTATGAGCAACTGCTCGACCATGAAATCGAAGTTTCCTCACCTCCCGCCTAACTGTCATAGTACTTGCAGTGGATCCTGATGCAATTTAGAATTCATTCCTGTATGATGGTCTGCATAGATGTTTGCCTATTACACATTACGACCCTCTTCAACTGTCGGCGGTCTCCGTCAGTCAAGACGAGGTCGGCCTGTACACTTTTGTGCTGTACGTGTCCCTTCACGTTTCCACTTCAGTATCATATCGGAAACAGTGGCTCTAGGGATGTTTAGGAGTGTGGAAATCTCACGTACGGACATATGACACAGCTGACATCCAGTCACCTGACAACGTTCGAAGTCCAAGAGTTCCGCGGAGCGCCGCATTCTGCTCTCTCGCTATGTGTAATGACCACTGAGGTCGCTGATATGGAGTTCCTGGCAGTAGGTGTCAGCACAATGTACCTAATCTGAAAAACGTATATTTTTGGGGGTGTCCAGATACGTTTGGTCACATAGTGTATCTTCATTAGCCGCAACTGACTTCCACATCAACGTTGAAGTCTGGATATTGCAGTGAAGGGCAAATGAATTATTGACATTAGCTGCCAGTGGGAATTAATTTAAATCAACGGGTAAAGGTGAAAATTTTTGCTGGACCGGTATTCGAACCCAGGTCTCCTACTTACTAGGCAGATGATCTGACCACTGCGCCATCTGGATACAGTGGTCATCGTAACTGCCCATACTATCCTAGCACGGCTTCCGTCAGACCCAAATCCTCAGCTTATCCACATACTACTAGTATAGTGTCCCTTGCCCACCTCATTACTCTCAGCGTTTCGCCTATTCCCGTAAGTATTAGAGCTTGGTGTGCATCCGTACTGAAGTGATCATAGGCTGTCGTCGTCTTAATTGTATATATGTGGCGTCTATTGTTTTGGACTTGTCCGAAAGAACAGACAATACATCTTCTGCAACCAATGGACGTATTGACGGAACAGGATATCGACCAAAACGTGATGCAGACCGCCATGAACTGCGTGGACGATGGCTTCCTATCCTCCTGTTGATATACATGATCACATTGAATCTCAGACTCCGTAATTGTGGTTTTCAGAATGTTAGGACTGTAGTAGGTTGCGTAAGCCGCGCTGCAGTTAGGTAAGGAAGTGCTATATCAGTGATGTTTCTCTTAAGACGACATCAGACGTCGAGCAGCCGCACTTGCAGCAGCATTGACACAGACCAGTGATTCCGCGTTGTTATAGGAGGAGAAGGCGTTCGCGCCTTTCAGTATATAAAGCTGCTGATAATATTGCCATTAGTACGAAGACTGGAGTAGGTGCCAAAGTGATTTTGCATGGCCCTTCAGTCTCTTGCGGATTTGTATTGACTTCCACGCTTACGAACGCTGACGCTAATGGACGATAGTAGTTGGGTTACTTTGGCTGTAGTACGTAGACCTGAAGTAGACACTGTAGCACGGCTGGATACTTTTAACGGTCGAGAAATTATTTTTTATCGGACATTTCAGATATGTGAAGTCTATAACAGAGAAGGAGGCACATCTTATTACATGTCTGCAATGCCGTTGGTTCTCAGGACGCGGAATCATCGTAAAATGAATGAATGAGAGTCTGTGTCCGTATGGCTTAAATTAATTGTAGTAAGATTAAAGTTGTTGGTGATGTGACACATTATTATAGAAACTGAAGTAAACTAGCTATCCTTTCCTTATCTCCCGTGACATTTTTTTTAAAAAATAAGACAATCTATACATTGATCTTGCCAACTCTGGCAATTGATCTTATCACCCTTTGTGACCTGACGCAACACAGGAACAACGTTTCAGCATTGCACATTTCCTTCTCAGACTTGGACAGGGCGTCTGGCCATGTTCCACACCAATTTAGCATGTTTCGTGTTACAACAGTAGGCATTAACATTGTACCACGTGAATCAAAATACCGAACACAGCCACAAACAGTGTGCGTAGTTCAGATGACTATCAAAAAATGGTTCAAATGGCTGTGAGCACTATGGGACTTAACTTCTGAGGTCATCAGTCCCCTAGAACTTAGAACTACTTAAACAAAACTAACCTAAGGACATCACACACATCCATGCCCAAGGCAGGATTCGAACCTGCGACCGTAGCGGTCTCGCGGTTCCAGACTGTAGCGCCTAGAACCGTTCGGCCACCCCGGCCGGCCGATGACTATCGAAGTGGCCTCCAGTAATAATGTGGATTATGCTTCAGCTGCACTGCTGCTCTTGGTTGTGTACATTATCACACGAGGGCTACCTAGGAGACTACGTACGCCTTCTAGTGGCCTACGAAGAATATATGAGTACTTAGCTGTAGAAGTAATATAATTAGATGTGGAAGTCCTGGTCGTTATTTCCACAAGACGAAATTGCGGCGTTTAGTCCAGACATTGTGTGGTCGTCACAGACAACTTGGCCCCGACAGAATATCACAAAATTTGGAAACAAATCGAACTTCTCGAAAACTTCGTATTGGAGGAGGAAATGTAATTAATGTGAAAATGATATCTTAAAGCTTTTGTTCCGATTGGGAGGCGGTAGCCCACCGGGACCATATTTGACAATAATTGAAATATCCCTCAAGACTAAGCCACACCATGCGATAGTTGAAATAATTGCGCTATATGGCACTGAGTCATTGTAACCAGCATCGGCGTTTCATTTGTCCGAGGTGTGATTGATTAATGACACACACACACACACACACACACACACACACACACACACACACACACACACACACACACACAGAGAGAGAGAGAGAGAGAGAGAGAGAGAGAGAGAGAGAGAGAGAGAGAGAGACACGCAGTTTATTATTTAACGTATCACCAACTACAAGGTCTGGCAGAAATTTTGAGTTGGTTTCCTTCAAAGGGACGCGCCGAGCGTAGTGGAGCGTTCAGTTAAGATTTCGGGGGAACGTGTGTTCGAATCCCCCACTGGCCATCCAGATTTTTATATGGCCCGCAGGTTCAATAAGTCGATTAACAATTTCCATTGTCGAATCCAAGTTTCTCTTTCTTATGAGGTCGTTGACGACGGGGCGTTTATCTCCCTCCCTCCCTCCCTCCCTCCCTCCCTCCCTCCCTCCCTCCCTCCCTCCATTCATTCACTGATTGATTGATTGATACATTACAGAGAGGCAGAGGGTAGGCAGACTCCACTGGCGCGAGCAAGCCAAGTGCACAAAATACCTAAAATGACATGGAAAGCTATGCGAAACAGCATAGTATTCACAAGGTAGTTTCACACTGGGCCAATATATCGAATTAACATGTATAAACTGTAGAATAATTGCGTATGAATGTGGCATTAGCTTAGAATTGCCAGGTGCTTGGATATCCTTACAAATAGTGTAACATTAAAACCGGTTTATTTCTTTAAAATGTGTGTCTGCAACCTAGTTTGACTGACTGCATTATAAGTTTTATAATATTTACACCATCACACCTTACAATATAAAAAATATAATCCATACTGTGTTAATAAAAAAATAATAATCAGTTTTCCTGGGTTTTAGTTACTATCTCGAGACTAGTCGAACATTTTCAGGCAGGCTTTTCACTTAACTGTTCCAATCCATTCAATTAAGCGGAAATGCATGGTGGTCTGTAACACAGAGTAACTCTTAGGGCATCATCTCCTGGACGGCGAGTTGAATACGATGGCTCGTATATGTTTTGCCACTTCATCTCTGGCCGGACCTTGGCATGTGTTTGCCACCTGATAATCACTGCGCTCAAAATCATAATCTGTACTTCCTCCAGCTAGCAGTTTGAGTGATCTAGTAGCGAAGTGTCAGGTCCCTCCGATTTCCATTTATTGTTCAGTTAACAGAAGCACATGCTGGGTTGCTGACTAGTCCATTTGGGCATACAGCAGCGTCTGCGCCTTCGTCTGGACGGCAACTTTTAGTGAAAAACTTTGATTTCTCCCTTTCCCTGCTGCGTAGACCCAGCAACGTCATTAACGAAGATTCTACAATACAGAAGACGCAATGCATCGAGAAAAATTAGACAGGGAAACACTAGTAGGAAGAACATATATCACACTACCTTTATGGAGACTAGTGCCAATAATAGAGACCCCAGCCGGAACCGAGACAGAAGTGTCATGATGCCACGTTTGTAATCGCTCAGCAAGAAGAGAGATAATGTCAGCTTTGAAGAGAAGCATTTCAACCCTAAAAACTGCCACAAATATCCACGAGTCACGCTGACAAAAACAGCAGGTAAAAGGAGGAGAAACACTAACGTCATCCACAGACTGCACGCATCGCGCTGGGCCTCCAATGCAGATACATTTCGTATGTCAGCAAGTGGGCTCGTCTACTTGGTGTGGATTAACAGCTTGCATATGAACAATGCGCTCTATCAGTGGTACAATAAAACCCACCTCTACTGATTATATCACTGCCAGAGATGCAGCGTAAAAATGCCACAAGATTAAGAACAACCGTCAGCTAGTGATACATAATGATGTAGCTGACCTGGATTGCAGCAGACTAATGTCAAGAAAACTGGCACTAGCACCAATAAAGAACGGAACACAAACTTTGGTATCCATAATGTATGGAAGCAGCACAGGCAAGACCACTGCCCAAAACGAACTCAAAGTTTCACAATAACAGAAAGCCTCACTGTTTCAATCAAACATGAAATGTTTGCATGACATTAAACTGAATACCCACTGACCATGACAAAACTGCCAGCACCCTCCTGAGTGGGAGAAGATACGATCTATAAAATGGTACTGCAGAGCCGGAAAGTAAACAGCCTGGCACAGAGAGGAAGAATGTCAAAATTGAGCCTACAAGGGACCCTTCCCCGGCCGTGGTGGCCGTGCGGTTCTGGCGCTGCAGTCCGGAACCGCGGGACTGCTACGGTCGCAGGTTCGAATCCTGCCTCGGGCATGGGTGTGGGTGATGTCCTTAGGTTAGTTAGGTTTAAGTAGTTCTAAGTTCTAGGGGACTTATGACCTAAGATGTTGAGTCCCATAGTGCTCAGAGCCATTTGGACCCTTCCCCAAATTCCTTAGAGCAATAGAGGAAGCCATTTAATACATCCACTGATTGTAAATTTTTAATTAACTTGGGTATCTCATCTATACATGTATATATGAACTATCTTAATTTTGTCATACTAGCCTTCCACACCACTTCTCACCCCACCCCACCCCACCTTTGCTCAGGTATGCATTTGACACACAGACTGCACATATATAATCTTCCCCCCATTCTCTGATCACCTCATCTTGCTCCCACACAGTTTTATATATAAATATAAATGTATAAAACTGTGTGGCAGCTAGATGAGGCGAACAGAGAATGGGGGAAGATTAGATGTGAAATATCTGCAGTAGTATATATGTTACAATAGCTACACCACGAAGACGACGTGTTACAGAAGCGAAATTTAACCAACAGGAAGAAGATGCTGTGATATGCAAATGATTAGCTTTTCAGAGCATTCACACAACGTTGGCGCCGGTGGTGACACCTACAACGTGCTGACATGAAGAAAGTTTCCAACCGATTTCTCATACACAAACAGTAGTTGACCGGCGTTGCCTGGTGAAACGTTGTCGTGATACCTCGGGTAAGGAGGAGAAATGCGTACCATCGCGTTTCTGACTTTGATAAAGGTCGGATTGTAGACTATCGCGGATTGCGGTTTATCGTATCGCGACATTGCTGCTCGAGTTGGTCGAGAGCCAATGACTGTTAGCAGAATATGGAATCGGTGGGTTCAGGAGGGTAATGCGGAACGCCGTGCTGGATCCCAACGGCCTCGTATCACTAGCAGTCGACATGACAGGCATGTTATCCGCATGGCTGTAACGGATCGTGCAGCCACGTCTCGATCCCTGAGTCAACAGATGGGAACGTTTGCAAGACACCAACAATCTGCACGAACAGTTCGACGTCGTTTCCAGCAGCATGTACTATCAGCTCGGAAACAATGGCTGCGGTTACCCTTGACACTGCATCAGAGACAGGAGCGCCTGTGATGGTGCACTCAACGACTAACCTGAGTGCACGAATGGCAAAACGTCATTTTTTCTGATGAATCCAGGTTCTGTGTACAGCATCATGATGGTCGCATCCGTGTTTGGCGACATCTCGGTGAACGCACATTGGAAGCGTGTATTCGTCATCGCCATACTGGCGTATCACCCGGCGTGATGGTATGGGGTGCCATTGGTTACACGTCTCGGTCACCTCTTGTTGGCATTGACGGCACTTTGAATATTGGTCGTTACATTTCAGATACGTTACGACCCGTGGGTCTACCCTTCATTCGATCCCTGCGAAAACCTAAATTTCAGCAGGATAATGCACGACCGCATGTTGCAGGTCCTGTACGGGCCTTTCTGGATACAGAAAATGTTCGACTGCTGCCCTGGCCAGCACATTCTTCAGATCTGTCACCAACTGAAAACGTCTGGTCAATGGTGGCCGAGTAACTGGATCGTCATAATACGCCAGTCACTGCTCTTGATGAACTGTGGTATCGTATTGAAACTGCATGGGCAGCTGTACCTGTACACGGCATCCAAGCTATGTTTGACTCAATGCCCAGGCGTATCAAGGCCGTTGTTACGGCCAGAGGTGGTTGTTCTGGGTACTGGTTTCTCAGGATCTATGCACCCACACTGTGTGAAAATGTAATTACATGTCAGCTCTAGTATAATATATTTGTCCAGTGAATACTCGTTTATTATCTGCATTTCTTCCTTGTGTAGCAATTTTAATGGCTAATAGTGTATCTATAATATCTTTCTTTGAGCCATGCCCATTTGTACATGTAGCCCCTGCAAAACAGATCGATAAATTAGTCTGATAATATTCCCACAACAGACCTGCTGCCCAGATCAGCCTACATGTTGGGGACTGACAAACTGTTTGTTGGCCACAGATATGTAGACTGCACAGCAAAGCTGCTTAGTATGGCAGGCTGACATCGCTACACAACACACCTGTTGTGCAGGTCAGCCTACATGGCAGGGGCTGAAAAATCATATTTGCTCATTGCTCAGCTCCTGTGGAAATCAGGAGGTTCTAACAGCCACAGCGCTGGTGCTTGGTAGGCACACTGTGTGCCAAATCTGATTGAAATCGATCCAAGACTTTGGGAGGAATAGTCTTTATACTCTTTAATGTTAGACACAAATATTGGTGCACAATGATGTTATACTTTCTGAATTCTGAATACATGCCACAACAGTGTAACGTCCCTGTTTTCCACAGTGAAAAAGAATGTTTATGCAGTGCACCCCGTCACTGCCTTTCACATGTTCGCGTGAACACATTTTTAACACAGTTTCCATTTAGATATCTATGCAGTCGCAAAACTTGTGAAGCGCCAGTAGGCAGGTGTCAGTGTGTATGGTCCGCCTCTCCAGTGGCCAGATGGACAGCAGAATGCTCGCGTGGCCGCCGACGCCGCGGCTATGAATAGCAACGCACGCGCCGGCTGGAGCGCAGGCGCCGCTACTGGCTCGCGCCGCTAATTAAACCGTGCGCCCAGTGCCCGGTGCCGCCTCATCCCAGCGCGGAAGTCCCGCCCGGCAGATGCCAGTCCGGCCTCCGAACGCCACAGGAGACTTCGCGGCCCAGCAGCTCCGCGACAAGTCTTCCTGCAAACAAAATCCTACTACGATATGTACCAGTGAGTGAACTGAGAGCCTCTGAACCAGCCTTTCAGCTTACCTGACCACACTGGAAGAAGACGTACTTTCGGGCCGCACATAACAACAACAATAACCGCTGAGAGGGGGAGAAAAAAAGAAGATAGACCAACGAGAGAATAGCACCGTGCGCTGGGAGTTTCACATGTAAAATGTTCAATTTATCATAAGTTTACATAAAGGGAATCTCGTGAATTTTTTCCGATTCTGAGGTGGATTCTCGCTTCTTGGACCGCACAGATACCTGCTTTGGGCCGCATGCGGCCCACGTTTTGGACGCCCCTGCTCTTAACAGTCAAAACTGGATTGTAATTGCCAGGGCTGGTACATATTGTACTGGGATGGTTCTAAAAGGTGTTAAGTTGGCCCATAAGTTCGTAGATTTTCTGTTTTTTACATATTGTCATTTGGAGATAGTGGGTAGAGCTGTGGATGCTAGAAAACGTTGTGCCAATTAGATAAATCGGGGCATTTCCAACAGACTCTTCCTTTTGAGTTCAGTAGAGGGGTGACAGCAGCTGAGGCAGCCAGAAACATTTGTGCAGTGCATGGGGATAATGGCATTGGACAGAGCACGGCAAGAAAATGGTTTTCTCGTTTAAAGGGAGGGCCGTTTTGACGTTGGTGACTCTCCAAATCCAGGAAGACCGTCGGAGTTCAATTAAGATCGTTCAAACGCATTAATCCACGTTGATCGACGTCTGTGTACTCGAAAACTCGTAAACGTAACAAACTGTGATCATGCAACCATCGTGCGACATTTGCATGCAATGAAGAATATTCAAACATTCGCTGTATGGATACAGGATGCTCGAAGCCAAAATCACAAAAATCAGCGGGTGTCATATGTGCATATCTGCTTGCCCGTCATCAATTAGCTCATGAACACCACCGACCATTCCTATCCCGTGTCGTTACTGGTGACGAGAAATGGCGTCTTTATTATACTGTGAATTCGTTTTCGGAGTTGTAACCATTGCTGTTCACATTTATTAGCAAAAACTGAGACGTCTTACAGACACAGTCCAAAAACAACGACTAGGAAGACTGCATGAAGTGATGCTACTCCACGATAACGTCAGCACGTTTTCTGCTAAACAGACAAAAAGAAAACACTATATAGGAGCTGGGTTGGGAAGTCTTTTCGCATTCACCTTATTCACCGCATCCTGTGCTCTCAGAGTTTCACCTTTTCCATTCTGTGTCGAACATCCTTCAAGAAACTTCCTTTCCGAATGAAAATGCGCTTTGAAGTGGCTCGACGAGTTTTTTTGGCCTCAAAACCACGTGGCATCTTCAGCTGCGGAATCGAAAAGTTACCCCAGAGGCAGCAGATTGTTGTAAATAGTGAGGGTGATTATATTATTGATGAATGAAGTCTCAGTTATGTGTATCTATTGTGCTCCTTAACTTACGAACTTAGCCACGCGAAGTGGCCGCGCGGTTTGAGGCTCTGTGTTACGGATAGCGCGGCCTCTCCCGCCGGAGGTTCGAGTCCTCCCTCGGGTATGGGTGTGTGTTGTTCTTAGCATAAGTTAGTTTAAGTAGTCGGTAAGTCTAGGGACCGATGACCTCAGCAGTTTGGTCCCTTAGGAATTCACACACATTTGAACATTTTTCTACGAACTTTTGTACCAACCTAATATATCTCTGCAGAAGCCGCGTTTTTTATGAGCAAACAGCTACCAACAGAAGCGGCTATATTAACTGCGGAGTTGTATACCATTCACCAAGCTATTCTCTCCATAGTCGACTTAACCCTAGCAATACCAACACACTTCTCATTCCGCGCTTTCCCAAATAAGGGTTGGGGCTTAGTTTATGCACACCCAAAAAATAAATTCGATAATTTTTGTTGGGTTATATTAAGAACAGTATTTTTGAAGAGGTACTGATGTGTCAGCAGGGCCAGAACATGAAAGCACCTAACAGCACACCCTCAGCAACAGCAACACATTTTCAATGACATGTGCTACCAATGGGGGAGGGTGTGTTTCTTTATGCCCACCCCACAAAAAAAAAATTAAAAAGGCGAATTTCGTTAAAAGTTTTTAACTTTTGTTCACAACATTCATTTTAAGGAGATACTTACTTTTATGTAAGGTCCTGAAACTGAAAAATATTGAGTACCATATGACATTCATTGGGGACAGTGACACCTACTACTGAGATGTGAAGTTTCAGGTTAAATTAAACTGAAAAATTTAAAACATTGTTGAATCAGGTAGAAGAATTAATTGGTACTGCGACACAAAACTCGATAAAGTTCTAGTTTACATTGGCTCGACAAGTGCCCTACACTCTCTTATAAAGGCAGTAGAAGGAAAAGAACTGTATTTACCTTGGCACACGATATACTTAGAAGTCACAAACAGAGCAAAGGAGTTGTCAACTGATTCATCTACAAAGGATACCAGGACATGGTGCTAACAGGGATAACGAACATGCAGACGAATTGGCGAAAATTACATATCACATTCTTTCCACCGACATACCCCTACCGTATAGATTCTTCATAGCACACTCGGCAACAGAGGAAAAACGGAATCCACAATGTTTGAGGACACGGATCATACGAGTAACATGAAAGAGACAGGGTACTGGGTGATTCCACAAATATTCCACACCAAATCTGGTTCGTCAACTCTGTGCTTAAGTTACCAGACTATGGCCAAGCCACATGAATACTAACACGGGGTATTTGCTATGACAAATACCTTCTCCAAGCTGTAATTTCTGTCTCATAGGTGTGGACACTGTAGACACAGTGAGGTGACAAAAGTCATGAGATAGCGATACCCACATACACAGATGGTAGAATCATCACGCATACAAGGTTTCAAAAGGCAGTGCATTGGCGGATCTGTCATGTATACTCAGATTATTCATGTGAAAAGATTTCCGACGTGATTAAGGCCACACGACGGGAATTGACAAACTTCGAACGCGGAATAGTTGTTGGAGCTAATGGGAAATTCCATTTCAGAAGTCGTTAGGAAATACAATAGTCAAAGATCCATAGTGTAAGAGTATGCTGAGAATACCAAATTTCAGGCATTACCTTCACGACGGACAATGCATTGGCCAACGGCCCTCGCTTAACTACCGAGAGCAGCGGCGTTAGCGTATAATTGTCAATGCTAACAGACAATCAGTACTGCGTGAAGCCGGCCGCAGTGGCAGAGCGATTCTAGGCGCTTCAGTCTGGAACCGCGCGACGGCTACGGTCGCAGGTTCGAATCCTGCCTCGGGCATGGATGTATGTGATGTCCTTAGGTTAGTTAGATTTAAGTAGTTCTAAGTTCTAGGGGACTGATGACCTCAGAAATTAAGTCCCATAGTGCTCAGAGCCATCTGAACGATTTGAACTGCGTGAAATAACCTCATAAATCAATGTTAGACGTACGACGAACGTAATCGTTAGGATCATGCAGCGAAATCTGGCGGTAATGGGCTATGGCGGCAGACTACAGACACGGGTGCCTTTGCTAACAGCACATCTCCTGCAGCGGCTCTCCTAGGATTGTGACTATATCGGTTGGGCCCTAAACGACTGGAAAACTGTAGACTGGACAGCTGGGTCCAGATTTCAGTTGGTAAGAGCTGATGATAGAACTCGAGTGTGTCGCAGACCGCATAAATTCATGGATCCAAGTTGTCAACAAGAAATTGTGGATGCTGGTGATGACTCCATACTGATATTAGCTATGTTTACCTGGAATGGATTAGACCCTGGGCTATGTTCGGCTACTTAGCCATTTTCAGCCATTCATGGATTTCATGTTCCCAGACAACGATGGAAATTTTGTGGATGACAATGCAAGCATATGACTGGACCACAATTGTTCGCGATTGGTTCGAAGAACATTCTGGACAATTCGAAAGAATGATTAGGCCACTCAGCGCCGGTGCCGGCAACACCTTTTCAGTTACGGACGGCTATAAAGACACCGTGGCTCAATATTTCTGCAGAGGATTTGTAACGACTTGAGTCCATGCCATGTCGAGTTGCTGCAGTACGCCAGGCAAAAGCAGGTCCGATTGGATATTGAGTGTTGCCACATCAGTGAAGTCAAAAAAAAAAATGTAAAAATCATCCTCCAAGAACAGTTACACTGTAAAATATTTTTAAAATTCAGGATTTTCATTCTGTAAGAGTGACTTAATTCTACGGATAGATAGGTTGCCATTTCACGCGTCTTTGTAATCAGGAACGCAGGCACATTAAAATTTGAGGAGCTTTTCTTACGTTTCCTTACGTATATCCACAATTCGATTTATGTTGAAAATACGTGTCTTTTATTGTAATGCTGCAATGGGACTAATGTACTTCGCAGAGTGGAAGATACATTTTGGATACCTTCCCTGAGTTGTGGCTAAACCATTTCTCCGCAGTATTCTTTCTTCAAGCAGAGCTATTCGGGAAAGGTATGCAGTATCGTAAAGTACGTCTTTATAACTTTCGATAATGTTGGATACAGTGCCTCCTGGTTATACTTATAACCTAACATTTAGCTCGGACAGTACTATTTACATTAGAGGAAAGTTCGCACGACTTCACTGACCACACTGGATGGAATTTTTGTCTTTCCGAAATGATACAAAACAAAGATATTATGTGGGTTATCAGGAACTCTTCTAAAGCTCTAACGTTTATGCGAATCATTAGTATCTTTCGAAAATTGACTGTTAAATGTCAAAGATAACGCCAGTTCCTTGTCTTTTAGTGAGAGACATCTGGTGACGAAACAGACTAGAATAACTCGTAAGACATGTGAGGATAGTTTCTTGATGTGGTTTGTGTGAACTAACGGAGACGGAAACAGTTCAAACAGGGATGCGATATACTACTTCCTTGACGCTGGAAGAATAAGTGTATAAAAGCAGGCATGTCCCTCATGATTCAGTCTCCTACGACATATCTACGCGTAAGGAAGTGAGTCACCTCCTGAATGGAAACTTTGACTTTCATCGGAGGGTCCGCTAATAGCGAACTTCCCGAAGTATCAAAACCGCGTTGTTTCAAGATTCGAACTAGAATCTTTCTCAGGTACAGTTTACCATCTGAGCCAGCCACCCCAATTAGCATCCTGTACCTATCTATTTTTCCCGATGAGGAAATACAGGTTTTTTTTCTGACACTGTGAATTAACTTTGTAGGTAGTACCCAGTTATGACTTTGACTTTAGATTGCAAATCCCTCTGTCACCGTTGTAAGAAATTTCGGTGTGCTTACCGGATGTCAGTAACTTTCTGAAGTGATACTTCGGTTTAGGGTTTTGTGGCCATGTATGTACTGGTCTGCTAAGCACTTCGGAAATTCGGTAGAACAATCTACACTCGGAGAAAGTTTAAAGCGCCACTCTTGGTCCTCCTTAGTCTTTGATGAAACAATCATATCTTAAAGTGCCCTTACTGTGTTGTAAATGTAAGGTCGCAGGTTCGAGTCCTGCCTCGGGCATGGGTGTGTTTGATGTCCTTAGGTTAGTTAGGTTTAATTAGTTCTAAGTTGTAGGGGACTGATGACCTCAGAAGTTAAGTCCCATAGTACTCAGAGCCTTTTTTTTGTTGTAAATGACTAAAAACAAAATAACGAGACTGAGTAGTTGTAAAGATACTTCTGCTAATTTAGATGAGTGTATCGCCACCGAATCTATAATTACAACGTTCCTGTAACGAAAGATCACTGAGGGCCGTTCCACGGAGGGGCGGAATGCATGTTTGGGGTGGCCGTCTTCCCCTGGTGACGGTCTATTTATACTACATTGGGTGGGTTTCCTTTGACTTCTGGAAGGCGATGGAAATAGCGAGCCTCCAGATTCTTACGATGCTTAGGAGCAGCGTGCCCGTGTAGCGGAGCGAGAGACGGCGTAACGTTCCGTCGCGTGAAACGGGCAGTCATTTGCTTTACCATTAAGGTTTCTATTATAAGGAATCTATAGTTAACATTGCTTCTTTTTTTAAGAGGAGACTACCTTTATTGTTAGAAAACAGATTTTCATTACTTTTACTGAGCAAAACAATGCAGCAACTCACTGAATCAGTAAGGTTAAAGCAATGTTTGATTTCTAGTTCTATCGCATTTCGGAAGTTTATGAACAAGATTTCCTCAGCAGCTGCTGTGCTATTAATATTAATTAGACAGTCACGCGTTAGGTGTGAAGTGTGGTCAGTATAATACTGTGAGAATCGCGCAACATAAGTGGAAGGTTAGAGATTTGCAGCAAACAGATGGTTTCCATTGCTAAAATGCGTAAATTTTAACTACACGAGTTAGGAGCTTCCTGAACTCTGATCACACGCCTTAGGTACGGAGCCATTTAGTCTTCAGTAACTCAACCCTAAACAACAACAGCAGCAACATTATCCCATGGCGAATTGTCGTTTATTTGCATTGCCGATACAGTTCGTGGATGATCCGTTGTTTATCACCCTTGGGTGGTGGTAAGTTCCTATGGGACCAAACTGCTGAGGTCATCGGTCCCTAGGCTTACACACTACTTTATCTAACTTAAACTAACTTACGCTAAGTACAACACAGACACCAATGCCCGAGGGAGGACTCGAACGGGGGGAAACGCGTGAACCGTGGCAAGCCCCGTAGACCGCGCGGTGCACAATTGAGGCCAGAGAACAATTACTTATGCAGATATTTTCCTCTGTTAAATATTCACACACACTTTGCAACATTTGGTCTTTCGTTAACGTGGTACGTCGGCTACGAATTTTGGGGAATACATTCCTTTTTCAGATCGCCAACTAGAGTCCGTCCGCAACGCGCACCCGAGCAATTGTAGTTACAGAGCAGAGCTAGGTAACTAGGTTCGAGACCTGTTTGGCACACAGTCTTTTTACATAGCAAGTATCTCAGTCTGTACTTCGCAACAAATAAAAGAAATTCATTCCAAGTCCATTTAAGTGCTACCTTGGTTACAGTGCTGTAATATTGTGACGCTTAAGAACAATAATTTGAAACTTCGTGACAAATTAAAACTGTGTACTAGACCGCGACTCCATCTTAGGACCTTTGCCTTTCGCGAAGAAGTGTTCTACCGACTGAGCTACCCAAGCATGACTCTCAACCCGTCCTCAAAGCTTTGCTTCCGCCAGAACCTCATCTCTTACCTTCGAACCTCTACCTGAGTCGGTAGAGCACTTTCCCGCGAAAGGCAAAGGTCGCGGGCTAGAATGTCGGGCCGTCTCACTGTTTTATCTGTCAGGAGGTTTCATATTTCTGGTAGTGAGTGGCGAAACCCATCCATAGCACATAATAACAATCGGAGACCGAAAACTATGGTGCCCATAACATACCACTGAAGCAAGAGCTGACTTAAGTCTTTCTTCAAGGTGTTATAGCTAGGGCAGCTCTGACATTGAATAGCACAAATATTTTAAATCAACTTACCACCTCACACTAATGGGCACTTCTGTTTTGTGTCCCACAAGTCACGTTCGTTGTGTGGAGGAGGATATGTAGTAAATGGCGATACTTTTCTGTCAGTACTGTGGTCTGAAAGTGAGAAGACGGCTGCGTGATGCGTTCTTACGCAGAGAAGGGCGAAGAAATGCGTTGTGCCCCGTGTGCGCTCTCTCTCTCTCTCTCTCTCTCTCTCTCTCTCTCTCTCTCTCTGTGTGTGTGTGTGTGTGTGTGTGTGTGTGTGTGTGTGTGTCTCACTCACTCACTCTCTGTCCCACACCCTACGCCCCAGCCGTTGTTTACTATGGTAACTTTCCACGTTGAGGCGAATGCCACAATGGAACTCTGTTTCTGCTTCTGACTCTTCCTAGACGAATCGTAAAACTACCGTTGTCGCTTCTTCGCGCAATACTTATTGTGTTACCTTTATGTCACCCATAATGTACACTACAGTAGCTAACTACCTTTACCAAACGTAAACTAATAAGAAAATCAATGCTGAATGTTCAACGCACAACCCGAAGTGCGCGCTAAGAACAGACGTGACAACACGACGCTATTGGCTGCAGCGTCACGTGTTTCACTGCTAATTGCCACTGTGCGTCGCCCAACCACACGCCTTCTTGGGCGTATCTGGGAAGAGCAGTGGTTGGCACCCCTCTGAGTATATCAGAATTAGTTACTTTACTCTCATTACAGCTATGCGGCACGTTTTGTAGGGCGTCAGCCATTGCAGTTCATTGATGCTCTCGCGCGACAATGCACCCAGTTCTTATTAGCACTCTCGGTCTCTTCCATTAATCCTGCTTGCCGAGAGTCTCAATACACCGACTATTTTTTCTAACAATAGTCTTGTACTTAACTCTCTTTGTTGAAAATAGCACGTCTTCGATTATACTGAGAATTTTTTCTGCCTTGTACAAGGGTAGATATGTGATCGTCCTATATGAAATAGCAAATTATCAATATTCCTGGCAACTTCTCTGTCACAACTACTTAAAGTGATTGATTGCCAGTAGCGTGTTCAAACATATCGGAAATTTTCTTCTAGACGGTCCTGTCACACCAGAGCGACCACGGTTTATGTTCGACGTCAACGTGCCATGACGACTCAAAGACGGCCAGTGGAAGCACCAGCAGTGGAAGGTATACAAACCTCCTTGGAGGATTCGGAAAGAGCGCTGTTGGAGCGATTTATCTGACATCGTAAAGGGGTTGACTATTGTTCATAAATTGTTCGCGTGCCGCCATGGTTGAAGTACGTATATAGTGCGAGGCAAAATAGCGTTAATCAAAACTGGCGCCGAGGCAACTGTGGTGCGCCAGGGCCACAGATGATAATGGTGAACGACGGCTGCGGAGATGTGCACGGGCGAATACACGTTGAGCTGTTGACCGCCCAGATGAACCAAGACAGTACCAACAGTGTCTCCTCAACGATTGTTCGGCGAACGTTGCTGCTTCTGAGCTTCAGCAGCAGGCACCTGCTTTATGCACCCATACTGATTGCAGCTCAAGCCGGCGCTGTGTCTGAGGGGTGGTAGGCGCTCCATCCCAGAACGGCGCTGCTGCTACGGACGCAGGTTCGAATCCTGCCTCGGGCATGGATGTGTGTGATGTCCTTAGGTTAGGTTTACGTAGTTCTAAGTCTAGGGGACTGACGGCCTCAGACGTTAAGTCCCATAGTGCTTAGAGCCATTTGAACCATTTGAAATACTGCTTATCGGCGATAAAGCCTTGTATCTGCACCCCGATATCGCATCTGGACGTCAACTGAGTGGCCTGTTCACATGTATAACGTTTTATGTTCCATACCTAGGTGATGATGTCATTCTGGAAGGATCAATGTATAACCAAAGGACGCATTTGTCCTTGGGGACCATGTCCACACCTACTGTACTTTTGTTCCTCGGCACAGTGGCATCTGTCAGCAGGGCGGCAGTGTGCGTGCGTGGTTCGAACAGCACCAGGAAGAATTTACCATAATACCCTGGCCACCTAAGTCCCCACATTTAAACCCAGCCGAGAATGTGTGGGACCACCTCCATCGAGCTGTTTACGCCATGGATCCTCAGTAGAGTAACCGAGAGCAGCTTTCCATTACAATGGAGTCGGCATGGCTCCACTCCCTGTCAGTACTTTCCACAACGCCATTGACTTTTCTCCTGCACATCTCTGGCAGCGGTCTGCGCTGCAAAAGCTGGTGATTCAGGCTTCTTATAGGCGGTCGTATCAGTGAGACTGGACGGTGTACTTACATTCATCGTATCACCCTTATTTATGGTCAAATCGTTATGGTCTTCAAGTGACCATGCATTTCCGGACCAAACTGCATTTCGTGAACTGCACGTGTACACCAGCGTCTCCCTCAAGCAGCCTCAGAGAACTGCTGAAGCTATCCACCAACTCATTTGCGCTTCCGTCGTAAACAGTTGAACAGCGGCGACTCTATCTCTTTTTGGTGTTGTACAGCGGACTTAAATATCACTTCTGACGTGGTTTCGCATTTACACTGAAGCGCCAAAGAAACTGGTATAGGCATGCGTATCCAAATACAGAGATATGTAAACAGGCAGAATACAGCGTTGCTGTTATCAAAGCCTATGTAAGACAAGTGTCAGATGCAGTTATTAGATCGGTTACTGCTGCTACAATGGCAGTTTATTACGATTTAAGTGAGTTAGAACGTGGTGTTACAGTCGGCGCACGAGCGATGGGACACAGCATCTCCGATCCTTCCGCAGACTGCTGCAGATTTCAATGCTGGGCAATCAAGTATCGGCGTGCGAACCATTCAACGAAACATCATCGATATGGGCTTTCGCTGCCGAAGGCCCCCTCGATCAATGCACGACACACAGCTTTACGCCTCACCTGGGCCCGTCAACATTCACATTGGACTGTTGATGACTGGAAACATGTTGCCTAGTCGGACGAGTCTCGTTTCAAATTGTATCGAGCGGATGGACGTGTACGGGTATGGAGACAATCTCATGAATCCATGGACCCTGCATGTCAGCAGGGGACTGTTAAGCTGGTGGAGGCTCTGTTATGGTGTGGGGCGTGTGCATTTGGAATGATATGGGGCTCCTGATACGTCTAGATACGACTCTGACAGATGACACGTACGTAAGCATCCTGCCTGATCACCTGCATCCATTCATGTCCATTGTGCATTCCGACCGACTCGACCAATCCAGCAGGATTATACGACACCCCACACGCCCAGAATTGCTACAGAATGGCTTATGAGTTGCTCCAGAAACACACTCCTGAGTTTAAGCACTTCCGCTGGACACCAAGCTCCCCAGACATGAACATTATTTAGCATATCTGGGATGCCTTGCAACGTTATGTTCAGAAGAGATCTCCACCCCCTCTTACTCTTACGGATTTATGGACAACTTTGCATGATTCATGTTGTCAATTCCCTCCAGCACTATTTCAGACATTACTCTCATTCCATGCCACGTCATGTTGCGACACTTCTGCGTACCCGCGAGAGTCCTGCACGATATTAGGCAGGTGTATCAGTTTCTTGGGCTCTTCAGTGTATAGTGATAAACAGACTCCTTTTTGCCTGTCCTACGCTCTGCAAGGACACCTTCTATTTACTGGGGTACGGAACCGTTTAGAAGGCTTCCAAAAGATCAAGAAATACAGTAGCAACGTGGACTTCGCCACATATGGGCTTCAAGATCTCGTAAATGAGCACTATTATCTTGGTTTCACAAGATCGGTATTTAAGATATCAATGTTGATTCTCACGGAAGAATGGTTGAGCCTACAAAAAAAAAAAAAAAAAAAAAAAAAAGAAAAAAAAAAAAGAAAGAAAAAGAAAGAAAAAGCCATACACACTACCATAAAAACTGACTTCCGTGAAGTGGGTTTTAGTTCTGAACATGTGTCCTCCCACCCATCTCAAATAATGGATCGACATTGTCTTTCTAGGATGACATTGGACACCCTGTTTTTCCAGGCATATGCTTTGTTGGAGGACACGCCGTTCTTCGGCTTATTCAATACACAAATTTTCGTATTACGGCGATGGTTATCGGGCTGGTATGAGACTTCAGAAATGAGTTTTCGAAGAAAGGAACAAAAACAGACTGTTGTTGCTGATACAATTTGTTTTGCTGGCAGCGAGGGGTTTGGCTCTAATGCCATTGTATTGTGCTAACGATAGATTGTCGGCAACGATAACAACCGAGACGGCCAAGAAATGAAACAAAACTTTATATTCAATGCAAAAGATGTCGTGTTTAGGAGAACTCGATGATCATTAATTCGTTCTTCAACACATTACTGGTACTTAATCTGTAACAAGAAATTAAAGCTGTCATCCATCTGAAGGTTGTTTTGAACACTATAATGCTTTACTAAGCACAGACCTACTGGATGCGGTATGCCATGGCCTTTCTCTGATCTCTAGACTGACTTAAACAGCTAGTTACAGAGAGACCTACAGTTTAATGTGGATCTCGAACCACAATGCAGCTCAGCATTTTCACGTCAACCAACATCGCCAGAAATGATAAGTGACAGTTATAAATCCCTTGACTGATCAATTGCTGGCACATTTATCTAGAAGAAAGACGCAGCACTCCATGGTTTTGAAATTATCCTTAATTTTACTAGGTGTCAATTGTCAGATTTTTATAGTGTTTGTTTCCATCTAACGAGGTATCTGCGGATCAGTTGACCCTGTCCGTCTATGAGAGCGATACCGTCCAAGACAAAGACGCCAAGGTTGATGCCGTGTTCTTTGACTTCCGGGAGGCATTCGACGCAATTCGCCACTATCGTGTGGTGACGAAAAAAAAAAGAGTTTATCGAATATTCGACCAGATTTGACTAGCACGACTTCCTTGGAGACAGAACTCAACACGTACTTCTTAACTGAAAAAAAAACCTCAACGGATGCAAAGGTAATTTTCCCCAAAGGGTGTCGCAGGGCCTTTACTGTTGACAGATAATATTGATTATTTACTGGATAACGTCGGAAGCTCCAGGAGTTTATTCGCAGAAGATCATGCTTTCACTAGGAATATAGCAACTTCCCAAGATATGTGAGCTGCAGGAAGATCTGTAGAGAACGACGATTGAGGTGGTGACCCTCAACGTACATAAATTTATCGTGTCGTGCGAAAATATTCAACGAGATCCACTACTGTTCAGTTACGATATAATAAGTCGCTGTAAACAGTAGCATAAAAGACTGGGGAGTCAGCTTTCGACTTATTGTAGAACGGAATGGCCACATAAAACAAACAGTAGAGGGAGGTGGAGAGGAATTTCGCCTTATAAAAGACATGATTTCAAGTTTAGTTTTACCCAGATATGTTTCAATACTTTGTACTATTATCAGTGGGCTTTTTTTGTTTATTTTCTTTCTGAAAAATTATTGTTACATGTTAATCTCTTGTGTAGGTCATACGCATCATTGGCTTAAAAGTATTTACATTTGTGAAAGGAGCAATCATTGGGTGTCAAATATTTTAGACTCTTTCTACATATGGGATAAAGTTACGACATACGTCTCTGAGTTGAGGCATTGTTTGTTGTTCATTAACAATATTTTTAAGCTATTAGTTTCATGTTGAATTTGGAAATAACGATATATGTATTTGTTCATATGCCTCGCTCATATGACGGTAGCTGTAAAACATTCGTTGCACAATTAATGTAAAATGTTTGACGCCTAATGTTCGCTCCTTTTGCAAATTCAAATACTTTTAAGCCAAAAGTCATATAACCTATACAAGACATTACATGTAACAGTAAAGAATAAAGCCCACTGAAGATAGCACATTAACTGCTGAAACATGTATGGGTAAGACGAAACTACAAAACAGTGTCTTGCATATGGTGGAATTCCCCTTCACTTCTTCTTAGCAACCGTGGAAATGAGGAGAGGTGGTATAACATCCAAAAGATATTTAGTAGATAAAGCAGATGACAGGCTGAGATTTACTGAAAGAATCTTTAAGAAAAGTAAATCATCCACGTACGAAGCCGTTTACGAAACACTTATTCAATGGATTCTCGAATATTGCTCATTAGTGTGGGATCGATTTAACAGGGAATAATAGAAGAGGCGCGTTTCCTCACAGTAGCCATGCAGTCGACGCGAGAGCGTTGCGGAGAGGCTTGACAACCTCCATTGGGAGACGTTAGAAGGGAGGCGTTGCTCATCGCAGAGAGGTTTCCTATTGAAATTACGAGTCAGTGCGTTCCAAAAAGAATCGGTCAACACATACACCTCACGAAATGACATCAGATACCAGAGAACTGCCGGCCGGTGTGGCCGTGCGGTTCTGGGCGCTACAGCCTGGAGCCGAGCGGCCGCTACGGTCGTAGGTTCGAATCCTGCCTCGGGCATGGATGTGTGTGATGTCCTTAGGTTAGTTAGGTTTAATTAGTTCTGAGTTCTAGGCGACTGATGACCTCAGAAGTTAAGTCGCATAGTGCTCAGAGCCATTTGAACCAACCAGAGAACTGACAGCTAATACAGAGTTCGACTGACAATCATTCTTCCCAGACGCGATTCGTTATTAGTATAGCGAGGGGGAGGAGCGGTGATTGTAGTTCTAGAAATATCCTCCGCCACTCATCGTGAGGTGGTTTGCGGAGAGAGACGAACAGGTGTGTGTGTGGGGGGGGCGGGGCGGCGGGAGGGGAAGCGGGGAGGAGGATAGGCTTAGAGCCGTGTTTCTGCTGAAGAGCAGTCATTATGGACCCAGTAATGCAGCCCTTCTGGGCGGAAACGGTGGCTCCAGCTGCCCGCAGTCAGCAGTGGTTCAGTGTGCCCCTGAGGGCGCAACGGCGGTCAGACAGCCCGCGATGGTGGCGGAATGCGCCTGTGCTGCAGCGGCGCTCACATTTCCGGCAGTCGACACCCAGGCTGCGGGCTCTCTGCAGCCGCCACTGGCTTATCAGCGCCACCGCTGGCGCTTCCCAGAAGCGGACCACACGCGCCGCGCCCACACGGGCGACAAAAGCCGTCAGCCGCTCAGATTAGGAGCCGACATGCGTCAGCGTCCAGGCCACCCCACGCGGGCGCTGCCCTTCCGTTCTGCACTGCCTGCGGGGTACGCGGCATGCCAAACACCTCCTGCGGAGATAGCAGTTTTTTGTTATGTTTTAACGTCCTGTCTGATGGGCAGTGATTAGAAAGGAAGCTCCAGATAGACATTTACGTCTACATGGTGCACAACAATTAATATCTAAAACTCACACAGTTGCAAATCCATACAAATTATAAAAATGAATGTGTCTATGAATGTACGTATGTTTGTATGAACGTTTGTTCCACATCTCCTCCTAAACCACTGGAACGATTTCAGCCAAACTTGGGACACACATCATTTACTGTCTGGAGAGAGTCACTGTGGTGGTAAAAACCCAACCAATCAAAGGAGTGGGCAGGCGATGAAAATGCAGTGCATCCCACGATGCGAGAATCTCCATTTTGTAGTCATCCATTATTTGAGAGTGAGAGCACTTACTGCCTTGCAACAAACCTTACGCATAATTTCAAACCTTTAACTAACCCAAAACCTTAAACATGGCTGCGAAACAGCAAGTGTGTTATTCAGAATATATGAAGAGATTGGAAAATCAGCCAATCAGTTGCAAATAAAGATTTATTATCCCTTGACCATGGTTTCGATATTGGCAAAAATATCTTCTTCAGAAGTATTGGACCTTAACATCACATGATGCGATGTTACGCAAATATTTTAATCTTTGTGGCGCCTATTGCGTCATGTGATGTAATAAGACCAATACTTCTGCAGAAGATACTTTTACAAATATCGAAACCATGGTAAAGGGATAGTAAAACTTTATTTGCAACTGGTTGACCGACTTTTCGGTCTATTCTTTACGAAACTACTACTCGCTGTCGTTCCAAACAAAATGATGAAATAAGGAAAGATTATTACTTACTACATTTTCGCTGTTCATGCAGTGAATCTTCCGCATGAATCACGACGTTTTAATTCATTACTCCTTCACTACTTACTGTACTTCTGAGACATTTTGCACACAGTTTCCACATATACCACTGAATGTAACAGAATAATTTGTTACTCCGTTGCTACTAATTTTATTCGCAACACATTTCACAGGCAATATCGGGATTTGCCGCTGAATGTACCTAGAAATATAAGTTATCGTAAGAGGCGTAGTTCGACGTCATAAACGCTGAGGATCGTGAGAAACTGCCGCATCATACTAGACGTTTTAATTTTGTACTTCTTTACTGTTAACTCTGTTTCTCAGGCGGTAGGCACATACAGCAGTGGATGTTCTTCAATTTTATAGTTGTACACCACTCAGTTGAGGAGCTACGTCATAAAAGTTGAGCTGCTTGAAAATAAAATTGCAGGGCGAAATTCGCTAGACATGGAAGTGAAATACGTGAACAAATACGCGTGAAATGTGTTAAATATGTGTGAAATATATTTGACACTTGCATATGCGGGCAAAGCTATGGGTAAAAAGCTCATACTAAACACGTGGAACTATATCAATCAAATTTGATACACATATTATTTACAATCTGGAATGAAATACTTTGGGGGTGAGAACCACCAGCTTGCTATTGGGTGATTGTGTGAACGTAGAGAGAGAAGGCAAGAGGATCAGATGGACTAATAGCGAGTGGGAAAGAGGAGGAAGACATAGATAGGACGAGGAGATTGACAAAGATAGGGGACAGGGAAGTGGACAGACAGGGGAGAGGAAGAGATGGACAGAGAAAGAAAAAGGAGGAGATGAACATCGACAGGGGCGGAAGAGAGAGAGAGAGAGAGAGAGAGAGAGAGAGAGAGAGAGAGAGAGAGAGAGAGAGAGATGGGGAGCAGGAGATGAACAGAGGAGGTGGAAAAATGGTTCAAATGGCTCTGAGCACTATGGGACTCAACTGCTGTGGTCATAAGTCCCCTAGAACTTAGAACTACTTAAACCTAACTAACCTAAGGACATCACACACATCCATGCCCGAGGCAGGATTCGAACCTGCGACCGTAGCGGTCGTGCGGTTCCAGACTGTAGCGCCTTTAACCGCTCGGCCACTCCGGCCGGCAGAGGAGGTGGAGAAATGGGCAGAGAAAGGGAAGAGGCAATGAGAGAGGAGATGGACACAGAAAGCAAAGGGGTGGAGGTGAACTAGTAGACGGGAGGAGGAGATAGACAGAGAGAGAGAAGCGAGAAGAAAATGAGAAAATGGACAGAAACACTTTTTCCGATACTTCCAGTACAGCCTGTGACGTAGAAATCAGACTTTACGCGCGCTGCTTCTCCTTTCATAGCTCGTTTCGGAAATGTAACGGAACTGATTTGTATTTCATGTTAGAGAATAGTCCAAGCATGAAATTACACTTCATAGGGTCACACAGTCTACTCATCTCACATTCACGTTCATGTCCCATATAATGACGACTCAGGGTACCCAGATTTTTAATGATGAGTAGATCATTAACGATACAAATTACGTAAAAATATGGTCCAATGCCAATTCGGTGCTATGGGAAAAACTCTGAAGAAACCGGAGAACAACAAATCAAAGTTCGTGGAACCTGACTAGCTCCTCCCAGCAAGTGGGAGAGTCACAAGTCCAGTTGTTATTCATCTGCGCCACGTTTCCGGTCCATGGACATGGAAATCAAATGACACGTTCTAAGCAATGGCTACAACAGTTTCCGTACCACCAAAGCACCGACAGTAAGTGCCACGGAGTGGCTAGCAGTAACTCTCTTCGAGTTAGAAAAAGCTGCGCAGAATGGCCACGTAGTTTGAGGCGCCATGTCACGGATTGCGCGCCCCCTCCCGCCGGAGGTTAAGAGTCCTCCTTCGGGAATGGGTGTGTGTGTGTGTTGTTCTTAGCATAAGTTAAAGTTAATTTGAGTAATGTGTAAGTCTAGGGACTGAGGACCTCAGCAGTTTCCAGATTAATATTCATATTTCAACTCATGATCTCTGTGTTCTCCAATACTACATCTGATATGTGTGGCTTATGACTTTTTTTACGTAAAGAAATTGTGAGCTCAATGTTTCATAGCCCGTGGGGAACTTGCACCCGAGGACTGTAGTGGAGGGGACAGAAAACGGCGAGAAAGATAGATTGTGGACCATAACTGTTGTGTCCAGCGACCTGGCCGTGCGAGTGATTTGGGGAAGCAGCGCTCTGTGAATTGTACCTGCGGAGGGACCTCGGGCAGTCGCACTCCATCCTCTTCCCACTTAAAAGAGTCAGAACAGGAGGGCGCAAACTCGCAAAACATTTTACCTGGGCCAGGTGTCAGTGCGCCACGAAAGTAGATGGAGGAAGCCATTTAAGAGAGAATGCTGTAACCCGAGATTTTGTGCAAACGGCGGGACGGTCATAAAACTATAAGCATTCTCATGTTAGAAGTTGGGATGATACGATCAGGGCAGATGGTGCACGTGTTTAATGAAGGAAAGACTGTAGCTCCCTTGATGCCAGGTAGTCGCCAGGTTCTTTTAGCGAGAGAGAGAGGAAAAAAAACACACATTTCACAGGTACGACTGTCTGGGAAGCTTAACAGCCTTCTTTCAGAAATTGGAAAAGGTCGGCGTGGAAAGATTAGACCTCTTCATAAATGAGAGACTGTGGTCATGTCTAGGTAGACGTTTTTTGCCGAAACATGGCCATGGCTACTGTAAGAATGAAGCCTCCCTAGTCAAAAATCTTTTTTTCAGATGAGAAATTTTGAGTCGCTGATAGTCTCCCCTCAGGATTTGCAAAGCAGGGGCTTGCTCCTCCAGCATGGAAAACCCGGTGATGTGTCTGGATTGGCTACCAGGCCAGCAGAACTATCAAGAGGGAAGATTCAGTGGGCCTAGAATAGTTCTGTTGGTTTGTACAACGCGGAGGCGGGATTTTTCTGCTAATTCGACTCTTGTATGAGGATTGATGGAAAGTGATTGTGATTCTTTGCCTTCTTCGTCTTCTGGTCCCGGTTGAGAACTTCAGTTCTTTCTCTAGTGGGTGAGGCTTGTGGAATGCAACTTGTGGTGGGTTAAGAGCCAGTGGCAATTTCCAGATGTACCGTTAGTGGAATTGTGTATCATCTCAGACATGTAGCGTGTCACAAGGGTGAACGTATCCATCCTGAGTCGGCCATCTAACGTTTGACAATTCCAGCAAGCGTCATCGTGCATGTGAGTGAAATTGGTTGGCCAGGCCAGCGAACAAGTGGCTCTGAGCCTATGGGACTTAATATCTGAGGTCCTCAGTCCCCTAGAACTTAGAACTACTTAAACCTAACTAACCTAAGGACACCACACGCATCCATGTCCGAGGCAGGATTCGAACTTGCGACCGTAGCGATCGCGCGGTTCTAGACTGTAGCGCCTAGAACCGCTCGGCCACCGCTGACGGCAGACCAGCGAACAGGTGCACCTCACATTGAAATCTGCGGTTATTTCAGGGCTCTGATAGGGAAGTTTCCCCCGTTTTAAAAATTAGAATGCCAGTCCGCGTAGTTTGCAAGTTTTCGTGGACGCATCAAAACATTACAGCTGCTGTCGCGCTCCACACCTCGCCCACGGTGTGCCGTTTTCTGCTGCCGCCTGAATCATGGTGAAAGGGTAAAGTTTCGCTACACAAGCGTAGGGTTGTTAAATGATATTCACAGCTCCCTGTTCTTCGTGAACCAAGGTTTGTGGTGTACCTGGCCTTGGTTGATTCCATTTGAATAGAATTTGGCCTCACAGAGGATTCATGTAAATGAAAGTCTGATTGCGTTGTAAAAGGGATTAATTCTGGACAGAACTTGTATAGTTCACCCCTATAAATGCTTTGCCAATCAAGCACCATTCCTTTTCTAATTTATGTTTGTCATCTTTTTGTAAGATTTATCTGCTCGATTGTAGGTATAAAAGGATGAAAGTTGTCATTATTATTGTAGACTTAAACACGCCACTGTTCTCATTCTTATTCCTGCAGCCATTCAGTGTTGCTATTTTATTGTGGTGATACATGGGTACACGAGCAGTTCAGAATGCAATCGTTAATTTGATGATTAATCTGAGTTCTGAAAGTGACTGCAGACAAAGGCAAAAACGTGCCATGAGTAAAGTCACTAATTTCATATATAAAAATTAAGGGAGTAGCTCACGATTTGAAGATCGTTGAGAAGATAATGTTTTATGTAAAGATAACAACACTTAGCATCACTTGGACACACATTTACCATAAAGCAAGCGACCGCTTGCTGTAACAAAATAAAGAAACTAATTAATTTATATACATAAAATAAAAAAGCTTATAACCTAAAATTACAACGTAAAAATCACGAAATGGAACGTTGCTTGTAAGTAGGAATGCATTTCGTGACAGTGAAGACGCATCATAAGAAATTAAGGCGAAACGCATATATACGTATACAAACTGCACTTATTTAGTTGCAGATGGACGTATGCTTCAAATTGTCCTTTCTCCTGTCGTCGCTAGTCAACATGTCACGTGTAAGACTCAGCAAACAGCTGTTTCACCACGTGTTTCAGTTAAAGAAGGGAATTTAAACAGCTTCTTCGTCCCTTATCGGTGCTTAGTGTGTCAGCAAATATTTGCAGAATCTTTTCAGCAGGGATTTGTGTGTGAGGACAATAGTGCAGACAAAAACGGAGCGAGAAAGCCAACGGCTCCGACTGTGGCCTGCTTCAATCAAATTATATGCATGTATATTTTATCTGATGTTGACAGTATTTCGTCAACTGTGTGCAAACAGTCGTTGGCTCCTATTTATACGATTCTGACCATTCTGCAGCATATAGAACATCAGATAACATTTCCCGTCCTACAGCAAATTAAATTCACCTCCCGTGACCGTTTAAACTAAAGAGTGACGATTGTGGCAAAGGTCACATCTCTGATAACGGAGTTTCGCACTGCTAGCATGGGGTTCTTCAATACTTAACGGCTCCTAAAACTATTTTTGCTCTCGGATTAAATTTACAGTTATTGCAGTGGAGTGTGTTCTGTGATGGAACATCTTAATAGATTAATACGTCTAGTACCCGGCCTGTTGCCTTTCAAAGACAGTTCTCTTAGAGATCGAGGTATCAATGGACAACTTAGAGCAGTATTGAGATATGCACGCACAGCTTTTACAGTCCGGCTCCCTCACAATTTCAAAATCCCACAGATGCACCGCCTGCTTGCCGTACTGGACTTGTACCTTCGTTGACAGACTGATACGAACTCTGGTCCTCCCTACATCAGTCTACAAAATAAAACATGCGGACAGCGTTGTGTACCGCTCAATATCACTGGCACAGCGTGCTGCCTTAGATTTACTGAAGGTGACACGTATCGATTGCTGGGAGGGAGAAACAATCGATTGGGGCCGTGGGGAAAGACCCCTTATCGCCATATGTCGCCGTTTATCTCGTGTGCCTGTCTGATACAGAAATCCCACTCAAGCCGGCCCATTATATTAGGCCTTAGTTCGGAACCTACCCTGGAAAAGTGACTTCCTTTGCATGAACGTAATGATAATCTTTATTTCACACTTCACATTCGAGAGAAGTAATTGTTTTATTTTCGTTAGGAATTGAAAACCAGCGAAATCAAGATCGCACGTGAAATATTGTTTATTGGGATTGGTTATTAGTATCGGCTAACAGTCTAGCTATCTTCGTATCATAAAACATTCTCGATTAGTGTTTGTGTCATTGTGGCTTCGCACATCTTTAAAATATTTCTTAAAATGACAACATCCATACATGATATAATTAAAACAGCTTTTCATCGTTAGTGGCCAGTATAATAGAACAACGGTCATAAAACAAAGGAGCTATGCCGTTACAAGTTAGTAACTGACACAACCAATGTTGGTATCATTTTGCAACAGAGACCATCAGAAATGATGTAAATACTGATTGTGTCAATTACTAATTTGTAAGGGCATAACTACTTTGTTTTATGACCATTGTTCAATTACTCTGGCCAAGAACGATGAAAAACTGTGTTTAATTAAGTCATGTACTGATGTTATCGTTTTTAATTATGTGCGAATCCGTTATGGCACCAACACTAATAGATTTTTTTTTATCTGAAGGTGGCTAGAGTGTTACCCGAAACTAGTAATCAATCCAAATAAAGAATATTTCACGTGCGATATTGACATCGTGGGTTTTCAATCCCTAAGATAATTTTTTATTTACTACAGATCGCTTATTTCCTGGTTGACAATGTCAACAAACTTTGTAATTAATTACGCATGCAAAAGTGCTGACAGAAAATTATGAATGTGAGAGTAGTGTTGTTACAATATACTAATGGCTCGATAATTAAGGTGATGAACCCTCTTGCATAAAAACCCCCTAATGGCTGACTAATTATGATCTTCCTCGCTCCTTTGTTCAGTCTGAATATGAATCCATAACTAAACTATTGATTCACTCTCTAGATAACCATGTAGAAACAATCAGTTTACCGAACTTCTGTCTGCATTTCTAGAAATTACAGCAAGCTGATATCTGGACTATAACTTGCAGTGGCTGTTTATTGTTCAAATGGCTCTGAGCACTATGGGACTCAACTGCTGTGGTCATCAGTCCCCTAGAACTTAGAACTACTTAAACCTAACTAACCTAAGGACATCACATACACCCATGCCCGAGGCAGGATTCGAACCTGCGACCGTAGCAAAAGCGCGGCTCCGGACTGGAGCGCCTAGAACCGCACGGCCACCGCGGCCGGCAGTGGCTGTTTATGCTTTCAACCTCTCGCCCCAGCCTCCAGTCACATACGTTTCTTTTCAGTTCAATAAACTTTACCAACAGCCGTACACTTCAAAATGTTTTATTTTGAAAGAACCAGTTTCGTCATTTCATTTTGCCATCTTCAGGCCTCATACGCTTTTTCGAATCAACGAAGTTATGTACAGCGCCTGAAGATGGCAAAATGAATTGCCAAAACTGGTTGCTTTCAAAATACAATAAAATATATTGAAGTGTACCGCTTTTGGTAAGGTTTATTGGATTGAAAAGTACGTACCAGCCGATGTCCCCTGGCCGTAAAGGACCAACAGAGATTAAGACAGTCACATACGTTGTGACCTATCGGTTTTGTGTGAAGAAATATGTGAATTCCTTAATTTTTATTTTGTGTGTTGGACAACTTTTGTCTAATTTTCAATTATTGGTCATCTACTGAGCCAATAAAAAGGAAAAATGAACATTACAATTTAATAGCCTCTTTTTCTTTATATTAACTACGAAAAGGAGCAAACATTGGTGGAAACTAGGAAATATGAGTCAAATACGACCCTTTGAGTCAATTGCAGACTTTCCTACTTCGACATTATTTCGGTGACTGCCCAAGTTGACTCGTTAGGCGATATTCGTTTTTACAACGAAAGTGCAGATTATCATTCCTTTGGGGGAAATCAGTAAAAGGCAGCTGTGCCACAATGTGTCAGGGATCATCTTACTCTGCTTCGACTATAGTGGTAATCAAAAGAGCAACACGTCTAGCAGTTGCGTTCTACTGCTTGTTCTCTTGTTATATAGAATACCTGCGAAGAACTATGATAGTACGCAGTTTCGCGAGTCCAGACGGGCAGGAGGTACTTCGTACCTGCACGAGACTGAATTCGTCAACTCCAGCTCGATATCAGAAACTAAACTGCTAACTGTCACGTTAAGGAAACCTCAGAAAATATATATATTGACATAAATTGATAGAGTACAGTCTAATAAAGAAGCAGCAGTGAAGCTGTTAATTCAGGCATAAATCTTCGATCCATATCATAGAAAGGTTCTAATTAAACGAAGAAAAGCAAATCTTGCCAGCTGTATGAAGATGGCCATAAAGAGGAATATGTTGGGATGCGAAGAATAAAATTGGGCGTTAGTAGCCAGTTCAGAACTACAGTAGTGCTAAAGTCGGGCTACATACTGGATGGGAAGCCACCATCTCCAAGAATATAGGTATGAAATAAATAATCAAAAACCCCGTAATAAGAAAATCAAACCAAAATCTAGAATTTGGCTAATGACATTTAATGTTAATTCTCTCTTAAAAATGGGAAAACTAAAAAACATCCTGGACAAATCCAGAGAACGTAAAATCAAAATTATTGCATTTCAGGAATCACGATATACAGATGAAAATCCTTTTGATTCGGAAGGATACAGGATATACAAAGGAAAACCTGGAAAACGAGCCATGGCAAATTGTCCACAATTTGGAACTGGATTTGTAGTAGATACATCAATACTTGATTCAGTCGCAACTTTCAAATCTTATTCGGGTCGACTCTCCACGATGACAATAAAATCAGCTAATAGGATATACACCCTAATCAACGGACATGCACCAACTAACATCACTAACAAAAACAAAATAGAAGAAGTAGAAGAATTCTGGAACCAATTAGATAATGTTCTCCAAAAAAATCCCAAATAACCATGTCAAAATCCTTATGGGCGATTTCAATGCACAAATCGGTAAAGAAAAGAAATATCGATATTGGTTAGGTAAATGTTCAGGGCATACACAGACCAACCGGAATGGCATGCGACTCATTGAAATCTGCAAAAACCATGACCTATTTTTCAAATCAACATTTTTCAAGAAAAGAGCCTCGAAAACGAAAACTTGGATCTCACCTAATCCATTACTAGGTGAATATCAGTTGGATCATGTAATGATCTCCCGCGTAAATACAGTAGAAATCATGAAACTTAATGTCCTTAATGGACTAGACCTAGATTCCGACCATTACCCAACAAAATTCTCCCTAGATGTCATTCCAGAAAAAAGAAAATTCACTAAGAAATCTCCACACCGTAAATATGATGTACAAAAGATAAATGGCAATGAACAATTTACAAAAGAAACGCAATATTTAAAACCACAAAATTGGCAATAACTGCAAGCAGGACTTTTAAATGCAGCTGAAACTGTAGCACCGCAAACAAGAACACGTAAACACCCATGGTGGACAGATGAGTGTGACCAACTGATAAATCTCAGACAACAGGCGTGGCAAAATTGGTTGTGCAACAAAAATCAAAAGACCCTGGAAGATCTCAAAGATACCAGGAAAACAGTCACAAAAGCAATACGGACAGTCTGTAAACAACACGAAGACAAAAAATTGCAAGACATAGGAAATGATTTCAAGAAAAGCAATTCCCGAAATTTCTACAGAGTATTCAAACAAAAATTAACAAAGTACTCTCCTCCATCACTCCAGTTCAAAAATGACCATGGGGAAATTGCTCATACCAACACCGAAAACTGTGAAATTCTTGCAAAATACTTTTCTAAATTACTGAATTGTGAAAAGCCTGCAGAAAAATTTGGGTTCCATCGTACACAACGAAACCCAGACTCAAAGCCACCAAGTTTACAAGAGATTAAAGAGATAATTGAGTCACTGAAAAATAACAAAGCATCAGGAGAAGACCAAATCATCGCAGAATTATGGAAAAATGCAGGAGAAAATCTTATTGCAAAACTCAAAGAAATTATACATGAAATCTGGAAAACTGAAAAAATCCCCACAGATTGGAAGACTGCAATCATACATCCTCTGTACAAAAAAGGAAGTAAAACAGACCCCAACAACTATCGTGGAATCTCTTTATTGTCAATAACATACAAAATTCTGTCTAAAGCCCTACTAAACCGCGCAGAACCTCAGCTGGATTCAAAACTAGGCGAATACCAAGGTGGGTTCAGAAAAGGCCGATCTTACGTAGAACAGATCCTTAACTTGAAAAACTCAATGAAATATTTACATAGTACTTCAAACAAAAGTTATGTCATCACGTTTGTCGACTTTAAAAAAGCATATGACAGTATAGACCGAGAATCCCTTTTTGAAGTATTAGCAGAATTTGGACTAGATCAAAAGACAACAAACATCATAAAAGAAACACTCACGGAGACCAAATCCAAAGTAAAATTTATGGGAGAATTGAGCACAGAATTTGAAATAGACACAGGAGTACGACAAGGGGATGTACTGTCCCCAGTGCTCTTCAATTGTGCTCTTGAAAAAGTAGTTAGAGAATGGAAAAAAACAGGTGCACCAGCACACAGAATGGGACCAAGACATAAGGGCATAGAATTACACTGTTTAGCATTTGCTGATGTCATGGCACTGATCGCACAAGACATTCCTGATGCACAGAAACAGCTAGAATTATTACAAGAACAGGCAGCTAAAATAGGATTATAAATTTCATTTGAAAAAACAAAATTTATGACTGACGTCAAAGATGCACCTTCTGATCTCAAAATTGGTAATAATTACATCTCTCGAGTAAAAGAATTTAAATATTTAGGTGAATGGATTGCAGAAAATTGTAATGAAAAGAAATCTGTCAGATCAAGAGTCCAGAAAATGGAGACGGCGTTTCAGTTAACAAAAAACATTTACAACAAAAAGAGTCTCTCGTGGAACTGCAAAATACGACACTACACAACAGTAATTAGACCCGAAGTTCTCTACGCATTTGAGACACTAAACCTTCAACACAGAACACTAAAAGAGGAATTAGAAGTGAAAGAACGTAAGATAATGAGGAAAATCCTAGGACCAAAAACTAAAGATGGGGTACATTATCCAAAACCCAATGCAGAAATATATAAAAATATCTCCAAAATAAGACACAATGCGCATGAGAAGAATCCAATTCATGGGGCACTTAGAAAGAATGGACTCAAACAGGTTAACGCACAAAATCCATACATTTTTAAAGAACAAAACTACAAGACCGAACTGGTACAAACAGACGGAAAAAGACCTGAGAGAATTAGGGTCTCCAAATCTACATGATAGAAATGAAATCAGAAAAATCACAAACACACGGGGTTTTGAGGAAGAAGAGAGAAAAACTAACCGACATACGTGGTCTACGCAACGAAAGCTAGCCCATTCGTTGTTTATGAAGGAATACTGGGCGAAAAGGAAGGCCAACAAATGTTGATTACGCGTGGTCCTAAGTGATCCATCCGCGAAGAAGAAGAAGAAGAAGAAGAAGAAGAAGAAGAAGAATCAAAAAGTCATCCAGATGTTCATTGTTAGGTTGCGGGACATTAGGTCTTCGACGAAGCAGTCGTAAATTTGCTCAGGGGTCAGGAGAGGCAGTCCAAACGGAGTTTTCAGAAGTCTTTCGAATTCAGATTCCTTTGATTTAAAATCATTTGACATTCCCCGACTGAATCTTTCTCCAACACATCTTCCCTAGATGAAATCTGCCGCGCTTTTACAGTCATCTGACGCCAAAAGTAAGCAATTGCCTGGTTAACTGCCGTCTCAAAGCCAACATCTATAAGGTCCGGATTGGTATTTGGAATTACGAAGTTTCCTATGGAAACCATCTGGGTCGGTATCTGGCGCCATCACCGCTTACGCATATCAGCGGTCCGTTATTTACGCGATTTACATGACCTGTGCGTAGATATCTATACCAACAAACTGTTGGATCCCTGACACACAGAATAAGTAATGTATTTCGTTCCAAAGAGGGACATACAAACTATTAGGCAGGTGGTCATTATGTTTTGGCTCATCCGTGTATAATGAAGTTCTCAACACTTTCAGAAAATTCACATTGCTTTGCCACGAGAAACTCACATTATTCTGTTGAGTGTAGTTCACAAATAAAAAAATTTTCTCCCCTGTTTGTGTGGAAAACAACTCTCACAGGTGCTTCATGTGATTCTAGTAAGTTATTGGGAAGTTTCGGAAGTCTGCGGTAATCGAGTGACATTAACATTTTTTTTCCGTATTCGAACCAGATCCTGATTTGTGAGTAAGTCAGTATCACCATCGAGGTGCGTAAGTGTGAACGGACACTCACGCATACTTTCTTCAGCCTTTCTCTTCATAATATTACTGACACTCTGCCAGTTTAATATATCAGAATCATCTTTTTCACGCTTACCGTCTAACTGCGAACCGACAATACGATTTACAAATTTTAATTTCACAAAACACTTCCATGTTCACCTCGTACACTTGTATGTGTCAAAACCATTGACGAGACACTTCCGGAAACACAGTTTATAGTTGTCTATCACCAACAGTTTCTTGCCATTTTCGCTTGTTATTATATCAACCTTCATCGCTTACACTCAGTGCACTATTTACTTAAAATCGTGTCTGATCCGTCTGCGCGGCGGTAGGTTGGAGTAGGAAAGCGCCGCCAGCCGAAAGTTAGCGGAATCAACAGGATGTTACTGCTCGGCGAACTTACCGAAAGTGGGAATCAAGTCGTTCACTATTCGATCGCAGGGGAACGCAAACGGCCGCATCTGCCTCCGTGCCGACCTTCACCTCCTTAGCGTGCCATTAGTGACCTGGCCTGCACAAGTGGGTAAATCAGGAGCGGCGGATGCTTTCGTCCGGAACAAAGTGTTCCTGCCCGCAAACCATTAACCGGCGCGACTGTTATTTCGAGGCGACTGCCGTGTGATAGGGACTCCGTGGGCGGTCTGAATGCCCGCCGTACGAAAGGCCGAGACCGAAATACCGCCTTTATTATTGGCGCACGTTAGTCCAGCGTACCGCTGTGACGGCCCGCAGAGACGCTCGATAAACCCGACCCACCTGCTCGTCCTGTGGATGCACACGGGAGGCGGCGCGGGGGCGCGCCTGGAATGCGTGAAATGCGTGTACTGCAGTGTCAGGGGGCGTGGCACCTACGCAGTGGCTTTCTAGTCGTACACTCGATGGCCGCCGACATCTCGACACCCACTGGACTCGTACTGTGTTGGCGTTAGGCTTCGCTTCCGAGGGCGTATGTGGCCAGGTATTCTGTGCCAACATCATTTATATGTTTCATGGAGTTTCTGGAGTTCAGTCGGATGAAACGACGTCTTGTTTACTAGTGGAAATATGTCATAGATCTTATCTGATGCCGATTGCTTTGCTGCCATTCGAAATATCACAACATATCGACGTTACCTATCTCAGTGTGGAGCCCTTGAGAAATAGGGGCCGAGCAACGAACTTAGTGACGTCACGTTGTTCGCCTTGTCCGCCATACTTTGCGAACGCTCGGTTCCGTGCAGACCCTACGCGAAATCATTATGTCCGTGAAAAGGTACCCACTAAAGATCTGAACTTTGTTCTGTGTTATCGAGAACTTGCATGCATGTAAACGCGCAGTTAAGAATTATTAAACTCTTCTGAAATAGTGTCCGCAGCTCGTTGTCTTGCGGTAGCGTTCTCGCACGGGGTCCCGAGTTCGATTCCCGGCGGGGTCAGGGATTTTTCCTGCCTCGGGATGACTGGGTATTGTTGTTTCGTTTGCATCATCATTCATCTCCATTACGCTCGGAGGAAGGCAACGGTAAACCTCCTCTGCTAGGACCTTGGCTAGTATGGCGGTGCCGGTCTCCCGCATCGTCCCCTACGCTCCTCGGAGTATGGGACCACATCATCATCATCATCATCTGAAATAGTTACTCGCTCCTCGCCGCAGACGGCTGCTGCCACTCGCAATATATGCGGTATGACGTTCTGTGACTTATGCACCATAGCCTGCCTTTCTCGTGGAACTCGTCTCAATCCTAAAGCTAGAAAATGTTTACTCTTTTTCGGCCAGTCTGAATTTTACGTCCTCTCTATTTTGGCCATCGTGACGTACCTTGCTGCCCAAAATTACCAAATTCATCTTCTACTTCTAATGTCGCACATCGTAATCTAATTCTCTCAACATTGTCTGATTTATTTATTTCTTTTGTCATCGTCATCAGTCTTCTGACTGGTTTGATGCGGCCCGCCACAAATTTCTATCCTGTGCGACCTTTTTCATCTCAAGATTGCACTTGCAACCTACGTCCTCAATTATTTGCTGGATGTATTCCGACCTCTCTTTTCCTCTACAGTTTTTAGCCTCCACAGCTCCCTCTAGTACCTTGGAACTTGTTCGCTGATGTCTTAGCAGGTATCTTACCATCCTGTCCCATCTTTTCGTTATTGTTTTTCCGTATATAGTTTTCGTCGTCGATTTTGCTGAGGACCTCAAAATTCCTTAACTTATCAGTCGTATCAGTCACTACCAACTCTGTTAAATTGCCCTTAAAAGTTGTTTGTTGTATCAGACAGAATTAAAATGCCATAAGCAAACCTCAGAGTTTTTATTTCTTCTTCCTGAACTTTAATTCCCATCCGAATTTTTCCTTGTGTTTCTTTATTGCTTGTTCACTTCAAGACTGAATAACATCGGGGACAGGCGATAGTTCTATCTCACTCCCTTCTCAACTACTGCTTCGCTGTCATATCCTTGGACTTTTGAAACTGTAGAATGGTTTATGTACAATTTGAAGACAACAGTTTGCTCTTTGTAATTTATATGTACTACCTTCAGTATTTCATGTATGTTAACTATGTCGAGAAAACACGATGCACAACACACACATTTCAACTTAACTATTCTTGGTTATTTATAAACGCTTTTATGTATTTTACAGCGACAACCTCATAATCCTCTGATAGCAGTATTACTTACACCACTTAGATTTTGATGGCCTTAACTACGATTTTTTTTCTTCTCAGCAATTTTGTTAATGGCAATGTTTCGTCGTGAGCTTCATTTTTTGTTATCCCCAAATGTTATCAGCTAATATTTGTAACCTTTTTTTATTTTAATAATGTAAGCTGTCTCTTCCCCTTGCAAATGTGATTACATACATTTTAATTAGTTTTAATTTTGCCTGTCATTACGTAATGCATTCGGTGTATCCAGTTGTGGATCACACTTGTGCCACCTAGCTCACACCGCTGGCACTAGTACTGTACCTCCTGTCGCATACCTTGCAGTAGCTTTTGCTGCAGTGCTAGGTAGGCCTGTTTCACCGGAATTCTCTCTTTCGTGTAGCGTACATGTTGTACTTCTACACTGTGTTCTAACCCCATATGAGCCGGTTTTAGCCCCAGTAAGATATCTAACTGTTCAATATTTCATTCGTTTTACATTCTTCTCATTAATTTTACTTTTTTATTTTCGTTCCCATTTATATTCTTTTTGGTTCCGATAAGACTGACGAGCGAATGCCTTATCCTGATGACTCGTATTCTTATTTTATGCCCTGCTGTGGCAACTGACCAATGAAGTTTCTTCTGCTACATTTTTACGTGAGTTTAGGCAAACATTACAACACTTCCATACATGGTTGCACAGTTACAATCATGCTTCGTTACGTTACCGTTTTTTACATTGAAACTTTTTTGTTCTGTTTTCTTCAGATAATCTGATGAGAGCTCACAAGGGCGAAAAGCGTTATTGATATTGAAACGGAACAATTTTGGAATCGAGACTGCCTTTATTCAAACGGCTTCATAACCGGTTGCTATACCAGTCTACCAACGATGAAACGGAACTAGTAATAAGCCTTTATTTCATAATAAGATAATGAGCTCGAATGGGCATCATTGTAGGAGACCACAGTGTTCGGGCATTTCATCAGTTATTTTACAGGAGTTAAGAGTGTCATGGTTTACCGATACGACCTCATTCTGAAGCAGATATGTCAGGGAGACATAATACCCGAACTCGCTCTGGTAGAACAGTGTTATTCAGGCATACTTTCTAATTATGAAAGAGGAACTGCATCGCAGTTCTCGTGTCGACATTAGTAACTGGCAGTAGCAGCAGGTTTTCCACAGCCGTGCCGTTAGCCAGATGCCGTTGATACTGTAAGAAAAAAGTTTCCGCGAACTCGTTTAATAGCGCAAACAGACCCGCTATTGGAGTGTGGAGTACAGACCGCTGCGCGGCGGTACACGATGTTTCATTTAGATGAGCGTCTGGATGCATGTCTTACATTATTTCCACTGGTGTGGTGTGTTGTGGCGGCAGTGGGCTCTGCAACTAAAGTTGATTGATGGGCAAATAGATACGCTTTCTCGTTAAAAATAATTAAAAAAGAAAAATACAGCGGCATCCTTTTTGCACTATAGCAATTGTTCGGAACCGGATTTTTTCCCGTATCGGGTTTATAATGCTTTTGTTCACAAACCAAATACCATTGCATAGTGGATAGAAGAAAAACTGGTGGATTTACTTGATTGGCCTGTCCAAAGAACAGACCTGTGTCTCATCAAACCCTCTGAAAAGAAACAGTGTGTCGGTCTCGTTACAAATCGTCCAAAACCCGACGACAGTTATTCAAAAAGCTCCAGAAAGAAGGAAAACAAATGCCACCTTCCGGCTGTTCACAATTAAACTGCAGGTACTCACGGAGGTCAAGTGTGAGCTGTAACTATCGTATGGCAGCGAAACTTTGTAGATATCCCAATGCTTTAAGGCGGAAACGATTTATGTTAGAAAAAAATTAGTTCCATTTTGTACACCAGGTGTAGGTCTGACGCTTTACACTGTTTGTATGACAGTATGACATCCCCGCTATCATTCGACAAGCCATAATGTGAGTGAACAATATGGCTATCAAGAAGAGAGAGACCGTACGCTATTAGTGAAACTGTTTTATGTGAACGGCAGCAATTGCAGTGCTGCATTGAGAGAGCTTCGCCGACAGAAAGGACTGAGGAGAGACCCGATGTCATTAAATAGTCTAAAGATGATGATGAGGTTGGTGTGGGACCTAGAAGAGAGAGGCATCCTATTCCTTTGGAAGGTACTGACGAGGTTGGTGCTGCTGCTGTAACTGACCAAATAGAATGTGCCTCAGGTAATGCTAGTGCTTGGGCAGTGTCACGAGAATTGTCTGTCGTATGGTCAACAGTGCAGGAAGTTTTGCAGTGTATTTTACACTGGCACCCGTACAACATCCAGACGGTGGAGCAACTGAAAGCTCATGATCCGCAGCGACGTTCTGAATTTGCTCTTCGGTTTCTGGCATGGCTCGAAGTCGATGGCATGAGGCCCGGAAGTATTCTATGGAGTGACGAAGCACAGAGCTGAAGAATTTGGGCTACTGTTAAACTGCGTGTTATGCACGAAGTGCGACTGCACTCGCCGTATGTGCATTATGTGATCAAAAGTTGACGTTTTAAGCACCTTCTTGCTTCCCACTGTTGCAGAGCAATTCGGGGATGGCGACTGGATCTTTCAGCACGATCGAGCACCTGTTCATAATGCATGGCCTGTGATGGAGTGGTTACACTATAATAACATCCCTGTAATGGACTAGGCTGCACCGAGTCCTGACCTGAATTCTACAGAACACGTTTGGGATGTTTTGGAACGCCGACTTCGTGCCAGGCCTCACCGACCGACATGGATACCTCTCCTCAGTGCAGCACTCTGTGAAGTATAGGCTGCCATTCGCCAAGAAACCTTCCAGCACCTGACTGAACGTATGCCTGCAAGAGCGGAAGCTGTCATCAAGGCTAAGGGTAGGCCAACACCATATTGAATTCCAGATATTACCGATGGAGGGCGCCACGAACTTGTTATTTTCAGCCAGGTGTCCGCATACTTTTGATCACATAGTATAACTGTGGTGTGGATTCACAAGCATCTTCACTGTCGGCCCGCTCTTCTTTGAAGAGAATACCACCAGAGGGGCTATCAGGTGTACCGTGAAGTCTGCACGTTATTGTGATATGTTTGTACAGCATGTGATTCATCCTTTGGAAGTGTGCAACTGTGTGAAAACAACGATTTTCATGCAAGGTGGGGAAACACTTCATGTCGCATGCCTGGTGAAATATCTGCTTAACGCACCCTTTAACGAACGTGTTACATCTAAAGGTTCTGCATATGCATAGCCTACAAGATCGCGTGATCTGAATCCATGTGACCTTCTGCTCTGGGGATGTGGATAAGAGCGCGTTTACCAGACACAGGTTCGGTGTCTACTTGATATGCTGGCCAGAATACAAGCACACGTTGCTTAGATTCCACAAGAACTGCTGCGAACAACTGTTGCTCACGTCGTTTTACGCCTACACCATCTCGTGGAAATCTCCAGTGCTCATATTGAACAAATTGTGTAAGCGGCGGTTGATAATGAAACCAACATCATTCCTTTCTCCGTAGTTTGTCCTTTTCTGCCTAAGTCCCGTTCCTAATCCATTACGTTAACATTTCGATACGTCTTTCTTGCATTCACATGCATGTGGTGGCCAAAATTTGAAACTTTTCTAATCAGCATAAATCGGTTCCGCATTAATGCATTAGATAGGTACCAAATTTCGCTGCCCACACTGGACCTCTTCGCGTAGCTATACTTTCATTATAATCACCCAGTATGAAAGTCAGTGAAAGCCTTTCCCAAGTTAATACGCTGTACTAGGAACAAAAGGATTTTATATACTTGTTTGGCGTCCGTGAAAGGAACAGCAATGGGATGTGAGGAGACTGTTAGTTGCTTATCATTGAGTTTACAGATGAATGAACCATCTGGCGCAACCATCTCTTGGAGTGCTCCTTGACAAGTGACTGGCGCTTAAGGACTCAAGACCCGTAAAATAAATGAGTTACCGTCTTTTTCTCGTTGTGGGAGGCAGAGGACCTTTCACCATAAAAAAATGGTCTTTTTTTCTTTTTCCATGTATGATATGCTACTGCTGTTTGTCTGTCGATCCTTTTGCTAATCTAAAACTGGGAAATCAATTCATGTGGTGAAGAATTGATTCCGTTCATTCATTTTAAACAATGTTATTGAGTATAGTAATTAAGAAAAACGTGAAACTAATATGTATGGCAGCAGTAGAAATTTAATGAAAATACATCATTTATCTAATCCGGATCACATTTAATCGTTCCTAACCTTTAGAAACTTAACCTGAAACAATTTCCTTCTTTCCACCACACACTAATATTAAGAAGAAAACAATAACGTTCTCATTTCTTTGGCAATTTTCATAGTTTTCTTCCTGTTAGTTATTACTTTTTTTCAAAGTACCGCCAAAACGTATCTTTGTAGACAGAAGTAAAGCTTCTAGCACTGAGAAAGTGCACATTGCGGTAGCTAACGTCAACAGTTCCCACTCAGTGCAGTTCAGCTGATGTATTGTGTTGCCAAGAAAAGTTTTCTGTGCACGTCATCCTGTCGGCGCAAAATTAAAAAGAAAAACTAAGGAACAGGTTCCATTTTTGAAAATTAGCTTCAATGGTGCTAATTTTGTTACGTCTTTCTGTTTGAAATTTTGAAGTTGAGTTGGTCTTCTCCATTACCCAGGAGCCCATAGGCTGTCAATTTAAGCTTCGCCATTCCATTCGTTTTTAGAGGTTTAACTTTAATAAATATCAAGTTCGCTTTCCCTTTCCTTCATCATGTACGAGCACATGCTGAAAAGTAATGCGTACGTATTTTTATGTGGAAAGTCTTAGAACTTTTTAAATAAAACGAACCCTGTTAACATTCTCCATCATTATCATGTCTATATATACTACTGGCCATTAAACTTGCTACACCACGAAGATGACGTGCTACAGACGCGAAATTTAACCGACAGGAAGAAGATGCTGTGATATGCAAATGATTAGCTTTTCAGAGCATTCACAGAAGGTTGGCGCCGGTGGTAACACCTACTACCTACTGACATGAGGAAAGTTTCCAAACGATTTCTCATACACAAACAGCATTTGACCAGAGTTGCCTGGTGAAAAGTTGTTGTGATGCCTCGTGTAAGGAGGCGAAATGCGTACCATCACGTTTCCGACTTTGATAAAGTTCGGATTGTAGCCTATGGCGATTGCGGTTTATCGTATCGCGACACTGCTGCTCGCGTTGGTCGAGATCCAATGACTGTGCGTTGGTCGAGATCCAATGACTGTTAGCGGAATATGGAATCGGTGGGTTCAAGAGGGTAATACGGAACGCCGTGCTTGACCCCCAACAGCCTCGTATCACTACGAGTCGAGATGACAGGCATCCTATACGGATGGCTGTAATGCATCGTGCAGCCACGTCTCGATCCCTGAGTCAACAAATGGGGACGTTTGCAAGACTAAAACCATCTGCACGAACATTTGGACGACGTTTGCAGCAGCATGGACTATCAGCTCGGAGACCATGGCTGCGGTTACCCTTGACGCTGCATCACAGACAGTAGCGCCTGCGATGGTGCACTCAACGACGAACCTGGGTGCACGAATGGCAAAACGTCATTTTTTCGGATGAATCCAGGTTCTGTTTACAGCACCATGATGGTCGCATCCGTGTTCGGCGACATCGCGGTGAACGCACATTGGAAGCGTGTATTCGTCATCCCCATACTGGCGTATCACCCGGCGTGATGGTATGGGATGCCATTGGTTACACGTCTCGGTCACCTGTAGTTCGCATTGACGGCACTTTGAACAGTGGACGTTACATTTCAAATGTGTTACGACCCGTGGCTCTACCCTTCATTCGATCCCTGCGAAACCCTACATTTCAGCAGGATAATGCACGACCGCATGTTGCAGGTCCTGTATGGGCCTTTCTGGATACAGGAAATGTTCGACTGGTGCCCTGGCCAGCACATTCTCCAGATCCCTCACCAATTGAAAACGTCTGGTCAATGGCGGCCGAGCAACTGGTTCGTCACAATACGCCAGTCTCTACTCCTGATGAACTGTGGTATCGTGTTGAAGCTGCATGGGCAGCTGTACCTGTACACGCCATCCAAGCTCTGTTTGACTCAATGCCCAGGCGTATCAAGGCCGTTATTACGGCCAGAGGTGGTTGTTCTGGGTATTGATTTCTCAAGATCTCTGCACCCAAACTGGGTGAAAATGTAATCAGATGTCAGTTCTAGTATAATATATTTGTCCAATGAATACCCGTTTATCATCTGCATTTCTTCTTGGTGTAGCAATTTTCTCAACATAGTCATCCTTTTGACGAACACATTTCTCCCAATGAGAGACCAGTTTGGTGAACTTATCACGGCAGAATGTTTCACTGTGGACAAAGCCACAACCTCGCCTCTGCGTGCACTGCTTCGTCACTATCAAAGTGAGGTCCTCGAAAGTGTTTTTAAATTTTCGGAAGCGATGAAAATGGGATGAGGGCGAGTCGAGTCGGTATGGAGAATGATCAATGACAGTGAACCCAAGATGTCCGACAGCTGCACATGTCGCAGCAATTAGGAGTGGTCTGGCGTTGTCATGCTGAAGGACAGGGTGCGCCATCTGCGGATGAACTTGTCGAAATTGAGACTCGATTACAGCACGCTGTTTCTCCCACACCCACACAGTTACCTTGGGGACTGCCATGTTAAACATCTCAATTCGGAGCCGTATGGCGGCAGAAGGTTGTAGTTGCGTCAGCGAAGTGGCAAGGACGACCGAGTAATATGCATAACATGTAACACCTCAAACGATATTGAGAAAGGAATAAAAAATTCTGAGGCATTTGTTTCAGCAGGGTCTCTTACGAGAAGCATTCCACAAGTCGCGGCAACTATGATATATCTTGCGACAATGACACAGCATGGGAACGCACGATGTACATTGAACCTTTAAGGCAATGTGTATCTCAATGCCAACATAAAACAGGTTTCAGTACAGGTCACGACACAGGCTGAAATGAAACACATTCATTGGAACTCAATGTAAATTTATTGTCCACAAGTACAAATGGAACGAAAAACCATCAAAATCAACTACCGTCCTTCTGAATAGTCGGGCAGTGCACTCCACAACATTTCCAATGATGGAGAAGGCGCTGAATGCCATTGGCATCGCCATCAATGAGCGCCACTTGTCGCCGAAATGCCGTAAGGATATCAACCCTCTTTGCAAAAAGCCTCCCACGAATGGTTTCTTCAGTTGTGTAGCGAGGTCGAAGTTGGATGGTCTGAAGTTCGGTGATTAGTGTGGGTGGAGGACGATTTCCTACCCCGACCGCTACACGCGATTATTGATAACGCCTGCAGTGTAGGCTGCAGCGTTAGCATGTAGTTCCATTGCATTATCCGGAAGTGGTGGACGTTTTCGAAGTGCACATCGCACATGGTACAGCAGAAAGTTGCGGTAGTATTTGGCGCGGGAAGTGTGGTATTCGGTAACAGGTGATTGTCCATAATACCGTGGCTGTCATACGCCAGAATGATGATGACCTTGTGTGATGCCCGGCCACCCACAGCTGCTCGTAGTTCAGTGTGACACTGAGTGGCATTTCTGCCAGCGAGAAAGGCAATTTTGACATAGTCTCGCTGTTCCAGTCTGCTTACATCATTCCTGTAGCACGGCGAAGCTCTCACTGAATGTCTCACGCGCTTGTACCGAGCCATCCTAGAGTCCGGTCCCAATCTGTCGGCTGATTTCGGTACAGTTCGCCGCTGGCTTTCGAATGAATTTACTGCGATTACGATGATACCACACGATCACACTACGTAAAATAATTGTCATGACTTATGGAATGACTCTTGTATGTTTCAAGTGATGTAAGCAAATTTGATGTTTTTCCTTAGTGGAAGCAGTTTCCATTTCGTTGTTTTAAAGGGTTCTGTACCTTGGGAGCGGTGAAAGTTGATATAGACGGCAGCGTGTTGTGAAGAGTGCTATCATGATTTAATGGCCACCAGGTGATCGCTTTGCAGCCACGGGACTGTGTTAAGATTTTAGACTGAGTGCACTAGGACTACATGAAGTATTTCTGTGAAGTAATTTGATACAGTCTTTTTAAAAAATGTACGTTTTATTTCTGTGCTTAAGAGGTCTTTGTTAAAATGTGAAGCCTTGAGTTGTAAATGTTTTTGATATTTAAGAAGACCAGAAATTTGTTTAAATTATTGGAAGTGGTCAAATGCAAATGTCGATTAAAGGTGGTCGTGATTATGGTTGTAAAATCGCTCTTGCCACCTAAGGTGATACGGATATTACGTTTATTTATAAATGTTAGCTTGTAACTTACGTCCAGTAAAACCGCCAGCACGTTCCACTGCCCATAATCCAAGCTCCTGTTGGATCAGAAATTGTGCCTAATAACGAATGACAAAAATGGAAACACGTCTCTAATGCAGAACTATTGAAGTTTTGTGTTACTCATGTGGAAATCCCCTCATCATTATGTTGCACTGTTGAATGCGTTACTAGCTATAGTTGCAGTTAAGTAGGCTGCTTCTCGTACAGTCTTTTTCTTCTGTATGATACCACCACCACAAGGAAATCTTGCCACAAGAGGGAAAAAAAGAGCCGACAAGTAATGTCAGCAACAACAAATGTAGTGTAAACGTGAACAGCCGTCTGAAGATGAAACGGGTAAAGACGCTGTTGTGTAATGGCACTGAGCACTACGGGACTTAACTGCTGACGTCATCAGTCCCGTAGAACTTAGAACTACTTAAACCTAACTAACCTAAGGATATCACACACATCCATGCCCGAGGCAGGATTCGAACCTGCGACGTTGCGGTCGCGCGGTTCCAGACTGTAGCGCCTAGAACCGCTCGGCTACCTCGGCCACACCGGCCGGCCTCTGTTGTGTAAACTAATAGCATTGTTAACAGTAGCTGGTCGCTGTTCTGCTCTTTGCAAGAATCAAGATCAACTGGCTCCTCATGGACCCAGCACAGACGATAGTAGCGGACGAGTTTGGTGTAACAAGCTGTGCTGTAGGGAGGCAGCGCAGCCCCGCGCGGCTGGAAGCCGGCCAGCTGTCTGCCGCCACAATGCGGGGCGCGCCTCCACTGTCCTCCCGCAGGCCAGCTTTGTCCGGCTTCCACTGGACTTGCTGCTCATTTCTCTCCGCGGCCGTCTCAGAAAGCACTCCACTGGAGAAGGACGTTCTATCGACTTCCGCGCTGCAAGACTGAGCACCTACGGGGCGACAACAGACTATCGAATCGCTCAAATGGTCGAGTCTCTCTTGGAAATCTGTGTTCCAATATAAGGCATGTTCCACACACTCTGGACATGCCTTACCGTCCGTAAAAGGTTCGAGAGACTTAAAAAGATTATACAGTAAGGTGACGAGTCATGTAGCACCAACCAAAGTTGACTTAGATATTCTTCACATAACACGTATTAAGTGCTTAAACTTCCTTTTATTTCTGAACTGATGTTCATTATTATCAGTATGAGTTGACTCCCACAGGAATCAACAGACTCTTCTATCCGTTGTGGTATGGAATCAAACATTATCTGAATGTCATCTACATTACTGGACATTAAAATTGCTACACCTAGAACAAACGCAGATGATAAACGGATATTCATTGGACAAATATATTATACTAGAACTGACATCTGATTACATTTTCGCGCAGTTTGGGTCCATATATCCTGAGAAATCAGTACCCAGAACAACCACCTCTGGCCGTAGTAACGGCCTTGATACGCCTGGGCGGTGAGTCAAACAGAGCTTGGATGGCGTGTACAGGAACAGCTGCCCATGCAGCTTCAACACGATACCACAGTTCATCAAGAGTAGTGACTGGCGTATTGTGACGAGCCAGTTGCTCGGCCACCATTGACCAGACGTTTTCAATTGGTGAGAGATCTGGAAAATGTGATGGCCAGGGCAGCAGTCGAACATTTTCTGTATCCAGTAAGGCCCGTACAGGACCTGCAATATGCGGTCGTGCGTTATCGTGCTGAAATGTAGGGTTTCGCAGGGGTCGAATGTACTGTAGAGCCACGGGTCGTAACACATCTGAAATGTAACGTCCACTGTTCAAAGTGCCGTCAATGCGAACAAGAGATGACCGAGACGTGTAATCCTACCATCACGTCGGGTGATACGCCAGTATGGCGATGACAATACACGCAATGTGCGTTCACCGCGATGTCGCCAAACACGGATGCGACCATCATGATGCTGTAAACAGATTCATCCGAAAAAATGACGTTTTGCCATTCGTGCACCCAGGTTCGTCGTTGAGTACACCATCGCAGGCGCTCCTGTATGTGATGCAGCGTCAAGGGTAACCGCAGCCATGGTCTCCGAGGTGATAGTCCATGCTGCTGCAAACGTCGTCGAACTGTTCGTGCAGATGGTTGTAGTCTTGCAAACGTCCCCATCTGTTGACTCAGGGATCGAGACGTGGCTGCATTATCCGTTACAGCCATGCGGATAAGATGCCTGTCATCTCGACTGCTAGTGAAACGAGGCCGTTGGGATCCACTGATTCCATGTTCTGCTAACAGTCTTTGGATCTCGACCAACGCGAGCAGCAATGTCGCGATACGATAAACCGCAATCGCGATAGGCTACAATCCGACCTTTATCAAAGTCGGAAACGTGATGGTACTCATTTCTCCTCCTTACACGAGCCATCACAACAACGTTTCACCAGGCAACGGCGGTCAGCTGCTGTTTGTGTATGAGAAATCGGTTGGAAACTTACCTCATGTCAGCACGCCACCGGCGCCAACCTTGTGTGAATGCTCTGAAAAGCTAATCATTTGCATATCACAGCATCTTCTTCCTGTTGGTTAAATTTCGCGTCTGTAGCACGTCGTCTTCGTGGTGTAGCAATTTTAATGGCCAGTAGTGTAGATGTTCTTCACATTATAGGTATTAAGTGATTAATCTTTCTTTTATTTCTGAACTGAAGTCCGTCATTTTCAGTATGAGTTGACTCTCACAGGAATCAACAGACTCTTGTATCCGTTGTGGTATGGAATCAAACGTCTTCTGAATGTCATCTAGACGAAAATCTTGCCATGCCTTGACACATGCGTCAGTCCGTGAGGATTGCTAGTTGGCAGCTGACGTGAAAGTATGTCTTCCCATCGCATCCCAGACATACTATACGGGCTACAAATCAGAGCACCGGTTACGACGTTCAGTGATCCGTACATTTCTCACGGCGTCTGTGATATGAACTGCGATATCAAATACCGCATTATCATGCTGGAAAATGCCATTTAATACTCCGGTCATAAGCGGTGTGACAACAGGGTTTCCAGTTAAACAGTTACCAAATCAGTTCTGCGATATCCAAAGCTCCTATCACGACGACTTTAGGAGAGTTTTCGGTGTCTAGAGTAGATGCTTCCTGTGACCAATCATGAGGTCGTCTACGAACACGCTGGTGTAGCTGTGACAGCCATAAGTAGAAGCGAGATTCATCGCTGAATACCACAGGATGCCACTCAATGTCCCAGTTGACGTTGGCTCTATACCATGCAAATCTTACTCGTAGTTGTCGGTGGTACGGTATCAGCGGTAAAAGACACATTGGAACTTGAGATCTCAATTTAGCTTCGATTAATCTACTGGTGACAGCTCGCGATGACTCGCTACCTGTAGTAAAATTTTATGGCACAATTGGATGGGAAACCGCCAAGGGCTAGGTTTTCTCTCTTTGTACCGAATGCTGTCTTTCCTTCGCTAAATGTGTGTGCTTTGTCTGAAGTCTATCTGTCCACTGTAGCTGAACCATGAATGCATGTGCGATTTTATTGTTGCGTCGCTGTTGTTGCTGACAAGGAGAAGAAAGATCGAGATCCCAGTGGGTAAAAAAAAAAAAAAAAAAAAAAAAAAAAAAAAAAAAAAAAAAAAAACCGGACTGATCACCACAACCAGTCCACGTGGCATATCTCCACTAGAAACTGCGGAGAGGTTTGGAATTCAAACCAGGACACTGGCCGGAAACACTAAATCACCATCTCCCCTCCTCTTGCCGATGAAATACTGGAGTTGAAGGTTTACTTCCGTTACCAAGATTTGAAATACGTGATTGTGTACGACTTCCGGCTTAATAATTTTTTGTAGTATGCCCCGCTTCGATACAGGATACTAAAATAAAAATGTCTCGATACTTTGGCTATTCACCTGTCGGCCTGTTTAAGGACAACGCTGTAGCAGCTGCTGCTGCCGCTGCTGAGTTCGTTGAAAACTGAAGCAAGGATGGAAATAACCATCTTATAAAGACCCCCATACCGTACACAGCGATTCGGGGAGACGACGGTTCAATCCCGCGTCCGGCCATCCAGATTTAGGTTTTCCGTGCTTTCCCTAAATCGCTTCAGGCAAATGCCGGGATGGTTCTTTTGACAGGGCACCGCCGATTTCCTTCCCTAATCAGATGAGACCGATTATCTCGCTGTTTTGTCTCTTTCCCCAAATCAACCCAACCCGTACACAGCGCATGCGACACCCACTAGAGATGTTGTCGCGCCCGCCCCCCTCCCCCCCCCCCCATTCTCGACACTACTCTTGCGACACCATTCGTTATAAAACACGACACCAATGATATGTAGCACTCATTCTAATAATCACTCGGGCCCTCCGCACCAAAGAACAATACGTGTTGCGAGTCAGTACAGCGTTCCACGTCCTTCTAAAAGGAAAATCCTTGTCTGTATTAATCAAACTGTCTTTCAAGCTAAATTCATTTGCCTTCTTACAAAAACTGTCTCAAAACCCGGACGCACCGACAACTATCAAGGCCCCGTCAAGTTTCATTTCGTGTCCCTCGTTTAAACAATGTTCGGCTATCACAGATTTTTCAGGCAGTTTTAACTTCGTGTGACCGAGGTGTTACATGCGCCTGTCGTGAATTGCTCGAATAGATGGGCCGATGTAAGCCTTCCCACATTCATAAGGAATTTTGTGTGTGTCATACTTCCTAAGCCCGAAATCATCGTTGACAGAGCCGAGTTGTGCCCTGATCTTGGCACTTGGGCGGAACACACTTTGTCAGAGGATATGCTCCCAGCATATATGCTGCTCTTCATGCATCTACGAGGATTGTCCGAATTCCATAGCCCGACAGATCTGCCTCTTGGGATATTTAATTTTCATTGAACACAAACGCAAAGTGTGTGCGTTCGAAATAGCGTATATAGTCTATCAATGTGCTGAAGACGCCAATGCATTGGTGGAGGGGGTCGGTATTATATGCATGCAGATATCGATCGCTAAGTGTCGGTTTTCGGCGTACTATGTCCCAGAATACCATCGTGTTTTTCGTAAACCGTTGTGTTTAAAAATGGAAGCTTCTCATCAGTTACAACCCCCATGGCAAATTTAATGCTGGGATGGAGACAGTTAAAGTGATGCAAAAATCGGTTAAGAGAATCTCGACCATGGCTCATACCCATCTGTATCTGCTTGTATGCAATACGCGAGCGCAAAATATCCAAAATTCCCAACATAATGACGTCAGTGTTGACTTAAGAAACACGCTCATCTTTGTTTCCGTAGATTCCTGATCAGCTCCATGAGGCGAAATCGAAAAAATTTAAAATAATTTGTATAGTCTTATCAAGAGGCATTTAATTTTTCCCTGTCCCCGTGCGATCATCTGAATCAAAGTCATTCGGTTAGGGAAAATATCAGTATACGTATAGTTCAGAAAACATTGGCAATAGACAACCTTTTGTTGACTATTTCAGGTGGTTTTCCGGATGGCAGTTTATATGGTCATCTCCATGAACCCTGCCAAGAACAGAGAGCGAAACATTGGATTTTAATCCAATATCCCGAGGCGGTTCCACAAAGAGAATAATTTTATCTCAACTCGGGCTAGGTAAGCCTACGCTCGTAAACATGAAGAGATTTCATGCGTCCATTGCTGAAAGCATAACGTTGTAGATAGAAGCTTCCACGTTAGACCCTGAGGAACTACTCTCAGCCCTTGGGAGGCTAATCACGGCGATACCCAGGGCGTGGCCGAAGAACGCTCACGGAGCCTGAAAATATCCGGTGGGCGCGGGAAGCTTTATTTCTGTGTCGCTGGCAACGGTCCGTGCGCCACGTCGCGAGGAAAGGCGCGGCCGGGCGTGTTGTACGTTTTTCCACGGCGGCATCTGCCGGACAGTCGTTGTGAGGAGCAGCGGGCCGGGAATAGCCCGGCGTCTGTAGCCTGGTCACAGGCTCCCTGAGAGAGGGTCCGGCCACTTGTGAGAACTCAGCGCTCTTCACCGAAGGCTTCTCGCCACAGAGCTGCTGACAGAAACTTTGATTGTCCAGCAGTAAAGGATAAATTTTTAAACGCTGTAGCGTATATTACCCGGAGTAGTACGTATTTCGAAAGAATGCCTGTGGTACATATATTCTTTACTGTTCATATACACGTAAATATTAGTATTTAAATCGTAATTACAGATTTTTGAAGATCGCATAAAATTATGTATTCGTAACTTCTTACCACATGGTGTGGTTTTCCTATTGTATTATGATTTTACAGTGTCTGTTTCCTTCAGCAGGAAAACTACATCTTTTGGTAAGAAGGTATGAATTCATAATTTTATGTGCTCTTGGCTCTGAGCACTATGGGACTTTACTTCTGAGGTCATCAGTCCCCTATAACTTAGAACTCCTTAAACCCAACCAACCTAAGGACATCACACACATCCATGCCCGAGGCAGGATTCGAACCTGCGACCGTTGCGGTCGCATGGTTCCAGACTGTAGCGCCTAGAACCGCTCGGCCACCTCGGCCGGCTATGTGCTCTACAAAAATCTGTAATTACGATTTGAAAAACTAATATTTACTTGTATAAACAGTAAAGAATACTTCTTAAGCTTAACAGCTATAAAATAAAAAAAAAACACTGATGATGCTGCAACTGAAGTGAAACATGTTTGGGATGAAAAACAAAATTGTGTTTTGCTAAAGGCGGACCCCATCCATAACATATTTATTGTTAAAGCAAACACAGACAAAAGAGCTTCAACCTCAAGATGAATGCCTGTGGTGTTACAGATATAAAGCACTCCGTCTTCAGGCCACAAGTGGCCCATCGGGACATCCGACCGCAGAGTCATCCTCAGTTGAGGATGCGGATAGGAGGGGCGCGTGGTCAGCACACCACTTTCCCGGTCGCTATGCCGGTCTTCTTCGACCGGAGCCGCTACTGTTCGGTCGAGTAGCTCCTCAATTGGCATCAGGAGGCTGAGTGCATCCCGAAAAATGGCAACAGCGCATGGCGGCCCGGCTGGTCACCCATCCAAGTGCCGGCCACGTCCGCCAGCGCCTAACTTCGATGATCTGACGAGAACTGGTGTATCCACTGCGGCAAGGCCGTTGCCTTGTTTCAGATATAAAGGAACGAAAATGTTGAATAGGCAAGTGACGGTCTATCTACGGTGATCCTTCCTTCTGAGCTGCAAAATCTAATAAATGTTATAGGGTCCTGGGAAGAAATAAAGGGAATGCTGTGTCCCGTTAAGGACAGTCTCCCTGGAATTCATAAGATTTCTTATGAGTGCGGAATCAAGTACATCCGTCAGTCCATCCATACCTTTACCGACCACTATGCAGAACACCAAAGGTCATTAAAAATCGAGGACTTGTGAAATTAACAAGAGCACAGTCTTTCAAATAAACACAAAATAATGTTTGATGAAACTAAAAAGCTGCCCCCACGCTTCATTATACTGAGATTCTGTTTTTAAAGAATCAGTGGAATAATAATGTAAGACACCAGCTTCAGTCGGGGCAGTAGCTATAACATTAGTGGTCTATAGAGGTGACTGTTCGCTCTGAGATGATACAGAGAAATGCACTCAAATTGTTTACGTTTCTACGAGAGCGCTGGCACCACTGTTGCAGACACGGACGCAATGTCAGGCAGTATGGTCTAATGATGACGTACAGTGCCCAGTCACAAGTTCTGTGTGGGCTATAAATGGTCACCACAACAGTCAGCTGATCCTGATGAAGACGTGCAGGATTTCGTCCAGAGCTCGGCATTTTACCCAGATCTGCCGCGGCAAGAAAACTGTGAATCATACAATCTAGTCTCTCATGGCCGATATTGTCTTTACTTAAAACTTCGACCCGATAGGCCGTGGTCGATGCATAAAACTCTCGTCTGACGTTTCGTCTACGACTGCGAGAGACGTCCTCCGAGGGAAAGCCGCTTTACCTCGGAGGATGTCTCCCGCAGTCGGAGACGAAACGTCAGACGAGAGTTTTATACCTCGACCACGGCCTATGAGTCCGGAAGTATTTAAGTGAAGAAAACTAGGGATGTTTAGTACAAGGATGATGTCGCGAGAAACCTCCATCACGTGAAGTAGTTCACGATATTAGGCGCAACGCCAGCCTGTTGCCGTTCTATGAAATAAGTATGGTTGCAATTTCAGTAATAAATCACCCATGTGTTCAAAACGTAGCCTACATGTTTATGCATTATTTCATGGTCAATTTAGAAAAGAATTTCACACAACAGTCAGTAAATAAGCTATAATGGTCTAGCGTTTAGAAACGGAGACTGAGAATGATGAGGATGGTGAAGATAAAGAACTGGGCAATCAGCTTCAAAACCAGCCTGCATTTCAGGCTAGTGAGAGCTGCGTCGGTATTGGACAGAGGCTGCCCGCCAATTAGCGCGTCAGTTCGTGGCTGGCCTACCGGCTGTGTTATGCGGGTTGCGTGCTAGACACCTGTCAGGCGCAGGCCCGGCCCTAATTATTGTGTCACTTCCCGCCATGCCGCTGGCAGCTAGCGGCGTGCTCGAGTGAGTCGTTTCTGGCAGGAAATTGCAGAATGGAACCAGGACTTGAATTTTAAAAAGCGTCCAAGTAATTTAAGGGAAAAAACCGGCCAAGCTATTAATTTCTCAAATTAAAATCTATAACAAATGATTTATATACGAAGACAGTAACTTGTTCTCGAAAGAACAGTTACTGTTGATGACCGTGCAGCTTTTCCATGGAATAAATGATGACTAACTGACAACCTCAGCTGCCGACAGGTGGTGTTGTTATACCTCGATGTGGCCAGCTGAAAATGTGTGCCCCGACCGGCACATATGTAGAAATGTGGACAGTTGGGAATGTGAGTCTCGCGGGAAGCGTGCAAGGGATAAGTCCCTGCAGTCGCGCTATTCATCTGTGTCCTCGGTGGCTCAGATGGATAGAGCGTCTGCCATGTAAACAGGAGATCCCGGGTTCGAGTCCCGGTCGGGGCACACATTTTCAGCTGTCCACATAGAGGTATAACAACACCTGTCGGCAGCTGAGGTTGTCAGTTAGTTATCATTTATAACAAATGATTAAATTCAGACAGCTTCCGAATTACAAACACACCTAATTAGTCTACACTAGTCAGCCAGAAAATTATCGCTAATTGCTTAATAGCTTCTCGATCCACCTTTGTCACGCAACAACACGCCGGGACATAAAGCCCACAGGTTCTCGATACGTAATCGGACGAAAATATGATTACTTGCGTGCATAAACGGCACCAATTCATGTAGATCCTGAGGAGACGCTCTTTGTGTTTGGATGTTGAAGTCTTGCGAATATGTAAAACACAACACCTATTGGAATCTTTCAGTCTTTGTGGCACTATCAAGCATTTCGAGCTCCACATTTCCTATACAACGAACAAATCACATAAGTGTGGCCAGGGCATCTGCCATTGACAATTATATATTCTGCTAAAAGCTACACTCACGCTGTAATAATATTGAAGCGTAGGCTAAAGTTTAAGAAATTAGACAGGAAGAATAAACGTGTAAACAAGTGAGATATTGAATCAGTGAGGAATAATGATGGGCGTTTGAAGTCTTTAGAAGCATAGATAGTGTGATAACGGATGCTACGGTACGAATTGCAATTGAAGAGGAATGTAAATCACTAACATGGACAATCACGCAAGATGGATAAGCACACGGACGATAACTGAGAAGTTATCTCTGGTAACTGAAGAAACACTTAATTGATCGACGAAATAGAAACACAAACGTTTTCAGGAAAAGAGAGTAAAGAACATTTGTGTATGATATCAACAATAAGTGCACGGAAGCTAAAGAGAAATAACTGCAGGGAATATGTGAAGAAATTTAAAAGGAAATAATCGTCGGGTCGGAAGGACAGTTGCAGTGTATAAGTAAATGAAAATAAGTCAGTCCAATTAATAGCAAAGACCAACATTAAAAGTGCAACTAGAATGTCACTGTTAAATACAAAGAAGAGAGCGGGTAGGCGGAGAAAGGGGTTGGCGGCGAGGGAGGGAGAGGGGGTAGGGATGAATAAAGGGATAGATTAGCTGTGGTTAGCTTACCCCCCACCCCTGCAAACTGTTACTGGTTGGGATGTAGTAGAGCGAACTCTTACGCCACGTAGTGCACCTAACTGTGTCCAATCGAGAGCTTTTCGAATAAATACAAATAGATATTCAGATAAAATTCTTCTGCGTTTGTGAACACACACAAAATATAAAAGTACTCAAACATTTCCGCCTCTGTTGCTAGTGCCTTCATCAAGCTAACTATTCAACATATTTGCGACACATACTTTCGAAACAATAGAACGTAGTACTTCGTTGTGCTGCACAGCGAGTGTTCATCAGAGACAAGGTTGTTGTCCGCTCTGATTCTCTATATACGTAATGATCCGGTGGACAGGACGAGCAGCAATCGCCAGCTGTTTGCTGATGACGCTGTGGTGTACGTAAAGAAGTCGTCGCTGGGTCACTGGATGAGGATACAAGATGGCTTAGACAGCATTTCTTGTGGGTGAGATGAACAACAGCTTTCTCTATATGTAGAAAAATATATGTTAATGCAGATGAGTAGGAAAAAAAAATTGTAATCTCCGAATATGGTGCTTGATACTATGTCATCGGTTAAATATATATGCGACATGAATTGGAACGAGCATATAAGGTCGGATGTAGGAAAGACTAATAGTCGACTCCAGTTTATTGGGAGCATTCTGGAAAGTGTAGCACATTAATAAAGACGACCTCATACGGAACACTAGAGCGGTCCCATCAGTCCGGATTAAAAGAAGACATCGAAGCAATGCAGAGGCGTCCTGTAGATTTATTACCGATAGGTTCGATCAACACGTATTATGGAAATGGGAATTCCTGGAGGCAAGTCGTCGTTCTTTTCGCGAAACAGTATTGAGGAACTTTAGAGAACCGGCATTGGCGACTCATTGCAGAATGATTCTACTCCCACAAAAGTAAATCTCACGTAAGCTCAGGAAAGACAAGATAATAAGAGATATCAGGACTCGTACTGAATCATATAGACAAGCGTTTTTCCTCAGCCCATTCGAAGAGGAAAGAGAATGATTGGCAAAGATAGAAAATACCCTCCACCATGCACCATACGGTGTGTATCTAGATATAAATGTACGAGCGGTTGAAACTTCCTGGCAGATTAAAACTGTGTGCCGGACCGAGACTCGAACTCGGGACCTTTGCCTTTCGCTGGCAGAACTGAGGCTGTGAGGGTGGGTCGTGAGTCGTGCTTGGGTAGCTTAGATGGTAGAGCACTTGCCCGCGAAAGGCAAAGGTCCCGAGTTCCGTTTTAATCTGCCAGGAAGTTTCATATTAGCGCACACTCCGCTGCAGAATGAAAATATCACTCTGGAATGTTCACAACTAATTGATTTTTTAAAAATATAGTAGACATTATTGTTCCATATTCCAATTCGTGCCAACGTTATGACTATGCTAAAGCGTTAAAATAAAGCAACCAGCGCAGTATACCACCTTAACTACAAGAGTAATTTAAGTAAAACTACTGAAATTGTTCAAAGTTCACTGCCGTGCGTTCAACATCAAACTTTCACACTAGCAAAGCAGTTAAAAACCACAAATCTAGAACGTTCACAAACTCGCAAAATGGTTTCACGGTTCTATCCGTCGTTCCTGTGAGTTACTCTAAGTCTACACACTTGTAAACTTGCCAGAGTATTGTCCACATAACTCTAAGACTGCAGATCATCCAAATATTCACCACTGACGCTCGTATATCCCAAGTCCACGACTCATATTGATAAAATTTCTCAATGCAACAGAAACGAAACCCAGTTGCTGCTCATCAATACGTGCACCGATCAGCCAGAACATTATGAACACGTACCCGATAGCCGGTATGTCCGAATTTGCCACTGATACCAGCGGCAACACGTTGCGGCATGGAAGCAATGAGATCTTGGTAAGTTGCTGGAGGGAGTTCGCACCACATCTGCACACACAAGTCACGTAATTCCGGTAAATTTCGAGGAGTGGGTCGACGAGCTGTAACGCCACATTGTCACATCCCAGATGTGTTCGATCGTGTTCAAATCTGACGAGTTGGGGTTGAGCGATAGCATATCAATTGGAACTTACCACTTTGTTCCTCAAACCATTCCATCACACTCCTGGTCCTGTGACTTGACGCATTATCTTGTTCAAAGTTGTCACTGCCATTGGATAACATGATCGTCGTCATGTGCCACGTGGTCTGCAAGCGGTGTAAGATATTCTTGGCCCTCATGGTGCCTTGCACGAGTTCCACTGGACCCGTGGATGCTCACGTGAACGTTCCCCAGAGCATAATGGAGCCGCCGCCAGCTTGTCTCCGTCCCTCAGTACAGGTGTGAAAGAGCAGTTTCCCTGGAAGACGACGGATTCGCGTCCTCCCATCGGCATGATGAAGAAAATATTGGGATTCATCAGGCCATGCAGCGCTCTGCCGAAGCGCCAACGCCCAGTGCCGATGGTCACCTGTCCATTTCAGTCGATATTGGGGTGTTAACATTGGCACATTCGCGGGTCGTCGGCTGCGGAGGCCCATCGTCAGGAGTTTTCGCTCACTGTCTCTTCACTCTGCCCAGCATTGAAGTCTGATGTTCGTTACACCACAGTTCGCCGCTGTCCTATTTTAAGTCTGCCCAGCCTACGAAGTCCGACACCGGTAATCAGGGGTGGCCGTCCAACACCAACGCGACTGGATGTGGTTTCACCATAGTTTCGCCACGTTGAAGTCATCCACCACAGCACTCCTCGAATACCCGACGAGTCTTGCAGTTTTCGAAATGCTCGTGCTGAGCCTCCTAGCGATCACAATCTGCCCTCGGTGAGACTCTGATAGATCGCGCACTTTCCCCACTTGTCCACACAGTGACACGAAAACATGGCGTCAGTATCTCTGTACTGCGTGACTAGACGAAGACGATATCGACAACCGTACCCTTATAGAAGAAGTGGAAAAATACCGGCACTTTTTGGCAAAAAATTGAAGGATTAAAAGGGAGATAAATGTGAAAATTAAAGGGTGGGAAGAAATCAAACAAATATTTTTTTTTCAAGTGCTTGGGACAACTACTATTCAGCTGAGACGAACAGTCTCATGTTTGTATGTTAATGCAGGTAAAATGCGAAGTAATTCATCAAAACTTTTAACATCCATTCGAAAATATCGAAAACATTTCTTTTGATGTTGTTGAACTTTACGAAACATTGAATAAGACTTTCCATTTATTAGCCTGTGACTCCAAAAGGGGGTGTGCCCATTACTCTTTTTATGATATTTTCGACTACGTCTCATGAGTTTGCAAATAATGACCCTTTCTTTAAAATTAATGTCGACAAATGACGCTTGAAGTTCAAAATAAGTTTATGGACTGTCGTCCTTCGCGAGAACAATCCACTTTCACGTCGTCACGTGACAATGACGGAAACTTTTACCGACGGCGACAAAAGGCAGACCACCATTCCGCTCGGATAAAGAGCTGAAGAAAGTCGCAGGCTTCACCTGCCAGAGGACAGCAGGAGGCAGAGCGCCATGCAAACAGCGGCTGACATTGTATTTTTCAGCTTAAAATTATTAAAGACGCTACATCTTCGAAAGGCTGAATTAGCTGAACAACGAGCAATAAATATATACCCTGTTAACCAGAAATTCACCTACAAACTTGCAGAGGTTGTTCAGGGAAGGGACACCTTCTGTGTATTTCGGCACAAGTGTCGCATGATCACTGGATGATCGTTAGAGGGTAATAACGTAATTATGACGATTTATTCGCTACCGTAATCGACCTCGTTTCTGTGAGGAAACCTTTACAATAATGATTAGCGTGTAATATGCGATAACCAAAACGCTCAACACACAACATAGTGGTGCAGCAACACTCGTATGCGAAACTGCTGTGACGGGGTGCCGGCGGTGCGGTAACAGCTCAGCATAGCGTCGTCATCGCACTCCTCCATTCCATTCAGTGAACCTATACACGAGGTACATATCGGCCAACCCTTCATCAGTAAACCTATCCACAATACTGATATGTATCACTGTTAGCGCACAAATAACGCTACCGAAAAAAAAAGCCAAAGACAGAACCCAGCAGTACTGAGTGCTAGATTAAGGATGAAGATAAAGTGCACTTTGCTGTTGTAAACAGCAAGCGAATGGAACAAATTTTCCAGGCAAGACCCACAGATTATACTGTCGACATTTGCACTGCCGTACACTACCTACCTACCTACAGTGCTATATAGGTACAAAGCTAATTGTGACAAGGAACCAAACGAAATGCAATAAGTTTGTAACGAGCCACCGGATACCTTGGGTCCCTTACACCAAAATATTCAGAAGGTGTCCCGGAATAGCCTCAAGCTTTGTCGGTGGAGCTGTGGTTGACCCTGTAAAGTCGTTGTTATGATGAAGGCAAACGTTAGCGTTTTGAACACTATTGTCTTCTTAGCTCACATGCAATGGAATTTATTTATAAACCAGGACATGCTGAAAAGTAGTGCCTCCGTGTATATTATTTGAAAACTTTTAAAACTTTTTAAGTAAAACAAACGTTACTAACATTCTACATCTTTAATGTTCATAGTCACCATGGTGACTAACACTTTTCTCCCAACGAGATACCAGTTCATTCATACCGTCATTGTAGAATATTTGACGTCGCTGAAATGGAGCAACAACATCACCTCTGCTTGCACCGCTTCATCTCAATCAAAGTGAAGTCCTCTAAGGTGTTGTCTAAGTTCCGAAAACAGATGAAAATCGGATGGAGCCAAGTCGGAACTGTATGGAGAATGATCGATGACAAAATTGTAGGAGACGTCGCAGTGCTCGTGTGTGGTTTGGCATTCCCCAGCTGATGAAGAGGATGTGGGCTATCTCGTCGAATTCGTAACTCGAGTACAGCACGCTGTTTCTCAGGCAGCGACATACTTATGTTACATACCGCCATGCTACACTCCACAATTCTAAGTCATCTAGCGACAGAGGGTTGGAGCTCGCCGCCAGCAAAGCGGGAAAGTCGATCGAGTGAAACGAATAACGTTTAATACCTCAGCCGATATTGAGAACAGAATGTAAAATTCGAAGGCGTTACTTTCCAGTACGCCTTCGTACACTGAAGTCCTAGAATCGTAAAAGTTTTATAAAGGTAACGTCCAAAGGTTTCGCTGCTATAATCTACGATCTCCGCGGAAAATTCAGCGCTTGCAGCCTGCCGGCGCTCCCCTCTGCCCTTTGCTCTCGTTTACTCTGCGCTGACAGTCTGGTGCCTCCAGCCGGGCCGGCGCCCGTAATCAGGTGAGAGGTGGGCGGAAGTTGCCGGCGCGCGGAGAACACCACTTTGCTCTCTGCGCCGATTTCAGAAGTTGACGCCGCCCACTTAACTCCATTAGCGCCGACCTGCCTCACATTGAGAGCCGCCGGGTCGCTCGCCAATGAAGGGTCGCAGTGCCAGCCAGTAAAACGTTCTCCCTTCTGCCACGAAATCGATCAAGAACAACGCACAGTGGCACAAGTGTTATAGTATAGGAGGTGAAGAAAAAGTGTCGCACTTGGAGGTCGCATGCGATTCCTCATCCAGATTAAAGACAAAAGTATGTCTAGCTATATTAGGTAGGGTGCATTTTGAGAACACGTGTATGAAAACGAGAAGCTCGCAAACATGTCACATGGGCAGCACATCAGAATACACGTCCGCAGCTCGTGGTCTCGTGGTCAGTCGGCCTTCAGCTGTGGTGAGGCGCGCACGCCGTTTTTTTTTTTTTTTGCGTCTCTCCTGTTGTGCTGCTTCCGAACGAGCGCGCTTTTGTTTACTTTCGCGTGGCAGCTTGTCTCAGAGTCTGACCTCATTGACCATCATGGCGTTTTATTACCGCCAAACCACAATTACATTAACTTTTCCGTTAGATCACGAACACCTGAAGGCGTATGAAGTTGAATGTTTTATACGGGGTGAATTGCGTCTCCCGCCATAAAATGTTCCCGGAATACGTTTTTTGATCGTTAATACTACTGCGTACATAAAGCTCGCGAATGACGAGTGTGCGCCGACGTCGTGCGGCGCCAAGCTAATGATCTCAATTTCTGATACTCTGACGGACGTATAGGGGCTGTCGAGATTGATCACGCTGGTTTTGGCCTCCGAACGTTGCAGGTTTTCGAACTCCTATCTGAAGTACCGTCGGACGCTGTGGTGGCCGCTTATAAACCTTACAGCAACGTCGTCAGTCACGTGGTTGAAACGTGGACTACGTTCGAAACGTACCGTGTCCTTAATGGTGCCCGTCAGATAAAAATTGAACTACGGAAACACATGCCTTCTTACTTGGTTATTGCCGGCTGCAGGGCTGTTCTCATATACTATGGCCAGCCGCGCACCTGTCCAGTTTGTGGCCAGGAAGGCCATGTCCATTCCGAATGTCTCCGACGTAGACTGGTTGAGACGCCGATCGGAAAAGTCGCTCTTCCTGCGACGCCCACGGTGCCACCTCTCACGTCTGCCTCAGTGCTGCCTGCTCCCCCCCCCCCCCCACTGAATCAGTCGGTACTGGTGTCGACTCCTCTCGACGACGTGATGGAAGTTTCGCCTAACGAGGACAGTCAGCAGGCACAAGCTGTCTGTCCCGACCCCACGCTTGTTGATCATGGAGCTGTACTTACCTTCGCCTTTCTGCCACCTGACCACATGCCACCCGCCATCCGACACGGAACATCACGTTAGGAAGCAACGGTCGCCGAGGAAACGGAAGAGACAAAGTCGTACCCCTTCTCATGACTGCGTCCATCGGAAGTCTGCACAGGATGATGACCCTGCTACAGATGTGCGCTGTCCTCTAACGTCGTGAAACCTGAAGATTCGACGTCCTTCCACGCCTCCATCTCCGGTCAGCGTCCACCTCCGGACACCGACCATCCCCCGCCTGCGTCTGAAGCTAGTTGCCTGCCTTTGTGTATCTGACGCTACCTGTGGGCCCACCTCTGATAATGTTCCATTGAACCGGCCAGGTGACATGTCGATTTTGAGGATGGACATTCTGGAGATGTACAGAGCGGTGGACCCCCCTTAGTGGGATCGGCTCCCTCCCCGTCACAGTGACATGCACTTCCATGGGAGCCTAACAGGGAGTTCCCTGTGCTTCCTCCGTGTTTGAATCGCCTGTCCTCCTGGCGATGGTAGCTTTCCAGACTTATCACATAGCCACGGTCAGTGCCAATTTACCACAAACAGGCTTTATTCCATGATACGCTGTATGCCGCGGACGTTGACATAGCTCTCCTTCAGGCGGTTATTGTTGCAACTTTATGTGCTGCCCTTGGTTTTACAGCACATGTCTCATGCTTTCCGTACTGGTAGTGGGGTGGCGATCCTCTTACGTGACGGTATCCTCGCTGGTGCAGTTGCCTATCTGCCTGATGCCAGAGGTATGGCTCTCACGTTTGGTGGCGTTAGGATTGTCAGTGTCTATGCGCCATCTGGTTCGGGTCGCCTCCGTGAACGTTCCACCTTCTCAGAAACAGTCACGCCTCTCTTGCTGGGTCGGCAGGATACATCGATCACGGGAGGCGATTTCAACTGCACCCAGGCACGCAAAGACAAACTGCCACGTCACTCTCCGTGCGCGGCACTATTGACAATTCTCCAGAACCTCAGCCTAGTAGATTCTTGAGAGCACGTACACGGCGATCGTCCGGAGTTTATTAATTTCAATAGCCATTCTTCCAGTCGACTCGATCGTGTTTAGATCTCCCGCGATATTATCAGTGGGATGCAGATTGCTGAAGTCTGGCCCGTTCGTTGTGTTCTCTGACCAGGACGAAGGGTGTGGCGCGGCCATGGGCCATGGGAACTGAACACGGTCCACTTTACTTCCCCCGACTGCCAGCAACTCATCGAGACCACGTGGGCAGTTCGTCGTCCTGTCGAGGTGGATTCTCTGTGCAAAGCCTGCCCTCCACAAGACCTTACTTGGTTAAGGAAGGGAGGTTGCGGTTGTGGCGACGACGAACTCAGGAATTCTATCTCACCATTCTCCGGGAATTTTCTATGATGCCGTATTCGCCAGAGCGCTAGATGATGACAAATCGTGTCAAGGCTCACCTCACAACCCTCTCTCACCGCCACCTTAAAGGAGCTATGGTGAGGGCGCGCGCACACACGATGGGTTGGTGCAAGAGCGTCCATCTACGTATCATGTCATAGCGGAACGACGCCACCGTCGGAAGAATTTCATTAATGTTCTTACCACTGATGATGGGCAGCGTTTTGATACCAATGGTATATAGAGTCTGCCCTCCATGCACATTATGTTACACATTATGTTACACATTATGTTACACATTATGTTACGCTGTACTGTGAACAACGTCACCGCCCTGCCAACATTACGACAGTCTTCAGACTCCCCTTCGGCTCGGTTCCCGTGGATGCGAAGGTGGATCTGATTGCTAACGCCACAGAGGACGAAGTCCATGGTGCTATCCAGGCGGTTTCTACGAACAGGTCACCTCACCCTGATGACCTCCCACTGGAGTTTCATAGGAAATTTCGTCCCCTTATGGCGCCAGTGCGAACGGAAATTTGTCAGGACCTTGTATCACCTTTCGTGCCAATTCCCATCCACAAGCCTCAAAACACCCCAGGGATATGCGGTTACCGCCCCTTGACGTTAATCAACAGTGATATACAGATATTAACCCGGCCGTTGGCTGCGCGGCTTAAATGGATAGCTCGGTACGTGGTTTCCCCTGAACAAACTTTTTTGGGAGGTGCCAATAACATCCGCACTGCCCTCTGCAACTATCAGGACATAATTGCTCTTGCTCACGCTCGTCGCATGCCTGGACTTTGACAGCTGTTGGCTTCAGCCAGGCGTTCGATCGAGTCCATCACAACTTCCTGGAACGGGTGCCCCGCAATATGGACTAGCCTGATACTAACATCGACGTCGTAATGCGTCTCCTTCATGGAGCTACGTCTCGTGTACTCTACTGTGGCCGTCTTACTCCTCCCATCTCGATCCGTCTATCAGCGTCAAGGCTGTCCGCTCTCTGCATCTCTGCACTGTTGTATGCATTCGACATGGAACCGTTGCTCTGCGGCCTCCTTCAACGCCTCTCTGAGATGTCTCTCGGTGACCATATATTCAGATACGCTGCTTATTCAGAGGATCTTGCCATCGCTCTTCGTAGCGGTGCTGAGGTCCAGGAGTCACTGGCATGGATTACCACCTACGGCGAAGCTTCAGGTAGCTGCCTTAACGTCCGCAAACCGAGCGCCATGGCTATAGGTGCAGGACTTCCTGCGAACAGTGCTACTCCTTTGCGTGTAGCTGATACTCTCTGACGCTTAGGTCTCGATTTCGCAAGTGGTCTGCGGAGGACAATTGCCCTCAACTGCCAACGTCTACTTCCCCAACTAGGAGCTGCACATACTATGTACACGTATATTTGGCGTCACGTGTCTTCCACGTGGCACCGACCCTTCCTATTCCGCCATCTATGACCCGCCACATGCTAGCGGCATTGGGTTCGTTTATTTGCCACGGCTTACTGTTAAAGATAAGGTACGAGATGCTCACCCTCCCGCGGTGAAGGGCGATTTAGGTCTGTACCATGTACCCGACAGAGCGGTAGCCCGTTTTATTGGCTCTCACGTGGCGTTGAGGTGCCGTAGTCCTGCGTGCCTTACCAGCCTATTGCTGGACGCCCTTGCACCACACTCTCTCTCTCTCTCTCCGTACCTATCCAGATTTCGGAAGTCCCGCCGCCCTTGTTTTACTTCCGCCACTTTTTCCTTCTCGCGGTTCTAGGCGCACAGTCCGGAACCGTGCGACTGCTACGGTGGCAGGTTCGAATCCTGCCTCGGGCATGGATGTGTGTGATGTCCTTAGGTTAGTTAGGTTTAAGTAGTTCTAAGTTCTAGGGGACTGATGACCACAGCTGTTGAGTCCCATAGCGCTCAGAGCCATTTGAACCATTTGAACTTTTTCCTTGAACTGGGCTACGTCTCTACTGTGATACTGCCGACGGAATTGACATCCACGAAGGCGATCTATGCTTTCCTTCAGCAGCACAGGTCACAGTATGTGGTTCACGGGAAGCTTCACTACGTCATTTGGCGAACGGTGTGCGCTCTTTATCTTGACACTGACGTCCAGTCTGCATGGTTCCTTACTGTCAATGGGAAGCAAGTATGTCGGTCACGCCTTCACAGGATTCACCTCGCAGACACCCCGTTGTGTGTTGACTGTGATGTTAAGGGCATACCCGAGCACCGTCTGGTGCGCAGTTCGGTGAGAGGTGTGTGGTTATTGGTGCGACAGATGTTGTCCTGCCGGCCGGAGTGGCCGAGCGGTTCTAGGCGCTACAGTCTGGAACCGCGCGACCGCTACGGTCGCAGGTTCGAATCCTACCTCGGGCATGGATGTGTTTGATGTCCTTAGGTTAGTTAGGTTTAAGTAGTTCTAAGTTCTAGTGGACTGATGACCTTAGAAGTTAAGTCCCATAGTGCTCAGAGCCATTTTTTTGATGTCCCTAATTATCCGTAGGACTCCTTATCTGATACCTATTCAACTGCTCCTCTTTCCGGACACGAGGTACGTCCTGCAATCGGAAAGGAACTTTGTGAAGTGGATTTGTGGACACGCAGCACACTGCTTGTTTGCTGATGGCGAAAAAGTATCCTTGACTTCTGTCGGTTAGTTAATGAACGCCATTGTGCAGTTGCCCGGAATCCAAAATACAATTTTTCTCCAATTTGCTTTGCAGTCTCTCCCTTAACCCATCCCAGAGCTGGGATGTTCCTGCCTTGAAGGGTTGAACTCTGCCTCTTCCACACTTAGAACCGGTATACTCACTGGTCATCTGAGCGTTCTTAGCGGAGAAACTAAACGTTGATAGTCTCAATTAGTCTGACGTCTTGCTGAGGCTTCCTCCTCGCGTGCCGCCGGTTTCCTGATATTCTCGGTGGTATTAATGACAAAAATAAATCAATAAATAATAAATATAAAAAAGAACTAAAAGGAAAATAAATAAATAAACGATGTTCATTGCACCTCTATTCCACGTTCCCTACCATTTCCTTGGTTCCTGGAGGGTGGGAACGGAAGATGGTGGCGAGGCCTCGGGTGGCGACCCATGCACACTTTGCACCAACCCTTCCCTTTGGGCGCCAGGAAGGTTAATTTCAAAACAAAAAAGAGAAAAAGTGGCCAGCGTTACTGCCTCTGGATCACGGGGTCCTGGGTTCGATTTCTGGCCCGGCCGGGTTGAGGATTTTCTCTGCCCTCGGCTGGGTGTTTGTGTTGTCCTCAGTATTTCATCACCATTCGTGAAAGTGGCGAGACAGGGCTGTGTAAAGATTGGGAATTTGTACGGGAGCTGATAACCGCGCAGTTGAGCGCCCCACAAACAAACCATCATCATCAGAATACACGTACGGACGTGTGTCACCCAGCACTACCGTACCGGCCGTCGTAGCCCAATACATCTGACGAGAAGGGGGATGTCTTCAAGTCTTAACGTACCCCCTCTCCTCCTTCACTCTTCGTGAACGGCGTCACACCTCTTAGGTTATTTTCAGTATAATTTTTTTCCCCGACACCTTGTTAATAATCACTTTTGCACGCCTTGATCGAGTATATCGTCTCATGTTGGTTCTGCCGGAAGGATCGCCTTTCTGTTGTATTTATGCTTGTACATATAAAGATGTTTTGTTTACTTAACCCATTTCCTGTGAAACAAAGAAGGAAAAGAGAGTAGACTGCTGGACATCAAACTCACATCCACCATGGAGCCACCGTCCGAAACTTCAAGTTATTTTTTTCTAATTTTTAGAAGCCCGTTCCCTAGTCCTCATCGTTTATAAGCAGGACATCATTTTGCCACATGAGGCAAACATCGCAGTGGGTCCATTAAACTGCATGTATGTGTCTACTAATCGCGCAGTGCACATCCATATATGGTCCTGTCAAGTTCATGTAGGGCGACTTGTCGATGGATCACACAATCCAGGAATACGTCGATATGCTTTTGGTGGTCGGTGAATCCGATAACCAAGCACCTGCTGCTGTTCGTGCGTATGCTTGTACGGTAACCTCAAAGGCGCCATTCTGATAAGAATGTTTTTTGTCGCCTGGAGCAACGTCTTCGGGAAACCGGTAATCTTCGTCCACAAGTGATAGAGGTCATGCAAGGGCTAGACGTACTCCACATAGGACGCGATTATTGAAACCGTTCACCAGTCACTAAAGCGAAAGCCGCGCGGAGTGGCCGTGCGTTTTGAGGCGCAATGTCCACGGATTTGGCGGCCCCTCCCGCCGAAGGTTCTCCCTCGGGCATGGGTCTGTATGTTGTTCTTCGAATAAGTTAGTTTAAGTAGTGTGTAAGTCTAGGGACCGATGACCTCACCAGTTTGGTCCCTTAGGAATTCACACACATTTTGACATTTAAGCTTAGGCGAAGTAACCGTGATATTGCTATGTTGTTTTAGATCCCTCAAAGACTGGTTGTTGAAGCGTTGCACGACGAAACATTGCATCCATATCATTACACGTTAACTCGACACCAGCGGCGGGATGACCGCATTTGTAAATGGCTTTTGCGCCAAGTGGAAGATAAGTGAGCTGTGTTACTGCTCAAATTACGTGCTAGAGAAACCAAATTGCAATTTAACCATATCTACTCAAGGAGATAGGAAGCTAGGGATCTTTGCTGATGCGCAAACTCGTGGTTGGTACATAATTTTAATTTCAACTACAGGACAAATTCCATTATTACAAAATTACAAATCAGAAATACAATATGAAAATTTAATTCGGACCTTTGTCCTCTTAAGAAAATATACAACTGACTTTAACCAGAAAAGCTATGTGACTGGATCATGAATTAACGTAAAAACAGTATTTTAAAAACAATAATTAGATCTGATTGCAAAAGGATCACAGTCAGTCACCGGAATAAGCAAACTATTAAGTTCATTGCTTTCGTAACCAAAATTTACACAACACTAATGATTCAACTTGAGTTACTTAAGAAAAGATCTCGTCCTTCCCGTCGGACAGCCCAAATACTTAACTAAAGATGGAAGCGCGGCTTCTATACGGTGGTACGCGGAACAAACGAGTAGAAAGCAACCGCCTAGCACTTTTGACGATGATCAGGCTGCAAGCCAGGGCAGAAAACACGCCGAACACACACACACGATCTCGGCCTGCTCGCCAAGGCGAGAAACCCCAGCTGCCCCACATACCAGACCAACAGCAAATAATACACGCGGCAGACAAATGCAACTCGTGTTCCACCTTTTTCAAGACCATGCAAGGCTTACTAACTACGTGGCAGCTGTAACATGACTGAAAACCAAACTGAGATACTTACCGAATAAAAGAAGAATTAAAATTACACTGACTTGACAGAAGAACTAGCCTTCATATTAAAAGAAAGTCTAAAACCAAAACTGGGCCAAGAGCACACTAGTTAACATACTGCATCAAATTAACATTACAAGGAACCTTTAAAACTCTAGACTTCGCAAGTTCAGTACAACACTTAACTGATCTCCGTCAGAAACCACATGCTACCATAAGTTTCACAAATCTTCACAGGTTAACAGCAGAATATGAATCATAAGTAACTTAATGCTTCCATTTACGCGATGAGAAGATGTTCGGCATGAGATGACGGACCCGCCACCGTTCCTCACGCAAACGCGGGGACTAATCAGCACCGTACGCCCGGCGCGCGTCAAAACTGTGAGGATAGAGCCGAGGTGCTGCTTGCCTCGTAGAACGCCGACCGGTGAGAGCCCCCGGCCACACGCCAAGCCGGCAAACCAAAGCGGAACAGTCAGGGATACAAGAGCAGACGAATGTCGATATCAGCGAAGCAAGCGGAGCCTAACTAGCGCCAGTCGCTACGGCTCATTTTATAAATAATGGAAGCTAAGGAACATTTTATAAATAACGTGAAAGTACTTTCAACCTCCACAACTATTATTCATCGAAACACAACCCAAATGCCACGCGCGAGCGTGGTTATCAGACAGGTTTTGGCACAAACCTGTGGGTTGCAGTCATGGGAGGCGTGCTTTTGGGCCTTTACCTATTGTTGAATGCGCACTTGTATCGCACATTTTTTTGCATTACTTTAGCTGGAGCATTAGAAAATGTTCGACTTCGTGTTCGGCGACAGCTGCGTTAAAATGGTTCAAATGGCTCTGAGCACAACGGGACTTAACTTCTGAGGTCATCAGTCCCCTAGAACTTAGGTTTAAGTAGTTCTAACTAACCTAAGGACATCACACACATCCATGCCCGAGGCGGGACTCGAACCTGCGACCGTAGCGGTCGCGCGGTTCCAGACTGTAGTGCCTAGAACAGCTCGGCCACCCCGGCCGGCGACAACTGTGTTTTCAGTATGATGATGCACCGCAACACTTTGGGGTTGATGTGCATAACTATATAAAGGAAGTATTTCCAGGGGAAATGGATTGGTCGTGGAGGTCCAATATTCTGGCCTCCACGCCCCTCAGACCTTAACTTTATTTGTGGAGACACGTAAAGGAACAAGTTTATATTACTCCATCCACAGAAGCACACTACGTAATAGTTCGCGTGCATGCCGCTTCAGAAATGGTGGATACAGGTGTGTTGCGTTGGTTCCAGCGAGTGGCGCAGTGTTTGCAAATGTGTGGCTGTCGTTTTGGACATCTGTAAATTGAACATTGCTCATATCTGTATGTACCGGAGCTGTGAAGTTAAGCCTAGTCGTCAAACGTACAGAATAGCGTAATGCGCAATCCACTGCAGTCTACCTGTTGTGTTCGTTGCACCTCATTGGATACAGACGATGTTACTGTATCGAGTATTATTTCCTATTGTCATTATTTGTGTCGTGGACAATGGAAAGTGGTCTTTCACGTCTGTAAAAAGTTCATGCTATATCTTAATGTTATATAACTCTAGCAGTGACAGAATGAAATACACAAAATACCACATTGTGCAAGTGTAAATTAGACGTAATTTGCTGCTTCAACTAAAAAAAAAGTTTAGTCGCAATGCGATTCTAACGTCGGAAAGTCTACATATCCGTTCCCCACGGCATTGGCTCGTTTACACCGTTGCCAGAGCCTCGTTTTTAAAATCAAATTTCTATTAAACCTATTACGGGGACTAGGTTATGCTAGATACAGCTTCTCCTTGAACTGGGATGAGGAACCGCATGCTGACAGCCATGTGCAGTGGTTTTTCTTTACCCTGTATAAAAACTCCATGAAAAGTAATGAGAGAACCTTCAATTCCAGTACGGTAGATTCAGCCGAACGATACGGGAAACGGAACATGAGCTTGTGCGTGGTAGGGGTCACAACCCATTAATCCAGCCAACGAAGAAAAATTGGGCGAAAAATTCGTGCAGTCGCAAATTCTTGTGCGGTGGTGGGAGGGAGTGCCATGAACAGCGTACTAAAAATCCCAACCGATGGGGTGTGGGTGTAGGAATGGAAAGATTGCTTTTCAATGTTTTTCTTGAACAACTCGAAACCCACGGCATCCAGAGAAAATGTTTCCCGGTACAAAATAAAACTTACATAAATTTCTTACAAAAAAGAGATCCTGTCAATTTTTTTCTCTAGGGCTAACATTTTCCGCGTTTCAGGGGAAAATCGTGGATTATTAAAAATAATATTTTAATAGTATGAAGTTAATGTTTACTTTCACAAAAAGTGAGTTCAGAACATCTGCATGAGAACCTTGTTAAGAGATAAATTGTGTTCTGTAGGTATAATAGGGTGGAAGGGATGGGGGATGCGTGGAATAGAGGCGCGAGGTAAGGTAGGCCGCCGACTTGCGTTCATGCACGTTCCTCATTCACTCGTCTGCAAACTAAAGGGCGAGCAGATAATTCCTCACCCTGCCCACCCCACATCATCACAAAAACAAACTACAGGCTGATCCACAAAGTTAATATCGACCTCCACAGCATGCTTTTCAGAATCACAGTTACACAGTGTGCAGACATGCCTCAGGGGTGTTTGTTTTCCACAAAATATCTTAACACTACATAGAATGCAAATATGAGTTACTAATAATACTAACAGAAGTAATGCATATGGACAGATTCTACGTAAATACCGACACACTGTTATACATTGCCAGAGGTGAAATTTATTCTTAGTCACCCTGTACGGCAGCTGTAGTTTCCTTCCTGGAAAGGCGACTTGTCCCCTCACGAGCGCTGCTCGCTTTTCAGTTTACAGCCGTACTATACATCCACGGCGTTACCCGTCCATTTCTCTGGCACGAATAGTCAAAATAATTTCACTGAGGTCGCATTTACACTGATCAGCCAGATCATCATGACCACCTACCTAGTCGCCGGTATGTTCACCTTTGCCACGGATATTGGCGGCGACGCTTCGTGACATGGAATCAGTGAAGCCTTAGTCGGTCGCTGGAGGGAGCTGGCGCGCGCACACACACACACACACACACACACACACACACACACAAATTCTGGCCTTGTGATATGGCGCATTATCTTGTTGAAAAAAATGCCACTGACGTCGGGAGACATGATCGTCATAAGGGGGTGTACGTGGTCTGCAACCAGTGTACGATACTCCATGTCCATAATGATGCCTTACACGAGCTCCACTGGACACATTGATGCTCATGTGAATATTCTCCAGAGGATAATGTAGGCGCCGCCAGCTTGTCGCCTTCCTGCAGAACAGATATCGAGGAGATACTGCCCTGGAACATCAAGGTTTCGCGCGCTCCTATCGGCGTGGTGAAGGTGGTTTCGGGATTCATCAGACCATGCAACGCTCTGCCACTGCGCCAACGTCGCGTGGCGATGGCCACGTGCTCATTTCAATCGTAGCTGCTAATGTCCTGGTGTTAACATTGGCACATTCGTGGGTCGTCGGCTACGCAGGCCCATCGTTAGGGCTGTCCGGTGCACCGTGTGTTCAGACAGACTTGTACTCTAACCAGCTTTAAAGTCTGTTTTTAGTTCCGCACAGTTCGCCGCGTGTCCTCTTTCACCAGCCTGCACGTCTTACGACGTCCGACATCTGTAAACCCAAGTTGTCTGGACATGGTTTCGCCACATGTTGAAGAAACGACTGCACTACTCGAACGCCCGATAAGTCGCGCAGTTTCCGAAATGTTCGTGCCGCGCCTCCAGGCCATCATAATCCGTTCTCCGTCATACTCAGATAGAGCGCGTGCCTTTCCCATTTTACACACAGACAGCACGCTCACTGATACTACATGCAAAGTGCTTGTGTCTGACTAGCAGTCAGTCTTCGCCAAGTGTGGCTGCTATCGCCTGGACGAGGTTTTAACGATAGGTGGTCAAATGTTCTGGCTGATCAATGTCTATAGTGCAGTTATTTTCGGTTTATGAAACGAGTACTTATGAGATTGTGAAGTGAGATGGCAAATGTCGCTCCATGGTGCTGTCTTTTAACAGCATATCGTAAAGCCACGTAATTGAGTTGTAGTCACTTGGTGATGAATTAATGAATGGCTAGAAAGTTATTGAACATCTATAAGACTATAACCACTAATTGCGTTACTGACAGACTACATAAATCTCTTCCATTCAGGAACTGCTGGCATTGTAGAGTGGGCTGCACTGACTGGAGCCATTCCAGAGCAGATCCACAGTATATTTCCAAGATAAGTGTGAATACGTCTGATGCAATGAAACTGATCGTGTTAAAGTCTAGAACAGTACCTGCTTTAATACATTGCTTGACTTATGTTGAAATATCTGAATAAGTGATCTATGGCTGTTGCATAGGGGCACAGTTTAAGCCTCTGGGCCTATCCAGATGTTGGGAGAGCTGAGGCTGGAGTGATGCATTTGATACTTCTCATGTTGCGCAAAGTATTCCAGCCATTGTTAGCTGAGATAAATCTATATCATCGATTGACATAATGTTACACATGGAGCAGGACCTTCCGTTTGATTAACAGTTGACAACTCCAGTTGTTGAATTTTTCTCTTCAGTACTCAATAAACTGAAAATTAGTCCGCTTTATAAAGAGGGTCTCACTGAAGTTATTTTGTCTATTTGTGTGAGACAATTGGGCAGGAAATGTTATAGAGGTATATTTTGTCTGTAAACAGAAAAGCGAGCAGCGCTCTTAGTAGGGAAAGCTACCTTTCCCGGAAAAACACTACAGCTGCAGGACAGGATAACTGAGAATCGATTTCCCCTCTAGCCGCGTACAACAACGTGCAGATATTTTCGTAGATTCTGTCTATATGCGTTTCTTGCGTTCCATGTAGTGTTAAAACGCTTTGTCGAAAACCCCCTCGGCATATCGCACATTATGGCGCTTTGATTCGGGTTGGGGTTGGTTTGTTTTTGGGGGAAGAGACCAAACTGCGAGGTTATCGGTCTCATCGGATTAGGGAAGGACAGGGAAGGAAGTCAGCCGTGCCCTTTCAAAGGAACCATCCCGGCATTTGCCTGGAGCAATTTTGGGAAATCACTGAAAACCTAAATCAGGATGGCCGGACGCGGGACTGAACCGTCGTCCTCCCGAATGCGAGTCCAGTGTGCTAACCACTGCCCCACCTCGCTTAGTTTTGGTTCGGAAGGCGCGCAATAGAGGGACGGTATAAATGTTAAACACCCTGTAGTTGCCCGTTCTGACGTAGTGAGGTCGATAGTGGGGAGTCACCTGCTCCATGTGTCGTATGCAGACCTGCGAAGGAGAGGGAGGCGTGCATGACCACAATCAGGTTACACAGATTGGCCCCCTTCCACAATGGTACACCCTCAACACACAATTTATCCCTTAATACAGCTCTGCTATACTTCGATGTGGTACACACATTTAATATTTGTTTTTAACCCACTTATTTAAAGATAAACGTTAATTTATGCCGTTAATACAAGATTATTAATAATCTGCGAATTTTTCATCCCCTGCAAAGCGGAAACTATTAGCCCTAGAGAAAAAATGAAACGGACCTTTTTTGTAGGGAATTTAATATAGTTTTATTTTTCACCGGGAAACATTTTCGATAGTCGCTGCGGTTTTCGCGTTCGTCAACAAAAACATTAAAAAGTGGCCTCTAAGCGTCCCCTCCCCCTTCGCCGCCGCCCACAGGAATTTTTTCCCCAAGCCGGCCTTATTTAGTCTCTGTTGACTGGGCTACATATGGGCCAGGATCTCAGGTGGTTTTTTTTGTTGTTTAATTATTTATCGTTTACGTAACAAAATGACCACTTTTCTAGTGAAGTAGGGAAGTAATACGTTGCTGAAATTCTGCCCGAACAAACAGAAAAAGCCGTCAGCATTTGTTTAAAGGAAAATACAAGTGTGTAAAACAACTTGCGTATTAAAACTGAGACAGAGTTTAGACATCTGCACAATGTTCACAGAGTACAAATGGAACTCTTAAACATCGTGACAATGCAGTTAGTAGATTAATCACATCTGAAACAGTCAGTTGGCAACACTGGTGATGTGAACTTCATAATTATTTAAAGGACTTAGCAACAACTATTGCGTAAACATTTATGGTGGTAACATACTTCCGTTTGGCAATATGCCAATTCTTAAAGAAATTCGCGTAGTGTTTACGACTACACACATGTGTGTCGAAAGCAGTGAGTAACACATACGAATTAGATTTCTTAGTTCTTCACGTAAAAATACGAAAAAAAAGCTTTCAACATAGGTTCGTAGTAAATGCATAATTTCTGAGTTAAAAATACCGGTTATTGGAAACCAACGTGATGCCAAATGGATGTTCAAGATCAGATTTACTTGGACGGAAAATTATGTGCAGTCCGCGGAGGAACTTACTTCTTCGAGAAACCATCTCAAAGACGCCCGACAGTGATTGAGATAAACTCCAAAAGACCTAATTCAGATGGCGGAACGGGGATTTGAAACTCGCTCCTCCCACATAAGTCTAGTGGTTTCACACCTGTGCAGCCTCGCTCGATGAGTGGGACGTCGACGGCAGCGAAGGCGTGCAGCAGTGCACAAATGGAACAGTGCTGGCTTCTTGTAGATTCATTGCTGTTATTTGCTCACTGGACAAAAAAAAAAAAAAACAGGAGTTCTTAATTGGCCGCGTATTTCATAGGCTGCGATAGTTATCTGCAATGCATAATCCTTGTTAAAGATTGAGCTGCTCACCAGTTACAAACCCCTCTATACTTTCTTTGGGGTGCGAGATTACGTTAAGGGCAATTTGTCCAGTTCATGTTGTACAAGCGGTTGCCACACCAATAGAAAGATGCTGTAGAGGCGGTGACGGAAGAGATGTTGGAAGAGACATCGAGAGAAACTGATTATTGCCTAGACGTTCTCTGGCAACAAACTGAAACCATCTGGAGGCGTAAACATAAAAAAAGCTCTGAGTTAAGCAACATTTGCAATAAACCGCGCAGTTGTATATAGCATAGTTCCTTACACGAAATTTTTTGTATTCGCTTAAGATCACCTTATATATCATAGTGCTTTTGTGTGAAATTGACACGTGCACTAGGCAACAGTGGTAAACTTGATGAACATTGATGGACGACGCAATACGAATATTAACAACGTATCGTTCATCATACTTTTGTAGGTACGTTTTACGTAACGAAAGCTGGGTGGACATGTGTCGGTCTACAGACTCAAAAGTTTGGTGTTTGACCCCGGTCGATTCTAGAGTTGTTTCTCGTATTTACCGCTACATGCACCTTTGTAGATGGTTGATGTACTAGTAGACGCCGGCCGCTGGTGGCCGAGCGGTTCTGGCGCTACAGTCTCGAACCGCGCGACCGCTACGGTCGCAGGTTCGAATCCTGCCTCGGGTATGGATGTGTGTGTTGTCCTTAGGTTAGTTAGGTTTAAGTAGTTCTAAGTTCTAGGGGACTTATGACCTCAGCAGTTGAGTCCCATAGTGCTCAGAGCCATTACTAGTAGACGCCAAATTACTTTCTGGCTTTAATTACCCCCTTAACTGGCTAGGTGTATAAGTTTACGTGTCAGAGGACGGTCGTAGAATAGTTCCCCCAATGGGATAAACAAACAAAAATGCTTTTTAATCCAACCAAAGAACCGATGCCTACTTCACCCTTTTTATTGTATTTCCACTTCGCAGATTGTGCTTTGACTTCAGTCCCTGTAGCATGACAGAAACAATTTAAAAATAAGTGAGTTTGTTGATTAAATTTTAAACAGTTCAAGATAGCGCATGTATGTTGTCTGAAGCGTACTCCTAGCGAAATTCTTTCGTAAACTTAGTTTATGCGACAAGGTGGCAGGGACGATGGAATCTGAAGAGGATGTTTGTTTGCTGGCGCACGCGAACACATGCTACATCCGTATTCTCAAAAGGTGCACTACAATCCATACTTCCCGCAATAACTGCTATTCCCAGCCATCAAAATCGAGGGGATAGAAATACACAGAATTCTAAATTGGAATCCCGTACCAATGATGCCTCGGTCTCCACCCTTGCTGTCTCTGGATTTGTACGTTCTAAGCAATATGAAAAAAACTCTCTTGTGAGGAGTGCAAAGCGTTCGTTGTAGACATAATGATGACCTAGTCCGCAACATCTTAGAGAGATAATCGAAATGTACCTAAAATTTTCCAGGCAGGAAAATGTTTATCGGTGCTTCGTTAGCATGCGTGTGTTAGCGCTTTCAGCGAAAACATTAAATCCTTACTGTAAAATGCGTAAATGGTTTACTACTTTGCTTTTCGACTGGAAGACATAGGAATTTGACTCATTTGTTTGAAATCAAACATACAATTTAATGGTTGTTTTAATAGAGGACCTCCCCTTTCATGGCTGTTCTCGTCAGTGTAGGAAATTTGATGTTATACTGCATTTTTTCCCCCCAAGGCGGTTATCAGTTCAGCTTTCTACTGTTAACTTGACTGAATTCGTATCCTCTACTCGTGGCAGAGATCAATAAGGCGCTCTAGTGCGATGACGATGTAATCTGGGTAGTCGATTGGATTTCAGATGATTGAAATAATTTTCAGCTCCAGAATTTACCATCAGGAGGTGGCGTCGTCTGATGATCAGACAGCACACCAAGATTGGAGACTTTCTGAACGAGTTTCAAAATAAGCGGGTGAACTACGTTTTGGGTTTCTCCACGAATATCATTTATGATCTTGTACCCGACGAAAGGATAGTTAAAAACGCAGCCTCATGCTCTGCACACAACTTGAAGTAGTTGATGGTAATGAACGAGTAACATGCAGCTGTTCGCAGACTGTACGTGGGACTAAGTAAACATTTAACTCCCCAGTTACGATAAATACATCAGTGGTAACTACAATCGCATTATACTTCACTTACTTTATCTTTCGTTAAAAATTTCCTGTTAGGTCTCGAGTCTGCCTCTTTACGCCAACAAGATTACTTGAGGGTAAACTGCAATGATCTACATCGCAAGCCACCTCACGGTGTGTGTGTGTGTGTGTGTGTGTGTGTGTGTGTGTGTGTGTGTGTGTGTGTGTGTGTGTGCGGGGGGGGGGGGGGGCGGAGGGGAGGGAAGAGAGAAGGCCGCGGGCGCTATTTTCACAGTATCAACGTTGCGTGTTAGGAGCCACTACTTAACTAACAAATATCGTGCGTCAGATAGCAGAGGACACTGGCAAAGTTTGTATGGCCCCGTATCACCACCGCCGTCTTGGAAAATCTAATATTTAAGACGTTAAAACGCAAGTTTGAAGCTCCTAGCCGGAAGAGATTACACCTAGCGATAATCTCGTTCGTGTTTCGTTGTAATTTTGAAACTGGCCAAGCTATTTCCTACCTAAATACCAAGCCATCTTTGAGTCATATAAATGCTAATTTATAAGTAGAAAAACTTAAGCAGTGGCGTAAAGAACATAATTCTCTGCGACAGAAATTTTTGTATGTGGTGTAAGAAGTTATCAACATTGTTGCAATCAAGATATACATTTAAATTTTTGTTCTTTTATGAAAAAATTATGATCAACATTGACGGGTTATACAAACAAAAAAACACCGTCCGAACAGGCCTTGAAGGCCCAGAGGTACCGACCGACCACCGTGTCATCCCCACCCTTAGGCTTCATCGGATGTGGAAACAGGGGGACCTGTGATCAAACACACCACTCTCCCGGCCGTTGTCAGTTTTCGTGACCGGTGTCGCTACTTCTCAGTGAAATAGCTTCTCACTTGATCTCACAAGGGCTGAGTGCAGCGCTCTTGCCAACAGCACTCGGCAGACCCGGGCAGCGACCCATCCAAGCATAAGCCAAGCTCGACAGTGGTTAACCGGTGATCTGAGGGGAGCCGATGTTACCGCTGTGGTGTGGCCGTTGGCTGCCTTTGTCTCTTGTGGACTACGTATGTTATAGTACATTACTCGAGTAAGGAATTACGAACGGTTGTTTTGGGTATGAGATGACTGAATTCTTTCCAGCAAACTGTAACCGATATCGCATTTTGTGCTGGAGAGAGAGAGAGAGAGAGAGAGAGAGAGAGAGAGAGAGAGAGAGAGAGAAACCCACGCGCTTGACTTTATTCTCGTTTGGGAGTTGCTGCGGTTACCATCAAGAAGACGCCTGTCAATAGGCCAACGTGTTTGCACGAAACCCATTACGTTCCCAATGGAGATGAATTTGGGCGCAAACTGCTTCACATGACTGTGACGATCTTCACGGATAAACCCTTCGACACAACATAACATACGTTACCGTCTGAGGTGTACCTCCCTGTCTGACCTCACCTTCGCTTGCACTCATGTGTGCTTGCCCTTGTCAAATTCCTGACACCAAAACCTTGTTGGTTTCTGTGACGTTACATTCTCTCCGTAAATTTCCATTTGTTTGCAATGAATTGCAACTGTGTACTTATTCCCTAAATAAGAAAATGTTATTGCAGTATGCATTTCAATAGCCGACCCTGTATCCGCCTCCATCTTGAAACTTTTTAAGTTAAACGGCACAGCTACCTCTGTCTACCACTACCCCGTCCCCCGCCCCCCAACTGAAATCTTTGTTCGTCTCTGTATGTGGCAAAAAATTTGCACATCATCATCATTTGTGACATTGGGTAGATTGGACTGTGTCAAAAATGTGACTGTGTAAAAATTGGGAATTTGTACAGGCGATGATGACCGCGCAGTTGAGCGCCCCACAAACCAAACATCATCATCATCAGATCAAAGCATTTTTAACATTGTGCAGCCCTGTCAGTAACTGTGATAACTGAACATGTAACACGTCAGCTACAGTTGCAAATAGAAACCATCGTTACCCACGTTTCAGCCAAAATAATTTGGCCTTCTTCAGAAGCCAATGACACTAAACTATTGCATGCCAAAGTTTGGCCATGTCAAGTATAAAACTGTAGCACCGTAGTAACCAGTCATAAATCTACATTACTTGGGCTGAATAGAAACAACAGGCCCCGCTGCGCGGACGTGGTCGGTAGGCCGCGCAGTGGGGCCTCCTGGAGGGAGGTGAGAAGCGGTGGCAAAAGGGCTGTCGCAGTATTTGTAATAACTTCAGCTATAAGAGGTAGCAATACCACAAAGATTCTAATGCTGAAGAATGTTGCAACTTGTCATTTGGTCTGCTGCTATCCTGTCGTTCGGTTCTTAACTTGCTACGGATTGGAGCAAGTGAACTTCTCTATCTTTATAATGTCTTTTTTCTGTTCTGTGTCACAAAAATCAAACTACAAAAATACGATACGAAAATTTGTTGATGCTTTAACTGCGAGTATAGACTGCTTGCTGCTCCGTGACCTGCGAAGTGTGAAGAAAGGAATATAAGTACATTATAAAGAATGTACGATTCATGAGCGTATAACGTCGAATACAAAAATGGTGCAAAAACTTCGTTGCTCTCATCTAAATGCACAAAGTACAGGAAAAGCTACACAAAGCATCTCTGTTGTTTGACCATGATTGTATTTGTAGTTCTTTTTGTCTTGTTTTTTACACAAAAATAGTCATTTGGTCTGCTGCTATCCTGTCGTTCGGTTTCTAACTTGCTACGGATTGGAGCAAGTGAACTTCTCTATCTTTATAATTTCTTTTTTCTGTTCAAGTAACCAGACAATTCCCGCTAATAATCCGATATAGTATTGTGGATTAGTGCCTCGCAAAATGAAAAAAAAAAAAAAAAGCTCCGTCTTTAGGCCACAAGTGGCCCTTCCGGGACCGTCCGGCCGCCGTGTCATCTTCCGAGGAGGATGCGGATAAGGAGGGGCGTGTGGTCAGCACACCGCACTCCCGACCGTTAGGACGGTATTCTTTGACCGAAGCCGCTACTAATCGGTCGAGTAGCTCCTCAATTGGCATCACGAGGCTGAGTGCACCCCGAAAAATGGCAACAGCACATGGCGGCGGGATGGTGACCCATCCAAGCGCCGGCCACGCCCGACAGCGCTTAACTTCGGTGATCTCACGGGAACCGGTGTAGCCACTGCGGCAAGGCCGTTGCCTTCGCAAAATGAAACTGCAACTTAAACTTGCATTTGTACTGAAGAATATGTTCAAATTAAGTTAAAATTCTACTAATTGTACTTGCTGTAACCGTCACACCTGTCCCAGTGTGTTGAAATGGCAAGTTTCGGCAGAAACGGTTCCAGTACGATAAGAAATCCGACACTACTACTGTCACCCCGATAGGAGACATTCTCTGGGGCTAATAAACTATTTAAGTGAGAGAAAGGAAGGAAAGAACTGTGCGGAAAAATCCAGCGAAATTTACAACTTACACATCGCCGCGCATTTGCCGACCTCTGCCATCATTGCGTTTTCGTAACGATCGGAATTTTGCCCTTAATTGTTACATTCTCAGTAACAGTTACGAATGTATCGCTATGAATTAAATCTTCGAAAAAGTTTTCACATTTTCATGGCAAAGTAAGTAGCTTGTTTTGAATGCTGCACTGCACTTCAGACACAGATACGTGACACCATTTTTCATCAGTCGCTAAGTGTCTGTATACAACGGCTGCAACGTTCTACCAGCCGTCCATCCAGTTCCTTAAACGATAGCAATCCGCTCATTAGTAACGGAGCCATTCGGAAACGGCTATATGAATGTCTTCGTCGGCGTAAAATCTCAAGACCAATGCCTTCCTATAATTTATACACCATCTTTTCCGATACTGCACACAATCTTGGATGACAGAATGAACACTGCCTGTTGATGTGTGACTGCTGCGAGTCAATGACGATTGTCTTCCTCCCTTATCAGCATTACCACTTTTATGCGGCATTATTCAACTTGTTGGATCATTTCGCTGCTGCTAGACACGACTTCTATATACAGCTAGAATTCAACGGTGAATGTGTGTGCTATTTAGACGTTCTGCGCACAAGAATCCCACTTCCCGCGTACTTCAACTCTGGAGTAAGTTTCCAGCTGTCGCGTCATTTCACTCGCATACTGTGATGGACCTGTTGTCCATACTGCAGTAGCCTGTCTCTGCTGGAAATCCGGAACTCGTTACTGCCTGATGGTCTTAGCGTTGTATGGATAGTGTAACTTATTTCTGTAGTGCCTAGGCGGTTGTATTCACTATAATCATTTGAATTGGCTCGCACGACGAGGAGAGAAAGGCATTTTGTGCATTTCATTGACTGCTACGTAGAGGGAGAATGAGTGCATGGTAAGGGGCAGATAGTGGCTTCCGCAGATGCGTCCGGATTCCCTCCACTGCTGCGGTCAGTGACCGGGTCGCATTAGGCAGCGGCGAGGCTCGAGCAATAGCAGCCACACGTGTGTCAGGCAAACACGTGTCGCGGCGCTCACACACTGGCATCGCGGGATACTGCTCGCTGCAGGCAGTCTACTCTATCTGAACTTGGGGCAGTCTCACCGTTACATAGATCTACAAGGAGCAGTCAACGAAAACGAGGCAGGTGGAAAAATGTAAGTAAACTGTGTACTATAGCAAAAGTAATCGCTCTGCTAACGTCTTGTCTCATAGTGGAATAAATGTACGAGGGCTTGCCGAAAAGTAATGTCTCCGAACATGAAACCTCTTGAAAACTTTGTTTTATTTGAAAACTTTATTAACATTCTACATCTTCATTCATCATGTCTACGTAACCTCAGCCTTCTACCAAGCCGGCCAGTGTGGCCGAGCGTTTCTAGGCGCTTGTCTGGAACCACGCGACCACTACGGTCGCAGGTTCGAATCCTGCCTTGGGCATGGATGTGTGTGATGTCCTTAGGTTAGTCAGGTTTAAGTAGGTCTAAGTTCTAGGGGACTGATGATCTCAGATGTTAAGTCCCATAGTGCTCAGAGCCAAGCCAAGCCTTCTACCACAAGAGGGCTCCAAATTTCAGCGTGTGACACGAAGGTCGTAACTATAGTGGTGCGTGAGAAACAGCAAGCTATGTTGGAGATACAGATTCGAAGACTTCGTACGCGGAGCAGCCTTTCCTTGCGCATGGAAATGTCAAAACACATAAAACCGCTGAGACATCTGCAACAATGAGTCTCTCTGAGTCCACTGCATCAATAATCCTCCATACAGTACCGACTTCGTTTCATCTAATTTTCGTCTGTGTACAAACCTTAAAAAATGCCTTCGAAGTCCTCATTTTGATAGCGATGGAGCGGTGTAAGCAGAAGTAATCAAAGTCATAAATTCTATAGTGAAGGTATCAACAAATTAGTACCTCGTTGGGAAAAATGTGTTCGTCGCCGGTAAGCCTCCGTTGAGATCGAATATCTCTAATTTTTACCGTCACGGTCTCCTCGCGAGATATACTTAGAAGGAAGCGATAGATTATTAGACTCAGGCGAAGATAAAGTGAAATAAAACTGAAATTCACCACATGTCTCTGTTGTAGTCACATCAAAATGTTTGCAGTCAACTGAAAAATTTCAGACTCACAAGACTAAAAAGCAGAAAATAATTATTTAAATGACTTTTTAATATAACGCGCTTTTAAACCGATTAAAAAGTATAAAATAACTTTTGCTAGCCTCAATAAAGATTTCTAACTTGACGCAGGTAGTCCTGAAGATTTGTGCTTTTGAATTTTTAAAAGCTATGACAATACTTTTAAAATTTTATGAGGTTCATGCGGTTGATAATAGTAAGCAGTATAGGGAGCAGTTGTTGTTGAGAAAAATTACACAACATTTAATATCATTTTCAGGGCAATAAAATTCTATGTTTGTAGTTAGTCATTTCAGTCAGGTGACCGAAGTTAAGCACTGTCGGGCTTGGCTAGCACTTTGATGAGCGACCGTTTGGGTCTGCCGGGAGCTGTTGGCAAGGTTGGTGTACTCAGACCCTGTGAGAAAGGTTGAGGAGCTACTGGACTGAGAAGTAGCGGCTCCACTCCAAATCCAACTCCAGTGACGCCTGTCGGCCGAGGACGACACGGGGGGCAGTCGGTACCGCTGGGTCCTCAGAGACCTCTCGGACGGAGACGCAACCATTAGTGACTTAGGTAAAAGATCAACGCATCGCGTATGTATTGCAGGAGCCCCACATTTTTCGTTTTAAATTTTACAAGTATTGTCATAGCAATTAAAAATTCACAGGCTCAAATCTTCAAGACTATCAGTATAAAGTTCGGAGTATGTATGGGGCTAGGAGAAATTTTATACCTTTTAGTTCGTCTTAAAAAGGTGCCATAATAAAAATGTTTCTAATTTAAATATGTGCGTGATGGTAAGTGCAACTGGTTATCCTGTGAATTGAGTTCTTTGTTTCTCATCTAACACATGAAAGTATTACTCGTGGCCACATTGCTAAACGTAACAACTGACAAATGTGAATCCAGCTCGCATGTTTTCAAGTGAACTCATACCAGAACGCCACACATCTGCCCATCGAAGATAGTGCACTGACCAGAGATAATTACACATATAAGTGTTTTTATAGAGAGTGTTAAAAACTAAATTTTTGTTGATAATTTATTCACAAATTAAGATTTTGTATGTTACCAGTATTTACATAAATAATTCGAAGAAATTTTTAATAGCCAAGATAGCATTCAGTGCTATTTATTCTTGATGATAATTCTCAACAGTAAAAACAGTCATCGTCTGGTCTTCAGAAAGCTTATTGTTATACGTCCTGTTCCATTATGAATGTATCACACATGACATGTTGACATTATAGTGGATGGTATGTAGCACATTCCGTACACATTTGTTAAAAATGAAATCAGGTTTTTCACAGGTAAAGACAACACAGTTGAAAAGGATCTCGTGACAAGCCTGCGTTTACTTTTAAATAGCTTGTGTAGATTGTGATACAGTCGCACGGGGTAGCCGCGCGGTCTCGGAAGCCTTGTCACGGTTCGTGTGGCTCCCCCCGTCGGAGGTTCGAGTCCTTCTTCGGGCATGGGTGTGTGTGTTGTCCGTAGCGTAAGTTAGTTTATGTTAGATTAAGTAGTGTGTAGGTTCAGGGACCGATGACCTCAGCAGTTTGGTCCCATAAGACCTTACCACAAAAAAAGAATGTGCTACATACTATCCACTATAATTTCAACATGCCATGTGCGATACAGTCATAATGGAACAGGACGTATAAAAAGTTATTTGAAGATCAGAAGACGATAGTATTAACTGTTGAAACATGTCATTAGGAGCCGGCCGGGGTGGCAGAGCATTTCTAGGCGCTACAGACTGGAACCGCGCTGCCGCTACGGTCGCAGGTTCGAATCCTGCCTCGGGCATGGATGTGTGTGTTGTCCTTAGGTTACTTAAGTTTAAGTAGTTCTGAGTTCTAGGGGACTGATGACCTCAGAAGTTAAGTCCCATAGTGCTCAGAGCCATTTGAACCATTTTTTTGTCATTAGGAATAAGTAGCACAGAACGTCATATTGGATATTAAGTTTCTTCACAGCAAATACAGATCAAGCCTTCTAATTTTTAATAATTAGAAAATGAATACATCAATGATATTTTAATAACTTTTTTAGACTTTATAAATATATAAAAATGTCAAAAGCTTGTTTGATGTAAGAGAAACACATGCTCGAGTGTTACTGCAAAACTATCAGTCCTAAAACGAATTTACAGTGATATGAGTGAACTGAGTATACGAAAATGACGAAGTGAATAGACAGATTCCCGCATTACAATAACACATAAAGAGACCGATATCAGACGCAACGTAATCCCATACCACCTGTAAACATTTTAAAAAATGGTTCAAATGGCTCTGAGCACTATGGGACTAAACTGCTGTGGTCATCAGTCCCCTAGAACTTAGAACTACTTAAACCTAACTAACCTAAGGACATCACACACATCCATGCCCGAGGCAGGATTCGAACCTGCGACCGTAGCAGTCGCACGGTTCCGGACTGCGCGCCTAGAACCGCGAGACCACCGTGGCCGGCGTGTAAACATTAAAAGCTCCAGTAATAAGATACATTGTCCGCACCAGAACCAATGTCACCACTATAATGTTCATAATTAACACAGCGAGGGATTACGCGCATATTATAAATTGAAGAGAATGAAAACAATGACTTTCGAAAGTAACTGCAGATAAGTTATGCGTAAAACTAATCATGGTGTGCAGACACACAAACAACTCCTAAATTACCGAAATAATGTCAGTACACACCACACAGACATGAAAACTCCTAAATAATGCAGTACACTGACGTGCAGACATGAAGAACGGAAAGCTACCTGGACCTATTGCAATAGACAGTATTGTCACGTAGAAATCACAATCAAATCAGAATCCGACGGCTGTGTCGCACAACACTTGGAACTGAAATCGCATTCATTACCGACGTACAGCAGAAGAGAACTGAACTCATAACGGAGAGTGCAGCTATTTACATAAACATTGAATATCCCAGAATGCTGGTATTTACACAAACATCGAATATTCCAGAATTAACAAACACAAGATATTTCAAGAACATTCCAGAAACGATAAATACTACATAAAAAATTTTTCGATTGTCAGGTTTGAACGGCGATCCGCAACTCGCCAAACCAGCGACGCTGACCACTACGTCACAATATGTGCGCCACAGCCCAGCCCAGCCCGTTGTCCCTCTCCTGGACTCCTGGAGAAACAGCGATCCGCCGTTTCAGAAATTCTTATTGGAGCCGACTATAGCAACCTGGACCTAGATCTTGTCAGTGGACGTCCGTATGGCGGCGCTAATGGAACCTTGAGTTCTGGACGTGTTGTTAACATTATCTTCACTATGTTCAGCATCGAAGGTAACGACTCCCGCCGAAGCTTCGCTGTCATCGTGTGCGTCTTGAGTTTGCTTGAACGTTCCATGGTCGATCTGCGCCTCAGGGCTCTAGTGGAGCTTTAAACAGACCACATGGAGGACGTCTGTGCCCGTTTGTCGACTCAATAAGACGAAAGAAGTTGTAGAAATACAGCATGTTTATAAATGAATATCGGGGTTTTAACGCTTTATAATATTTATTACATTTAACTTAGTTATAAATGATATTTCAAATGAAAGAGCAACTCACAGTTGTGGTTCGCACCACCTCACTGGCATAGCGAAGTAAACGAGTGGTTGAACTTCTACATCTACATGACTACTCTGCAATTCACATTTAAGTGCTTGGCAGAGGGTTCGTCGAACCACAATCATACTATCTCTCCACCATTACACTCCCGAACAGCGCGCCGGAAAAACGAACACCTAAACCTTTCTGTTCGAGCTCTGATTTCTCTTATTTTATTTTGATGATCATTCCTACCTATGTAGGTTGGGCTCAACAAAATACACTCCTGGAAATTGAAATAAGAACACCGTGAATTCATTGTCCCAGGAAGGGGAAACTTTATTGACACATTCCTGGGGTCAGATACATCACATGATCACACTGACAGAACCACAGGCGCATAGACACAGGCAACAGAGCATGCACAATGTCGGCACTAGTACAGTGTATATCCACCTTTCGCAGCAATGCAGGCTGCTATTCTCCCATGGAGACGATCGTAGAGATGCTGGATGTAGTCCTGTGGAACGGCTTGCCATGCCATTTCCACCTGGCGCCTCAGTTGGACCAGCGTTCGTGCTGGACGTGCAGACCGCGTGAGACGACGCTTCATCCAGTCCCAAACATGCTCAATGGGGGACAGATCCGGAGATCTTGCTGGCCAGGGTAGTTGACTTACACCTTCTAGAGCACATTGAATGGCACGGGATACATGCGGACGTGCATTGTCCTGTTGGAACAGCAAGTTCCCTTGCCGGTCTAGGAATGGTAGAACGATGGGTTCGATGACGGTTTGGATGTACCGTGCACTATTCAGTGTCCCCTCGACGATCACCAGTGGTGTACGGCCAGTGTAGGAGATCGCTCCCCACACCATGATGCCGGGTGTTGGCCCTGTGTGCCTCGGTCGTATGCAGTCCTGATTGTGGCGCTCACCTGCACGGCGCCAAACACGCATACGACCATCATTGGCACCAAGGCAGAAGCGACTCTCATCGCTGAAGACGTCCCTCCATTCACGCCTGTCGCGACACCACTGGAGGCGGGCTGCACGATGTTGGGGCGTGAGCGGAAGACGGCCTAACGGTGTGCGGGACCGTAGCCCAGCTTCATGGAGACGGTTGCGAATGGTCCTCGCCGATACCCCAGGAGCAACAGTGTCCCTAATTTGCTGGGAAGTGGCGGTGCGGTCCCCTACTGCACTGCGTAGGATCCTACGGTCTTGGCGTGCATCCGTGCGTCGCTGCGGTCCGGTCCCAGGTCGACGGGCACGTGCACCTTCCGCCGACCACTGGCGACAACATCGATGTACTGTGGAGACCTCACGCCCCACGTGTTGAGCAATTCGGCGGTACGTCCACCCGGCCTCCCGCATGCCCACTATACGCCCTCGCTCAAAGTCCGTCAACTGCACATACGGTTCACGTCCACGCTGTCGCGGCATGCTACCAGTGTTAAAGACTGCGATGGAGCTCCGTATGCCACGGCAAACTGGCTGACACTGACGGCGGCGGTGCACAAATGCTGCGCAGCTAGCGCCATTCGACGGCCAACACCGCGGTTCCTGGTGTGTCCGCTGTGCCGTGCGTGTGATCATTGCTTGTACAGCCCTCTCGCAGTGTCCGGAGCAAGTATGGTGGGTCTGACACACCGGTGTCAATGTGTTCTGTTTTCCATTTCCAGGAGTGTATTTTCGCATTCGGAAGAGAAAGTTGGTGACTGAAATTTCGTAAACAGATCTCGACGCGACGAAAAAGTCTTTGCTTTAATGACTTCCATCCCAACTCGCGTATCATATCTGCCACACTCTCTCCCCTATTACGTGACAATGCAAAACAAGCTGCCCTTTTTTTGCACCCTTTCGATGTCCTCCGTCAATCCCACCTGGTAAGGATCCCACACCGCGCAGCAATATTCTAACAGAGGACGAACGAGTGTAGTGTAAGCTGTCTCTTTAGTGGACTTCTTGCATCTTCTAAGTGACCTGCCAGTGAAACACAACCTTTGGCTCGCCTTCCCCACAATATTATCTATGTGGTCTTTCCAACTGAAGTTGTTCGTAATTTTAACACCCAGGTACTTAGTTGAATTGACAGCCTTGAGAATTGTACTATTTATCGATTCCAACGGATTTCTTTTGGAACTCATGTGGATCACCTCACACTTCTCGTTATTTAGCGGCAACTGCCACCTGCCACACCATACAGCAATCTTTTCTAAATCGCTTTGCAACTGATACTGGTCTTCGGATGACCTTACTAGACGGTAAATTACAGCATCATCTTCGAACAACCTAAGAGAGCTGCTCAGATTGTCACCCAGGTCATTTATATAGATCAGGAACAGCAGAGGTCCCAGGAGGCTTCCCTGGGGAACACCTGATTTTACTTCAGTTTTACTCGATGATTTGCCGTCTATTACTACGAACTGCGACCTTCCTGACAGGAAATCACGAATCCAGTCACACAACTGAGACGATACCCCATAGGCCCGCAGCTTGATTAGAAGTCGCTTGTGAGGAACGGCGTCAAAAGCTTTCCGGAAATCTAGAAATACGGAATCAACTTGAGATCCCCTGTCGATTGCGGCCATTACTTCGTGCGAATAAAGAGCTAGCTGCGTTGCACAAGAACGATGTTTTCTGAAACCATGCTGATTACGTATCAATAGATCGTTCCCTTCAAGGTGATTCATAATGTTTGAATACAGTATATGCTCCAAAACCCTACTGCAAACACACGTCAATGATATACTCGTAGGTCTGTAGTTCGATGCATTACTCCTAATACCCTTCTTAAACACTGGTGCGACCTGCGCAATTTTCCAATCTGTAGGTACAGATCTATCGGTGAGCGAGTGGTTGTATATGATTGCTAAGTAGGGAGCTATTGTATCAGCAGTAATCTGAAAGGAACCTAATCGGTATACAATCTGTACCTGAAGACTTGCCCGTATCAAGCGATTTGAGTTGTTTCGCAACCCCTAAGGTATCTACTTCTAAGAAACTCATGCTAGCAGCTGTTCGTGTTTCAAATTCTGAAATATTCCATTCGTCTTCCCTGGTGAAGGAATTTCGGAAAACTGCGTTCAATAACTCCGCTTTAGTGGCACAGTCGTCGGTAACAGTATCATCGGCACTGCGCAGCGAAGGTATTGACTGCGTCTTACCGCTTGTGTACTTTACATACGACCAGAATTTCTTCGGATTTTCTACCAAATTTCGAGACAATTAAAGGCATCTCGCATTGAAGTGCGTGCCAAATTTCGCGCGTCTGTAAATTTTAGCCAATCTTCGGGATTTCGCGTTCTTCTGAACTTCGCATGCTTTTTCCGTTGCCTCTGCGACAGCGTTCGGACCTATTTTGTGTACCATGGGGGATCAGTTCCATCTCTTAACAATTTATCAGGTACGAATCTCTCAATTGCTGTTGCTACTATATCTTTGAATTTGAGCCACATCTCGTCTACATTTGCATAGCCAGTTCGGAAGGAATGGAAATTGTCTCTTAGGAAGGCTTCTAGTGACACTTTATCCGCTTTTTTAAATAAAATTATTTTGCGTTTGTTTCTGGTGGATTTGGAAGAAACGGTATTGAGCCTAGCTACAACGACCTTGTGATCACTAATCCCTGTATGTCATGATGCTCTCTATCAGCTCTGGATTGTTTGTGGCTAAGAGGTCAAGTGTGTTTTCGCAACCATTTACAATTCGCGTGGTTTCGTGGACTAACTGCTCGAAATAATTTTCGGAGACAGCATTTAGGACAATCTCGGAAGATGTTTTCTGCCTACCACCGGTTTTGAACAAGTATTTTTGCCAACATATCGAGGGAAGGTTGAAGTCCCCACCAACTATAACCGTATGAGTGGGGTATTTATTTGTTACGAGACTCAAATTTTCTCAGAACTGTTCAGCAACTATATCATCGGAGTCTGGGGGTCGGTAGAAGGAGCCAATTATTAACTTGGTTCGGCTGTTAAGTATAACATCCACCCATACCATTTCGCACGGAGTATCTACTTCGACTTCACTACAAGATAAACCACTACTGACAGACACAAACACTCCACCACCAATTCTGCCTAATCTATCTTTCCTGAACACCGTCTGAGACTTCGTAAAAATTTCTGCAGAACTTATTTCAGGCTTTAGCCAGCTTTCTGTACCTATAACGATTTCAGCTTCTGTGCTTTCTATTAGCGCTTGAAGCTCAGGTTCAAATGGCTCTGAGCACTATGCGACTTAACTTCTGAGGTCATCAGTCGCCTAGAACTTAGAACTAATTAAACCTAACTAACCTAAGGACATCACAAACATCCATGCCCGAGGCAGGATTCGAACCTGCGACCGTAGCGGTCTTGCGGTTCCAGACTGCAGCGCCTTTAACCGCACGGCCACTTCGGCCGGCTTGAAGCTCAGGGACTTTCCCAGCACAACTACAACAATTTACCACTACAATTCCGACTGTTCCTTGATCCAAGCACGTCCTGTATTTGCCATGCACCCTTTGAGATTGCAGCCCACCCCGTACTTTCCCGAGGCCTTCTAACCTAAGAAACCGCCTAGTCCACGCCACACAGCCTCCGCTACCCGTGTAGCCGCCAGCTGAGTGTAGTGAACTCCTGACCTGTTCAGAGGAACTCGAAACGCCACCACCCTATGGCGCAAGTCAAGGAATCTGCAGCCAACACGATCGCAAAACCGTCTGAGCCTCTGATTCAGACCCTCCACCCGGCTCTGCATCAAAGGTCCGCAGTCGGTTCTGTCAACGATGCTGCAGATCGTGAGCTCCGCTTTCATCTCGTAAGCAAGACCGGCAGCCTTCACCAAATCAGATAGCCGCTGGAATCCAGAGAGAATTTCCTCAGATCCAAAGCGACACACATCATTAGTGCCGACATGTGCCACCACCTGCAGCTGGCTTCATTGTACCCAAGCGCTGAATAGGCCGCAAGGCGTCCAATAACAGGGCTTGCTTTGCATGGCCTCCACGTCCACCCAACCCAACGCCATGCGATTTTTTCCTTTGGAGCTTCATCAAGGATCGTGTGTACGTACCTCCGCTACCAGCAGACCTCCCTGAATTAAGACACCGGACTGAAGCAGCTGTTACTACAATCACTGAAGACACACTTGTCAACGTTTGGGAAGAACTCGACTATAGACTTGATGTGTGCCGTGTGACAAATGGTGCTCACGTTGAACATTTATAAGGTTCTTGGTAAAACTGTTTGAGTTGCTCTTTCATTTGACATATCATTTATAACTGTAAGTTTAATATAATAAATATTATAAAGCGTTAAAATCCCGATATTCATTTATAAACACCCTGTATAAAGCACTTCAGTGTTGAGGTATTGTAACATACGAGACTGTCTGTCTTTTTTTCTGTACCACTTATAGATACCGCTTCTGGAACACTGCAGGCGGCGATCCACACATGCACGCTAACGTTTCATGACTGCATTTATCGACGCGATGACGGAAGCACTCGTCCATATTTACCTTTACCTGTGCTTATTGAAAATGTCTCAGTCAGTTGAGTATCCTGCTGAGCGTGTAAAGCTCGTAGTGATTAGCTTTCCGTATGCAAAAGATGTAAAACTGGCCAAAATTTGGCTAAATATTAGTAAATTTCTGGCAAAAATAAGCATGAAACGATAAGAGAAAGTTGGTCAGCGAATTTAAAGATGGCTGTTAGAACATTCATGGTGAAGTGCAAAGTGTATGACCATCGCTGAGGACGTGATTCAAAAGTTGGTTCAAAAGTTGGTTCAAAAGTTGGTTCAAAACTTGGTTCAAAACTTGGTTCAAAACTTGGTTCAAAACTTGGTTCAAAACTTGGTTCAAAACTTGGTTCAAAACTTGGTTCAAAACTTGGTTCAAAACTTGGTTCAAAACTTGGTTCAAAACTTGGTTCAAAACTTGGTTCAAAACTTGGTTCAAAACTTGGTTCAAAACTTGGTTCAAAACTTGGTTCAAAACGTGATGCGAAAGATCTAGAAAACAAACGCTTTACACTTGCCTAATGGGACGCCTCAAATTCTTATAGGTGACTGAGCTGTCGGCAGGTGAGTGATCAGCGGCTCACTTGGAAGTATACTATCAGAATGGAATCTGGAAGTTTGTTAGTTATAAGTGGCTCAACGCTACTGGATACTAGGAAGGTGATTCAAATAGATTTTTTTTATTTTACAAAACACTTAATACAGACGAATAAGCAGTCCCCTTTACGTGTATGCACAAATTCCATCGCTTTGAAAGTGTATGGGAAGCTCGCGAGAAGACGTCTTTTTGTATTAAATACAGCCACTTGTTTCCCGCGGTTTTCACCTCTTCATCGCTACTGAGATGCTAGTCTCCCAACAAATCTTAGAGTCGTCCGAACAGTTGGAAGTCACTCGTATACGAGATATGGTGGGTAAGGTGGGTACCGACTTGACAGAAAATCCTAGAAAGTTCTGGTCTTACGTTAAATCAGTAAGTGGCTCGAAACAGCATATCCAGACACTCCGGGATGATGATTGCATTGAAACAGAGGATGACACGCGTAAAGCTGAAATACTAAACACCTTTTTCCAAAGCTGTTTCACAGAGGAAGACCGCACTGCAGTTCCTTCTCTAAATCCTCGCACAAACGAAAAAATGGCTGACATCGAAATAACTGTCCAAGGAATAGAAAAGCAACAGGAATCACTAAACAGAGGAAAGTCCACTGGACCTGACGGGATACCAATTCGATTCTACACAGAGTACGCGAAAGAACTTGCCCCCCCCTTCTAACAGCCGTGTACCGCAAGTCTCTAGAGGAACGGAGGGTTCCAAATGATTGGAAAAGAGCACAGGTAGTCCCAGTCTTCAAGAAGGGTCATCGAGCAGATGCGCAAAACTATAGACCTATATCTCTGACGTCGATCTGTTGTAGAATTTTAGAACATGTTTTTTGCTCGAGTATCATGTCGTTTTTGGAAACCCAGAATCTACTATGTAGGAATCAACATGGATTCCGGAAACAGCGATCGTGTGAGACCCAACTCGCCTTATTTGTTCATGAGACCCAGAAAATATTAGATACAGTCTCCCAGGTAGATGCTATTTTTCTTGACTTCCGGAAGGCGTTCGATACAGTTCCGCACTGTCGCCTGATAAACAAAGTAAGAGCCTACGGAATATCAGACCAGCTGTGTGGCTGGATTGAAGAGTTTTTAGCAAACAGAACACAGCATGTTGTTATCAATGGAGAGACGTCTACAGACGTTAAAGTAACCTCTGGCGTGCCACAGGGGAGTGTTATGGGACCATTGCTTTTCACAATATATATAAATGACCTAGTAGATAGTGTCGGAAGTTCCATGCGGCTTTTCGCGGATGATGCTGTAGTATACAGAGAAGTTGCAGCATTAGAAAATTGTAGCGAAATGCAGGAAGATCTGCAGCGGATAGGCACTTGGTGCAGTGAGTGGCAACTGTCCCTTAACATAGACAAATGTAATGTATTGCGAATACATAGAAAGAAGGATCCTTTATTGTATGATTATATGATAGCAGAACAAACACTGGTAGCAGTTACTTCTGTAAAATATCTGGGAGTATGCGTGCGGAACGATTTGAAGTGGAATGTTCATATAAAATTAATTGTTGGTAAGGCGGGTACCAGGTTGAGATTCACTGGGAGAGTGCTTAGAAAATGTAGTCCATCAACAAAGGAGGTGGCTTACAAAACACTCGTTCGACCTATACTTGAGTATTGCTCATCAGTGTGGGATCCGTACCAGATCGGGTTGACGGAGGAGATAGAGAAGATCCAAAGAAGAGCGGCGCGTTTCGTCACAGGGTTATTTGGTAACCGTGATAGCGTTACGGAGATGATTAATAAACTCAAGTGGCAGACTCTGCAAGAGAGGCGCTCTGCATCGCGGTGTAGCTTGCTCGCCAGGTTTCGAGAGGGTGCGTTTCTGGATGAGGTATCGAATATATTGCTTCCCCCTACTTATACCTCCCGAGGAGATCACGAATGTAAAATTAGAGAGATTAGAGCGGCACGGAGGCTTTCAGACAGTCGTTCTCCCAGCGAACCATACGCGACTGGAACAGGAAAGGGAGGTAATGACAGTGGCACGTAAAGTGCCCTCCGCCACATACCGTTGGGTGGCTTGCGGAGTATAAATGTAGATGTAGTCATTAGAATGTCACATGCAGTTTTGCTGCTACCGTTGAACGGACATTAAGGAGACCAGCATTGTCGTGCTCAAACGAAACACGTGTAGTCGGAAGGCCTCATCGTTTACTCCTGACTGCAGGGCGAAAGTGGTTTTGCTGTTAATTTAAGTATGAATTATTGGTCACTGTTAATCCCCTTGTCATGAAATTCTCCAAAATTACTCCTTCTTCTTTCGAGAAAATGACTTTACCCAACCCGTTTATTGGGCTCGTTGTGTACCGCATCACATTAAAAGCGCTGTTACCCAGATTTTCTTGAAAACTCGCTTCCAGCATTATTGGAAGAGGTTCATATAATAATTTCTTCATGTGATTTATTCATGTGCGACTCCACAGCTGGTGCATGGTCTAAATGATGGCATCACTTCAACCACCGTAAGTTATCACTTTTGCTCCTTTAAAGCACCATGCATAGAAATTACATTACGGGTCAGTTTCCGCCTTACAGCATTTTCAAATGTTTGATATTGGTGATGTGTTTGCCACATTAAAAAAATTAAATGTGACAAACTCATCACCAATACCATACATTTGAAAATGGAATAAGGTCGAAACTGAGCAGTAATGTAATATATCTGCACGGTGCATTAAAGGAATAAAACTGACAGCTTATTATAGTTAAAATGTTTGTGTCATTTAGCCCTTTATATGATAATTTACTGTGTCCACACAGGGTGTCCTGGGATAAATCGTTATTGTTCAGGGATATGACAGGAACATTCATTTGAAGCGAAGAAAAAAACCTTCATATCGCTATTTGCCCTATAAGGAAGGGTTTCCGAGATGAAACGCACTTGACGTACATCTGTTTTTGGGCTAATGGCGTGCACTTATGTGACTTACCGACCCAAGTTTTTTGACGTTTTATTCTAGCGTAACCTACCGTGTTGCTTTCTACCTCTGTGTTCGAGGTTTCTTGCTGGCATTAAAGTTGCCCGTTGAACACACAGTTGTCCATAATATGTTAGTGAGTGAAGTAGTGCGTTTAAGCCAAGGAGTGGGAGGGACTGAGTGCGTATCAAAGAGAAGCATGAGTGAAGTGTGTTTGTACTCGCGCTGGCTAAAATGCCACAAATCTACACTGATGCAGAATATGCAGATATGATGTATGTTTACAACTTCTACGATGGTAGTGAACCTGCTGCTATCGAAGAATACCGTCGGCACTTTTCGCCACGTCGAATTTCTGATAGTACGCTGTTTACCTTAGTTTCGAGGCCTTTGAATGGAACAGGTATTCTTTTAAGTTTCCGTTTTACTTTTGAACGTGTAGTTAAACAACTTGTGTAGGGACAGCAACACATTGTTGAAATTGGGCACCGTAGACTTATTACCAACACACGAGACTTTCTGCACATACCAATGTCCCAAGAACACATGTATCGTGAACATTACATGCGGAAAACTTGTACTCCTTTTCACACACAGCGTGCCGACGGCCTTCACTCTGGTGACAGTGTCCCAGGACTTGAATTTTTTCGCTGGTTATACGAGATGCCCCATTTGCTTCCTTTAACACTATTCATTGACGTAGCCACGTTCACACGGGGTGGAATCAACAGCACAGGTAATATTCAACAATGGTCGTAGGAAAATCCACACGCTGCAGTGGAAACCAGTTGCGAAGTTCGTTTTTGGATCAGTATTTGGTGCAGCGTGATTGGCAACATGTCGATATGTCCAGTCATTTTAGAAGAGAAAATGATGGGACATAATTACTTGCGTCTTCTGGAAAATTCATTTGTTGAACACCTTGAGGACGTTCCTTTGGCATGCGAACTGCATTGTACACATTTTGCCAGATGTCTGAGATAACATTTCAACCATACTTACCCAAATAGCTGGATTGGTTGTGATAGAATAGTTAACTAACGACCAAGATAGACAGACCGTATGGCTTTAGATTTTTGTTCATGGGGTTGAAATCTGGGCTGTACAAACGAAACGTAAATATGCGAGATGAAGTGCTTGGTCGCGTCATGAAAGCTGCTGTCTTCATAACGGAACGTGCAGAGGCACCCAGATCAGCAACACGACTTGTTCTCCCAAGAGTGTACAAATGCACTGAAGTTGACGGCGGAATTTTCGAATATTTATTGTGAACTACAAAACAACTGTAATAATACGTGTACGACAATGCTTCGAAGTAAATCTGTTAAAAATACGTATTTTTCAGTTAATACTTTGTAGAACGCATGTTGTAATGTTTACTAACTGCTGCAAAACCTACCACTGTAGTGAATAACACAGGAAATAAATAACAACGTCCATGAAATCAGTTGTATTTCGGAATCGATTTTGAATGGGCTAAATTTTCATACGAAGTTTTTTGCTTCAAATGATCGTTGCTGTCATATAGCTGTAAACTGACCATTCTTTCCTTCATAATAATTTATATAGTCAAGTTTACCTAAGTTGCTACAAATACTGCTTAGGCATGTTATTCCAACGTGAGAGGCACCTGCCCATTCTAGTCCTCAGGGGACACTACAACTGAATCTGACACTCCCCGGAAGATGGATCGGCAGAGATGTTGGATACATAGGTCCCTGGAACTCACTCCTCTAGATTTTCCCTGTGGGGATGGTCGAACGGCGATGTCTACTTCGAAAAAAAAAAAAAAAAGAAACACAACGCACGAAGTGATCGTTTGGATTATGAACAGTCTAGCCAATACTGAAGACGTTCACCTTTGCTTTGACACCTTCTCTGTTTGTTTGGGTTACAGTCTGATCTCTGCAAGTAATAAAAATTGGACAAATATTGCGGGGAATGTTTTGTTCTGCACTGTCGTCTCCTAAAATACTGACTATACGTCCTGGAACACCGTGCATTTCTGAAGGACTAAGTTGCATAAAATCGTCTAAAGAAAACCGCACCGACTGTGAAGAGCCGGGAAGCGCGGTACTAGCGGCTGCGACGCGGCGGCCCGCCCCGCGGCCGATACCAGAGACCGCCTACTGCCGGCTGCTCCGCGCCGCGCCCTCTGTGGGTCGCTGGCCCGCGGGCCGGCCACTTCCTGCCTCCGCTGATGGATCTGTCCTTGGCGGCCGACCTCTGCAATTGGCCACTGCTAAGGAAGCGCCCGCACAGACCACCACCTCCGCTCGCCGACGTCCACGCGGTACTTGATTGCTGCAAGGCGCAGTATTTTCCGCTTACAAGGGGACCGTGCCTACTCGTCATCACCGATTTCGTCCAAATTTATGGTAAATGCAGGGCTTCACGGAAACGGAAGCGGGAGATGGCCGAGCCTTTGGAGAAAATAGCATTTTTGGTGCGGGTCGCGAGAGGCACGATCCATTTGTGTTACCGCAGTTCCGAGGCAGCCGTCGAGAGGCGTGATCCATTTATGTTGGCGCAGTTCCGAGGCAGCGGTTTACGCAGCGTGAACAACATAGGCTAATCCGAGGAATGTGGGATCGAGTGCCTACGCGGAAACTTTTATTTTTTATTTTCAGGTTCTACGTTACTTGCACTCAACATAAAATGAAATAATATCCAGTATATTGTATTTACTAACATTATCCTACAAGGCATGAAAAGTAGTGAAAATAAATTTCAAGGATGGGGTTGTACTTCAAACGTTCACGAGAACTCTGCAAAGCGTACAGGGTTTCGTTCGATTTGCTACCATATTGTCAGAAGAGAGAGCACCTTTTATAAATGTAAGCCGCGTTTGTCTTTCTACATAAACTTTAAAACATTCATGTAGTTGTAAAAATGCGGCGGTTATAACATGTCCAAGGTACCAAGACAATTACTGCTTCCCCTGTTTTTTCCAGCGAGTAGGCCACAGCACGAGTAAATCATCAACTGTAAAATAATAAAAATATCTAATTTTATATACGAATTTCTCGTATATCCCTTACAATCCTTTCTTGGAAATGTTTGCAATCCCAAATTTTCCTTTGCATTTCCTTTTCATACTTTTCACAAAAATATTATTATGTACAATATATCATGCATTACCCGCCAGGGTAGCCGAGAGCGCTAACGCGCTGCTTCCTGGACTCGGGTAGGCGCGCCGGCCCCGGATCGAATCCGCCCGACGGATTAACGACGAGGGCCAACTTGCCAGCCAATCTGGATGTGGTTTTTAGGCGGTTTCCCACATCCCGCTAGGTGAATACAGGGCTGGTCCCCACGTTCCGCCTCAGTCGCACGCGTCGCAGACATTTGAAACACGTTCGCACTATTTCACGATTTACACTGGATGCAGACAGCTGGGATACACTGATTCCATCCCAGGGGGTACGGCGTGGCGGCAGGAAGGGTATCCGGCCACCCCTAACACTAACATTGCCAAATCCGTTCTAACCGCGCCGACCCTGCGATCGCTGCGGGACTATGGCGTCAGCGAAGGAAAGAAAGAATATATCATGCATTATTTCGGTACATTTTTGCAGTGTAAGTAATGTAAACATTGAAAATAAAAAAAATAAACTTTCCACATAGGGACTCGACCCCACGGCCATCGGATTACGGTTCTGTCCTATTTCTACAGCGCCAACCGCTGCCTTGGAACTACGCTAACAGAAATGTCTCGTGCCTCGTCCAACCCCACCAAAGATGCTATTTTTTCTAAACGCTCGGCCATCTGGAGCACCCACTCCTGTCACTTTCATTTCTGACCAAGCCCTGCATATACCATAAATATCGACGAAATGTGGAATGACAAGTAGGTGAGATCACCTCTTCAATTTACAAACGGGGGAATCTCAGTGACAGAGAACGCTGTTGAGACTCATTTCGGCGGTGAACATACAGGATAAGTCTACGTGTCGATTTTCTTTGTGTAATGGAGTGTATTAGTCAAATCGGACTCACGCCATTCTCTCTCTCTCTCTCTCTCTCTCTCTCTCTCTCTCTCTCTCTCTCTCTCTCTCTCTCCCTCTCCCCTCCCCTCTCCCCTCTCCCCCCTCCCCCCCCCCCCTCTCTCTCTCTTTTATGCCTTACTCTCACATCCGTATTTAATCTGACTGCCATTATGTATTCCGTAATGTCGACACACATACCTGTAAAAAGTACGCATAAATCACTACTTCCGTTCATGAACGTCATTGGTGATGTAACCAATACAAGTAATTTTTTTTTAACCTTTCGTTACTGAACCTCAGTAGTGATACATTCACTGTACAGAAATGTTACGGTGCTGTGGGCGACTGGTGGAACTGGGTTGACAACGAACACCGCCTTTCACAATACTTAGTCAAAAAACCACTGTATAGAAAGAAATCGTATATGCAGCTGCTCAACTCCTGAATAAGATGCCTCGACAGAGAAAACACAGAAAAGACTTCGCATAGACAATGCTCCTGAGTAGCGTAATGATTTTACAACTGAAAATTTGATGTATAATACTTGTGTCTAATTGGTATTGAATCGAAACTCACATTAATAATTGTATTCAACAGAATTTCGTCCTTAAAGAGATGAACGCTCGTCAAATTCACATTCTCTTCCTAATAATAGCAATTGACCCTAGGACACAGTTCAGATAAAGTCAAAGTGATCACATACTCACGAAATGAGCGCAGGAGAGCAGATGCAGGAACCTTGCATCACCGCTCTTGGCAAGGTCCTACGGGATCTGGTTTGCCGTTGCCTCCATCTGACCTCTTAAGAAGTATCTGTGTCTGTGTGGTGTAGACGAATGTGATGAGTGTCTGTACAGTGTAGTGTTGGATTTGTGTGGTTTTGCATGAAGGGGAGGGAGAGGGTGAAACCTGGTACTGGCATAGCCTACTCCCCTCGAACAGCATCAAGGAGGACGCCAACCTTGTCCCCTGTCGGACGGACGAATCACCACCACAACAGAGACACACATGCCCTCACTTCACGAGACACTGCGTAGAAATTTGGAATTGAATCCAGGAATTTGGCGCAATGATTGATAAGAAATTTCATACCACCACCTCTCCTACCCTTACCAGCACTGATAATTTCAGTCACCACCAGGATACAAACCACCTTACGATGGTGTAGCACCACCAGACAGGTCCTCTTTAGTGACTTCGGCTACGGAAGAGGCCACATTTGAAATAATAAGTAACAATATATCAGCGTATTAACTGCCCGCCCCCGGTAGCAGAATGGTCAGCGTGATGGATCGTCAATCCTCTGGGCCCGGGTTCGATTCCCGGCTGGGTCGGGGTATTTTTTCCGTCCAGGGGCTGGGTGGTGTGCTGTCCTCATCATCATCCTATCATTCTCATCGACTGCAGGTTGCCGAAGTGCCGTCAAATTGAAAGATCGGCACCCGGTGAAAGGTCTGCCCGACGCGGGCCCTAGCCATACGATTAAATTAAAAATTAAAAACCGTACTAACTGACGTGACGTAACTACTTCACATATTTTTCTAAAGGAGCTTTCCAAGTAACTATGTATAACTGGTGACAACACTCAACAAGAAATGTACATGACGGTCATGGTGAAATGCCAACACATCTGCAAACATATCTGCCAACACCTACAAGTTAACCGCCATGTAAAACAGATGTTTCTCCCCCAGATACAGTAACGGACACGTCGGCATGACGACTGTACCGCGTAACAAGAGTCCGAGCTCATAACACCAGAACACAAGAAGTGCACTACCCTTGTTACGATATGGAAGCAGAGAACGACAGGAGCGCTCCTCGTGGTCTGGCAGGGAACTAAGAATATGGGAAAATCTACCGCAAAAATCCGTATTTCTGTTTTTTGAAGTTATCAAATAAGATAATATTTTCCATTTGTAAGTTATGGGTGAACCTCTTAGTTTAGTGGCAACATACGTAACTGGAAAAATTTTTGTGACCTCGCAAAGTAATATATTCGAAAAATTTCAATCAAAAACAGAGATTAACTTTTAGTTCTGGGATTCACACTCCTTTGAAATTTTGTAAATAATATTGTGGTAGTCTTTTGATTCTAAAATAATTTATTTGTAAAACCCGTTATTACAACTTCGACCATATGGTCATTATCAACTGGAAATAATTCCGTTTTGCTACATGTCAAAATCTGAAAGTCGTCTAGCATGACATGACACAGAAGGTAATTTCATCGTATTGTGTTCTTGATGATGACTTCTTGTGTGTATTGGATTCTGGATCTAATATGTTTCCATATTACAAAGCACAGTCAGTAGCAGGAAGCAACAACATTTAAAGCAGAACTGTATATGATACTCATTCCGCTCCTTGAAAGTCGAATACTAGTCCTGTCGAAACTTGCTAATATGGAGTTGCCCATTAAATGGGAAAATACGATAAGCTAATGCGAACAAAAGATGTAGAACTGATAAGCTTGCATCACTGCTAGTAGCACGGCAGTGAACCCAGGTCGTGTTAGCGGAAGTTCCTATATGAGTATCGCTCCCCACCCCCCACCCGCCGGGCTCTACAATACGTGACCGCGGCGCCGTCCATACAGCTCACCAGAGTCGATCAACAGTGTCGCCGGAAAAATAAATCCATGTAGGCACAATTGGAACGGTGCCGCGTTCCTCACAGCACAATAAATTTTTCTCATCTATCGTGTGTATCCGTGCTCGTGTATGTGCCATTTAAGTGGAATTTTGTTAACCTCTGTCTAACGATGTGGGCTATCAAAAAACCGGGTAATAAAACGTAACCAGCGAGAAAACCTATTTGTTTCGTTTTGTCACTAAAGCCTTGCTCCGACGAGAAGAAGGAATTGGAGGAATACGGAAACAAATAAGTCGGCACGAACCTGAGGGGACGTAGAATGACTGAAGAGAATCGTTCATGTCGACAGAAGTGCAACCCCTGCGCAAGTTGCTTGAGATTTCAATGCTGGGCCATCAACAAGTGTCAGCGTGCGAACTATTCAACGGAACATCATCGATGCGGGTTTTCGGAGCCGAAGGCCCACTCGTGTGCCCTTGATGACGGCTTTACGCCTCGCCTGGACCCGTCACGGCACGGTTTCAAAAGGGAACCAACGACGGAAACCGTACTGTGTGGAAAGAAGAAACTGGGAGGATTTCTAATACTACATATTCCGCTCGAGTCGGACACGAATTTCATGCGGCGGAGGATGAGTAACGAAACTCTTCACGGGGTAACGAACTGGGGGACTACGAATGCTACCGACTAGGCCCGAGTCGGCCACGAACTGCGTGCGTGTAAGGAAAGATCTGAATAACGAAACTGTACTTAGTCTCCTGGAAAATTCAACAGCCAGTAACGAGGACTTAAAACACACAACAGCCCTACAATAAATACCTAATCAAATATCTGCTAGAATATCAAAAGAATCGATAGTAGTCACTCTAATATAATCATTTCTTCGTTAAAGTTAACAAAAACTAGAGCTGAGTTGTGGGACCCCAATCCGAAATCGTATGGGTCAGATCTCGGATACAATGTTTTGGTCCTGATGTATCGAACAAAACTATCAGACGTATGTGTTTGTCGATCAACACATTCTAGGCGGCGCCCGAGTCTCACATGTGCACTGGCATAAAAAAAATTAACATTTTGATCAAACTAGTCATTCACAAGAACAGAATCACCTTCATCCTTACTGTCGGAATCTCTTGAAAATACTGCCACTTTACATTTGTTCACAGGTCAAATAATACCACTGTAACTGGCCTAATCAAATGGTTCAAATGGCTCTGAGCACTATGGGACTTAACATCTGAGGTCATCAGTCTTCTAGAACTTAGAACTACTTAAACCTAACTAACCTAAGGACATCACACCCATCCATGGCGTTCGCGCGGTTCCAGACTGAAGCGCCTAGAACCGCTCGGCCACACCGGCCTAACTGGCCTAATTCTCAGAACCATAAAAACATTTATTCAGTCATCTGGGACTTCAGTCTCACTAGGAACATCAGAATAAGTATCGTCAAGAAACTCCCGAAGAATTTTAGATTCGTTTATTTCCTAACGTTTTCTCTAAAAGTAGGAAAAGCTTCAAGATGAAATAGTGATAGTGTGAAATATCAAAGTACAATCAAAATGCTAAACAAATAAAAAGGACATTGATACATTGACTACTGGTGTAAACTCCTAAACAGACAAAGAAATTAGAATACATCACAGCAGATGGTTAAAATACATCACGGTAGATGGTGTCTACAGATGGATGCAGAAAACATGAGTTATGTCGAGAACCATGACGCGTGAAACACGTGTAAATATAAAGAAGAATGCAAGGTCGTTAATGAACAGCGAACGTGGGTACAACTTTAATGTGTGGAGGAAGTGTGTGTTTTGAGAAATACAAGTTGGAGAGATTGTGGAGGAAGTGTGTATTTTGGTGGAATACAAATTAAAGAGATCGTAGGAACGATAGACGCCAAACAGAGTCAGGGCCGAGCTAGGTTTTACAGTCGTCCCTCTACAGAGCATGTTAAAAGGAGGCATGTTTGTCTCTTATAAATGACTCTAGTCAGATCAAAAGTTTCTTATCAAAGGTAAACCTGGTCTAGGCTACACTGTGCTAAGGCAATGCCAGGCTAGAATAACATTTCCGGAATTATGCGACTGCAAAACTGTAGCGCAAAATAAGAACAATTTTTTTTCTCAAACTCTCCGTTACGTTTGTTTCTTTCTTGTTACGTTTGTTTCTTTCTTGTTACGTTTGTTTCTTTCTTGTTACGTTTGTTTCGCTTTTGTTACGTTTGTTTCGCTTTTGTTACGTTTGTTTCGCTTTTGTTACGTTTGTTTCGCTTTTGCTACGTTTGTTTCGCTTTTGCTACGTTTGTTTCGCTTTTGCTACGTTTGTTTCGCTTTTGCTACGTTTGTTTCGCTTTTGCTACGTTTGTTTCGCTTTTGCTACGTTTGTTTCGCTTTTGTTACGTTTGTTTCGCTTTTGTTACGTTTGTGCAATAATATTTATTTGTATATGTTTATTATCTCTTCAGCATAGCTCTAAAAATCTATATACGTGGCCTATAATTATTTTCTTCTTACATAAAACTGTACTTTGAAAAAAGAAAAACTTATGTTCATTTTCCTAAATTACCGTAATTTCTAACGCTATTACTAGGAAAACAAAAATTTGGTGAATTCACCATATTCTTCTTTCAATAGCTTTACTCACAGGATATTCAGGATTTGACAATGCAGCTTGCCGCCACGAGAGGGTTTGTAATGTCGCCAGCTGTGTCTATTAATATTTTCGTTACCCCTTGTCGTTGCGATTGCCCTCCTCCCGTGGTGATCCATATTTTGGTGCGTTGCCCCCGCCTTTTGGCCCATCGCTCTAGGTACTCTCTCCCACCTTCTTTATCCCGGATGTTAGTGGACGACCCTCGCGTGGTTACGTCTGTCCTCAGTTTTCTTCGCGAATGTGGTTTAAGTCCTTGATTTCCCTTTGGAAATGGTGGCCCTTGGTTAACGTTAACGCTGACGTTTTCGTTGGCGCTGGTTATGGAAGCCTTGGTCTTGCCTCCACCTAGGCTGGGTTCTTCGTCCCTTTTCCATGTATTTCGTGTGGTCTGTTGTGCCGTTTTGTTTCCCCTTTTCTTGTGCTTCTTCCGCTGGTGTTATCCCTCTTGTCATGATCATGGTGTGACGTCGGGATCCAGAAGGATCGGTCGCGGTACTAGTGTCTCAACGCGCTTAGCATTTCTGGGGCTCCCTTGCTCTATCCGTCGCCCCCCCCCCCCCACTTTTGTTCTTTCCTCTTCCTGGTGTCACGACGTTCCTTTTAACTCCTATTTTGCACGTTTTCCCCTTCCCCTTGACTGGACGGTCCTGTTTGTTTCGTTCTTGCCTTGATTTCTGCCTCCTTAGATCATGGAACCGATGACCTCACTGTTTGGTCCCCTCCCGTAACCAACCAACGAACCACGTATTCCATATAAGTGCATGCACCAGCCACGTCGTCACTAATGTTGTGTTTTCTCTCGGACATTTCCGAATGACAGACACCATTCAAATATACAGATTCCACATTCGTCTCTGCACCGCTTATACACTTCCATTCCTGCATCACGTGCTTCCAACGCTACCATGCGGCATTCAGTTTTTCCTAAGGCAGTGATCATAATGTTTTGACAGATCGGCGTAGATCACTCCATGGTTCCTTGTTCAAAGTCAGCGTCACATTCGTGCCATTTATTCTATAATGAGGCTCCTGTTTCATCTGTAACGATCAATCTACCGACAGAACCTCAAACGTTGCTCTACTTTTTGCTTTTTCTAACAAATCTCTCTGCTTCCGTGTCACATTATCGCTGGTAGCGTCCTGCACGAGCTTGGACGAGGTCAGTTCCCAGCTGGTCAGACGTTCCGTCCCGATCTGGTCGGCGCGCCTCGATCGAGTGGCCGCTCGCGGCCATGCCGGATGACGAGTGGCCCCTCGGCTGGAGGCTGATGGAGTGTTTGCCGACGTAATGCGACACTAATTGCCGCCGCGTGCGGTCGCAGCGACGGCGGAGGGCCGCAGTCGTCAAAAAAACACACTGGACCGCCGCCGGCGTTACGAGTGCTGTGATTTGCATGTAATGGCGGCAGGTTCTCCCGCCGGCAGGCAACCTCGATCTACTCGGTCACGTCCAGGAGGAGCCCTGCTGAATGGATCATTTGAAATCGACCAGAAAGCCTGCAGCCGCGCCCTCGAGCGGGCAACGTATAAAGTGTGAAACAGCGTTCCAGGGCGACGGATTCTCTTGCTCGTCTCGTGAGCTCTCAGCGGAAGGAATTATTTATGGTTCGAGTGCTACACTCCACGCTCCGATCTTATACATATATACAGCGAGTCGGGCCGGGTTCCTCGAGAGGCCGTCGCTTGCCGGGACAGGTATTCACTCAGCACCGAAGGTTATAGGGACGAGACTGCAACTGAACTGCCAGCCGAAGTGGCCGTGCGGCTAAAGACGCTGCAGTCCGGAACCGCAAGACCGCTACGGTCGCAGGTTCGAATCCTGCCTCGGGCATGGATGTTTGTGATGTCCTTAGGTTAGTTATATTTAACTAGTTCTAAGTTCTAGGGGACTAATGACCTCAGCAGTTGAGTCCCATAGTGCTCAGAGCCATTTGAACCATTTTGCAACTGAACTGTTTTTCACTCATTTCTTTACAATGCGTCAGCGGAAACGTGCTGTTTTCATTAGTAACCTTCAAATATCCATACTCTCCAACGTCATGGGCAACGGACCGCCGAAGCGCAAATGCCTCCAGGAACCTAGAAGGTTACACAGTAGATATATCGAGAAAGACAATGGAAGTCCAATAATGCATTCAAGAACCGTACTGCCGAATTTTACGTTAAAAATACTGCTCAGCGCAAAGAGTATTTCATACTTTCTTTGACTTTCATTTAATACCTGAAACGATATATTCTCATAAACGAGTACTCGATTCATGCAGTTGTGACACACAGATTATAGGGAAAGCTACTAGTGAGTTCATTATTTACGTAGTGACTCCAAAAGTTCTTATTTATTCTTGCAGTACAAATGTATTCAAAAATTACCCACCTCATGTATGTCCGTTCTGAAATCATCAAGAAACTGAAGTAAAGACCTTCAAAATAACTTCTTTACGTTTTTTGGGTCGGCAGCGTAATGCCTAAATACAGCACTGAGATGCTCCAGTTAAGATGTAAGACATAAGAAACTTTTAATTAAGAGGAATATTAATGCTGCTTACTTGAATGTCTGGTGTAGTAGGAGAAGTAACACAGGTAGAAGAGCGGGAAGACTGGCAGAGGTTGGTTAGAATATTGCAGAAGAGATGCTTGTATGCCACAGAGGACCAGATAACGTCTCGAATATGAAAAGAAAGCTAGGTTATTGCAGTCATCAACCGGAAAGTTGGTTTGAAAACCACAGTGCTTTACAGGGCATCTTCCTATTGTAGGTGGTATGCCGTTGCCTTTCTCCGGCTTATGAACTGAATTATCTAGTCAGTTAAGCGGAGACCTAAAGCTTAACATGGACTACATACACGGTACAAGTTAGTATTTGTCACATTAACAAACATTCCCTGGAGTGGTGATAAGCGACGGATAAAAATGCTAGAACTAACTTGGGATCAAACCCGAATCCTTTGGACCTACAGCCTGCTACTTCACCAGTGAACCACCGTGCTAGAACATGAGGAATCAAAATGCAAAGTTATTTAGAAATGCTATTTTTTTTCTAGGACCGGTACTGTGGAATTACTTCCTTGTCGAAGGTCTTAAAGAACAACGATGCTGCCGGCCGGAGTGGACGAGCGGTTCTAGGCGCTACAGTCTGGAACCGCGCGACCGCTACGGTCGCAGGTTCGAATCCCGCCTCGGGCATGGGTGTGTGTGATGTCCTTAGGTTAATTCTAAGTTCTAGGGGACTGATGACGTCAGAAGTTAAGTCCCATAGTGCTCAGAGCCATTTGAACCATTTTGAACAACGGTGCTGCAACTACTACGTAGTGATACGTGTTCTGTTTCAACATGTTGTCGAAAGCACGATATAACCTGTTATCATGCAGCCAAGCAACGGTTTGATTCGCACCTCGCCAGGAGCATCCGCTCTCTCTCTCTCTCTCTCTCTCTCTCTCTCTCTCTCTCTGCCGGACTCATTCAACGTAGACGTAGATCTGCATCAGCTTGCTCTCAGTCAGTTACGACCAATAGCTGGAGGATGGCCATCTAATGGGAAGTGTTGACAGTCATTGCGACATGGATGCTACGAGCAATTGCTGAAATCGAATATTACCTCCAGCAATGGAGTGGCGCTGTTTTGTCAACTTACATGCCCGTCGCTCGGATTTCTTGAATGACGATCCTGGAACTTAGTATGTTTGTTACTTATGGCTGCAGAATGCACAGGCAAAGTGGAATTACCGAATCATAGTCATTAGCATCCGTCGAACAGGCTTGATGAGGACAGTTATGTTTACAGTCCATGAAGGTTCGGAGCTATCTGTTGTACTGCAAGGTTTGAGTTCATCTAATTTGATTCAGAACGTTTATCAGTGGCTGGCTTGCATTGATAAAAGTTATGGTCTTTATAGGGCACAGTCATTCTTGTTTAGCTGGTTTGAGGCCGTTTTTTAATTTGTAAATATTTGTGCTGAATTTGTGTCATTTGATTTGATATTCAGAATAAATTTAATTGCTTGTTGTTTTAGTTGAATCTTTGTGGGCGATATTGTTTGTTGTATTTAGACACTCTTTTATGCAATCAGCCAAAGTCATTTGTATTTTAGCTAAAGAATTTAGCTGTAATTTTTTCCCGATTTAGCCAAGGCGTATATGTATACAAAGACAGACATTGATAGCCGGCCGTTGTGGTCGAGCGGTTCTAGGCGCTTCAGTCTGGAACCGCGCTACCGCTACGGTCGCAGGTTCGAATCCAGCCTCGGACATTGATGTGTGTGTTATCCTTAGGTTAGTTAGGTTTAAGTATTTCTAAGATCTAGGGGACTGATGACCTCAGATGTTAAGTCCCATAGTACTCAGAGCCATTTGAACCATTTGAACACACATTGATACGAGCGGACATTGATTTAAATCAACGGGGATAGTTGAAAATTTGTGCCGTACGGATTCAATCCTGGGTCTGCTGTCCTCTAGGCATGATCACGTTCCGGGACAAATTTTCAGCTTTCCGTTGATTTAAATCAGTACCCGTTCGCATCAGTCTCTGTCTTTGTATCTATAACCACTGTCTGTAATTTGTTTGCGTCATAATTCGTAGCGGCTGTTGGGTCAAAATGGTGGCTATTCTTTCTAACATGTCCGAAGGAACACAGATACCGCATGTACATAATTAAGGCGACAATGTTCAAGAATCTCTTCAGTACGGATGCAGACTAGGCTCGAACTATTTCGGGTACTGGTGAAATGTCGCGAGTTATGAGGATTTGACTGGAGGCGTTATATGGTGGTTTGTGCAGTTGAGCTGACCACTGTGTGTGGTTGGCTTAGTGTTGCCTATAGAGCAACAGACCTGGGTTCGAATACCAGACCGGCACAAATTTTCAACTTCCCTCGTAGCCAATGTCTGAAATTCCTTTGTGTCTGTTATTTCAGACAAGTCTTTTTAATAATGACTGAATTTTCAGACTGTACTTTGTTGAAACCATTTTCTTAGAAGGTCGACGCAACACCATGTTTTCAAACCTTCTTAAAAAATTTCAAACATTAATGATTCACTGGCAATTTCCTTGCAGATTCTTGAATTTGGCCAATTTTACGTCTCAAAAACAAATTCATAGGAACATTGCAGATAAATATTTCTCTAAGAAGTGTACTTTTTTTTGTGCCCTGGCGTCTTAGCACTGGTAGCTCCTCACTAGCTACAGTACTTCAAACAGTGCCTTTCAAATTATCACGAACTCATATGCAGACGAAGCCAATTCATCACCTTTCCCGCCAACCCGCGGCAACCACCGTAAAGCCTGTTACGGTAACATGTAAGTATACTCTCAAGCGTGAGGGACAGATATGGTCAGATCTACATATTAGAAAATTGCCAGCATAACATACGCTACTAATTCCGCGCAAATCGGTTCGGAAGTTACGGAAGCTCGCCTGCGCACTTTAATATTCACGTGGCTCGGGAAGCCGGCGTGAAAGTGAGATCGCAGACGATCTGCTGCATATTCATGAGGCGGTCCCGGCCGAACACTCCCCGCTCCCCGAAGGCTTTAATTAAACATTACCGCACCGCGGGCAGCCACCACTGGGAGAGCTCCGTCTTCAGTAGGGCAACCCCGATCACCAGAGAAACCGCACGGCAGCCGCCGCAGGTAGGGCGTCGATGCTTAACAGGTACTGCAAGTGTTGAGTCACATTACTATACCACTTTGTTTATGTAACGATGTACAGCGCGTACTTCACGAGCCGTTTCCGAAGTACGTAATTATGCAGGAGGAAAATACACTGACGGAATTACATTGACGGTAAAAAGAACCTCGGCAACAAGGAGTTGTGCGAAATAAACTGAAACCGGCAGGCGTGTTTCTACATATGAACAATGACGTCTATTCACATTTCGCGCCACTGTGAGGGTGCACACCAGGTTTGCCTTAAATAAACTCTGTAACAGTGAAGAGAAAGCACATCAGGGTTACTTTAAATACATGCTGTAACGTTCATGAGCGTTAGTTACCTTTGAGATTGGACGTAGCGAGTTGACATTAGTCACGAATGCCTTTAAGATGTCAAAGACGCTATTATTGTGTGTAGATAAGTCGAGTTCACGGAGTCAGAACGAGGTCGTGTAACAGGGCTCAGGGAAGATGGATGTCCCTTCCGCAATGTTGCAGAGAGACTTAGCAGGAATGTACTAACTGTACGCGATTGCTGTGGTCAAGAAAGGTACGGTCGCAAGAAGACCACGCTCCGAACTGCCACGTGGACTACCGAGCGGGAAGACAGTCATCTTCGGCGTGTTCAAAATGGTTAAAATGGCTCTGAGCACTATGGGACTTAACATCTGAGGTCATCAGTCCCCTAGAACTTAGAACTACTTAAACCTTCCTAACCTAAGAACATCACACACATCCATGCCCGAGGCAGGATTCGAACCTGCGACCTTAGCGGTCGCGTGGTTCCACACTGTAGCGCCTAGAACCGCTCGGCCACTCCGGCCGGCTCCTCGGTGTGTGGTAAGGGGAATCGTACTGCATTTTCAGCAGCAATACGAGCAGCAGTTGGCACCACAGTAACACAACGAACTGTTACAAATCGGTTTCTCTAAGGACAGCCCTGAGCGAGACGCCCTGTACCGTGCATTCCACTAACCCCAATCCACCGCCGTCTGCGACTAGAGTGGTATCAAGCAAGAGCTCATCGGAGGACGGAATTGTGTTTTCTGATGAAAGCCGGTTCTACCTCAGTTGGAAGAAGGCCAACCTGTCTGCGGCATATACGCACTGGAACTACACCTGGAGTTGTGTTCAACGGTGCGATTTCGTATGACAGCATGAGCATTCTCGTGGCTATTCCACGCACTCTGACTACAAATTTACAGGTCAATATGGTGATTCGACCTGTGTGCTGCTATTCATTAATACCATTCCAAGCGATGTTTTCCAACAGGATAACACCTGCCCACCTACCGCTATTATAACCTAATATGCTCTACAGTGTGTCAACAGGTTGCCTTTGCCCGCTCGATCACCAGATCTGTCTTCAGTCAACCACGTATTGGACATCATCAGACGAAAATTCCAGCGTCATCCACAACCGCATCAACCGTGCGCGTATTGACCGACCAACTGCAACGGGCACGGAACTCCATCCCACAAACGGACATCCTGCACCTGTACAACACAGTGCATGCTCTTTTGCATGCTTGCATTCAACTTTCTGGCGGTTACACCAATCATTAATGAACTAGCGTTTCAAATTTGCAATGGTTTATCTCGCGCTTACATTAACGTGTAATCTTCCGACATTAGTCTCTTAAATATGTTACTTATACAAATGTATTCCTGAAATTTCATTACTCTGCTTTAATTATTTTTTGAAGTTCAGACTTTTTTCCGTCGGTGTATGCTGTGAGAGTTGAAAATTTGTGCCAGGCCGTAACTTGCACCAGAATTTCCTTCTTTTCACAAGAAGCCGCCTCAACCAGCAGTTTCAACAACGTGGCATCATACGTGACTCTCAAATTATTATTCTCGCTGAAGTTACCCCTGTGATTTAGGAACACTACAACGGGACGTTCTCCCGTGTGCTACGTGGGAATAGTAGTCCAAACGATCTAGGATGGCAGATAAGATTACGCCATTTCGTGCTGCCTAAATACTATGCCAGGTTTCACAAATCATAGTGACTGGCGAGTAGTTGCGTGCAACCTAGTACTAGATGATCTCAGTGATTGTGAGAGATAAAGAGAACGTGCTGACCACGGTAACAGCCTAACATCCTCAATAGCGATACCGGTCAGAATGGCACGGACAAAGTACAGTTTCGCATTATCTTGTTAAAAGCTAAGCTCAGGAAGACATCGAAGGCAGAACACAGCCACTGGCCTTAACACTTCAAAATTGTAGCGCCTTTTTCCTTAGTTAACGGATATGTTAACCAGAGGTGAGTTGGTTGGTTGGCTGTTTGATTGATTGATTCGGGGATGCGGACCAAACAGCGAGGTCATCGGCCCCATCGGATTAGTGAAGGGTGGGGAAGGAATTCCGCGGTGCCCTTTCACTGGAACAATCCCCGAATTTACCTGAAACGATTTAGAGAAATCACGGAAAGCATAAATCAGATTGGCCGGACGCGGGTTTGAACCATTGTCCTCCCGAATACGAGTCCAGTGTACTAACCACTGCGCCACATCTCTCTATGGTAATCGTGTTGTGTACCCAATGGCACCCAGTATCATCAAGCCAGGTGTTGGTCCCGTTTAAATATGACGGATGGAATCTGGCCATATTCGTTCTCCTCGGAGCCTCCAAACACGGCTGTGTCCATTGTAGAGTTCTATGCAGAACCAGCACTCATCTGAATAGACGAGATCGTGTCGCTCACCTATCGACTGTGGGTATTCGGCTCTCCACTATTGTCACGATTTTTTCTGCAACCGCGTAGAGGTACGCAACAAGGATAATGGCCATGCTGGCAGTGTTTGGTTCTCCTGACGTCGTCCCACTGACAATGTAGTCTTACCGCATTCAATCTGATTTCCTGACCCAAGTTACTCAACCGGTGTGTACGAGCCTGCAGGGTCAGGTTGACAATGAGTCAGTCCTGTCGTGCGGGCGCAGCTGTTAAGGGCCTGTGTGGCGTCGAGTATGGCTCTCTCGATTCCTTATACGTGTGACAGTCATGAGATCCTATCAAACGCGAGCAGCAATAGTGCGAAACGAGAAACCGCAGTCTCCATAGGCCATAGGCTGCAATGGGATTACTCAGCGTTAAAATACACTGCCCGACAAAAAGGGAGGAGCAAACGAAATACAACTTCACGGATTGAGTGGGTATGTGATATTATTTCAGTGATTACAAAAATCGAGTCAAATTTGCAAAGATCTTAGCAGTGTGAGCCCACTTAGCAGTATGTCGTTTGCCTCTGGCGTTCGTGCAGGCACTGACTGGATGTACTAAAGCCGGTGTATACACTCCTGGAGCAGCTGGCGCACAAGTACTGTTAATGGTCCTTGATATACTGGACACTGGCACTGGGGCGGAGTTTACGTTCGATCTTGCTGCGCGTATGCTCTGTGGGGAACAGATCTGGGGATCTAACTGGCTATAGGAGTATCTCAGCACCACGTAGACAGTTCGTAGACACATGGGCCACGTGTGGACGAGCGTTGTCCTGTTGAAAAATGGCGCCACAATACAGGTTCATGAGAGATAGCACAGGAGGACGCAGGATTTTCGGCTCTCAGTCCCTACCAGCCGTGGTCTGAAATCATACCTGATGGCGCCCCATATCTTGACTCATGGACTAACATCGCTGAGACTCTCGAAAACACTGAAAGAATGGGAACTCTCCCAGGTTGCAGCCATTATCGCCGACGATGGTCACCGGGATTGGTGTAGTGGCGCGATTCATCGCTCAGCACAGTGTGATGACATTTATCGGCAGTCTGTGCTTCCCAGTTACGACACTACTCCGAACGCAGCCGTTTTCGTTGTGGTATTAAAGGCAGCCTAAGCATGGGTCGGTAATTTCCTAGTTCGGTTTCTGCTAGTCTCCGACCGACGTTGCAGGGAAACTGTGAATTGTTCTCGGATGGCAAACGTAGATGTGAAGAGAGCAGAACATGGCGATCTCTCCCCCCCCCCCGCCCCCCTTTCTCCCCGCCTAGTGGTGGTCAGACGCGGTCGACTGAAACCTTTCCCTCAGGTTCCCATGCTCTCCAACATCACGCCCTGTCACATCCGAATGCCCTACAGACCTGCCCCATTCACCAAATCGGCCAAATCGTGATCTACTGTGGAGACACTTTCAAATTCTCTGAGCAGCTGATGACGCTCATACAAGACACCTCCGCGTTCTTCACAGTGATCACGTAAACATCTGATGCTGTCCTCGCCCATTATATACTCTACCAGGCGTGATAACAACACTGAACCCGAACAACGTTAAATCACTCACGGCCGTTATACCTGTCAGAGAGTATGGCAACGCAAGTAGTTTAATATCCGCTGATGGTGTGAGCGTGTACGAAGTTACACTGACAGCCGACCATAACTTCTGGGTGCTTCACTTCTTTATCAAGTAGTATGTATAAGGAACAATCTGTCTACTGTGCAGTCACAACACTGCCTGGTGTTTTACTTCAATGGACAGCGTCTGCAGCAGTGCCAAGGAATTTTCATACGGGTCCCGCTAGCCAGCGTACGGCATGCGGCGGAGGGAAAGGAACGTCTCTGGCTAGGCCCCGAGTTGTCTAATATTACGTTCATGATCATTAAGCGAGGTACACTATGTGATCAAAAGTATCCGGGCACCCCCAAAAACATAAGTTTTTCATATTAGGTGCATTGTGCTGCCACCTACTATCAGGTACTCCAAATCAGCGACCTCAGTAGCCATTAGACAACGTGAGAGAGCAGAATGGGACGCTCCGCTGAACTCAGACTTCGAACATGGTCCGGTTATTACCCAATCACTTGTGTCATACGTCTACATGCGAGATTTCCACACTCTTAAACATCCCTGACTCCACTGTTTCCGATATGATAGTGAAGTGGACACGCGATGTGGGATCCTTACCAGATAAGACTGATGGAGTACATCGAAAAAGCTCAAAGAAGGGCAGCACGTTTTGTATTGCCGCGAAATATGGGAGAAAGTGCCACAGAAACGATACAGGATCTGGGCTGGACGTCATTAAAAGAAAGGCGTCTTTCGTTGAACGGAATCTTCTCACGAAATTCCAATCACCAGCTTTATACTTCTAATTCGAAAATATTTTGTTGACACCGACCTACATAGGAAGAAACGATGACCACGATAAAATAAGGGAAATCAGAGCTCGTAGGGAAAGATATGTGTGTTCGTCCTTTCCGCGCGCTATACGAGATTGGAATAATAGAGAATTGTGTAGGTGGTTCGATGAAACCTTTGCTAGGCACTTAAATGTGATTTGCAGAGTATCCATGTAGATGTAAATGTAGATGTAGATGTAGATGAAGATGAAGGAACACGTGCAGCACAAAAGCATGCAGGCCGACCTCGTCTGTTGACTGACAGAGACCGCCGACAGTTGAAGAGGGTCGTAATATGTAATAGGCAGACATCTATCCAGACCATCACACAGGAATTGCAAACTGCATCAGGATTCACTGCAAGCGCTATGACAGTTAGGTGGAAGGTGAGAAAACTTGGATTTCATCTTCGAGCGGCTGTTCATAAGCCACACATCACGCCGGTAGATTCCAAACGATGCGTCGCTTAGTTAAAGAGCGTAAACATTGGACGATTAAACAGTGGAAAAACATTGTGTGGAGTGGCGAATCACGGCACACAATGTGGCGATCCGATGACAGGGTGTGGGTTTGGCGAATGCACGGTGAACGTCATCTGCCAGCGTGTGTAGTGCCAACAGTAACGTTCGGAGGCGGTGTTGTTATGGTGTGGTCGTGTTTTTCATGGAGGGGGGCCTGCACTCCTTGTTGTTTTGCGTGGCACTATCAAAGCAGAGGCCTACATTGAAGTTTTAAGCACCTTCCTGTTTCCCACTGTTGAAGAGCAATTCGGGGATGGAGATTACATCGTTCAACACGATCGAGCACCTGTTCATAATGCACAGCCTGTGGCGCAGTGGTTACACGACAGTAACATCCCTGTAATGGACTGGTCTGCACAGAGTCCTGCCCTGAATCCAATAGAACACCTTTGGGATGTTTTGGAACGCTGTTGAGGATGCAGTTCTCTTATCTCATCTGTTCAAACCAGAACACACACTTCTAATATTGCACAGGCCTATATACGTGATGGGTAATAAATAACACTAAAATCGTACTTTCAAGTTACATGCATAGCTTACGGGGACCCTGAATGAAATTCGGCCATTAAAATAGCCACTGTTTGGTAGCATCATTAAACTTGAATTCGAAAGCTAACCATATTGAATCGAGCATTTGCTAAATTGTGACTGCTGTTTGTAGCAGAGGCAGCTGTTAGCGTCCCACTTAGCAGCTTACAATTCTCCGGGATACCTTGAGCTGTGTTTTCTCTAGTGTTCCACAGCGATCACGGTGCCTGAGATATTACACAAATTTCCAGATAGTTTAAGACCCAAGGACAACAAAAAGCACGGGAACGTGAACCATTGTATTATAAAGGACTTGGCAGATGGGAGCCAGTGAACATGGAACATTTGACCGTGCATTGTTCTGGCATGTATTAGTTTATTTTATGCTTCTGAAGAAGGCTAGATTACTCTAGCTGAAACCTAAGTAAAGACCAGTAACATTTCGAAAATGAGGCGGATTTTTGACATATTGGCTGTAAAGTTCCTCCAGATGATATTGCAATTTATCTGAGAGTAGATTTCCTGGAGATGATACCTTTATACCTTTCCTTCTATTCGTTAAAAGGTCATCTATTATTGTTTGTTTGTTAAGATGTGCTACGATTGCGGTTATTGTATATGCAATGAATGTTCAGGCTTCTGGTATCGTTGTTATGCCGACCAACGGTTCCATGTTCACTGGCTCCCATCTGCCAAGTCCTTTATAATACAATGGTTCACGTTCCCGTGCTTTTTGTTGTCCTTGGGTCTTAGACTATCTGGACATTTGTGTAATATCTCAGTCACCGTGATCGCTGTGGAACACTAGAGAAAACACAGCTCAAGGTATCCCGGAGAATTGTAAGCTGCTAAGTGGGACGCTAACAGCTGCCTCTGCTACAAACAGCAGTCACAATCTACCAAATAATGATGCTACCCAACAGTGGCTATTTTAATGGCCGAATTTCGTTTCAGGGTCCCCGTAAGCTATGCATGTAACTTGAAAGTGCGATTTTAGTGTTACTTACTACCCATCACGTATATAGACCTGCGCAATATTAGAAGTGTGTTTTCTGGTTTGAACACTTGTTAGCTTTCGAATTGAAGTTTAATGTTGGGGATGCAGTTCTCTTATCTCATCTGTAAATTGAACGGCCTTCTGCGGCTCGTGAGCCTGATTTTCTCAAACGCTGTACACTTTGACGTCACCCAAGTGTCCGTAGCAGGAGTTTTGGGCAAAAGGAGCGCTTTCCGTACTTGTTGTCGTGACCAGGTCATCGAGGGCTGAGACACCCAGTGTTAAAAAAATGGCTCTAAGCACTATGGGACTTAACATCTGATGTCATCAGTCCCCTAGATTTAGAGCTACTTAAACCTAACTAACCTAAGGACAACACACACATCCATGCCCGAGGCAGGATTCGAACCTGCGATCGTAGCGGTCGCGCGGTTCCAGACTGAAGCGCCTAGAACCGCTCGGCCATTACGGCCGGCGCACACCCAGTGTCGTGAAGGTACTGGTACTTTTGGAATGCAGTGTGTAACGGCTCCAAACTGCAGCTTTGCTTGGCTATGCTGTTACCTCCTGCATCAGATGCTGTGCTCTACAACTTGTGAATGATAGAAGTTACCATTTGTCTACTAGCTAACAATAATTGTGAAGAGTTTGTAATGGTTCTTTATTTACGTGCCCATTACGGCACTTCAACCCCAGTTCTCGATACCAGTAATATCGTACTACATATCTGCGAAGTAACAGACATATTTTTGTGACAATATTCACATTTGGTTTTATTAATGTATAGGTACTCCGATGTATCGATATATTAAAGTGATATGGTTCTTGTGTGTATTCATTTCTGTGAGACTGTCATAATCTTTGATTTACTTGTAACTGTTTTGGCGCGAATGCGCACAGAGCAGTCTTTGTTTCACTTTGCAGAAGTTAAGTTGTTATTTCGCTTTGTAAAAGAACAGTAAAGTCTTGTGTTTGATTAAAGTGGAAATTAAATATATGAAGATTGATACAAAACTGTTTTCTTGAGGATGTGACAATTAAGAAGTATATGTGAATCTACAAGAAGTTTAATAAAAATGTGGATCGTTCTGATCTGGGATTGTTTGATCATTAAGAATTTCCTGAAAAACGCGTTTGTTAGATCTTCAGATATTGCTAAAATACAGATCTGGACCTTCTAGCAGTCAAAGTGGAATCACCCTAGAATCAGCAAGATGAGCCATAACAACTCCGACGAAATCTACGTGGGAATCCATTCTAGATAATTGCCAAAATTAATGACTTTTTTACAGTGACTCCATTATTTCCATTCTGACGATACCATCCACAGTCAATAACTTTGTTGTTGCCCGATAAAGCGAACATATGCTGCGTGAGCGATTTCTAACCTACTTTGCAAGTGGTGGTATTGTTAGAAGTTGTAGCATTCAAATGTCTTTCGCTATGGAATTCTAAAACCAGGATACGCCCCCAAGTGACTCGCTTCACAGGGGACGAAAATTAGCAACGCCAGAGGAGCACTGACATTAGAGATTCAGAAGCATGGAAAAAGGTCATTTGTATTTCAAAGGAAGTGCAAAAACTATGTGTAATTATTTTTATTTAACGATCCCAGGGCACGTTTTTTTTCCCAACCAGGTGTGTTGGATTCATATAGAAAGGAAAGCTGATTTGATATGTTCTTTCTGTGATCAAAAATCGTAACTGACCCGTGCGCTGTTTCGATATCTAATCAGAGTTGCGATATAACACAGCTCTCGCACCGACTTAACGGCGATCAACATGAGCTCGCGCTCAGTCATCGAGACCTATAACCGGAAGATGGCCATCCAAGGACAAGCGTGGGCAGTTATTTGGGACATGGACGCTACGAGCAACTGCCGAAATTGAATACCATGTAGAGCGAGTATCAATTTATATGCCTGAGAAGACGCCGCTCGGTTTTGGTGGGAGAAGGCGTATTAGTTAGTATCTACAGAAGTCAGGGGCAAAGTTAGACTTATGCACTTGTTTGGTGGACACATTAATATATTGGCTGTTCGAACTGCTATTCAGAGTTATCCTCTGTGCTGCAGAGTGCTTCATACTACACCGGTGTTACTTAAACAGTTTTCCTGTTGAACCAGCGTTGGTAAATTTTATCATCTCACAGTTATTTTTCTCTGTCAGTTTTGAGTCCTGTCGATGATTTATGAATATTATTTGAATTGGTTGCTTAATGTACAGTGTATTCATGATAAATTCCAGTGTAATTTTAGTGTCTGCTGTTTTCGTTGAAGCCATGTGGGCGTTCTCGTTCATATATTATTCATACGTTTTTTTGTGGAACTACCCTCATTAATCTCATTTTAAAATGTAGCTACGGACACTGCTAAAGGTTTCTATCTGTCTATGTGCAGTTATTCCTGACTATCGAGCTGGAGCTTGATTTGTTGTTTATCAGTATTATTTGTGCTGGCATTACGTAATTAACTGTACTGCTTGTTGTTGAAGCCAGGTTGCCATTGTTCATCAAATTTTATTTACACATTCTGTACCGTTGCCCATTTATTTCACGGCGTTTTTATAGTGCCTCATTTCCTACTCTAATTGGTAACTACTTGTTGATGTTGGACATATAATTTTATTATTGAGAGTTGTCAACTTTCCTAGTACTATCTGGGTTCATACGGAGCTTAATTTGATTTATGTTGAAACAAAACGACCAGAATAAGTTGAAACTCAGCGTAAAGACGTGATTTGAAATCTCGAGTTAAATTCGTAGATTTCTAATTCTGAATTATACTGTTGCTTTGCTGGCATTCCTTTGTGTTCCTTTCACGTGTTAAGGAAATACACAGTCACAATATGGAGACCTTTTAAAATAAATTTGTCTCTGGTTGATAAAGTGGTTTTTGCAACCTGTCAGCGTACTAGTCCCAGCTATTCACTTGCTAAAATATTTCAGTACTTGCAGTAAATCAGGCCTCGTATCTTCCAAGCAACAAATTACTCTCAATCACCCGTAATACTGCACTCCGGCAAGAACAACAACATAGCTCCGAAAAGCAATACCTGCGAAACATCACTTAAAGAATTGTATAAAACTTATATTGAAATAGTATAAGCTTCCTTTAAATGTCAAGTGTTTTTGGCAGTAAATTCCATTATATTCAGTACATCAGTAATATGCACACGCAGTTGTATTCTCGTCGAATGTAAGGTGTTATCAGCCAATTATTAATCCGGTGTTTCAGTTCTGTCACTTGTCTTGCTATTTTAAAAAGTGTTTTTGTTACCATCCCTCATGAACTACTTTTGCCACTTTTCCACCCCCAAATAATATACACATATTTTCCTTATTATAATAAAATACGGCATTCGAACCTCCATCAGGCAAAATTAGTACTTAACTTAGAATAAAAAACAAAAACGGATTGAAAATGTTTTATTGGAAAAAAGAAAATGCAAAATTATAATTTATGAAAAGTGACACAGTTTAACAAGGAACATCAATTAGATACAATTTCAGAAACAGTTTTCGAAAATTTCACAAGCTGCGACATCGTCGCGAAAAAACAGTGACCCGTATATGTAATAAGTTTACTTTGATTTTGTTTGTGACCCATAGACGTAAATTAAAGGAAACTTAATTCTTGAAAACATAAAATCATGGAGGTTTATATAATGTAGGAATACATTTCACCGGGAAAAGGAATACAGTACCAACTTACTTTATAGCAGAAAGTTCTAAGTTTTTCTTGTAGCTGTAACGCATGAAATTACGTAATATTTACAACAGCTGTAACCGTCAAAACAGTGTCTGTTCCTTCGGAAATGTTTGAAGGTCATTGTAATGTAAGATACAGACACTGTATAAACAGAGGCATTGTAATAGTCATTTATATCAAAAGTTACATTCAACTCCCCTCATACGTGAAGAGTGCCACAACTCATAATGTGCCGCCCTTGGTGAGTGGCCCATGCACACCTAGTCGCACTAGTAGCAACGTTGAAGCGACACTTTTATTGCCTTGGCGAATCGTGGAGCAGTCTACAAGAAAACTGAAGTGGACGAATTGTCGTGTTTTCACGAACATTGCGCCCCCCCCCCCCCCTCCCAAAATATCTATTTCCTTTTATTGATAACATCGCCAACGGTTTCATCTGTGAGGATTAGATAATGAGGAACTTGGTTTCTTGAACGGAATGACGAGATAAAATAACGTCATTTAACAGCTCTTCAAAGGGAGAGGCCTCCTTCCGACGGTAGGTAAAACCATACGGGGAAACTTCACACAAAAACGCAGACAGTCCTTGACGGCTGAAAAGGCGAAGTTTACTGCCAGGGAACAGTTTCCGACCTATTGTACAATGTTAATATGGTAATAAAGGTGAAACAGTGCCCTGACTGCTAAGATGCTCTTGACATTTACGACACTTTCTTCCTATCATCGCGAGACATTGACGTCAGGTGATCAAAAGAAAGGGCGGTACTTCTTCGCCGACAAGTATAAAGGCACCAAGCTTCCCAAGAGCAGTGAAATTTTACTACCAGCTGGCAGCAGTGCTCCACATTTTGTTGAAACTACACTGTCCGCAAGTAATAAGAGCTGTTCGGAAATATGTTATGCGCTGCGTTGTATCGATTTTCTACTTTCTTTTATAGTGTGTCACCTAACTTTTATTTCTGCCAGTGCTTTGTAACGTACCTATTCTCTTTACATTTTTCTGTACGAGGGACGGTCGTGATGTTTGATTATCCCAAAAAATTCTCCTTTTTTCGTAAAATTTGCTGTTAATCGTCTAAGTATTCAGTCTTCAATGCGACACAACGATCGGTGACGATGACTGCAGAAGTCTGCATTTTTGCTGTTCAGAAAACATTACACTTTGAAAATCATCTCATCATTATTATAAAAACGCCCATCACGCAATGGTTCCTCCAACTGAGCCAAGAGGACGAAGTCGGTGGATGCCTGAAAATACAAACACAAGTTTGAAAATTGTAGGCGTTCTTACTTACGTTGTATGATCGCCGGTATTCAAGGGCCGGTCGCGGTGGCCGTGCGGTTCTGGCGCTGCAGTCCGGAACCGCGGGACTGCTACGGTCGCAGGTTCGAATCCTGCCTCGGGCATGGGTGTGTGTGTGATGTCCTTAGGTTAGTTAGGTTTAAGTAGTTCTAAGTTCTAGGGGACTTATGACCTAAGATGTTGAGTCCCATAGTGCTCAGAGCCATTTGAACCATTTTTTTGGTATTCAAGGACTCCGCAACCAAACGAGGAAGCACTTAGATTAGTAAGTGTGAGGTCTCTGGATCGGATTTCGCTACCGATATTTTTTTCCATTCCGATGTAACTTAACTCTAAAAGCAGATTTATTATGGTTGTGCAAATTATCAGCATATAATGAATCATATTATTTTCATAATCTTTACCCTGAAAAAATTAGGATTTTTCTGCAAAATTTTGGAAGTAGGTACCATTTACTCATATTCGGCGTTCATTACATGTTGCTATATGTGCTAACAAATTGTTTCTATATTTCCGCGTTGAATGTCGTCCTGATTCGCGCCGGCCCCTATAGGTTACACATTATACTTGCCACAAATTACCTGGTTGATGTCACCCTGAAGGCACATCCTCTACCCTAGAGGAGCATGTTCACCCCTAAAGCAGTTCGTTTTTCCTCGGCAAGATCGCATCTATTAGCAGAACACAGGTCACAGTGTACGTTCGTGTTTGGAAGAGTACCAGGACGCAAAATATTGTACATGGCTGCACGTTAAGAGACCGTGAATAGTTACAAATTGAAAGAAAACAGCCCTCGGTCACTAATTTTTAACGAATTAACCCGGTTTCAACACTGCTAGGAGAGTCTTCCTCAGAATTTAAATCAAAGAATGGTCGATCATGGTCACATACGTTTTTAGCCATAATTCTGTGACCATGTTACAGACCATTCTTTGATTTAAATTCTGAGGAAGACACTCCTAGCAGTGTTGAAATCCCGTTAATTCGTTAAAAACTAGTGACCGAGGGCTGTTTTCTTTCAATTTGTAGCAACAGGATGATTGTACCGTACTCCCGCGGTCATCAAACTCCCCTGATTTAACCCCACTCAGGAATCTGAAAGAACACCTCACCAGGTAACTCTAGCGCAACTGGCCAACGCACTGGATTCGGTATGGCTCCACATCCCTTTCAGAACATTACTGATACTGTCCGTGGTCGTCTCACAATGGTCCGCTCTGCAGAATACGGTTCGTCGCGCTTTTGATAGTCACATTAACGTGACTGGTCAGTCTATTAATCGTGTCCGGCTACTGTTGTTCACTTTTTTGTACGAATTAAACGGTATTTAATCAGTCAGTCCGTCACATGAGGGAAAATTCGTCGCTTTAAGTTCTCTAGAATTTTCAGAAGTTTCTCGCACATTTTTGTTAGGAATCGTGACGGTATCTCCAAACTACATATCGGAGGCGGTATGCACGATGGGTGAAAAAATGCACAAAACAGCACAGTCCACGGAACAAAAATTTGCGAGCAATGTTTTTGAGCGTCTTATTTGATATACTGGAAGTGAACTGCATCTACACGTTTGAATAAAGCCAGGAATTGAACAAGGTCTGGGCGAAACCTGGAGAGGAAATTGTATGTAGAACATGTAACGATTCACGAAATCAAAATCGGCAATGCAGTTTAAGTATAATTTTTTTTAAACATGGCTAAATTTGTAATTTTTGTTTTCGTTTCATTACTGGTTGACTGCTAATGGCATGGATATAGAATTTTGAGAAGCACCACGTGCAGCAGATTTTATTTGAAAAATATTATTTCTTATCACTCGTCGAAAAGAGTAGATTTTACGGGATGGAGTCAATATTTCCTACGCTGCTCTGACTATCGTGGTAAACCCTCTAGATGTAAAATTTGGGTGGGTCAGTCAGACCCGAAGCGCCGAGACCAAGTAGCCATAGCGGAGGTTCCGCTTGCGGCGAAAACAGCTCGTAATCGCGGAACTGCTTTATGTTAAGAAACGCCTGGTTATCAATTTAGCAGTAAGGACTGATACTCCCCTTTCAGAGTCTGTGAGAGAAACGATTTGTCGAATAGAAATGTGGTGTCACTCGTGCAGTACTTTCACTAACAGCTAAGAAGCAGCGGGTTTACAGTGCCCCATTTATTTTTTACTATCCGTTATTATAGCCCCGCAATATTGACAAAAAGAGAACTGGGTCCTCTCCAGCTTCACATCTTAGCAGGATATATGATATATGCTTCTGCTGCTTTACGTCCTCAAGAGACACAACCAGTCCCTTTTACGACTGCGGTCAGAATGTGCGTTGCCGAGTTGGATCAACTGCTAGCCGCTCACTCACCGAGCGAGCCGACACGAGGTGACACGGCGGTGCAGGGTTCCGCTACGCAGCCATTAATAACGCGTTTACGTTCCGATAAATTTATACGAGGCCGCATTCGTCCGGGCCGGACTTGACGCCCCATGAATATGAAACGCGGCTGGCTGGCCCGGTACGGGTGGTCGTCGCCGCACGCCGGCAGCGGGCTGTCGCCTCTCTGGCGTCTCGTTACGCAAGCAAGCACTCCGCACTGGTCGCAGCAAGCCTGAGGTCTTACCGTACGCGATCAGTGTGCCGTTTCCACCGTGAACGGAAACTTCTGAAGCATTGCACACTCTTCGGACTGTGGTGCGTCTTGTTACCTGCTGTTACTGATTCGATATACGGAGGGAGGTGGCAGAGTGTTTAACACATTAGATATTTGGAATGAGCCGGTTTCGAATCCCCCGCGGACATCTTAATGTTCCCTGAATCAGTCTTCCACTCTGTAGCAGACTGTGCGCGGCTTAGTGAATTAAAGCCGTGTACCGGGACTTGACGTTTGGAAAGCGGAGAGACTTACTAGTAGACGTAAATATGTCTTGGGCACAGTTAGGGATGCAAAAGGAGGGGACTAGCTTTGCGACTTACCTGTCAGCTTTAAAGACATTTAAATCAAAGCATACTCCACGTATTCATGCTTTTAATCCATCCCCACAAATTTTATCATCCCATAAAAACTTTTTAACTCAAACATTAATGCTTTAGAGCAATATGATTATATATATTCTTTGCTATGCCTGGCGAATCTTCTAGATTTTGGACACAGGATACGCAACTTTAGCCCATAAATTGTAAGATACAGGTGTCCTAACACGTAGCTAAGAGAGTGAAAAAGCGCAGATATATCAAGGGTTTTTTAATTAAATGTCTTTGAAGATACCAAGTAAGTTGAAAAGCTAATTCCCCTCTTTACATACCTAATTCTGCCCAGGACGTGTCCGCCTTTTTTGTGCTACAACAGGAATATTTTCCATTCTGCTTCCCAACTTTTACTTTGCCTTAAGTTTCACATTACATTGCCACAGTTCGGCAACAGATGGAGATTTTTCTTGACTCGGGCGACGACTGATCCGGTGTAAATTTCTTTTATTGACTTTCAACCACGTTGCTTATATCGTGTCAACGGATAAAGCTTTCACAAAACAACAGGATGCCCCTTAATTACATGTTTTGGTCTACCTCCTTAAAAATTTGAACCGATTCGTACAAGTTAGAAACATAGCAATGGCGCGCGTAAAAAAAAAAAACTCACAAAAGTTTTTTGCTCGTAAAATCCGAATCAAGCTAGATTTCTGAAAGCGAGTTGTCAATTTTTTCGTAACTATGCATTGTTTATTTACTTGATTCATTCAGTTCACGTGAGAACGTATTTTATGTGCTACAGACATTAATTTCAGCCCAGTTACAAAACCTTTTGCAAAAGGAATCTATAGATTCGCACAATTTTCCTAGCCATGGCTCCGGTCCGTCGTTCATACTTTGATTAATACACTGTAACATATCTACTGTAAGATAATGTTCAAATTGATAAAAATGACCGTTAGTCCTCGGTAAAGAAAAAGCTCTTTACCCCATGCTCCTGGCTCATGTAGGAACTTACAAAGAGAGGTCCCCAGCGGTGCAATCGACTTTTTGAAGCTACCTATTCGGTGGTGCAGGTTAAGATCTCACGTATCACACATTGCAGCCATCCCTGGTGGGCACTCGTACGAGAATAATAAAAACAAATAGATCGGAATTTTGTATGATAATAGCATTAAAAAAAAGCACATTACTTACTTTGACTGCGTTGTATAATGCATAGGATAATAGCTTTACGTTCAGGAAGTTGTGGGTTTGAATCTCGTCAGATTCACATTTTTTTTGTTTTCAAATCATTATCCAAATGACTTTGATCTTTTTATTCAATTAATTGATTTAAATCTAATTTTTTAATTCCATTCCATTATCTCAAAAAAATGGTTCAAATGGCTCTGAGCACTATGGGACTCAACTGCTGTGGTCATAAGTCCCCTAGAACTTAGAACTAGTTAAACCTAACTAACCTAAGGACAGCACACAACACCCAGCCACCACGAGGCAGAGAAAATCCCTGACCCCGCCGGGAATCGAACCCGGGAACCCGGGCGTGGGAAGCGAGAACGCTACCGCACGACCACGAGATGCGGGCCCATTATCTCACAATTTTAATCATAATGTCAACTTCTTGATTTGCTCTCATTTTTCGTCCTATTATTCTTTCTCCACTTGAAATCTCTGTTCATATGTTTGGAATTAATTTTATGTATTTATGTATTACTTTCGATTTCATTTCTTTTGTTTTGTCACACTGCTTTTTCGTCCTTATAATATTCATAACATCTATTTCTCATTTTGCATAAATTGCGTTTTGCTTATGAACCAGTCTTTCATTTAAATTTTCATATGCGTTATTTTGTCCATGGTGCAGCTGGTATTTAGGTCATGTTTTAAATGTTTGTATGACGATTACCGCGCAAAACAATTGCACATCTGGTAGCAAAAATACATTTTTCACTGCATTTCTCAAATATAAATAGATAATTTTGTCTTTTATTTTCTACGTGTTAAATCGAAATTTTGAAATAACTGAATACTGTAATAGATAAATATAAATAAACTCAAATTCACAAAAATTCCGGTTGGGAAAGAATGATATAAAGAAAGATATAAAGAAAAACATGAAACAAATGGAAAAGTTCATATGGTGATTAAAATCATGTGACAAAGGAATACAAATAAAAAGTTATATTTAAACCAATTAATTGAATAGAAATAATGATCGACGTATTTCGATGATTTAAAAATAAGAGAAAATTTTGTTCACCTGAGGAGTATCGAACCCATAACCTTCTGCATGTGAAGCTGTCATCGTATCCATTATACCACGCAGTTAGATTATATATGTCGCAACTTTTTTCACGCTATTGAGTCGCAAATGAAGTTCCGTATTCAGTGCCACCCGAAATTTCGAATTCTTCTTCGTCAGTAACTCGCAAACTAGGGCCCACCAGGGTGAATGGGTGCAGTGTGTGATACCTAGGATTTTAACCTACAAATAGATAGTTTCAAAAAAATCGATCGCACCGGTGGGAACCTCTCCTTGTTAGCACCAAGACCCTCCATCATCCCCCAAGCCGCTAATCTGCATGCGGCCTTTCCGATGTTATTAATTTCATTGCGTTCTGAATTATCAAAGGTCACGTCCTCGCGGGAAAGGGGGGAGTGATGTGACTTCATGCCGTCAGCTGTCTCTACCCATATAACAATTCTGACCCCGTAGAAAAAACAGGAAAAAGAAAAAGGAAGAGGAGAATTATTATAAAATATATTAATTTTAAAAATATATAATCCACAGCCATGGAGCTCAACAACCAATAAAATGCACAAATAAGACGAATTCGTTCGGCTAATAGAACACTTTACATGTGAGAAGTTGAAGGAAATGTAATATACAATGATTTAGTTCGTTTAACGCAATAATACACTGGAAGGACATTACTTAGTATATTTTTCCATCGTCGTTGTCGTTTAGAATGTTCCGTTTGTTAATACGTCTTTCTTTATACCTGAAAATTTTGTTATTTATAAATTGAACAGCGAAAGCGAGAAAAAGCGATCACTTCTGACATTTTCTTGTGCAGTGTCCGTGACTCTAGCGCACAAGAATAAATCGAACGTGAGTTGTGTGGCAAGCTGATAGACTTAAGCAAATAATGATATTCACGCAGTGCGCGCAGTAAATAATCTAATACTGTCTTCGTGATGCCTGTGGAAGCGATATGAAGAGCGTTGTAGAATATTCCTAGATTCATTACTTGAAGTTGTACGAAACTTTCAAAGTAAGTTTTCACGGAATAGTCTACGTCTATCTTTACGCATCTGTCAGTTCAGTTCTTTCATCCTCTTCTCTGCTCTCTCTCTCTCTCTCTCTCTCTCTCTCTCTCTCTCTCTCTCTCTCTCTCTCTCTCATGATCCAAACAAAACTGTGACTATTTGGTACAGGTCCCCCACGCTAGAGTAACTTTCTTGGATGGATAGCACGAGCGATTTGTATGCGGTGTCTTTTGTAGACTATTTCCTGAGTGTTCTACCACCTGTGGTTTAATTTTTAAACTTTCTACCACTACTAGAAGAGTTCATTAACATACAGCTCTCAACTATCGCTTTTGTTTACTGGTTAATCAATTTCGACACTTCAGCTAAATTTTAAATCTGGAAGATTCGATTTAATGTGATTTTTCTCTGTCAGTGTATAATACAGCATTTTCCACGTACGCTATCAAATCAGCTCACGGAACAATTTGCTTTCACGGTCTTTATCCGGAAATGTAAAGACACTATAAAATCTTGTGTTTAATAACTACAGTTTTCAATTCACATATCCAATTCAATCAATTCCGTTTCTTATTCTTTCAGGTGAGTGACCCATGATGCAGCTGTAGTGAAGTGTCTTCACCGACGTTTAGACGTAAGTCTTATTTTCTGATATTTACATCATGAATTAGAATGATACTCTTGAATTATCTCAAATGTAAAACATTTGTCTTTGCAAAACGTTTAATTAGAACTATTGTTGGACTGACAGAAATTTGTTTCGCGAGAAAACTGTAGCGACAGCTCACAAAGTGTACGAATAGCAGTACATTTACATTACTTTTATACGATACTTTGAGAAACGAATCATAAATATCAGATGCTTAGGTAAGAGTAAATAGACTATAAGATAAAAACAACACAGAGACGAACTGGCATGATTTTATAATGAATACTACCTACCTATTCATTTCAATTGTCGGTGCATTCCATAAGTCTTCATTGTTCACCACAGATGCTATTCGTTTCATGAAATCAATCCGACGTCTCTTCATTCCATTCTTTACCATATGGATTAAATAATTTCTACGTGTACTACTTAGGACCAAAACACACTACGCTGCTCATATTACTAAGGAATTGGCCGTCTTGACATATTGTGCGCGATTGTATTTCGACCGGGGATTGTGCCTTTGCCGAGTACCAAAGTTAATTATGAAAAACTTAATTAGTGTTTTGAGAGAAGATTGAAACATTTCACGAAAAACTGTTGCTAGCTCATCCCATCCAGCTCTAAATATTTTGCGCTACAAAAGTTCCACTGGTGTAAATTGCGAAATTCTTACTTACACGTTGAAAAAATAAAATAAATATAAAATTACACCATGAATTAAACATTTTTTATTCATGCAAATCTTAATATGAGGGACGATCTACAAGCTCCCGTTCGAAGGCCGTACAGTCCAGAATCGATATGCCAATCAGGCAAAATAGCCGTGAGCATTGAGGCAATCGTCCCACTGATTCACTCGGTGGACGATATCCTTCTGGTAAAGCACCGTATCCTACTGCGTAAAGAAGTCCATAACTGACTGCTGCACATCCTCGTCCGACAGAAATCCTCGCCCTTCAAGCTCTTTATCAAGGATCCGAAGGCGTGATAATCAAGTGGCGAGAGATCAGGACTATATGGCGCGTGCGTGCGCCGACCACTTGAATCCGCACAACTTCTGCGTTACGCTTTATGCGATATGAGGCTGTGCGTTACAATGAAGCAGCGCCCCTTACTGCAATTTCCCCTGATATTTTGCCTTACAGCTGCTTATACACGTATACCCCCATCGCAGTCGCGCTGGGTTGCACATAAGCTGCAACAACGAAATCAGACATAAACTTTTTGATCGCTCCTTATAATAATAGAATACCGATCGGTATTTAAAAATGACATAATTTATGCTTTCTGAATAAAACTCGAAAATAAAAAAGATTTGGAGAAAACGGTGAAATGTTCAGAAATGATTTGTCTAAAAGCGAGGTATAAAACAGATTTCGGAAACATTTGACGCGCATCATTTTCTTTACATGTTATAGAGCGTCATTCAAAGGCACATCAGATGTTTCTCTAGTCTTTTTTATATCTTACTTTCACGCAAATAATTTCTAAAACATTTCACCGTTTCTTCTCATTCTTTTTATTAGTGAGTGTAACAGCCCCACACACACAATAACTTCTGTGGCCTCAGTAGGAACCTTGGATATACTTCGTTCTTTGCATATTTCTCCATCTCGCTGCTACATGTACCTTATATCGTGAAACTGTTTGCCCCACCAGAAATAGAAAGCGGCTGTACAGTGAAAGCTCCAGCGTGGCTTACGATGTTCCTATCTCGTCGTCCCCCCTCCTACATATAGTATTGCCAGATTTTAAGCCAACTGCACTCATCTGAGGTAGTGGAAAATTCTAATAACCCGTTACTTTTACATAGCGAAAAATGACAACTTTCACTATCGTCGTTTTTGTGTAAATTAGCCAGATGATGGCGAGGTAGCAGCGATTTTGTCATGAAACAAATTTATTTCTAATCACAATTTAGTATAACAACGTTTACGGTGGTCACCAGTTTCGAAATCTGAGTCGTCATTGCTGTGTGTTAAAATATCACAGAAATAGCGTCGTACATTTGTGATAAAACAGGAGCATTTCAAGAAATTAAGAAATATAGGTTGTACTGGAACGTTCACCGTATAACTGTTGTCAGAGATAGAGCACGATGTTGAAATTACTGTTTACACACCCGACGATGTGCAACGACAGTTTCTTCGTAAATATTCAAACCAAGTAGACGTATTTTTGCACTCTGAGACATGAGTATTGTTTTCTGCGCGGTTGTGGGTAACAACAGTAAGACTGACTTTGTGGACAAAAGCCTGTGCCGATGCGGGTGTACGCAATAAATAATCACTCTGTGGTTAAAAATTAAAAGACAATGTCAGTTTTGCGATTTAGTCTATTTTTAGCATTCAAGCGATCGATTTATAGCGATTATTATTGTTTAAGTTATTACTGTTACCAATTCGCCGCTATATTGGCTTGAATGCACAGTCTTATGGAGACGGTAGAAGTGTTTCTGACACCTGTGCTGGTTAAAGATGGTGCTTGGGAATATGAACAATTAGACGGGCCTTCTATTCGTCTACTGCCAACAGCTGTCTTATTTAGTCTCATTTGTCTTTCGTTGTATTAACGAAGGTTAGTTAAGTACTTATCGAAAGCTGCCACAAATCGACATAATGAAAATTTTTTGTCATTGCATCTATTGGAATTTTTGCTTCATAATATGTCTCCTATTAGTGTATTGTTTAAGATACAAATAATAATCCGTATAAAATCATTGAATCTACCAATGCTTCTCTTCAATAAACCGACACACACACTCCAACGCTTTTTACGTTGAGAAGTGTAGCATGATAACATGAATTAACATTATGGTTATTAATGAACACACATCAAAAATAGTTTTGCATTACCTCGGTTCTGAGAATTCCGGAACCTGTACAGAAAATTGTAGTAGAGATCAACATAAACATCATTTCCGTCGTTTTTATGGCTCATGAAAACTACACATTGCATGTTGTACCACCATACAGCGAGACCTTCAGAGGTGGTCGTCCAGATTGCTGTACTCACCGGTACCTCTAATACCCAGTAGCTCGTCCTCTTGCATTGATGCATGCCTCTATTCGTCGTGGCATACTATCCACAATTTGGTCAAGGCACTGTTGCTCCAGATTGTCCCTCTCCTCAACGGCGATTAGGCGTAGATCCCTCAGAGTGGTTGGTGGGTCATGTCGTCCATAAACAGCCCTCTTCAATTTATCCCAGGCATGTTCGATAAGGTTCACGTCTGGAGAACGTGCTGGCCACTCTAGTCGAGCGATGTCGTTATTCTGAAGAAAGTCATTCACAAGATGTGCACGATGGGGGCGCGAATTGTCGTCCATGAAGACGAATGCCTTGCCAATATGCTGCCGATGTGGATGCACTATCGGTCGGAGGATTGCATTCCCGCCTTCCTTGACCACCATCGGCGTACGTCGGCCCCATATAATGCCACCCAAAACAGCAGGGAACCTCCACCTTGCTGCACTCTATGGACAGTGTGTCTAAGGCGTTCAGCCTGACCGGGTTGTCTCGAAACACGTCTCCGACGATTGTCTGGTTGAAGGCATATGCGACACTCATCGATGAAGAGACAGTGATGCCAATCCTGAGAGGCCCATTCAATATGTTGTTGGTCCCACCTGTAACGCGCTGCATGGTGTCGTGGTTGCAAAGATCGATCTCGCCATGGATGTCGGGAGTGAAGTTGCGCATCATGCAGCCTGTTGAGCACAGTTTTAGTCGTAACACGACGTCCTGTGGCGGCACGAAAAGCATTATTCATCATGGTGGCGTTGCTGTCGTGTTTCCTCCGAGCCATAATCCGTAGGTAGCGGTCATCCACCGCAGTAGTAGCCCTTGGGCGGCCTGAGCAAGGCATGTCATCGACAGTTCCGGTCTCTCTGTATCTCCTCCACGTCCGAACAACATCGCTTTGTTTCACTCCGAGAGGCCTTGACACTTCCCTTGTTGAGAGCCCTTCGTGGCACAAAGTAACAATGCGGACGCGATCGATTCGCGGAATTGACCGTCTAGGCATGGTTGAACTATAGACAACACGAGCCGTGTACCTCCTTCCTGGTGGAACGACTGGAACTGATTGGCTGTCGGACCCTCTCCGTCTAATAGGCGCTGCTCATGCATGGTTGTTTACACCTTTGAGCGAACTACAGGGTATTCAAAAAACCGCCGACAACGCTTAGTATGTTCTGCGGGAAGGCACATGATCGGTTTTCAAGAAGGAACCTATATCCGGAAACGCATGGCTTGGTCGCTGGAGAATGTCTAAGTCTGAGTTGAGTGTGTGTTCAAATTACGTCAGTAAGGCTAACATGAGTAGCACATCGCGCTGTTTACGTTACAAACGGGCTTCGAACTGCGTACTTCTTACGTCAATGCAGAGCCTACATCGGCGGTGCTGAGACTGACCCACATGACCCAATACGTGCGGTTGCCTTTGAACTACCTGAATCGCTCCGTGGAATCGAAAAGATCCTCCGCTGACTTTACAGGTGTGCCATACAATATATTCTCCACACTTCCCCACAGAAAATAGCCGGAAAGTGCCAGATCTGGCGACCTACTGGCCGTAAAAATCGTTCACCTCTACCAATCCTTCGATTGCGATATACGGCGCTGAGATCATCCCGCACATATACATCAAAATGTTGCAGCCGTATGGCCATCCGAACATCTCGTGGCACAGCATCCGATAGAGTAGGCAAAAAATCTCTAATAAATGTGAGGTAGACCGGTCCTGTTAGTCTGTTAAGCAGTAGATATGATCCAATGATATGGCCGCCAAATATCCCTGCAGTCGGATTTTTGTCCGTCCAAACATGCATGTTGTGCAAGTTTAATATGCCGTCTCTAGTAAACGTGCATCATCAGTTAATACTACCAAATCTCGGGAATTGTAGCGGGAGTATTCACTGTTGTTTAAGTACCGCTGCGCAGACTGTGCCCAGTAGTCGTCGTCCTCTAATCGCCGAACTTTATGCAGATGGAGCCGATGTTCATGGACAAGACGCCACGCTGCACTTTTACCCGTGTGCAGCACCTGTGTCACCTGTCGAAAGCCTATGGCTGGGTCCTCTTCATTTTCTCCTCCAGCTGTTGTGTTCAAGCCGAGCGTGGACGACCCGCATCACGTGTCGGCACCTACCAGAGGACGAACAGCAGAATAGGGACAGTGTCTGCAAGTACCAAACACAAAGTGCTACTACTTTACTGTGCAATGGACACACTTCAGACAGAAAATACCTACGTGCAACGTACTTGCTTCTATGAGATATCTCTTGACTGCCGCGAACGTGGAATTATGTGGGGTACGTCTGTTTGGAAAACGTTCTGAATACAATCTTGCAATCCACTTTGACGTATGCAAGCACCATATCGCTCATTTTCACAACTGTGTACTAGTACATGTCGGACTGCTGTCAACGACGTTACTGCACTGGCAGACGACAGAAGGTCCGCAGCAGGATGCGCAGAAGGGCTGTGTGGAGGAACGAAGCGCATGCGCAATAATGTTATTACGCTCACGTCGTCCATGTGCAGAACATGGATGGCTAAAGGATTGCATAAACTGCGTATTAAGACACCAAAACGACTCTAAACAAACCGTCATAACCGTTTGTTCTCAAACTTCGACGTTCTCAAGCGCCCAAGGCATGCATTTCCAGGTATGGTTTCCTTCTTGAAAACCGATCAGGTTGCCTTCCCGTGCAACGTACTATGCGTCGACGGTGTTTTAAGGGGCACCTTGTATATGATTAAAATTCAACAATATGCAAGATGTGACGATAATTTTGTTTCATTCGACTATCCAATGCTAATGAAATATGCTGCAGAATACAAATTCCATTTCAGTATATAGGACAGTAAGTTGTAACTTCAGGAAGTTTAAAGAACTACCTTCTTGTCCGTGGCTTCGCCCACGTACGAAAATATCATTTACATTTCACTTCCATGTGTGTACAAAATCTGGCTGAAATTGTCGCAGCTGTCAGAGTTACGCTTTTGTTACCACACTATTTTCATCCATCCCAACCTTCAGCGATACGGGTACAAGGAGTGTCTTACTGTCACAGTAACTGGTCCAGAAGCCTTTCCACTACTGTGCGTTTGTAGTCAATTTTCTATTCCGCAATCACTTGTCAGAATATGACATTTCGGCGTTCGTGCAACGATTGGAACGAGGGAACACATTACAACCTTCCGCGGCGAAATAATTTCGCGAGACCGAATTCAATATTTCGGCCTTCCGTCATCCTCCGTTTCGCCGTTAGTGTGATCACTGAGTGAGTGAATTAATGATTTCGAACAAATTACTGATTTTACGTAAAACGTAAACTACTTAGGGTTTTTCGTTAGATCGATTGGCATAATTTTGCTTTAAAAGTCTTTCACCGCTTCTCTCTGTGCTCATCTCACATTTATTTTCATCTCATTCGACTTTTGTTAGTCAGTTAGGTTTTAACGTCTTCTAAATCTTATCTGAAGCGTTCTTTGTTGCGCAGGAACTTTCTAACGCTGTTGTTGAACCTAGATGCGAATTTCGAATCCCTTCAACCCTTGCACATAACATTCTTGTCTAAGGCGTATTGAACGATGGGTTTTGAATTTTTCTCGCCTGTCTTCGTCCTCAGCATTGAGTACTTGTTGTCCGTTCAGCTACTCGTTCATTGGTATGCTGTCATTGTTGCTAAGCAAAAATATTTTCCTACCTTTCTCAGCAGTCCTTACAATACACGTCGTCATTGATTGCTCCGTTGGAAAACACTTCCTGGAATGCTGTTTATGAAAGGCTGCACAACAGGTCTAATCATGAGACTGACGGACAGATTTGCAGGTAGGGTCCGTGGGATAACCGTGAGAGTGGTTCTGCTGTCATACGAAATCGCACCCCAGACCGTAACTCTAGGTATAGAAATCCAGTATGTCTAGCATGCAGAAAGACTGTTTGCAGGTCCCCAACTGGCCTCCTCCTAATCAACACACTGCCGTCACTGGCACCGAGGCAGACTCAGGTTTCATTAGAAAACACAACAGACGTCCTCCCCTCCAATGAGCTCTCGCTTGACATCGCTGAAGTAGCAAATGGCGCTGGTTTGGTATCAATGGAATGCACGCTACAGGACGTCTGGCTCCGAAAGTTCTTGAAGTAACCGATTTGTAGCAGTATGTTGTTTCACTGCGGTGACAGCTTCTGCTCAGATTTCTGCTGTAGATGCAGTACTATGCGGCAGAGCCATACGCCGAACACGATGTCCTTTCCTCTCGCTAGTGCCACGTGGCCATTCGGAGCCTGGTCTCCATCTGACCGTACGTTCTCATGACCACCGCTGCCTGCAAACATGTACAGTGCCTACATTTCTGCCAAGTCTTTCTTCAGTATCGCAGAAGGAACAATCAGCTTCTCGTATCCCTATTACACGACCTCGTTCAAACTCAGTGAGGTGCTGATAATGAGGTCTTTGTCGCCTTAAAGACATTCATGGCTAACATCAACTCACCATGTCCAGTCTCAAAGAAAGCTAACCAAAGCTCACAACCGTTAGAGCGTGTATTCAAAGCAAATCTGATTTGCATCCTCGCAGGGCACTGCTAGCGCCACTCTTATGCGACTGGAACGAAATGTGATTAGACATCATGTTTCAGATACAGAAATACGCCTACCAACTTTCGTGTTATGTCGCATAAATCCTCCTTGGTGATCTTCAGCAAGCTAGCTTTTTTAAAAAAGTAATAACAATAAAATAAAATAATCTTTTAGAGATCAGCAGTTCTTGAAACACTGAGTGGAATACTTCAAATTCAAATGAGCACAATGGCTTAACTGATTTAACGACGATAGCAAAGTGTTTAAACGAGTATGACAACGTAAATATCCCAGGCTAACACAATGGTTCCCTTCCGAGATGAAATCCTGGTTTCACTAATAATAAAACGTTCAGATACCAGTGCAAGACGACCCGCATGCCCGATTAGGCACGAAGAATGAGGTAAGGAATCTTGCCTTACAACACTCAAGGGTGCCAGAACAGAAATTTTCACAGCTCTACAGTAGGGCGCGTTGTGTACTAATAGATTTGGCCAGATCAGAATCTGAAACATAATTAAAAGAGCGCATTGAACATAAATGTTAATGATAGCACTAGTAGCACCTGCGACCGCAGTCAGATTCACACCACTTACGCAGACGGTGACAGTAATGATGTTAGGCATCTATTGGCAACGACAAATACTATGAAGGGAGAAGGTTCGCCACGCCCAAAATAACTGCGCTGGCGGAGGTATCTTAAAACCAAACAGAAAAAATACAATCGTCACACCGGGATCACAGTTAAGTTACTTTTCAGGAAAGCAACACAAGGCGTCTCGTAAAAACCTAGGTGGGCACGCTCAAACAGATTCTATAAGCGATACGGACCACACTATTCCAAACTTCAAATGGCTCTAAGCATCTGAGGTCATCAGTCCCCTAGACTTCGAACTACTTTAACCTAACCAACCTAAGGACATCATACACCTCCATGCCCGAGGCAGGATTCGAAACTACGACCGTAGCAGCAGCGCGGTTCCGGACTGAAGCGCCTAGAACCGCTCTGCCATTGCGGCTGGGTATCCAAACTTCCCGGACAGCACATATTCACAACTCGGGGAAGACTCTCACAGGGCAGGGGAGCAACAACAACAGAGCCAACTAACGCCGCCAAACTAGATCACAAAACACGACTCGGCAACAGGAAAGAGGTACTGTTTCAGCGCACCGGAATGAGCTAATCAAAGTCATTCCGGTTGCAAGGGTTCCCTCAGAGCGAATTGGTCAAGACACCGACCACCGACCACCGGCACGTGACAGCAGAAGTTTCCTCCAGTCGACGTCCTTCGTCCTCGTCCCCAGCGAGTGTTCATTCCACACTCGCCCGTCTCGCAAATCGTTTCAAACCGGAAGACACGGCGCACGAGTGCCGCCCGGCGACGAGATGGAAAACGAATCAGCCGATACGAGCCGACACGGCTCATTTTGTGTTGCGATTTTTTTTTCTGTCAGTGTATAATTGTAATTTCATGTATTACCTAATTTGTGTAGTAATAAATAAGGTTTTATTTGGTTGACCTTCGTAAATGGAGGCTGCTGGTTTAGTGAGTTCTCGCAGTCCGTTATCGACTCAGATTCCTAGGAGCAGTAGTGCATTTTCTGGACGGTGTGGGACAGTTGTCAATGGGACTGCGCAGGTGTCCAGATCGTGTTTCTCGTTTCGGTGCTCGGCGCAGGCGTCAGTCTAGTAAATATGCTAGAGTGAGACGAGCTGGCAGGTAGGCGCTGGCGGTCTCCTCGGCAGCCTTAGCCCTGCCGGAGACTTAGCTGCGCCGGTGGCGGCGGAGGCGCCGGCCCTTTGATGTTGCTGGGCGGCCGAAAACTCGATTATCGTCACCCTCTCTGCAGCCTGACGAAGCGGCCTGCAAGGCGACTCGAGTCGACCGCGCGGCGGCAGCAGCAGCAGCAGCAGCAGCAGGAGGATAATCCGCTTCCGCTTCTGCTGTCCTCCTGCAGGAGGGAGCCAACCTAACCTTTCGCATCCCCCAGCCTGCCGGCGCACGAGTCAGGCGGAGACGCGGGTTATCTCCACTGCTGTTCAGTTTGTACGTAGAAGGAAACAGTCAAAAAATTCACAGAAATTGTCAACAGTGGGATCATAAGTAATGGCTTTGCAGATGAAACGGTTGTAATGGGCAGAACCGAAGATAAGGTTGTAGCAGAGTTCTAGTGAACTCTTCATTTCTTCTATAAAACAAATAACACCTATTGCAGGCAGTTTATCTACATATGTGGATTGCGCTTTTCATTGGTTTTTTTAGTGATTTCATTTTTGTGTGTTTTTGGCCTTTCCATCCCGACGTCAATCCGTTTCAAGCAATATCCCATAAAAAAGATTCTACGAGGGCGTTCAAGAAGTAATGCGACACTTTTTTTTGGTTTTATTCAGAATTCCAACATAATCTCCGTTCAGTGCGATCTTACTGGGAGGATCTTAATGCCCTCATGGTACCAGTCAACTAGTCGACTTCGGAGCCATCGTGTTGCTGCATCAGTAACCTTTCAGGATATCTTGACTGAAATTTCTCATAAAGCCCATTCTCTCTAATACCTTCACCTTCCCCACGTTCCCATCATTAAACAGAAAAACTGCATCGTAAGTTGGAATTCTAACAACTGTAGCAGAAGAAAACGTGATTTTATAGCATAGTTTCCATATGAGCGAATTTATATACTCATTTGGACTGTGCATTTTTCCATGTACACTTTTTGTAAGTAGCAGATAATCTATAAAACGAAGAGTACATATACCACAGCCCTCTAGATGTATCCTGTAGAAGTTTGCTTGAAAGTAATTCACGGAAAAGTTGTTCAACGAGCTACTATTGAAGTTTCGCTTCAAAAAGTGGGCCTGTCAGGAAAGTTGCTTCACACAATTTTGTTTTCCAGCCACTTCGGACACGATTTCATCATTGAAACGTCCTGAACTTATTATCCAAGTGTTTTACTAATAAATAAAAAAATAAACTTAAAACTGACATTTTCGTCCAATTTCATGAACGTCCTCCCTTAACACGTCTGCTCTTTTTCACTCACTCAAACGTAAAGGTACAGTGAAGTATTTGGAACAGAAGACGTAGGAGAAGCGCCTGTGTGGACATATGACAGCAACCAACTGGTCCATCGAAATCACGTGTTCCAGCATTTTCGGTGATCGGCAGTTCTACTGTTAACAATAAGGGTCAGTTTCGCGTCAGTCTTATAAATATTTTTCGTTCCACTTTTATTTTGTCAACCCTGACTGTCAACGGGAATACTGGATGTTGAACTACTGAATGGAGGCCCGACTTCATGCGAACAGCACGCCCTAATCCTAATCCTAATGAAAACTGACGGGTTGGAAATTACTAACGCAAATAAAAAAAGTGGCATGTATGAAAGATGGATAACATAGCCAAATTTGAGGACTGTATTATAGAAAGAGAAGCAGAAGAAAAAGAAGAAGTAGTGGGAGAAGATGAGATGGGAGATTAGATAGTGCGAGAATAATTTGAAGAGCACTAAAGACATAGAGTGGAAACAAGGTACCTGAAATAGACGACAATCCCTCAGAATTATTGAGTGTCATGAGACAGTCAGCAATGACAATATTTCATCTGGTATGCAGGATATTTGGGACAGGGGAAGTAACAGTTAAAGAATAATGTGATAATTCCAGAGAAGGCAGGTACTGACGTGTGAATATTACCGAACTGTCTAGTTAATAGATCAAGGCTGCCAAATTTTGATAATCAAAACTGTTTTATTTGCAACCGTTAGCTACGCCTTCCAGCTACTTCTCCATACAGTCGCTGCTCAGACTTAGACATCTGTCGTAGTGTTGTACCAACTTTTCAATTCCCTCGTTATAGACGACAGCCGCCACTACTTTTCGACAATTTTCTTCTCTGGACTGCAGCTCGTTGTCTGTGTCAAAATATTATTTTCATAACCAGCGGTTCATCTGAGCAGAGATGAACCTCAGGGGTAGCCAATTACGAGCTGTATTGTGGGTGATCAAACACTTCCCATCGAAAACGCTGCAGGAGCATCTTCATTGCCCCTGCAGAGTGCGGCCGAGAACTGTCGCGTAGAACGAACCGCATGACAGTAATGTAATGTAGATTGCATAGCTTCAGGTGAAATCTGTCGCCAGGCCCTCATACTTGGCGGGAGCCGCTAATTTCTAGACATCTTTACGTTCTCGCTGTGAGTTCAGAACTGAAAAGAGCGACATGATGCGACATGATGCGATCGACGGGCGTACTAGACACAGTGCCCAACGCATCTGTGCAAAGATTCATCAGATCGTTCCTTACTTTCCTAATAACCCTCGTATTTGCAGCTGCAAATATGGGCAACCATCAGCTATGTAAGGGAATGCCGACGATGAAAATCTGGGTTCGAGTCCCGATCCGGCACAAATTTTCGTTGTCATTCAAATATACAACCGAAAGTGGTTCATATTCGTAACTGCGAATACATTTCCTGTATTTCTTGACGGCTATAGCCACCGCAGTGCCTTTTCCTTCGACATGCATTCATCTCCGAAGGAACATCGTATCTTAATTCGGAGTAATACGGGCACTGCAATATCGTATCAAGTAATTATTCTTCACCTTCACTGAGAGTAGCACGTATTCAGCAGATCTCATCACGGATGTCCTTTCTATCCGGATGTCCTTTCTATCATTTCCGCCATTTCTTCTTCGGGTGATAGCTTGAGCCGTAGAATAAGAAGGTAGCAGTAAAGAGGCGACCCACGAAGGTATGTAAATGGAACGCTATCACAGAGGCCTCTGTGAGGAACACACTCGCCGGCGACTGCGGCCTTATCTTCTCTGCACACTCCGCCAAGGCCGCCGCACCTCGCTGCTAGGCGACGTGCGTGCAGGGAGCGAGAGAGAGAGAGGGCGTATCAGTTTATTTCCACACGCACCGCACGGCCGTCCTGTGTCTGCGACGCCTCCTGCGGGTCGCTCGCTTTATTAACTCCCGGCCACATAAAGCGGCCGGTACACTCACAGCTGCTCGCTGATCTTCTGCGCTGGACCCCACAAGGTAGGAGGCGGACTCTTACATCTCTTACCGTTGTCAGCGCCGAACTACCGGCGCTCGAACAAAACAGATTTTTGTATTAACTCTCTCCGAAATAAATGGGTCTGGTTAGGTGTTGTATCCTCTAAGTTTTGGAATAAAATAGGCGACTAGAATCACTGCGATTGCGATGAGATGTGTGCATTCTGTGTGCAGAAAACTGCACGAGTATTAGGCGCATTATACGGGGTGATTCAAAAAGAAAGAATAGGTTTCAGTCGTTTATTACACACAAACTATAAAAGACAGAAACACATTGCTCGTGTCACGGACAGAGGAAGCTTCACAACTCTGCTGATGTTTGTAGCAACATGGCGACTACACCACAAGAGAAATAACTGTGTGTTGGAATTTTCGCGAAGTCACTTCGTTGTTAGTGCAGCGTACATTCCGCCGCCGATTCAGCAAGAAGCCGTCTCTGCACAAATAGATATACGACTGGCATAAAAAATTCTTGGAAGTTGGTTACATATGCAAAGGAGACAGCCACGCACGTCTAATGAAAATGTCGAGCATATCAGAAATGCGTTTGCACAGAGCCCTCGGAAGTCCACAAGACGGGCGGGCCAGGAACTTCGACTTGAACAACGGTGTTGCGTGTTCTGAAACGGCACCTACATATGAAGCCTTGCAAGTATCATTTACTGCAGCATTTGCGTCCCAGCGGCCATAACAGAAGGTACGAATTTTACATTTCAGTTCTTCAGCATACGGCAGAGGGCATTTTCTCCGAACGACTCATCTTTTCGGACGAATCGACGTTTCGTCTACCGGGTAAATTAAACAGCCACAATGTATTAACTTAAAGGTCAGAACATCCTGGCGTCGTCGTCGAATATGGCAGAGACTCATCGAAACTGAATGTGTTTTGTGCTCTTCCTGTTCACTAGTTCGTGAAACTTTCTTTTTTGTAGAGGAAATTCTGACAGGAATATCATACCCAGACATGTTGCAAATTTGGTTGTTTGCTCCACTTCACTAAAATTCCAGTGATTTCATTTTTATGTACGACAGCGCCTCACTCACTTTCAGCTTGAGGTGTGGCATTATCTTGAAAACACCATCTCACAACAGTGAATTGGAAGAGGTGGACAACAAGACCGTATTCATTGTTTTCGCCCTCACGGTCACCAGACCTCCCACACACATTTTGACATTTTTTTGTGAGAGTACATAAAAGACAGTTTTAGTCCCACCTATGGCAGCTACTCTTCAAGATCAGAGAATTGAATTGTTGAAGCTTTCGCTTCAATAAACAGGGACCTGTTGATTCATGTGTGCAATAAATTGAATATTTCTCGCGCAACGTATGGTGTTGATGCTGATTGTATGGTATAGTGGCTGTGCTAACATAAGACTCTGAACTTTCCTCTTATCAAGTGACATTCGCATTGTGTTTCTGTCATCCGCAATTCGTCTGTAATAAACAACTGAAAACTGTTCTTTCTTTTTGAATCACCCTGTTTCGCTGTTGGGTCCCCAAAGAAATAAGCTCTGTCACGTTCACAATGTTCCATGACCACCGTTATACTGAATAAAGTATTAGGTCACATCATTGTAAATTACTAGAGCAATTAAATTGCCGACGTCTCGGCCGACTTCTGCGATCCCCTTCAAGACGGTTAACTGCTGGATACTCTCGAATGTCTTCCCGTACATACTATCTAATTCGGTTATCTGGCAGCTACCGACGTCACATATCTGGGATTTCATTGTACAATTCGAAGAAAGGTTGTTTTAGGGGGGGATGGCTGTACGGTAGGCTATTGCCTGTGCTACTCTGTATGCTAATTGGAAGGCAACTCTAATAGGTGGATGGTAGGAAATGCCATCGCGGCAGACTATTCCCTTTGTCCCTCTGGTAAGTAATTGGTAGGGAATTCTAGTTGGTGACTGGTAGGCAATAGTAAATCGGCAGCTAGTGTCCATGGGATTGCGTTTTCCTGCAGCGAAGCGTCAAGGCCGCACGGCAGTTTTCTCACGGTTGCTGTTTATGTTGTTAAACCCGGCTCAAGTGGTGCTGCTGGCTGGCGAACAAACGTGGCAGTCTTGGATGACGTGGCGAAAACTAATAGAGGCTAACTGCTGTAAGTTACGCCGGCCGAAGTGGCCGTGCGGTTAAAGGCGCTGCAGTCTGGAACCGCAAGACCGCTACGGTCGCAAGTTCTAATCCTGCCTCGGGCATGGATGTTTGTGATGTCCTTAGGTTAGTTAGGTGTAAGTAGTTCTAAGTTCTAGGGGACTAATGACCTCAGCAGTTGAGTCCCATAGTGCTCAGAGCCATTTGAACCATTTTTTTTTGCTGTAAGTTACGTTCGGCCTGGCTGCCAGCTATTCCAAGCTGGAGGACCGCGCGTGGCCGCCAGCGATTCCAGACACGAGTTCAGCAACACACACATCCGCCATAAGAGAACCGCCGTGTGGCTTCAACGCTTCGCTGCAAGGAAACACTACCTCGTGGACTAGTTGCCGATTTGCTGTTGTTCTACCAATCGCCAACGAGAGTTGCCGACCAGTCGCTTACTGGAGTGGCACAGGCAGTAGCCTTAGAGATAGTATTTCCTGGCGTTTGCCTACTAGAGTTACCTTACAATTAGCCACCACAGTAGCACAGGCAATAGACTACAGTAAAGCCTTCCCCTCCATAGCAACCTCTCTTCTAATTGTTCAATGTCAACCCGGATATGCGACGACGGTAGCTACCAGACAACCGAAATAGGTAGTACACGGGATTAATCTCATTAACGTTTAAAAACCTCCGAAGCGATGTAGATGACGCTGAGATAACCAATTTAATATAAAACATATGGGTATCGCAAATGTCAGGAAATACCCCAAAAATGGATGAGAATTGTAGGACGTCTGACATCACCGGATGATGCACCTTGCCGCACGTGCATTGGTTGGGCTTGGGAGTGAAGGGATGACTAAGAGATGCAATACTTGTATTCAAGCAAACGGTGCCAATTTCGGACATGTGACCTGTTGTAAACGTGAAAGCTACAAAATTATTGTCCTTGCTGTAACCAAGACGAAGCTGCTCTTATTTCGTGTTTCGTTCCGTTTTTCCCTCCTTTTTATTGTTCGCAGACATTATTTAGCAAAGAAAACGTAGGTCATTTATAGGTAATTATCTCAATGTAAACGCACAACAGTAAAAATATTGCTTGCCAGACGCAAGAATCGAACCCTGAGCTCCAAGCGCTAAAACCACGCACGAAGACCGAGAGCCGAAGAGAAAACTTTACTTGGACTGGGATGATTAGGTGCGACAGACCGATAGTCTCAACCACTGCACGTGCGGCGAGGTAGGTCATCAGATGATGCCATATGTTCAACATTTGTCATCCACTTCTGCGTTATTTTCCGACATTTACGACACTATGCGTCTTATATTAAGTTACTTGTCTCAGCGTCGTCTACGTTGATTCGAAGGCTTTTAAACGTTAATAGGAATCACCCTGTATGAAGGAAGACATTCTTCAGTACCCAGCAGTTAACCACCTCGAAGAGGATCACAGCAAGTCGATCCGAACGTCAGCAGTTCAGAAGCTTCATTGTTTTGCAATGACGCGGTCTAATACCCAGAATTATCTAGTTCATGGAGAGCTTCACTGATGAACATCAACAGTAAGTCCACGTTCTTCGGAAAAAGTGATATTTCAAGTTCCGTATTCACTGAGTCTGAGTGCATGAAAACCGCTATTTAATTCCGAACAATTATTACTTGTGTATTTAACGACAGCAGTGGCAGACACAAACGGTGAGGCGATGTGCATTATGGTGTGGTTTACATTTATCCTTTCTACAGTGTGTACGTTCCAAGAGGGTAAACAAATATGTTGCTTCCTCCTTGGTACGACGAGTGTTCAAAAAGTGATGAGAATTTCACAATTTCGTGTGTTTATTAATCTTTTTCGTTGATCTGCCGAAAAACATGTCTCAAAAGTGTCTGTAGCCTACAGTGTTGCCCACGCCAGTTATTTAGTCTGTTACCAGCTGTTAAAAAAGTTACATTTCTTATGGTAGTATATCGGCCATTATTTGTTTTTCTATAAAACGGATAAGTGAACTTTTATTAAATTTTGCTATAACGTTTTAGAAACGCTAAATACTGCTTTTGATGAGTCTACTGTGATTAGAACAAGTATTTATGAGTTGCGAAACCGTTACGATGTCGGCCGCCCCCCAGCAATCATCAATCTACATATATTCTCTGCAAACCACCTTGTGGTGTGTGGCGGAGTGTACTTATTGTACCACTATCGCTCCACCCCACACAAACTGTTCCAGTCGCGAATGGTTCACGGGAGGAAAGGTAGTCGGTAAGCATCCGTGTGGGCTCGAATCTAATTTTATCTTCATGATCTTTTCGTGCGATGTACGTAGGCGGGAGAAATAAATTTGTTGACTCTTCTCGGAATGTTCGCTCTCTGATCTTCAACAGTAGACTATACCGTGACGCAGAACGCCTCTCTTGTACCGTCTGCCATTGGAGTTGGCTTAGCATCTTCCTAATGCTTTTGTGCTTACTAAACGAAGTTCTAACGAAGCCTGCTTTTATCTGCATCTCCTCTATATCCTCTATCAATCTTATGATACCTGTGCGATCTTGGAAAAAGTGAAAAAAAAAAAAAAAAAGATTATGAACGATCCTCGAATCGAAAGTCGCTGATGCTGTTGGCATGTCTACTAGCTCATACCATGAAAATTTTGCGGCTATTTAAAACAAAATTTGTTCAAAAAATGTTGAATTTCGAATAAAAACAGCGGCGAACGCAAGTCGCTAGATCAAGTCAGCAACGCTGCATAACAAAGAACTACGTTATGAATCACTTGTTTAGCGATATGATGTGGAAAGTCAGCCTCGGACGTCCCAGTTCTGCATCGTCAAGATCGAAGAAAGTTAGACCAGTGCGGTCAAATGTGAAGGTTGTGCGCTCTGCGCTATTTCTATTTTAACGACGTAGTGCACCATGAGTTCTCGCCAAAAGGTAAAACTGTCAGTAAGGACTACTATTTAAAAGTTCAACGCTGTTTGTTAGAACAATAAAAAATATAAAAAAAATGCTACGGTGTATGGCGAAACAATTGCTGCCTTTTGCACAATGATAACGCATCTATTCACACTTCGTTTATTGTACATGAATTTTTGGCTAGATGTGTCTCCCAATGAGTTCCCACTGTTCCGGAAAATAAAAAAAAAAAAAAAGTGCCGTCGTTTCTCAAGCATAGACGAGATTAAAACCGCGTAGCTAAGAGAGCTAAGATCCATTTGAAAGATAGTACATGGGTCTTGGGGATTGGAAGAATGACAATTCATGTAGGCCAATAAACAAAATTCTTTCCTAAAAAAATCCCGTTATTTCTAACACACTCAGTCACGATTGTGGAATTAATGAATCGAGAGTGTCTAATTTACAATCGTTCTTGTTACGCAACTGCGACAAACATGGGGGAAGTGACAGCGTTACACGAATAACCCTCTGCTACACACCTTAAGGTGGCTTACTGAGCATAGATGTCGAATACGTTACTGCATTCGTAATAAGTAATTGCATTTACTGCAATGTAGCTCCAGAAGTCGGAGGTACTTCTTGATTGTCAAGAGTTTGCTTTAGTATAGCAACAGAGTATAGTTTCGAGCATATGGCATTTCGAGAACTGTGCCTGAGTATCTCAAGATCAAAACGTAAATAGAATTCGAAATCCATGAGGATAAAGTAAACCCCGCTTCTGAACGGGAAATGAGTGAAAAATGGCCATTGTGCTCAATAATAAATAATAGAGATGTACGGGTGGCATCTTCCACTTGCAATGAGAACTTTCTAGACTCTGGATTCGAACCCAGCCATCTGGTTAGATTTTGAATAAAAATCATCATCAGTTGTGGACCAATACGTCGGGAGCATAAAAAATCGCCCTCGTTCCTCAAATGGCCTTGTCAAAGAGGGCAGAGGAGCTGACAGAGGTTCCAGGCCTTTTCTTGCCCTTGGGATGGGAAACTTCCCATAAAGATGGAAGAATCAACAATGATCAAGGAAATGAGGGTGCAGAAGGCAATGGAAATCAATGCATTAAAGTTGCATAACATGTATTCACAGGACATGTGGCTTCTAATTGAGAATGTGTCATTATCATCTCCCCATTAACAAAAGATGCCGGACTAGTCCCCCATTCGGATCTCTGGGAGAGGACTGGCGAGGGTGAAGTCACTATGAAAAAAAGATGGAATAAGCAGCAAGAGGGAGACATTCTGCGAGTGGAAACGTGGAACATCAGAAGTACGCACGTGATGGCAAAGCTAGAAATTCTGAAAAGGTAAATCCAAAGGCTAAAGTCTAACCATGGTAAGTGAAGTGAAATGAGATAAGGATTTCTGGTCAGACGAATACAGGGTAATAACAGCTGCAGAAAATTGTAGGATTCGTTATGAGTAGGAAGGTCGGGCAGGGAGTGAGTTGCTGTGAAAAGTTGTGATAGGGTTGTCTTCATTGTATACTGAACTGTAAGTCAGAAGGAAATAGAAAAATAAATGGTAGTCAGAAACACTGACTCATCATGTAGTAAAGTCAAAGCCGGCCGCGATGGCGAAGCGGGTCTAGGCGCTTCGGTGTGGAATCGCGCGACTGCGACGGTCGCAGGTTCGAATCCTGCCTCAGACGTTAAGTCCCATAGCTGCATCTCATCAGGTAGCTCGGTAGCTCCTTATCTACTCCATTGTAGCTAACGTAATAAAACAGATCCCACCATTGTCTCCGTAAACCTGTAATTTACGTTCTCGGTGTTTCGTAATGGTGTTCACTTGTTTGTTCGGTACCGCTCCCCCGTGCAGTTAAATAACACACTGTTGTCTTGTCAGTAAACTTGGCACATAGGCTACTTCTGTTTCGTATCAATAGTTGATTACAATTTCCCTATACGATTCATGTTACAGTGCGAAAAATATTTTTCTGTGTGACCTACGACATTGAAAGCTGCACTGTCTTCCGCCATGTGTTTGATAAATTACACATCTATGAGGATTTTAAGCCGGTATCGATAAGGTGTTACTTCAAAACGTATAACTGGCCGCTGTGGCCGAGCGCTTCTAGGCGCTTCAGTCCGGAACCGCGCTGCTGCTACGGTCGCAGGTTCGAATCCTGCCTCGGGCATGGGTGTGTGTGATGTCCTTAGGTTAGTTAGGTTTAAGTAGTTCTAAGTCTAGGGGACTGATGAACTCAGATGTTAAGTCCCATAGTGCTTAGAGCCATTTGAACCATCGAAACCTACAATATATTCTCTGAAATCTAAATTCCTCTAACTTGAATTACTAGTTCATGAATAAGCCCCCAAAAAGAATGTTTGTGAAAGTGGTTGAGAATTTCACAAGACTTTGAAGCGGAAGGGATGAGTAGGATCACCAGAAACAACTCGAAAGACAAGACAGACATATTTCGAAGACTAAGTACTACATACACACAGAGAACTGAAACACAATTTGCCCTTACGATGAAGCGAATAATGGTTAGGATGTGGAGCAGTTCGAATTTGAAAAGGAAGGTGGTCTGAACCGCAGGAAGAACTTTAACTGCCAACAGCTTCCATCAACCGTGAAATTTCATTCACACGATTTCTCTGACAAATACTTCGGGGCCATCTTTCAAGATCTATTTACAACCATTTATGATTTAAAAATGACTTGTATCTGGTAGCCAATAGAATGGTAACATTCAATCAGCCTTCAATTTCCAGAAGGCGTTTCGTCCGATTTAAAATTAAGTGCAACCCGCAGAGTGACAAAGGTAAGATTCTAATGCTGGCCTGGAGCAACTTTTGTGATAGCACGTCTTCCCCCGCTGGACCAGTCGAAAAAATCGTGAATTGTAAGGTGCTCTTATTACTGTAATACACGCATTACGATTACGGTAATGACCTCGACGCTGGACACTGCTTACTCTATCCCTTTTTTACATCCATTTTGCTTTTGAGATTGCCTGACGTGTGTGTGTGTGTGTGTGTGTGTGTGTGTGTGTGTGTGTGTGTGTGTGTGCGCGTGTGCGTGTGTCTGAATATATCGACACATCGCGAGTATATTGGAACCAAACAACAAAAATGTATTTGTTTCGGAATTTTCAGTTATTTGGCAGCCTTCAGCGGTACCAAAATTCTAGAAAAGTATTTGGCAGTTGTATCAATAGACTCAATGTTGATACTTTTACTTTAAATGTTTGTTCGTAGCTGCTAATATGCGGCAGTATTAGTTCCCCTGAATGCTGACTGATTATGCTGAACCGCAACACACAAATGTCGGTCAGGTGCAACATCTGAAATCCGCTATCACAGGGGCAATTTCAGTTGTCTTAAAGCGAGCTTCTAAACATAAAAAAAAATCATCCTTATACGTTCTCATACTGATCACGGCAAATAAATAGCTTAGAGCATGTTCATTGCTGTAACTGATAAATGTTAAAACAAACCAAATGTTACCTCAATAAAAAGCGCTGACACAAGATATTGCGTCCGTCGACGAAGGAAGAGCTGTAGATTGCATTTCATCTCTATGATAGTCATAAGTAGTCATCATTATTCAAAAGCAACTTAATTCTTACTGACTTGGAAAACCCTACTGACTTGACAACGTTGTACTGTTGGCATTTTTCTTTAGTGCTCCATATGTCCAGTCTGCCAGAATATCATCCTTAACCGTCTCCATAATCATATCTTGTATCTGGAATACAGCCAGCTATCAAGTAAAAGTGCAGAGCTGGAGGCAGCTATTTGACTTTTGATTATTGGCCGCTGTCAACTGGCAACTACAGTTTTAAGTCGAAGTACATACTCAACAATTACGATTTGCTTTTGGCTCAAGAGTGTAGTATATCTCACTACCAGGTTTAAGTTATCTGACGATAGAACCACAGATAGGCATTGATACTTTGTATATTATGTCTTAGAAAAGCTGCTTGTGCTCTATTTCACGTTAGGCGTGCTTGTATAAAGGGATGCATCTGTTAATAAATACTCTGGGTATCAAGTGGACTCCTTGTTAAAATCAATATCAGGTACCTTCGCAGTAGAGACGTGAACCAAATCTGATAAAAGCTACTGTTATATTGTGTGATTTGTCAAAGACTGCGTAAATAATATCCTTTTGAGTACACTAGAACATTACGATGTAACAAGAAATGCCTCCGACGGTTTTAAACAGAGTCTCTTTGACAAGAAATATAGGGTGTCAATTAGGAGTAGTCCCGTATTAAGCTGTCAGTCATCATCCAACTGGGAACTAACAACATGTTGTGACCGAAAAAGGTCCACGTTGGTTTCTTACCTGTTCTCGTGTATGTTAATGACCTTTCGCCGGTAATGTCAGATTCCAAGTTCGTTCTGTTTGTAAATGATACAATATTGAAATAAATGGCAAATAAAATATAGATTTTTCAACTTCTATGGAGTTCAACAAATGGTCCCTCGCCAATTCTCACTAAAATTGGAAAAAATACGTTATTCAATGAGGTGACGTGGTCGCCTTGTGGCTGCGCTTGTTACCGGCAACAACGATGCTCCTCTGGAACCGGCGAATCGTTCCCTGCTACGAGGGAACGAACAAACAGTGAAAGAGATAGATACAACCACAACGCTGTCCAAGCGCCCAAGAAACCGGTAGAGCTTGCCTATGGCCTGGGGAGTGATGGAGTGCATTGTGGAATGTGACAGACAAAAACTGAAGTTATTGTTACAATAATAGAAACACATTTGGTAGTAGGTATAGTTTTAGTTCGTTGTAGAAATAGTTTATTATTATTATTATTATTATTATTATTATTATTATTATTTTCTTTCTTTTCTCAGACATTATGTCTGGTCAAAAATGGAAAGTGACGCGGACCTTGATCAAGCGTGACTTCCTTTTAACTGTACGGTATATGTTACATTGCATTTAGGAACTTTCGGGTAATTGAACATGTATCAATAATTACAGATTTCTGTAGTTGTATATATAAGTTTGGATGTAGCTGTATTGCATTGATGTACTGGTGGATATTGTGTGGTATGACTCCTGTAGTTGATAGTATAATTGGTATAATGTCAACTTTATCCTGATGCCACATGTCCTTGACTTCCTCAGCCAGTTGGATGTATTTTTCAATTTTTTCTCCTCTTTTCTTCTGTATATTTGTTGTATTGGGTATGGATATTTCTATTAGTTGTGTTAATTTCTTCTTTTTATTAGTGAGTATGATGTCAGGTTTGTTATGTGGTGTTGTTTTATCTGTTATAATGGATCTGTTCCAGTATAATTTGTATTTATCATTCTCTAGTACATTTTGTGGTGCATACTTGTATGTGGGAACGTGTTGTTTTTTTAGTTTGTTGTATGGCAAGTTGTTGATGTATTATTTTTGCTACATTGTCATGTCTTCTGGGGTATTCTGTATTTGCTAGTATTGTACGTCCGCTTCTGATGTGATCTACTGTTTCTATTTGTTGATTGCAAAGTCGGCATTTATCTGTTGCGGTATTGGGATCTTTAATAATATGCTTGCTGTAACATCTGGTGTTTATTGTTTGATCCTGTATTGCGATCATGAATCCTTCCGTCTCACTGTATATATTGCCTCTTCTTAGCCATGTGTTGGATGCGTCTTGATCAGTGTGTGGCTGTGTTAGATGATACAGGTGCTTGCCATGTAGTGTTTTCTTTTTCCAATTTACTTTCTTCGTATCTGTTGATGTTATGTAATCTAAAGTGTTGTAGAAGTGGTTATGAAATTGCAATGGTGTAGCCGATGTATTTATATGAGTCTTCCTGTCCATAATGTAGGTTTTTTATGTCGATAAATCCCCTTCATCCTTCCTTTCTGCTTAATGTGAATCTTTCTGTTGCTGAATGTATGTGATGTATTCTATATTTGTGGCATTGTGATCGTGTAAGTGTATTGAGTGCTTCTAGGTCTGTGTTACTCCATTTCACTACTCCAAATGAGTAGGTCAATATTGGTATAGCATAGGTGTTTATAGCTTTTGTCTTGTTTCTTGCTGTCAATTCTGTTTTCAGTATTTTTGTTAGTCTTTGTCTATATTTTTCTTTTAGTTCTTCTTTAATATTTGTATTATCTATTCCTATTTTTTGTCTGTATCCTAGATATTTATAGGCATCTGTTTTTTCCATCGCTTTTATGCTGTCGCTGTGGTTATCCAATATGTAATCTTCTTGTTTAGTGTGTTTTCCCTTGACTATGCTATTTTTCTTACATCTGTCTGTTCCAAAAGCCATATTTATATCATTGCTGAATGCTTGTGTTATCTTTAGTAATTGGTTGAGTTGTTGATTTGTTGCTGCCAGTAGTTTTAGATCATCCATGTATAGTAAATGTGTTATTTTGTGTGGGTATGTTCCAGTAATATTATATCCAGGGTCTCCTTCACTACCGATTTATGGAACAAATAGTGTATGTAATCTAAACCCCAGTGCATGCTCTTTAGAGCTACATCCGTGTAACGGTAGTTACCCAGCGGGGAAGACGTGGAGATAGTAGGGAGAGGGCCAGGAAGGGAATGTCTGAAAGACAGCGAGCTCGCTGACGTGGCAGATAAACGAGGCGCGCCCGATTCCGGCCGTTTAGCGTCAGCGACCGCCGCAGCCGCATCACGAGCAGCCATTGTTCGCAAGGCAAGGACGCACACATTGATACGTCCTGCCTTGCCGACGTGTTCTGCGAGTCACTGTGGCCGCCTGATTTCTTAAAATCAGTCCCTGTACTCGGTAGCATCATTGGCGTCCCGAAACCACTTAAAGCTTACTCAAAATAGGCCAGCACTATAACCTTCGCCTTCCTTAAATGACTTCAGTGTCGATGGGCCATAAGACTTGCGCTCCATCCTTTCTTACACAGTATCATACAAGTGTTACCTACCACTTGTCTCCCACAAAACGTTCTCAGTTATATCGTCACAACAAATCGAACTCAAGCTTTCGGCGATAACCTCCACCGTCACAATTAATAAAGTATTCCGGGTTATTACTCCGTGGTCGAAGGGATTTCACTTTAAAACTCAACGTTTCGTCCTCATCTGCGAAGAACATTTTCAAAGGAAATCGTAGCTTTGTTGAATGACAGATTCACACACTGGCTCGATACCGAGTACAGCAAAATTACGCTTCCGCGAGTTTCCGCGCTGTGGTGTGACGTCACATGTTTTGAATACGAGAGCGCAACTGGCCTTTGTCGACTGCCGTCGTCCGCTGTTACTACCATCCCCTGGTGGAAGACTGGTACACATCTTCTTCAGCACCGGAAATCAAATTTCACTGAATTTGACACCCTCCTCCTTCCTATTGAAATTCCTCCAGTGTTTCACCGTGTCTATGGCCTCTCTGTATAGCCTTTTTACAGAGAGACCATACAGATTGTGAAACACCCTGGAAATTTTAATAGGAAGGAGGAGGGCGTTAAATTCAGTGAAATTTGGTTTCCGGTGCTGAAGAAGATGTGTAAGAGTCTTCCACCAGGGGATGGTAGTAACAGCGGACGACGGCAGTCTACAACGGTCAGTTGCGCTCGCGTATTCAAAACATGTCACGCCACTGCCCGGAAGTTCGCGGAAGCGGAATTTTACTGTAATCAGTAGCGAGCCAGGGTGTGAATCGAACATTCAACAAAGCTACGATCTCCCTTGATAATGTCCTCCGCAGATGGGGACGACACGTCGGGTTTTAAAGTGAAATGTGACAACTCCGGCCGTGAAAATTTACATGTTTGCTCTCTCCATCGTCTTCTCCATTTGCTCCCGGGCAAGCCGCTGGAAGTGACATTTTAAAGCTTCAGTTTTTACTCCGATTTGAGGCGGCAAGATAACCGACAATAATTTATACAACAATGTCGTCCTCAGAACTTTCCTTTTCACTCGTCTGCAATTCAACTCAATCGTGTCCAAACGTCAACTAAGTAATTAAACAGCAACGAGTGTTCATAACCATACCAGCCACCCATTCTCTCTCTCTCTCTCTCTCTCTCTCTCTCTCTCTCTCTCTCTCTGCTCACACACACACACACACACACACACACACACACACACACACACACACACACACACACAGCGCGCGGCTTTTTGGACAAAGGTTACAAAATTATGTATGAACATTATTTTACCAAAAAAAAAGTTCAAATGTGTGTGAAATCTTATGGGACTTAACTGCTAAGGTCATCAGTCCCTAAGCTTACACACTACTTAACCTAAATTACCCTAAGGACAAACACACACACACACACACACACACACACACACACACACACACACACACACACACACACATGCCCGCGGGAGGACTCGAACCTCCGCCGGCACCAGCCGCACAGTCCATGACTGCAGCAACACAGACCGCTCGGCTAATCCTGCGCGGCATTATTTTACCCCTCTGTTTATTTCTTTTCCTCTCCATCCAGGCGTCGTTTCCAGTTATTCTAAATACAAACACCCATCAATTGGTTCAACGAATTTATTGCTGTTTTATTTTCTTTTCGATGTGTTCATTATATATGTTTTTGGTCTTCTTCTACCTTATTTAGAGGCCATTTCTAAAATCTGAACCGTTCAGTTCTTCCATTAGTTGTTCAAATAAGTCTGCACTAGAAGCAAATGGAGCAAAGTCAGCAAAAAAACGAAGCTGCTTCGTTTTCCAGTTTCACAACGTGAGAAACTTGCTCTATCACGGCTGAAAATAATTTGGGGTGACATGAGATCTCCTTCACTAACTCGTCTTTGAATTATTATTTTCCATGCTGTCCTCGTGAAGTGAAAGAAAAGCCGAAGTATTCACGTACATGTTCCTCATTAATGTGTTTTACGCTGAATCTGTGCCTCATTTGATAAATCTTGTTCGCGCAGATTAATTTTCTCGTAATCTATGATCCTCCAGACAAAATGGTACTTGATAGTGACGGCTCACAGACTTGCGAATGGTCCATTTTACTCTACCCAATTGGAAATAGTTTGTTCTTTTGTCTGATTAAAACAATATTTTAATTCTGTGAATATTTTGCACATTATACACCGGAGGCTCACAGTTCTATAGTTAGTATGCTCTCTTTCTCAAGTTTTGTGTAATGCAGAATTATTACAGCACTGTTGATATTTTGTGGGATTATCTAGCTCAGCAAACAACCTGTAAACAGTTTTACAATACCTGAGTCAAGAAACAATATTTATTTGTGGTCATTTACATTTGCCAGGCTCCAGATTGCTGTTATACAAAATCGGCGATATTACCACCAAATTTCAAATTTTCACACTGTGTACCATAATGCAGGGGTCTGGATACTGTATTTATTTTCAGTTACAGATCAATGAATGTCTCACCATCAGACATAATCATTCGTAATCGGAAGTTCTTGTCCTCTTCGGAAACGTCGATACAAGTTTTACGAAAGGCTTGACACTTCACAGTATCATTAAGATCCGGTCTCTGTACTAGTTGCACTTAATACAGGATCCTGTTCCTGGTCTACCACAGAGTTTCTTCACGTCTGAAATGGCGAAAATTGCCTACTTCCACTATATAAAAATGGTGATAAATTGTTTATTGTTGGGAAATGAACAAACTCCAGTTTAGCAGTGGGATATTGCAATCCTCGTCCCTCCCTTCCTCCCGCCCCATCTTTTTGCCGAGAGCAAGTGGCTGTCCGCCTATTTTCTAAATCTTGGATTTTATCACAGTACATACATGGCAACGCAATGGGAAGTACCTGAAGGAACTTTGGCAACATTACCAGTTCATCTGGAATGTACACTCCGTAACTTGAAACAAGTCTCTTTGCACTTGCTGTCCACTGGCAAATTTCTTGCCCTGACAAAGGCGGCAAAACGATGTGTAAATATTTTTACCCCTGTCATAGAAGCAAAATAATAAAAAAAACACAGGCCAGCATGTAGTGTGCGTGCCCCCTCGAACCGAGTTTCTCAAGTGAGTTGTTTGGGACGGCGGTGATGTCCCCGTTTATTCTGTCGCCGCCGCCTCTCGCCGCAGATAGATTGCCCAATCGGGACCTCCCAACAGGGCACCAATTTAGGCCTGTCGTTATGTCCGTGACACTTCCTCTCCCGGCTTGTCGTTCATCAAATGCCGCTATCTTTACTGGCGGCCTTCACGCGCTATGAAAAGCCGACCTGAATTGCCAAAGATAGTCTTATACTATATTTAACGATAGAATATTGTCATGTTATTCATCTGCTTACTGCGCAGTTAACTCACATAGGACAAGGGTTCAGTGCCCATAACACGATTAAATTACAAGTGGTAATTTCGGGCCGGCCGAAGTGGCCGAGCGGTTCTAGGCGCTACAGTCTGGAACCGCGCGACCGCAACAGTCGCAGGTTCGAATCCGGCCTCGGGCATGGATTTGTGTGGTTCTAGGGGACTGATGACCTCAGCAGTTAAGTCGCATAGTGCTCAGAGCCATTTGAACTTTTTTTTTCGGAGCGAAAGCATTTCTACCAGAATGAGCGGCTTAGTCTCACCGCTACTGCCTCTTGCCAACAACAGAGCAGTGGTATTTTCATAATTTTTGTACCTTAGAATATATATGCCGTCATCTTTCCAGTTTATCATCATATTGTCATTGCCGTTATATGTGAAATGACTTGTTTCAGAACCTCACAGACTGACTGAGAGGACTATTAGGTCACTCACAGAAGATAATATATTATACGCTCTTTTTAATCATCAATTATGGGTTCTCTACAAGAGTAAGACACATTGTCATGGTACGCAAAGCATAAGCGTCACTCTGTTGTGAACAGATTAAAACTGTGTGACTGGCTTGGACATGAACTCGAAACCTTGTCTTTCTCGCGCAAGTTGTAATGTTCTTACAAACTGAATCACGACTCTCACTTAGAGTTTCAGATCTGGGAATACCTCTTCTGTTTTCCAAACTTCACAGAAGCCCTCCTGCATACTTCAGGATGCTTCCACTAAGCCATTTCTCCGCAATGTACTTTCTTCCAGGAGTACTATTCCAGCAACGTATGCTTGAGAGATTCTATGAACTTTGAAAAGTAGGAGAGAGGTACTCGCAGGTTTGAGACGAAGAGTCAGAGATGTGCCTGGATAGCTCAGTGGGAAGGAGCACTGCATGAGAAAGAAAAGGTTGTGGGGTCGAGACCCATACCGGCAAATTGTAGTTAGTTCTTCTGCTTCTGTCACCAGTTTCCGTGACCAATAGTTGTTTACATAGAGACTGTGGACCAGATGAATTACTGCAGTTCACTGACAGGATGTGTGTTTCGCTGAGGTGACGGGAAACGGTGGGGATGCCTCTCATATCTGCGAGAATTTATTTCCTGACAGTGTACGTCCACACCTTAGCTGCATTTCATCTGCGCTTTTGAGGTACAAAGATGCTTCGTCCTGATCATTTTGGCGATGGAAGGCGGGAGCTAAGGTCGCTAGGATTTTGAGAATAACTCGCAATTCACCTTCAATTAGTGAGCGTGTTGCGCTGCCTGCTACGATCTGTAACGTTCCAGATTTTATTTTTGCGAAGCTTTTAGGTACGTCTGCCTTCCATAAAAAAGAACCAACGCCCTCATTCTGACGATCTGTTGCGCATAAAATAGATGTTCTTGGTATGTTTCTCAGAGTGCTCAATTCCAGAGATGATAATAATGTAGTGCTGGTGTTACATAATCTAGAGACCTGACCATACAACCGTACCGTGACGTCACAGACGAACATCGATCGTAATGTAAAGCAGCTAACGCTGAAAGATTTGTGTGGCCCGTGAAATTAGCTGTTTTTGAAGTGAAACTTTAATGAAGGTAGTTACGAAAGAAAACAGATATAGTTGTTTAAGAGGTAATGATAAAAAACGCATAACTGCGATTAATTTGCTGCATAGCACGTACAAGGAGCGTTCAGTAAGTACTGCAGCACATTTTTTTTTTTCTAAAATCAGGTTGATTTTATTCAGAATTCCAGTACACCATATTATTTCCCACTCTTTTTGCTACAAATCCCTAGTTTTCAACATAATTTTGGTTCAGTGCGACGGCCTTATGCCGCCTTACTGGGAGAGCCTGCAAATGCTCGCATAGCACCACTGGTCGACGCCGCAGCCAATGTCTTGCTGCTCCCCATCATCCACTTACTGCCTCCCGCGGAGTGTATCGTTCATTGGACCAAAGAGATGGAAGTCAGAATGTACGAGATCTGGGCTGTAGGGTGGATGGGGAAGGACAGTCCAGCGAAGATTTGTAAGCTGCTCTCAGGTGTGCAGTCTTGTGTGAGGCCTTGCGTTGTCATGGAGAAGAAAAAGTTCCTTTGCATTTCTGTGGCGACGAACACACTGAAACCGTTTCTTCAGTTTCCTGAGGGTGTGTCCGGCCGGCAATAGGGAGATAGCACAGGTTTGTGCGACCTTGTTACGATGATGACAGACGTCTCGCCCAACGACTCGCATACTTTTGTTCACTGCCAAGTCTCTATAGACATTCTACGACTCTCTAGTTTTCCGCTTAAAGAAACTCAATGACAGCGCTCTGCTAAGAACGCACCTCCGTTACAGACGTCAATTTGAAGGTGACGTATACCGCCGCGACCTGTCGGAAATTCATGGACCTAATAGGGACTCATGCGGGAACATTTCACGATGTCCCACAACAAATTCCGCATTTTTTCCACCGAAATTGGCCGAGAAAAAAGTGTTGCGTTAGTTATTGAACGCTTCTAGTACATTTGTAAACAAAACAGTTAGCGTCTTTGAAAAAAATGGCTATATTCGTGGATATTAACTGTGAGGAAGATTTTGAGCATTTTTAAGTGAACAGTAGCTGTTATATAAAAAATTGACACATTTGCAACTACATTTTGTTTTAAAAGTAGTAACGCATGCACATCACAGTCGGTTGAATTCACACAATTAACTGCACCAGTACAACTTCAAAAACAAATTCAGTGACTAGAATGTTGTTTAATGAAACTTTTTTTGAATAGACTTGTACTTCCAATTGATCACCAGTCACAACATACATTCAGTAATGGGACTCCACAGATCTCCATACATAAAAATAATAATTCTTCTTTCGCTGCTATCACCCAATTCTTCGGTAAAGATAGTACGTAATTACATTATTTTTCAGTTCATGACGGTTGTCATATAATACACTAATCTTGATGCTTTCTTGCAATGCTGCTGCCTCCAGCGCACTGCTTTTTTTCTTCTGGTCCCTCTCTAAATGGTCCTGCAGCTAAAGAATCGCAAAAATGAATGCACAGCATTAGAATCAAACCGCGGTTTTGGAAGTAGAGCAGTTATGACTCTTCTGTCAGCGGCAAATACTTCCCAGATAATGTCGCTAACTTTGAAATTCCTGTCAGGCACCTGAAAAATGACCACTGAAGTACAGTAACGATATATTTAAGCCAAGTGATCCGGTAGACAATATATCATAAACCAAAAGATGCCTTAGTAAATTACATTCAAAATAAAGACATGTGTTAAACTTAGAACTCAATTATTAGTAACTGTGAAATACTGTCTTGGAATTGGAGTCGTTCGTGTCACAAAACGTTGTCTTTAGGAAACTTAATACATGAAACTTCCATTATCTTTCGGTACGCAACACTTCATAACCACAGGGAGGATAAAGCTGAATAAACGTATATTATGCTGCGTTAAACTCTCACAAACACAATGCAGTAATACGTACCTCAGTAAAACACAATGAATTCTGTGTACTTGACTGACAACTCGTAACGGGAACACAGCACAAAGAGGTTTTTTTTTTTTTTTTAACACCCATCACGTTGTTACATGACACAAAACAGTTGTTGAATATCGCCGCTTCTCGTTTACACCACAACTTAGAGTTCTCGAAGTTGTTCGGCCCTGCCATCCAGGGGTGTTTGTTGCACGTAAAATTCACGTTTTCATACCAAAAAAACTTATTTACTGTCTCAGCGTTGTGCTATCTTTAAGACTATCGTAGTATGGTAAATCTGATGTCTAATTTGTTGCGAGTGATGAGTACAAGCCACGCACGTGTGGTTTTTACTCTTTTTTCTTACTTTTTTCAGTTTCGCTGATATGGTGCAATGCCAACTCATTCGGTCTTATTTTTTTTTTTTGTAGTAAATTTATCAGTTGGTAGGCTCTGACTTGGAGCAAATATCAACCAAAGATAAAACCAAGTGAAATTTTTTCCTCTCTCATTAAAAAAAGTTAAATCTGAGAGAAATTCGGCCTATTTGCGTTACTTATTTGCAGTCGAGATATCAATGACAGAAATGGTTCAGTAACGTCGGTGACGTTTTGTTGGGATCACGTACTTTGGTTCAAGACTTTTACTAGCATTATTATCATAGCTAAAGGCTGTAGTGTGATGATTCAGTGTATCTAATTACTATAAAATACAGTTAAATCTTTCAGCAACTGCAAGAATGAATTGTGAGAAATCAGCAATTTCTCAATAACCGATATGTTATTCCTACTCAAAAAAGCCCCACTTCTGCTGTTGGCTTTGGCTAACCCACGTTCCTACTAATTGTGCAAAAATATATGCTCAGCAGACATAAATTGTTTGCTTGGCCTACGAAAAGCATTTTGCCACTCTGACCAAAATTAACCCTTCCAGACCCACTGGCTACAATTACGTACATAAACTTTACTGTGTCGTAGCTGCAATAGAAGTATTTTTTCCCACTGGAAACCAGAGGTACACATTTGTGAATGTTCAGCCGTTTCATCACGCGCAAGTGCTACCAGCTGTTGGGCATCACTATGAAAATGACAGCAAGTGAATGTAGCGGTGCGCTGCAGCTCGTGACCTCCAGAATACACGGATGTGGTTGGTTCGCTATATTCCACTTTATAATTGATTATTGTTATTGTCGTTTTGGGTAGTAATTATTGAATTATGATTTTATATTTTGCTACACTGGAGAATATTTCCTGATTAGTATAGTAGTCTATAAAAGGAAGTGCAAAAATGTGTTTTGAAAAAAGAAACATATTTTTGTATAAGTCTTGCATCTACCAATCATTAAACATCACCTAACAGCATTGCCATATAAAGAAAAATTTTTCTTCCTGCAGAAAAATTTCAGGTCTGAAAGGGTTAAAGAAAAATGTGAAAGTGAAACACTTACAACATTTCTACATGGCCAGAGCATAATTATCATCTTCAAACTAGCTGTAAGCAGGAATTAAGATAATGTAATAGTGCTACAGTATTAACAATAAGAAGCCATCTGTGTCAGCGGATACTGCCAGGCACCAGCGTAGTTATTCTTTGTAGTTCTGTTCTCAATGGCAACCTGTGGCCGACACACATGGAGGGGGCCCCCCTGCGGGTTTGGGGGTTAGACTAGGCCCGCGGTATTCCTGCCTGTCGTAAGAGGCGACGAAAAGGAGTCTCAAATGTTTCGGCCTTATGTGATGGTCCCCTTTCGGGTTTGACATCCATCTTTCTAAATTGTTCCGAAGAGCGAGCCAATTGGGGAAGGGCGCCTTACATGGTGCACTGTATTTGTCGTGCATTGAGACCTTTAGCCGGCTTTCTCGTCGTTGCAATGGTGTCCAGCTCGTTTTCCATCTCTTGGGCGAGGATACGTCCCTGGGTGCGATTACCACGCTGCGCTGTGCAGTGTTGCTTTTCGCTGCGACGACGACCTCATACATTTTCGCACCTAAGATCCAGCACGGTAGCCAGTCCGTTGTGGTGGGGCCGCCATGTACCCTGTTGGTTGTAGCCCCCTGACAACACAGGGATCGCTCTACTGATGCCTGCGCCGTTTACTCCCCATGTATGCCAAGGAGTAGATGCCCATCTCCCTGGGGCATCAGGACTCCCGGCAATGGCCATCCTGCCAGGTGGCCCTTGCTGTGGCTGGGTGGCGCCTATGGGGAGGGCCCTTGGTCGGAGTAGGTGGCATCAGGGTGGATGACACGCAATGAAGCGTGGCACATCATCTCTTGCTGGTGGCCAGCCACCAGCAGTCTCTAAACGTTCGAGGGCTCATTTTAAAGGTAACGTTTATGACCCCAAATCGTTCCCATCCCTGGCCACACCATGGGAGGAGCGAAAGGCAATGAATGACAGTGACACGTATTCGCCCAGGTATCTCGTCTGTACCAGAGCTGATGGGGAATCCTTTGTATCCGTGAAGCCTCAGTTCTTTGTAGAGCATTTAGAGGACAAGTTTGGGGAGGTGGAGGGCTTGTCCAAAATGCGCTCTGGGTCAGTTTTGATAAAAACGGCATCCTCCGCCCAGTCACGCAGGTTACTTGCTTGTGACAAGTTGGGGGATGTTAACGTTACCATCACACCACATAAGAGTTTAAATATGGTCCAGGGTGTTATTTTCCATAGGGACCTTCTTTTGCAGTCTGATGACGAGCTGCGCGCCAACTTAGAGCGTAGAGGTGTTCATTTTGTCCGGCGCGTTCATCGGGGTCCGAGGGACAATCTGGTTGCTACCGGTGACTTCATCTTGGCCTTCGAGGGTGATACCTTACCGGAAAAGGTCAAGGTGATGGTCTACCGTTGTGACGTCAAGCCCTATATCCCTCCCCCGATGCGGTGCTTTAAGTGCTGGAAGTTCGGCCATATGTCTTCCCGCTGCACTTCCAGCCTCACATGTCGAGATTGCGGACGCCCATCTCATCCCGATACTCCATGTGCTCCGCCTCCCATCTGTGTCAACTGTGGAGAGCCTCATTCACCTTGCCCGCCAGACTGCAGGATCTTACAGAAAGAACGCAAAATCATGGAATATAAGACCCTGGACCGACTGACTTACACTGAAGCAAAGCGGAAATTTTAACGGCTACATCCCGTGCGCATGATGGCATCTTATTCCTCAACTGTCACTCCTGCTCCAGCTCCTTTAGCTACACCACAAACAGTCAGCTCTCAGAGTCAGAGGACCTCACCTGCCCCCTTGACGATGGGGGCCCCTTCTCTCGCTGTTGCTCCCACACAATCTACCTCGGGAGCAGCACCCACTAAACCAACGGGGACACCAGTCCCCACTTCTAAGCAGGAGAAGCGTAAGTCTTCTTCGGCTTCTCTCGCTCGGAAGGGATCCCTTGGGCCACTCCCTTCCCAGGTTCCTACCAGCGGCACAGCAGACACCAACCAGTGGCTGAAGAAGCCACAGGTCGCTGGTCGTCGAGCTTCGCGATCATCTTCGGTCCCGGAGACTGACTCCAATAAGCCCTCTCAACAACGACAACCAAAGGAACAGCGAGAGAAAACGACATTGAAGACCCGTACGACCAAGGCACCTGCGGTGGCACCTACTCCACCGCTACCTACACGCTCTGCGTCTGAGGATGAGGTGGAGATTCTTGCGTCCGCTGAGGACCTCGATCTCGCCGGTCCCTCAGACGCAATGGATAGCACTTGCACGGGTGCTCCATCGGAGGCAGCAGGTGACCCAGCGGCGTAATCTGCCTTCCCAGTCCCGTCACGCCTTTCTCAGCCATGGACAATATCATCCTCCAGTGGAACTGCAGCGGTTTCTTCCACCATCTAGCTGAGCTCCGACAACTTATCAGCCTTCACCCTTTCTTCTGCATTGCTCTTCAGGAAACTTGGTTTCCAGCAATGCGAACCCCCGCCCTCCGTGGCTATCGGGGTTATTATACGAACCGGGCAGCTTATGAAAGGGTGTCTGGTGGCGTCTGCATATATGTCCTTAACTCTCTTCACAGCGAGTCTATCCCTCTACAAACAGCTTTAGAGGCTGTCGCTGTTCGGGTGTGGACGCCACAGGCTGTTACCGTCTGCAGTCTTTACCTTCCACCGGATGGTGATGTCGCGCAGCATGTCCTGGCTGCGCTGATAGCCCAATTGCCGCCACCTTTCTTATTACTGGGCGACTTCCCCATAACCCTCTGTGGGGTGGGTCCGTGGCGACAGGTCGAGGCGCCACCATTGAGCATTTATTGGCACAGCTCGATCTTTCGCTGTTAAATGATGGTTCCTTCACACACTTCAGTGTGGCACATGGCACGTACTCCGCCATTGACCTTTCCATCTGCAGCCCTAGCCTCTCACCATCTGTCCAATGGAGAGTGCATGACGACCTGTGTGGTAGTGACCATTTTCCAATCTTTCTGTCACTGCCACAGCGTCAGTCTTCTGGGCGCCCTTGCAGGTGGGCAATGAATAAGGCTGACTGGGACTTGTTTTCCTCCACTGCCGCTATTGAGCCTCTCTCTAGTGATGACATTGATGCGGTGGTTCAATCGGTCACCACTGGCATCGTTACTGCCGCCGAATCTTCCATTCCCCGTTCTTCTGGGTCCCCTCGGAGGAGGACTGTGCCTTGGTGATCGCCTGAGATCGCTGAGGCGATTCAAGATCGCCGGCGGGCGCTACAGCGTCACAGGCGACATCCCTGCATTGAACACCTCATCACCTTCAAACGGCTGCGTGCGCGGGCCCGCCGCCTTATCCGCCGAAGCAAGCAGGAGTGCTGGGAGCGGTATGTGTCCACCATTGGCCTCCATGTCTCTCCATCGCAGGTCTGGGCCAAGGTCCGACGCCTCTATGGCTATCGGACCCCTGTCAGCGTCCCTGCGCTCTCACTGAATGGAGCAGTTTGTACAGACTCCGACGAAATTGCCAACAGCTTGGCAGAGCAATTTGCTATGAGTTCCGCTTCTTCCAATTACCCACTGGCCTTCCGCTCCATTAAAGAGCGGATGGAACGTCGGAGCCTTTCTTTTCGCACCCACCATTCTGAATCCTACAATGCTCCATTCAGTGAGTGGGAATTTCACAGTGCCCTTGCCGCTTGCCCTGATACCGCTCCCGGGCCGGATCGCATCAACTGTCAGATGCTGAAACACCTTTCAGTGGACTGCAAGCGACGCCTCCTCGACCTTTACAACCGTCTCTGGGTGGAGGGTGAGTTTCCGTCGCAATGGCGGGAAAGCATTGTCATCCCCGTTTTGAAACCGGGCAAGAGCCCTTTGGAGGTGGACAGCTACCGCCCCATTAGCCTCACCAACGTTCTTTGCAAGCTTCTCGAACGGATGGTGAGCCGACGCTTGAATTGGGTACTGGAGTCTCGAGGCCTTCTGGCTCCGTCTCAGGGTGGGTTCCGTAAAGGTCGCTCCGCCACCGACAATCTGGTGAGTCTGGAGTCGGCCATCCGTACTGCTTTTGCCCGCCGTCAGCACCTGGTCGCTGTCTTTTTCGGCATGCGGAAGGCGTACGATACGACATGGCGTCATCGCATACTTTCTACGCTTCATGGATGGGGTCTTCGGGGCCCTCTGCCGATATTTATCCGAAATTTTCTGTCGTATCGTACCTTCCGCGTGCAAGTCGCGGCCTCTCATAGTTTCTCCCGAGTCGAGGAGAACGGGGTACCACAGGGATCTGTCCTCAGTGTCTGTCTGTTTTTAATCGCAATAAACGGGCTCGCTGCAGCGGTGGGAAATTCTGTCTCCGCTTCCCTGTATGCTGACGACTTCTGCCTTTACTACAGCTCTACTGGCATTGCAGCTGTTGAACGTCAGCTACAGGGCGCTATCCACAAGGCGCAGTCTTGGGCTGTAGTGCATGATTTTCAGTTTTGGGCTGCCAAGACCCGCGTTATGCAATTCTGCCGGCGCCGAACAGTCCATCCTGAGCCGCGGCTTTATCTTGACGACGAACTTCTTGCTGTGGTGGAGACCCACAGGTTTTTGGGGGTAGTTTTTGATGCTCGGTTGACTTGGCTGCTTCATATTCGGCAGCTTAAACAGAAGTGTTGGAGGCATCTAAATGCTCTGAGATGCTTGAGCCACACCAGCTGGGGCGCCGACCGATCTACCCTGTTACGGCTCTACCAGGCGTTAATCCAGTCCCGTCTGGATTATGGGAGCCTGGCTTCTGGCTCAGCATCCCCAGCTGCGTTGCGGGTGCTGGACCCAATCCTCCACAGCGGGATACGACTGGCCACTGGTGCCTTCCGGACCAGCCCTGTGGACAGCGTACTTGTGGAGGCTGGTGTCCCTCCACTGCGATTGAGGCGCCAACATTTACTGGCCGCTTATGCTGCCCACGTTTTTAGCTTGCCCGGGCATCCAAACTATCGTCTCCTGTTCCCGCAATCGGTCGTCCATCTGCCAGAACGTCGGCCCCGGTCAGGCTGTACGATCGCGGTCCGCGTCAAAGAACTCTCCGGGCTTCGGGTTTTCACTGTTCCATCTCCTATCCGGGCCAATTTGCGTACACCCCCATGGTGTGTTCCTCGCCCTTTCCTTCGGCTCGACTTGGCACAGGGCCCGAAGGACTCAGTCCCTCCAGAGGCCTTCCACCGCCGCTTTTATTCCATCCTGGCCACGTATCAGGGCTCTGACGTTGTTTACACTGACGGTTGGATGGTTGCTGGTCGTGTCGGTTATGCGCTAACTCTAGGGGACTATTCCGAACAACGTTCCTTGCCGGCTGGCTGCAGCGTTTACACTGCTGAGCTGGTAATCTTTCGAGCCCTAGAGTATATCCGCTCCTGCTCAGGTAACCCTTCGTGATCTGTAGCGATTCCCTGAGCAGTTTACGAGCTCTCGACCAGTGTTTCCCCCGTTCTCGTCTGGTGATGGCTATCCAGGTGTCCCTGCATACTCTTGCCCGTTGCGGCCGCTGTGTGGTCTTTGTGTGGACCCCCGGTGATGTCGGTATCCCGGGCAATGAACATGTTGACCGCCTGGCGAAAGAGGCCACCAGTCAACCATCTCTGGATGTTGGCCTCCCAGAGACTGATTTGAGGGCAGTCTTAGGCCGCAAAGTTTTTGCACTATGGGACGATGAATGGCGCGAACTGACAATGCGTAATAAACTCCGTGCTGTCAAGGAGACGACAGCTGTGTGGCGGTCATCACTGCGAGCCACTCGGAGGGACTCAGTAGTCCTTTGCCGGCTCCGCATTGGCCACTCCCGGCTGACACACAGTTATGTACTACGCCGGGAGGACCCTCCTCTATGTCACTGTGGGGCGGCTTTGATAGTGGCCCACATTTTGTTGGCCTGCCCCATTTTTAGCTGTGGTCAGGCAGACATTTGCACTGCCTGATACGCTCCCTGCCCTTTTAACTGATGACCCTGCTATGGCTGGCTTAGTTTTACGTTTTATTCGGACAGGGGTTTTTTATCATTTGAGTGTTTGTTTTATTTTATTGTTTTGTGTTGATTCTGGCCTTTGGCCTACGGTTTTAAACTGAGTTTATAATGTGTTCTCGGTGGTTGGCTTTTCTTTTTTTATTCTATGGTCGGCCAACCACCGCCACACTCCGTGTGATTTTAATTTGTTATGTCTGTTCTTTGTCTGAGTTTTTCTTGTCCTGTGTTGTCTGTTGTCTCTCTTATTCTTTTTTTTCCCCTCTGTGTGGTAGTTTTTAAGTTTTGGAACAAGGGACCGATGACCGTTGCAGTCTGGTCCCTTTAATCCCACAAACCAAACCAAACCATGGAGGGGGGAGTGCCCCCGCCCCCCTCCCCATTGCCACCCGCGCCGCTGCCGCCAGTCAGTGAGCCCGCACGCTATTCGTTCATTCGTTCTTTTTTTCGTCTGTCGACTCGACTGAATCGAGTTATCGAGTACCTGTACTATCTTATGTAGCGCACGCGTCCGCATCATCGTATTTTATATGTTTCTGTTTGGCACATAGATATCTAACACATACCTACGAGAAAAATCACGGCCATTCTAGTGATCTTGATACGTTATTCTGTCTGGCATTTGTTCGAGAAAAGTCGGGAATATTCTACTGTTTTCTTGTACGGAGAACCTTCGATACGTAGCGTTACGAATACGGACTATTCACTGAATAGGAAGCGAAGCAGAGTCGTTGCCAGATAGTCAATTTGAAAGCTACAATCGTCGCGGTAACTTGGAAGTGATAAAAAGTGAACAACTGCGATTATTGGCTATTACCACGGACTTAAGTCAGTGTTGTGCTTAGTGATATTAGAAATACGCGGAGTGCGACCGTGTGTGTTTTATGCTAAGTGTACTCGTGTTGCATTTTTCAGTGCGAATAAAGTGTTTATTCGAGAATAATTGGCGTCTAATTTACTTACGTAGTAACAATATAATAAGATGGATCGTTACGTAATAAGAAAAAGAAAAGTAGAAACATCTGAATATTCTGGTGACCATTCAGCCGCAAAAACACCAACAGATGTACAGGCAGAGCCCAGCACTTCGTCGACACTTCCACAACGGCGTACAAAGACATGGCTGAGGTCGACAGTGGAAGAGAATAGACTTAATGGCTTAGCTCTGTTGAACACACACCCTGATATTGATGTCTTTATTGACTATGTAATTAACCACTTCGCCAGGAAGAATAGGCGCATAGAATTCATCATTTAACGAAGGGAACCACAATTGTAACTTTTTTATATCATAAGATGGCGCATTGTCTTGTATATGTGTATAATCAGTTTAAATAAAACTTTCTTCAACTATGCATGTGACTTGATTATTTTTTATTACGGTAAAAGTAAAGGTAGCTAAAGATATCTTTAGCGCCCCCTCCTTGAGGTTTTACTGTAACCGCCTCTGCTGGCAACAGGAGAAGATCTCACATGAATTCGCTGCTCTAGCAATCGGCCGTCTCTGGTTCTTCACTTTCCAAGAGTGCCCAGTTTACAAATCGTGAATCCATGAACACATTATAGGCGAATTTGTAAACACAAATATGTGAAAATTAATACCTGTGTTGATCTGATGACGCTGCACGAACGCTACATCGTATCTGCCACTGTGCAAATTGTCTTACTCGGGCCAAACACCCGCTCGCAGAGAAAGATACACGGTATCCTCACAGAGCACAAGTCACGTTAATCATTTGAAAGGTACTGGAGAAGTACTACCTACACGTATACTATCTTCACAAAGTACGCAATAGTACCACATAATTTTTACCTCTCACGGAAATTTTGCGGTGGTTTCTTCATTTAAATGCTAATGCTGTTGTCTTCCACACAAACGAGCTACTCAAAGGTGGGAGTACTTGCATGCTAGTTGCTTTGATGTGCGGTCTGTGTTAAGCTTAGGGATTAGCCGAACGGTCTAAGGCGCCGCAGTCATGGACTGTGCGGCTGGTCCCGGCGGAGGTTCGATTCCCCCCACGGGCATGGGTGTGTATGTTTGTCCTTAGGATAATTTAGGTTAAGTACTGTGTAAGTTTAGGGACTGATGACCTTAGCAGTTAAGTCCCATAAGATTTCACACTCATTTGAATATTTTTTTAAGATAAGGAGTGGAATATTTGACATCCACCTTCTACAGCCTGCACATCTGCCAGCCGGAGCTTATCAGTTTCTGCACACCACGCTCACAAAAATGTTTGACAGTGCCGCTTTCTATATGCAGCACCCTCTGGCTCCTGCGTCAAGGAAGCTCTCTAGCAGCCGACTTTGGAAAGCACTGGAGGGTATACCGGGACGTGTTGAGTGACAAAAGCTTTCACCTAATTTAACACCGTTTTAATTTTTGTTTCTTTCGGTGGTATGATGACGGTGTGACTTTCATTTCTCCAATAATCATCACAGCTGAACAGATGCGTTTCATGACTTGAAACATAATCGTATTTTGCTCGACAGAGCTGGGTAGTCTTAGCTGTGAAATTATCGAGCGAGTAACAAGGCTCAGGGCAGACTGTTTAAATAACTCGCATCAATTTATTCGGACACGAATTTAATTAAATGTAGTTAGTGTACAGTTCTTGTTTATCCTCGGAACTTTACATTGTCCCTGCGCATAATGAGGGGTTAAATAGTATTTTTTCCTTAACAGGAAAGTATATGTTGTGTGCATCCTACGGTTCCTCAGAATTTTTCGCCGAGGTCCAAAACACAATTTATTTGTAGAAACTGAACGATTATCTAACCGGGGGTGTAAGTTTCATGATGCAGCGGCGATCTGGAAAAGATTTCGAGGTACAGACCATTTGTACGAGAATTTTATATGGGCTGGAAGCTAACTTCTGTAAATTCTCAGTCACTGCCGTAGATGGCGCACATCCGCAGATGTCACACCCATGGCTGATGGAATCCTGAGGGTTTTTTATCGCTCACTGTCCTAGTTGTCCCTCACAGGAGTTTAGCAGAAGTCTGATCTCGTAAGTTGAATAGGACGTGTGTTGTGTTACGCTGAATTAGCTACTGACCGTGTCACTGTTGAGCCTTATCGTCTGATGTCTGCGGAATGTGGATTATTTCTGTCCCGCTTCTTTCTCTTGTGCTATACGGTTCGGTTGCGCTCCTTTTTCATTTCTTAAATAGCGTGCTGTCCATCCAACGGAAAGAAAGTCCAGCGTTGTTGATATGTTTCCCTTTTGATATCCAGTTAGTCGTTCCATTTTTCACTTAGACAGTCAAAGGTGGCACGGTGCTCCAGATAATCCATTCGTTTTCTAGAGGAGCGGAGTCCACACTCCCATTCCGCCATGCATATAAATAACTTGAGACAAATGTTTGTATGCCTTTGAATAATCTACCCTGAACTTTCTTCTCCAGCTTCGTCCAACAGAGGAACCGTTTCGCCTCTAGTGACCGTGATCTGAACGACGTGATAAGCCTAATCCTATGGTTTTCCTTTCAGAATGACTTCGCTCAATTAATGTAAATTTAAACTGATACTTATAAATAGTACACAACCATGAAATACTTAACACAGGAGCAAATGTATTTTAGCAACACTGAAACTATCAGTGTTTAGGACAATCCGGAATGTTGTGACACTAAATCAATATTTAAATTTTATTTGATCCGTGCTGGATCTTTTGAAGTATCCGAGCGTTACGCTTTGTTAGTGAAGAACGCAATCAGCCACAAACACTTACAACAAGCTTCTTTTTCTTAATGAAGTTGCCAAAAGATAGGTACATCAGCGTGTTTTTGCTATCCACACAACATATAAAGTAACGCTAAATATTCAAACATTCTTGTGTAGTGCAGGAGAGGTCGGCTTCTTGCTGACGAATATGTTACTGTAATTAATAAAATTAGCCATCTGAAGATGTGCATGGTAGCCCGAAATGGTAATAGAATTCATATAAAACTTGTTAAATATATTGGTGGCTGGTTGCGATCAATATGTTTTCAATAAAAAAAAAAAAAACAGCACTGCGCCAACAGTTTCTGTGCGTTCAAATACTGATGGCTACTAAAATTCCTTCGTCGTCCAGCGATTTTCGGTAACATTAATTTATTCAAGAAGACGAATATACGAGGTGTGGCTAGAAAAAAACCGGACTAGTACTGGTGAAACAATAAAACGAATACAATAAGGCTGAAAGTCGCGTGGCCTGTCACGTGACTCTCGCTCCGCCTACTGCTCGAGTTTCATCTGCCTCCTGCACTCAGTCTGCCCGTGGCGTCTGTTTTAAGTGGTTGACGTTTTGTCTGTGCGTCGGAAAATGTTGAGTGTACAGAAAGAACAGCGTGTTAACATCAAATTTTGTTTCAAACTAGGAAAATCTGCAAGTGAAACGTATGTAATGTAACAACAAGTGTACGGCGATGATTGTTTATCGCGAACACAAGTGTTTGAGTGGTTTAAACGATTTAAAGATGGCCGCGAAGACACCAGTGATGACACTCGCACTGGCAGACCATTGTCAGCAAAAACTGATGCAAACATTGAAAAAATCGGTAAACTTGTTCGACACTTTCCTTGTCAACTCCTGTTAATTCAGACACTGCTCTGATTGTTAAACGGCGATCTTATCGAACAAGTTTACTGATTTTTTCAATGTTTGCATCAGTTTTTGCTGACAATGGTCTGCCAGTGCGAGTGTCATCACTGGTGTCTAAGCGGCCATCTTTAAATCGTTTAAACCACTCAAACACTTGTGTTCGCGATAAACAATCATCGCCGTACACGTGTTGTTACATTACAAACGTTTCACTTGCAGATTTTCCTAGTTTGAAACAAAATTTGATGTTAACACGCTGTTCTTTCTGTACACTCAACATTTTCCGACGCACAGACAAAACGTCAACTACTTAAAACAGACGCCACGGGCAGACTGAGTGCAGGAGGCAGATGAAACTCGAGCAGTAGGCGGAGCGAGAGTCACGTGACAGGCCTCGCGGCTTTCAGCCTTATTGCATTCGTTTCATTGTTTCACCAGTACTAGTCCGGTTTTTTTCTAGCCACACCTCGTATATACCACTAAGAGTGGAGTGGACTAATTGTATCTCAGACGCTTAAGGCAGTGCAGGAATATACAGGGTGGTTATAATTAAACTTTCGCTACTTGAACCGGCATAACGGAAAACTATTTACCGTATGGGTATCCATAGGAACGATGTCCAGACAGTTGGTTGCAGCATTTGCGTTGTTAGTAGTGCCAGTGTTATGACTTGCCGTTACGCGCCGACGGTGGAGGAGAACTCTGACTCCAGTGGCAGACGACAAGCAGCGTGGACAGTATTGCGTTGTTAGCAGTGACAGTGCTATGGGTTACCGTTAGGTGCAGGTACTGGTGAGGAGCGCGCACTCAGAGGACCAAGGATATGTATGCAGCGCTAACGGCACACGTTACTGTGCTCGGCTGCGCTAACATGTGATCCCTACTCTGAGGGAGAAAGGTGCTTTGGACTCAGCTGCTTTTATGCACGATGGAGCTCCACCTCCCATTGCTCGTGAGGTCACTCGGTTATACCACAACACATTTGGAAGGAACAGAATAACTGGCCGATCATTCCACAACGCGTGGTCATAAAGATCATCAGATTTGAACCTGTGTGATTTCTGGCTGTAGGGCTGCCTGAAGGACAAGCTTTATCAACGGGACACTAACACGGTTTGGAGACTGAAGATGAGCATAGCGAGGAAGGTAGTCAGGTTCCCACCTGGGACGTTTCGGGTAGGAGTAGAGCTATCTCTAATGCGGTTCCAGGCTGCGTGGACGCAGTTGGTTGTAACAATGTGCAAGATTCGTAACCTGGGACGTAAACATGGTACGCAGTTAACCAATGTTAACCTCTCATGTGGATTTATTCGCTATTTCTTTTCCGCGTGCCCTTATTATGAGTTTCATTGTCCTACGATCACTCTTTTTTAAATTTGTGATAAGCTCCTACGGGACCAAACTGCGGAGGTCATCGGTCCCTAGGCCTACACACTACTTAATCTAACTTAAACTAACTTACGCTAAGAACAACACAGACACCCATGCCCAAGGAAGGACTCGAACCTCCGAAGAGGACAGCCGCGCGAACCGCGGCAAGGCGCCTTAAACCACGCGGTTACCCCGCGTGGCCCTAGTTTTTCGTGGGAGCCCCATCAAGTAGCGAAAGTTTAATTATAACCATCCTGCATATGCTATCAAAGAACTGACTGTCTCTTTTCTCTTTCCTCTTATACAATCACGTAAGGCGATCATGTGGCATTTTCTGTCTGTCCATGCTACACTGTACCGAGCGAAACGCCGCATTTATTTTGCCACTGGATTTGGGATAGGCTTCGAATTCTTAGAAATTCCACGGTGTTCCCCACACTCTGTAAAGTAAATTCCGGTTCAGTTCCTACGAACAACTCGAGGCTAATTGTTTCCGCCATCCTTGTCCTTTCCGAGCTTGTGACCTCTCTCTAATGACCTCTTTGTCAAGGGGATATTGGACACTTGGCTTCCATCTACCACGATTTCGTAGTACGTCAGCTTATTGGGATATGCAACGTGGAGTTTCAAGGCGGAGTCTGATGCGGAAGCGCACAAAACAAGACATAGAGGACAGACAAGGCAATTTCCTGATTTGTGATCATGGCGGCGCCATCAAAGGCACCACCCTGCGGTGATATCAGGGGAAGAGCAGGCACGCCGCCACGGTTGGACGACGAAGCTAATGGCTCGTGCGTCGGCGGCCGGTCGATGCTATCACTCTCGACGTGGCCCTGTTCTAATTGGAAACGCGATCACCACAATGGGGGCCAATCAGAGCGCTGCGAAGAACTGGCAACCAGCCGGGTCACCCACTTCCTCATTCAGAGCGCCGATGTGAATTCCCGTTGTAGAAAGGACTGCATTTCCATTTAGTGGATCGCTACAGTGTGCTTATGATGTACGACATTGCCCTCATTCTTCTGCGTTTAGCCCACGTTGATTCATGAATGAACCACATCAAAGCTTCGTTTCAAAATACGGTGCTTCTGATTCATGAACTGAAAACAGGCATTTCGATATTTTACATCCTGCGGCATGTAGGTAACGGTTGTTAAGTGAATTCTTATATTCTTTCGGCATGCAACGTACGATAAATTTCGTCCAAACAGACGTACAGACACCGCATCTTTCCAGGTATCTGTACGCCTGTATGGGTGAAATTTAACGAATTATTTAAGACGCCGTGAAAAACTGAAGATGCATAGTGACAGTTTTCCAGGATGACGCTGTCCGGCAGGTCAACCTGTGTGCCGAACAGGGATTCGAGCCCGGAACCTTAAGTTTCGCGGGAAATGTTCTTGCCAACTCAGCTATTTAGACAAGGCTCACGATCTTCCCCACTGTCTTCAAAAGTATTTACCAGATCCCACTAGGGTAATGAAACTTCGTCACGTCTGTAAACAGGGCAACAGTAAAGAACAACGAAAAATGTGACGGTCGCCAGGACATTGCACGAGTATAAAGTATATCAAATTTAACATAAAAAACTATACCATAAGCAGCAGATTTTTAGGAATAGTTCGTGTAGGAATGAAACGGCGAAGCATTAGTGGTCGTAAGTCACGGTACCTACCTTTCCAACTCCTTTGTCGATTTTCTGGCAAATGACTCTTTCTCTGTCGCAAACAGAAAGTGGTGTTATTTCTGCATTAATTCTCTTTCGGTTAATTTATTCCCAGTTGTCTGCACCAAGAGTGATACTAAACTGGAAGCAACACTAGCACTCAAAAGGCGTCAGAATAGCTTACGAGCGCCCCGCATTCAGTCAGACGCACTCAAATAGTAAAAATGGTTCAGATGGCTCTGAGCACTATGGGACTTAACATCTGAGGTCATCAGTCCCCTAGAACTTCGAATTACTTAAACCTAACTAACCTAAGGACAGCACACATATCCATGCCCGAGGCAGGATTCGAACCTGCGACCGTAGAGGTCGCGCGGTTCCAGACTGAAGCGCCTAGAACCGCTCGTCTACTGCGGCCGGCGCACTCAAATAGTACGCTCCTTTTATAACAATGGTACCATCACTTTCGGTCTTACACTTACCGTAACCACAGCACTCAACAACAGTTTGAATATAACACTCTCAACCGTGCATGTGGAATGTGATTAAGACGCTCGTAATTCGTTTCAAAATTCAGTTTCGTTTACAAATCAGTATTTCAACTCTCGTGTGTAGTATGATAACTTAAAAATGGTAAAAAAAAACTTCTTAAATAGACTGTCCGCATTCAAGATTAAATTCAAATGCAAACTGAGTCCATCTGCAGTTCGGAACTCTGGGATACAGGTAGATAATACTTACTTGAACTGAAAAAGAGAGAAAGAAGAACGGAAGACAGCAAGTTTTTCATCTCAGCTACACGTAGTTAAACGTTTCTTTGCTTGGGTATAACTTATTTAAATTCACAGAATACTTAATTATGCAGAAAATCAAAGTTAATAAAAATAATTTCTGAGTATGATATCCCGTCATATCGTGAATCAAATCGATGTTGTGGCTATGGTTGCATTGGATTGTTGACAATTCTTGTCTGATTCACATATATTTCGTCACGTCGTCTTTAACGAGGATGACAGGACGTCAAAATTTTAAAAATCGTTCATATTATTGGTCTCAGTTACTAGTAAATAAAATTATTTAATCCAAACAAAAAAACGGCAGATGCGTTTCTGACTATATGAACAGCGAAATAGTTCATGACTCCTGCACACCTAAAGATGGCATCATTTCCACGCAGCATCTCTGTGCAGAGCGATGTGAACGCGTGCTGTAGTGGAGGACGGTGGGACGGGCGACTCGAAAGCCGCTCGATGACGGTAGAATCGATTTACTACTTCCTATTAGTGCGTATCAGTAGCCCAACATCACATCTGGCAGGTGAACATTGACCCACGGACCTCGGCAGCTAAGCATTATCGTGAAGAGGCCACCTGCTGCTGTTGCTGCTACGCCCAGCGCAGCCCAGGCGTTGCGCGACCTTGCGTGGTAAACACTCCCAGCCGGCAGCCGAGCTACCTCTGGAACAGAAGTGGCAGAGTGGCGCGGACAGGCCAACTGTGGGGCAGGCTGGTAGCGTGTCCCAGCTGTGGCAAGTGACATGAGCGCAGACGTCCGCGGAGGAAACCCCTGTCCAGAGGTTGAGGGCTACGAGTACCCCATTTCGACTCTCGGTCCGTCGGTGCCCCATCTAGACTCCTGGCAGGTGGTCTCGTCAGGATGACGGTAGAGTGGTAGCAACCTCTGTGACGGACGGCAACTCGATGTCTCACTGTTCCATCAGCTGACTGTCAGAACGGCCAATATTTATAAGGGGCCGGCCGCAGTGGCCGAGCGGTTCTAGGCGCTTCAGTCTCGAACCTCGCAACCGCTACGGTCGCAGGTTCGAATCCTGCCCCGGGCATGGATGTGTGTGGATGTCCTTAGGTCGTTGTGTTGTTTTGGGGGAAGAGACCAAACAGCGAGATCATCGGTCTCATCGGATTAGGGAAGGACGGGTAAGGAATTCGGCCGTGCCCTTTCAAGGGAACCATCCCGGCATTTGCCTGGAGCGATTTAGAGAAATCACGGAAAACCTTAATCAGGATAGCCAGACGCGGGGTTGAACCGTCGTCCTCCCGAATGCGAGTCCGGTGTGCTAACCACTGCGCCACCTCGCACGATGTCCTTAGGTTAGTTAGGTTTAAGTAATTCTAAGTTCTAGGGGACTGACGACCTCAAATGTTAAGTCCCATAGTGCTCATAGTCATTTATAGGGGGCAAAGTCGATTTGTTGTGGTGTGCCTTCGGTTTCAGTAACTTGTCGGGCACGAGTGGCAAACAGGCGGCGGCACCTGGTGGGCACCACGGCATACTGGTGCACCTGTATATTGCGGCAAGTGTGCCTTTTACGGCATCGAGCTAACTTACATGCGTCAGTATCACAAACATATCCTACTAGATATACAGGGTGGTCAATTGATAGTGACCGGGCCAAATATCTCACGAAATAAGCATCAAACGAAAAAACTACAAAGAACGAAACTCGTCTAGCTTGAAGGGGAAACCTGATGGCGCTATGGTTGGCCGCTAGATAGCGCTGCCATAGGTCAAACGGATATCAACTTCGTTTTTTTAAATAGGAACCCCCATTTTTATTACATATTCGTGTAGTACGTAAAGAAATATGAATGTTTTAGTTGGACACTTTTTTTGCTTTGTGATAGATGGCGCTGTAAATAGCACAAACGTGTAAGTACGTGGTATCACGTAACATTCCGCCAGGGTGGACGGTATTTGCTTCGTGATACATTACCCGTGTTAAAATGGACCGTTTACCAATTGCGGGAAAGGTCGATATCGTGTTGATGTATGGCTATTGCAATCAAAGTGCCCAACGGGCGTGTGCTATGTATGCTGCTCGGTATCCTGGACGACATCATCCAATTGTCTGGACTGTTCGCCGGATAGTTACGTTATTTAAGCAAACAGCAAGTGTTCAGCCATGTGAAACGTCAACCATGACCTGCACCAGATGATGATGCCCAAGTAGGTGTTTAGCTGCTGTCGCGGCTAATCCGCACATCCGCACATCAGTCGCTGTTGAGAATGCTAAATCAACATAGATTGCACCCATACCATATTTATATGCACCAGGAATTGCATGGCGACGACTTTGAACGTCGTGTACAATTCTGCCACTGGGCCAAGAGAAATTACGGGACGATGACAGATTTTTGCACGCGTTCTATTTAGCGACGAAGCGTCATTCACCAACAGCGGTAACGTAAACCGGCATAATATGCACTATTGAGCAACGGAAAATCCACGATGGCTGCGACAAGTGGAACATCAGCGACCTTGGCGGGTTGATGTATGGTGCGGCATTATGGGAGGAAGGATAATTGGCCCCCATTTTACCCATGGCAATCTAAATGGTGCAATGTATGCCGATTTCCTACTTAGTGTACTACCGATGTTACTATAACATGTTTCACTGCATGATAGAATGGCGATGTACTTTCAACATGATGGATGTCCGGCACATACCTCGCGTGTGGTCGACGCGATATTGAATATCATATTTCATGACAGGTGGATTGGTCGTCGAAGCACCATACCATGGCCCGCACGTTCACCGGATCTGACGTCCCCGGATTTCTTTCTGTGGGGAAAGTTGAAGGATATTTGTTATCGTGATCCACCGACAACGCCTGACAGCATGCGTCAACGCATTGTCAATGCATGTGCGAACATTATGGAAGGCGAACTAATCGTTGTTGAGAGGAATGTCGTTACACGTATTGCCAAATGCATTGAGGTCGACGGACGTCATTTTGAGCATTTATTGCATTAATGTGGTATTTACAGGTAATCACGATGTAACAGCACGCGTTCTCAGAAAGGATAAGTTCACAAAGGTACACATATCACATTGGAACAATCGAAATAAAATGTTCAAACGTACCTAGTTCTGTATTTTAATTTAAAAAACCTACCTGTTACCAACTGTTCGTCTAAAATTGTGAGCCATATGTTTGTGACTATTACAACGCCATCTATCACAAAGCGAAAAAAGTGGTCCAACTAAAACATTCATATTTCTTTACGTACTACACGAATATGTAATAAAAAATGGGGGTTCCTATTTAAAAAAACGCAGTTGATATCAGTTTGACCTATGGCAGCGCCATCTAGTGGGGCATCCATAGCGCCATCTGGTTTCCACTTCAAGCTAGACGACTTTCGTTCTTTGTAGTTTTTTGTTCGACGCTTATTTCGTGAGATATTTGGCCCGGTCACTATCAGTGGACCACCCTGTAGTTCACAGCAGACAGATGACGTTGGTGCTGCGTCTCACATATTCGTGAAGTATAAAAGTACAGACGGGCGTTAGTATGTAGTTCTCAACATTAAACTCCAAAGAAAATCACAAATTTTACACTGCCCAGGCACATTGAAATAACCTGTCAGAAGCCTGAATAAACAACTTGTGCAGTGCGGACAGCTGAGAGATGCACAGGAAGAGTGTCAGTGAGGTTCTGGAGGTTTTGAAATGGATGCGGAGCCATGCTGACTCGAGTATCGTCGCGAGCTGTGCTCTTTCTCAGTTTAGGATCCATGGCACGAAGATCTCGATTGAGGTGGTCCCACAGAGTCTCGATTGGGTTTAAATCCGGGGCGTCTGATGGTCAGGGAAGTACGGTAAATCACGTACGTACACTTCGAGCTGTATGACACGCTGCATTGTCCTGCTCGTAGATGCCATCATGCCGAGGAACAAGAAATTTAATGTAGGGGTGGACAAGGTCTCCAACGATAGATGCGTACTTGTGTCGATCCATTGAGCCTTCTGGAATGACGAGATCACCCAGGGTGTACCACGAAAACAATCCAGAGACCGTAACGTTCCCTCCTGAGGCCTGGAGCCTTCCGACAATTGTTGCAGGGTGACGTTCCCACTGTACACGCCAGTGGCCATCTGTTCGATGGAGAATAGAAGGTGATTCATCTGGAAACTCCATCTGTTGCCGTTCAGTGGACGTCCAGTTGCGGTACTGGCGTCCAAATTCCAGCCTTCGTCGCTGATGAACAGCAGTCAGGCCGGGTACGTGAACCAGCCGCCTGCTGCGGAGGGCCATACGCTGCAACGTTCGCAGAACGGTACTGGAAGAGAGATTGTTGGTAGCACTGGTAGCATGTTGGTTCATCTGGGCGGTTAGTTGCTCAAGATTTGCACGTCTCTTCGCCCGTACACATCTCTGCAACCGTCGTTCACCCCAGTGATCTACGGCCTGTGGTGCATCACAGTTGTTACGGCGCCGGTTTTGTATACAGCCGTTTTGCCATGCACGGTATATTTTAACCACGGCTGCACGCGAAGATCTTACATACTTAGCCGTTTCGGAAAGGCTTTCACCTTCGGCCCGAAAGCTACTGATCATGCCCTTTTGGAGGTCACATAAATCGCTCCGTTTCCACATTACGACGACTGCATTGTTTATATTAAAAATGAAGAAATTCCTCCAGCTGTATTTAAGGTGTCGATTTTATTTTGGCAACTAGTTTCAACGTTGTAACAACGTCATCTTCAGGCCCTGATCTATATAAATGACCTGGGCGACAATCTGAGCAGTTCTCTTAGGTTGTTCGCAGATGATACTGTAATTTACCGTCTAGTAAGGTCATCCGAAGACCAGTATCAGTTGCAAAGCGATTTAGAAAAGATTGCTGTATGGTGTGGCAGGTGGCAGTTGCCGCTAAATAACGAAATGTGTGAGGTGATCCACATGAGTTCCAAAAGAAATCCGTTGGAATTCGATTACTCGATAAATAGTTCAATTCTCAAGGCTGTCAATTCAACTAAGTACCTGGGTGTTAAAATTACGAACAACTTCAGTTGGAAAGACCACATAGATAATATTGTGGGGAAGGCGAGCCAAAGGTTGCGTTTCATTGGCAGGTCACTTAGAAGATGCAATAAGTCCACTAAAGAGACAGCTTACACTACACTCGTTCGTCCTCTGTTAGAATATTGCTGCGCGGTGTGGGATCATTACCAGGTGGGATTGACGGAGGACATCGAAAGGGTGCAAAAAAGGGCAGCTCGTTTTGTATTATCACGTAATAGGGGAGAGAGTGTGGCAGATATGATACGGGAGTCGGGATGGAAGTCATTAAAGCAAAGACGGTTTTCGTCGCGGCGAGATCTATTTACGAAATTTCAGTCGCCAACTTTCTCTTCCGAATGCGAAAATATTTTGTTGAGCCCAACCTACATAGGTAGGAATGATCATCAAAATAAAATAAGAGAAATCAGAGCTCGAACAGAAAGGTTTAGGTGTTCGTTTTTTCCCGCGCGCTGTTCGGGAGTGGAATGGTAGAGAGATAGTATGATTGTGGTTCGATGAACCCTCTGCCAAGCACTTATATGTGAATTGCAGGGTAATGATGTAGATGTAGAACACTTGTTGACGTCAACTGCGTGCGCCTGATACTAGAAGCCAGTGATGAGATATGGACGTGCTCTGTGAGGAAGGTGAGTAGTAACAACTATCGATGTACGCAGACTGCATTGTTGGTCGTTTGGTTGGTTGATTTGGGAGAGGAGGCCAAACAGTAAGGTCATCGGTCCCTTCGGATTAGGGAAGAATGGGGTAGCAAGTCGGCTGTGCCCTTTCAAAGGAACCATCCTGGCATTTGCCTGGAGGGATTTAGGGAAATCACAGAAAACCTAAATCAGGATGGCCGGACGCGGGTTTGAACCGTCGTCCTCCCGAATGCGAGTCGAGTGTGCTATCCACTGTGCATCTCGCTCGGTGACACCTGCAATGTTGCCACGTACTGCCTCCACTTGTGCTGTCGCGTGCCGTCTGTGAGTGGTTATTTCACGTTGACGTCGAACATAGCCAGTGGTCACGTTAATGTGACTGAACCGTGTATAATCTGCGTTATTTATCCATGTCTGTATGGTGAAAATTGCTGTATGAAAGAGTGTCAAAAAAAGACAAAAATGAAACAAACCTTTTCTAATTGGCGGTCTCCAAATGAAGGAACCTCAGATACTGCGAGGTTCCGGGTTCGAGTCCCAGTGTGGCACACAGTTACAGTCTGTCAGGGAGTTTCAGAACGTCACAGCTCTGTGTTTTGTGTTTAAGGGCCAGTAAACCTAACGATGTAAGCAGGCTGTTTTGGCCACTGTACAGCTTTTGAAGTGAGGCGCTGGCCTGTTGCAGATGTCGGCGGGAGTGGCCGGCCAGCCCCAGCAGCCCCAGCAGCAACAGCAGCAGCCGCCGCCCTGCGATGCCGGGCTGGAGGTGCGCGAGGCGGGCCGCGCGCTCAAGGTGCACGCCGAGCTGCCGCACCTGGTCAGCCTGGGCGGCGGCCGACTCAGCACCGCCGTCACCCTGCACCCGCTGCCGCCAGGTCTCTCTCTCTCTCTCTCTCTCTCTCTCTCTCTCTCTCTCTCACACACACACACACACACACACACACATTTATGTGTCGATCTGGTAGGACCGTTAATGTTGTTTTTTTTTTTTTTTAATTTATGAATAGACCTAGCTCTTTAATGTACAGTTTCAAGCATAGTCCTATTCCCACGACTGCGGCTTCCATCATGGTCTTCTTGCTTCTTGTAACTCCGCTTGGAAGTTTTGCGCGTTCTTGACGATTCGAGCAATAGCTGCAGCAGAACTCGAGGTGCTTTAACTGATCCGCTTCTTCTTCTTCCCGCACCTTCCTGCTTCAGTGCGTTTTTAGCTGCATACATCGCTGTCAGGCTACAGTTCTTCAAACAGCCCTGCTTCCCACCCTTGTCCTCCTTGTTTAGTGCACAATGTGCAGCATTCATAACTCGCCTGAAATTCATCACTCCTAAACCCAACTTAATTTTTCCTCGCATGGTTTTATCAACTGCAAATGCTGCGATGCGTTGACATATACCAATATCCTTCATTCTCCGTATTGCCTTAGTCTTATCAGCTAAAATCCTATCTGCAGTGTGACGACTTGATAGATCTTTATTTGCAGTGTATGCAATATCATGTTCCATAGACGCTTCGTTGAGCATATTAACCCCCTTATAACCTCATGCCAAGCGTTTTTGAAGCTTTGTCCCAGGTCTATAGTAGTTATACCCAAGGATGTGTAATTCCAGTGGCAGTTCGTCTAGAATAGCACCACCTCCTCTAATGCGTTTCCTAGCACTCATGTTATGCTACTGCAGTGGTTGTGGACTGTGAACCCCCATTATATAGCAAATCGTTAGCATCAATCCAACTGTTTTGTGCAGCAGGAAAACCAAGCCATTTGACTAGTGCTTTATTTCCCCGATGTCTTATGACTCCCTCCACCAGACACACATCCAGTCCTGAGCTTTTCTATAACTTCTCGGTGTAGAAGCAACCTGCAGTTTCTTCGCCTTTACTACCCTTCAATATATAAATTCTAGGATTCGTTCTTTGCACCTTTGAAAGTGTAAATATCTCTGTTGACCCGTTCGGTAGGTATGATTTCCGAAATTCTGTCTTGCGTTTTGAGATATGTACCAAATCATCTACATTTAATTTCTGTCTGTGTGGATGCAGTATTTTAATACGATAGCACACCGTATCCATGAGTCCATTATCACGAACGTCGATTGGTCTCATTTTTACTGTGGTATGTTTGGTTCGATTTACTGAGCAATTATTTCTGGGAGGATACCTGTCCATTTGTGTGAGTCGTGAAGTTAAAACGCATCTACATTCGACCTTCTATTGTTTTGTTCAGGTGCTCCACGATACTTGCCTTCAGGTGAGTGAATGTTGAGTAGTGATGTATTCCGTACCGCTGCATCACGGTCTTGAAATACCTATTGTAAAACTCCCCGCAGAGGTCGGTTTGGTGGCTGTCTGGGCATCGATTAGTTCCTGTCTGTAGCAAACGCTCAAAAACATCCACGACATTTCTACCCGTTTTTAACAGGTAATGCCCAAGTAAATTTTTTGAGTATGTGTCAATAACCATCAAAATATATTTGAATCCATTATTCTCATGTGAATATTCCCTCATATCTATAAGACCAGCTTTCATAAGTCATCCAAACCTTTAATCATAACATGCCTACGAGCGTATGTTTTGCTTGGTTGCTTGTGCAATTCTCGAATTACTGTCTCCATGCTTATTCGATGATGCCTCTCTCTCTAAGCTCAGAGATTAATGAAACAGCCTCATTCGAATGACCTGTATTACCTGCAGCAGCTGATGCCACGAGCAGTCGTAGTCGATCTATTAGCTCGTTAGACGCTTAAATTATTCGATCACACGGATACCATCATCTACATGAAGAGGAAGAAGAAGATCTCATGGATGCGTTAAATCTTTAAGTTTGCTGGAATTCTACGGGTGTCCTTTCCTCCATCGACTCATGAAGAAGATGTGTGAAAATAGAGTTGATGTGTCTGCTAATGAAAATGTAAAATTACTTTTCAGTTGGATAGGAAAAAATGAATTTTTACCTCATAAACTGTGTTCTTTTTTTTCAACCATGTTCCCGCTTTTAGTACAGTGTACAATGTGGTTTTCTTCAGGGACAGGAGATATAATTTTGGACATCTCTGCTATATATCTTTGGAAGTGGGCATGGTCACGTGCCTCCTGCTCCCATAACCCAATTCGTGCTGCATGATAGGCATAATTCCATGCAACCATTCTATATAATTTGTTATCTTCCATCTTGAACTTCGCCTCCTTAATAGCACTCACCTTCAGCAAATGTAAATAACAACAACAATAATAACACCAACAACAAAGACGAATAGTGACTAATTTTTTTTTCTTGGGTTATTCAGTTCACACAAATACAATATAGTTCGTGAGGTACAACATAATTCTTGAGGTACAATATAGTATTCTTGAGGTATAAATTGACTCTGCTATTCCAATGCAGAAATACTTTTAACTTACTGGCTACAACAGTAACACTGGTAGGAATTTTTTAATAAATCTACACAAAAAACTAATGTGGAGATACTTTCTTTACTACAACTAAATTCTACAGCCCCAGTAGCATAGCTTTCACAATAATTCTGACGGACTGTGCACGCTTAGAATCTAATTTCAACAGTCCCAATAGCAAAGGTTTTCACAATAACAATTTTGATGGATTGTGAGCAATATATATATATATATATATATATATATATATATATATATATATATATAAAGGCTACCCATACATTGCATATGAACAAATAAATCAATATATAATTTTTCTTCTATTTTTGCTTTTTCAATATTTTTTGTTTATGCGTTTCTCTCTCTCTCTGTCAACTCAGTCCCCCACCCCTTCTCTTGCTACAAGTGAGTAGTGTCAGTACGGGAGGGTTTCAAGGGTTTCAGTCCCGTCATCACAAATGATCCTTTTATCATCATGAGGCGACAGACCGATTTTAGACTGCAGCACAGTGTACACCTCGTGTCCTCTCGATTGAATACTGGTCTGCCGTACCATATGCAGTGACTGTGGTGCAACACCGCGAACACCTCTGCACAGGCACTGCAAATAGTCTTTGATAGAGACGGCTCTCGATGTCATACAACACACTCTCTTAGCCCGCCTCTGGGTGGCACATTCCAATGTGCGATACGCATACATTTTGAGTGTAGACCTACAAACTCCACAATCGGCAATCCATTTGCCTCGTCCTTCATAAGACCCATAACCTTCCTGTTCTGTGGAATAACAGGATCATTGGCTATGTATGAGGACATGTCGAATTCATTACGATAGCACCTCATTATTTCTTCACCAAACAGTACACCACGCAATATCTCCTGTAATAGCTGATACTAGGGTTGAAACAGTGTTTTCGAGAATACACAAACATGTTCAAATCGGACTCCATATACATGTGTTAGCAGCGTCTTGAGGACATTGGTCTTACCACCGTGCACTCTGAGGCATCTTGTCATGGTTCGCATGGCTCCCTCTCATCGGAGGTTCAAGTCCTCCCTCGGGCATGTGTGTGTGTGTGTGTGTGTGTGTGTGTGTGTGTGTGTGTGTGTGTGTGTGTGTGTGTGTGTGTGTGTGTGTTGTCCTTAGTGTAAGTGAGTTTAAGTTAGATTAAGTAGTGCGTAAGCCTAGGTACCAGTGACCTCAGCAGTTTAGTCCCATAGTCCTTACTGCAAACTTCCAATTAGTCTTGCCACAATTGGATGGGCCTACAATAACTGCTTGTATATTATCAGGGAGGAGGATTCCGTTCTTCTTCTTCACGTCTTCTTTTGCATCTTCACAGGACCAGTCACAGACAACAAAGTCCTTGTGATGAGGAAGTTTCACCCACCCTACCATGTTGTTAACTATGTCAGGTACTGACAAGTAGTTGAAATACATAGAAAGATACACTTGAAGGCATGGTAATAATATGTGTAGCCACTATAGCTCCATCACTTAACCGACTGAGCTATTTTGGCTACTTAGAGAAATCAGCTATGAACCATAAACCATGGACCTTGCTGTTGGTGGGGAGGCTTGCGTGCCTCAGCGATACAGATGGCCGTACCGTAGGTGCAACCACAACGGAGGGGTATCTGTTGAGATGCCAGACAAACATGTGGTTCCTGAAGAGGGGCAGCAGCCTTTTCAGTAGTTGCAGGGGCAACAGTCTGGATGATTGACTGATCTGGCCTTGTAACATTAACCAAAACGGCCTTGCTGTGCTGGTACTGCGAACGGCTGAAAGCAAGGGGAAACTACAGCCCTAATTCTTCCCGAGGGCATGCAGCTTTACTCTATGGTTAAATGATGATGGTGTCCTCTTGGGTAAAATATTCCGGAGGTAAAATAGTCCCCTATTCAGATCTCCGGGCGGGGACTACTCAAGAGGACGTCGTTATCAGGAGAAAGGAAACTGGCGTTCTACGGATCAGAGCGTGGAATGTCAGATCCCTTAATCAGGCAGATAGGTTAGAAAATTTTAAAAAGGGAAATGGATAGGTTAAAGTTATAGTGGGAATTAGTGAAGTTCGGTGGCAGGAGGAACAAGACTTTTGGTCAGGTGAATACAGGGTTATAAATACAAAATCAAGTTGGGGCAATGCAGGAGTAGGTTTAATAATGAATAAAAAAATAGGAGTGCGGGTAAGCTACTACAAACAGCATAGTGAACGCATTATTGTGGCCAAGATAGACACGAAGCCCACACCTACTACAGTAGTACAAGTTTATATGCCAACTAGCTCTGCAGATAATGAAGAAATTGATGAAATGTATGATGAGATAAAAGCAATTATTCAGGTAGTGAAGGGAGACGAAAATTTAATAGTCATGGGTGACTGGAAATCGAGAGTAGGAAAAGGGAGAGAAGGAAACATAGTAGGTGAATATGGATTGGGGGAAAGAAATGAAAGAGGAAGCCGTCTGGTAGAATTTTGCACAGAGCATAACTTAATCATAGCTAACACTTGGTTCAAGAATCATAAAAGAAAGTTGTACACATGGAAGAATCCTGGAAATACTAGAAGGTATCAGATAGATTATATAATGGTAAGACAGAGATTTAGTAACCAGGAACTGAAGAAACTTCAAAAAGGTGGGAATTTAAGGAGATGGGACCTGGACAAACTGATTAAACCAGAGGTTGTACACAGTTTCAGGGAGAGCATAAGGGAACAATTGTCACAAATGGGGGAAAGAAATACAGTAGTAGAAGAAGAAGGATGAGGAATGAAGTAGTGATGGCAGCAGACGATCAAGTAGGTAAAAAGACAAGGGCTAGTAGAAATCCTTGGGTAACAGAAGAAATATTGAATTTAATTGATGAAAGGAGAAAATATAAAAATGCAGTAAATGAAGCAGGCAAAAAGGAATACAAACGTCTCAAAAATGAGATCGACAGGAAGTGCAAAATGGCTAAGCAGGTATGGCTAGAGGACAAATGTAAGGATGTAGAGGCTTATCTCACTAGAGATAAGATAGATACTGCTTACAGGAAAATTAAAGAGATCTTTGGAGAAAAGAGAACCACTTGTATGAATATCAAGAGCTCAGATGGAAACACAGTTCTAAGCAAAGAAGGGAAAGCAGAAAGGTGGAAGGAGTATATAGAGGGTCTATACAAGGGCAACGTACTTGAGGACAATATTCTGGAAATGGAAGAGAATGTAGATGAAGATGAAATGGGAGATACAATACTGCGTGAAGAGTTTGACAGAGCACTGAAAGACCTGAGTCGAAACAAGGCCCCGGGAGTAGACACATTCCATTAGAACTACTGACGGCCTTGGGAGAGCCAGTCCTGACAAAACTGTACCATCTGGGGAGGAAGATGTATGAGACAGGCGAAATACCCTCAGACTTCAAGAAGAATATAATAATTCCAATCCCAAAGAAAGCAGGTGGTGACAGATGTGAAAATTACCGAACAATCAGTTTAATAAGCCACAGCTGCAAAATACTAACGCGAATTCTTTACAGACGAATGGAAAAACCAGTAGAAGCCGACCTTGGGGAAGATTAGTTTGGGTTCCGTAGAAATATTGGAACACATGAGGCAATACTGACTTTTTGACTTATCTTAGAAGAAAGATTAAGGAAAGGCAAACCTACGTCTCTAGCATTTGTAGACTTAGAGAAAGCTTTTGACAATGTTGACTGGAATACTCTCTTTCAAATTCTAAAGGTGGTAGGGGTAAAATACAGGGAGCGAAAGGCTGTTTTCAATTTGTACAGAAACCAGATGGCAGTTCTAAAAGTCGAGGGACATGAAAGGGAAGCAGTGGTTGGGAAGGGAGTGAGACAGGGTTGTAGCTTCTCCCCGATGTAATTCAATCTGGATATTGAGCAAGCAGTAAAGGAAACAAAAGAAAAATTCGGAGTAGGTATTAAAACCCATGGAGAAGAAATAAAAAATTTGAGGTGAGCCGATGACATTGTAATTCTGTCAGAGACAGCAAAGCACTTGGAAGAGCAGTTGAACTGAATGGACAGTGTCTTGAAAGGAGGATATAAGATGAATATCAACAAAAGCAAAACGAGGATAACGGAATGTAGTCGAATTAAATAGGGTGATGCTGAGGGAATTAGATTAGGAAATGAGACACTTAAAGTAGTAAAGGAGTTTTGCTATTTGGGGAGCAAAATAACTGATGATGGTCGAAGTAGAGAGGATATAAAATGTAGACTGGCAATGCTAAGGAAATCGTTTCTGAAGAAGAGAAATTTGTTAACATCGAGTATAGATTTAAGTGTCAGGAAGTCATTTCTGAAAGTATTTGTATGGAGTGTAGCCATGTATGGAAGTGAAACATGGACGATAAATAGTTTGGACAGGAAGAGAATAGAAGCTTTCGAAATGTGGTGCTACAGAAGAATGCTGAAGATTAGATGGGTAGATCACATAACTAATAAGGAGGTATTGAATAGAATTGGGGAGAAGAGGAGTTTGTGGCACAACTTGACAAGAAGAAGGGACCGGTTGGTAGGGCATGTTCTGAGGCATCAAGGGATCTCAAATTTAACATTGGAGGGCAGTGTGGAGGGTAAAAATCGTAGAGGGAGACCAAGAGATGAATACAGTACAGGACTGAAGACCACAACTGTATATATATATATACACACACCGCTGGCCATTAAAATTGCTACACCAAGAAGAAATGCAGATGATAAACGGGTATTCATTGGACAAACATATTATACTAGAATTGACATGTGATTTCATTTTCACACACTTTGGGTGCATAGATCCTGAGAAATCAGTACCCAGAACAACCACCTCTGGCTGTAATAACGGCCTTGATATGCCTGGGCATTGAGTCAAACAGAGCTTGGGTGATGTGTACAGGTACAGCTGCCCATGCAGCTTCAACATGATACCACAGTTCATCAAGAGTAGTGACTGGCGTATTGTGCTGAGCCAGTTGCTTGGCCACCATTGACCAGACATTTTCAGTTGCTGAGAGATCTGGAGAATGTGCTGGCCAGAGCAACAGTCGAACATTTTTTGTATCCAGAAAGGCCCATACATGACCTGCAACATCCGATCGTGCATTATCCTGCTGAAATGTTGGGTTTCCCAGGGATCGAATGAAGGGTAGAGCCTTGGGTCGTAACATATCTGAAATGTAATATCCACTGTTCAAAGTGCCGTCAATGCGAACAAGAGGTGTCCAAGATGTGTAACCAATGTTACTTCATACCATCACGCCAGGTGATACACCAGTATGGCGATGACGACTACATGCTTCCAATGTGCGTTCACCGTGATGTTGCCAAACATGGATGCAACCGTCATGATGCTGTAAACAGAACCTGGATTCATCCGAAAAAAAGATGTTTTGCCATTCGTGCACTCAGGTTCGTCGTCGAGTACACCATCACAGGCGCTCCTGTCTGTGATGCAGCATCAAGGGTAACCGCAGCCATGGTCTCCGAGCTGATAGTCCATGTTGCTGCAAACGTCGTCGAACTGTTCGTGCAGATGGTTGTTGTCTTGCAAACGTCCCCATATGTTGACTGAGGGATTGAGACGTGGCTGCACGATCCGTTACAGCCATGCGGATAAGATGCCTGTCATCTCGACTGCTAGTGATACGAGGCCGTTGGGATCCAGCATGGGGTTCCGTATTACCCTCCTAATCCCACCGATTCCATATTCTGCTAACAGTCAATGGATCTCGACCAACGCGAGCAGCAATGTCGCGATACGATAAACTGCAATCGCCATAGGCTACAATCAGACCTTTATCAAAGTCAGAAACGTGATGGTACGCATTTGTGCTCCTTACACGAGGCATCACAACAACGTTTCACCAGGCAACGGCGGTCAACTGCTGTTTGTGTATGAGAAATCGGTTGGAAACTTTCCTCATGTCAGCACGTTGTAGGTGTCGCCACCGGCGCCAACCTTGTGTGAATGCTCTGAAAAGCTAATCATTTGCATATCACAGCATCTTCTTCCTGTCGGTTAAATTTCGCGTCTGTAGCACGTCATCTTCGTGGTTTAGCAATTTTAATGGCCAGAGTAACTTGATTATTCATTATGTCAATAACTGGTGTAACACTGAAAAATAATGAAATTAATAAGTGTAATACTTGGCTATAATGAGAGAGGTATGAAATAAAACACAAACATGGTTCGAGATTATATATACATACATTATTTATTTATTTAAATATCATACATACGATACAGTATTTCAAGAAAATCATCAGACTCTTCCTTTATCTTCTTCTTTGCACTTGTACAGTATTTCCCAAATAAAGCTTTATGACATGCAATAAATTCCGTACATATCTCCCTCAAGCCAATGGACGCCTCACAGTACTCAGATTTTTCACACGCACATTTAATCTGTTTCTGTTTCGGTTCAGTGTTCATGTGCAAACAAAGGTAATGCTTCAAATCAACAATATATACACTATGCACACATAGGAAGTTTACATCATTATTGTATGCAGAGCCTATGCTCGGCAACCAGCAGTTCAGTCTCTCCAAAGCAAGATGTAGCGCGGTATCCATAAAATATAACTTCACAACTATAGCATGCATTAGATAAACACAGTTGTCACCCAATTTCACACACAGTGTACAGTCATCATGTACTGTTATGGATAGTGTCACACCAGTAAGGCGAATGTCTGGGGGAGAACGAGTTGGATAATACTCTGCAGTCATCTGCTGATTGATGTAACACTCTGCACGACGCATTTCGTCCCAGTCGAACTCGGAAATTGGCACTATAACACCCTTTGATGCATTTTCAATTTCTGTTCTCGCATGCAAGCCCCAGACATGATGTGATTCTATACCAATGTTTACACTGTTTGTTCCACTGTGAGTTAAATTGTATGTAGATCTGAAAAGCATGTGTACACTTGATGCCTTCTTAGCCACAGAATGTGCACTCTGTGGCTGCACTAGCACAGCACAACACTGCTGGAATGGATCGTATGTTGGTGAACAGTACTGTCCTCCATTGTGCTGCTGTTTGGGACCACCAGCAGTGTTTGATGTGTTGGGAGCAGATCGTGTGTCTCCATCACACAAATCGATGAGTGGGACAGACAACAGCAGCTCCTTGTCCTGCTCCAGCAAGTGGGCTGCGTGTGCTACAGGATCCCATGTGGTTGCTACAGGTTAAGACATGCTAGAGGTTGTTGCTGCCGCAGGCCTAGAGGTCAGTGCAGGTCTTGACAAGATGGCAGACGAGTTTGCTACGGGACTGGACATGGCAGAGATCGGCATGTTGATACTTGACCCTGCTTGCGAACTTGGATGCGTCTAGGGCTATTGCTGAACAAGGCGAGGAAGCAGTAGATATGGACCAAGATGCAAAAACAATCAGTAATAATAATAATAATAAATAATAATAATCACAGAGAAAGATGTGATGTGGGATACTTACTTTCCCGTTTCTTCCTGTTCTGCAGGGCTGTGTTGGATTGCAACTGCTGTTGATGCTTCATGGTTCTTCTTCTGCTGCTGCTGGTTGACTGAGTAAGACTGAGGTCCCAGAGCTGCTGAGTCTGCCCTATATCCCCTCCAATGACATTATCAGATACTGCTATCCTACTGGCTGAAGTCTAACATGTGACTGGATTAAGGTTTCCTATTGGTTCCCGCCATCTTGGATTATGGCACAGAAGGGACAACAGCGCTCTCTCTTGGCAGTACTGTGACCTATGTCAGCTGGACTCCACACCTCATTGTGAAGACACTGGATGGAGGTACTGCCTCTAATTGTTTACATGAAGACTGCCTGCAAAATAAAGACTTACATCCATCCTGTCCAGCACAGGTTGAGTCCTTTCCCCACCAATTCTTAGGAAGAGGTGGCAGTAGGACGACTTAGGTTAGTGTAGGTAGCCCAAGTGACCTATTTTCCCGCCAATTTCTTAGGTTAGTGAAGGTAGCCATGGTGAGTTGCATTGTCCTGTTGGAATTTGAACTTCTGGGGGAGGGGGTTAGGTTAGTGGAGGTAGCCCAATTAACCTATCTTCCCGCCATGACGTCATTGTGACGTTGCCATATCTAACACCACCATCTTGAATAAATGTGGTAGCAGTGCAACATGGGGTGGTACATAGTTTGCTCTACTACTCACAGTGACTCTGTGATCTTCACACAGATGTCTGATGCCATCACAAACCAACCGTTGCATGGATACATATAAACAGTTCTGTTTGCTGAGCTTCTTTATGTCTCCAACTGCTTTCTGAGTCGTTACAGTTTCTGATGATGTCTGCAGGACTGGAAGACGAAACCTTGGGCAAAGAATTATGCCTCCGACCACGGCCTTAATATGCATAAAGCAAATATCAGCAATTTTGTAAATATCGACCGTGAAAGCCTGCATTGTATGAATAACACGTCTCCCATCTGTGCTGTAGGATTCATAATGGAAAAATACGAACTGTGGGTACAAGGGTTGACTGATGATCTCTATGAAATAGCAAGAAGTCCGCTGAAACAGTTTAGATGTTGGTAAGCCTGATATTGTTCAAGATTTAAAATATGGGAGACACAATAATTTGTTGGGCTGTGTCACATGTACTTTGTAAAAGAATAAAAATGATGCACAAAGAAAATATTTTTACTAAATAAAAATAGTGGACTACATCCCACATAAAGAATCGAGTGAAGTTCCTGAGCAGATGCACTGAAGACAGTTTACTGTTGAACAAAAAGTATTTATCGTAAGAAAAATATTGCCATAATAAGTTTCATGAGATCACTAACAAGCGTAGGATCTCATATTAATTGGTACACATTAGCCGAGAACGAAGCATTGCTTAGGCTGTCAAGAATCTGGGTTTACTATCAGTGTTGCGTCTGTTGACAACAAGCAACAAACGATCATGGCAATCTGCATATTGTATTAACGATCAGTAAGTAGGGTTGCAACATCGCTCGTAAGAGCACTGATGTTGAGATATGAATGCTTACATGGAAAAGCATCGATGTTAAAAGAACATCGCTTTTAAAAACGAAACATCGATGTATTTAATATGTTTCTATGTATTTTAGAATTATTAGAAAATGCACGCCGAAACCATTTTACTTGTAAGTAGCGTAATAAAAGAACGTAAGATGTGTAGTCAGAGACTTTTTGTAACACAAAGGAACTGTAAATAGTCACCTATTTCATTCAAAATGTACCCACCTTTCCTAACATTGAACGCAATGGTACTGATTGATGTGATGATTAACTGCCTTCATATAAATCAGAATACAGAAAAATAAGACGGGTCTTGTAAAGAAAATTCATTAAAAAAAAAAGAATTTATTTCTTTGAGTATAACAATTCAACCCAGAATTTAGGAAAAGATGTGTAGATAATACAGTTCCTACAGTCTTTTTTTCTGGGTAATTGTTGCCTCGGCCTCTGAGAACAGGCACCTGCTTAGCACGGTTATTGTGATGACGGCAAAATACACCTTCGCAATTTTTGTAAGTTTTGGGAAAAGTGACTTCATACACTCCTAGATTTCAGTATGATCTCTTTCTTACTGGTGTAACAGGAGATGACAGTAATGTTTCCAACAGCTGTTAATCACTTATTTGTCATGTTTTTCTGTGCCAGCTGTTTGTGGTATTTCCAGATGTTTGACTCGTCGGATGTGTCATTCGTGATTGTCGCTATAATAATTCCTCGTACATACTTATCTAAGTAACTAATTACATTTAATTAGCGACGGCATCTTTGAAGTGCATGAACTTTAATCTTAGCTGAATAATAGCTGAAATTGCCAGAATGGCGCATTATTCTGAGTTGTCGATCCTTCTTGACAGTTGATTATTTATTTTGTCTTTAAATTTCATTTATAGGTATCATACTTTCGACTGTTTGCTGAACACAATTGACTGACGGGATCACCTGAAATTTCTTTTGTTAATTTTTCAAATGGTCGTAGCAATTCCGCCATTTCTCCGACACAGTCTAACACTCTGCTAGAAACCATTGGGGGAACCTCAAGCCTAGTTAAAAGTATACTCCCACCATGAACACTAACTCCAGGAATCGTCCTAACATATACAAGCACGAATTCCATCATGTGCGAATGTCAAGTATAATTTTTTTTCTTTTAATTTGGCCTTCCTTCAGCCCCGCCTCTACTGTCTTTTCCATAACTCGTTACTTGCATTGACGCTATCTTTAATACAATTAGCATTATCTCATACATTACTTATCAGTTCAGTGCAGTGTTTTACATAATCAGGTAATTTAGTTATGACTAAGTTAATCCTATGGGCAAAACAGATGTGTCCCACCTGACCTTCATAACACTGCTGACATTATCTGTGACGGTATCTGAAACCTTTTCAATTGAAATATTCCAATCGGAGAAAATATATCAGTTTATGAATGATGTACAGCGATGTGTGGTATTCTGTCAGCTCGGAAACACATGTTGTTCCGGTGAGAAGTTGAGTGTTGTCTAGAAAGTTAATAGTAATGCCCACAAACAATTCATTTTACGTAGTTTCTGTCCAAATGTCGTAAGTAATGCAATAGTTTTCAGCATTCTTTACGTATGTTTTAAAAACATCACTCATTGTCTCATATTTCATATTCTCTTTCGGTTTGGCACCTTGTACAATGGGCACTTACGCAATGAGTATCACTTACATTATATCCAGTGGTCACAGTACATAATTCAATGGCGACTATTTGAAATATATGATAATATTGTGAACTTCTTGTTTTACTTACCTAATAGTTCAAAATTAAATGTAGCACTATACGAATTAAGAGACCCGACACATCGAATGGAGAGCATCCACGAAAGGAATGAATGATTCATCATTCAACAATGTCGATGTACTTGGACTTTTTCGTCGATGCATCGGCGATTATCGCCAATCAATACATCGATGCTAACCTCGCTATTAATGAACGAAACCTCAATGTTTCCAAAACGTCGATGTATCGTTTGTATACCTACCAGTAAGCTTGCGGAGGCAAAAAGTGCATCAAAAACAGAATTCATTCAGTGGTATAGTTTTTGGTGATCTTTTTTTTCTGACACTCAAAGGGACGAGAAGAAAATGATATGCTCATACAACACAACATTATTGGACCGTTTGCATAGTGAGTTGAAGCACAAGTGACGACCAGCGCGCAATAAAAATGTTGCTTGCTCTCAAACACAGTATAAGATGGGTTCGGAATAGTTTCTCCGTGTAACATATTCTCCTTATTTCGCACCATGTCACCTTTTATCTTCCAAACTCTCTAGTTATCGCCAGTGAAAACGAATAGTATGCAGAATTGAAAACAAATTTTCAGTTGACATTTTCACATGCCAAATGCAGGAAGACTATTGACATGTTGTGGAAAACTGTGGTTAACCTTAAAGACGAGAGAAACCCTTGTTGCAACTGCAGTACCAACAATATAATAAAAAGTCTGCATAATTGTAACCTACAGACGTTATACTGCGTGTTGCCACGTAGTGACCAATATATATTACATGACCACAGTCTATATTTATGAAATGGCAGACACAGATGTACCACTGTGACAGTGCACTGTCGCTGAAGTCTTCTGTAAAAGAGAGGGAAAAAAATCTAACGCTACTCATCTGTGATGGCGTGAAACATTTCAAAGGCTGGAACGTGATCAGCCAACATTAGCCTCATAGTAATTGCTTTCGAATTTCCTTGGTACGCAACGAGAAAAAACATGAAGAGTTTATTAGAGAACACAGATGAACCACTGCGAAAAAAACTGCAAAAAGAAAATAAGTTTGCAATAGGTTATAGTAGTGCTCGCCAAACTTTTTTGCCTAAGGGCCAAAACTAACAATATGATATGGCACCTCGGGCCGCAGATTTCCAGGTCTTTTTATTAACTGGCAAACCACGTAAATGGTGTGTTATGAACCTCCGATAGGCTAGCTGTAGTAAAGAAGCGAGAGGTTTACCACTGACTTTCTAGCACTTATCGTTAAAGTCGATACCATTCCGACCACTACGTGTAGAATGTTCTCTGTTTCAGATTGTTGCCACCCTCAATAACCCGTAAATTGTAACACTGTAATTGCCCAACGAAATGTTGCTGCGTTGTCTTTGTGAACAGATGGTTAATAACAGCAAATGGACTTATACTTAAATGTATTATGTAAGATGAGAGACGATCACAAATGTTTTCTACATGCTTTGAAAGTCATTTTTCTTTACTCACTTAACTACAATAGCCGTAATTTTATTTCATACTAGATGAAGTACCTGGCAATGGCTAGATATGTATTTATTCCAATCTTATTTTATTCTTTCTCTTCCTTCCCTCACTCTCTGTCGTCCATCTCGACTTTCCCCTCGCTCACCAACTCTTAACCCCTTTATCTGTCCATTTCGCACTTTCCCCCTGTATGTGTCTATGTCCTCCTCCCTTCCTGATGTCCTCCACTGTCTCTTCTAAAACTCATTAACGTGCACGGCCAGAATGTTTCAGAACACTTCCTGTTGCCAGAAACTTCCTATACCATTCCTTAATTGTTTTCACATCAGGTGGATCATATTCATACACACATTCATGACTTCTTTGCACAGCAATCGGCGATTTTGTTTCTACAATCCACACTCTTCCTGTTGCCAGAAACTTCCTATACCATTCCTTAATTGTTTTCACATCAGGTGGATCATATTCATACACACATTCATGACTTCTTTGCACAGCAATCGGCGATTTTGTTTCTACAATCCACACTACTGCTTGCGTGCACTGCTCTGGAGTCGCCATTTTCACTTTATGCGACCATGCTGCACTCTGGTGACGATACTTGGCACTTCTGACGCGGGAATATAAATTCATTGAGATGCTCTACAATGTGATGCATTTTTCCCTGTCGTATCTACCGTGGTTTTTCTGTCATGGGTCCTTGAAATCAGGGAGGTTTGAGTGGGACACCCTGTATTTTGTGAGAGAGCCCTCACATCCTCACCTTAGTCTCGACTTGGCACCCTCCAAAAATCATCTTTCCGGTTTTGTGGAAATACAGCTCTGGGGTCAACACTACCAGATACTGAAAGACAAAACAATTGTGCCAGTGTTCTCAAACAATTTCAACAGATTTACACTGTAAAGGACTTTCTAGACTTACGGAACAGCATGAAAAAATATGATCAAAGAGATGTAAACTATAATGGAAAGTGGCAGGAATTTCTGTAGATTAAGGTCATGTACATACATAGCTAGTCTAGAAAATAAAAAATTAATATACAGACCAACGAGTTGCACAGGTCTATGAACCTCAGAATTTATATTTTCTGCAATAAATGGTATTTTCTATATTTCTTTATAATGAAAGTTACCAGTATACCCTGGGAAGGTAAACATGTGAGCCTGTCATTAGAGACAACGTGGTTTTCCTGCAGGTCGCGTGAGCCTCGGGTCGGACCCATCGATGGACATTGTGGTGCAGGGCACTGGTGTTGAGCCTGTACACTGCCACATTGAGAACAATGCCGGTGTTGTTACACTGTTCCCTCTGGCAGCTATGACAGCCGTTGATGGCCTGCAAGCTTTTACGCCCACCAGACTAACGCAAGGTATGTCTCATAGTCCTTTGTGTTCTCCTGTACATCTACAAATATTTTATTCTGATATTATACAGTTGACCCACTTCATTAGTGTGCTTAACTGCCTGCTACAAAATTTTCAAATGAATGTCCTCATAAATTGACATTAAAATTCAAACATTATGGCTGTTTCAAAAGTAATATCCCGTCATTTGAGCATTAAAGAGAAATGATGAATGGATCATTGAAAGTACTCATAGACATATTCAAGATACTACTGGTTGGAAACACAGAAACATCAGTATTTGAGACAGGATTGATTTGATTTGGTAATTGCAAGGAGACAGAAACAGCAGTGATTCAGCGCACTATCACCCACAATAAAGCTTAGTTTATTGTGGGGTTTCACTCCCTGTTTTTCTAGTAATCTGGTACCCTTTAAAGAGTAATACGAGACCCTTTACTAGTTTCTTATTAGACCCAACTTCACTACTTGATGGACATGGATCTTCTGTGTCTTTTGCCCTCCAATACTTCACACTGAAACATTAGACTTGGTGTGATTTCATCCACCTCATGGTCTACACTTATGGGCGTCCCCATCTATTCCCATTGTATGTTGGTGTTTATTAAAGATCCCCTGGCCAGCCATGATTCCTACCATGAGTTTATTCTGTCCCCTGTTCAAATCATAGTCTAATACTCTACATCCTGTCTTCTCATCCAGCTACTTAGTTTTGTGTTCAGCATTGCCTTAGTGATGATTATGGCAGGTTTCATCATATTTCTAAGCTTGTTCACTAATTCCTAACTATCCATGGACTCACAGCAGGTTTACCTTGTTGCTTTCCCCTAGTCTCACAAGAGCTTCTTGCCATTCTCCAATAATCACTGATCTCTTTGCGAAGGATGATAGAGATTCAGGGCTGCTTGGTTGTCTGAATAAACGTAAATACTATAATACTTGTAGCACCTACACAAATTATCCTCCATGCACACCCTGACAGAGGATAGTTTTTCCTGGAATGCTGTAGCTAGCTTTCCTAGAAAGACTGCTGACTCTCTAGTCTAGGCTGTATCCCATTTACTCCAGCCCCAGAGCCCTTGTTATGTTTTCAGTCCTTCAGTGAACTAAATTATGTCTCCTGAATGGTCATGGTCTGCTCTTCCACTACTGCCTTATTACAACTGTTACATACTGGTATGAGATTCTGGATAACCTAAAGGTGTCAAGTTGTATCCTGTTTGTAACCCATATGCCACTGCCACTGCCATCAGCACAATCCAAAGGTGAAATGGAAGCATGTCCAGCATGGTCTCCATCCCAGCATGGCAGTGCTGCTTGTTCCATCTGCTATGGCTAAGCAGACCAGTCTCTCTACTTTGCCAAGCTCCTTAGCAGCCACCGTCTTATCTACTTTATTCCGCTATACTGTAGTCCCATAAAGTAGCATGGGTCTTATTACAGTGATGTGTATCCAGTACATACTCCTGTGGTTACTACAGCCCTTTCTCATGTTCGTAAGAGTACCATTCGCCTTGGAACATCGATTCTTTAAGTGAAGAGTCCATGATAGTTTCACATCCAGGGTTACATCCACATACTGCACTATCCCCTCTACTGAAAGGATGTCGCCGGCCGAAGTGGCCGCGCGGTTCTGGCGCTGCAGTCTGGAACCGCGAGACCACTACGGTCGCAGGTTCGAATCCTGCCTCGGGCATGGATGTGTGTGCTGTTCTTAGGTTAGTTAGGTTTAACTAGTTCTAAGTTCTAGGGGACTAATGACCTCAGCAGTTGAGTCCCATAGTGCTCAGAGCCATTTTGAAAGGATGTCAAGACTCCATTGTGTGTGCTGGATATGCTTCCTCAGCAATAATACTGTATTGGTTTTCTTGGGACTCACCCTTAGATCCTGTTTTCGGCATCAGTTTTCCACAGTGTTCAGTGCACATTGTGCCACTGTTCTAACAGTACTAGTAAATTTGTCAGGTACTACTAGGAGTAAATCATCTGCATATCATTGGCAAAAAAGCTTAAAATATTCAGCTCTTAAATGAATTCATTCAACACTAGGTTCCATAGCAGTGGAGACAAAACTACTCCTTGTAGGTGGTGCAGTGCTTAACACACTGGACTCGCACTTGGGAGGACAGTGGCTCAAACCTGCGTCTGGCCATCCTGATTCAACTTTTCCATGATTTCCCAAAATCACTTCAGACTAATGCCAGGATGATTCGTTTGAAAGGGTATGGCCAACTTCCTTCCTCATCCTTCCCTAATCTGATGGCACCAATGACCTTACTGTTTGGTCCCCTCCCCCAAATCAACCAGCCAACCCTCCTTGTAGACATCCCCTAGTGGTGTCGATGACTTTGCCATTCATCATAATGGCTTCTACCTATCTTCTACTTAGCATGGTCTTAGTCCACTTGCATATGGTGGTCTCAGTGTTATGCTCTTCTGCAACTCCAATCATGGATTCGAAGTTCATATTGCTAAAAGCCCCCTCAATATCCAGAATGATGCAGAGAGCAATTTCCAGAACATGTAGAGATTTCTCCACCTTCCCAACAAGTTGAAGTACTTTCCACATGATTTGTCTGGTTGATATGTGAGATTGTTTACATGTAAAGGAACCACAGTTAACCTCTTTCTCTCTGCCATCCACATCAACATATTTTTAAAATGTCTTTTGATTAAAGGAGCACTGGTATCATCAGTTTTCCCTGGCATCAGAATGAAAACAACCCTCTCTGTTCTACAAGAATTAGTAATGTTTCCTGCTGCTAGGCAGACCCTAAACAGTCTACACAAGAATCTAATTAAACCTTCTCCTGCTATTTTAAGTAGATCTGGACTGAGTGGGTGAAATGTTTCAACTGCCCACTGGATGATGATGATGATGATGATTATTATTATTATTATTATTTCTTTACTTTCTCAGACGTTAAGTCTGGTTGAGAATGGAAAGTGACGCGGACCTTGATCAAGCGTCACTTCCTATTAACTGTACGGTATGTGTTATATTGCATTTAGGAACTTTCGGGTAATTGAACATGTATCAATAATTACGGATTTCTGTAGTTGTATATATATGTTTGGATGTAGCTGTATTGCACTGATGTACTGGTGGATATTGTGTGGTATGACTCCTGTAGTTGATAGTATAATTGGTATGATGTCAACTTTATCCTGATGCCACATGTCTTTGACTTCCTCAGCCAGTTGGATGTATTTTTCAATTTTTTCTCCTGTTTTCTTTTGTATATTTGCTGTATTGAGTATGGATATTTCGATTAGTTGTGTTAATTTCTTCTTTTTATTGGTGAGTATGATGTCAGGTTTGTTATGTGGCGTTGTTTTATCTGTTATAATGGTTCTGTTCCAGTATAATTTGTATTCATCATTCTCCAGTACATTTTGTGGTGCATACTTGTATGTAGGAACTTGTTGTTTTAAAAGTTTATGTTGTAAGGCAAGCTGTTGATGTATTATTTTTGCGACATTGTCATGTCTTCTGGGGTATTCTGTATTTGCTAGTATTGTACATCCGCTTGTGATGTGATCTACTGTTTCTATTTGTTGTTTACAAAGTCTGCATTTATCTGTTGTGGTATTGGGATCTTTAATAATATGCTTGCTGTAATACCTGGTGTTTATTGTTTGATCCTGTATTGCAATCATGAATCCTTCTGTCTCACTGTATATATTGCCTTTTCGCAGCCATGTGTTGGATGCGTCTTGATTGATGTGTGGCTGTGTTAGATGATACGGGTGCTTGCCATGAAGTGTTTTCTTTTTCCAATTTACTTTCTTCGTATCTGTTGATGTTATGTGGTCTAAAGGGTTGTAGAGGTGGTTATGAAATTGTAGTGGTGTAGCCGATGTATTTATATGAGTGATTGCTTTGTGTATTTTGCTAGTTTCTGCTCGTTCTATAAAGAATTTTCTTAAATTGTCTACCTGTCCATAATGTAGGTTTTTTATATCGATAAATCCCCTTCCTCCTTCCTTTCTGCTTAATGTGAATCTTTCTGTTGCTGAATGTATGTGATGTATTCTATATTTATGGCATTGTGATCGTGTAAGTGTATTGAGTGCTTCTAGGTCTGTGTTACTGCATTTCACTACTCCAAATGAGTAGGTCAATATTGGTATGGCATATGTATTTATAGCTTTTGTATTGTTTCTTGCTGTCAATTCTGTTTTCAGTATTTTTGTTAGTCTTTGTCTATATTTTTCTTTTAGCTCTTCTTTAATATTTGTATTATCTATTCCTATTTTTTGTCTGTATCCTAGATATTTATAGGCATCCGTTTTTTCCATCGCTTCTATGCAGTCGCTGTGGTTATCCAATATGTAATCTTCTTGTTTAGTGTGTTTTCCCTTGACTATGCTATTTTTCTTACATTTGTCTGAAGCCATACTTATATCATTGCTGAATACTTGTGTTATCTTTAGTAATTGGTTGAGTTGTTGATTGGTTGCTGCCAGTAGTTTTAGATCATCCATGTATAGCAAATGTGTGATTTTGTGTGGGTATGTTCCAGTAATATTGTATCCATAATTTGTATTATTTAGCATGTTGGATAGTGGGTTCAGAGCAAGGCAGAACCAGAAAGGACTTAATGAGTCTCCTTGGTATATTCCACGCTTAATCTGTATTGGCTGTGATGTGATATTATTTGAATTTGTTTGGATATTAAGTGTGGTTTTCCAATTTTTCATTACTATGTTTAGGAACTGTATCAATTTAGGATCTATTTTGTATATTTCCAATATCTGTAGTAACCATGAGTGGGGTACACTATCAAAAGCTTTTTGGTAATCAATGTATGCGTAGTGTAGCGACCTTTGTTTAGTTTTAGCTTGATATGTCACCTCTGCATCTATTATCAGTTGCTCTTTACATCCTCGTGCTCCTTTGCAACAGCCTTTTTGTTCTTCATTTATAATTTTGTTCTGTGTTGTATGTGTCATTAATTTCTGTTTAATGATTGAAGTTAATATTTTGTATATTGTTGGTAGGCATGTTATGGGGCGATATTTAGCTGGGTTTGCTGTGTCTGCTTGATCTTTAGGTTTCAGATAAGTTATTCCATGTGTAAGTGTATCAGGGAATGTGTATGGGTCTGCAATGTAACTGTTAAATAATTTAGTTAGATGTGAATGTGTTGAGGTGAACTTCTTTAACCAGAAATTTGCTATTTTATCATTTCCAGGGGCTTTCCAATTGTGAGTAGAATTAATTGCTTGGGTGACTTCATGTTGCAAAATTATCACTTCAGGCATTTGTGGTATCATCTTGTATGTGTCTGTTTCTGTTTGTATCCACCGTGCATGCCTGTTATGTTGTACCGGGTTTGACCATATGTTGCTCCAGAAGTGTTCCATGTCTGTTATGTTTGGTGGATTGTTTATTTTAATGTGTGTGTTATCTATTGTCTGGTAAAATTTCTTTTGGTTTGTGTTGAATGTTTGGTTTTGTTTCCTTCTATTTTCACTTTTTTTGTATCTTCTGAGTCGTTTGGCTAATGCTTGTAATTTCTGCTTCTTTTCGTCTAATTGCTCTGTCGCTTCTTGTTGTGAGATTTTACCTAACCTTTTTCGTTTTTTTTCCGAGATTTCATTTCTTATAAATTGTGTTAGCTGTCCGATGTCTTTTCTCAGTTTTTCTATTCTGATCTGTAGCCTGTGTTGCCATGCTGGTTTTGTGGGTTTCTTCTGTGTGTTGGTTGGTTCTGATCTCTGTCTAGTGTGTATATTTAGTGTAGTGAGTGCTCCTATATAAACCAGTAGTTGTAACTCTTCAATAGTTGTGTTTTCATTTATTTTGTTGTGTATGATTGTGTTGATAGTTTTTATTGTTGTTTCGACTTGTGGGTTATTTGGTGGTCTAAGCAAGAATGGTCTTATGTCTGTATTTGTGTCTTTGTATTCTATATATGTCAGCTGAAATTTTTCTTCTATATCTAACGTGTGTGTCACTTCGTGTTCTATTTGTGCTTGTTCTGGTGGCTGTCTTAAGATTTCGTTTTCCTCTGATTGTTTAATTGGTGCATGTTGTTCTTTGTTTGTTTGCTCTGGGATGTTTGAGTCCATTACTGTATTTTCTTCTTCTTCTGATTGCACATTATTTTGTTCCAGTATTTGTTGTACTTCTTGTTTGATGTTTTCTAAATCTGACTGGGGTATCCTGTTATTTTTGATTATTACACGGATCTGATCAGCTAGTCGTTGTTCTGTTAAAAATTTTAATTGTGGGTATCTGGTAATAAATGTTGTGTATACTTGTGATCTGTATCCAGTTGTGTTGGTTCCTAGGTTTGTTGCTTGGTAATAACAGAACATGAGGTGTCGATTAACTTCATCTGACCATCTCATCCTCTGTCTTTGTTTTCCTTCTAGGGTGGTTGCAGGAAGCATATCCTGCAAAACACCTCTATTTGGATTTAAATCATTTTCCAGTTGGCTAGCAGTGTCGTTACCATTGTGGGCGGGCATAGGGTTCAAGCGTCGTCCCCGACCATGACGGCGCTTGTCCGAGGCTTCTTTAGTTCTGTCCTGAACCAACTAATCACACTAAAAGGGGGGTTAGCCCTATTAGTGGTTTGTTCTTTTCGTCGCCTTTTACGACTGGCAGAACATACCGGAGGCCTATTCTTTTCCCGGGCCTCCGCGGGAATTATTATTATTATTATTATTATTATTATTATTATTATTATTATTATTAAAGTGACACGGACCTTGATCAAGCGTGACTTCCTTTTAACTGTACGGTATATGTTACATTGCATTTACGAACTTTCGGGTAATTGAACATGTATCAATAATTACAGATTTCTGTAGTTGTATATATACGTTTGGATGTAGCTGTATTGCGTTGATGTACTGGTGGATATTGTGTGGTATGACTCCTGTAGTTGATACAATAATTGGTATGATGTCAACTTTATCCTGATGCCACTTGTCTTTAACTTCCTCAGCCAGTTGAATGTATTTTTCAATTTTTTCTCCTGTTTTCTTCTGTATATTTGCTGTATTGAGTATGGATATTTCGATTAGTTGTGTTAATTTCTTCTTTTTATTGGTGAGTATGATGTCAGGTTTGTTATGTGGCGTTGTTTTATCTGTTATAATGGTTCTGTTCCAGTATAATTTGTATTCATCATTCTCCAGTACATTTTGTGGTGCATACTTGTATGTGGGAATGTGTTGTTTTATTAGTTTATGTTGTATGGCAAGCTGTTGATGTATTATTTTTGCTACATTTTCATGTCTTCTGCGGTATTCTGTATTTGCTAGTATTGTACATCCGCTTGTGATGTGATCTATTGTTTCTATTTGTGTTTGCAAAGTCTGCTTTTATCTGTTGTGGTATTGGGATCTTTAATAATATGCTTGCTGTCACATCCGGTGTTTATTGTTTGATCCAGTATTGCAATCATGAATCCTTCCGTCTCACTGTATATATTGCCTTTTCTTAGCCATGTGTTGGATGCGTCTTGATCAGTGTGTGGCTGTGTTAGATGATACAGGTGCTTGCCATGTAGTGTTTTCTTTTTCCAATTTACTTTCTTCGTATCTGTTGATGTTATGTGATCTAAATGGTTGTAGAAGTGGTTATGAAATTGCAATGGTGTAGCCGATGTATTTATATGAGTCTACCTGTCCATAATGTAGGTTTTTTATGTCGATAAATCCCCTTCCTCCTTCCTTTCTGCTTAATGTGAATGTTTCTGTTGCTGAATGTATGTGATGTATTCTACATTTGTGGCATTGTGTCGTGTAAGTGTATTGAGTGCTTCTAGGTCTGTGTTACTCCATTTCACTACTCCAAAGGAGTAGGTCAATATTGGTATAGCATAGGTATTTATAGCTTTTGTCTTGTTTCTTGCTGTCAATTCTGTTTTCAGTATTTTTGTTAGTCTTTGTCTATATTTTGCTTTTTTTCTTCTTTAATATTTGTATTATCTATTCCTATTTTTTGTCTGTATCCTAGATATTTATAGGCATCTGTTTTTTCCATCGCTTTTATGCAGTCGCTGTGGTTATCCAATATGTAATCTTCTTGTTTAGTGTGTTTTCCCTTGACAATGCTATTTTTCTTACATTTGTCTGTTCCAAAAGTCATTTTTATATCATTGCTGAATACTTGTGTTATCTTTAGTAATTGGTTGAGTTGTTGATTTGTTGCTGCCAGTAGTTTTAGATCATCCATGTATAGCAAATGTGTGATTTTGTGTGGGTATGTTCCAGTAATATTGTATCCATAATTTGTATTATTTAGCATGTTGGATAGTGGGTTCAGAGCAAGGCAGAACCAGAAAGGACTTAATGAGTCTCCTTGGTATATTCCACGCTTAATCTGTATTGGCTGTGATGTGATATTATTTGAATCTGTTTGGATATTAAGTGTGGTTTTCCAATTTTTCATTACTATGTTTAGGAACTGTGTCAATTTAGGATCTACTTTATATATTTCCAATATTTGTAGTACCCATGAGTGGGGTACACTATCAAAAGCTTTTCGGTAATCAATGTATGCGTAGTGTAGCGACCTTTGTTTAGTTTTAGCTTGATATGTCACCTCTGCATCTATTATCAGTTGCTCTTTACATCCTCGTGCTCCTTTGCAACAGCCTTTTTGTTCTTCATTTATAATTTTGTTCTGTGTTGTATGTGTCATTAATTTCTGTGTAATGACTGAAGTTAGTATTTTGTATATTGTTGGTAGGCATGTTATGGGGCGATATTTAGCTGGGTTTGCTGTGTCTGCTTGATCTTTAGGTTTCAGATAAGTTATTCCTTGTGTAAGTGTATCAGGGAATGTGTATGGGTCTGCAATGTAACTGTTAAATAATTTAGGTAGATGTGAACGTGTTGAGGTGAACTTCTTTAGCCAGAAATTTGCTATTTTATCTTTTCCAGGGGCTTTCCAATTGTGAGTAGAATTAATTGTTTGGGTGACTTCATGTTGCAAAATTATCACTTCAGGCATTTGTGGTATCATCTTGTATGTGTCTGTTTCTGCTTGTATCCACCGTGCATGCCTGTTATGTTGTACCGGGTTTGACCATATGTTGCTCCAGAAGTGTTCCATGTCTTATGTTTGGTGGTGTTATCTATTGTCTGGTAAAATCTCTTTTGGTTTGTGTTGAATGTTTGGTTTTGTTTCCTTCTATTTTCACTTTCTTTGTATCTTCTGAGTCGTTTGGCTAATGCTTGTAATTTCTGCTTCTTTTCGTCTAATTGCTCTGTCGCTTCTTGTAGTGAGATTTTACCTAACCTTTTTCGTTTTTTTTCCGAGATTTCATTTCTTATAAATTGTGTTAGCTGTCCGATGTCTTTTCTCAGTTTTTCTATTCTGATCTGTAGCCTGTGTTGCCATGCTGGTTTTGTGGGTTTCTTCTGTGTGTTGGTTGGTTCTGATCTCTGTCTAGTGTGTATATTTAGTGTAGTGAGTGCTCCTATATAAACCAGTAGTTGTAACTCTTCAATAGTTGTGTTTTCATTTATTTTGTTGTGTATGATTGTGTTGATAGTTTTTATTGTTGTTTCGACTTGTGGGTTATTTGGTGGTCTAAGCAAGAATGGTCTTATGTCTGTATTTGTGTCTTTGTATTCTATATATGTCAGCTGAAATTTTTCTTCTATATCTAACGTGTGTGTCACTTCGTGTTCTATTTGTGCTTGTTCTGGTGGCTGTCTTAAGATTTCGTTTTCCTCTGATTGTTTAATTGGTGCATGTTGTTCTTTGTTTGTTTGCTCTGGGATGTTTGAGTCCATTACTGTATTTTCTTCTTCTTCTGATCGCACATTATTTTGTTCCAGTATTTGTTGAACTTGTTGTTTGATGTTTTCTAATTCTGACTGGGGTATCCTGTTGTTTTTGATTATTACATGGATCTGATCAGCTAGTCATTGTTCTGTTAAAAATTTTAATTGTGGGTATCTGGAAATAAATGTTGTGTATACTTGTGATCTGTATCCAGTTGTGTTGGTTCCTAGGTTTGTCGCTTGGTAATAACAGAACATGAGGTGTCGATTAACTTCATCCGACCATCTCATCCTGTGTCTTTGTTTTCCTTCTAGGGTGGTTGCAGGAAGCATATCCTGCAAAACACCTCTATTTGGATTTAAATCATTTTCCAGTTGGCTAGCAGTGTCGTTACCATTGTGGGCGGGCATAGGGTTCAAGCGTCATCCCCGACCATGAGGCTTCTTTAGTTCTGTCCTGAACCAACTAATCACACTAAAAGGGGGGTTAGCCCTATTAGTGGTTTGTTCTTTTCGTTGCCTTTTACGACTGGCAGAACATACCGGAGGCCTATTCTTTTCCCGGGGCTCCACGGGGTTTATTATTATTATTTGATTACTTTCTCAGACTTTTTAGAAGTCTGGTTAAGAATGGAGTGACGCGGACCTTTATCAAGCGTCACTTCCTTTCTGCTGTACGGTACATGTTATATTGCATTTAGGAACTTTCGGGTAATTGAACATGTATCAATAATTACGGATTTCTGTAATTGTATATATATGTTTGGATGTAGCTGTATTGCATTGATGTATTGGTGGATATTGTGTGGTATGACTCCTGTAGTTGATAGTATAATTGGTATGATGTCAACTTTATCCTGATGCCACATGTCTTTGACTTCCTCAGCCAGTTGGATGTATTTTTCAATTTTTTCTCCTGTTTTCTTTTGTATATTTGTTGTATTGGGTATGGATATTTCGATTAATTGTGTTAATTTCTTCTTTTTATTGGTGAGTATGATGTCAGGTTTGTTATGTGGCGTTGTTTTATCTGTTATAATGGTTCTGTTCCAGTATAATTTGTATTCATCATTCTCCAGTACATTTTGTGGTGCATACTTGTATGTAGGAACGTGTTGTTTTATAAGTTTATGTTGTAAGGCAAGCTGTTGATGTATTATTTTTGCGACATTGTCATGTCTTCTGGGGTATTCTGTATTTGCTAGTATTGTACATCCGCTTGTGATGTGATCTACTGTTTCTATTTGTTGTTTACAAAGTCTGCATTTATCTGTTGTGGTATTGGGATCTTTAATAATATGCTTGCTGTAATACCTGGTGTTTATTGTTTGATCCTGTATCGCAATCATGAATCCTTCTGTCTCACTGTATATATTGCCTTTTCTTAGCCATGTGTTGGATGCGTCTTGATCGATGTGTGGCTGTGTTAGATGATACGGGTGCTTGCCATGTAGTGTTTTCTTTTTCCAATTTACTTTCTTCGTATTTGTTGATGTTATGTGATCTAAAGGGTTGTAGAAGTGGTTATGAAGTTGCAGTGGTGTAGCCGATGTATTTATATGAGTGATTGCCTTGTGTATTTTGCTAGTTTCTGCTCGTTCTAGAAAGAATTTTCTTAAATTGTCTACCTGTCCATAGTGTAGGTTTTTTATGTCGATAAATCCCCTTCCTCCTTCCTTTCTGCTTAATGTGAATCTTTCTGTTGCTGAATGTATGTGATGTATTCTATATTTGTGGCATTGTGATCGTGTAAGTGTATTGAGTGCTTCTAGGTCTGTGTTACTCCATTTCACTACTCCAAATGAGTAGGTCAATACTGGTATGGCATAAGTATTTATAGCTTTTGTCTTGTTTCTTGCTGTCAATTCTGTTTTCAGTATTTTTGTTAGTCTTTGTCTATATTTTTCTTTTAGTTCTTCTTTAATATTTGTATTATCTATTCCTATTTTTTGTCTGTATCCTAGATATTTATAGATATCTGTTTTTTCCATCGCTTCTATGCAGTCGCTGTGGTTAACCAATATGTAATCTTCTTGTTTAGTGTGTTTTCCCTTGACTATGCTATTTTTCTTACATTTGTCTGTTCCAAAAGCCATATTTATATCATTGCTGAATACTTCTGTTATCTTTAGTAATTGGTTGAGTTGTTGATTGGTTGCTGCCAGTAGTTTTAGATCATCCATGTATAGCAAATGTGTGATTTTGTGTGGGTATGTTCCAGTAATATTGTATCCATAATTTGTATTATTTAGCATGTTGGATAGTGGGTTCAGAGCAAGGCAGAACCAGAAAGGACTTAATGAGTCTCCTTGGTATATTCCACGCTTAATCTGTATTGGCTGTGATGTGATATTATTAGAGTTTGTTTGGATATTAAGTGTGGTTTTCCAGTTTTTCATTACTATGTTTAGGAACTGTATCAATTTAGGATCTACTTTGTATATTTCCAGTATCTGTAGTAACCATGAGTGGGGTACACTATCAAAAGCTTTTTGGTAATCAATGTATGCGTAGTGTAGTGACCTTTGTTTGGTTTTAGCTTGATATGTCACCTCTGCATCTATTATCAGTTGCTCTTTACATCCTCGTGCTCCTTTGCAACAGCCTTTTTGTTCTTCATTTATAATTTTGTTCTGTGTTGTTTGTGTCATTAATTTCTGTGTAATGACTGAAGTTAATATTTTATAGATTGTTGGTAGGCATGTTATGGGACGATATTTAGCTGGGTTTGCTGTGTCTGCTTGATCTTTAGGTTTCAGATAGGTTATTCCATGTGTAAGTGTATCAGGGAATGTGTATGGGTCTGCAATGTAACTGTTAAATAATTTAGTTAGATGTGAATGTGTTGAGGTGAACTTCTTTAGCCAGAAATTTGCTATTTTATCATTTCCAGGGGCTTTCCAATTGTGCGTAGAATTAATTGCTCGGGTGACTTCATGTTGCAAAATTATCACGTCAGGCATTTGTGGTATCATCTTGTATGAGTCTGTTTCTGCTTGTATCCACCGTGCATGCCTGTTATGTTGTACCGGGTTTGACCATATGTTGCTCCAGAAGTGTTCCATGTCTGTTATGTTTGGTGGATTGCCTATTTTAATGTGTGTGTTATCTATTGTCTGGTAAAATTTCTTTTGGTTTGTGTTGAATGTTTGGTTTTGTTTCCTTCTATTTTCACTTTTTTTGTATCTTCTAAATCGTTTGGCCAAAGCTTGTAATTTCTGCTTCTTTTCATCTAATTGCTCTATTGCTTCTTGTTGTGAGATTTTACCTAACCGTTTTCGTTTTTTGTCTGATATTTCATTTCTTATAAATTGTGTTAGCTGTCCGATGTCTTTTCTCAGTTTTTCTATTCTGATCTGTAGCCTGTGTTGCCATGCTGGTTTTGTGTGTTTCTTCTGTGTGTTGGTTGGTTCTGATCTCTGCCTAGTGTGTATATTTACTGTAGTGAGTGCTCCTACATAAACCAGTAGTTGTAACTCTTCCATTGTTGTATTTTCATTTATTTTGTTGTGTATGATTGTGTTGATAGTTGTTATTGTTGTTTCGACTTGTGGGTTATTTGGTGGGCTATGCAAGAATGGTCTAATGTCTGTATTTGTGTCTTTGTATTCTATATATGTCAGCTGAAATTTCTCTTCTATATCTAACATGTGTGTCACTTCGTGTTCTATTTGTGCTTGTTCTGGTGGCTGTCTTAAGATGTCGTTTTCCTCTGATTGTTTAATTGATGTGTGTTGTTCTTTGTTTGTTTGCTCTGGGATGTTTGAGTCCATTACTGTATTTTCTTCTTCTTCTGATTGGACATTATTTTGTTCTAGTATTTGTTGTACTTGTTGTTTGATGTTTTCTAATTCTGACTGGGGTATCCTGTTATTTTTGATTATTACACGGATCTGATCAGCTAGTCGTTGTTCTGTTAAAAATTTTAATTGTGGGTATCTGGTAATAAATGTTGTGTATACTTGTGATCTGTATCCAGTTGTGTTGGTTCCTAGGTTTGTTGCTTGGTAATAACAGAACATGAGGTGTCGATTAACTTCATCTGACCATCTCATCCTCTGTCTTTGTTTTCCTTCTAGGGTGGTTGCAGGAAGCATATCCTGCAAAACACCTCTATTTGGATTTGAATCATTTTCTAGTTGGCTAGCAGTGTCGTTACCATTGTGGGCGGGCATAGGGTTCAAGCGTCGTCCCCGACCATGACGGCGCTTGTCCGAGGCTTCTTTAGTTCTGTCCTGAACCAAGTAATCACACTAAAAGGGGGGTTAGCCCTATTAGTGGTTTGTTCTTTTCGTCGCCTTTTACGACTGGCAGAACATACCGGAGGCCTATTCTTTTCCCGGGCCTCCACGGGAATTATTATTATTATTATTATTATTATTATTATTATTATTATTATTATTATTATATCAAAGTAACTAACATTACTCAATACTCACTATTCAGAAATATCAAAATCTAAAACAGCTGATACCTTGCATATGGAACCATTCAAAATAAATTTCTACAATCTGTTACTCAGTCCTCTCCTGCATGTGCTCTGTTAACTCTGTTCTCTCATTTTAAATAATATTCTATTCATTTTAGTGCCTTGGATTTACAGATTTAAGAACAATAGAAAAACATTATTCTTGTTATAGATAACCTTATGTATAAAAGTCACCTAGTTCTCAAGATATCAGTTAGAGATGCATTAACTATTTTCTTTCAAAAACACTAGTGAAACTGGGTGAACAGTAAACAATTAACAAATGATATATGGCAGCTATTTAATATAACTAAAGAAAGAGATTCTTTGTTCAGTGTAGCATCTTACCTTCCAGTTTATTAGGTTAATTTAATTTGTAGACACACGCATAGTATTAAGACGCATAGTGGTAGTTTGTTCTTAATAAACCTCCTAAGAGTTGCTTGAATTTTGTTAGTGAATACCTTGATTCATTTGACAACCTTGAAGGTTCTCCTCCTTCATGGAACCTATAGAACATTACAAATGAATGAAAATGGGAAGAATAGATGAAGATGAAGAGAAGAAACCTATTTTTATACTGACATTTTACTGAGAGACAACTGCACCCCATATGGAATTATATGAAGAACATAATTTAGGTCTTTATAAAATAAAATAGCTTCAAATGATGAGTCTGAGCACAGAAGGTAAACACAGAATAGTCAGATCACTTTGTTTTACAGGTTCAATGATTTGCATTGGTAGATCAAACTACTTGCGCTTCAACCATCCTGCTGAAGCACGCCTGATGAAGAGCATCTTGCCAAACACAAGAATTTCAATGGTGCCACTCAGTTTTCTGTCAGGTGAGTAAGGGTAACAACAGTACTCTTCAGTAGTTCTTTAATATCTCGGATATCTTGTTACAATTGATTATGTTGGCATGTGAGCTCTTTCTTGCCAAAAAATGAACCTGTTACTACATGTGACAGACTTTTAAATGTGAAATGATCTGACTATGGTTTTCACACCTTTACTATTTTCCATATTCAAAGTACACTCACAGATAGTCATATTGGTAGTAAATAAGATACTAAGAAAGACCTGCCTTATGATTTGTTTCAGGGACTGATACTGATGACAGCAATCAACACAGTCAACAGATGCAGTTTGACAAGAAACCTCCTGTAGCTCCTCGGAGATCACCTCGTGACAGCTGGGGTGATGTAAGCAACAGCAGCAGCTGCACAAGTGAAGACTGCTGTGTTTTAGGAAAAGTAAGTCAAGTCACTGTATTAATTATTTAATAAGGTATCATACAATGTTTTATAGTAGATGTATAAGTGATTCAAACACAGCTTCATAAACTGGATATTTTAATCGTAGTTATTTCAATAACATACATGCACAAAGTATTTCTAATTTTGCTTGTGCAATTAAAGCTTTCAACTTAATAACATGCTTGTGCTCTTGATTCTTATAACATGGCCTTCTTTTTAATGTGATAAAGATTAATGGATTGTTGGTATACTCCTAATCTATCTATAATCATAGATGTTTAAGAATACAGCATTCTGTGATAAAGTGTTCTGTGATCCAAATTCTAAATCACTCAAAATGAGATCAGCAATATCTCAGTTCCAAATAAAATGAAGGGAGACACAGTGATAGTGTGTTGCACATGAATTAAGATGCTAAGTTCATTTCATAAATCTGATTTATAGATTAGCTGATAATGTTGTGCAACACTTGCAGTTCCTCCCAGCTTTCCTGTAAATCACTATTCATTTTCTAAATATTTCCTGAATATATTACTTCCTCTCCCCAACAGTTGGAGATGTAAGACCTATATATCAAAGATTGATCATTATTTTGAAATGGTACAGCGTTGCTTATCAAGAACTATGTACCCATCTCACTTTTTACACTTTGAGATATTCAAGTGTGTGCCTCCTTAGCTAAAAAGTCAGAATCCTTCCTAGCTGAAAAGTCAGTATATCAGGCTGCTGTACAGAGAACACGTGTTTGATCTCCACACATTAAAAGAATCATATGCAAAACATTGCACTCAGTCTCATGATCAAATCTAAGCAACTCTTTAAACTAGTTGTGCTTATTTCAATAGCCAACATTAATGGCTTATAAAGTGGTGTACCAACCATGTACCCCTTCTATATGATGCCTAAGATAGAGGATGAAGTAACAAGTCATTTGACATGCAAGTGTCAAAACTGAAAATTGTGCCGTGGATTGTTTCTTAAACTATCTATAGTCAGGTTGGTGTAAGTTGAGCCCTTACAGCTGGCAGCCCTGTTGCTGGCTTTCAGGTATGAAGTGCAAATGGCTGCAGTCAAAAGAAATAGCCATCTACAGAGCTTTGGCAACACTGAGCCATTGGCACAGATATGTTTACAAAATTGCGTGACGTGACTGGTGGCAGTAGGCTCGCAAAGCTGCTGGGCCCAGCCCACTTCAACTGTCACATATCTTCTTGCAGCAACTTGACTATACTAAATATGGACTAATGTAAAAATACTTCCATAATCAGGTCATAGTGAGTAACAAAACTAATTACCTTGTCCAAAAACATGTCTCATATCCTGTCTTCAAAGACACCTAATGCAGTTCTCACATCACTCAACAATACTATCTACATCTACATATATACTCAGCAAGCCTCTGTATGATGCATGGTGGAGGGCACATTGTATCATTGTTGGTTATTTCCTTTACTGTTCCACTCACAAATATAGTGAGGGGGAAAGGACGACCTATATGTCTCAGCACAAGCCCTAATTTCTCTCATCTTATCTTTGTGGTCCTTATGTGAAATGTACATTGATAGCAGAAGAATCATTCTGCAGTCAGGTTCAAATGCCAGTTATCTAAATTTTTACAGCAGTTTTTCAGAAAATAACATGGTCTTCTCTCCACGGATGCCATCACAAAGCATCTCCGTAATACTTGTGTACTGATTGACTGTACTGGTAACAAATGTAGCAACATGCCTCTGAATTGCTTTGATGTCTTCTTTTAATACAACATGGTGGCATTCCCAAACACTTGAACAGTACACAAGAATGGGTTGCACTAGTGTTATGCTCATGGTCTCCTTTACAGATGAGCTGCACTTCCCTAAAATTCTCACAATAAACAGAAGTTGACTGTTTGCCTTCCCTACTTCCATCCTTAATTCCTTGTTTCATTTTGTATCATTTTGCAATGTTACACCTAGTTATTTAAGCAGTGTGACTGTGTCAAGCAGCACACTACTGATGCTGTGTTTGAACCTAATAGGAATCTTTTTTTTTTCCCTACTCATCTGTACCAATATACATTTTTATACATTTAGAGCAAGCTGCTATTCATCACACCAAATGTAAATTTTGTCTAAATCATCTTGTATCCTCCTACAGTCACTCAGCAATGGTACTTTGCCATACACCACAGCACCATTAGCAAACAGCTGCAGATTGTTGCTCACTTTGTCCATCAGATAATTTATGTATATAGGAAATAAGAGTGGTCCTATTACACTTTCCTGGGACACTTCATAAGACACATTTTCTCTGATGTACATGCACCATGGTGGATGACGTACAAAGCTCTGTTACTTAAAAAGTCTTCCGGTCACTCACATATCTGGGAACATAATCTATGTGCTCAGACATAAGTTGACAGCCTGCACTGGGTCTCCATGTCAAATGCTTTCTAGAAATGGAAGTATATGGAATATGCTTGTTGTTCCTCAGCCATGGTTCACTGGATATCATGTGAGAAAAGGGCAAGCTGCATTTTGCATGACATGCTTTCCATGACTGCAAAAACCAAATCATGTTCACTGTTAGCACTTCAGTTCACTCTCATCATGCATTTGAAATACTTTCCTCACAATGCTACGTACCAACCCTCAAGCATAATCCCACACATACACAACCTGCTCATTGTCTGTTTCCATCCCTGTGCACAGAGTCCCCTCCCCTCCCATTACAACACAAGCTTTTCGGAACTGTGCTGATGGAACTCTCCCTGCAACATGCCCTCTGTTCCTGTACCCACTGTGCTCTCCACCTCCTCTAATCCCTGCCTGCTGCCTACCCCCTCCCCCCTTTCCTGTTCCCACTTCATTCCACCTTTTTCTCTGTCTCTAGGCTATCATTTCACCAGTTTCTTTTTTACTGGATGACATCTCCCTCTCTGGCACATTTCCCAGTCTTATTTATTTCTGTTACTCTGTGTGCTTCTCCACATTCCCTCACATTCCTTCACTCTCAGTGTACCTCTCACTAATCCCTTGATTCGTTAACATATATGTAAACTTACTATCTACAATCTGTTTGACATCATGATGTGTTAGGTATTAATTAACAGAGGTATTAATTTATGATAAAAGTACCTCTACTGACTTTTATTCTGTCTTTAAATTGTGCATTGAGTGACAAATTTCAAATGCATCATTTTTGTAATAGGTTTCCAAGTTTGAATATCTAGCACGTGCTAATGGTGCATCTAAACCTCCACCTTCACCAGCATCAGGTCTGCAGCAGAGCCAGCACATTTCTCCAAAAGTTTTCCCACCGAACAGTGTTACAGTCAACTCACCAGCCTCCGCAGTGCTTGGACCAAATGTTAAATCTCGCAGTGCTACACCAACAAATCCTAACTACAGTAACCCCAGTGCCTTCAACAGTACTCACAGTGGCAATTCATCAGCATTTAGTAACATACAAGCAAACAATGTAGTAGCTGGACATAGTGGAACTCCCACAGCAATGATAAATGGAGGCTCAAGATCACAAAGTGCAACCCCTACGCCATCGTGGTCACCTCGATCGGGTGCTGGCCCCCATGTGGGCAGCCCATCAGCCTACGAAAATGTAAACCCTCAAGCAGAATCTCACAGGAGCATTGCGACACCAAGTCCAGCCTTCAATAGAAATCCACTACCATGGTAAGTAAAACTGTATTGCAGTTGTTAAACTACATATTCTATGCTCTAAATTATATTACTTTTAATCTGCAGAACTCAATAAAGTTGTCAGAAAATATGATAAAACTATAAAATTAAAGAGAAAGAATGGCTGCCAAGTATTTCACTCCAGAAAGAAAAATTCCAGTATTTCCAGTAATGCTTTGAAAAGTAATAAACAAATTCTAGCTTTCAGAACTATTAGTGCTAAGGGAGGGAAGATGGATACATTAGACAAGATGCACAAGTCACTCAGACTACAGGAATGGAGGAATCCAAAATCTGCTTAAGGAAAGATGAAATAGATATTTATAATGTACAGAGTGTACATAAAGTCCGGGAACACTTTCAGTTATTTATTGCACAAGGATTAAACATTGTACAGATGTAATACATATTTCATTTTGAAGAGAAACTCTGTAAGTTTGTTTTATGAAAATTCGATATGCAAACCATGAGTGACCCAGCAGTCATCAATATGGTAATCGAATTCTTGCCACATCCATCCCAGCATGGCATCATTGACCGTGGCAGTCACTTCTTGTATTGTCTCCTGGAGCTCTGCTACATCACTTGGTAGTACATACACCAGATCTTTAATGTGCCCCCACAGAAAAAAGTCAGACAGAGTTTGATATGGTGATCAGGGAGGCCATTTCATAAAACGCGCTCCACATTCACTTCACTTCACTTCACTTCCACTGGGATGTCCACTTCTCTCTGCCGGGCACAAGCAACCCGTTTTAACAAATTTGTTGTACCAGTGGTAAATGGCCTTCCTTGTTGGTTGCTTCTTACCACACTTGGTTCGAAACACACGTTGAACAGCTGTAGCACACTTGTTTTTGTCGAACTCCAACACACAGAAAGCTCGCTCCACACCTGAACTCGCCATGTTTGCAACTAGTGCCTACTAACAGCAAATTATCAAACTACAATGTGGTGGTGTATATGAAAAAAAGACTTTCAGGGTTTCTCTTCAAAATGTTGTGTGTGATATCTGTACAATGTTCGGTTCTAGTGCAATAAATAATTGAAAGTTTTCACGGACTTTATGTACACCCTGTACTTTATTTTATTGGGTTGATAGTAAAACATATTATCACCTTTTGCCACAACTACTCTCAGAATTTCAGTACACAAAAATATTCGTTAGTTGCACTTAGAATGTTTTCCAATCTTAGTTTCATTGTGTATTTTAACAAGCATATTTATGAAACTAAAATTTAACTTCATAAAAGAAAGAGAAAGTTACCCGTAGAAAGCTACGAGAAGTGAAAGTTGTGCATTGATTTTTTTTTCCTTTCTTCTAATCATCTACCTCAGCTGTAATGCCCACTCATTCTAATCCCTCCAGTTAACACATTTCCCTCTTCTCTGTGAAATGTTACCTAGTTAAACTCTTAGCCTTTTCTTGTTCCCTCTCCTGGCATTTTGCTTATCATTAATCATAACCGAAAGAGACAAGAACAGTACTAGGACACAAGTCTTTAAATGATTTCTCATTTCCCAGTGAAGTGTTCTGTCTTTCTTTCTCGTTTTATCTTTTTCACTGTTCACCAAAAAATATTAAATAGCTGTATAAGGTTATGGTTAGAGACAGCAAAATTTTGTACATGTGCTTCAAATTTCCTGAATACCTACTTGTATATGAAGTGCCAGTTCTTTCATATAAGTTGTTTCATCAGAGCTCATGTTTATTCAGACAGTTCTGTTGAAATATTGTGTTGTCACTGACTTTGTGTCTCTTCCTCATAATAATACAGGTACAAAGGTGGATATCATAGTCCCCGCAGTGTAACACCATCACCACCTCGTGCATCTACAACTAGTCCTTTGTCATCCGGCCATCGACGTACCTCTTCAGCTGGTGGCAATAGCTATGAAATGATGAGGCATCGTGTGAACAGCCCCACCCCCAGTTTTGGATCCAGTTGTAGCATTGAGGATCTCCATGCTCGCAAAGAAGAACTGGAGATAAAACGGAAGCAGGTTTGAGAAGTTTCCCTTAATTTATTGTATTAAAGGAAGTTGAAGCTGTAGAAGTATATTGTTCCATGTTGTTACCAATATTGATGATGGAATTTATTGAGAGTAAGTGTTTTTGTATCGAAAATGTCATTCAAGATTCTTGCAGCAGTGTAGTGGCCAAGAATCAACAAAGATTACAGTGAAAATTAATGATGGTACTCTTGTGACTTGTTTATTTTTGGTGAGTAAATAATCAATCTGAGAATCTTTGTTTAAGAAAAAATTTATGTATAAATTACTGCCCTGAACAAAAATTTCTTCCTCAACTTTATAAGCAACTTGCAAAACTGCTTGCTTCTACCATGGTTGGTAAATAAGGTACAAGGGGAATACTCATTTTCCAGATTTTAGAACAGTTTGGTAAAGTGTATACTTTGTTCCATAAAATCAAGTACATTGTCTTGTACAGCTAGTAACATATCAACTAGACACGAATTTCTCTAGTGAGATCTTCCAAAAGGATTTTCAGACTATTTGTGAATAACATGGCAATTCAGTCACGGACTCTTATGCTGCTAGTGAGCTAAAGTTTTAGTCCAGAAAGTAATGAGATGTGTTGATAATCACATTAATACTTCAGACTCACATTTCAAAGTACAGTAGTAAATTTTTAGTGTTTGTTATTGAAATCATTCAGTTGTGCCATAGTGCCTGACACAATGTTTCTGATAACATGCACCAGTTGATAGTTCCATCTTCTCCATATTGTATGTCTGAAGATGGCCTAATTCAATTTAAAACTAGTGATTACAATAAAAATACATTATCTAAACTATGATAGGGTATTTATACATGCAGCTACACCCAAAACCAAAACTGCATTCTGACAGATATTAAATATACCAATGTGTGGATGTGTGTTTCTCGTACTGCATTAACTGGATGTAACAATTTAAAACTTCAGTTTTTCATCGCATACTAAAATTGATAACTCACAGACTGCAGTATGTCTCTTTCTTCTTACTTTCATTCAATGAACACTACCACTTTTTTTGTCTTTCTTTCTATTCACCTATCTGCATACATAAATTTTTACCCATCTACCTATCTGCACTTTCTCAACATTTAACTTGCCTTTCATCTCATCCACAAAGCTTCTGTGGTGTCACACAAAGCACATGTGTAGATAGAATCCACACTCTCTTAGTTTGTGTGTGGCACACAAAACAAATTATATGACATACTACCCTGAGATTTACTCGTAAAAGTTTATTGGTGGACCTGGAGTAATTTTTAGGACTGCTACATTAATAAGACCAGCCTATGTAAGGGTCACCAGCTTTGCTGTGGGATACAAGACAGGGTTAAATTTGTCAATGTCCTGAAACCAAAGATTAATGCCATGTAGCCACTTGACAATATCAGAAAGATTTGAAGATCTGATGACTTGATTGGAAAATATACACTGCCAACAATTCATATACCATCTCCAGCTGCTTTCTACCAACTTGTGCTGATAATCTTCACAAAAACAAAACAAGGAACTGGTTGAGAATCAATGGGCAAAAGTCACACAAAACCGCCACACTTCAGGTGTATGAGGAAACACGCAGAATTTATTGGTGTAATTGGCAAAGACCATCTCATTCATTAAATACTAGCATCCAGCTGGCTAATGACTCCAAATTGCAATATGGGCCTCTTCTTACCAAGCACATGCACACTCACAAAACTGCAACACTTAGCTAGAAAATTAGAAAGTGACTAAACAAAAGTTGACTCTATTACAGGGGAAAGCATTTCAGAAAACCTGTAGGGTTTCTGTACTACAAAAGTAACCTCGTTTATCATGAAAGATTACTAACTCCTGACTTCCAACATGTTAATTACTTTGAAACATAACCTCTGCCTCTCATAAAATGATAATATTGTATTATTGGTCTGGAGACACGTAACATACTTTAATGCATAAAGTGCCAATCACATTTAAGTTGTTTATTTTCATTCTTAGGTGAGCAGCTTTGATCTCCTGAGGGATCATCTTCACATCTTATATTCCTTGATCACTATAGGAAATGTTGATATGGGGCAAGTCCATCTGTGCAGGTGTGCAAAACACCTGCCCAGATGGACCTGCTCCATGCCAATGGTTCCTACAGTCATCGAGGAATGTAAGATCTGATGATGATCTCTTATAAGATCAAAACTGGTCATCAAAAAATAAAAATAAACAAATTGAATGTGATCACAACGGTGTGTATTAAAATAGATTCTAATATACAGATCACTGCTTTTCCTGGAACAATGTTCCAAAAAATTTACCACCTGGTGCAAGTCTTTCTGTTTGACACTAATTTGATGATTTGTGCGTCCTTGTGATAATGATGATGATGATATGAAATGAAATGATTAGAACACACACACACACACACACACACACACACACACACACACACACACACACAGAGAGAGAGAGAGAGAGAGAGAGAGAGAGAGAGAGAGAGAGAGAGAGAGAGTCCCTGAGTGAAGAAAATATACACCTGGCTGGTAATTGAACCTTGGATCATGCTATCTAACAGTAGAGATGCTAACTACTACACCACGAGTTGTAGGCACCTCCCCCTTGGAGGGCACACAATTTTCCCCCTACATTCATGAGGGCTGTTGGTCAGCTCCTGATTTTATGAGCTGCCAGCCACGACATGAAACTGTTTTAAAATTCAGGGCTTCCAGTCTCCCGGAGCAGAATGCAGCCTTTTTTATGGGTCACTCACTGCTTCCACTACTATCAATCTTCTGCAAAGTATTGCTTCTTGATAAGATTTCACAAAAAATTTTCTAACAGAGCTAAAGCTAAAGTACACAGAAATTATTTGGAATAAACTACAATGTAATTTTTAGTACAAACATTACATGCTTACACTTATGAGGGAAATTAATGTCCTGTTACAGCTCCCTCAATATATGTTGTCCACCTACTGCACAGGGCGTTAATTTTTCATTACTGGCTCTGGTAATGTGTTTTTTTGCATGGACTGTTTTGAGAACATTTTTGAAGAGGAACTAATTAAATGATCTTTGTAATTTTGTTGCTATTGTTTTTCTGTGTTCAGTAGCTTCCACTTTTCAAACGCAAGATCAATGAAAATTACTGGATTCTTCATAGAAATATTATTTTTTTCCTTAGGCACAAGAAGAGCGGCTGAGAGAACAAGAAGTAGAAAAAGCTGAGCGTGCTCGTCTGGAAGAAATTCTGAACATGTGTGCTGAATACGAACGTCAAGCACAGTCTGAGCGGCAAGCAAAGCTACCTACAACACCAACGCTACAGCAAAATCGGTATTGAAAATAATGTCTTTTCTGTGTATAAAACACACAATAATAATTAATCACACCTGTTAGGTTTATAAAAGATAGTAAGTCCAAAAATCTCAAATTTATAATTTCATTATATATTTGTATTGCATTTTTTAATTATTATCATCAGAATACGTCTTCACTAATGTATGATTCTTGAGTGACTAACTAAGACTGCCTCAAAGTAGTGCAGAACTTTCTCAAATATTTTATACCAGCTATTAACAAGAAGACAAAGAAATAACTGATCATAATACATTACTGACAACATAATAGAGAAAATTTTGGAGACTACTATAGTTGTCATTGCAACGTTACAGTAAAACACATCACATGCTATAACTGTGTTAGGAGTAAACTAAATTCAAAGGTAATTTTACATAATGTGATTAGAAAAATAGTGTCAATTCACTTTGTGTTACACAAACTGCTACATTAACTATCATTTGTATATGAGTGACTCGTAAAAACATTATTATGATAAACAGTTTGTATTTCAGTTGTGTTTCAACATAGGCCTGAACGTGTGATGCTAAGTGGAAGACTTGCCAGCAATTTTTGGAAAGATTAAGTTGGTACTATTTGCTTTCCTGTTTTAAACTTTCATATAGAACTCATCTCTTTACGAAATTACCTTACAGTGCAAATTGTCGATAAATGTCATTCATTTCTCAGAAGGAAATACACACAAATGAAGGGAAAAAGTTGTTTTGAACGATTTTTGTTTCACAAATGTTTTACAATGAGCTGCCAGAACATTATGGCCAAATAGCAGGTGTGCCCACCTCTGGCAAGGATAACAGTGGCAGGCTTTATGGCATGGAAGCAAGGAGACCTTGGTATGTTGTTGGAGGGAGTTGGCACCACATCTGCACATAGAAGTCACCTAATTCCCATAAATTCTGGGGGGGGGGGTCAGGGTGGGGGGAGGGGGGGGGGATGCTCTAATGTTGCATTCAATCACTTACCAGATGTGTTTGATTGGGTTCAGATATGGTGAGTTGGGGAGCCAGCATTTTAATTGTAACTCATTACTGAATCACTCCAACACACTCCTGGCCTTGTGACATGGTGTATTATCTCATTGAAAAATGCTACTTCTGTCGAAAAATGATCGTCATGAAGGGGTGTAGACAAACAGTGGTACAGTATCCTTTGTCTGTCATGGTACCTTGCACAAGCTCCACTAGACCCGTGGATGCCCACGTGAACGTTCTCCAGAGCATAATGGAGCCATCCCCAGCTTCTCTCTGTCCTGCAGTACAGGTGTCAAGAAGCTGTTCCCTTGGAAGACGAAGGATTCCTGCCCTCCCATCGTCATGATGAAGGAGGTATCAGAATTCATCAGACCATGTAACACTCTGCCACTACACCAATGTCCCATACTGATGATCACGTGCACATTTCAGCTGTAGTTGCCATTGTTGTGATGTCAACATTGGCACATGCATGGGTCATCGGCTGTGGAGGCCATCATTTGGAGTGTTCAGTGCACCATGTGTTCAGACGCACTTGTACTCTGCCCAGCACTAAAGCCCGATGTTAGTTCCACCATAGTTTGCTGCCTGTCCTGTTTTACCAGTCTGCCCAGCCTACAGTGCCCAACATCTGTAATGAGGGGTGGCTGCTCAACTTCATAATATCTGGATGTGCTTTCACCTTGGTTTCATCACATGTTGAAGGCACTCCTCAAACACCTGATGAATCTTGCAGGTTCTGAAATGCTCATGCCAAGCATCCAGGACATCACAACCTGGCCTTGGTCAAACTCAGATTAGATTGAGAGCCTTCTGCATTCTACACAAAGACAGCATGCTCACTGATACTACATGCACTCAGCATGTGTCTGACTTGCCAGGTGATGCTGCTATCACCTGTAGAGGTTTATATCGATAGTAGGTTGGTGGTCATAGTGTTCTGGCTGATCAGTGTACATTATAGGTGACTGGACTTAATCCCAAGATCCATATATTACCAGTTATCATACAGAGAATCAGACAGACAGGAAATAAGAGAATACTTCTATGTTGTTCACTGATAACTATTCACTGAAGAAAGAAACACACCTATAAGAAACTGATCTTTGAAACAATTATTTGTTTTAATGTGAAGGAGCATGCACCCAGTGTGCAGAACTGTTGACAAAGTTGTGCATTTTATGATAAAAACCATTAAAAATTTATAATGCTAAAAATGAGTTGATATAATTTTTTATTATAATATTGCTATATAAATTCATTGACAATATTCTTACACAACACAGAATAAAAACAAATGGTTCTTTGCCAAGAGACAAGAGACTGACATCTCCCGGAAATCCACCAAATGGAATGATGCCCGATGATTATGGACCAGATGTATTTACATTTGATGTCACAAACAATATCATAACTGGGTATGAAAGTCCATTTCTGAAAAATACTATTGCACTACCATAACTTTTAAAGAATTGTCATGTAGCTGAAAAAAACTTTTGCAGATTCTCATCTGTGAACAGCCCTTCCTCACCGTACAATAATTCAAATCCTAATTATGTTGCCAATGATCCACAAATGTGTACATCAACCAGCACACCTGTTACGAGCTGTATGCCTAATAAGAGGACTACTCCAGCCAATGGAAATACCTTTAGCCCATATGAAAATGTGGTTATTCCTTCACCTGGGTCTGTTGTATATCCTCAGAGCCCTCGAACGAGGATAAAAACCATTGCTACAACTAAAGATCACAATATAAGGTATGACAATATCTCATATCTGCATTCTTACTGCTATTACTAAGCATACATCTTACTTTGTATTAACTGAGCACTGTAATTTTGATTTAGTACATACAAATGTTTATGAACTGAGTATAACATTAGTAGAAATACACTGAGAACTGGATCTGTGAGAGATTAAGATATTCTGTCATCTTTTAAAGGCTAATTTCTGGTAACCTTCTATTAGTCTTGTTGGACTGATAATTAGCAACAAAATTTCTTCATGACATTATGGATTCACAAATAGCAGTATTAGGGAATATAGATCATGAGAATGTAGTATAACCAGTTCTCACCAAACAGTAATCAGAAAAGAGTCAACAAATTGACACTCCATCAATCCATTATGTTCTTCACTTTATTATTTCCCTTAATGCTTTAGTAGTTAATATTAACAGTAGGTACTTGATTCCCAATTTTTTTTGTTCCCATTTCTTTCCTAACATCTTTATAAGTATTTCAGTTCCATGGCATCTCCAATTTTTCATGTTCTCAGTCTCTTTATGTTTCTAAATGTTAGGTACTGTAGGCTACCTTCCATAATACAGTATCTGTATACCATCCAGATATTTTTGTTCATCTTATTTTTGTCTGCTATAACTTTTTTTTTTTTTTACTCTCTGTCAACATGATTTATTATGAAACCCACATACTTAAGTACACAAGTTTAATTAATGGCTCACTGCTTCTATTAACATTAGGTGGTAAGTTATTAATGTATGATGTCAGCATGTCAAAAGCTTTCATACATGATATTTTACTCCTTCCTTTTTCTGAATTACAAAATAATTTTTCTTGTGTATTCATACATATTAATGACTTTCATTCATGTGCCTTTCTTGCAATGTACCTTGAAATTGTAGGATATTTTTCTGTTTTGGAATTTTGATGTAAATAAAGACAGAAGTTGATTTTATTCAGTCATGTCAGCAAATCACTTCATATATTAAATTGAGTATTTCTGCATTTTAATTTTCTGTTTGAGATAGTTTTTTTGATTTCTTTCAGTCGAGAAATGGAAGATACAGCAGAAAATCGGTTAGCATTGTCCAATGACTATGATTTTGTAAATTCACTATCTCAAATACAGAACTACCAAAATGGCACTGCACCTCAAACTGCAAACCAAGCAGAAGCAAATAGTAAAATAACTTCTAGCAATATTGGGGAAGGCCAGAAACCATTTGAGAGGGACAAATTTATTCTTCCTCTTGAAAATGGTTGCTCCGATTCATCACCAGCTGATTCTGTAGATATGCCTGTACATAAAGAACAGCCCAGCTTTTCAAACCAAAATGGAGAAGCTAGGGACAATGTAAGTGAGATGGAGAAAAATATGAGTTTAGATAATAAGACTGATATACCAAGAACTGACAGAAGTTCAGGCCATGCATTTACACAGTTCAATCAGAGAAACAATGAAGCTGACAGGACAGAAAAAGAATCTCAAATTCAGCAGCAAAGAAGAGTGAGTATATCTTATTGTGAAGTTTTTTTTATTTTCATTGTGAATTCTAACTACTGAGAAATTCATTCATTTCAGACAACAAAAGATGAAGGAGATGCACTTCGGAAGGAAAGAAGCAAGCTTCTAGCAAGCATGTCTGGTATAAAACGAAAAATAACAGAAATTGAACAGCAAGAAGAGGAACTTCTGAGAGAGGTACTGAATAATTGGTTTTAGTGACTTTATATTTAGCTGTTGACTTTACCACTTAATAGAGTGATAACAGTTGTAGAAAGTAACATAAACAAACTTTCAGTTTGTGTGATAGTTTTATTTACATTTTTATCAAAAGTATCTTCATTATTGCAACTGTGAATACATACTGCGTGGCTAATGTGAAGCTGGTTTTTGTTATTTAATGTGTGACAACATATATTTCTTGCGTGAAGCATTACTTTTCAAAAGTAAGTCAGTAGTAAACATTTACTGTTCAGATTTTACAGTTGGACTCTGCAGTCTTTTGAGATTAGGAAAAATTTCAATGTGTAAAAGCATTTTTTTTTTCATTTTTGCTATGTTAGATAATTCACAGTATCTAGAATAAAAAACTGTAACTATTCAACTGATTTTTAATTAGGTTCTTAATTAATTTTTTGGCTTATTGGTCAACATCATATGACAAATGATGATCTTATAAGTGGAAGACTTCTTAACATCATTTACAATTCAAGACCATAGTTCTTAAATTTGGAATTGTTGTAGCAAGGAATGGTGCAATAATCCGTAGGTATGAATTACAGTCATTTTTTCCATCTAAGGAATATCGAGAACAAACATGTAAAAATCAATTTAATTCGTAGTGCAATAAGGCTGCTAAGGTGAAAGAGGTAAATAACAGACAGTTTCACTGACGATAATATATCCACTCTGAAAATACCACAATTTTACATTTTACGTTACCCAATTCTATTAGTTTATCTTTCAATAAAATCTGTCATTTACATCACACTGAAGATGGGTCTTTTCCTTGCAGCTGGAACTTGAGCGAGCCCTTCTTGATGGAGAGCAGCAGTCACAAACTGAGAAGCTGTTACAGGAGGAAGACCGACTGGTAGCAGTGGAATCACGGATGGTGGAGCTAGACCATATTATGGAGAGAACTCAAGAAGAAGAATTAAAGAGGCAAGCTGAGTGCCAGAGAAGGCTTGATGAAATAGACAGAGAAGTTCGAAGGTAAGACAAGGAATCTTCCAAAATTTTCTTTAATTTATTGTGGTTGTAAGTTTTTTCCACTTTTGCTGGAGATGATATCTAAATATTAAGTGCAACCATCCCTATAATCAATTCTTCTCTCATAATTTTTATATCAGAAAAAATTACATATTCTTAACAGGCTGTAGGTCTTTAGCTTTTCAGTTTTTATTCACTCCCGTTGTGACATTTCTTTTTATCTGCTGCACATTCCCATTTTCATCCTATTATTTTCAGATGTTCTTACTAAACAAAGTTGAAATAAATATTGATTGTTACTTCATATTTCTAACTCAAGTGTGTGTGTGTGTGTGTGTGTGGGGGGGGTTACTTTTATTTTTCCTTGTTCCAAATGTTAATGTACCATAACACTTTACTAATGTGTACTTTCTCTGGATAATACTTGCATATGTTACATACTAGAGATAAATTCTACATCAGTAGGTGCATTCATATAAAACCTTCTTCAGTGTAATAAATATGAAGATACGGTACTAATGACATTCTCCTGCAAACCACAGTGGGAAGGAATGGTTAAGAACCTTGCATTTTGTCACTTTAAAATATACCTAAATTTTTCATAAAGAAAATCTATTCTCCAAATTTTGTGATTGCTCAGTATCAAGAAATGTGCTTCTTTCCCAATCAAGTGTACCAAGGAGTTAAGCAGTATTCTGAAGACAGCATGAGACCTACAGTATCCTGATAGTGCTCCAAGAAACGCCTGTAGTTGTCACATTATTAGTCATTCTGACATAATCTGTTAATATGATTGTTTGCAGACTCAATGGCAACAACTTACAAGTTATGCGAAATACATGTTCATGTGTAGGTTGCAGCTGTTGTACTGCACCTCCCCTATTGCACTGTGGCTCTTCGCAAAGGTCCCCTCCCCCATCTACTGATGTCCCCTCTACTGACCCCCCCCCCCCCCCCCCCAGGGGGTCCACAACTCTTTTGTGGATACGTGCGTGGCGAGCACGGGGCCCCGAGTCATTGCAGCCTTCTTTCTCTCCCGGGCTGCATTTCCTTTCCCTTCCCCTCCTTTCCCCTCCATGCTCCTTTCCCCTCGCCCTCTCCTCTCCCTCTATTGGTGTCCTTGCTTATGTTGGCCCCCGCTATCCTCCTGGTTCTGTTGGTTTTACACTCCGGCTTTGTTGCGTAATCATCTCCTCCTTTTGGCATTCCTTGGTCCCCCTCTGGGGTTTGACCTCCATTACAAAATTTCTCCTCCGTAGTGTGAGCCATTTGGGGAAGAGCACCTTACCTAGTGTCTCCGACGTGCACCCTCCTAGTACATTACACCTTTTCTTTCACGTCGTTGTCTGATGCTAGGGTGCATAGCCAGCACGGTAGCCAGCCCGTGTGGTGGGGTCGCTATGTACCCTTTTGGTTGAGCCCACTGAACACACAGGGATCACACTTTTGATACCTGAGCTGTGACCTCCTCATGCATGCCTTGGAGTGGTTGCTCGTCATCCTGGAGCATCGGAACTCCCGGCAATGGCCCCCGTGCCAGACGGCCCTTGCCGTGGCTGGGTGGCACCCGTGAGGAGAGCCCCTGATCGGAGTGGGTGGTATCAGGGCAGACGCTATGCAGATGAAACGCATATGGGTCCAAAACTCTGGCCGTTCTTCTGCGGCCGTCTCTCTGTATGGAACTGATTCCTCAAGTGCTGCTTCTCTTGCTCCTTCGGCCTTCCCTTCCATGGCTACCCCCTGGGAAGAGGGTCAGGCCCATCGTCTGGGGGCAAAACCTTTCCCCCGTTATCAAGTTTGCACCAGGACTGATGGAGATACTTTCACCAGTGTTAAACCTTTATTCTTTGTGGAACACATTGAAGACAAGTTTGGCGAAGTGGACTCCCTGAGCAAGATGCGGTCGGGTTCGTTGCTGATAAAAACTGCTTCAGCTGCCCAATCTGCGGCCCTTTGTGCCTGTACCCATCTTGGCACAATTCCTGTGTCCATTACCCCTCACCAGTCTCTAAATATGGTACAAGGTGTGATTTTTCACAGGGACCTCATCCTTCAAACTGATGAGGAACTTCAGGACAATCTCGGACGGCGGGGTGTTCACTTTGTTCGGCGTGTTCAGAAGGGTCCTAAAGATAATCGTATAGATACTGGTGCCTTTATCCTGGCCTTTGAAGGGGATACCCTCCCTGAGAAAGTTAAGATTATGGTCTATCACTGTGATGTGAAGCCGTACATCCCACCTCCTATGAGGTGTTTTAAGTGCTTGCGTTTTAGCCACATGTCTTCTTGCTGTTCCCAGGACCCTCTCTGTGGTGACTGTGGACGTCCACTCCATGAGGGGAGTCCCTGTGTTCCCCCTCCTATATGTGTAAATTGTCATGGTAGTCATTCTCCACATTCACCAGATTGCCCAGTATATAAGAAAGAAAAAAAGATACAGGAGTATAAGTCCCTCGATCGTTTAACCTACACAGAGGCCCGTACGAAATATGCACGACTGCACCCTGTGTCCATGACATCTAGTTACGCCTTGGTTAAATCTTCACCCCTTCCTCCCCCTTCCTTACCCCCATCCCGGACCCCTCTCCTCCCCCCCTCCCCACACCTTCTCCTATGGGCGCTGCTCCCCCTCCCAGCCGGAGAAGTGTCCCACTCCTTCGGCGTCTGCCGGTCAAGGGCACCTCTCCCTGGATGCCCCTTCCCAGCACCTTCCAGGTCAAAGGTCTGCTGCCGCGCGGCGACCACGAGAGCCGCGGTCTGTCGGCCCCCAGGTCGCCCGGTCTCTTTCTGTTCCTGATCTTGCTGCAGCTGGCTCCTTTATGCCACACAGCCCTCCTCGATCTCAGCCTGAAAAGAAGAAGAAACATAAGTCCCGGGACAAAGAGCCTCTGGTGTCACCGGAGGTCCCTTCCCTGACTTCACAACCAGATTCTGACCTGTCGTTCATGGATGTCGTCCCCTCCTTGTCGGTGACGGGTGGGGACCCGGCGGTATGACTGGATTTAGCATGTTCAGCCCTCATTTAAACCATCGTTCTGTGGTTCTCCAATGGAATTGTAATGGATACTATCGTCACCTTCCGGAATTGAAATCCCTTCTTTCGTCCTACTCTGCAGCTTGTGTGGTTCTCCAGGAATCTCATTTTACTGATGCTCACTCTCCGACCCTCTGTGGGTTCCGTGTTTTCTGTCGAAATCGGGTCGGACCCTTGCGGGCTTCTGGTGGCGTTTGTACATTGGTCCATACAGACATTGCTAGCACGTGGATTCCTCTCCAAACTACATTGGAAGCGGTTGCTGTTAGGGTCCACTTAGACTCTGCAGTCACAGTTTGCAATCTTTATCTCCCTCCTGACAGGACTCTTACACCTGCTGCCTTAACCACCCTTCTTCAGCAACTTCCTCCTCCCTTCCTCCTCCTTGGGGATTTTAATGCTCATCATCCTTTGTGGGGCAGTGCCTTTCCATCTAGATGAGGTCTTCTTATAGACCAATTTATTGCAGACCACGACCTGTGCCTTCTTAATGATGGCTCCCCTACTCATTTCAGTGCCGGTCATGGTACCTTTTCTGCCATTGATCTTTCTCTTTCTTCTCCCTCTCTCCTCCCTTCATTACACTGGTCGCCACACGACGACCTTTGTGATAGTGACCATTTCCCGTTGATTATCATGCTCCCTTCCCACTCCCCGATGGACAGGTTACCTCGTTGGTCTTTCCACCGCGCCGATTGGCCTCTATACACAGCACAGGTCAAGTTTTCTCCCTCTTTGTCGGGTTGTATCGATGACGTCGTACGTGACGTGTCTGACGCGATTGTTCGCGCTGCTAACCTTGCTGTCCTGCGCTCATCTGGACCATTTCGTCGCCGGCAAGTCCCGTGGTGGAGTACGGCCATTGCCATTGCCATCCGTGATCGCTGTCGAGCTTTGCAACACTTTAAGAGGCACCCATCCATAGCCAGCCTTACTACCTTTAAACGCCTCCGTGCTAAAGCCCGTTATTTAATCAAACAGGGTAAGCGGATATGTTGGGAACGATTCGTTTCTTCCCTTGGTTCTAGTGTCCCTCTGTCATGGGTATGGGCTACACTTCGTTCTCTCCAAGGTTGCCATCGGCAGTCCACCCTACCAGGACTTCACCTCCCAGATGGCATTTGTACGGACCCATTAGTTCTTGCAGAACATCTTGCGACCCATTTTGCAGTGGCGTCAGCGTCAGCCTCCTATCCAGCTGCTTTCCTTCATCAAAACCAGCTGGCTGAAGCTTCCACCTTATGTTTCACCCCTTGTGAGTCAGAATCTTACAACGAACCTTTTACTGAATGGGAATTTCTTTCTGCTCTATCTTCTTCTCATGATACGGCCCCTGGCCCAGATTCCATTCATAACCAACTGCTTCAACGTCTCAGTGCTCCACAACGGCAACATCTTCTTCGGGTGTTTAACCGTATCTGGCTCCAGGGTGACTTCCCTTCTCAGTGGAGGGATAGCATTGTAGTTCCTGTCCTTAAGCCTGGTAAGAACCCCCTATCTGTTGACAGCTATTGGCCAATTAGTTTGACCAATGTTGTTTGTAAGTTACTTGAACGGATGGTAGCCCGTCGGCTCAATTGGGTCCTCGAATCTTGGGATCTATTGTCGCCTTACCAGTGTGGCTTTCGAGAGGGACGGTCTTCAATCGATCATTTACTTCACTTGGAATCCGCAGTTCGGCAGGCTTTTTCCCAGCGCCGCCATTTGGTTGCGGTGTTTTTTGACCTTCGCAAGGCCTATGACACGGCCTGGCGCCATCACATCTTACTTACCCTCCATCAGTGGGGTCTTCGGGGCCCACTCCCGATTTTTATCTGCCAGTTCCTGATCCATCGGTCATTCAGAGTTCGAGTTGGTACTGCTTTTAGTTCTCCGCGGACCCAGGAGACAGGCATCCCACAGGGTTCTGTCTTGAGTGTCCTTCTTTGCCTCATTGCTATCGATGGACTTTGTCGGTCCCTTGGTCGCCCCTGCCCTGTATGTGGATGATTTCTGCATTTGGGTTAGTTCCTCCTCGATGGCATCTGCAGAGCGGCAGCTCCAGGTAGCTATACGGCGTGCCTCTGCATGGACCCTCTCACACGGGTTTCAGTTCTCTATTTTAAAATCGCGAGTGGTCCACTTCTGTCGCCGTACTACGATCCACCCTGATCCAGAGCTCTATCTTGCTGCACAATGATTGCCTGTGGTCCCAAAGTTTCGTTTCCTGGGTCTTCTTTTCGACAACAAGCTCACTTGGCTGCCTCATATCAGACTCCTGAAGGTAGGATGTTTCCGTAAACTCAATGTCCTTCGCTTCCTTGCCCACTCGTCTTGGGGTGCGGACCGTTCCCTCCTCCTCCGTCTTTATCGTGCTCTAGTTCTGTCTCGCTTGGACTATGGTTGTCAAGTTTATGGTTCAGCTGCTCCTTCCACACTGCACGTGCTGGATCCAGTCCACCATCGTGGTATCCGTTTAGCCACCGGTGCCTTCCCTACTAGCCCTGTTGATAGTCTCCTGGTTGAAACTGGGATCCCCCCCCCCCCCTTTATTTTCGGCGGTCCCAGCTTCTGGTGTCTTATGCACTCACTATCTGTTCCTCTCCCTTTCATCCTTCCTATTCTATCCTGTTCCCAGACCATGGACGTCGCCCACCCGACTCCCGCCCTCAGGCGGGTTTACCGGTTGGGCTGCGCCTTGCGTCTCTTTGCCGTGATTTTCAGCTTCCTTCTTTGTCCTGTCTTCCTCGCTCCCTCCCCTCCACCCCTCCTTGGTTAGTTCCTCGGCCTCGACTTCGGATGGATCTCCGCCGCGGTCCGAAAGATTCCATCCCCCCGGTGGTGTTCCATTCCTTTTTCCGCCAAATTTTGTGGGAGTTTCGGGATGATGTTGTTTTTTACACTGATGGCTCTAAATCTGCTGATCGTGTTGGGTATGCTTTCACGTCCTCTGTTGGAACGGAAAGTCATCTGCTGCCACCTACATGTGGGGTGTTTACTGCGGAATTGATGGCAATTTCCCAGGCCCTTACCTTTATTAAACAGTCCCAACACAACCGCGTTTTGTTATGCACGGACTCGATGAGTGGCCTTCTTGCTATTGACCGGTGTTTTTCGCGCCATCCCTTGGTCTCTGCCATCCATGACCATCTCGCTGATATTCACCGTGCTGCTTGTTCTATTGACTTCCTTTGGGTCCCTGGCCATGTGGGTATCCCGGGTAATGAGCTCGCTGATCGTTTGGCTGGGGGAGCAGTTACTTACCCCCCGTTTTCTGTAGCCCCTCCTGCAGCGGATTTACGGCTTCACATCAAATCCCACGTCGCACAATCATGGGCCAATTCTTGGGAGGCTACTCCCCTGTCTAATAAACTTTGTGCAATCAAGGTGTCACCAGGCCTGTGGCGTTCTTCCTTTCGCATCTCCCGAAAGGACTCGACCACACTGTGTCGTCTCCGCATTGGCCATACTCGGTTGACCCATGGTTTTCTTTTGCGTGATGAGCCACCCCCACTATGTGGTTGTGGAGCCTTCCAGTCAGTAGCCCACATTTTGGTTGAATGCCCCCTTCTTTTGGCTCTGCGTGCTAAGTACAGGCTCCCCCACACTTTACCTTTGATGTTGGCTGACGATTCCCGGATGGTCTCTCTCTGGTTCTCGGTTTCCTCCCGAAAAGTGGTTTTTATTCTCAGTTTTAAGGTTTTTAATCTCTCTCTGGTGTTGGGGCGGGGCGGTGAGTGTTTGGGTGTCTCCCACTGTAAGCAGTGTTCGGAGATTCCTGATTCACCTCCCTGACCGAATTCCTCTTTTCTTCCCCTTTTACTCTGTTTTTACCTTTTTTTAAAGGCTTGGTTAGTCTTTCTATTCCCATACGTACTTTCTACATTATAGCGGTTGTACCTTTTAAGTCACAGGTGGTTTTGCCTATGCTGCTTCAGCATAGTGTTGGGTTCGTTCTCTTGCCAACTTCCCTCATTTTGTTTTTACCAATGACAACATGACTGCCTTTTTACGTTTTTTCCCTTTTTCCATTTTATTGTTCTGACTTTACTGAGTTGTCCCATTAGCGGAATGGCGCATATTTGAAACAAGGGACTGGTGACCTTGCTGTTTGGTCCCTTAAACCTCAACCAACCAACCTCTACTGACCCATTTCTGCAGGTGCAGGCCAAGTTATTTTGTGCACACTCTACCTGTGTTGCTCTTCCGCCTCACTCCTGAAAACAACTTCAGACAAGTGAGTTATGAACCATTATGAATAGTGTGTCACTGATCTTTACTGCAATCTTGGCTGTCATTGATTGGATGAAAATATTTCTTTATTTTGAATTCACTACTGTGCAGGTTTGGCTGTGTATTCATTTTCAAGCGATTGCCAGAAAATCTACAAATACGAACTATAAAACAACTCTTCATTGTTTAGATGAAAGAACAAAGAAGGTAACTTACATAGTGGTGGTGGTGGTTAGTGTTTAACGTCCTGTCGACAACGAGGTCATTAGAGACGGAGCGCAAGCTCGGGTTAGGGAAGGATTGGGAAGGAAATCGGCCGTGCCCTTTCACAGGAACCATCCCGGCATTTGCCTGAAACGATTTAGGGAAATCACGGAAAACCTAAATCAGGATGGCTGGAGACGGGATTGAACCGTCGTCCTCCCGAATGCGAGTCCAGTGTGCTAACCACTGCGCCACCTTGCTCGGTACATAGTGGAATCTGTAGTTACATAGGTGGCATCGTGTTTAATGCATCTAATATGGCAATAAATAAGATTCAGTTCCAAATAGCATTTCAAAATTTAACTCCATCATAAGCCAGAAGCCTTCAGCCCGCATGTGCTGAGCAGAACTTGTAAACTATTGCAAAACTCTTCTGGCAGCTACACGAGCGAAGCAGTGTTGCCACAGTAACCTCGTTAATGACTGCTGTTTTCTCCCGTAATTGTTGCTCCCTATGATGCTACATGGGCAGCAGCTGTTTGCTAATGACCTGTGGCAACAGTGCTTGCTTAGTGTCGTGGATCAAGTTGGTATATGCCAAAGGCTCCTCACTGGCATTTTAAAAGAAGGGAGGACATGAGGTTGGAGAACCAACCTACACCTCTCAGCCACCACTTTCACTTCTCCCTAGTACAGTCAATAATAACATTGACCAGAAAGTTGTCAATAATGGTCACTGTCATCTGCTTTCTGTTGATTCACCAGCTTCACTTAGCCACAGCCCCGAGCACCCTCTTGGTGTATGCTTATATATCATCTAGTCATTCTGCAACTATAACATCTTTTTCCATCATTTTTGGTCGTGAATACAGGATATTATTAATTTTTGTTCTGCTATTTTGGCTGTCAAACTTTCAGCCACTCTCAAGGTGAATTGCTTGCAAAATCTTCAATCACTTTACACAATACTGTGGACTAAACATGCAAGCAACTCACTTTCAGAATGGGTGAAAGGTTGTCAGCTGAAATTTTAGAACAAGAATTAATAATATCCCAGATGAAAAACTGGAAAAGGATGGAATATTTGATCAGCCACGAAAACTTCAAGAAGCGCAAAACGTGGGAGACAGGATCAGGGGTCATTTTTAATGAGTATATTTCCATAAGAGTACACTTATTTCCCAGATGATATTTGCCCACCTTTCCACTGTATTTGCTGAATGGTATCCATGAATGTAAAGTTCAGCGATAACAGAAAGTTGTTAAGTTTGTCAGTGAATGTATGTAATGATATTGGCTTGAAATATGAAATTTTCATTTTCCCACCATAAGTGGTATTATAAATAAATTTATGATACTAAGCTCTTCTCAGATTTTCAGTCCTTCATAATTGTATCAATAATGAAATTTTACTGCAGAATTTTCTTTTGTTAGGATGTGCTCATATTCATGTCTTAATCTATAAATACAATTGATTTTATCTCTAAGCACTTGACAATAAAACAAGCTAGGAAGTTGTTTCTGTTGCAGGTTAAATGATGAAGCTACTGTGTGCACGGACATTGAGCGCCATAAGGAATTATCGGAGAAATTGAAACAACAACATGATCTCCTCGATTCTGAGAGGAAGGTAATGTAGAGAAAAATTAGTCACACTGTTTTATGTGAAATGTAACAATTTTTTTTACACTTTTAATTATGTTTGAGTGTACTGAACATATACGGTAAAAAATCACAATACAAAAAATAATTAACGTAGAGTGAGGAAATTTTGAAAATACATGTCTAGGTAACATAACATTACAAAATAACAAGTCAACATACATTTGAGATCAGCCACTACAAATGTGAAAAGTTGGTACATTAATAACCTGTGTAACGACCAGATCTGGTAATCTAGTATGCCAAGGCAACATGTTGACACTCGGTAGAGCATGTTGGGTTTCAACAGCAGTATGTGGGTAGGCTTTGTCCTGTTGGAAACACCCCCCCCCCCCCCCCCTGAAATTCCGTTCATGAATGGCAGCACAACAGATTTAATCACAAGACTGACATACGAATTTGAAGCAGGATGTGTGGGATAACAGGGAGAGTGCTCCTGCTGTCACATGAAATCGCACCCCAGACCATAATTCCAAGTGTAGGTTCAGTGTGTCTAGCACGCAGACAGGTTGGTTGCAGGCCCTCAACTGGCTTCCTCCTAACCAACACAAGGCCATCACCAGCACTGAGGCAGAACCAGCTGTCATCAGAAAACACAACAGACCTCCACCCCTCCAATGAGCTTTCTGTTGGTTTGGGTTTAGTGGAATGCACACTATAGGGTGTCTGGCTCAGAACTGTCCTTGAAATAACAGATCTGTAACAATTTGTTGTGTCACTGTGATGCCATCTGCTGCTCAAATTGCTGCTTCAGAGGCAGTACGATGCCACAGCCATATGCCAAACACAATGATCTTCCCTCTCAATAGTGCCACATTTTCAGGACTCATTAATTGCAGTTAGGTAATTGCCTTGGGGAATGGAAATGAGGTATGATAAGGGGTTTAATGTCTCATTGATGATAAGGTCATTATAAGTGGATTGGCAGCTTAGATTAGGGAAGAGCAGGGTAAGAAGTCAGGTGTATCCTTTTGAAAGGAACCATCTTGGTATTTGCTTATAACATTTATGGATGTGGATTTGAACCATAGTTTTCTTAAATGCATATCCAGTGTCTTAATTCCCAAACTGTATCAGTTTTAATATAGAACCAAACAAGGAAGTGCAGTGGTAGACCACTGAAAATGTCAGACTGGTCTGGAGTTAGGCATTATTTTGGATACTTGTTGAGTAATTTGTCACCTGAATTCTCATTAAAAGGAACAAAAATTGTAAAGTTGAAATACCAGAAACAAAATGATACTGTCAGTAATGTGTTATTAAGAAATTATCAGTTGGCAGTCAGCTTTTTAAGCCAAATCGTTAAGATCCTTTGGCTTAGCTCTACCAGAAATATTTATGCTGAAAAGAAAAAAAATTATTAATGATTTTAAAGAGAGAATGTTTGATCAACATGTATTATCCAGTTTTTAGATGAGTTAGTCACATCTCATTAAACTGCTCTCAGATTTATATGAACGCATTAAGGTAGCAAAATGTATGTGACATAAAAATAAGCTCCCAGCTGCTTGGTGCCATATAAATTACCAGTATTACCAGTTGTAAAACAGGATAAACACATTTGTTATTTGTATGAGAGTGTTACTTTACTTAGATGCAAAGTCATAAACTTTCATTCCTCCTGAAATATGTGCTATTTTTTATTTTCTTTATTCTATTAGAACTGTCCCAATGCGTTTTCTGTTATTTTGGTTGTATTTTTAAAGATGTTTGAAGATATGGAGTTCCATCACTTAGAGGAAGAAGCAAGCTGTCTGGCAAGAAGAGAAGAGTTGCAGCGAGAACTGACGGAAGTTTATACACGTATAGAGGCAAGGCGTTGCCGCATGAGGGAGCTTGATCAGCAGCGGCTAGAGGCAGACCGAGCAGCACAAGATGAGGGAGACCAGCTGGAACAGCAACTTCTTCAGCACTTAAGACTGCTTGATGAAGTGCGTATTACTGACATGTTTATAGGGTATCATGTAACAAACTATATAAAACAGTGTGTGTGTTAAGATTCTGTATGAAGATGAATGCTTATTCATTTTATTGTCAAAAGTAAAAATAGAAAGTCCAGTACAGTATGACGATGTGATGCTGCTGATTATGATAGGAACAACAACAACAACTACTACTACTACCACTACTACTACTACAAAATTTCCGTACATGGCCTTTTCATGCGTAAACGACAGCCCGAAATCAAGTTGGTGGTGTTGTATGCCATGTTTTATGGTGTAGCTTGTGATGAACACTAACTTGGCTAGTTAAGAGTCAGATTAACAACCTGGAACCTCCACAACTTATAATCCCTGATGGGAGTAGCAGTTTTTTTTATAATTCAGAAGATTGTCACCTCTGACATAGCTTTGCATAAGCAAAATTGACAATTCACACAACAGTATAAATTCCTCATTAGGCTGTAACCACATAATCCATGACTCATGGAGACTGGAAGGCTCCCAACCAAATTCATAGCTACGGTCTTTACATTACCCTTACCACATTGATTTCTAATTCACATGTGTGGTCTGTAAATTGTTGCTACTGTGTTGTTTACTAATTTGAACAGTCTGAGTTTGGAACACACAAATAGGACACTTGTTCGTGGTGACAATGAGCCTAACAGAATTTCCTCTATGTATCTCTTTCATTTTTTTTTCCATACCGGTGTTGGAGTATTTTGTTATTTTGTGTGTGTTGCAGTAACTTAGGGAAGCAGCCTGTGACTTTCAGGAGACATTATTAAATTTTGACACTGATTACTCTCATCCTTTGCCAACAAATTTAATAAATGAAGATCTGGTAGCACTGTACAGACATATTGTAAGAGTCTTTCCCTGAATCATTCTGAGCCCAGACCAGACCCAGCAGCAAGCTCTCTTATTAAAGAAGAAGGTGTGCATGTATGAACACAATTTTGTCACATATGTAACTCTGGCAATGACAGGTGGTTTCAGCTCCCATCATCAGTAGCTGTTAATGTATGACAGATGACAATGATATCATTTTAAATATGAGATGTTTACCCATTTGTAGCCTTTGTCCTGAAAGCTTGGCAAATTACACCTGACACAAAATGAAAAGAGTGATAAAGTCATCATCATCATCATCATCATCATCATTTAAAACTGACTGTGCCTTTCAGCGTTCAGTCTGGAGCATAGCCCCCCTTATAAAATTCCTCCATGATCCCCTATTCAGTGCTAACATTGGTGCCTCTTCTGATGTTAAACCTATTACTTCAAAATCATTCTTAACCGAATCCAGGTACCTTCTCCTTGGTCTGCCCCGACTCCTCCTACCCTCTACTGCTGAACCCATGAGTCTCTTGGGTAACCTTGCTTCTCCCATGTGTGTAACATGACCCCACCATCTAAGCCTGTTCGCCCTGACTGCTACATCTATAGAATTCATTCCCAGTTTTTCTTTGTTTTCTTCATTGTGGACACCCTCCTGCCATTGTTCCCATATACTAATACCTGCAATCATCCTAGCTACTTTCATATCTGTAACCTCAACCTTATTGATAAGGTAACCTGAATCCACCCAGCTTTCGCTTCCATACAACAAAGTTGGTCGAAAGATTGAACGGTGCACAGATAACTTAGTCTTGGTACTGACTTCCTTCTTGCAGAAGAGAGTAGATCGTAGCTGAGTGCTCACTGCATTAGCCTTGCTACACCTTGCTTCCAGTTCTTTCACTATGTTGCCATCCTGTGAGAATATGCATCCTAAGTACTTGAAACCGTTCACCTGTTCTAACTTTGTTCCTCCTATTTGGCACTCAATCCGTTTATATTTCTTTCCCACTGACATTACTTTCGTTTTGGAGATGCTAATCTTCATACCATAGTCCTTACATTTCTGATCTAGCTCTGAAATATTACTCTGCAAACTTTCAATCGAATCTGCCATCACAACTAAGTCATCCGCATATGCAAGACTGCTTATTTTGTGTTCACATATCTTAATCTCACCCACCCAGTCAATTGCTTTCAACATATGATCCATAAATAATATGAACAACAGTGGAGACAGGTTGCAGCCTTGTCTTACCCCTGAAACTACTCTGAACCATGAACTCAGTTTACCGTCAACTCTAACTGCTGCCTGACTATCCATGTAAAGACCTTTAATTGCTTGCAAAAGTTTGCCTCCTATTCCATAATCTCATAGAACAGACAATAACTTCCTCCTAGGAACCCGGTCATATGCCTTTTCTAGATCTATAAAGCATAGATACAATTCCCTGTTCCACTCATAACACTTCTCTATTATTTGTCTTAAGCTAAAGATCTGGTCCTGACAACCTCTAAGAGGCCTAAACCCACACTGATTTTCATCCAATTGCTCCTCAACCAATACTCACACTTTCCTTTCAACAATACCTGAGAAGATTTTACCCACAACACTGATTAAAGAGATACCTCTGTAGTTGTTACAATCTTTTCTGTTTCCATGTTTGAAGATTGGTGTGATTACTGCTTTTGTCCAGTCTGATGGAACCCGTCCCGACTCCCAGGCCATTTCAATTATCCTGTGTAGCCATTTAAGACCTGACATTCCACTGTATTTGATGAGTTCCGACTTAATTTCATCCACCCCAGCTGCTTTATTGCACTGCAATCTATTGACCATTTTCTCCACTTCCTCAAACGTGATCCTATTTCCATCATCATTCCTATCCCATTCTACCTCGAAATCTGAAACATTACTGATTGTTTTTTCACCTACATTGAGCAACTCTTCAAAATATTCCCTCCATCTGCTCAAGGCATCCACAGGATTCACCAGCAGTTTTCCTGACCTGTCCAAAATACTTGTCATTTCCTTCTTACCTCCCTTTCGAAGACTGCTAATTACACTCCAGAATGGTTTTCCAGCAGCTTGACCCAGTGTCTCCAACCTGTTTCCAAAGCCTTCCCAAGATTTCTTCTTGGATGCTGCAATTATCTGTTTGGCTTTGTTTCTTTCTTCAACATAACTTTCTCTATCTACCTGAGTTCTAGTATGTAGCCATTTCTTATACACCTTCTTTTTCCTTTTACAGGCAGCCTTGACTGTGTCATTCCACCAAGCTGTTTGCTTCCTCCTACTTTTACACACTACTGTTCCAAGACATTCTTTAGCCACTTCTAGTACTGTGTCCCTGTACCTTGTCCATTCCTTTTCCAATGACTGTAATTGACTACATTCAACTAACTGGTACCTTTCTGAGATCGCTGTTATGTACTTGTGCCTGATTTCCTTATCCTGAAGTTTCTCCACTCTTATCCTCCTACATATGGACCTGACCTCCTGCACTTTCGGCCTCACAATCCCAATTTCCCTACAGATTAAATAATGATCAGTGTCATCAAAGAATCTCCTGAATACACGTGTGTCCCTCACAGCCTTACTGAATTCCTGATCTGTTATTATATAGTCAATGACAGATCTGGTTCCCCTGCTTTCCAAAGTATACCGGTGAATGTTCTTATGTTTAAAAAATGAGTTTGTGATTACTAAGCCCATACTGGCACAGAAATCCAAGATTTGCTTCCCATTCCTGTTGGCCTCCATATCCTCTCCAAATTTACCCATAACCTTTTCATACCCTTCTGTTCGATTTCCAATCCTGGCGTTAAAATCACCCATGAGCAGAACACTGTCCTTGTCCTTTACTCTACCAACTACATCATTGAGTGCCTCATAAAAACTATCTGTCTCATCTTGATCAGTCCCTTCACAATGAGAATATACTGACACAATCCTAATTTTCTTGCTAGACACTGTCAAATCTATCCACATCAGTTGTTCGTTTACATACCTTATTGCAACTATGCTGGGTTCCATTTCTTTCCTGATGTAAAGCCCTACACCCCATTGTGCTATTCCTGCTTTGACTCCTGACAAGTAGACCTTGTATTCTCCCACTTCCTCTTCTTTCTCACCCCTTATCCGAATGTCACTAACAGCTAAAACGTCCAGCCCCATCTTACTTGCAGCCTCTGCCAGCTCTACCTTATTCCCAGAATAGCCCCCATTGATATTAATAGCTCCCCATCTCATTACCATTTTTTTGCCAAGTCGTATCTTAGGAGTCCCTGGTTTGTCAGTTAGAGGTGGGACTCCGTCACCTCCATAGGTCCGAGGCATTTTGCTCTGATTGTTGCCAGCATCATATTTAAAGTACCAGGGAAGCAGGTTGCTAGCCTTACTTGCCCCGAGTCCCATTGGGTTTTATCCCTAACGGCTGAGGGACTAACCGGTGGATTTGGTAGTCTCTGCCGTATGAGCACAAAGGTGACCACGACTCAGAATATGTCCGAGATGCCCAGCCTTATTCCAAAGTAACTGGTGTCCCGACTGTCGGGACCACTTACTTGGCCACTCATATGTGATAAAGTGTACAGAAAAAATGGTGTAGACATTACAAGCTGTTTAAAAGCTAGAGGAAGCCAATGACATTCAGCTTCAAGTATGACTATGACACACAAAGCACTTTGGTGTTCCAATTTGTGAAAGGTTGTAATTTTACACAGTCTTGTTAAATGTAGATAGCTACTTCTACATTCTGTTATCAAAATGTAGTACCAATGGAGACACATTGTTCTAAAGAATGCAAAATAACACTGTCTAGTCTTTGATAGAATATTATTGTTTGGCAAGAGAAGAAAGAGAAGACTGTCCATGCTGTTTGCATGTTTTGATACAACAGGGAAAGGCAAGAGTAATCTCAGCAAAACCATTTTATATTTCTTATGTCAGGTCACACCACCAATCAGGCATCACAAATTCATCTGAGGAGAAATAATTGCTTCACCAAAGAAGTATTTCTTCCAGAAGTGAAAGGTGTGTGGAAAATAAATATTTATGAGTTACCTAATATTGCCTGCTACATTGGAATCTAGTAGTATTGCACCTGTGTTTTTTACCTGAGATATCAAGGCACATCTGTCAGTATGTGTCACTGTATGTGCAGAAATTTCAAATGACATAAAAAATTCATTGCTCTTAATGCACTAAAGTCTTTGGTATTGGCACATGAACCTCTGGTGAGTTTTAAATGGAAGGCCCCAAGTAAGATCTGATTATGTAGGTGCAGGACACTGGCAACAATAACAAAGTACTCAGATTCTGTTTCTGGTATGACATAACTTCGACCTCTTCTGAACAGTGATGTCACATCTCTTTGTTATACACAGTCCAGTCACATTAATGTGACCACCTGTCAACAGCCTGAATAACCACCTTGTGCAGCACAGACCACTGCGAGACATGCAGGTTGAGAGTCAGTGAGATTCTGGAAAGTACCAACAGGGATGTGGATTCATGTGGACTCTAATGCTGTGGGCAGCTGCACTAGGTTTCTCACATGAGGATCCATGACATGAAAAGCTAGATCAATGTGATCCCACAATTCTCAATTGTGTTTAAGTCCCAGGAGTTTGGTGGCCAAGGGGGTATAGTAAACTCATCCTGGTGCTCATCAAATCACACGCATACACTGCAAGCTGTGTGATACATTGTAATGTGCTGCTGCCAGATATCATCATGCCAAGGAAAAACATAATGCCTGTATGTGTGGACATGGTCTCCAAGTATAGATGCGTACTTGTGCATCCATTGTGGCTTTCAGAATGATGAGATCACTCATGGAACTCTACAAAAACATTCCCCATACCATAACGCACTCAACAGTGCTTGCTTACAGATGTTTCATGCTATACACACCAATGGCCATCTGCTGAAAAGGGCACATGCTGTGTCACTCAGTGGACATTGAGTTGCGGTATTGGCATACTAATCCAGTATTTGTCGCCAATGATAGCAGTCAGCATGGGTGTATGGATCTGATGCCTGGTTTGTTGGCCAATTTGCATTCGATGAATGGTCATTGAGGAGATTTTGTTGGTACCCACTTGCTTCATATGGGGAAGAGGGGGAGGGGGGGGGGGTCAGTTGCTCAACAGTGGCATGTCTTATTCACCCATACACATCTCTGCAGCCTTCGTTCACCTGTCATCTATGCCCCTTGGTGCACCGAAGTTGCCTCAGCACCGATTTTGGATAGTGCCATTTTGCCATGCATGATATACTTTAACAATGGCATCATGTGAACAGTTTAAAAATTTAGCTATTTCATAAATGCTTCCAAAAGGCAGTGATTACATCCTTTTGAACATTAGATAAATCACACCATTTCTGCATTACAACTACTACTGCACTATTTCCTCTGTCCCCTCAACACACTTCATATACCCTTCACTGCTAGTGCTGCCACCAGCTGTCTGTGAGTAGTCATTGCACATTTGTGTTGAACACAGGCAGTGGTCACATTAACGTGACTAGGCCATGTATTAAGGTATTCAGAATAAAACTGAAATTCATTACTACATTGAATTTTCAGGATCACAACCCATGGCTTTGAAACATAAACATTACAACTCATTTGACATATCTTTCAAAGGGCCAAAGTAATAAAAACTAAACTAAACAGACCACCTACACAGTCTGACAGAAAATCAAAATCACTTCAACTGATGGCAGTATTCACAACTAAAGCAACACTTACGTCTTTCAGAAGACTTGTATTAAACAGGTTCCCATGGATTGCATCTTGAAGTAGAACAGTAATGTCCTTTTTAAGTCTCAAATAATGATAGTGTATTGTTAGTCTCATTCACAATTACTTCTGAAGAAATGTTGTATGAAAGTTCTGGCAGAGTGTAAATACTTTGGGATCTAAGGAGACCACACACTGAAAAGCTGACCCACTTAGCTGTCAGTAGGCATACACAAAAAGAAAGAAAACGTAATAGCTTTCAGAGTAACCATTTTATAGACAGGAGTAAACACACACACACACACACACACACACACACACACACACACACACACACACCTGTGCACCTCTGTCCCTACATGATGCCAACTGGACTGACAGTGGGGATTGGAGGATATGCCAGACTTCTGGGATGGGATCACTCTGGCAGAGCTCGTAGGTGAAAGAGTAAGACTGTTGGTAGAGATGCTCTGTCAAGCAGGTACTCTGACTTGTCAAAAGAGTGGTGGAGCCTTTGTCTGCAGGGAGGATGATTAGGACAGGATCTGTTTTCAGGTTGTCCATGACTGTCCTTTCTTCTGCTGAAAGAGTTATGTTCTTAGGAAGTGACCTGGGGTAGGATGGTGAGGCCAAGTTGGAGTAAGGAATTCCTGGAAGGTGACTGGGCATGGATGATGGGTTGGGGGGGGGGGGGGTGATTAAGTGGGAGAGGGTAGTGTCACTGTTGAATGATGTTGTCAGTCCAGCTCGTACAAGTTGGTGTGTGTGTGTGGGGGGGGGGGGGTTATGTTTGAGTTGCTCTTGCACCTGTTCATACATGGGGAAGAACAAAGTTTCTTAATGAGATGTATAAAGAATTATGGCACTGTTTCTGTTTTATTTTGACTTATATATATATATATATATATATATATATATATATATATATATATATATATATATGATGCGGCCCGCCACGAATTCCTTTCCTGTGCTAACCTCTTTATCTCAGAGTAGCACTTGCAACCTACGTCCTCAATTATTTGCTTGACGTATTCCAATCTCTGTCTTCCTCTCCAGTTTTTGCCCTCTACAGCTCCCTCTAGTACCATGGAACTCATTCCCTCATGTCTTAGCAGATGTCCTATCGTCCTGTCCCTTCTCCTTATCAGTATTTTCCACATATTCCTTTCCTCTCCTATTCTGCATAGAACCTCCTCATTCCTTACCTTATCAGTCCACCTAATTTTCAACATTCGTCTATAGCACCACATCTCAAATGCTTCAATTCTCTTCTGTATATAGTAAACAAAAAAAGAGGAAAGTGAACACTTACTGCAATGGATAGATGAATGGCACACAAGAAACTATAAAATCTCAGGTATTACTCAACAACTATAATTAACCTCAAAATGTTGTAGGAAACTTGTAATTTTTACTCCAGGTTTTTGTCTTGCCTTAATAGAAAGCTTGTGTGTGTTTGCTTAAATTCTTATGGTGAATTAGCGGTTTTTTAGCTCAACAGATTAAAAGATAATTAGCAGGCTTAATTTAAAGTTATTTGTGCACTGCATTGTAATACATTTCACTAGCCAAGATGCAGCCCAATTGTGAATGCTGTTCTTGAACACGGGATGAGTTGGTTGATGTTCATAAGCAACTGGAAATCACCCTCATTACTGTCAAATGATTGGCAGGTGCTGTGAATCTGTGTGTTGGGAGAGCTCCCGAGAGTTGTGTGCCTGTGATATCTGTACCAGAGGTAACTCAAATACTATCCTCTCCTGTGGATCGTGTATTCTCTGCAGAAAGTTCAGGATATGTTGTTACTCATCCACTTCACTGCAAATGGCATGTCAATGGTAGATATAGGCATCCTAAACAGGGTGGACGAGCACCAGGAAGGGCTCAGGGTGTTGTACCAATCCCCCCAACCAGAAAGTCTGAGTTGCAGTCTTTCACTGAAACTGAAACTTCACCTGTTTTAGGGAAACCTGCTTTTTCTGGTGTCAGGAGGAGGCAAATGCAAAAGGGTAGGGGCCTATTAATTGTTGGCAGTTCAAACATATGGCGAGTGATGGTACCCCTTATGGAAATGGCAGCAAGGGACAGGAAAGGACACCAGGGTGCGCTCAGAGTGTGTGTGTGTGTGTGTGTGTGTGTGTGTGTGTGTGTGTGTGTAGATTGTGGCACATGTTCACATGTTGGAACAAATGGTGCCTGTCGTATGGGCTCTGAGGTCATTCTTGGTTCATTCTAGCAACTGACAGAGAAGATTGAGAAGACCAGACTTGCACACAAAGCTCACAATTTGCACCATTGTCCCCAGAACTGATCATGGTCCTTTGGTTTTGAGTTGAGTGGAAGGTCTGAACCACAGACTTGGAAAGTTCTGTGACAAGCTAGGCTGTGACTTCCTGGTCTTTGACGATACGGCTGAGAACTGTAGGGTCCTCCTAAATGGGCCAGGTGTGCCCTACACATCAGAAGCTGCCAGTCCCCCAACGTCCTCACACCCTGAGCAGTACTTCCTGGGGAGTGGATCGGACCACCCTCCTCTGTTTGTACCGATCCCTTGTCCATTCAAAACTAGACTGTGAGATAAAAAATTAGTAGTGTCATATCTCAATGAAGAACCTGAAATTTTTGGCACAGGGCAGGAGTATGTAGAGGAACTTTGGCTGAAGCTTAAAAGAATGGTTTACCATGCACTGGATAGACTTGTATCCAGTAGAACAGTTCATAATGGGAAGGAACCTCCATGATATACAGTCACTGTAAAGAAACTTCTAAGGAAACAGAGCCCACTGCACAATAGGTGCAATATAAAGCGTAAGATTATAGATACACTAATGAAATACATATGACTATCAAGAGAGCAATGCTTGATACCTTCAATGACTACCATAGCAGAATGTTATCGAGCCATGTTTCATGGAACCCAAAGAAATTCTTGTCATATGCCCAGGCTGTTAGTGGCACCAAAGTTAGTGTCCAGTTCCTAGTGAATGAGACAGGAACTGAAATTAAGTGTAGCAAAGCAAAAGCTGAAATGCTTAACTCCATTTTCAAATTTTCCTTTACAAAGGAAAACACAGGAGAATTGCCCCAATTTAATCCTCATACCACTGAAAAGATGAATGAAATAAGTATTGGTATGAAATCGTAAACTGAACAAAGCTCCAGGGCCCGATGCAGTCCCTGTCAGTTCTATACTGAATTTGCAGCGAGTTACCACATCTTCTAACTATAATCTATCATAGCTCCTTCAAACAAAAAAAACCATGCCCAGTTCTTGGGAAATGGCACGGGTCACACCTGTCTACAAGAAAGGTAGTAAAAGTGATCTACACAATTACCATCCAATATACTTGACATCTACATCTACATCTACATCTACATCCATACTCCTAAAGCCACCTGATGGTGTGTGGTGGAGGGTACTTTGAGTACCTCTATCGTTTCTGCCTTCTATCCCTTCTATTGATTTGTTGTAGATTCTTAGAGCTATCTTGAACCAAATGACCACCTAAATGCCAACGAGCATGCAGTTTGAAAACAAAAATCATGCGAAACAAAATTTGCACTTTCCCACATGACAGACTGAAAACTTTGAATCAAGGCAGTCAGGTAGACGCTATATTTCTTGATTTCTGAAAAGTATTTGACTCAATACTGCACCTACACTTATTGTCAAAAGTACGTTCGTATGGGGTATCAAGTGAGATTTGTGACTGGATTAAGGACTTTTTGGTAGGGAGGATGCAGCATGCTATCTTGGATGGAGAGTCATCATCAGATATAGAAGTAACTTCAGTTGTGCCTCAGGGAAGTGTGTTATGACCCTTCTGTTCATGTTGTATATTACTGACCTTGCAGACAATATTAACAGTATAATCAGGCTTTTTTTAGATGATGCATTTATCTGTAACGGAGCATTACCTGACAGAAGCTGCATAAATATTCAGTCAGAGCTTGGTAAGATTTCAAAGTGGTGCAGAGATTGGCAAGTAGCTTTAAATGTTCAGAAAAGTAAAATTATGCACTTCACAAAACGAAAAAAGTATGACTATATCATCACAGTTGGGATCAGCCAACTCATACAAATACCTGGGTGTAGCACTTTTTAGGGACGTGAAATGGAATGATCACATAGGTTCAGTCGTAGGTAAAGCAGGTGGTAACTTTGGTTTACTGGTAGAATACTGGGGAAGTGCAATCAGTCTACAATTAATAAAGTTTCAAAAAACTGGATTTAAGTGATTAATCTAGGATTTTACTACAATCCCCTACATACTGTTCACTGGGGATCAAGAGGATAAGCTTAGAATAATTACATGCAGAGAGGCATTTAAACAACAATTTTTCCTGGGCTCCATATGTGAACGGAACAGGAAGAAACCTAATAACTGGTACAGTGGGATGTACCCTCTGCCATGTGCCTCACGGTGCTTTTCAGAGTATATATGTAGATGCAGATGTAGAACATTTTGAAAGAGTTTTGAGGGAGCAGTGAAGCTACTGTAATTTTAAGAATTGTTACCTGCAAATGCACTCTCCACCAATCCGTTGCAGGAGAATGTTTACCTTTCCTCATTTTCCTTGTTAATTAATTCTGGCATTTCCTTTGCATAATAACACTAGAAAGTACTCATTTAATGACATGGAGATAGCTTTGTATTCCTAAATTGTGGTTTTTATGTGTCTCTAGTTAAAGTCGTCAGAATACTTAGGAAACATTTTCACAAATGAGGCAGTGGGAGGATCATGGAGAATGCTGTCAATTCATGAAGAAAACAATTTACAACTCTGCAGGAAAGGCATTAATTTAATTTAGTTTGTCTAATGTTTCTTACCTGTAGTTGTCTGTATTTTCTGTTCTGTAGCTTAGATACCTATTCTTTCCAGGTCTTAGAACAACAAACCATTGCATGTGAAATTTGTATCATCAAAGGGATAACATTTACATGCTTTTTTCATAGGGCCGGAGTAGATTGCGTGCTATTGAACTTCGCTTGGAGGAGTTGGCAAGGCAGGGTATTGTGAGCAGTCCTGAATCTAGTCCAGATGCTTCATCAGATGTGGAAGAGGTACAGAGCATTAACAACTTCTGCATCAGTTGCTATTTAGTGCAAGAATAACACCTTTACTCCTTATTATAGTACATTTCTGAGCCTCTATGCATGGTTTTCTGCTTACACTGTGATTAGTTTCAAAAACGAATGTAGTATGAGTAACATTGAAGCACAATTTAATACTGGTATTCATGGTAATTGAAATTCTTTGCTTTAACCTTCTATCTTCTTATGAAGAGTTACAAAAGTAACCATTCTGGCTTCAAATCAGTTATTAAATATATATCTGCACAGGTTGATCACTACATGGATTGGCAAATATATGCACTCCCTTGCACAGATTGATACCCTAATCACTCTACACCAAGACAGTTGATATGCTTTAAAACAGTTGAACTGCTTACGTCTGAAAGGATACCTCTCTCCACCTTAATTAATCGACTTCCTCCAAACTCTGAAAACATTTTCACGGGACCGAGCGAGGTGGCGCAGTGGTTAGACACTGGACTCGCATTCGGGAGGACGACGTTCAATCCCGCGTCCGGCCATTCTGATTTAGGTTTTCCGTGATTTCCCTAAATCGCTCCAGGCAAATGCCGGGATGGTTCCTTTCAAAGGGCACGGCCGACTTCCTTCCCCATCCTTCCCTAATCCGATGAGACTGATGACCTCGCTGTCTGGTCTCCTTCCCCAAACCAACCAACCAACCATTTTCACGGATAATAATGTCTTGCTCTTTGTATTGATTGTAGGTCGTCTTCCTCAAGGTTGATATCTCTACATCAGTATATTCAAACCCAAGAAATCGCTATGTTTACATTTCAACAGTTCCTGACCTCTCCAAGTGAAATGCTGCCTCTTGCACAGCTTGGTGTTAATGGCAAATGTACACATTTAGTTCTCAAACTGATTTCTTGTGTCTTCTCAGTTACTTACTGTCCAGTGCACTCTTATAAATGCTTAGCAGTCTTCTCACCTATGATGTATCAATAAATGCCTCCGGAAGTGCTCTGATTTTCTACAGCCATTTTGTAAAATGATTTACATCTTCTCACTATCCTTCAGATGCACCTAAATTAGTTTTTTGTCACATTCCCTCTGGAATTCCTTACAGGTTTCCTGCCATCATATCCTTGCTATATGGTTCATATACCAGTCTCAGACCGAGCGAGGTGGTGCAGTGGTTATCACACTGGACTCGCATTCGGGAGGACGACAGTTCAATCCCGTATCTGGTCATCCTGATTTAGGTTTTCTGTGATTTCCCTAAATCGCTCCAGGCAAATGCCAGGATGGTCCCTTTAAAAATAGGGCACAGCCGACTTCCTTCCCTAATCCGATGAGACCGATGACCTCACTGTTTGGTCTCTTCCCCCAAACAATCCAATCCAACCATTCTCAGAGTAAGACTTGTCTTCACATGTCAGCATCATTACTACTAAGATGTCAGTGAAACTGAATAGACACAGCTGAAGAAAATATTCTAGTAGTGAACAATACCCAGCTGCAGGCAACTTTCTCACAGACAGTATCTGTAACTTTGTTAGCTGTTCACCACACTTCCCATATGGATTCTTCCTTTAGATACATCTCAGAGCTTTGCAGACATAAATATCCTGTGCAATATATCCTTATTAACCACCACATGCACCTACCCATACCCTAACTGCTGTCATTGTCTACCTACTTTACACTTCATTTTCATTTGATACAATTACAAAATGCTTCCGACTACACTGGCTACCATCATAACTACAGAGGAACAGAGAAAAACTTACATTCTCTGATGATGTAACGTTATTGTTTCCAAAATTTGTCTGCGTCCTTCCATTCTCGCCACCACCCATCTCCATCATGAAAAAAATAATTTTTATTGTTTACAGTTTTCATTTATTTACTTTGTGCTACATCTTCACTGTTTGATTCTTTTTTTTTTTTTTTTTTTCCTGTCCCAGGTTATCACATCTTAACTTTGTTTTGTTCTCTTGGTCACTGGTCTTCACCAACTTGAGCACCTCAGTTTTAAAATCATAACTCTTGCACTCTCCTTTAAGTTTTGGAAACTCCAGCCCTTTCCTCTCTTTCTGCCTGTAATTATGTGAACCTTCATTTTTCTTTGAATACTGCTGCTGCTGCTTTTTAGAAGAATCTTTTTATTTAAATCTGATGACAGTTCACTTTTGATAAATTTACAGCTTTGGCAAATGGTGTAGCTGGTTCAGTGCAGTGGGTTGATTATTTAACCTCCTAATTAAAGTTTTTACACTTTTTTATATATTTTTTATTACAGTTGCTATTGTGTGTACAGTTAACCTGGAGATGATGTAATTCTCCAGATTTCATCTTGTAGCTCAATTTAATTATAATTTTCTTCCAGTCTGATGGGGCAGGTCAGCCTAATGGCATGCAGTCTCAAGAAGATTTGGATCGTATCAGTCGTGTGACTTCTCGAGCACCAATGGACCTTGCAACAGGTTCTCTGGGAAGACGTACAATTGCTTCTCTTCAAGAGATTGAGAGGAACCGCCATTTACATTTAGCTCAGCAAGGTAAATGAATATAAGAATTGGGGATACATATTATCTCTTAATAAACTCTCTTATAGAGAAGTAAACAAAGAAGTGCTGACAGCAATATAGCTTCACTTTAAGAAGATATTAACCCATTTATGCATTCATAGTTAGTCACAAAAGTACAAAACTTGAAAAGCTATTTTCAGAAGTAGAACTGTAGTAAGTTTCTTCAACTTTTCTAGAGACAAAAATTTTGAAAGCTTGATGTTATTAACGTACTTTACATTGTGGCATCAGCATTATTTAGGAGGAGGATTATTGGTATTCTGATTTAAAATTAGATACAATTAGTGGAAGTCTTAAATAATACCAATCTTGAAAAAAGTTTTTCAGTACATCAAAACAGCATGTAGTCCACCTTAAAGTGCAAATATTACTTGAAAATTAAAATAAAGAGAACTTTAATTTCAAGTATTGGTGTATACTTACAAAACACACATATAGCGTATACTTTCAGCAAATAACAAAGCTATCTGTTGTATCCAGGTAGCATGGTAATTGAAGAGGAACGCAAGAGAGTTCAAGAATTGAAACGAAGAGTGCAAGATGAAGTCAGAGCGCAGTGGGAAGAGCGCCGGCAGAGAGAAATGAATTGTAACAGTCTCAATAGTGTTGGCAGTGATGAAACAAGCCTCACCTCAAGTGATGTTCCCACTGAAAGGTAAGAAGCTGTAGCCATTTGGACAGTGACTCATACGGACCAAGTATTGAAACAGAAAAAGTATTGTTTGCAGTATTTGTTGCAGTAGAAATTAGCAATATTCACAACAGTTCTTTACAAAAGTACAAGACATGGACAACATGACAATTTTATGTATACAGACCAAAGCGATAAGTGAAAACTTTTACCAAGGCTGGGAATCAAACCATAGCCACTGCCTCCCCAGTCTACTCCACTCTACTGGGTTTCAGGCTGGATCCCCCATTTACGTTTGATATTCAGGTGCTATTGCAGAACAAGGAGAGCCTCGGCAGTTCTGTTCATGTGGAAAGGGGAATTTGAAGTAGACAGGGGAGGCAGTGATAATTTGGACTGAGTAGGAGGCATGCCACGGTAATCCGTGCAGTTCCGTGAACCATTGTGCGAAGGTGGCTTAGTGGCTAATGCACCTGCATAGTAAGCAGGTGACCTGGATTCTATTCCCAACCTTGATACAAATTTTCACTCACTGCTTTAGTCTATATACATAAAATCATGTCTGTCAGATACCAATAAAGTCTCTGAAATTGTGTCATTTCATTTATGACAAATTTAGTTGAAGAGGCAGACACAAATTTGCTGTGCTCTGTGGGATATTTCAGGCAGCCTAAACATTTTAAGTGCCATTGTAAGACAGTGTGTTTACAAAATGTCAATCACAACTCAAAGGTAGCCATTTCAAATCCTTGTGGGGTGAATGTTTGTTAGCAGTATTTGGCTGTCGGTGGAAACACTCTTCAGGATCTCCCAGTAAACAAAGCTATATATGACTTTAATTTACTATGCTAGTTAGATTCACTCTAAAGAAATTTCATATAATCTGTGGGCTTTATGAATTATAATTCATACTAATGCACTAATCATGATCCAATAGCAATTTGACTTCTCAGACCAAAGATGCGCTTTCAGATGGGCACTTCATTATTGTTTCATCATCTTCAGGTACATTAATTAATTTCTGAATTATAGTTTTTATAGAATGACTTGTGTATAGTATGAGGGAACATCATAAAACAATAAAATACAGGCCCTATCAGTCAAAAATTTTTATTCTACCTTCATTAATTTATTTAGCCACATATAAAAGTTTTGATTGTGTACTATAAACCTGAAAGTAGATTGTCCTTGTAAAAAAATAATGTGCATGAAAAGGCAGTGACATTACATAAGAAAATATACTAATTACTTGTGACTTAAGGAGCTTCGTCACATTTTCCAAAAATGTAATTGTGTAGGCATGTTGTACATGTGCACATGTTGTACATACATAATGTTTTACTTAGAAAAGTGCAAATGACACTATCCCAAACACTGTTACAAAAAATTGGAAGAGATATTGTAGAAAATGACACAGAGGGGCACTGAGCTCCTGGAACTAATTACAAAAAAGATGGGGATTTAGCTTTAGTAATGTGTGTTATGCCAGCAGTATCCTGGCTGCTCCATCTGTGGGCCTGCTTCACCCGTGGTTTGCTCACACCCGTTACTGACTTCCATATTGTCATTTTATGGATGATGGTGTGGATTTTACACACAAAGTTCAAGCAGGAAGAGAGGGGATGTCTATTATCTACCCTTGTGGGATCACAGTTTAAGGTTCACTGGTTTTTCACCTCAAGATGTGGCTTTATGGTCATGAAACTACTTCTGTTTGAGTGATCAATAAGTCATATTTGGAGCTGTTGCTGTTTTATCAGAGTAAATACATCACAACAGCTGTGGGCGCCCCACATAGGAAGTGACATGAAAAAAAAGTACTGAACTAGTCGCTATGAACACTCTAAAATATCCATCATAATTTTAAGCTGGGCTCCAGGCAATTCGCAAAACTCTGAAGTGCATACCACACTTGTCTCACCAACAATTAAAATTTCTTGAACTTCCTAATTGCAACTGTTCTCCGCTGTATTAATTTAAGGAGGTTGCTTGAAGAACACACAACTGAAAATTTACTTACTGATAAGAAACACTGAATGGGGCCCCATGCTGAGGACGTAACACTATTTCTAGCAATGAAAAATAGGGTAACACTTTCAGTACTTCATTGAGGTTCATCCCTACATTGTACAAAACAATTTGATTGAATACCACCAACTCCATACATCAGATAACAGGAGAAAGGGAGGACTGCAGAAAAACAGCAAAACGTCAACAGGAGCCCCATTTGTAGAGACATTTGGCGATTTATACCTGAAAATAGTATCTCAAGTCTTTCTTTCTTTTTTTATTAAAAAAAAAAAAGCAAGGAGCAGACTGGATTCTATGAACCAGGCAAGTTGGCTGACTGCAGTTGGTTGGTGAACATAGTACAACTTCTACTTGGACATGCAATGTCCCTTTCAGATCTGTGGAGGGGAATTAATGGCTTCTCACTAAGAGTTAAATGGAGCTAAATGGCACAGCAGTTAATGAACTGGATTTACATTCAATTCAGGAGGATAACAATTCAAATCCACATGAGTTAATGAAATTTGCAGCATTCATGTATGAAATGAAAAAGATAAGGGGAGATTTCTTTAGCACTTGCAGTGAGGTGCAACAACTTTCTGTAGAGGATGCTGTCATGAACTTCTTATGTATCACACACTGCAAACAGTGTTATATGTAGCTTTGATATGAGACAAAAGTGCCTCCATTGTTTGCATGACTGAAGTCACAGCCTCTCCTCTTGGTGATCATTTATTTATTGATAGCTTAAGACTGGCTACTGGTTCACAGTAATGATGGTTTGAACAAGTGGTCTGTCTTGATTTGGGCATTGTCTCATTAGATAATTTGAAAAATCCTGACTTTTGCCACAGTTTTAACAGGTCATCTTAACTACTACCTGAAATTCTCCTTGTGCTATCCCATACCTGTGTTGGTTTGGAGGAGCAGTTGAATGAGTTAAAAAATTATTAATATGATTTTCTTCTTTTCCCCCTTAATAATACAGTTGAACTTTGTCCTCTTAACCTAAAAGGCTTCAAGGCACAAAGTTGATGGTCTGCACTCAAATCTCCACAAAGCCAGTCTTTCCCACTCTTCTTTTACATCTTGTATGTTTATAATCATCAAATCAAAGCAAGAGAAAACACCCGTAGTGGATTTTGAATAACTGTTAATTAGTGCAGGTTTGAATTACTATAAGGAATTTTACAAGCTGTTTTATAGAGTTACAGCCCTGAACAGCTTGATAGGAAATAGATATTTCAGCCAAAAGCAATCAGATTTCCCAACCTCTCGACACATTCCATAGTTGCAGCTTTTCTATTTATACAAAATAGTGATATTTTCTCTTATGATCCATCTCTTTTGACATTGGCAAATACATTCAGGGGAAGACTAGTCCTACAGTAGTTTCATAACATCTTTTGCGATGATGCCATCAGTGCTCTGTCCAAATCTCTGTTCATTAAGTCAGTGTTATTGCTACCAGAAGGAGCACTCATGTTGTTAGGAGAAATAGAGATTTGTGAATTTGAAACAATACACTCCTATGAGTAACTAGGGAAATACAGGATAAACCAGACATATTACTGCGCATTATGGGCAGGACTAATATAAGTGTGATGTAGTAGGTGTTCAGTGGTTCTCACCAATTCTTGTTTCTCGTCACCTATCGTCCACCATGTTGGTATGTAGCACAACTAAAATGTGAGTTTGTGGGACGGGCATTCAGTAAGAAATGAAACACATTTTTTCAGCCAATCTTGATTGAAAAAATGTGGAATTTGTTGCTGGACATCATGGAATATTCGCACTTCAGCCCCTGTTGTTTGTGAAGTCCTGATAGGTGGCAGCTCTGTACATAGCCTTCAAAATGGCATCTGTAGCAGAGGGACATTCGAAGCAGAGAGCTGCAGTTGTTTCTTTTGCTGGAAAGCCAGAGCACTGGATATATTCATAGGCAGAATGTAGATCTGGCAGTGAACGAAAGCATGGCGATTTGTTGGGCGAGGTATCTGTCGTTGTTGCAACAGTGTCACGCAAACCTGTCCGATCTATCATTTGCCAGCCGGCCACGCATAGCTGTGACTCCTAGCGTGTTGTAATGGGAAGAAACACTCCTTCAAGTTGATCAGTGGATCACAATCACACACCTTGCTGCACAATTGCATGTCTCTGTTGTCCAGCAGTTGAGGTGCTCAGGTGTATGTGTCTGCTGGGTTCCTCGCTGCCTAGCGGAAGACCACACAGACCAATGAAGGACATCTGTGTGGAATTGCTCCACTGGCACCGACATCCACCAGGAGTGTGTACCATGTGGGTGTACAGGCCCTCCCAGTAAGGTGGCCTACGGCCATCACACTGAATGGACATTATGTTGAAAAACAGGGTTCTGTAGCCAAAATAGTGAATAGCAGGGAATAATATGGTGTGTCGGTATACTGAATAAAACCAACCTGGTTTCAAAAAAATGTGTAGCACAACTTATTGAACACTCACAACTTATGAACACCCGTCTTTCATTAAAATAATAGTAATAATAATAATAATAATAATAATTAATAAATAATAATAATAACAGCAAAAATAATACATCAACAACTTGCCATACAACGTAAACTAATAAAACAACATGTTCTCACATACAAGTATGCACCCCCCTGCGGGTCCGGGGATTAGAATAGGCCCGAGGTATTCCTGCCTGTCGTAAGAGGCGACTAAAAGGAGTCCATCCCCCTCACGGGGGTAGTTAGCGCCTGCGTCCGGAGACGGACGGTTTCACGACCTATAATCGTGGTCTTTTTGGTTTTTCACTTCTCGTTTCTTCCTTCCTTTTGTTGGTTCCTTTCTTTGCTCTTCTCCACTTCACTGTCTTCCTTACTCTTTCCCTTGACTCCTCCTTGCCTTCTCATTGCCTTTTTCTCCTTGCCTTCTCATTGCCTTCTTCTCCTTGCCTTCTCCTTGCCTCCTTCTCCTTGCTTTCTCATTGCCTCTTCTCCTTGCCTTCTCTGGTCTCCGCCTCGGCGTTTGAGACAGTCTGTCCTCTTTCTCCCTCTCTCTTCTTTTTCCTCTTCTTCCTTCCTCCCTGTGCGTGTCTGAAGGCCGACCCGCGCGTTCGCACGCGTAGCCGGTGACGGGGTAACGCGTAAGTCCCCGCCCTGGGTAGACATGTAAGGCACGCGCGTACCCCCTGGTAAAGGCCAGGCCCGGGGAGGGGTGATTGCCTGAGCTGATACCTTCTGACCATGCCGATTGGTCCCTCCGTCTGTTTCTCGGGAGGTGTGACCTGAGGTGTAAACATTCACCTAAGGCGGGAGTGCCCTCTGAGAGGGTCCCCACAAGGAAGGAGCGCGCCATCGGAGACGCTGGCAATCATGGGGGATTCCTCCGCAATGGATTCTACTCCATCGCTTTCGACTTCGACCCACAAACGGAAACGTGACCAGCCAACAGTGACAAAAATACTACCGCCTGCCCCACAGTTCCTCGTAGTTTCTCGATCTGAGGACGGAAAGGATTTTTCCTCTGTCAACCCTTTCGTTATCCAGAAGGGCGTAGATGCCATAGCCGGATCTGTCAAATCTTGTACCAGGTTGCGTAACGGTACCTTATTACTAGAAACTGAGAGCGCCTTTCAGGCACAAAAACTGCTTCGGGCCACACTCCTGTACACATTCCCTGTCCGGGTGGAGGCTCACCGAACTTTGAATTCGTCTCGTGGTGTGGTCTACACTAGATCCCTCGACGGTTTGACTGACGAGGAGATTCAATCTTTCCTCGCTGAGCAGGGCGTGACTGCTGTCCATCGGGTCATGAAAAAGGTCAACAATGACCTTGTACCGACCCGGACACTTTTCTTAACCTTCGATAGTGTTAAGCTGCCATCGCGCATCAAGGCGGGCTACGAGGTTATTTCTGTTCGCCCCTATGTCCCGACACCTACGCGCTGCTACCAGTGTCAGCGTTTCAATCACACTCGACAGTCTTGTTCCAATGCGGCTAAATGTGTCACTTGTGGCAGGGATGCCCATGAGGGTGACTGTCCACCTCCGTCTCCTCGTTGTGTGAACTGTCAGGGTGACCATGCCGCATCCTCCCGCGACTGTCCTGTCTATAAGGAAGAACGCTGTATCCAGGTAATTCGAGTCAAAGAGAAAGTGTCCACCTCGGCTGCTCGCAAGCTATTGGCTAGTAGGAAGCCCACGCTGCTCCCAGCGGGGAAATACAGCACTGTCCTCGCCTCTCCTCGGACTACCCGGGAGGTAGCAACCCAGACATGCGATCTGACCTTCAGCACCACGGTCGTCCGTTCGGCCAGTGCTAAGATCGCGCGGTCGACGTCTCCTCTTCGTCCCATCACCCCACAGACACCAGCCCCTTCATCAGCTTCTGCTAAGACGAAGACCCAGAAGTCAGATGCACGGGCCTTCAAGAAGGAACCGTCCCGTGCAGACTTCCTACGTACCTCGACCTCCCAGCCTTCGTCCGGTACTTCCACCAAACGACCATCCAAGAAGGCTAATAGGAAGCACAGTTCTCCTTCTCCGCCACGGCGCATTTCTTCTCCTGCGCCACCCAGCGGTTGCCGCCCCAGGCCGTCATCCCTTTCGCCTGGCCGCACCGCTGGTAGCCGAACATCTGGCCGTTCACCGGCGGAGGAAGCTCCCCCTCCCGGCCATCTTCCCAAGATGGCCGATGAACCTATAGAACCAATGGACGATGACTGTCCGCCTACTGATAGCGGCGGCAGTGCTCGCTCGAAGCCAACCCCTCAGCGGCCTTCGAGGTGACCCCTTCTCTCATCTTCCTTTTCTTCCGATGGCACTTTTTAACTGGAATATTCGCAGCGTTCGCTCCAACCGAGAGGACTTGAAGTTGCTGCTCCGCTCGCATCGTCCGCTCGTCGTAGCCCTCCAGGAAACGAAGCTCCGCCCAAGCGATCAAATTGCCTTGGCACACTACACCTCTGTGCGTTTTGACCTACCCCCTGTGGTAGGTATCCCAGCTCATGGAGGGGTTATGTTGCTGGTCCGGGATGATATTTACTACGATCCCATCACGTTGCACACCGGCCTGCAGGCAGTTGCCATCCGCATTACTCTCCCCACTTTTACGTTTTCCTTTTGTACCGTTTACGCTCCATCGTCATCTACCGTTACCAGGGCAGACATGACGCAACTTGTTGCTCAGCTACCTGCACCATTTTTGTTAACTGGCGACTTCAATGCCCACCATCCTCTTTGGGGCTCTCCAGCATCCTGCCCGAGGGGCTCCTTGTTAGCAGACCTTTTCAACCAGCTCAATCTTGTCTGCCTCAATACTGGCGCCCCTACTTTTCTTTCGGACACATCTCATACCTATTCCCATTTAGACCTCTCTATATGTACTCCCCAACTTGCACGCCGGTTTGAGTGGTATGCCCTTGCTGATACATATTCGAGCGACCACTTCCCGTGTATTATCCATCTCCTGCAGCATACTCCCTCTCCGTGCTCCTCTCGTTGGACCATCTCCAAGGCAGACTGGGGGCTCTTCTCTTCCAGGGCGACCTTTCAGGATCAAACCTTCACAAGCTGCGATCGTCAGGTCGCACACCTCACGGAAGTCATTCTCGCTGCTGCTGAATATTCCATCCCTCACCCTACCTCTTCTCCACGTCGCGTACCGGTCCCCTGGTGGACCGCAGCATGTAGGGACGCTATACGTGCTCGTCGACGTGCTTTACGCACCTTTCAACGCCACCCTACAGTGGCGAATTGTATTAATTATAAACGATTACGTGCTCAGTGTCGTCGTATTATTAAAGAAAGCAAGAAAGCCAGCTGGGCTGCTTTCACCAGCACCTTCAACAGTTCTACTCCTTCTTCTGTTGTCTGGGGTAGCCTGCGCCGGCTATCTGGCACTAAGGTCCACTCCCCAATTTCTGGCTTGAAGGTCGCGAATGAAGTCCTTGTGGCCCCTGAGGCTGTCTCCAATGCCTTCGGCCGCTTTTTCGCCGAGGTTTCGAGCTCCGCTCATTACCACCCTGCCTTCCTCCCCCGCAAACAGGCCGAGGAGGCTAGGCCACGTGACTTCCGCTCCTCGAATTGTGAAAGTTATAATGCCCCATTCACCATGCGGGAACTCGAAACCGCACTTGGCCGATCGCGGTCCTCCGCTCCAGGGCCTGATTCTATTCATATTCAGATGCTGAAGAACCTTTCTCCTGTGGGTAAAGGTTTTCTTCTTCGTACATACAATCGCATCTGGATTGAGGGACATGTTCCCGCATGCTGGCGCGAGTCTATTGTTGTCCCGATTCCTAAGCCGGGGAAGGACAGGCACTTGCCTTCCAGTTATCGACCTATCTCGCTTACCAGCTGTGTCTGTAAAGTGATGGAGCGAATGGTTAACTCTCGTTTGGTTTGGCTGCTCGAGTCTCGCCGCCTACTTACCAATGTACAATGTGGATTTCGAAGGCGCCGCTCTGCTGTCGACCATCTGGTTACCTTGTCGACCTTCATCATGAATAACTTCTTGCGGAAGCGCCCGACCGCGGCTGTGTTCTTTGATTTGGAGAAGGCTTACGACACCTGTTGGAGGGCGGGCATTCTCCGCACCATGCATACGTGGGGCTTTCGCGGTCGCCTCCCTCTTTTTATTCGTTCCTTTTTAATGGATCGACAGTTTCGGGTACGTGTGGGTTCTGTCCTGTCAGACACCTTTCGCCAGGAGAATGGGGTGCCACAGGGCTCAGTTTTGAGCGTCGCTCTCTTCGCCATCGCGATCAATCCAATAATGGATTGCCTCCCAGCTGATGTATCAGGCTCCCTTTTCGTGGACGATTTTACCATCTATTGCAGCGCGCAGTGTCCACGTGTCTTGGAGCGCTGTCTTCAGCGTTCTCTTGACCGTCTTTACTCCTGGAGTGTCGCCAATGGCTTCCGTTTTTCTGCCGAGAAGACGGTCTGTATTAACTTCTGGCGCTACAAAGAGTTTCTCCCACCGTCCTTAAGACTCGGTCCCGTTGCTCTCCCACTCGTGGAGACAATCAAATTTTTAGGCCTTACCTTTGACAGGAAACTTAGCTGGTCTCCACATGTGTCATATTTGGCCGCCCGTTGTACCCGTTCTTTAAATGTCCTCCGTGTTCTCAGTGGTATGTCGTGGGGAGCGGATCGAACCGTCCTACTTCGTCTATATCGGTCGATCGTCCGCTCCAAGCTGGATTATGGGAGCTTCGTATACTCCTCTGCACGGCCATCCATCTTACGCCGCCTCAACTCCATACAACATCGGGGTTTACGACTTGCGATCGGAGCATTTTATACCAGTCCCGTAGAGAGTCTTCATGCTGACGCTGGCGAATTGCCACTCACCTACCGGCGCGATATACTGCTTTGTCGGTATGCCTGTCGGCTACTGTCAATGCCCGACCATCCTTCTTATCGTTCCTTTTTTGACGACTCTCTTGACCTTCAATACGGGTTGTATGTCTCTGCCTTGCTACCCCCTGGAGTTCGCTTTCGTCGCCTCCTTCAACACCTTCATTTTTCACTCCCTGCAACCTTTCGAGTGGGCGAGAGCCGCACGCCACCTTGGCTCCAGGCTCAGGTCCGCGTTCACCTCGACCTCAGCTCGCTCCCAAAAGAGGTCACCCCCGGTTCGGTCTACCACTCCCGTTTTTTGGAACTTCGTTCGAAGTTCAACAACATGACTTTCATTTATACAGATGGCTCTAAGACCAATGACGGGGTCGGGTGTTCCTTTATTGTCGGGGCACAAAGTTTCCAATACCGGCTCCATGGCCATTGTTCGGTCTTCACAGCTGAGCTCTTTGCCCTCTACCAGGCTGTTCTGTACATCTGCCGCCACCGACATTCTGCTTATGTCATCTGCTCAGATTCCCTGAGCGCCATCCAGAGCCTCAGTGATCCGTACCCGGTTCACCCTTTCGTACACCGGATCCAACGCTCTCTTCAGCAGCTGGTGGACGTCGGTACGCCGGTTAGCTTTATGTGGGTTCCTGGCCATGTCGGTATCCCTGGGAACGAAGCTGCAGATGCCGCGGCCAAGGCTGCGGTCCTCCAGCCTCGGACAGCTTCTTGTTGTGTCCCTTCGTCCGATTTTAGCAGGGTCATTTGTCGGCGCGTTGTGTCGCTGTGGCATGCCGATTGGGCTGCACTTACCGACAACAAGCTTCGGGCCTTAAAACCTCTTCCCGTGGCTTGGACGTCCTCCTCACGCCTTTCTCGGCGGGAGGAGGTCGTTTTAGCAAGGTTAAGAATTGGACACTGCCGGTTCAGCCATCGCCATCTGCTGACGGCTGCGCCGGCGCCGTTCTGCCCATGTGGGCACTTGCTGACGGTTCGTCACATTTTAATGTCCTGTCCCGATCTTAAAACACTGCGCCTCGATCTTAACCTGCCTACTACTTTAGATGCCATTTTAGCGGATGACCCACGAGCAGCTGCTCGTGTTCTTTGTTTTATCAATTTGACAAACCTCGCTAAGGACATTTGATGATGTTTTTTAATCCTATGCCTGTCAGTCTGTCTTTTATTGTGTTTTCCCTTTTAGTTGTTGTTGTCAACTTGTGCCTCGCGGTGCATTCTTAGAGTAGTCAGGGCGCTAATGACCATTGAAGTTGTGCGCCCGAAAACCACAAAAAAAAAAAAAAAAAAAAAAAAAAAATACAAGTATGCACCACAAAATGTACTGAAGAATGATGAATACAAATTATGCTGGAACAGAATCATTATAACAGATAAAACACCACCATATAACAAACCTGACATCATACTCACCGATAAAAAGAAGAAATTAATACAACTAATCGAAATATCCATACCCAATACAACAAATATACAGAAGAAAACAGGAGAAAAAATTGAAAAATACATCCAACTGGCTGAGGAAGTCAAAGACATGTGGCATCAGGATAAAGTTGACATCATACCAATTATACTATCAACTGCAGGAGTCATACCACACAATATCCAACAGTACATCAACGCAATACAGCTACATCCAAACATATAAATACAACTACAGAAATCTGTAATTATTGATACATGTTCAATTACCCGAAAGTTCCTAAATGCAATGTAATATAAACTGTACAGTTAAAAGGAAGTCACGCTTGATCAAGGTCCGCGTCACATTCCATTTTTAACCAGACATAACGTCTGGGACAGGAAATAATAATAATAATAATAATGATAATAATAATAATAATAATAATAATACAGACATTAGACCATTCTTGCATAGACCACCAAATAACCCACAAGTCGAAACAACAATAAAAACTATCAACACAATCATACACAACAAAATAAATGAAAACACAACTATGGAAGAGTTACAACTACTGGTTTATATAGGAGCACTCACTACACTAAATATACACACTAGACAGAGATCAGAACCAACCAACATACAGAAGAAAACCACAAAACCAGCATGGCAACACAGGCTACAGATCAGAATAGGAAAAACTGAGAAAAGACATCGGACAGCTAACACAATTTATAAGAAATGAAATGTCAGAAAAAAAACGAAAAAGGTTAGGTAAAATCTCACAACAAGAAGCGACAGAGCAATTAGACGAAAAGAAGCAGAAATTACAAGCATTAGCCAAACGACTCAGAAGATACAAAAAAAGTGAAAATAGAAGGAAACAAAACCAAACATTCAACACAAACCAAAAGAAATTTTACCAGACAATAGATAACACACACATTAAAATAAACAATCCACCAAACATAACAGACATGGAACACTTCTGGAGCAACATATGGTCAAACCCGGTACAACATAACAGGCATGCACGGTGGATACAAGCAGAAACAGACACATACAAGATGATACCACAAATGCCTGAAGTGATAATTTTGCAACATGAAGTCACCCAAGCAATTAATTCTACTCACAATTGGAAAGCCCCTGGAAATGATAAAATAGCAAATTTCTGGTTAAAGAAGTTCACCTCAACACATTCACATCTAACTAAATTATTTAACAGTTACATTGCAGACCCATACACATTCCCTGATACACTTACACATGGAATAACTTATCTGAAACCTAAAGATCAAGCAGACACAGCGAACCCAGCTAAATATCGCCCCATAACATGCCTACCAACAATATACAAAATATTAACTTCAATCATTAAACAGAAATTAATTACACATACAACACAGAACAAAATTATAAATGAAGAGCAAAAAGGCTGTTGCAAAGGAGCACGAGGATGTAAAGAGCAACTGATAATAGATGCAGAGGTGACATATCAAGCTAAAACTAAACAAAGGTCGCTACACTACGCATACATTGATTACCAAAAAGCTTTTGATAGTGTACCCCACTCATGGTTACTACAAATATTGGAAATATACAAAGTAGATCCTAAATTGATACAGTTCCTAAACATAGTAATGAGAAATTGGAAAACCACACTTAATATCCAAACAAATTCAAATAATATCACATCACAGCCAATACAGATTAAGCGTGGAATATACCAAGGAGACTCATTAAGTCCTTTCTGGTTCTGCCTTGCTCTCAACCCACTATCCAACATGCTAAATAATACAAATTATGGATACAATATTACTGGAACATACCCACACAAAATCACACATTTGCTATACATGGATGATCTAAAACTACTGGCAGCAACAAATCAACAACTCAACCAATTACTAAAGATAACAGAAGTATTCAGCAGTGATATAAATATGGCTTTTGGAACAGACAAATGTAAGAAAAATAGCATAGTCAAGGGAAAACACACTAAACAAGAAGATTACATATTGGATAACCACAGCGACTGCATAGAAGCGATGGAAAAAACGGATGCCTATAAATATCTAGGATACAGACAAAAAATAGGAATAGATAATACAAATATTAAAGAAGAACTAAAAGAAAAATATAGACAGAGACTAACAAAAATACTGAAAACAGAATTGACAGCAAGAAACAAGACCAAAGGTATAAATACTTATGCCATACCAATATTGACCTACTCATTTGGAGTAGTGAAATGGAGTAACACAGACCTAGAAGCACTCAATACACTTACACGATCACAATGCCATAAATATAGAATACATCACATACATTCAGCAACAGAAAGATTCACATTAAGCAGAAAGGAAGGAGGAAGGGGATTTATCGATATAAAAAACCTACATTATGGACAGGTAGACAATTTAAGAAAATTCTTTATAGAACGAGCAGAAACTAGCAAAATACACAAAGCAATCACTCATATAAATACATCGGCTACACCACTACAATTTCATAACCACCTTTACTACCCTTTAGACCACATAACATCAACAGATACGAAGAAAGTAAATTGGAAAAAGAAAACACTTCATGGCAAGCACCCGTATCATCTAACACAGCCACACATCGATCAAGACGCATCCAACACATGGCTGCGAAAAGGCAATATATACAGTGAGACAGAAGGATTCATGATTGCAATACAGGATCAAACAATAAACACCAGGTATTACAGCAAGCATATTATTAAAGATCCCAATACCACAACAGATAAATGCAGACTTTGTAAACAACAAATAGAAACAGTAGATCACATCACAAGCGGATGTACAATACTAGCAAATACAGAATACCCCAGAAGACATGACAATGTCGCAAAAATAATACATCAACAGCTTGCATTACAACATAAACTTTTAAAACAACAAGTTCCTACATACAAGTATGCACCACAAAATGTACTGGAGAATGATGAATACAAATTATACTGGAACAGAACCATTATAACAGATAAAACAACGCCACATAACAAACCTGACATCATACTCACCAATAAAAAGAAGAAATTAACACAACTAATCGAAATATCCATACCCAATACAACAAATATACAAAAGAAAACGGGAGAAAAAATTGAAAAATACATCCAACTGGCTGAGGAAGTCAAAGACATGTGGCATCAGGATAAAGTTGACATCATACCAATTATAGTATCAACTACAGGAGTCATACCACACAATATCCACCAGTACATCAATGCAATACAGCTACATCCAAACACATATATACAACTACAGAAATCCGTAATTATTGATACATGTTCAATTACCCGAAAGTTCCTAAACGCAATATAACATATACCGTACAGTTAAAAGGAAGTCACGCTTGATCAAGGTCCGCGTCACTTTCATTTCGAACCAGTCCTAAGGTCTGAGAAAGGAAAGAAATAATAATAATGATAATAATAATAATAATAATGATAATAATAATAATAATAATAATAATAATAATAAAGGCGACGAAAAGAACAAACCACTAATAGGGCTAACCCCCCTTTTAGTGTAATTACTTGGTTCAGGACAGAACTAAAGAAGCCTCGGACAAGCGCCGTCATGGTCGGGGACGGCGCTTGAACCCTATGCCCGCCCACAATGGTAATAACACTGCTAGCCAACTGGAAAATGATTTAAATCCAAATAGAGGTGTTTTGCAGGATATGCTTCCTGCAACCACCCTAGAAGGAAAACAAAGACAGAGGATGAGATGGTCAGATGAAGTTAATCGACACCTCATGTTCTGTTATTACCAAGCAACAAACCTAGGAACCAACACAACTGGATACAGATCACAAGTATGCACAACATTTATTACCAGATACCCAGAATTAAAATTTTTAACAGAACAACGTCTAGCTGATCAGATTCGTGTAATAATAAAAATAACAGCATACCCCAGTCAGAATTAGAAAACATCAAACAACAAGTACAACAAATACTGGAACAAAATAATGTGCAATTAGAAGAAGAAGAAAATACAGTAATGGACTCAAACATCCCAGAGCAAACAAACAAAGAACACCACGCATCAATTAAACAATCAGAGGAAAATGAAATCTTAAGACAGCCACCAGCACAAGCACAAATAGAACATGAAGTGACACACATGTTAGATATAGAAGAAAAATTTCAGTTGACATATATAGAATACAAAGACACAAATACAGACATTAGACCATTCTTGCATAGACCACCAAATAGCCCACAAGTCGAAACAACAATAAAAACTATCAACACAATCATACACAACAAAATAAATGAATACACAACTATGGAAGAGTTACAACTACTGGTTTATGTAGGAGCACTCACTACACTAAATATACACACTAGGCAGAGATCAGAACCAACCAACACACAGAAGAAACCCACAAAACCAGCATGGCAACACAGGCTACAGATCAGAATAGAAAAACTGAGAAAAGACATCGGACAGCTAACACAGTTTATAAGAAATGAAATATCGGACAAAAAACGAAAAAGGTTAGGTAAAATCTCACAACAAGAAGCAATAGAGCAATTAGATGAAAAGAAGCAAAAATTACAAGCTTTGGCGAAACGACTTAGAAGATACAAAAAAAGTGAAAATAGAAGGAAACAAAACCAACATTCAACACAAACCAAAAGAAATTTTACCAAACAATAGATAACACACACATTAAAATAGACAATCCACCAAACATAAGAGACATGGTACACTTCTGGAGCAGCATATGGTCAAACCCGGTACAACATAACAGGCATGCACGGTGGATACAAGCAGAAACAGATAAATACAAGATGATACCACAAATGCCTGAAGTGATAATTTTGCAACATGAAGTCACCCGAGTAATTAATTCTACTCACAATTGGAAAGCCCCTGGAAATGATAAAATAGCAAATTTCTGGCTAAAGAAGTTCACCTCAACACATTCACATCTAACTAAATTATTTAACAGTTACATTGCAGACCCATACATATTCCCTGCTACACTTACACATGGAATAACTTATCTGAAACCTAAAGATCAAGCAGACACAGCAAACCCAGCTAAATAGCGCCCCATAACATGCCTACCAACAATCTACAAAATATTAACTTCAGTCATTACACAGAAATTAATGACACATACAACACAGAACAAAATTATAAGTGAAGAACAAAAAGGCTGTTGCAAAGGAGCGCGAGGATGTAAAGAGCAACTGATAATAGATGCAGAGGTGACATATCAAGCTAAAACTAAACAAAGGTCTCTACACTACGCATACATTGATTACCAAAAAGCTTTTGATAGTGTACCCCACTCATGGTTACTACAAATATTGGAAATATACAAAGTAGATCCTAAATTGATACAGTTCCTAAACATAGTAATGAAAAATTGGAAAACCGTACTTAATATCCAAATAAATTCAAATATCATCACATCGCAGCCAATACAGATTAAGCGTGGAATATACCAAGGAGACTCATTAAGTCCTTTCTGGTTCTTTCTTGCTCTGAACCCACTATCCAACATGCTAAATAATTCAAATTATGGATATAATATTACTGGAACATACCCACACAAAATCACACATTTGCTATACATGGATGATCTAAAACTACTGGCAGCAACCAGTCAACAACTCAACCAATTATTAAAGATAACAGAAGTATTCAGCAATGATATAAATATGGCTTTTGGAACAGACAAATGTAAGAAAAATAGCATAGTCAAGGGAAAACACACTAAACAAGAAGATTACATACTTGATAACCACAGCGACTGCATAGAAGCGATGGAAAAGACAGATGCCTATAAATACCTAGGATACAGACAAAAAATAGGAATAGATAATACAAATATTAAAGAAGAACTAAAAGAAAAATATAGACAAAGACTAACAAAAATACTGAAAACAGAATTGACAGCAAGAAACAAGACAAAAGCTATAAATACTTATGCTATACCAATATTGACCTACTCATTTGGAGTAGTGAAATGGAGTAACACAGACCTAGAAGCACTAAGTACACTTACACGTTCACAATGCCACAAATATAGAATACATCACATACATTCAGCAACAGAAAGATTCACATTAAGCAGAAAGGAAGGAGGAAGGGGATTCATCGACATAAGAAACCTACATTATGGACAGGTAGACAATTTAAGAAAATTCTTTCTAGAACGCGCAGAAACTAGCAAAATACACAAAGCAATTACTCATATAAATACATCGGCTACACCACTGCAATTTCATAACCACTTCTGCAACCCTTTAGATCACATAACATCAACAGATACGAAGAAAGTAAATTGGAGGGGGAAGGCACTTCATGGCAGGCACCCGTATCATCTAACACAGCCACACATCGATCAAGACGCATCCAACACATGGCTAAGAAAAGGCGATATATACAGTGAGACAGAAGGATTCATGATTGCAATACAGGATCAAACAATAAACACCAGATATTACAGTAAGCATATTATTAAAGATCCCAATACCACAACAGATAAATGCAGACTTTGTAAACAACAAATAGAAACAGTAGATCACATCACAAGCGGATGTACAATACTAGCAAATACAGAATACCCCAGAAGACATGACAATGTCGCAAAAATAATACATCAACAGCTTGCCTTACAACATAAACTTATAAAACAACACGTACCTACATACAAGTATGCACCACAAAATGTACTAGAGAATGATGAATACAAATTATACTGGAACAGAACCATTATAACAGATAAAACAACGCCACATAACAAACCTGACATCATACTCACCAATAAAAAGAAGAAATTAACACAACTAATCGAAATATCCATACCCAATACAACAAATATACAAAAGAAAACAGGAGAAAAAATTGAAAAATACATCCAACTGGCTGAGGAAGTCAAAGACATGTGGCATCAGGATAAAGTTGACATCATACCAATTATACCATCAACTACAGGAGTCATACCACACAATATCCACCAGTACATCAATGCAATAGAGCTACATCCAAACGTATATATACAACTACAGAAATCAGTAATTATTGATACATGTTCAATTACCCGAAAGTTCCTAAATGCAATATAACACATACCATACAGTTAAAAGGAAGTGACGCCTGATCAAGGTCCGCGTCACTTTCCATTTTTAACCAGACTTAACGTCTGAGAAAGTAAATAATAATAATAATAAACCCAGTGGAGGACTGGGAAAAGAATAGGCCTCCGGTATGTTCTGCCAGTCGTAAAAGGCAACGAAAAGAACAAACCACTAATAGGGCTAACCCCCTTTTTAGTGTGATTAGTTGGTTCAGGACAGAACTAGTGAAGCCTCGGACAAGTGCTGTCATGGTCGGGGACGACGCTTCAACCCTATGCCCGTCCACAATGGTAACGACACTGCTAGCCACACGGAAAATGATTTAATCCCAAATAGAGGTGTTTTGCAGGATATGCTTCCTGCGACCACTCTAGAAGGAAAACAAAGACAGAGGATGAGATGGTCAGATGAAGTTAATCGACACCATATGTTCTGTTATTACGAAGCAACAAACTTAGGAACCAACACAACTGGATACAGATCACAAGTATACACAAAATTTATTACCAGATACCCAAAATTAAATTTTTTAACAGAACAACGACTAGCTGATCAGATCCGTGTAATAATAAAAAATAACAGGATACCCCAGTCAGAATCAGAAAACACCAAACAACAAGTACAACAAATACTGGAACAAAATAATGTGCAATCAGAAGAAGAAGAAAATACAGTAATGGACTCAAACATCCCAGAGCAAACAAACAAAGAACAACACGCATCAATTAAACAATCAGAGGAAAACGAAATCTTAAGACAGCACAAATAGAACACTAAGTGACACACATGTTAGATATAGAAGAAAAATTTCAGCTGACATATATAGAATACAAAGACACAAATACAGACAGTAGACCATTCTTGCATAGACCGCCAAATAACCCACAAGTCGAAACAACAATAAAAACTATCAACACAATCATACACAACAAAATAAATGAAAACACAACTGTGGAAGAGTTACAACTACTCGTTGTATTATTTAGCATGTTGGATAGTGAGTTCAGAGCAAGGCAGAACCAGAAAGGACTTAATGAGTCCCCTTGGTATATTCCACGCTTAATCTGTATTGGCTGTGATGTGATATTATTTAAATTTGCTTGGATATTAAGTGTGGTTTTCCAATTTCTCATTACTATGTTTAGGAACTGTATCAATTTAGGATCTACTTTGTATATTTCCAATATTTGTAGTAACCATGAGTGGGGTACGCTATCAAAAGCTTTTTGGTAATCAATGTATGCGTAGTGTAGCGACCTTTGTTTAGTTTTAGCTTGATATGTCACCTCTGCATCTATTATCAGTTGCTCTTTACATCCTCGTGCTCCTTTGCAACAGGCTCTTTGTTCTTCATTTATAATTTTGTTCTGTGTTGTATGTGTCATTAATTTCTGTGCAATGACTGAAGTTAATATTTTGTATATTGTTGGTAGGCATGTTATGGGGCAATATTTAGCTGGGTTTGCTGTGTCTGCTTGATCTTTAGGTTTCAGATTAGTTATTCCATGTGTATGTGTATCAGGGTATGTGTATCGGTCTGCAATGTAACTGTTAAATAATTTAGTTAGATGTGAATGTGTTCAGGTGAACTTCTTTAGCCAGAAATTTGCTATTTTATCTTTTCCAGGGGCTTTCCAATTGTGAGTAGTATTAATTGCTTGGGTGACTTCATGTTGCAAAATTATCACATCAGGCATTTGTGGTATCATCTTGTATTTATCTGTTTCTGCTTGTATCCACCGTGCATGCCTGTTATGTTGTACCGGGTTTGACCATATGTTGCTCCAGAAGTGTTCCATGTCTGTTATGTTTGGTGGATTGACTATTTTAATGTGTGTGTTATCTATTGTCTGGTAAAATTTCTTTTGGTTTGTGTTGAATGTTTGGTTTTGTTTCCTTCTATTTTCAGTTTTTTTGTATCTTCTAAGTCGTTTGGCCAATGCTTGTAATTTCTGCTTCTTTTCATCTAATTGCTCTATCGCTTCTTGTTGTGAGATTTTACCTAACCGTTTTCGTTTTTTTTCTGACATTTCATTTCTTATAAATTGTGTTAGCTGTCCGATGTCTTTTCTCAGGTTTTCTATTCTGATCTGTAGCCTGTGTTGCCATGCTGGTTTTGTGGGTTTCTTCTGTGTGTTGGTTGGTTCTGATCTCTGCTTAGTGTGTATATTTAGTGTAGTGAGTGCTACTATATAAACCAGTAGTTGTAACTCTTCCAAAGTTGCATTTTCATTTATTTTGTTGTGTATGATTGTGTTGATAGTTTTTATTGTTGTTTCGACTTGTGGGTTATTTGGTGGTCTATGCAAGAATGGACTAATGTCTGTATTTTTGTCTTTGTATTCTATATATGTTAGCTGAAATTTTTCTTCTATATCTAACATGAATGACCCTTCACGTTCTATTTGTGCTTGTTCTGGTGGCTGTCTTAAGATTTCGTTTTCCTCTGATTGTTTAATTGATGCGTGTTGTTCTTTGTTTAATTTGCTCTGGGATGTTTGAGTCCATTACTGTATTTTCTTCTTCTTCTGATTGCACATTATTTTGTTCCAGTATTTGTTGTACTTGTTGTTTGATGTTTTCTAATTCTGACTGGGGTATCCTGTTATTTTTTATTACTACACGGATCTGATCAGCTAGTCGTTGTTCTGTTAAAAAATTTAATTTTGGGTATCTGGTAATAAATTTTGTGTATACTTGTGATCTGTATCCAGTTGTGTTGGTTCCTAAGTTTGTAGCTTCGTAATAACAGAACATAAGGCGTCGATTAACTTCATCTGACCATCTCATCCTTTGTCTTTGTTTTCCTTCTAGAGTGGTTGCAGGAAGCATATCCTGCAAAACATCTCTATTTGGGATTAAATCATTTTCCGTGTGGCTAGCAGTGTCGTTACCATTGTGGATGGGCATAGGGTTGAAGCATCGTCCCCGACCATGACAGCGCTTGTCCAAGGCTTCATTAGATCTGTCCTGCACCAACTAATCACACTAAAAAGGGGGTTAGCCCTATTAGTGGTTTGTTCTTTTCGTCGCCTTTTACGACCGGCGGAACATACCGGAGGCCAATTCTTTTCCCGGGCCTCCACAGGGTTTATTATTATTATTATTATTATTATTATTATTATTATATATTTTTGACTTAACATTCTACCATCGTATCATAGTTCAGTACAGTGGTTGGTAAAGTGTGTTCAAAGCCTGTGGCTACGGAGAACTAGAGCCGCCACCCCTCAGGAACTCCTGGTTACCATTTGTATACCCAGCCAGAAATGGCAAAGTTACATAATGTGCTTGCCTGGGACATGTCTAGCTTATCAAATGCCATAGACGATTTGTTCAGTACTCCCAGACTGTGCTGAAATTGTGCTTTTGGCAATGGTGGGAGTCATTTGTGGCACAAATAAGAAACTGGAGTGTGTGTGATGTTGACAACAGTGACCTACATTGTGCATAAGAAACACTTGTTTCCATAGCTGCTGGCACATAGAGAAGGACCTTCAATTTCAGTGGGGAAATATGTTGCTCTTTGCCCAAGCTGGTAATTGTGGACTACCCATTTGACGTTGACATAATATGCTAACATATTATATGGTAGATGTTGCCATCTGAGACATGTTTCAGTGAGATTTAAGTAGAAGTTCCAGAATGTGCATCTGGAGAGTGATCATTTGTTATTACCAGCAAAATGACTCTACACACTACATTAAATGAATGGTATAGGGAAAAATACATAATCAGTACTGGAAGTGTACCAGCAATGAATAGTTCCAGCCATTTTGTTCATACTTACTTCCTACTGAGTGGAGTAATGGGTCTGCTGCTGTTGTCACTGAAACTATGTGGAAAGTGATAAGGAGACCCTTGACTGTGATATAAATGTTGAAATCCATTTCAAATCAGAAGCCCCCTACCTCATTTTCAAAATTATAATGAAAAATACACAAATGAAAGAAACCTATTTTTTCCACTTATTGGTTATTGCTAGTGCTTATTTTTCTCTTTTGAAGTAGCTGGGTTGGGCAGAATTAAGAGTTTGTGAGTAAAATGCTTGTGGTTGCTTTGTGCTGTTCATTTTTCTTTGTTCTTCAACCATTTGGGAAGCTTCAGTGGCCAGAACTAAACACTTTCCTGGTGTGTATGTGATCTAATACATGGCAAATTTTAGAGATAAAATGTTATTTCACATTAATGTGTTCATTTGAACTTTATATCCTTTTTTAATGAAAACTATTTAACGGGTACAAAATCTGTACTGTGTTTGAGATGAATTTACTGTAATAGTAAATTTTTCCCAAGAATATCTGAAGTGCAGGTATTGGCAACTTGCTACTTGCACTTATTTTGCTGTGTTTTGCTGTCCCTACTTATAAAATACCAGAGACACGTTCAAGTTAACTTGAAGCTGCACATGGTTAGACTAAACTTCAATCTGGTGATTAGAGAGTGCGGAACATGGTTATAAAATTTTGTGTGTGTGGGTCTCTCATGGCACCTGCAACAGAAATTGATTGGCTCATTAGCTATCTCACTGGGAAGACAGCTGTATGGAGACAGCTGTATCAATTCATTCTAAGGGAAGTGTTTACTACCATACTCCTTGCAACCCTACATGTGGGGAATTGTCAGTATGCCTTGTACAGATTGATATTAAAAATGGACTGATTTCCTACAAGTCTGCCATTACTTCTGTAAGTTGAGGAATCTGGTAAGCATCAGATAGGGCTGCAAGAGTACGCATTCTAGTTGATTTATGATATTCTGTTGTTGGTACTGATAAATGCACACAAAAATTTAGTTTCAAGCTATTAGGTGTAAATTAAGTCTGTTTAAAATTATATAGCCACACTTGAGTAGAAGTTCATTAGTGTTAATGTGCACTATGATAAATGTTGATGAAATTTTAAATTTTCAGTAAGGAGTAAGCAAGTCCAAAATATTTACAATTCCTATAGTTATTTTTTTTCCCCCACAACATGGAGTTTTACCGTTGCCTGGGCTTCCAAACATAAGTCATAATTTTTATGTTTCAGTACATGCTGATTTGTACTTTAAAATATTGCTGTAATTTGTAGCCATATTGTAAGTTAATCATATAATTTGGAGAGTAGCCTTATGACAACTGAATCTTCTCTAATTAAGACCTTGACAGAATGTAGTGCTCACCAAAACCTTTTACTCTCTCCTCTGATATGAACTGAAAGTATCTCATGGAGTTGTAAGAGAAGCTTTTATCAGGAATGCTGATAAGGCAGTAGTATCTGTGTCAGTTGTGTTGTATGCTATCAGTCTGCTCTGGTCCATGTGACGTGAGTGTTAAACAACAAAAGACTGGAAGTACAGCACAACTATAACAAACCAATCATTCTGTGATGTATACTAGTCTGGAATGTGCATGTGTTAATTCTGTGGGGTGTCTCTCTATTAAAGACACAGAGCATGCATAAAAAACTTTCTTCTTGTTCCTTATATTCCTGCATTGACATGTAATTGTATTTATGGAACATCGTATTAAGTATAATTATACAAATAACAAAAGTTAAAAGACAATTTAGCAGTTGATAATTCTTAAATCTGTAATTTGGAATATATTTTAGCTGCATGTAAATACAGATCGTTGTTAAATTTTACGTAATTGTTTCTCTGCTGTTTGACATAATTTGATTTCCGGAAAAATCAGTGTTTGTCGAATAACATTTTTAAAAGAGCTAAGTGAACTAATTCACTGGAAATGCTAATTCTGCCCATATATCATTAAAAATTACAAAATAAACTGTTAATCCAGTAAAGATGCTATGTATGTACCCCAACTCTCTCTCTCTCTCTCTCTCTCTCTCTCTCTCTCTCTCTCTCTCTCTCTCTCTCTCTCTCTCTCTGTGTGTGTGTGTGTGTGTGTGTGTGTGTGTGTGTGTGTGTGTGTGTGTGTGTGTGTGTGTGTGTGTTCGCGCGCGCGCTTCTTAACAAAAACAGAAATCTTGAAAGCATATGCCACAACTAATGAGTTAATGAGTTACTGCCGAGTATTATTGTTTCCTTTCAAAAAAATTATATCATATTGATATACAGCATGAACCAGAACTCTGAAAAAAATTTGAGTGCTGTTCAGGGACATATTCTGAGTACTTTGGTATGAGGGACCCATGGTCTCCATTGTCATGTAACAGAATGATTGCATTTCATCTGATTTCTTACCCTCATTTATTTTCAAATCTGTTCTTCACTGACACAATACTGCAAATGACAACAGGAAGCACTGTGTGTCTCATTTGGAAACAAACTTGTTTTGTTCACTCCAGATACTTCTTGTTGACATCAGTAATCTCCACTTTACCCTTGGCTCTCAACCTTGCATTCAGTATTGATTGGTTCTGTCTCTGATTTGTTTTTCTGCCACCTTTAGTTACAGTAACAGTGACACACAGCAGTATTTGTAGGTTTACCGACAAAGAATTGGCAGATATGCACCTTGTGTATGGGTTCACTGAATGCAATGGAAGAGGAGCACAAGGACACTACTCCAAGCTGTTCCCGCAGTGATGGCAAAGACATCACAGCACTTTTGTATCTGTGTATTACTCTGTTTTTCATGTTGTATGTTTTAATGATTGCATTGTGCAGGTGTTTTCAATGTTGTGAAGATACTTTAACAAAAAATATAGGTAACTGGAGTCACAAACCAATAAAATCATAATTAGACTATCACTTTGTAAGGACCTGCTGGAGAACACAGGTCCTTATACCACAATACTCAGAATATATCCCTGAACAACATCTGAAATTTTGCCAATGTCATTCTGGTTCACCCTGTATATATCACATTTGATGGACAAGACAACAGTTAAAGTATAACTTTAATCCATTGCTGTGTAATTGCAAATGCACACTGACGAGGTGCCACTTGACCCAGGTGGTCAAAATAACATTCATTAGAATTTCTTCAGCTACTGGAAGTGAGGTGGTGTAGTATAGTTTCTGTTTTTATTCAGCTTCCTGATAGTGCACATTAACACTAATGAACTTCTACTCAAGTGTGGCTATATAATTTTAAACAGACTTAATTTACACCTAATAGCTTGAAACTAAATTTTTGTGTGCATTTATCAGTACCAACAACAGAATGTCTATCCCTGGAATTTGTGGCAAGGCAGTTCATGGGGTACGCACTGGCATTCAGAACTTAGAGAAAAACCTTTGTTATGTGGGGTCATAATAGCATATTGCAGCATTTAATTTCCTTGGTGTGGAAACATAGGCAAAACTTTCAGAAGTATGGATGTTCTGTCATTATGCACTGTCTTAAATGTATGTCTATTACAATCTGATATTTACTTCATAGACATTAATAATTTGTGTCTGACTGATCTGATGGCAAAACGCTTTTTTATGTTTTTAATTTAAAAAAGGTGTATGCGAATAAATAAAGTACAAAGCTTCAGTCAGAATAATAAAATCTGATAAAATTGCTCAATTATGACAGAACTACTGAAAGAGAGAATTGTTTCTTTACAGTGCATCCAGTGATGATGCTCTAGAGAAACGGACTGCTGTTGCTGCAACAGAGGTATCAGGTAGTGGTACCAATGTAGAACCTGCAGAAGCAAAACAGGCTGACTCCACACATGAAACGCAAAATGACCAGAAAGAGGTAAGGAGCTTACGAATTTCCAACTTTCATTTCCTAGTATTTTACTTTGACTAAAAGCTTTGAATTTTCAGTTTCATTTGTGTAAGAATTTCATATGTTATCTATTTCTTATGCCAATAACTTCTTGAGTGGAAGATCTACTTCTGACTGCATAGAAAGACACTTATGAAAATCAGAAAATAGTTTTTGTAGGTTACTCTATGCTGTAGAGAAAATATATTCTTGCAGTGCAGAACAAATCAGTTGTTCTCTATTACAAATAAAAGTCATTTGGTATGTTTTATAGGGTCTAGAGATTTTATTTTCTTCAAACTAGTGATAAGGCAAATGATTCAAGAAGTACTCCATTATTCTTGTAAACATGAAGCTTAGGATGCATTATGTCATTTAGACCTGTAAAACATGCCCATGAGGGATACTTTACCATTCCTTCAGTGAGTGTGAATGAAGCGTATCTTCATGGTTTGTAGGACAAGGCTACTGAAATATTCATAAACACAACAGGTGTCTCATAGAAAATTAAGTGACAGCTTTTACACTCTACAGAAAAATGATGACAGAGTATGGTGGTGTGCATTGTGCTGCAGAATGTTGTTGACAATAAAGATAGCAAACAGTGTATCATTAGAAACTTGAGAACTCACAGGATGGCATCCAAATGTTGTCAACAAATGAGAATTTTAATGATTGCCTGTGCTGTAAACCCAAGCATATTAACAGGAACATTACATTGATCAGTTTTACATCAAGTTATGATGTGTTCACTAGGGCAGCCCAGTACATACAGTGTCACTCTTGGAATATGGTACCTTCAAAGGTTATCCAACCACTGAAGAAGGGTTAGCTAACAGAAAGGGATCTAAGTTGAGTGGTGAAATGGAGCCATGCTTGTAGCCAAAGACCAGAAGTTTAGGCATTACTAATCATTAAAATAGGTGGGCAAACAGGCATTATAAATAGCTAAAATTGGCAAGGAAAGAATCTATAGAAAATCCTTATACTATACCTTTACATATACTACATTGCACTATTCAGTCAAGCACTCAGTCAACATATTTACATCAACATTGTATTGTGTTACATTTTTAATGTGACTTTCGTGTCTTAAACAGAGTTCTAATAGTAAATTAAGGAAAAATGAAAAATTTTCTTGAAAGCCTATGTATTACGATGCCTTGTTGTCTTATTGGTTGCACACGATACCCAAACACTTTTTAAAATTTTCGGGAGTCCTGCCGAGTCTCCTTTCAGGTAATCTATTCTACATCCAAGAAAATGATGTCTCAGCATCTATAGAGGTAATTGGAGTTGATCTAAAACAGCGAACTATTTCTACTGCAATAAAATGATGACATTGTAGAATTTTGGACATGTTTCTAACTTTGACAAGATCAGGACTTTCTAAGAACATCATTTCAAACTTCTACCTAACTAACAAACCTTATTTCCCTGGCACACTCTCCAGTCTTTGCACTGCATCATCCATAATTGCCACTGACTTCATCAAAGGCTGCCCTATTCCTTGGAGCTGGCAGAACGCTTGTGGCAGGAACCCAAACTTCACTCTCTGAAAAGTGTGTGCTATGCAGACTGAAGTATGTTTGGAAATAGCACTTTTAAAGTTATCCCTGCTTTTTTAATGTATGATAAAGCATATGAGATTAAGAGCAGTACATTGTTTTATTGAATTTCTTCTGGTCACAGTAACTGTAAGGAATTGCTAAATAACTATGTGACACTTGAATAGTTAACTTTTTCCAGGCACTGTTGTAAACAGGAATACTTTTACTGATTCACCTTCTGAAGGATCTAATAATCCTCAATGACAGCAGCAATAAAATGACTCATAGGTTCAGTTGACATGTCAACTGACATCCAAATCATTTTATTTTTTTATTTCATTTTTAATGATATTTATTACTCCATCACAGCATTTGCTTGAGTAACATTTTCGTAAATTTGATGCACTGTGCACAGGTTGGTCCATTTACTTTTCCAAAAACTCTCTGCACAAAGGGAGTCCAGAGTCAGTAAAAGCTTTACGTAAGTAAAATCCAAATAGATATTTTTGATCTGATTTTGCAATTGCATTGGAAGCAAAGAAGTCTTCTCCGTAGCCTTGGAAAGTGTATTTTATGTTTGGTTGCATTGATATGTTAACAAATGAAATATAAATGTACATTTATTGTGATACAATCATTCTGCAATCAGCCACAAATGCAGGTGCTTTAAGTTTTCTAAATAGTATTTTGTGAAAATAAAATCATCTTTCCTGTAGGGATTCCCATTTCACTTCACAAAGTATCCTCATAATACTAGGGTGTTGATTGAACCTACTAGTAACAAATCTAGTACCAAGCCTGCAAATTGCATCAATTTTATCCTTCAATCTGACCAGGTAGGAATCCAAAATGCTCCAGCAGCACTCGAGTTTGTTACACAAGTGCTTGACAGGTGGTCCCTTGTGTTACACTTTCCTAGATTTCTCCTAATAAACCTAAGTCAACCATTCAACTTCCTTACTACTGTCCTTACATGCACGTTCTATTTCACATGATTTTTCAATGATATGTGTAAATATTTGTTTGACCTGACTGTGTCCAGAAGCACACTACTACAACAGGGTGTTTCATAAAGAATGACCTGATTTAAAAACTCTGTGTTTATTGTTAGAAACATACTACAAACATGGGATGCATTGCAAAATACTCACAAAAGCTAAAAGTTTTAGCTATTCTATAGCAAATGCTCTGTGTGTCCATCAGCAGCACACACAATATTTAAACAATAGCTAAATTTGTCATGCACTTTACACAATTTATCTGCTTTTACAGAAGTTATGATAGCTGTTATTCTGTTCTTCACATCTTGTATGTCATGAGGTAAAGGGGAGATGAATGCACTTTTCTTCACATAACCCCACAAGGAAAAAATCACATGGGGTTGTGTAAGTCTTTGAGGCCAAGAATGCAGGGCAGTGCCTCAGGTTCCTGAGTGCCCTATCCATCATTAAAGCAGTTGTTGTGCCAGTGTGGTGGAGCTCCATCCTGTTGGAACATGAAGTCATCAGAATCCTCCTGAAGTTCTGGAATGAGCCAATGCTGCAGCGTTTGAAAATAGCTCATTCCAGCTCATTTTTCCTAAAAATAAAATAAAATAAAAAAAGGACCGTACACTTTTTCACAAGAAATGGCACGAGAAAGTTTACTTTTGGTGAGTCTCATTTATACTCAGTAATATCATGAGGGTTCTAGAGTCCCCATATGTGCACATTATGTTGGTTTATTTTACCACTGACATCAAATGTTGCTTCATCACTGAAAATTAACCATGGTAAAAAATGTATTGTCTTCCATGTTCTCTAGCAGAGCATTGCTGAAGCCAACCTGTTTCTTTTTATCACCAACCTGAAGAGCTTGCACTAATTGTAGTCTGTAAGGTTTATAGACCAAATGACACCTTAACATTCGCCAGACAGTTGGATGAGGCATTGCCAGTTCTCTGCTTGTGAGGTGAGTAGATTTCATGGACTCTGCTCAAACATTTGCCAAATTCTGCCAACCATGTCATCCGAAGTGCCAGATCGACCTGAACCCTTACGTTTACTAGGGCATCCTGTATCTTCAGATTGGTGATACCAATGACTAATGTTTTTTGGTGCAGATGGATTAATGCTAAAATAAAAAGCACGCTGGACGGAAATCACTGACTCAGTCTTTGCAAACTGCAGCACACAAAACACCTGTCAAGCAGATGCCATCTTCCTTCTGACTGACTGAAAACTGAGAAGACTCACTGAGTGACATCTAAAGGCGATTTTCTGAAACTACAGGACGAGCCCATACAAACAACACATATTTCCTTGGTGGACATCCCATGTTTCATAATTATTACCATCCAAAATCAGGTCATTTTTTTTTAAACACATTGTACTCAATTCAAATATTACAGATTTGTGTTTCCTAGTCCTCTGCATTAATTTTTTTTTTCAGGCAAAGAAAGTAGCCATTAATCACACCAATTAGAAATTCTGTCCTGGTCAGTCTGTATCATCCTACAGTAACTCAACGATGACGCTTTCACATACACTACAGCATCTCCAATGAATAGTCATAGGCTGCTGCTCACCCAAAATGTTGGATCACTTACATACATAGAGAACGAGAGTGGGGCTGTTATACTTTCCTGGGAAACTCTTGATGATGCTCAGGACAGCAAAATGAGTTCACCTGTTTGAGAAGTATGTGAGCCAGTCACTTATCTGGGAACCTATTCCATATTCCCAGACCTTCATTAACAGTCTGCAGTGGGCTACTGTGTCACATTACTTATAGAAATCTAGGAGCATGGAACTTGCCTGTTGGCCTTCATCCATTGTTTGCAGGATATCATATGAGAAAAAGGCAAGCACGAGTGATGATTATTAAATCCATGCTGACTTGTGGACAGAAACCTTTCTGTCTCATGAAAATTTATATTTGAACTTAGAATATGCTCAAAAACTCTGCAGCAATCCAATGTTAAGTATATCAGTCAGTACTTGTAATACATTTATCTCACTGGGCCTATGACTTGTACACCAATACAAATTTTTGAGGTTTTGAACTGAATTTGACTGAGTAGGTTCATCACAATAATTAAAGTACTTGTGTTCTAACAAACAACTATTAAACAGACTGGCTGGAGAAATTGGAAATTACTGAAATAAATTATGCAACTCAAAGATTATTAACAGGTTTTCCATAGCAAATAGCACAGTTACATATATAATAATTAATTTCATTTTAGTTCGGGAGCTTGAAAATTTCTGACTGAGTAACATTTTAGTCATATTAGCATTGCAGTCCATCACAGTTTGATATGTAAATGCAGCTACTTACTTGTGCAGTAGTCTGTTTTTCCACATTTGTGACTGTCTCCACTGACAGTTATCAACTAAGTCTCAATGATCTATTTTGAATAATGTCCCCAATGATAAATTTTGCACCACAAACTCTACAACCAATATATTCACCCTGTCCTTCAAGGAATGAGAAGTCTTTCAACAATTTCTTTTTTTTTCCACTTTACGTTATTCTGTCACAGACATAGGTCTTTATACAATGTCATTTATCAAAATCTCAGCTGCAACTACTGGAAACAAAACTATAACATGTGGAACCAACATATTACTGCCACAGTGATTGTAATTATCGAAGCCTGAATATGTTGCACTATTTATGGGACCAAAAACGCTAAGAGTTTCTGGTAAAATTTATGCTCTTTATTAAACTCAATGATTCATACAGCTTAATTTTCCCTGGTAATGATGGGTGATACTGAAAACCCTCAAATTCATGCCAAAATTGAAACAATGCAATAGAAAATTCTCCAATGTTCTGAAAGAAAGCATCATACAAAGTCAGCCTATTACTTTTAAAACAGAAAAGAAAGCACTGAAACTGAGAGTAGCAAACCGAAAGCAGTGCATAACTCTATTTTCAGCATTCTTTTACAATGGAAAATCCAGGAGTATTGCCACAATTTAATTCTCGTACCACTGAAAATATGAGTGGAATAAGTATTAGTGTCAGTGGCATTGAGAGACTTCTGAAGTAGATAAAACTGTACAAAGTCCTAGGGCCCAATGGAATCTCTCTCTGATTGCATACCCAATTTTGCAGCTGAATTTAGCTAGCCCCTGTGTTAATTGTAACACATCATAGAATCCTCTAACAAAAAACAGTGTCCAGAAGTTGGAAGAAAGCAAAGGTCACACCTGTCTACAAAAAAGTAGCAGAAGTGATCCACAAAAGGACCGTCCACATCCATTTGTCACAGAATATTAGAATGTGTTCCAAGATCAAACATAGTGAGGTATCTCAAACAGAATGACCTTCTCCATACCAGCCAACACGGATTTACAAAACATTGATCGCAAGAAACCCAACCCACACTTTTCTCGCATGACGTACTGAAAGCTGTGGGTCAAGGCAATCAGGTAAATGCAGTATTTCCCGACATCTGAAAAGCATTTGTCTCAGTATCACACCTAGGCTTATTATTGTATGGAGTTTCAAGCAAAATTTGTGATTGGATTGAGTATTCTTTGGTAGGGAGGATGCAGAGTTAGATGATGAGTCATTAACAGATGCAGAAATAATTTCAGGTGTACCACAGGGAAGTGTCTTGGTTCCTTAGCTGTTCATGTTGCATATTAATGACATTGCAGACAATATTGGTAGTAGCCTTAGACTTTCCATAGATGCAGTTTTACACAACGAAGCAATTTACTGTCTGAACGGAGATGCACAGATATTTGGTCAGATCTGGAAGGATTTCAAAGTGGCGCACAAATTGGCAACTTGCTATAATATTCAGAAATGTAAAACCGTGCACTTCACAGAACAAAAGAACGTAATATGTTATGACTATAAAATCTTTAATACTTACTTACTTACTCACTGGTCATACCGGACTCGAGAGTCCATTACCGCAGCAACATATTTTCGCCATCTGTCCCTGTCTTGGGCTATTTCCTTCCATTCACCTTCAATACCTAGGTTCCCCAAATCAGCCTTCACATTGTCCTCCCACCTACGCCTCAGTCTCCCCACAGGACGTTTTCCTTCTAGGTGCCCTACCAATACTCTGCGCGCTGCCCTGCCCTCATCTATTCGAGCTACGTGACCCGCCCATCGCAGCCTACGTGATTTAATAATACTGATTATGTCAGGGCTTGAATAGAGATCATGAACCTCTTCATTATGCAGTTTTCGCCACTCTCCGCTTTCATCCCTTTTCGCTCCGACAATTTTCTTCAAAATTTTGTTTTCAAATACTCGAAACGGATTTTCATTTTGCACATTGAGAGACCAAGTCTCACACCCATACAACATAACTGATAGAATAATAGTTTTGTATATTCTAATCTTTAAATTCCTAGACAATATCCGTGATGAAAGTAATCTATTCAGTGAGAAGTAGCACGCATTTCCCGCCCGTAATCTCTTCTTCAGTTCGGATTCAATCCCATTTCTCGAAGTGATGTCCACGCCTAGGTACTTAAATGTGTTCACTTTTTCAAACTGCATGTCTCCAACTCTTAACATTTCCTGATCTAATGCTGTTGGCATTCTAGTAGTAACCAGGTATTTAGTTTTGTCTTCATGTGTTCTTAGCAAGTTTCTTTTTGTGAGTTAATTATGCATGGGCAAGGGCGGATTAAAGGGGGGAGGGGGGGGGGGAATCAAAACTTTGCGATGCATTTATAGCTTTGTCACAGGCTTTTCCGAGGGGTGGCAGACAAATGGGCCACCCGGCTGTCACGTCGTAACATGCCCGCATCTACGTAAATATCTACAGACTGGACAAGAGTGACGGAACAGTCATAGTGACTAAAATAGCCCATGCGTGCTAGCTCGAATCGCCGTTTCTCTATACGATATAATGCCAGGTGACTGCAACAGACCATTTTCAATCGGATCTTTGTATTAGGCCAAATATTACAGACCAGAGATGGGTTATTAATCCAAAATCGTCACAAAGGGACAGAATGATGAGTGTGGTAGCTTTGTGTGTAACAGGTTTTAGAAGTCAATCTGTAGGATTGATTAATGGGAAGTAACCAGCTCTTATTGAAGTAAACATGAAAAATGAACTATTGGGAAAAGTGGCCAGCTTGGCGACAGAAATAAACAAGTTACTACAGTATATTCGCAGGCCAAAGGATGTTGTTTAAACACTGATACTGTAAAAAACTTATAACACTGCACTTAGGTAAAGTAACAAGAACAATGTAAATGACTTACTTTACATCAGACGACTGAAAATCAGACACGTTTTATTAAAAAATAACGGAACAAGCTTCCTCCGTCAACCTTACTGACAACAATGGTGATGTATAACAGAACTATTTTGACCACTTCTAGGCAGGCAGCAGCATTGTTAAGTGCAAAAATTTTGTGATGTCCACTTTTCCTGCTCCGGCCACTTTACCCCACCTTCCCCTACTCGTAAAGGAAAGTACACTAACACGCGAAGTTAGAGATAACAAAAATGTTGTTTGTAATTGAATTCAAAATGGTTTAAATTTGTAGATATGCTCACTAGTGATGGGAAACAAGTGAACGTCAGTCAAAGGTCATACTCCTAGTACCAACTGAAAAAGCTTCCAGTACTTTCCATCTTCTCAGTGTGAATAGTTCATAGAGAAGAACTGCAAAGGTGTAGTTTAAAGATTATTAATAAATTTGCTTAAACTGCTATTTACAGCCTACTGGAGATTTCATCCCAGTAACCCTCATATCAAAAACTTCAGACGCAAACAGCATGGTCAGGTTGATCCACACCTATGTGAACTTCCTGCACTCACTGTTGAGGAGCAACAAGCTGGACACTTTGAAATTGCGCGAAACCTCTGTCTCCGGATAAACTATCCATGAGCAGTATGAGCAAAGCCAACTGGGTGTCCTTAGCAGCTCTACGTCCCACTTTATGTGAGGCATTAATCAAGCCATGCATTTACAGATACATTTCATTAATGTAGTATTTTTGTCAGTGTTGAAATTATTGAACACATGCATATCTATTACACATATATACTCGGCGTACCACCTTGTGACACGTGGTAGAGGGCACTTTTGGTACCACTACTTCCTCCCATCGTTTCCTGCTCCATTCACGAATGACACATGGGAAGAACAGTTGTCAATAAATTTCCGTATGACTTCCAATTTATCTCTTCATGGTCAGCCCGCATCTCGTGGTCGTGCGGTAGCGTTCTCGCTTCCCACGCTCGGGTTCCCGGGTTCGATTCCCGGCGGGGTCAGGGATTTTCTCTGCCTCGTGATGGCTGGGTGTTGTGTGATGTCCTTAGGTTAGTTAGGTTTAAGTAGTTCTAAGTTCTAGGGGACTGATGACCATAGATGTTTAGTCCCATAGTGCTCAGAGCCATTTGAACCATCTTCATGGTCAATGTGATGTAATATGTTGGCCGACTTTTCCTCTGATGTATGTCCTTTAACAGTAAATCTCTGTGATGAAAAACGCCTCTCTCATAGGATGAGCTGCTGGAGCTTGTTGAGAACTGCAGTAACACTCGAGCTGAATAATCGACCCCGTGACGAAATATTTCGCTCTGCATTCGATATTCCTCTCTCTCCTAGTAACCCAACATGCTAAAGGGTTCCAGACTGATAACCAGTACACAAAAAGCCATTTCTTTTGTGGATGAATTGGGTTGTCTAGAGATTCTCCCAACCCCTGGAATCTGGTTTTCCTACAGTTTGTTTGTGTGGTCATTCTGCTTGAAAGACCCTACAGATGGTTACCTTCAGGTACTTTCCCAATACGAAGTCTGTTAAAAAAATTCCGGAACTTTGTCCACAAAATTTTTCTACGCTTACTTTTTACTTATTCTGACCTGACCTGACGAGCTTTTTCTGGTCTTGGAGAAGCTTTCCCCAACACATTCTGAAGTCTGAACCTCGGTCCCAACATCATAACCATAGACCCATGTCATATCACCATCATCTCGTTCTCATTTGCGCGATCCAAAAGCTCTTTACAGATTGCGAGGCGAAAATCTTTCTGGTCTTAACTCTTGAGCCGTGGTACGAACTTGGCGACAAGATGATGCATTCCAAGATGTTGTCAGGATTTTATAACATGATCCAACTGAAATTTTACATTCTTCTGCAATCTCTCTGACAGTCAGTGTTCGATTGACACGCACAATTTCATTTACGTGCCTGACATGAGCGTCGTCGATAGACATCGAAGAGAGTCCTGAACGAGGGTAATCTTTAACTTCCGTCTGACAAATTTTGAACCATGTGAACCATTCGTAACACCGACTACGGCGTAAGCACTCATCACCATAGATTTCTTGCAACATTTGGTGTGTCTCCGTAAAGGATTTCTGAGTTTCACGCAAAATTTAAAGCAGACGCGTTGCTCCTCTAACATTGTCTTCTCTAAATTCGCAAACTGTGCGACACAATGTCCTACTCAATACAGCACTGAACAATAACTAATGGATATACAACAATGAAACATCCGGCAGTTACACATTACACACAGGAGAGTGCACGGATACCAACAGCATTTTGCTCCAACACACCATTGGCGCGATATTACGAATTTTTTGAACAGACCTCGTGTTTTCTGCTTCTACTGGTTTGTCACCAATAGCGTGTTAGAAAACTGACACATTTCCTCGCCCACTTATGGGCAAAACATTACATTCATTTACGTTGAGGGTCAGCTGATAGTCCCTGATCAAATTGCCGTTGCAGGTCTCCCTACAATTCGCTACCGTCTTTGGGCATTGCTACCGTCCTATAGACAGGTGCACTGTCTGCGAGCAACCTAACGGAGCTTCCGACGTTTTGATTTTCGCTTTTGATAACGTGGTTGGGAAACAGTGATCCAAATTCAGTTTTAATAAAGTGTCATTCTTAATCGCAAAGTATTTTATTCGTCCAGAATGAGATTTTCACTCTGCAGCGGAGTGTGCGCTGATATGAAACTTCCTGGCAGATTAAAACTGTGTGCCCGACCGAGACTCGAACTCGGGACCTTTGCCTTTCGCGGGCAAGTGCTCTACCAACTGAGCTACCGAAGCACGACTCACGCCCGGTACTCACAGCTTTACTTCTGCCAGTATTTTATTCGTGGTAACCGACAAAGACTGATTACTTCATTATACATGGGTTGGGAAACAGTAGCGGCAACACTGTTATAATTCATACCACACTTTATTGACAGACGTTCACCGTATTACACGCACTCAGTATAATCGCCCCACATCTCGATCACCTTCCCCCCACACAGATGGAAGGCGTCGTACACCATAGCGCTTCCATCTCTGTCAGCGTCGCGCAAAGGCCGACCTACGGCACGGATGATGTCTTCTCTTGTGTTGCAGCGCGTGCCTCAGAGAGGTTTCTTTATTTTTGTGAACAGACCGTAGTAGCACTAACTCCTACAGGGTGAATACGATGGATGTTCCAATATCTCCCACCCCCACGTACGCTAGGAGTTCCTGCACGTGGTTCTCTGTGTTTCATCGTGCATTCTCGTGAAGGATGATTGAGATGCAGTGCCAGAAGGTGCAATTTCTTCTCGGTGCGGGATGACGATGATGTCGCAATAAACTGCTTAGTAGGCTGCACTGACCAACTGTTAGGGCGCTTGAACTGGCCTCTGGCACTTTGAGACGGTACACACTGCAACTGACGCAAATACAGCCATCGCCGTTCACTGCAATACTTCAACTGACCTGCTGTCAGCTACAGACAGAGCGCAAGCAATTTGAGACACACTTTTCATATTACGGCAGAGTTTCAAATACTTTTTATCCAACCCTCGTGTAAGCTCAGAGACAGGTTTTGTTCCTGGTGTGTAAGTGATGTCAGCACAATAACCACTGTAACAGCAGAACTAACAATTGTAAACAACAGATGTGCATTCTACGAGTCAGTTGTGAGCAGGCGGTGTTAAGTAGTGACTGCGCGGCCATAATGTGTCAACGTTGTTGTGTCACAAATCACAATGGAGCAACATATCTACATCCTGTGTAGACTCCCGAGCAAAACGAACGACACGTGAACGTCTGTCGCGACTTTATTGAAACGCAAAACGTGGATAGGCCTTTTCTGAAAAAAAAATCACGAGTGACAATACTTAGCAAGTACAGAAATTTACATGACAGGTCCACGCTTTGACGTAACCAAAGAAGGGCTTTCCTGGCAGCTGTACATGGTTGTATGAAAGTTCTGTGCGTTATTCTGAAATGAGGGGGGATAATATTTAGAACACCTGAAGCATTAAAACAACCACTTTCACTATCCTCTATTTACTTGTAGTTTTATGTTGTGGGCAACCGCAGCTGAAGTAATCCATATTTGACAAATAAACCGCTTCCAGCCGTATATGAACCTTTATTTAAAGACACATCACCGGTTTTGTGATATCAAATCACATTCTCTGGTGTACATACACCGCTAAAACTTTAAAACCAAGAGATGGGAAGGAGGGGGACTTTGCCCACTCTAAATAAAATGCTGTTACCCGCAACAAGCAGGGCGTCACGAATCAAATTCACCAGTTGGAAAAACAGGCATTTTTGAACGTCGTACATGGTGCCCCATATAAAACCGAAACCCCTCACGTAGTGATCAATCATCTCGAGTCTCATTTGCTTGTGAAGTGGCAACACTAGCTCGAAAGTTGTCTACGCTGCCTCAAAGTTGAGTGCAGCTGCGTGGTCGTGCGTCAGTCGTTGTGACAAGCTCGTGTTGTTCAGTTGTTACAGAAGTGTGGCAATTTGCATTAGAACAGCGAACTGTTACGGTGAAGGCTCCATCAAGGAATGTGTATCAACGACGTACCCTGGTAGGAAACTCACCACAGCCAGAAATATGCAAGATATGTACAAGAAATGGAGGGCTGTAGGATCTGTTAAGAATGTGCAGAGGAGTAGGCGACCGATAGTGATGACACCTGAAACTATAAACAGAATTTGCGTGCACATAACGAGATTTTCCCGCAAGTCGATAAGGGTGCTATCACAGCAGATTGGTGTAGCTCGTGTCATCGTGTACTAAAAGATGTGAAATTAAAAGCATATCGTGTGAGTGTCGTGCAATCCTGAGGATCAGGATTAAAAAAAGTGTTCATTATTGTGACTGGCTGTTAATATCTGTTGGTTATGGTCACTTGGACCTTTTCCTTCACATCATGTCAGATGAGGCCTTGTTTCATTCGTCAGCTTATGTTAACTCCCGGAACCACAGATACTGGTCGCAGGACAACCCGCATGTTCTGCATGGAGAACCTCTCCACTCAGAGAAGATAGGTGTTTGGTGTGCGTTGTCTGGCATGCACATTATTGGCTCCAATATTTCAATTACGTCTTAAACAAAGCCACGTATATAGAGATTTTCGACTCTTTCTACGTGCAGTTAACAGGTGCAGAGAAGTAATATGCAGTATTTCAACAACATGGAGCAACCGATTACGCATCCAGCTGAAGTATGGCTTACATCACCAACGTGTTCTCTGAAGATAGATGTGTCAGTAGATACCTTTGGCCTCCCAAGACCGCGAACTTAACATCGTGCGATTTTTATTTATGGGCACACTAAAAAGCGAAGTTTATGCTGACAGCCCTCGCACAATAGGCGATTTTAAACGGAAAATTACTAGAGAGATTAACATCATCACCCCTGCAGAATTTAGCGTGCTGATGGTGACATTATCACACGAAGACAGCGATGCCTGGGCGCCCGTGGCCACCACCTCCAAAGTCTCTCATAAACAGTTAACTACAACTCTTTCAGCGTTACCTTTATCTATTTTCTTTTAGTTAGTTCATTGTTACTTGAATCTCGGGCGCGAGGCCTACCGGCTTTATGTAGGACACCCTGTATGGTGAAGCGATTGGAGGGACGCTGTCCGCCTCCTCCTAATGTGACATTAACGCGGCTTTAACATGCCAACTTTTTTCAGCTGATGAATCTGATGTGTGGGTCCTGCTTGTTGCAGGAAATAACATTTTATTGCTCGCGGTCTTGCGGTAGCGTTCTCGCTTCCCGCGCTCGGGGTCCCGGGTTCGATTCCCGGCGGGGTCAGGGATTTTCTCTGCCTCGAGATGACTGGGTGTTGTGTGTCCTTCATCATCATTTCATTATCATTGACTTGCAAGTCGCCGAAGTGGCGTCAACTAAAAAGGACTTGCAATACGGCGGCCGAACTCCCCCCGCATGAGGCCTCCTTCATTTAATTTAGAAGAGGTTGGGTCGTTTTACTTCCCATCTCATGCGCTTCATATATTAACGATTTATGCGCGTCTCGTGATGTTATTTGATATCACGAAACCGGTCGTGTTCCGTAAGTAAAGGTTCATATGCAGTTGGAAGCTGTTTTTTTGTCAAATACGTCCTCTATTCTTTATTTATCCAGTTTCGAAGCTTTTTGGACTGTAAACAAAAAAATGTTCAAATGTATGTGAATTCTTAAGGGATCAAACTGCTGAGGTCATCGGTCCCTAGACCTACAAACTACTTAAACTTACTTATGCTAAGAACAACACACACACTCAAGCCCGAGGGAGGACTCGAACCTCCGGCGGGAGCGGCCGCGTAGTCCGTGACATTGCGCCTCAAACCTCGCAGCCACTCCGCGCGGCTGTAAACAATAAAATCAACATGATACTGTGTTGGAGTTCTCCAGAGATCATTTATACATCTGTAGATTTTTTTACCGTTAAGAACGACGTGTACGGTTGTTCCATCTACAAGGAAAAATAATCACAAATCTGGACCTATAGTCGGAAAGCTCGTATTTGCTTAGTAAACGGCAGTGCAGCACCGTATGGAAAGGTATTGCCACGTAGTATGTTACTTACCCAGGCTGGTGTTAAACGGATGCGTGACTGTGGCGACTGTTGGGATAGTGGCGATCGCCTTGAATCACGCAGTCACCGCGTCGGCACTGGGAGCCCTCGGACTTGGCACGTGCGCGCGCGTGTTGACATCGCGTGGCAGGTGCAGCCACTTTACAACCTGTCGCTGCGGCTGCCTCACGCGCATGGAATCCGCGGCTAAATATACGAGACGCCACCACCGTGTCCCGCCCGCCCCGTTTGCACTGAAGGTTCGTAAGCCGTCTTCAAACGACACTTTAGCGCAGATATGGAGGCGGTGACACGGTTCCCAGCGGGGTAGGGAGCACCCAGATGGGATCACGAGGTACGGGATCGCGAACGTGGTCTAGACTGCAGCGCCCTCAGGCAACTGTTAGCAGCTACGTCTGGTACAACGCTAACACCTATTTTGTTTCGGAAAACAGCTGCGTCAGCTTCACTGGTATTTATCAAAGATAGATGGAGAAACTACTGAAGAGCGGTGCGGAGAAGTTGGTGGATTCAAGGGCGTTGAATTTACTGAAAAAAAGAACTTTAAAAATATTTAATATTCGCCTAGACAAAATTTCTTCGACCACAGGGTAGGTCACAGTGTGTGGCTCACAAAGATTTTTCGGTATTATGAAGAGTGAAAAATTAAGTTCTCCGTCGGAACCCGAGCACAGATAGTCGGCCGGCCGCGGTGGTCTCGCGTTTCTAGGCGCGCAGTCCGGAACCGTGCGACTGCTACGGTCGCAGGTTCGAATCCTGCCTCGGGCATGGATGTGTGTGATGTCCTTAGGTTAGTTAGGTTTAAGTAGTTCTAAGTTCTAGGGGGCTAATTATCACAGCAGTTGAGTCCCATAGTGCTCAGAGCCATTTGAACCACAGATAGTCGAAATTCGAACACAGTGCTCGACCAAACATAAGCTCAAGGGATGCTATCGATGACAGTGCTGCTAAGTCAGAGTTGCTAAACACAGCCTTTCGAAATTCCTTCGCGGAAGAAGACGAAGTAAATATTCCAGATTGCGAATCAAGAACAGCTTCAACATGAGTAACTTAGAAGTAGACATAGTCGGAGTACTGAAGCAACTTAAATCACTTATTAAAAGCAAGTCTTCCGGTCCAGACTGTATGCCAGTTCACAGTATGTTCAAATGTGCCCGCCTGCTTAACTGGGTGGTAACGTGCTTACTTCCCGTGCAGCGGGCCCTGGTTCGATTACCGGCCGGGATGGAGATTTTCTCCGCTCGTGGACTGGGTGCTGCGTTATCTTTATCATCATTTCATCCTCATCGCCCAATGTGGCGTCGACTGAAGTAAGACTTGCACTTGGCGGCCGAACTTCCCCGGACGGGGCCTCCCGGCCAGCAATGCCATACGCTCATTTCATTTATTCCTTTCAGAGTATGCTAATGCAATAGTTTCGTCCTTTACAATAATGTACAACCGTTCGCTCGACGAAGGATCCGTACCCAAAACCTGGAAGATTGCACAGGCCACACCAATATTCAAGAAAGACCGTAGGAGTAATCCACTAAGTTACAGGTCTGTATCATTAACTTCGATATGCAGCAGGATTCTGGAATATATATTGCGCTCGTACATTATGAACGGTCTATTGCCGGCCGGGGTGGCCGAGCGGTTCTAGGCGCTACAGTCTGGAACCGCGCGACCGCTACGGTCGCAGGTTCGAATCCTGCCTCGGGCATGGATGTGTGTGATGTCCTTAGGTTAGTTAGGTTTAAGTAGTTCTAAGTTATAGGGGACTGATGACCTCGGAAGTTAAGTCCCATAGTGCTCAAAGCCATTTGAACCAAGAACGGCCTATTGACACATAGTCAACATGGATTTAGAGAACATTGTTCACGTGAAACACAACCAGCTCTTTACTCACACGAAGTATTCAGTGCTATTGACAAGGGATTTCAGATTTATTCCGTATTTCTAGATTTCCAGAAGGCTTTTGACACTGTACCTCACAACGGCTTGTAATCAAATTGCATGCTTATGGAATATCGTCTCAGTTATGTGACTGGATTCGTGGTTTCCTGTCAGAGATGTCACAGTTCGTAGTAATTGACGGAAAGTCATCGAATCAAGTAGAAGTGATTTTTGGCGTCCCCCAAGGTACTGTTACAGGGCTTCTGCTGTTCTTTATCTATATAAACGATTTAGGGGACAATCTGAGCAGCCGTCTTAGGTCGATTGCAGATGAGGCTGTCGTTTACCGCCTAGCAAAGCTATCAGAAGATCAAAACAAATTACAAAACGATTTTGAAAAGATGTGTGGCGCGAAAATTGGCAATTGATCCTAAATAATGAAGAGTGTGTGGTCATCCACATGAGTGCAAAGGAATCCGTAAAACTTCGGTTACACGATATATCAATCAAATTTAAAGACCGTAAATTCAACAAAATACCTAGGAATTACAATTACGGACAACTTAATTTGGAAAGAACACACAGAAAATGCTGTGGGGGAAGGCGAACCAAAGACAATGTTTGATTGGCAGAACAGTTAGAAGACGCAACAGATCTACTAAAGAAACTGCCTACACCACGCTTGTCCGTCATCTTTCGGAGTACTGCTGCGCGGTGTGGGACCCTTACAAGATAGAATTAACGAAGTACACCGAGAAAGTTCAAAGAAGAGCTGAACATTTTGTATTATCGAGAAATAGGGGAGAGAGTGTCACGGACTTGACGCAGGATTTGGAGTGGACATCATAATTAAAACAAAGGCGTTTCTCGTTGCGGCGGAATCTTCTCACGAAATTTCAAGCACAAACTTTTTTCCTCCGAATGCTAAAATATTTTGTTGATGCCGACCTACATAGTGAGAAACTATCATCACAACAAAATAAGGGAAATCAGAGCTCGAACAGAAAGATCTGGGTAATCGTTTTTTCCGTGCGCTGTTCGAGAGTAGAATAATAGAGAATTATTATGAAGGTGCTTCGATGAATCCTGTGCCAGGCATTTACAGAGTATCAGTTTGGATGTAGATGAGACGAGGTCAAAAATTGGTCACCTCCAGGAGGAACGATGCAAATACCTTGTAACGCCGCTTCTAATCATGGTAATGAGATCACTTCATTGAGGAAGTGTCAACAAGTTCGTATATGCATCCTAAGCCGCTCGTCGATGATTAGATCCTATAGAGGTATCAGACAGTGGCGACGTTGATTGCTACATTCCAACCGGTATTCCAAATAGTCCTAGACATTTATTTGCGATTAACAAAAAAATGGTTCAAATGGCTCTGAGCACTATGGGACTCAACTGCTGTGGTCATAAGTCCCCTAGAACTTAGAACTACTTAAATCTAACTAACCTAAGGACAGCACACAACACCCAGCCATCACGAGGCAGAGAAAATCCCTGACCCCGCCGGGAATCGAACCCGGGAACCCGGGCGTGGGAAGCGAGAACGCTACCGCACTGCGATTAACATTGGGTGATTTAGCGGGCCAGACGAGGTGCTGTAGTGAGCTTCAGTGTTTGTCAAACCAGGAACCTATGTGTGCAGCTGTGTGAACGCAGCTGTTCGTATTTCAGGGGACCAGAGTGTTCGTCAAACCAGGAACCTGTGCGTGCAGCTGTTAGTTTCTCAGGGGACCGGAGTGTCCACTGTACACTCTTCACGAATTTGTGGAAGAAAGATAAACACTTAGCCACCGAGAATGATGAAATAAACGTCCTCGTTCACGTTCAAGGTAACCTGAAATCGTGGGCCCACGTCATGATAGGAAAAATACCCCCAAAACATCAGAGTACAGCCTCAGTACGCCGTGGGCTAAATACCTCACTGGGCCGCCAGTGCGCTCGACACCTTGCATAATTGGAGACAGGCGAAGTCGCGACTCATCGGACGACGCTACACACCTCCAGCCGTCTACTCTGCAGGTTCTGTCCTGTTTGCCCACTGAGACATCCACCTTTGTGACGCTGCGAGCAAAGGTCTGTTGCGAGGTACCCTAATGTTAAGTCCCATAGTGCTCAGAGCCATTTGAACCATTTGCGGTACCCTACTCAAAGTGTCAATTACTTGCAGACTCATTCTCATTGTTTATGCATGAAATGGTTGAAATGGATCTGCATTCATTGGCAGTAACAATTCCTGTCATTTCTGAAATCGAATGCCATTGACAAGGCGTTGACGGTTGCCTCTGGTCCCTGCCTGGTCGTCTTTTTACGATCGAAGTTCTTATACCGTGTTACATGGCTTCCTTATAGATATGTTGGACAGTCCGCATTGATACTAAAACAAATCGAGTAATTTCATTGGCGGTGTGGTTATGGGCACTTCCAAACGCAATAGCTCGTTTCTGCCACTCTGTCACGCCTGCATGTCCACCCATCATACCACTTGATTCCATGAAACCGACCGTCACGTTCTGCCAACACCCTCCCTCCTCTCCCTCCAAAACGACCGGTGAACTATTTTAGGACGGTGACTAATATTTTGTCCGGTGAGTTTACTATTTGTGGAACGCCTCGCTGACGAATTCAGAGTTCGTAGTTCCAGCATCCATACCTTCCACGTTCATCAGGAAAAGTTTTCGTTACAGCGTAGTCAGTGGAAGTACACACAGTCACTGCTTAAGTAGACATCTTGAAGATTTATGTTCCCGTCCATTCCTTTGCTTTTACAGGAATAGTAGCTCTTTTAACCACTGGCGTATTATTTCCCGTTATTTTATCACAACAAATCATACCAAAGACAATGCATTTTTAGAAGATAATTAATGCTCCGATGCCTTGGAACAGCGTATTTTCTTATGTAAGTTATAATACGAAAGTCACCAAAAACTGCACTTTTGCTTCATAAAGCTGTGTTCCACTACGGCATTTGCTTGGTTGGGCCGTTGACGTAAAAGAGATCTTTCACAACGTTGCTTTACGTTTCATGTCATAGCGGCAAAAACCGATACACTCGATTCTGTTCTTCACGTTCGGCGATTCTCGGTAACGTGAAATTCTACGTTCTGCAGTCGCAAAACTCGACACGCTCCTCTTTGGAGTCCGTGTTTCCCTCCAGTGTACAGGCGGGCTTTCACACTCACCAGTGCTAGATTCGGCGCCCATCCACTGCCCTTGCTGCTACCCTCTGTGTGCAAGCGATTGCCCCCTTCCTCCACCCCTCCCCCGCGTACCTACCTCTCTCTCTCTCTCTCTCTCTCTCTCTCTCTCTCTCTCTCTCTCTCCCCCTCCCCCTCTCTCTCTCTCCCTCTCCCCCTCCCTCCCACCCTCCCTCTCTCTGTATGTGTGTGTGTGTGTGTGTGTGTGTGTGTGTGTGTGTGTGGGCGCGCGTGCCATCTTCTTTGTGCCATTAAGAGATCAGGCAGTAAGGCAATAGAATGAAAAGTCGTAGCACTTTTCTTGAGCCTACGTAAGGAGTCTCAGAAGCGAAGGAAGCAATAGACTGCCTCGAAATGGAGCGTTGAGCCTTGTATCTACGGTAGTATTTAATAAAAGTGAAGCACAGACGGAACGAAGATTAAGTTAAACATTGTTTGTTAGTAAAATAAATCTTTACTCCCTGGAAATACAATATGGACTCAGCACAAGTTTACCAATGCTTACTATTCTTCTGCAGTACTGCTGGATATCTGGTCTGGCAGCGACTACGACCAAACCAAACACATTTTTAATCCTCTGAAGTCTTCCGACCTATATTATGGAGTCTCGTACTCAAGAATACGTCCGCAGATATTTAATATTAAACCCGGAAAACTAACCTGTAGGTACCTGTAGTTCTGGACATCCACAGTGAATTGATTTTGCCTGTGTTCTGGGTGGTTTAAATGAAATTCCGAACATGTGGCTGAATTTGACCGGACGGGAGGTGTAGAAATTAATTCTAGGAAGAGTACTTGTGCATTTTTGGAGCATTAAAGCATAAAAACTGATGATACCCAATATATAGCGTAATTGCAGTATGGAAATTCCTCACCCTACGTGCTGCAAGAGTCTCACTGGTATTGAAAATTGGATGCGTCAGACACCCAACTATCAGTAAACACACACCAAATAGTAACGGCAGTGGAAGACAGAAAAGACAGTGTCCATGATGTGATCCATTTCCCTAAAACATATTCGTGGTGGATACCACGCCCTTTGACTACGGAGTCGAGAAATCGATCTGCTTTGGTGTCTATGAGATACCACTGTAGCGTTTTCAGGTTGATGGCAGTGTATCCCTATGGATAAATTGCACAAAGCGTAAAATCCAAAGCAGTGTTTTCAACATGAAGACACTAAAACGAGCGAAGAATATCGCCATAGCTTTTCACATAAACCGAGAAAAATTGTTCATCCAACCATTATCAGAAGATTCATCCTGGTGCTCTTCAAACCACGCACGTACATAGCGAGCCGAGTGACACATTGCGTCGTCCTGCTGGTTGATGACATCTTGCCGAGGAAAAACAAACTGCATCCAGAAGTGGACATGGTCCCCAAGGATAGATGCATACTTGTATTGATCCATTGTGCCTTCCAGAATAACGAGTTCACCCAATGAATCCCAGAAAAACAACCCCAGACGATAACGCTTCCTGCTGGTTGCAAGGTGTTTGCTTCCACATATTTCACGACCTGCAAAGCCAGTGGACATCTGTCCATTGGAGCATAGAACGTGATTCATCTGAAGAGGCCACCTGTCGCCACTCAGTGGATGCCTAGTTGCAGAGCCGCGCGGGGTAGCCGAGCGGCCAAGGCGTCTTGTCACGGTGCGCACGGCTGTCCCCGTCGGAGGTTCGAGTCCTGTCTCGGGCATGGGTGTGTGTGTGTCGTCCTTAGCGTAAGTTGGTTTAAGTTACATTAAGTAGTGTGTAAGCTTAGGGGCCGATGACCTCAGCAGTTTGGTCCCATAAGACCTTACCACAAACTTTTCAGCTGCAATATTGGCGTACAAATTCCAGCCTCCGTCGCCGATGAACAGCAGTCGGCATGGTTGCACACACCAGGTGCAGCAACGTTCGCAGAACTGTTGTTCAGGAGACACAGTTGAATGCTCCCTTGATTCATCTGGATGGTCAGTTGTTCCATAGTTGCACATCTGATCGCCCATACAATTTCCGCAGCCGTCGTTCATTGGTGTCATCTATGGCCCGTAGTGCATCACGGATGCCTCGGCGCCTGTTTTCTATAGCGGCATTCTGCCATGCACGGTATACCGGGTGATCAAAAAGTCAGTATAAATTTGAAAACTGAATAAATCACGGAATAATGTAGATAGAGAGGTACAAATTGACACACATGCTTGGAATGACATGAATACAAACGTTCAAAAACTGTCCGACAGATGGCGCTTCATCTGATCAGAATAGCAATAATTAGCATAACAAAGTAAGACAAAGCAAAGATGATGATCTTTACAGGAAATGCTCAATATGTCCACCATCATTCCTCAACAATAGCTGTAGTCGAGGAATAATGTTGTGATCAGCACTGTAAAGCATGTCCGGAGTTATGGTGAGACATTGGCATCGGATGTTGTCTTTCAGCATGCCTAGAGATGTCGTCGATTACGATACACTTGCGACTTCAGGTAACCCCAAAGCCAACAATCGCACGGACTGAGGTCTGGGGACCTGGGAGGCCAAGCATGACGAAAGTGGCGGCTGAGCACACGATCATAACAGACCGACGCGGGCAAAAGATCTTTCACGCGTCTAGCAATATGGGGTGGAGCGCCATGCTTCATAAACATCGTACGTTCCAGCAGGTGTTTATCAGCCAGGCTGGGGATGATGCAGTTCTGTAACATATCGGCGTACCTCTCACCCGTCACGGTAGCAGTTACAAAACCAGAATCACGCATTTCCTCGAAGAAAAAAGGCCCGATAACGATAGATGTGGTAAATCCAACCCATTCCGTGACTTTCTCGTCGTGCAATGGAGTTTCCACGACAGTTCAAGAATTTTCGGTAGCCAAAATTCTGCAGTTGTGGGCGTTGACAGACCCTTGAAGCGTGAAATGAGCTTCGTCAGTCCACAACAAGTTACTCAACCAATCGTCATCTTTCCCCATCTTTTGAAACGCCCACACCGCAAATGCCCTCCGCTTCACTAAATCGCCAGGTAACAGTTCATGATGCCGATGAATTTTGTACGGATAGCATCGGAGGGTACGCCTAAGTGCCAACCAAACAGTAGTGTATGGAATGCCGGTGCAACGTGCGACTGCACGAGCGCTGACTTCCCCGTGCATAGACGAACCCGCTACAGTCTCCATTTCTTCCTGAACCGTCTCAGCAGCATTACGCCTTGTGCTCGGTCGACCACTACGGGGTTTATCGTTTAAACAACCCGTGGCTTCGAATTTCGAAATCATTCTCGCCACAGCTGCATTTGTCAACGGACCTGTCGAATCCCCTTCCTATGGCGATAGGATCGTAACGCTGAACTAGCACCTTCCCCATTCTGATAATACAGCTTCACTAAAAGCGCCTTTTCAGGTAACGTCAACATGCTGCGACTGCTGGCGCATCTGATTCTCTATCTCATTACAGCCCCTTTTATACACGATTGTCATGCGCAGTCACTGACGTTTTGCTGTCCAGCGCCATCTGTCGGATATTTTGTGAACTTTTTTTTGTTCTAATAAAACCCCATGTCATTCCAAGCATGTGTGTCAATTTTTACCCCTCTATCTGCATTATTCCGTGATTTATTAAGTTTTCAAATTTATAATGAGTTTTTGATCACCCTGTATTTTAACCACCGCGGTAGGCGAACAGTTAACAACTCTAGCCGTTTCGGAAATGCTTCCATCCTTGGACCGAAAGACAGTGATCATGCCCTTTTGGACGTCAGATAAATCGCTGCGTTTCTGCAATACGACAACGACTGCAATGTTGTCCGTGTCCTCCCGACGCACTTTATATTCTCTCCACTGCTAGTGCAGCTACTTGTCGTCTTTGAGTGGCTGTTGTACTTTGACATCGAACATGGTCGGTGGTCACGCTACTGCGACTGGGCCGTGTAGTTTTCGCCAGTTGGTCAATAGTGCACGCGCTTCCTTACATAGGGAGCAACGTCCGCCCCGGGACACACCACTGCTTGGCTCCGCCCCCGTGCGACGCAAAGCCGGCGCCCCTCGGGCTGGCAGATGCCGGCGGGCGACGGCGTGACAGGTTTACGTTACGCCACGGCGCTATTTTAACCGTGAGAGTCCATTTGTGCCGCCGTCACACGCTGCCCAAAATGAATAGCGGCGCACGAAAAATGCTAAGGCGCCAGACGGCTGCGCATTTATTTCGGTCTCAGTTGCGAAAAAAATTACGCGCGAGGTGAGCCTTACGTCGGAGTTAATTTGTGCGGGAAGTCGCTGCCACCTTCGCTCGAATTTGTCGTCCTTTCAGATTGCTGAATTTCTGGTGCGCGACTTCGGACTAGAGGCTGTCTTCCTCAAAGCTGTGTGTCTAGAGGCCCTTTGTACCGAAACCGAGACAAGCGAACGTTCAACATAGAACTTGAATTCTTCCGGGTATAGATGCTAGGCGCGGGTAAGCAAACGGTAGGGCTGGGCAAACGATATTTGTATTCGAACGGGCTCGAGATTTCCCGATACGCTGCATCGTTCGATGCGGTATGGAGCTTGTTCGACGAATTACGCGACATTTGACTCGAGCGGCACGAGTGCAAGAGATCGAAAGAAACTACGAACTAGCCACAACCATAGGCTATGGCTGTGCTTAAAATTTGACAGTTCCGCGAAACCGTGGAGAAAATAGCATTAGTACCTGCCATGCGCAAACTTCAATTGTGTTTCAACAAATTTACAGTAAGAGTTCTCGTACAGTACAGGTAAGTTAGGATATATAATATAACAATAACTCCACTAACAGTTAATCAGTTCAAAAATTATCACGTCGCGCACTCAAAGTATGATCTTTTTATTGCGCAACTAAAAGGTTTTTAATGTGGCAGGTATTGGTACATCAATTGATTACAGTCAGTGTAGAAAATTAACAATAATATCACTTATCTTGTATTTGCAATCCAACGACGATCTCGCTCTGGCTTTGGCTCGTAATTACAAATGTTGTCTAGGTAGCATGACTATCGCTGTTGGTGCGAAAGGCACTCTGATGTTAATTACGCCGACTTGAAGAACTTACGGAGACAATCTTTCAGGATTAATTTAATGATTTATGTTTTTCATTGCAATGTGCTTCATACTTTTTTTTTTGAACAATGGTCACATGAAATTAATTCTTGACACTCACTTTTCACAGAAATTCACATTTATTGAACTTTTTATACTTTCGCATGTTCAAAACATTACTTCATCATACAATTTCGCAGCCTTTACTGCTCTTAATAAAACTCACAACATTTTTCATTGTCCACAACTCAGATTCATCTTTTCATTTCCAACACAGCCAAGACTGTTCATATTCAACACAAAAACTTGACTACTCTGTACACTTCCGCGCCAATAGTCACAAACCAGCATCAAAGATAACAATAAGTACAAAGATATTCACACTAGATATTATATCGATTTCAACATCTCAAAATATCGACGTACATACATATAAAAATGAAACAAAATTTGAATACAGTCATAAATATGAGACATTACGTAGAAAAATATTCATTAATCTATGGCATCGAAAAATAGGGTTCGCAGGTAGTAATGGTTTCGCAAATAAAGAACCATTTATGCCGATTTAGTAAAGGTAACAGGCAAAGACGAACTGTTGTCCTCCAAAAAATGTTACTTGACTCAACCCTTTATAATATTTCATTTGTAAAGAGAGGTGGAATGATTTACTAAGTAGTTTGCAAATAAGCATTTGAATGCCTGTCCACATATTAGAGCAAGAGGCAATTACTCGAGAATTAAATGGCGAACTAACAAAAGTATCGTTATAAAGTGACTACAATTTTTATCGCGAGAATGAATTACAGCGGAAAGACCCGTTCTAGCAGATATTACCATGAGACGTCACTAGATCGCGGAGCGAAAGAAACCGGCAGAATTGGACCGAATCGTAATAGTAATCTTTAATTCATTTATTTATTTGTTTCCGTCGTTACACATGACGTGTACCACAAAAAAATATTTATGTCCGTATTTCAGAGCTACTTTTATTATCAAAATTCGTAGAGCATTAAAAACGCTAACACACGTCTTTGGGGTAGTACCAACGAAACACACTAGATCGCAGGTCGATCAAATGATTGAACAGAACCCGAGATGTCTGAATTATGACGTAAACTGTTCGAACAGTTCGAGTCGTTTTCAAACAAAGACGTAGCAAACGGCATCTGGTCGTGTTCTGTCTGCATTTGCTTGTGTTCTACTCTTTGTCGGTTTTTCTAGGGAACCGTCAAAGGAAGTTCAGATCCTCTCTTCTTCTTCGGCGCTAGCAGTACAGAAAGCTTCCGTCTGTTGTAATGACTGCTTTTATTGTTACATAGCTGCTTGAGCGATGGAGTGGTCTGATGAGGATGTAATGTTTCTGACAGAAAATAGAGAATGACGAGAAATGGCTTACAAGCGCCAACGGAGTGAATAAGCGCAAGCCTTGCATTTCTTGTTATTAAAAAGGAAAAGCAGTATAAATTTCCATGAAAGTAAACAAGTGTGAATAAGTAGCTATTACACTGATCACAATTAAAAATGTGCTAAACAGCTTATTGTGGTGTCATCCGAAGAGTGGGGTGCCAAAACAAGGTTGGCACCTCACACCGAGTCCACAGCAAACATCGCTACAATGACGCACCGACGATGAAAAACGCTGGCGTACCCACGCTCTCTGGACCTTTACTATGCCGCCACAATCGGTGGTCTACTTACGACTGAGCGGAGCAACGTTGGCCCCAATTCGCAGACAACGATCACGGCACCATCGCCTTATACAGGACATCAGTATATTAAATGTCTTATGCAGAACATTGTCAATAATACTTCAAGTGAAGAATCTTGTAAATTTGTCTGTGTCAAGTGATACTTTAATATGAGATGACAGTCGAACTACTCAGAACAGTTCTGTTGAAGCGTATTATACAAAGCTCAGTAAATATTCATATTTGTATTGCAAAAAAGAGAACTAATATCTTACATGTTATAGTTCCACTCCATTTCCTTCCGGAGCAAAGCAAACAACCCACCGACGTGCCGGTTACTGTACTTTCGTACGGCACAACACTTACTCTCGTTGCTTACGTTCATGTTATCTGTAATCACTTGGCTGATGTATCACAGTAATGTTAGAGATTTCTGGTAATAAGTAGGATGGTTTAGCCATGATCACGCTTCCTGCCTTCAAACAAACTACACTCCTGGAAATTGAAATAAGAACACCGTGAATTCATTGTCCCAGGAAGGGGAAACTTTATTGACACATTCCTGGGGTCAGATACATCACATGATCACACTGACAGAACCACAGGCACATAGACACAGGCAACAGAGCATGCACAATGTCGGCACTAGTACAGTGTATATCCACCTTTCGCAGCAATGCAGGCTGCTATTCTCCCATGGAGACGATCGTAGAGATGCTGGATGTAGTCCTGTGGAACGGCTTGCCATGCCATTTCCACCTGGCGCCTCAGTTGGACCAGCGTTCGTGCTGGACGTGCAGACCGCGTGAGGCGACGCTTCATCCAGTCCCAAACATGCTCAATGGGGGACAGATCCGGAGATCTTGCTGGCCAGGGTAGTTGACTTACACCTTCTAGAGCACGTTGGGTGGCACGGGATACATGCGGACGTGCATTGTCCTGTTGGAACAGCAAGTTCCCTTGCCGGTCTAGGAATGGTAGAACGATGGGTTCGATGACGGTTTGGATGTACCGTTCACTATTCAGTGTCCCCTCGACGATCACCAGTGGTGTACGGCCAGTGTAGGAGATCGCTCCCCACACCATGATGCCGGGTGTTGGCCCTGTGTGCCTCGGTCGTATGCAGTCCTGATTGTGGCGCTCACCTGCACGGCGCCAAACACGCATACGACCATCACTGGCACCAAGGCAGAAGCGACTCTCATCGCTGAAGACGACACGTCTCCATTCGTCCCTCCATTCACGCCTGTCGCGACACCACTGGAGGCGGGCTGCACGATGTTGGGGCGTGAGCGGAAGACGGCCTAACGGTGTGCGGGACCGTAGCCCAGCTTCATGGAGACGGTTGCGAATGGTCCTCGCCGATACCCCAGGAGCAACAGTGTCCCTAATTTGCTGGGAAGTGGCGGTGCGGTCCCCTACGGCACTGCGTAGGATCCTACGGTCTTGGCGTGCATCCGTGCGTCGCTGCGGTCCGGTCCCAGGTCTACGGGCACGTGCACCTTCCGCCGACCACTGGCGACAACATCGATGTACTGTGGAGACCTCACGCCCCACGTGTTGAGCAATTCGGCGGTACGTCCACCCGGCCTCCCGCATGCCCACTATACGCCCTCGCTCAAAGTCCGTCAACTGCACATACGGTTCACGTCCACGCTGTCGCGGCATGCTACCAGTGTTAAAGACTGCGATGGAGCTCCGTATGCCACGGCAAACTGGCTGACACTGACGGCGGCGGTGCACAAATGCTGCGCAGCTAGCGCCATTCGACGGCCAACACCGCGGTTCCTGGTGTGTCCGCTGTGCCGTGCGTGTGATCATTGCTTGTACAGCCCTCTCGCAGTGTCCGGAGCAAGTATGGTGGGTCTGACACACCGGTGTCAATGTGTTCTTTTTTTCCATTTCCAGGAGTGTATATAGCAAATTTCATGGAGTAGCCTAAGTGACCCGTCATATGCGCATTTCACATTTTTAGTCATATTTTGTTGACATTGTCTTTCTTACACGTACTATAATAACGTCTTTGAAGTGCTTCACATTTGCCACAGCAGACATGAGAAACTGTCTGGCTTACAGGAGCTACTGAAAAGGGGGGGAAAAATCATTAACATAATAACATACGTGGCCCGACCACATGGACAATACGTGGAAGGTGTCTGCAACAGGATAGGAACACAACCTTTGCAGCTCAGAAGTCAGCCACAGTCAAGCACTGTATAGCCACACCATGGATTATTCAGTCACGAAAATCGTGACCACGACGAGATGGTTTTGGAATTCAATTATTAAGGAAATCTGGAAATTTGTGGTAAGTTCCCGTGGCCAAAACTGCTGAGGTCGTCGGTCCCTGGGATTACACACTACTTAAACTAACTTATGTTAAGGACAACACGCACGCCCATGCCCGTCTCCGAAGGGGGGAGCCGCGCCACCCGTGACAAGGCGCCTCAGACCGCACGGCGATTATTAAGGAATCTGTGGAAGATCTCATCAGTCGAAATAGCGGCGTGCCACTAGATAAAGCTTGGGAGCCAGTGGTTTCTTTAACATTTTCAGAAAAACAAAATTTTACGTCTAGCGACTCGTCTAACGACATTTACTTTTATTAGTTTGATCACCGGATTTTAACTCTGCGAGCCTGCAATTAAACAGAGGGCGTGCTAGAAATAGCGCCATTACACATCCCCCGTGTGCGCCTCTGATGGCCCAGTATTCGACAGATGGCGCTAGATTCGGCGGAGAGCGGTCATGCTGAGGTAACCTTGGCGCATAAGCCACTTGGCGCATAAGCCATCCCGCCAGTTTTTTTTATACACTTAAGGACATCAGGAGCAATTTCGTATGTAGACTCACGTGACGATGGTTGAACGGTTCAGGGCGAATTCCTACGGAATGAAAATAATAAAATACCACGTGGAGTACTTTGTTCGTATTAAGCCACCATATCTATTTCCATTTAATTCACTAAATTAAGGACAGGCAACATTCTCTCTATCAGAACGTATTCGTAATTATATTTAGTAGCGAAGAATTGTCAGGGAGAGGGCGGTCCAACGCACATAACAGCGTGGTGTGGGAACTTCTCGAGGACGCGTTAGACGCAGGCGCAAAACTCAGACCGGCCATAACTTCGTTCATGCCTGCCTAATTTTCCTGCTTGCCATGTAGGATTAACGGGCCTGGGAACGGGTCTTAAACCACCCTCCGCGGTATCCTTATATCTTCGACGCGTCAGTCTTGTGTGATGAGTCGAAAGGGCTCTGTGGAAATTCGAGGAGAAGAGCCAGCAGCAAATTAAAGCTTCGTACGGTCTGTACTGATAACACGGGCTAGCAGACGTCATATGTATTAAGGTCTGATACCATTCACAGTGACGTCCGTCGTGTCACCATGAAACACTACGGATTTAAGTAAAGACACTGGGAAACTAATGCTTCACTTTGGCGTGTGGTACACACACACACACACACACACACACACACACACACACACACACACACACACACGCGCGCGCGCGCGCGCGCGCGCGCGCGCGCGCGCGCAAATCGTTCAAAATGGTTCAAATGCCTCTGAGCACTATGGGACTTAACATCTGAGGTCATCAGTCCCCTAGAACTAGGAACTACTTAAACCTAACTAACCTAAGGACACCACACACATCCATGCCCGAGGCAGCATTCGAACCTGCGACCGTAGCGGTCGCGCGGTTCCAGACTGAAGCGCCTGGAACCGCTCGACGGAAATCGTGTCCTTGCAATTTCGTGAGTTACATTCGACTCGCGTCACGTAATTTAAATCTGTTACAAAGAAAGCCGGCCGCGGTGGTCTCGTGGTTCTAGGCGCGCAGTCCGGAACCGTGCGACTGCTACGGTCGCAGGTTCGAATCCTGCCTCGGGCATGGATGTGTGTGATGTCCTTAGGTTAGTTAGGTTTAAGTAGTTCTCAGTTCTAGGGGACTTATGACCACAGAAGTTGAGTCCCATAGTGCTCAGAGCCATTTTTGTTACAAAGAAAGAGGCGACTTTTTTTTCTCCTACAGAGTGAGCAAGAACTGGATCGAAAAACTTTTAGCGGTTCCTGGGCAGTTTTGTGTAAGACTGTGTGTGTCTTCAATGCCTCATTACAGAGTAACTAGGTATCTACGTGTTAGTTAATGGCTGTATCAAGCCAAGCAACCCGGTACGTGCAAGTGTCAACTGGGTTCTAGAATAAATCCAGAGGCAAAAGTCCACTTTTTGCATATCTGAGGCCATACGCCGCTGAGGAGAGGAACCCGCGCTACGAATCCATCGTCGCCCATGCTCCACATCAAGATGGCCCCTAATATCGCAGGGAATGGTGTCCGCACTGCATCACGGACGCTCCATATCAGCATACGCTTTACACAGCATCCAGGAAAAGTGGCGAAATAGGACTGTAAAGAGGGAAGATCATCGCTAGAAACCAATAGGTTTGTCGCCCTTAAGAGGACAGCTGCAAAAACAGTCGGAACGGCGGTTTTAGTTTTGAAATGACGCTGCCTGATGGCCACAAGAATTTTATTCAAACAGGCCAAGATCTAGTTTACAGTTTTCCACGCAATCGCTGTGCCATATGTGTTAGCTGTAACTAACAGGTAATTGTCATGTAGCAGGCTAATGTCAACAGTCTATCGACTCCCAAAGGCGAGTGACGGCTTTGTAATGTAGCAGCCTTTAGGACGGATCTCCGTTTACTTTAGTTCCTTGGTGTCGCTTGCGTGTTCAGCGCAAGCTGTTTGTTCAGGCAGTCCCAGCAGTGTCAAGGATTTTCCATTGTTTCATTTGCACAGCTGGAGTGTTCTGACGAAAGAGTATCCAAGAAACAAGCACGAGGACGCAAGTTACACAGCACAGCTACCCGATGGAGAAAGACGCGAGGTCCGCATTGACGGCTCGGCTGGAGCCTCGGTTTCCGGCGGGTGTTTTCTCTCTTCACCTCACGGCGGGGCCGAGGGCTACGGATGTGTGGGTTTTCGGGCGTAACAAGTTTACCCTACCCGGCTGACAAAGCGTGGCTTGTGGGGATGGACACGTAACACGACTGAAGGCGCATTGCATTTTCAAATAAACCCTGGCGCTCGTGCCAGTGTATTTTCTGCTGTAGAGGAAAGTCATCTTTAAAGTTCACTCTATATTGCGCGGTACCCCTAACGGATATGAGGACTAGTCACAGTGTGTTCATTATCAACTTCGAAAAACTGTAGTTACGTGTTTATTTATTTATTTTTTTTGTTGAAGAATGAAATTTTCACTATGCAGCGGAGTTTGCACTGATATGAAACTTCCTGGCAGATTAAAACTGTGTGCCGGACCGAGACTCGAACTCGGGACCTTCGCAGGAGAGCTTCGTGAATTTGGAAGGTAGGAGACGAGATACTGGCAGAAGTGAAGCTATGAGGACGGTGCGTGAGTCGTGCTTGGGTAGCTCAGATAGTATTTCATTGTAGCCATTTTTGTTACTTTTTTGTGGAATAAAGAAAAAAAAGGTGGTAGAGCACTTGCCCGCGAAAGGCAAAGGTACCGAGTTCGAGTCTCGGTCCAGCATACAGTTTTAATCTGCCAATTTTTTTTTTTTTTTGCAGCTACGAGCCTGCAATCCTGGTACACGTGGAAATTCCTGATCCATACTACTGTATGACGCCTCTAGAGGAGCCAAAACAAAATGGCGAAGCTCCATGTCGTAATTCTTTTTCTGCCTTTCAAGTGACCAGTTCTCCAACAATCCACGATGATACATAAATGTATGTGTGTGTGGTGCCTCTTGTGTCTGCCGTGTTCGAAGAAACAGATGCCACACACTGTTATGATTCAGTGGCCGTGAACAGCAGCATTCGGGGAAATTTTTCCGATGGCGGTCTCATTACGGTATTGAAATCAATCAACGATACAAGCTGAAAATTTTTGCCTGACTGAAACTTGAACCCGGATGCTCCGCTTCTCCAGAACGAAAGCCTTAACTGCCTCGGCCATCCGAACACGTTTTCCCGCCGACCGAAGTTCCCAACTCGTCATACGCTAATGCTGTGACCCAGTTTGATGTGTCTGGCACAAATTTTCAACCCACATCACTGATTAATTTCAAAATGGTTCAAATGGCTCTGAGCGCTATGGGACTTAATATCTCAGGTCATCAGTCCCCTAGAACATAGGACTACTTAAACGTAACTAACCTAAGGACATCACACACATCGATGCCGGAGGCAGGAATCGAACCTGCGACCGCAGCGGTTGCGCGGTTGCAGACTGAAGCGCCTAGAACCGCTCGGCCTCAACAGCCGGCACTGATTAATCTGAATGCCGTAATGAAGCCACCGTCAGAAAAATTTCCCTGACTATTGATGTACCCTGACTGTAGATGTTCGCTGGCTGTAGATGTTCGCTGGCTGTAGATGTTCGCTGGCTGTAGATGTTCGCTGGCTGTAGACGCCGGAATGGATGATCTCACACTGGAGCATGCGCAGTCGAAAACAGACGGACAACCCACAACGAAAAAATTCGGGAATACAGAGTCTTTATCACCAGTCATTCTTCCCACGCACCATTCTCTTACGGAACAGGGGAGGGGGGACCAGTTGGTGGTACCAGAAGTACTTTTTACCACACACCGTTAGCAGCTTGCAAGGTACGATGTTGATGTAGATGTATTTCTTAGGTTAAGACAGGTTTAGTTTCCATCGAACCATCTTCAGCTCAGAGTATGTCGACGACAAGAGTAATTCTATAAGCAGTGCGCATGTTCCGTCGTAGACCCATATTGTTCCCTGTTATTCTGATCCGAATCTGTAGAACAGTCTAGAGCGCCATGTTCACTGCATGAATTCTTCCCCGCCAATCCTTCCGAGCACTGCGAAGTGTTTGTGTCCGAGCATCTGCAGAAACTTATTGGCAACCTAGTAGGTCACTTTCTTCTCATCATGCAGCTGAAAATACTGTAAACTGCAGTTTCTCCGAAAATTAGCTGTGTGTGTGTGTGTGTGTGTGTGTGTGTGTGTGTGTGTGTGTGTGTGTGTGTGTGTGTGTGTGTGTGTGTGTCGGGACAGCATATACTGTACTTTTGAAAGAACCCATCATGTAACCGAAAAGAAAACCTATGACCGCCGGCCGGAGTAGCCGTGCGATTCTAGGCGCTACAGTCTGCAGCCGAGCGACCGCTACGGTCGCAGGTTCGAATCCTACCCCGGGCATGGATGTGTGTGATGTCCTTAGGTTAGTTAGGTTTAATTAGTTCTAAGTTCTAGGCGACTGAGGACCTCAGAAGTTAAGTCGCATACTGCTCAGAGCCATTTGAACCAAAACCTATGACCATGTTTTCAAATAAGGAACTCATCTCGCTTAGTACATTGTTATAAAGAAGCATTATGACTTGTTCAGAATGATTCCTGTTTTGAAAATTAGTAATTTTCATTTTTTCCGACTCATTAGTATAACAATTAATACCAGACTATTCCCCTTTATTCATTTGCTTTAATTTTTGGGGACTCTTTCATGGAATGCAAAACAATACAGTACATACTCGTAATGTCTTATCTTAATGACGAGTTTGGCTAGATGTTGCGAACAGCTGTACTGTGTACCGCCACCGCTTGTTCATTTCACTTTCTGCTACCTGTCATCACTGCAGGCGTTATCTGGTAGTAACGTAGGGACCGAAGTGCGGTAGTTGTTGCGGGTACGACAGAGGAAACCTATTCAGGAGTGAGTTCAAATCCTCGTCCTGGAACATGAATCAGTGCGGTTCTTTTATTACGGCTATGTCCCCTCTCTCCCACAACTTCGTTCAGCTGAGCCAGCTCTTCGTTTGTAATGACTGCAAAGTCTAAGGAACGTTAAATCCTCAGCGTCTTTCCTTCCTTCCTTCCTTCCTTCTTTCCTTCCTTCTTCTTTTCAATGTGTATGATTTGTCCAATCAGCATCTCCTTAACACTTCCGTACCGGTCAGCCGACCGGTTACTGCACCGCCCCTTCCTGATAAGAGACAGTTAAGATGTACCACCTCTGAAGACACAAGACTATGAATCATTTCTACGCTCGGTAACACCGTTTTACACAACCACGTGAAGTCATCATCTCCACATGCCGTACTGAAATCTGCAGTTCTTTTCTCGCCGTGATCCTCAGAGCTTGTTTACTCTTGTATTACTCCGAGAGAGATAAAGACATCAATGTCACTGCTTAGTACAGTTCGCATTTGGGCGGAGTCAGTAAACAGTTATCATAATTACATAATGTTTCTTCTTTTTTCCGTGAGTGCGCTGGGCTTGAGGCATTGAAGAGTGTTGTCATGTCTCCATCCTGACCTTTAGATTAATAATTTCCTAGGTTTTCCTGATCGTTAAAAAGGCCACTATCAATTTGCGCCTGTAATGACCTCGTCTTCGACGGGACTTTACACGCACGCCATTCGTCATTCTTTCCCTTATTTTCCTTGCTCTTTACTTCTCTGTCCGGTGTTTACCCGCATTTTGGAAGTATCCAGAATTTAATTCCTTCAAATATTAACGCTCTGTAATAATTTTAGTATACGTATATACAACTTTACTAGAACACTCGTGATTTTCTGTGTACAATCTAAACATTTCTGGCTTTAATGGAGTGACTTCCACCTGCCTCACCCGCTGAACGTGAAAGTACCTTAGCAACCTAAACAGTGAACAGACTTCGCGAGCGAAGAAGAAGTAGTTGCTGGAAATCTTAAGCGTTTTGTGTGTGAATGCCTTTCAGTCAAGAAACTAAATTAGTTGGTTTTGGTGACGGTACGCATATTGTCATTAACTGTCGGCTGAGTGATGAACTATCTATGCCACTGCAAGCTATCTGATCACTTATTCATTGGCCAGTTTACATTTCGCGAAACTGTGTTAATTAACACATACAAAAGAGTCTAATTTGGATACATTTTTCTACAAAGTAACAAATGTTAGCCTTAACTATTTAGTGAACTATGCAACACTTAAATTTTTGAAAATATTTACGTCTTGACGTCACTGCTGTGATGAACTATTAAAAGTAAAACCTAAAGTATTCCGTTCAGTATAATTACAATGCTAATTATGGAGACATTATTTTGAGTGTTTTTCTCCTCAACTAATTAATAGGTCTAGAAATAGTCGATATGGCTTCATTATATATGTTCCGTAATTTATTTATGAAGCTTAATTTTTACTGATAATTTTTTTCATATGTGACCAAGGAATATTCGAAATTGTGGGGGTGTTCTTCAGATTTCTCTGAAACGTTATAATCTGTTTGGTAACACCATTATCTCGTCATCTTTTCGCTAACTTCAAAGCCCAAAGTGGCATAAACGAGTAAAGTGTCCATCACTGCAAAGTATTTTAGTTTATGGCTAATACTGCAGAAGCAAGTGAGCCTGGTGTTCGGGATGACATCATTTAACATCCAAAGACTTTCTGCCAGGTGACGTAGAAACAGTCGGAACTACCTGTAGCAAAATAAAGCTATAAAGCAGTTTTTTGGTGGTGCACATAGTGTCTTTTACCATGTCTGTGGAGCGCTAGGTAAGGAAAGATGGTGACACATTAGTAGCAGGGAGGAAAAAAATATAAAAACTACGAACAAATATTTAATAACAGGATCTTAGCAGGTTCATTAGCATAAAATACAAGTGGTCGAAGCAAGATCTCGAAGTAGGAGGGGACTTCAAAAAGTAAATTAGACATGTCGTACAGCGCTAAGACCAATGGGCAACAACAGTGGCATATTGTCAGAAGAGAGTATATCTTCTGGGTTTCCCACAGAGGCAGTTATGCTGCGATACGGATAAGAAGTGCAGCGCAGTTTGCGTATGAAATGCGCGACAACTGTACACGGAATTGTAAGATCTTTGTGGGCAAATCGTCTAAATTGCACGCATTTACAGTGAAACTCTTGCCTATGTAGACCAGATGGACTGTAACGTCCAACTTCAGTGAAATGGTGTCGAAAATTCCACCACGGTTACACAGACATGAGTGATGATGCTGATCGGGAAACAAGGCCACAGACATCGACCACAGACGACAATCTCCGGGCAATTGAGAAAGAACATACGTGGCGGGGGAAAGAGATTTTCTAACAATGAGAATGTGCACCCAACACTTCTCGAATGTCTACGTGACCAAGGAGCGGATTTCTGTCGTCAACGGACGAAAAACGATTGGCAGAACGTTCCGACCGTTGTTTAAAGAGACTTAGTGACCATGATGAAAAATAGTGTCGTATACCTGTGTTCCTGTAAAGTGTAATGCAGCATTCTGTAAAACTAGCTGGATCTGCCATAACAACATGTAACTTAAGTCCTCACATAAGTGTCCCAATCGAAGAAACGTTTTTAGTTTAGTTTTTTTTTTTTTTTTTTTTTTTTGTAAAAGAAATGCAGCCTCAGAAATCTAAAGGATTTGAAATAGTGTAATATTAAACATTGAGTAGATGATATACGAAATGAAAAGATACTAGACCGAGTAGACGAGTCTATTAAAAATAATTTTCAGAAAAACGGAGGTCCCTTAGGTATGTGCTAAGGCATCCAGGTATAATTAACTTTGCACTGGAAGGGCTGATATGGGTAACGGACGGTACAGGCAGAAACAGATTATCAATGTATCGAGCATAGTGACCACGACAGGGAGGGGGGGGGGGGGGGGGGAGGGAAGTATCCAATCAGTCGAAAGTCTGTTAGCCTTAAAAACCTCCACTTCACACCTTTCTTCAGCACCTGCGTCATGACCTCGTAATTTTCATGAGCAGTGCCAGAATGGCCACTGCTCGAACACGGGCGCTTTTGTCGCCTTTGATGTGTTGGCAGTTATCCGCAAACAGCGCCAGCTGCCGCCCATTAACGTTCTCGAAGAGTCGTGAATGAAGGCAGCCACACTGTGGGACGAAGGTGTGACGTAAGCTAACCCAACAGCAGTTCGCTTTCGACTTCGTCGAAGGGCTTTTATTTAAATCTCGCAGGATATTCGGTAGATGAATGTAGTGTTCTGCTTTTGTAGCCCAGCACTGGTTGTGGGACATCACAGCTGTCATGTCTATTTTAGACTTCCAAATCACAAGTAGGGTGAAAGGCACTTTGAAACTTAAAAAGACTTGGCAGGAAGTTGCCAATGCGACGTTTCCCTCAGTGTAACAGAAGAGCAAAATATAGAGAATTTATGGTAAACAAATAGCTGGAACGGAACGAAGAAAGGCTGAAGTTCAGCGTCTCATGGACAGCAAGATGACCAGAGACGGAACACTGGCATTGTCTAATTTATCAATTTCTTCACAGATTGATAGCAGTTCTCGACTGGACATGTGACCAACTTATTTTCGAAATTATATACATTACGTCAGCCGCCAGTACCCACAATTTCGCTGAAGCTTTTTATGCGTGTAGAATTCGATGCTATTCTTTCTCGGATCAAGTTAACATTTTAACTGTGGAGAACGTTTTTATTCATATTTTACTGTAGTTATGAAAGTTATTGTTAACAAACTATACACGGGGATTTACATGCACACCTGAAATCCTCGTCACATTATGGTGCGTGAGAAGACTAAAGTCGATAAGCCTCCATATCCGTATCTGTAACACTAAACGGCTAACAGGAGATACAGTCCCAGTTGCTAACGGCTTCCAGGTGCCACAAAAATGTGAATTTCGGTATTTCACACAGTTGGTGCTAAACTGTTCGCTTTGACCCTGTGCCCATTACACATGTTGTACAAATGGAGATGATGTCTTAATTACTGACGACGCCTTTGGCATAATTGTTTTATTATTCTCCATTGCATGATGTAATTTTAGAAGTTTTACTTCTGATGAAGGTATATTTATATGTACCGAAACCTTGGTCAAGAGTTTTAATAAAAAATTTATCCTGCAACTGTTTTTGGCTGTCATCCTTTATTGTGAAGAATTTTAACAGTTGCTGTTGCAGCCATGTTTAAAATCTTGTTATTGATTAAATTTAAAAAAATTAAAAATGCTGTCAAATCTGCTCATGAACAACAGCGGTAAAGTAAAGGTGTAATATAGTAAGACAGGTATTACTATCAAAAAATATGTAAGTGTCTTGAGTCACCTTAACTCGTGGCGTTCAAATTACCCACACTATGTTCATCCAGTGTTTGGCAATGAGAGCACTTAGCGACTTCCAACGAACTTATTTTAAACCTTTTCTAAACATTTCCATACTTGCATGCTTAACGTCAGACATTTAACAGATTAACTCATTTGTAAAGTAATCAAATGTTCGAAGTTGTTTTAAACACTGAGGAGACAGGTCATAGGGTCGATATGCACATATACACACGGCGTTAGTCTCATGTTCGCAAGTTATATGAGGACACTGCATTGTTCGCAGGTGACCCTTGTGAAAAGGTTTCCGACGTGCTTATGCCCGTACGACAAGCTTTGAACGCGGAGTGGTATTTGGAGCTAGAACATTGGAGCAATCAATTTTGAAAACCGTTAGGGATCTCAATATTCCGAGGCCCATAGTGTCAAAGAGTGTGCCGAGAGCACCAAATTTCAGGCTATGTCACTCACAATGGATAACGCAGTGGCCGACGGCCTTCACTTAACAGTGTGCAGGGCGTTTGCGTAGAGTCGTCGCTGCTAATAGACAAGCAACACTGCGTGAAATAGCCGCAGAAATCAAAGTGGGAATTATGACAAATTTACATGTTAGCACAGTGCGGCGAAATTTGGCGGTAATGGGCTATGGCAGAAGACGACCGATGAAAGTGCGTTTGCTAAACAGCACGAAATCACCTGCAGCACCTCTCCTGGGCTCGTGACCCTATCGGTTGAACCATAGACTACTGGAAAACCGTAGTCTGGTCAGATTAGTCCCAATTTCACTTGGTAAGAGCTGATGGTAAGGTTAGAGTGTGGCACAGACCCCAAGAAGCCATGTACCCAGGCTGTCAACAAGGCCCTGTGCGAGCTGGTGGTGGCTCCATAATGTATGGGCTGTGTACACATAGAATGGACTGCTGGAATGGACTGTGTCCTCTGGTCCAACTGAACCGATCACTGTCTGGGAATGGTTACGATCGGCTTCTTGGAAACAATTTGGAGCCCTTCGTGGACTTAATATTCCCAAACTTGTCACTGGGCCACAGTTGTTCGAGACTGGTTTGAAGAACAGTCGAGACAGTTCGAGCGAATGATTTGGCCATTCATATAGCCCGACATGAATCTCATCGAACATTTATAGGACATAATCGAGAGGTCAGTTTGTGGACGAAATCCTTGACCGGCAACACTTTAGCAACTGTGGACGACTCAAGAGGCACCATGACAATATTTCTGCAGGGGACTTCCAACGGCTACTTGAGGCCATGCCATGTCGAGTTGCTGCACTGCGGCGGACAGGAGGTGGTACGACACGATATTAGGAGGCATCCGATGACTTTTGTCACCTCAGTGTATGTAAATGTCTGTATAAACAGAACAAAATTTTATTCTTTAAGAAACCGGTGTTGGGGAGATTTACTGGTGAGCTCTAATTTCTCCTATTTTACGATCCTGGTCACATCGTGAGGCGTATGTGGGAGGAGCTAATATATCGTCCAACACTTCTTGGATCGTACTGCCTTGGAATTTCAACTTATATATTTAGATTCTTAATGAAACACTTTGTATTTCCGAGATATACATCGAGCAGTCCCCGTACTCGAAGATAAAAACAGCATTTTGAGTGTTGCAGTACTTATTCAGAGGTTCCACATACACATTGAAGGGTCTGATCTGTGAGTCGAAATACTGCTCCTTGGAAGAAGAATTTACGGTCTCGTTAAGTAATCCTGATCCAGTGAATGCTTTGGAATGTCAGGAACAACAACAACAACAACAACAATCAGTGCACACGCGCCTTAAGGGCAGCATATATATTGTACATTACAGAAGGTGTTCAAAATGGCAAACACTACATGCAATATAGCCATAGCATCTTGGTAGAAAATTTTGGTACGCTCGGACCATGCCTGGTGTAGTTGGTCGAAACACGGACATCAATAAAGCAACTATTAATTTTCCCAATTGTACAAACCCGGAAAGCCGAAGTGTTGAGATGCTCCATGATATGATTTCGTAAGACATAAATGAATGAAAATGCAGTAGTAGGACGGTAACTGACTGTTACGAAAAACATTTTCCTTGATGACTGATCGTGAATTGAACCATATAAAAAACAATGGGCTCCAGCAGCTACAAACTAAAAGAAAAATAACTTAGGCCTATTCCAGAACAGTAAATAGTTCACGGAAGAAGGTAAATTCTGTTCATCCATCGCGAAGGACACACCCCGAGTAAGAGTGTTTAAGAACAACGCAGACCATGGAAGACATAACCAGTGCTTTTTTTCTGGGGAAGAGCTGTTGTATACGTACCCCTAAACTTTTCTGTCCGCAAAGTAACTTCTTTACGATGTTGGATAACTTTAAAGTTTTACGGACGTAAATCGGGTGTATTTCATTTTTCCATGTTGGTAACCGCAATATGGACGACACCAGTGCAGTCTGTAGTGGCAAAAGCGGTACATTCAACTGTTTCGAAAGTTTCTAAGCAGCAAGCAACCGTTCTCGACGACTGAGTCGCTGGCAGCCATTCAGTGAGTCTACTTTCTTGTTCTCTGGGTGAGCCGTCATACGGGACACGGCGTACTTGGTTAGTCACTTACTGTTCCCGTAATGTTGATTGTATGCGTGCTTGTGCGGTGTATCGTTGCGTTTCGTTGCTAGTTAGTTCAAATGGCTCTGAGCACTATGGGACTTAACAGCTATGGTCATCAGTCTGCTAGTTAGCTAGAAGTAAGACGAGCGGCAAAATAAAAATCTATTTTACTTGTTCTCTTGCATCTAAAAGTTAAAACTTGACAATAATTCTTGTGTGAGTAAAAAATCAGGAATTTTGACGTTGTCGGCGGATGATAAAAGTGGTTCAGTGCACTATGAGTCACCGAAAAACGCTCGAGAAATAAAGTAGAATGCGGAACTACTTGAAATTGAAATTTTAAAAATACGCAGAATCTTGAGCACAAGAGGAGCATCATCGAGCTTCGGAAGTGTCAGGAGTGTGGAAAACTTTGAAGCTTTGGCTGCTCACTTCACAGCTGCAAAAGAGTATCAAAGCAGTAAATCAAATGACAGAGGTAAGAACAATGGTTTATTGAAGTGCATCACTAAAGTTGATTTCATTCTCGACTTAGCTATGATATGTGGTGCCCTTCGAGAATTTTCAGAACTAAGTCTTAAACTACAGTCACTATACTTTACACTGCATTATGCCTAATGGAAGATCAGAAATCAGTTGTTCGTGTTTTAATAAAGGAAAGTAAGCATTACTCTGAAGATTCCAAAACTATAGAAGACGTGAATTTCGGGGAGGAATTTCACTTGAAAGGGGAACAAAATGCAGACTTCTTGAGCGAGCAGATTTTACGATTGTTTAAAACAACGGATGGAAAATCTTCTTTTACAGATAGAGGCTACAACTATCTATGAATCTGCGGATGTGCTGAACTCACTGACTTGGCCTGAAAATCGTGGAATAAAATATGGTAAAGCAATTATAAAAACTTTGTCGTTTTTTGATCTTTCAGCGGTAGGGATACTTGGAGGATTTCGGGATTATTTGATGGAAAAGAAATTTCCAGCATCCCTTGTTCCTCATTTTAGTGCAGTGGTCTTCCTCTTGTCAATGCAATGAAACGTTTCCCCATGTCCGTCAGTGATTGTGATTCTGGGTTGTGGCAAATGAATATGATTATTACATCTGCAAAGGCTTCAGTCCATCTTTCTACCTTCAGCAATCTGATGTTCGTTAAGTTGGTTGGTCCGCTAATGCAGCTGTTTCAACCTATGGCTTACGTAGCCTCTTGGTTTATGAAAGATAGACATATTGCTACTGATACCAAGAGTAAAGTAAGAAGACGTGAAGACAACAGCAATGAGCTGATGTCAGGCTCAAATGGTTCAAATGGCTCTGAGCACTATGGAACTTAACATCTGTGGTCATCAGTCGAACTGATGTCAGTTTTGAAACTGATATAATGTTACATAATGTTAATTACAGTGCAGGTTTATAGTTAAATAAATAACTAGCTATACTGAAAACTGTAGTAACTGTTGCTGCAGTATATCTAGTGTGAGAGTACCACAAAAGTTTCAGTACCACAAAAGTTTCTTTTAGAAAAAGAGCAGTGGACATAACTGAACAGATTGGTTCACCATCTCCATGATGTGGCAGAAAAACTCGAACTGAAGCCGTAAGTGATACTTCGGAGATAATCTGTATTGTCTGTGGATTCGTTCTCCTTTTTCAAACATATTACACGAGCTGTTAGAGTTGTTACGGATTGTAGCTTTGCAAAAGTTCGTTGTGGAGTTTGAGCCTCAGATGGAGAAACAGCATGTTTACCAATTCAAAGAAACAGATGCGCGTGGTGTTGAAAGTCTGGCAGTGCTAGGTTAAGAGGGAATGCTGCACTAAACCTCCGTCGCCTAACTCTGGGCTCGCCTTGCTGGCCGAGCTGCTGCTGTTGGGGCAGGGCTATGTTTGTGCAGGAAGCCGGCCAGCGACCAGACTCAGCGGGGCCTCGCTGTGTACCGCCGCGGGCACAGTTGTCACCACGCGTGTTGGCGAGACTCGCTGTCAAACAGTACAAGCCAGCATTATACACGTAATACTAATTCTACGGTCTTTCCGTCGTCTTCGGACTCTGTTTTTAATGTATGTTGGAGCAGCGGATTATCTTCACACTCGATATACACGGTGATTCAGCTATGAATGTTATGCAATCTGTAACGCCTTCAAAAACCGTATGTGAGATTTTCATATTCTCTCGCTCACTGCGCGCAAAATATTAGTTCTAAAGAAAAAATTAACCAGAGCTTTTTGTAAGAAATTTAACGCAGTTAATTTTCGTTCTGGGATACGCTTTCGCTGGAGGGCACCGTTTTCTGTATTTAATACAATCAGATTACTCTTCTTCAGAAACGCTTTGCTTGCCATTGCCAGTGTACCTTCTATATCCTCCTTAATTCGGCCATGATCACTTATTTTGCTGCTCAAATAGCAAAACTCGTCTGCTACTTTTAATAATCTAATTCCCTCGGAATAACCTGATTTAATTCGACTACTTTCTATTATCCGTGTTTTGCTTTTGTTGGTGTTCATATTACACGGTGTGTCCAGATGCAATAATGAAGGGGTTACGATGAGGCTGGTGCACAATACAGCAGTCTCGTCTTGTAGCACTCATTGTCAGACGTGGTGCAACCGGAACCTTGACGACCAATATGCCTGCGCGCACGTTCACGTGTGGTCCACCAGTGAGTCACTGTCCCAATACCGCAGAAGTGTGGATATTGCAAGATTCGATCAGCCGGCCAAATGGAGACGCACAGTGAGCCCCTATCAGACTCTGTTACGTGTTGTTAAACACTGATACACACGTGTACGCGGGATCTCTGCGTCCCTCAGACTTCACTTAACATCTGATGCTGTTGACGTCCCTTACAGGCCCTACCAAGCCCGTATCATCACTAAACACAACCAACACTAATGCACACTGGCGGCCGTTCTACCTGTCATAGGAAATGGCAACTTTAATCCTATACTTACTTGTTGAGGCGATTACTTGCACGAAGCTATGTTAGCTACCGACCATGACTTGTAGTTGTTTCACTTTTTCTTGTGAGGCAATGTATTTCGTTCGAGTTCAACGAAATTCGTCGCTAACGGAAGCACGATCGCAACTAAATAGTGCAAACCAATTGTAACTGTCTTTTCTCAAAGTGACTCATTACCAAATGTTAGCGATTTGATGCATTGTTGCGGGCTGCTGTGGCCGAGCGGCTCTAGCGCTTCAGTCTGGAGCCGCGCGACCGCTACGATCGCAGGTTCGAATCCTGCCTCGGGCTTAGATGTGTGTGATGTCCATATATCAAATGGATCTAAACAGAGCCCGCCTCCACGTGGCGGGACACGGGCAACGGTGTGAGTGGGGACGGGAGCCGGGGTGGTGTTACTTTCAGTCACTGCGGACCCCGGACCCAGTCACAGCGGCTAAGTGGCAATATACGACCCACCATAAGAAATTAGACGGTGGGTCATAAAATATAAGCAGCTAGTGAAAAAAAAAAAAAAAAGTGTCCTTAGGTTAGTTAGGTTTAAGTAGTTCTAGGGGACTGATGACCTCAGATGTTAAGTACGATAGTGCTCAGAGCCATTTGAACCATTTGATGTATTGTTGAGTTAGGCCTTTACGAAAATTATATATTTACGAATATATACAGGGTTATTACAAATGATTGAAGCGATTTCACAGCTCTACAATAACTTTATTATTTGAGATATTTTCACAATGCTTTGCACACACATACAAAAACTCAGTTTTTTTAGGCATTCACAAATGTTCGATATGTGCCCGTTTAGTGATTCGGCAGACATCAAGCCGATAATCAAGTTCCTCCCACACTCGGCGCAGCATGTCCCCATCAATGAGTTCGAGAGCATCGTTGATGCGAGCTCGCAGTTCTGGCACGTTTCTTGGTAGAGGAGGTTTAAACACTGAATCTTTCACATAACCCCACAGAAAGAAATCGCATGGGGTTAAGTCGGGAGAGCGTGGAGGCCATGACATGAATTGCTGATCATGATCTCCACCACGACCGATCCATCGGTTTTCCAATCTCCTGTTTAAGAAATGCCGAACATCATGATGGAAGTGCGGTGGAGCACCATCCTGTTGAAAGATGAAGTCGGCGCTGTCGGTCTCCAGTTGTGGCATGAGCCAATTTCCGCGGGCTACGCGTGAAACTTGCCCGCACGCGTTCAACCGTTTCTTCGCTCACTGCAGGCCGACCCGTTGATTTCCCCTTACAGAGGCATCCAGAAGCTTTAAACTGCGCATACCATCGCCGAATGGAGTTAGCAGTTGGTGGATCTTGGTTGAACTTCGTTCTGAAGTGTCGTTGCACTGTTATGACTGACTGATGTGAGTGCCTTTCAAGCACGACATACGCTTTCTCGGCTCCTGTCGCCATTTTGTCTCACTGCGCTCTCGAGCGCTCTGGAGGCAGAAACCTGAAGTGCGGCTTCAGCCGAACAAAACTTTATGAGTTTTTCCACATATCTGTAGTGTGTCGTGAACATATGTCAATGAATGGAGCTACAGTATTTTTATGAAATCGCTTCAATCATTTGTAATAGCCCTGTACATATATCGCGCGACGAAGGCCTTAAAGTGAAATTCTCCATTTTGCATGACACTGTTTCTTTGCATGCTTACTGCAAGCGAACTACTCGGCCAATGTCTGCCCCGTCATTGCTCTGACAATAACGAGTGACAAATGTAAAACGGCACTACTGCCGTAGCACAGTGGACCATCTTATAACCACTTGCAAAAATTAGAATGGGAGACGACACCAGGTATTACACTATTTACTTTCAATTATTACTGTCAATTATTTTGAAGTAACAAGTTCAGACTTTATAAATTTTCACTGTATATCTCGGATAAAACTGTTGGCTCTGAGCACTATGGGACTTAACTGCTGAGGTCATCAGTCCCCTAGAACTTAGAACTACTTAAACCTAACTAACCTAAGGACATCACACACATCCATGCCCGAGGCAGTATTCGAACCTGTGACCGTAGCGGTCGCGCGGTTCCAGACTGAAGCGCCTAGACCCACCTGGCCACCCGACCGGCTAAAACTGTTGTATTTAAAAATAAATAGTGGAAAAGTTAAAGAAAAAAACCTGTATGAAGAGGGTATACCATACTCGAAAGGTTCATTAACACCAAGAGGACTGAAAAAGTGGAATTGGGTAATGAAGTGAATGTCTGGATGAAGGTCAAATATTTGAGCGACTGCTTCGAATAACGGCACCATTTGCACTCTCATTGCTTGCTCCACTGCGAGCGCCTGCTTTGTTTGGACAAGAGACGCCAGTGTTGACCAGCTCTCTCCCGTACGTGTATTCGCCGCTACGCTCCTTTGTCTCGCGCTTTAGTCACGCCGTTATTTGCGGCCACGCACCTTCCCTCACACGTAAGAGCAGTCCGAGGTCATGGTTAGGCGTTTCGTGCGTCGTGTGGCACCGGCTCTTGGCATCGGGCACGGCACGCGCACCCACGCTGTCCGTTGTCGCCTTCACGCCCTGCTCTCCTGCGCGACGGCCGAGACGTGCTGCGGCACTGCTTTAAAGACGGACGTGGTCACGCTCACAAGTCTGCTTGCTGAGTCTTTTCAAGTCGAGAGGCCTGTCGCCCCCGCCCTCCTCTCTCCCGGTAGCACGTTAGAAAGTAATTTGCTCTGTTTATTGCCTGAATTATCATTTGGCTGTGTTGTTCTACCTGTACACCATTACAAATGCTTTCAGCACAGAATATGTCTCGGGTACTCAGATCTAACGTTTCTATTGACCAGCTGTCGATAGCACAATTACACTGAAGAGCCAAAGAAACTGGTACACCTGCCTAATATCGTGTAGGGGCCCCGTGAGCAAGCAGATGTGCCCCAACACGACATGGCATGGACTCGCTTAATGTCTGAAGTAGTGCTGGAGGGAATTGTCACCATGAATCCTGCAAGGCTGTCCATAAATCCGAACAGTACGAGGGGGTGGAGATCTCTCCTGAACAGTACGTTGCAAGGCATCCCAGATATGTTCAATAACGTTCAAGTCTGGGGAGTTTGGAGGCCAGGGGAATTGTTTAAACTCAGAAGAGTGTTCCTGCAGCCACTCTGCAGCCACTCTGTAGCCACTCTGTAGCAATTCTGGACATGTGGAGTGTCGCATTGTCATGCCGGAATTGCCCAAGTCCGTCGGAACGCACAATGGACACGAATGGATGCAGGTGATCAGACAGGATGCTTACGCACGTGTCACCTGTCAGAGTCGTATCTAGACGTATCAGGGATAACATATAACTCCAACTGCACACGCCCTACACCATTACAGAGCGTCCTCCAGCTTGAACAGTCTCCTCCTGACAGCACACTGGACTCGCATTCGGGAGGACGACGGTTCAATCCCGTCTCCGGCCATCCTGATTTAGGTTTTCCGTGATTTCCCTAAATCGTTTCAGGCAAATGCCGGGATGGTTCCTTTGAAAGGGCACGGCCGATTTCCTTCCCAATCCTTCCTTAACTAATGACCTCGTTGTCGACGGGACGTTAAACACTAACCACCACCACCACCACCACCACCACCACCACCACCACCACATCCTGACATGCCGGGTCTGTGGATTCATGAGGTTGTCTCCATACCCGTATACGTCCATCCGCTCGATACAATTTGAAACGACACCCGTCCGACTAGGCAACATCTTTCCATTCATCAACAGTCCAATGTCGGTGTTGGGGGCCTGGGCGAGGCGTAAAGCTTTGTGTCGTCTCGTCGTTAAGGGTGTGCGAGTGGGCCTTCGGCTTCGAAAGTCCATATCGATGATGTTTCATTGAATGGTTCGCACGCTGACACTTGTTGATGACCCAGCACTGACATCTGCAGCAATTTGCGGAAGGGTTGCACTTCTTCTGTCACGTTGAATGATACTCTTCAGTCGTCGTCGTCCCGTTCTTGCAGGATCTTTTTCCGGCCGCAGCGATGTCTGAGATGTAATGTTTTACCGGACTCCTGATATTGACGGTACACTGGCGAAACGGTCAGACGGGAAAATCCCCACTTCATCGCTACCTCGATGATGCTATGTCCCATCGCTCGTGCGCCGACTGTAACACCACGTTCAAACTCACACAACTGTTGAAAACCTGACATACAGTGACCGATCTAACAACTGCGACAGACACTTGGCGTCTTACATAGCCGTTGCCGACCGCAGCGCAGTATTCTGCCTGCTTACATATCTCTGTATTTGAATACGCGTGCCTATACCAGTTTCTTTGACGCTTCAGTGGAAGTTCCTTGTAGAACGGAATTTTACCTCTGAAGCGTGTATGCCGCTGTCTTCTTCTTAGATTAGTATTTTCTCAGGTACATCCTTTGTTCTACAGTATATCTATATCTTACACCTGCTCTCTGCGTATCGCAATGACGTTCGTGCTATAGGGTATTCTTTATTATATCCAATATTGTTTCTCCCGTTTCCATTAAGCTGCAAACACCAATATAACGGCCCAAAAAAACTTTTTCTTGACTTTTTTTTTTGAACAGTAGGAAAAGTGATGGAGAAATAATACATGGGGCAGTTATTGAGCATATATTAAATATATTTCCAAAACTAGTCGGAAAATATTACAAAGTGGCGGCATTGCAGTATTTCTCCCGAGGCATGTCGAATTTAAGGCACTCTCCGGCACGCACTATAACTGGTGACAATTTTAATCTGGAAAAAAGAAAAAAATCGGTGTGATGTATGTAAGTGTAGCTATTGAACCACGTAGATGATTTTAAAAATGATTTTTGTGTAACTGCGAGCGTTTGAGTAAAGTCGTTCAATTTTCACCTAAAAGGACAGTCATTTGTTAATAAATATTGTTTAAATCAAACAACTGTCGGAGTTACGCTGCGTGCCGTTTTGAAAAATCAGACACCCCAAAAAAAAAGGGCTTTGAAGTTTTGAAACAGGTTATACACGTGAATAAATGAAGTAACTCTAATTTTAGAAAATCCTTGCTCTTACTTTGCTATCCCAGGACTGGCATGTCGTACTGTTGCAGTTGCGACCGAAATCATATCCACTAGATCATCGTAGCACGATTGATATATCGGTCGTGGCAATTCCATGAACGCACTAAACTTCTCACTTCTATGTAGCCCTCCTCCAAGCAGGGCGCTTTGCCAGGATGATTCGACGGTTGATTTCACATGCGTTCCCTATAAGCGTACTCCTTATTATAACACCTTCTGGGCAGTTTGGAGAAGCAATATTTCTTGTGAAGCCTAAGCGTCGAGGACTTCGTTGTTGGAGATTGATGCCTGCATTTCACGTTTTACATTCACGTCTTGAGAAATAACGGAGAAAACGACAAAAAAAATTATAATCCTATACCTCAATCCGTAATTCGCATCGGAATCCTGATTACTGTCTTTTAATTTCTGAACAGAGCCACTGACTCTATTTGAACTGCTCTCAGCCTCATATCTATTCTTTGAACGCTTTGATGTTTTACTGCTTCGACGCCGCGTTGGATACGATGTTTTCGTATTTTTTCTACCCGAGTTCACTTTCTTATCGCTCATTCTTACTTGAAAGACAAAACAGAATACTATAAGATCACAAACTATCAGAAATCAATACTGCACACAAAAATAAAAATTAGAAGCGAAAGAATTGTCTTTTTCGTTCTCATACTGACGCTTGCTGAAGTCAAGCTAACGTATTATCGTAGCGAAATGCGTCTAACTGTATCCAGACGCTACAGAGGGTATCGATTTGGCGCAGGTAGGCCATTTCGCGTCATTCGCGGCGCTAGAGAAACACCTCGGAATTCCATAGAACAATTTTTTTCAGGATTAGACTTTTTGCCTCACATTTTAGAAGATTCGGTTCTTCTTTTAAGCCAATAAAAACGATTTTTTGAAAATTCTACAGTGGTGTGACCACTTAACGGATGGAGATTCGGGGAAGGGTTTCTTACATCTGTGGGCTGTTACTTCCGTGTTTCCTTCGAGGTTTTCCAGACATAATAACTGCTCGAAGGTTCAAGGGCGTTGCGTCACTTAACCCCAACATGGTAGTATGATGTTTCGAAGGTTGATAAGGAAAAGATGTTACGGAAATAAGTCAGTTTCGTATGTCACTGTCACTCAAGACTGGCCGTTAGTAAAAAAATTCTGCGGCTTGAGACTTGAAATCACTTATCCGAGGGACATCGAACAGCAGCTATTAGATAATCGATTGGTGGTTGTTTTTTTCCTCCACTCAGTCCAGGGATTCAGATTTCACGTTGACGAAATATGGGCGCTGTTCTGCTGTTGTGTTCGACTCACTTTCACCTCTGTTTCTTAAGAGAGTAGATTCCATGCAGGGTACTGAAATGAATAAAAACAAAACAGAACTTTTTTCTGTTGCTGTATTATCCCCATGTTTGCAATACACACAAAGGAACTAAACATTGTGAGAGCGACAGTGCTCTTAAGTTTTGGGAAATAAGAACTTCTCAATGTGTTACTTTCCAAATTTTATCTGCACGATCTGAACACTGTAGAGCTCTCCTAATTCTTAGATCTCCAGTGAAAGAAGGTTCTTGACGCCTAAGCAGTTTCTGTCGATGTGTATCGGCTGTTTCTTAGAAGATCTGCCAGTTAATATTTTTCAACATTCCAGTCACACTCTTTGTTCAGTGAAATACCCTTGTAGCCCACAAAGATTTACGTCCGATACACTCGAGCACCATTCAAGTATGTCCCATAAAAGTTTTTTTGTATGCTGTTTCTTTTGTAGAAAATTGCACTTTCCTAGTATTGTACCAATGAATCGTAACCTGCAATTTGGCGTACCTACGGTTGAAGCCATGTAGTGTAGCATACTGATACACTTGTCCCCACTACCTTCCGCTTTTCCCCCCTAACAGGACCGCTAGTTTAGCAAGTTACATGTCAGAGCTTCTGTGGGTTTTGAAACTAGGAGGTAAGTACAAACAGGAGTTCTGATGGACAAGTCGGGGGGATGGAGGGGGTGGAATAGGAGGGCGGGAAGGGTGGGGGATGACGTATCTAGATAGCTGAGACCATAGGCTGAAGTTTCCTCGTGGTCCTTCTGCCTTAGACTTCAGATGTCTACAGCTCAGATTAAGTCTTAGATTTTGTATCCATCAGTCTTAGCTCTAGATGTGTACTGAGGCGGTATGGACGAGGTTACGTGTGTAGAGCTTTTACTAAGGCACAACCCAGGTGTTGGAGTACCACGAGTCGATTTTTGATAAATGACAAGTGGCCGGAAGGACTGAGTGGTAGACGGCAAAAACCTTAGTATATGAAAGGACAAATCAAGAGTAACCAAAAACGTGAAAACCTACAGTTGTCGACAGTGTAGAAACAAAGCCACAACAGCAAACCGAGAGAAAATAAAAACCAAGAGCAAGGGAGTTACTAACCATGCGGAAAAATAACGTCGGCGATAAGAAGGCTTCTGATCCACCTCGGTAGCTGCGTGGTCAACGCGGCTGATTGCTAAGCAAAGATGCCCGGGTTCGATTCCCCGACGGGTCGGAGGTGTTCTCCTCTGGAGGACTAGGTGCTGTGTTGCCCCTACTTTCGTGTCGTCATAACTGACATTACTATTGACGTGACTGAATGGGCACGGCCCGAAAGCCAATAAATTGAAAAAAAGAAGCTTTTGTAACACAACACACCTGGGGTAGGAAAGCGCGCAATTTTCCTCCAAACTTAACACGCCAGCTCTGCCCGCGATACTGACTCAAAACCAAACTACTCTGGATGCCCAACGATGGTCGTCTATCTTGATTCCGAAGCCCGAGTCTGCCGAGGACACTACAGTGATGCCTGATACATACATTGTGTGTGTGTGTGTGTGTGTGTGTGTGTGTGTGTGTGTGTGTGTGTGTGTGAGTGTGTGTGGGCTGACGACAACTTTACCATAGTTTCTCCACCTGCGCATGTATGCCTACGAGAATTAGTGCCTTCTTTGTTTGGATGGAGCGATATTTATCAAAAAACTCTACCTTGGAGTGAAAGTGTTAATATATCTCATTCATTTCACGATAAAAAATAAACAGAGTTGAGCAGGTCAGATTTCATCACCGCGGATAATTTGCATACATCTGAACAGCCTTCATGACTAAATTCAGACCGGCATACATTCAAAAAGTACGTTAACTAAATGATCATTATATCCGTCTCTCGGAAAGAAATCTGGATTTTAAGCCCACGGAATGAAGCTGAGAGTGGTGTGATATGTAGAAGAATAAAGACAATGTGACCCCTATCGTATGAGCTACTGTTTTGGAGCGGATCAGTCCAGGAATGCAGAACTAGAAAATTTTATTTTATTTTAGGGATGTTTCTAAGCTTTGGATGTACACTGAGGTGACAAAAGTCTTGTGACAAGTCATCTTTATCTGTGCAAATGACGGTAACATCGCGTGCACAAGGCATAAGAGCGCAGTGCATTGGCGGATCTGTCATTTGCACTCAGGTGATTCATATGAAAAGTTGTTCGACATGAGTATGGCCGCACAACGGAAATTCATAGACTTTGATCGCGGAGTGGTGGTAGGAGCTAGACGCATGGGAGACTCGTTAGGGAATTCAATATTCCGATATTCATAATGTCAAGAATGTGCTGAGAATACCAAATTTCAGGCATTACATCTCACCACGGATAACGCAGTGGCCGACGGCCTTCACTTAACGACTGAAAGCAGCAGCACTTCCGCTGAGTTGTCAGCGCTAGCAACAAGCAATACTACGTGTAGTAACAGCAGAAATACACTCCTGGAAATTGAAATAAGAACACCGTGAATTCATTGTCCCAGGAAGGGGAAACTTTATTGACACATTCCTGGCGTCAGATACATCACATGATCACACTGACAGAACCACAGGCACATAGACACAGGCAACAGAGCATGCACAATGTCGGCACTAGTACAGTGTATATTCACCTTTCGCAGCAATGCAGGCTGCTATTCTCCCATGGAGACGATCGTAGAGATGCTGGATGTAGTCCTGTGGAACGGCTTGCCATGCCATTTCCACCTGGCGCCTCAGTTGGACCAGCGTTCGTGCTGGACGTGCAGACCGCGTGAGACGACGCTTCATCCAGTCCCAAACATGCTCAATGGGGGACAGATCCGGAGATCTTGCTGGCCAGGGTAGTTGACTTACACCTTCTAGAGCACGTTGGGTGGCACGGGATACATGCGGACGTGCATTGTCCTGTTGGAACAGCAAGTTCCCTTGCCGGTCTAGGAATGGTAGAACGATGGGTTCGATGACGGTTTGGATGTACCGTGCACTATTCAGTGTCCCCTCGACGATCACCAGTGGTGTACGGCCAGTGTAGGAGATCGCTCCCCACACCATGATGCCGGGTGTTGGCCCTGTGTGCCTCGGTCGTATGCAGTCCTGATTGTGGCGCTCACCTGCACGGCGCCAAACACGCATACGACCATCAATGGCACCAAGGCAGAAGCGACTCTCATCGCTGAAGACGACACGTCTCCATTCGTCCCTCCATTCACGCCTGTCGCGACACCACTGGAGGCGGGCTGCACGATGTTGGGGCGTGAGCGGAAGACGGCCTAACGGTGTGCGGGACCGTAGCCCAGCTTCATGGAGACGGTTGCGAATGGTCCTCGCCGATACCCCAGGAGCAACAGTGTCCCTAATTTGCTGGGAAGTGACGGTGCGGTCCCCTACGGCACTGCGTAGGATCCTACGGTCTTGGCGTGCATCCGTGCGTCGCTGCGGTCCGGTCCCAGGTCTACGGGCACGTGCACCTTCCGCCGACCACTGGCGACAACATCGATGTACTGTGGAGACCTCACGCCCCACGTGTTGAGCAATTCGGCGGTACGTCCACCCGGCCTCCCGCATGCCCACTATACGCCCTCGCTCAAAGTCCGTCAACTGCACATACGGTTCACGTCCACGCTGTCGCGGCATGCTACCAGTGTTAAAGACTGCGATGGAGCTCCGTATGCCACGGCAAACTGGCTGACACTGACGGCGGCGGTGCACAAATGCTGCGCAGCTAGCGCCATTCGACGGCCAACACCGCGGTTCCTGGTGTGTCCGCTGTGCCGTGCGTGTGATCATTGCTTGTACAGCCCTCTCGCAGTGTCCGGAGCAAGTATGGTGGGTCTGACACACCGGTGTCAATGTGTTCTTTTTTCCATTTCCAGGATTGTAAATGTGGGAAGTACGACGAACGTATTCGTTGGGACAGTGCGGCGAAATCTGGCGTTAAAGGGCTGTGGCGCGAGACGACGGACGCGAGTGCCTTTGCTAACAGCACGACATCGCCTGCAGCGCCTCTTATGCGCTTGTGACCATATCGGTTGGACACCAGACGACTGGAAGACGGTGGCCTTGTCAAATGAGTCCCGATTTCAGTTGGAGAGGGGTGATGGTAGGGTTCGCGTCTGGTGCAGACTCCAGGAATGCATGAAACTAAGTTGCCAACAAGGTACTGTGCAAGCTGTGGGTGGCTGCATAATGTCGTGAGGTGTGTTTACACGAAATGGACTTGGTGCTCTGGTCAAACTGAGCCGATCATAGACTGGAAATGATTATGTTCGGCTACCTGGAGACCATTTACAGCCATTCATGGACTTCATGTTCCCAAACAACTGTAGATTATTTAATGATGACAATGCGCCTTGTCATTGGGCTACAATTGTTCGCGATTTTGTTTGAATAACATTCTGGACAGTTCGAGCGAACGATCTGGCCACACAGAGCGCCCGACATCAATCCCAGCGAACAATTATGGTACATAACCGGGAGTTCAGTTCGTGCACAAAATCCTGCTCTGGAACACTTTCTCAGTTACGGCCGGCTATAGAGGCAGCATGGGTCAGTATTTCTGCAGGGACTTCCGACGGTTTGTTGAGTCCATACCACGCTGAATTCATGCACTGCGCCGTGAAAATGGAGGTCCGATGCGATATTACACTACCGGCCATTAAAATTGCTACACCACGAAAATGACGTGCTACAGACGCGAAATTTAGACGACAGGAAGAAGATGCTGTGATATGCAAATGATTAGCTTTTCAGAGCATTCACACAAGGTTGGCGCCGGTGGCGACACCTACAACGTGCTGACATGAGGAAAGTTTCTCATACACAAACAGCAGTTGACCGGCGTTGCCTGGTGAAACGTTGTAGTGATGCCTCCTGTAAGGAGGAGAAATGCGTACCATCACGTTTCCGACTTTGATAAAGGTCGCATTGTAGCCTATCGCGATTGCGGTTTATCGTATCGCGACACTGCTGCTCGCGTTGGTCGAGATCCAATGAGTCGTAGCAGAATATGGAATCGGTGGATTCAGGAGGGTAATACGGAACGCCGTGCTGGATCCCAACGGCCTCGTATCACTAGCAGTCGAGATGACACGCATCTTATCCGGATGGCTGTAATGGATCGTGCAGCCACGTCTCGATCCCTGAGTCAACAGATGGGGACGTTTGCAAGACAACAACCATCTGCACCAACAGTTCGACGACGTTTGCAGCAGTATGGACTATCAGCTCGGAGACCGTGGCTGCGGTTACCCTTGACGCTGCATCAGACAGGAGCGCCTGCGATGGTGTACTCAGTGACGAACCTGGGTGCACGAATAGCAAATCGTCATTTTTTCGGATGAATCCAGGTTCTGTTCACAGCATCATGATGGTCGCATCCGTATTTGGCGACATCGCGGTGGACGCACATTGGAAGCGTGTATTCGCCATCGCCATACTGGCGTATCACACGGCGTGATGGTAGGGGGTGCCATTGGATACACGTCCGGGTCACCTCTTATTCGCATTGACGGCACTTTGAACAGTGGACGTTACATTTCAGATGTGTTGCGACCCGTGGCTCTACCCTTCATTCGATTCCTGCGAAACCCTACGTTTCAACAGGACAATGCACGACCGCATGTTGCAGGTCCTGTACGGGCCTTTATGGTTCAAAAAATGTTCGACTGCTACCCTGGCCAGCACGTTCTCCAGATCTCTCACCAACTGAAAACGTCTGGTCAATGGTGGTCGAGCAACTGGCTCGTCACAATACGCCAGTCACTACTCTTGATGAACTGTGGTGTCATGTTGAAGCTGCATGGGCAGCTGTACCTGTACACGCCATCCAAGCTCTGTTTGACTCAATGGCCAGGCGTATCAAGGCCATTATTACGGCCAGAGGTGGTTGTTCTGGAAACTGATTTCTCCTATGCGCCCAAACTACGTGTTAATGTAATCACATGTCAGTTCTAGTATAATATATTTTTCCAATGAGTACCGTTTATCATTGTGCATTTCTTCTTGGTATAGTAATTTTAATGGCCAGTAGTGTGATATCCCAAGACTTTCGTCACTTCAGCTTATATGTGAATTTGTGCTGCCTGAGGAGTGAAGGAATTTGGGCAGTCGATCAAATTTTGAGCGTCACTTCGCTCTGTTGTCTGACACGTCAAGCGTTCGTGGAACAAGGAAACCGAAACTGAGTACGCGCTTAAAATATTCTTTCCGCTGCCATCACTGCGTCAACGTTGCGCTCTGTTGACACAGCGGGGAGAGGACCATCTGCGCGGACGGCGGTCTTCCTGTTTGCCGCGTGCCCGGCCGGCTGTAGGTATAAGCCGTGGCTGACTCAGGCCATGTGCGCGCGCTTGTCCCCTCGGGGACCCGTCCACTCTGAAACGCGACGCTTGGCCAACCGCGGCTACTTCGGTCTTGTGTCTTGGCACTTTTACCGTGCATTTCTCGCTTACCAGAAAGCGCACACTGTCTCCCGTGTTTTCTTACAGCCCGCCGGGCCGTTTGGCACAAGGAGCACCGTCGGGCAGTAACGCGATATTTAGCCTGCAGACGCTTAAGCCCCGACCACTGTGTGCCGTTGTTGGCAGCGAGGTCCGGTCTTTTTGTTCCTTCGGTTTACTCCAGAATTTGAGAATCAGTGCTTCAGCTGTAGCTACATTGAAGCCGTTCACTAGGTATGGGCTTGTTGTTCCGAAGTGTTACGGCATAGAAACGTAATAAGAGTACTGGTAAATCCAGCCACACAAGCGGCTCGTTGTGAAATTGCGTGCTTATGGAATATCGTCTCAGTTCTGTGACTGGATCTGTGATTTCCTGTCAGAGAGGTCACAGTTCGTTGTAACTGACGGAAAGTCATCGAGTAAAACAGAAGTGATTTCTGGCGTTCCCCAAGGTGGTGTTATAGACCCTTTGCTGTTCCTTATCTATATAATCGATTTGGGAGACAATCTGATCAGCCGTCTTCGGTTGTTTTCAGACGACGCAGTCGTTTATCGACTGATAAAGTCATCAGAAGATCAAAACAAGCTGCAAAACGATTTAGAAGAAATATCGAAATGGTGCGAAAAGTGGCAGTTGACATTAAATAACGAAAAGTGTGAGGTCATCCACCTGAGTGCTAAAAAGAACGCGTTAAACTTCGATTACACGATAAATCAGTCTAATCTAAAGGCGCTGCAGTCATAGACTGTGCGGCTGATCCCGGCGGAGGTTCGAGTCCTCCCTCGGGCATGGGTGTGCGTGTTTGTCCTTAAGATAATTTAGGTTAAGTAGTGTATAAGCTTAGGGACTGATGACCTTAGCAGTTAAGTCCCGTAAGATTTCACACACATTTGAACATTTTCTAATCTAAAAGCCGTAAATTCAACTAAATACCTAAGAATTACTATTACGAACAATTTAAATTGGAAGGAACACATAGAAAATGTTGTGGGAAGGGCTAACCAAAGACTGCGTTTTATTGGCAGGACACTTAGAAAATGTAACAGACCTACTAAGGAGACTGCTTACACTACGCTCGTCCGCCATGTTTTAGAATACTGTTGCGCGGTGCGAGATCCTTACCAGATAGGACTGACTGAGTCCATCGAAAAAGTTCAAAGAAAGGCAGCACCTTTTGTATTATCGCGAAGTATGGGAGAGAGTGTCACAGAAATGATACAGGATTTGGGGTGAACATAATTAAAAGAAAAGCGTTTTTCGTTGTGACGGAACCTTCTCACGAAATTCCAATCACCAACTTTCTCCTCCGAAAGCGAAAATATTTTGTTGACACGGACTTGCATAAGGAGGAACGATCACCAAGATAAAATAAGGGAAATCAGAGCTCTTACGGAAAGATATAGGTTTTCATTCTTTCCGCGCGCTATACGAGATTGGAATAATAGAGAATTGTGAAGGTGGTTCGATGAACCATCTGCCAGGCACTTAAATGTGATTTGCAGAGTATCCATATAGATGTAGCTGTAGATGAAGTGAACTCTCTTTAATCTGGACGGAATAAATTGGCATATCATTGGCAAGCTGGTCAAGGACCATAGTTTCCTATAAATCTTAAAGTTACCTCTTAAAGTTACGGGCCGAATGTGATCCCACTTACTCTTAAGTTAATGCATGAACGCCACAAAGAAAGAAAAAGCACGAAAATGCAGTTCAAAAGAAAAAAAATGTCAAAAGTTTGGAGAAATTAGAAGCCTACAGAATAGTTGCATCAGATCGTTATACCGCAAATAAACAACAACAATACAGCGTGTGCACCGAAGAGTTTTGCTGTTGATAATACCCATAAGCCACGTGGAAACTGCTCGCTAATTTCACACGAAACTGTTGTCAGTGCGGGCACATATGCAGGCAGGTGAGTTACGAAGATCCACCACCCATCCCGAGGGCATTGCAAGCATGTTCTTTGGGATTTAGGTCGAGCGATCGAGCTGATGACTACTCCTTGCGTTGAATTGTTGCTGTCCAGTCGAGCTGTGTCGTATTGCGGGATACAATCATCACACATTGCACTGGCATAAGGACGTACATTCAGACGATTAAGAACTGAGACTAATGGTCACTGGAGGCTCTGAGGTCTTTATCTAATTGTTGAAATTTCTTCGTCCTGGTCCAATGGAAACGATATTACGACCAAAAGACTCCCCTGTATGTAAATGATTGCTTCAGTTGTCTCCAACGTCGGCACTTGTAAGGTAACACTATCAGTCATAAAAGTATTGGGATTCACTACTTTTGCTCTCAACTGATACGGTACATGTAATAAACATTCTACTTAACCACAGGTTTTCGCCTGTAGTTATGATCTTGCCGGTCACACTTATCACACTTATCACACGTAAAGGCAGCAGTTCGAGAAGTCTGGTAAACAAACAGTAATGGATTAAAAAAAAAAAAAAAAAAAAAAAAAACCTCATCATCGTCGTCTCCTTTAACAAATAAATATTTGGTCTAGCGACATTATAGTTTTTTTTTTCATCGCGTTTGAGTAGAACATTTTATAAACTATAAAGAATACTTCGTAACGAAAGCAGCAACTTCAGACTGAAATTTGAGAACTGAAATCTTTGCGCGTTTGATATTCTCACTACAGATGCGATGACTGTAATTTTGTCTCGGTGACAGGAACGTCACTCTGCATCAGTATCGGATACTTTTCTTACAGCTCCTCTTATCAGCGATCCCATTATGGAACATACTGAGGACCAGTTACGACGTCAGCTTCTTGTTCGCAGTGTTTGTGAATTAAACTCCGGAAATTTCAAAATAACACATTTCCAAAGAACAAAACGGTTGTCTTCCTTGGTCAACTCACAGTTTCCGTCAAAGATTTATGGGGAGCGTGATAATGAATCACAACATTCTGCGCATTTCTCCTGTACATTACAAGATTCTTCACTCAGATTCTCTTTTATACCATTCTGTCGTTAAAATTCATCAAGCCGGGTACAGTTACAGGCATAGAAAATTGGTTCAAATGGCTCTGAGCACTATGGGACTTAACATCTATGGTCATCAGTCCCCTAGAACTTAGAACTACTTAAACCTAACTAACCTAAGGACTTCACACAACACCCAGTCATCACGAGGCAGAGAAAATCCCTGACCCCGCCGGGAATCGAACCCGGGAACCCGGACGTGGGAAGCGAGAACGCTACCGCACGACCACGAGATGCGGACACAGGCATAGATTTTCGTATCTAACTTTCCATTAAGAATGTACTGTGCGCCTCAAGTTGAAATGCGGCCAGTCAGCTACGCAGCATCCATTTTGCGATCTTTTATTGTCTGATCATGGCCTTTACAATGTTTTATTGTGTAATGACCTAAATTGCGTGCATGGAGTACCCTTCAAATTATGTATTTTTAGTGCCAATGTAAACTCATTAACTCAGAAATATTTTAGACAAGACTACAGTCATTAATTCAGTTTTGGTCTGCGCCGCTGTGGAACATTGGAAATGAAACTGTGAAATAATAATAATAATAATAATAATAATAAACGAAATCTTAAGACAGCCACCAGAACAAGCACAAATAGAACACGAAGTGACACACATGTTAGATATAGAAGAAAAATTTCAGCTGACATATATAGAATACAAAGACACAAATACAGACATTAGACCACTCTTGCACAGACCGCCAAATAACCCACAAGTCGAAACAACAATAAAAACTATCAACACAATCATACACAACAAAATTAATGAAAACACAACTATGGAAGAGTTATAACTACTGGTTTATATAGGAGCACTCACTACACTAAATATACACACTAGGCAGAGATCAGAACCAACCAACACACAGAAGAAACCCACACAACCAGCATGGCAACACAGGCTACAGATCAGAATAGAAAAACTGAGAAAAGACATCGGACAGCTAACACAACTTATAAGAAATGAAATGTCAGAAAAAAAAACAAACGAAAAAGGTTAGGTAAAATCTCACAACAAGAAGCGATAGAGCAACTAGATGAAAAGAAGCAGAAATTACAAGCATTGACCAAAAGACTTAGAAGATTCAAAAAAAGTGAAAATAGAAGGAAACAAAACCAAACATTCAACACAAACCAAAAGAAATTTTACCAGACAATAGATAACACACACACAAAAATAGACAATCCACCAAACATAACAGACATGGAACACTTCTGGAGCAACATATGGTCAAACCCGGTACAACATAACAAGCATGCACGGTGGATACAAGCAGAAACAGACACATACAAGATGATACCACAAATGCCTGAAGTGATAATTTTGCAACATGAAGTCACCCGAGCAATTAATTCTACTCACAATTGGAAAGCCCCTGGAAAAGATAAAATAGCAAATTTCTGGCTAAAGAAGTTCACCTCAACACATTCACATCTAACTAAATTATTTAACAGTTACATTGCAGACCCATACACATTCCGTGATACACAAGGAATAACTTATCTGAAACCTAAAGATCAGGCAGACACAGCAAACCCAGCTAAATATCGCCCCACAACATGCCTACCAACAATATACAAAATAATAACTTCAGTCATTACTCAGAAATTAATGACACATACAACACAGAACAAAATTATAAATGAAGAACAAAAACGCTGTTGCAAAGGAGCACGAGAATGTAAAGAGCAACTGATAATAGATGCAGAGGTGACATATCAAGCTAAAATTAAACAAAGGTCGCTACACTACGCATACATTGATTACCATAAAGCTTTTGATAGTTTACCCCACTCATGGTTACTACAGATATTGGAAATATACAAAGTAGATCCTAAATTGATACAGTTTCTAAACATGGTAATGAAAAACTGGAAAACCACACTTAATATCCAAACAAATTCAGATAATATCACATCACAGCCAATACAGATTAAGCCTGGAATATACCAAGGAGACTCATTAAGTCCTTTCTGGTTGTCTTGCTCTGAACCCACTAACCAACATGCTAAATAATACAAATTATGGATATAATATTACTGGAACATACCCACACAAAATCACACATTTGCTATACTGTTTAAGAAGGGAGATAAAGAAATAGCATCAAATTTCCGTCCAATTTCACTGTTGCCAGCATTCTCAAAAATTTTCGAAAAAGTAATGTACAGTCGTCTTTATAACCATCTTATCTCAAATAACATACTGTCAAAGTCACAGTTTGGATTTCTAAAAGGTTCTGATATTGAGAAGGCTATCTACACTTACAGTGAAAATGTGCTTAATTCATTAGACAAAAAATTGCAGGCAACTGGTATATTTTGTGATCTGTCAAAGGCATTTGACTGTGTAAATCACAATATCCTTTTAAGTAAACTAGAATATTATAGTATAACAGGAAATGCTGCAAAATGGTTCAAATCTTATATCTCTGGCAGGAAACAAAGGGTGTTATTAGGAAAGAGACATGTATCAAGCTATCAGGCCTCATCCAACTGGGAACTAATTACATGTGGGTTCCCACAAGGTTCCATTTTGGGGCCCTTACTTTTTCTTGTGTATATCAATGACCTTTCATCAGTAACATTACCAGATGCCAAGTTTGTTTTGTTTGCCGATGATACAAACATTGCAATAAATAGCAAGTCAAATGTAGTCTTAGAAAGATCAGCCAATAAAATATTTGTGGACATTAATCACTGGTTCCTAGCCAATTCTTTGTCACTAAACTTTGAAAAAACACACTACATGCAGTTCAGAACTTGTAAGGGGTGTCCCAAGAGTATATGTCTAACATACGATGACAAGAAGATAGAAGAAGTGGACAGTGTTAAATTCTTGGGATTACAGCTTGATAATAAATTCAACTGGGAGGAGCACACCACAGAACTGCTGAAGCGTCTTAACAAATCTCTGTTTGCAATGCGAATTTTGTCAGACATAGGGGATATAAAAATGAAAAAGCTGGCATACTATGCTTACTTTCATTCCATAATGTCATATGGGATTATTTTTTGGGGTAATTCATCAAGCCAAGCTAAAGTTTTCCGGGCACAAAAACGTGCAGTGAGAGTTATATGTGGTGTGAACTCAAGAACATCCTGCAGAAGCCTGTTTAGGGAACTAGGGATACTAACTACTGCTTCCCAATATATTTATTCCTTAATGAAATTTGTCATTAAAAATATATCACTTTTTCAAACCAACAGCTCAATTCATGGAATCAATACTAGAAATAAGAATAATCTTCACAAGGATTTAAAGTCACTTAGTCTTGTACAAAAAGGTGTGCATTATTCAGGAACACACATTTTCAATAACTTGCCAGCAGCCATAAAAAGCTTAACAACCAATGAAATTCAGTTTAAGAGAAGCCTAAAGGATTTATTGGTGGCCAACTCCTTCTACTCCATTGATGAATTTCTTAGTAAAACCAACTGATTTGTATATAAGTACAACATAACTTCTGCACAATTTCAGTGCAGTAATGTGTTCATTGAAAATGTGTGTGTGTGTGTGTGTGTGTGTGTGTGTGTGTGTGTGTGTGTGTGTGTGTGTGTTAGTATAATCTAACTTCTGCACCATTTCAGTGCAGTAATGTGTTCATTGTAAATAAGTATTACAGTAGTTGTATTACCTTATAAATAAATAAAAAACTTTTTTATTTTAAATTCAGTGCATTAGTGTTTGTAAAATGACTCTTAGTGTTCATTAAAAAATGACGATCATTCCACTTGGGACCTGTGGAATGGTACATTAGCTTATTTGTTTTAGTTGTAAATATTTGTCATGTATTGTTGTTTTTCTGACATGTTCCACATCCTGGAGGACCTCCTCACTACGGATCAATTGGAATGAAAGTAAATCTAATCTAATCTAATCTAATCTAATCTAAAACTACTGGCAGCAACCAATCAACAACTCAACCAATTACTAAAGATAACAGAAGTATTCAGCAATGATATAAATATGGCTTTTGGAACAGACAAATGTAAGAAAAATATCATAGTCAAGGGAAAACACACTAAACAAGAAGATTACATATTGAATAACCACAGTGACTCCATAGAAGCGATGGAAAAAACAGATGCCTATAAATACCTAGGATACAGACAAAAGATAGGAATAGATAATACAAATAGTAAAGAAGAACTAAAAGAAAAATATAGACAAAGACTAACAAAAATACTGAAAACAGAATTGATAGCAAGAAACAAGACAAAAGCTATAAATACTTATGTTATACCAATATTGACCTACTCATTTGGAGTAGTGAAATGGAGTAACACAGACCTAGAAGCACTAAATACACTTACACGTTCACAATGCCACAAATATAGACTACATCACATACATTCAGCAACAGAAAGATTCACATTAAGCAGAAAGGAAGGAGGAAGGGGATTCATCGACATAAAAACCTACATTATGGACAGGTAGACAATTTAAGAAAATTCTTTCTAGAACGAGCAGAAACTAGCAAAATACACAAAGCAATCACTCATATAAATACATCGGCTACACCACTGCAATTTCATAACCACTTCTACAACCCTTTAGATCACATAACATCAACAAATACGAAGAAAGTAAATTGGAAGGGGAAGGCACTACATGGCAAGCACCCGTATCATCTAACACAGCCACACATCGATCAAGACGCATCCAACACATGGCTAAGAAAAGGCAATATATACAGTGAGACGGAAGGATTCATGATTGCAATACAGGATCAAACAATAAACACCAGATATTACAGTAAGCATATTATTAAAGATCCCAATACCACAACAGATAAATGGAGACTTTGCAAACAACAAATAGAAACAGTAGATCACATCACAAGCGGATGCACAATACTAGCAAATACAGAATACCCCAGAAGACATGACAATGTCGCGAAAATAATACCTCAACAGCTTGCCTTACAACATAAACTTTTAAAACAACAAGTTCCTACATACAAGTATGCACCACAAAATGTACTGGAGAATGATGAATACAAATTATACTGGAACAGAACCATTATAACAGATAAAGCAACACCACATAACAAACCTGACATCATACTCATCAATAAAAAGAAGAAATTAACACAACTAATCGAAATATCCATACCAAATACAACAAATATACAAAAGAAAACAGGAGAAAAAATTGAAAAATACATCCAACTGGCTGAGGAAGTCAAGGACATGTGGCATCAGGATAAAGTTGACATTATACCAATTATACTATCAACTACAGGAGTCATACCACACAATATCCACCAGTACATCAATGCAATACAGCTACATCCAAACTTATATATACAACTACAGAAATCTGTAATTATTGATACATGTTCAATTACCCGAAAGTTCCTATATGCAATATAACATATACCGTACAGTTAAAAGGAAGTGACGCTTGATCAAGGTCCGCGTCACTTTCCATTTTTAACCAGACTTAACGTCTGAGAAAGTAAAGAAATAATAATAATAATAATACGAAACTCGTTTTTATTCGCATTTATGCTCCGCTTGGCCACTTCGTATCCCCATGTTGTTGTTTTTGTTATCTCCCCTTCTTTCCTCCCTGTTTTACTGAGAACATAACAAATACGCCGCAATGGCACAATTCAGCAATCGTAGATCAATTATGCGGCTGGCTTAACTATAACCTGTCGAAGTAATTTACCCGTTTGTTTAAATAATGGACTCACTTTGTTTGCTTTATTTAAAATAAGTTGCAGCATATCATTAGCAGTTATTAATCTGGATCAAAATTTATTAAAAATAAATCGTACTTGGCGAGTACATTATTTTTGACTCTATACAACGCGGATAGAACAGTAGAAGTGTCTTTGTTCGTTCAGAAAACATGACGATTATCTTAATTACTTTTTATCTGTATGGTATGTGATTGCGTTGCTTAAATTCTAGCGATTCATCCAATCGAAGAAAGAAAATTATAATACTCAGTCTCACTGAATTTCTTATTGCGACATTACGTCAGCTGAATTAATGGTCATGAGGGGGGGGGGGGGGGGGGAGAGTCAAAATTTGGATTTTACAACAAACACTAAAGAATAATTCATATCAAAGGTAGTGAGGTTTAACACAATTTCTCATTATTTATATAAATTTACCACGCTTATAAATCTACCGTAGTACGCTGAATAACCCAAAAAATAAAACTGTAATACGAAGTCTGATACTAAAACATAGGCCGGGAAGTACCGCCCCACCGACAAACTTAGTGGAAATTAATGTTTTATAGCGTTACATAAGGCAATACTGTCAAGAGTTCAGCTGCATAAACAGCTGGGCGGACAATTTACCAACAGAGACGTTCAAAATACTCTGATAGCAAACGCACACAACTGTTCGAGCAAAATATCCTCGATACAAATGGAACATCATTTGGAGGAATGTTAACATCACGTCTACCGTGAAATTAAAAAAAGGTACATCATCGTTAATGACAAATTCCTGACCAAGAAAGACTCAACAAAATATGCATCAGCCAGGCTGTTTCCTACATCATATGTAGAAATGTTAACACGTTAATCCAGTTTACTTGTGCCAGTGAATGTGGTATATGGAACTTCCTACACCAAAACCTGGCAGCGATCGGCAGAACAACCCCTACAAACATATATGTAATAGAGCTGAAGCGACCGGACATACTAAGATAACCGAGAATGAGAAACAAAGCGTCTGTTCAAATGGCTCTAAGCACTATGGGACTTAACATCTGAGGTCATCAGTCCCCTAGACTAAGAACTACTTAAACCTAATTAACTTAAGGACATCACACACATCCATGCCCGCGGCAGGATTCAAACCTGCGACCGTAGCAGCAGCGCGGTTCCGGACTGAATCGCCTAGAACCGCTCGGCCACAGAAGCCGGCAAAACGTCAGTCTAGATGCTTGCACGTACTGTAACGTTTACAGTCAATCCCCGGGAACCAACGTACTAAGACTACTTAACTTACGTTGAAAATGAACACCGGAAAATTGAGACAGATGCCAAATGTACGGAAAAATTTGACATTATCTTAGAAATGACAACGAAATAAACACATGTTAGCTGACAGCACGGATACAGTTAATGGAAGAAAACTCTGACGTTAACACGTATAATATTTATCATTTCTGCTTCAGTTTTATTTTGATTTATAGGTTTGAGATATGCGGGAAAACAAAGATGAGGTGTCATATTTTTCTTTAAATATGTGATATTTTGTCCTTTATTTGTGATTAAAGATGATTTATTTTGCTTGAAGGACAAAATATGTTTGACTTGATTGCGAAAGGAAGAGAGACTCTATGATTTTCTTATACAAATTATTTAATCATTTTTACATATTTCTTTCCTTTCTTTCTTGAACATGAAAACAGGATTTCTTATTTTTCATAAAGGAGAAAGGCTCTAATGTTTCTACTAAAGCAGAAAGAACAGAGTCTCAAAGTTTCCTTTTAAACATAATGCTCCGTAAACGGTTCCTAATGAAGAAAAATGAATTTCGTTAAATCCGTCATACAGAAGAACAGAGTAAGTTTTATGACCATATCTATGGAATGATACTGTATTACTTAAATTCCAATGATTGACCTAATCGTTATAAGAAAATTACAACTCTTCAAAGTGTCACAATCTTAATGCGATAATACGTCACCTGAATTATGGGGGGTCGCCCAAAATGTAGTAACACCACAAACACAGCACATTACCAAACCTAATACGGTGTAGGAAAACCGTTGGCATTCAAAAAGGCTTCCAGTCGCCCCTGAATTGATAGATTCAGGTCCTATATTGTCTTCAAGGGTATCTTATACTATTCTTCTTGCAAAGTAGTGGCAAGTTCGGGCAACGAGAGTAGAGGCGTGGATAGCGATCCGCACCCCTCTCTCCGAAATACCCCACAAAGGCACAATATTATCGAGACCTGGTGGCTGTGATGATCAGGGGAGATACGACAGTTCATCCCCGTGCTCATGAAACGAGTCCTGTGCGATGTTAGCTGTGAGAACAGGGGCATTGGCGTCTTGGAACACAGCATCACCATTGCGGAACAAACTTTGTTCCATGAGATGGATCTGATTTGCCAAAATGGTCACACAATCCTTGGCAGTAATGAGATCTCGCAGAGTAAGCATAGGGCCCATGGAATACCACGATATGGCTGTCCCTATCATCACCGAACCCGCGCCAAGTCTCTCTCTTGGGACGCAACTCTGCCAGGAGTTGGTAGCAGTGTGAAACAGGACTCATCCGACCAAATGACATTCTTCCATTGCTCCATAGTCGAGGGCTTATGAATTCGGAACCATATTTTTCTGCTGTAGGCATTTGCATCACTGATGAATGGAATTCCAGCTCTCGCGAGTGCGACATTCAGTTCTGCAGTGCCTTTTGCACCTGTCGTCGTCTTTATTTCTCGTCACAATACTCTTCAATGACTGTCTGTCACCATCACTCAACACAAATTTTCATCCGCCTCGTGACGTAGCGGATGATGTTTTTCCTGCCTTTTGAAACACCAAACACTTAGGCTACGTTTGTTACAGAAGCGCCCAATAACTTGCCCACGTTCAAATTCACTTATCTCCGACATAATACACTCACTACACTGAAAAGTCGTCTGATTACAACTGACACTCGTAACGTATTGAGGACATTGCACAGGTTCCATTCGTGGTCAAATACGTGTGGTGTTTAGAAGCTACGTTCCGATCGGTCTTGAAATGGAAACAGCAGTAAAAAAACCGTTGAAGCTTTTCGCAGATGTGTTGGACAGTGTCTCTAGTAGGCCCATCGATCGCGTCGAGTTCCACAGTGATGACGTCAAGATGGCCGGCCGCGGTGGTCTCGTGGTTCTAGGCGCTCAGTCCGGAACCGCGTGACTGCTACGGTCGCAGGTTCGAATCCTGCCTCGGGCATGAATGTGTGTAATGTCCTTAGGTTAGTTAGGTTTAAGTAGTTCTAAGTTGTAGGGGACTGATGACCACCGATAAGTCCCATAGTGCTCAGAGCCATTTGAACCATTTTTTTTACGTAAAGATGCCTAGAAAACAGTGCCTACCGCCAAGTATGGCTGCCTACCGCAAGGTTCCGCCTGGTTTCATGTAACCCCACGTAACATGTCATTCATTTCCTTCTTCATGACACTTCTCGGCCGCACACTGCAAGGACAATGTAGATGCTCTTGCAGGCTTTTCGATGGGGGGAGGTGTTTGATCACCCGCTATACAGCCCGGAAGTGGTTCCATCTGATTTTCATCTCTGCCCACACGAACCGCTGGCTATGAAGACAACATTCTGGCACAGACAACGATCTGCAGACGAGCGTAGAGTGTTGGCGGGAAGGGCAAGCGATTGCCCCCTGTGACGCGAGGGTATTGGAAAGTCGGTACAAAGCTACGACAAATGTCGAAGGAGGAGCGGTTACAATGTAGAGAAGTAACTGAAAGGTGTAGCAAACTGTTGCAAATAAAACATTTCTGATTGTCACTGTGGTTTCCATTTCGCAACTGACAGGAACTTACTTTCTCGTTAATCCTCGTACAGTAGCGTAATGTGCAGGCTTACCTACCAATTGCATTTACACTACTGGCCATTAAAATTGCTACACCAAGAAGAAATGCATATGATAAACGGGTATTCGTTGGACAAATATTATACCAGAACTGACATGTGATTACATTTTCACGTAATTTGGATGCATAGATCCTGAGAAATCAGTACCCAGAGCAACCACCTCTGGCCGTAATAATGGCCTTGATACGCCTGGCCATTGAGTCAAACAGAGCTTGGATGGCGTGTACAGGTACAGCTGCCCATGCAGCTTCAACACGATATCACACTTCATCAAGAGTAGTGACTGGCGTATTATGACGAGCCAGTTGTTTGGCCACCATTGACCAGACGTTTTCAATTGGTGAGAGATCTGGAGAATGTGCTGGACAGGACAGCAGTCGAACATTTTCTGTATCCAGAAAGGACCGTACAGGACCTGCAACATGCGGTCATGCATTATCCTGCTGAAATGTAGGGTTTCGCAGGGACCGAATGAGGGATAGAGCCACGGGTCGTAACACATATGAAGTGTAACGTCCACTGTTCAAAGTGCCGTCAATGCGAATAAGAGGTGACCGGGACGTGTAACCAATGGCACCCCCTACCATCACGCCGAGTGATACGCCAGTATGCTGATGACGAATACACGTTGCAAATGTGCGTCCACCGCGATGTCGCCAAACACGGATGCGACCATCATGATTCTGTAAACAGAACCTGAATTCGTACGAAAAATGACGTTTTGCCATTCGTGCACCCAGGTTCGTCATTGAGTACACCATCGCAGGCGCTCCTGTCTGTGATGCAGCGTCAAGGGTAACCGCAGCCATGGTCTCCGAACTGATAGTCCATACTGCTGCAAACGTCGTCCAAATGTTCGTGCAGATGGTTGTTGTATTGCAAACGACCCCATCTGTTGACTCAGGGATCGAGACGTGGCTGCACGATCCGTTACAGCCATGCGGATAAGATGCCTGTCATCTCGACTGCTAGTGATAAGAGGTCGTTGGGATCCAGCACGGCGTTCCGTATTACCCTCCTGAACCCACCGATTCCATATTCTGCTAAGACTCATTGGATCTCGACCAACGCGAGCAGCAATGTCGCGATACGATAAACCGCAATCGCGATAGGCTACAATCCGACCTTTATCAAAGTCGGAAACGTGATGGTACTCATTTCTCCTCCTTACACGAGGCATCACAACAACGTTTCACCAGGCAACGCCGGTCAACTGGTGTTTGTGTATGAGAAATCGTTTGGAAACTTTCCTCATGTCAGCACGTTGTAGGTGTCGCCACCAGCGCCAACCTTGTGTGGATGCTCTGAAAAGCTAATCATTTGCATATCACAGAATCTTCCTGTCGGTTAAATTTTACTTCTGTAGCACGTCGCTTCGAGGTGTAGTGTATGTCAAGCATGCTTTTCTCTTGGCGTTTCCGTATTTTGGCCCAAACCATGTAACTGGCCACGGTGTAGCATCGGCATATCATGCAATACACTTTTCTTCTGTTCAAAATAAAAAAAGGTGATTAAAAAAAAAAGAAACCATTGTATCGGTGCGGCCTGTGTTGAGAGTGCGCTTGTTTGACTCGCGACGTTACTGGCTGCTACAGAAAGCTCGTGTTTATGCGGTAAGTCTCGCTTTACGACGTTCGGAGGGACGCCGTACGAGCTGTTAGTGCGTTATCCGTTTCTAATTCGGCGCCCATGCGGAATAAACTGCGCGGCTGCTGAGAAGCCTTTCAAGCGGGACTGGACGGGACGGGAGACGAATGCTGTGCGCTGCGCTCCGATCGTAAACCGTGCGAGACGGTGGAGGAGGTGGGCGTCGCGGCGCTGGCTGCCGGTCCGTGGCGAACCGAGGCGCCGCGCCGGCGTCGCGACGCCGCGTGCCGCCGCCCTGAGCTCAGCCGCGCCGCGGTCCGCCTGCCCTGCTGTCCTTCCCAGAAGCGGCGCGCCGCCGGAAGTGACGCCGGCGTTCGATTCGGCATTTCGTAGCGGCCGGTCAGCTGGCCCAAGATAGACCCCGGCCCACGCTGCCAGGTCACCTTTTATGAAGACGAGTATCCGAACACTGTTACTGAGTCAGTCTTCACTGCCTACGCAGTAAACGCAGTGCGCGACGGAGCTTCCGCATTGCTCTTGCCAGTCATGGAGCCACTGAAATATCTGACCTGCCCTATAGTTGGAATCTCCTCTCGCTTTTTAGCAGAATTCTACTCTACATGCGCTGCTTTTGTTTATTATTCTCCCGTATAGTCAATTACTTAAATATGCGTTTATACTCTACAATCCACCCTACGGTATGTGGCAGAGGGTAATTTGTGCACCAGTACCACTTTCACTTTCCTTTTCCAGTCACGAATGGCGCGCGGAAAGAACGATTGTTAGTAAACCTCCGTGCGAGCTCGAATCTGTGTAATTCCACCTTAATGATCGTTTCGCGAGATGTACTCAGGGAGAAGCAGTACATGGATTGCTTCATCTAGGAAGTACACTCTCGGAATTTTACCAGAAAACCCACACCTTTAAGCATAACGCCTCTTGTCGCGTCTGCCGTTGCACTTGGATGAGTCTGTCCGTCACGCTTTCGCGCTTACTTAATGAACCTGTAATCTCCTGGTAGGGGTGCCAGACTGACGAACGACACTCAAGTATCGATCGGAGGAGGGATCTGTGATTATCTTCTTCGTGAGCTTACTACATTTCCTGAGGATTCTTTGTAAAGTGGGGGACTGGAATGGTCACTTTTCTCATACGGAGACAGCTGCGCAACGGAAATTCTATAAAACAACTGATCAAGACTGAACTGAAATGAAATGGGGCAACTGTGCTAAATCAGAAATGGGATGAATTATTTAATGGCCGGAGAACGCTTTAGTTTTATGATACGTGCAAATAAAAATCTTAACAAAATGCTTATACAGGAAGCTGGATATCTTCATTAAAGGAAGAGATATATTTTACTGACGTCAAGCTATTAGTGGTAAAACAATGTTGTGTCTTGGGAAAATACACCGATCGCTCAGTTTTGTTTTAAGTAGAGGCAAAGAATTCTGTCTGGGAAATCTATCGCGAAAAGAGAAACGAAGCTAAATGTTAGAAAAAATAAAACATGCTCACGGGCAAGCAGAATTTTACAAAAGGTGGAAGCGTTTCTTACAGACAGTGCCCTTACTATGAATTGAGTGAATGTGTGCGAGTCAATAGTTTGAGGATGGTGCACGAAATTTTGATCACACTCGCAAGCAACCAAAGCGAAACAGTGACACGGAAACAATGTAGTTTCGAACTATACAGATGGTGAATTAACTAATTGAGTAATCAGACCACATTTGGAAGTTAATAACCATTAAACTAACCAGCGGAAAAAGGCTCCTATCGGAGCACAAAAATGCTAGTATGCTCCTGTTTCAAAAGTCGCTACCTGAAAAGCGCGGTACCAATTGCCACATTCTACCTTCCTAGCATCTTTAAACATCTTCTGAGAAATTTTGCCATGCGAACGTGTTCGCACTCTTTTTAACACACAACTCACATCTCACTCCCACAAACTCCGTAACTCGGTAATACCCACTGGTCCATCGCTAAAGTGGCTCGTACGCATTCACTCATACCTGTCCATTCTTAGTCACTCATTCAGCCCAGCTCGTTGTCATTGTCTCTTCGTATGTCTGTGTCATTGTCTCCTGTCTGACACATGGGTCTTCTTCATTCTGGCCTCCTCCTCCTCCTCCTCCTCCTCCTACTACTACTACTACTACTACTACTACTACTACTACCGCTGCTCCTAGTCTTACCCCTCCTCCTAAAACTACTGCTATAATACTGCTGCTGCTACTACTACTACTACTACTACTACTACTACCACCACCACCACCACCACCACCACTACTACTACTACTACTACTACTACTACTACTACTACTACTCCTCTCTCTTCTTACTCTCAAGGTCTCCCTCATGCTGTCTCTTACTGCTACTGTCTCTCTCTCTCTCTCTCTCTCTCCCTCCCCCTCCCCCTCCCCCTCGTTGTCATTGACCCTGTCTCTCATTGTCACTGGCTCTCAGCAACGTCCACTTTCTTCTTCTCTTTATTCCTCTCTCTCCTGTCACTGCGTTCGTCTGCCAGTGTGCTCCTCTCTTTGTCTTACACTGCCATTTTCTCTTTCGCTCTTTGTATGCAACAACCACTGTCTGCTGTCTTCCAGTATTTATCACTTTTCCGTCTCTTTCTCGCTGCCACTGTCTCCTTCTCTCCCAACATAAAAAGATAAAATACGTTCGCACGCCAAAATTTATGGGAAAATTATTAAGGGTGCTGAGAATACAGCATGAGACAGCTAGTCCCCACTTTTCAGTCTGTCTTCTACATCTACATCTACATCCATACTCCGCAAGCCACCTGACGGTGTGTGGCGGAGGGTACCCTGAGTACTTCTATCGGTTCTCCCTTCTATTCCAGTCTCGTATCGTTCGTGGAAAGAAGGATTGTCGATATGCTTCTGTGTGGGCTCTAATCTCTCTGATTTTATCCTCATGGTCTCTTCGCGAGATATACGTAGGAGGGAGCAATATACTGCTTGACTCCTCGGTGAAGTTATGTTCTCGAAACTTCAACAAAAGCCCGTACCGAGGTACTGAGCGTCTCTCCCGCAGAGTCTTCCACTGGAGTTTATCTATCATCTCCGTAACGCTTTCGCGATTACTAAATGATCCTGTAACGAAGCGCGCTGCTCTCCGTTGGATCTTCTCTATCTCTTCTATCAACCCTATCTGGTACGGATCCCACACTGCTGAACAGTATTCAAGCAGTGGCCGAACAAGCGTACTGTAACCTACTTCCTTAGTTTTCGGATTGCATTTCCTTAGGATTCTTCCAATGAATCTCAGTCTGGCATCTGCTTTACCGACGATCAACTGTATATGATCATTCCATTTTAAATCACTCCTAATGCGTACTTCCATTTGCTGACCTGCTATTTTGTAGCTAAATGATAAGGGATCTATCTTTCTATGTATTCGCAGCACATTACACTTGTCTACATTGAGATTCAATTGCCATTCCCTGCACCATGCGTCAATTCGCTGTAGATCCTCCTGCATTTCAGTACAATTTTCCATTGTTACAACCTCTCGATACACCACAGCATCATCTGCAAAAAGCCTCAGTGAACTTCCTATGTCATCCACAAGGTCATTTATGTATATTGTGAATAGCAACGGTCCTATGACACTACCCTGCGGCACACCTGAAATCACTCTTACTTCGGAAGACTTCTCTCCATTGAGAATGACATGCTGCGTTCTGTTATCTAGGAACTCTTCAATCCAATCACATAATTGGTCTGATAGTCCATATGCTCTTACTTCGTTCATTAAACGACTGTGGGGAACTGTATCGAACGCCTTGCGGAAGTCAAGAAACACAGCATCTACCTGTGAACCCGTGTCAATGGCCCTCTGAGTCTCGTGGACGAATAGCGCGAGCTGGGTTTCGCACGACAGTCTTTTTCGAAACCCTTGCTGATTCCTACAGAGTAGATTTCTAATCTCCAAAAAAGTCATTATACTCGAACATAATACGTGTTCCAAAATTCTACAACTGATCGACGTTAGAGATATAGGTCTATAGTTCTGCACATCTGTTCGACGTCCCTTCTTGAAAACGGGGATGACCTGTGCCCTTTTCCAATCCTTGGAACGCTACGCTCTTCTAGAGACCTACGGTTCACCGCTGCAAGAAGGGGTGCAAGTTCCTTCGCGTACTCTGTGTAAAATCGAACTGGTATCCCATCAGGTCCAGCGGCCTTTCCTCTTTTGAGCGATTTTAATTGTTTCTCTATCCCTCTGTCGTCTGTGCGACAATCTAGAGAAGGAACTACAGTGCACACTTCCTCTGTGAAACAGCTTTGGAAAAAGACATTTAGTATTTCGGCCTTTAGTCTGTCATCCTCTGTTTCAGTACCATTTTGGTCACAGAGTGTCTGGACATTTTGTTTTGATCCACCAAAATTTCTTAGGATTTTCTGCCAAGTCAGTACATAGAACTTTACTTTCGAATTCATTGAGCGCCTCTTGCATAGCCCTCCTCACACTACATTTCGCTTCGCGTAATTTTTGTTTGTCTGCAAGGCTTAGGCTATGTTTATGTTTGCTGTGAAGTTCCCCTTGCTTCCGCAGCAGTTTTCTAACTCGGTTGTTGTACCACGGTGGCTCCTTTCCATCTCTTACGATCTTGCTTGGCACATGCTCATCTAACGAATGTTGTACGATGGTTTTGAACTTTGTCCACTGATCCTCAACACTATCTGTACTTGAGACAAAACTTTTGTGTTGAGCGGTCAGGTACTCTGTAATCTGCCTTTTGTCACTTTTGCTAAACAGAAAAATCTTCCTACCTTTTTTAATATTTTTATTTACGGCTGAAATCATCGATCCCGTAACCGCTTTATGATCGCTGATTCCCTGTTCTGCGTTAACTGTTTCAAATAGTTCGGGTTTGTTTGTCACCCGAAGGTCTAATATGTTATCGCCACGAGTCGGTTCCCTGTTTAACTGCTCAAGGTAGTTTTCAGATAAAGCACTTAAAAAAATTTCACTGGATTCTTTGTCCCTGCCACCCGTTATGAACGTCTGAGTCTCCCAGTCTATATCTGGCAAATTTAAATCTCCACCCAGAACTATAACATGGTGGGGAAATCTACTCGAAATATTATTCAAATTATCCTTCAGGTGCTCAGCCACAACAGCTGCTGAGCCAGGGGGCCTATAGAGACATCCAATTACCATGTCTGGTCCTGCTTTAACCGTGGCCTTCACCCAAATTATTTCACATTTCGGATCTCCGTCAATTTCCTTCGATACTATTGCACTTCTTATCGCCCTTCACTGTCCAGCCTGTCTCTGCGGTATACATTCCAATCTGAGTTTAGGATTTCATTACTGTTTACATCTGGTTTCAGCCAACTTTCTGTCCCTAGTACTATATGGGCGTTTTGACCGTTTATTAATGAGAGCAGTTCTGGGACCTTTCTATAGACGCTCCTGCAGTTTACTATTAGCACATTAATATTGTTATTCCCTGTTGCATTTTGCCTACTCCTACCTTGCCGCGTCTCAGGAGGCGTCTTGTGGGGCCTAGGGAGGGAATTCTCTAACCTAAAAATCCCCATGTGCACTCCACACGTACTCCGCTACCCTTGTAGCCGCTTCCGGCGTGTAGTGCACGCCTGACCTATTCAGGGGACCCTACATTTCTCTACCCGATAGCGGAGGTCGAGAAATTTGCACCCCAGATCTCTGCAGAATCGTCTGAGCCTCTGGTTTAAGCCTTCCACTCGGCTCCAAACCAGAGGACCGCGATCGGTTCTGGGAAAGATACTACAAATAGTTAGCTCTGATTCCACCCCGCGAGCGAGGCTTTCCGCCTTCACCAATTCCGCCAACCGCCTGTACGAACTGAGGATGACCTCTGAACCCAGACGGCAGGAGTCATTGTTGCCGACATGAGCAACAATTTGCAGTCGGGTGCACCCAGTGCTCTCTATCGCCGCCGGTAGGGCCTCCTCCACATCTCGGATGAGACCACCCGGCAAGCAGACAGAGTGAACACTGGCCTTCTTCCCCGACCTTTCCGCTATTTCCCTAAGGGGCTCCATCACCCGCCTAACGTTGGAGCTCCCAATAATTAATAAACCCCTCCCCCCCGTGTTCCTGCTCGGACCCTGCTGAAGGAGCAGCCACATGTCCACTCACAGGCAGAGCGGGCGATGCCACATGGCCAGCCTCCACATTTATCCTTCGCCGCGTGCGCCGCGAACGCCGCTGAACCCGCCACTCCCCTTGGGGAGAGGGTGGCCCAACCGCGCCCGGTACCCGCGAAGATGTCTCGACAGCAGGGACAGTGGGTGAAGCATGTAACACCTGGGGTGTACCATGCGACGCACCAGACTCCCCACTGCCGCTACACTCCGAGGCAGCAGCCTGAAGACGGCTGACCGCGGCCATCAACACGTTCAGCTGTTCGCGAACAGTGGCCAGCTCCTCCTGCGTCCGTACACAGCAGTCACACATCCTATCCATCCTAGGGAATCTATTTACTGAAGAGAGTTAATCAACTTTTAACTAGACTGCTAATTCACTAAAGGCGGCTGATTATTGACTAAACTGTGATTGCTAGCCACTTCTTGTAGAAAGCAATGAAAATAGCACTACCTGTCTCTGGACTGTATTAAAAACAAACACTAGCACTACTGGCACTATGGTTGACTAAAAGGACTCTCTCTGACTGTATTCAAAACAAACACGAAATCTATGGAACACTATTACTAGCACTCGACAATTAAAGCTTCCTAAAAGCAAAAACACACGGAAGAAGAAGTGACAAGTAAGAAAAATACAGTTAATACTTAAATTAAGGTAGCTCGCTGCACAGCAGACGTGAAGCAGACGGCGGTTAGGACGACAAGCAGGAGCATTTTCTTTGGTCCGACAGGAGCATTTGTCCGTTACATACGTACTATAATTGATGGGAGCATTGAGCAAAATTCCGTCGGAATCAGTACCCCAGGACCGGGATTTTAAGTGTCTCTAAAGAGCGTAAAATTGGTGTCACTTGAGTTTGGTCGCCACGGTATAAGGATTTCAGACAAACGATGACGCCTCGTTGGCTACACACGGCAACTGGTGTGGAAGTATTTATCGCAATGACTTTGAAATTGATAACAAGAATTATTCATCAGGTTGAAAGTGGGTGCACTCAGCCACTGTTATGTGGCTTATAAATTATAGTGTGCAGCAATTAGTCGTCCTTTTTTACATTTTATTACGCAAATCTAGGTTTCGGCTAGTGGCTAGCCATTCTCAATGCTAAAAATAAAAGAATTACATAGTCAGGTCATATAATAAAAAGTTACAACTAACATACCATACATAGTTCATATGGAGGGCGCCATACAACCAACCAATGTCTTCTAAACATAGCCTACCTTCTTTATACAGTAGTATTCAAAGAAATGTGAATGACGCCCGAACAACAGGGACTTACATGCATCGAGAATAGAAAGTAATGGTATGTAATACACAAGCCATATAAGTCATGCCATTAGTTGTAACTGTTTATTATATCACCTTTGAGGACGAATTTTTGTTAACACACAACATACATCCGTCGTGGTAAGAGGTGGAACTTGGAACTTCCTTAGCTCAGGGAGAAGGGCAGAGAGAGAGAGAGAGAGAGAGAGAGAGAGAGAGAGAGAGAGTGTGTATCCTGAGGTATTGCTGTGATGAAACATTTTGTTTCTTAGACAACTGTTTGATGAACCGTTTACCTCTATGGATGTATTGTAATAAGGTATTTCATTTTCCAATTATAAGAGACACCGAAAATTTCTAGTACCATTTGAAGTATCCATGTGGTCGTGCTTACTAAGTGCTGACGTAGAAAGGCTCGTACGAAATATGTAGGGTAACTTACGAAAATATTCGGCTTGGCTTTGGAAATGGCGAAGACATTTATTTGTTCGTCAACTGATTTATTATTGATCTGCAGTAGTGTGTGCCAACATAACCATGGCTGATCAAGTTATTGTCGATAAGAAAAGACGTATCTCAAGAATTTGACGCTTACAGCGAGTGCTTAATAGGAGGTGAATGAATGGAAGTTGTGTGCTAAGTGGAGAAACACTTCAGTCTAAATTGGCGTATGAAATACCCTTATAAATACCCACACGAATTCTTACAGATGACTGGTACTTGGGTAGATATAGAAACGCTCATGGAATATCTGTGGTAACCAGATGATCACTGGATACTAACTGAAAGACGTGCTATAATACTAATACCTGTTCTGATTTATTCCACGCAAATAGACGTTAGTAGGTTCTGTACTAACAACAGGACCGTACATACTCCATTTCACTGATTTGATTCGTATTGACAAGTTGTGTAGGGCACTACTAGAAATTTAGTTTGTGTAAACAGGAAGACACGACTGTCAACAGTTTTTGAGAAAATCGAGTTCGAAAATTGTAGCTGTGCTTATGCTGTATGTTTTGTAGGGGCACTAGTGTTCGCGGAATCCGCAGCCGAGCGAATAAGTGCTTAGTTCCATAGCGCGAGATCTCTGCATCGAATCTCGTTGCCCGTAGTTCTTGTTTTCATTCCCACGTAAATCTAACGACAGATTTATTATGACGCTGCAAAGTATCAATATTTAATCATTCATTTGCTATTTTTCTGATCTAATTTTATATATTTAATCATTCATTTACTATTTTTTAAATCTTCAATATGAAAAAAGGAGAAAATGTTTTTTCGTAAGTGTGTGTGTAACCTATGCAGCACTATACGAGTTACGATATTGGTCGTAGAAACACGGAAAACAATAATTACCGCTGCGTACAGCAGATGTAATGAACACAGAGTTTGTGCAGATTCGTCAGTTGTAAAATAAACTTGGTTTTTATTCAGAAACTGTTCAGTCGTCACACAATTTCTCGGCTTACTACGTGTACTTTTAGCATTGAGAACGGCTATCCACTAGCCAAAAGCCGGCCGGAGTGGCCGTGCGGTTCTAGGCGCTACAGTCTGGAGCCAAGTGACCGCTCCGGTCGCATGTTCGAATCCTGCCTCGGGCATGGATGTGTGTGATGTCCTTAGGTTCATTAGATTTAATTAGTTCTATGTTCTAGGCGACTGATGACTTCAGAAGTTAAGTCCCATAGTGCTCAGAGCCATTTGAGCCATTAGCCAAAATCTGGATTTGCGTAATAAAATCTAAAAAAGGACGACTGATTGCTGCACTCTATAATGTATAAGAATTATTCGTTCCCAGAAATCCGCGTTCCGTGGACCGACTTAGGGGACCAGCACATGGGGAAAGATGACAGCACACGGTCCTGGTATGTTGAGCTATGGGCCTTTCCCAGTACTGCTGGCAAGCGGACGAAAAATAGCGCTAAAAGCTGGTGACACACGGCAAATGTATGCTGCTCCATAATGATCCGAGCGTGGTGTATGTATGTTCCGGTTATCCACGCAGTCAAGCCGCCTGTGGACTGCTGACGGCTGGTTCCACGCTTGTAAGTTATTTCGCGACATGCAGGGCAGGACGCTGCCGAGAAATTGGAACGCCAACACCCACACAACACAGGCGTTTATGTCCAGCTATAAAACGTACAGTCTGCACTCGAGGACGCGCCTGTGCGGGGTTAAGACTAGAAGCCGACTGCAGTGACAAGGAAGAACGATGCGGCACTGCTTGTTTATAGCATTTATAAATCACCCAGCTCTAAGTGCGAATGCTGCTATTAACAAAGAATACGTACTGTGGAGGGAAGCTACCTTGATGTTTATGCACCATTCTCCCGGAGTCTGCTTTCGTGGTGAAAATATTTATTTTTGTGCAGTTATTATTAGCAGTTCAATCTGTCCATTACTTGTACATGCGAATAGAGCTTAGTATCTTTGTGCGTGCGTAGGCTTATTTCCTGTCAGCTCTTAATCTTGCCGTTTTTATACTGTAAATATTAGGATATGAGCAACTATGTCTAATATACTGTTATTTACAAATATTTAGAAGTTGTCTGTCTTATCATTGTTGTTATTATCATCATTACTTCTATGTCGACAAGGTGTTAATTTCCCATTGACACCAAGCTCATTCGAGACCCGGCTTGTTAACCTATCATCACAATCGCCTGTTGACAAATTTTCTTGTCTATTTTATGTTCAGGTCGAGCCGCACAATGAATTTTTAACACTCCATGCTCCATTCGAGACGATCAACCGAAACGATAAAGTAGCCGTATAGAGATAAATAATTCCTTTGAGGACGTATTTTTGTTAACATACAACATACATTCGTTCAGAATGATTTATAGAGTTAAATATGTAAGTCGTGGTAAGAGGTGGAACTTCCTTAGCTTAGGGCGAGGACATGGAGGGGGCCAGAGAGAGAGAGAGAGAGAGAGAGAGAGAGAGAGAGAGAGAGAGAGAGAGTGTATCCTGAGCTATTGCTGTAATGAAACATTTTGTTTCTTAGACAACTGTTTGATGGACCGTTTACCTCTATGGATGTATCGTAATAAGGTATTTCACTTTCCAATTATAAGAGATACTGTAAATTTCTAGTACCATTTAAAGTATTTATTTGGACGTGCTTACAAAGTGCTGACGAAGGAAGGCTCGTACAAAATATGTCGGGTAACGTACGAAAATATTCCGCTTGGTTTTGGGGAAATGGCGAAGATATTTGTTCGTCAGCTGATTTATTATTGATCTGCATCGTGTGTGCCAACATAACTATGGCTGATCAAGTTATTGTCAATATGAAAAGACGTATCTCAAGAATTTGACACAGCGAGTGGTTAGTGGCAGGTGAATGGAAGGTGTGTACTAAGTGGAGAAACACTTCAGTCTAAATTGGCGTATGAAATACCTTTGCCGGCCGGATTGGCCGAGCCGTTCTAGGCGCTACAGTCGGGAACCGCGCAACCACTACGGATGCAGGTTCGAATCCTGCCTCGGACATGGATGTGTGTGATGTCTTTAAGTTAGTTAGGTTTAAGTAGTTCTACGTTGTAGGGGACTGATGACCTCAGAAGTTAAGTCCCATAGTGCTCAGAGCCATTTGAACCATTTTGAAATACCTTTATAAATACCCACACGAATTCTTACAGATGACTGGTACTTGGGTAGGTATGGAAACTCTCATTGAATATCTGTGGTAACCAGATGATCACTGGATACTAACTGAAAGACGTGCTATAATACTAATACCTGTTCTGATTTATTCCACGCAAATAGACGTTAGTAGGTTCTGTACTAACAAAAGGACCGTACATACTCCCCTTCACCGATTTGATTCGTATTGACAATTTGTGTAGGGCACTACTAGAAATTTAGTTTGTGTAAACAGGAAGACACGACTGTCAACAGTTTTTGAGAAAATCGAGTTCGAAAATTGTAGCTGTGCTTATGCTGTATGTTTTGTAGGGGCACTAGTGTTCGCGGAATCCGCAGCCGAGCGAATAAGTGCTTAGTTCCATAGCGCGAGATCTCTGCATCGAATCTCGTTGCCCGTAGTTCTTGTTTTCATTCCCACGTAAATCTAACGACAGATTTATTATGACGCTGCAAAGTATCAATATTTAATCATTCATTTGCTATTTTTCTGATCTAATTTTATATATTTAATCATTCATTTACTATTTTTTTAATCTTCAATATGAAAAAAGGAGAAAATGTTTTTTTCGTAAGTGTGTGTGTAACCTATGCAGCACTGTACGAGTTACGATATTGGTCGTAGAAACACGGAAAACAATAATTACCGCTGCGTACAGCAGATGTAATGAACACAGAGTTTGTGCAGATTCGTCAGTTGTAAAATAAACGAGGTTTGAATTCAGAAACTGTTCTCAGTCGTCGCACAATTTCGCGGCGTACCACGCATATCGAAGTGCAGCACCGGATATTGGTGCAGATAACTCACAGAAGGAACTGATACCGGCAGCGAGATTGGACCCAGAAACCTCGCACTTATTAAATCAAGCGGTTACTCGCATGCTGCGGGCTTCTTGCGTATTAGCCAAAATACGAAGTATACAATCACGCCTAAAGTTTGCGAACTCTGTTTTCTCTAAAACGGTCGCGAGTTGCGTTTTCCCAGTTAAACATGTTGAACTCCTAGTCTTACCCTACACAAACCAGTCAATACGAATCAGTACGGTGAAGGGAAGTTTGTAAGGTCCTCTCGAAAGCGGGCTGCGTACGCTTCGTGCCCTGAACCAAGCAGTGAGTGACAAGAGTTCGGCAGTCTCTTACAAAGCTCACCTTTGTGCCTTACTGCAGCGAATCAGGCACTCTGTTGTTCACTGTTGGAGAAGGATAATTGGGATAGCAGAGCTGAATTTCCTACTTGTCAGTAACTACTAAAGTAGAATAGTTTTTTAATCTTTTTCAGCTCTCTTAAAAATTAATATATACTACGTAGATACACCTGAACTGTTCAGTTGGTCACACTATAATTATTTGGAAGAGAGGAAATTGTTTGTGGCTTTAAATTACTCTCCAAAAGCTGGTGATTCGACACTTTCGGCTTCCTTCAGCTTCTGACACAACAGGCGGGAGTGAAGACCTTTATGAGACCCACCTCTGAGTGCTGATAAATGGCGTGTAGTGTGCTTAAGGAAATAATGTGGCTTCCTGTAATCACCCAGGAATATGTAATATCACACACTCACAGTTCTGAGGTCTCGTATACTGTTGAATTTGAGGAAGACAGCAAATAAAGCTCTAGATTCCGATCAGATGAAGTACAGTAAGCTATTTGAGACTCACCTCAAAGGAGCCTATGTGATCCCTGATTCCTTGTTTACTCCAGCACGAGATGCTCTAGTAAATTCAAGAGAAAACGCACAGCGCGGTGCTCTGTTTGTGAACCTCTAACAGACCGTCCTTTGTCTAGGTAATTAACGTCCTCGTTCTGCCCTGGGCTGAGCGATCGCGGGAAATGGATTCCTGCGATCATGACAATGAATGAAACTGCCTCTGCTCGGGTAAATTTCTTTACTGTGCCCCATTCTATTCGGCGAGGAAAGTACATTCATGAGGACAATCGGACGTTTCTTGTGCAAAGACCTCAGTCGATTTTAAACTGTCTTCTTCTAAACAGAAAATATGAGTCGATTAAGGGGTTTCATGACCTGTTGTTTTGTCCACTTTTCCACTGAGCCCACTAAAAGTATACCAGCCTTTTACCAATTATACTACAGACTTCAACAAATACTGTCGTTCCTCTTAGGCTGTGTTTGAAACTTCATGTACAGAATTCTATAGGGGCAAGCTCCCCCTTCCACATACACTCGAAGAAGAAGAAGAGGCACCACGAAGGAATTATTCGAAAGGGAAAGAAATCGGTAGACGTGATGTACATGTACAGACAAACAAATGATTACGTTTCAGAAAAATTGGATGATTTATTGAAGAGAGAGAGCTTCACAAACTGAAACAACCAATAAGGCGTGGTGCGCCTTTGGCTCTTATGCAAGCAATTTTTCGGCTTGGCAATGATTGATAGAGCCACTGGATGTCCTCCTCAGTGATCTCTTGTCATATTCTGTCCAATTGACGCTTCAGATCGTCAAAATCCCGAGCTGGTTGGAGGCCGCTCCCCATAATGGTCTCCCTCAGTTGGGGAGAGATGCGGCGACATTGCTGGCCAAGTTAGGGTTTGGAAAGCACGAAGACAAGCAGTAGAAACCCTCGCCGTGTCGCGACCGACATTATCTTGGCGGAATATAAGCACAGGATAGCTTTCCACGAAGGGCAACAAAATGGGTCGTAGAATATCGTAAGGCTGTGTCGTAAGGGTGCCGCGGATGACAAACTATAGGGGTCCTGTTATGAAAGGAAATGGCACCCCATACCAACACTCATGGCTGTCGGACCGTATGGCGGGCGACAGTCAGGTTGGTAAACCACCCAGTCCAAGGCTTTCCAGACAAGTCATCCTTGGTCGCTGGGGCTCAGTTCTAAACGTGACACACTGAAGACAGTTCTATTCCAGACAATGATATTCCAATCACCTTTACCGCACAACGGTAAGTCGATGATATTCTACGCCCCGTTTTGTTGCCTATCATGGTAATCCATCCTGAGCTTACATTTCAGCAAGACAATGCCCGCCTGCCCACGTCGAGTTTCTTTTGCTTGGGTTCCTGCTTCCCAAACCCTAATTCAGCCAGAAAGATCGCAGGCTCTCTCCTCAGTAGAAAACGTTTGGAATTCCCGTAAATTCCGTGGAGGGGAGCGATGAGCTCTGATGCCAAGTTCAGTCTCATCCCAAATGTGTTCCATCTGGTTCAGATCTGGAGAGTGGGGGGGGGGGGGGGGGTTGGGCGGCAATACATCAATTGGCAATTGGATCTCACCACTGTGTTCCTCAAACCACTCCGTCACACTTCCGGCCTCCTGAAATGGGGCATTATCATGTTGAAAAATGCCACTACCGTCGGGTTCAAATGGCTCTGAGCACTATGTGACTTAACTGGTGAGGTCATCAGTCCCCTAGAACTTAGAACAACTTAAACCTAACTAACCTAAGGACATCACACACATCCATGCCCGAGGCAGGATTCGAACCTGCGACCGTAGCGGTCGCGCAGTTCCAGACTGTATCGCCTAGAACCGCTCGGCCACTCTGGCCGGCCTACCGTCGGGAAACGTGATCGTCATGAAGGGCTCTGCGTTGTCTCCAACCAATGTACGATGCTCCTTGGTCGTCATGGCGCGTTGCATGAGATCCACTGGACCCACGGATGCACACGTGAATGTCCCCAGAGCATAATGGAGGTGCCACCAACTTGTCTCCGTCTCGCATTACACTTTTCAAGGTACTGTTCCCCTGGAAGGCGACGGATTCGCTGCCTCTCATCGGCATGAAGAAGAAGGTATCGGGGTTCATTAGACCATACAACGCTCTGCTACTGCACCGATGTCCAGTGTCGATGATAACGTGTCCATTTCAGTCGTAGTTGGCGATGTAGTGTTAACATTGGCACGTGCATGGGTCATCGGCTGCAGAGGCCCATCGTTAGGAGCGTTCGGCGCAACCTTTGTTCAGGCACACTTGTACTCTGCCCTGCTTTAAAGTCTGGTGTTAGTTCCGCCACAGTTCGCCGCCTGTCCTGTTGTACCAGTCTGCCAGCCTACGACGTCCTACATCCGTAACGAAGGTGGCCGGCCATCCTCACGATTTTTGGACGTGGTTTCACCTTGGTTTCGTCACACGTTGAAGACACCACAGCACTCCTCGAACATCCGACAAGACGTACAGTTTCCGAAATGCTCGTGCCGGGCCGTCACAATCTGCCCTCGGTCAAACTACGATAGGTCACGCGTTTTCCCCATTCTATACACTGATATTATATGCACCGTGCGTGTGTCTGATTAGCAGTCATTCCTCACCAGGAGAAGCTGCGATCGCCTGGACGAGTTTATATCGATAGTAAGGTCATTGGTCACGATGTTCTGGCTGATCAGTGTATACCGATTTCCGTTCCGTTCGGATAATTCCTTCAACTTTTTTTTTTTTACCGACTACACAGCAGGACAGATTTCGTCTTTCCTCTTAGACTATTGAAACGTCACGAACAGAATTCTGTAGGGGGCAAGCTCCCCCTTTCATATATTTGCGTTAGTTATCATTATTTAACTCTCTTTTTATTTTATATACTAAACTGTTAGAGTTCTTGCTTTCATTCTAATCATGTTATTTCGTAATACTTTTTTTAAGTTTTTTGCGCAAGAGAAGACGACAGTGTTTTCAATGTTCTATGTCTGAAAATTTTGAAATAAATGACAAATGGGTACAAGGTAGTTCGGAGGTGCCGGCTGGAGTAGCCGAGCGGTTCTAGGTGCTACAGTCTGGAACCACGCGACCACTACGGATGCAGGTTCGAATCCTGCCTCGGACATGGAAGTGTGTGATGTCCTTAAGTTAGTTAGGTTTAAGTAGTTTTAAGTTCTAGGGGACTGATGACCTCAGAAGTTAAGTCTCATAGTGCTCAGAGCTAATTGAACCATTTTTAGTTCGGAGGCATGAAAAGATCAACATGTTTTCTATTTTTAACTTTGTATCTGATGTCCAACACAAAATATTTCATGTTCTAGTTTGATCTCATACGCGAAACCACTTTATTCACCATTTGTGACGGATACGTTGACGAAATTGCGAACGGTGGGAAAAAAATTGGTTTGAGGTTTCGGTGGCACGCGGAGCGATGTGTTTCGGTGGTCCAGGCACTAGACTTACACGCTGGAGAACTGAGGTTCAGACCCGTTCCAGCCCGCTGATACAGGTTACTCATGGTTCATCACAACCAGTTAAAACAAAGTCAGCTATGGTTTCTTTGAGTAGGCGGCGGACGTTTTCCTTCCACTTCCTTGTTCCTCTGAGGTAATTTTATTGATTAAAGCGTACCAGAATATGCTCCAAGAATTGGCTCAAATGGCTCTGAGCACTATGGGACTCAACATCTTAGGTCATAAGTCCCCTAGAACTTAGAACTACTTAAACCTAACTAACCTAAGGACATCACACACACCCATGCCCGAGGCAGGATTCGAACCTGCGACCGTAGCAGTCCCGCGGGTCCGGACTGCAGCGCCAGAACCGCTAGACCACCGCGGCCGGCGCTCGAAGAATTGTGCTTGTCTTAAAATTAAATATGTAATCGTTGATTGATGCGATGTGGGGTGGGGGCGGGGGGGGGGGGGGGCGTGGAGAAGTGCGGCTGGTTGATTATTTTTACACACACACACACACACACACACACACACACACACACACACACACACACTTTTTAGTATACTAAAATTTATTTATGGTATTTTTAGTGTTCTGTTCTCCGTTTCCGTTCACGGACGAAGCTTCGGAAGAACGATTTCTTTCACTCATTGCGGGCTGTTACTTTTCTGTGCTCTTCGAGGCTTTCCCGACATAATAACAGCTTCAAAGGTTCATGGACTTCGCGTCGGATACCATCACATGATACTCTAATGTTTCGAAGGTTCATCTGAAAGAAAAGTGATGAACATCCGTCAGCTTCGCTCGTCCCTATCACTCAAGATTGGCTTAGTAACAAATTCAGTTATCTAAAGCACATAAAATGCCAACTATTAGGTAATCGACTGACCATTGTTCTCTTTTATTCACTCGGTATGGGTATCCAGATATCACGACGACGTATGTTGGGTGCTGTGTCTTTGAAGTGTTCGGCTAGACTTTCACCTGTGGAGTCCGCAGCTCGTGGTCTTACGGTAGTGTTCTCGCTTGTCGCGCACGGGGTCCCGGGTTCGATTCCCGGCGGGGCCAGGGATTTTCTCTGCCTCGTGATGACTGGGTGTCGTGTATCTTTCATCATCATTTCATCCCCATCGACACGCAAGTCGCCGACGTGGCGTCAACTCGAAAGACTTGCACCAGGCGAACGGTCTACCCGAAGGGAGGCCCTAGCCACACGGCATTTCCATTTCCATTTCACCTGTGGAGAGAGATGATTTCTTGCGGGGTACTGTAGAGAATAGAAACCAAACAGAATTTTTCTGTCAATCTATTTTCTTTATCTTCACCATATACATGAAGACAAACATTATCAGAGCGAAAATACCTCGAATTTTGTGAAGTACGAATTAAAATTACTGACAGTTTGCCACTTCCCAGAGTCGTTTAACGATTTTAATACGTTTTCATACATATTCTCTAAATGTGAGAAGTCTTTTGGATTGCTCGTCTACCAATGCAACGAAGTTCATAGAAGTTATATAGTCCAGTCAAATGGCAGTTAACTGCTACATTTAGATTCTCCAAACATTCGAGTTACCGCACTTATTCTTGAAATTGTCGATGTAAGGAGACTTCGCAGATTTTTATCTCTCTGTTCAGCGAAGGAATCGTATTGGCCATTATATTGCACATACGTTATATTAAGCATTATTCATGTAAGTTTTAAATGAACACCGTACCATACAGAATGGAAACAAATTTTTTGGTCTGAATGATCGCTTTGTAACTGAGAGTGCTCTATTGTTCGATGCTGCACAATGTTCCGATTGTTCCACTCGAAAGAAAACAATACCAACGCTGGAAAAAGAAACCTGTAGCCATTGACCGGGCTGAAATTGCACCAGCACAGAAACAGCGTTGACAACAGAAATATACGCGTAATACCTGGTCTGAATAAAGCTCTTACGATACAACAGAGAAATATACAAATGGCCTTTGACAACATATTGGCGTACGTTTTTGGGTCCGCTAACAGGTGGCTTCGGGACAGTTTTGTCTACGTAAATGAGAGTGATGAACGAAATATGCCTTAAAACCGTTTGTTATTTTGGTAGAGATAACATCTAACATCGCAGATTCAAAGCGTGTCATACCACAATGTGCTATGGTATAGAGTTATCTCAGTCTTCTTGTTCAAACCTTGTTTTTTAAGGAATCACAACCGAGTCTGAACATCTGACGATCGTAGTCGGCGAGTAGAAGCTGCAGGAAACAAACTTAGATTTTTCTGAAGCAAAAGCTGTGTCACGTGCCTCTTTGGAGAATGAAAAAAGAAACAAAAAGTCAGTCGCGCAGCATAAAACGAAACGAGTCGTATAATGTAATTTTTGTATTTTAATATAATGTAGACTTACGCAATTTTATTTGCGCACTGTGTACTAGACAGAAGCTGGGATATAATTTATGGTCGGGTATAAGGAAACAAATATTGGAAAGTAGGGAGGGTTGAGTATCACAGTGATCTGTAAAATATTTTATATAATGTAATACACGGACTGTAAGGACACATTCAGATTCCTCTTCTCTATTTGTCCGTTTTTAAGCTGAACCGTCTGTGACTTACCGAGTACACACAGTTTACTGATTCTTTTAACATATTTCGTGTTCACTAAATGAAGTGTTGCCTAGTGTGTGGTTCTGTTTTGTTACTGAATTATTACACATTACCTGCAATGTTTAAAAAATGTTCGAAACAGTCGGCCGCTGTGGCCTAGCCGTTCTAGGCGCTTGTCAGGAACCGAGCCGCTGCTACAGTCGCAGGTTCGAATCCTGCCTCGGGCATGGATGTGTGTGATGTCCTTAGGTTACTTAGGTTTAAGTAGTTCTAAGTCTAGGGGACGGGTGACCTCAGATGTTAGTCCCATAGTGCTTGGAGCCATTTGATTTGTTCGAAAGACGTGCTTGACCGCATATTAATATACTTAAGCATTTTCTGTGACACGAGCATTACATCAGTGTGCATGCATCTAATTAACTTAAAAGTATGTAATACTCTGACGGCGCCGCCCCGGCGGTGGCGGCGGCGGCATGGAGACATACCTTGTAGGAGAAGAGATGAACACTGTGGATAGAGTGCAAAAATCACAATAGTTAGTCACTGACCTGAGATCTCAAATGTGAACAGATATCTACTCTTATTTATTTATTTATTTACCAGGAGGGTCCCAAACCACTGTCATGAATTGTAAACTTGTCTGGAAACCCAGTTGAAAGTAGTCGGAAACACCATTATCGAATAACGATGGAATAGTTCTAACTTCAGTATGTTGTCGCAAGAGCCAATGCAAGCCTTCAGTTATCGTCATCGCTGTACCAGCTAGCTCCATTATTTCTTCTTTTCTGCAGTGGAGCGCGTATTTCATTATGTTTCATATTTTCCTTTTTTTGTATAGAAAAAGAATTCCCTTGTTATTGTTCTGATAGATAAAAATTATTTTGCATTATTGTTTATTGCTAGAAGTATAAGTTCGCGGTGCTTTCACGAATGGGGAATGCGATGTTATGGATACAAGCATAGCATAGGTCACCAGTTTTAATGACTGACTGTAGAAATCTCCAGCTTTGCAATGTAACACGTACGATCATAAACGTAAACAGCCAATTGAGTCCTCTGACGTAATTTTTGTAAACGTTACTATAACCGCAGTTTGCCGGAACAGCACAGTGAATAGAGTCCCCTATTCTCAAAATGGTTCAAATGGCCCTGAGCACTATGGGACTTGACACCTATGGTCATCAGTCCCCTAGAACTTAGAACTACTTAAACCTAACTAACCTAAGGACATCACACAACACCCAGTCATCACGAGGCAGAGAAAATCCCTGACCCCGCCGGGAATCGAACCCGGGAACCCGGGCGTGGGAAGCGAGAACGCTACCGCACGACCACGAGCTGCGGACCCCTATTCTCAGCTCAGTATATATGTAGCGTTGATTGTCACGTAAAATAAGTGTGTACGGTTGTTTATAAAATTTCCGAACAAGACAAAAAATGATAATACAGATGTTGCAAAAACGGAAACGCACTTGGACCAGTCATCAGTACAGATGAAAGAAAATATAAAAAACATATTATTTCGTCCAGGAATGTGAAACATTCGCTCATGGTTGCCCAGTGCTTCTCCATGTCATGTTACTGTTCCTCATACCTCACAATTCGTTGGTGCTTCCATTAAAATAGTCTTGTTATTGACAATTTACAAATGAATTTTAAGCAGTTTAAGAAATTTTCAAATGCTTCTTGCCGTTCGGTTTTGTACGACGCATTCTGCTTCTTAGAGTAACATTCTAGAAATCAAAAGTGTGATATTAAATTTTGTCTTTTATTGTTCTTAGGATGAAAAATATACAAGTTACAGCACTATTATTTAAACAAGCGGCTTCGTTCAGATGTCCATCTGTACGTGAACGCTTTCAGTACGGTGAAGACAGGCCCATTGACTGCCATCGCAGAAGCTGAGAGAGCGGTTGCTGTAAAGAACTTAGGCAAAAACTTAGCACCCTTTCTGGTGTCGCTGCAGCCGTACTCGAAGCCTTTGAACAACGGGATTTAGTCTCTTCACATGTTTCACAGTATGAGAAGAAAACAATCATCGTAATCGTACAACAAAAACCAAGGCGGAGTCCACAAAACAGTCAGTAATGGCTACCGTGTAATTGGATGCTGAGGTTGGCAGTGTCTTAAACGAAGTAATGCAGGCCTAGCTTACGAAATCTTAGTTCAGTATAACCCCCCATCTAAAGCTGCTACGTGGGAGTGTCCTCACTCTGTCCCCTCATCTTTATCTGTAGACCACCCAGCGAGGTGAGGCAGTGGGTAGCACACTGGATTCTCATTCGGCAGGACAGTTCACACCCGCGTCCGGCCATCCAGATTTACGTTTTCCGTGATTTTCCTAAATCGCTCAAGGCAAATGCCAGAATGGTTCCTTTGAAAGGGCACGGCCGCTTTCCTTCCCCAACCATGACACAATCCGAGCTTGTGCTCCGTCTCTAACGACCTACATCTACAGACAGCTACATGGATACTCTGCAAATCACAATTAAGTGCCTGGCAGAGGGTTCATAGATGCACTTTCACGATTATCTATTATTACAGTCTCGTATAGCGCGCGGATAAAACGAAGACCTATATCTTTCCGTGTGAGCTCGATTTCCCTTATGATCGTGGTGATGATAGCTTCTGCCTATGTAGATCGGTATCAACAAAATATTTTCGCAATCTGAGGAGAAAGATTGCAACTGAAATTTTGTGAAGCGGGCCGTTGTGGCTGAGCGGTTCTAGGCGCTTCAGTCTGGAACCGCACGACCGCTACGGTCACGGGTTCGAATCCTGCCTCGGGCAGGTGTGTGATGTCCTTAGGTTACTTAGGTGTAAGTAGTTCAGAGTTCTAGGGTACTGATGACCTCAGAAGTTAAGTCCCTTAGTGCTCAGAGCCATTTGAAATTTCATGACGAGATTCCTCCCCAACGACCTCGATGTCGAGGGAACGTTAAACCCACTCTTGCTTTCTGCCTTCCTTCCGTTTTTGGCATCTGTTGGCTAAGTCGCTGTTGATGATTGTCTAGACAATAACTTAGGACCATCGATGAATGCTTGTTCATCGACTCATTCGCGGAGAAAAAGCCGAAAACATACACTATCTTATCAAAAGTATCCGCACACCTATTAGTGGACATTAAAATGGGGTGTGTCAACCCTTCACCTTTGTGATAGCTTGAACTTTGCTGGGGACACTTTCAGTGACGTGTCTGAATGTCTACACAGCAGTGGCAGCCAGTCTTCCTCAAGAACCGAAACCAAAGAAGACAGTGATGTTGGACGGTGGGTTCTGGAGCGAAGTCGACGATCTATCTCATCGCAAAGGTGTTCCATTGGGTTCGGCTCAGTCCATTTCAGGAATGTTATTGTCCACAAACCATTGCCTCACATATGCTGGTTTTCGATAGGGTGCATTGTCATGCTGATGCAAACAGTCATCGTGTCAGAACTGTTCTGTTGTACACGGTACACAGCACAGTAAATGTGTTCACATCCAAACGAATTTTTCTTTACCGCAATAGGGAGAACAGTTTCCTGACCCCAAAAAATATCCCCATACCGTAACACTACCCCCCCCCCCCCCCTCCTCCGTACTTCACTGCTGGCGGTATACATGATAAGTAGCGTCCTCCATGCATTCCACAAACCCAAACTCTTACATCGGTTTGCTACATGGTATAGCGTGATTCATCACTCCAGATTACTCGTTTGGAGTCATCCACGATCCAGTGGTATTGCTCTTAACACCACCGCAAGCGTCGTTTAACATTGATTGCAGGAATGTATGACTCAAGAGTAGTGGTTCGATTAGTGTACTGCTTGCAGCGCTTTGGAACTAGCAAGTGATTCCTTCCGCTGATTTCGTGAAATTTCTAACTACGTACTACCCTCTGCAATGCTCGACGGTCTGCGTCCGTAATTATAAGAGGTTTGCATGGTCAGCTGTGATTGCCCCTTTGTGTTTCCAGTCCAACAGTCACAACACCAACAGTCGACTTGGCCAGCTTCAGAATAGTTCAAATTAAGCGACGTCCAGTGACTAGTCCTCGTTCGAGGTCACAGAGCTGTTTCTGTACTGAAGACACAATGTTCTTCGACTCCTAACGTGCTGCCCGGTCCGCTACTCATGGCGACTACTGCTGAATTCCACATTACGTAGTGGTGTCCGGAAACTTTTGATATTGTAGTGTACTTACCTCAAACATTTGTTGATGTTGCATTTAACAGCCTTGTCGATGGTGTTAGTGACTCATGCCCCCTCAACATGCCCTCTCTCCTTCTCGTCGCGACGTACGTGTTTCAAAGAACTGCCACTGGTTGTAGTTGCCAGTACAGTAAACGACTTCAAGATGTGCGTTCCAAACATGGCCCTGCTGCCCCCCCTCCCCCCCCCCCCCTCTTATCCGTGTTGCTTGACGTTTGTTAATGTCCGCAAGTGGCGACGCGGCGAGGTCACTGGGCGCACAATAATGTTGGCAACGCCTTCGCTGTGGGACAACCGAGCGGCGAGAAATTTGCTGAGTGCTACCTAGCGTCCACAGCTTTTCGGAACTGTCCTGTACGCAAAGAAGAGCGGTGTCTCTCATTCGTTGAGGTTACACCCACCTTACTCCTTTAAATATTAAATTGATGTTTCAATTTTAACTTCAGATTTTTTAAATATCTTCCTGTCGCCTTAGTATTTAATGTTTATAGGAGCATTGTCAGGGCGTTCAGATATGTGTCTTACATCCCCTATTTTCATCAGCATGTTCTATATTCTTATTTATTATTCTTGCGTTTTGCAACCCTTCGAGAACTGTTCATTTGTGCATAAGCTGCTGGAACAGATTGCAAACTTATTCCGGCGGCCAAGAGGGATAGCCAGTAACTAAAAATACAAATAAAAAGTTTAGCTGTACTTCGTGTGTATTATTTGAGTGGTATGATACAGAATAAGAAGTGGTATCCTAATACACCAGTTATAACATAAAATAATTTTCTTTAAGCACAAAATGCATTTTCATTTCCCGACTGATCCACAATGTTAAATTTCGTCCGAATTTAGTCCTTTCTTACATATCATTCTTTCGTTGCTACGACATATAATCCACTATCGTGTTCTGATACATTTTTGTTCTTAAACCTCCAATGGCTTCAATAACCTCAGTTATCCTCTTCTTTAGTAATTTTCACTTACGTGTCTACACCCAGCGCTCCTGCTTACCCAGTGACCACAGGCTTCCAGAATTTTAACACTTTGCCGTCCGGCGACACCACAGTGGTGTCGTGAGCATAGTATCGCGCAGTGGCCGGCGACAGCACTTAAGTATTTTTTTCATTCTGTTGGTGTTTTGTTTCGGTAACAATAAGTTACACACGTCAGCAAGTTTTTTGTGCACTTTCATCATGGCGGACGAAAGAGACGATAAGATTATTTACGATGAATGCGCGGACGTCTTGTCTGACGTTCCAGATGACTTGGCCGATTGGAAAGAAAGACACTGGATATCAAAAAAATGAAAGTGAAGCAGAATCGTCGGAAGATAGTGAAATACGTCCAACAAGAATCCGGCGAACGCTACTGTTGCCAACTGATGAATCAGTCGAAGAAGACTGACAATGATTTACCGAAGACCAATAATAAATTTGGAGGATCTCCGGGTCCACACACATTTCCCAAAGATACGCAGAGCGTCGTGGATATCGTAGAATTATATAGTGAGAACGATCTATTTGAATATACACTCCTGGAAATTGAAATAAGAACACCGTGAATTCATTGTCCCAGGAAGGGGAAACTTTATTGACACATTCCTGGGGTCAGATACATCACATGATCACACTGACAGAACCACAGGCACATAGACACAGGCAACAGAGCATGCACAATGTCGGCACTAGTACAGTGTATATCCACCTTTCGCAGCACTGCAGGCTGCTATTCTCCCATGGAGACGATCGTAGAGATGCTGGATGTAGTCCTGTGGAACGGCTTGCCATGCCATTTCCACCTGGCCCCTCAGTTGGACCAGCGTTCGTGCTGGGCGTGCAGACCGCGTGAGACGACGCTTCATCCAGTCCCAAACATGCTCAATGGGGGACAGATCCGGAGATCTTGCTGGCCAGGGTAGTTGACTTACACCTTCTAGAGCACGTTGGGTGGCACGGGATACATGCGGACGTGCATTGTCCTGTTGGAACAGCAAGTTCCCTTGCCGGTCTAGGAATGGTAGAACGATGGGTTCGATGACGGTTTGGATGTACCGTGCACTATTCAGTGTCCCCTCGACGATCACCAGTGGTGTACGGCCAGTGTAGGAGATCGCTCCCCACACCATGGTGCCGGGTGTTGGCCCTGTGTGCCTCGGTCGTATGCAGTCCTGATTGTGGCGCTCACCTGCACGGCGCCAAACACGCATACGACCATCATTGGCACCAAGGCAGAAGCGACTCTCATCGCTGAAGACGACACGTCTCCATTCGTCCCTCCATTCACGCCTGTCGCGACACCACTGGAGGCGGGCTGCACGATGTTGGGGCGTGAGCGGAAGACGGCCTAACGGTGCGGGACCGTAGCCCAGCTTCATGGAGACGGTTGCGAATGGTCCTCGCCGATACCCCAGGAGCAACAGTGTCCCTAATTTGCTGGGAAGTGGCGGTGCGGTCCCCTACGGCACTGCGTAGGATCCTACGGTCTTGGCGTGCATCCGCGCGTCGCTGCGGTCCGGTCCCAGGTCGACGGGCACGTGCACCTTCCGCCGACCACTGGCGACAACATCGATGTACTGTGGAGACCTCACGCCCCACGTGTTGAGCAATTCGGCGGTACGTCCACCCGGCCTCCCGCATGCCCACTATACGCCCTCGCTCAAAGTCCGTCAACTGCACATACGGTTCACGTCCACGCTGTCGCGGCATGCTACCAGTGTTAAAGACTGCGATGGAGCTCCGTATGCCACGGCAAACTGGCTGACACTGACGGCGGCGGTGCACAAATGCTGCGCAGCTAGCGCCATTCGACGGCCAACACCGCGGTTCCTGGTGTGTCCGCTGTGCCGTGCGTGTGATCATTGCTTGTACAAGCCCTCTCGCAGTGTCCGGAGCAAGTATGGTGGGTCTGACACACCGGTGTCAATGTGTTCTTTTTTTCCATTTCCAGGAGTGTATTAGCAAAGAAACCAACAAGTATTACAGTCAAAATTGCAACAGAAGGAAACTGGATAAAAATTGCCAAATTTGTCGAAATTACGGGACCCGAACATAGAAAATGGTTTGGGCTTGCTATCCTTATGGGAATTGTAAAAAAAAAAAGTGATGATTACTTTTCAATGAATCCGTTGATACACACACCGATATTTCCCAAAACGATGTCCCGCAGCCGATCCAGACAAATATTACCATTTTACATTTTTCCATCAATTACAACAAACCGGATAATGCCGACCGGCTTTTCAAAGTGCAATTCGTAAGTGATTATTTTTCCAAAAAGTTTAAAGAAAGGTTTAATCTAAGTCAAAACATCTCAATTGATGAAGGAATGATACCTGATGTGGAAAGTTAAATTTTAAAGTTTACATTCCATCGAAAATTGCGAAATATGGCATACTCATTCGGATGCTGTGTGATTCGAGTACGGGATACATTTCCTCATTCAAGATATATTCCAGCGCTGGACAACCTTAAACAAAAACAGTGATGGAACTATTGACACCTTCTTATGGAAAGTGGTATCACCTCCACATGGATAATTATTATAACAGAGTAGAACATGCAAAGAAGTTACTTGAAAAGAAAGTTCAAGTTTGTGGAACGATACGGCAAAATAGAGGATTTCCGGAAAAATTAAAGCGCTCAAAAGTCAATGTGTTTGAAGCTTGTCATTAACGGAAAGATAACAAGCGGCCGGCGAGAAGCCAAGTAATTCGAATTAGCGCTGCCGGCGTCAAGCTAATAAATTTGTACGAGACCTGCGGACGGCAAAGTGTTAATATGGTGTCGTTCTACCTTCACCGTCGTGAATTTCGACGTGGTCATTACTACATTACAATACACCCGTGTGTACGACATGCTCTCTAGCGGACTATATTCACAGGGATTAAAAACTCGGTCCTTGTCCTAACTCAGTGTTCTCTCACAATTCTCTTTTTCGTTCTCTTGATACTACATCCCAAACCATGAAATATTACTCAACTGTTTTTGTGATTTAGAGATCACTTCACGTGCTGTCTTTCTCTCCGTCGACGGTTTGTGACGTCTATAAGTAGAAGTATGCAAGAACGGCTGCTGTTGATGGCTTTAGTTTTTGAGATGAAAAGGGGTTCACTGCTATGCTAATTGTAAACGTTTGACGCGACTTAAACTTTATTTATACTTACTCCATCACATGCTAGCATCTTGTTACGTGACGTGTTTGTTATTATTTCGTGGTGTCCTTTAAATTTTTCATTGACTCCAGCTACATCCAATTTGTTGCAGTGCATCTTTCTCCTCTCATTATCCACGCTGTTCACAAGCTTAAAAAAATCTAATATTGCTCGCTCATGACTCTTATTTATTCTCGAGCTTACTCCACTGTGTGCAGTTTTCAGTAAGTGATAGGGCTACCTTTTTGTAAAGAGAGGAGTCGTTATGAGGCTACGAGGACTGTACCTCCAGACGGTACTAACGTACCGATAGTGCTTTTTGTCGCCTTCTCGATCTTCCAGTCGATCACTGAGGCGTCCTCCCATCTCTTTTCTTCCTGGAATCTATCCTGCATTCCCCCTCTCCTTGCAACAGGACTGCATATTTAACAACATGCTAGTCCATTTGCGAATTTCCTCAGAGACGCACTTGCGACTGCAAAATAGATGTGTCCCTATGAATTCTAGATCAACTAAAGAGGTGGGTTGGCAGTTTGTCGTTTGGCGATTATGCATTACTTTAATGTTGGTTGATGTGCATTTGAAGATATAATTTTCAGTTTCTTCTTACATTCATTTATTCTTTTTTACATAACACGAAATTTTAGTTAAGTGTTGAATGGGAGATTTTCTCGTTTAGAATTCAACCAAATGACACTCATTCCAGAATCGAAAGCCTCTTCAACATTCTCGAGATGCCCTTACAGCGATAATAAGATTTTTAACGCCGTCAATCAGAAGCGTTAAAAGCAGAACTATAGGCCAACAAGTCTTTGCTATTTCAAAATTGGGCTGGGGGCTGATACTCCCCTTGCATAGAGCGAAGCTCTTACTTGCTGAGGTGAATGGTACGTTGAACCCCTCCTAAAGTGACTTGGTTATAGCAAAGGCCTACCAATATTTAGGAGCCCGTTTTAATAAAATGAGAAACATTTTGGCTGAAACTATAAACAATATCAAAGGCGATGGTCACAAGAGATTTCTCGGGTGTCTTTTAATCCAAATTTATGAAGCCGACAGCTTGGCTCCAAGCCACTTCGCACGTGCTTCTATACACATTTTACACCCAGAGTTAAAACATCCGCAGAATGTTTGTAGTTTATGATTGGTTAATAGTTTCTTGTTATTCAAGAGTTGTTGAAATAAGGTTAACGACCCACCTCCTCAATTCGTAATTGAGAAACTTGAATTCTGCCAGATACCTCCGGGGAAGAGGACGTGGTACTTATCTTCTGTGAACCACAGTACCTTTGTCTCTTTTTGCAAAATGCAATCCTTTTTCCCTCCACGATGACTGGTAGTCTAACAGTTTGTCTCAGTTTCGTTCATTGTAATCTCGAAGAGGAACGATAGGCCAGAGAACAGTAAGGAACATACATCATTATTTCCACTGCGCAAGGTACAACGCAAAGTCCGTCACTGGTGACCTATTTGAGTACAGGAATTTAAATACTGACATTAGCGCACTGCAAAACATCAAAAATATTGGCAGGCGTTCATATCGAAGAAATATCTCAGGTAACTAAATTGAAAAGTGTTGCACACTCCGGGGTACTGCATTTCGGCTGTACATATCACACAAATGCGATCGGTAATTATATGAATTCATTCTTCATAAAATAATGACCCATCCCTATGGACCAATAGTTCGAACTTTGCTCTCAGAGGTAGACAGAAGTGGACACTAAAACAGTTAATAGTCAGAAATAAATTTTGAAGCTAGAAACTGATTGTACCCACAAATGTGAATAATTAGATAAAAAGATTGCTTGTGAAGCAGAGAATAGAGTAAAACAGGCTTATGTTCTTTATGACCTTTACCGATTCCGGCCTTCATATTCCTTTCAAGGCTGTTAAACAGCTCTCCTACTTCCGTTTTTATTTCAACAATGCTGCATGTAGCTGAATCAACTTTTACTTTGAATATTCGACTCAAACTAGTCATTTCAGATTTTGCACTACGCACTTCAGATTTTACATTGCCACGTTTTGCTCTCCGACATCTGAATAAAATGCCAAAAAATGTAAAATGATGTTGTATAATGAATTTAATTTCTCTCTTATTGAGAAATGAAACAACAGTCGCTGTTGATGGTGGCGCGGTTTCTTCCTACTGCATGTGATACGCCTCTAAAAAAGAATGCTATTGCTGATCAGTATAAAACTGGCTGTTGAAGTTTTTACCATTTACGAGCCATAGTAATTTAACACCACCATCAGTTCTGTGGGTCTGTATCCGACAGAAGCGAGAGTAGGAATTTACAGTTCGGAGACAATGGCCAAATCATACGTAATTTGTACTTTCTCAAAATAATCGCAAGTTACTGTTAAATGATGCGTAAATAATCATAGGGACGCGCTTTACATAGTGCAGAATGAAACCAACGGCTAAAAAAAGCGACTTGCTTTCGGCACATTGTGTCACTCTGCCAAGCCGGCCGGAGTGGCCGAGCGGTTCTAGGCGCTACAGTCTGGAACCGCGCAACCGCTACGGTCGCAGGTTAGAATCCTGCCTCGGGCATGGATGTGTGTGATGTCCTTAGGTTAGTAAGGTTTAAGTAGTTCTAAGTTCTAGGGGACTGATGACCTCAGAAGTCCCATAGTGCTCAGAGCCATTTGAACCATTTTTTCACTCTGCCAAGATCTGCTGCACTCACGGTTCCAGCTAGCTTTTCTGAAACAAATCTTACAAAAATCATTATTCGTGTACAATTTAGTAAATGCGGGGTGAACAGTTACTTGTAACTGAAAAAAAGAGTGCAATCATTTTTTAACTTATTTAATTATAAAGTAAATCGATATCTATTACAGGGACACTTACTCAAAGGTAGGCTACTTAATTTAATTGAGACAAGAGAACTATCAATTTTCCGAGAGAAGCTTTGTTCCACTCTTTCTTCTTAAAACTGTGAAAAAGCAGTTCCTCCAACTTGTTTCAGCCACAAGCTTGGTCTGAAATTACAGTTCATACACGTTTTATTATATTTTTCTTAGACAATTTGAAATATTTCTTTCATGAAAAAGCGCACATTCGCGCGAGGAAATTATTTTGAAATAATCTTACACCTAAAAAGAGACGATATACTTCAAGTAACGCTTGGGCTACTCACTCCAGGTTTTAAACTACTCATTTCCTGCCGCAGTTCAGTACAATTGGATTCCTTTTTAAAATATAATTTCGAAATTATTTCACAATACTTATTTACGACTTCATATTACCAATGTCAGGCTTTAATTCATCATTATGAGAATCCACGTTGAATTTCAGTTAGTCAGTGCAACTTGAATTTCGCGGCACTGTTAACTGGGTCATGTCTGGAAATCCCACAGCTAGAGTTTGCGTTATAACAGATCGTAACGGAGTATTTCCTGCATTGTTTGACTTGACTGTAGTTCTGAATCATCAAACTGCTCACTTTTACCATCTGATACTACTTTCTGTTGTATCTTTATACGTTTCGTTCACCTTCGCCTGTAAACGCCATTCTGGCCAGTTGGTAAGAAGTAAACAACAAATGTGTCATGCCGGAACGGTATACAAGCAATCGTGACACGATGCGACGAAGTCAGCGTCAGCGTTGAATGTTGCTGGTATTTCTTACAACAGTAGCGCAGTGGTTAAGGGTGGGGGGGGGGGGGGGTAGGGAGGGGGGCGGTGACAGTGGTGACTGGTGACATCGCGGCGCGGCCTCTCAGACGCGGCCAGCACCGTAACGACGCACGTCTCCGGTTGCCACTGCACTCAGCGCCGGCGACAGCAGCAACGAGACTTTGCCTTCCTTCCGCTAGTAGCGCTCAAGGCCGTTGTAGGTAATATGCGCTCTTGGGTTCGCCAAACTCGCAATCTGTTACTAGTTGGTCGTATGTTTATTTTATTTATTATGTCTCATTTATTTCCGCTTCGTCTACGTCTCTGTGCTAGATAGCTTATTTCAGTGACTGAACTGTTTCCCGGCCAATCGGAACCACATGTGGCGCGGCGAACTGTTTTGAAGTCTCTTTTTGGTTTAGTTTAGTCCAAATTTAGTCCCTCGAAGCAACAAGAGTCTATAAACTATTGAGACATATAACCAAAAAACAGTTTTAACGAGTTACCTGGCCGCGCGGGGTAGCCGTGCGGTCTTGGGCGCCTTGCCACGGTTCGCGCGGTCCCTCCCCTCCCCCCCCCCCCCCCCGCCCGTCGGAGGTTCGAGTCCTCCCTTGGGCATGGATTTGTGTGTGTTGTACTTAGCGTTAAGTTAGATTAATTAGTGTGTAAGCCTAGGGATGGAGGACGTCAGCAGTTTGGTCCCATAGAACTTACCACAAATTTACAGTTTTTCCGAGTTACCTGTAGTCTGCATTCCGCTTGCTAATATTTCGTTTCTCCATAACTGAAGAACTCTTACAGGTAATGAGCCAATTGGTGCTGAAATTATATTACCAAAGTTTCAAGAAAAAAATTCGTATATTCATAGTTTCTTTGGTTCACATGTACAAAACTGTCAGTCTCAAACTAACTGCCGGCCGGAGTGTCCGAGCGGTTCTAGGCGCTACAGTCTGGAACCGCGCGACCGCTACGGTCGCAGGTTAGAATCCTGCCTCGGGCATGGATGTGTGTGATGTCCTTAGGTTAGTAAGGTTTAAGTAGTTCTAAGTTGTAGGGGACTGATGACCTCAGCAGTTGAGTCCCATAGTGCTCAGAGCCATTTGAACCATTTTTGAACTAGCTGTACTGTTGCTTCACTACTAGGCAGAGCTCTGATTCGAAAGCCCATCAGAATTCCATTAATTGCTGTTTCTGTTTAAATCAAGCATTTGGAAGATTTAATCAATAATGGCGTTACGACCCATTCACTACACAGATTTTCGAAACGGGCGTCACACAATGTCTCGCGACTTCGAAACGGAAGAGGCAAATAACATTATTCACTCTTTTACAATATACTGTTATTCCATAAGAGTTCAGATTTACTAAATGCGAATCAAGGACGACAATAGTTTCACTCGCGCTGCTTATAGCTGTTCTGCATGTAGCCAACGGAGACTCACCGCTGTAACTCTCAGCTTCCGTCCCAAAGTGAATACTTCGAGCGGCGCCAACAGCCTGATGATAATGAGTAATGTAACGGTGCAGCTTTTATTATCTCGGTGTAGACGGCAAAGGGATCATCAGATTGGTGACTGCTAGTGCACCCACCTCTGTGCTCAAAAACTACCCTCCCATCTCTTTCTCATCTCTGTGCCACTTGACATTATAATGATTTTCCTAAAAATGATACATCGTTATCAACTTACAAGAATAGGCTGATGAAATTTCTGTGTTCTAGCGACAAACTCAGCATTAGATAATTTTACGTATCTCTGAACAGTTCTGGTTACAATTCGCGTGAAGTAGTCGTAATGATTTTCGTGTTGCGCAATGTGGTGGTGGTGGTTAGTGTTTAACGTCCCGTCGACAACGAGGTCATTGGAGCGCAAGCTCGGGTTAGGGAAGGATTGGGAAGGAAATCGGCCGTGCCCTTTCAAAGGAACCATCCCGGCATTTGCCTGAAACGATTTAGGGAAATCACGGAAAACCTAAATCAGGATGGCCGGAGACGGGATTGAACCGTCGTCCTCCCGAATGCGAGTCCAGTGTGCTAACCACTGCGCCACCTCGCTCGATTGCGCAATGTCATGCTGCACGCACGGACAGGCATTCCGTGCGTTTGGCACCACTGAGAAGACGAGGGGAGAATATCGCAGGGGGCGGAGTCTCAATCTCTGTGCTCTCCGTGATCTCCTACAGCTGTCATGAGCGATCAAACACAGTTGCTTCGCTACAATCTAACCTACCGCGTTTTGAAGAAAAAAAATAGATCTGTGTTGGAGTCAAGTCATATGCTTCCTTGCTCGTTGACCATGATGGAACAGAGACTGGACATGATCATATGAAGACTTGAATATTACATTGTGTCTTCATAAACTAATTCATTGAAGTCACAAGGCAGTTACTGCTTGCGACCGTCGCACAGATGGGAAAGAGCCAAGTACAGAAATAAGTGAGTATGGAATTGTAAATGAGTTAGTTTATCTCGATAGATGCTAAGGCTACTGAACTTGGGCTGCCTATTCGATTCTTTCTGTACCTGTATTAGAAAACTGTATAACTGCCATGTCTCTCTTTTTGAACAGGCTAATCTACAAGACTAATAGACGAATTTTCGTAGGGTTTTCGCAGGCAACTTCAGTGGAGCTTGGGATAACGTACAGGATTTATTCCATCAAAACTCGAAGTTCTATCTACAATCATCTGCTCAGCTTAATAGTTCGAATGTTTAATCATCGTGGTGTAGTACACAGAAGAACCAATAGATGGTGCTGCTAGCTTTTCTTAACTCAGTGATAGGCGTGATAGGTGCATTTTCGGAAGTTTAAGTCAGTGACAGAAATAAGCTACATAATCTTATCTTTATGAATACAAACCAACAGCGAATTTACTTGACTACTGTATAAGAATTTACTAATTTTGCTTCGTGTATTAAATACTTAACAACATTGTTTTTCTTCTTTACATTTTGATTTAGTTTTGCTTACGAATAAATACTTAGAAAAAGGTCGAGTTTTACTGAATACCCAAGAATGGCTAAAAGACCGAGGACCATGCGGCGTCAGGAATCCAATAACGCTCGTGAAGCGAGATTTGCGACTGCTTGAGAACATCAGCCTTTCACGGACGCAGCTATAAATAAATATTTGGGCAATGCCGGGTTTGTCAGCGAGTATCGGATATTCTCATTTAGAGCAACAGTTTACTGTTTACTGTAGGTCGCTGCAACAACGAAGCTTGCAACGTTACTGGCAAAAAAAAAAAAAGGGTGGGGCGCAGTGTCTTTCTGTCTATAAGAAGCGTTGTAAAACATACGCTCAGACTATAGCTCATGCTCATTGTCGTCAATATTCCGTGAAATATATTTAGTGCTCGTATATGATGATGTCTCTGAAGTCCGAATAACAGCTCTATTAGGATATGATTTACGCAAGTGCTGCTCGCATAAAACCCAACTTACTCTGCTCCGTCTATAATATACAGATAAATGTTCAAGACAGTGGTTCTTTATGTTTCCCTTTATTAAGTTATTTCGTGAGTTGCTCTGTAAACACGACGACTTGCGAAATTATTTGGGAATGGACATGGAGAGGTACAAATATCTATTCACGCTCGTAACGTCTTACATAAGACGATAGAATATTATGCTTACTTAGGGTAAGCAAATCCACAATATGAATGGCTGACACAGACATTACGATTGCCGATTTCAGGATATAGTTTCAGGTATTCAAATTTTTGACTGTAAGCGTTGCTCTTTACAGTCTGTAACAGTTTGCTTTGTAGGCTTCAGGCAGGCAACTGAAAATCGTCACGTAGTCGGATACAAAGTAAAAGACACATCATCGGTCACTCCTGAAATTTATTTAGTATTTAGAGTTCCAAAATATCTCTAGAAATGTAACAAAAAGATTATCTTTAACTTTATATATATATATATATATATATATATATATATATATATAATTTAGTAACACTACTTTATTTGCCTTCATAAAATCTTTCTTCAGAGAAGTATACATTAGTTCGCAATGTACCTAAATTAAATGGTAAACCAATATCGGCAAGTTCCATGTAATGTTTTTACTTTTTTAGATGTCTTTCTGAGCTATAAATATTGTAATAAATTACAGGAGTGGCCAACGAGGTATATTTTACTTTGGTTCTCACTATGTGGTTTCTAATACCCTGCCTGAAGTCTACAAGCACTCCCTTCTTATAACGAGCACTGTATTCCTTACTCTCAACTTTACACGAACATTTGTGACTCCTGTGTTTGTTTCTATTTTTACAGCGTTTATGGGGTCTGTTTTTTTAGGATTCGGCAAAATTTTATTTTAATTTCTTTAACTGATGCCCTTCCTGACGCCACAGTACTGAGGGCAGACTAACGGAGGACAGTAACGTGTGACATGGTCTGCGACTTACCGTGATTTACATGTTCGTGTATGGTATTCTCAGAGGCGGAATTTGGGAAACAGCCCAACATTTACATAAACGAGTGAGGAAAACTGCGTAAAAGCCACTGTCAGGCTGAGCGTTGTACCAGCCCATGGTCATTAATCAGCCGCTAGGATTCGATTTGGGTTTGCCCCCGCTTCCCACTGCCTCGCAAGTTAGCACGCAGTAATCTACGCTACACGAGCAGGTAATTTGTGACTTCCGTATATTTCGATAAATTCGGCAACGAATTCTCTAGAGCAGTGACGCCCTTGAACGATTTAAGTTTTCGGTGTACACCCGAAGTGGAGAAACTTTAGCCTGAACGATAGGTGAGTCAGATTTCGCGCACCAAATTGGTGGTGATCTGCTGCCCACACTCTACGACTTTTCTGTGTAGATGTGGTTTCTGCCTATAGATCTGAGCAATATTGCTCAACCCTCCAACTTGCAAGTTTGCACACATATATCCGCCCAAATTTCCGCTCCACGCGCTGCGATCTGTCTGTGCACGTTGCAGAACGTCGCTCGTGGACCACCCTTCGGGGCGTGTCGTTTAAAACGATCCCAGCCAGCAGAGTTGTTTCCGGACGCGACTTGGCCGCCGTGGCGTGGGCCGCGTGAAACACGGCGCACCGGTCGCGCACCTCCGTCTCCCGGGGCAACGGCGCGCTGAATGGACCCTCCCCGTAGCGGCCCCTCCCCCTCCTCCGCCCCCTGGCGAGCCGTCGGCGGCGATGCGGGCGCCGGCCGCGCAGTGGTTGCCTGGACCGCACGCCGCGCACAGCCCAGCCCAGCCATGTGGATGAACTACGTCAAGTCCGGCTGCCGCCGGCACGGACACCACAACCGCAAGCACCGCCGGCCCAGCAGCTGCGGCGTGCAGGACGTCAGGCCGCGCACCCCGGTGCCCGACACTGTGAGTGAGCCAGCGCGCACTCCTGCCACAGTGTGCCTAGCGCCTCTTGTCCGCGACTCACCCTACACACGGCGTGTTGCCCGCACTTAAACGTACTCCAAAAAGTATTCGCCGAATAGTTCACTTTATGGTTAAGGGTTTGTAGGTGGTGGAAAATTGTCAGGATGAAATGCAGCAGGGGCATGGATTGTTTATTAACCAGTGAAACGTAGAATACAGTGAACAAACACAAATTTCTATGTACGTAAACGCGCTAAAGATTCAAAAGTAAAGATCAGCGATTTAGGTTCGTTGGTTGGTTTGATTTTTAAAGGGACCAAACTGCGTGGTCGTCGGGCCCTGCGGTTTAGGATGCAGTACTAGAAATGACACTCCGAACATAGAATGTTACGGTTTCTGCTTGTACGCTTCCCCTTTATCTATATAATCTCTTGCAGTCGTCTTTCCATGGTTGTCACCAGGGATTGTGTTATTTGCACTGTAGTTTGCGCCATTCCTCTAGTAGAGGGTACGTTTGATCATGTCTATTCGATTACTGACGTTTCCTCGTATTTTTGTCGAGTTCATTCCACAAATTCTTTATTGGATTAAAGTCAGGGGATTGTGGTGGTATCGGCATCCAGCGGGGAGTGTTTACAACAGCCAGTCTTGCATCTAGAGCTGTATCTTTTGGATCATTATCTTGTCTGAAAATATTATCCTCAGGAAGGCTCACATTATTCACATTTCTCGACAGATGTGTTTCTTGGATGAAGGCCTTGTGGTCCATAATTCCATCAATAAAACACAGCCCCCCCCCCCCATACCATTTTCACTCATGCGGGTCCTGACAAGTACTGAATCTCCTACATGTTTAACACTGACGTTTATATTTCCCTTTTCAAGTTGATAATTCTCTGCGCTGTTACTCGCCTATTTGACTTAAACAGATCAAATCGACTCTCCTCGGTAAATGCAGTCTCCCTAAAGAAAGCAAACCCATCGGATTCATGTTCTTTTGCAAATGCAACTAGTTTCCTTCCGTTGATTTTGCTCATGTATGTTCTTCGCCGGGCTGTTCGGCCTCCATACCAAGCGTCATAAACCAGACTTAATACAGACCTTCTTGTATTCATTTGAACTGCAATATCAACTTCTGAAGCCCTCAGTTTTGAATTTTTCTTGACCCCTGTAAGTAACTGTCGTGCTTCCATGTAAGTGCAGGATGACCGCTTCCTGACGTTTTGTTCTGATTAGACCTGTATATAATAGTTTTCGGTGTACTGATAGGTCTGCCAATGGTTTCTCCCATTACTTGAAAACATTTTCCTTTTCGAAACAACCTGATGCAGATTTCTGTCTCTCCTTTTGTAGTTTCACGATTTTTTCGACCATATTCCTTCAGTAGCATTCGATGGCTTTGAAAACAGGGGTGAAACTATCCGCTACAGTAGATGAAACACAACTGCATAAGGAAAGGGAGAAGACCGTGTGTCATTATGGCACCATACTTGTGATCTTGTTCATTAGACAAGTACACGCTTGACATCAACAGCGGCATGATTTTCGGTAACGTGGATTAGTCCATAAAATTAAGTAACATATGAACCCAAATAGTGTTTTATTTGTAAATGTAGACGTTAATCAATGTAAGAAAATAAATGTTCGTTTCTTAGCTTTATTTTTATGATTGTTGGGCTAGTCTTATTCTGTGTACTATGGTCGAATACGTTTTGGAGTCCCTGTAAATTCCTTTGTCCATAGCGAATGAGGACAGTGTTCATTGCTTTCTGAAGTGCAATCTTCACCACGCCACCTCGAGGCGCGTGGCATAGAGTACACCATGTACCATTACAATGTCTACCTTTCTTCTGTTCTATATACGAATGGTCTGCGGCAAGAGTGGCTATGGGTAGGCTTTCGCGTGGGCTCAAATTTCTCTGATTTTTACTGTCACGGTCATTTGGCTATGGAAGAAAATACTTTGTTGCCAAACATCTTCCTGGAAGATGTGTCATCGGAGTTTCAGCAGCAAGCGTGTAAGTGATGCTCTTGGGGTTACTAGTACAATGCGTCACAAACCGTGCTGCTCTCCGTTTTTTAAATCCTACCTTGTGAATGTCTCAAACAGACAAGCAATCCTCAAGAATCATTCGAACGTGGATGGCTTATGAAAATGGCGTAATATTTTCGGAGAATGTTATTTACCGAATTGTTAGCATTTTATTTTCATTTAACACAATGACAGAACATTTCAAAACTTTAAACAGTGTCCGCGTACACTAGCGATCATCAAAACTGAAACGGAAATAAGGGGAGACAAAACACAAATACATTTGGCCAGGTGTAAGTAAATGGGGTGAACCATACACCGCCGACAAAATTCCGTAGGCTGCAAATCAGGAACTTTGCCGGGCAAATACTGGCAGTGAAACTTTCATCCTCAGCCTGAGTTCGAACCGGCTTACTTCCCCGGGTCGAGCCGGCCGCGTTTGCCGAGGCTTCTAGGCGCTACAGTCTGGAATCGCGCGACCGCTACGGTCGCAGGTTCGAATCCTGCCTCGGGCATGGATGTGTGTGATGTCCTTAGGTTAGTTAGGTTTAATTAGTTCTAAGTTCTAGGGGACTGATGACCACAGATGTTAAGTCCCATAGTGCTCAGAACCATTTGAACTTCCCCGGGTCGAGACGTTCCTTTCCATACACGACGTCAAGAACACACCGTTAGCTTTTGCACTGTTGTGGAGATGTTTTCAGTCCAGTAAAAACACGAATGGGGATAATAAATCAAAAGAAATTTGTTCTGTAACGAGCATCCGGAGACGACGGGTTCCTTATACGAAAATATTGTTGTTGCGTTCAGTCCTAACGCCTAACTACACAAAAAACGTCCCTGAAAAACCACTGGATTTCGTTGTTACCCGGTAGAGGAATAAATACGTATTAAGTTACTGTGTTATACCTCTAATACTGAAGCAGCAAATAATGATCACAATGACGCATCATGCTATGTCATAGTGGTTATGAAAGAAAGGTAAAGGCTTTATGTAGTGCAGCTTTTAACTCCACGCTTTGCGTCAGGGGGCGCGCCATATTGATACAGAGTGAGCAAAATTTAAGGTACTGTCTCTTCCATTATAAAAATTTGTTTTTAAGTAAAAATGTTTAAAAATATTTAAAATCCTACAAAGAAGTGGAAATAGCTGTTACTTTTATGTGTACAGCACAAAATACTCTTTTAACAAGCCTGAATCGCTTCTAAAACTTGAAATATGTTTTACAACGGAAACTTCACACAATAATTTTTTTTGTAACAAAGGAGACTTGCTCTCGTACAAAGAAGTACAGACGACTGTGAGCGAAGTCGGAAAATGAATCAGAAGCTTGCAGCTTCAGTATGGCGGCGTGCTTTGTTCCAGCTGGTTTGAGTAGAGAGAGATCATTATGTCTGCCTCTAACTCACTACCAAATTTTTTACTCCAGTCCAATTCTTTTCCAAGTTTTCTTTTTCTACTTTCCTCGCATATTTTAATTGTTTACTATACCTAAATATGCCAGTAGCGGCCACTGTAATACATTTGACAGGGAATATAAATGGCAGACTGCAAATCTTGCGGCGAAGCTGACTATCTCCAGATTTCCGAGTCTGCAGACCTGTTGTTATTTTACACAATATTCGCTGCCTGGCTTTATTATTATTATTGGAATTCCGAGAAAACACAAATGGAAAGAGGAAAGTGGCAATCTAATGATGATAAAACAGTATTTATACAGATACGTTACTTGACCAAATAATATCAAAAAGATATTTATTTATTTGAATACCTCCAATTTTCGCAAGATTTTGGAGGCACTGTTTTCTGTGCTTCGAAAAACAGTAGGAAAGAAAGTTGTATATTAAATCTCCTCCTTCCTTCTGACATTCGCGGGTACCTGTTCGATGTAAGTGTAAAGTAGTTTAATCATAGTTAATGAGTATTATTACCAGATCAATTATTAGTTTTTTGCTCGCTTGGAATTTTCGAATTGCATAGTAGCATAGTAAGCATAGTATTATCCTCTAATGGCAGATTGAAAGGCGCCAGACCACTGGCCATTTCTCAACAGCAAATAGCCGTAATCGTATCTTAGATAGTGGGAGCTTTAAGAGAAGATAAGAGATTAATTTTACTTTTCAACCGAAGTCGACTTACTGCAACAATCTAAGTATTAAAGTTTTTCTGCCAGTGACTTGATTTTTCCAGCGAACCGTTCTAACGTTACAGAAAACAACGTTTGTAACCCAAACCACGTACAGCGTGTCCCAGTTTGACCTCTGTTTTCTGGATGATGGATGAGTGCTTTTTACAAGGAGAATCAACTGTAGACAGTGTCTCTCCTCTGTGTTTATGCACTGTAAGCTGCCGCACTACCTGCTTTCTACTGAAGATGCGATATAAACAGTGGAGTCAAACCTAGCAGGGAAAGAACTGACCTCATCGATGAGGATCCACTCTGCGCCAGTCGTTAACGCTCTGTCTCGTATCGAGAAGACGCAGCGCTCCAGTTCCGTCCATTCAATTTGTGTACGTTCCCCGTGTGTTTCTTAAATTATAGCAGGACTGTTTTTATGAATTACGCTACTCCAGTATCCTTTGTCATCGTCATCGTCATCCAGCTAAGCTATAGATCCGCTCTAAGGACTTCTTTGTCTGCAGGGCCGTAGCCTCCAAAATCCCTTCATTCAAATTAGTTTAGATGTGTACCATTCTGAAACAGTTTAGAGTCACATCTATTCTTTCTTCTTCAGTAGCTCTACAGCCCTTGGTGAGCCTTGGCTTCTTCAACAATCTTCCTCCACACTTCTCGGTTATTTGCTGCTTTTTTCCACCCCCGGACTCCCATATTGCTGATATCCATTATTACCTCATCGATCCATCTTCTTCTAGGTCTCCCTTTTCGCCTAACTGAATGTATCATACCTTTCATCATTTTCTTTGGAATTCTATCCTCTGCCATTCTCTCCAAGTGTCCTAGCCATCGTATTCGCTGTGATTTAACAAATTTTACTATGTCCCTGCCTTGTATTAACTCCTGTAATTCAGCATTGTAGCGTATTCTCCAGCCTTCTTCCTTCCTTATTGGCCCATAGATTTTGCGTAGTATTTTCCGCTCAATGATTCTTAGAGCATTTTTATCGTGTTCTGTCAACGTCCATACCTCTGAGCCGTATGTGATAACTGGGTGGACTAGGGAATTATATATTAGCAATTTAGTTTTTCTTGTAACAAAGCTACTTTTGAAAAGCTGCATATTTGAAAAGTAAGCTCTGTTTCCTGCTTGTATTCTTTCCCTTATAGCCTTTCCAATACTGTTATCATTTGTTATTAGGGCTCCCAAGTAGTTAAAAGAGGACACTCCATTGAAGCATTTCCCATTGATGTTTAGGTTTTTAGGGGTTCTTCTGGCCTCAGATTGTGACATTACCATATATTTTGTTTTGTTTACATTTACTATGAGGCCAATTTTTAAGGCTTCTGTTTCCATTGCCCGGTATGTTTCTAGGAGTGTATTGGTATTTCTTCCTACTATTGCAATGTCATCAGCGTATGCACATATCTGGCTAGTTTTCATAAATATGGTGCCTCTTTTGTTGATTTTATTTACTGCACTATGCAGGGCAATGTTGAATAGGACAGTGGAGAAACTATCCCCTTGCTTCACACCTTTATTAAAGTCAAAGCTTTCACTTGTTCTGCTAAGGACCTTTACTTTTGCTCTTGTCTCTGTCATTGTCATTCTGATTAGTCTTATTAATTTAGCACATATACCAACTTCTTTCAGTACTCTGTATAGTTCTTGCCGATTTATGCTGTCAAAGGCTTGTTTGAAATCGATGAATAAGAAATGCAGATCTATATCATATTCATAGAACTTTTCCATCATTTGCCTTATTACAAATATTTGATCAGTAGTTCCTCTGCCCGGTCGAAAGCCACACTGATATTCCCCTAGTATGCCTTCTGCACACTTCCGTATCCTTTCGTTTAATATACTTGTGAAGATCTTATAAGCTGTACTTAGGAGTGTTACACCTCTATAGTTTTCACATGCTGTTCTGTCCCCTTTCTTATAAATGGGGACTATTATTCCAATTTTCCAATTATCTGGCATAGTTTCTGTGAGTCACATCTATGGGATACTGTATTTACACCTCATTGAACAGTTCCACGATGTGCGGATGTTTGCGAAGAAGTTAAGGTGCTCACACTTCAACCAAAGTAGAAATGCCTTTTGTTAGTAAGTGTAGTCCCTGAAATGTTAAAGACGAATAGTTTATTAAAGAAAATTTGTAAGCAAAAATGAGTATTCAATAAATTAATAACTTGTATTTCACTGAGATTCATTTCCGTGTATTTACTGTGACATACGGCACGCGCGGCTAAAAATCATACGACACTGCGGAGAGACTTTTTGAACACTCCGTACATTTATTCCACTGTGAGACAAGACAGTCAGTGCTTCAGGAAGGATTGTATAGGTGGTGCAGGATAAAATGGCCGACGCGCAGTGTCCAGTTTCCGTCCAAAGAGCTGGGCGAATTCATTCGTTTGTTAGGAAGGGGAGATCGACAAGGGTTTGCCACCTTTCGGCCGGTCGGCGATGTCAGAATCGACGCGCACGCCCTACAATCTTTCTCAATTTTACAGAAACTATTAGGTACAAAAATTTCATTTTCTCTTTGCTTGTACCTTTGTATGGCAGGTTCATTATGATGTGCCTATCATTTCGTTAATGGTCACAGTAACTGTGATATTTACGGGAAATTCGAAAAAGGTTGCAATGAAAAATAAGGGTTGTTATGATTTTGCGTCTGGTGCATATTACATAGTATGTTGCTGCGTATGAAATTTAGCTAACATGTTCAATTTTTCTTTAGATGTGGTTAGAGGTCTCCGTCTGCCACCAATCTTGAAAAAACCGATGTGACGTAGCGCGCTGCAGCGCACCAGCTATAAAGCCAGAGTGAAATATCCACAACATTCCCCGTATTTCATAAACGGTTTGAGATAACGAAATGAGATTTTGGCAAATGTTAGCACACAAGGAGGGAAGTATTTTGCCACGTGGTTATTATGCAAAACTTTTCCGATGAAAGAATGTAATTTTTAAGGGCCATCGACGGTTGGTGAAACGAGAAATGCTATGGGTTTTGGAACAATGTAAGTGAAGTCGTTACACGTTTATTTTGTACCGAGGATGCGCTTTTTCATAAAATGCTGACGTTACTTTTCTCAGTTCCTCACTTATTTAACTTAATAAACCACTGTTTCAGAATCCTCTCGCAATTGCGACTGTGTAAACTCCGCTGAGTTTTGGAAGAAGAAGCAAATTTTAACATGGCAGCAAGAGAAATGTGAACTATTACTCCAAATTCCCCACTCGTGACTAAAATGGTTAACAAACCAGGCGAAGTAAATCGCTTCATTTTCGACGGAATTCCTTTTAGATACTAACGAAAGAAGAGGTGACATCTTTTTTGAATGGTCATCGTGCAAGTGTGGGCGTGGAGGGCCACGTTTAATATTTACCAACAATGGGAGTGTAGGCTTCAGTTTAGAACGGCATTTCCCCTATAGCTTCTGAGCGAGCTCCCTCCCACGACAGGCGCTCTCCCGCGCTTTCCCAGCCGACTGCGCACCCAGCGGCCACCGCACTATACCCAGGGATGCACTCTACCAATCAAATCGACGGCCACAAATGTCTTTCTTCAGGGCTCCAAAAATATGGAAATCGCGTGGGGAGAAGTCGGGACTCTGTGGAGGATGTCTAAGGGTTTACCAGCGGAACCTCTGCACCTCGTCGAAACAACCCTCGCAACATGTGGCCAACCCGATTAAGTTTGAAATAATGAACAGGTTACTTACTTTGTTCCACCCGTCTCGCTTGCATTTGACTGCCCCTTGTATGACAGACCGCAGTTGAACGAATGCTTAAGTATTATTTCGGACTATCACTTTTTTACCTGAATCTGTCACGTATCACATCATCATCCTATAGCGACGACTTGTTATTAATTACCTTTAGATCAATAACTATATACCGACTCGCAAGCGTTGCGTATCTTGTATATTATCAACTGCGCAAATTGTGTACTACGTTTACGTCAGACTAATTTAGTACACAGGCAGTTGTTCTTCAGAGATTGACAATGGTGAAAATCAGAAAGCATCAGCAGAAAACTGTTCACAATTTTTTGCTTTGTAACTTTAGCCCATAGATCGCATTTCTGGAATGTCCATCGAATAATGTAATGAAAACCTACAGTAAGTTGCTCTGAAGACTGAACATATCTTTGGTAGCTTAACCTACCATGCCACTTCGCTCACAGATTCATATTCGGATATCAAACCTCCCACAAACCATCCTATTTAGTTTTACCAAGATATGCGTGCATCACTTGAGACGGGGACCGTCATGGTTTCTTAAACAAGACCACGACCGACTTGCTTCCATTTCGTTGAACAGTTCAACTTACCGTTTAGTTCATAATCTCGACCGCATTTTACAACCAGAGGCATCTCGCGGTTCGACCGAGACGGGTCCATAACCCAGTTGTAAACTAATGATTGGGTTTCATTATTTCTTACATTGTAACGGATGAAGAAGAGAAACTGTGACAGTACGCCGTGCAATGCTGACGTGTTTTGAGGTCTTGGTTGCCCGTCCTGCTTAGTCAGAATCACTTCATTACAGCAGTAAAGTGTCAGTGTCCGATAGATGCCGAAATGAGTCTGAGTATTCCTACGAATTAGGAAGACTGATTTGGGATAGCCTTCATAACAATCCAGCATTCGAAATGAGTAGTTTCAGAAAATTCCCGATAATCACGAGCCGGCCGCGGTGGCCATGCGGTTCTAGGCGCTCTAGTCCGGAACCGCGCGACTGCTACGGTCGCAGGTTCGAATCCTGCCTCGGGCATGGATGTGTGTGATGTCCTTAGGTTAGTTAGGTTTAAGTAGTTCTAAGTTCTAGGGGACTGATGACCTCAGCTGTTGAGTCCCATAGTGCTCAGAACCATTTGAACCATTTGAATTTGATAATCAGGAACGGGAAGAACACTGTAAAAGGCAAACTTCGCTATTGCCGAACGCAAGTAAAGCTTCTCATTAGTAAGTCACGTGCATGTTGTATTTAGCGTGAAATAGTTCTTTCTGATTCCATTCTAAAGAGAGGCAATAGACAAATAAAAGTGGAGTGATGAAGAAGAGTGCTGGATACGTCGACTGGATTATGCCGCGTACAAGTTCATGATCTAAAACCTTATGGCAATTATTGTGTTCAGTCGACTGCAGTTCGAATAATAATAAAAATAGTATATTTCAGATTTCATTGAACAATTAATTTTCTGTAGAACGAACGTTCCTCCTACTACGGGGATCTAACTTTGTGCGGCTTTCATTTTTTCAGCAGAATATCTGCACACTTAAATCAACGTGGGCTTATTGAAAATGAAACATCAGTGCTTTGCGGTGCAATATTATTGATGTGCGACCTTCTTACATTTACTTATGTTCTATATTTTATAACTAAGAGGTTGCCAGTGTTGATTTCATACGTCTATGCTGTACATGAGCAGACGTTTGCTACTGATCTTATTAGCAGTCTCAAAAATGGTTCAAATGACTCTAAGCACTATGGGACTTAACATCTGAGGTCATCAGTCCGCTAGACTTAGAACTACTTAAACCTAACTAATCTAAGGACATCACACAGAGCCATGCCTGAGGCAGGATTCGAACCTGTGACCGTAGCAGCAGCGCGGCTCCGGACTGAAGCGCCTAGAACCGCTCGGTCACAACGACCGGCTTAGCAGTGTCTGTTGCATTCTATGCTTCCATCGACCTAGCAAGTGATTATGTTCGTATAAACGCATGGCGAAGTGGGTTTTGAACAGCCAAAGTAGAGCGAGCGATACGCTCGCTTACTGGGGTACACATACCATCGTCAGCGCATTATTTGTGTCTCAACAGGGCAGCCATGCAACATATCCACCTGCGGATGCTGTTGGTTTTGTGAAGGCAAGACTTACTTAACCTCAAAAATCTGAGTAACGATGTTCACCGCTCGCTGAGAAATTGCACATTAGTCCAGATCTTGTGTAATGGTGAAGGAAGGAACAAAAGGCGAAACAGTCGAGTTACATGTATACATTCTGGATACATGTATACTCCTCCGTGACTTCGTAGGAGCGAAAGCTGAGCTGCACCGGGTTGTGTAAAGCAATCGACCATGGCTTTGGAGAAGGACCACTTCTGGACATCAGCTGAAGTAATTGGGAAATACTACGGGAAATATGCATTAGAGTAGTCGACACTATATGATATTGACTGCCTGTTCCACTGCTGTATATTTTCGCCATACTCGCCCCCCCCCCCCTCCCCTGTAACGGAACTGATATATAAAAGGGGCTAGTAGAGGGCAAGGAAACAGTCAAGTAAGCCTAATAAACATATATCCAAAAACCAATGGTGTCCCCGATACGACGTATGCACAAGTGCAGTCATACAAATGTTACAACGCTGTTGATGTGTAATGCAACATATTTCAGATGACAACAGTTTTGGTGAAACGCTGCGTATGTTGTTCATGATGTTGCAGTGGCACACTTTTTGTGGCTGTTCTGGAATACGGAGCACGAATCTTCGACAGAGAGTGTATCGGGCGTGAGGAACCAACAAAATGGGCTCCTAGTTCCCCTTACTTCAACCCTTGTGTTAAGATATTTAAGAGCTTTGGCATATTCCTGCTCTGTTGATAGTGTCAGTGAACTTCGGGACTGCATTGTAAATGGTTGTCAACGCGTTGGGAACATGTCTGGGATTTTTGAACGTTCACAGGCTTCGTTGAGGAGATGTGGCCATGTGGAACACGGGTTGTCATGTGTTTGTCCTCTAGTGCATGTCCAGTATTATCCTCGATGACTCTGTTATAAGGTGTTTCATGTAGACAGTCGCAATACGTCGTGTTGGGTAGCCACTGATTTCCGTACCTAAGTTCATTAGGATTATTTGCGTGCTTCGTAGTCAGACATCGAGGTAGTGGTTTGTTAACTTTGGAAATTTCGTCTGCATTTTCCTACTGGCAGACATGGAAATACCACCTGTCTTTAAATATTGCACGAAATTGAATAGCCTGATGCAGATTTAACGCAGCCTCGTGTTTCGCTCGCAGTCACGCGCGTAAAGATGCGTTTCTCTTGGACAGCAGCCACGTGTGAAAATCCTGAATGTCGGGTGCATATGGCTTCTGTGTGTTGTTCTCAGTCAGAGCTAGAGATACAGCGGCTCGTCAATCGATGACGGGAATGCGCGGAACGCGAGAAATTCTCCTCCGGTATTGCAGGGAGGCGTCGCCGATGCGCAGTTTCTTTGAAGGCTCTTCCCATTAACACACGCTTCACTTGTTTTGAGTCCCCGTGATATTTCCGCTCAGGAAGTCTTTGAAAATGAGAAGACTGACGCAATCTACCGCTTGCATAATATTCCACGGCTGTTGAGAGAATCATATCGACACTTAGCTGACTAGCAGACAGGAAATTGCGTTTTCCAAATCGTTATTTTACACTATGTATCACTCCATCACGAGTCGTCTTTACTTTGCATTCATTGTGATTTTAAGGATTTAAGATTCTGGTTTGTACAGCAACAGTGCTGCCACAAAATACATATTTTATGAAGAAATCCTGTTCCCCAATAAAATATTGAAGTTGGAGAAATGGACCAGATCCTTCCAGTCGAGTTCGTTACTACTTAATACTGGTACTATAGTTCCGAAGATATGAAAAGGGAGAAGCGGAAAGTCTTAGATATTCCAGTCAGAATGTTGCGAGGCATGCCCTTATTCGATTGAAAGCGCAAAGGAAAGAAATTAGCAAAGAAAAAAGACAAGACAGCCGTTACTTTTTATAAGTTGTTATTTATACCACCAGTTTCGGCATCCCATTAAGGCCATCCTCAAGTCCCTATGTACGCCGTGTATAGAGAATCAGATACATCGATACCTGCATAACCGGAGCCATCAATACTAAAGTTCCGCTGTCCGTATCCACGATGGATCAACAAAAATTCATAGGAAAGAAGGTTGCATTTTTACATTTTGGCAAGAACGGCATCGATAAAAGGAGCAACAGGCCAGTGGACTGGTATTGTTAATGGCTCAACATAACTATTGCCTGACGTAATTCAAGGAAACACTAAGAAATCCAGACCAGTTGGCTGGTCGCTGTTTTGAGCAATATCCTTTCCGTATACTAGCGAAGACCTAAATCAGTTCGTCCTCCTCCTCTATACTGCTAAAAAGAATATCGTGCCCCTACTGCGTAGGTATCTTGGTGTAGCGATTACTGTTGAAAGTGGGAATCATGATCAGTGATGATAGTGCCTCTCGCTCCTGTCACTATTGCCCGTGTTCTGCAATTAAGATTGAAATCGTGTATTGGCCATGACGGGAAGCTACGGCAGCGAAGACATTCAAATAATTCAGAGTTTACAACTCACCGCAGCCGCTCGTAAAATGGACCTAAATGTACTCTGCAGGAATGTTTCATTCGGTGCAAAATGCCCATTTCGAGCTTCAAACTTAGCGAGGAATGCATTTAAACCGGCATAAACCGCTCAAATGTTTAACCGTTTCATGGGAACAGTATTGTGCGCTTTTACTGGTGGAATAATTGAGGTTTTCGTATCACGTACAAATGTTAGGCTGACTTTAAATATTTCGATTGGCCCATTTCTATTATCTCTTACATCATTTCGAGAATGTACTTTCAGATTCTGATTTACATTACCTTACTTATAGTATTTAGCTTTGGTTACGTTTCAAATTCTATAGTAACAGAATTCTCCATCGTTCCATCATCTTAGCCTTTGACGTTTCTTCCTAACTAAACAAGAATCATTCCATTGGGTGTACATCCAGATATGCGCTAGGTGGATATATTAAAACACCCGTTTCTGTGCAAGGTTCGCAGGAGAGCTTCTGTAAAGTTTGGAAGGTAGGAGACGAGATACTGGCAGAAGTACAGCTGTGAGTACCGGGCGTGAGTCGTGCTTCGGTAGCTCAGATGGTAGAGCACTTGCCCGCGAAAGGCAAAGGTCCCGAGTTCGAGTCTCGGTCGGGCACACAGTTTTAATCTGCCAGGAAGTTTCATATCAGCGCACACTCCGCTGCAGAGTGAAAATCTCATTCTGGAAACCTCCCCCAGGCTGTGGCTAAGCCATGTCTCCGCAATATCCTTTCTTTCAGGGGTGCTAGTTCTGCATGGTTCGCAGGAGAGCTTCTGTAAAGTTTGGAAGGTAGGAGACGAGATACTGGCAGAAGTAAAGCTGTGAGTACCGGGCGTGAGTCGTGCTTCGGTAGCTCAGATGGTAGAGCACTTGCCCGCGAAAGGCAAAGGTCCCGAGTTCGAGTCTCGGTCGGGCACACAGTTTTAATCTGCCAGGAAGTTTCATATCAGCGCACACTCCGCTGCAGAGTGAAAATCTCATTCTGGAAACCTCCCCCAGGCTGTGGCTAAGCCATGTCTCCGCAATATCCTTTCTTTCAGGGGTGCTAGTTCTGCATGGTTCGCAGGAGAGCTTCTGTAAAGTTTGGAAGGTAGGAGACGAGATACTGGCAGAAGTACAGCTGTGAGTACCGGGCGTGAGTCGTGCTTCGGTAGCTCAGATGGTAGAGCACTTGCCCGCGAAAGGCAAAGGTCCCGAGTTCGAGTCTCGGTCGGGCACACAGTTTTAATCTGCCAGGAAGTTTCATATCAGCGCACACTCCGCTGCAGAGTGAAAATCTCATTCTGGAAACCTCCCCCAGGCTGTGGCTAAGCCATGTCTCCGCAATATCCTTTCTTTCAGGGGTGCTAGTTCTGCATGGTTCGCAGGAGAGCTTCTGTAAAGTTTGGAAGGTAGGAGACGAGATACTGGCAGAAGTAAAGCTGTGAGTACCGGGCGTGAGTCGTGCTTCGGTAGCTCAGATGGTAGAGCACTTGCCCGCGAAAGGCAAAGGTCCCGAGTTCGAGTCTCGGTCGGGCACACAGTTTTAATCTGCCAGGAAGTTTCATATCAGCGCACACTCCGCTGCAGAGTGAAAATCTCATTCTGGAAACCTCCCCCAGGCTGTGGCTAAGCCATGTCTCCGCAATATCCTTTCTTTCAGGGGTGCTAGTTCTGCATGGTTCGCAGGAGAGCTTCTGTAAAGTTTGGAAGGTAGGAGACGAGATACTGGCAGAAGTAAAGCTGTGAGTACCGGGCGTGAGTCGTGCTTCGGTAGCTCAGATGGTAGAGCACTTGCCCGCGAAAGGCAAAGGTCCCGAGTTCGAGTCTCGGTCGGGCACACAGTTTTAATCTGCCAGGAAGTTTCATATCAGCGCACACTCCGCTGCAGAGTGAAAATCTCATTCTGGACATCTAATTGTCTTTATAGCTGGGATGAGATCTCGCGGCGCCAAGTTGCTACGGCCATTTGTCAGACAGCAGGTGTTCCATCGATCTTCTGAGTCACTCTCGGTAGTGGGTACCTAATTATTACGAGAATTAGTGAACGAATAATGAGCGTGATTAAATTTTCAAAAGAAAGGCAGACTAAAACGTGCAATGCAAATCGATTAATATTTGCGCTGACTTGTCTGTGTAGTAAGACAGATGTGTGTAAACGTTCGTTATAAAACAATATCATGAAGGACTACATAAAATTCACTGAATCATTCGAAATGACTTCATTGCATTCGCAGTCCACATAATACAAAATATAACTCTCTCATTGATACATGTTTCATACCTGCAATTTTATCTGTATTTTGAAGTAATGAGCTAGTCATTTTTGTATCGTTTGTCGTTTCTCTGTCACGAAACTGGATATTAACTGAGACGGAATTTACATTCGTATTAGAAGCTGCTGCACATTCTTGCGTTATGTTTTGTAACACAGCGATATTGTTCCATCTCGAGTACTTTTCTCTCCTTTCGCAGGTTTACCTACTGCGGCAGAAATTTTCTACGTTTAAATTTATATACGGGCGTTTACAGTGCATCATCTTCAAAGAAAGCAATTTGTTTTTGGAAATCGTAATGGTGTGGAAATCATAACTTCGCTTTCTCTGTTGTCTTTTCTAGCTCTTATCATGTGTGTGTTTAGGGAAATACTTGATTACAAAATGAGGGTATAAATAAGATACCTTGTGCTTAATTTAATGTGACTTTTTGGCTTGTATTCATATCCTGCATCCAACGTTATCTACAAATTCTTACAGTCTAACCCATTGATTTCGCCTGCCTTTATACTGTTTCCAGTCCATGCCGTCCCTTTCTCTCTCTCTCTCTCTCTCTCTCTCTCTCTCTCTCTCTCTCTCTCTCTCTTTATGATATCGCGTTTCTAGATGACAGTATTAGATGCCGCTAGTTGGTGAAGATATTGTTAACTACTCAGTCTTTCTTTATTTCTACTATATCTTACAATTTGCTTTACTTTATGGAAATGATCTTTGGATCGGTAAATACCGTGAAGATTGCTTTTCTTAATTCTTTCCTATAACTGTAGGCAAATACGCAAATAGTGCTTTTCTTAGTCATCAGAACGTCTAGTATGTTTTTCGTTATACTTGATACTCATTTTTTTATATACAGGATGATTCTTGTTAACGTTTAAGAACCCCGTAAATGAATTAGATGACGCTGAGATAAGTAATAAAACATGAAACACATGGGGGCGCAAATGTCTGGAAATAGCACAAAAGTGGATGACGAATGTTGAACCTATGATTTACCAGATGACGTACCTCTCCACATGTGCAGCGATTGAACTTATCGCCCTCTCACACCCGATCATCACAACCCAACCCAACGCCAGTCAAGGATTCACGATTGCGTAGCACCACGCGTACTTTAGCAGCTTCAGCGCGTGGGAGTCAGGGGTGAGGTCTTGTAACTGACAGGCAGTATGTTTTTTCATTGCGTTAGGCAATTATGTGTTTATCTTGAGGTAAGATCTATTATTTTATTTTCCTGTCTCGCGGTCTCTGCTGGTTTATTCCAAAGTATAGTACAACAAATGCCTGCCTTATTGCGTCAGGAGTAAATGAGTGCAAGCTTCCGAATGACCTACGTTTTCTTTACAAAATAAAATCTATAAACAAAGAACAAAGAAAAAAGAAGAAAGAAAAGGAAAGAAACACAAAATAAGAACAGCTTTTTCTTGGTTACAGCGAGGGCAATAATTTTGTAACTTCTACGTTTACAACACATCACGCTTATAAAAGGTGTTCGAAATTTACCCCGTTGGCTTGGATGTAAGTATTGCATCGCTCAGTCATCTCTTTACGCACGCACGCACTTGTACGTATGTCATCTGTTGACGTCACAAGGTGAACATCTGTCATCCGCTTTTGGGTATTTTCCGACGTTTGCGGCCCCATGTGTCTTACATTAAGCTACTCTGTGTCATCTACGTCGCTTCGTGGATTTTTAAATGTTAGTAAGAATCCCCCGGTGTTATGTTGTCACTGGGTTTAAAAGTATCCCATGCAAGTATCGTCAAGATTATTGAGCGGGAAGGAAATATTTATTGCGCATCCTTGTACATATCGTGAACTGTTGGGTCTGTAACCGTGCCTTTGTGAACTTGTGTACCTCAACTCGAAACGTTCTGCCAACCTCTTTCTTTCGCCTCGCTTCTCTTCCTCCACTACCACACTTTGTCCCCCACTCCTATCGATAACGCCTGCCTCTCATCCTTCCTCCCACCCCCCCACCCCCCTCCCCTACACGTAGAAACACACACACACACACACACACACACACACACTGCGATTCAAGTACATTACAGACTCTGCTGTGACAAAAATGAGTTTAATGTTACTCAAAAATTCTAAAGAGCACAGTAAAAAGGCAATAATTTTTCACCAAGAGTCCGCACGCGCCGTTTGATCTCTGTAGCGACGCCAGCTGCTGCGGGCACTCCTGTATGAAGAGACCTTCCGTTAGCCGCGGACGGAGCACACCACTCGCTTTTGCGACGTTTACCACCGCCTCCCTCCTGTGGTCTATTTATAAATGACAACGGCGCACGTCTCCATTATGCTTTCGAGGCCGCACGAGGTACCCGCATTAATATCTGGTGACATGTGAATTTGGCCGGGCGGTGGTCTTTTTTCACGGTCGGCTGAAAGCTCCGTCGCTAAGTGAGGACGAGCTTTCTGCGCCCTGCTGTCACGCGATACAGCGTCCCTCACTGGACGAGATCCACGAATTTGCAGACTGCTTCACATCTTGTTTACCTTTGCACATTACAGTGTGCTGCGCAATCAGAATCAGATATTCGATACCACGTGTGCTATGTAATTAATAGGTCGTCACACTCCACCTTCTTTCTTTCTTTCGCTACTGCCTTTATCCCGCGTTGTGCGCAGGGTCGGCAGGGTTAAGTACGGATGCGGCATGGTGAATTTTAAGGGGTGGCCAGATGCCCTTCCTTCCGCCACACCAAACCCCCCGGGACGGAAGTAGTGTACCCCCAGCTGTCTGCGTCGAGTGTAAATCGTGAAACAATGTTAATGTGTTTCAAATGTCTGCGAGTCGGGTAACTGAGGCGGGACGTGGGGACCAGCCCGCTATTCACCTAGCAGGATATGGAAAACTGCCTAAAAACCACGTCCAGGCTGGCCGGCACACCGGCCGTCGTCGTCAATCCGCCGGACGGATTCGATCCGGGGCCGGCGCGTCTACCCGAGTCCAGGAAGCAGCGTGTTAGAGGTCTCTGCTATCCTGACGGGTAGGTAGTCACACTCCACTACAATGCTAGAAATCCAATCTACTAAAATCAGGTCAAGAGCGGATTTACGCCTTGCTGAGAAGTACAGCTTTTTGTTGCCTAAAACGCACACGTTTTGTTATTATTGTGCCATTAGAAGTCTTTATTCAAAAATTAATGATCAAAATCTGGGCATGGGCCTTGGTGTAGCGCTATTAAGCAAGTACGTGCCAACTAATGAAGACACCCTCCTGAGACTGTAGACCACATAATGTGCAAGCAGAGGTACCTTGGAACTCTGCGATATCTGCCTGCTTGTTGGTAGCGGCAAAATGCGCCTTGACACAAATAATTGTTGAATATCATGTGCAATGATCTGGAAAGGATTCGTCGCGCTAGAAGTTGGACTGCCATTTAAAGTGAACCTCTATAGGGAAGCACGATGGCTTCATAATACTACAGATTACAAGAGAGCATTTCTCTAAATCCACGTGTGCGCGTCACCAAACCAAAGAGAGCCAAACTGTCCAAAACAATGCCTAGTACGGACCTTCCCACACCCGCTTTTATCGACATCACTCGGCGTAAAATGATGCACCGTGCTGGGACGACTGACAGACCAAAGGCATTGCTGACATTGAGGTACTTATCTGCCATGCGAGAATTACACATTAGCTGCACAGACCAACTTTGCAGATACGTCTAAAACCACTGCAAATTACGACTCCCAAAAAAAAAATTAAGGATTCGAGCACTTGTTTGCTGGTGGTACTAATCTTGGCCGCCCGGCCATCAGCTGCCGGAAACTGTCGTCTGGACAACAGACGTGAATAGTCATTGGAGACTTACTGAGATCTGCAGCTTGTTAGTGTGTTCCTTGGCGATCTTCAATGCCAGAAAACAGCTTCACATAATCGGATGCGTTGTCGTGTGGTCAACTACAACGCGTTGGTGGCCCGGGTCGTGAAACAACGTGACAAATGACTGCACAATACTGTTTTTGTCTCAAAATATCTTTTTGAACTAATAATACAGCTTCTCTAAAGTTATTAGTGATATGATTTTATCAACATCCCCCACACACTTAGACTTTCGCCATACGCTCTGTCACAATGCCTTCTTTCTCGAATTGTGAATTGCATCCGTGTCTATTGTTTCCAGTAACAAGTCCTCAGCCATAACTGACACAACTTTTCCAATGGATTTTACTAAAAAAAATAGTAGTCAAACTTTCAGTCCTTGATGAAACAAGCCAAGAACTGCAGAGTGCGATCATCTTCAGTTACCGTAAAATAATTTACAGAAGCATATTTAAGTAATGTTTTTACTGTGGCATCAAATAAAATAAAAACCATCCTGCGTCACTTCTAACAGTAGTAAAATCTTCTTTAATTTGTCTTCGTGCGCTGTCTTAATATTCCATCCATTTTTGTGTGTAGTGCAATCTGAATACGGACAAGAGTTTCCATACAGGCTGCAGTAAGTGATTTTATACTACAGGAAAAATATCATATGATTCTCACCAGATCTTCTCGTATCTTTTTTAAAATAGTTGCGTGCGCTGGGGTCATACCTGCACAAAATATAGTGTATTAAGTAAGTGCATCCAAGCCCATTACCATTTCACACGGGCAGCGTTCCCCAGTAGCGTGCTCATAGAGAATTAAAGAACGTATACACCATTTCAAGTCTTACCCCTGTTTGGTTAAATGGATAGTTCAGTTACATACCTAACGGGTGCCCTCCCAGATACAATGTGCAGTAAAGTAACGATTTGCGGAGAGTACAGCAGTAACTGCATCCGGTGCTACGTTTATCACAGAAAATAGAGCTTACATCGAGTCTACCCCAGTTGCATCAGTAGGTGTCCGCAGCTCGTCGTCTAGTGGCTAGCGTTGCTGCCTCTGGATCACGGGGTCCCGGGTTCTATTTCCGGCCAGGTCGGGGATTTTCTCTGACCTGGGAAAGGGTGTTCGTGTTCTGCTCATCATTTCATCGTCATCATCATCATAATCATCATCATTTGTGACAGTGACTGGATTGGATTGTGAATAAAAAATGGACTGTGTAGAAATTGGGACTTTGCACGGCGCTGATGACCGCGCAGTTGAGCATCCCACAAACCAAACATCATCATCATCAGTCTGTGACGCATCTTCAAGAAGTAACGCAATGATGGCGGCTATATTTCCTCCACTTCCGTTGGAACATTCTGCTCGCCTTAGTGCGTAACTTTAGCTCAGTATAGCTCATGTAACAATTTAAAGGCAAATACATGAGTACGAAAACCTTCAATATTCCACATTAAATTGTAATGCTTTATAATAACAGAATTGTTATGCAGTGATCTTGCATCTGCTCCCCATCGTGGAGCAGGATGGAACGCAGGCACCAAGTCACTGCCACGCTTATGATTGTTTTCATCTCTTTTTTTGAGAACCTTGTTCTCTAAAAAAAGTTTTTGCCCTTATTACACTGAGATCGCTAACGAACAGCACGTCATTGGGTACACGAAGGTATCCCGTTAAACTCGCTGCAGCTTACTACCTGTTGGTTTCCAAGAGCGATGGTGATGAACTCAGTGTTGTCACTACTTTTGCCACAATCCAATGAGGCCATTTGACTTTTTATGGCTAGGATAAGTTACACAGCTGAGTAAACTCTCAGGGTCTCTCAGTCAACAATGCGTTGAGACTCTTTGTCTACGTATTTATTGAAATTCGATAAGTTCTGTGATCGTGTGGCACATGGCTGGTCGCGTTGCACACAGAATATCCCCACGAATTCTTTAGCGCCCAGAAGGCGGATGTCAACATTCCAGCTATTGATATAGTTGTTCGTGACAGCAAATATCAGTCATCTATGCCTGTTGTTCACCTATATCATCTTCAGCTCATTCTTCCGGACGGTGAACATGTTACAATTTTTTTATGATCTGTGAACGTATAGCCAACAAAAATGGTTCAAATGGCTCTGAGCACTATGGGACTTCTGAGGTCATCAGTCCCCTAGAACTTAGAACTACTTAAACCTAACTAACCTAAGGACATCACACACATCCACGCCCGAGGCTGTATTCGAACCTGCGACCGTAGCGGTCGCGCGGTTCCAGACTGTAGCGCCTAGAACCTCTCGGCCACCCCGGCCGGCTATAGCCAGCAGATCATTTCTGTTTTTCTTCTCACCTCCTAATCGATACCCACTGCATTTCATTTAGTAATTATTGGAATAACACGAAGAAACAGGTGTAACAATTTAGGAATCAAGTACAGGTTGTCCGGTAAGTCTTCATATCCCTCTTGACTTGCCGCTGCCGTTCAATCAGTTCAGCAATCTCCACTGAAATACATTCACAAAGCGTCAAATGAACTTACACACAAATAATCGGACGGATAGGATGAGCGGCATTCTGCGATTGTTTACCAATGACGTTTTAGTCCACAAGAAAGTATAGTCGTTGAATGACTGTAGGACGACACAGGTTGATTTAGACAGGATTTCTCCTTGGAATGATGAATTACAGCTTGCTCTAAGTGTAGAAAAATGTAAGTTAATACAGATGAGTAGGAAAAACTATCCAGTAATGTTTGAGTATAGAATCAGTAGTATACTGCTTGACACAGTTACGTCGATTAAACATCCAGGCGTAACGTTGCAAGCGATATGAAATGGAACGAGAGCGGGAACGGACTGCTCATCTGTATAGCAGACCACGTATAAAACACTACTGCGACCCATTCTTGTATGCTGCTCGAGTGTTCCGAATCCGCACCAGATGGGAATAAAGGAAGACATCGAAGCAGTTCAGAGGTGTGCTACTAGATTTGTTACTGGTCGGTTCGATCAATATGCAAGTATTACGGAGATTTTCCGTGAACTCAAGTCGTAATCTCTGGATCTGGAGGGAAAATGACGCTCTTTTTGAGAAGCGCTACTGAGAAAATTTGAAGAACCAGGATTTTCGAGTGACTGCGTAACGGTTCCACTACCGCCAACGTACATTTGCCGTATGAACATCGACAAGATAAGAGAAATTAGAACTCGTACGGAGACACACAGACTACCGTTGTCATCTCGCTGCATTTTCGAACGGAACAGGAACGGAAATGACTAATGGTGATAAACACACACTCCGTCACGCACCATACGGTGGCTTGCGGATGATGTATGTAGATGTAGATGAATTTCAAGTAACGCAGTCAATAATGCATGACTGCATTAAAAAAAGATTTGAAACTGAAATGTCAGTGAGTGAATTTTCTGACGACGACATGGAACAGCGAGTTGCACTCTGTGCCGTGTTATGTTTCTCGCTCAATAGCGTTATTTGCTGATGAATGTGCCATGTATCTCAGTTCACTCAGGAGGAATGTAGTGCTTTGCCGCGTTGGAAATATGATTTGTGTACAAGAGTTGGAAAGAACTCCGACAAATGGTATTATATGGGCCGGGATGTCATAAATATACCGTTCCAACTCTTATTTAAGGTATATGATGGAGTGTCGCAAACGAGTTCAGTTCCTCTGCTCGAAGACTAGAGAATCGTGTCTCACAGCAGGACGGACCTCCAGTACACTTAGTTGTTCAGATTCATGAACTCCTCGATGACCAATTTGGAGGCTGCTGACTTGGGCATGTTCGCCAATATTTTCGCCCCATTGAAATGGCCATTGGAAACTTGGGCCTTAGTACGACAGGCAATTCTTTATGGTGAATAATCTAGTCGAATGTGGCTCAACGTCGATACAAGTTTAATGAACTATTTCGGAACAGTGTTAAGGAAGCCTTCCGAATCATAACCCAGCTCGCGCTATTCGTCCACGAGACTCAGAGGGCCATAGACACGGGTTTCCAGGTAGATACCGTGTTTCTCGACTTCCGCAAGGCGTTCGATACAGTTTCCCACAGTCGTTCAATGAACAAAGTAAGAGCATTGGACTATCAAATCAATTGTGTGATTGGATTGAAGAGTTCCTAGATAACAGAACTCTGCATGTCATTGTCAATGCAGAGAAGTCTTCCGAAGTAAGAGTGATTTCAGGTGTGTCGCAGGGGAGTGTCGTAGGACCGCTGCTATTCACAATATATATAAATGAGCTACGGATAACATCGGAAGTTGACCGAGGCTTTTTGCGGATGATGCTGTAGTATATCGACAGGTTGTAACAGTGGAAAATTGTACTGAAATGCAGGAGGATCTGCAACGAATTGACGCATGGGCCAGGGAATGGCAATTGAATCTCAATGTAGACAAGTGTAATGTGCTGCGAATACATAGAAAGAAAGATCCTTTATCATTTAGCTACAATATAGCAGGTCAGCAACTGGAAGCAGTTAATTCCATAAATTATCTGGGAGTAGGCATTCGGAGTGACTTAAAATGGAATGACCATATAAAATTAATCGTCGGTAAAGCAGATGCCAGACTGAGATTTATTGGAAAAATCTTAAGGAAATGCACTCCGAAAACAAAGGAAGGTAGGTTACAGTACACTTGTTCGCCAACTGCCTGAATACTGCTCACCGGTGTGGGATCCATACCAGATAGGGTTGATAGAAGAGATAGAGAAGATCTAACGGAGAGTAGCGCGCTTCGTTACAGGGTCATTTAATAATCGCGAAAGCTTTACGGAGATGACAGATAAACTACAGTGGAAGACTCTGCAAGAGAGACGCTCAGTAGCTCGGTACGGGGTTTCGTTGGAGTTTCGAGAACATACCTTCACCGAGGAGTCAAGCAGTATATTGCTCCTTCCTACATATATCTCGCGAAGAGACCACGAGGATAAAATCAGAGAGATTAGAGCCCACACAGAGGCATACCGACACGACAATTTTTCTTTTCACTAACAATACGAGACTGGAATAGAAGGGAAAACCGATAGAGGTTCTCAAGGTACCCTGCGTCACCGTCAGGTGGCCTGCAGAGTATGGGTGTAAATGTAGTTAACTCCCGAGATATTGCCTAAGAAGTCAAGGAGGACATGGTGACAAACAGACCACCGTGTTGTAATACAGGATGGTGCACATAGAGGTTGGCTGGATACATAGCTTTTATACGTAAGTACTACGATATACAATAAACAGTTGTGACCTGGAGTGCAAGGACGTCTAAGCGACACTGCATATGAAGATTACCTTGCACACTCAGAAAAATCTTTGTGTGTTTTCCGTGTTTGATCCGTTCACTGATGGACTCCATAGACATTCCTCCTCACCTGGTGTACGCATGGCTCGCCGTTTCTTGCGGCTGCTGGAGGGGCTTGCCGCGGGTTGCCTGTGCACGGGAGAAGCACGGACGGTGATTCACCTTGGCACCCTCGCGTGGAGGTGGAAGGCCTTTTGTCGCTGCTGCGTGGGTGGGGTTCTATCTGTGCGTAGCAGCCTGCAGAGGGCTGCACTGGGCGTGGCGGCGTGGGCTGATTGCGCGGAATCCATTACGGTGTTGCTGCGCGCGGCAGGGGCTGGTGATGTATGCCCCGGGGGAGGCAGCCCTTATTAGCAGGGGTGCGCCAAGCTGCGCAGATGTGGCGCCAGCCGCAACCTGCTGCTGCTGCTATAAACACTACGCTGTTGCTCCTCGTAAATGATTCATGATTTTCATCGCGGCCACGACAACGATGATGCGACAAGTTGCGCTGGCAGCACGTTTAAAGGCGGTGAGCATAAAAGTCCTCAGAATTCGTACTGAATTCCTTCGCAGAAAATTATTTTGAACAATTATTCCAGGAGCCCAGTCGAATTGTAAACGGTTTCGTAAACGTACTTGACATATTAGCAAACAATAATACTAAGTAGTTAGCATAATGACTGATACAGGGATTAGTGACCATAAAGTTGTTGTTGTAAGACTGAATACCGCAGTATCCAAACCCACCGAAAATATACCTATGTATAAAAGCAGACAACGATTTTCTTGACGCTTCCGTAAGAAACAGTCTCCACTCTTTCCAACCTGACAATTTAAGTTAGACCAGATGTGGTTTGAATTCAAAGAGATAATATCCACGGCAACTGAGATATATTTACCAAATGAATGAATAAAAGACGATATTGATCCTCCATAGTACGCAAAACAGGTCTCAACACTGTTGCAGAGGCAACGAAAAAAGCATGCCAAATTTAAAAGAACGTAAATTCCCCAAGACCTGCAAGATTTTACAGAAGCTCGAAATATGTCGTGAATGTCAATGCCAGATACTTTTAATAGCTTGCACGACAAAATTACATCTCGGGATCTGTCAGAAAATCCAAAGAGATTGTGGTAGCATGTATAGTACACGAGCGGCAAGACACAATGAATACCTTTACTATGCGATGACAGTGGTGATAGTACTGATGACGGTGCCACTAAAGCAGAGTAACTAAACACAGATTCCCGAAATTCCTTCACTAAAGAAGACGAAGTAAATATTTCAGAATTCTAATCAAGAACAACTGACAATGTGGGTAACTTAGAAATAAATATACTCGGTGTAGCGAAGCTGCTTCAGTCACTTAATAAAGGCAAATCTTGCGATCCAGATTGTTCATCAGTCAGGTTCCCTTCAGAGTATGCTGATAAAATAGCTCCATAATTAGTAATCATATAAACCACTCACTCCTCGAAAGATCCATAACCAAAGATTATAAATTTGCAAAAATCACACCAATACCCAAGGGCTCACAATTATGAATAACTTAAATTGGAACGAACACATACATAATGTTGTAAAGGAAGCAAACGAAAGACTGCGATTTATTGGCAGAACACTTAGAAAATGCAACAGTTCTACTAAAGAGACTGCTTATACTACGCTTGTCCGCCTTCTTCTGGGGTACTGCTGTGCGTTGTGGTGTCTGCATCAGACAGGTTTGACAGAGGACATTGAAAAAGTCCAAAGGAGGACAGCTCGTTTTTGTACTATCACGAAATAGGGCAGGGTGTGACACGGGCTTGATACGCGAATTGGGGTAGTAGTCATGAAAACAAAAGTCGTTTTTCGTCGTAGCAGGATCTTCTCGTGAAATTCCTGTCGCCAAGTTTCTCCTTCGATTGCGAAAATGTTTTGTTGCCGCCCACTTACAGAGGGAGGAATGATCACCATAATCAAATAAGAGATATCAGAGTTCGCGCGGAAAGATTTAAGTGCTCGTTTTCCCCGAGCGCTGTTTGAGAGTACAATATTTGAAAAGTAGCCTGAAGATGGTTCGATGAAACCACCTCTGCCGGGCAGTTGATTGTGAACTGCAGTGTAATCATGTAGCTGTAAATACAGCAGACTGTTCCTCCAGCTAAATGCTTAGTGATGTCGGGTAGGGTTGCTATGATACCAGTCGCCCGTGTTTTTATACGAAAGAATGAGCAACACATTCATCCTTTAGGAATGAATTAATTTGAGCAAACAGAAAGCCGCAGCCTCTCCTTATTTTTTCCCTTTGTCTCTGTCTGGTGCAGCAAAGACCAGATCGCACTTTTATACAAGTAGTCTGATGCTGTGACTGTTTGCCCTTCACTAACGCAATCTGTTAGTACCACACAATGGCTGTAAAAAAAAAAAAAAAGAAAAGGAAAAAAAAGAAGAAAAACGCTCGGTACCACCTTTCGGCGGTGGTGAAACCACATGTTTCCATTGCTTAGTAGTCGTGCGGTCTAGGGCACCTTGCCACGGTTCATTCCCCCCTCCCCCCCCCCCCCCCCCCGTCGGAGGTTAGAGTTCTCCCTTGGGCATGAGTGTGTGTGTGTTGTCGTTAGCGTAAGTTAGTGGAAGTTACATTAAGTAGTGTGTAAGCTTAGGGACCGATGACCTTAGCAGTTTGGTCCATAGAACTTACCACATATTTCCAATTTCCATTGCTTGTTTTGTCCTTTATCTCGACGTTATAGCATCCACCAAGCACTCGTTCTTGTTGATTAAGAGGATAAAGACGTTACCTGGCTTCGCCCGACATAGATGTAACATTTGGGGTCGGCACCCTTTGGCATCTTCAATATAAGATGTTGAAAATGAGCCATGACACATTTCACTTTCTCACGTAACCAGTACATTTAAATCTTAAAGTCCCGGCTTTCCACAGAGAGATCGTCTGCCCCTTCGTTCTTCGTCATTTACAGTTGTTTGACCCCATTGCAAGATCTTGCGGCTCTGCGCTACTCACTTACTGTCATATGATTGTGCATTGTTTCCGTATGCAAGGTGTCGCTATATAAAACTGGACTCTTGCTGTAAAACACTTAATTTCAACAAAACATACGTATTTACAGTGACGTGACAAAAGTTATAGGATACCTCCTAATATCTTAATGAACATCCTTTTGAATGGCATAGTGCAGCAGCTCTGGGTGGCATGGACTCAAAGAAATCGTTGGCAGTCCCCTGCAGAAATACTGAGCCACGCTGCCTCTATAGCCGTCCATAATTGCGAAAGTGTTCCCAGTGCAGGATTTTGTGCACGAACTGCACTCTTCGATTAAGTCCAATAAATGTTCGATGGGATTCACGTCGTGCGATCTGGATGGCCAATTGTCGAGAATGTTCTTCAAACCAATCGCTAATAATTGTGGTCCGGGGACATGGCGCATTGTCATCTATAAAAATTCTATTGCTGTTTGGGAACATGGAGTCCATGAATGGCTGAAAATGGTCTCGAAGTAGCCGAACATAACCATTCCCCATCGATGGTCGGTTCATTCCATGTAAACACGGCCCATACCATTATGGAGCCACAACCAGCTTGCAAAGTGCCTTGTTGACAACTTGGGGCCGTTTCTTCGTAGGGTCTGTGCCACACTCGAACCCTACCATCAGCTCTTATCAGTTGAAATTGCGAGCTCATCTGAATAGGCGACGGTTTTTCGTCGTCTAAGGTCAAAAGGCACTCACGTCGGTGGTTTGCTGCCGTAGCCTATTAACGCCATATTTCGCCGCACTGTCGCAACGGATACGTTCGTCGTGCGTCCGACACTGATTTCTGTGATGATTTCACGCAGTGTCTCAGTGTCTCCCAACCTCCGCCCCCTTGTCTGTTAACACTGACAATTCTACGGTCGTTAATTGAAAGCCGTCGGCCACTACGTTGTCCGTTACCTCTGCAAATGCACTGCCCTTTTGGCGTTGTGTAATCGATACTACCGCTCTCTGAATATGTGCATATCGCTCTCTTGACAATCGTCACCTCAAAAATGGTTCAAATGGCTCTGAGCACTTTGGGACTTAACATCTGAGATCATCAGTCCCCTAGACTTAGAACTAGTTAAACCTAACTAATCTAAAGACATCACACACATCCATGCCCGATGCAGTATTCGAACCTGCGTCCGTAGCGGTCGCGCGGTTCCAGACTGTAGCGCCTAGAACCTCTCGGCCACAATTGTCAACTGATTGTGGTTATTGTTGCCATCAATGTACTCCCCTCCCCTCCCCTCCCCTCCCCTCCCCTCCCCTCTACCTACAATGATTCATGTGAATTCTCCATTTATGGAAACAGTGTCGGAGGTCATCCTCTGTGAGCTCCTTGATGACGCGTGCCGCTTTTTCTTTCACTTTTACAACGGCCTGAAATCTTGTTCCTTTTATTGCGGATGTCACTTTGGGAAATACATGTCACATTGTGCTAGATCATACGATTAAGGTGGGTGGTCTAACACTGGGATGCTGTACTTTGCTAGAAACCTCTTAAAAGACAATATGGTATGAGTTGGTGCGTTATCTTGACGCAGGACGCATGACTTGTTCTTTGTTGTTCTACAATTCGGATCGTTTTCTTCTGCACCTCTCAAGGAGTTAAGCAACAGACATCAAGGTAGTAATGTTGTTTAATACTTCTACCTTCAGGAGCCCAATGAAGAGAGACAGTTCCATGAATATCGAAATAGTCATGATCGCTCATTCAAGCTGTTTCGCTCTCAGTGATGTTGGGCCCTTCCATTGCATGATTGGCGCTTAGTGTCCGGATCACAAGTGAAAAACCAAGATTCTTCACGTGTTATCGTTGTTTCCAAGAAATTAGGATCATTTTCAACGGTATTCAGAGTCTCAGTAGCAACATTTTCAAGAGCTTCTTTTTGTTCCGTTGTGAGAATTTTTGGTACCAGTTTCGCACACACTTTTCTCACTTTAAACTGGTTATATAAAATTTGCCTTATACATTCTATGTCGATTTCTACAGTTTCAGCGACCGAACGAATACTCAACCGAGTGCCAGGTCGAATCAGAATACCTGCTTTTCGATTTTTCCTATCTTTTTTGAGTCTGAAGTGCGTCCCGGACGCGAGTAGTCTTCAAAGTATGTCTGGGCATCTTGGAAACGCGTACAAGTCTTCGTCGTACACTTCCTTAGTAACAGATAGGTCACAGTAGTTAGTCAAATATATAAAACTTGCTAAATAAAATATCCACAGCACCATTAAGAAGTACAGGACGAAAAACAGGTACATCAGTAAAGATGATGCGTCGACGACAATGAGTATTTTATTTAGCAAGTTTCACGTATTTGATAGATCAGTATGGAGCTATTTCATTATAATTGGAGCTTGTTCTCAATATGTCGACGAGGCTGTTGTGTAATAGTATTTCTGGGAGATCTGAAGATGACAGCTAGCTACTGTGGAAACTGGTCATAAAATAAGCTATTGCACATCAAGCGAGCTGAGCTTCTAATATTATAGATGAATAATTTATCACAAAACCAACTCAGTTTTATAATTTCTTTCATGAAACGCTCAAGAGTCGTTTCTTACACTACCGCAGTAAACAAGAAACTAAAGACACAATCCATTAGAACAATCGTACTTCCAACAAAAAAAAAGAGAGGGAGAGAGAGAGAGAGAGAGAGAGAGAGATAGCATTTTCGCTACATCCGTGCCATCGTCGTATTAGGTGGAGAACTTGGAGCGTCCGTCGTTTTATTTCTTCCGTCCTCTTTAATTAGCCGGCATAAAAAACATTTTATAACCCTTACGTAGGATTGTTCCATTAGATCCCACTACCATAACAGTAGCCCAGCTTATGGGTTACCCGTCAGGTGTGATATTTGGCTTCCATGATTTACATGTTATGGTGAAAACTGTGACTGTCTTGACCTGTCCTACTCGTAGTCGCATAATTAGCTGTCTCATGGCGCAGCTCAATGCGTTATCGAATGTGTTTTCTCATTATTTGAATGTTTTTTACCCCCTCTCGTCTATGTCTGCTTAAACCACTGGCAAAAACTACGAGCAGCTTCTCTTTCCATATGTCCGCTGTAGTTGCTCCACGCAACTATGCTTAACAATAATAGGTGCTCATTGCATATCTTGATCTCTAAGCTATTGATCAAGTTACTTCATGTAGTTTAATAGTTTAAACATGAAGTACAGGTTTCGCACTTACTTTCAGTGTATACTCCTTCAAATACAGCAGATTACGTTAACATGCTTAAGCAGCACTTTATGAAGTATTTTGTGCTTCCGAGCATGACGTCTGCGGCACAAGCAATACACAGAGAAGGCTCTGACGACCTTCTGGCTTCAGAAAGACTGACTCACTCTCTAGAATTTGAGAAAAATATTTGCAGAGTTTTCTATACAATGACACTGATATGTTCTCCGTTTTTCAGACGAGAACACTTGTCCTATCTTTATACACTTAGCAATATTGTTGCCAAATCGAATAAATCGTGGTAATCCCTTCTGTAGTCCTGTAATTCAAATTGTTTAGTGTTGAGAATATCCTGTACTGTATCCAGCAAAATGAAATCGATGGTAATTGTTTTCCTTCTAAGAATGTAAAGTTGGGTACAATTAATTAATGTCGCATATATTTTGCGTATCATACGCACTTACTTCTCTTTCGTTTATTTTTTTACCATTGCACTGTGCGCTAATATTATACATTCAGTCAGTCGTTAAGACGAGAACTGCGTCTGTTCTTTTGTTTACCTCGTTGTGTCTCATGGCAGTTCGCCAAAAACAACAGAGCTTGGTGATGGTAGTACTTCCGCAAATACCGGCAAAGCATGTGTTCTGTCTGCTTTTTTAAAATGAGGGCATGTAAGCGAGCATGTTTAGCATCAGAAGAAAATTGTTTGGCGACATTGACACGTAAGTTATCCGCTACCTCTTCGAACAAGTGTTTTCTGTACTGATAAAATCATATACTCAATAATGGGAAGTTACTGTGTTCGTTTTCGAACTGAACAGATTTCGTGTAGTTTCTTTGACTATTACAGTCAAGACTTTATTACGCAAAAATCTCTCTACGTCTACGTATATTTCTGTTCGATTAGCAAATGGAACTTACAGCGACGACTGGTCTCCAATGAATAGTGTAAAATGTCTGAAATAAATTCTAGATTTACTTTAAAGACAGCGTATTTTTTTAGTGGTTGTATTAAGTTCGAATGGTTCACATAGCTCACACAAAAGACGGGGTGAGAATCTCGAGGCTACTGATTCATCGTGACACGCTGATGTGGCGGACAAGACCGTATTTTCCTGGTTATTTGCTGTCAAGAAGTAAGTTTAGGCAAGTTAGCTGACAGACACTTTGGAGGCCGTGAAGAGGAATTTGGTAATAAATCAAGAGTTAAATTTTATACTCTATTTTTGAATCTATTCTGGCAGTTGCAGTCCATGTGTGTACGGTTCCATTATTTCTGGAGAACGAATCAGTCTATAAATGTCGTGGCTTGTGTTGTGACTGCTGTTACAGAACGGCGCTATTCTCCGTAGACGTAAGCACAGAAAACCACCAGGCAGTGAGTTGGGCAGGATATAAATTCCCTTCCGTTCTGCCGTATCCACAGTGATTCTGGGCCAAACCGCAACGGACATTAACGTTTAGATTTCAGCTATTAGACTAAATGAAGTTATATGAAAGTTGGAATGATTTCTTAAAGCATCATCGCGCTTCAATTCTTCCCCGTTCTTTGTCATAATTGAGTGTCTGAGGCTTGTTTCAAAACAGCACTGCGCCATGATGACAGCAGGCATGAACACATATTGAACACAGATAGAGCCTATCAAGTGCACTCAACCACATAAGCTAAGTTGACCTAGTGTGGGGGAAGTCAGTTGTGCCAAGGAAAGACAGCTTGAATGTACACTGTAAGAATAGAAAAAATGTATTACAATGGAATTAGTTTACAATAACGTGATGATGACGCAGGAAATCGTTCGAAAATGGACTCTTTACAAACTGGTCACGAATATGTACGCAACTGTGACAGGAAACTAAATAAATAAGAAGAAGAAACTGTTGTTCAAAAGAGGTTCTTAGGTTTATTATACTTTATGTTCTCCTTTATTTGTGTAACTGCGCTTTCATTAAAACCTTACGATCATGCTCCCGCAACACGTAGGCATCATCAAATATAGCACTGTTTTTCACCGCCGTGTTTTGCGGCCCTACACCTTCAGTTTCACTCCATACGTCGTCATACCGTTTGAGGGATAGTATGTTACAAATGCCATTGCTTTCCTCCTCTTTTGTTGATGGACGCCGAATATACTTCTATGACTAAGTTCCTCGTCGTGGTGTAGATATATTTCGACTCTTCTCTTAGGAAAGCAGGGAAAGAAGTAGTTTTCTCGTCGTTACCTCGAACATAACATGAACTCGTTTAAGAAGGCAAACCGATGTTCTCTTAAAGTGACACCGATGAAATTCGTCTGTCCGGATGCGGACCGCCATTCGACTCTCGGTACATAATAAAGTCTTGCCCAGACTCACGAAGCATCAATTGCAGAGGGCGTTCTGGACGTATAGGTAGGCACTGGGCTACTGGTGCATGTTTCCATGTCTAACTTATCTGTTAGTTGTCGTCCTTGTTGGCGAGTGTGTCATGGAGCCTTATATCAATTGATCCTTTGATGATACTCTCCAAAACAACACTACCTCGGCACAACATATTTGTTTTCTCAGATTCGAACGTACGTCCCTCGTTGAGGCTGTGGTCTGCGTTGCAAGATACAGCGCTGTTTCTGCCCCATGCAGTGGCGGTTGCATTCGCAACGGCTGTCGTATGTATACGCATACATACACGGTGATATATCATATGAAAAACATGATTGGTCAGTTGAGTGGTGATGAACTCCACTGAGACTGAATTAGACAGTATCGTTAACTTTCAGGCCGCCCGCGTGTGCTGCAGTATTTGGTTGGTCATGGACCAAACACTGTACCGCTGAGCTGAATTTAATCTCAAATCTCTTTGCAGTGTCTGAAAGAGCATTAGATGCTATTGAGGGTAATTCGTCTGTTAAAAGAGGGCGTAAAGATCGGTGACCCCCATCGTATCGATAAGAATGGGCTGCGTGTTTTTGGTTCAAATGGCTCTGAGCACTATGGGACTCAACATCTTAGGTCATAAGTCCCCTAGAACTTAGAACTACTTAAACCTAACTAACCTAAGGACATCACACACACCCATGCCCGAGGCAGGATTCGAACCTGCGACCGTAGCAGTCCCGCGGTTCCGGACTGCAGCGCCAGAACCGCTAGACCACCGCGGCCGGCATGCGTGTTTTTCCTTTCGACAGTCATATGACATCAAGACAAATGCAGCATCACTCTGCAGAGCAAGCTGTAAGTTTGACACATCTACAGGTCATTAGAGGACAATGCCTATCCCCGTCCCAGGGGAACAATGGGGGTTTCTCATCACGCTTCCCGCCGTCAAGGCGGTGTGTATGGATTCACTGTCGTTCTTTGAGAAGGTTATCTGCTAAAATACCCCACAGAAAGCGCTCTGGAAATAAATCTGTAGCTTTCGGGACCTCGCGAAAGTGGACAATTGGATGGATATTATACCGTCTGAATGCTCAATCGAATATTCTTTAGAACAGCAGTGAAAACCGCAAGAGGGAAACGTAATTTAAAATATTATTACTGAGTTAGGTGGCGTAGTTGAAGTCCAATTAAGATGCCCATCAGCAATCCAGATTTATGTTTTCCATTTTTCATCAGATCAGTTACTGTGAATGGTTCCTTTGAAACCGACACGTCGGATTTACTTTCTCAGCCTTGTCCAATGTGACCTTGTGCTACGTCTGTAATGAAGCCTGCATCGACGAGACACTAAATTCTACTCTTTCCCTTCTTTTTAAACGAACATTCAGTGAGAAACTTCGACAAGCAACACGTCCTGTAAGCTACTGGGTTTTCGCTCAAGTTTTGAGCGACGAAGTTTCGGTAGCAGTCCCCACAGGAGCCTGCTTGGTTTATATTTCGGTACTAAGTATTTGCTAGTAGCTTGTTCAAGAAAAACAAACGAGATTTTGTTGCGTATACTGACAGACGGTTGTTCTGCATGAAGTAAACAAGGGATCTTCGGAAACATGAGACCTGAATAATCGTGCCTTCAGTAAATCGAAAGTAATTTCTGCGTAGAGAGGGACAGCTGTGGTGCACAGTTGCAGCTGACATCGGAACGCGACGCTTTATGCTGTGAGTGACGCCAGGAACGTCTGTGCGCCGAGACCAAACATCTGGCTGTGCTGATCGTTGCCTGCTTACGTTGGCACTGCCGTTGGACGTCTGATTAGGAACAGACCTCACTATAGTATACACTTGAGATCGCCTACGTTACTCTTGGAGGTACATTTGTCCTTAAGACAGAACACTGCTTGGTCACATAGCTATAGAGACCGTCCTATTATTCACCGGCGTGTATTTACGAAGATCCCATAAAATTTCTTGCCAAAGATATCGACACTAGGCTTGATCTACCTTTCGGTAATCTGTACAAGATGAGCAGATACTCCCGCCGGTGGTTAGAGTTCTACGTCGTCGGGCATGGGTGTGTGTGTTGTCAGCCGGCCGGGGTGGCCGAGCGTTCTAGGCGCTACAGTCTGGAACCGCGCGACCACTACGGTCGCAGGTTCGAATTCTGCCTCAGGCATGGATGTGTGTGGCATCCTTAGGTTAGTTAGGTTTAAGTAGTTCTAAGTTCTAGGGGACTGATGACCTCAGAAGTCAAGTCCCATAGTGCTCAGAGCCATTTGAACAATTTTGTGTATTGTCCTAGGCGTTAGTTAGTTTAGTTAGTTTAAGTAGTATGTAAGTCTAGGGACCGATGATCTCAGCAATTTGGTCCCTTAGGAATTCACACACATTTGAACACAAGCAGATACACAGAGTGATTTCGAGATATTACATATTTTCAAGTAGGGTGGAGCAGGGTAAATGTGTCCTTTCCGAAGCCGTGTTCCTTACCTCAAATTGACAGTCAATAGCTAGAAGCCAAAATTGTTTTGTAACCTCTGACAGTGGACTTCTTCTACCTGCAAACTCTCTGCTTTCTATATCTTTGGTGGAGGTAGTATGGACTCAAACCAGGAAAAAAAATCCAGTAAAAATGGGCTCTAAAGTGCATACCTTAAGAGGTACAAGCACTTGCTCATCTTTGCCATTGTGTAACTCACCTTTTCTGCTGAACTAGTGCTCATAGATCTTAAGGTATGCATTTTATAGCTTATGTTTACTGTACAGTTTCTTTTTTCTTTCTTGTTTTGGTCCGTACTATCTGCTCCGAAAATATGGAAAGCAAAAAGCTTGCAGTAGAAGAGGTCCTCTGCCAGAGGTAACAGAACAGTTTTCGCTTACGACTTCCGACTCAGTCGTTTCCGGAGAAGTGTCTTTTACAACAAATTTATGCATTTACCCTTCTCCATCATCCGTGAAAGTTTGTAACATCATCACGTATTCACCCTGCACAGTACTCTGTACTTACCAGTCTTCAGTGCCTGTTGTAGTGAACTGTCTAAATGACTCTAAGCACTATGGGACTTAACATCTGAGGTCATCATTAACCTAGACTTAGAACTACGTAAACCTAACTACCCTAAGGACATCACACACATCCATGCCCGAGGCAGAATTCGAACCTGCGACCTTAGCAGCCGCGCTGACCGAAGCGCCTAGAACCGCTCTGTCACAGTGGCCGGCGAATTGTCTAAACCTTATTGAGAGTTCGAAGGAGTGTCGTTTGTATTAGTTCAGTCACATGGTGTCGGAGCACCTCATCGCACATGAATCGTGTAGAACGATGTGCGCGCCGGACTAAAGGCAAATGCCCCACTGAGACGAGAATTATACGAAAAACCGACCTCACCACCAACTGTACAATGGTAGATAATGCTAATAGGCCCTTATAAATAGATATGGGGCTCCCAATGTGAGGAAATGCTAGCACAGTGTTCACTTCTGTATTTCTCTTTTTCATCATCATCATAATCATTTGATTATGCCTTTCAGCGTTCAGTCTGGAGCATAGTCCCCCTTATAAAATTCCTCCATGATCCCCTATTCAGTGCTAACATTGGTGCCTCTTCTGATGTTAAGCCTATTACTTCAAAATCATTCTTAACCGAATCCAGATACCTTCTCCTTGGTCTGCCCCGACTCCTCTTACCCTCTACTGCTGAACCCACGAGTCTCTTGCGTAACCTTGCTTCTCCCATGCGTGTAACATGACCCCACCATCTAAGCCTGTTCGCCCTGACTGCTACATCTATAGAATTCATTCCCAGTTTTTCTTTGATTTCCTCATTTTGGACACCCTCCTGCCATTGTTCCCATCTACTAGTACCTGCAATCATCCTATCTAATTTCATGTCCGTAACCTCAACCTTGTTGATAAGGTAACCTGAATCCACCCAGCTTTCGCTCCCATACAACAAAGTTGGTCGAAAGATTGAACGGTGCACGGATAACTTAGTCTTGGTACTGACTTCCTTTTTGCAGAAGAGAGTAGATCGTAGCTGAGCGCTCACTGCATTAGCTTTGCTACACCTCGCTTCCAGTTCTTTCACTATGTTGCCATCCTGTGAGAAAATGCATCCTAAGTACTTGAAACCGTCCACCTGTTATAACTTTGTTCCTCCTATTTGGCACTCAATCCGTTTATATCTCTTTCCTACTGACATTACTTTCGTCTTGGAGATGCTAATCTTCATACCATAGTTCAATGGTTCAAATGGCTCTGAGCACTATGGGACTTAACTTCTAAGGTCATCAGTCCCCTAGAACTTAGAACTACTTAAACCTAACTAACCTAAGGACATCACACACATCCATGCCCGAGGCAGGATTCGAACCTGCGACCGTAGCGGTCACGCGGTTCCAGACAGTAGCGCCTTTAACCGCTTGGCCACACCGGCCGGCTTCATACCATAGTCCTTACATTTCTGATCTAGCTCTGAAATATTACTTTGCAAACTTTCAATCGAATCTGCCATCACAACTAAGTCATCAGCATATGTGAGACTGCTTATTTTGTGTTCACGTATCTTAATCTCATCCAGACAGTCTATTGTTTTCATCATATGATCCATAAATAATATGAACAACAGTGGAGATAGGTTGCAGCCTTGCCTTACCCCTGAAACTACTCTGAACCATGAACTCAATTTACCGTCAACTCTAACTGCTGCCTGACTATCTATGTAAAGACCTTTAATTGCTTGCCAAAGTTTGCCTCCTATTCCATAATCTCGTAGAACAGACAATAACTTCCTCCTAGGAACCCGGTCATATTTCTTTTCTAGATCTATAAAGCATAGATACAATTCCCTGTTCCACTCATAACACTTCTCCATTATTTGCCGTAAGCTAAAGATCTGGTCCTGACAACCTCTAAGAGGCCTAAACCTACACTGATTTTCATCAAATTGGTCCTCAACTAATACTCGCACTTTCCTTTCAACAATACCTGAGAAGATTTTACCCACAACGCTGATTAAAGAGATACCTCTGTAGTTGTTACAATCTTTTCTGTTTCCATGTTTAAAGATTGGTGTGATTACTGCTTTCGTCCAGTCTGATGGAACCTGTCCCGACACCCACGCCATTTCAATTATCCTGTGTAGCCATTTAAGACCTGACATTACACTGTATTTGATGAGTTCCGACTTACTTTCATCCACCCCAGCTGCTTTATTGCACTGCAATCTATTGACCATTTTCTCCACTTCCTCAAATGTGATCCTATTTCCATCATTATTCCTATCCCATTGTACCTCGAAATCTGAAACATTACTGATCGTATTTTCACCTACATTGAGCAACTCTTCAAAATATTCCCTCCATCTGCCCAAGGAATCCACAGGATTCACCAGCAGTTTTCCTGACCTGTCCAAAATACTTGTCATTTCCTTCTTACCTCCCTTTCGAAGACTGCTAATTACACTCCAGAATGGTTTTCCAGCAGCTTGACCCAAAGTCTCCAACCTGTTTCCAAAGTCTTCCCAAGATTTCTTCTTGGATTTGCAATTATCTGTTTGGCTTTGTTTCTTTCTTCAACATAACATTTCTCTTTCTAAAATACCATTTTCATATGCGGAAAAACTGTATTGTTTTTTGTATTTTGCATTTCATATTTCTAGAGTTTTATTATATTTGTTGGTACTTTCTGTTTGTTGACCGATATTATCATCTGTACATGCCTCTGTTTTACAACTGGAATAATTTTGTAATCTTTTGTTATATATTTTCTTACGTTCTAATTCTTGTGCTGCATGATCGTCATCCACTTGCGTTACCAGTGAGCACCGCAAAAGATGAGGTTAGGACAAAATTTCACTTACGAGAATGCCCATTTGTATATGTAGGCGAATGCGGGAAGACTGCAGATCAAATCTCCGTCCGGTGGTCCACAACTGGTTTGTGTATGATTTCGCTGAAAAACAAACGACGGGTTGGTTCCTTTGAAAAGTCACAGTCAATTTCCTTCTCAGTTCATCTGCAATGAGCTCCTCGTCTACTGTACATGTAGGCATATATTCCACATGAAAATAGTTCGTTAGACTGTGCGGCTGGTCCCGGTGGAGGTTCGAGTCCTCCCTTGGGCATGGGTGTGTGTGTTTTTCCTCAGGATAATTTAGGTTAAGTAGTGTGTAAGCTTATGGACTGATGACCATAGCAGTTCAGTCCAATAAGATTTCACACACATTTGAAGATTTGAAAATATTTCATAGACTACTGGTGGTGAAACATAATAGATTTTCCAACGACTACTAAATGGAGAAGACACATATATGGCAGCACATGAGCATGGAAAGAGGACTGAAAATCTTTCCTTTAAAAAGCTAATTGGTTTGTTATTTGCTTCCATCATTATCATTTTTAAGAGGGTTGAATTGTTGACAGTAAAAACCTATAGTAGAGCAAGGTCATAAAGCCATAAAAAGTACCACAGTTCCGAGCACGTTTGTTGTGAAATGGTTGTCCGTTGTTAATAGAGGGTGTCTTATTCTCTCCAGTTTTAAATAACAGCATGGTAAAAGAGAGCCGTAACAGAAGTCCATACTTCGCAGAACAGGCAGTCTTACTGACCGTCCCGCCCAGTAATACATACCGCAGTCTCAACTGTGCCACGCCTTTCGGCATGTCAGAATAGCTCGACGTCCGCCAAAAACGCGAGTTACCAACGGAGAATATGCACTTTGTCATTCGACTGGTGGATTTCCAAAACTGCTCTCGTAATGGATTGTCAAATGAAGTAGCCTAGCGTGTTTACACGAGCATAGATGAAACGCGCTGTGTTGGTTTTCTTGGCGCATGACACGTCATTTCGTTTTTGACTGTTGACATGGGCAGGTGCTAATTTCAGCTGGCGAGAACTACTTCACAGCCGCTGCAAGATCACCAAACATCGGTCTTAAATAACGGAATGGCACAAGAATGCCGTATCTGCGTTGCTTCTTCTCCAGTTTTCCTGTACGGTAGGATACCTTCTCCACATGATCCTTCTGATACAGCTTCTGTTGCTGTCTGCACATAAAATAATACGCACTTTCCTTGTCCCATAACACTTTTACACGAAGTCTAGCGATCTGCACATTCTAATACTCCACACGCGTTTTCTAAACACTAATAACTGCACTTAATTTTACCACTTCATATTCAAAGCAGGTCTGTGTTGACGATTCAGGCGAATCTGGCACTGATATATGGAGAGTTCAACTGGCTGCTTATGTGCAGAAGGAGTGACGAATTGTGGAACCTTTGTGGTGGTCTTCTCTTCATCGTCAGCTGAGGTGGCATATTTGGAATGTCAAACAATGTGATTAACTGCATTCATGAACTGGTTTTGTTCGACGTGTAGCGGACAAAATTGAACCTTATCATAAAGGACAATATTATGAGAACAATATTATGGAAATGTAAGAGGATGTAGAAGAAGATGAAATGGGAGATACGATACTGCGTATAGAGTTTGACAGAGCACTGAAAGACCCGAGTCGAAACAAGGCCCCGGGAGTAGACAACATTCCATTGGAACTACTGACGGCCTTGGGAGAGCCAGTCCTGCCAAAACTCTACCATCTGGTGAGCAAGATGTATGAGATAGGCGAAATACCCTCAGACTTCAAGAAGAATATAATAATTCCAATCCCAAAGAAAGCAGGTGTTGACAGATGTGAAAATTACCGAAATATTAGTTTAATAAGTCACAGCTACAAAATACTAACGTGTATTCTTTCCAGACAAATGGAAAAACTGGTAGAAGCCGACCTCGGCGAAGATCAGTTTGGATTCCACAGAAATGTTGGAACACGTGAGGCAATACTGACCCGACCCTACGACTTATCTTAGAAAATAGATTAAGGAAAGGCAAACCTACATTTCTAGCATTTGTAGACTTAGAGAAACCTTTGACAATGTTGACTGGAATAGTCTCTTTCAAATTCTGAAGGTGGCAGGGGTAAAATACAGGGAGCGAAAGGGTATTTACAATTTGTACAGAAACCAGATGGCAGTTATAAGAGTCGAGGGGCATGAAAAGGAAGCAGTGGTTGGGAAGGGAGTGAGACAGGGTTGTAACCTGTCAGCGATGTTATTCAATCTGTATATTGAGCAAGCAGTAGAGGAACAAAAGAAAAATTCCGAGTGGATATTAAAATTCATGGAGAAGAAGTAAAAACTTTGAGGTTCGCCGATGACATTGTAATTCCGTCAGAGACAGCAAAGGAATTGGAAGAGCAGTTGAACTGAATAAACAACGTCTTGAAAAGAGGATATAAGATGAACATCAACAAAAGCAAAACGAGGATAATGGAATGTAGTCGAATTAAGTCGGATGATGCTGAGGGAATTAGATTAGGAAATGAGACACTTAAAGTAGTAAAGGAGTTTTGCTATTTGGGAAGCAAAATAACAGATGATGGTCAAAGTAGAGAGGATATAAAATGTAGACTGGCAATGGCAGGGAAATCGTTTCTGAAGAAGAGAAATTTGTTAACATCGAGTATAGATTTGAGTGTCAGGAAGTCGTTTCTGAAAGTATTTGAATGGAGTGTAGCCATGTATGGAAGTGAAACATGGACGATAAATACACTCCTGGAAATGGAAAAAAGAACACATTGACACCGGTGTGTCAGACCCACCATACTTGCTCCGGACACTGCGAGAGGGCTGTACGAGCAATGATCACACGCACGGCACAGCGGACACACCAGGAACCGCGGTGTTGGCCGTCGAATGGCGCTAGCTGCGCAGCATTTGTGCACCGCCGCCGTCAGTGTCAGCCAGTTTGCCGTGGCATACGGAGCTCCATCGCAGTCTTTAACACTGGTAGCATGCCGCGACAGCGTGGACGTGAACCGTATGTGCAGTTGACGGACTTTGAGCGAGGGCGTATAGTGGGCATGCGGGAGGCCGGGTGGACGTACCGCCGAATTGCTCAACACGTGGGGCGTGAGGTCTCCACAGTACATCGATGTTGTCGCCAGTGGTCGGCGGAAGGTGCACGTGCCCGTCGACCTGGGACCCGACCGCAGCGACGCACGGATGCACGCCAAGACCGTAGGATCCTACGCAGTGCCGTAGGGGACCGCACCGCCACTTCCCAGCAAATTAGGGACACTGTTGCTCCTGGGGTATCGGCGAGGACTATTCGCAACCGTCTCCATGAAGCTGGGCTACGGTCCCGCACACCGTTAGGCCGTCTTCCGCTCACGCCCCAACATCGTGCAGCCCGCCTCCAGTGGTGTCGCGACAGGCGTGAATGGAGGGTCGAATGGAGACGTGTCGTCTTCAGCGATGAGAGTCGCTTCTGCCTTGGTGCCAATGATGGTCGTATGCGTGTTTGGCGCCGTGCAGGTGAGCGCCACAATCAGGACTGCATACGACCGAGGCACACAGGGCCAACACCCGGCATCATGGTGTGGGGAGCGATCTCCTACACTGGCCGTACACCACTGGTGATCGTCGAGGGGACACTGAATAGTGCACGGTACATCCAAACCGTCATCGAACCCATCGTTCTACCATTCCTAGACCGGCAAGGGAACTTGCTGTTCCAACAGGACAATGCACGTCCGCATGTATCCCGTGCCACCCAACGTGCTCTAGAAGGTGTAAGTCAACTACCCTGGCCAGCAAGATCTCCGGATCTGTCCCCCATTGAGCATGTTTGGGACTAGATGAAGCGTCGTCTCACGCGGTCTGCACGTCCAGCACGAACGCTGGTCCAACTGAGGCGCCAGGTGGAAATGGCATGGCAAGCCGTTCCACAGGACTACATCCAGCATCTCTACGATCGTCTCCATGGGAGAATAGCAGCCTGCATTGCTGCGAAAGGTGGATATACACTGTACTAGTGCCGACATTGTGCATGCTCTGTTGCCTGTGTCTATGTGCCTGTGGTTCTGTCAGTGTGATCATGTGATGTATCTGACCCCAGGAATGTGTCAATAAAGTTTCCCCTTCCTGGGACAATGAATTCACGGTGTTCTTATTTCAATTTCCAGGAGTGTAGTTTGGGCAAGAAGAGAATAGAAGATTTCGAAATGTGGTGCTACAGAAGAACGCTGAAGATTAGATGGGTAGATCACATAACTAATGAGGAGGTAATGAATAGAATTGGGGAGGAGTTTGTGGCACAACTTGACAAGAAGAAGGGACCGGTTGGTAGGACATGTTCTGAGGCATCAAGGGATCACAAATTTAGCATTGGAGGGCAGCGTGGAGGGTAAAACTCGTAGAGGGAGACCAAGAGATGAATACACTAAGCAGATTCAGAAGGATGTAGGTTGCAGTAAGTACTGGGAGATGAAGAAGCTTGCACAGGATAGAGTAGCATGGAGAGCTGCATCAAACCAGTCTCAGGACTGATGACAACAACAACATCATAAAGGTAAACAGGGTCGCATTTTCTACTGCAAAAACGAAACATTAATCGTCAATATACATGTAATTTGCATGTAGTTTAGTAGCACGATGGTATATACTTCTCAGGGTCCTTAGGAAACCTAAAATCTTCTTCTTGTCGGTGCTGTAATTTATTGCGCTACGCTCCCATTTGTAAACCCCATGGTACAAACCAAAATAAACAACTACTTTTCGCTTTCGCTTTCACAATCGCGCCGAACTCAACAGTTTAACTTAATGGCCGCTTGGTGCGCTGCTTGCGCAGTAGGCAACAAAATCAAGGCGAAATGTCGCGACTGTTTCGTTAGACTGTGGTATGTTAGTGCAGTCGGTCGCTATGTTGTTCAGGCGCGCACGTGACAAACGTGAACTCCCCTCTGTATCGCAACTGGCCGGTAAGACCCAGGGTCCGCCGGCTGCCATTGGCCGGGAAACGAGGCGAGTCCCCGCGGAATCCAAACACGGGGGCCGGCCGTGCTGGCGGGGGTCCAGGCGCCGTGCACCAGCCCAGCCCAGCCCAGCCCAGACGCTTGTGATAACATTTATGCGAACGCCCAGCCGCGCCCCCAACTGCCGCTGCTACGGCTGATCGAGCGGTAAAAATAATGCCGGCTTTTGGGGACGCCGCGGCATTACTGCCGGCCGGAGCCACGGGCTGCTTCCTGCTTCCACTAGTACTAACGAACACGTCAGTTGCAGCGTACATGGTGTCTCTCGGTAACAAGGAAAGCATTCAACCAGCGGATCACTGATTGATAGAATGAAGGTTTTCACGACCGGATGATATCGCTGCTGGTAAAACTTTAGGGGTATAAGGTGTAACGTTCTTTAAAAATTTAGTGTTCTTTAAAAATTTATATGTTTGTTCGCCGATTAATATGAATTGCGTAATGTTTGCATTATGCAGATATACTGTGTTGTGCGGTGGTGAGCAAATGGTGTGCTTAATATCAGTTCTACCGTAATCCAAAAAAATTAAACAACTTACTCTGGAAAACCAATACGCAATGTCCCTCCGAAATTTGCCCAGTCTCGTGAACACAGAGTTCTACGGCCCTGTACAATAAACTGACAAAATTCCCTGCGAAATTAAACAATGAAATAAATTTTCTTTAGCTCTACAGTCGCAACGGATGTAATTTTGGTATTCTGTTCTCTTCGCAGTAGGCATAGAAAATATTCAATCTTGGTACAGCGAATTGCAGTGGCGGCTGTAAAAAGAGCTTCCTACAAATAATGCCAATAAATTGGTTGATAAATGAATAACCTTGCAAATTTTCAGTGAAAATACTGGATATTGGCTTAGCGCTCTGCAATGCTGCCCACATTGAAACTGTTACAAACATTAAGACCTTTCTGATCTGGCACATTAATACTTTTTTGATTCTGATTGAAAATAATTTTTCAGAAAAATATTCATTTGATTTAAATAAACACTACATGGAAGAGGATGAGGTACGGATAAGGGGATATGTTAAGACTGAATGCTTCAGTTTGAAAATTTTATTCAAAATGAAGTTTCACGTTCACAAAATCTGATGTGAAACATTTTACATTAACTTCAGAATCAGTGAACGTCTCAACTGCTCTGCAATACTCACTCACTATCGTAATTAAAAACACTTGGATTGTTACATAAGAAAAAGACTGACATCGTTTGACAAAATAGGTTCCAAAATTTAACTTCTCTGCATCACAATTACAAAACACACAAAATATTACAAATCGGATATACCTTATCAACCTACACATTAAATCTGATAGAAAATACTTGGTTCCTAAATTCAGAGGTCAGTATTGTTAAATTCAGCAAAATCCACATATCGCGTTGCTGCATACTTAAAACTAAATATACAAAATTTCATTACCTTACAAATTTATTCCCGTTGCTTTTCCTTTGAGCTACAGTATAAATTCGTTACGCTTCTCTAATAGCCATGGATAATAGTCAACATTTGTTAAAGATCAGTATCACTTCCATTCTTGATAATCTCACAGCCTCACAAATTAAAAATACACACTTTACACTTTACACTTTTATAGAAATAGCTACGACCTAACATTTACTGGCTGTGTGTGAGCACAAACAATATCGCTCATCACTTCATGTTATAAAAACTGTGTTATGCTGCGTCCATAAACCAGCAACTAAATTCTCATAGCTAGCCACTAGCTTTAAGTCTTACATCCTACCTATAACAGAGTGCAACGTCCGCCCCCCCCCCCCCCCCCCGGTAGCTGAGTGGTCAGCGTAACAGAATGTCAATTCTAAGGGCATGGGTTCGATTCCCGGCTGGGTGGAGATTTTCTCCGCTCAGGGTGTTGTGTTGTCCTAATAATCATCATCATCATTTCATCCCCATCGACGCGCAGATCGCCTAAGTGGCGTCAACACGAAAGACCTGCACCAGGCGAACGGTCTACCCGACGGGAGGCCCTTAGCCACACGACATTTCAACTGCTTCTGCGCTCCGTGATTCTGCCACTCAGGCAACATCTTTGGTTCATTGGTGTCAAAAATACACCTCTTCAGCATATGACAACCGTTTCAGGTCATTTCTCATGAATTATATTACAAAATCGGGCTACACGTACAAGTAGACTCCTCAAAAAGGTCGTGGTCCACGAAGATCTTCTATTCCTAACGTTACGTCTAGAATTGCGCTGGACATCTTCAGAATCGTTGCTCCTCCGTTGAATCTTACCGAATGACGGCTTGGACGTCTGAGAGCGACATATTTACCGTAGAAAAAGGAGTGTGGCCGGCCACGCCCCTTTTTGTATATATATATATATATATATATATATATATATATATATATATATATATATATATATATATCGCTCTGAGACGTCCGAGCCGTCTGTCGGTAAGACTCAACGGAGGAGCAACGATTCTGAAGACGTCCAGCGCAGTTCTGGACGAAACGTTAGGACCAGAAGAATTTCGTGGACCGCGACCTTATACTCCGAAAGGTTTACCAGCATCACCGATTTTCTCATCTTTCCCACGATTGTATTACAGAGTTAGATGTAACAAATGCTGTTAAAGTATGATGCGCTTCTCTAGCATTTTCTAGAAATTCGGTTTAAAAGTTGTGTGTGGATTGTTGAATAACATACGGGAGTGATAGGCGTTTGATCAGCGACGCCAACTTGCCCTTTACTTACATGATCGTGCGAACAATTGATAAGGACAACAGGCAGATTCCAGATTCCTAGATTTCCGGGAAGCGTGTGTCACGACGCCCCACTGCAGGCTCTTGACGAGGACCCAAGCATACGGATTAGGTTTCCAGGTATGTGACTGGCTCCAAGATTTTGTAAGCCATAGATCACAGTGCGTGGTCCCCGATGGCAGCTTCGAATCCTGCCTTGGGCATGGGTATGTGTGATGTCCTTAGGTTAGTTAGAGTTCAAGTAGTTCTAAGTTCTAGGGGACTGATGACCTCAGAAGTCAAGTCCCATAGTGCTTAGAGCCATTTGGACCACTTTTTTTTTTGTTCCTCTGAAATAAGGGTATTGTCAGGAGTGTTGCAGGGAAGTATAATAGGACCGCTCTTATTATCTATATACATTAATGATCTGACGGTCAGGTGAGCAAAAGTCTGCGGCTGTTTACTGATGACGCAGTGGTGTACGGCAAAGTGTCGTTAAGTGACTGTTGGAGGATACGGGATGGCGTAGACAAAATTTCTAGTTGGGTTGATGAATGACAGATAGTTCTAAATGTAGACTAACGTAAATTAAAACGGATCAGTAGTAAAAACAATCCTGGTGCTGTCCGAATACAGTGCTTGACACAGTCACGTAGATTAAATATCAAGCCGTAACATTTGGAAGCGTTATGAAATGGAACAAGCATATCAGGTTGGTGATAAGGAAGGCGAATGGTCGACTTCGTTTTATTGGGAGACTTGCGAAAGCGTAGACCGTCTACGAGGGTTGGAACTTTAATAGTGGCTCGTACAAAATACACTCCTGGAAATTGAAATAAGAACACCGTGAATTCATTGTCCCAGGAAGGGGAAACTTTATTGACACATTCCTGGGGTCAGATACATCACATGATCACACTGACAGAACCACAGGCACATAGACACAGGCAACAGAGCATGCACAATGTCGGCACTAGTACAGTGTATATCCACCTTTCGCAGCAATGCAGGCTGCTATTCTCCCATGGAGACGATCGTAGAGATGCTGGATGTAGTCCTGTGGAACGGCTTGCCATGCCATTTCCACCTGGCGCCTCAGTTGGACCAGCGTTCGTGCTGGACGTGCAGACGGCGTGAGACGACGCTTCATCCAGTCCCAAACATGCTCAATGGGGGACAGATCCGGAGATCTTGCTGGCCAGGGTAGTTGACTTACACCTTCTAGAGCACGTTGGGTGGCACGGGATACATGCGGACGTGCATTGTCCTGTTGGAACAGCAAGTTCCCTTGCCGGTCTAGGAATGGTAGAACGATGGGTTCGATGACGGTTTGGATGTACCGTGCACTATTCAGTGTCCCCTCGACGATCACCAGTGGTGTACGGCCAGTGTAGGAGATCGCTCCCCACACCATGATGCCGGGTGTTGGCCCTGTGTGCCTCGGTCGTATGCAGTCCTGATTGTGGCGCTCACCTGCACGGCGCCAAACACGCATACGAAACATCATTGGCACGAAGGCAGAAGCGACTCTCATCGCTGAAGACGACACGTCTCCATTCGTCCCTCCATTCACGCCTGTCGCGACACCACTGGAGGCGGGCTGCACGATGTTGGGGCGTGAGCGGAAGACGGCCTAACGGTGTGCGGGACCGTAGCCCAGCTTCATGGAGACGGTTGCGAATGGTCCTCGCCGATACCCCAGGAGCAACAGTGTCCCTAATTTGCTGGGAAGTGGCGGTGCGGTCCCCTACGGCACTGCGTAGGATCCTACGGTCTTGGCGTGCATCCGTGCGTCGCTGCGGTCGGGTCCCAGGTCGACGGGCACGTGCACCTTCCGCCGACCACTGGCGAGAACATCGATGTACTGTGGAGACCTCACGCCCCACGTGTTGAGCAATTCGGCGGTACGTCCACCCGGCCTCCCGCATGCCCACTATACGCCCTCGCTCAAAGTCCGTCAACTGCACATACGGTTGACGTCCACGCTGTCGCGGCATGCTACCAGTGTTAAAGACTGCGATGGAGCTCCGTATGCCACGGCAAACTGGCTGACACTGACGGCGGCGGTGCACAAATGCTGCGCAGCTAGCGCCATTCGACGGCCAACACCGCGGTTCCTGGTGTGTCCGCTGTGCCGTGCGTGTGATCATTGCTTGTACAGCCCTCTCGCAGTGTCCGGAGCAAGTATGGTGGGTCTGACACACCGGTGTCAATGTGTTCTTTTTTCCATTTCCAGGAGTGTAGATACGTGTTTCAAAGTTTTACTGACCTTCAAAGTAGTCATCAGTATTGTCTATAACCCGTTTCCAGCGATGTGGAAGTCGTACGATACTCTTAGCAGTGCCATTGTGTTGACAGTTCGAGCAGCGCCATCTGACATAGTTAGGATCCCAAACACTACAGCAGCACTCAAGAATGCGTCTCACTAAACTTCTGTAAGCCATCTCATTTATACGAGGGTTGCAACTTTAATAGTGGCAACTATTTATTTACAGTTCGTACAAAATAGATACGTGTTTCAAAGTTTTACTGACCCTGAAAGTAGTCACCAGCATTGTGTATGACCCGTTACCAGCGATGTGGAAGTCTTAGGATACTCTTAGCAGTGCCATTGTGTTGACAGTTCGAGCGGCGCGGTCTATTGCCCGATGAATTTGTAGCAGTTCTGAAGCGAATGCCGTGAAGTGTTTCCTTCAGTTTATATATCGAGCTGAAATCACGAGGGCTTAAGTCAGGGGAGTGCAGTAGGTGGTATAGGACTTAGCAGCCCCATCAGTCAAACAAATCAGTAACAGCTTTCACTGTATTTGCTTGAGCATTGTCCTGCAAAATGATGGTCGGGTCCTGCAGAAAGTGTCATCACTTCTGTCTCTAAGCTGGTCGTAGGTTATGTTCCAAAAATGAACAGCATAGAGGCATAAGTGATGACACTTTCTGCAGGGCCTGACCATCATTTTGCAAGACATTGTTCAAGCACGAACAGTGCAAGCTGTTACTGATTTGTTTGACTCATGGTGTTGCTAAGTGCTATACCAGCTACTGCACTCCCCTGACTTAAGCCCTCGTGATTTCAGCTCGATATATAAACTGAAGGAAACACTTCACGGCATTCGCTTCAGAACTGCTACAAATTCATCGGGCAATAGACCGCGCCGCTCGAACTGTCAACACAATGGCACTGCTAAGAGTATCCTAAGACTTCCACATCGCTGGTAACGGGTCATACACAATGCTGGTGACTACTTTCAGGGTCAGTAAAACTTTGAAACACGTATCTATTTTGTACGAACTGTAAATAAATAGTTGCCACTATTAAAGTTGCAACCCTCGTATAAATGAGATGGCTTACAGAAGTTTAGTGAGACGCATTCTTGAGTGCTGCTGTAGTGTTTGGGATCCTAACTATGTCAGATTAAAGGAAGATATAGAATCAGTTCAGATGCGTGCTCCTAGATTTTTACTGGTAGGTTCGATCAGCACCAAAGTATTACGGAAATACTTCGCGATCTGAAGTAGAAATCCCTGGAGTGAAGAGGACGTTCTTTTCGCGGAGCATTACTGCGGAAACAGAGAACCGGCATTTAAGGCTTACTACACAAGTATTGTAATGGAGCCAACGTACGTTAGCTTAAGGACTACAAAGATAAGTAAAATTAGGACTCACACGGACGCCCACAGACAGTCGTCCTTTCCTCGCTCTTTTTACGAGCACAACGGGAAAAGAAATTACTTGCAGTGACACGTGGTACTCTTCGCCATGCACCTTACGGTGGAACATTTATTAATTAGAAATACTACAATTTTTGAGGAACAAAATTTAAATAGTTTTGTTCTACAACAAAGAGACAATACACAATCGACGTTCAGCACATAGAGTTGCCCCCGCAACTCTCTTGGTAATGCCCGTTCCTCCACAAAACTTAAGTCACTTCTTGATGACTTACTCAAATGTTACACAAGGTGATTCGGCGATGCGTTACAAACCTTCAGGGATGATAAATAAGGATAAATGAGGCAAGGGACCCTGGTTCGGTAACGACAAAGTCGAAAGTTACAGACAAAAATCGTTCTGATAATTGCGATAGTGGATTTCCTGTTCCAATGCTGTTCTTCCTAAGATGGTGGGTTAGGCAAGTTTCAGTGTGGTAGTGTGGGCCAAAACAAGAAAAAAATGTCCGATAAATACGGGCTCTAAAATGTATACCTTCAGAGTTATGGGCACTTCTTCAGTAGAAGAGATGGGTTTCACAGTATCGATGATGAAAGAGTGCTCATAGCTCTTAAAGGCATGCATTTTGGAGCGCATGTATACTACATATATTTTCTTCTTTTGGTCCATATTATCAGTCTTAGCCACAACAGTGCTCGTACATGAATTCGCCTGTCAGAGGTATCAGAACGATTTTCGCTTATAACTTCATCCGCGGTCGTTTCCAGAGCAGGGTTCCTTGCCTCAAACTGATCCATTTACACTGCTCCATCATCCCTGAAAGTTTATAACATCATCATGAAATCATTCTGTATACGAGAGCTTCTTTTTGCAACGTCTGATCGGTTGCGAAATTAAAACCACAGTGAAAATCCGATGAAACTGTGCGTAGATGTTTCTCGCAGTGTCTTCAGTAAGCGTGTCGATCCCGCCACGTCGCACACAGTGAATACGTAAAGGTGCTTAGAGAAAGTTTAAAGTGCATGATGAGGATTTCAGCCTGACTTCATGCCGCGCACTTAACGTAACTGTCATGTGTGTCGTCCTTCATCACAATGCTCGGCCGCACACTGCAGGGGCAACAAATGCGCTCCTGCAGCGTTTGTTTACGACGGGAAGTGTTTGGTCGCCCACCATACACCCCGTACTTGGCTTCCTCTGATTTGGCTTAAGATGTGACATCATTTTGGCACATAACAAGAGCTGTAGACCAGCGTAGCGAATAGGTAGAGAGGACTTTCTATGACGAGGTATTAGTAAGTTGGTACCACGCTAAGGCAAATGTCTCAAGTCGTAGCTGCGGCTAGGCGCAGAAATATCTGGAAAGTGTAGCTGTTGTTGTTGTTGTAGCTGTTGTTGTTGTTGTTGTAGCTGTTGTTGTTGTTGTGGTCTTCAGTCATGAGACTTGTTTGATGCAGCTCTCCATGCTACTCTATCCTGTGCAAGCTTCTTCATCTCCCAGAAGTTACTGCAACCTACATCCTTCTGAATCTATTGTGTGTATTCATCTCTTGGTCTCCCTCTACGATTTTTACCCTGCACGCTGCCCTCCAATGCTAAATTTGTGATCCCTTGATGCCTCAGAACATGTCCCACCAACCGGTCCCTTCTTCTTGTCAAGTTGTGCCACAAACTCCTCTTCTCCCCAATTCTATTCAATACCTCCTCGTTAGTTATGTGATCTACCCATCTAAGCTTCAGCATTCGTCTGTAGCAAAATATTTTACTCACGAGGATGCCATCATCATTCAAGCATACAGTAAAGCTGCATGCCCTCGGGAAAAATTACGGCTGTAGTTTCCCCTTGCTTTCAGCCGTTCGCAGTGCCAGCACAGCAAGGCCGTTTTGGTTAGTTTTACAAGGCCAGATCAGTAATCATCCATACTGTTGCCCCTGCAACTACTGTAAAGGTTGCTGCGTGTTGCAAATAAAACGTTTTTGATTTTCACTGTAGTTTCCATTTTGCTACCGACTGGTCGTTGAAGAATAAAATAGTAATCGTACAGTGGATACTCCGCCAACCTGGAAAATAAAACTCACCAGAATTTGGCCAAGACGTAAGGTTAGAATCCCTATACCAAGTAAGCTTTCACATTTGTGGCAATAAAATTCTTTGTATCCACATAATTATGATAGTTAATAACACCCTTGCAGCTCTTGAGGTAGTACTTAACGGCACCCTAGTGAAGAAAAAATAATGCTTAATAAATAGACTATAATACGCAGGACAACACAGTTTTAAACAACACCCTCCCAGCTCAGAGTTTAAATATGAAAAAGTAATCTTTCGTCCGCTCCGATATTAATATGCTGACCAGTGTTAATGGTAAGTAATAGTTTCGTTATTGATTTCTCCGTAAGGAAGGCGACTAGTTCCATAACTGTACATAGATGGAAATCTTAACAACAGCTGTAGTTGCAAGATTATTTTTATTAAAAGGAAAGACAAGTTTGAGCCTCATATAAGGTCTTTTATGGTGGTGTCAAATACGGATCGAATCACGCGAACATCATCTTGATTTTATTTGGCATGGATCTTCTATGAATCCAGAACCGGTCTGGTTGTAAATAAAAAGTCGTGTAGATGAAACAGGTACTTCGACACATAGTAGTTCTTATTGTGATAACTTATGGGACGATATCTTACTTGCCATTTACTTCACTACCAAACTTTTTTGCTAATTACAGCACTAATAATGGTATTCACGGTATTGTACCCTCCGTTATAAGGCTGCGGAAACAGTGATTGAATTTCTGTTAAAACAATGAAATGAAACAATTATAACCAACAAAACTCTGTCTGATGACAGTATAACTTCATGTAGCAGGGGCCAAATAAAGCACACGAAAACGAACAGGGAGAGGGAAAAATAATATACATATAAAAATATTGTTCCCTTGCCTCCATTGAGAGACAGCTGTTTCTCCAGTGGATATTACTTTTCTTGGATGGTTTCCACTTTTTCATTACCTCAGGAACATTGAGTCGTGAAAGCCAAAGAAAGCAAAATTGTCCCCCTCTGTTTTCCGCAATACAGGGCAGGGCGTACCCACTCGTATGGTAGGACTGATACTGTCGATGACTCTACTTCCGTATGCGTGGCACCATCGGGAGTGTAGCGGTTTTGTGTGGTGCTGATGTGCATTTATTCCCATGCAGAGACTGTACGGGGCGCGGCTGAATTAACGCTATACGGCCGCGGGGCTTTGGAGGCAGCTGTTAGCTATTGGCTTCACTGGGGAGGGCCGGCGCGGCATGTCCATATTGCAGCTAACCCTCGCTATTCGGGACCCCTGTGTTCTCCCCCGCTGTTTAATCCCAGTCAAAGTTATCCCTCCCGGAAACAGGCTGGAAGCGCCGCGGCACCTGCTGCCCGCTGCGATCGGACTTCCCGGTCAGCTCAGCTACCGTGGCGAGTGACGGCTTGACGGCAATAGTCCTCCGCGTAGCCTCTCCAGCTGCGCGGGTTATGCGGGGCTTTCTTCACTTGCTAAATTTTATCCTTCACCTGTCCTACTTCCTAACCCGTTTAAAAAGTTCAAACACTTTCACTTCGAGAATGAGATTTTCACTCTGCACTCAGCTCCCGAGTTCGAGTCTCGGTCCGGGACACAGTTTTAATCTGCCAGGAAGTTTCATATCAGCGCACACTCCGCTGCAGAGTGAAAACCTCATTCTGGAAACATACCCCAGGCTGTGGCTAGGCCATGTCTCCGCAATATCCTTTCTTTCAGGAGTGCTAGTTCTGCAAGTTTCTCAGAAGAGCTTCTGTAAAGTTTGGAAGGTAGGAGACGAGGTACTGGCAGAAGTAAAGCTGTGAGGACGGGGCGTGAGTCGTGCTTGGGTAGCTCAGTTGGTAGAGCACTTGCCCGCGAAAGGCAAAGGTCCCGAGTTCGAGTCTCGGTCCGACACACAGTTTTAATCTGCCAGGAAGTTTCACCTTTACTTCGCTTTCAACATACAGTAATATTTGCGGTACCACCATATCCGCGATTTGAATTTACTTTTTAAGCTTGATTGGCTGTAAAACCATACAACTATTCTGAAATTGAAGCAGGAGTTTCTTATTTTTCATAGTTTCCCTTAACGTAATAGTTGCAATCACATTCTGATCTTTTAAATCTCATATCTTGATATCGGCGCTAAAAACTGTGATATAAATTTGTTTCTTTCCAGATCACCTCACTTAAATTTTGATCTGTACACCATATCATATTCACATACAGTTCCTCCAATTACGTTAACTGACGGCAAGCAAATGACTTGCCATCGTTTCTCATAGGCATTATATCTTATTTTGTAAATTTTTGTCGTATTGTCCTTCGCAGTATATGATTACTGAACGGCCACTTCAGTTAGCAGTAAATCATAGGCGTGGTGTTTTCGATAGCGTCTTCGCATGAGTCACAGCTACTCTAATTGTGGACCGAATGAGATGGCACAGTATTTAATGCTTTGGGCATTAAGGTGGTTGAAATCCCTGCATGGCCATCTTGAATTGGGTTTCCCGTGGTGTCGGTGAATCAATTCAGACAAATGCTGAGATCGTTCCCATCAAGCAAATGCTCCATCTTCAATGATCTCGTCGTACTTGCGAGCACCCTTTACTAGTGTATATACGTTCTACGTCTTGAACGAGAGAGAGAATTGTAACTTTAGACATCCAGGACTGCATCACCTGCATTAAATGTTACCCAGATGTTCAGAATGTTGGCCGATAGTGTCTCATGATATCTGACAGTTTACGAGCAATGTCTACGTACAGTTTATCAATGATTGCTGCTGATGTGAGAACAGAGGGCAACACATATAAGAACCTTAGTAATAAACAGTTAAGCCTCCGAACCTTTCCATAAGTACATTTTTATTTGTGTTATTTCTGCCGATTGAAATTTTAGGTTATGTTGCGCAGTTTCTAAAAAATTCTTGGCATTCTGCACAGTTAAAAACTAAAAGAAAATCCAAACTTTGTCGTATTTGTTTTTATGTAATATGATCTACGAATTTCAGAAAACCACACAAGGTCCTTAACTCGCACGCCAATTAATTTTTTATATTTAATGCTCCAATTCAATCAAAAGCGATCCTTCTCAGAAGCATTGAGGAAAGGACTGAGCAGAGAATTTTGATATATTTTCTTCCCTTAACAATGGGCAAGCATAACGTGTCAGTTATGTGCATTGTAACAGGACTCTTCAATAACATCCGTATAGTGACGTGTCCGCTAAACGAACTTTCGCCATGTTTTTAAAAAAAGTGTCATACAGTGGCATGTTTACTTTATTAAAATACAAGTTTTTACTTAGCTTATTGGCTCCAAGTTGGCGTCGTTGTCTTCTCTTCAGTGTATAACAATGTCCACAGGTCTTGCCAGTACCAAGAAAATAAACTTTCCTGAACTGTGAATGTTCTATTAAGCACTAACTGCGAAAGAAAATAATTTTTTGGCACTTTTAGATCTTTGTATTTTCAGCTCTTAAAAGACAAGGCTCACGAATTTTAACATCTGTTTGTTCCTGTGAGCTATACATTCCACCCAAACAAGTCTGCCTTCTACAGCATCTCAAACGTGACCACTTCACACACTTCCCAATACTAACAGCGATGTATGAAGTAGCATTTTGCCGGCCGGTGTGGCCGAGCTGTTCTAGGCGCTTCAGTCTGGAACCACGCTACCGCTGCGGTCACAGGTTAGAATCCTTCCTTGGGCATGGATGTGTGTGATGTCCTTGGGTAAGTTAGGTTCTCAGTTCTAGGGGACTGACGACCTCAGATGTTAAGACCCATAGTGCTCAGAGCCATTTGAATCATTTGAAGTAGCATTTTAGTAAATATAGTTTCATACGAACTTTTCTGCTTTCAAGTGAAGTTACCGGTGTCGGAGGGTTCAAAATCTGTATCATGCTTGATGACATCGCAGCGTACAGCGAACTTTCACGTGAAACTGTTTGAAAGACTAGTTTTTACGTGTTAAACTTAGACTTCTAATGACCGCAGTAGCTCCACCTATTGTTAAAATTAATACTGCATTTAATGGCGATTTTCGATCAAGAAATTGTTGAAGTGAGAGTTTGCGTGCCAGCCACGATTCCTTACTTTTTAATATTCGTCTGATGTATTTGGAAAGAGCTTAATATCGTGGCCGAGCAAAGGAAACGCAGTATATGATGATTAGTGTTTCTGAAACGGTGGGTCGCCAATGTATAGTATCTACTTCGTGTTTCAGAGACTGAAACGTGATTAAACTACCTATTGGCAGGGCAGAGGAACTCTGGGCTGCGCCTCGCTTGTTTCTTGAGTGTGTTCAGGCAGTGTGGGAGCCTAAAGACGCGGACCGGCGCGTTGTCCTGTAAACACTGTGTGAAAACCAGAACGCTGTTGGTCCGCCCAGCAGATGTTTTCATGTTCTTCTGTGAGGCGACGCGTCTTTCACGTGAAGCTGTCTCCAGGAATAGACGGGTTTGTCACTGCAGTCCGTCGGACAGACTGTCCACAAAACGACGTGAGACTGTTGCTTACTAACTTGTGTTCTTCCTGCGATCCATTTCGTAATTTTTGGGCAGTTGGGATTTCCGCTGTCGCTATCAGTTTCATAAATAATATCGTGAATTATAGCTATTAAATTTGTTGTTGAAGCAAAATACGGTATCTAATACTAGCTGCAACGTGTTGTCTTCATCTGGTTTAAAGTATACGCTTCTGGGACCTGCAAAACCTTCCACACGGTGCTAACTTTAGTGAAGAGAGCGTCGTCAAGTTAACCCCAATTAATCTCTCATGACTGCAACGTAGGTGTTGAATATGAGAGAGCTGTCTTCGCTGACAGCGTCCAACTTCACATCTTTACACCATCATTACAGTCGTATTCCAGGAGATGCGCTTCACATACATAGTCCCCCAGTGTAAGATAGCCGTGCGTTAGCATGTGTAAGAGGGTTAGTCAAAACGTTTGCATTATCTAGAAGAAATTATTTTTTCTTTCAGGCACATGTCTGCTGCCCTGATACGCATTGAAATCTCCGCTGCTACGGAGGCCAAAACAAATGAAACATATTTCAGTAAAACTGGGACACCTGGAGGATAGATAAAACTGGTACATGTCATACAATCGTTTAAAAATAATGCGGTTTCAGCCAAGCGAATTATTTATCTACAGGGGAGAAACGACTATTTGGAATAAAATCTGAGACCCGCCAGAACATAATAAATGTAGTATATGATGATTTTGTTTTTGATCCCACTCCCCCGCCCCACGCCTCCCCTAGTGGCGTGCTACGGTACTGCTGAGCCGGAGACTTCATATTCTATGACGACTGCAGACATGTACCAGAAAACAAAAAGTAAAAGTTAATTAGGTAATTTTATTTTTTCGCGATGATAACTGAAGCTTTGACTACCCCCGGTAGTAGGTGTCACGAGTTGCGATTAGTGACCCGCAGAGAAGTAGTAGTTCAGTGAAAGGCAATCCCTTGCTCGTACTTGGAAAGATCTTACTGTAACAATATTAGTTTGAATATCAGACTTCCGTTGATTATTCGTCCTCGGTTCTTCAGGAGTGTGAATGTTACACGCGAAACGGACGGTAGCGTAGTAACAGTGGAAGCAAAACATATTTCAATAAAACTGCGACACCCAGAAGCTAACTAAAACTTGTGCAAGTCGTAAAATCGTTTAAAAATGTCATTTCAACCTAGCAAGTAATTTGCCTACAAAGGGAAACGTCTCTTTGAAATGAAATTTCAGACTCTGCCCGGCATTGCTGTTACGAAATCTTTCTGAACAGCGAAAGGCTGCAAATACGCTGGCTTGCAGGACGTTCTGGTTTTACGCCGCGAAATTAGACTTTCATTTCCAGAAGCTTGTTGTGATTGCACACATAACTGCTATAATTTAGGTACTGTTCGGAAGTATTCTGCATCGTCTATTACGATACTGAGGACGAGCTATACTGCATCTTGACGGCTGCAAGGAAAACATGCTTCGGTATCAGACAGGTGCTTATAAACACTTCACCTGTCGAAAGTGGCCGTCTGGTTTTTCAAATGGCTCTGAGCAATATGGGACTTAACATCTGAGGTCATCAGTCCCTAGAACGTAGAACTACTTAAACGTAAGTAACCTAAGGACATCACACACATCCATGCCCGAGGCAGGATTCGAACCTGCGACCGCAGCAGTCGCGCGGCCCTGGACTGAAGCGCCTAGAACCGCTCGGCCACCACGGCCGGCGGCCGTCTGGTACTGCTCTGTTAAATTACCCTTTTGTCACCTAGAAAACAATCATTTCCGAATTTATCACTGGAAACACACAGACTTTCTAGCTCTCACGTGCTTATATTCTTGCGAGTGCGCACTCGTGTAAACTATTGAAATAATATACCAGTGCAACAGTTCTGAAAATATAAAATTCTATTGCTTCAAACCACATATGAAACAGGTGTAATAATTATCACTACATAAACGCGGAAAGATCGGAAAGGAACGCTCAGTGATTTTATTACACAAAACAAAACAAAAAATCACAAATGGACTGAAACTTTTTACTTACTTTTCTACATAGTCACCAACTTTCTCAGCACATTTCTCCCATCGTGGTACCAGTTAATATTCCCTGTTCGTAAAGTACGTTTGGTTGGAGTACAGACATCTGCGGACTGCTGATTTCACTTCCTAATCCGTCGCAAAGCGTTGACCGGCCAGAAATTTCTTCATGGGACCAGACAGGTGAAACTCCGACGGTAGAAGACCCGGTCTGTATGATGGATGCTAGAGCATTTCCCAACCAAATTTGGCGATTTTCTCACGAAGAGGAGCAGCAACATGGGGGCGATTGTCATGAATTTTGGCACCGTCAGCATTAATGTTGTGGCGTTTGTCATGAACGGCACGACGCAACATAACCGAAGTTTTAATGTAGGCTACAGAATTGACAGTGATCCCGTGTGCAGCAAAGTCCACCAGTAACGCACCGTGCATATCGCAGAAGACTGTCGCAAGTATTTTCCTAGCAGACTAAGTCACACTGAATTTTTTTCGTGCTGGGGAACCACTATGTCCCCATCTCATAGAGGTCTGCTTGGATTCGGGCGTGTAGTGGTCGGCCCGCGACTCATCATCAGTGACGAGTCCTTTCAGAAAGTTATGCCCTTCTGCGGCGTAACGCGTTAAGTGATCCAAGCTTGTCATCATTTGCTGGCTCTTGTGACTGTCTATATGGTTCTGAAGCACCCAGCGAGCACTAACTTTACGAATTTCAACGTGTCATAAACAGTATCACACACCTCACCATAGGGAGTGATGAACTGTTACGATAAGGTTCGCAATTGCACACGCCGCTCGTTCAAAATCGCTGCCTCAATCGCGCCGACATTAAGTGGGGTTGCAATTGTTCTCGGCCGCGCGGTGCTTGACGAATAACTAAGGTTCACATAGCACTTTTGGACGATTTCACACCACCTGGAGACATTGCTACGTTCCCATATGCGTCACGCATGTCCTGTAAATTTCACTCGCTTTATGCCCTTTGGCCCACAAAAATCGAATTACATTTCGCTGTTCTTCACAAGTTGCCAGCAGTAACAAGTGGGCCATGTTTGTTTTGTAGTTCAGGCTTCTCTCACTACAGCTGCACATGAAAGAAAAATACCCTCTGTAGCGCAAACTTCGATCTATATCGTCGTGAAATTTCACCACTGCAGCTGTCCGCCTCGATAGCCGAGTGGTCGGCGCGACGGAATGCCATGATAAGGGGTCCGGGTTCGATTTCCGGCTGGGTCGGAGATTTTCTCCGCTAAGGGACTGGGTGTTGTGTTGTTGGTATCATCATCATCATCATCATCATCATCATCATCATCATCATCCCCATCGACACGCAAGTCGCCGAAGTGGCGTCAACTAAAAAGACTTGCACCAGGCGACCGGTCTACCCCATGAGAGGCCCTAGACACACGACATTTCATTTTTACCATTCCAGCTGCAATACCAGGGGAAAAAAAATATTATCGTGTGCTACTTTCCGATCCTCCCTCGTACTTGTGAGTAAGACGTTCAGACACTTCTTAATATTGTCTGTGACGTTCATACTTTCATCTGAATGACAGAACTATAATAGTATCCTGGAAATTTGAATTGCATGCACTCACAAAACCACATTAGTGCCTCATATTTTTGTGTGCTGTTCCTGTATCTGGTGTCTTTATAAAACCCGTTTGACACAAGGAGAAAAGAAGATTGGGGTTTAAAGGTGCGGCTGGCGACAGAGTCATTAGAGATGTGGTTTAAAATAGTTTTAAACCTAGTAAAACTAGCTGCGAAATGTTGTATTTGCAAGGAAAACACACTGTATGGAAAGATGAAAAATGGACAACCGTTATAGCATAAGATGGAGCTTTGGTCTATTTTTAAGACGTGGAAGTGGGCACTTTTTCTCGACATGTTTTATAAACAGAGCCATCAATATTAAAATTCGTGGCACCTTAAAAATTCGCAAAAATAGAAACCATATTTCTCTGTAGTTTTTCTTAATGCGTGTTATTCCGTTTTAGAATCGGTGACTCTTCTAGACTCGTGGCCGTAGAAGTGCGCGTCGAGAACTACTCCAGAGCGGACGCACTGGCGTTTTGAGAAGCGGCTACAACAGCCCCTGGTTGCCTTCTGCGTCGGGTGCGACGGCAAGGATTAGCACCTGCCGTGGCGCCATTGTGCGCAGCACGAGCCAGGTCGGCTTTTTCAGTACATTAATTCTGAACGGCACCAAGGAAATTCAAAGCCGTTTCTCTAGAATAAACACTTATCCACCATAGTAACAGCACTGCCATGTCCTGCTTACGGATGAAATGTATTTGCCTTTTTATAGGTACTCATATTAGTAAAATGTCATGGATAGGTACACTATGTGATCAAAAGTATCCGGACATATGGCTTAAAATGACTTACAAGTTCGTGGCGCCTTCCATCGGTAATCTGGAATTCAATATGGTGTTGGCTCACCCTTAGCTTTGATGACAGCTTCCCCTCTCGCAGGCATACATTCAATCAGGTGCTGGAAGGTTTCCTGGGGAATGGCAGCCCATTCTTCACGGAGTTCTGTACTGAGAAGAGATTTCGATGTCGGTCGGTAAGGCCTGGCACAAAGTCGGCGTTCCAAAACATCCCAAAGGTATTCTATAGGATTCAGGCCAGGACTCTGTGCAGACTAATTACAGGGATATTATTGTCGTGTAACCACTCCGCCACAGGTTCTCGATCATGTTGAAAGATGCAATCTCCATCCCCCAATTGCTCTTCAACAGTGGAAAGCAAGAAGGTGCTTAAAACATCAATGCAGACCTGTGCCGTGAAAGTTCCAGGCAAAACAACCACCACACGACCACACCATAACACCACCACCTCCGAATTTTACTGTTGGCACTACACACGCTGGCAGATGACGTTCACCGCACATTCGCCTATCCACACCCTGCCGTCGGATCACCACATTGTGTACCGTGATTCGTCACTCCACACAATGTTTTTCCACTGTCCAATCGTCCAGTGTTTACTCTCCTTACGCTAAGCGAGGCGTCGTTTGGCAGTTACGGGCGTGATGAGTGGCTTATCAGCAGCCACTCGAAATCCAAGTTTTTTCACATCCCGCCTAACTGACATATTACTTGCAATGAATGCTGATGCAGTTTGGAATTCCTGTGTGATGGTCTGGATAGATGTTTGCCTATTACACATTACGACCCTCTTCAACTGTCGGAGGTCACTGTCAGTCAACTGACGGGGTCAGCCTGTACGCTTTTGTGCTGTACGTGTCCCTTCACGTTTCCACTTCACTATCACATCAGACAGTTTTAATCTGCCAAGTAAGTTTCATCTAGCCTCAACTAAATTTGCTTCGAAGACAAATCGTCCATCTCCCATGCCTTGTACAAAACTCTCTGCCATCCCAAGCACAATCAAGGTTTGACCTACTAACGCCACTATCAGTCTTTCAACATAAGAGTCACGGGTTGCTAATATTCCGGTCTAACGGTTACACAAATTTAATGCGGCTTTATAGGTTCTATAATTAGGAGATATACTCTATTGGTCGTGTGAGAATAAGGGCAAATACAAAACTAAATGTTGGGCACCAGACCACCTTTTCGTCGTTGATGAGTGTTGGGACGTTTATATCTCATATCCGTGTAATGCCGTCATATAACGAGGTATTTTCAGAAGGCCGGCCGGAGTGGCCGTGCGGTTCTGGGCGCTACAGTCTGGAGCCGAGCGACCACTACGGTCGCAGGTTCGAATCCTGCCTCGGGCATGGATGTGTGTGTTGTCCTTAGGTTAGTTAGGTTTAATTAGTTCTACGTTCTAGGCGACTGATGACCTGAGAAGTTAAGTCGTATAGTGCTCAGAGCCATTATTTTCATAACTTTGAGAAAAACGCTACGGGCCATGGGATGGATATATAGAAGGCTGTGAGCTATCAGATGGGCGGCTTGTGTTTGTAGGTGGCACAGTACGTCTGTTTCCCGAAAACCAGATAAGTTCACCATCTTCCTCATTTCAAGAGGGTGTGAAGTAACTGACCGTATTTTCTTGTACATCATAGACATTGTTTGAACGCATTACTGCACACCCAAGTAGTTCTGCTACTTTGTACGTAATTTGTATGTAGTGGGGCGTATGTGTCCCAGAAAACTTCATAGAATGTAGAATACATTGGTGCGTGATATGTCAAAGCCTTCTTAAATGTTACGTTGAAAACTTTTGTGCGATATTTCATGTTTATCATTGTCAGGGGAATAAATCTGTTTTGGAACTGATTTTTTTTATTCTTTTCCGTAATACTGGCATTCTGATAAAATCAATCTATAATTAAAAATCTAACTCTAAAAATCCTGGGTTTACATGAAAACAGGGATCCACTTCACCCCTTTTCAAGATCAGTCAGCTTTAAGTTGTTTTGGTAGTGAAAGTGTGTTATTTATCACAGAGGAATACAGTTTTTAATCTTTCACGCATCAAATGAATGCAACATAAGTTTTAACCATGAAAAGGTTAAGCTAAATGGAAATGACTGTAATGCAGTCATCTGCGTTCACTAATAGTATTTTAATAATATTAAAAAATTGCGGTTAGGAAATTTCTTCAACTGTAATGAGTTCGCACTGTGACGTATGTGGCCTGAAAATGCAAAATATGCTGCTTGTCACAATAATATAAACTATTTCAAACGCTAAAATGCGCAAAGAACGCAAATGAATATCACACCAGTCTATTTCGACACAGTTCAGCGTCCTTATGTTGCTAAAATATTTCTGTGAAGATTTGTGTGTTTGAATTCAGTGTAATTACCATTGACTTCTATTCACTTCGCTCTCGCACGCGGTGCGTGTGGAGAGGGAACGGTTTGTCTTCCACCTCTGTACTACTATACTAGTTACGGAAGACGATCGGATCATAAACGGTGCCTTAGACTTTATTTCAATTCACAATGCAGACGCAACAAAAGTCATAACTTGAATACATTTTACTTCCAGTAACAATTTTTTGCACTCTCCTGTTCCATTTCCATCTCAACGTCGACAGGAATTTAAAATCTTAACCACGTCATTGCTGTCCTACGATGTTATTCGACGTTCCAGTTATATATTTGTGTTAGTAATTTTCAAAAACCTTAAGTTTTTGTAAAGAACCTCTATTCGCAGTGCTCATTAGAAATTCCGAACGCGTGTAACGAGTTGGTCGCGGATCTGGTCTCGCAGAAACTGCTTCCGAACAGAAATAAACGCTGGGTGGCCCGTTTCTCATGTTTGTAGGTCTCGTGAAGTAGAACGTAAACTACGCGACGTCGAAGCGGGCAGGTGCTGCGTTCGCTCTATTACCAATTGCCTC